>NC_091012.1:90340203-92840203 GCF_041146395.1 Eulemur rufifrons
TGGGAACAAACTGGTTCAGTGTTAATGAGGAGGAACAGATTTGTCCATTTGACCACAAAACAAATCGCTTGAAAGTTTGGGAAAGAAGGTGGGACCTTGAGTTGGACAGACCTGGCTTTGAGACTCTGCCTCATCACGACCTCACTGTGTTTCCTGTCTGACCTAGGTTTCTTCATTGATAAAGTGGGGCCGAAAATGCTTCCACCGCAACTGTGTTCCAGCGCAATTAAAGAATTATAGGAGGCCAGGCGCGGTGGCTCACGTCTGTAATCCTAGCACTCTGGGAGGTCGAGGCGGGAGGATCGCTCAAAGTCAGGAGTTCGAGGCCAGCCTGAGCAAGAGCGAGACCCCATCTCTACTAAAAAATAGAAAAATTATCTGGACAACTAAAAATATATAGAAAAAATTAGCCGGGCATGGTGATACATGCCTGTAGTCCCAGCTACTTGGGAGGCTGAGGCAGGAGGATTGCTTGAGCCCAGGAGTTTGAGGTTGCTGTAAGTCAGGCTGATGCCATGGCACTCTAGCCTGGGCAACAGAGAGAGACTCTGTCTCAGGAAAAAAAAAAAAAGAGAGAGAATTATAGGAGACAGAGCCTAGAACAATGTCAATGTTTTGGATCCTAAGAAGCACCTAAACTAGAGGCTGGCACATTGATGGCCCTCAAAGGTCACTGCCTGATGAGGCAAATCAGGAATGGAGATCAGAACCGAGAGTGGTGGGTGAAGCTAGGCCTCCGAGTGGAAAAATGGATTTTTCCTTTTCCCAAATCCCCTTTATATCTGCCTATGGCCTTGCCCTTTAGAGAGGTCACCTCCACCAGGCAGTACCCTTACAGGGGACACTGTGATGTGCCACCCAGATTCCACCTCAGGGATAAACGACTTACTCTCCTAACTGTTGGCAGAGCTGCCATTTTGTTGTCAGCCGTGTTTGGGGATTGCCTTGTCCAATGTCACAACCTCCTTCCCAGGACAGGTCCCTTACCCAAACTCAGGGCAACTCCAAGGGGCTGTCTCAGCTCCAGAGCTTCCCCTTCAACTGACTGAGGCCTTTGTTGCAGTTTACGTTACTTTCTCTGTCCAATCCTGCTTCCTCACCCACTTTCCATAGCTGTGGATCCCAAGAGCCTGCCTAACAAACTCCCTGCACACTAATCTTCACCTCGGAGTTGGCTTCCTGGGGCCCCCAACCACCCTTGGCAGGGAGGGCCCTTTGCAGTTTGCAAGGCGTGTCGACCACCCTCTCCCGTGGGCTCTGCACCGCTCAGAGGCCCACCCCAGGGGGGTGGCGCTGCAATCTTTCCCACTCCCTTTGCCTGCTGATAGCTTCTAGGCAATTTTTCTCTTTAAAGAAATGGTCAGCTGTAATTTTTTTTCTGTTATGCTTTTCTTTCTTATTCTTATTACAAAAGCAAAACGTGTTTATCATAGTTAAAAATCAGAACATACAAACTGAAAGAAGAAAATAACATTCATTATCCTACACACCAGAGACAACCACTGCTGATACCTTGGGTATATCTTTCCGGAAATTTTTCTATGCCAAACAAAGATGGGATCAAACTATAAATACTGTTTTGTGGTTTGCTTCAACTTTCTCTTGCTACCACAATAAGTATTTTCTGCCAGCTACGTTAAGCCGCACTGTGAAAATGGGGAAGTGAAGACTCAGAAGCCTGTGGGCAGCCAGAGCCCTAGTCCAGCCCCTCACACACGAGAGAGGTGGAAACTGAGGCTCAGAAAGAGGAACGGCCTCTTTTCCGGTCCCACATTGAGTGCATGTGACAGGGGCTCTTCCTCAGCTACCCCAAAGCCATCCAGATCACCCTCTGACCTGGCCCTGAGCCTGTCTTTCCACATGTCTGAATTGCCCAGCCTGGTTCAAACCCGAAGAGGAGCAGGAAATGGGATTGATATGAAAGAAATGCAAGAAAATGAAGCCCAGCATGTCAGTGTTTGTGCCTGGATCCGGGCCACTGCAGGGTTCTGCATTAGGTCCTCGAGGAATGGGCGAGCTGTGCACAGGGCACCCCTCACCACAGGAGCCACCCCTGCTCTCGCTTGGGACTCTGCAGCTCCCCCCCCCCATCTCTTTCCCACACAGCAGCCAGAGGAACCGTTCTCGTCTCGAAGGTCGCTCAGGGCTGAGGCAACTGATTCTTAGATATGACAACAAAAGCACAAGCAACAAAAGAAAAAAAAATAAACTGGGCTTCATCAAAGTTAAAATCTTTTGTGCTTCAAAGGCCACCATCAAGAAACCGAAAAGGCAACCCACACAAATGGAGAAGATATTTGCCAATCGTATATCTGAAAAGGAACTTGTATCTAGACTATAATAAAGATCCCTTACAACTCAGTAATAATAGGATAAATAACCTAATTCAAAAATGGGTAAAGCATCCAAGTAGCTATTTCTCCACAGAATATAAGTGGCCCATAAGCACATGAAAAGATGTTCAACATCATTAGCCATCATGGAAATGCAAACCAAAACCACCGTGAGATCCCACTTCATACCCATTAGGTAAATGGCTAGAATCAGAAATGAGATAATACCAAGTGAAGAAGTTGGAACCCTCGTATGCTGCTGGGGGGAATGTGAAACGGTGCAGCCACTATGGAAAATGGGCTGGCAGTTCCTCAAATGATTAAACATAGAGTTTATACAGACAGTGACAAGATGACCCAGCAATTTCACTCCTTGGTATCTACCCAAGATATTTGAAAACAGATGTCCACACAAAAACTTGTACATGAATGTTTATAGCAGAATTATATATAATAGCCAAAAGGTGGAAACAATCCAAATGTCCATCAATAAATGCATGGATACTCCAAATGTGGTCAGTATACCCATACAATGGAACATTATTTTGCAATTAGAAGGAAATGAAATTCTGATCCTGACTACATCATGGATGAACCTCAAAAACTGTATGCTAAGTGAAAGAAACCAGTCACAAAAGGCTACACTTCTGTGTATGACTCCATTTCTATATGTCCAGAATAGGCAAATCCATCGTGACAGAAAGTTGATTAGTGATGACTAGCAGCTGGGGAGGCGTGGAGGTTGGCGGAAGTAGAGAGTGACTGCTAATGGGTAAAGGGTTTCCTTTTTGGGATAATGAAAACGGTCTGAAATTAGATAGTTGTGATGGCTGCACATACGTAGGAATATTCGAAGAACCATTGAATTGTATGCTTTAAATAGGTAAATTGTATGGTATGTGAATTATATCTCAATAAAGCTGTTAGTAAAGAAAGAAGCAAATCACATCCTCTTGCTCCCCAGCACATCTTCCCATTGCTTCTCATCACACTGGACTACAGCACAAAGTCCTTACCACGATCTACAAGGCCTGAATGATCTGGCCTCTGGCCCCCTGCCTGGCTTCATTGCCCACCATGCTCCTTGCTGATTCTTTTGCCATCACCGGGGCATTTTTGCTCCTCCTCAAACATGCCAGATCCATTCCCACTTCAAGACCTTTGCACGGGCTGTTTCCTCTGCTTGTAACACTCTTCTACCAGGTTGTCACGTGGCTTCCTTCCTTCCTTCATTTGGCTCTCTGCTCAAATATCACCTCCTCAGACCTTCTCTGGTCCTGCTATGGTGTCCCGATCTGAGTCACCCTAGCCACACCACTCTGCTTGCTTTTCTTCACAGCGCTTACCATCATTTGAAACTTTTCTTGTTCATCGGTTTCATTGTTTGCTGTCTGTCTGCCCTATACTGGACTGTAAACTCTCTGAAGTCAGGGACCTTGTTTGTCTTGGTCACCAGCATATCCACAGTGCTTGGCACATAGTAGGTGCTCTGTAAATGCACGTTGAATGAATAAATGAGTGTACCTCACTTCAGCCAACTGTCTTTGCAAATATCCACTCCTAATTCCAAGGGGGACTGAGTGTGAGTATGCAGAGGGTCTATGGAGCCCCTCCCTGCCGCTAAAATGCTACCATGGAACTGCGGCTGCTGCAATTCTTTAATTTAGCTTTTGATGGAGTTTACCATCTGCTGTCAGCTGCAACCTGACCCTAGACCCAGCACCCCAGCTGCAGCCTTGACTGTAGTGGGCTGTGGCTGCCTGTTGACTTCTGTCTTTTCCACTGGTTCGGAGCTCTTGAGGGGAGGGACCATGGGCATCATTTCTGGAACCCCACAGCCTGATCTGGGGAGGTGCCCAGGGAATGACTGTTGTGTACCTGAGTACACAATACCATTTCCTCCACAAGTGAGTCTGCCTTTCTTCCCAAACGGGGGCCTAGGGTGGGCATGGGCCTGTAGGTGGACAGGAGTTCTCAACCCTGCCTGCACCTTAGAACCATCTGCGGGTCGTACAAATAGTAATACGTGGACCCCACCCTCAGGGATTTTGATTGATTTGGTCTGGAATGAGGCTCCAACACAGGCTGTTTTAAAAGCATCCTTAGATGATTCTTTTTGTTTGTTTTTTATTTTTATTATTTTATTTTAAAATATTAAGGGGGTACAATTGTTTTTGTAACATGGATAGCTTTTATGATGCTTATGTCAGGGCTACTAGTGTGCCCATCACTCGAATAGTGTTCATTGTACTACCTAACAGTGTGTTAGGTAGGTTTTTAACCCTCCCCTCCCCCTTCTTGATTTCCAATGACTTTTACTTTTCTCTGTGCCCATGTGCGCCCATTGATTAGTTCCAACTTATTAGATTCTTAAAAAACCCTTTATTGAGTCCCTATTATATGTCAGACATCAGGCAAGCCCTGTACATACATTATCTCTAGTTCCTTACAACAATTTTTCATTTCAAAACTGAGACTGAGAGAGGCTCTATAAATTGTCCATGTCACACAGTTAGTAAACAAGAGACCTATGCTTAAATTTCGGTCTATCTAGCAGTTTATTTCCAAACCCAATTAATTTGGCAGTTAATTTGTCTGCAAAAACACTTATGGTTTCTTAATCACATATCTCTAGGTGATTCCAATGGGCAGTGTGTTTGGTAACACCGGGCTAGATGTAAATACTGCTTGGCAGGTGCTGCCGAGGCAGCTGACAGAGCCATAATGCAGTTTTCGGGATGGTTCTTCTGGCCTAGCAAGCAGCGAGGCATGAGAAACTCTGCAGTTCTTAATCCCAGCTCTGCGACTTCCAATCTGTGTGAACTTGGGTATGTCATTACCCCTGGGAAAACCACTGTTTTATCTTCTATAAAATGGGAAAAATAGTATCTACTTCACAGTGAGGATTCAATGAGAATGGAGATGTTTATTCAGTGGCAAATTTTACTCCCCTACAGAAAACTGCACAAGACCCGGAGTATGTGTGGGAGGTCCTGACTGGACCCTCTTTGCGCTCACTGGTGAGCACTGACTGGAGTCTGCTGGGGTGAGGCTGCCTCCAGGTGGGCCTTAGGCCTGACCTACTGGGGTCCCGGGTTGGTGATCCTGAAGGCTTTGTCTTGGGGTGGGCGTGGGGCTCTTTCTTAGGCTCCCATTCAGCAGGCCTCAGCCCACGTGACAGCTGCATAACGTCGAGCAAACCGGCGCACAACAGGATGGTGATAATCTCACAACAGTAGCCTATTCAAGGCTAGAAAGAGAAGGGGGCAAAGGCTTCAGCGCTATTCATTTAATACTAACTGAAAATTTCAAAAGAAGCAACAGAATTCGCTATGTTTTAAGAAATGCCTAGAACTTGGCACACAATGGTCAGGCTTCGTGGGATGGGGCCTGCTCTTTCTAGTGCAACCAAAATGCCTCACAGCAGCCTCCTAAACCCTGCCACCGCCAAGGTTCATGGTGCACTTCTCAGCGTTGCAGAGCAGGACGCAGAAAAACTCAACTTAGGTCGGCCCCTCTGACTCTTCTCCTTTCCTCCAAAGCAACTTCCCAACCCTGGAGTTCCAGGCCCTTCCGCCCCTTTCCTCTGTTATCTCGAGCCCCTCAACCTCTCTGCTTCCCACTCCAAAGGCCAGTGTTTCTTGAGTCTGAGGAGCCTTTTGGAATATCTGGAAGGAAGAGGGAGTCCAGAAAGGAGGGGCAGGGCCCCTGTGAGGAGTGGCAGATCTGCGGCTCACTCACCAGTAAGGTCTGGGCACTCGGCTCCCCATTGCCTGGCAGCCTGTCTGGGTCAGCTGATACCCATAGTCGCCTTATTGCAAAGTTCCTCCACCGCTCAGAAGAGTCCTTGGACTCCCTGAAGGCAAAAAGCAAGTGTCTGGGTTCTCCTCAGGGTCTGGCACAGAGTGGGTGCTTGATAAAGGATTTTTAAATGAATGAATGAATGTGGGCATAACAGTCTGGTTCTGTGTTTCAGCTTAATAGCCCCTTGAGTTTGCCTCAGAGGCTACAAGTGGAGCATAAGATTCCACTCCCAGCTCTGCACTTACTGTGTGATCTTGGACAAGTCACCTCTCTGAGCTAAGACTCAGTCTCCATATTTGCAAAATCAAGATAATAACAATGTTTCACCACGTTGTTTCGAGGATTAAAAGTGAGCGTGCCAAGTACTCAGCTCAGTGCCTGGCTCACAGTAAAGACCCAATAAAGAGTAGCCGTTGTTATTTTTCTTTAACCCTCCTGCCTTCCCCTAATTGCAGGAAGTTAGGACGCTCCTCCTGCAATGAGTGGAGGGCCCGCTTGCACACTGGACAATGCTGGACCTCTGGTCTGAACGTCCCACTCAGCTTCCTCTCCCACACAATCCTTTACGGCCTCAGCCTGCATCACGACAGGCAGGGCCCCCAGAGTGGCCCCAGTCGCCCTGCACGAGCCCACCCAGGTGGGGCGGCCGGATCCTCCACTGGCCTTCGCCCCCCTTCTCTGAGCAGAGCCGGGGGCTGGGGAGATGTGCTTACAAATTGTCTTCACTATTCTAAAAAGTCTCAGTCCCAAAACATTGCACATAACCTCCATGGCCAAGTTACTTTCCTAATTCTGGTTGCCATGACAACACGACTTAATGAAGGAACAATTTTTTTCTTAAAATAATTCGACCCGTTTCCATATCAACAGGGGTTTATTTTGGTTCCACAGGCAGCAAGGGCTTGGTAGCCAGCACCTGGCAGCACCTCCTGCACTTCGGGAGGGACTCGGATTTCCAGGGGGCTATCTGAGACTATGGTGGCCATGTGCACTGAGGAGGCCATGCCCTCAGTGAAGAGAGGGCACAAACAGTGTGGGCACCTCAGAAGTTTCTCCTTAGGGTTTTTGGGGTGGAAGGATGGAAGGAACAGGGGGACGTCAATCCTGTTAAGTGTCTTGTCCAGAGTTTGGTGCCTATATAAACAAACTCCTTGTTGCTGAGCCTCCCTCAGGGGACCACAGGCCACGAGGGGGTTCCCAGGGCTGGGGCTGGCCTCTCGCTGGATAGCTTGCGGGAGGGGGCCACAGGAGGGGGCCACAGGAGGGGGCCACAGGAGGGGGCCACAGGAGGGGGCAGGGCTGTGCAATGTGCACAGTAAATGATTCTATCTGTGCCTAAGCTGGCTATATGTGACTAGATGCCTTCACAAATTTACTCATTCAACAAACATTACTGAGTACCTACTAGGTGTCCTGTACTGTGCAGGGGCCCTGAGGATGTGACAACAGGATACAGCCCCTACCCTTAGGGAGCTCCCAGTCTGATGAGCAGGAGGTCGTTCTCAGAGGCTCCTTCTAGGCCAGTGCTTCTCAAACCTTTTCTGCACAGGAATCATTGAACCCCCCGGGGATCTTGTTAAAATGTAGCTTCTGATTCAGCAGGCGGGAGGGGTGTGTGTGCTGAGATTCTGCATCCCTGGTGATGCTGCTGGTCCTCACACCTCTCTTTGAATAGCAAGGATCTAGGCAAATTAGAAGCTGGTGGAGAAAACACATTGGGGCCAGAGGCAAACATTTTGTCCCTCTGTTCCCGGCATCTTCCTGGGGATGCTCAGTCCTGTGGGGTTCAGCAGCATCTCCCACTGGAATGGGGCAACTTTCTCACTGAGCAGGGAACCTTGCTTTGCTTTCTGAGGTACTTCTCCAAATCCGCGGGTTTTTTTTTTTTAAGAGACAGGGTCTCACTCTGTAGCTCAGGCTGGACTGCAGTGGTACAATCATAGCTCACTGCAACCTTGAAATCCTGGGCTCAAACAATCCTCCTGCCTTACCTCCCAAGTAGCTGGGACTAAAGGTGTGCACCACCACACTTAGCTAATTTTTCTATTTTTTGTAGAGATGGGGTCCCACTATGTTGCCCAGGCTGGTCTCAAACTCTTGGCCTCCAGTGATCCTCCTGCCTCAGCCTCCCAAAGTGCTGGGATTATAGGCGTGAGCCACTGTCCCTGGCCAAATCTGTGGAGTTTTTAATAAACAAGAATGAAAAGGTGGAATAACCAGGGTAGTTAACAACCTCAGCTGAGACGCCACCAGAATTGCTTCCATTCCTTCCTGGGGAAGTCCAAGTCAGCCATCTGAAGCAGCACATGGAAGGACAGAACCCTGGACCTTCTCCATTAAGGTCCTGCTTAAATGCACACTTTGGAGCTATGTGTCATAGGGGAGCCAGCATAAGTCAAGAGTTAAGTCCCAGCTCTGTCTCTTCCTAAGCTCAATGACCTTGGGTAAGTCATGTCACCTTCCTGTGCCTCATCTACAAAATGAAGATAACAGTCACACCTAACTCACAGGGATGTTTTGAAGATTAAATGAATTAATATTTGTAAAGTACCTGACACACAGCAGGTACCAAAATAATTAGTTCATTCATTTAACAAACACTTATTAAGCCCTTTCTGTGTACCGGGGAAATACAACAGTGAACAGGAAAAACACAGTCCCTGCCCTCAGGGAGTTCACACTGCAGCAGAAGAGATTTGAAAGATAAGAAGGAGCCAGCCCTGCAAAGAGAGAAAAAAGAGCATGACTGGCAGAGGAAACAGCAAGTGCAAAGGCCCTGGGGTGGGAAAGAATGACTAAAAGGAACCAGTGCCTCTGTGGGTGTGAATGAGGGGGAGCATGGCAAGAAAAGATGTCACAGAGGTGGGCAGGAGCCACCATACTTCAGGGTCTTGCAGGCTGCAGTCTGGAATTTGGATTTGATGCCTAGCATAACTGAAAGCTATTGGAGGGTCTATGGTTTGGGGTAGGGACAGGATGCAGTGCCACCTGACTACTCTCCTTCCTTGCCCACAGTGCTGGGAACCTGGGCTCAGCATTTCCCTCCTCCCTGCCTGGCCTGCATCTCCTTAAGTTCCCAGAACTTGAGAGCCCATCCAAGGCCTCAGGTTTCACTGGAGCAATGTGTGGGGCGCACATGTCACTAGTCTGATGCAGGTCACTCAGGCTGGCCTGCGTGAGGTCTGTGTGCTTGATGACTACTCCTCCGGCCTGCACAGGCAGCAGAGCATAGGCTCTGGAGCCAACTACACGGGTTCAAATCCTTGCTCTGTCACTTGTTAGCTATGTGACCCTGGGAAACTCACATCACCTCTATGAGCCTCAGTTTCCTCACCTGTAAAAAGGTGTAAGATTAATATATACTGCCTAGGGCAGTTGTGATGATTCAGTGAGTGAATTCGAAGGCAACACTTCAGCCCTCTGCCTGGTACATAGCGAGTGCTGCAGGAAGCCTTGTGGATTGGTGGCAGATTAGTGTCTTTGGCTTTGAGACTGGGAAGAGTTAATGGATGAGCAAGTGCTGCAAATGTCACAGAACCCTGAACACAGGGCAGCTGCTGCTGTGGCTGGGATCACAGTACACACCAGTGTGCCGCTGTGTGCAGGTTTTCCCCTTCCGCCTTAAGGAATTGCCAAGACCTGTCAATCTGGCCTCCTAAATCCCTCTCAAATCCATTCCTGCCTCCACTCACTGGCACTTTCCCAAATCAAAGACCTATTCTTCTCACCTAAACAATTTTAAGTACCTCCTACCTGCTGCTCTTCCTCCCTATCTTGCTCTCTTTCAATCCAGCCTCCACAGGGCCACCAGAGTCATCTTCTAGACATACAAGTCAGATCAGCTCACCCCTAGGCCTCAAAACTGCCAGGATAAAATCCCAGTTCCTCAGCCTGGCAAACAAGGCCTCCCCAATCTGGCCCCAGCCTCCTCTCCAGTTCACCCATGCCACTGCCTTTAGAAGCAACACTCACTTGCATCTAACTGTTTCTTTGCTCTGGAATGCCTCCTTCCCCCACTTCTGCCCTCCTTTCCACCTAGTGGAGGCGTACCAGTGCTCCTAGAATCTCTCTGCGACACATTCCCACCTTCATTTGACCACATGGGTCACTCCTTTGCCCAAGGTCCCCCAGGACTCTGTCTTCTGTCTGTTGGTGCACCTGGGTCTTCCTCCCTACTAGATGGGGAGCCCTGTGAGGGCAGAGGAGACAGCCCTGTGAGCAGAGAGGCAATATCGTCTATCATCGTGGCCCCATGAACACCAACTCTGGCAGAGCCCAGGCAGGGAACACTAAGGAGAGAAGCAGGCTAGAGGGGCCTGCAATGAACTGGGGAACTCCATGCCCACCCACAAGGGGGCAGCACTTCTCAGTTTTAGCTGATGTATCCACTGGGGCCAGATTTTACAATTTTTTAAAAAGTGGGCCGGGCGCGGTGGCTCACGCCTGTAATCCTAGCACTCTGGGAGGCCGAGGCGGGTGGATTGCTCAAGGTCAGGAGTTCGAGACCAGCCTGAGCGAGACCCCGTCTCTACTAAAAATAGAAAGACATTATATGGACACCTAAAAATCTATATAGAAAAAATTAGCCGGGCATAGTGGCGCATGCCTGTAGTCCCAGCTACTCGGGAGGCTGAGGCAGTAGGATCGCTTAAGCCCAGGAGTTTGAGGTTGCTGTGAGCTAAGCTGACGCCACGGCACTCACTCTAGCCTGGGCAACAAAGTGAGACTCTGTCTCAACAAAAAAAAAAATAAAATAAAAAAAAAAAAAATAAAAATAAAAAGTGCATTGGCAAATAAATTATTTTTAAAACTGTGCAGAAAAAAAAAAACTGGCCTTCAGGCCATGCTTGGTCTTTCAGCCTATCATTTTGCAAACTCAGAACTTATTTTTTATTTGGAATGAATGATTGAATGCATGAATTTTTCTGGATTCAAGTTTCCTACAGCTACTCTAAATTTCAAAGGTTGGGGGAGTTTATGCTTAGTCAGTTAAGTTGCTATTTGGTTTGCTTTTTAGGTGTAAGGACATGAAAGTCAACATTAAATTTAAGTTTTTACATTTCTCTCAAAATGAAACCCAACTTTTTTCACTTGGCGGCTCTAACAGTATCACGTTTCCTGGGCAGCCCACAGGCCTTGTGAGCAGGGCTCTAACCTCAATTGTGGTGACATCTCCTCTTTGAGATGTGGGTCACCCTAAAAGGAAGGGAGGGATGCCGAATCCACAGAGCCTTTTTCGGCAGTGGTTGATTTACTTACTTTGGTGACCTCTTATAAACAAACTGTGCAGAGGATAGCAACAGCTCCACCCCCTCCAACTTCCCCAACCCCATCCCACCTAGCTTAGCCCCAAATGGGAGAAGTTGGAGGGGACACTGAGGACTCTGAATTACTGGCATCAAGGACTCAAATTCCTGGCATCCTGTCCCTGGAACTCCTATAACCGGCTATGGGCAGCAGGGAGGGACTTGCCCAGAGGCCTGCAGGGTTAGGGTAGGGGCAGCTGCATTTCCTGCAGGGCTGGGACAGTAGACCTTGAGCTACTCAACATCCCATTCAGGACCAAGGCACTCATTCCCCCCAGCTGCTAAGGGTGCTGGCTGATGGTTCACAGTTGAGTCCTTCCCCAAGGTAACATCCTTTTCTGGGGGGGCAACCCGAATCCAAAATCTAGTCAATAGACGTCCGGAGGGAGTAAAAGAAAGGCCCAGCTGCCTGGCCTCAAATGGGACCATGTGAAGCACCATCCTATCTCCAGCGCTTCCCATGGGAGGGGCTGAGGTCTCCAATGGGACTACATCACAGTTCAACTCCTGCCTCTGAGCAGTCTTGTTCCTCTTACTCCCCTACATGTGCTGTTAGAGAAGGCAGTCCCTGACTAACCTCTTGCATGCAAATCTCTGTCTCCAAATGCTTCCTGGAGAAGTTGGCCTATGACAGTCCTCTGCCCTGGCCCCTTTTCTCTCACTGCCCTTTCTCCATCGGTGACCACAATTACTGCAAATGCTTCTGTGATCATCTTGGAGGATGACCCCCAAATCTTTCTGATGCCATGGCCACTCTCCCAGTCTGTCCATTTGCATTTCCCAGAGCCCAGTGGACATCTTCACCTGGATGTCCACATTTTTCTTGGCCTCAACTTTAATATATTCAAAACAGAACCCTCTCCCAATATCCTAATCCCTCTTCCTCCTGGATTCTCTATTTCCATTGATGAATCCCAAGCTGGAGATTTCAGCATCATCTTGGGCAGCATCTTGCTTAGAAACCTTTAGCATCGCCTCGATGCCCACAGAACACAAGCCCATGCTCCGTCTCCTTGCATTCAAGGCCTTCCCTGTTGACCCCAATCTGCCTGACTTCCTGCCAACCCTCTAATCCAGGGTTTCTTAAAATTTTTATGGCATGGATTCCTTTCGGAGTCTGATGAAACCTATGGGCTCCTTCTCGGAATATATTTATAAGCATAAAATAAAATACATAGGATTGCAAAGGAAGTCAATTGTATTTAGAGTTATCAATATATATGTTTCTAAATTTGCACTATAGTAATATAAATTTCATTATTAACACATTAGGTAACATGATCTGGTGGCAAGTCCAATAACTACCATGATTTTGAAGTAGTCACGAGTGGAATGGTAATTTGAGATATCTTCAGCGGCAGCAATGAAATATAAAAATACCTGTGGTTCCTATTGGAGACAAAGCCACAGATACTGCTAATGCTACTGCAGTGTGCTGCCTGTGTTCATAATGTAAGAAAAGCTAAATTTCAATTAGAGGTTAGTGAAGATAAAGTTGTAATTTTTTTCCCCCTTCTAAGTACACAAACTCCTGGTCAAGCACCTCTGTGCTATGTGGAGTCTATATTGTAGCTCAAATTGGATATTCACACTTCCCTGAACAAATTTCACACATCCTGTGTCCATCCTGGCTGATGCTGGGAAACTGGCACTCAGGCACTGGGCCAAGTAGGCCCCACTCTCCATGTACACCCTCTGCCGCAGGCCTGGGTTTGGGGCCCAGAGCAGCATGGCCCACAGTCTGCCCACGGGTAGCTCCTGGAGGGTGTCTTCCCTGGCTTTTCTCCCCTCAGGTCCCAGGCCCTGTCTGAGCGACTTTACATGTCTCCATGGGTCTGACCAAGGTTACTCAGGCACCAGGCTCACGGGGCAGCTTACAGCCATCAGGCCAGTTATGGAGCGTCTAGTTGAAGAAGTTACCTCCAAGATGCTATTCGGAGCTGTGGAGAGGCCACCACTCTGCCTGGGCCCTTCTCCTGAGCCTTGGCAGCTGGGAATCATCTGGCTCTCAGGCTTACAGGGTCCTCTCTACCTTTATCTTGCTACCCAATGCAAAATGTGCTGCAATGCATGGAACAGGCTTGTACAATGAAGAACTGTCCTGCCCAAAATGACCATTGTGTCGTCGATGGGAAACACTGAGGAGGCACTCTATAGCTGTTTGTTTAGTGCCTCAGTGGTCCTTGTTGGTCCGGGATGCCAACATCTGAGGCACAGCCAATTGACGAGCATTTCTCTTGACTCTTCCCAGTCCTTTCTGGCCTGAAATCCCAGTGACCTTTACAGCTAGGATTGGGATTGAGGAGTAGATGTATAGAATGTTCAGAGGGTCCTCCCAACTGTGGCCACTGCAACTATCAGTTCCAAATCCAAGCTTCATCACGCTGAGGCCTTTGCTAGGTCAAGAGGAACTATCTGGGATTGGCAGCTGCCAGTAGGGAGGGAAAAGCTGGCAGGCAGCTACTTTCAGTTTCCTCCAGGTGCACTATGGCCTGGGACCCTGGTGGCTCTGCCCCCTGGGAAAAAGGGCCTGTCTTAGGCAGCCTCTGCCTTGCAACTGGAGCTAGGGAGTGGGCACTATCACCTGGGGCAGGACAATGTGCCAACTCCTACTGTGCTTTTGTGGGTGAACCATTTCCAGGTAGGAGCTGTCACGAGTCACTCTGCCACTCACTTCCATCGCTTTCTGTGAACGAGTCTAGTCTCCTAAAAATACCTGGTCCCCATTTCCCAAGCCAAAATGCTCCAGGAAATGCCTGGAGCCCATGATTGGCAGAGAATTGACTTCTTCTGTTAGTTTGGCCTGTATTCTGATGAGAGGGATTAGTCACTTACTGCAAAAACAATATTCTGTGATTTTCAAATTAGCTGTCTTAAGAATAATGAATACTTATATAGTGCTACTTATTATAGTGCTTTATACTTTATAAAACACTTTACATATTAGGCTTAAGCATACAAAATTGCGGATTGCTTGTATTCAAATGCTGTGGGCAATTTCATTGGGTTCAACCTAACATATTTTCTCATTTATTCCTTACTACTCTCCTGAATAGGTATTTTTAGCCCCATTTTACAGAGTAGAATACTAAATCTTGGAGAGGTGAAGTGACTTTTGACTAAGGTTACATAGGTAGGAAATAGCAGGGTTGAGCCTTGAACTGAGTCTGTCTGATGCCAACCCTCACGCTCTTGGTTCTTGAGGTAGGATGATTCATCCCAGAAGACCAAGGCAAAGCTGTCAGGCCATTTTCCTAACTTACCCTCAGGAAACCCCTGGTTGGTTTTACTCATCATCTTTTCTTAGTTAGTGGAGGAGATCAGTGGGTACATAAGTGCCTGCTCATAGAAGGCTTTAAAGTGATAAGTTGATAAGTTTTAGTTTTAGGGCGTTGGGAGCAAAAGGTACAGCAAAGACAATACCCAGAGCATGTTAATTCATCCATGCATCTATCCATCCACGCACGAATGCATGCATCCATCCAAGAGAACTCTACTGGGTAGCTCCTGTGTATGTGCCAGGCTCTGCACTAGGTGCTGAGCTGCCAACATTCAGGGAAGAGTTTTAATCAGCAGGACTTCTATCCTTTGGCCAGCCAGGAAGGGAGCTGGAGTGGCAGAAGCTGGGGTGAGTCCACAATGTGCATGGGACTTTGATTTGCTGTGACACTGCTCTGCCTTCCTAGTCCAGGCCTGATTTATTGGGAGGCCACGCTCGTGTGACCAGACAGAAAAGCTGGGGTGTTGCCTGGTGCTTCAGCAGTCTGCACCAGCGAGAGTTTCTAGGCTACAGGGCTGGAAGAGGCTGCTGTAGGAATGAAAAAGGAATGCTGGTGCTCCACCCCTAGGCTCGGCAATGGGAAAGCTGGAGGTGGGGCTGGTGAAAAAGAGCTCCCTCCCAGGCTGCCACAGGAGTAAACTCCTTTCTTATGCAGCCCGGGCTGCTCTGAACGCTTGGCTCGCCCGGAGCTGCAGGCTTGGGTCTTGTAGCTGGCCAGCTGGGCGTGGGCAGGCTGGGAGAGGGCTGGTTTGGAAATCAGTCAAGCAGTGGGCATGTGGCCAAATCTTTTGCCCAGGGATAGCATGTTGCCCTGCAGGGGATAATCACATTTCTTAGCTTCCTGCCAACCCTGGGGCCAAGCCCTCAAGCCTGCTGTGGAGTCCAAATGCTTCCCAAACCTGACCTGGCTCGGGCTAAGCCAAAGCTGGTTGTCCCATCCCCAGTGTTGTCTGGCTACCTGCCTTGTCCCACACTGCCGACACCCAGCCAGCTGCCAAACCCTGAGCTCACCCCATGCGAATCCCCTCACAGTATGCAGTTGTACCCGTGCTTACCATTCCAGGCTCTAGGCTGTGCTGCCATGGCTGTCACCACTGCCGCCCAGGAGCACAGTGGCTCTGGGGCCACCGAATTAAGATCTCACAGTTGAGTAAGCCGTGATGTGAGTTCCTCCCACCACACCCTCCCCAACCCCAGCACCAGGGCTTTCCTCAGAGCCTCGTTGCCACACACTCTGCTTTTCAAAAAGAGGAAATGGGCATTGAGTTTTGAGTATAATGAGAAGTACAATGAGAAGCTGTGAACGGAGGCACCTCTGAGGCAAAGAAGGGGGAACCTGTGACAGGCCTCAGATAATCATTTCCTGAGTACCCAGGCCCTTTCCTTATCTCTGTGGCCAGCAAAACTAGAGCCTGTGAAGAGGCCTAGGGCCTTTGATACAGTCATGAGCCGCATAATGACAGACCGCCTGTAGGAAGGTAGTCCCCCAAGATTATAATACCGTATTGTTACTGTACCTTTTCTATGTTTAGATACACAAATACTTGCCACGATGTTCCAATTGCCTACAGTATCTAGTATAGTAACATGCTGTACAGGTTTGTAGCCTAGGAGCAACAGGCTATACCATATAGCTTAGGTGCGTAGTAGGTTACAGTATCTAGGTTTGTGTAAATACACTCTGTGATGTTCACACAACGACA
This sequence comes from Eulemur rufifrons, assembly GCF_041146395.1. Lineage (NCBI taxonomy): Eukaryota > Metazoa > Chordata > Mammalia > Primates > Lemuridae > Eulemur > Eulemur rufifrons. Next base: position 90,356,630 of record NC_091012.1, read on the forward strand.
AGCTCACATAATGGTGCTTTTCTCAGAACGTATCCCATTGTTATGGGAGGTGTGACCGTACTTGGCTCAGCTGTTCTGCTCTGCACCCAACCAGCATTCAGTAAGTTTATTGGAGTCCACAAACCAAGGCCCAGAGAAGCCCCAGAAGTTGCCCCAAGTGGTGAAGTTGAGGATTTTGACCTAAATATCTGACCTTCTAATCCATTCCTACCAACTACAGAGACACACAGCTCAGGTGACATTTTGAACCTCTCTGCCTGCTTGACCTTTACTGTCCAATACAGTAGCCACACATGGTTCTCGAGCTCTTGAAATTGGCTAGTCTGAATTGAAATGTGCTGGAAGTGTAAAATACATACCAGATTTCAAAGATTTAATATGAAACAAGGAATGTAAAATATCTCATCAATAATTTTTTTTTTTTTGAGACAAAGTCTCACTCTGTTGCCCCGGCTAGAGTGAGTGCCGTGGCGTCAGCCTAGCTCACAGCAACCTCAAACTCCTGAGCTCAAGGGATCCTCCTGTCTCAGCCTCCCGAGTAGCTGGGACTACAGGCATGTGCCACCATGCCCGGCTAATTTTTTCTATATATATTTTTAGCTGTCCATATAATTTCTTTCTATTTTTAGTAGAGATGGGGTCTCGCTCTTGCTCAGGCTGGTCTCGAACTCCTGAGCTCAAACGATCCACCCACCTCGGCCTCCCAGAGTGCTAGGATTACAGGCGTGAGCCACCGCGCCCGGCCTCATCAATAATTTTTAATGTCGATTATGAGATCCTATTTTTGATATATTGAGTATGTTAAGTAAAAAAATATTAAAGTTAATTTCACCTCTTTCTTTTTACTTTAATGTGGCTACTGGAAATGGGGGATATACTGGTACCAAAATTGGCAAAAAAATAGACAAATAAAATAAAATAGACATGCCAAAACAAATTCATGTATATATGGGCATTTAAAGTATAATAAAGGAGGCCGGGCGCGGTGGCTCACGCCTGTAATCCTAGCACTCTGGGAGGCCGAGGTGGGAGGATCGTTTGAGCTCAGGAGTTCGAGACCAGCCTGAGCAAGAGCGAGACCCCATCTCTACTAAAAATAGAAAGAAATTATACAGACAGCTAAATATATATATAGAAAAAATTAGCCGGGCATGGTGGCGCATGCCTGTAGTCCCAGCTACTCGAGAGGCTGAGGCAGGAGGATTGCTTGAGCCCAGGAGTTTGAGGTTGCTGTGAGCTAGGCTGACGCCACGGCACTCACTCTAGCCTGGGCAACAGAGTGAGACTCTGTCTCAAAAAAATAAATAAATAAATAAATAAATAAAATAAAGTATAATAAAGGTGGCATTTCAAATCAGTGGGGGGAAATGTGGCTACTACTACAAAATTCAAAATTCCATAGGTGGCTGGCATTTGTGGCTCACATTATATTTGTATGGATAGTATGACATTAGACTTTCTATCTTACCTAAATGTCCACTAACAGGGGATGAGTCCCACACATCACAGTGCAGCCACACAATGGGATGATATGCAGCCATTAAGGAGATCTCTCTGAGTAGAGATGGGAAAACTGTAGAGAGTTATTGGTAAGTTTTCTAAAAAACAGGAAAGGAATGGGCGAGCATGTATTATATGATCTCATTTGTGCATCAAAAGCACACAGATGCTTATATATGCCCAGATCAAGTCTGCAAAGACACACAAGTAACTGTTACCATTGATGGCCCCAGGGAAGTGTGAGGAGGACTTCCAGGGGGATGGGGAAGGACTTTGACATGTACTGTTAACTTGAAACCCTTCAGGACTATTTGAAGTTTTAACAGCAAATGTGACATTTTACAATAACAAAACCATTAAGTATATTAATATTTCATACATTTAAATATAACACACTATAATTGTTTATATAATATAAAACTATTAAAATAAAAATAAAATTAAATTAAAACAATCAAAATTTCTACTATTCTTTTTATAGCTTCCTCCACTTGTAAACACCCCTCTCAGTTTCCTCTTTCTTACTCCTCCTTTTCTGCCCTATTCTTTCCTCTCACCTTCAAAACCCACAAAGGGGCCAGGCGCGGTGGCTCACGCCTGTAATCCTAGCACTCTGGGAGGCCGAGGCAGGTGGATTGTTTGAGCTCAGGAGTTCGAGACCAGCCTGAGCAAGAGCGAGACCCCGTCTCTACTAAAAATAGAAAGAAATTATATGGACAGCTAAAATATATATGTAGAAAATATTAGCCGGGCATGGTGGCGCATGCCTGTAGTCCCAGCTACTCGGGAGGCTGAGGCAGGAGGATCGCTTGAACCCAGGAGTTTGAGGTTGCTGTGAGCTAGGCTGACGCCACGGCACTCACTCTAGCCCGGGCAACAGAGTGAGACTCTGTCAAAACAAAAACAAAAACAAAACAACCCCACAGAGGTCTGTGAATGGGGAGCCATTTCACTTCTGTTGGCCCCTTGCTCAGCTTGAGCCCAAGGCTTTGGCATTTCCTGCTACCTCTGTGTTCCCATGGAGGAAGAACTTGAGGAAGGGCGTCATGTTGGATATCGCTCGATTACAGACACCATGACCAAAGATGGCCACATCAGCCCCATCAACTGTGGAGAAACAGACCTATCTAGTGAAAATACATCCTACCACTTCTCCCTAGCAATTTTGCCACATTCATGTTGAGAGGGCCGATTAGCGAGAGAAAAATAACTCAGAAAAGTGTGCATGTGCGTGTGTGTATGTGCATGTGTGTATGTGTGTGTGCGTGTGTGTGTGTGTGTGTGTGTGTGATTTTTTTCTTTCCTGGTTCAGGGGTGGGTGGAGGCAGCATAAATACAGAGGGTATTGGAGAGAAGGCTTGGTTTAAGTTTGGGAAACCAATTTAATTGCCACCTGCAGTTAAAAATCACTAAGAGGGTCAAGTGTTTTGAAAAGAGAGCTATAGAGATTGGAGAAAGGAAAAAAGCTCTCCAGATTCTGGGAAACAGGTATAACAAGAGATGTGTTTGCTCCAGGGCAGATGGGAACCTCAGTCCTTAGAGTTTAATTGAGAGAGGAAGAAAGACAAGAGGTCTCAGCCGATTGTCAGGCAGATAATAGCTTCTGAAGGGTGGGCCTGTGAGGCTTAAGAAATGAAAGCGCTGTTGATGTGTGTGGGGGACAAGTGGTGTGGGAAAATACCAAATTTTCTTTTATGCTCATTCTCAATGCAAATGGAATAAACCGTTTCAAATAAAGAAGGGCCTTGAATGTCTATTGGAACTTTTTTTTTTTTTTTTTTAATCACAGAGAGACCTGCCCCTCCCCCTTCCAAAAAAAAGTTAAGGGCCCAGCAGTGCGGTAAGTAGCAAGAGCATTGGACTGGGAGTCAGGAGACGGCTCTGGTTCTGAATTTGCAAAATATGACAACAAATAATTTGTGTGAAATTATATAAAACATGGTTAACTGCGGTTAATTGTTATGAAACTCGAGTTTGTCTTTGGCCCTTCCCATTTCCTCCTCCCCTTTCAGGCGTTCTTTTCTAGCCTCTTGGAGCAAAAGCTATTGGGCCCAAAGTTTGAAAGGAATACAGTTCAAAGAACATATACTGGTCCCTGCGGAGATCACCAACTGAAGAATGTTTTCAGTATCCCAAGTTAACGGCAACTCTGTTATTTTTAAAGTAATATCCCATTCAAATTTTGGAAGCAAAGAATTTACCTTAAGGAGAAATCTGCATTCAACATGAGGCCAGAATGCCATATATTTGGCTTTATTATTCTACACAAAAGTAAATTTTTAAATATTAATACTAAATGCTTATTTCAGATCAAGCCTAGCACGTCTATTTCCAGACTGAAGGGCTGACATTGTACTGCTCTACAGAAGGGAGAAGAGGAGACATGGACCCTCCATGCAGTCCCCTCAGCAGTCTTGGGACTGGCTTTGTGGCTCCAGTGGCCCAAGTCCTGGGGACATGGTTAGCTAAAATACTCCTTGCATTTTCCTCACTCCCAAAAATCCATCACCACGTTCCCTTGCTTCTACCTCCCAAATCTATCCAGAATCTGACCAGTTCTTACCATGGGCATTGCCACCACCCTAGTCTAAGCCACCATCGCTGGCAGAAGCCTCCTAAGTGACCTCCCAGACACCTTTCCTGCCCTCTCTGGCTCTACATAGCAGCTACAGTCAGCTTTTTAAAAGAGCACTCCTACCACATCTCCCCTCTGCTTGGACCTTGCTTGAATGGGGTGATCTTTGGCTAATGTCTGCCTACCTCGCTGGCTGAAAGCTCTGTGCCAGCAGGGACCCTGTCGGTTTTGCTCACCTCTGTTCCCCTAGGCAGGCCTGGCCTAATGCCTAGCATGTAGTAGACACTTATTTCTAATGTCTAATGTCGAATGAAGGAATGAATTTTAAAAGCTAACATTCATACAGTGCTTTAAAGGTAACAAGCATTTCATGTGATGTTCAGAATAACCCTGTGTCCTTAGGTATTATTGTTCTCATTTTGCAGATGAAGAAATTGAGGCTTAGAGTATTGTTCAAGTTGATAGTACAACTGGGGAGGGCATATTGAAATCTGGGTCCATGGGAGCCAAAACCCCATGCTTTTCTGGCTACACCTCCCCTGCCCCTGGAGACCTACAGGGGTAAAGGGGGGTGTGGAGGGGGCACGGAGTCCTGAGGTGCTTTGATATTTCTTGGCTGTACAAGGGGCCACTTCACTCAGGCCTTCGGGGCCCAGGGGCAGGCCTTGTGGGGATTCCCTGCCAACCCGTGAGGGGGGAGTAGATTCTAAATCAGGCTTTCCTGGATGGCTTAGAGAGCTACTCTAACTACAGTGACCTTATTTTCTGAATCTCAAATCAGGATTCTTGGTCTGACAAACAGAATAAAATACTTGAAACTGGGACTTTTCTGGAAAATCCAGGGCATAGAGTTGCTGTACCTGTACCACATGGCAGCTACATAATGGGCACTTCTCAGTGAATTCTGACCCAGCCACCTCAGTCCATCACATCTCAAGAAGATTCTTAAAAAAACTAAAAGCTGTTCTCTGGGCCTCACACCAAATTTTTTCCATCTACTCATTTTGTTTGTTTAATTACTTCCTTTACTCGCTCTTATCTTTCCTGTTAACAGCTTTCTCCCTGGTCTGCCTGAAAGAGTTTCTAGGTCCTGCTTGCTGATGGATGCTACAAGCGATTGAGAGAAATCACAAGTAAAAAGCACTTGGGGACCATGGCAACAGGGGCCATGGCAACGGGGGCCAAGCACCAAGAGACAGCCCTTCTTCCTACCCCTCCTGGTTTCTGTTTTAGATCAAGTGGTGCTGATAAGGCCTGATGGTCCCATTGTGGCACCTAATCAGGCAACACTGTTTGCAGGAGACATTGTGACAAAATTCTGGTCCCAGAAAGAGCTTTGCAATGCTGTTGCTTCACTGCACCCAGTGTTGCAATGGTGGGCTCATGGTAAAGACCACTGCCAAATCCAGGGTTGGATCTAACATTTGCCTCAAGCACTCTTCACATTTGGTGCAAGTATACCCAGAGCTCCCTGATGGGCAGGCAGGGTCCAGTATTAGGGTGACAAGAGCACAATTTCAGTGGTCATCCTCTTGGGCCTGGGAGCCAAGAATCATAACGTTACCCAAAGCAATCCATCCTCAGGATCTATAGTGGTGTCTGGGAGAGAAGAGGCTCTCAGTGAATTAGGGTGCAAGATCTCTTCCCACGGAGATTATCTATCTCTCTGATGTACTGGGTGCCTCTGAACAAAAGCGTGGGCTCTTGAAGGACTGTGAACCTGTTTGAGCCTCAGTTTCCTCATCTGGAAAAAAGACTCAGCAGTAATCTCTGCCCTACTTTTTTCTTTTCTTCTTTTTCTTAGGTGATAAACTATTTCAAGCATATAGAAAAGTGTCAGGAACAAATACATTGCCCCATATTTGCCCCAGAACCTTTTCCCTAAAGAAATAACTTATTGGCCAGGCGTGGTGGCTCATGCCTGTAATCCTAGCACTCTGGGAGGCCGAGGCAGGAGGATCACTCGAGGTCAGGAGTTCGAGACCAGCCTGAGCAAGAGCGAGACCCTGTCTCTACTAAAAAAAAAAATAGGAAGAAATTATATGGACAGCTAAAAATATATATAGAAAAAATTAGCCGGGCATGGTGGCTCATGCCTGTAGTCCCAGCTACTCGGAAGGCTGAGGCAGTAGGATTGCTTGAGCCCAGGAGTTTGAGGTTGCTGTGAGCTAGGCTGATGCCACGGCACTTTAGCCCGGGCAAAAGAAAAAAAAAAAGAACATATTACAAGTTCAGTTGAAGCCCCTTGTGTTCCTCCCCAACCAGATTCCTCTCCCCCACAGGGGTAGCATTCTCCTGAACTGAGTGTTTCTGATCTGCATGCATGTTTTAAGATGTGCTATATATGTGTTCATAAGCAATAAACTATACAGTATGGGTTTGTCTGTTTTTAAACTGTAATATTAATAACTTGCGTCAAACTGTACATATCATTCTGCAACTTGCTTTCCTTGCTCAGCATTAGATTTCTGAGAAATATTTATCGTTGATACAGGTAGTTCTGGTTCAGACTACCAGAAGTACTCATGCTGTGTAGTAGTCCATTGTCTGAATATACAATGCTTTTATCTATTCTCCTGTTGTTTCTCAAATTATTTTGCTCTTGAAAACAATGCCATCATGAACAACATGGTATATGTGCCATTGTTCACCTGAGGGTTTCTCTAGGGTATAGAACCAGGAGTGCAATTGCTGAGGTAAAGGGGTGGGACTATAAGTATTTAAGCCTTTTTGGAGTGTAATATTCTGGTACTTTTTTTTTTTTTGTGATTGGGTCTTACTCTGCTCACTCTGTCACCCAGGCTAGAGTGCAGTAGCATGATCATAGCTCACTGTAACCTCTAAGTCCTGGGCATAAGCAATCCTCCTGCCTCAGCCTCCCAAGTAGCTAGGACTACAGGCACACGACATCATACCTAGCTGATTTTTAGATTTTTTTGTAGAGATGGGGACTCACTATGTTTCCCAGGCTGGTCTCTAATTCCTGGCCTCAAGCGATCCTCCTACCTCGGCCTCCCAAAGTGCTGGGATTACAGGTGTGAGTGCCTGGCCTCTGGTACTTATTTAAAGTAACTATTCAAACACTGTTTTATCCAGTAACTGTACTTTCATAAAGCTATACTAGGGGAATATTCATACATGTGCACTCAGATATATGTCTAAGAATGTTCACTGCCCCATTGTTAGTAACAGGGTAAAACTGGAAATGTCCTCAATATCCATCAATGGGGGGCAGGACCAATGAATAACCTGTGGGCCACCCATCCTATAGAATACCTTGGACTTCGGAAGCAAGCAGTGTTAAGCAGGCCCTTTCTCACCCACCTCCTTGACTACTGGACTGAAGGAATAATGTTGCTCACAGCACAGGCCCAGGTACCCTGGGAGAGGACTTGTAACTGCCCGTGTATTAGATGGAGATACCCTAACTATACACTAACTACTGCCATGTGGGGACCTGGCCAGAGTCCCATGTCTGCAGGGAAGGTGCCTTTCTTGGCAATCAACTCCAATATATCTGGGAAGATAGTCCAGAGAATAGATTTGAACTCAGGTGGTGGAACTGTCAGAAGGAGATAGAATTTATAAGTATTTGAAAGGAACATTAGCAAATTGATGAGGTGGCTTGCCTTGTCTCTAAGCTAATCAACCAGCAGAAAGAAAAGGCTTTTTCCTTTAGTTGTAAACATCAAGAAGTGGGAGTGTTTGTGGTGCCTGGCCATGTGTTGACTCGGGAAATCCAAACTTAACTCTGGAAATGCAAGCACAGTTGCATTTCCTAGGAGCTTAATAGACACAAGCTAAGAGGCTTAACTTAAAAAATGACTTCAATAATCACAATAGATAATACCTATTGAACATCTTCACACATTTGGCACTGCAGTAGGCACTTTGCATTCTTTGTCTAGACTAGTTTTCACAATAATATTGCAAGGGATATATTATAAACCCCATTTTATTGGTAAGGAAATGGAGAGGTCAAGGAACTTGCCCGAGGCCACATAGTTAGTGTTAGGATTTGAACTCAGAACTATCTGGTGACAAAGCCTGTGATCTCAACACTGTATGTCTCCACTTGGAGTTAGAAGGATTACAGAAACCCAGGTACTTTATTTGCTGTATTTGGCCTTAAGCCTAATATATCAGAGAGGAAGCATCCAATGCTTTTCGTGCCTCCCTCAGTCATAGCCCCCTTCTGAACAAAGTGGACAGAAATGATCCCTCAATTCTGGATTTTTTTTTTTTTGAGACAGGGTCTTGCTTTGTCGCCCTGGCTAGAGTGCAGTAGCATCATCATAGCTCACTGCAACCTCAAAGTCCTGGGCTTAAGTGATCCTCCTGCCTCAGCCTCACGAGTAGCTGGGACTACAGGCCTGGGCCACCATGCCCAGCTAATTTTTCTATTTTTTTGCAGAGATGGGGTCTTGCTCATGGTCAGGGTGGCCTGAAGCAATCCTCTTGCCTCGGCCTCCCAAAGTGCTAGGATTACAAGCATGAGCCACCATGCCCAGCCCTAGGCACTGTTCTTTAGGTCGCAAATGAACAGACCAAATAGCCTGTGCCTGAGTCAAGGGTAGCCATCTTTCAGTTGGGTCGGCGGGTGCTCAGTGACCTCTGAGGTGTTCTGCACTGAGAGGACTCAATCTGGCAGCAATGTTCTAGACAGCAGTGCCTGGAACTGCTAGATACCTAAGGTCTTGGGGGCATAACGCTTGTGGGCTACATCCACACCCATGGGAACAACCAGACAATCTCTGCCCTCCCTGGCCATATTCCCACCCCCAGCACCTCAGGTTCTCATCCTGTTCACCAAGCACAGATTTAAAAGGTCTGTGACATGCTGTGATGGGGAGGGAGGATATGGAGGAACAGACTCTCCCATACATGACCGGTGGGAGGGTGAAATGCAACAACTTCTTTGGAGAGTAGTGTAGCATTATCTGTCAAAAATTTAAATGCACATTCCTGTTTACTTCTAGGGATTTATACTACAGATATAGTGCATATGACAATATTAATACATGAACAAAGATATACATTGGAGTACTATGTGTAACAGCAAAATACTGGCAAAACCCCTCTTTCGATAGAAGACAGGCCAGATAAATTGTGGTTCAACCATATAATGGAATACTCTACAGCCATTAAGAAGAATTATGTGGCTAACAATATGTGCTGATATGGAATGTTCTCCAAGACATAGTGTTAGGTGAAAAAAAGCATGATGCAGAATGCTGTATGTACTATGTTATCTGTTATGTTAAAATCTTTCTCTCTCTCTTTTCTCTTCCCCTCCCTCCTCTTCTCCCTCCCTCCCTCTCTCTCCACACACACAGACACATACATACTCACACACTTCTATATGCATAGGTCATTTCTGGAAGGACATGCCAGAAACTGGTATCTGTGGTTTCCTCTTGAGAGGGGAGCTGTTAAAGTGGGGATAGGGGGCGGCGGGGAAGGCAGGAAAATTACTTTTTTCACTAAATACTCTTACACATTGTTGAATTTCTTTTAATACATGCAAATGTTACATTTTGCATTTAAAAATGTAAAAGTAAGGGCTGGACGTGGAGGCTCACACCTGTAATCCTAACAGTCTTCCTGTCGAGGCAGGAAGATTGTTTTGAGACCAAGAGTTCAAGACCAGCCTGAGCAACATAGTGAGACCCCATCTCTATGAAAAACAGAAAAATTAGCCAGGCGTGATGGCATATGCCTGTAGCCTCAGCTACTTGGGAGGCTGAGGCAGGAGGATCACTTGAGCCCAGGAGTCAGAGGTTGCTGTGAGCTATGATGACACCACTGCACTGTAGCCCAGGCAAGAGTGAGACCCTGTCTCAAAAAAAAAAAAAAAAAAAAAAAGTAAAAGTAAAAAGCGACAGCAACATTAATTGCAGAAGTCTTCATCAATAGGGAATTGATTAAATAAATTGTGATCTATTTGCACTAAGCGATATTCTATAGCCATAGAAAAGAAGATACATTCTGCCATAGAAAAATGTCCACAGACATTAAGTTTAACAAATCAAGCTTTGTATAAAATGTATAATAGAATCTCATTTATGTAAAAAGATAGGAATATGTACATGTATGCAGTCATATTCATAGGAAGAGCTCTGGAATGATATACACCCTGCTGTTAACAGTGTTTAGCTTTTGAAAAAGGCTGGAATTGGTTGCATGGAGGGGTGAGGGTGGAGTTAAAGACAGGCTTTCATTTTTTACTCTAATGATTTGTTGATTTACTTTCTTTTGCATAATGAGTCTATATTTTATTTTGCAATAAGACACATAAATGATAAATTATGGGGAGGAAAAGAAGCCTCGCTCTTAGGGGAATCTGCATTCTAAAGCCTGGTTGCTTCCCCACTGTTCCATCCCAGAGCCCCCAGTGGCTTCTCACAGCACAGGCCCAGCTCCTCTGCCCAGCACCGGAGGCCTTGGTGCTCTGGGTGCACCTCGCCTTTTCTCCTATCCCCTCTTCACACTTTCCTTTGTAAAGCCCGCTTGGCTGCCTCATCAGCCCCAAGCAAGCATCCACCTTTCTTTCTTTATTCAATTTGCTTCCCTCATGTTCCACACCTAGATATTGTCCCCCTACCTACAGCCCAGCTTATTGAACTTCCTTCTGCTCATGCCTCATGACCCAGCCACCTCAAGCAAGGCCCTGGGAATCCTCCTGCCCGTGAGTGAGTACCACAGGGACTCATTCAGGGCTTGGGAAACTGCCTTGTGACATTCTTTATTTGGCCATCCTGTATTGTTAGTTACCTTTCATGGAGTCATTTCACTAAAATGTGGATATCACTTTCTCATTTACAAAGCACTTCCACAACTATTGCTTTGTTTGAGCCTCCTGTCCACTTTATGAGGTAGGCAAGGCAGGTGTTATTATTATTCTCATTTCATTGATGAGGAAACTGAAGGGTAGGGAGGTTTCTTGCTCAAGGTGATGCAAGTATTAATAGAAAGTGGCCAAGAGGGACCTAGGTCCTCCTGACTCGTCTAGAACACCTGCTTTTTTTCCCCTGGTCAGAATACAAGTCCCTGGAGGATAGGAAGTGTGTTTTCAATGATTCTGTACACAATAAAGGGGCAAAGGGAAAGTCATCAGCATTATGACAGGATGCTTACAAAGAAGACAGGACAGTCACGGCTGCGTGCTGGAGGGAGACAAAGGCCATCTTCATGTGAGGCCAAATGCACCAAACAATGAGAACATGATGAGTATGAAATGAAGGTGATTTGAGGTGGTACCCAGATGAACTTTTTTCTTAAATGGCATATCTACCTGTAGCTTTGGGCAAGAGGAAACTTTCAAAAGAGAGGAGATTTATTTTTTTAAAAATTAGAAAATAATACAGATAGTAAACAAAATTTGTGACAGCGGTATACGGATGATTGAAATTCGGGAAACACTGCCAAAGGTCAGTCAGGCTAAGAGATGGGCCGGGGGCATTCAAAGTGGGAGTGTCTGCCTGAGGCAGGGGAGGTACGGCGAGGAGTAGGGAAACACCAACCTAGCTGGGACCAAGAGGGAGGAGACTTGCAAGCTCCTTTCCAAATCTCTAGTCAGGCTAGATGCCAGAGGCTTATGAGAGCCAGTCTGAGAAGTGTGGGCTAGATCAGGAGTCATGCCAATTCTTGTGTGTAGGAGGAACACAATGAAAGTGGCAGTTTGAAAGGTCATCCTCGCAGTGATGTGCAGTATGGACTGAAGTGAGCCTGATAAACAGCTCTAAAAGATGTCACCAAGATGCTAATGCCCAGGAGAGTTAGGCCTTGAAGCTAAAGTCAAGACTTTTTCATGGAGACTCACGTGAGGGTTGTGCTTTGTCATGTATTATTTAAGGTGTCAAGAAAAAGTATCTAAAACTTGACAACAAGGCAAAAAAGATCACTGAGTACCCTTTCAGGAGCATCCTCCATGCGACTGCTTGACTTACCATTCACTATTGATTAAGTCACAGACTCAGTAAAGTTAAAAGTAAACTTATAGAAGATTCCTAAATTGCAAATGATTTTTGTCTGGTAAAAATAAAAACTAATTCTGTGTAGCAGGAAAGATAGCCCCAAAGGTTACAGTTATGTTATCTATCCTACAGAACTTCACATTTTTGTATCCAATTTTTAAAATCTTATTTCAGTATTATTTTGAAGCCTCTCATATCTTTTTTTATACTATCTCTTGTTGTGGTAAAACATATATCAGATGAAATTTGTCATTTTAAGCATTTTTTTTTTTGAGATAGGGTCTCACTCTGTCGCCTGGCATAGAGTGCAGTGGCATCATCATAGCTCACAGCAACCTCAAACTCCTGGGCTCAAGCGATCCTCCTGCTTCAGCCTCTGAAGTAGCTGGGACCACAGGCATGACCCACTGCGTCCAGCTAATTTTTTTTATTTTTTGTAGAGATGAGGTCTCACTATGTTGCTCAGGCTGGTCTCAAACTCCTGGCCTCAAACAATCCTCCTGCCTCGGCCTCCCAAAGTGCTAGGATTACAGGCATGAGCCACCACCCCCAGCCCATTTTAAGCATTTTTAAGTGTACAATTCAATGGCATTAATTATATTCACAATGTTATACAATCATCACCACTATCAATTTCCAAAAATTTTTATCATCCCAAATAGAAACTCTGTACCCGATAAGCAGGAATTTCTTATTTCTCCTTCCTCCTAGCTTCTGGTAACTTCTAATCTACTTTCTGCCTCTATGAATTTGCCTATTCTAGACATTTCTTATAAGTGGAATTATACAATATTTGTTCTTATGTGTCTGGCTTCTTTCAGTTAGTATAATGTTTTCAAGACTCATCCATATTATAGCATATGTCAGGCCTTCACTCCTTTTTATGGTTGAATAATATTCCACTGTATGTATATGCCACATTTTATTTATCTATTCATCTGTCGATGGACATTTGGGTTGTTTCCACCTTTCAGTTATTGTGAGTAATGCCACTATGAACATTCATGCACGCATATCTGTTTGAGTCCCTGTTTTCAATTCTTCTGGGTATATGCCTAGAAGTGGAATTGATTAGTTATATGGCAATTCTATGTTTAACTTTCTGAGGTAATTCTATGTTTAATTCTCATATCATTTTAAAAAGCAGCTTTACTGTAATGCTGGTCCCATCATCGATGAGTTAAACAAATCTTCAACATGTGACCACTATATATTTGAATAAGAGTCATGTTTTTAACCTTTTGAAAGTTACACTTTGATAAGAATGATTTATTTACCTCGCTAATCTTTAAAGCATAAAGTTGACCCCTGCACCCCACTTTGGCCCCCATTACTTATTGCACACTCCCTACAAGGAAGTAAAAGAAATGAGTAGAAATGAGGGTCCCCTTGCTTAACTGATGAGGCCAGCATGGGATTTTGGTCTTTCCAAAGAGACAGTAAATTTTAATTAGGGTCCTGTGCTAGTGATGGGAAATGAGGTCACACGAGGGGCAGGCATGGCCACAGAGCATGGGTACCTTTGTTTTCATTGGAAACATATGAAAGCTTTTCTCCTCTCTTCATAGAACAACTGTTGGTTCTCTACAGGGTGATGGCTTCTGCTAGGAAAACTCTACAGAAAAGCCTGTGCTTTAGGTGAGCTCGGAGACCAGGCAGACTGCACTGAAACCCACTGGGAAAGATGCTAGAATTTTTTTGTTCACCCTCAAAACTTGCCTCCACTGGCATGAGACAGGAATGGAGGCCCTCAGGAATCTTTTAGGCAGGGAAGGAAGAGAAAAAAGGGACTTGGTCCGGAGTTTGAGGAGGAAAGTGAGCACAAAGGTGACAGAGAAGGCACAGTCTAGGGGCGGTGGGGAGGGAACAGGGAGCAGCTGCCCTGCCTGAGACCCAGCTCCTTAAAGGGGATTTTTAGTTGCCTCTAAGTGGCCTTTTCTTCAGACTGTACCACACCTCCTCCAAAATAAAAACTCATACATTTTTAATGTTTTCAACCAAGAAAGGCTTGCTTTTTTGAGTAAAGCTGTAAAAAGTTTAAAACCCGTATTTCCCCCCCTCACAGCTCAAAAGGAACAAACTGAATTTTGATCATAATTTTCTCACTTTTGGGACAAGATATGGAAGAACAGATGAGTGCAATGGAAGAATTTCACAGGTAGTTAAGAAGGTATAGGAAAAAGAAAACCAGAATAAAAAAGAATGTCACTGTTATAAACATGATCCAAATATATCTATTTCTGAAAGCATACCAGGAAGGTTAAGAAAATAAGATAAAAACCTGCTTTATTCTGACACCCTTATTTTGCTATCTTGCAGGGCTGGGTCAAGATGAAATATATGTCATAGGCACTTTGCAAACTGCAAAGGACTGCATGTGTCTTTGAGAGGGGCTGGGTGGTGTAGGGGAGAGAGTAGACCATGCTGTGGGTTGTCCCGGCCTGGGAGGTCTGACCGTGAGGTCTAGAGCATATCCCTGATCTCAATTTTCACATGTGTAGAGTGAGGACAATAATTTGTGCCTTAGAGCGTTGTTGGAAGGGTCATATGATAAGGCCTCCAAGAAAAGCAAGAACAAAGTGCTGTGGAAGCATGGTCTTTGGTACACATCGCAGGTGGAGCACTTACCACATTGTTCTGGAATAGTCTCTTTACATATCTGTTGCCCCAATTACACCAGAAGTCCCCTGTGACTTGTTTGCCTCTGCATCCTCCTTGCCTCTAATGCAGTGCCTGGAACATCACACCCTGTCATTCTTTCTTTTAACAAACATACACTGGGCCCTTGCCGTCACCCACTCTTGATAGCCACACTGTACCCGCCAAACCACCATTCTCTTCTCACTGCCTCCCCAGTACTGAAGCCCCAAGGGCTCTGATCAGAGCCCCATGGCGGACACTGTGATGTGCACCCACATTCTCCCTCGGGACTGAAGGGCTGATCCCCTGAGCCGCCGAGGGTGCTGCTGGCTGACAGCCCTCTTTGGGAAGTGCCCAGCTGCCTCCTCAGACAGAGCTGCCTTGCCCAAGGCTATGCTCCCTCCCCAGGAGCAGGCCACATCTAAGGACTGGTCCCGTCACCCTGACTGGAACAACTCTGAAAGGCCAGCCTACCTATAGAGCTCCCCAAGGGGTCAGCTGAGGCTGTCATTAGGACAGCGTCACAGCCCAATTTCTCCCTCAAACCAATCCTGCATCTTCCCCTGAGATTCCAGATGGTGATCCCAAAGGCACCCCAATACACTTCCTCCGTGGGGCATGCAGTCTCAGGCTGGGTTTGTGCCCTGTGCAGGCTCTGGCTTGGTATCCGGGAAGCCTCAATTCCAAGTGATCCCAGGTGTTGCAACAGCCCCCAGGGCCCAGTCACTGTGACAGGCCTCACTCACAGTCACATTTCTCTCTCTCTCCCTTCCTTCCCAGCCCCCTCAAACTTTAATTATAAAATGCATCTGGAACCAAAAGAGTGGAAGATAGAGGCCTGTAAACAAATGGTTACAGCAATGTGAGAGAAGCTACAATAGAGCATGAATCTGGTGCTAAGCTGAACTCAACCTGGGGATTTGAAGGAAGGCTTCCCGGAGGAGGTGCCATTTAAACTTACTCCTGGAGGATGAGCTGGTGTTTGATGGGTGGGCAAGGGATACGGGAGGGACATTCCAGACAGCAGGTACAGCATACTAGAAGGCACAAAAGAATGTGGCAGGGGGAGTAGGGGGCAATAAAGTCTGAGACACTAGTAGGGGCAAATCATGCAGGCCCCTCCACACCACAGGAACTTGGTGCTCAGGAAACATCTGCTGAATGAAGGCACGTTCCAGTGCAGCCCAAGCTTCAGCCATTTCGGTACCACTTTAACAAGTTTTGCCATATCTAGGCACCACTGTTCTATTTACTATTCACTTAATCTTTTCCTCTAAATGAATTTTTTTGCTTAAATAAATCTACATTAAAAGAAATTTTATATGGTAATCAAAAACTGAAACAAAAGGAGTATCACTTGCCATAAATAGAAAGTAGCTGTAAAAAATGAAAGCAATGGAAACAGAAGACAGTAATTAAATTCTATGTAGATATTGTTGCCTGTCAATGTCTTTGAGTCTGAGGCCTGCTCTAGCATTGTTACAAAAGAAGATTAGCACGCATTATAGAGGCTAAAGAATAGCACCACACTGAGACTTTCTCCTTGATGTAATCAGAATGCTGGAAAGAGAAGGAAACGAGAATCATTTTCTCACCGTGTAATTCAATGTTCTTTAAAGCTGTACCATGTACCATTAAAATCACCTTGGCGTCCCCTCCCCACCACTCTGCTGACTGTGAAAACGGTTGGTAAACAACAAAGTGCCCTACACACGTGGTAGTTATTACCGCTATGTTACTTTGTCCATTGGCTCCGGAGCAATCGCTTGGCTCAGTCAAGGTTTCCAAATCAGGGCCTGTGGTGACCCTCCCCGCTAAGGCTGTGGGGGACAAGGCAGTAGGGGTGTGGCTGCGGAGAGGGGAAGGACCCTGGGAATCCTAGACTCTTGAAATGGAAGGGCCCTTAGAGAATGTCCTATCTTCCCACTCTACAGCTGAGGAAACTGGGACCACAGGAGGGATACAATTTGTCCAAGGCCACAGAGGCGGTTAGTGTTAGCAGTCTAGGGAACAGACATGGAAAAAAATGAATAATATAGCTGACTGTTTTAGGCTACTCATCCCAGTAGCTGTTATCTGCAAGGCAGAAGAGAACAGAGCATGGGAGAAGCCAGCCCATGAGGCCTGAGAGCACGGGGCACCATCAAAATCCCAAACTGCTGGGCTCCTGAGCTAGGGGCAGAGACTGAGGTGGGCCTGGGGCCTGGCTGATGGGCAGCGTGGGAAGAGTGTGCCAGGGCTTAAGTGTTTACCAAAGAATCCCAAGGAAGTGTGGGAGGCCAGCACATCAGAGCTGCCCCAAAGGGCAGGGCCAACTGAGCTAGGGACATGCTGGGACTGGGCAAAGCAACGAGACTTTGGAGTTTGACAGGCCTGGGTTCAATCCCCATTCTGCCACTTCCTAGCTGTGTATGACCTTGGATAAGTCACTTAACTCACTGCAGTACAATGTGGCTAATGACGGCCCCTACGTCAGGATTGTTGTGAGGATCACACGGAGCGAAGTATGCGAAGCTTCTAGTACACGGCCTGGCACGTTACTCTGCATGGCTCCCCTCCCCACACCCATGGCACAACCAGACCCTACATTTCCTTCTCTCCTGGCCCCTGCCCTAGCCCACACTCCCCTCCCGCCCCTCCAGGCCCTGGCTGTCCTAGGCTCATGCTCTCCTGACCTTCCCACTTATCCCAGCTATGGGGCTAGTGAGGAGTCTTTCAAGTATTTGCAGATAAGAAAGCTGAGGGGGCACACTCCAGAGGGTGTGACGAGGACATCCTTCACCTAGAGACAGAGGCGAAGGGAGACGCCCTGGGGCAGAGGGCTGGCCAAGCAGCCTGCACGTCTCACTGGAGGAAGAGGCTGATTGTGGCCTCTGCCTCTCGGGGTTCAACCTTGGCTGGCAGAGAACAAAGAAAAGACTCTGGTCTCCTGTGGCGTTAGAAGGCAGTGCCTGAAGCAAGTCCCTCCATTAAAAGCTACAAGACGGAAGGTTAAATATAGCCCTTTCCAGCTGTCTAGGACAAAGATTTATGAAATGTCAGAGCTGTGTTAGAGTGAGAAACGATCTTATCTCTGCTCTGTTTTTAGAGAGTAGAAAGAAGGCAATAGAAAAGAGAAATAAATCTGGACTTTCACCAGTGGGTGATGGGAGGCCACTGGACGATTCTGAGCAGCTGTGTCTGTTCTTCAAAGGCTCACTGGGGCTGCAGGGGGGAGAATGGGCTGGGGAGTGGAAGCAGGGAGCCCGGACCAGGGATCAGTCGTGGAGGTGGGAGAGCAGGCGACTGCTGGGTGGGACCGGACCCTCATCCCAGGTGAGGGCTCTCCTTCCTGCTCTCCCTCCCTCCCTCCCTCCCTTCCTCGCAAGACAAAGGCCAGCCCCCACATGCCCTTGTCTTCTCAAGGGCTCACCCCATACCTCTGGGAAAAAGGCAACCTGCCCAGATGTACCCAGACCC
This sequence comes from Eulemur rufifrons, assembly GCF_041146395.1. Lineage (NCBI taxonomy): Eukaryota > Metazoa > Chordata > Mammalia > Primates > Lemuridae > Eulemur > Eulemur rufifrons. Next base: position 90,374,780 of record NC_091012.1, read on the forward strand.
TTCGCCCCTCTTCAAGGCAGCCCATTGCACCCACGGAGAGTCTGTTAGAAGGTTTCTCCTTGTCCACAAGCCTCAGCTCCGCCACCCGAGGCCCCACTCAGACCCCATCTACTCCCATCATCCTGCAACAGCCCCTCAGAGACCTGAAGACCAAAGATCACTCTCCTCTCATTCTTCTCCATGCCAAACAGCACGTGGTCCTGACAGGCCTTTGGTTTTGGTCCCATCACTCTGCCTTACAAATTGCTTTAGCTCATAAACTCCTTTTGCACCCATTCCTGCTACAGAGGACCAACTAGAACCCCAGAGACACAGCACGGACTCACAGTCTGTCCTACAAGCTACCTCCACAACCATAGCAGTAGCTTCTATACATTTTCAAGGGCATGTAACTGTGGTAATCACCTCTCTTCATAGAAGCCAGAGAGGGGTCCTGGTGTGGCATAGGGCCTTGAACTTGATTTTGCCTTACTGCCAAGAGGTCTGGCTGGAACTGTGATTAGAAAGCACATGGTCCCTTGGTAGTAACCTGTATGCACAGATGACCAGTGACAGGCACCCTTTCTTGCCTCTCCCTGCCTCCATCCCTTGGTATAGTAAAAGCAAATTTGGCATTTTAGCAGGAGTCCAGTCAAGCCCCAAGATAGACCGAGATGGGATTTCCTACCATCCAAGGGACAAGGCCTCAGAATCCATGTTAAGTCGATTTATAGGAAGTAAGAGATGCAGTTATCTCTTACACACACACACACACACACACACACACACAATTCCTCAGTCGCTTTTACCATCCCTTTAGAATCCCGGAATCTCAGGGTTGGGATGTGATCACATCCACCCTTTGCTCCTCCAGAGCCACCCAATAGTGAATTCCCTTCACAGCATCTCTGCCAAGTGGCCGTCCTGCCCCTCCTTGCACACCTCCAGTACGAGGCCCCACTCCCTCCCGAGACAGTGCAGGCTCTGAGTGTAGAAAGCTCCTCCTCCTCCTCCTCCTCCCCCTCCTCCTCCCCAAGCCCCAATTCCTTCTCTTCTCCCCTCTGCTGAACACAAGACCCTTCTCCCCCAGCCACTTACCTCCTCGGCTCCAGAAGAGGGTGATAGACTCGGCTCTCTCCATCCCAGTGGAATGGATAACCAAGAATCCACATCCAGCAAATCCTCATGCAAGAGAGAAGCGTGTGCTGGGCCCACGCTGCGGGCAGGGAGCTGGGGGGCTCCACACTGCTCCAAACCCTGTCCCCAGGCTCCTCAGTGGGTGCCCAGGGACTTTCCTGAACCCTGTTTCCCAGCACCCTGCCCGGCTCAGTTTGGCCCCATCAATCACATACTCCTTTGCCCGGTGAAGTTGTTCCTGGGCAGCCCAGCCCAGGGAAAGCAACTCAGGATTCAGAAAGCAAGTTTCCTCTCTCTCCTTTCCCACCCCCTGCACTCCACCCACAGCCACCCTGGTCCCATCGGCCCAGTCACAGCAGACCAGTGAGGGGAGTTATCTATGAATTGAGCTTGTCCTTCTCTGGGAAAGGTTCTCAGCCAAAGGACCGAGTCAGAGCCCCATGGAGGGCTGACCTCCCGCTCAGCTGCTGTCCTGTGGTGAGGGGAAATGAACAGGAACTGGCTGTCTGAGTCAGCGCCCCTGGTCTATTGTCACTGTGCAGGCCCCTTCCTTCCCAGAGGAGAGCCGTGCACAGAGATAGGCCTTGTTTTTTACAAGTCTCTCTTGCACACACACTTTCTCTCTTGGCCTGGAACAAGTCTGTGAACTATGGCTGGATACAATTCAATTCAATTTTCCCAACTCTTAGCGAGGGCCTATTCTACAGCACACAGAGGTCATCCTCACCACAACAGAGAAGCTAAAGATGACTAGTCCCATTTAACAGGGGAGCAGACTGAGGCTCAGAGAGGGAAAAGGGCTTTCCCAAGGCCCAGCAACTAGAGAGTAACGAGACTTAGAGTCCAACCTTGCTCTTCATGGCATCAGGAGAACCCTGCCGACCTTCCTCGCTGCTTCTGCTACCTCCACTCCAGCCAGTAGACTGCAGATTCTAGCAAAGCCTATTTCCCAGGGCACAAAGCATGAGAGAATCACTGGCTTTAAAACCTTGAAAACATATCTTGTTCAAATTTGTTTCTGTGTGTTTAGAAGGACAAGGACTCAGGAAACAAGTCACATGTGGCAGAACTTCATTACAAAGGGACTCCTTTGTTACCGGGTACTAACTGACCACACAGGAGGGATGAACACGGGCAATGGACCAAGCCCGTGTCCCAGTGACCATCTTCTAATTGGAGGAGAGGCATTGCTGGTTCCTGCTCACAGAGTGGAAAGAGACCTAGCATGAGCTTTGTTCCCTTTCCGTCTTTGCCAGGGGTGCAGAAAGATAAGGGAGCAGCTGGAGGGAAGGAGTTGGAGGTCTCCTCTGAGAGGAACCACCTGTATTGACAAGATTTTCAACTCTTTGAGAGCAGGGCCAGGGCTCATGCATGGGTCTCTAGAGGCACCACCTTCAGAATGTATTTGTACAGCATGGTATAAAAGCCATCAAAAAAGACTGAGGTGAAATGTCTAGACAAGGACAATGCATTGTATCCCTGAGTTTGGGAGAGGGCTAGTTTCTAGGAGCAAGGAATGGTTAACATCATCAACTGCATTCAAAAATTTCAATAGGCTGTGGCCTTAGCAACACTGAGAGGGTGACCTTGGCAAGGATGGCTTCGCAGAGGCCAGACTGCAGCAGGTTAAGGAGGGAAATGGGAGGGGAGTAGAGACACCTCTCAGGAAGTCTGGCTGTGGTTAGAGAGGAAAGAGATAGAGCCATAGCTAGGGGGAGAGGCAGAGCTGCAGATGGGAGTTAGGTGTTTGTCAGGATGGGAGAGATGGTATATGATTTTAAGTTGAGGAGCTTCTGTGAAAACTGCCATTGCACCGTAGCCTCTGTACTCCCTGAAGGCTGACCTTCACTTGGACCAACTAAACCAGAACTTCTGAGGGGTGGAGCCCAGGCATTGATACTGTTTTCAACCTCCCCAGGTAGAGAACAATCACACTAATTCTTGGGAGAGATTGATGTCCAGTCTTAAAACCCAGCTAGTGGGCAGAGGGCAAAGGCAGCTTGTTGGCAGATTAGCATAGGGGCTACGAAGACAGACTCGGGAGCCCTGCTGCCTGGGCTCAAACCATTTACTGCCTGTGTGCCCTTGAGTACATTGCTTAACCTCTCTGAGCCTCGGTTTCTAATCTATAGATGAGTTATATAATCTACAGTTTCTAATCCATATATCCCATTTAGGAGATAATCAAAGGAGTCATACCATAAAGCTGTTGTGTAGACTGAATGAGTCAATATCTGCAAAGTGCTCAGGCTGCTGTCCGGCTCACAGAAGCTCTGCAGGAGCTGGCCTGAATTTTCTAGTGCCCGTCCTACTGCCTCTCTGATACCCTGGACCTCCCCCTAAGGCTCAGGCTCCCTTCTAAAATGTTGCTGGCTCTACCCTTGAGCTTGGCTCTCCCACAGGCTATTTGCTCTGGGCTGAGTTTGCCATCCCGCTCCATAGCCTGGGGCCCTCTGGGGTGGAGCTGGCTGCTTTTGTTGTGACAGGAGCCGCCATTGCACATGGCCAGAGGCACATGGCTTGAGATGGGAAGACTCCACAACTTAAGAGTCCCAGCTGATATTTGTGTTTTGTTATCCCGACTCAGGCTTTGGGGTTCTTTTGGCTGGAGTCAGGGTAAACTATTGTTCCTGGGTAGGGAAATGGCTGGTGTGTATAAGTTTTCATAATACAGACCTCATGTTTGGGAGGCTGGAGGACTGATGGTGGTGGAGGTGGGGAGCAATCTTCATCCTCAGCCTCAGCAGTGTGACCTTTGGCTCTGTGGATCATGACTCTCACTTGAGTGGCCAGCAAAAGAGATCTCAACCTTTTCGATTTTGCTGTTTACCCTGAGCAGACAGCTCTCATACCCCAAGCCAGGCCCTGAAGCACTCCAGGAAGAGAAAGGACTGGTGATGGAGCCAAAGTTTAGGGCAGATGTCCAGGAAGACAGTTATGGGGCAGGGGTGGGGTCGTCAAGAGTCTGAGTCTGGCTCGGGAGAGGGCAGAAGTGGCAGTGTTCAGCAACACGGTGGGCAGAAGCGTGAGGAGCTAAGCCTGGGAAACCAGAAACCCCAAAGCCAGGTCCCAGAAGCAGAAGCAAGGCCCCAGGCTGCTAGGTGGGTCAGAATATTTCAAAGGGGCAGTGCATGCCTTTTATCTCCTGTGTGGCATGGTTGGCCGGGAACAGCACATGTTCTCTGAGGCAAGCTTAAAGGGCCTGAACGGCACCCACCCCCACCCTGCCCTGGCCAGGCTCATGAATTCCACAAAAGGCATTCATTGAGGTGGCTCTGTGCCACCCTCCCCAATGCCAGGAATAGGACTCAGAGAACACACTCCACCCGACTGGCAGGGAGCAATCGGGAGCCTTGTCCTGCTCCTGGGACCCCACACTCCTCCATCTGTGCTCTGGGAGAATTTGACAGGAGATTAACTTTTTTTTTTTTTTTTTTTGAAACAGGGTCTTGCTCTGTTGCCTGGGATAGAGTGTGGTGGCATCTCAGAGCTCACTGCAACCTGACACTCCTGGGCTCAAGTGATCCTCCTGCCTCACCCTCCCAGGTAGCTGGGACTACAGGTGTGAGCCACTGCACCTGGCTAATTTTTCTATTTTTTGTAGAGATGAGGTCTTGCTATGTTGCTCAGGCTGGTCTCAAACTCCTGGCCTCAAGTGATCCTCCTGCCTCAGCCTCCCAAAGTGCTGGGATTACAGGTGTGAGCCACCACGCCTGGCTGATATTGACTTTTGAAACAGAAAATCTGCTGTTGAAATGAGGGTTTCATCAAGCACCGTTTACTCTGCAGGAATGCAGATAGCGTTTAGGAGGCCACATGAACCCAGACTGTTTGGAGGTATTGCCCAGGGGGGACGAGGAGCTGACCCATCAGTGTGCAGGGTCTCCTACCAGGGACATCTTTCCTTGTTGTCTCAAGTATCATTTTTGCCTCTTTTCAATGCCAGAGTCTTGTCTGGTTTCTTCCAGCTTAATAATGGTTAAATGACCATGGCCATGTGGCCCTGGGTGTCTCTACTACAGTAATGAGGAAATCCCAGAGGTCACAAGGACAACTCTTGGGCAGTGATGGTGGCAGTGGTGGGGGGAGTAGCTGGACTGTTGCCCACATTAATCTCTGTAGCTGGGTGACCTTGGGAATGTCACCTCACCTTTGTAGATCTATATAATGAAAGGTTTGTGGGAAATGAGTGGTTTCTCAGTGTACATCTCACCTTTATTAAAGGACCTGGGTCCCACCATAATTAAGACCAAAAGCCTGCTTTTTCCACAGAAGACTTTTCAGTGTTGACATGCAAAAATAATGATAGTCATGGCCTTATATACACGCTGTGCTCCCCCAAGACCTCCTCCACACCCCTCTCACCCCCGGTTGAGAGCCCCTGGAACAGGCGCTCCTTAGAGGCCCTTCCTACTCTGATAGTCTAACACACTAACGATGGCAGCTCACACATGCCCCTTGCTTACTACATAGCAGGTGCTTTACACACAGCACCTGATTTCAGCCTCACACCCACCCTATGAGGCAGCACTGCAATCCCGCCTGACCGAGGAGGCAATGGCAGCTCCGAGAGCATAGGCTGCTTGCCCAAAGACATATGGCTTGTAATTGGCCAAGTCTGGTTGAGAACCCAAGAGCTGTGGGGGTCCTCACCATGTTCAGAGTTTAAGCATTTTAGAGGAGGAAAAAACCCAACAACATCCTGATTATGGCTCATCCAAAGCTAAAACTAGAAAGCTTCACTTGCTTAATCAAATTTCAGTGGCACCCAGTGCTCAGAGAAGACAAGACCCAGGTTGGCTTTGTTGGCAGCTGAGGTGAGACAGTGGAGAACAGTACCTGACAGTTTCGTTTCCAAGTATCTCTATGCATACCGTGACAAGGCTTTACCCTGTGCCACATCTTACACCTCACAAGGCCCCTTAAAACATCCCAGATCATTGCTCCTTACCACAGCCCTAAAAGAGAGTGGTGGCTATTACTATTATCCCCACATTGCACATGAAGAAACTGAGGATACACGGGGTGAAATAACTTTCTCCAAAGACCCAACATAAGGGTCTGAGCTTGAGTTCAAACGTGGGTCCTCCCACACTCATTCCATCGCATCTCCCCATTCCTTGTGGCTGCTTCTTTCGGCAAAGAAAGGCACCTAATTTTGTATTTATGTCTTTCAAGTGTGTTTGCTGGCTCAGGGAAATGATATGATTTGGTCTCTCAGCTTGACAGAATGAGCTGCCAGTGTAATTGTTCTATATGTTAATGGTTTTAACATTCTTTGCACAAACAACATTATAACAACATTAATGGAAATCTAAGGGAAAGAAAAACCCACCAAGCCTGCCATCCACAATAAATCAAGTTTTGATTTTTTCACAACTCTTTTCCAATTGTTGACCATGCACAGACATACTTTTTACAGGGTTTGTAATGCTCAGCAAAGAAACAGTTTTTTGTTGTGCCTTTTGCATGTTATACTTTATTATAAGCATCATCCATGTTGCTCAACAATCTTCATAATTAGCTCTTTCATGGCTCTACCATATTTCAGTGAGGTTGGGTGCACCATATTTATTTAGCCATTCCCCTGCTATTTGACATTAGGGTGGCAATTGTATTTTTTGTCATCTGCTTTTTGCTTTCCTCTAGTTCTGGCCCATGAAATGTGGGAGTATCACAATTGGCCCCAACCCCAAGGGCCTGTGACTCTGCCTCCAACACATCTCCCAGTTGTGGGAGGCGAGGAGCACCAGGAAAAATATTTTGTCTGGTAGCCTAGAATTTTAACTTCTTCTTTTTTTTTCTGGAGACAGAATCTCACTCTGTCGCCAGAGCTGGAGTGCTGTGGCATCAGCCTAGCTCACAGCAACCTCAAACTCTTGGGCTCAGTGATCCTCCTGCCTCAGCCTCCCGGGTAGCTGGGACTACAGGCATGCACCACCATGCCCAGCTAAGTTTTTTCTATTTTTAGTAGAGACAGGGTCTTGTTCTTGATCAGGCTGGTCTCAAACTCCAGACCTAAAGCGATCCTCCTGCCTGCCTCAGCCTCCCAGAGTGCTAGGATTACAGGCGTGAGCCCCTGCGCCTGGCTTGAGAATTTTAACGTCTTCCATACCTTCTAATGGGCTCATCAAGTTTGGCTAGGAAATAGATCTTTAGAAAGAAGGCCCCAGGGGGATAGGGGCCAAGTGACTCCCTTTTAAGTCTCTGCCACTTTAGCTTCCATCATACTGAAATCAAGGATTGTGAGAATTCAATAAAATTGTGAAGATGAAAAGCCAGGTCAACTATAAAAATGCCTTGTAAATGCAAGGAGATGATCTCCTCATTTTGTTTAGATACAGAGAAGAGAATGGTGGACTCATTTTCATCCTGAAGCACAGGTCACCTTGCTCACAGCGTTGGTGCGGCTGCTTGGGGGAAGGGGGTTGTTGGAAACCAGCATGACACCAGTTCCCTGGATCTGCAGCCTCTCTTAATGCCTGGTTTAGGCTTAAATTCAAGAATCCTCCACTTTCCCACTAGCTCAGGAATCCCCAGCTCCAGCTTCTGGACCCAACACAGAGCCTCCAGTGAGTTCAATTATTCTAACAATACAAACGTGCCATCAAACAGACATATGGTGGGACTTCTACAAGGCTGGGCATTGCAGCCCTTGTTGCCATAGAGATTTGCTAGCCCTACCAGAACGGAGCCACAGACCCCTCCTTCCACCACACCCGGTCTCCAGGGTTACTAACTCCTGCCACAGATGCAAAGATGCTGAGAAGCACATGGCGTGGTGCAATAGACACAGGCTTGAGAGTCAGACGGATCTGGGCCAAAATTCTGGCTCCACAACTTCCTTGGTATCAGACCACGGGGCAGCTCTCCCTCTGAGTCTCAGTTTTCGTCTCTGTAAAATGGCATCAATGATCCCTGTCTGGTGGTTGTTCCGAGGATTAAGTAAAGTTGTGGATGAAAAGTGCCGGCATACAATAGGTGTGTGATGAATACTGATTCTCTTTTCCTTCTCTGTGGGACACTAGTTCAAATAGATGGTTCATATGTGCACAGCTATGCACGTGCCGTGTAGTGACGGCGGTGCTAGCACACATCCTCCTCCCCACCACAGCCAGATTCACAGGGCGACAGGGCTGCGCTTACTCAAGAGTTGGCTGTGAGAGTTAGTGAGAAATCAATCCTAACTCATAAGCTTGGCAGACAAAGCTTTCCAGTCTTAAAGCAACCTATGCTCTAAAGTCCCGCTGGGCTTCCACATGTTGTGCCTGCCCCACCCCACCCCCACCCACTTTGCGGCTGGTTCCCTCCTCACTTCCAGCCACCTGGGGCTGTCCCCACAGTCCCCTAACATGCTGGGCTCACTTCTGGCTCTAGCCTCAGGGTGAAGGCCCATACACGGTGTTTGCCCCTTCTGTAATCATATTCTTCTTCCTTCGAAAAGCAATTTCAACTTTCTAAAACCTTTCCTAGCTATCTCACACTGCATCTTCCCAACCACCCTGGGAATGTGGCTAAGGATTCCCGCTAAGGATCCTTAGCTTTTTGTAGCCGAAGGATGAAGGTAGCAGAGAGAAATGACTTGCCTAAGACCACCCTGTGGGTTCACAGCCAAGCCTTTCAAGATCTGGTCGATGGCTCTTTCCCACCTCTTGTGAAACAAACTGTAGCCCTTGCCCTTGAAAAGCTCATGTTTTACTAGGGGAGATAAACATTCAGTAACAACTACAAAAATTATAATACCAGCAATGATAACATTATGTAAAAGTTACCAAATTAGTACAGAGGAGGGAGTGATGAACTCTGTTAATTAATTTTGGAGGAAGGAGGTCAGTCAGGGAAGGTTTCAGAGAAGAGGTGACACCACCGGGTTTTGAAGGATGAATAGAAAATTGCCAGAAGATAGGGGGCGGAGGAGGTGTTCTAGGGAGAGGAAAGTGCATTCGTGAAAGCATAGAAACATTGGGTCGGTGAATTTGGAGAAATATGTCATCGAAGATGGCTGGATCATCATGTTCAAAGTGAGAAAGTGGCAGAGGTGAGGCTGGGGAAGTAGGTAGGGCCCAACCATGGAAGGTGTCTAAATTGTGCTAAGGAAAATATTGTTTACCCTAGAAATTGCTACATCCCAAACCTCAGGCACTGGTGTTTCAGCTTTCCAATTTTTGCCATTTCCACATATCACCTGTACTACTAGTTAATCATTTTAATCAAAAAGACTCACTTTAAAAACATTTAACCTTGCCCTAATAAAAATATATGAGAAACCATGAGTTTGATGAAATAGTTATATTTTTTCTAATACACATTAACATATATAAAGAACTCTGAAAGCCAAAGGAGTTTTCTCTGTATCACCTACAATGATCCCCTGGGCAGACTGGGATCCACCCCACACTTTGGGAGCAATCTTAATCCCACATCCCCAAGTGAGTGAGGCTTGAACTCCTAGCAAGGGAGTGCAGGGGCAGCTCACTCTGGTGGCTGTGTCAGGCACAGCCAGGAGAAGGTCAGAGGTGGAGGCAGGGAGCCCAGTTCTGGAACAGATGAGAGTAACCAAAGGTCTGGACTTGGACATCGGCAGTGGGATAAGAGGGGGGCTCCCATGTCTCAGAGGAAGCCTCAACAACAAATACTTGTTGAATGAATGAATGGATAGACTGATGGGTGAAAATCACATGTGTGGTGAGGGAGGGAGGGAGAGGAGAGCAAAGGATGACTCCCAGGTTTCTAGTTTGGGTTACTGGAAAGATGGTGGTGTCGCCAAGAGAAAGTGGAAGAGAGAAAGGGAGCAAGAAGAGAAAGGGCAGTGCAAGATGTGCTCAGTTGAGCATGAGATACTCGTGGGACATTCTGCTGGAGATGGGGCAGCTGGCTGTGTGAGTGCGAGCGGCAGACAGAGGTTTGGAGGTAAAGCCTATAGAGGTGGTCTCCTCCAGGGCTTGACTTAAGGGAGAGGGTGTGGAGTAAGAGGAGATGCAGGCCTAAGACAGAACTCTGAGCAAAGGATATTTGCATTTCAGGGTGGGGCAAAGGAAGAGATGCTTTCTTCCTGCATGAAGTCTTTCCTCGCAGGACAGACCCACCTCCCACCCAGGGTCCCACCTTCTCCCTGAGAGCATGAGCTGATTGTTTGCTGTGTTTGTCTCCTCTCCTTGGCCAGTCTGTGAGCAGCCTGGGAACAAGAGGTAAACCACTCTTTCTCCAGCTTAGCCCAGTGGGAGTTAATGTTCAATCAGTGCCTCTGGGACCGCCTAGGGATGGCGAGTGAGTGGGTGTGGTGCTGGGGTAAGGTGAGGACCAGGAGGAGGAAGGGAGAGGGAGGGAGAAGCCATTAAGAGGCCACCTTCTCATGCTGCCAGAGGCTGCCCCCATGGCTGCTACCTCCAGGATGACCCTGGATTGGAGCTGGCATTGAAGATGCAAAACAACTTCCAAGAAATAAAACAGCAGCCAGTAACTGCCCCAAGCTGTTCCACCAGTAATTATGTGGAAAGTTATCCTCAGGTTCCTGTACTGGGTTACACAGAGCATCTCTAGTAACACCAGCAGGTCCTGAGTCTCCAGCTCTGTGGTAGAAAAGCAGGATGCTATGAGGTGGTGGTTGGGCCATTCACCTAATGGTGACCTTAGAAAAGTGTGTCCCCAGAAGATTCCAAAGAACCTTCAACTCTCAACATCTTTGTCCTTGGCTCACTCCACCACAGAGGCCCAAACTCAGCCCACCCAGGAGGCCAAACAAAGCCCTGCTCTGACAGGCGGGCCCCAGGGACTGTTTCCCCGCCTGCCAGCACAGCCCAAGTTGCTTTCCTGTAGCTTCCCTCCCTCCCACACCATGTGAGAACTCTGTTCTAGGGATGCCCCTGGGACTGGCTGGTCCTGGACAACTAACCTCAACTGTGTGGCTAGCTGAGTCCCGAGGAAGAGGCAGGGGCAACCCTCTTGGGCCTGAGCATGGCATGCTTTCAGCAAGACACCAATCCATTTATTGCTTTCTTATGGTAAACTTGAGTTAAACTTGGCAAAAACTTTCCATTCCTTCCCACTGGCCTGAAAGGTGGATGAGAGCCTCCCAAACAGACACAGAGGGAACTCCCAGACTCTGTATGATGAGAGGTGCTGACAAGGGAGAAGAGGGGACACCATCTATACAGCAGGAGGAGGGCATGGAGAGAAAGTACCCCAGCCCTCGTGCATGCAGCCTGATCTGAGGCAGCAGTGGAAGGTGCTTCTGAGTGGCCAAGGGGCAGCCAGGAGGGTAAGAGCTGGTGGGAGGGGGGTGAATGGGAGAAGAGAAGTTGCTTCCAAATTGCTCTTGCAATGCCTGGGAAGGTGAGCTAGGAAAAGTTGTCTCCAGACCCCGATTCCCATAATGTCAATATCCAGGAAGGAGTTGTTGGGGGGAAACTGTACCAGCACCCTTGAGTTCACATCTGGAGAGGGGCAAGGAAGAGGCAAAGCAGGGCATGCCAGGGGTAGGGGCAACACATCCAAGGCTGGCAAATGCTCCTCTCGCCCATGCAGCGAGGCGAGCTCTCTGTCAGGGCTGGGGCAGGGAGGTGGGGGGCAGGGCATTACACAGCAAGAAGCAGATTTGTCTGGATCATTCTGTGCATGCAGCATATGAGGTAGAGCCAGGAGAGGTGTAGGTGTACATGTTCGGGGCGGGGATGGGAGCTGGGGGGAGACGAAGGTTTGAATAACAAAGGAGGCTTGTAAAGGATAAGCCATGCATGGTTCCAAGAGTCTGCCTACTGGTTCCAGGGAGAAAGCACAGTCCTAGCAATAAACTTCAGTCACTGGCACGTTGCTCACTTCCCTGACACTCCAGCCACCCTCCAGAGGCTACACGGGGGTTGCTGGCGAAGGGACCAGCCCCTCCCAGCTCAGGGAGCTCTGACTTATGCAATTCAGCCTGGCACGGGAGCAAGGGAGCTGGGAGTTCACCCGCATCTCCCTCTGGCGCTCTCCCCGCCCCCTGCCAGCCCCTGCAAGTCACACCAAGGGTCAGGGGCCCTGCACGGCAGCAGCTGGGGAGGCCCTGGCTGTAGGAGCCCCCGGAAAAAGGAGGGAAGGGAAGAGAGTACCTGTTGCTGAATGCATCCTGCTTTGGCTCTTACTCCTCGGTTGCTTGTGGTGAGAGTTGCCCATCATTCTGTTCTGGACTGGCAGCCACCGTGGCTGCCGCGGCCACCTCCTCCTCCTCCTCCTTTTCCTCCTCCTCCTCCTCCTCCACCTCCACCTCCTCCTCCTCCTCCTCCTCCTCCTCCTCCTCCTCCGCCTGTGCTCCTCCCCAGGTGCTTACATCACCTCAGCTTTGCTTCTCACACACATGGCTCTTCCAAATCCCACTTGTGCCCCTAGCACAGAATTGTACAGCTCTGACCCTCTCACTTGGACTACAGCCTGCTAGGAGCTTCTCTCAGTCTCTCCTTCTCTCTCTCTCTCTCTCTCTCCCCCTCTCTCTCCCCCCCTTTCTCCCCCTCCCTTCCTCCTCCCCGTTGCTCAGTGCTCCACTCAGGTCGAGTAGCCCAGGTTCCAAGAGGAACCCTAGTGAGCCCCGAGTGTGGCCCCCACCTCATCTGCTTCTGCGGACGGAGCCAGCACGGGCGCCCTCCGGGACCCGACTCGCCCGCCCTCACCGTCCCTGGCTGCCTCTGCTCTCAGCGCTGTCATTCCTGCTGCCGCTCGCTCACCCGCTTGCTCTGTCTGCAGAAGCTTGCAGGAGCGAGGGGCCAATAACAGAGCCTAATCTGGGAGTGTGACAGGGACTAGTGAAGGAATGTGCTACCCAGGAATTCTAAGTGACACAGCTCCCTGCTCCACTGGGGGACGGATCCAGTTCTGTAAGTGACAGCTGCCAATGGGCTCTGGGCTTCAGTTCTGACAGAAATCTGGGAAAATTTGGGCAGAGCATGAGGCTGCCAGGCTGCAGACTTGGAGCTAGCACAACCAGATGCCTCTGGAATGCCCAATGTGGCCACCAGGTGTACCTGCTTCCTTGTCAGACACACCTGAAGCCTCACTCCGCTCTCCCCTCCCTCTCCTGCTTTGCCTTCCCAGGGGAGGGCAGAGCTGGCAGCCCAGAGATTCACACACTGGAACTGGGACCCTCGGCAGCCAATGAGAGCGCTCCTTCCATGAGTCCCACAGCAAATCCACGCGCGCGCGCGCTCACACACACAGACACACGTACGTAGCCGCTTGCTGCGAGTGCTGCAGCCCTGTGGGATAAGTGACACGGGGCAGGTGGTGCTGGCTCAGCAGCCCTTTCCAGTCCCAGCAGCCTGGCAGCGAGGAAGGGCTATGGCTTTTGGAATCAACTCTGCCTGAGCTAGACAGCCTCGAATGCCTTCACTTACTTAGGCGAGTCATGACACTGCTCAGTGCTGATGTCATCAGACTCATGCTCACCGGGACAAGGGGCCTGTCTGTCATTGTCATGGCCATGGAGCGCTGTGGGTGTAGGTCCAGCCAGAGCTTCAGGCTGGCAGACTTGGGGCACTGTGCCACCCAGAAAGAAGAGCTTTCTGAATTTGGGGCAGGAGATCTAAAGTGGGACCCATCAGTCCTTCCACTCACTCACCCAGCCAGTCATTCAGTCATTCTTTCAACAGTTCCCAGGGATCTGCTCTGGCCAGGCCTGGTGCTAGTGCTGGGGACACAGAGGTGTAAGTCACTGTCTAAGGAGGTGTGTTCGACACATCCACAGGCCATGACAATACAGGGAAGGATCAGTAATGTTGTGGGACTATCAAAGAGAAACTTCTTCAGTCTGGAAGGGTTGGATATACCTCCCCAGAGGAGGTGATGCTTGAACTGGGCCATGAAAGATGAAGAAGAGTTGGCCAGACACAGAAAGGGGAAGGATGTACTGTTAACTATTTTGGAATATTACCCGTACTAGGAACCTCTCCTGCTGGACCCCCAGCTTTCAACGGTCTCTTCAGTTTTCTTCAACAGCTCCACAAACATTCCTCAAGCTACTGACTATCAGACTCTCTCGGCCTAGTGGGGGCAACAGATAATTATACAGGGGAATCTCAGGATAGTGTGACCCATGCTTGGGCTTTGCTGCTCACTGTGGAATGTGGCAGGAGGCCTCCAAGGGGACCTACCTAAGACCAAATAAGAGGACATGGGAAATAGAGGTCCCAGAGCAAGTGTGAAGATCCAGAAGTGAAATATCTTGGGAAAATAGATTTATGAATATGGGAAAAATCATGGAGATTTATGAACACGGCAAAAGTCTTGAAGGTGATAAGTGAATAACTGAAGTTTGGAGAGCATTTAGTCCCTGCCCTCTTATCCACTTGTGATAGGTCCTAGGTAAAAGTCTTGGTAGGTTGTCTTGGTAGGTTCAAGGTTATAAATATGGACTAAAAAAAGCTTAGAGATGCTGTAAAAGACAGAACCATGACTTCTTGAAATGATTCTAAAATGCATAGGACATTCTGAAAGTCAAAAGAGAATTGAATTCAATTGGGTTGTGCACTTGGGACCCCACATTATATTCCTAGGGACCAGATGAGGAAGCCTGAATAGGAACAGGCATGTTTTGGAAGTATTTGGGGAGTGAGTGGAGGGGAGGGTGGGGCTGAGGAATGAGCGCATGATCACAAACTGGACACACCTGTGTACCCACTACACAGGTCAAGAAGTTGACCATGACCGGGACTACAGAAGCCCTCCTCAAAGTGGTTTTTTAACATCATTGCAGATCTTCCTCACAACAGCCCTGTCAGGTAGATACTATTAGTTCAATCCACTCTACAGATACCCAAAGGGAGGCTAGGAGAGGGAAGGCAACTTGGCCAGGCTCCCTGTTGGCTTCTACTGGGCCTATGGGCCTACACACAGGCTCAAGTTGTTCCCAACAAAAGAAAACAGTAGACACAGAACTCCCCCTTTCTCCCTGCGTCCCCTCTACCTTGTTATTCCTCTCTCTCTTTTTCTCATCTGGGGAGTCTACACCCTGTGTCCCATGTCCTCACCTCCTCTTCTCTGTAAGCCCCACTGTGGACCCTGGAGCTCTCCTCACCAGTCTCCCCGTGGCCACAGTCAGTAGATGCTTTAGCATCTGCTGTGGGTCACACACTCCTGGGCTAAATGAACCCAACTAATACGTGGGGCACCACGATTTGGACCCCTGTCTGTCTATCTCCAAATTTAGTGCTTTCTCCACCCTGTCCCTCTTTATCATGTAAAATGGACGGGGAACACTTTTAGACATCTTTACCACTTTCCTCTCCCTCCTCTATCCATCCACTGGGTCCTGTAAATTGTTACTTAGAACTGTCTCAAATCTGAGCACTTCCCTCACCCTGGTCCCAGCTGCCATCATTTCTCCCCTGGAATATCCTCTTCATGGGGCTCCCTGCTTCCACCCCTGCATCCTTTAATCTGTTCATCACACAGGAGTCAGAGCAAGCTCTTGAGCCTATACTCAGAACTGGCCCCATCTGACCATGTCACCTTCTCTCTCTTTATTCCCTGAAAGAAATCCCTCTGCCCAGTCAGTCTGGGCTACTCACTCTATTCTCTACTGGAGTTTGGGTGTTTGAAGCTGTGCCTTGCAGTGGGTCTGGCACAGAGGATGGCTCAGTTAGTGTTTGCCAATGAATGGGCGCAGGCCAAGCTACCCTGCTCATGGACTTGCCCCCCTTTACCTTCTCACACCTCTCCTTTGCTCCCTGATGACTCCCTGAAAGCCCCACACTCTTGATCCATGTCACTCAACCAGTCCAAGAGTTTTCTCAAAATTCTCTCACCCCTTCCTATTCATCAGGGTGGACATCGAGGCTGGGTGGGATGCTGGTGGCAGCTGTTCTGGAGAGTCCATTTGTGTAAGATCACTGCCTGTGGAAAGGTGCTAGAAAGTTTCACTACCCTTTTCACTGAGCACTATTCTCAGGGAGAAACGTGCAGTGGCTTTAGGAGGGACACACACCCAGTGGTGTCTTCATGTGGAGTTTGGTGAGGAAACAGCTTCTTTCTGGCATGTGTGCAAGTTGAGCCCATCCAGGAGCAGTCATGTCTATAGAGGAGAGAGGGCCAGGTCCCACCATTTGGCTGATACTTCACCCTACTTGGTGCCTTAGACACAGCAGGAGAGGAGACAGAGAAGTCTGAGGCCTGAAAGCAGCAACTTTGGGGCCCATGTCCACAAAATGAAGGAGCTTAAGGTTCACTGTTATTGCCTCAGTGGCCGTATCTGTCTATACTCAGGGATGGGGAAGGGGGTGGACAGGGAAGTGGGGTAGGCGGTGCTATTAATATCTCCAGACAGCCCCCCAGAGCCTAAGACCTGGGACAAGAACCAGTTTTTCACTTTAGTCATGCTCTCACGTATGCCTCACAACCACCCTGTCAGGTGCGGATTATTAGGCCCCAAGGTGAAGATAAGGAAACAGAGATTAGGGTAAGGAGATGGAGCTAGAAAGTGGCATAGTCAGGACTTAACCCAAGTTAGATTTTTTCACTCTGCTGGCCCCATCTGCTATGACTTGCATGTACTCTATGTTGGCGTGGGGCATTTCCAGGTACAAGTTCCATAAGGAAAAGTGAATTGTAATACACAGCTCCAACTCTGACTCCAGCAGGCTCCCTTGGCAGTGCTCGTGTGTTATGCACCCCAGGAAAGCAAACTCCCTCAGCCCTGGGCCTCGAGACACTTTCTAACCGCCTTTCAGTCACGGCCCCTCAAGCCTGAAGCATGAACTTCTCTTCCAGCCCCAACGAAGTGTTCTCTATGTTCTACTCCTTCTGCCTGGAAAGCTTTTCCTTCCACTTCATCTCTGCTTGTGAAAATCATACTCATCTCTTAAGACCCAACCCAAATGTCTCCTCCTCCATGAAGCTTTCTCTGAGCCTTGCAGCCAGAATCTAACTCACCTCTGCATGGCCACATCTTCTCCATAGATTTCAGGTCCATTCCATGTGCCGCCTGTCCTGCTGGAAGCCTTTTCTGATCTTCCCAAATGTAAACAGCCTTCCCCTTGTGTTAATTCCCACAGTACAATGTTCCCTGAAATGTGGTACACCTTTGCTAGTGTGGTATGTGAGATGATAGTATGAGGGGGAATTTTAGAAATACACATAATAGATGATCTTTTTAAGTTTAATAGCAATTTATTTATTCTAATGTATATTAGACTCTAATAATAATTAGAGGGAAAAAAACCGAGTGCATGAAAAGTGTAATTTCTTCAATATTCTAGGCAGAGTTAAATGAGTTGTTTTAAGGAAAAATAATTTGGTATCTGTAAATTGTATTGAACTACTTACACCTTCCTCACAGGGCTGGGGAGATAAGAGTGCAGTGGCTAATAATCACTTTGAGGAGGCCTTCTGCAGTCCTGGCCATGGTCAACTTCTTGACCAGGGAAGTGGGTATGCGGGTGTATAGAGTTTGTGATTATTCATCATTGTGTACACTTTTTGGTATGTATGTTAGTTTCTCATTAAAATTTTAATTTAAAAAAAGTGCCTGACACATAGTAGCTCCACTCAAGGGAAGCTGAATACTTTGTATTTTGGGCCAAAGTAACTAGAAGGGCAGAGAAGTCATTAATATTCAAGGAAGGGGGTTGTGGATATATAAAGAGTGGGTTTGGGGGAGGTAGGAGGATATGGAATTGTGATTTGGGACATGTTTTCCTTTTTGGCCCCTGTCCCAGTGAGAAAGCCAGAGTGCCTTCTGGGAGCTGGTGATATGAGCAGTAGGCCAAGGCCAAGGGAGTAGAAGGAGCCAAGGTCCGGATCATAAATGAGCATACATCCCAGAAGCTAAGCAGAGAGGCAGGCACAGGGGAAAGAGTGCTGGCTGGATGCTGCAGGACCTTGGGCAGGCCCTGGCCACTCTGGGCCCCATTTAGTTTCTACCTGAGCAGTGAAACGTATGAATCTAATTGCTCCCTGAAGGTCCTCTGATCTCAGATACTCAGAGGGACTTGTCCTATGCACTTATATTAGTCACCAAGTGTGGTCACGAATGATTTGAGCACCCACTCTGTTCTAGGCATCATCCTGGTTACAGAGGACACAGGAATGGGAAGCCCCAGTTCCCCATTCAGGAGCTCCTGGGCCTCAGTCTTTCTCACATACTTGCCCCTGGGGATTGACCAGCACCAAGTTCCAGAGTAGAAGTTTCTCTAGAGACTTGCAACTTCACTGGGGTTGGAAATGCACATGTCTCTGAAGGTCAGGGCCATTTGTGAAGTAGGCTGGAGGAAGCAATAGGGCGTTGTGGAGACGTGGAGCATGCATGCTGCCCACCGCAGTCCCCAAGCCAGTCAACCTCCAATCTGGAAAATCTCTCTGCTGGCCCCACCCAACCTATCGTAGTTCACATTCTGCCAACAGTCTGCCAGTTTGCATCTCACCAGCTGTGGTCTCCAAGTATTTTTGAGCTATAACCCCATATATGTTTATTTATGTATAAACTATATACAACTGTGCTAATCAGTTTTATAAATTATAAAACATAGAAAAACATGGAAATTAAGATGTGATAAAGATGAGTGTTAATAGAAATGCTATTCCTTGACCATTGTCTCCAAAAAGAAAAAGAAAAAAAAAAGAAAAAGGAAAAAAAATAAAAAAAGAAAGAATAGAAATGCTATTTTCTTCCTGCATCCTGAAAGATGACGTAGCCACTTTGGAGGCCCCAGATCTAGCAAACCATCCCCTGCCTTATAGCCAGATGATGGAAGAAGGCAAAAAGAAAGGGATAAACATGTATTGTGCTCTATTATCTTTCAAGCTCTGTAATCAATGCTCTGCCTGCCTCAGTCATTCATTCATTTTATAGATTTATTGAGCCTTTTATATCTAGGCACCGTGCTGGGCACTGGGGGAGAGAGAGATGAACAGTGCAGATGTAAGCAGATTACAATTCAGGCAAAGGAGACAGATAACAACCGAATGCACAATCAACCAAGGTACGGCTAGCTTGTGAAAAGTTCCATGAAGAAAATTAGCACAGTGATACAACGGCGAGGGACAGGGTGGATGTGGGGAGCTAGTATGGATGAGTGGTTGGAGAAGGTCTCTCTGAGTTAAGAGTTGAGCATGAGAAGGAGCCAGCAGAGGGAAGAGAAAGTGCCGAGATCATGAGGTGAGAGGGACCTTGATATCTATGAGAAATGGAAAGGAGTTCAGCACGTCTAAGATGGAGGAGTTGAGGGGGAGAGGAGTGGATTTTATCTGAAGTGCAATGGAAAGTCATTAGAAAGTTTTAAGCAAGGGAGTGACAGGATATGACTTAAATACTTAAAAGATCACCAAGTCTGTTATGTGGACAATGGGCTGGAGGGGGTTCCTGTAGAAATGGGGAAGTTGGGAGGCTATTGTACTGGTCCAGGCAAGAGAGCCTGTGAAAAGTAATTTGGAGATACCACAAAGAACTGAAAATAGAAATACCATTTGATCCAGCAATCCCACTACTAGGCATCTACCCAAAGGAAAAAAAAAAAACATTCTATTATAAAGACATCTGCACTCAAATGTTTATGGCAACACAATTCACAATCGCAAAGATGTGGAAACAACCCAAGTGCCCATCAATACATGAGTGGATTAATAAAAAGTGGTATATGTACACCATGGAATACTACTCAACTACAAAAAAACAATGGTGATTTAGCACCTCTTATATTATCCTGGATAGAGCTAGAGCCCATCCTTTGAAGTATCCCAAGAATGGAAAAACAAGCATCACATGTACTCACCATCAAATTGGCACTAACTGATCAACACTAAGGTGCTCACATGGAAGTAATAGTCATCGGGTGCTGGTCAGGTGGGATGGGGTGGTGGGGGTGGGTAAACTCACAACTAATGGGTGCAGAGCGCACTGTATGGGGGAAGGGCGCACTTGTAGCCCTGGCTTGGGTGAGGCAAAGGCATTATATGTAACCATAATGTTTGTACCCCCATAATATTCTGAAAATTAAAAAAAAAGAGAGATGATGGACCAGGACTGGGGTGATGGAAACAGAGAAGCAGGCAAACACAAGATATATTCAAACCTCATAACAATCCCACCACAATAGGCATGTAAGGCCACTATCGTCATCCCCATTGCACATATGAGGAAATTGAGGCCAGTGGAAGTTAAATAACTTGCACCAGATCACACAGCTTGTAAGGGATGAAAGCAGGATTCACCCAGGTCGACCTGGCTTCCTTCCCAGCCTACTCAGAATGCTAATTATGTTTCCTGCTCCAGGGAATCATTCACCGGGACAATATAGGGTCTTCCTATTTCAATCCTGAAAATCACTGGGCATTCCAAACAAAGAAAAAGGGATTAAGGACTATTTGACCCAGCAATTAGCCAAGGGTATATGAGTGATTCAAACAGTCCATCCCTCTCGTTTTCATAAACATGCTGAGTTCACCAGAGCTCTAAGTAAGGGAAAAACCATTCTTTCCTTTGGAGGGGGGAGTGGACAGGAGGAGGGTAGTAATGGTATATTTCGAAACAGAAAAATAAAAAGCTGCCAACTTGTGCCTTCAAGGAAAGCCCAGGGGGGCAGGCCAAGACAGGGGAAGTGACTTGCCAAATCCCTCCTCACAGCCCCCAGAGTTATTTGTGTGAAGAAGAAGGCAGAATTGTCTCTGCCAAAGACATGAAGTCCTTTACATAGCACTTTGTTAGCAAAGCCTAGCATCCCCGTCACTATGCAAAGCGCGCTGGAATGTTGCCATGGCAACAGGCAGCTGGGCCCCTGAATCAGCTCAAGGCCTGCCTTGGAAGAGAGGCCCAAGCCTGTGGGGGCACCTCCTTGAGGTTTGGGGGGGCAGTGAGCTGGTTTTGTGTCTGTTGATGAGGAGCCCTGAGCTCCCTTCCAGGTTACCAGGGTCCAAAGCCTGTGCCTTTGGGAAATATTTCCTGTTGTCAGATATGCCTAAGTGCCACAAGACACAGCACCCCAAGTTGGCATGACCTGACCCTTTTCCCAGTTCTCCCCTGCTGGGATTTTTCTCCTTTCATTTTTGAGTGGCTAGATAATGAGATAAAATTGAAACATCCAACAGCTATAAAACAAAACTTCCTTCTGTTACAAATGTAGCCAAAAACCAAAGCCCAGAGAGGGAAAGTGGCTTACTGAAGGTTGCACAGCCTTAGTGGTGTCAAGATCAGAGCACAACTCCCCTGACGCCTGATGTAGTGTGAGTTTCACCTTCTTGGGTACTGGGGAGAGAGGAAAGTGAATCGAGATTGATGGAGTTCATGTACCTAACACCTTGCTTCTGCATTCCTCATAGCTCTTCTGCACCACAAGCCTACAAGGAGCCATTATTATCCCCAATTCACACGTTAGGAAACTGAAGCTCAAAGAGGTTAAGGAGCTGGCTTAAGGTTACACAGCTAGAGGGACTTCAAAGACTGGCCTCTGCCCTTCATCACATGGCCTCATGCTTCTGATGTCAAATGTACTTCTTTCTCTTCTGTGTGAAGGAGAGACACAATTGCAAATGATTCTAGATTCTGTCCTTACTCTGCCATTTATGGCAAGAAAGTGTTCTGAAGCAGATCAACAAGCTGCCACTCAGTAAAGACCAACAACCACTGATAGAACTCTGGGCCTCAGTTTCTTCATCTCTAAAGTGAGGATACTGCTAGTCTGGGGTTGCCTGAGGGCTGAAAAGAGAATGCATATAAAGTACATAGAGCAAGGTCTGGTACATAGTAAGTGCTCAATAAATGTTAGCTAGTGCTGGGATTATTCTCTTTAGGCGTCAGCTCAAATTCTGGAACCTCAGTGGCTCCAGCCCTCATTTGATGCAATTGAGTTTTGTCCCCTAGTCATCCATTCATTGCTGGTTGACAGCAACCAGAGTTGATTCCTTCTAACAGAGAAAAGGGAGGGCATCAAGAAAAGGTGATACTGAACTAGTTCCTAAAGAATGAAGAAACATTTGCTAGTAAAATGAGGGCTGGAGAGAGGATATTCTACACAAAGATGACATTTTGAGCAACATAAACGTATGACGGTCCCTGGTGTTCAGGGAGAAAAAGAAGTGATCTGGTATAGTCAGATAGAAGATGAGGTAGTTGGAACTAGACCATGGAGGCCTTAAATGCCATGAGAAGGGGTGTGGATTTTATCTTGAAGGTGATAGAGCCATGGAAGCTTTTAGGTGAAGAAGTGACCTGAAATCAGTATGATGGCTGCAATGTGGAAGGCTGACTAGAGAGGGGCAGGAAGACTAGTCAGGAGGCTGGGGAAGGGGTCTGGATAAGACATGATGAGAGCCTGCCCCGGGGTGGAGCAGTGAGGCTGGGGAGGGAGGAAGACTGCAGTGGTGATGTGGAGATATTAATAGAATGGGTGGTGCCATTTCCCAAGCTGTGGAGCCCTGGAAGACAAGCAGGTGCAGGGATGAAGAGGGGGGAGCTCAGCTTGGATGCAGTGTGTGTGTCTGGGAGGTGGTGGAGATATGCTATCTGGAGCTCAGGGAAGGTCAGGGCTAGAGATATAAATGGAGCAGTCACCAGCTGTTGGGAGTACATGAAGCCAAAGAGCAGGTGAGATGGCCCAGTTTGAGTGGAGAGAATGGGAAGAACAGGGAGCACTGACATTGAAGCTTTGTGTCATGACTTTTTGCATCTCTGCCTTGCTCTGCAATGGCAGCCTTCCTGATGCACCAGTCCAGCATTTGTGCAGCTCCCTGACATGCAGACCAAGGCATTCCTGCAATATGGTGGACAAAGATGGTGCATGCTCTCACGCACAGGGCCTCAGCAGGCCAGGCCAGGTAGTAATCCAATCCTAGCATACTTGACATGTGGCTTTTCTGGAAGAGGGACTGGAGAATCCCAACAGGTCGTAAAGAATTAAGGGGCAGGCTGAGAAAGCCTTTAAGTATTGGGAAACTGTTGAGGCCTTGGTGGCAGAAACACATTTTCTAAAATCCTGATTTTCACTTGAAAGTTCAAGTTTTATCTTTGGCAATGAATACTGTGTCAGCTGTTTTCCTTGAAGTGACAGGCTCACTTTGTTCATCTTTGAGAAAAATGTCTGCCAAATAAATACCCAAGTCTAACGAACCGTAGTTTATCTGTCAGTTGTTCTTTCAACCAAAAATAATGCTTCATGAAGAAGGATGCCTGTTGAACTCACACCTCAACAATCGCACAGTGCTGTTATCAAGATGACCGTCATACTCAGCATGAAGCAGAAGTGCTTGATGTGTTCTTCCCATTTCATCACACAGGATACTAAAAAACATGAATTCCAGGGTTGAGATTTAATAAAATTAACATTTTTGACTGCTTTATCAAAGCCACTCTTCAGTAAGACTGGTGGCTTTTTTCTTCTTTTTCTGAGAGTGTGCAGCAGTGAAAAATACAATGACTACTAGTACAGGTTGGTGTCATTGCTTTGATTCATGCTAAGATACCATCAGTTTTGTGATCGGTGTAAACATCAACCCTATGAAAAATACAAATAATGTCTTGGTATTATCTTGGAAAGGAGCTCTGACCTTGAGCACTCTCTGAAAGGGTCTCAGGAACTGTGAGGGGTCTGTGACCATGCTTTGAAAACCAGTGCTTTAGAGAAATTCTTGCCCAGGTCCATGGAGGCAAGTTAAGGGAGGTTCGCTGTGACATTATTTGTGGTCATAGAGAGCTGGCAGGACCAAGATGTCCATCCAGTCTTAGAGGAACGGAGAAGTAAAACGCGGTGTGCTAATGCCAAGTCAGACAGAGTGATCAATGAGATGTGCACATGGCAGCACAGAGAGGCCTCAAAACAGAGTCCTGAAGGAAAAAAGAAACAGAATATGATCTATGAATTGATACCATTTATGTAAATTAAAAGTACATGGGTACATAAAACACTACGTATTTTTCAAAGACACCTATATTTCCAAGAGCACATATCAACCCATTAAAGAAGAATGAGAGTGGAGATTGGAGGTGAAAGGGAAAATAAGAAAAAAAAATTTAAAGGAGCTAGCATGGATAGATAATGATACGCAGAGCAGTATACTTAACTGTGCCCTTGAGTGCAAACAAGGACAGACTGAATGGGAGGCAGAAAATAATCTATCTTTTCAAGAGGTCTGATGGCAAAAAGAAAGGGGGATTGTGGGATTGCTAGGGAGGTCCAGAGAAAGGAGTGGGCAGGGATATCTGGTTTTTGCCTCCTATCAATCTGCCCAACATGCTCTAGCCTGGGTTCCCAATGGCCTCCTGGGTGTCTGAAGTTCACAGAATATGGCCTAGTAGAGGAAGGCACTGAAGACCTCACATTTGCTGGCTCCCATTTTCTCTGGGCAGTAAGAGATAATATCATCATCTAGAAGTGGGGGTGGCATGCAGTCCAGGCCTGAACAACCAGGAGGGTGTGAAGCAGCTGCCAGGGACTAGAGAGAAGTAGAAGTATTTGCAGGCAGCCTTTAAGGCCCAGCTGGAGATCGAGGGAAATTTGAGTTGGATAGGAGGAAAATTGAAGGAATCAATGCCTGGTGGCCTTGAGTTTTCATTCATTTATTCAGTCAGTCCATTAGTCAATAAATATTTATTGAGTATCTATTATGTGCCAAGGTACTTGGGATAAAAAGGAGTGAAACGAACTTACTTTGCATCTTCATGGTCCTGCCAGTCTTGTGTGTGTGTGCGTTGGGGGGCGTAGATGTTAAATAAGTATACAGATACATATATATTAATAATTAAGTCATGATAACTGCAATGAAGAGAGGGTACAGGGTGTTGAGAGAGTATACTGGTGAAGCTTGAGGTAGTCTGGTGGGCCTGTTGGTAAATAGAATTTTCCATCCTCATTTTCAACAGCTGCATAGTGCCCCACTACATGGACGCTCCATAATTTACTTAGGCAGTCCTCTATTGTAGGGCACATAGAATTTTCTCTCTTTCTCTTCACATGATAACCAATGTTTTGATGTACATCTTTGTACATGCATCTCTGGGCACTCATTTGATTATTTCCTTAGTATTCCTTTCTCTCTTTTTTTTTTTTGAGACAGAGTCTCACTCTGTTGCCCGGGCTAGAGTGCCGTGGCAACAGCTTAGCTCACAGCAACCTCAAACTCCCAGGCTCAAGCGGTCCTCTTGCCTCAGCCTCCTGAGTAGCTGGGACTATAGGCGCGAGCCACCATGCCCAGCTAACTTGTTTCTATTTTTAGTTGACTGGCTAATTTTTTCTATTTTTAGTAGAGACAGAGTCTAGCTCTTGCTCAGGCTGGTCTCGAACTCCTGACCTCAAGGGATCCTCCTGCCTTGGCCTCCCAGAGTGCTAGGATTACAGGCGTGAGCCACTGCGACTGCCCTTTAGTATTCATTTCTAAAAGTAGAATCACCAGATCAAAGTACATACACATTTTAAAGTCTTTTGAAACATACTGTCAAACTGCCCTGCAGTAAAGTTATACTGAGTTACATGGACAGAAGCAAGCTTAAAAAAAAAACAGATTAATGGTATTCAGATCTAGGTTGTAAAAATTTTTTATTTTCTATTCTAACCACTCTAGCATGTATGTGTTATTCATTTAAAAATATTTTTTGAATAGCTAATACATATACACAGTATTCAGAGAGTACAAAAGAAAATTCAGAGAAGAGGCTTCTTGACCCCTGTCCCTGTTTCTCAGGCATCCTGCCAGAGATGTTCTGTGCATACAGAAGAAATGCACTGGTAGCATCATACTATACACATTGTTTTATACCTTACATTTTTCATTTAACACAAAGTGCTGCCTCATTTTTAAAGGCTGCATAGTATTCCGTGGTTATTTAGGCTTCTTCTACTCTTTTGCTATTATAAAAAATGTGCATTACTTATTTAACAACAACAATAACAAAAGTGTAAAGGTTTTTAGAAAAATGCCACCTATTGAGGTTAGAATACCCCTTCATCTGTTCAAGTAATATGCTAGGTGGTAGGAATAAAAATATGACATCTTTTAAAAGAGTCTCTTCAGAAAAAAAAAACAACAACAGAGTTTTAGCCTCAAGGTTTAGAACATTCGTTCTTCTAGTGAGCACTTTGCTTTTATCTGTGAATCTTATAACTGATCATGCCTCCCTTTTTTGTTATCCGTCATGAAAGGTTAAAGCCAAATTCGGGACCCACATTTATCATGTGGGGACTTCCTGACATTCACTTTCTGTTACTACTCTTTCACCAGTTAGTTACCCTTGTTTTCCCATTGCCTCATCTTTCTCTCTTACATCAATTTAGGTTCTCTCCAAGTATTGAGTGTATCTTCCTAAGCCACCTTAAGTCCTTTTTGGAATAAGTCAAGGTAGAAATAATTTTTTTAAAAAAATGAGCTAAATACTCGAATATCTCTCTGACACAGTCCTCAGGAGGCATAGGCAAGACGCAAGCAGAAAGATGCCTCAAGGAAACAACAAAAACCTAATTGGAGGTCAATCGATTTCTAGGCTACGTGCGTCAAAGCTGAGGTCTTCAGCTTCCAAACGGGCAAAGCAATTTAGCGCTCGCGTCCCCATGGCAACCGTGCCGGCGATGGAGAAGATGCGGCGAGCCTGGCCTGGCGGTTGCTGGGGGAACTCAGGCTGCTGGCCGCGTGACTTCGCTCAAGTCTGAGCGTTTAGATACTCGGGGACTTTCCATTAATCGGGAGGTCTGGACTTGGACCTAAGTGAAAATGTAGTTGCTGAGGAGATCTGAAAAGTGTACACTGGAAATGGGGTGACAGCTAGGTAGCCTCTAATACTTGAAGTTAGCACTTTCCATTTCCTCCTTCTCTCCTCCCAGCTAAGAAAGGCGGTTAGGAAGCAGGAGATAGGACATCTGGGGAAGGGATCCACTCTAAGCTGTCCTTTTTCAAAGGGGCTGAAAGAGTGACAGGGGAAAGGTTGACCTCGTTAGCATATTTAAAGCTCCAGCCTAACTGATTGCCTCCACTGAAGAAAGGTTGTGTTAATCGCAGGGGGAGGGGCTGCATGGAGGCTAGAAAAGGGGAGCCCAAAAGAACTGGAAAGGGGCAAGGTTGATGAATGTCACCCTCACCACTCGGGGAGAATATAGATGAGTATTTATCTGATCTGGGATGAGGAAAGATTTTCTAAGCATTAAAATCACAAAGGAAAATGTCAACATATTTGGCAGCATCATTTAAAAAAATGTTAGCACATCCCTAAGCACAATAAACCCAAAATCAAAGACAAAATAGCAAACTGGGAAAGAAAAAGATATTTGCAGCACAGGACAGGAAAGGGTTAATATCTTTACCATCCAGAGCTTTAAGTAACAAGCTCTTTACCAATAAGTAAAAAGACACACATTTTACTTTTCTAATCGGAAAAAAACCCACCTCTATTTCAGAAGACAGTGAAGGAGACCAGAAGAACATGGTATTCTCTGAAAGGGAAACTATTAAGAATCACAGAATGTGGATCAGCTCAGACAACTACAAAAGTGGCCCAGGGAAGAGAGAGTTTGAAAATATTCCGCTTATTGCAGTGGGGAGATTGGGAGTATGTGTGTGTGTGTGTGGGGGGGGGAGGTGTGGTCTCCTAAAGCTTATGGCACCAATCTAAAAGCAATCACTTTAGAACAGCCTGTCAAAATGGTACTGGAACCTGTCATTGCCATGTGCACACAGGAGGGCTCTGCTTCCCACACAGTGTAGAGAGGAGTATGGGAGAAAACGTGTTGCAGTATCTCCTTGGGGAGAGGGCTATGGAGTACTCCCAGCACTTAGAGCCAAACTGGCCTAGAGTAAGCAGGTACTTGGTGAGGCCTTGCTGAAGAGTCTGTGAGGTTCTTTTCATGATGACCAAGTCCTTATGTAGAGGCCCTGCTGCTAAGCAGCCTTCAAGGGATTCACTTATCTTCTCTCAGAGATCTTGCCAGGAGCCCATTGTGACCGTCTATCCCAAGCTCCGGTTCTGGGAAGGGGAAGCAGACCTATTCTGTGTTGCTGTAAATGGTGGGACTATTAATTTCTTCCACAAAATTTCTGGAGACCTATTGAGTGCTGGGAAGGAGATGGGGTGAAGGAGTGGACCCCCAAAGGAGGAGCAGTCTATTGGGGGAGACAATATGTAACTTGTGAAAGAAGCACTTTTTAAGATGGGCTTTGAAGGTTGAGTAGGAGCTCAGTAGGCAGAGATGTAGTCAGGGAGGGCACGAGAATTGGAAGTAAAGGCAAAGACATGTACACGGAAAGAGGACCTCTCAGGCCCTTTTCAGCTCTGCAAGTCTATGATTCTGAACTTCAGCCTCATCCTCAGCATATTTCACAGATATGCTGGTTATTCTTTTGTCTAATATATAGAAAAATAAATATGGAAGCATTCAAACAAAAAGTTCATCTCTACCTCTTGAAGGCATTTCTATTAGTGTGGTGTAGGTTCCACAGTTTTGAGAAACTGCCAAAGGTAGTAAGGAGCCACTGAGGGGTCTATCCTCAGAATGGAGAAGACTGGAGGCGAGAGAATGGAGGTGGGCAAACTGGTCAGGAGACTATCACGAGAATTCAGTGAGAGCGCACAGGGCCCTCACCTCAGGAGAAATGGCCCAGAAGCCTGGGTGTGTGGGGAGAAGTGGCTGATCAGACTAGAAAGCAGGCTCCTAATTCGTGGTTTGCTGTACTCAAATCCTAATGAGCCAGGGCTCACATTCAATTCTGGCCATTATATTCTTCTCAACACGGAGGCGTATTGTTTTCCATTTCCCTTCCCCAATTTGGTACATATTGTTATGGCTGTTTAAACAAGGTGCCAATCCGACTGGGCAATGGCAGGAAATGTTTCCACACAGGAAAGGCTCTCATCAGATCCCTGCTGCCTTTTGCAAATGGAAATCAAGCCTCCTCCTACAGAGGGCAAGAGGGCTGGGTCACAGCAGCGCCTTCAACAGGTGTTAATAAGAGAGAAAATCCTCCTTTTCTGTTAGCAGCCTGGCCAGGAAGTATCTACAGAGGGGCTGGGGAGAGTGGCTGTTGCCTGAGCAGGGTGGAGAGAGATGCGGAGAGAGGGGTGGCTTGGGAGAGGCCCCACCCACCTTTTCCATTTGCAACCTGGAGGGGGGCCTTCCCTCCTCATAGACAGGAAAATGACGCAT
Organism: Eulemur rufifrons; assembly: GCF_041146395.1. NCBI lineage: Eukaryota > Metazoa > Chordata > Mammalia > Primates > Lemuridae > Eulemur > Eulemur rufifrons. The sequence continues at coordinate 90,403,969 of NC_091012.1, forward strand.
TTGAAAATCACCAGGATGGTCAGCCCAAGTTGGATAGGCCAGGTAAGAGTGTCCTGTGTCCCTTAAGGAACGAGAAAGGGACATTGGAGAAGTTGGGCCAGATTGAGGGGGAGTTGGACTGGGGGAATGGGGAGGGGTAGGGAGGACTGGAAAGTAGCCAGGTCCTTGTCCTATCCCCTTCCTTACCCCTAAGCCCACCTCCTTCAGAAGAGACCCCTCTTCATGTTCCAGAAATCATGTGGCTTCCCAGGCAACTCCCAGGGCAGTTGGCTTGAAGGTCACGGGCACCTGGCCTCCTGGCACCTCTGGGACCTAACTGAAACATGGTTCTCCTCCCTCAGAGGAGGAGTCTTTCGGTGCCCGACCTGCCATGCAAGTAAGCTTGTCCTCACTGTACTTGGTGCCAGGCACTGGGGACAGCAACCAGGGATTGAGCATCCAGCTGGTCAGGTGTGCCTCAGAGGACCGAGACGCCAACTCGCTCAAAGGATGATAGGCATGCATGTTGCCCCTCATCCCATCACCTCAGAAGTGCCATAAAGGCAGGGCCTCGTCTGCCTCGGCCACTGCTCGGTGCCTGGCGCAGAGTTGGCAAGCAGTATACTTTTGTTTAGTTTGTTGAAGGAATTCTAAGGAACAGGGAAAATGAGATCCATGTCGGCCAAACTTTCCAAGCAAGTGAATCAAGAGGCTTTATGTCTGATTTGTATAAGCTGCTGGGATAAATACTGTAATAAAGGGGTAAAAACTGTATAAAGTACAGTGGGAGCCAATGGGGTACTTTGCCTGGAGGTATCTGAAGAGGCTCTCAGAGAAGGTGTCATTGAAACAAGTTTTGAGAAAGAAATGAAGTCTTCCTGGGTGGAAGTGAACATCGAGGCTAGGTGTAGGGAATGGCAGCATGACCAAAGATGTGCGGGCAACAGATTGGGATGGGTGGACAGGGGCCTGCAAATGGACGGCTTTGGAGGGACTAAAGACTTCCTGTGTGTGTGCTGAGGGCAGATGGTAAAATGACGTCAGAGAGGTTGCCCGGACCCATCCTGTGAGGGGCCTTAAATTCCAGCTGGAGGAACAGATCAGGAACATGTTGTAGAGAAGGAAATCTTAAATAGCATTGACCCAGTGGTGATGAGGGGAGAAGGAAGAAAGAGGAGGGTTGGGTAGGAGGTGATCACATGGCATGGCAGCATTTAGGACACTTGGTCACTGTGAGAACAGAGAGGGAGGGCCTAGCGTGAAGTGTTGATGAGGATATAGGGAATAGGTTCTCTCATATATTACTGGTGGAAGCACAGATCAGTATAGCCAACCTAAGGAACAATTTTGCAATATCTATACATACCCCTCAACCCAACAATTTGACTTCCAGGGATATACAATTGAAAGTTTCCACACATGCATGGAGAAATATGTACAAGAATATTAATTGTAGCATAGTTGGTAATGGCAAAAGATAGAAACAACCTAAGGTTCTATCAATAGCAGATTACAGAAATAAATTTTATTATTTATCTGATGGTACACTATATAGCAGTTAATGTAAACAAACTGCATCTATGGGTATAAAAGGAATAGATACCAAAAAGTATAATGCTGAGTGAAAAAGAAAATTTTGCCAAGTTATTTTACATAGAATCATATCACTTATGCCAAATTTTCAATGTACATAAATGAATACTACACACCATTTATGGACACAGAAACATGGCCTGGATGTGCATCATGGTCCAGACAATAAAACAATAGGATTGGGGAGGAGAGCACAGGGACTTCAATGGTATCTGTAATGTTTTATTTTGCTAGAAAAAAACCTCTGGCAAACATGACGCAAATGTTAACATTTGTTCATTTGGGTACCTGGGCATTTGCTATGTTATCTTCTGACTTTTCTTCTTTGTGCTTTTTAAGTAAAAAAGAAAAAAGGATAAGAGGGGAGGAATGAAAGAGACAGAGCTGGCCATGTACCACTTCTAGCAAACAGAAGCCTACAGACCCTTACTGAAGGACACCACAGCCACAGTCAAGAAAAAGAACAGGAACAATGACCCTGCAGCTCCTATTAAATGCCTTATCTCAGAGCCTGGGCTCAGTGCCACCCTTGCCCCTACCTGCCTTTACTGGTTCTCAGTCAAGAGAACAATAAATGGCACACAAAAGTGACCCAAGGTAGAGAACAATGATTTGGAGCTCTCACCCGGGCCAGATGCAAAGGCAGTTGGAGAGCAAAATTTACACATATGTTCCCCACGTGAGAAACAGCTCATCCCTACAGGGTGCCCAAGTGCCACAGCCAAAGTGAAAGGTCCAGCTTTTGCCAGGGGCCAGGAGGGGCCTTCCGGAGAGGAGGAGGACTTTCAGGACATCGGACCAAGGGAGAAAGATGGTGAAATCAAAGGGAACATAACCTCACGAGAACTAGAACTAGAAGCTCCAGGGGAATTTATTTGTGTCTTTTTTGTTAACTGCTGTGTCCCCAGTGCCTAGAACAGTGTCTGGCAAAAAGCAGATGCTCAGTAAACATGTGTCGAGTGAAGGGGAGCAGTGAGCTGCACAGAGTGGAAGGGAGGAGCTCTCCATCATCTTGATTGCCCAAGTGACCGCATCTCAGATGTGCCAAAGCAGGCACTCACAATGTTTTCTAGTGAATTTATATCACTGCTTGAGGTGGAAGCTGGGGACTAGGACTGAGGCACTGGCAGAAGAAAAGGTGATGGAGCTAAAGAGAAGTGAGTCTCCAGGAAGAATAAAGAGCCAGGAGGCTTAGGCAAGAAATACCCCTAAAAAAATGAAAATCTGCACAGGTATGGGGGGGGGAGGTTTGGGGAAGCAAAATGGATACCAGGGAGAATAAAGAAGGGAGAGGGGTCTCACCTACTCTGGGCACTGCTGGCTCATAAGGTGCCTTTGTGCGAATTGGAGAAAGGTACCTCCTTCCGCTAGATGCACAGCTTGGAGAGCTGTGATGCCTTTGGGAGAATTAGGAAAAAGTGGACCCAGGACGCAGGGCTTGGCTATTGGATCTTGGGCTGGATCTCAGTCCCTGCTCACCTGGGTGCCCTTGCACAGGGCACAACTTGTGCAGCCATACACGGTGACCCTGACCCCCAGATTGGCATTCTCAGCAAACAGGTTCTTCATAGTCTCCCATCATTCTGCAACCCCTTGCCACCTGCTGGGGCCACTGCCACCACTCTGACTGCCATCTCTGCTTTGCAGCACCTGCCAGTGCACCTTGCCCTGGACCACAGCAGTACATTCGCTGGCAGGAAGGTCCGTTGAGCCAACAGACAACAATCAGTTCTTTGGTGAATTTTGAATATTATTCTATGTGCAAAGACTCTGTGTTCTATTATCAGGAACATCTTGACTGCCTCAGATAGGGAGGTACATGCTTTTCTACCCTTCCGAAACAGGTCAAATAAAGTCCAAGAAGCCACAGGCCAGGAACAAGTTGCTGCACCCCCTGGTGTTGCCTAAAGGAAATGTTGATGACATTTCTCCTGTCTCTGTGGAGGAGAAATTAAAGGCCACCCCACCATCCCTCCCCGACCCCAGGATAAGTTTTCAAGTCCGCCAGGACATGTGCAAACCGTGGGGATACAGCATCAGCACTCTCCTCAGGACCCCACTGGCAACATATCACCCTTCCTCAAGCAAGAGAATGCAGCCTCCTAATTCTGAGAAAGTGGTGGCCATCGGACGGGAACTCTATCACTCTGCCCTGTCCTCCCTACCAACAAAGTTATCTGCATCTGCCCCTTTGTGACCTCCTTCCTCTCCAGGATGATAGGACCTTCATCTTTTCCAAGGGCTACCTCTACCCACCCCCACTCTGGGTCCCATCCCATCCTAATAACCACCTTTCCCTTGAGCCCAAGTGTGGGAAAGTGACTTAATCTCTCTGTGCCTCAGCTTCCTCATCTTTATTATGTGGGGAGAAAATAGTATCTACCTTATAGGGTTGTTTTGAGGACTGAGTTTGTCCACATAAAGTGTTTAGTGCCTGCCATATAAATGTTGCTTATTATAATATTATTATCATGAGTGTGGGAAGGCATAGTTAATGGCACTGAACCAGTCTGGACAGCCAGGTCTAAGCTGAATATCTGTGAAGCCAGGGTTTGTCTCAGGATGGAGCCCCTACCAAGAAGGTTTCTGGCACTGCCAGGCTGGCTCCTGGGGCCCTCAGGGTACACTCCTCTGCCTAGCAGAGCTGGCATCCCTTACCTCCTGACACTCTCGGCTTTATATCTTGCCTCCCCTTTGCCCTATTTAGAGTTGCTCTGCTGACTGAACTGACTGGGAAGTCCCAAGGGCTGCTAGCACTAGGGACTGGCCTTGGCACCATGCTGCACCATAGCACGAGGCCAACCTCCATACCCAGCCCAGCACGCTGGGCCTCACAGTGGTTGGGAGAAATCTACTAATGGATCTCATCCTGACATGCATGGACTCCCTGGAACCCCATTTAGGCTAAAAAATTTGCAGTCAGGGCCAGTCTTAGTATAGGCAGATAAGATTTGGGGAAGCAAGAGAAAGACCACAAAGTATCTCCTCAGTCATCCAGGGGCTGTTGCCTAAAGTTTCACCTTAGAATGCTTCATTCCTGGGCCATAGCCATTGTTCCCTGTGAGAATGCAAAGGCCCTGAGAATGGGAACACAATGACTCAGTCTCTAATGCTGATGGCCTCAGTGAAACAGTTTACTGAGCAAAGTCTCTGCCCAACTGAGAAACACACAGGTACCAACTCCCTTCTCCCCTGCTCCCCACTCAACAACCATTGAGAAATAAAGACCCAAACACAGGTAAAGGGAGCATGATCAGGAAGGTCCTTTGGGGAAAGCATGAGGCCACTAGGCTCCTGGGTACGGTTTCAGGATGGTGGGTGAAGAGGATGATGAAGTGAGGTGTGGGTATGGGAGGAACTAAGGGTGTAGCCATGTTTCAACTTCACCACCTTCCAGGTGAATGACAGCTATAGTGTATGCACATCACACTGCATTTTGAATTAAACAAACCTGGGGTTTTAATTCCAGCTCTGCCACTTATTAGCTGTGTGACTTTGTAGAAGCCACTTAACCTCTCTGAATTTCAGTCTTCCCATCTGTACAAGCCTGTTAATAATATTAATAATCATACCAAATTCATAATGTTATTTTGGGGCTTAGTTGAGAAAAGATATACAAGAGAAACCAGCCCAGTGCCTGGCACAGGGGCAACCCATTTATTTGTTGCATATGAATCTTGCTCTGGTCCAGCAACAAGGGCTTTGCCAGCAATGCAAAGACACAGAAAAGCAGAAATACAAGGCAAAGGTGATTCCTGAATCCTTTCTCTGCAGTGTCTGTCCTTGAAATGTCCCCAGAGAAGAGAGCATAATCCTCAGCCCAGGATCTGGGAGCCAGAATCCAGATGGCATGGCCCATTTATCAGCACCACCAGACTCTCAACTTTAATAAGCTTTCTGCATTAGTAACCACAGGAAGAGGAGGAAATGGGCCAGGTTCCTTAGTGATAATGCGTACTGCCAGCTCACTTTTATATTGGCAAAGTACACTGTGATCACTCTGATTAGTTGGCTCTCACATCAGCCCTCAGGAGGTACAACTATTTTTCTCTTTGTTTTAAAGATGTAGGAATTGGGAAGCACAAGCTTTCTGCCATTTCTAGCACTTGGCCTGGTCAATGCCTCTTCTAGGTATATGGAGTTGCCTTATGGCTGTTACAATTTTAGAGGGGAATTTTTCGAGTCTAGTGCCATTCAATACTTTTCCAGGAAGACAGGCTGCCTGGTATTCTCTAAGAGACTCTGTCCTTTACCTATCAGATGAGGTTGTGGGCAGGCCTAGGAGCAAAGAAACTCCAAACCTTAAAAGGTTAGGAATGCAGGACCCAGGGAGTTCAGGGAAACAGACCAATGAAAGCACTTAGCAACATCCCAGGACCAATGGGGGGGTGAGCCTCTCTGTTTCCACGAGGCAGCCTTGATTTTCATTGGCCATGAACATGAGACTGGCTCCCTGAACAGGGTTGGGGGCTGGGGGGTGTCTGCAGCGCTGTTTAGGTGTTTACACCTGTCCAAGAAGGGAGCTTAAGAAAACTGGAGGAGCTCCCACTCAGGCCCTGGGCGCTGGTAAGCTCTCAGTTGCATCAGAAAAACCAAAGCAGTTTAGCAGACTTTCGCTTTTGCCAGGTCTCTGCACAAATGCAAATTGTGCAGGCCATAGGCATGAGGTCTGTACACAGTACAAAAAGGCACACATGGTCATCTTAAACGCCTGAGTGAAGTTTCCCTTCACTCAGCTATTTATATGTCAGTCTCTGCCTGTCTCAGGCCTGTCTCAGCGGGGTGGTCAAAGTCCTTTTTCCTGCTTAACCTGGCCCAGCTCTGAAATCTGTGTGAATCCAGCCTTGCCAGGCACTGGGGGCGGGGGTCCCTCCTCAGCAAGGGTATGAGAAGGGACTGCAAGTAGCATATGCTGCCCTGGGTGCTGCATGTGAGGCTGGGAGCAAGTTGTGCCCCAGAGGCCGAAGGAGCCTCCCACCTCTTGCCATCCCTCCACCCCTGCCATGAGGGGCTGGTTTTCCTGACTGGCCATTGTGCACAGAGCCAATGTCCTTGGTCTCTCCAGCAGCCCCACCCCATAATGGACCTGGCACATAGTCCTGACCCTCGGCTGGCAGCTGGGGAGCCAGGTTGGCAGGTCTGGCTTCTGCCACCCCTGCCCCAACATACACAACTTCCCTCAGTGTTGGGACTCTGCTTATGCCTCCAGGCCATGTACGCACCTGTGGAGTGAGCGACTAGATTCCCACGTACACCAAACACTGCTATTACACCCTGTTCCCCTGCACTCCCCAAGTTGGTCCATCTGTACCAAACTTGCCTTGACTTTTTCCCACACCCCTTTGACTCTTGACATTGTACACAGACTGCTTCCCATGCCCTGACTTGAGCTGTTATTTAATTTCAGCACCTACTGTGTGCTACAGGTTGGGGAGGCTGCTAGGTTCCAGTTGTCTCCAGCTCTTCTTCCCAGTGCCATCTTGGACCCTGATGGTCCCATACCTCCACATGGGAGCTTCCAGCATGCTGTGCAGCCAGGGCCACATGAGTTAGGAAATTTCCTCGGGCCACTCTTCCTATGAAATCTCCAGAGTTCTGTAGGGGCCCAAACCATCCAGTGGGGGAGAGGAGCGAGGACAACCTGACTGGGATACTGGTTGATGCTCATGCTAAGGAAGGCTTGAGTTCTTGTTTAGGAGCAGGACCTCCCCTCCCATTCGACTGGGGGAAGAATTTCAGAAATAGGTGGGATCTGGATTCAGTCAGCTGTCCTAAATCCCAGCCTTTGGTTGTTTCAAGTGAACCCCAAGCATGTGAGAAGCCAAAAAGGTACAACGTCCTCCACTGCTATCATGCTGGCCCTGAACATCTGCTTCCCCTTCTTCTTTAGACGCCTGATTTGCACTCATTTTGCTCACTGTGCTGGTAGCCCTGCCTTGAGTTCTAGCCTGCTGGGCCTGGGGTTGGCCTGTGTTTCCTTGGCTCCATCCTCTTCTCTTCCATGATCACAGCACTGGCCATGTCCCTCTGAACCTTGCTCCCCACCAGCCTCCCAATTAGCCTGGTAGCTCCTTAAGTACAGGCACTGGCCTTCATTCATCTCTGCATCCCCGTCACCACACAGGGAGTGTGTGACACACAGTGCAGCCTGATAAGCATTGGCAGGACAAACACGTGCACTCAGATTCTCGTGTAGGACTGAGCTGGTTTCCTCACAGCATGGCCAGTTTATTTTGTACTTGCAGAATCTCCACCCCTTTCTAACAAAGAGCCTACCTAAAACTTGGATTTCTGTTTTCCTGGAGTGGGGAAGGACAAGGGCTCAGGAATGTAGACCCCAGGTGAAATGGAGAATAAATATTTGCCAAAATACTCAACTGTGTGTAGTCCAAGAGGGACAGAGACCACACTGGCCAGGAGGAGGTCTCAGGGTATCTTGACGCATAGCAGCTCCCGAGAAAGGGGGGCTGCACTAAAGAAGTTGTTTTTGAGGGAGCAAAGTGTAATGGAAAGAGTACGGGCTCAAAGCCAGAGTGCCTAGGGTCAAATCCCAACTCAGCCATTTACTATGTGACTTTGGGCGATTTCCTAAGGAAACTTTTTATTGCCTCAGTTTCCTTGTGTGTAAAATGGGATGGCAACATTGTCTACCTCATATTTAGTACAAAGATTAAAATAATATATAGAAAGTACCTGGTAATTTGGAACGTTCTCAAGAAATGGCATATATTAATATTAATAATATCATTAATAACATTTCATATGTGATTGATACTGATGCCCAAAGTTTAACCTAGTTAAGTTTGCAGAGACCTCAAGCAGAGTCTTCAGGGTGAAATTATATGCGTGTGTGTGTTATATTTTCTAGGAATGTCACTTTAGGATAAGAAATGAAGTAATAGTAAATTGGCTATATAAAGGGATATTAGGTCTGAAGGGGTTGAGAACCACTGAAGTAGGGAAACAGTGCATGTGTCGTGTGTGTCCATGCATGCCCATCTCCCCCACGTCAACTGTGAGCATCCCAGCGGCAGGACTGAGTTCTGCTCCCCTTTCTCCTTCTCCCCACTCCCCGCTTACCTAGCCCAGGCCTGGCATGGAACCGATGCATGGGGGTGAGAGGGTAACCAAAGAATTCTGAACAAGAGAGCTACCCGACTCAGTCTGGGAGAGCCCTGAGTTACATGTATACACATGGTTCCTTCCTTCCTTCATTTATTTATTCAACAAAGCACCTACCATGTGCCAGGCACACAACAGGTACACACCTTCAACCCAGGCTCAAGGCTTCGTGCTCACTCTACAAAGTCCATGCAGCACTCTCTCTCTCTCTCTCTCTGTATGTGTGTGTGTGTGTGTGTGTGTGTGTGTGTGTATGTATATTTTTTCTTTTTTTGGCTTGGGGACTGTCTTCTTGGCTGGATACTCTGCTTAGCTTTGATTTCAGCTTCTTCTCAAGATTCTGCTTCTTCAATTCTCTGCCTCAAGCTCTCATTACTTCCCTGGAATAGGCACAGTCCAGTTCTAAGCCCCCTCTAACTCCAGGGCACACCACCCCGGCCTGGCCCTAACACCCAGGCACCTATTGGCCTGAAAAACGATGATGAACTAGGACCAACTCACAAAGGAAACAGAGAGCAACTGAGCCCTGTCCTCAGGGAGGAAGCAGATGGGGGCAGAGTAGGGCATGGAGAAACAGTGAGGCCAGGAAGTCAGTTGGTGACAGTCCCATCCTAGACCCCTATGGGGGCAAACTGGAACCGCCATTCTCCCACAGAGGCAGCACACAAGGCTGAATGCCCCTGCATGGCCACATTTGCTTGTGCCCCAAAGAGCAGAGCTTCAGGCTTTTGTTTCAAAGACTGCTTCACTCTGCCTGACCCTGAACACATTCTAGATGTTTTCCTGCTGAAATCACAGGGACTAGGGATTTGAGAGAGGCCAGGGCCTGAGGGAGTGGCTTCATACATGATGGCTGCAAGGCCCTTGTCCCCAGGCAAGGCCTCCAGACTCTTCCAGTCTCCACCCCAGGCCAGTCTAGCTGCTCTTCCCAGAAAGGAAGCACTTGGGATCTATAGTAGCTGTTTCTGCCAGGGCTGGCGGGCCTTGTAGGGAAGGCCGGACCTGGGGTGAGGGGGAAAGAGAAGGCCAGCAGCGTGCAGTGTGGGCAGCCCCCAAGCACACAGCCTCACCGCGTCCCTCTCATGCTCCTGCTGGTTTTCATCCCACCTCAGCCCCAGCCTGCCGAGAATCAATAGCTTGGGGCCAGATGCCAATGAGTAAATCAACTGGACACGAAATGTTTGGACTCAGAAAGGGAAAGAGGGATGTGCCATGGAACCCTCCCCCCACTGTTATCTTCTCCAGTATCTTGGACCTTATTTGCGTTGTCTTCTTTTTGAAAGCCGATTATGAAAGTCAGGTGGCCGGACTTCTGCCTCACCCAGGGCTTGGGCTGTCTGTGGAGGAGAAGGGCAGGGCATCCAGCCCTGGTGCCCTTCCCAGTCTCATCTCTTTCCAGCGCCCTCTGCTCTCCATGTTACCGTCACACCTGAGGCTGCAGAGTGGCCGGCAGACATGTTCTGATGGTGTCGTTTACAAATTTGAAATAGTTGTCAATGTTGAAAAGTGACAATATTTTACATTAAAAAAAAAATCTGAATTTCTGGGATCTCTTGAAAAACTGGAAAATGTAGCAACACTGGGTCAGTAATTCCATGTGACAACTAGCAGCAGACCTCAGAAGCAGCTGCTCCCTTAGACAGGGTGCAGACTCTCCAGCTTCCCATGGTCCCACGTCTCCCTGTGGCACTCCAAGCATGGAGGGCCACTGGTCACGCTTGTGTGGGTCTTTGTACGTGACCTGCTTCACCCACTTATGTTAACTTCCTGGGCTCTCCTAGCCTTTAGTTGAGATCCCTGATTTACACCCAGCTACTTACTATTCCCAAACACACCTCCATATTTGCCTTTATTCTACCCTCTGTGTGGAATACCACCCCACAGCCCACCTAGAAAATGTCTACCTGGGCTTTAAGGCCCAACTGAAATCTCCCTTTCCCTGGTAGCCTCCCCTAACTCACACAAGCAGAGTCGGGGACATCCCCCTCTGGATTCTTAATACATCTAGCCCAACACCCCATCGTTGTCATTTACTCAGTGTATTATAATTATGTGTCTGTATGTCTGTTTCTGCTTCTAAATTGTGTGTTTCTCAAGGGCAGCTACTGGGTGTTCCTTAACCTTGCATCTCCAGCTCCTAGCACAGGGCCTAGCATATGGGGGACACGGGAATGCTTGTTGAATAAATGATGCAATAACTGACTGAAAGGACAAAGAGAGGATTGTGAAGTGCTCGTTCAATATGGACAGTGACTGTTTCTTGACGAAGATCAGAAGCAACTTGGATGGTACCAGAGCAGTTCTAATTTCCCTTAAATGACAGCTCTGTGGAGTCTTATTTGGCACCAGGTACTTGGTGCAGAGCCTGGCACACTCTAGGTGCTCAGGGGACTTTCCTGGAATAAAAGAATGAAGCCCATCTGACCATGGAGAGTGACACTTGAACTTTAGTTTGGGGCTGGAGTGCTCCAGGGCCCACCCCACATCACTCTGATTTAGAATGCTGCCTCTAGCACAATTGGCTCTGGGACCCTGGGCAAGGACTTAACCTCTCTGAGGTTCAACATCTAAACCTGAAAAAAAAAAAATGGAAATAGTGATACTTTGTTACAGGGTGGGAATGAAGATTAAACAAGGTACCTCTAGGTCAAGTGACATGTTGCAGACAGTTAATAAGTGTTTGGGCCCTTTGTCAGTCTGGGTTGGTAAGAAAGTATATATGTGAGAGAGAACGGGAAGGTATGGTAAATAAAATGTGAACTGCAATCTAAAAGCATAGATATGATCTGTGTTCCCATCCATTCCTTGGGCTACCCTCTCAAGGGAAGATTAGGGCACATTCCCTGAACAGAAATGACTCCTGTTACAAGATGGTCAACAAAACCCCATTGAGAGAGCTAAGCCCAATTCCTCCATCAAAGGCTGCCTGTAGCCCCAGCTGATCCGTGGCCCAATCTCTATCCCATAGTGCCCACAATGCCCATACGTATGAGTGCTGCACTTGCTTTATCTGTTTTGGCTACGGTTTCCTCATCTCTATAATGGAAATGATAATAACTGCTTTGGCAGGGTGGTTGAGCCCATTGATGAAACTGGGTAACCAAAAGCACTTAACTTGGTGTTAGGGTACAGAGTAGATGCTCAATAAATGTTGAGCTCTTTCCCTTACCTGGGGCCATAGAGCTGCAGGCTAACAAATTCAGAATGACAGAGTGAGGGACACTGAGTGTGTGTCAGGTACTGCAGAGGGCAGACACAAAAGTGACAGGGACTAGAGGACTTTTTATAGGGTCATGATGAGATGAGGCCAAGGGATTGAGAATGGGTGAAGATGTACACACGAGTCCTAAATGTGTCTGTGTGTGTGTCTCTGGCTGAGTCCTGAATACCTACAACAATCCCACACAGGACCTAGCTGACCTGGTGCAACTAGCTCCTATCCAACCAAAAAGGGCAAGATTGTGGTTAATGGATCTTTCTGAGATTTCCCTCAGACACAACCTGGGGATGATTGATTGGAAGTGTACCTGCCACTAAACTTGACTGAAGTTGAAGTTGTAGACTTTCTCAAATGCTTCAAAAGGCATTTCAGGCTGGGCGCGGTGGCTCACGCCTGTAATCCTAGCACTCTGGGAGGCTGAGGCGGGAGGATCGCTCGAGGTCAGGAGTTCGAGACCAGCCTGAGCAAGAGCGAGACCCCGTCTCCACTAAAAATAGAAAGAAATGATCTGGACAGCTAAAAACATATATAGAAAAAATTAGCCAGGCATGGTGGCGCATGCCTGTAGTCCCAGCTACTCGGGAGGCTGAGGCAGGAGGATTGCTTGAGCCCAGGAGTTTGAGGTTGCTGTGAGCTTGATGCCACGGCACTCTAGCCCAGGCAACAGAGCAAGAATCTGTCTCAAACAAACAAACAAAAAACAAAAAAGCAAAAGGCATTTCATAGCAGCATTGTTCATAAACAATGAAAAGTTGTAGGAAACCTAAATGGCTAACAGGGGAGAGTGGATAAATAAATTGTGGTACAGACATTATATGGAATAGGTACAATGGTTAAAATGACTAAACTATAACTTGCATATCAGCCTGGATAAATCTCAAAAATGTAATGTTAAAAAAGAATAAGGTACAGAAGAATATGTACGCACAGTATGATGCCAGTTTGGCTTAATGTCAATGCCAACAAGTTTCAAAGTAATATTATATATTGTTTGTAGATCCATGCATATGTGGTGAAAGTATAAACACACGCATGGGAATTGGAAACAGCTGGTTTGGGATACTGGTTACCTCTAGGCCAGGATGGGGTGGAGCTCACAGCTGGATGTATAATGAGCTGTTTCTTAGAAAAGATCTGAAGCAAATGTGACCAAATGTTAAGATCTGACATTTTTCTCTCTACTTTGCTATATGTTTGAAAGTATTTATAATTTTGAACGTGTAGAGAAAAAGATGTTTAAAGCTGCCCCTGCTTCATCCTGTTACCCACATCCCATTGTTGAGGGTCTGCTGCAACTGCCATGGAACTGGGGGCATCACAGACCATAGCTCATTTAAACCTTTACACAACCCTGGGAAACAGATGCCACTTTCACCTTATTCTATACAGAAGGCACCCTGAGGCTCAGACAAGCAAAGTGACCTGTCCAAGGACAAGAAGTGTGATTAGGTCCCAGGCTTCCAGGCCCCACTCTCATACCTTGCACCTGGAAATATGAATCTTGTGCTGCCAAAACCAAACTGGGATTATTTGAGCTTCTGGTGTTTTAGATTCTGCATTAAAAAGGGGTTGATCAACATTTCTTGACCCTCCACTCACTGGCAAAAGGCAACCCAGGTCCAGCATCTCCCAGTCTTCTACCCAATGACATAAGGTGGCCTTTCCTTCCCTGGTGGCACTGGTAGAGATTGAGTGAGAGCCCTGTTGGCACCAGGCTGCCCAGAGAGTTGTCGAGGTGAGGCACTCTGCCCTGCAGCATGGTATCTCTCACCCCTTACCTAGAGAAACTCAGTGAGAGGCACCTTCTGCCACCATCAGAGGTACCAGTAGGGATCAAATGGCAGCCCCACAGATATTTAGCCTGAGGAAGAGCTTTCTTCCCCCACAGGCCTGGCATCTTCCACCCCCACCTAGCAGCGTTAGTCCTGGGGAAGTGCATTCTGCCCCTGTGTGAAGCACCAGTAGGGACCAAGTTGGGGAGCCACAGCTGAGCCAGGTGAACAAAGCAGACCAGACTAGCACTGCAAGGGCTCTGAAAACTAAATTGTCATTGGAACCACAGCCCACAAAAGTAGGCCAGGACCTGCACATTAAACCTAAACGGACTGACTGCCTGCTAAAACAGAAGACTGAAATAAAATCTGGAATCTCCTAACATAATATCTAAAATGTCCAGGATCCAGTAAAAAAATCACTCATTATATCAAGAACCAGGAAAATCACAACATGAATGAGAAGACAGTGAACACATACCGACACCAAGATGTTAGATGTTGGAATTACTGGGCAAGGATTTTGAAGCAGCCATCATATAATGCTTCGACAAATACTCTTAAAACATAAAAAATATAACAGCTCACCAAAGTAATAGAAGATTTAAAAAAGAACCCAATGGAAATTATAGAACTGAAAAATACAATAACAGAAATTAAAAACTCACTGGATGGGCTCAATAGCAGAAAGAATATGACAGAATAAAGGATCAGTGAACCTGAAGACAGAACAATAGAAACTATACAATCTGAACAGCAGAGAGAAAATAAACTGAAAAAAAAAAACATGAACTGAGCATTAGAAAGCTGTGGGACAATAACAAAAGATCTAAGACTTGTATCATCAGAGTCTCAGAAGGAGAGGAGAAATAGAAAGAGACTGAAAAAAGCATTTGATTAACTAAAGGCTGAAAACTTCCCAAATTTAGTGAAAGACCCAAAACTACACATTCAAGAGGGTGAGCAAACCCAAATAAGATAAACCCAAAGAAATTCATGCTAAGACAAGCATAATTAAAATTCTGAAAGCTAAAAACAAAGCAAAAAACCTTGAAAGCAGTCAGAGAGAAACAATTCATTACCCACAGTGGAAAAGCAAGTCAACTGACAATGCATTTCACATCAGAAAACACGGAGGCCAGAAAAAAAGTGGCACATTTTTCAAATGCTGATAGAAAAGAGCTGTCAACCTGGAATCCTATATCCAGTCAAGACATTCTCAAAGGAAGGAAAACTAAGATAATTTGTCACCAAGAGATCTGCACTGAAAGAATGGCTGAAGGAAGTCCTCTAAACATAAAGGAAATGATTAAAGTGGCAGCCCCACAGGCATCTGACCTGGGGAAGAGCCAGAATACCAGGAAGGAAGAAAGAACATGGTAAGCAAAAATATAGATAAATACAATAGATTTTTCTTCTCTACTTGAATTTTCTAAGTTATGTTTGATGGTTGAAGCAAAAATCATAATACTGTCTTATGTGGTTCTAAATGTACGTAGATGAAGTGCTTAAGACTTCCTCTTAAATGGGGGAGGCTAAAAGGACATAAAGGGAGATAAAGTTTTTGCACTTCACCCAAAAACTACAGACCAATATCCATCATGAATATAGGCACAAAAATGTTTTAAAACTATTAGCAAATAGAATTCAGCAATATATAAAAAGAATTAGATACCGTGACCATGTGGATATTTTATTCTATTTGGGGTTATTCCAGGAATGCAAGGCTTGTTTAATATTTGAAAAGTCAGTGTAAACTCCTATATCGACAGGCTAAAGAAGAAGAATCATATAATCAGATCAATTGATTCAGCAAAATCATTTAGCAAAATCCAACATCCACACATGATAGAAACTCTCAGAAAACTAGGAAGAGTCAGGGAACTTCCTTAACTTGGTAAAGGACATCTACCAAAGAACCTCCCAAAACCAACCACACAAACAAGAAAACCCAAAACAAAAGAAAACCAAAATCCCACAGCTAACATCAAACTTAATGGTGGAAGACTGACTGCTTTTCCCTGGAAATCAGTAACAAGGTAAGGATGCCTACTCTCACCACTCTTATTCAGTGTAATACTGGAAGTTCTAGCCAGTGCAATAAGGCAAGGAAAAGAAATAAAAGGCACACAAATTGGAAAGGAAGAAATAAAACTGTCCCTATTTACAGATGACATACTTATCTATATAGAAAATCTCAAGCAATCTATACAAAAACTCTTAGAACTAATAAATGAGTTCAGCAAAGTTGCACTATACAAGATCAACACAGAAAAGAAATAAGCAGCACATGTACTCACCATCAAATTGGTATTAACTGATCAACACTTAAGTGCATATATAGTGAAAACATTCATCGGCTGTTGGGCAGATAGGAGGGCAGAGGAGGGGATGGGTATAGACACACCATCTTGGGGATGAACACACTTGAAGCTCTGACTCGGGTGGGGCAAGGGCAATATACGTAACCTAAACATTTGTACCTCCATAATATGCTGAAATAAAAAAAAATGTAAAAAAAAAAAAACACAGAAAAGACAATTGCATTTTTATATACTAGCACTGACCACATAGGAACCAAATTAAAAACACATGGATTGGAAGACTCAACATAGTAAATACGTCAAATCCTCCCAAATTGATTTATAGGTTTAATGCAATTCCTATCAAAATCCCACATGGTTTTTTGTAGATACAGACAACCTTATTCTAAAATTTATGTGGAAAGGCAGTAGGCCCCAGAATAGCTAAAACAATCTTGAGAAAGAAGAATAAAGTGGGAGGAATAACTCAGTGGTAAGGTCTACTATATAGCTACATTAATCAAGACCGTGTGATACTGGAGGAGAGACAGATATACAGATCAATAGAACAGAACAGAGAACCCAGAAATAGACTCACAAAATATGCCCAACTGATTTTTGACAAAGGTGCAAATGTAATTCAGTGGAGGAAGGATAGCCTTTTCAACAAATGGTACTGAAGCAATTGACATCCACAGGCAAAAAAAGAGAGAACTTTGACCTAAACCTCATACCTTACAAAAATTAACCCAAATAAAAGAATAAAGCTTTTATAAAAAATGTGAGAAAATCTTTGGGATCTAGGACTAGGCAAAGAGCTCTTAGACTTAACACTGAAAGGACAAGCTATTAAAGGAAAAATTGATCAGTTGAACCTCATCAAAATTAAAATTTTTTGCTTTTTCACAAAAGCCCATGTGAAGAGGATGAAAAGGCAAGCTTTAGAGTGGAAGAAAGCAAAACACATATCCAACAAAGGACTAGTATCTAGCATATATAAAGCACTCCCAAAACTCAACAGTAAAAAAAAAAAAAAAAAAAACCAACCAACCAAACAATCCAATTAGAATATGGGCAAAAGTCATGCACAGACATTTCACTGAAGGGGATAAACAGATGAAAACTAAACACATGAAAAGATGTTCAACATCATTAGCAATTAGGGAAATGTAAGTTAAGACCACAATGCAGTATCACTACACGTCTATCAGAATGGCTAAAACATTTTTAAAAAAATAGTGACCACATCAAATGCTGATGAAGATGCCAAGAAACCTGATCACTCATACATTGCTGGAGGCAATGTGAAATGGTACAGCCATTCTGCAAAGTAGTTTTATAATTTCTTTAAAAACTAAGCATGTAATTACCATACAACTCAGCAACTGCACTCTTGGGCATTTATCCTAGAGAAATGAAAACTTATGTTCACATACAGACCTGTTGCATGAATGTTCATAGCAGCTTCATTCATAACAGTCCCAAACTGGAAACAACCCAGATGTCCTACAACAGGTGAATGGTTAAACAAACTGTGGTGTATTCACCCACACAATACTACTCAGCAATAAAAAGGAACAAACTATTGATGGATGCAACAACTTGCAAGGATCTCAAGAAAATTGTGCTGAATGAAAAAGCCAATCTCAAAGGGTTACATACAATATGAATTCCTTTATATAACATTCTTTAAATAGCAAAATCATATAGATGGAGAATAGGTTCTTGCTTGCCAGTGGTTAGTGATGAGGGGAGTGGGTAGTGGATGGATGCAAATACCAAGAGGTAGCATGAGGGAGATCTTTGTGGTGATGGAACAGTTCCTCAATCGTGATGATGGCTATACAAATCTACACATATGATAAAATTGTATAGAATGATACACACTCACAAACAGAGCATATGTAAAACTGGTGAAATCTGAATAAGCTCTGTGGATTGTACCAATGTCAGTTTCCCAGTTGTGTAAGATGTAACATCATAAAATCGGATGAAGGGTCAAAGGATCCCTGTACATGTTTTTGCAACTTCCTGTGAATCTAAAATTATTTTAAAATAAAAAAGTTTTTTTTTTAAAAGGGTTGATGCGTTTACTTGATTTTTTCCCCTAGCATGTCAGAGCTGAGCTTTTTCCAGGAGAGGTCATAAGTCAATATGTTGGAAAGGAGGAAGAAAGCAGGGAAAAAGGAAAACAAGCATTTGCAGAGAATACGCTCTGGCCCAGACAATTCACTTACACCATCTTATTTAATTATATATCATGACAACACTGACAAGGTTGGCGTTTTCTTCCTATTTCACAGATGAAGAAAATGGGTCTTAGAGAGGTTCAAGGCTTGTCCAAGTTAGTAGTTAATAATTCCTAATTGAAGCTAATAATTAGTAAGCACTTATGTGTGCTAAGCGCTACACGTGAATTATCTCTTTTTTTTTTTGAGACGGGGTCTTGCTCTCCTGCCCCAGCTAGAGTGCAGTGGCGTCATCACAGCTCACTGCAAACTCAAACTCCTGGGCTCAAGCCATCTTCCTGCCTCAGTCTCCTGAGTAGCTGGGACTACAGGCACGAGTCACCACGCCCAGCAAATTTTTTCTATTTTTAGTAGAAACAGGGTTTCACTCTTGCTCAGGCTTGTCTCAAACTCCTGAGTTCAGGCGATCCTCCTGTCTTGGCCTCCCAGAGTGCTAGGATTACAGGCGTGAGCCCACACCCAGCCAAATTATCTCATTAAATGTAATAACTATGTAATGTAGGTACTACTATTACCCTCATTTTACAGATGAGGGACCTGAGGCTCAGAGAGGTTAAGTGACCTGCCCAAGATCACACAGCATGGAAGAGATGGAACCAGGATCCAAGACAGACATCTAAGAGTCTGATGCTCTTTTTCTCAGCTCCAAAACACCTCTCAAAGTAAAGTGGAGTAAGAAATGCATTTCTGACTCCAAGGAATGAGCCATCTTTAGTGTCCTCAGTAAGTCCCACATAGTCTCCTACCCCAGCCCCTAGAACCCTTTATTGCAGATATACTTTCACACATCTGCTTCTCCTTCCAAGTGTTAAATTATGTAAGCTCCTTGAGGGAAAGAAGCATGTTTGTGACCCTAGAGCTTGCCAAAAAGTAAGGACACGACTGATGTCAGCTCTGTGGATGAAAGAAGTTGGAGATCTCTTTAAACCCTGTGAACAATTCTCTCCTCACTAAGGGGGCTGGACCTGGGAGTATTTGGGAGCCCACCCCTACCTGAACCCCAGCAATCTGGGCTGGGCAGATGGGTGGACTGGGCTCTTTGATCCCTCCTCACGACCAGTGGTGCGCTGGAGCCAGTTTTCCCTGAAAATTGAACCAACTGTTCAATTTTCAGAATTTTGTGATTCAGTTGTCAAACTGTTGGTAGCTTGAAATCAGCCATGGTGGGAATATTTACACCACAAAATTGGCAAATGTTACAAAGCAGGGTGTCCCTTTACACACACCAGAGCTGAGTGTTAAACATTTACCAGCATATCACTGATCACAAACATTTGATTGCAGCACTTGGTGCATGTAAATAAAGAAGCCCCACATGGAAGGGGGAAAAGGGAGCCTTCTGGGGTGCTGCAAATGTTCCATATCTTGATCTGGATGGTGGTTACACACTGATGTATACATATGTAAAAATTCATTGAGCTGTACGTTTACAACCAGTGTGCTTTACGTAAGTTACTGTATGTATGCTTTCCTCAATAAAAAAGAACCCCCAGACTGTGCAGAGAGCTGTGGATTTATCCGGAGGGCCCCCTGCAGAGACCCCACTTATCAGAATGCATGGATGAGCCACAGCCGTACTGATCAGTGTCACCAATGACGCAGCCCAGTCCAGTGCATCTATTGCATGGGAGGGGGTAAAGGTGGGCCGAACAGCTGCTGGCATCAGGAATCTGGGTTCCTTCATGTCTTTTCTTTGTCACAGCTACTGGCATCTCTCACCTCCATTATTCCTGGCTCTGTGGCTAGGGACAGTGCTGTTTGCTGACGGGCAGCATGACTCACTACTCAGCGGATCATTTTTCTAATTAAGTGGAGAGATGGATGGATATTTTCCCATACTTGGGCAGAAGCCTCATTCACTTGGATCCTTTTCCTGGAATTATTCAGCTTTACATTTAAGGGGCAGTTTTCTCCACTTTTTAAAAAGTAGTACGCAAAACCTTTAGCTCCCCTCAAACAATCACACTTGGGGAGAAAATGCACAGGAAAACAAAGTGCTTCTCAAAAATGTACCCACACAAGGGAGAGGGAACAACCTTTACTGAGCTTCTTCCATGAAGTCACCCTAGATCCCTACTTCATCTCGATGATGCTGGCAGACATTCAACCTTCCCGATGCATCTCCCCCTTTCCCAGCCCCCCTCCCGCAGCCACCCAGCTGAACCACTGCTTGGGGTAGCTGCTTTATTTTGCAAAGGAAGGACGGGAGCTCCAAGGGCTTGCAGGCAGAAGCCTGCAATCCAGGAAGTGGGCAGAACATATGAGAGGGCAGTGGGCCTACCTGCAGGAATAAGAAGGTTGAGCTTGCTGTTATTCCTTCCTGAGGAGGCAGCAGCAGCCACAGTGGGATTGGAGGAGTGGATAAGGAGAAGTCAGCAAAGCGTCACTGTCATAGCCTCAGGAAATCATGGTCTATTCCCCATCTCCTTTCTAGGCTCAGAAATAATCCTTCAGATAAGCCCAGCTCAAGCCCAAACACCCAGAGTACAGTGGTAGACAGATAGGCTATGAGAATTTGTTTTTAAGTAGGGTGATGGCACCCCTTGCAGTCCCACTCAACCCTCTCAGCTGAAGTCACGAAGCTCACCCCTCCCATTTCTGCCCACGCAGGGTGAGAGCAGAGTGAGCAGGCCCTGGTGTTGGTCTCTCTGCTCTTTCTCTGTATGCACAGGGCCCTCGTGCAAGCTGCCAGTTATGAGTCCAGTCCTGAATCCCAAGCCTACTTACATAGCTTGGATAGGGTAAGACTCTCAGCCTTTTGCCAGGCCTTCCCTTCTGGGGGCTACTTCCTACATCTCAAACACACACACCTGCCTCTGCCATGGCTAAGCTTTCCACACCCAAAAGGCCATCCAAAACCCAGTATTTCCAACCTCACCCCTTCCCCAACAGCCTAGTGGTTGAGATCCCAGCATGCCTCCTGCCCAAGTTGTGACAACTTGCTTAAGTCACAAAGACCAAAGTCCTCAAACGCTCTTGGTTAATCCAAACAATGCTTGGTCCACATGTGACGCTGAAGGCCCAGCTAGGAGCCCTGCTCTATTTGTAATGTCCAAAGGAGGCCCAGCCTGCCCCTTCTGTCTAGGAGGGGTTAGGCTGAACTTGTGGATCCCTGATGGTTCCTGACCTTCAGAGTCCTTCTCAGTGGCTGAGGTAATGTTTAGGGCCTAGGCCTAAGTTTCTTTCTTTCAAGAGAGATTGTTGTCAGGTGAGATGTACCCACTCCAGTGCCAACAATGTCAGCACCTATCATTCATGCCCTTATCAGGTCAGCTCGGTACACTAGAAGCTAGTGTCTCTTCCTCTCTCAAACCGGCAGGAGGGCAGGGGGAAGGGGGGAGTGGAGATCTGGAGGAGGTCAGGTGGAAGGATCAGCTCCATATTGGGTTGCTGGTTCCCCTCCACCAGGGATGGGTGCCAATAGGCATTTAACAGATGTTTGTTGAATAAATGCATAAATAAATGCATGAATGAATCCTGAAATACAGGGGGAAAACATCCCTGAGCTCAGAGGAATCCCGAGCTCTCCCTGAATCTCTATCACCAACCCAGTTTGCCTTCTCTACCTCTTCCTTGTGCTTCTCCCCTTCTGCTAAGCAGCATTAAGTCATTTTCTCTGAAGTGTAAACTGAAGTCCTTAAAAACTAACAGCGTTGCCTGCAGTCATCCAACAAAGTCGAAAGCAAGCCCAAGAAGACCTTGAGTGTGGCTCCTGGCCCACCACACATGCAATTTGAGCAGACTGAATCCTGTTCACCTCATCTGAGAGGTTACATGTCACCAGAGTCATAGGTGGCCGGGGCTGGACGTGTCATCATCTGCTTTTCTCGTGGAGTTCCTAGCACCCCTCCAGCCTCCACGCCTCTAGCAGCAGCAGCAGCAGCAGCAGCAGCAGCAGCAGCAGCAGCAGCAGCAGCAAACTCAACACTCCACACTCCCAAACGCCCTCCCTTCAGGGGTTTGGTAGGCAATTCACAAGGGTGGGGATAGAGGCCAGGATGCACAGACCAGGCCTCTCCCTGAGCCTATGGACGCTTGAACACAGAGCCTCTGATGGAGTCACCAAAGACCACCCATCTCCTTCCTGCCTCAGTTACCAAGGTTCTTGGAGGTCCTGAAGGTCCCCTCCCACCTCCCACCGAGTCCATGTTAGACACTCCCTGGACCTTCCTGACAGGGTGAAGGTGAAAATGTCCAGGCCACATACCTACTCATTCCAGCCACTTGCCCAGTAGTCCTCCAAACTGTGTGCTCGGGAGCTGGAGGAGGGACCGGCTGAGAGGACAAGGCTGCTGGGGAAAGCCCTGGGCTCCGGAACCTCCTGGCCAAGTTACCCGAATTTCCAGATGAAGGCCGGAGGAGGGACGAGCAAATGAGAGAAAGGAAAAGAGGCAGGACCAAAGCTAACCCCTTCTTTTTTCTTCCTAAACTCAATCCAGATTTGCCTTCTGAGGGCTGCTTGAAACTGATCCCCGCGGCTCTGACTCGTCCTTTCTTAAAGACATAGTCTCCACTTTGGAGGTGGGGAGTGAGGAAAATCTCACCTGGCCAAAAGATGTTCAGGAGAAAAAGATGGGGAGAAGCAACACAAGCACAAAACCCCAAATGTCCCACTCTCCTACTCCTGACCCAGACTCAGAGCTGGAGGCTTATGGGAGGTTCCTTCAGAGTTGCCGATTCAAGATCTCTGCTGGATGACTCAAAAGACCCTGTCAGAGACACAGTGCCATATTGGGAAGTGGGCCAGTTTCCCAGCACTGGCAGATTAGGGGCCAAAGCTCAACTCTCAGGGTGTGTGGGAAAAGGAGCACTGGACCAGGAGTCCTGGCTGTACCACTGTTCTCTGTGTCACTTTCCTCCTCTCCTCTTGGCCACGGTTCCCTTTCTGGCCACACTGAAAAGATAATCATCGCAGCCCTGCCCAGCCCCCAGGTTGCTACTGTCTCCTGTTACAGCAAAAGGCAGCAAGCACCCTTAGTGTCTGACCCCGCCGTGCTGTCCTGCTCTGGCTGCTAGATATTTACAGAGATCAGAGGTGGGACATTTTTCTGGGTTGGGTGGGGGTGGAATCTGGGTGTGAGCTTGTGAGTGGGTAGACGGGGAGCCATTTTGTACGTGTGCCAAGGGAGGAGGAGGAATAGACTGTTTCCTGTGTTCCTTACACGGTGTTAACAACTTATCAGGATCTGCCATTCAAGGGTGCAGAAAGAGGCCATGAGCACATCCTTCATCTCCTCCTCGCCTCCACATTTCCCATTTCCTTCTGCTGGAAAACCATCTAGGCCACTGGCCTGGCAAGGCCTGGGGCCAGGCTCTGCCCTCGTGCCTTCTGCATATCTCTTTCTTACTGCAGGTTCCAGCTCCTCTTCCTCCCTAAAACTTAAAGCTGCCCACCTCCTCTCCATGCCTGAGTTTCTGTACCTTTTCATCCTGTCTGCAGAGCAGGGCATGATCTCCAAGATTCTCCTGTCTTCCTTGTTGTCCCCAAAGAACAGCACACAGACCCGTTTCCTTTTGAAGCCATGGTTCTCAGCATTGTCTCCACATTAGAGTCTCCTGAGGAGCTTGGGAGAAAGCACTCCTCCCACTGCTTCCCTACCCCAGGGTCAGATTCCATTAGTCTGAGGTGAGGCCTGGGCACTGCCATTTCAAAAGCTCCCCAGGGGATTCTAACATGCAGCCTGAGGTATAAACCAGGGGTTGAAGGGTTCCCACTGTTTAGCACATCAGGGAATCAGAGCAGGAGAGACCCAGATAACAGATGGGGAAGGGACAAAGGGTTAATATCCCTCAAAGGTCTTTTAGAACCCCTGAGCGCCCTCCATGTAGCACTCTTTTAGGAGAAATTATGGCAATGGCTCACACCACAGTGCCAGGCCCAGTGCCAAGGGCTTTATGTGTATTTACCTTGCTGAATACTCATGACCACTATAAGAGGTATCATTAGTATCCTCATTTTATACTGAGGAAACTGAGGCATCAAGAGGTTAAGCAATGGGTCTAAGAGTGCAAAAAGAGTAAGAGGCATAGCTGGGATTTGAACTCAGGCATGCAGCTGGCTGTCAACCATTATGCCACATCCCTCTAGGTGCCAAACCATCAGACATGGTACTGCTCTCAGATCCTCCCCTCATACCTGGAAGGGCCCTCATTTCATACTCCAGGTCTGGAGATGTGCTGGGGCCGAAACAGTGGGTGTCACCTAGTGTCCACTCATGTGTCCATTGTCCTAAGTGGATCATTTGCATTTGAGGGAACCGCATTTGAGGGTTGGCACTCATCTTCCAGAGGAGAAAGAGAGCTGTAAGGGTTACAAAATGGACTCTGTGGTCAGATAGACCTGGATGTGTGTCCCAGCTCAGCCATTTACTTTCTGGAGGACTTAGACAAGGCTCCCCTCCCATCTAGCCCTGGTCTCCTCGTGTGTCAAGTGGGATAACGATCCCTACTCTTCCTGGAGTTGCGGGGTGAGTTGAGAGCGCATGTGTGCCAAGCCTCCAGCCCCACCCTCTATCGGGAGAGCCTTCTAGGGCATGCCACGGACCCCTCTGGCAGTCTGGTGGACCCCTTCTTGGAAAAAAATACCTTTTTTGGGTGGGAAATAGTGACTATTATTTTGGGTTTTTTAAAGTTTTATTTTATTTTAATTGACAAATAATTGTATATATTTACGGGGCAGATAAATGTAATGTTTTGATACATGTATACATTGTGGAATGATCAAATCAGGGTAATTAGCACATCCATTACCTCAAATATTTATCATTTCTTTATGGTGAAACATTTAAAACCAAGACATTGGTCAATGGGTACAAAGTTACAGCCAGATAGGAAGAATAAGTTTTGGTGTTCTATTGTACAGCAAGATGACCATAATTAATAATAATGTATTGTGTATTTCAAAAAATACTTTTAAATATTTTTTGAAACCAAGGAAACTGATCACTGTATACTGAAATGTAATTTACAATAGTCACATGTGCTTCTTGATTAACACATTTAATATAACAAAATATAATGGTAGGTCTAATGACTGCTATAATTTTGAAGTGGTGATGAGCATAAATGATTTTTTGAGATACCTGCAACAACTGTAATGTGATATGAAAATAGCTGTAACTCTACTGGTGACAGTCACAGACACTGCTAATAGCACTGTGGTTTACTGCTCTGGAGACAGGTTTGCCTGCTCCTC
This sequence comes from Eulemur rufifrons, assembly GCF_041146395.1. Taxonomy (NCBI): domain Eukaryota; kingdom Metazoa; phylum Chordata; class Mammalia; order Primates; family Lemuridae; genus Eulemur; species Eulemur rufifrons. Next base: position 90,429,402 of record NC_091012.1, read on the forward strand.
TGCTCTTTAGTGTACAACCTGGACAATCTACTCAGCCACTCTGTGCCTGTCCTCATCTGTGACATGGGGGTTGTCACAAGGATGAAATGAGTTAATTAGCACATGTAAAGTGCTTAGATCCATCCAGGTGGAGGACATAGGAGAGGCTCTTTAAATGTTAGTTCTTATTGTTATCTATGAAAGGGCTTCTATGGATCAGAGTTCAGAGTTCATTTATCCAAACCGCAGGGCAAAACCCTACCTCCAGCTAAGTTCCCCTACTATGCAAAAATGACTCCAACACTATGCATGATGCCATGTCATTTGTGGTCTTTTGGGACCTGGGATCTTTAAATGTCTCCTTTAAAATACTGCCAAGGCCAGGTATTCCCAGGACAAGAAGCAAGCTACTTTTCAGGGACTGCCCACCCTTGGGCCTCACCTCGGGAGAATCCTCAAGGCTTCTCCTGGTAGCCCCACTTGTGGCCCCACTTGAGGCCCCGCCTCCAGCCACTACAGTTACAAACTCTACCATGGCCCCCAGTTTCCATTTAAGAGTCTGGAATTCTCCTACAAACTTCTAGCAAACTAAAGAAAACTGAAGTGCTTCCTAATTTGGTGCAGTTGTCATGGGTCAGGGAGGGGGCCAGGGAGCATTAGAACCATCCCTTCACTGTGCAGATGTAGCAACTGAAAGGCAGAAGGAGGCAAGGCCTTGCCTAAGGCCGCATGGCAGTTTGTTGACAGTGCTTGGCCTGGGACCCAAGATTCCTCTTGCTCAGGCTGCCTGGGGTGGGGCCAAATCTCCATCCTCTTCGACTCCTCCTTCTCCTTCATCCCCACCATCTGGTCAGCTGACAGTTCCTGTCAGTTCCATTTCCTCCTAAATGAGTCACCAATCCATCAGCCCCTGCCCTGGCTCAGGCCCTCTCCCACTCTGTTCCCACTGGCACTGCTGCCTCAGCCTCCTCGCCAGCCTCCCTGCCTCGAGTCTTGACTTCCAGGAGAACCTTCCTAATCCATGTTTCTGCTCCTGTTGCATGCCAAGAATGTCAAGAGCTCGGAGGAAGCTTACAGTCCCTGAGTCCAAGCTCCTCGCACACCAGCCCACTCCACATCCTGCCATGTCAGAGAGGAAGAATCTGAGGCCAGGCCTGGGGAATGGAGCCGGCCGAGGTCTGATAGTGAGGAAGACATAGCGCTGGGACCAAAACCCAGGTCAAAGGGTCACGGAATCTGAGGGCTAGAATGCAGTTTAGTTTAGTGCTATTCCCATTACATCACCCGCTTCTCAGAATTACACCCCAGATCCTATTGTTTCAGGTAACAACTGGAAATATTGTTTTCGTCAGGACCATAATTGCCACTTCCTCTTCTAGGCGCTCACTTTACAAAAAGCAGACAATGTTCCATCTCCTTCTCCCACTTCTCTCCAAGGCTCCTGAAGTAGGATTCCAGTATCCGCCAGCCCAATTTGCCTCCTTATCTGTCCTAGGCATAGGCAGGCTCTGCCTGTTCACCAACCCTTTTCACATATATTTTTACTGGCCTGGACTCAAAGTCAATTTGCTAACCTCATGTCATTGGACTTCCCTGTCGCCTTGAATCTACTAGAATATACTAGGCCATGTTTACCTCCCCTTTGCTGCCCTAGCATCTAGTGTCAAGCCTGGCAGAGAATGGACATTCAATCTTTGGGAAATGAATGAATTAATTTAAAAAGTGCTGGTATTGCAAGGGATAAAGAGAGAAATAAGACACAGACAGTCCTGCCCTCCAGGAGTTTAGAGTTTACTTATGAAGACAAGACCTAGAATGTAACAGAAAAATGTGAATAGAGAACAAGGTAGCCATGTTTGACTTTCCCATCAGGCCAACCAGGGGCCTGAGGGACTGTACCCAGGCTGGAATGCAAAAAGGAGCTGGGTGCAAGGCTCGGTGGGTCAGGTCATGGAGGTGGGGTGACCTGAGGCAGCAGCTAGGATCAAAAAGTGGGGATAGGCCAGGTGCGGTGGCTCACATCTATAATCCCAGAACTTTGGGAGGCCGAGGTGGGAGGATCGTTTGAGGCCAGGAGTTTGAGACCAGCCTGAGCGACATAGCAAGACCTCATTTCTACAAAAAATTGTTAAAAATTAGCCAGACGTGGCAGCGCGCTCCTGTAGTCCCAACTACTCAGGAGGCTGAGGTGGGAGGATTCCTTGAGCCCAGGAGTTCAAGGTTATAGTGAGCTATGATTATGCCACTACATTCTAGCCAGGGTGACAGAGTGAGACCCTGTCTCTTAAAAAAAAAAAAGAAAAGAAAAAGTGAGGATCAAGTTAAGCATCAGACTCTAAATGGGGCTAGAGGGAGTTATGAAAACCAGATATGGTTTCTAGAAACTAGAGACACTAAGTGCTATGGACTGAATGTCTGTGCCCCCTCCCCCAAAAATTCATATATTGAAGCTCTAATCCCCAATGTGATGGTGTTTGGAGGTGGGGCCTTTGGGAGGTGATTAGGCCATGAGGATGGAGCCTTCATGATAGGATTAGTGCCCTTATAAGAAAAGACACAAGAGAATTTGCTTCCTCTCTCTCTGTTCTCTGCCAAGTGAGGACACAAAAAGAATGGGACCCACACCAGATACTGGATCTTCCAGCACCATGACCTTGGACTTCCCAGCTTCCAAAACTGTGAGAAAAAAAGTTTGTTGTTTAGGCCACCTAGTCTATGGTATATAGTATCTTGTTATAGCAGCCCAAAAAGACTGAGACACTAAATTTAATGAAAGCAAGTTCAAAATGGAAAAGAAAGATTCTGGAAGTATTTCCTCAAACCTTGGTGTGCAGCTGCAGAGGCTTATTATAATAACGAGTATTGGCCTCACCTGTGGGTGTGGGAGGGGCTCCTCAGGCCACCAACAGGGTCCAGCCCTGCTAAGTGACAGACTCAGACCTCAAGGTTCTAAGGGCAGAGGGCAGCAGAGAACACTGAGAGTGTGGGCAGCTTTGGGGGGGTTCCTGGAGGGGTCAGAATCTGTGCTCTTGAAGCATAGGAAAGATTCCGAGAGGCAGGTAGAGTGGCCTGGCATTTGAAGTTGAGAAAAACCGAGAGAGCTGAGGCACAGTGGTAGGGAAATTCTAAGGCAAGCCTGAGGCTACGGAGGAGCAGGACTTAGCCAGGAACATGACTACTGGTGGGAGAGGAGAAGAGAGATGGTCTAGCACCTGCACATGCCAAATAAAGTGCTGGGGAAGAAAGAGGAAACCAAGCTGAAGCAAGAGGACCATGAAAGGCCTTGGCTGTCAGGCCCAGAAGTTTTGACTCAATTCTATAAGCAAAAGCGTGTCTCTGAAGGCTTCTGAGTAGAGGAATTACCTAATGAAAATTCAGCTAAGGTGTCAGAAGGGACTTTCCAGTCTTAGTTCTATCCCTGACTCCCAGAGTGACCTTAAACAAGTCACCTAATCTTCATCTTCCTCCTAAGATGTAGGGATGACACAGTGAAGAGCCCAGGCTCTGAAACTAGAGAGACCTGCATTCAAATCTCAACTCTGACTTCCTTGCTGTGGGACTTTGGGCAAGTTACTCAGTGTCTCTGAGCCTTGGTTTCCTAGGGAGTAATAACGCTTCCCTTGCAGGCCAGTATAGATTCATAGTAAGAAAGGTTTAAAGCCCCACCTGGCCCTGAGGAGACGCTCCCTTTCTCTGCCCACCCACTGTCCCTTGGATCCCACACATCTGATGATTTTTAAATCGGATTTTGGTAAGAAGAATTGGGGGATGGTCAGTGAACTGGAGGGGAAAGGGACCAGAGACAAGAAGGCAGGAGATAGATGAGAAATGTCTGAGAATAAAAGTGGAAGAAAGAAGAGGCAGAGCCAGGGCAAAAATGTCTAAGGAACCAATTCCATTTGGTGACTGAGAAGCTGATGCCACCATCACTGAAATGGGCAAGTCATTGGAGGGGTGGGAGCATAGCTTTAAGTCTTCTCTCTCCTTAACTTTATGTGTTCGCTCACCAATTATTCACTGAACACCCAGGGCATAGCTCTCAACCATGTGCATGTATATATGTCTGTGTGTGTGTGTGTGTGTGTGTGTGTCTACATATTCTAACCTGTAGGGAGCCAGGGAGCACTCAAAGCCTCCCCTGCCCCTTCACTTTCAGGGAGGACAAGAGCAAAAGAGTCATCTAGGTCTTTGCTACTCAAAGTGTGGCACATGGACCAGCTATATCACCATTACTTGGGAGCTGGCTAGAAAATGAAGAATTTCAGGCTGTGCTGCAGATATTCTAAAACAGAATCTGCACTTTGCTTCTCAGTCTTCAACATGCAAACCATCATCTAGAGATCTTGCTGGCTATGCCACTGGTCCATGGGTCACATACTGAATAACAAAGAACCAGGACACAAAAAGGGGCCACTGTTCTGGGGATGGAGCTTTAAATGGAAGGGGCCAAGGGAAACCGAGTCAGCTAAGGTTATGGGTTTACTTTGGGGGTCCCCCTCAGACAGGTGAAGTAGTAAGTTCCCAAGCACCCATTTCCCTCCAGAAAGCTGCTCAGTGCTGTCACTTACCTGGACCAAAGGAGGCCTGGTGACCCCCACATAATCTAGCCTAACTCTAGGCAGTGGGAGGAGGCCATATAGAGGCTTGGGTTCAGAGCCCCTGCCTCAGAATGAAAAGTATTCTGAGCAGTATATTCTTTGAGGATTAAACATGACAGTCTGCAGCTGGTTAAAGAATCAGAGTTTTGGGGTCCCAGCCAACATCTCTTTCCATCAGAAACACAACTGACGGAGGGTAAGAGAGAGCTGTCCCCAGCTCGTGCTTTCACTGGGAGCGTAAGACTCACAGCAAGCTGTGCCAGGGCTGCTGTAGGAGCTCAAATGTATGTGTATTTTAATGAAGCCATAAAAGAGCAAGGAAGTACAACAGGTAGTGAAATTATGAGTGGTTTTTATTTTCTTCTTTGTACTTTTCTGTTTTTTTCACAATTAATCTGTGTTAGTATAAAAATCTGTAAATAACCAAGACAATTTCAAAAAACAAATTTATACAAAGAAAAATCATGGCAAAATACAAATAAGAGCTGCCTTTTATGTTGTTGATAGTTTATTCTATGAGGATTCGAGGGAGATTTCTAAGGTGAAAGAGCAAGTGGATGGAGAAGGGGTACCTAAGATCACAAAGCCTTTATTCAGAAGATGGGCTAAGTCAAAAGTCAAAACCTGAGTCTTTTGGACTGCAGAGCTTCCCAGTGCTGGCCAGGCTCTAACCTGGGTACTGAATTCATTTCTCGAATCAGAGAATCTTTAAGTGAGAAGAATCTGAGAGATTACAGGGCCAGCCCTATCCTTTCCTTCTCACAAAAGGGAATTGTGAGAGGTGAGGACTCTAAGGACTCTGTACCTTTGCATAGGCTGTTCTCTGCCTGTATGAGCCTCCATCTGGCCCTTGTCTGTCTAGCTAATGACCATTATTCCTTCAAGACTTGGTTCAAATATTGTGTACTCTTGTGTGGTAGGTGCCCTCCTCTGTGCTCACAAAACACTCAATGCATTCCTCTGTCATTCACTCAACAAATTACTGAGCATCTACTGTGTGCCAGGCACTGTTCTAGGCACTTCAGATGCATCAGTGACCCAAAATCTCTGCCCTAGTGTATGGTGACTAAATCATTGCATTTGTACGTTCAGCCAATATTAATGGATCACCTACGTGTGGAGCCCTGTGTCCGGCATAAACTGTTTTATGATAAGGATAATTGTTCACAGGTTTAGCCTCACTATGAATGCCTTGTGGACACAGTGAATATTTTCTGAGTGGATGAATAATGAAATGACCAAGGTCACACAGCAATCTCAAGATGGAGCTGGCGCTGAAACCCCGGCCCCCTGACAGCTAGTGGGGCTCATGCCCTCCCATTGCAGTCAGCTCAAATCTTTGTAACTTCCATCACTTCGGGTGAGAGAGGTCAGAGGGCAGAAGATCCAGGACTGGGTCTCCCAGGCAGATCCATTTTGGAAAGGGGAGAAGGCACCCTCTCTGGGAAAAGTGGGGAAGCTGCCAGTCTCGGACATCCCTGCTGAAAAGCTTGGGGCAAGCAAGGTGCACCCTCTAGCAGGGGCCCTGTGGGCTCCATGACTCAGCACAGGGGCTGATAATCTCCAAGTACATTTCGTTTCTGTGTTAAAAACAAGGCTATCACTAGGACTGCAGAGACATTCACTCCCCACTCCTGGGCCCCGGGATCTTTCCCTCTGAGCCAGAGCTAGCGCACGCCCTTGGCAGCTGGAGCAGCCGGCAGGGCCCCGCAGCTGCACCGCGGCGCCCTCTACCGGGCACCGAGCTGGCGCCGCTGCTCTGCGCGGCGGCGGAGGAGCGCGGGCGGGGGGCCGGGCGGCTTCCAAGCAGCCTCCTGTTCCGGAGGTGCCGAGGGACTGTGACTCATCGCGCCGGCTGCGCCCGCATCGGCCGCCCCCACAGGCTCGCCGCCTCCGCACGCGCCTGGTGATGCGCCAAGACGCGCCGAGCTGCTCTGCGCACGAAAAGCAGCCCGGGGGGCAGCCCCCGACGGCAGCACCTGCTCCGGCAGCGGGTGCCCTCACCCCGGGCGCTAGAAGCCCCGCTCGTCCCCACTGTTGCGTCTTGTCTTCACCACTAACCTGGGATAGAGGGCGTTTTATTACACCACCTTAACAGAGGGGTAAAGTGAGAGCGAGGGAAAGGAGAGGTGAGGGCAGGATCAAGCAGCTAAGAAGCAGAGGAGGGTCTAGATTAACTAGTAATCTTTGACTCTAGGGTTCAAGGTTCGCTTTCCACAGCATCAAGCTGCATGGTTCCCCCTAACTCCCTACCCGACCCCATACACATGAAGGAAGGGTAGGTCGGACCACATCGCGGATGACCTTGAAAGTCAAGCACTATAATAAACATTTACCATTTTAGAAATAAAAGAAAGGCTATAAATGGCATCTAAGAGGAAAGGCAGGTAGGCATTGGGCTTTATTCTGCAAAGATAGATGTTTTAGATTCTGGAGCAGAGAACAGCGATCAGAGCTTTGAGTTGGGAAGACGCACCAAAGAAAAATAGACTGGAGGAGTGGCACTTGGGGTTGCCCAGTAGCCTCAGGAGGGTCTAAATTCAAGTCATGAAAATGAGAAAAAAGGGGGTACAGATCTGGGGGCAGGAAAGACTTAATGACAGATTGGATTTTAAAAAGTGAGGCAAGTAAAATCCACATAGCACTTTGTATCTCTTCTTGGGTATTTACCTCAATTGACTGTGCCTTCTATATGATTAATGTTTTGTCGGCCTCGTGAGATGGTAAGATCCATAGAGTGGTGCTGGTGGCTCAGGCCCCCACCCCTGCCATGGAGACTATGACCTTGTGGGGAGAGAATACCGATGTCTGGGGCCCAGTGTCCATCCTGCCAGCTGAATGGAGCACAGGTGAGGACAGAGCTGCTTGCCCACACATCATCTTCACGTACCAAAGAACCCTTGAACTAGCCCCTACTTCCTCCTTGGAAAAAGTCTGGAGGGCTCCAATTAAACTCCAGTGCTGCCTCACACTACTGAATGTCTTTCTGAGCCTACAGTTTGCTGGAGCACCTGAGTGGGAAGGCTGAGCTACTTTGGCAGCCCCATCCCCAGGCCAGGCATCAAAACTTGTGCAACTGGCTGTGAGTACCCACCACCAGCTGGCAACATTGAATGGACACATCACTGGGCAGGTAGCATAGCTCTATTGTGAGAGAATGAGCTGTTTTCACATAAGGGAAATTATCCAGGCATCAACACTGCCACCAAGACAAAAACTCCACAGAACTGAAGAGTATTATGTCAGCAGTGGACCCTAAGGTAGCCAGACCTTCCTCTGAATCCACACTTTGGTCTACCCAGAACCTTAGGCCCAAGAGGCCCTGCTACCAATGCAGCCTGTCTGCCCCAACCCATAACACCAACATGGAACCACTCCTAATTCCTGGTACTTCTCATCCTCCACCATTCATGATGACTTCTTGTCATCCTAGGATCTTCCAAATAGAAAGGCACAACCCCACTGTCTCCTAATGTTACCATGTGCTGTCTACTTCATCCACTCTTCGTTCCCTTCCTTGAAGTCCAGCAAGGTATGTTATCAAGCCATAGTTTTGGTGTCTTTGTTTGTTTATGATCAGGAAAAGGAGGAGTTGCCCCTACTTTGGGAGTACTAGACTGAGTGTTCAGAGTCTGTGTTTATAATGAATATTTACCCTTGAAGCCTGAAGTGCAGGTCTTCACAAATACACAGATGTGTGTGTGTGTGTGTGTGTGTGCGTGCGTGTATTGGGGTGGGTGGGTTATGTGGGTTCTTTAGCCCCTGAACATCTTTCATGCAGACCCCAGTGGCCTTTGTGAAGGATAAAAAGTTGTGTGGAAAAAAGATGTTGATTCCCCCTAATTTAATCTATAAACTCATTGCCATTCCAATCAAATCTCCACAGGAATTTTTCATAGAACCTGACAAGCTGATTATAAAATCCATATGAAAGATAATATGTACAAGAAGAGCTAAAACAATTTTTGGGAAAAAAGGACAATGAAGGATGACTTCCTATACAAGGTATTAAATCTACAGTAATTAATAGGGTGTGTTATTGGCACAGAAGTAGACAAGTAAATGAGTGAAAGAGAACAGAGAGCCTCCAAACCAACTCATGTAAAGATGTTAAATAAATAACAAAAGTGGCATTTACAAGCCTGTGGTGGAAGGATGGACTATTCAATAAATAGTGTTGAAATAACTGGCTTTCCATTTGGAAAAAATTAAATTAGATCCCTACCTCATACTATATACACACACATATTCCATATAGCTCAAACAACTAAATATAAAAAATAAAATAAACCTACAACCACAATGGGAAAAACACAGATTTATATATTTGTGAGTTTGGTGTAGAGACAGCCTTTTTAAATAATACATATACATAGCCCAAAAGCCATGAGGGAATGGTTCATAAATTTGAATCTACATAAAAAAATTTCTTAGACAAAAGATACCATCAATAGTTTAAAAAAATGATAAACTGGGAGAAATATATTATTTGCAATGTATACATCAGACAAAGAATAATCAATATATATGTATATAGAATTTCTGTAAGTCAGGAAAAAGGCAAACAACTAAAAAATGGTCAAAATATTATATATGGACAGGCAATTCAAAAGGAGAGTTATAAATGCCACTAGACATTTGAAAAGATGCTCAGCCTCTAGTGATCAAGGAAATGCAAATGAAAACAACCACCAGATATCATCTTTCATCCATCACATTGGTAACTGAAGGTTTGATTATATCAAGTGTTGTCAAGGAGGTGAGCAAAACTGCTATTTTCATACACTGCTGGGCAAAGCACAGCCATTATGGGTAGGAATTTGGCAACATCTATTAACAAGTAAAATGTGCATCCCCTATTACCCAGTGACTCCACTTCTTAGCATATATCCTGAAGAAACTCTTGTATGTGTACACAAATGTTTATTGAATGGATGTTTATTGAAGTATTGTATTAGCTACCAAAATTTAGAAACAACCTGAGTTCATCAGTAGGTAAATAGTTAAATAAATTCTGGTAAAAGTCATACTCTGCAAAATTATATAACACTTAAAAAAATAAGTTAGGACTTCTGCCTCTGGGAAGACAAAATAGACATTTTTCCCTATTCCTTCCTCTAAGCACAACTAAAAGTCCTGAGCATCATATATAAAACACAAAAAGACTCTGAAAGGTGGAGAGAAAAATGCACACCAGCAAGAGACCTCAGGACTCAAGGAATAGTACGGTGGTGAGTTCCCTGGATTTTCATTTTGCCTTATAGATTGCAGAATTGAAGCTGAAAAGGCCTGCAACCTGGAAACACCTACAGAGGCAGACCAAGAAAAAAAGAGGCTGCTTTCTCTTACCAAAATAGAAAATTTTAGACAATAACTGCCCTGCTTCCAGCCAAATACCACAGAAAAAAAAATGTCGTCCCATCCCCAACCCCACCAGCAAACGTAGTAACTAGTTGTCCCAAACCTCCCCACTGATGTCAGAGAAGACTTTGTGGGCCCCTGGGACAGCTCTACTAGACAGAAAATCAGCAAGGATGTATAAGAACTCAAAAACACCTTCAACCAACAGGATCTAATTTGATACTTATAGAACACTCCATACAACAACAGAAGAATATGCATCCTTTTCAAGTGCCCATGGAATACAGACCATGTTTAGACATACTCTGTGTCATAAAACAAACCTCAACATATTTAAAATAAATGAAATCAAACACAATGTATTCTGTGACCACAATGGAATCAAATTAGAAATCAGTACCAGAAAGACAGCAGGAAAATATCTAAAACTTTAAAAATAAACAACATACTTCTAAATAACCCATGGGTCATAGATGAAATCTGAAGAGAAATTTTAAAAATACATTGAACTGAATGAAAATGAAAATATAGCATAGCAAAATTTGTGAGATGCAACTAAAGCAGTGCTTAAAGGGATATTTATAGCTCCAAATGCTTATACTAGAAAAAAGAAAACGTCTCAAATCAATAATCCAAGTTACTACCTTAAGAAACTAGAAAAAGAAAAGCAAAATAAAGCTAAAGCAAACAGTAGGAAGAAAATAATAAAAATAAGAGAGGAAACCAATGAAATTGAATACAGAATAACAATAGAAAAATAAATGAAATGAAGAGCTGGTTCAGTAAAGATGAAGATCAGTAAAACTGACAAACTTCTTACAAGACTTATATGCATTAGTAACATCACGAATGAAATGAATATCACTACAGATCCTTCGACATCAAATGGATAATGAGGGAATACTATGAAAAACTCTACACACTTTGACAACTTTGATGAAATGGACTAATTCCTTGAAAAACATAAACTCCCCAAATCCACCTAGTGTGAAATAGATGATTTGAATAGCCCTATAACTATTAAGAACATTGAATTCATAATTTTAACTCTCCCTGCCATCTCCAGGTTCAGAAGGTTTCACTGAAGAATTCTGCCAAATGTTTAAAGAATTCTACACAATTATTGTAATCCACCATAGTAATAGACTAAAGGAAAAAGATCACATGATTGTATCAATCAATGCAGAAAAAACATTTGACAAAATCCAATACTCATTATGATAAATTTAAAAATCTCTGCAAAATAGGCAAAGAAGGGAAATTCCTTAACTTTATAAAGAGCATCTACAAAAACCTAATAGCTAACATTAAACTTAACAGTAAAAGATTGAAAGCTTTCCCCCTCAGATTGCGAACAAGGCAAGAATGTCTGTTCTCACAGCTCTTATTCAACATGCCATTGGAAGTTCTAATCAGTGCAGTAAGGCAAGAAAAGAAAATAAAAGGCACATAGATTGTAAAAAAAAAGAAATAAAACTGCTCCTATTTGGAAATGCCATGATAGCCTACATAGAAAATCCTAAGGAATCTACAAAACAATTCCCAGAACTAATAAGTGAGTTCAGCAAAGTTGCAGGATACAGGATAAGCATGCAAAAATAAATTGTATTTCTATATACAAGCAATGGGCACATGGACACTGAAATTAAAAATACAATGCCATTTACAACTGCTCAAAAATGAAATACTTAACTGTAAATGTAACAAGACATGTACAGGACTCGTATGCTGAAAACTACAAAATGCTGATAAAAGAAATCAAAGAAGACCTAAATAAATGGAGAAATATTGCCATGTTCATGGATTAGAAGACTCAACTTAGTAAAGATGTCGATTGTCCCCAAATTTATGCACAGGTTTAGCACAGTCTCTATCAAAATTCCAGGACAATATTTTAGACACAGACAAGCTTATTCTAAAATTCTGTGGAAAGGCAAATGAACTAGAATAGCCAAAAAATTTTTAAAAAGGGAGAATAAAGTCGGAGGAATCACTCAATTCAATTTCAAGACTTATTATGTAGCTACAATAGTCAAGACTTTGTGGTATTAATGGAGGGATAGACACACAGATCAATGGGACAGACTAGAGAACCTAGAAATAGACCTGCACAGCATGCCCAACTGATTTTCAACAAAGGTACAAAAGCAATTCAATGAAAGAAAGATAACCTTTTCAAATGGTGCTGGAGCAACCGGACATAGGCAAAAACAAAAACAAAAACAAAACCTTAACATGTGTAGCAGGTTGACTGGTGCCCTCCCAAAAGATATGTCCACATCCTTATCCCTAGAACCTAGGAATGTCACCTTATTTGGAAGATGGATTCTTTGCAGATGTTAAGGATCTTGAGATGAGGAGATCATTCTGGATTATTCAGGTGGGTCCTAAATCCAATGACAAGTATCCTTATAAGGTAGACACACAGAGGAGAAGGTGATAGGAAGATGGAGGCAGAGATTGGAGTGATACAGCCACAAGTCAAAGAAGCCAAGGAATGCTGGCAGCCAGTGGAAGCTGCATGAGGCAAGGAGGGTTCCTCTAGAGCCTCCAGAGAGAGTGTAGCCCTGCCCACACCTTGATTTCAGACTTCTGTCCTCCAGAACATAAGAGAATGAATTTCTGCTGTTTTGAGCTACAAATTTTACAGTTATTTGTCGGGACAGCCTCAGGAAATGATATAACCTATCTCACACCTTATATAAAAGAATCAACAAAATGGATCACAAACTTAAATGTAAAATGTAAAACTATAAAAGTTTTAGAAAAAATAGGAAAATGTCTGAAATCTAGAGCTAGGCATATAAGCCAGACATTGTACTTGACGATCAAAACACATCCATAAAAGGAAAATTGATAAATTGGACTTCATCAGAGTTAAACAGTTTTGCTCTGTGGAAGACCCTGTTAAGTAAGCTAGAGACCAGGAGAAAATTATTTGCAAACCATATAGCTGACAGAGGACTCATATCTAGTATGTATAAAGAACTCTCGAAACTCAACAGTTAAAATGTAAACAAACTAGAAAATGGGCTAAAGACATAAATAATTCACTGAAGAGGATTTATGGATGGCAAATAAGCACATGGAAATATGTTCAACATCATTAACCATTAGGGAAATGCAAATTAAAACCACAATGAGATATCACTTCACACCTATCAGAATGGCTGAAAAAACAAAAGCAAAAAGAGTGACAACACCAAATGCTGATGAGGATGCAGAGTAACCGGATCCGTCATACATTGCTGGTGGGAATGTAAAATGGTACAGCCACAAGCCACTCTGGAAAACAGTTTGGCAGTTTTGTAAAAAACTAAACATGCAATTACCATATGACCCAGGAATTGCACTCTTGGGCATTTATCCCAGAGAAATGAAAACTTATGTCCACATAAAAACCTGTTACATGAATGTTCATAGCAGCTATATTTATAATAGCCAAAAACTGGAAACAGTACAGATGTCCTTCAATGGGTGAATGGACAGACTATCTGTGGGACATCCATGCCATGGAAACTACTTAGAAATAAGAAGGAACAGACTACTGGGAGAAAAAAAGTAGCAGACTATTGATACATGCGACAATCTAGACAAATCTCCAGAAAATTACGCTGACTGAAAAAAAAGTCTCTAAAGGTTACATACTGTATGATTCTATTTACTACATAACCTTGTTGAAATGGCCTAATTTTAGAAATGGAGAACAGATGAGTGGTTGCTAGGGGTTTAAGTAGGAGGTTGGAGCAGGAGGGAAGAGGGTGTGGCTATGAAAGGACAACTTGAAGGATCTTTGTGTTGATAGAACTGTTCTGCATCTTGACTGTGTCAGTCAACATCCTGCTTGTATATTGTACTATAGTTTTGCAAGAAGTTACCATTGAGGAAAACTGGGTGAAGGGTACATGGGATCTCTCTGTATTATTTCCCAAACTGCATGTGAATCCACAATTATCTCAAAATTAAAAGTTTAATTAATTAAGAAAAAAATGAGCTAGATCCACATGTCCTAACACGGAGAGGTTTCCAAGACATGTTGCTAAGTGAAAAAAGCAAGCTGCAGATCAGTATATATGGTGTGTCACAATTTATTTTTAAATATCCACATAAAACCAAAGTGTGTATACACAGAAAAAGATTTGGAAGAGGCTGGGCACTCTACACTGGTAACAGTGGCTACCTCAGGGGAGCAGGGTGGGACAGGGGAGATTTTAATTAAAGCTGGACTGTTTGATTTTTTTTCACAATGAGAATATATTTGTATACTATTTGTATAACAAAAACATTATCCTGGACACAACTACAGTGTTGTTCTAGGAATTCTTATCTGCTTTGCTTATCCTTATTTAACCTATCCCTGTTTCACCAACATTGTGGCCAGAGGACTCAGCTCACAGCTCCCCTGCCCTGGAGCCTCAAGGAAGGGGCTCCTGGGCTTCTTAATTTGGAAATAAGCCCACCAGCAATCGAGGCTACCTTTAAGTAGCACCCGGAAGAGCCGATGCCCCCATGACTGTGAATCTACCCACTGCTGCTGATGACAAATAATACACAAAGCTTAGCCTGTGCTAAATAATGCAGCAACAATTTCCATAAGGTTCAAGTTGACAAACTGTCATGCAAGTTTCAATACTGGGGGCAGCAAAGGCCTCCCTACACTCTGATCTGAAAACATGGCAGCAGTTGAGCCTCTTTGGAGGGAACTGAGCACAGCAGGCATGAATAACAGCTGGACACCTATGCCCAGCTGTGCCTGGCTAAGAGCAGGCTCACTCTAGGGTGGCTCTGGAGAGTGCATACATTTAATCATTCATCGAGTCACCATTCATTGAGCACCTACTATGTGCTAGGTACTGTTCTAGGCACTGACAACAGCAGCGAACAGAACAAAGTTCCTGCCCTTGTGGAGCTCCCATTCTAGCAGGACAGCTGACAAATAGGGAAGAGAAATAAATAAACTACATGTCAGGTAGTATTAAGTGCTAGGAAGAAAAATCATAGCATGGAAGGAAGATATGAGGTGTTGGGGGCTGGAGGTTAAAATTTTAGAAATGGTTACTGGAGAAGGCCTCACTGAGAAGGTGACATTCATGGAGATGTGAAGGAAGTAAGGGAGCCAGCTATGAAGACAGCTGGCTGTTCTGGACATTTTCCATTTGCACCCTCCACATCTCCACCCTTCTCCACCTAGCTTTGTGCCCCGGTGGGCTGACCTGCATGGACTGCATCAACAGGTTCCCTTGTCCTCTGGCTTCGGGTTAGGTTTGACCAATGGGAGGCACCTGCAAGGAGATCAGAAGGAAAAGGAAAGTGAGATTGGGGTATTTATTCATCTGCTCTCTCTGTTCAGGGTCATCATGGGTCAGCTGCATCCCTCTGCCAAACACCACAGCTCCCGTCAGGCGGCTCTCTGCACACAGCAGCCCTCCCCCCATTCCCGCGACCACTCCCTCCCAGGATCCTCACTGACACACTGGGGAAAGAATTCGAGGCAGAAGAAAAAGCAAGTACAAAACACCAATGTGTCTGGCAAGCTCAAAGGATGATCAGGAGGCTCATGTGGCTGGAATGGAGAGTGTGACAGAGGGATTTCTAGGAAATCCCTAATGTCAGGGAGGTAAGGGGCCCCAAATTATGCTATTATAAAGACTGTGGCTTTTAATCTGAGTGAGATGAAAAGCAATTAGAGAATGTTGAGCAGAAGACCGACATGACATGCTTTAACACCATCACTTTGGGAGACTGGTGACAGGGACAGTACAATAGTCCAGGCCAGAGAGGATAGTGGCTTGAACTAGGGTGGTAGCAGCGGAGATGGCAAAAAGTGGCCAGATTCTGAATTGTTGTTTAAGGTGGTGCAGAAGAGTCCTGTTCCATTAAAATGACCAATGTAAAAGGCGAAAGCCAAGACCAGAGACGTGTTCCTCTGCATGTCACTGTGTATCACTGAAAGTTCTGTTATTGAACAAGATTTCAGAAGGCCCTGCATGCAGCATGATAATCCTAATGCCCTACCACTGTGCAGGACACACAACTCTAGGCCAAAGGCTTAGTCCTAGACCATTCATGACTGGAACAACTCAAGAAAACTACTATCATAGGTTTTCTAGCCAACCTACCCCACCTCAAGGCCATACCTCCATGGGGTGGTGCTGGGTGCCAGTTTTTCCCCTGCTCTAGACTTCTGATTGGCCCCAGCCACTCTACCTCTATTGGCTCCTCCTTGAGCTGGCCTAATCATGCATGTCACATCAGAATTCTGGAAAATACTGTCCACAACCTGCCCCGTCCATAACTCTTACCCTCTGCTTGTCACTCATAGGCTGATAGCAACAGAATCCATCCATCAACCACTGAGCAGACAGGGATGGGGGTCATATAGGTAGTCAGCACATAGGTTGGGCAACATCTCAAGGGTACTATTATGTTGATAAGGATTGAAAAATTTGCCTGGGAAAGTAAGCAACCAGGAACCGTATGCAGATCACTGGGAGGGAACAGAAAATCAAAAACTTGGCCCCATAGGCTAAAAGCCCCCAGCTTGAAGTACCTTCTGGGCACAAAAGCACCCAGGCATTTTTCTGTGCCCTGTGTTGATTCTCAGGATAAGGCCTGTTGCTTCATATTCGTGAACACCCCAGCAAAGGCACCCAGCTGAAAACTGGAGAACAGCACATGATTCTGAGGGCTCATTCCAAAGCCAGGAAAAACTGATGGTATTTTGTTTATGTTCAAAGAAATCAATCCAAAGAGATCAACCCCACAGCCAAAGTCAGCAAGACTGGAGAGCAAATTGCTGCCAACCTCTGGGTCTGGCCCACTCATCAAGGGGAGGGGATGATCTGCATTGGAATCCTGGATCTAAGACTTTCAAGCTGTGTGCCCTTGGGCAAGATTCTTAACCCTCCTAGGACCTCAATTTTTTAATCTGTAAAATAGGGCTAATACCTACCTCACAGAGTTACAAAAGGATCAAATGAGCTCCTGTGTATAAAAAGTGTCTGGCACAGCCCCTGGGATACTAGCTGCTCAGTATGTGTTAGTTCTCTTTTCGTGTCCACCTTTCTTTGGCAAGAGCCAGGCCAGTGGTGTGGGGCAACTATGGGGTGCCAGTGGCCCTTTGAGCCCTTAAGAAGAACTCTGAGGAATTCTCCAGCTCTCACATGCCAATGTTGTTTTCTGCTCTTTACTAAAAGGGTGTCCTGGGTAGCTGGCATTTGATCCCAGCAGGACATGGTTCCATGCACAGCTTGGCACCGAAGGGCACTAATGCACTATTAATTAACTGTACATTCAGCTGACCTGCCAAAGCAGCTGCTTTCATGTCCAGAATCCCAAACTTTTTCTTATCCCACCCCTGGTTACCTGAATCCCTTATGTATGTGAACGGTTAATGCAGACCTTTGCTCCCCATGTCTTTTCTCTTTTGTCCTCTCAGCCTCCCCTCTCTTCTCCACATTGCTCCCTCTGCCTGTCCCTTGCCTTGGCTCACCACTTTTCTCCTTCTCTTTTCTAGTTCTTCCACAAACCCTCATCCAAAGACAGTACTAGGCAGAGAGCAGGTAAAGGTGGCTCAAGTAGATTCACAGTGAGGTTCAAAGGAAACCATTCCACTTCCTCTTTGCCCTGCCATGCCAGCCCAGCCCCAGCCCCCCTTTCCCACTCATTCACACTGGGCTGGGCAATGGAATCGCAGAGCAAAACAAGGCATGGCCGCTGCCCTCAGAGAACTCCTAGTCTACTGGGGGACAAAGACAGCCTCATGGTGTGTATGAAGAGCTGGAGAGGAGGGTACACAGAGGTGGGAAAGTGTCTGCTTGCCTCCGAGGGCTCAGGAAATGCTTTACAAAGGACAGGAGACTTGAACTGGGCCTTGAAGCCTGAGTGATGTTTTTCCAAATGGAGAGAGGGTCAAAGGGCATGCCAGGGGTGGAGACGGCATGGAGGAGAGAAGGGCAGTGTATGTTCGGGGCTCTGTGTAGCCACACAGTAAGGTCTGGGAGATGGGAAACAGTGAGCCTTGAACGGGGAATCAGGAGCCAGCTAGCCAAGGGTGTGCCGGGTTGATGGGAAACTGGACTGCAGGGGGTAAGAATGCAAGGCTAAGCAGTTTGGGCTTGGAGAATATTGGGAGAGGACATAATGAAAGCCATGTTTTAAGAAGATAATTCTGGAAGGCAGAAGAAGAAGAAAGGAGGTCAGTAAGGAGACAGACTGCTGCAGTGGTCCTGGCACGAACTGAGGCCCTGAACTAGGGTGCTGACCATGGGAATGGAAATGAGGGGGCAGAGAAGAGATACCACTGGGGCCTACTTCCTCTCTCTCTGGCCTTCATCCTGGAGTCATTCTTCACCTTTCCCAACACCTTCTCCACTGATGATCTTAATGGAGCCTGGGCCTCAGGTCTAACTCTCACCTCAGTGTGAACTTTATCTTTATCTAGAGCTGACCTCTCATCTGCCTCTGGGACCAGATTCTGGTTGCTTTCTAGACTTTTTCAAGTAACCTTCTCATCAGCATGTCCAAAACTGCCATTGTGGTGCCTGCTCCTCAGCCCTAACCCAGTTTGGTAGAGCCATGGACCTCAGCTACATAGGGGCTTCTGGGACCAAACCCAGCAGCTGAAGGATCATTTTATACCTCTCTAGGGCAAACATGATTTCCCAGTTCTAAACCACCAACTTATACGTGAACTTAGAGGACTCAACATGTTCACACCTTGGAAATTGCCTTAGTTCAAGTCCCCACTGTCAAGTTTCTCAGCAGTGGCCCTCATCCAGGGCTGGAGCCTCCTGTGCCCTGGAAATATCTGGAAATGTGTAGAGGTATTTCCGGTCATTCACAAAAATAACTACTGGCATTTAGGGCCAGGGAGTTAGGATGTTAAACATCCTGCAATTAACAGGAGAGTCTCACATTGCAAAGAATTATCTCAGCCCAAGTGTCAATAGTACCTTCACTGGGAAACACTGATCATGAGCTCAGTGAGGCAGGGACGCTATGATGTTCGCCAGTGTGTTTGCAGAATGCAGCAGAGTGCACAGCACATGAAAATGTACGATTTGTTATTAATTTGTTCAGTTAATAAATCAGCTCATCCTTTCATGTAACTGCTGAGAACCACCCTTGGTTCCGAGGATAGAAAGATGAACAAGGCTTGGGCAGTGCTTCTGTACCCCAGTCAGACTTAGCTGGGTGGGGGAAAAGGCGATCCTGAGATGGAGGCTAACCCAGAATGCCTCACCTTCCACGACTACTGAGGGGCCCTTTCCTACCAAGCAGAGCTTACAAGCTAAATGATGAATTGAAAATTCATTCATTCATTCAACCAACACTTGAATAACATGTAAAACTTTTCGAAGCACTTTCTCAGACATTATCTTGCTGGAGTTGGGCTGGGAGGAGAGGAAGGTGGGGGTGGGGGCTGAAAGTCGAGTTGGAGCCCGAGAGGTTCCCGCCCAGCTCCGGCCAGAGCAGACAGGCCCAAGCAGACAATCTCCTGGGACTGGGGGGGTCTGGTGTGAATGGAAATATGCGCCACATGGCCTGAATCGCAGGGCCGGCCTCAGGCTCCCACAGCCCCAAACACTTCCAGATGGATTTATTTATAACTCCCAAACCAGAGGCAGCACTCGGCTCCTTTTCCTTACTCCCCTCCCACTCCTGGAGCAAGGCTTGGCCGCCCCTCTCCACTCCGGAAACCAGCGGGAGACAGGGAATTTGCAGCTGCTGAGGCAGACCCGCAGCAGCCGCCGCCGTAGCCACAGCCACAGCCTGGGCTCCTGGTCACCGCCTGTCCCCTAGGTGGCAACAGCAGCCGGCGGTGTGGGTGTGCCTTCGGAGCCTGGCCAGACTCCTGCCCACCTGGCCCATCTGGGCTCTCTCAGGACGGCTGCTAAATGGGCAGTGTGAGCCGGGCACATGCACTCTGGCAAGACTCCGTTCCAGACCTGCCTCCACGTCATAAAGCCACAGTCACACCCATGTCTTCTCATTTTCTGTCTCTGGGACATTCTGAGCCCCTCCCTTCCACCCTCTCCCACAGGATACTGTTCCTCACTGTATAGGCTGCCAGAGGCTTTGGACTCTGACAGTTTCCAAACCAGAAAACTGAAGCTCAGAGAGGTTGAGCAACTTGCCCAAGGTGACAAAGCATGTTAGATAGCAGAGACAGAAGTTGAAACCTCAAGCCCTGCCCAAGACACCAGTACCTCCTAAACTCCAGTTTCTTCATGTGTGAAGTGGGACTAATGCCTGGCAGGTGGTGTGGTTAGAAGTGTCAGCTCTGGAGTTGCTCTACATGGAGCATATCATTTACTAGCTGAGTGACCTTTAATGAGTCACTACTCCTCCTTTCCTAACTCAAGTTCTAGATCTTTCTTTTAAGGATCAAAGACATAATGAATTTAAATGGCTTGGCATAGGGTCTGGCCCACAGGAAGCCCTCAATACAGAGTAATGAATATGATAGTTTATTGTTCAGTTGCATCATTATAGAGCTTACAGCTCCCCATCTCTGGAAATATGGGCCAGGCCCCATGCAAACATCATGACTCCTCACACACAGAGAGCAGTAAACTTGGGCTTGGAGAGGTTAAGTGACTTGCTGAAGGTGATACTTGTGGGCACAGAGGAGGGACTTGAACCACCAGTTCTAGGTGGTTACAGGGATGCAGATTCCATGCTTCCTATAGAGTCTGAAGGATAAAAGCCCCTTAGGCAAGTGTCTGGCCTGCCTTCCCCGTCCCCATTCTGTCCCATCTTTCCTCCTTCAGGACTGACCCAGGAGCTTTCCCCTTTCCAGAGGTTTAGCTCACCTAGCTGAACCTGTGCATTTTGGTGGCCCTAAGCAGGGTCTGTGGACATGTGAAGCCTGGAGGAATCTGATGGCCCTGGAGCTGAGACCTTCCCACCTCCCTCCTCTCCTAGCCATGGCTAGAACTGGTGGTGGCTGGAGAGGACAGGGTGGCAAAGAAAGCAGACAAAGGCTCCAGAGTCAAACTTTTAGATGCACCATATCTACTTCCTATAAATTCTCTTTGCCCTCAAAGTTACTCAGAGCCAAAGTCTGGCAAACCCATCTCTCTGCATCCAAGGGTCCAGACAAATTTTCCTGCAGCTGTTCAGCAACACATGACACCAGATTTCTGCCCCAGTGGGAGTCTTTGGCATTCTCACATTCCTTTTTGCTTGCTGCTATGCAATTAAACACGCATAACTTCTCCATGTTTTCCCATCCCGCACCACACGTCAGTACCACCAGTGACGGCATGAGGGAATAGCACAATCTCCATGCACGTATGGACAAAGGAACCAGCAGCACTTCTGTCAAATGAATGTGACTCACCAAATGGGTTCCAAATCCCATCAGCAATTAGGCTCAATCTATCTGTATTTCCTTCACCTTTTCAGTGGGCTGCCCAGGATGCTCAGAATTCCTGATAGTCCAAGGATAAGCGCAGTTATTTAATAAATTCACAGCACAGAATGGGCATTTAATAAATGCTCAATCTCTATCCAAACAAAGTAACTCGCAGTTTGTGGAGAAACTTGGAGTCCCAAGGGCAGCTCTTTTCTGCTTCCGGCACTGACACTTACAAAAGCTTCCTCATGGAAAAAAGGCTTTGGCACTTACCATGGAGATTATCAGATCTACAGCTCCAGCTCTACTGTATAGGCCCTCTGAGCCTCAGTTTCCCTATCTGTCATATGGGAACAATATCACCTATCTCACAAAGTTGTTCTGAGGCATCTAACACTGAGTCGGGTACATGGTACTTTCTCAACAAATGTTACATTTATAACATTTACCCAGCTTTACCCTGTAGCAAAAGTAAATTCTAACACACTCTAGAATCATCTAGAGTAAAATTATTTCTTCTCTCAACATTGATCAAGCATCTACTATGTTCATAACAGCATGAGAGAAACAAAACAAATTCAAAATAAAGTTTCTTCCTTCCAAGAGACCATAATATGGCTGGAAATTTAGGCAAGCATAAAATATTTCAGATTACTCAAATGTCTTTAGGAGCCAGGCAGGTACTATGGATGAGTGAAGGAGGCTGAAGTAAGACAATAGGGAGTGGTGGGGACCATGGCTGGCTGGAGAGCCCATACTCCATCTACAGGGGAAGACACCACCCTCAACCAGCCAACTACTGTCCTGTGAGAATACAGATCCAATATTACCAGATTTTTGTTTTTTAAAGCAGCCAGAAATCCAGATTGTATGGAAAGATTACTATTTGCTACATGTTAGCAAATAGTTTAAAAAGAAACAAACCACATGTAGACCAAACAAAACAGATCTGTGGGCATTATTTGGCCCACCAGTCACCACTTTGTGACTTCTCCATAATGGCAGATGATAAATTTGTCAAAATAAGTGCTACTGACAACAGTCCTAGACATGTTCAGAGGAGGACATGAGTCCCTTGGGCTGGTAGGATCCAGAAAATTTTCCTCAGGGCGAGCCTACCTCAAGGTAGGATTCAGACTAGGCCCCAAAGTATGGGCGTGAATTTGACAGGCAGAAAGGAGAGGCAAAGAGCTTTTGGAAAGATCGAAAGCAGAATCAAGAATGTCGTAGTCAGAGCTTACAGCGGTGAAGAGGTGGGTCTGGCTGTTACGAAGGCTTCCTGGGGGGAGGGGCAACTTCTGGCCATTAGTTTTGTCTCAGTGGAGGAGGTTCCTCCAGACCAGAATCAGAATCAGGAAGCTCAGTGTGGAGGAAACAAGGGAAGATGAAAAACTACTACTTAGAGAGTCTGATTTCGAAAAGCCAGTCAGAAATATTAAACACAGACAGACAGATGCCTCATCAGCAGGAGTAGGAAAAGGACATTTTAGTTAAGTCCAGGGCCTTTTCTAGACTAAGGCAATGTAAAAATCTATGAGAAGAGCAAACAAATAATGCATGTTCCTGGCTGGTGAGAAACAGGTACAGAAGGTGGGAATGGGAAAACCTCAGCTCAATGAGACCTGCCATATTGGGAGGGCTCTGGCACCATATAAGCACCAAGGAAAGAAAGAAAAAAAGCAGTGATCCGCAAAAATCCTGGAAATTATTTTAAAAACACTTTAGTAAGAGTACAGGTAAAATGTATGTCCAGGATTAAAAGCCCCAGGGATTGGAAAGCATTCCCCTACCAGGCACTCTGGCTGGCTGGGAGAACAACTAAAAAGGACATGCTACCCCTAAGGGGAGAGCACAGGGACATGCGGCACACAGGTGTCAGGGAGAATTATGTAGCCCTAGACCCCACGTTGGATTATGTGACCACTAAGACGAGAAGCAAGGTGGTAAAGGGTGATGGAAAAAGCACAAGGGTGACAGGCAGAATTACAGCCCCCCAAAGATGCCCATGTCCTAATCCCCGAAACCCATGAATGTGTTAGGTTACATGGCAAAGGGGAATAAGGTTTGCAGGTGGAGTTAAGGTTACTAATCAGCTGACATTGACTGAGACGGGGAGATTCTCCTGGGTTATCTGGGTGCGCTGGATGCAATCACAAGGGTCCTTATAACGTGAAAGCAGGAGGCAGGAGAGTCAGAGTCAGAGAGAAGCTGTGTAGAAGCAGAATCAGAGTGATGGGATGTGAGGGGGCTCGACTGCCACTGCTGGTTTTGAAGTCAAGGAATGCAGGCAGCCTCTAGAAGCTGGAAAAGGCAAGGAAACGGGTTCTTCCCTAGAGCCCTTGGAAATGTAGCCCTGCTGACACCTCGATTTTAGTCCAGTGAGACCCATTTCAGACTTCTGACCTCCAGAACTGTAAGATAATAAATTTGTGTTGCTTTATACCACTAAATCTGTGGTAATTTGTTACAGCAGCGGTAGGAAACTAATACAAGTAGCTGTGGACTCAGACAGATGTAGGGTTTAATCCTGGCCCAATCACTTGACTTTAGTCTAGTCATTTAACCTCTCTGAGCCTTAATATCCTCATCTGTAAAATGGAGACCACGGTGCCTTCACTCCACAGAGCTGAGGTGAAGAGCACCTGAAATGATGAACATAAAGGGATAGCACAGCCTGGCACAGGGAAGGTGCTGGGTGATGTTCTTTTCTTTCCTTCAATGCATTTGATGAGATCATAATTAATATTTAGGACCAGCGGTGTTGTGGTAAATGTTTAGCAACTAGCTCTCAAAAGAATACATGAATGTATATACATATATAAGTTTATTATAAATTTACTTATAAAGGAATGTGGCACACTCAATTTACAAATAATACTGAGATATAAAATACTCTATTGCAAATTCCATATAACCAATTGACTCTCACATGAGACTTTCATTGAGTTTACTGAACTCTTGTATTGATAGCCAACCTACAGTTGCAACAGAAGAGCAAATGTAGTTCCTTCATGAATGGTGGTTAATATTTTCATTTATGTAAATCAGTAAGAAGAAAGCAAAATGATGAAGTATTGGAACTTGACTAAGCCATGCTGATGTGAACAACTTCTTTGCTGAATCAGATGATAGTTTCCATATACTAGAAGTATTATTTCCTCAATTTTTGGGTGCTATTTATGAAGTAACAGCAATAGAAATGACACAATTTTAATGCATTTTCTGCATTTTTATGTCCCTTTCTTATGCCTAGAGTACAATGTACAAAAAAAAAAAATAATCCAAGTCCTGATTTGCAGTGTTTTCAGATTTCCATGATGTAGATACTCCCACCTTGGCCTATTTCAAGCTAACAAAATGATGTCACTCAGCATGGAGTGGGAAAAGATGTGGACTAGCGCACCATTCAGATTGGAGGAGATGAGACTCAAGAGCATGGATCATAGTGAAATGCAGTAAAATAATTAGGATTGGTGAATTGTGAGTACTTACTACTTTCATTTTTAATATAATTTAATTGTAGGTGTACATAATTTAATATTTTAAGTTATTTTTAAAATTTTGAGACAATTTTAGACTTACAGAAGAGTTGCAGAAACAGTACAGAGAGTTCCCATGTACCCTTCACCCAGCTTCCCCTTATGCATCTTACACAATTATAAAATATTTATCAAAACTAAGAAATTAACCTTGATACAACATTATTAACTAAAGCACAAACTTATTTGGATTTCACCAGTTTTTCTACTGAAATCCCTTTTCTTTTCTAGGATCAAATCCAGGATCCCAGATTGCATTTACTCAGTCATTTATTTTGTAGAACGTACCTCAATTTAAGTTTGTCTTCTGTTTTCTTGTATAATTTAATTTTTAATGATGGCTGTGCTTAACAGTTGGCTCACAGATTTCCTAAATATTTAATAATTGGCTCTTGAGAACCACAACAAGCCAACCCCAGCAAACCACTTTAAGCAAAATTAATATACAATTCATTTGGGTTTTTTTTTTTTCCCATTAATTCCACAAATATTTATTGAGCGCCCTCTAGGGGCTAGTGCTGGGGATATAGAGGACCAAAATACAGTCCTTGCCTGAGAAAATCATAGGTTAAGAGTGATGACAGAGAAGTAGCAGACAATGCCCGTAGAGTGATCAGGGCCATGACAGAGAGTGTAGAATGTGCCGAAGTGCTCAGAGGTGGAAGGGACCCATCCTGATGTGGGGGGGGGGGTCAAGGAAGGCTTCACAGAGGAAGGATGAGCAAGGGCTCCCCAAGTCAGACACAAGGAGGTCAAGGTAGGCTTCTCCTGTAAAATGATGTGTGAGCTGAGTCTTGATGCATGACTGGCAACCAGCCAGTCAGCTGAGGAAGCAGAAGGAACAACAGTCACCCATTCATTCCTTCATTCGATAAGCATTTATCAGGTGTCGATTCTGTACAGGACTCTGGAGATGCTCAAATTTGTAATGAATAAAGGTACTTGAGTGTGACAACGGTTGTGGTGGTGCCTGGGCTATCTTGAAGGATGAGGCGGTGTTCACATGTGTGAAGGTGGTGTCATGAATGAGCATGGGGCATGAAGGCACTAAGTGTAGATCAGCAGTGGAGAGGACACGGTGGCCAGACCCCTCCTCCCTGAGAGTGCAGAAGGACCTGCAGAGGAAGCTGAAAGGCCACTAACCATCAGTTAACCTAGCACAACCAACAACTTTTGCCAGAACCTTCCTGTGCAGGCGCCATTTGTTCATAGCCCTTCTCTCCAGTTCTTTACACCTAGAGCTCCATGTATAGACCCCTAGGAGCTACACTTAGCAACTGACTTATATAATACCTTCGACAGACGGATGAGGTAGTAATGACATGGTATCAAGGGCCAACTCTCAACAGGGGTCCTTGAGCTGAGACCAAGACCTCTTGGAAGAGTGCCGGCATGACTTCCTCAGAGGCCTTCTCTGACCATAACCTAAAGACACCTCCCAACATACACACTCCAGCCATTCTCTATCCCATTACACTGCTTTATTTTCTTCATAGCACTTAATACTATTTGAAATTATTTAAGTCTTTATTTGTTTTTGCTTGTCTCCTTCCATTAGAATTTCAGCTCCTCAAATGTAGAAATCCTCATCTGTCTTGTCATCAACACATCCCCAGCTCCCAGCTCAGGGCCTGGCCCATAGGCATATCATGAAGCATTTGTAGAATGGATGAGTGAATGATGGATAGATAGATGCTATTACTCAGATTTGAGGGCTGCATTCCTAACCCCCTATGACCCAAACTTTCTCCCTCTATTTTAAGTCTGTTGCCTATTCCTTCAATATCTTGACTCAGAACTTGAACCTTACAAGGAAGACCAACACTAGCATGCATGCATGAAACTCAGGATGCGCCTCTTAGAACTGTTGTAAGAATGTGAATGATAACAATAGCAACAATAACTAATATTTGTTGTGTTTACTAAGTGCCACTTCCCATTCTAAGCCCCTTATATATATTTAATAAATATTTATTGAGTCTCTACTAGGTTTCAGGCATTGTTTAGGCTCTAGGGACAGCAGTGAATAAAAGACAAAAAATCCCTACTTTTAGGGAGCTTAAATCTTAGCTTATTTAATCTGAAAACAACCTTAAGATGTAGATCCTGTGATTATTCCCATTTTATTAATAAAGATGAGGAACCTGAAGCACAGAAGCTAAGTAACTTACCTAAGATCACACAGCTGTGAAATGACAGAGCCAGGCAGTACGGGCCCTGAGCCTGTGTTCTTAACCACTAGGCTACCCTGCCCCCTGAAGAGCTATGGGAAAGTGCAGTATTGGCAAACTTTCAATGACTGACAAATTTGAGTTCCTATCATTCTTGGTAGGAGCACATCGTGTTGTGGGGGCAGGACAGAGATTGGGCCGGGGAGCTCAGAGGACACATGGAGGGCAGTAGTCCTGGAGGTGGCCTTTGGCACATCTTGGGCCCAGAGAGCACTAGCTGTGCTGTGACTCTGGGGTCCCGCTGGCCCCTTGCTGAAGACTGCCAGATGTAGTGGACTCATGCCGAGTCAGGCTGCATGAAGGAGGCTGCAAGGCCTCCCTACCAGCATGTACTTAGCTCTTTGTGGAATTTTTTGTTTTTGCTAGAGTTCTGTCTGGTCCTCCTTCCACCAATCTGTTGCTCTTGTGGTGGCCCTGCCCCACCCCCTTGCCATAGTCCTCCCATTCAGCCTCCTAGCCCAAGAGGACAAAGGAAAGTTTGGTCACCCCCCCACTGGGCTTTTCTGGTTTTCTGTTACCACTGGAACAAAGAACAGCTCACCAAGTGCTCTCTGATCCTTGGAATGAGAAAGGAAGATAGTTTATCACATAAAGTAACCCGCACACCACCCCCATTGCTCACTGGTCCCAGCCTCTCAGGACCCCAGCATTCCTGGCAGGGTGAGGCGGAAGGCGCCTCCCTTCTGCTCAGCCCTCAGGGAGCCGGTGGGATAGTGATGACTTCCATCTGGGCTGGCCTGTTTTCCACCCCTTAGGCTCCACCTGTGGCCTAGATGGAGCTGCAGGAAGAAAGCAACATTCTTCTTTCTGCCTCTCTCATAGCTCCAACCACAGATGAGCCTCCTAGACTTTGGTCAGCAGACTTCCAAGGATTGATAATTCCTGTAGAAGAAGGAAGAGGTCGTGTAGGACCTTGAGCAACTCTCTTAACCCTTCTAAGACTCAGTGTTCTCCTCTGAAAAATGGGTCAAATAATGCCTACTTCATATGGTTATTTTGAGGATTAAAATTTAAAATGACAAATGCTTGATAAACACTAGGTCTCCAACTAGACCAGGTAAAAGAGTTTGGTCTAGGAGAAAAGATTAATTGCTCCAAAGATGGGCCCACCTGAGTGACATGAAGTTTTTGCTCTGGAAAGTGGGGTGGGAAGTCATCCCACTTCTGGTCTTACCCAGGCTTCTGCCCCTGCACAGGCCTTCAGGCCAGAACGAGGCACCCTGCAGGGAGCACAGCTGGCCCTGCTGAATGCAGCTGACTGGCAGAACTACCCCCCAACATTATTTGAACAGCTGTAACATGGTGTGTTTACAGATGTGGGTTGAAGATAAGGTGGTGACTTGGAAGAGGTCAAGAAAGGAATGGAGAAAGGCAGGGGTGAGGATCTCTGCCCTCATACCCATGGGACATGAGTGGCAGCCCAGCTGGCCAGGCCCTCACCTTGTCCCCCAGAGGCTCATAACGCTGGTCCTTAGAGATCATCACATCAAATTATAAATCACATTATAAATGAGCAAACTGAGGATAAGTGAGGGGAAGGGACTTGCCCAAGGTCACCTTAGCTAGATCTGCTAACTCCTATAGTCCAGCAGGCTCTCTCTTTCCCCTATACAATCTGCTTCCGAAAGTCCCAAGTCACATGACCCAGAGAAGGCCCAGGGCGACCTCACTGATCCCCACAGTCTACCTGTTCATTGATTCCATAAGTCCTTACTTAGTGTCTACTATGCACCAGGCACTAGGAATACTGCAGGGAAAAAACAGACAAAAATTCTTGCTCTCGTGAAGCTTACGTTCTAGTGGAGGGAGATAGACAATAAATAAAATAAATAATTCAAATATGTAGTAAGTGGCTGGGCATGGTGGCTCACGCCTGTAATCCTAGCACTCTGGGGGGCCGAGGCGGGAGGATTGCTTGAGGTCAGGAGTTTGAGTCTGAGCAAGAGTGAGACCCCGTCTCTACTAAAAAAATAAAATAAAAAGAAATTATATGGACAACTAAAAATATATACAGAAAAAATTAGCCGGGCATGGTGGCGCATGCCTGTAGTCCCAGCTACTCAGGAGGCTGAGGCAGCAGGATTGCTTAAGCCCAGGAGTTTGAAGTTGCTGTGAGCTAGGCTGAGGCCACAGCACTCTAGCCAGGGCAACAGAGTGACACTCTGTCTCAGAAAAAAATATGTAGTAGGTTAGAAGGCAATAACTGGTTTGGGGAAAAATGAAACAGTGGAGGGGTTCAGGGGAACAACAGGGTTGGGCGTGCTATTCTATTAGGTCATTAAATATGAGATGTCCAATTTTGAATCAAGAGTTGTTTATTATATCTCAAACAAGAAGCAGTACAATTAATCAAAGTATGTGCCTAAACTATTGACACAATTTTGCCACCTTAACGGTAGCTTGTTTATGCCAGCAGTGAAGAAGCCTGGAGAGCGAGTGGTGATGAAATCACAAAAGGCATTTTCCAGGGCTTGTTGAGAACTGAATATTTTTCCTTGCAAGAAGTGGTCCAAAGCTTGGAAGAAGTGGTGGTCCGTTGGTGCAAGGTCTGGTGAATATGGTGGATGACAGAGTTTCCAAGTTCAGCTTCTGTAGTTTGAGCAGTATTGTTTGTCTGATATGTGGTAGAGCATTGTCTTACAAGAGGATTGGTCTGTCTCTATTGACCACTCTCAGCTGCTTAATCACAAGCATCCTCATCATTTCGTCCAACTGGTTGCAGTAGACATCCGCTGTAATCTATTGACCAGGTTTGATGAAGCTGTAGTGGATAATAACAGCGCTGGACCACCAGACAGACACCATTAGCTTTTTTGATGAATATTCCATTTTGGACTGTGTTTTGGCACTTCATCTTTATCCAACAAGTGTGCCAAATGCTTGCAATTGTCAAAAAGAACCCATTTCATAACAATATGGGGTAGAAATGGTTCACCTTTATGTCATGACAGCAAAGAAAGGCAAGCTTCGAGACAATTTATCTTCTGATGCTCATTTAATTCATGTGGTACCCATCTATCCAGCTTCTTTACCTCACTGATTTGTTTCAAATGGTCCAATATTGTTGGAATAGTAACATCAAACCTTGCTGCTAATTCACATGTGGGTTGAGATGGATTTGCTTCCACTACAGCTTTCAGCTTATCATTATCCATCTTGGTGTCTGGTCGCCCATGTGGCTCATTTTCAAGATTAAAATCACCAGAACAGAAATTCTCAAACCATTGACATACTGTGCATTCATTAGCCACATCCTTTCCAAACACTTCATTGATATTTTGAGCTGCCTGCACTGCATTAGTTCCATGACAGAACTCATATTGGAAAATAACATGAATTTTTGACTTATTCATGGTTTCACAAAAATTGTTCTAAAAAATCTTTGAAAGATAATCACAAGCCAAACTGTGCATTTGAAATACTGAGGATGTACCTTCACAATAAAAATAAAACAACAAGTGTCAAAGTGAAATGTCAGAGATATCAGCTGTCAAACTTAGTACTTAAGGAAATTGGATATTTCATACTTAATAACCTAATATAATAGGACAGTCAATGAAGGCTTCGTGGAGAAGGTGACATTTGTGCAGAGATCTGAATGAAGTCTGGGAGTAAGCCATGCAGATATCTGGAGGAAAAAAATTCTGGGAAGAGGGAACAGCCAATGCAAAGACCCTTGAAGCTATTTGGAAGCCAGTGTGGTGGCCAGAGCAGTGAGTAGGGGGGAGGTGGCAAGAGGTGAGGTCAGGGGTCAGAGAGAGCATGCAGGGCCTATGGGCCATTGTAAGGACTTCAGCTTTTCAACTGAAATAGAGATCCAGGAGAGGGTTGTAAGGAGAGGCAGGTTACAACCTGACTTGTGTTTTTTCAAGATCACTCTGGCTGTTGCATTGAGTAGAACATCAGAATTCAAGGTAGAATAAACAGGGAGACCCGTTAGGAAGCTGGTACAAATATCCAGATGAGAGATGATGGGGGCACAGACTGTGAAGCTGGTAACAAGTGATTGGATTCTGGATCTGTTTTGAAGGTGGAAACAACATGGTCTGCTAATAGCATGGATGTGGAGTATGAGAGAAAGAGAAGAGTCAAGAATGACCTCGAGGTTTGGGTCCTGAGCAATTGGAAAGTTGGGGTTGCCATTAACTGCAGGAACAGCAGGTTTGGGGAACAAGGCCAGGAGTTTGGCTTTGAACATGTCAAGTCTGAGATGTCTATGAGATGCCCGGGTGGACACCTATGAAAGCCACCCCTGGTCTATTAGTGAGCAGAGTTCCCCAGAGGCGGCAACAGCAGGAGCTCTACACATCCCTTCCTACCTCAGTCACTCACTGACGCACTCAGCAAGTACACAGTGAGTAGGTCCAGGCATTGGGGACACAGCTCCCCAACTGGCCTTCCTGTCACCAGTCTCTCCCCTCTCCTGTCCCTCTAACACATGGAGGCTCCCGTGTGGGCCTTCCAAAGCTGAGATCAGGCCTGTCACTCCCCTGCTCCAAACCCCCAGCTAGCTTCCCACTGCCTTCAGAGGAAAAAGGCCAAGATCCACAGCCTGGCCCATGAGGCCCTGAATGATCTGCCTTGTTTCCTGCCACTCCCAGCCCCCCATTCCTTACATATCACTCACCAGGGCCACTCACCAGGGCCCAAACATGCCATCAGTATCCATAATGCCAGAGATGTGCTCAGGGGCTCCCTGGGCCAGTAAAGCTACGCTACCTTCTTAGCTTGGTTTACTTGTTTTTTTTCTTCAGTACCCGAAGGCTGCCCTCTCCAACTCTTCCACACACACAGGGAGGGAGCCTCTCTTGGGGATCTCTGTCTGAGTCTTGACACATTCAAGAGTCTCTGCTGCTCTCCCGTCTTTCCCCCTACTGGACTGATTGCTTCTTGAGGGCAAGGATTGTTTCTTATGTATTCATCTCTGTAACCCCAGCACAGTCCTCACCAAAGCAGTCAATAAGGGTTTCTCAAATGACTATTCTAATACGTTACAGAAGAGATACCAAGGGATCAGAGAGAGGAGAAGCATTCATTTGGCCTACGGAGGGGATCAGAGAAAGCAGCACAGTGATGCCACTGGAGCTAGGTTTGGAAGACCAAGAAAGAGTTTGCCAGGCCAAAAGAATTCTCAGTGATGTGCAACAAAATTTTGCTTCTCACCTTGGTCACAAACTGGCAGCCAAGAGCCTGAATATGGCTTGCAGATGCTTTTGGTTTGGCTATTTTGTTTGTTTGCTTGTTTGTCTTGGCCTGCACAGTGTTTTCAAAAGTAATGTGAGGAGACAGGCGTATGGTTGGTCACACCATGAGCTGTCTTACACTTGGCCAGCTCTCACCCTTATGTTACCTGCTGGGGGTTGGGTGGGGAGTGTGGCCCTGCACACATTTGATGTGCCTCCCCTGGTCAGGAAATCCCAGTGCCTGCTCATCGGTCAAAAGTCCTACTGCAAAGGAGAGGACATCCTTGGCTTATTCTGATACAGCCCCCATGCGCCATGCCGGGCCTGGCCAGCCGGTTAGCAGCCATGGGGATGAACACCCAAATGCCCGCCTGCCAACTACAGGGCCATCATCTCTACCTCAAACCCTCCAAGGTACTCGAGAGCTCTCCTCGTGACAGTAGGAGAGGGTAGAGAGATTCGGCAGTGTGTAGGCAGCAGCTGCAGAGCCTAGGCCAGGGCTTGGCTTGCCCTGACCCCCAATTACTCAAAAGATAAAGAAGTGCAACCCCAGAATCCCCTCTGTGGCTCCCGGCTCAGCAGGTGGTTGCATTTCAGCAAGAAGCCTCACTGTGTGGTGATGACAAGGCCCTTGGCTGAACATGAGGTTCAGGTATGGGTCTCCAACCAGGGGCCTGGCCTTATCACCTTGACCTGTTATGCACAAAAAGCTGGGTTTCTAGGCTAGTGGGGGTAGCTAAGTGGGCCAGAAATGGCACAAGTCAATGGGTGGGCTTCCATGGCTTCCAGCTGGAATAGCACAGGCCAGTTAGAGGAAGCATGGAAGCCTTCAGACACTGGCAACTGCTTCCAGAGACACAGGCCAAGCTGGCTATGTAGAAATTAAGGTGAAAGCAGAGTTCCTGTTCCTCCCATCCAGCTGACACTGGGGCTCTTCTGCCTCAGCCCATACTTGCTCCCATCACTGCCAGAACATCTTGGTTTCAAACTGCACAGAACAAATCCACACACTAAAGCTGCAGCCAGGTCCCCCAGTCCTGTCACAAACATGTACATAACACACAGCACACCCAGAGTCACACCAGCCACCACATCATGTCCCCCTGGCTGCAGCCAAGCCCAGCCCAGCCAAGCTCTATGGTCCTTCAGCAACTGCATTGTCTTACAGCCCAACACACTTACAGCCTAGCACCCACTTCCCCTGGCAGCCACAACAGCCTTAAGTGTCTCACTTAACACCTTGCTGACATGAGTCAGTGGCAGTCATGCAAAGGAAACCAATGGGAAAAAAATCTCAAACTGCTTCTCCAGGGCTTTGAAATGTGTTCCATAAAGTTTCTTTGGAAAGTTTACCTTCTCCACTGTATTTGACTTTGACAAACAGTACCAGAGATTTGTCTCCCTGAGTTCCTAAGAAGTCGAGCAGGAAAGGGCAGAAACAGGGAGGCAAAAACACACAGAGTGAATCCCTTTCACCTCAGGAAACTCCCTAGGGTTGTCCCAGACACATGAAACAGCTTAGAAACACCATCTTTCTTCTCCCCTTTACCTCCCTCCCCACTCACTATCCCACATGCCTACATCTCCTCCATATGAGTGGATGTGTTATTGTGTGTCCCCTAACAGAACAGCCCCTCTATGCCCTCCACATTGAGTTTGGGGGCAGCCAGGCTATATGTACACCCAGTGACTGCAGCTGTTTAGCCCCACCGGCCACCAGTGGTTCCACTTTCACCCAGTGCCTTACTGTGCCCAGTGATGGACATATATACCCACACCAGCCCTTTGCCCAGTTCTCAGTACCTTTCACCCAGATGTTGCCCAAATGGTGGGGCTCAGCTGCTGTCCGGGCTGGGCAGGTGCCTTCCAGCAGCCGTTGTGTTTGTCTAGCATCTCCCAGTGAGCCGTGCCTTGCCAGCCTGTGGCCAGGCAGATTTGCAGTTCATATGGCCCTTGGGACTGGCTAATGCAAAGAAGCCCAGCGCTGAGAATGCGTGACTGACCTTCCCCACCCTCTGTGCACGTCTCTATGGAGTCTCAGTGCAGACTGGGCCATTGAAAGCCAAGCACAGAGACAGAGAGAGAAAGAGAGAGAGAGAGAAATGCTTCCAGCACACACCCCTCATTCAGCACTTTGTCCTGGAAAGGACCCTACAAGGCAACTTGGGCTAAATTCACACTTTGTGTCTCCAACCAATGCCCTCTGTATATGCCCAGCTGGCTGCCAATGGGCACGCTGTGCTTGGTCCTTTCTAGACTATAAATGGGCACCACTTGTGCTAGGTTATGTAAAGACAATCACTTTTAATGGAATAACATCTCCCTCTGTAGCTGACTGCCGATGTCAGAAATGCTAAAGGCATACACCACTGTTCTTTGGTGGCCTGTTTTGGGAGGGCAAAGTCAGTCTGGCCTGGCTGCTGTGTATTAGATGACATTGGAAACCACTTAAGCAAGCAATTGCAATTTTCATTTCAAAGCAGGTCAAACAGAATTCCAGCTGGTGCCAGAGTTGAAAGGTGAGTAAACACCACCTAATCCAAGGGTCACAAATGTAAATGCCTTTAGGCACCAAGCAGCTAATGAAAATGAGGAAAGTGGAGAGGTGTAAGAAAATGGCAGGGGGTGGGGAACTAGAGCACACATGCCTTACATAAAGGCATTCCAAATCATCAGAAAGTGCCAACCAACAAAACCCTCGGGCCTAAGAGCTGCACGTTTAAGACTCCTGTTGAAGACATAAAGCTCAGAAAGAGGAAAGGACTTGTCCAAGGTCACCCAACCAGTCAGTGACCGAGGCCCCTGTACAACTGTTTGGCAAAATGACTCCTGGGATGTCTTCGTCATGCTTGTCCTTCCATTCCTTCATTCCTTCAGCAAACAAGTCCTTACCCCCAATGTCCTAGGCACTCTCCTCTAATGTAACAGCCCCAGAAGTAAACCAGACCTGTTCTCTATCTTCAAGAAGTTCTCAGTCTGGTAAGGAAGTGGCAAGAACAGAGCCTGGACGTCGAGGTTGAGAGCAGGTAGTGTGGGGCCTTGAATGGCAAGCCGAGGCTTTGGATTTTATGTTGGAAGCAGCAGAGAAGCCTTGAGAAAGTCTCAGCAGGCCTCAGAAAGCTGTTCCGTACAAAGATTTGACTAGTGGCAGTGACAAGATGGACTGGGGCCAGGCCAGTGATGTGGGAGGTATAACTGGAGGCACAGAGAGTAGTTGAAGAAACCAAGCCTGAGGTAATGAGGTTGGGAGTTGCTAAGAGAGGGGAAAGGATGAATGTGTAAGACCCTACAAATCAACAGGGTGGGGGGGCTTCTGGGGACATGTTGGTGGGGATGGGCCAGGGGCGAAGGAGAAGGGTTGGCAAGAGGCGAGGAGATGGCAGAACTGAGATGCCTCCCAGGCAGGGTGGATGGCAGGAGCACCAACAGAGGGAGAAGCCAGAGGACGTGGGTTGGGGGAAAGTGGGTAGGTGGGGATGCCCAAATGTTTTTCGATGACAGCAGCCTGAAGACCAATAGAAAGAATCTGGGATTGTCTGTTTCATATTATTGTATCCTCTCCTTCCTCAGTGTGGAAAATTGAGCCTGGGCCTTTGACCTCTTAACTCTTCTATACGCCCGGAAGTGACCCCTGGGGAAATCCCACTTGGTGCCTCTGGTTAAAACAGTCCAACGATTTAACAAATACTAATCAAATAAATAACTAAAATACATTCTCCACCCCCATCCTCCTTCTGTCCCCCACTCCAAAACAGCTCTGTGGGAAAGTCAATTTGGGAATTTCCCACATGTGTCTATGACCGCAATGCCAGAGCAATGGTCTGAGTCAGCTACAATCTTCAAAATTCTGCATTTGCTTCTCATATCAAAGGCAGCATGCTGGCTGGCAGAGCCCTAGTGATGCTGTAAAATGGTTCCCAGTGTCACCTCAGGGATACCTGAGACTTTTGTGTTGGCTCCCAAAGGCCAAGGCCTGGGCCACCAGGTGGAGAGAAGCCTGCCAGGCATGCAATCCATACAGAGAATCTACTCTCCCCGCACACCCCATAGGGATGGTCCGTTTGCCTTCAGTTCCCTCTCAAGCCACAACCCTCTTTTCTGCCCTCTGGGATGAGGGTGCACCATCGGTGAATAAGCCAGAACCACTGTGGGGTTTCAAAAACAGATAAAGACTTCCAGTCCAAGCCTTGCCCACGGAAAGGGGACTTGAAAAACTGTAGATGAAATTGAAGCTGAAGCATGCTTGGGGCTCTGGAAAAAGAGTATGGGCTTTGGAGCCCAACTTTGGTTCTAATCTTAGGTTGGTCCCCTACCAGATGCATGGTCTGGTCACAGTCTTCTCATGGCTAAAATTACAAACATGATATTTCCCTCTCAGGATTACTATGAGGATTAAATGTTATGATGCATGCACAGCTCCTGGCACATAGTAGATGCTCAATAAAAATTAGTTTCGTCTTTCACATCTTCTGCTTTAAGATGAAGTCTTTTTTTATTTATTTTATTTTATTATTTTTTTGAGACAGAGTCTTACTCTGTTGCCCAGGCTAGAGTGCAGTGGTGCAATCATAGCTCACTGCAGCCTCATACTCCTGGGCTCAAACAATCCTCTCACCTCAACTTCCCAAGTGGCTGAGATTACAGGTGCATGCCACCACACTCAGCTAATTTTTCTTATTTTCTGTAGAGATGGGGTCTTGATATGTTCTCCAGGCTGGTCTCAAACTCCTGGCTTCAAGGGATCCTCCTGCCTCAGCCTCCCAAAGTGCTGGGATTACAGGCGTGAGCCACTGTCCCCAGCCAAAATCTTTTAAATAAGGACCAGGAGTTTTACCAAAGCACTGCCTGGTAAGAGGGGTGGGTAAGGAAGAGAGCTGAGGGGAAGGGGAAGGGTGCCACTACCTTAGCCTGCCAAGTGGGGATTCAAAAGATGCAGCTAATAATTGATGCAACAAAAAGTGTTAGTATACTGCATAAGTTCCTGGGGTAACCAAAAAAGGAATAAAAAAAGATGATGAGCTATATAATGGTGCTAAATCCTTAGCTAGCTTAGCAGGAAGTCAACAGATAACCAGAAATTGGTTAAACAAGGGAATAGAAGTAGAAGCGCTTTATTTAGAGAAATGAGGTTAAATATCAGAAGAAAAGAACTAAAATTGGTTGCCTCCCAGAAAGGAGACTAAGGGTTCTTGCAGGGTACTGTTGTTTCTTTCCATGAGCTTGTTCTACTCTGATTACCAAAAAAAACCCAGCCAGGAATAATAGGAAAAGTCTGGGGTAGCACTCATTGTCCACCACCTTAAAGAATGGCCCACAGCATCATGGCTGCCACAAGCTCCAGCTTTAGCCCCACTTCCCTTCATTCCATGAATGTCCTTCACCTGAGGCAGAACAAAGCCTAAAAAAGGGGGAGAAACTAGACTAAACCAGTTGCTCAAAAAAATCCTCCTGCAAGGGAAGCAGAGATGAAGGTCTGAGTGGCATAGGGCACAGGCCAACTTGAGAAGCCCTTCAGAGAACACATTCTCCACTGGGAAGGGTCCGCCTTCCCCACCCTTGGGCTCTCTGTACAATGAGCAGTTATAGATCACATCCTGATGTGCCAGGATATGGCACACATGGGCTCCACAGATCCACCCCTCTCCTGCAGCCCTGCCCACAGGAATAGTAGGTGGTAAGATCGTCTCTTCAAACTTTATCCATTTAGAAAGAATCAATTGATGCCTAATCTGTACACAGCAATAGTGCCCACTAGGAATGCAAAGGCTACCTCAAGGGACAGTAAGTTAAACCTTTTTCACCTTTAGGCAGAGGGAAAGCCAGAGGGAGAATTCTAGAAGTGCCAAGGGAAAACTGTGCCTATGTGACAGCTTTGCCTGGGGCCAGGCCAGGACCAGAACACCCTGAAACACACATGTGTGCTCATATACGCAGCCAACACAGCCAAAGGAATGCACTCACACAGACAAGCCTCTTAGTGATCTCCAACAACCCCTGTTGCTTTTGTCAAGTCCACCACAGTGGCTCTGGGGAATTCTTTTCTCCTTCCTTTTTTCCCCCCTTTAACAGTTTTATTGAGATATAGTTCACATACCATACAATTCAACCAATTAAAGTAGACAATTCAATGGCTTTCAGTATAGTCAGAGTTGTATATCCATCACCACAGTCAATTTCAGATCATTTTCACCACCCCCTGTAATAGTGGAAAAACAACTGTTTTTCCTCTGCTCTCACACCACAACGATCAATACAAAATACTTCTGTGACCAAATGTGTGTGTGTGGGGGGGGGGTCCCCCACACCAAGCAGCAGACACCATTTGGGTGTCCTCTAATTCAATTCAATTCAATTCTGACACTGTCTACCTGGAAATAGCCTCAGATGCCACAGGTTAAAGGCTAGTCCCACAATACTGCCCTCCCCTGGACACCAGTCACAAGTCCAGGCCTCCGTAACTTCTAACCAACCAGCCTCAAGGTGGCATTCTCATGACCTCCTCCTTTGGGTTTGATTAATTTGCTGGAGCAGCTCAGAACTCAGGAATACACACTTACTGGTTTATTATAAAGGATATTACAAAGAATACAGATGAAGAGATGTGTAGGGTGAGGTATGGGGGAAGGGGCGCAGAGCTTCCATGCCTTCTCTGGGTACAACACCCTCCAGGAACCTCCACGTGTTCAGCTATCCAGAAGCTCTCTGAACTGTGTTTTTTAAGTTTTTTATGGAGGCTTCATTATGTAGACATGATTGATTAAACCATTGGCCACTGGTGATCAACTTCACCTTCAGCCCCACTCCCTTCCCAGAGGTTGGAGGGTGGGGCTGAAAGTCCCAATCCTCTAATCCTGCCTTGGGCTTTCTGGTGACAAGCAGCTATCCTGAAGCTACTTAGGGGCTGCCAGCTATCAGTCAACTCATTAGCATACAAAAAGACATCACTTTGGAAATTCAAAGATTTTAGGAGCTGTATGCCAGGAAATGAACAAAGACCAAATAATATATTGATATATTTCATAATATCACACCATCCACCCCCCAAAGCCCATATGTATTAGCTCCCTATCTCCCTCCTGCTCTAGTCCCTAGCAACCACTAGTCTATTTTCTGTCTCTATGGATTTGCCCAATCTAAGCATTTCACAGAAATGGAATCATATAATACAATATGTGGGATTTATTTATTTATTTTTTTTTTTTTGAGACAGAGTCTCACTCTGTTGCCCAGGCTAGAGTGAGTGCCGTGGCGTCAGCCTAGCTCACAGCAACCTCAGACTCCTGAGCTCAAGGGATCCTCCTGTCTCAGCCTCCCGAGTAGCTGGGACTACAGGCATGCACCACCATGCCCGGCTAATTTTTTCTATATATATTTTTAGCTGTCCATATAATTTCTTTCTATTTTTAGTAGAGATGGGGTCTCGCTCTTGCTCAGGCTGGTCTCGAACTCCTGAGCTCAAACGATCCGCCCACCTCGGCCTCCCAGAGTGCTAGGATTACAGGTGTGAGCCACCGCGCCCGGCCAATATATGTGGGATTTTGTGTCTGGGTTTTTCACTTAGCATAATGTTTCCAAGGTTCATCCATGTTGTAGCATATATCAGTGCTTCATTTCCCTTTATGGCTGAATTCCTTCATATAGGTATACCATAATTGTTTAGCCACTCATACACTGAAGGACATTTGGGTTGTCCATCTTTTGGATGTTATGAATAATGCTCCTATGAACATTTATGTACAAGTTTTTTTATGTGGACATATACTTTCATTTCTCTTGGTTGTATACTTAGGAGTGGAATTGTTGGGTCATATGATAACCTGGGTCATATGTTTAACCCTTTGCAGAACTGCTGCACCGTTTTCCACAGAGGCTGCATCATTTTACATTCCCATGAGCAGTGTATGAGGGTTCCAATTGCTCCAAATCCCTGTCAACACTTGTTATTATTTGTCTATTTGATTATAGCCATCCTATTGGGTGTGAAGTGGCATCTCATGTGGTTTTGATCTGAATTTCCCTCATGGATCATGATGTTGAGCATCTTTTTATGTGCTTGTTCAGATCTTTTGCCCATTTTTTAATTGGGTTGTTTATCTGTCTTTTTATTGTTGAGTTGGAAGAGTTCTTTATATATTCTAGATATAAGTCCCCTATCAGATATATGATTTACAAAATTTTTCTCCCATTCTTTGGGTTGTCTTTTCACTTTTTTGATGGTGACCTTTGAAGCACAAAATTTTTTACTTTTCAGAAGTTCAATTTATCTATTTTTTTCTTTTGTCACTTGTGCTTTTGGTGTCATAGCTAAGAAACCATCGCCTAATTCAAAGTTATGAAGATTTATAACTACGCTGTCTTCTAAGAGTTTTAACTACGCTGTCTTCTAAGAGTTTTACAGCTTTAGCTCTTACATTTATGTCTTTGATTCATTTTGAGTTGACTTTTGTACATGGTGTAAGGTTAGGGGTCCAATTTCATTTTTTTTTTTTTTGCATGTGGATTCTCCTTCCTTTTTATTTTAAGGGGCAACACCCTAGTTCAGAATTGGGTCTAGGCAAAAATCATGATTCACTGTAATTACAAATATCATTGATTAGGTCTCTATTAGGCACTCACATATGCTACCTCTTATTTTTATAGTAACTCTTTAGGGTAGACCTTTATGCTATCCTCATTTTACAGTTGATCAAAGTGAGACAGATTAGCTTGTCCCACATTGCACAACTGACAAGAGGCAGAGCCAGGATTTGCATTAGGCCCATCTGTCTCCTAAGCCCAGACCCTCAGGGCTGCACAAGGCTGCAGAAATAGGTGTCATTCTGTTTATTGACCCCTTCCTCTCAACTTGTCCTTACACACATATGTACACACACACACAACACACACACACACTCACCCTGTTTGGCACCTAATAAGTGCTCGAGACACATGGGCTACGTGATTAGATAAGCACAGGTCGTTGTTGACAACAGCTGATGTTGGGCAGGATATGAGCCCAGGATAGGCTAAAAGATGCCAGGGCCAGGGCCAGCCTAACCGAAATATGCGTAGTAATTTCAGCTTCTGGTCTGATGTAGGGCTGTCATCTCACTCTTCCAAGACTGAATAAAATGTCTAGCTTAGACATTTCTTTCTTTGAGCCCCCTCCCCCCCCACACACAGTG
Organism: Eulemur rufifrons; assembly: GCF_041146395.1. Lineage (NCBI taxonomy): Eukaryota > Metazoa > Chordata > Mammalia > Primates > Lemuridae > Eulemur > Eulemur rufifrons. The sequence continues at coordinate 90,470,819 of NC_091012.1, forward strand.
AAGTTAAGGACCTATAGTGAGTGGTTTGTTGCGCCTGACAATTTGTGGGTGATTACCTGGGAAGCTGTTCTGAGCAGAGTCCTGGCACCCAATGAGAGCCCTAGGGCTGCAGTTGGGTATAAAGCACCCAAGGGCAGAGGCTGGTGTACACTAGTCCAAGATTCCCTTGTACAGGAGAGAGCACTCTAATCTGGGGCTGAGAATGCATGGAAATGTGACAATTAGCTAGTCGAGGAAAACCTAAAGCAAAAGTTTAAGAGATGCTTAACTATTTCTTATTTTCTAATAGCAATAATAATAGCTACTTAAATTAAGGCTTCTTATATGCCAGGTACTGTGCTAGGCACTTTAAATGTATTAATTCATTTATCCTCATAACAACTCCATGATATAGATACTATTATTATCTCTATTTTATACATGAGCAAATTGAGGCAAAGAAAGGTTAGATAACTTGCCCATGGTCACACAGAGAGCAAGTAGCAAAGCTGGAATCTGAACCCAGGCCAACCCACTCCAGAGTCCGTGCACTTACACTACTAGGCTGTACAAATGCAAGTAGTATGTAAATATCGGACGTGGGAGAAAGAAGTGTGGTCATTTCCTTCTGGGAAGTTAAATTAAGATTTCAGAAACTTAAAACCATCTTCAGCCCCACCGACCCTTGAGTCCTGTTCTCTCGCTCTCTTCCGCCGACAGTATGAGTTTCACCACTCGCTCCACCACCTTCTCCATCAACTACCGGTCCCTGGGCTCCGTCCAGGCGCCCAGCCATAGTGTCCGGCAGCAGTGCAGACAGCGTCTATGCAGGCGCCAGGGGCTCGGGCTCCCGGATCTCCGTGTCCCACTCCACCAACATGCGGAATAGCTGGGGGTCCGGGGGCCTGGCCACAGGGATGGCCGGGGGTCTGGCAGGAATAGGGGGCATCCAGACTGAGAAGGAGACCATGCAAGAGCTCAACGACCGCCTGGCCTCCTACCTGGACAGAGTGAGGAGCCTGGAGATCGATAATCGGAGGCTGGAAAGCAAAATCCAGGAACACCTGGAGAAGAAGGGGTCCCAGGTCAGAGACTGGGCGCATTACTTCAAAATCATGGAGGACCTGAGGGCTCAGATCTTTGCAAATTCTGTGGACAATGCCCACATTGTTCTGTAGATTGACAATGCTCGTCTTGCTGCTGATGACTTTAGAGTCAAGTATGAGACAGAGCTGGCCATGCGCCAGTCTGTGGAGAGCGACATCCATGGGCTCCGCAAGGTCATTGATGACACCAATATCACTCGGCTGCAACTGAGACAGAGATCGAGGCTCTCAAGGAGGAACTGGTCTTCATGAAGAAGAACCAGGAGGAGGAAGTAAAAGGCTTACAAGCCCAGATTGCCAGCTCTGGGTTGACTGTGGAGGTAGACGCCCCCCAAATCCCAGGACCTCAGCAAGATCATGGCGGACATCCGGGCCCAGTATGACGAGCTGGCTCGGAAGAACCGAGAGCTGCTGGACAAGTACTGGTCCCAGAAGATTGAGGAGAGAATCACAGTGGTCACCTCACAGTCCGCCGAGGTCGACGCTGCCGAGATGACACTCATGGAGCTGAGACGTACAGTCCAGTCCTTGGAGATCGACCTGGACTCCATGAGAAATGTGAAGGCCAACTTAGAGAACAGCCTGAGGGAGGTGGAGGCCCGCTACACCATGCAGTTGGAGCAGCTCAACGGGGTCCTGGTGCACCTGGAGTCAGAGCTGGCACAGACCCGGGCAGAGGGGCAGCGCCAGGCCCAGGAGTACGAGGCCCTGCTGAACATCAAGGCCAAGCTGGAGGCTGAGATTGCCACCTACCGCCGCCTGCTGGAAGACGGGGAAGACTTCAATCTTGGTGATGCCCTGGACAGCAGCAACTCCATGCAAACCATCCAAAAGACCATGACTCGCAGGATAGTGGACAGCAAAGTGGTGTCTGAGACCAACGACACCAAAGTTCTGAGGCATTGAGGCAGTAGGACCAGAGTGCCCTTATACCAATAAAAAGTTCACAGGTCATTGACAAAAAAAAAAAAAAACATCTTCATAGTGAGGTGTCCAGAGCCCTTTGAAAAGTTTTTAAATGTCTACAAATAAAAGGTGGTGCCACAGTTAGGACTGTGGTTTTAGTTATTGGGATGGGTCAAGAAAGAAATCAGTTAACCCCAAAGTTTCCAATGCCACCTAGTATGGACACACATATTTGGGAAGGACAAACACTAGCTACTGTTTATAAGAGAACTTACTGTGTGTCGGGCAATGTTTTGAGAGCTTTCATGCTCTATTTTATTTAATCATCCCAACAACCCTGTGAGGTAGGTATTATTATTATCCTCCATTTTACAGATGAGAAAATGAGACAACTTTTCCAAAATTACACAGATTTAAGTGGCAACACGGAGATTTGAACCTGGGAAGTCTGTCTCTCTGTCTGGGGCACCTAACTGCTAGGCCAAACTGATCTTGCCAAAGCCTATAAGGCAGGGTTTAACCACACCTGCTACAAAAGGAGCCAGATTATGACATTATCCTGTTGGCTTCAAGCAGCCGGCCAACCCCTGCCCAAATCTGGCCCAAAGCATTTTGCTTTGCAACTTGTTCTAAATCGAGTTTAAAGCCCCTTGTGTTGACTCTAGCAGTTTTCACAAGCACCAGCATATCCTGGCCCCAATCTACCCCGTACCATTCTCACACAGTCACACTGCTCTTTCAGATTGGCCTATCATAGAGAAAAAAACAATGTCCTATGTTTTTCCCAAGGGAAAAGTAAATCTTAAGCCTCTCCCTTGTCTTCTTGTCCGTGTGTGTGTCTTTGCCTTTCTGTGGTATAGCAGAAAGACAACAGGCTTCAGTCAGATAGATCTGGATTCAAATCCTGCTTCCTCCACTTCCAGGCTGGGAGACCTTGGGCAGGTCACTTTGCCTCCGTTTGCTCATCTGTGAAAACAGGATAATCATAGCAGCTGCCTCACAGGTTGCTGGGGGGATAAAGTGAGTAGGTAATGAGAACACATAGCACTGCAGGGGAGAAAGAAGTCTAACATGGCTGAAGCATTGCATAGGAGGAGGTAAGAAGGGCCGAGGTCAGAGGGAGAGGTCTTGAATGCCTAGACAAAGGGGCTAAACTCTTTTTAAGAGGCAATGGAGTCTTCGAAGGTCTTTGCACCAGGAGATGACATGATTGTGATGAACAGTTATTGAGTGCTTATTCCATCTTAGGCATGGTTCTTTACTAGGTCCTCACAACAGGCCTATGAAGAGGTACTACTATTTTTCCTATTTTGCAGATGAGGAAACAGAGACTCAGAAAGATGAATTCACTTGCCCTAGATCACTCAGCTTATAAATGGCAGAGTCCACTCCCTTAACCACAAGGCTGTGTTATTTTGAGACAACTGCATCAAGCAGGGTTGTACACAGTAGACTGGAGGGAAGAGAATAAAGCAGAGACTAGTTCAGGAGGCCATTACAGCCATCCAGGTGATGAGGCTCAAAGGCAGTAACCATAGCGGGACGGTGCAGTGTGGGCAGTGGTACAGACCCTGAGCAGGCAGCCTTCCAGAACTGGCAACTGAAGTAGAGGGGTTAGATCTAGCCCAGAGATGTGGGGGTGTTTTTGCCACTCCCCCAAGGTTCTTGGGGAAAAAATAGTTGTCAACATTCAAAAGTGGGACAATTTACGTTAAAATCTGAATTTCTGTCTTCCTCTTGATGAGCCAGAGGTTCTGGCAGCATGGGGCTGGCATTCCCATGGGACACCAATGGGTGGGGGTTGGCAGTAGCTTCCTCCTTTAGACAGGGGCATGCCCCAACGCCATCTGGGACCTGCTTCTCTCCTTCATCTGACCTGTAAACCTTATCCTGGGAGGAGAGTTTGCAGGGGAGGAGCTAGTTTGGGAGAGGAGAGAAGTGCTGTTTCTATAAAGAAAGCAAGCTCAGGGCCAAGAGAAGGAAGAGAGAAGGCAGGGAGGGGAGGGGGCAGGGAGTGGGCCTAGAGATGACAATTGGCATGATAAGAAGGGTCTAAGATCATGGAAGGGGGTGGTCATTTGAGGTCCAGGCTTTTTAGAAAAGCAATTGAAGGCATTTACTGATGGAGAGATAGGTAAAGGGAAGAGAGACAGAGACAGACAGGGGAGAGGGGAAGCAGTGTCTAAAATCCAGATGTTCTGGCAAAAGGTAAGAGGCCACACTGCAGATGTACTGGGAAGCTGTGGGAGGAGAGAGGTTGTGTTCAGAACAAAGAATTAAAGAGTAAGATATCATGATAAAAATGTGTCCATGAATGAGGGGGAGAGTAAATCAGAGATATTCAGGATAAGAAACTGAGAGGCCAGGTTTTTACCACAGCGGTGATCATAGTCTCAAAGCAGCCATTCCTCAGTATGCCCTTGGTTATCAGTCCTGAACTTCCTTTGCAAAGGCAAATAGTGGAGTGTCCCCAGGGAACAGATGGATTGGTATCTGCCCCTCCAGCCCTGTAGCCCCACAGCTAGGGCATGAGGCTGTCAGCTTTAGGCACAATGGAGCAGTGGCTGTCCAGAATCAAGACACACACGTGCTGAACAAGGGAGAAGAGAAGTGAGAGCTGCCATGACTGAGTCTTCTCTTTGGGGTCCTGCACATCTTTAAAATAGACCATTCCCTTGATAAAATGGTGGGCATGAGCCGGACAAGAACAGATAAAATTTGGGAGAGAGTATCAAGTCCGAAGAAGGCATCTCCCAGTGGCACAGCTTTATCACACGTTCCATTGAGGCAAGAGTTTCACATCCTGGCTAGCGTTCAGAGAGGGAGAAAGCAAGGCAGAGAGAGAAGGGAAATGAGCTTTTGCCAACAATCAGAATGGAAGGGATCACTAAAGCAGTTCAAAGTCACACCAATGCCACAATCTGCTTTTCTGCATTTGTGGACACAGCCTGTATGTTTCTAGAGACCAGATGAGGGGCTATTTTGTGCTCTTGCCAATATTTAGTGAAGACAGTTTCCTCCTTTTGTCCCTATGAAAAATTAAAATGAAATTTTAAAACCATAGCTGTAGCAGCAGCAGAGAAGGCCCTACGTAACCCACAAGCAGTTCCCAGGGATGAGATTATTTCTCCTGCTCCAGAGATCAGAATGTTTTACACATAATTACTACTGTTTCCCTTCTGATTAACACCTGATTCTGGAGAACAGCTACTCTGCAAAACATCAGCATTTATGTGATAAGCCTCAAACTATTTATTTGGTTTATTTTTGAAATAAGCCTTACATCGTAGCACCATTTCACTGTTCTGTATGCTTTCTTTCCTCCTGAATAAAACCTTGGACTTGGGCTTAATTGAGTTTCTAGTAGAGATAATAAACGGAGAAGCTCCCACCCAAAATTTTTTCCCACTGGAAATATTTTCAATAAGGGAGTAGAACTTCCCGAATAGCTGTGTTGAAAGCTGGTGTTTCTTCCCAGTGAAACAACCATTTCAAGCCTCTGGAAATTGCCTTCAGGGCACACAAGAAGTGGAGAAACATTTATTCAAGAAAATCTACTAAATCTTGGTAGCAATAGTGAGAGTCTATGACATTTGTGCCATGACCTGCTCCAATTCTGCCCCTCTCCCAGCTCCATGTTACAAAAGCACTGTTCTGGACAGGAGTGGCCAAGACAGCAGGGCTCTCTCTTCTCCCAGCTCTCAGTCTGTGGGCTACAGTTTCATCCCAGGAGCATGTCTCATCTTCCCAGCTCATTACTGCAGAAGATCTATTCTGGGTGGGAGTGGCCAAAAGGACTGATCTGCCTCCTCCCACTCAGCCTCAACTTGTAGTGCAGAAGCTCTACCCCAGGCACAGCAGGCCAAAACCATGGGCTTCTATCATCCCACCCCAGTGGGCTCATAGGATGGAGGTTCCATATTGAGAGAGGCAAGTTGAGAAGATGAGGAACTACCATTCCCTCCCCAGTACCCACTCATAGAGCAAGAGGTGTGGTGTCACTCCAGGAAAAGTGGGCACTTTTCTATTTCTAGCTCCAGTGTAGTAGCCTAGAGGCTCCATCAGGAGCAGAACCTGAAGGTAAGCCACGAGGATGGAGAGCTCCACAGAACAGAGGATGGAGAAGTTCATGCCTAAAAGCACTGTTGAAAACAATGGATATCTTGGTATCAGGCAGTTATGAGGGGGCTGGTAGCTTCATGAAACTAGTAGCAACAAGAAAAACGGCAGACCAGCCAGAAGGTTACCAGAAAAAACCATGGAAAGAAATAGCCAAGAAGATGCCTCATGGGATCACACTATGGATCTAGAAGGCTGTGCACATGCACTAGGCTGCACCCACTTCAAGAGCAATCAGAGTAGGACACGGGAAAGACTTGAAAACATTCCCCAAGCCACACACAGCTCAAGCAACAAAGGACACAAGCTTGACTGGCTCACAACCTCTGACCAAATACTGATTGAACAATAAGCTACTCTGAACCAGGGGCCACTCCTAGGAAGCCAGGCTTAAAATTAAATCACACCCATCCCTGGTGATCTGGTGGATTGCACATATGCCTAAGACATTGTCCTCTCAGGAATGACTGGAGAGAGAACTTCTAAGCTACTAGTTCCTGGTTGAACATAGGGCAAAATTGTAAACTCCCTGACCTGTGGAAGCAGTCTCCAAGCCACCCCCCACATACACACACACTCATCTCCAACAGTAAAGATAGTCAATAGAGATTTTGCAATCTGAACAACAACAACAAAATGAACAGAGCCTCAGAGAGACATGGGGCATCATTAAGTGCACCAGCAAATACATACATAATGGTAATACCGGAGGGAGAGGTGACAGAGAAAGGGACAGACAAAATATTTAAATAAATACTGGCTGCAAATAACTCAAATTTGATGAAAAACATTAGTATGTACATCCAAGAAGCTCAATGAACTTCAAGTAGGATAAAGACAGTGATTAGATGTCTCACAGTTGCTGAAATATTGGAATGTTGAAAGGCAAAGAGAAAATCTTGAAAGCTTGAGAAAAATAATTCATCACATAAAAGTAAACCCCAATAAGATAACAGCTAACTTCTCAACAGAAACAATGGAGGCCAGAAGGCAGTGAGATAACATATTCAAAGTGCTGAAATAAAAAAAAAAAAACCTGTCAGCCTCTAACCCCAACATAACTATCTTTCAAAAATGAAGGTAAAATAAAGACAGTCCTGGAAAAAAAGAAATACTAAAAAATACTAAAGGAAGTTTGTCAGGCTGAAAGGAAGTGACACCAGACAGCAATTCAAATTCACACAAATAATCAAAGAACCCTGGTAAAGGTAATTACGTAGATAATGATAAAAGACAGAATTGTCTATTCTCTTAACTGATTTTAAAAGCAATTTCATAAACAATATTTATAAAATTGCATTGTTTGTCATATAATATATGGAAATATAATATGTTTGACAACAACAGCATAAAGGAGGTGGTTGGGAACAGAGGGATATTGGAATAAGGAAATGACACTAGGTAGTAACTCAAATCCACAGGAAGAAACGAAGAGAACCAGCAATGGTAATTAAGAAGGTTAGTATTTTTAAAACTCTATAAATATATTTGTGCTCTCCTTTCTTCTATTAGCTTCTTTAAAAGACATAAGATTATATAAAGTAATCCTTGTAACTGGGTATTGGATCTGTGACATACATGGACATGATATCTATAATAATAGCACAAAAGTGGGAGAGGGAAAGGAAACATAAAAATAAAGTTTCTGTATCTCATTTGAATTAATTTAGTACAAATTTGAAGTAGATTCTGATAAGTTAAGATGTATATTGTAAAAAAAAAAAGGATGGAATTTTCAGTATGAAAAAAAGATGTACATTGTAACCTTAGAACGATTAAGAAAACGACATAAAAAACATAGTTTAAAAGTGACTAAAGGAATTAAAATGCTACACTAGAAAATATTTACTTAATGCAAAAGAAAGCAGTAAAAGAGGAACAGAAGAACAAAAAAAGATGTGAGACATACAGAAAACAAAAAAGCAAAATGGGCTTATGAAACTAAAGAAAAAAGAGCAAACTAAACCCAGAGCAAGAAGAAGCAAGGAAATAAGAAACACAGAGGAAATAAATGAAATAAAGAATAGAAAAATAGAGAAAATCAACAAAACCAAAAGTTGATTATTTGAAAAAAAAATCAACAAAACTGACAAATCTTTAACTAGACTGGCCAAAAGAAAAGTAGAAAAGACTCATCACTACTGATCTTACAGAAATAAAAAGGAAAATAAGCAAATACTATAAACTATATGGCAACAAATTAGCTACCTTAAATAAAATAGACAAATTCCTAGAAAGAACTTCTACAACTGACTCAAGAAGAAATAGAAAATCTGAATAGACTTATAACAAAGAGATTGAATTAATAATTTTTTAAACTTCCCACAATAAAGTTTAAGCCCAGATGGCTTCACTGATGAATTCTACAAAATATATTAAGAAAAATTGACACCAATACTTCAAAAACTTCCAGAAAATAGAGGAGGAGCTAACACTTCCAGACTCATTTTATGAGGCCAGCATTATCCTGATAACAAAGCCAGAAAAAGACATCACAAGAAAACTACAGACCAATATCCCTTATGAACATAGATGCAAAAGTCCTCAACAAAACACTAGCAGACCAAATCCAGCAGCATATAAAAAGGATTATACACTGTGAACAAATGAGATTTATTCCAGGAATTTAAGATTGGTTTAACATTTGAAAGTGAATTAACAATTATTAGAATAAAGGGCAAAAACCATATGTTCATTTCAATAGATGTGGAAGAAGTATCTGACAAAATCCAACACACTTTTATGATAAAAACCCTCAAGCTACTAGGAATAGAAGGAAACTTCCACAACTGGATAAAGGATATCTATGAAAAACTCACAGCTCATATCATATTTAATGGTGAAAACCTGAAACCTTTCCCCTAAGACAAGGATGCCTGCTCTTGCCACTTCTGTATAACATTGTAAGGGAGGTTCTAGCCAGGGCAATTAGGTTACCAAAAAAAAAAGAAAGAAAGAAAAGAAAAGAAAGGAACCACAATGAGATCTCATCTAATTCCAGTGAGAATGGCTTTTATCAAAAAGTCCCAAAACAACAGATGCTGGCATGGATGTGGAGAGAAAGGTACACTTATACACTGTTGGTGGGACGGTAAACTAGGATAACCTCTATGGAAAGTAGTTTGGAGATACCTCAAAGAACTAAAAGTAGACCTACCATTTGATCCAGCAATCCCACTACTATGTATTTACCTAAAGGGAAAAGAAAAAGACGTTTTATAAAAAAGACACTTCCACTCGAATGTTTATAGCAGTGTAATTCACAATCGCAAAGATGTGTGGAAACAACCCAAGTGCCCATCAATACATGAGTGGATTAATAAAATGTGGTATATGTATACCATGGAGCGCTACTCAACCATTAAAATTTGTGATCTAGTATCTTTTGTAACAACCTGGATGGAACTGGAGACCATTCTTAGTGAAGTACTGCAAGAATGGAAAAACAAACACCATATGTACTCAACACTAAATAGGAACTAATCTATCAACACTTAATGTGCACATAAGACTCAAGAGAAATCAAGTAGGTGGGAGGGGGGAAGAGGGGATGGGTAAATTCACACCTAACGGGTATAATGCACACTAACTGGGTAAAGGGCACACTTATCACTTTGACTCAAACTGTACAAAAGCAAATTATGTAACCAAAACGTATGTGCCCCCATAAAATTCTGAAATAAAAAAAGACAAAAGAAACAAAAGACAAAAGAAAAAAAGAAAAGATTAAAAAGGAAGAAGTAAAACTATCTTTATCTGCAGATGACATGATCCTGTATATAGAAAATCCTAACGAAACCATTAAAAATCTATTAGGACTAATAAATGAATTCAATAAGGTTGCAGGATACAAGATTAATACGAAGAAAGCTAATGTATTTCTTTCTATACACTAGCCTGAATAATTTGAAAATGAAATTAAGAAAACAATTTGATTTACAAGGGCATTAAAAAGAACAATATTTAATGATAAATTTAGCAAAAGAAATAAAAAGTTCACACTCAAACTATAAAACGTTGTTGAAAGAAATTTAAAAATATATAAATGAATTGGAAGACATGCAATATTCATGTGTCAGAAAACTTAATATTGTTAAAATGGAAATATGCCCAAACTGATGTACAGATTCAATATAATCCCTAATGAAAACCCCAGCTTTCTATTTTGGAGAAAGTGACAAGCTGATCCTATAATCCATATAGAAATAAAAGGGGCCCAGAATAGCCAAAACATTCTTAAAAAAGAACAGCAAAGTTGGAGGACTCCCATTTTCCAGTATCAAAACTTACTACAAAGTTACAATAATCAAAACAGCATGGTGAGAGCACAAGACTAGAAATACAGATCGATTGAATAGAACTGAGACATAATAAATAAATCCTAAAGTTATGGAGTTATGGTCTTGATTTTTGACAAAGGTGCCAAGACAATTAAATGGGGAAAGAAAAGTCTTTTCAACAAATGATTCTGGACAACCATATAGCCACATGCAAAATAATGAAGTAGGACCTCTGTCTGAGACCATACACAAAAAAGTTAACTCAAAGAGTATAGACAAAATTTAAAAGCTAAAACTATAAAACTCTTAGAATAAAACAGAAGCAAATCTTCATGGTATTGTGTTAGGCACTGATTTCTTACATATGACATTAAAAATACAAGCAAAAAAAGAGAAGACTGATTAAGTTGGACTTCATTAAAATTAAAAACTTTTGGCCGGGTATGGTGTCTCATGCCTGTAACCCTAGCACTTTGGGAGGCCAAGGCAGGAGGATTGCTTGAGGCCAGGAATTGGAAACCAGCCTGAGCAACATACTGAGACCTTTTCTCTATAAAAAAATTTAAAAATAAAAAAAATGAATTGGGCATGTGGTGTGTGCCTATAGTCCCAGCTACTTGGGAGGCCAAGGCAGGAGGAAAGCTTGAGCCCAGGAGTTTGAGGTTGCAGTGAGCTATGATGATGCCACTGCACTCCAGCCTGGGCAACAGAGTGAGACTCTGTCTCAAAACAGAACAAAACAAAACAAAGCAAACAAAACCCTTTTGTGCTTCAAAGGATACCATCAAGAAAGGGCAAAAATAGTTCACATTACATAAATATTCATAGCAGCATTAGTCATAATATCCAAAAAGTGAAAACAACCCAAATGTGTATCAACTGGTAAATGGATAAATAAAATGTGGTATAGTTATAATATGGAATATTACTCAGCAATAAAACAAAGTGACAGGTTCCTCTTCCAGCATGACAGTGTGAGGAGCTCTAGAAACTGTCTAGCAAAACTAGTGAAAATTGTTTTTAAAAAACTAATGATTGACTTCTGGCTTATGGTTTACTATGTAAGGCATTTAGAAGTCACTACTCCATCCTAACAAGGAAAAAGCTGAACATACTGAAAGAACAACTCTTCTTAGATCTATCAGAAAAATCAGGTCACAGGACAAACCACTACCCTCAAAATTGGAGACAGACAGATACAGACAATTACAACTAATGGGAGCAGAGACTCACAAGCACAAACCAGTACTGAGGTAGGAAAACCTGAATTGTAATTGACAAATTATTGGAGGCTCAGTGAAGACAAGTCTGACAACAGTTAGTTAACACCAACTGTCTTATGGGCCATAAAACATACCTTCACAAGTTTAAAGGAATAGAAATCATACAATGTCTGTTTTCAGACCACAATGGAATTAAACTAGAAATCAATAACAAAAAGATATCTGAAAAATTCCAAAATACTTGGAGGTTAAATAATGTACTTCTAAATAACACATGGGTCAAAGAAGAAATCTCAAGAGAAATAAATACTATTTTCAACTAAATGAAAATTAAAATATAACTTGTCAAAAATGTTGGGATGCAGCAAAAGCAGTGCTTAGAAGGAAATTTATAATATTGGATGCATATATCAGAATAGAAGAAAGACCTAAAAACAATCTAAGCTTCTACTTTTGGAAATCAGAAAAAGCAAATTAAATGCAAAGTAAGCAGAAGAAAATAAATAATGAAAATCAGAGCAGAAATCAATGAAATTGAAAGAAGGAAATCACTAGAGAAAATCAACAAAACCAAAAGCTGATTCTTTGAAAAGATCAATAAAATCAATAAGCCTCTAGCTAGGCTAAGAAAAAAAGAAAGAGGACACAAATTACTATTACTACAAATGAAAGGGGGGACATCACTAGAATAATAAAGGAATCAAAAGAATAACAAAGGAGTATTCAATGAACAACTAACTCTATGCCCACAAATTCAACAGCCTAGATGAAATGGGTGAATTCTTTGAAAGACACAGTCTGCCAAAATTCACCCAAAAAAGAAATAGACAATCTGAATAGGCATATATCTATTAAAGAAATTAAATCAGTAATTATTAATAATAACTTTCCAAAACAGCACCAAGCTCAGATGGGAATTCACTGGTAAATTCTATCAAAGGTTTAAGGAAGATTATAAAAATTCTCTACAATCTTTTCCATAAGATAGTAGCAGAGGGAATACTTCCTAACTCATTCTGTGAGGCCAGCATTATCCTAAAACCAAAACCAAAGACATTGCTATTACAAGAAAACATAAGACCAGCATCTCTCATGAGCATATATGCAAAACTCCTCAACAAAATATTATCAAATTGAATCCAATAATGTATGACACGAATTATACATCACAGCCAAGTGGGATTTATCCCAGGTATGAAAGGCTGGTTCTACATTCAAAAATCAGTTCATATAATCAATCCATCACATCAACAGGATAATTAAGAAAAATCATGATTGTACCAATAGATGCAGAAAAAGCTTTTGATGAAAATGCCAACACTCATTCATGATAAAAAAAACTCTCAGCAAACTAGGAATACAGGGGGCATCCTCAAATTAATAAAGAACATCTAAAAAAAAACCTACTACTAACATCACACTTAATGGTGAGAAACAAAGCTTTCCCACTAAGATCAAGAACAAAGGATGACTGTCCCCCTCACCACTGCTTTTCAACATCTTACTGGAAGGTCTAGGTAATGCAATGAAAAATAAAAGGTAAACAGATTTGGAAGGAAGAAATAACTGCTTGTGTTCACAGATGACATGATCATCTATGTAGAAAATCTGAATCAACAAATAAACTTCTGCAACTAATAACTGATAATAGCAAGGTTGTAGGATACAAGGTTAATATACAAAAGCCAACTGCCTTCCTACATACCAGCAATGAATAAGTGGAATTTGAAATTAAAAACACATTACTATTGTACTTGCTTTGCCAGCACATTTACTAAAATTGAAACAATACAGAGAAGATTAGCATGTCCCTGGTGCAAGGATGACATACAGATTTATGAAGCCTTCCATATTTTTGGAGTATGTTTACCTTAAACTCATCAAATTGTGCATATTAAATATGTCCTTTTTATGTCAATCATCAACAAAGTGCTTTTAAAAAACACATTATCATTTATATTGGCACCCCCCAAAATTAAATGCTTACATATAAATCTAACATCATGTATATAAGATGTCTATGATGAAAAATTATAAAACTATGATGAAAGGAATCAAAGTACTAAACAAATGGGGAGATAGTCCATGTTCATGAATAGGAAGACTCAATATTGTCAAGATGTGAGTTCTTCTTCCCAATTTGATGATAGATTCAATGCAATTCCAATCTAAATCACAGCAAGTTGTTTTGTGAGTATCAATAAACTGATTCTCAAGTTTATATGGAGGCAAAAGACACACAATAACCAACTCAATATTGAAGAGGAAGAAAACAGTTGGAGGATTGACACCACTCACTACTATAAAGCTGCAGTAATTGAGGCAGTGTGCTATTGGTGAATGAAAAGACAAATACAACAATGGAACAGAATAAAGAGCACAGAAACAGACTCACATAAGTATAGTCAACTGATCTTTGACGAAAGAGCAAAGGCAATAAAATGGAGCAAGCATAGTCTTTTCAACAAATGCTGCTGGAACAACTGAACATCTACGTGCCAAAAAAATGAATCTAGACACAGACCTTATACCCTTCACAAAAATAAACTCAAAATAAATCACAGACCTAAATGTAAAATGCAAAACTATACACACCTATAAGATAATACCAGAAAAAAATCTAGATGATCCTGTATATGATAATGAATTTTTTAACTTTGATTATAAGGTTATTTATAATTTTGATATCTTAGCTTCATCTAGAGCTTGACAATTTTTCTTAAATTATTAATAATAATTTTAGAGCAGTTTTAGATTGACAATAAAATTCAGTGGAAAGTACAGAGAGTTCCAATATACTCCCTGTCCCCATACATGCACAACTTCCACACTATCAACATCCTGCACCAGAGTAGTATGTTTGTTACAATCAATAAAACTACATTGCAATTTTCTGGTGAGTACATGTGATGCTTGTTTTTCCATTCTTGGGATACTTCACTTAATATAATGGGTTCCAACTCTCTCCAGGAGAACCAAAGAGATGTCGTATCACCGTTATTTCTTATAGCTGAATAGTAATTCATGGTATACATATACCACAATTTACTAATCCATTCATGAATTGATGGGCATTTGGGTTGTTTCCACATCTTTGCAATTGTGAATTGTGCTGCTATAAACATTCGGGTACAGGTGTCTTTGTCATAGAATGACTTTTGTTCCTTTGGGTAGATGCCCAATAATGGGATTGCTGGATCGAATGATAGGTCTACTTGAATCTGTTTAAGGTATCTCCATAATGCTTTCCACAGGGGTTGCACTAGTTTGCAGTCCCACCAGCAGTGTATGAGTGTTCCTGTCTCTCTGCATCCACGCCAACATGTGTTGTTTTGGGACTTTTTGATAAAGGCCATTCTCACTGGAGTTAAGTGATATCTCATTGTGGTTTTCATTTGCATTTCCCTGATGATTAGGGATGTTGAGCATTTTTTCATATGTTTGTTAGCCATTCTTATATCTTTTTTGAAAAATTTCTATTCATGTCTTTTGCCCACTTTTTGATAGGGTTGTTTGATTTTTTGTTGCAGATTTTCCTGAGTTCTAAGTAGATTCTTGTTATCAGTCCTTTATCTGATGTGTAGTATGTGAAAATTTTTTCCCATTCTGTAGGTTGTCTGTTTACTCTCATGACTGCTTCTTTGGCTGTACAGAAGCTTTTTAATTTAATCAGGTCACCAGAAAATTGGTTTCCCTGATCATCACCTAAATGCACATTTGGGAATGCTACCAATTGGATATCAGACTGAGGTGGGGGGCGGGGGGAGGGGATGGGTGTATGCCTACATGATGAGTGCGTTGGGCACCGTCTGGGGAATGGTCACGCTTGAAGGTGCTGACCCGGGGAGATGGGGGGTGGGGAGAGGGGATGGGAGTATAACTACGTGATGAGTGCAGTGCGCACTGTCTGGGGAATGGGTATGCTTGGAGATTTGACTTGGGGGGATGGGCAGTACATGGGCAATGTATGTAACCTGAACTTTTGTACCCCCATAATAAGCTGAAATAAATAAAAAAATAATAATAAAGTTACAAAAGTATTACATTAATGCAAACTGTCATAAGGAATCCTCTTCCCTCCCCTTGAAAGTAAACATTTTAGATTTGGTGTATATCCTTCTAGAGCATTTTATATGTTTGCATAGTTTTTTTAAGTTATAAATAAGACCATGTCACAAGTAAAAAAAAAAAAACTACATTGCAATAACTTTTTAGATCCAACATCAAAGGCACAATGCATAAAAGAATTAATAAGCTGGACTCATTAATGTTAAGAATTCTGCTCTGTGAAAGACACTGTAAGAGAATGAAAAGATAAGCCACAGATTGGAAGAAAATATTTGCAAAAGACTTTTATGATAAAGTACTGTTATCTAAAACATACAAAGAAGGGGATTGGGCAAAGATGGCAGACTAGAAGCAGCCCGTGCATGCTGCTCTCAAGGAGAAAGATCGAAAGTTGCAAGTAGATGTGCACCTATGGATGGACTTTCTTGGAGAGAGCATTGTAAATTATCAGAGAAATAATGGGAGACATAGTGAAGGAGAGGGAAATGGGGTGACCCACTTGGAAAGATTGAAAGGTATCTGGAAGAGGCATCCACATGTGTGGAAAGATAGGAAGACAGAACTCTGAGGCTCCAGGCTCCCCCAGCAGACACTGTGACCTGAGCTGTGAAGGGGCCCCCACCACTATTGAAGACCTCAGGACTGGTCAGGGAGCTGCTGGAAGACTGTGCGGTGACATTGTACCAGACAGCAGACACAGCAGGGACATGGTGGCTTCCGTTCCCAGGCTGCTGCAACTGATGACCTTCTGAGCTCTCAGGTCCAAAGCACCTGGACTAGGGCTTGGCTTTGCTGTAACTACCTCCACACTGCCCCTGCCAGGCTGTGGGGAAGTGTGCAGGGAGAGCAGACACTCTTGCGTACCCCATGACTGGGAGCCAAGCATCCCTCCATTCCACAGAGGATTTGAACAGAACAAGTGCCACTGACATCACTTGAGAAACCCTGTGGTAACTGCCTCAATGGGACCTGCACAGGAAAAGAGCCCTAGCTATCTGGCAGCCCAGCCCTACCCCCGAGACTCCCACACTACCCCTCCCCCCCGGCCCCAAGGCCCTGCCCCTGCAAATCCTGCAGCCATGCCCCCGAGGTGCCCATCCAACTGCCTCACCCCATGGACCTGCCCCTGAGGCTCTTGCACTGTTGCCAGCCCCCAGGTTATGCACCCAGGCTGCCCCACTGCCACCTGGCACCATGGCCACAGCCCTGAGGCCCCAGCGGCTGCCCACCCCAGCTGCCACTGCCACTGCTGCAGGAAGCAATATCCCCCAACACCAGCTTCTATGGGGAGGGACTCACCCAGCCCCCACCCAAGTATCTAACAGTAGCCTGGGGGAACAACCCACAACTCCACACAAAGATCATCCAGCACCAGCTTGGACTGTGAAAATCACAGAGGAATGGGACAACACTGAACAGCTTCAATACAGGTTCTCAGTGCATCCATCCCTCTCCTGCTGGATCAATCTTCCGGAAAAGGACATAGAAGTGCCATCGAGGGACTTCTTCTAAGTAAGAAAGTTCCCAGCATAGGAGAACAGATGTGCCACAAACCTATCTACCCTGAACTGAGAGAAGAGGTTTCAGATGAGAAGACACCAACAAAAAAATTCTGGCAGCATGACAAAGCAAGCTAGTTTGACACCCCAAAAGATCACAATAGATCCACAGCAATGGACTGCAACCAAAAGGAAATTGCTGAAATGTCAGAAATGGAATTCAGAATATGGATGGCAAGTAAGATGGATGGCATTGAAGAGAAAGTTGCAAATCAACACAAAGAAGCCCCCACACACAAAAAAAAATTTCAGGACATGAATGAAAGAAAATGAAAAAGTCACTAACGAGACAAACAACATAAGAAAGGATATAACAGAACTTAAAAGAATGAAAGAGCCATTTAAGGAATTTCAAAATACAGCAGAAAGCTTCAACAACATGCTAGACCAAGCAGAAGAAAGAATCTCAGAGCTTGAAAACAAGACTTTGAACTAACCCAGTTAGTCAAAGATGCAGAAAAAATAATAAAGAAGAATGACCAATCACTCAGAGAAATATGGGACTATATGAAGTGAGCCAATATACAAATTATAGGCAGCCCTGAGGGAGAAGAAGAAAAAGCAAAAAGCATGGGAAACCTATTTGACGGAATTATTGAGGAAAACTTCTCTGCTATCTCCAGATATTCAGATATCCAGATAAAAGATGGTCATAGAACACCGGGAAGATTCATAGCAAATAGGACATCTCCAAGACACATTGTCATTAACCTGGCCAAATTCAAAATGAATGAAAAGAATTCTACAAGCTCCAAGATGAAAGCAACAACTAACCTACAAAGGAAAATCCATCAGGCTAATAGCAGACTTCTCAGCAAAGATCTTACAAACCATAAGGGATTGGGGCCCCATTTTTAGTCTTCTTAAACAACAATGGCCAGCCAAGAATTCTGTATCCTGCGAAACTAAGTTTCATAAGTAATGGAGAAATAAATACTTTTCCAGACAAGCAAACACTAAGGGAATTTGTCACTACTAGACCTGCCCTACAGGAAATACCCAAAAGTGAACAATACAGGGAACAGCACAATGGATACCCACCAGTGTAAAAACACCTAAAAGTTATAGCTCACACCTCTTATAAAATAATAACACAAGCGGGAAAACAAAACAAGGTATCATCCAATGTGATGAACAGAACAGTACCCCACGTGTCAATACTAACACTGAACATGAACGGTCTTAATGCCCCACTGAAAAGACACAGACTGACTGACTGAATGAGAAAATCATAGCCCAAGTATATGCTGTCTCTAAGAAATCCATCTAACTCATAAGGACTCACACAAATTCAAGGTAAAGGGATGGAAAATATATTCCATGCAAATGGAAACTAAAAGGAAGCAGGTGTAGCCACTCTCATATCAGATAAAATAGACTTGAAATCAACAACAGTAAAAAGAAAGACAAATATGGTCATTATATAATGGTAAAGGGAGCAATTCAACAAGAAGACATAACAATCCTAAATATATATACACCCAACACAGGAGCTCACAGATTCATAAAACAAATTCTACTAGATCTAAGCAAAGAAATAAACAGTAGCATCATGATTTCTGGGGACTTCAACACCCCACTGACAGAACTGGACAGATCACTGAAGCAGAAAATCAATAAAGAAACACTGGACTTAAATGGGACTCTGGAAAAAATGGAACTAGCAGACATTTACAGAACATTCTACCCAAAACTACTGAATATACATTCTTTTTATCAGCACATGAAACATTTTTCAATATTGATCATTTCTTAGGCCACAATAAATCTCTTAGACCACAAATAAGTCTCAAAAAAATCGAATTCATACTATGTACCTTCTCAGACCACAGTGGAATAAAACTAGAAATCAATTCCAAGAGAAATTCTCAAATCTACACAAAGTCATGGAAATTAAACAACCTGCTGCTGAACAATCCTTGGATTAATGATGAAATTAAGATTGAAATCTAAATATTCCTCAAGCTGAATGACAAAGGGGACACAAGCTTTTAAAATCTATGGGATACATGAAAAGCAATGCTAAAGGAAAAGTTCATAGCCTTAAATGCTTATATCAAAAAGACAGAAAGATCACAAATTATCAACCTGATTTCACATCTCAAGGAACTAGAAAAAGAATAAACCAAACCCAAAGCCAGCAGAAAAAAAGAAATAATAAAGCTCAGAGCAGAACTAAATGAGATGGAAACCAACCAACCAAAACAAACAAAAAACCCACAAAGTATCAACCAAACAAAAAGTTGGTTCTTTCAAAAGATAAAATCATAGACTACTAGCCAGATTAACTAGAAATACAAAAGAAAGGACGCAAATAAGCTGAACTAGAAATGAAAAAGGAGACATTACAACTGATACCACAGAAATACAAAATGTCATTGTGAATACTATCAAAACCTCTATACACACAAACTAGAGAACGTAGAGGAAATGGATAAATTCCTGGAAACACACAACTGCCTAAGCCTGAATCAGGAAAAAACAGAAATTCTGAACAGACCAATAATGAGCAGCAAGATTGAAGCAGTAATAAAAAATAGCCCAACAAAAGAAAGCCCTGGACCAGATGGATTCACAGCTGAATTCTACCTATCTACAGAAATTATTCCATATTATCAAGAAAGAGGGAATCCTCCTAACTCATTCTATGAAGCCAGTATCACCTTGATACCAAAGCCAGGAAAGGACACAACAACAACAACAACAACAACAAAACTACAGACCAATATCCCTTAAGAACATAGAGGCAAAAACCCTCAACCAAATACTAGCAAACTGAATTCAACAGCAAATCAAAAAGGTAACTCACTATGATCAAGTGGATTTCATCCCAGGGATACAAGGATGGTTCAACATATCCAAATGAATAAACGTGATTTACCACATAAACAGAAGCACAAACAAAGACCATGTGATCATCTCAACAGATGCAGAAAAAGCATGTGATAAAATCCAGCACCTTTAATGATAAAAAACCCCCCAACAAACTAGGCATAGAAGGAATATACCTCAAAATTATAAAAGCCATATATTACAAACCCACAGGCAAAATCATAATGAATGAGGAAAAGCTGAAAGCATTCCCACTAAAAACTGGAACAAGACAAGAGTACCCACTGTCACCACTTCTGTTCAACATACTACTGGAAATTCTACCCAGAGCAATCAGACAAGAGAAAGAAATAAAGGGCATCCAAATTGGGAAAGAGGAGATCAAACTATCCGTTTGCTGACAATATGATCTTATACCTAGAAAATCCTAAAGACTCCACCAAATGACTCCTAGAATTGATAAATAAATTCAGCACAGTTTCAGTTTATAAAATCAATGCATATAAATCAGTAACATTTCTATATACTAATAACTGTCAAACTTAGAGTCAAATAAAGGACTCAATATGATTTACAATAGCTACAAAGAAAATAAAATACCTAGGAATATACTTAACTAAGGAGGTAAAAGATCTCTACAAGGAAAGCCACAAAACACTGATGAAAGAAATTGTAGATGACACAAACAAATGGAAAATTATCCCACGCTCATGGATTGGTAGAATCAACATTGATAAAATGTCCACACTGACCAAAGTGATTTATAGATGCAATACAATCCCCATCAAAATACCAATGTCACATTTCACAAATCTAGAAAAAATAATCCTAAATTCATTTGGAACCAAAACAGAGCCTGAAGCAATCTTAAGCAGAAAGAACATATCTGGGGGCATCATATTACCTGACTTCAAATTATACTACAAGGCTACAGTATTCAAAACAGCATGGTAGTGTTATAATACTAGAGACATAGACCAATGAAACAGAATACAGAACTCAGAAATAAAGCCATAAAGCTAGGACCAACTGATCTTTGACAAAGCAGATAACATACTCTGGGGAAAGGAAGCCCTATTCAATAAATGGTGCTGGGAAAACTGGACAGCTACATGCAGAAGAATGAAACAGGACCCCTATCTCTCATCATATAGAAAAATTAATTTAAGATGGATAAAAGACATGAAACCATAAAAATCCTAGAAGAAAACATAGGAAAAATTCTTCTAGACATCAGCCTAGGCACAGAATTTATGACTAAGACCTCAAAGGCAAATACAGCAACAAAAATAAATAAATGAGACTTAATTAAATTAAAATGCTTCTGCACAGCAAAGGAAATAGTCAACAGAGCAAATAAATAACTTACAGAATGGGAGAAAATATTTGCAAACTATACATCCAACAAAGGGCTAATATCCAGAATCTACAAAGAATGCAAATCAGCAAAAAACAAACACACAAAAACACAGTAAACCACCCTATCCAAAAGTGGGCAAAATACATGAACAGTAGTTTTTCAAAAGAAGATAGAGAAAGGCCAACAAACATATGAAAAAATGTTCAATATCACTCATCATCAGGGAAATGCAAATTAAAATCACAATGAGATACCACCTTACCCCTGTCAGAATGACCATTATTAAAAAGTCAAAAAACAATAGATGTTGGCATGAATCTAGAGAGAAAAGGATGCTTATATACTGTGGGTGGGACTACAAATTAGTACAACCTCTATGGAAAACGGTATAGAGATTCCTCAAAGAAATAAATGTAGACTTACTATACTGGGTATCTACCCAAAGGAAAAAAAGTCATTTTATCAAAAAGACACCTGCACTCAAATGTTTATTGCAGCACAATTCACAATTGCAAAGATGTGGAATCCACCTAAGTGCCCATCAATTCACGAGTGTATAAAGAAAACACACACACACACACACACACACACCATGGAGTACTATGGTATATATACCACAGTATATGAATGAAATAATGTCTTTTGCAGCAACTTGGATGGAGCTGGAGACAAATATCCTAAGTAAAGAATCTCAGGAATTGAAAAACAAACACCACATGTTCTTACTAATAACTGGAAGCTAAACGATGGGTACATACAGGCACAAAGAAATGTAAAGGACATTGGAAACCAAGAAGCAAGGAGGGATAAAAATTTACCCATCAAGTACAATGAATGCTATTCTGTTGATGGGCACACTAAGAGCCCTGACTTAACCATTATACAAGCTATCCATGTAACAAAAACATTTGTACCCCCTTAATATTTTGAAATAAAAAAAATAAAAAGTCCTTCAGATTATAACCATTGTTATGTGTGTGCAATTTTATTTAACAGTGCTGTGTACATAGTGGACAAACTCTTACTTAAAACATTTAGTTTTGCCAGATATTTAGAAGTGCTTGATGTATTGAAAAGTAAAAGTAGTAGAACTCTTCTTGGAAGTAATTTTTCAAAAGTAATCAAAATTGTCTGTGAAACAAAATTGTTAAACCATAAAAATAAATAAAATATACAAAGAAGTCTTAAAATTCAACAATAAGAAAACAAAGAACATGATTTAAAAATGAGCAAAAGACCTGAACAGAATACTTCACCAAAGAAGATACACAGATGTAAAAATAAGTATATGAAGAGATATTCAACATCATATGTCATTAGGGAATTGTAAATTAAAACAACAATGAAATACTACTACACATCCCTTAGAATGGTCAAAATACAGAACACTGACAATACCAAATGCTGTCAAGGCTGTAGAACAACATGAACTCTCATTCATTGCTGGTAGGAATGCAAAACAGTACAACCACTTTGATAAACAATTTGGCAGTTTCTTACAAAACTAAACATACTGTTAGAATATGATCCAGGAATTGTGCTCCTTGATATTTAACCAAATGAATTGAAAACTTATGTCCACACAAAAACCTGAACACAGTGGTTTATAGCAGCTTTATTCATAATTGCCAAACCTTGGAAGCAACCCTTATGTTCATTAGTAGGTGACTAGAGAAATAAAACTGTGGTCCATCCAGACAATGGGACATTATTAAGTGCTAAAAGGAAATGAGCTATCAAGCCATGAAAAGACACGAAAGAACCTTAAATGCACATTACTAAGTGAAAGAAGCCAATCTGAAAGGGCTACATACTATATAATTTCACTATATGCCATTCTGGAAAAAGTCCTAGAGACTGGTCTCAAAAAATAAAAAGATCAGGGGTTGCTTGGGGTTAGCGGGAAGAGAGGGATGATTGGCAAAGCACAAAGGATTTTTAGGGCAGAGAAACTATTCTGTATGATATTTCAGTGCTGAATACATGTCGTTATACATTTGTCAAAACCCATAGAATGCACAACACCATGAATGAACCTTAATATAAACTACGGACTTTCAGTGATAACGATGTGCCAATGGAGGTTCAGTGATTATAACAAATATATTGCTGTGGTGTGGGATGTCCACAGTGAAGGAGGTTGTGCATGGTGGGGTGGGGGCAGGAGGTATATGGGAATTCTCTGAACTTTTTGCTCTATTTTTTCTGTGAACCTAAAATTACTCTATAAAAGAAAGTCTACTTTAGAAAAGTTTTAAAAGTCTACTTAAATTTTTAAGTCCCTAGAAATGGTCTTAAGGGCACATAGCAAATGAAGAAACACTTATTCAAGAAAATCTACTAAATTTCAGTATGAAAAGTCAGACTCTGGGGTATTGGAAACAAGATTTACTCATTCCCTTCTCCCTCCCAATGTAAGGAAACAGAAATTCCACTCCATACTGGTACAACCAAGAACACAGGGATCTCTCTCCTTCGGCTCCCAATTAGATCTATTTTCCTGGAAGGAGCAGGACATCATTTCTCATCCTTCCCCCAGCTACCTGCTGCTGAGGATAATTTCCAAGTGGGTGAGGCTAAGAGGTGGGGGCTCCCTTCTCCCACCAAGGCCTCATTTGTGGGTTGGAAGCTCTAACTAGGGTGTAGCACCACTGAAAATACTAGGGCTATGATCACCCTTGACTTGACTCGTGGAGCAGAGATACCACACCAGGAGAGGCAGGGCAAGGAGATCTGGAACTGCTGCCTTTCCCTCCATTGAGTGCTCAGCTCCTAAAGCGGTGGTGTTACTCAGAAGCATGCCATTGTCCTTGACCCCAGCACCAGAGCTATGGCTCAGAGATTTTTGCCCTGGGGAAAAAGCATACCACAGAACAGAGAACTCTCAATGTCTCCCCAAAGGAAATGACTTCATTTGTAACGGAATGTGGGGAAGTTCAAGCCTAAATACGGTCTCAAGAACAGTGGAGGCTATGGTAAAAGGAAATTGGTAGAATAATAGATTTCCTGGAGATATAGGCTAAACTGTAGCCTGGCTAGTTTATTGGAGAGAAACAGGGAACAAGACAGCTGAGAAGAACCATCCTAAGATCAGAACAAATCTCAAACACTGATGTAGGGAACTATGCTTCAAAGGAGCCAGAATTTGATTGGATCAGTTTGTGGAGCAATTTTTCCCCTAGAGGATATTTGAAAACAATAGATAAAATTTTTTAAAAGAAGCAGCTGGGGGTGGTGGCACACACCTATAGTCCCAGCTACTCCGGAGGCTGAGATGGGAGGATCACTAGAGCTCTGGAGTTCAAGACCAGCCTGAACAACATAGCAAGATCCTGTCTCTTTAAAAAATTTTAAAAAGAAAACAATGGAGCAATCAGCCAGCAATTAGTGGGGCTTAACAGCTGGATGCGGTCAGAGAAAGAGAATCAAAGAGAGCCTTGCCAAAACCCAGGATGTCTGTGGACATTCCAGGGCTGTGTTCCCTGAGGAACAACATCACAGGCTTCACACTTCAGGGGTATGGGGTAATAAACTTCACTTAAATTATGCAGTTAGTGACTAAACAAGTAAACAAGCAAATAACATAAACAAGCCCTGGGCTGAGAGTGGGGAGACCAGTACTCAGAGTTGCTACAATATATTATCTGAAATGTCCAGTTTCCAAGAAAAATATGAGATGTCAAGCAACAGAAAAGAATAACCCATACACTGGAAAAAAAAACAGGCAACAGAAACTACCTGTGACAATGACCAGATATTATATTTAATAGGCAAATACTTTGAAGTAGCTACTATAAATATGTTCAAAGAACCAAACAAAATTATGAATAAAGAAGCAAAAAAAGATAAGATGACAATGTCAAATCAAAAAAGATCAATAAAGAGATAAAAATTATTAAAAAGACAAAAATGAAAATTATGAAGTTGAAAAGTATAATCACTGAAATGAAAAAAAAAGAAAAAAACCTAGTTTATTAGTTTCCCAGGCTGCTATAACAAAGTACCACAGACTGGGTGGCCTAAAGCAACAGAAATTTATTGTCTCACAGTTTGGTAGGCTAGAAGTCTGAAATCAAGGTTTTGGCAAGGCCATGCTCTCTCTGAAGCCTCTTGCAGGGGGGTGGGGGGTGGAAACCTTTCCTTGCCTCTTCTAGCTTCTGGTAGCTTCAGGCATTTCTTAGCTTGTGGCAGCACTTCCAATCTCTGCCTCCATCTTTTTTTTTTTTTTTTTTATTTCGTCTTATTGTTATGGGGGATACAGAATTGCAGGTTACATACGTTGCCCATGTACCGCCTTTCCCCCCAAGTCAGAGCTCCAGGCGTGTCCGTTCCCCAGGTAGTGCGCATTGCACCCATCATGTAGGTATATGTCCCTCCCCTCCCACCCCCCCCTTCCCGAGTCAGCACCTTCAAGCGTGACCATTCCCCAAACGGTGTGCAATGCACTCATTGTGTAGGCATACACCCACCCCTCCCCCACCCCCCACCTCAGTCTGATATCCGATTGGTGTCATTCCTAGATGTGTATTTAGGTGATGTTCAGGGAAACCAATTTTCTGGTGAGTACATGTGATGCTTGTTTTTCCATTCTTGGGATACTTCACTTAATATAATGGGTTCCAACTCTCTCCAGGAGAACCATAGAGATGTGGTATCTTCATTATTCCTTATAGCTGAGTAATATTCCATGGTATACATATACCACAGCTTACTAATCCAATCATGTATTGATGGGCATTTGGGTTGTTTCCACATCTTTGCGATTGTGAATTGTGCTGCTATAAACATTCGGGTACATGTGTCTTTGTTACAGAATGACCTTTTTTCCTTTGGGTATATGCCCAGTAATGGGATTGCTGGGTCAAATGGCAGGTCTACTTGAATCTGTTTAAGATACCTCCATAATGCTTTCCACAGGGGTTGCACTAGTTTGCAGTCCCACCAGCAGCGTATTAGTGTTCCTGTCTCTCCACATCCACGCCAGCATGTGTTGTTTTGGGTTTTTTTGATAAAGGCCATTCTCATTGGAGTTAAGTGATATCTCATTGTGGCTTTGATTTGCATTTCTCTGATGATTAGGGATGTTGAGCATTTTTTCATATGTTTGTTAGCCATTCTTATATCTTCTTTCGAGAAGTTTCTATTCATGTCATTTGCCCACTTTTTGATAGGGTTGCTTAATTTTTTCTTGCTGATTTTCCTGAGTTCTAAATAGATTCTTGTTATCAGTCCTTTATCTGATGTGTAGCATGCAAAAATTTTTTCCCATTCTGTAGGTGGTCTGTTTATTCTCGTGACTGTTTCTTTGGCTGTGCAGAAGCTTTTTAATTTAATCATGTCCCATTCATTTATTTTTGTTGCTGCTGTGATGGCCTTAGGGGTCTTCTTCATAAATTCTTTGCCTAGGCCAATGTCTGTAAGAGTCTTTCCTACATTTTCTTCTAGAATTCTGATTGTATCACGCCTAAGGTTTAAGTCTGTTATCCACCGTGATTTGATTTTTGTGAGAGGTGAAAGCTGTGGGTCCTGTTTCAGTCTTCTACAAGTGGCTAACCAATTCTCCCAGCACCATTTATTGAATAGGGATTCTTGTCCCCAGAGTATATTCTTTCCCGCTTTGTCAAAAATTAGGTGACTATATGAGGATGGTTCTATATTTGGATTTTCTGTTGTGTTCCACTGGTCTGTGTCCCTGAACTTGTGCCAATATCAGGCTGTTTTAAGAACCACGGTCTTGTAGTATAGTTTGAGGTCTGTCTGCCTCCATCTTCACATGGCTATCTTCCCTCTTTGTATCTGTATCCAAATTTTCCTCTTCTTATAAGGACACCAATCATATTAGATTATTGGTCCATTCTACTCCAGTAGGCCCTTATCCTAACTAATTACATCTGCAAATGACCCCATCCCAAGTAAGGTCACATTCTGAGGTACTTGGGATTACAACTCCAACATATTATTTTAGGGGACCACAATTCAATTTATAACAATTGGTAAATGTAAAAATGTAATCATAAAAGACAGTATAAATGCCCATTTCCTCTACGCTGCAGTCACCCTTGACCTGACTTGTGAAGCAGAGGTACCATGTCAGGAGAAGCACGCCAAGGAGATCTGGAATTGTTGCCTTTTCCTCCAGTGAGTGTTCAGTTCCTAAAGTGGGAGTGTTACTCAGAAGTATGCCATTGTCTTTGACCCCAACACCAGAGCTGTGGCTCATTTCCTCTTCTTTCTTATCTTACCTGATTTAAAAAGCAATTATATAAAACAATATATACATATATATATAATGTATTGTTGGGTCTGTAACATAGAGACATGTAATATATTTAACAAAAAGACCACAGAAGAGGTGGATAGAGGCAAGGCTATATTGGACCAAGGAAAAGACTCAAGATGGAAACTCAGATCCATAGGAATAAATTAAGAGAACCAGAAATGTATTTATTTTAGGGTTATAAATAAATTTTAGCAAGTAGACCAATTTGCAAATATGGAATCTATGAATAACGAGGATAGACTATATATAGCAGTAACATTTCTATGTATCACTAGTATTAAGTTAGTAAAAATCTGAAGCTGATTCTGATAAGTTAATCTGTATGTGTTAAGCCCTAGAGCAACAACTAATAAAACAAATTTTAAAATACAGCGTAAATTTCATTTTAAAAGATCAAACTGATACAATAGAAAATATTCACTTAATGCAAAAGAAAGCAGTAAAGGAGGAAAAGATGATAAAAAGACATAAGACATATAATAAATAATAAGTAAAATGGCAAGTGTAAACCCAACTGTATCAATAATAATATTAAATGTAAATGAATTAAACAATCCAATCAAGAGGTAAAGACTGCCACATAGAATTTAAAAAATAGTATAACAGTTGCTGTGAGCTAGGCTGACACCATGGCACTCTAGCCAGGGCAACAAAGTGAAACTCTGTCTCAAAAAAAAAATAGTATAACAGTATAACTATGTGCTGTCCACAAGAGACACTCCTTAAATTCAAAGATACAAAGATATTGAAAGTAAAAGGATGGAAAAAGATATACATGCAAAGAGTAACCTCAATAAAGCTGGAGTGGTTATATTACTATCAGACAAAATATACTTTAAAACAAAAAAAAGTTACTAGAGATATGGAGAGACATTTTATAATACTAAAAGGATCAATATAATCAGGAATATATAACAACTATAAACATATATGCAACTAAAAACAGAGCAAAATACACAAAACAACTGACAGAAATGTAAGAA
Organism: Eulemur rufifrons; assembly: GCF_041146395.1. Taxonomy (NCBI): domain Eukaryota; kingdom Metazoa; phylum Chordata; class Mammalia; order Primates; family Lemuridae; genus Eulemur; species Eulemur rufifrons. The sequence goes on from NC_091012.1 coordinate 90,499,514, forward strand.
GAATGGACAATTTAACAATAACAGAGACTTTAGTACCTCACTTTCAATAATGGACAAAACTAAGCAGATCAACTTTACACCTCAAGAAACCAGGATAAGAAGAAGAAAGAAACTAAACCCAAAACCAGTAGAAGGAAGAAAGAGTAGAGGTAAATGAAGTAGAGAAACAATACAGAGAATCAATGACACCAACAGGTGGTTATTTGATAAGATTAACAAAATTGACAAACCTTTAGCTAGATTGACCATGAAAAAAGAGAGAGGACTAAGTTACTAAAATCAGAAATGAAAGTGGGACATTACTACCAACCTTACAGAAACAAAAAAGATAAAACAATACTATGAACAATTGTAAACCAACAAATTAGACAACCTAGATGAAATGGACAAATTCCTAGAAATGCACAAACTACCAAAACTGACTCAAGAAATAGAAAATCTGAATAGACCCATAACAAGTAAAAACATTGATCTAAACAGTAATCAAAAAATCTCCCTATAAAGTCAAGTCCAGGATCATATGGTTACACTACTGAATTCTACCAGATATCTAAGGAAGAATTAATACCAATTCTTCTCAAACTCTTCAAAAAATTAAAGAGGAAGGAACACTTCCTAACTTATTCTATGAGGCCAGCGTTACCCTGATATCAAAGCCAAAGACATCACAAGAAAAAAAAAAAACTACAGCTCAATATACCACACTAATAGAGTCAAGGAAAAAGACCACATTATCATTTGAAATGATGCAGAAAAGAAAAACATTTGACAAAATTCACATCTTCCCTGACAAAAAACACTCAACAAATGAAGAATAGAAGGGAATTTCCAAAATATGATAAGGGGCATATATGAAAAACCCAAAGCTAAGATTCTCAATGGTAAAAAACTGAAAACCTTCCTCCCTTAGATCAGGGACAGAATAGGGATGCACTCTCTTGCCACTTCTATTCAACATCGTACTGGAAGTTCTAGCCAGAGCACTCAGGCAAAAATAAATAAGATAAAATGAAATAGAAAAGAAGGGAAGAAGGAAAAATCAGTCCAAATAGTTAAGGAAGAAATAATAAAGCTATCTCTAGTCACAGATGACATGGTCTTAAATATACAAAATCCTTAAAACCCTACAAAAAAAATTAGAGCTAATAAATGAATTCAGCAAAGTTGCAGGTACAATATCAACATACCAAAATCAATTATATTTCTACACATGAGCAGTGAACAATCCAAAAATGAAATCAAGAAAACAATTCTACTTATCATCAAAAAGAATAAATATTTATGAATAAATTTAACCAAGGAGATGTAAGATTTATACAAAAATCACAGAACACTGCTGAAAGAAATTAAAGAAGTCTAAAAAAAATGGAAATACAGTCTAAGTTCATGGATTAGAAGACTTAACATTGTTAAGTTGTCATTACTACCCAAAGCAATCTTCAAATTCAATGTAATTCTTATTCAAATCCCAATGGCCTTTTTTTGCATAAATGGAAGAGCTAATCCTAAAATTCACATGGTCTTCCAACAGACCCCAAGTAGACAAATCACTCTTGGAAAAGAATAGCCAAGTTGGAGGACACATACTTCTGAATTTCTAGTTATACTATTAATACAAAGCTACAGTAATCAAAACCATATGGTACTGGCATAAAGACAGACACGTAGACAAATGAAATAAAACTGAGAGTCCAGAAATCAACTCATACATCTATAGACAACTGATTTTCAACAGGAGTGCAAATGTCATTCAATGGGAAAAGAACACTCTCTTCAACAAATAGTTCTTGAACAACTGGATAGCCTCACGCAAAAGGATAAAGTTACAGTCCTGTCTTACACCAATATAAGAAAAATGGATGAAAGACCAAAATATAAGAGCTAAATCTATAAAATTCTTAGAAGAAAACATAGGGGTCAATCATCATGACCTTGGATTTGGCAATGGTTTCTTAGATATGACATCAAAAGCATAAGCAACAAAAGAAATATGTAGTACATATAAATTTGACTTCATAAAAATTTTAAACTTTTGTGCATTAACAGACACCATTAAGAATGTGAAAGGAAAATGCATAGAATGGGAGAAAATATTTGTAAATCAGATATCTGATAAGAGTCTAGTATCTAGAATATATACAAAAATTACAACTCAACCATAAAAAGACAAATCACCCAATTATAAATGGGCAGATGATTTGAGTAGATATTTCTCCACAGAAAATATACAAATGGCCAACTAACACATCAAAAGACGTTTAACATCATAAGTCATTAAGGAAATGCAAATTAAAAGTACAATAAAATACCACTTCAGCCCACTGGGATGGTTATAATCAACACTCAATAACAAGTGTTGATAAGGATGTGGAGATGGTACAGCCATTTTGGAAAACAGTTTGGCAGTTCCTAAAAAGGTTAAACATAGAGTTACTAGATGATCCAGAAATCCTACTCCTAGGCTCCAGAAGAATTGGTAACGTATATCCATGTGAAAACTTGTCAATTTAAAGGTCTATCAACTGATGAATGAATAAACCTACAAAATGTGGTGTAACCAAAGAATTGAGTATCTTTTTGCAAAAAAAAAAAAAAAAAGGAATGATATATTGATACATCTTCCAACATGGATAACTCTCAAAAAACCTTATGCTAAGTTAGAGAACCTATTTATAAAAGAAGACATATTGTATAATATCATTTACATGAAATGTGCAGAATAGGAAAATCCATAGAGACAGAAAGTAGATTAGTTGTTGCCTAGTACTGGGGAGTGGGGGAGTAAGAGAGGCTGCAAGATTGAGGGTCACAGCTAAAAGGTACAATGTTTATTTTTGGGGTGATGAAAATGTTCTAAAATTGATTGTAGTAATGATTGCACAACTCTTTAAATATAGTAAAAACCATGGAATTGCACACTTTAAATGGGTAACTTTATGGTATATAAATTACATCTCAATAAAGCTGTTAAAATATTTTAATTAAAACCAGATTACACTCTTGGTATAAATCCATTTCAGAAATATATTAGCCTTGACTCTTACTCTTGTACAGGTAACAAATATTTATGGATTAAATTTGTTCAGGGTAAGTGGCCCCTCTCTGGGGGCTGCCCTTGGCCAACATCAACCTTGAAGAGGTGAACAGAGCTGTCCTGTGGGCACAGTTGACAGGCTGTGGCTGCGTGGCTGTAGCATAGCAGGCAGGTGAGAGCCCAGATGAGCAGGGGTTCGATCTCCACCCTTTTCCCAATCCTCTGGAGACTTATAGACCCCTCTATACTAAAACTGAAGCCCTGAGTTTTCTTTTCCATCCTTGACCAACTTATTCTCCATGGTGGCATGTTCTAGTCTGGTGGTTGCCTAACTATTGCATTTCCCCCTTTTTTCTCCTTTGTCCAGCCCCTGGATTAGTTTGTAACTAATTTGTAACTGCCAGCCTTCAGACTCTCTGCAGCTGGGGTCACTTGCAGTTAGATCTGGGCTCCAATTTACTTCCCAGCTATCTCCTTAGGAGGTGACATAACTTCTCTGAGCCTCAATTTCCTCATTTATAAAGTGAAAATAACAATTCCTACTTATAAAAGATTGTTTTGAAGAGTCAATGAGATAATATATTCGAAAGTGTCTGCTGAATTGAATCCATCATCTTGTCCCATGTCAAGTGAAGCCACCCAGTGTACCAGATAACATCAACTAACTGCCTTTGGGCAGAAATTAGCAAACAAAGAGGCAGAGAGCAGAGAAAGGGCTGGATTATATTCCCAGGCTCATGCCTATGTGTAGCACACCCAGGCATGTTGCTACCCAATTCCCCTCTGTGTAGTTTTGGAGCAGCCCAATGAATAATCACATGCAAAATAACGTGCCCCCCCCACCCCCGACTCATCCCCATTGCTGCCCAGCAATGGCCCATCTCAGCCACATGAATGATGGATGAAGCGAGCCAGCAACTGTTGTGCCCTGCATGGCCTTCTCCCAGGACCAAGGACCTTTATTGTTCCCAGCCACACAGTGAGCTGGGAAGGAAGGCTTTCATTCGGAAATTACTGCCAGGCCACCAGGATTGGCTATCACTTTTGGTTTGGGTTGGCTGGTCCTTGAGCCAGCAGGCATCCTGGCTAAGTCTGTTTGGCTACTTGGGGTCTCAGATCAAGGTGTGGTGGGAAGGAAGTCGAAAACACTCAATTACTGTGAGACTCTGGGGATTAACTGATTTGCAGATCTCTGTGCTCTCTGGGGACATACTCAAGGAGCCTTCTGGCCCTAAATCTGCTGGAATGCAGCCTGCCCTCGCTCCCCACCCCACCACACAAACATTCCTGAGCCACTGTAGAAACCGCTTCCCTATTCAAGATCAGCTCGAATGTCACCTCTAGCAGGAAGTTTTCTCTAGAGCCCCTTCCCCGCACCAGATGTGAGCGCCCCTCCTCCCAAGCTCTTTGAGCTGAGCTCTTCATTGTTGTTCATCTCCCAAGGCATTTATCACACTCTGTCAGGTGTAACGGTTATTTGTGTGCTTCTCCTTCCATATCCCTCCTTCTCTACTACAGTCAGGGACACAGGCCAATTCAGTTTTGTACCCCCCACAGTGCCTGACACAGAGTTAGAGTTCATTCAGCCAGTCAGCAGATATTTACTGAGCACCTACTCTGGGTACTTTCTGAGTACTCAGGAGGTAAACACCCTGGGCCTGCTCAGAACCCTGTTACCACCTCAAATTCCTCGTGGAGGGCACTCCTTTCCCACATTACCCTGAGGAATGGCAGGTGAGCAGGCAGGCAGGGGGTCTCTGAAAAGGGGGAAAGTAACTGGCCCTCCTCCCTTCCTCCAGGGAGTTATAAAAGATGCAGCTATTGGGGCACGTGCTTGTTCCATAGTGACTTTGTGTAGCTCAGCTCAGCACTGCCCCAATCCAGCCCATACCACATCCCCTTGGAGGACTGTACCCCAGGGCAACCCATGAGGCACAGAGTGCCAGGTAGAGTTCCCTTCTAATCCCAAGATTTCCACCCTTTCCAGCTGACCTTGTGCTCCCACCACCGGGAGTTACTGAACATTTGCCTGTACCTGGTACCTACCAGGAAGCTGAATACAATGAATGACATGCCCAGAAAGCTTCTGCTTTCTGGAAACCTCCAGTCTAAGAAAACTTAAGGCTCCTGTTCTGTGGCCTGATTTGGTGATTTAGCATGGCAAGGGAGCCCACTCTTTTGTCCCCTTATTCCCACCATATGACTGAGGAGGTAAGTTATGGTCCCCAGATTGAGCTAGGAGGAAAGTGGGACTATCTCTAGGCTGCAAGGACCCTTGCTGATGTCAGCAACATGGAGAACTAAGCCTGTATTATTGAGAATATCACCTTTGAATGGATTGGGGGGCAGTGTCAAAAGCAGTGGACTAGAAGCCAGGGCTGGATTTGCATCCCAGATCAACTACTTATTAGCTGTGTAACTTTGAGCACATCTTCTCTCCTTTCTGAGCCTCAGTTTCCTCATATGTAAAATGGAGTTAATAATCCACTCAGAAACCTCAGAACCTGATAGCACTCTGACCACCAAGCCAGGACCCTTCCAGAATGTAATTTAGGGCATGAGAAAGCAAAGAAGATAGATTATACTTCTTTTATGCTTTTTAAAAATTGCTATTTAGAAAGGTTATATCATAGAAAGGTTCTGTCACCCAGACTGACAGGAGACATTAGAGATCTTCTTGTCCAACCATCTCATTTTATTGATGGAAAAACTGAGGCCCAGAGAGGGTAATGTCTGTCTCAGGTCACCCAAACAACACAGCACCAGAGGAACATCCCTACAACCAGCTCCGCCAGAGCTGGCTTGCATGAAGAACTGACTTCTGAGGCTCTGCTGGGCCCCAGCACTCAAAATCTAAGGCCACTGCTCCTGAGAGATTTCTAACCTAAGAATACCCATCAACAATAAATCCATGTTCTCTCCCTCACTTACATTGTAAAAAAAGACCGAAGGTGACCAATAAGAGGAAACTTTTGGGGGTGATGGAAATGGTCATTATCATGATTATAGTAATGGTTTCACAGGTGCATACATGTGACAAAACTCATCAATCTGTATATTTCAAATATATGTCATTTAGCGGATGTCAATTTAATCTCAATAATGCAAAAAAAGAGGAAGGGAGGACCCAAATATTGAGCTGAGAAAGAGCTTAGCAGGGCCTGAGTCTAACGCAGCCTCCAAGTTGCTTTGTTGTTCAAGATCAGCATTCCTTCCACCCTGTTTCGTGGATGCACCACAGGCAGCTTTCTTAGAAGTTGTCATATCTAGGGCCTCCCAGAGATCTGGGGCTCCTCTCTGCTGCTCAGGTGCTCCAGAGCATGGGGCCCATGGGGCAAGTTCCTCAGGCTATGTACTGCTCTTTGGTTCACCATGTGGTACTCCAGGGCAAGCCAGGGATAGGCTGAGGACTAACTTTTCTGACTTCGTTCTCTCTAAGGATTCATAGAAAACCTGCAGCCTGAATTGAATGAAAACTCAAAAAACTTAGGAGTCAATGAAACAGATTAAATTAAGTCATTTGAAAGCTTCCCATCACCTCCCTCTACAGCCATCCTCTCCCAACCCCTGTCATTTTCTCTCCCCTCACAGCTCCTAGAGGGGGACACATATGTGGTGCCTAAGTTTAGCTTCCAAGTCCCAGAATTGGTTTTTTTTTTTTTTTTTTTTTTGCTTCCTAGTTCAATAAATGCTTTTTGGGAATTTACCACATGCAGGGCTGGGCCCTGTGGAAAGCAAAGATGCCTAAGCCACTTCTCTGCCTTCCACATAAACTCTCAGTCTTTGACAGGGGATAGGCTTGGACACAAATAACTCTTGTGCTGGGCAAAAAGTAGTACATGCCATCAAGAATCTCCAAGTGCTGCAGTGCTGCACAAAGAGCTCACTTCTGCTCAGGGCATCAGGGGAGCTTTCATGGGGAAGGTGCCATTGAGCTGAGGCCTAAAGGATGGGTCATTTTCCCTTACCCATAAGGAACAGCATTTGGATGGTGTTTCATATTTTACAAGGGGTCTTTCATATCATTCTGTCTCATCATCACAACCATTTGTGGGCTATCTACAAGGTAGGTGGGCTACATAATTAGCTGCCTTTGAGAGAGAAGTGAACTAAAGCTCATAGAAGATGAGCCTGGTCAGTACGCCATTCAACCTGGGGTTTCAGATTCGAGCTCTGTTCCTACTCCATGAAGCTGCTTAATAGGCAAAGGTGAGAGGAACAAGGAGGCCAGAAAACCAGGAGCGTTTGGGGCATGGTGAGTATTCTGGCTGCCTTTGCTTTCATTTTAGGCCCCCGATAAACCAAACACCACTAGGGTGACCCTCATCCCCCCCTTCAGCCACGAGTAGATTTCCAGAGAAAGCACATGGTGACACTTATCCAGGTTAAATAACAAAAGCCATTTCCTTCAGAGCAGCTTGCTTTTCAGCTCTCATGGAAGGGGCAGCAGGGTCAGAGAGCAGAAGGCAGTGAAAGAGAGTAGGAAGATAAAGGGAGGGCCAGGAAGGGAAGTGAGGCTCCAGGCCACATCCTGACAGCCAACCGGGCCCAGCCTGAGGCCCTCCAGAGATGCTCTGGCCAGTTTCCCACTAGGACAAATTCAGCTTTAATCATTCTGTTTTCCCCTTAAGCTCATTGTTGTTGCAGGCAAAAGAGAAAGCCTGTGCTGAGCCCTTTTGTTAGTTGTCCAAGCAGCAGCAGCAGCAGCAGCAGCAGCAGCAGCAGCACACTCCACGCAGGAAAGGGCAAGCTCCCACAAAGGCAGTGCAAAGTGCGTGGGAGTCAGGAAACTTGAGGCAGTCCTCCTGGCTTCTGCCCCTTTCTTGCTGGGTAATCATGGGCAAGTTACTGAGCTTCTCTGGGCCTCAGTTTCTTCAGGTGTCAAATGATACCTACTGGGCTAGAGTGCAAATTCAAAGAGCTCAGTCAATCAGATTGAATGTCTAGTGCAGCGCCTGGTTTACAGTGGGGATTGGATAAATGCTAGCTTCTTCATTCCTTTCCTACTGTGCTGCGAAAAGCCGGCCAGGGAGTACCCGCAACACAACAGAGCTACGAGTAGTTTCACAAGTAGAAGAAGACGAGCCTAGCGTGGATTTCTTTAGGGCAAAAAATGTTTATGAGCCCTTTTCATGTAATGATTTGGAAAGATATGGGCTGGGATAGTGTGAAGCAAAAGGAGAAAAAAACTGAAAAATCCTCTTTCTGGAAGGTCCAGGCTAGAGTTGGAAATAAACTATTGAGCTAAAGAGATTCTTCCAAAGAAGAGAAATCTGAGGTTTAGGTACATCATTTCTACCTTGAATTTCAATAAGGAAGGCATTAAAAAAAGCTAATAAGGAAATAAAATATAGTTAATAGTCCAGTTATCTGTGCTCAAGGAGGAGTCTATTAGTAGAACTACTCAAAGAGGGGACAGAAAAATCTATTTTAGGCATAGGTTTTCCTTCCTGTCACCAGGGAACATCAGAGATCCAGAAAAGAGAAGACCCCTGGAACCAAAAGCTGGTAATTCATGTCACACAGCTCTCCTGGCAACTGTGTCTCTCTCTCTCTCTCTCTCTCTCTCTTGTTTTTTTAAGAGACAAGGTCTCACTCTGTTGCTGGAGTACAATGGTACGATTATAGCTCATGTACCCTCAAACTCCTGGGCTCAAGCAATCGTCCTGCCTCAGCCTCCCAAGTAGCTAAGACTACAGGCATGTGCCACTACCCCTGGCTAATTTTTTTTGTTACTATTTTTTTTTTGGTAGAGACAGGGGGTCTCACTATGTTGCCTAGGCTTGTCTCAAACTCTTGGCCTCAAGCAATCCTCCCTCCTTGGCCTCCCAAACTGAGTGAGCCACTACGTCCAGCTGCAACTGTCTCTTAAAGGGTTATTCTTAGAGAGGCAGATCACTGTAAGGTAGTGTGTCCTAATCTCCTTTCACTTATGGACCACCTTCCTGATTTTATCATATCTACATACTCCCTTAACTATTATTTAGTTAACGTTTTTCTTTCAATTTCTTGCTCTTTTACTTGAAGAAACTCGGAATCATTCATGTAAATGGAAAACCACTACCACATGACCTAAATCGAAGGAAACTATAAAAATAAACACATTGTTACTAAAATAATAATATTCATCACGTCCATCCAAAAACATGTATGTACTCCTACTCCCCGGGGACACAGGCCCACTTTTGAAAGCTGACTCTAGAGAGCAAGACCACTTGCCTTGAGGATGCAGACCCGAGGGCACAGATACCACCCAGACAGGGACCCAGCTTGGAGCAGGAGTGCCCCAATGAACAGCTGATTTGGAACATAGTTTCTTTTTGTCTAGCCATGGAAATTCCTCCCAGATAGTGGAAACTTAGATTGGCACCCACCCCCAGAGACAGGCTGGAAGCTAGGCAAGAAGGAAGCTGAATGAGGGACCAGCCACAATGCCCTGGCTCTTAGAGGTTCTGACTGCATTCACTGTTGGATCTAAAACCTACACTCAGGAAACCTGTCTATTTAATATGTTATTAATTATAATTTTTGCAATGATTTTTTCCTTCATCTATGTAGTATTTTATAAATTTCCTGATGAGAATGCCAGATGTCTCAGGAGCCCAAAGAAGGATCTGGGTCTGGTCCCCAGGTGACTTAACAGACAGCACACTCCAGGCCACCTGGTATAGTGAGCACAGTGGGGATCAGTGAGAGGACTCCAAGAGGAAGAGGAAACTGAATAAACACCTGTACTATGGTCTGAATGTCAGTGTTCTCCCCAAAATTTCATATATTGGAACCTAAAACCCAATGTGGTGGTATTAAGAGGTGGGGCCTTTAGGAGAAGATTAAGTCATAAGGACTCAGCTCTCATGAATGGGACGATTGTCTTTATAGAAGAAGCTTGAGGGAAGGAGCCTGTTTGCCCCTTCCACCATGTGAGAACACATAGAAGCTGCCATCTATGAGGAACAGGCCCTCACTAGACACCAAATTTGCTGGTGCCTTGATCTTGGACTTTCCAGCCTCCAGAACTGTGAGTAATACATTTCTATTGTTTATAAATTACCCTGTCTATGGTATTTCATTGTAGACTCAGGACAGTGTCCCTTCTCCAACTGGAACCTCCCACTGTACCCTCATCTGCTAAGAACCTGGAGGGGCTTCCTTTTTGTTCTTACTTTTGTTTTCCATGAGGGTCACTGGTTCTTTACACTCAGAGATCAAACAGCAAAGGAATTCCTGGATGACATTTTTAGTGACAAATCCAGGCATTTTGACACTTGCCCTCTCATAGATACATTTTCTATTCTTAATATTATACTAGTGAAGAACAGGCAAGTTTCTAAGAAGGCAGAGAACTGCTTGACAAACAAACAAAATAAGTTTTATTTTTTTTTTCATGAAGGGAGGAACAGATTTATCTACTCTTTTTACCAGAAAATAGCTTCAAAGAAATCTGCCACCTCCTGCCCTTTTCCCTGTTCTCCATTCTCTGAGTCTTTTCCTCTTCAGGATGGCTGGCTGGCTATCAGAGTAGAGTGGCACTATATGGGTCAAGGACAACAGAAAACAGAAAATCAAAGAAATTCCAGGGCTTAGGGAAAGCCAGGTCTACAAGCATGGGCAGAAAGTAGAGAGAAGCCGCAGGGCTAGCTGGCTGTGGGGATGCAGCCTTCAAAGCAGGTGGAGAGTCAGTCCAGAGGTAACTGACTGCACAACAAAGCCTTCTTTAAGTAAAGGTCATTCTAACCTATAAAACAATGGGCATATCCAACTTCCAAAAGCACCTGGAAAACAAGGCTAATTGCATAGTCTCATAGGTCAAAAACTTACCTGTCTAGCAAAAAAATGCTCAACATCACTAGTCATTAGGGAAATGTAAATCAAAACCACAATGAGATACCACTTCATACCTATTATGGTGGCTATTATCAAAAACACAGAAAATAACAAGTGCTGGTGAGCATGTGGAAAAATTATGCATTGCTGGTGGGAATGTAAAATCATGCAACCAGTATGGTAAACAGTGTATGTTCCTCAAAAAATTAAACACAAAATTACCATATGATCCAACAATTCTACTTCTGGGTATATACCCAATAGAATTGAAAGCAGTGGCTCGACTGACTTCCCTCAGCCTATTTCTTATAGCAGAGCTTTATGTTAGCTTCAAGTCTAAAATCTTAGTGAGAACAAATTAGTTTATATGGCAAGTCAGTGCAGATAAGACTAGGACATATGACCACAGAGACACCAATTACTATATCAAATATCAATCATCCAAATATACTTAGAGTTGGAAATTGTCAACTTGCAAGTGAAATTTTACACCATACCTGTGTCTGTGAGATGCCAAATACACAGTGAAAAGTGAAAACATTCTATCCCCTATCTATATATTTTTCAACATGATGCCAGGTGTACAGGTATTTGGAAATGTGTGTGTGTGTGTGTGTGTGTGTGTGTGTGTGCATTATTGGGTCTAAATATGTAGCATTGGAATGCCAAGCCCAGGAGTTTGGACTTAACTCTAATGCTTCTGTCAAAATGAGCATTAACCCCTCTCCCCATCACAGTTACAAGCTGCTACTCAACGTCAAGATATATCATAAATCAGTAAGGTGTGGATGACACACACTCCCCAAAATGGATGGTTGGCTCAGTGTGGGAATGATAAACAGAGCTGTCCAAGTCCAGCCACAGGAATGGGGAGAGCTTACAAGCCAAATGAAAGACCCCCCATGCCACCGGTGGGAGCAGAGCCATGCTATAGATGCTTACCCAGGCCCTTGGGAAGCCTGTAAGGCACATGCTACTGCTGAGAACTTATAGTGGCAGGAAGCCCGGGGGGTATAAGGGCACAAGGGCTTCTCCCTATAGCAGCCACACTGCCCTGCTGCTGACTCAAACTCCAATTGGAACTAGGGAAAAAAGTTCCCTCAACCCTTCACCCTCAGGCTCACTCCTCTGCTTTTTTTCCAGGCCCAATGCACCAGCAGGCAAAATACCATGGCAACCTTCCCTAAACAGGGAGCGAGGAATGCCTGCTGAGTATTGCTGGCCAGGCTTAGGTCTTGGGGCTGGGCACTGACTGAGACTGCTACTGCAGCTCCTTAGCCCTGCCTTTTGCCCTGCCCCCATGGGCTTTCTCTTTTTCTGGGAGGTATCCTTTGCCTTCTGCCGGGGCCAGATGGGCAGCCAGCAGGCACCTGGCATGTGTGCCTGGCAACCTCTCCATTGGACAAACTTGTGGCTGCATCCACTGGCCCAAAGGATTCCAGGTGGAAAAAAAATACTCTGATGGATGGAGCAGAGGTCTGGAGAAATCCAAGAAATGGATAATCCAGACCCACCACTTGGAAAGCAAAGGCGCATGCTCAGGTGGTCACACTCTCTGACTCTGTGGACTGGCCTGGCCCTCCCAGCAGCCTGGGGCCTTCCTGCTGCCGCCTGCAGGCAACAGTGTGGGCTGGAAAGGCCAGAGGTTGAATAGGCCTTGAGGAAGAGCCTCCCCACCCTACCCTCAGGCCAGCCATGTGGCATCCTGGGGAAAGGAACCAGCCTTGGGCCCCCTCCGCCTCCACTCCTTGTGCGTGGCTTTGTGTGTGGAAGGCGGAGGGGGTATTTCAAGTTTCCAGTGAGCCTGTGTGTTCGAGCTGTAGGCTCCCTGCTTTCCCACACACATAGCTAAGTGATTCCTGCTTTACTGCAGCTGCCGGGGTAGGGGAGGAAGTGGAGCGTAGTCAAAATCAGAAGGTGAGCTGGGGGATTTGATGCAGAGTGTGGCAGCAATTGCCTGGGTGGACTGCAAGGAACAGCCCCCTTTGGGCTGGAGTAGGGGAGCTCAGTGACTGTCTAGTGCAGTGGCCTGGAGTTTTCCATCCTTATCTGTGATCCAGGTGGGTCTGGGACAAAGCAATTCACTCTCCCCCGCCCAACACTCCGCAGGGAAACTCAGAGGTGTTAATCTGCTGGGTGATGCCCAGACTGCACAGGTTCCTAGAGTTTGTCTGGACTCATCCTGGCCTAGCCCTCTAGTCTATGTCTTTCCCACCCTTTGTTGCCTAATGTACAACTACTCATCCTTCCTAACTCTTTTCAGACCTCCTCTCCTCCAGGAAGCCCACCCCAAAGCCCTTGTCACCCAAGCTTCAGCCCAGGCTCCTCTCTCAGCACTCTGTACTGAGTCTCTGTCACTGGGGGCTCTAGCATAGTGGTGCCAACATTTTATTTGATCAAGAAAACTGCCGTCTACTAAAACCAATATTTCCTTTAAAAAAGGGATGTTTTAACATCCAAAAGTTGGAATAACAATTTTAGAATTTTAAAAAACTGAACAAACTTGGCTGGATAAAAAACTACACACCATTTTTCTCATTTTTTTAACTCAGAAGAGTGAAAACTTTGTAAAGGATGAGCACCAGTTTGCATTAGGGAACCACAGACCTAGACAACAGTTGGACAACTAAAAACCTAGCTCAGAGTACATGTGATACCCCCACCACCAATCTGGACAGCATTTTGGAGTTTACCAAAGCATCTGTACATGCTCACAATGCCCTAGGATGTAGGTGTCATTATTCCCATTTTACACATGAGGAAACCGAAGCTCAGAAAAATGAAACAGCTTGCCCAAAGCCATCCAGGTAGTGAAGACCCCAAATCCTGAGTTTGTTTGCCTAGGCCAAGCTGCCTCAACACAATGGTGTCAGCAATTCAACAGGTATTTATTAAGCATGGACCTTGTGTTCTATCAGATGCAAAATCAAAGATGGTATGTCCCATAGCCCCACAGAGCTCATAGGGTAGCAAGGATGCTACGGACAACTTGAATAACATCACCACCTCATAAGGTTGTTGTGACAATGAATGACACAGCTTATGATGGCTCCTAACATGAGGCCAAGCATCCAGTAGGCATTCAATAAGAATTCATTTCCTAACTTCCTTCCTTTCCTTATTCAAAGCATCAGGGAGTGATTTGGAAAACAGCCCCACTGCCAACAAGCATCCATGCCTCCCAGTCTCAGTGCAATCTGCTGTATGGCACATGAGAAATGTTGGGGTCTTGTTGAATTATGTCCTTTAACACTCAATGCAGTTCATCCTAGTCCTTTCAGTCCATTTTTGGGAGTTAAGGGTAAATGCATCCGTGGGATGAGGTTAGAAAGGAAGGCCCATGGCCCAAGAAAGTTTCTTGGAGGAGCCAAGAGTCAAGGATCAGTGGGAGTGAGGAGGGGGAGAGGCCTGGCAGGCTAGCAAGGGACAGGAATTCTTCATGCTCCTGGCATGTGGGAAGGCTGAGCATGGGGTGGGGAGCTGAGAGGAAGGGGCCATTGTTTGATTTTGCCAGAATGGAAGTGGGGGCAGGAGCATGAGACAAGGGAAGTGAGAGAAGCTGGGGTGCCCTGGTGGTGGGTCTGAGGCCGAGAATGGAGGTTTGCCAAATCCTCAAGTCCCCAATGAACGGCCCTGTGGAGATCAGCTACCATATGGGAAAATCCTTGGCAACCTCTCCACTGACAATGCAGTCAGAAAAGAAAGGCCAATGGTGTGCCAGGCCCTGTGCTGAACCCTTATCACACGTGCAATTTCCATGGATTCTCACAACCCTGGCAGCAGGAGATAGTATTAGTCCCATTTTACAGATGAAGAAATTGAGGCTTAGAGAGACCAGGAAACTTGTCCAAGGTCACATACCTAGCAAGTGGTTAAATGAGAGTGAACACCTTAAATACATACTCTTCTACATAAGCTCTCTGCTCCAATCAGATTATTTTACTTACCCAGTTAGCAGAACAGCTATAAGAAACTTTTTTTTTTTGGAGACAGAGTCTCGCTTTGTTGCCCAGGCTAGAGTGAGTGCCGTGGCGTCAGCCTAGCTCACAGCAACCTCAAACTCCTGGACTTAAGCGATCCTACTGCCTCAGCCTCCCAAGTAGCTGGGACTACAGGCATGCGCCACCATGCCCGGCTAATTTTTTGTATATATATATATTTTAGTTGTCCATATAATTTC
This sequence comes from Eulemur rufifrons, assembly GCF_041146395.1. Taxonomy (NCBI): domain Eukaryota; kingdom Metazoa; phylum Chordata; class Mammalia; order Primates; family Lemuridae; genus Eulemur; species Eulemur rufifrons. The sequence goes on from NC_091012.1 coordinate 90,514,552, forward strand.
TTTCTATTTTTAGTAGAGACGGGGTCTCACTCTTGCTCAGGCTGGTCTTGAACTCCTGACCTTGAGCGATCCACCCGCCTCGGCCTCCCAGAGTGCTAGGATTACAGGCGTGATATAAGAAACTTTTGAGAAACAAGGAGATAAGTTGCAAAGACTATTTGAGTAGTCCAGATGTAAGATGACATGGGCTTCTTACAGTGGTAATAGAGTTGGAAAGAACAAGTTGGATGTGAAAGTGGAGCCACGTGACTGCTCCTCGTCAGTCTCTCTTGTGAACTCATCTTTCTCTGCCTTCGCCTCTTGGCATTTACCACGGCTTTGTCCGTGGCCTGGCACTCTGTACAGCCTGCCACAGTGATTCCGTTCACACTTACGGCTGAGAACTCCCAGCTTCCTTCCTCAGTATAAACACTTCCATCACAACCCAATTTGAAGTGACCAATGGTTTGATAACCAGCTTGTAAAATTCCTGAATATTTAATCAACAGGCTTTCAAGGGCCAATGTGAGCTGCCTCCAGGACACCACTGAATCAGCCCAGCCCTCTTCTCTAAACTCTGGGTCCATATATCCAAGCAGCCTGCTACTTACTTGACCTCTACTCTTGGATGTTTCAATGGCACCTCAAAATTAACATGTCCAAAACTGAATGCATGATCGTTCTGCATGAAACCTAGTCATCTCCTGGGTTCTCCAAAATGAAACCACCATCTATCTACCTGGATGAGCAAGACAGAACCCTATAGCCTTCTTGTTTCTTTAATCCTCACACTCAATCTGTCACCAGAATCTATCAATTTTCAGGAAGGAAAATCAATAGCTCTTGAATCCTTCCACAGCCCCAAAGTTAGCAGCCAAGCTACCATCATCTCTCCCCTGGCCTGTGGCAGTGCCCCCTCACCTCTGCCAACTGGTCTCCTGCCTTTCATCTTGGCCTCCTCCAAACCAATCTTCACAATGAAGTCAAAATGACCAGAAGTATCGGGTCAAAATGACCAGAGGTATCAGTTCAAAATGCTGATGGGAACATGTTACCACCCCCTGCCTGAAAGCATTCAAGGGCAAAACTGGAAGGGCTTCAGTCGCCTCACACATGCCCCCTACTCCTCTGCCACTCTGGCATTCTTCCAGCCCCTCGGGCACACCATGCTCTGTCCTACCATAGCGTTCTTGCACATACTAGTTCCTGTTTCTAACACTGTTCCTTCCTTTCTTTGTCTGATTAACTTCTACTCATCCTTCATATTTTACCTCAAGTATCACTTCATTAGAGAAGTTTTCTCTGACCTCCCTAACTAGGTTAAATCCCCTATTCTAGGCTCTCCTAGTATGTATGCATTTGCCTGTCTGATTACTTTGTTAATATCTGCTTCCTTCATTGGACTATGAACTCCATGAGGGCAGAGACTGGGTCTTGTTTTATAGATCATTCTACCTCCTGTTCCTAGCACATATTATGTCCTCAGTAATTACATACTGAATGTATGCGTGCATGCATGAATGAATGAATAAGTAACTCCACTGAAGAAGTAGCATAGAATTCTGTAGTGAGACTACTGAGCTTGAATCCCAGCTCTGCCACTTACTAGCTGTGTGGCCTTGGTCAAGTCACTTATCTCTCTGTGGCTCAGTTTCCACATCTAGAAAATTGGAATAATAAAAGAAGTTGTTATGAGAGTTAAATAAGTAACTATCTGCAAAGCATTGTTTAAGTGCTGGACACATGATAATGTGTATACATGTATAAGGTGTTCACTAATATAAATAATCACACTCTCCCATCTCTCGCTCTTGTCCCATTGACTCAATGGCAAACAAAAACATTTATTTTCCAGTGGGTTCCAACACTCCAGATCTCAAGGCTGACTGCAGGAAGCCCTCAACTGCAGCCTCCTGGGCAGAGAGGAAAAGCTGAGGTCTTTGGAGTCCCATTGACATGACCTGATTCCTCGCCCTCCCTACCTCAAATCCATCAGGAAGTGCTGTCAGCTCTACCTGAAACATGAAGCCCAAATCTGTCTCCCTTAGTTCTACCATGCTGGACTAAGCCACTGTAATATCTCCGTCATCCCCACTGTGATATCCCCACTTCCACTCTTGGTCCCCTATAACCTGTTCCCATATAGTGGCCACACTGAACCTAGGAGAGTGCCAATCGGATCATGTCACTCCCCCACTCAAAGCCGTCCTGTGGCCCCTCATCAAACTGAGAATGAAATCCAAACTCCTCCCCATGGTTCATGAGGCACTTCACAAGAGCACCCCTGCCTACTTCCTCAGTTTCATCTCTCAACCTGCTCCAGCCATACTCAACCATTCAGAGTAGTTTCTCAAAGCACTATGCTCTCTCTTGATTCTGGCCCTTTGCAATGCTATGCCCTCTGCTCGGATCACTTTTGATCAACCATCTCCTTCACTGGATAACTCCTCCTCTTCCTCTAGATCCAAACAGGGCTGGGCACAGTGGCTCATGCTTGCAATCCTAACACTCTGGGAGGCTGAGGCAGGCGGATTGTTTGAACTCAGGAGTTCAAGTCCAGCCTGAGCAAGAGCGAGACCCCCATCTCTACTAAAAATAGAAACACAAAAAATTAACCAGGTGTGGTGGCTCGAGCCTAGTCCCAGCTACTCGGGAGGCTGAGGCAGGAGGATCGTTTGAGCCCAGGAGTTTGAGGTTGCTGTGAGCTAGGCTGATGCCACGGCACTCACTCTAGTCCGGGCAACAAAGCAAGACTATCTCAAAAAAAATAATAATAATAAAATAAATTAAAAAAAAATAGATCCAGACAGGATATCACTTCCTCTGGAAAGCCTTTGCTGACTCCCTACCTCCTGCTCTGTCTGTGATGGGTGCCCCTTCTCTGTACTCCCATAGAATCAGTTTCTTCCCCATCAGAGCAGGCACCACTTTGTCCTATTACTGACTGCTTACTTGTCTGTCACGCACACACCCATGGCTGCAAGTTGTTGAAAGCAGTGACCTGATCTTGTTCACAGCTGCACATCCAATACCTAGCACAAGGCTCGTCATGGAGTAGGTGGTGCAATACATTTTTGTTGAGTGACCCCTGACTTTATCACTCCCTGGGCAAGTGACTCTGTGTAAGTTCTCTCTGTCCCTGTTTTCCCAACTGTAAAATGGGGTGGGGGAATTAATACTTGGCCAAGCTGTTGTGAGGGTTAAATGAGATGCCATGTGTAAGGCACACAACACAGAGTAAGTGCTCAGTAAATGGCAGCTATTGTTGGGTAGCAACTGGTCAGCAAAAGAGAAAAACAAGTCTCTCCTTCCCTGCTATCCCATATACACACCCATCCTGCTTCCCTCCTGTCTTCAATCTCTTGAATAAAGCTGGAAAACCTGAACCAGCAAAAATAATCCCCTTCAGTAAACTCTTGGGAGAGAACTATCTTCTGTATCAACAACACACCCTTGGCTCAGCCTCCAGTGGACTGGCCCCAAGTCGGAGGTCTGGCTTTTCTTTTCACCCCGTCCAGATATTTACACTGTAAACCTTGGATGATGAACGGTGGGGGAGGGGGGTGGGCGGGAGCAACACAGCCTGTGCCAAGAAACCTCAGGAAGGAACTCACACTGGGTCTCCACACAGTAATGCACACTGTTCTGGAATGGGAGTGGAGTCTTCCATCAGAATGCTTCGTCAGCTGTGAGACAGAAGAAAGGGGTCTTCTTGGCAGTGAGGCAGAGTGAGGTGGGCCCACAGAGGCCAAGTCTCTCTCTCTCCACTCTGAATGTAGTCTGCTAGATAAAAGACCCAAGTTCAAAAAGACATTCTATAAAAAAGACATCTGCACTCGAATGTTTATAGCAGCACAATTCACAATTGCAAAGATGTGGAAACAACCCAAATGCCCATCAATACACGAGTGGATTAGTAAAATGTGGTATATGTATACCATGGAGTATTACTCAGCTATAAGAAATAACAGTGATATAGAATCTCTTATGTTCTCCTGGAGAGAGTTGGAACCCATTCTACTAAGTGAATTATCCCAAGAATGGAAAAATAAGCACCACATGTACTCACCAGCAAATTGGTTTCCCTGATCATCACCTAAGTGCACATTTGAGAATAACACCAATTGGGTGTCAGGCAGATGTAGGGGGGGGAGGGGATGGGTGTATACCTATATAATAAGTGCTATGCACACTGTCTGGGGAATGGACACGCTTGAAGCTCTGACTCGGGGGGATTGGGGAGCATGGGCAATATACATAACCTAAACTCTTGTACCCCCATAATATGCTGAAATTAAAAAAAAAGACCCAAGTTCAAATTCAAGCTCTATTTTAACCTTTCCATCTTCATGGTGAAAGAAGAGAACAGTGTCGGATGCCCCATCTCCCACTTCCTAAGCTTCAGCTGCACCAAGATCCCCAGTTGATGACTCCTAAATGTCTCAGAGTTGGCATTCAGTTTCAATAAATACATCTCGGTTGCCTAATGCCTCTTTGATTTCAAACTGGCCAGTTTGCCTTCTGGTCTTTTTCAAAGCACACATGTACATTTTTTACAGTCAGTATGTACCTACTATTTTGTTCTGCCTTTTCCACTTAGCATTATTCCATACATATATTTTTTTGTACCAGCAGAGTTCATGAAGTAGTCACATTTGATGGCCGTATTATAGCTTAATATACTAAAACTTATAGTCTGCTTAGCCAAATCTCTATTATTGGCTATTTGGATTGTTTCTATTTGTTGCTACAATAAATAGCACTTTGTACAATTTGCTTTTGGAAAGGTCCTCTTTGGAATTTTTTATTTGGGTGCAAATTCAATTTCAGAACCACTTCAGAAAACACATGAAAACCAAATATCCAGGCTGGGCACAGCGGCTCACACCTGTAATCCTGGCACTTTGGGAGGCTGAGGCGGGAGGATCACTTGAGCCCAGGAGTTGAAGATTAGCCTGAGCAACATAGCGAAACCCTGCCTCTACAAAAAATAGAAAACAGCCAGGTGGGGTGGCATGTGCCTGTTGCCCCAGCTACTCAGGAGACTGGGGCAGGAGGATAGCTTGGGCTTAGGAGTTTGAGGTTGCTGTGAGCTGGGCTGATGCCATGGCACTCTAGCCTGGGCAACAGAGCAAGACCCTGTCTCAAAAAAAAAGAAAGAAAGAAAGAAAGAAAGAAAGAAGGAAAGAGAGAGAGAGAAAAGAAAAAAAGAAAAGAAAGGAAAAAAAAAAAAAAAGAAGAAGACCAAAGATCCAAAGGCAGGGGTGAGCTCTTCCATGAAGAAACAGGCCTACACATTCACTCCCTTCCTCAGTCCTTGAATTAGAGCCACATGAAGAAGCTGCTAGCCTAGCAGTAGGTAAGTGAGACAGTGCCATGCTCGGCACAGGCTCTTCATTTCAGCTGGGCTCCTGGCCTCAGGTGATTCTCCTGCCTCAGCCTCCCAAAGTGCTGGGATTACAGGCATAAGCTACCACACCCAGCCTACTTCTTCTTTAAACTAGTCTTTATTGAGTCCTTTGGTAGACATTGCTGGTTGCCTACCTAACAGCCATCCTCTGCACCTTTTTGCTTGCTAACGCAACTCCAATTTCTTCAGGTAGCTGGCAAAGATTCTTTCATATCAGAGAGGGAGGACCCAACTCCAGTCCTAGGCTTGAATTATAATTGGTCTAAACCAGTCACTGGTCTAAGAGTGAGCATGCAACACAGTTGTGGCTATTCAGATGTAAGAGAAAGTCTCCTGGGAAAGTTTCCCCTTCCCAAATAAGGAACAAAGCCCCCCTGAGGAGAAGGCCTTTGTTCCGTCCTCCTTCCTGCTGGAATGCAGATGTGATACCTGAAGATGAAGCAGCCATCTGTGACCAGGAGGCAACAAGTATGAGGGTAAAACCAATTTTCTATGGATGGCAACCACCTGCCTCTAAACTTTTTGTTATGCAAAAACCCCTCTATTTATTTAGGCCACTATAGGTTGGGTTTTCTGTTTCTTTCAGCCCAAAGCATACCCAGTTGTACCTACCATGTGCCTAGCACTTTGCTAAGCACCAAAGAGGTTACAAAAGAAATGGAAAGCGCACTCCTTTACCTCAGCAAGCTGACCCTACTTAGGGAGACATAAAACAAACACAAATAGTAACATATGAAAAACAAGTAATCAAATGGAAAGGACTGAGGAAGCTATTTTAGTCAAGGTACATAAAAAAGAGCTAGAGATAGAAGGAAGCAGAGTGTATCTGAGGAATAGTAAAGATCCAGAAGGGTCCTAGAAAGGAAACGGGAGATATGGGCAGATTTTATGCTGAATCCATATTCCAAGGACTGAGAATTTGCTCATTCAGCAGTTTGGCCATGATCTGACACTCTGTAGAAAACCAATCCAGAAGAAAGACATAATGAAAGTTGTGCTTGAGGAAGATTAATTGGATGGTGAAGTGCAGACTGAGGCTGTGCCACTCAAATGGGTGATGACAGTTGGAAAGGGCACGGTGCAAGAGATATTCTGAAGGAATAATTAACAGATTAACAGCACTTGGTCAATAATTGAATGTGAAAAGGGGAGAAAGAGTAGTCAGGGATACCATCAACCACTAGGCTGGGAGGGAGAGAGTGAGTGAGAGAGTGAAAGCATGGGAGCCCTCGACAGAGACTAGGAAGTCAAGAAAGGGAGATGAAGCTTTTGACTTAGACCTCTCCAGATGACAGTTGACCATGCAGATTAATGCGTGTACTAGACAATTCCCAATGCAGAAGCCCTGAGTCTGGGAGTAGGGGCAGAAGAGGCAGCAGAAAAGGCAACATCATTTGGTTAAGGACAGTGTTCCCTGAAACTCAGTCATCTATATACTACCTTCGTGATTTTACCACATGCTTACCACCTACACTTCTGTCTACTTAATATTTTTCTTTAAATAAACTTCCTTCCTTAAAACTTTAGCATAGTTATAAGCAATAACACCCTTGAAATCACCAGTTTTTATATGCTAGTTATATTTTCTTCTAAAACATATTAAAATAAATTCATAACTATTGAAGTTAAAAAATGTTCAGCCATATACTACCTGAAATTATTTCATGTGCCACCAGTGACCTGACCACCATCCTTAGGAAAATACCAGCTCAGACACAAGTCATCAGTGAGCAGGTCATTTCCAGGAGCCCAATCTCTGAGCAATGAGTCTCCTGAATCCATTCCCTTCCCCTACATTAGCAATTTACATGCTTTTCTGGGAAGAAAAATCTTTACCTATATGGGTCAAGCTGCATAGGAGAGAGAAATGGAGAGATGTCCTGGCTATCAGGATGCCTGGGGAGGTGTTGCTCACACATCAGGCATCTTGAACTTCAGCAACTAGGTGAAGGGTCCCTTTCATTGCAGTCTGGTCACAGTGGGGCCTTGAATCCCCTCACTAAGGCTCTAAGGAAAGATTCCTAAAACTGGAGCTAACCAAGAAACTCAAAAAGAGGCTAAGTTACTGCCTTCCTCTCCCTCTCCTCCCCTCACCCACCCCCACTCCCCTAACCCCTTTCCAAATCTGAGCTGGGCTTAGCATAAGAGGAGCGTGACTCATAGGAACCAAGGACTGAGCTGGAGAGGCCTGGCTGCCAGGATTCCTCCCCGGCTGACAATAAGCAGACCCAGCAACTCGATCCCCAGCCCATGGCGGACTCAGTAGTCCAAAGGCTTTGGGCCTTTAGAACCCACAGGGTGCCAAACATTCCCTGGGGAAAGGTCAGAAGACCAGAAATGGTAAAGAGCTAATGTGAAGGAAAGAAGACTGTATTAGTTCAATGATAGTGAAGTTTGGATCCTGTCTCCCCTAACATCTCATCCAAATCCTATTAGGCCCTTAGTGTCTGTCTTCATAGTAAAATAATCATAATAGTATTAATAATAATAGTAATAAGTAATGTTTACAGGGAAATAACTACGCTAAGTGCTTTTCATGTATTATTTCATTCTCACAAAGACCTTATGAGGCAGGTACTCTTATTGAACTCATTTTAAAAATGAAGAAACTGGGGATCAGAGACATGAAGTAAATTTCCCCAGGTCACACAGTAAGTGGAACAGCCTAGGGCACGAAAGCCCAAATTCTTAACCGTTTTGCTGGTCTTATCCACAACACCTTCTGAAGAACGTTGACACCGAGTACAGCTGGCTGGACTAGACATAGGTCCCTGACTCAGGGCAGAAAAGTCATAGGTTGGCCAGCAGCCTAGGGGGTGGCCTGAACTATCTGTCAAACAATGACCTGTGGAATTTGAACGTGAGACATGGAGAGGATCCTCAGTCAGTAGTGGGGGCAGAAGCAGACTCACAGACACACAGACATGCACAATTGGCAGAGGCGTGAGGCAGTACAAGAGCCTTGAGTGAGCAGAAGCTATAAAGTAGAGTGGGGAATAGAGAGAAATTATTTGCAACAACAGCAACAGGAGCTTCTGAATCAGAGAGCAGGGAAATTATGAGTCAATCTGTTGAACTACTCACTTGCCAATATCCTTACCTCTCTTCCCCCGTTGTCCATCCTTCATCCTTTCTGCAAATCCCAAAGCCTTAAATCAATCCAAATGTCTACCCTTTCTGCTCCTACACCAGGACTGCTAAGCACTGCTTAGCAAAAATATCCCAACCATGCAGATGGGAACAGCTATGAATCCACTGGGCCTTCAGTACATCTTGGTAATCCTTCTTTGAGTCCCTGCCATGCTCTCTCCTCCATTCTCTTCAGTGGCTCTCTAAGCAGCTCTATCTCCATAAACTTCTAAAGCCTTGCCACAACCCCTTCACCTGATTTCACAGAAAAAGAGAAGCCATCAGACGGTAACTTCCCATAACCAAAGCTGCAAGTTCACTCACCTCAACCATACTTTCCACCGCCCTCCCGTGACTCCTCCCACCTGAGAAGGCCAGCCCCCTGCGACTGCGCCTGTGTCTGTTCCATCTCCCCCCCCCCACCATCTTAGGGATCTCAAACCTCAATTATCCCCTTTCTCGCGTGTATTTCCCATCTCTCCCTCTGTACTGTTCCGCCTCCTCCCCATCAGCATTGAAGCATGCCCTCTCTCCCCTCACCCAACCCTCAATCATCTGCTCTCGCTTCCCTTTCACAGGCAAACTTCTTGAAAGAGCTGTCTCTGCTCTCTTCATTTCCTCACTCCCACTCTTCAACTCAATGTAGTCTGACATCCAGTTCTACTACTCCACTGAAACTATTCTTACTATTTCCTCGTAGCTAAATCCCATTGTTGTTTCTCAGCTCTTCTGCTGTCTCCACCTCTCCAGAGCACTGCCTCCATTGGCCACTGCCTCCATCTTGAAACACTCACATCTTGACTTCTGTGATACTGTGCTCTCTCCTGATTTTTCTCCTGCCTTTCTGGTTGCTGCTCAGCCTCCCCATTTGGTTCTTTTACCTCTGTCCACAAATGTTGAAGATTCTCGGGGCTTGCTCCTAGGCTTTCTTTTCTTCCCACTCTACAAATTTTCCCTGTACAACCTCCCAAGGTTTCAATTACTACCTATAAACTGATGACTCTCAAATTTATATTTCTAGACAGATATCTCCTGAGCCTCAGATGCACATAGCCAATTTCCATTTGAGTGTCCCACAGACAACCTAAATTTGGCATGCTGAGAACTGAACTCATCATCATTCCTATGAAGCCTATTCCTCTTTCTTGTTGCCTATAATATTAAGAGCTAACATTTCCTGAACGCTTTCTATGCTCCAGACATAGTTCAAAGCATTTTATATGTATTATTTCATTTAATCATTATAAGGAAGGTAGTATTAATACCCTCATTCTAGATAAGGAAACTGAGGCACAGAGAGGTTAAGGAAATTGTCCTAGGTTACACAGCTAATCAGTGGCAGATCTGGGATTCAAAATCCAGTCTGACTTCAGAGCCACTGCTCTTAACTACCACACTATACTCCTATCACTGCTATCCAGTTGTCCAGGCCAGAAACCTAGGCATCATCCCTGGCTCCTGACTTTCCTTCACTATCCACATCTGTCTATTCTACCTTCTAAATGTGCCTCAGATCCATCCATTTCTTTCCATCTCCATCACAACCATCTTAACCAGGTCACTATCACCTCTCACCTGGACTCCCAGTCTCCAGTGTCACCACTTCCCAACCCACCTTCCATACTGCTTCCCACAGTGATGTTTCTGAAAGGCAAGTCTGATCTGAATGACAAACCATTCCATGGGTCCCCACTGTCCTCAGGATAATGTCTAACCCCCTTTACATGGCTTACATGGTCCTTCATGATCCAGTCCCTGCCTGCCTCTCTAGGCTTGGGTCTTCCCACTTCCCTCTACCTTGTAACTGTCTGCAACTTACTTCCTTCCCACCTGCCTTCACCTGGCTACCATCTGCTTATCCTTCAGTGCTCTGTTTAGGTAAAGTACTATTCCTCTAGGAAGCCAACCTTGACACCCGAAGTCTAGTTTAGGTGCCATTCCCTTGTTACCCTGTACTCATCCTTGTCAGAACACTTCTCATGCCTTGTATTATTTAACTTTCTCTTCCCCCACTAGACTCTAAATTCTGTAAGACCAGGGACACTGTCTGTTTCACTCACCTCTGCACCCTACTCCCATGCCTGGCACAGTTTGGTGAATGCCTTGCCTGTATAAATCATGCCCAAGCCCCCTCTGTTCACTCTCCTTTCACCAAGCCACACTCAGGGGTCTGAGGAAGCACCCTGGGGCCAGCGGCCTGACACAGGTCCTGTGCTCACAGGCCAAGGACGTGTTTCCTGAGCTATCAGCTCAGACCTTCCTTCCCAGCAGTGGGGCCAAGAGCCAGTACCCTCCCTTCACTCCATTTCCTGGATTGGCTTTGCATTGTGAATTTCAGTTATCACTTGACTTTTAGAACTAGAGTTGAGCTATGTCTTAGTTACTAACTCTTTTAATAGCTTTGCGAGATCGATGGGAATGCAACGGAAATAACAATGATGACTCACCCAGCCAGTCTCTCCACCCCTCACCATTCTGCACAAAATCCAGTCCCACCACTGTCAAGTTATGCACCACTCCAGACAAAGTAGCAGAAGCTCCTTGGATATCTGAGCAATCATGCATAGGAAAAGAAGCCAAGGTGAGACCTCATGTGAGATACCAGTCAGACTCTATGGTCAAATGCCCTGTTGTGCTTTGGGCCTGTGAAATATAGATGAATAGAAATAGGTAGAGCAGAATGGCGAACTTCCAAGGGGAAAGGGACTCTGTGTAGACAATGGACTGTGAAGCAGCAAAAGTGGAAGCAGGGAGGCCATTGAGGAGGCTTGATCCAGGGGACAGGTGAGGGTGACTTAGCCACCACCCTGATGGCAGTGGGTGGGGGGAGAAGTGGATGGGTTTAGGATATATTTTGGAGCAAAGCAGACAGGATTTTCTGATGGATTAGATGTGAGGAGTAAGGAAAATAAGAGAGTCCAGGATGACCTCTAGGTTATTGGCTTGGAAATCTGGGTGGATGGTGTCCATTCTTAACTGGCATCTAAATGACAGAATCCTTGGATTTTTCAAGAAATAACTCAATGACAACTGAAAGGAGCAAGAGCTTAGACTTCTTCTTTTAGGGTGCCCCTCCAGCTGTTTTGTAATGACTTAACTGTCAGGACCTTTTTTGACTTTCAGGTGAGATGCTGGATAAAGGACACACATACCCAACCCATATGGTCACACACACCACACACACTGCTGCAGCAGCCCTTTCTGGACCTTACACAGCAGTATTCCTGGGAGTCCTTCAGGGTCCCTAACATGTCCTGGTCACTGTTTTTGTTTCTAATAGGGATGAACCTTTTGCCAGTGATTTTTAGTTTAAAAACAACGACCATAGCTGTGCCCTCATGGGGACTCCTCCTAGGAGGCAGCCCTCTTCTGTTTTGCTCCTGGGAGGGGTTCAGCAGCAATGAGTGACGTAGGTGGTGTGAAGGACCTTATATCCTGTCAATGTGGTTTCCAACCTAGGGGAATGTGAAAATCACAGCAGTAGCACATTTATTAAACCAAATGTGCACAGTCCAAAGTGGCAATCTGTGACTGTTAAGTGCAATTGCTAACTAAATGCATAGGCTTCTTGCCTGGGCAGCTCATTAGAATGGAAGGGGTTGTGGAAAACTGGAAATAAAATTAAGGAGTCTTGGCCACTGACCGGTTGGTTCCAGGCAGAGTCAGTTCTGACAGACACTTTATAGCCTCAGTGTTTTCAAGGGCCTCTGGGGAGGTAGTTTGCATTACAAACAGGTACAAATGGGTTCAGATGCTGATTGCCAAACTTTCTCTCCAAGAAGGCCAAATGGGCAGCCCTTCAGGCTGTGTGGTTTGAGAGGTGAAGTGGAACCAAAGGAGGGCCCTGAGACAGGGAGGAGTGAGCCTTACTACAGCCCAGATTGGGAAGCAGCCTCTTAGCTAGGAAAAGCTTGGGGGGGAGGGGTTGTGAGAGGCCAGGGGCTTTCATAAGGAGGAACTAGGGTTCTGTGGAGGGGAGTGAATCTCCCTTCTGCCTGGAAAAACATAAATCAGATCATATAGCCCTTTTTGCTGTCATGGCAATTATGGAAGCACATTTTCGAGATGGAAGCGCCACCAGCCTGGATCATTAAGTGACTATGAAGAACACAGCCCTCCCATTGATCCACACTGGGCAATTCCAATGAGTGAAAATTTGATACTGGTGGTTCCTGCAGCATAATTTAGCCTACCTTGACTGATACATCAAATTCGAGCGTATTTCTGAAGCAGCCATTATGGCTTCGGCTGAGTCCTAAAGAAGTCTAAGATCCCAAAGGATTATCTTAACCACTGTTCTAAAAGGAGGAGGGAGCTGGCTGAGTGAGCTACAATGTTCAGAGGAGGCAATTAACAAGCATAGTTGGCTGGGCGCGGTGGCTCACGCCTGTAATCCTAACACTCTGAGAGGCTGAAGCGGGAGGATCGCTCGAGGTCAGGAGTTTGAGACCAGCCTGAGCAAGAGCGAGACTCCTGTCTCTACTAAAAATAGAAAGAAATTATATGGACAGCTAAAATATATATATAGAAAAATCAGCCAGGCATGGTGGTGCATGCCTATAGTCCCAGCTACTCGGGAGGCTGAGGCAGTTGGATTGCTTGAACCCAGGAGTTTGAGGTTGCTGTGATCTAGGCTGACACCATGGCACTCTAGCCCGGGCAACAGAGCGAGACTCTGTCTCAAAAAAAAAAAAAAAAAAAAAAAAAAAAAACCAATCATAGTTGTATATGCTTCAGGCAGGGACATCATGTTGATGAAGTAAGTCAAGCAAGCAGTCAGGGAATCTGTACCTAGACTAGGATAGAGGACAGGACTTTGGTCCTGGAGGGGAACTGGAATACAGAGCAGGGTGAGTGGGTAGAATTTAGGAGTAGGAATCAACACGGTGGAAGTGCTAGGGAAGGGGAAAGAAAAGGAAGGGAAGAGGAAACAATTTAGAGGCAGCATGGACCTCCAAGTGTCACTCTTGGAGGTCCCTGATATCAGATCAAATTGGCAGCAAGAAGACCCAGAGACCAATGCCGGACCCCAGCTGTCGCCACAGGTTCTCCAGCTCCTGGGTCTGCTGAAGCTAATGGAATATTTCCTGCCTCAGCCAGGATTGGCTCAGTGGCTGGTATGGTGAACCAAGCTGGCCAGAGTGAACCTGCCTAGGGGCAGCTAGGGGAAGTAGAGGCTGTGGAGATGGAGAGGGGCTTATACGGTCATAATAACAGCTGACAGTTATCAAGTGCTTATCACATGCCAGGCACTGTGGCAAGGACATTACATGCTCTCCCTATAATCTTGACAGGAACCCCATAAAGTCAGTGCAATTTTATCTCCACTTAGAGACACTAAGCAACTTGCCTAAGATCATACAGCTAGTAAATGTCAGAGCCCTGATTTGAAACTAGGATGTCTCCTCCCCAACCTATGCCTTCAACCACTTTATTTTCTCTTCCTCCTACTCCTTAAATTTATAGATTTGTTTTCCTTTCTCCTAGTTTTTCATTCCACCCCATTTCTTGCCACCTGTTCAATTCCTTTTCCTCACACTCCTCTACTTGACATGAAAAAAAATTGGGTGCACTTCAACTTGCCATCCATTGTTAATTTTTTAGTCATCCACCTTCTGGCTCAATGACCCAGCATTTCAGCTTTCCATACATTGACCACTGACAGATGACTCTCGTCTCTAATTGCAGAGAATCAGGAAGTCTTTCAGACAGGGTGACCCTCACTGGGAAAAGAGGCAGTGCAGCTCTTTGTGTACAAACAACAAATCCGGGTCCACAAATCAGGTACCTGGGAGATCTAAACACTACTGGAGGGGGATTGGTAGTGATGCTGTGGAAATGAGTTCTGTAGAAACGAGGCAAAGGCTTCCTGGGAGCATAGGCTTTGAGGGTTAAGAAACACTTACTGTGTGGGGGAGAAGTGCTAGTATTGATTTTCTGTTATTATTCGAAACTATTTGGATTGGACCTTTCTAGAGAGTCAGCTCTGGTGTCACCAAAAAGAGAGAACATAGGGGCTATTCTTAGAATAAAGGGATTCTGGTCTGGCTTTGTCACTTATAGGCCACCTAGCATTGGGCAAACCATGATAACCTCTCTAGTACTGTTTCCTCATCTGCAAAATGAGTACAAGAGTTTTATACCTTCTTCAGAGGGATGATTTGGAGTGAGGATCAAATAACTTAATGATGTCTGGAAGGCACCTCAAACTCGGTAACACTGATCCCTCCAAAGCCACCCATGCTCCAGTGCTCTTTATCTTGGTGAAGACTACCCCTGCCACCACTACCATGTAGGCCTCTCTAACCAAAGACTGTCTCTAAAGCCTCTTCAATTTCTTCTGCATCTGTGAATCTGTCTACCTCCTCTCCAGAATTGCCATTGCCACCCTCGTCCAGCCCGCCATCATCTCCCTCTGGGACTACAGTAAGACCCTTCTAACTGGCTCTACTCTTGTGTACCCCTCTCCAGTTCATCCTTGGCATAGCAGCCAGATTTTGAAATCACAACCAGATCGTGTTACCTTTCTGCTTTTGTGGCTTCCTGTTGTTCTTAGAATAAAATCTTAGGACTTCCTCCATAGCCCACAAGACCCCATGGAATTGGTCTCCATCACACAGCTTGCCCTCATCTTGTGCTACGCTTTCTCTTGTGCCCTTGTGCTTCCCCACACTTGCCTCCTTGCAGTCTCCTTGCAGAATGCACCATGCCTTTCTCCTCCCGTAGAGCCTTTGCAGATGTATTTTTGCTACCTGGAATACTCTTCCCACACACCCTCTCCAGTTCCAGGCATCTTCCTAATTATTGATTTCCCCAGGAAAGATTTCCTTGGTCCCCCAAGAGTAGGTCAATTCTTTCTATCATTCATTTTAAATTTATTTTGGTGATTATTTGACTGTCTGCCTCTCCCACTAGATTCTTAGCTCCCTGAAGGTAAGGGCCATGGCTATTTTTGTTCACTATGGTGTCCCCAGTACCCAACACAGTGTCTGGAACATGGTAGGTGCTCAATCAATATTTGTCAAGTGAATAAATAAATATGGATATCCTTGATAAGCAGTAAAGAGCTGGGCAAAATAAGATAGTGCTGCAAAAATAGACAAAATGATCTTAAAATTCATGTGGAAATTCAAGGGACCCAGAATAGCCAAAACAATTCTGAAAATAAAAGCAAAGATGGAGGACTAACACATCCCAATTTCAAAACTTACTACAAAGTAATCAAAAGTAATTAAAGTAATCAAAGCAATGTGTTACTGGCATAAGGATACACATATAGATCAATGGAATGGAATTGAGAGTCCAGAAATAAATCCATACATCTATAGTCAATTGATTTTTGACAAGGGTACCAACAAAAGGTGCTGAGACAACTAGATATCCAATAACATGCAAAAAAATTAAGTTGGACCAATACCCCACACGATATACATAAATTAACTCAAAATGAATCAGAGACCAAAATATAAGAACTAAAGCTCTTGAAAGGACACATAGAGGTAAATCTGCACGTCTTTGGATTAGACAATAGTTTCTCATATATGATGGCAAAAGGATGAGCAATCAAAAAAATATAAACTGGATGTCATCAAAATTGAAAACTTCTGTGCATCAAAGGACACTATCAAGAAAGTAAAAAAGCAACCCACAGAATCGAAGAAAACATTTATAAGTCATATACCTAACCAGGGATTAATATACAGAATACACAAAGAACTCCTATAATTCCACAATAAAATAACAACCCATTTCAAAAATGAAGAAACCTATTCTAGTGATGAGTACATTGAAAGCTTTGACTTCAGCATTACACAATTCATCCATATAATAAAAAACACCTGTACCTCCTAAATCTAGTGAAATTTTAAAAATGGGCAAAGGACTTGAATAGACATTTTTTTCAAAAAGATACATAAATGGCCACTAAGCACATGTAAAGATGCTCAACATCATTAGTCATTAGGGAAATGCAAATGCAAACCACAGTGAAATACCACTGCATGCCCAGTAGGATGCCATAATCAAAAATTCAGATAATAACAAGCATTGGCAAGGATGTAGAGAAATTAGAACCCTCATACATTGCTGGTGGGAATATAAAATAGTGCAGTCTTTGTGGAAAAGTTTAATAAAAGATTAAACATAGAGTTACCATATGACCCAGCAATTCCACTCCTAAGTATATACCAAGAGAAATGAAAGCATATGTTTACCCAAAAACTTGAACACCAATGTTCATAGGCACTATTACGATAATAGCCAAAGGATAGAAACAAGCCAAATGTCATTCAATATGTGAGTGGATAAACAAACGGTGGTATATCCATGCAATGGAATATTACTCAGCCATAAAAAGGAATGAAGTGCTGATACATGCTACAACATGGATAAACCTTTAAAATATCATGCTAAGTGAAAGCCAGACACAAAAGACCACATGTTATATAATTCCAATTATAGGAAATATTCAAATGTCCAGCCTAGGCAAATCCATAGAGACAGAAAGTAGATTAGTGGTTACCAAGGACTGGTGGGAAGACAGAGAATTGGACCAGTAATGGGAGCTAGGTTTCTTTTAGGGGTAATGAAAATGTTCTAAAATTGATTATAGTGGTGGTTGCACAACTCTATGAATATACTAGAAACCACTGAATTACACGTTTTAAATGGCAGAATTGTATGATATGTGAATTATGTCTCAGTAAAGCTTTAAAAATAGTTATTAACATGGACAGTGAGTTCTAAAGGTCAATAATGAGCTAATGGTGCTAAGATTTGGGGACTACATGTTCCAGCCAAAAGGAACAGCTAGTGCAAGGATCCTGAGGCAGGAATGAACTTGGTGAGGAATAGAAATGAGGCCAGTGCAGCTGAAGTGGGCCAGGCTGAAAGTGGTGAGAGCTGAGGTCAGAGAGGTTGACAGGACAGATAGAATGTGGAATCCATTATAGTGTGATGAGGAGCCACAAGAGGCACAAGTCACACAGCTATGCCTAACTGCAAGGGGGTGAGGAAGTACAGTCCTGCCAAGTGCCTGGAAGGAGAGCCAGAACTATTCAGAGAGTTGTACTAATGACAACCATCCACGCATGTGCCCCCCACCCCCACACTACAATCTTGAATATAGTTTCAGGGCAATCAAGCTCCTCCTTCAAGTCAATTCCCTAGAGCAAGATTAAGAGCCCATACTAGGTCAATTCTCCAGCATCAGATTTGCCTTTGGGCAGGGATTCTTAACCTCAGTTACATTAAGTTCTTAACCAAGAGTTACAGGAAGAGAGTTCAGGAGGCCCATGAACTTGGATGTGAAAAGAATTAACCATTTATTTTCACTAATCTCTAATTGAAACAATGAATGTAGGCAACAAATCACAGAAGTGTTAGTAGTATCTGTGTCTTTATCAGTAATAGAAATCACAGATATTTGTATATCATGTGACAGTTGTTGCAGGTATCTTGAAATTTCACTCATTCGATATTTCAGTAATTAATAGACCCACTGCTAGATCTTGTAATTTGAATTGTGCTAACCAAAAAGCACATATATTACTATATCACAATTTTTAAAAAATACATTGATACCTATCTTTCAGTACAGTTGTTTTTCTTTGTAAGCCTGTGTATTTTATCTCATGCTTAAAAAGCAATTCTGAAAAACATTGAGAACTCCAGCATCTTAGGGGATAGCTCACGTCATGTTAGGTTTCTGCCCTGTCTTCCTCTTGACTCACCCTGTGTTGCCTCCATGAGGTCTGCCAAGCCTCGTGTTCAAGACTTAATCTATGACAGTATGGGAAGTTAAATGAAGTAGAAAACTTGGAAGAAAATTCTGAAGAAGACTTCTGGGGACTAGAGTACACTTGGGTGCTACTGAATGATATCTCCAGGAAATGACTGAGACTCTCTTAAACATAACTGCATGGCAGAAATATGGCCTGACAAAGCCTAACACGGTTTGCTGCTGGCTTGCTAGGGCTGATCCTTTCACCCCTCTGGGCCTCAGTTTCCCCGTCCATGCTATGAAGGGTTTGGACTGGATAGTCTTCTTATGGCCTGTCCAACTATGACAGCCCAAGTGTATGCATCTGCACTGTTTCCATGAGATCCCAAAAAGAGGCCCAGTAGCACTAGGTACCCCCAACCTCGGCATCAAGTTTGAGGGGTCTCCCAAGGATTCTCTATAATATGGTAGAGGGGAAATGGTGCTTTCCCCAACTCCAAAAATGCCATCCACAGCCTCACCTCCTTGCCTTTGGTCATACAGTTCCCCCTGCCCAGGACACACTCCCTGTGTCTGTCAAGGACTCAATCCAAAGCTAGACATCACAACAAAGCTGTCACTGGTTACTCTGAACTCCCATTGCACTAGGCACAAAGCGCCTTTTATTTCAATCTTCTTACACACATGTCTGCTGTTCCCACCCATGGTGCAAACTCCTCTAGGCAAGACTCACGTTTCATCCTTTTAAGCATCTCCAGGGCCCAACTCAGTTTCTTTATCTGCAGGTATCAAGACAAAGCTAATGGCTTGTGTACAGTCCTGTACAGTCCTGCAGTTGAGTGGGCACTAAGGAATCAATCCCCTCAGGGTCAAATCCTGGCTCTGTGACTTACTAAGTAATTTTCTGCAGTAGCTACTAACCTAGTTAGTGAGTGATGTGGCAACAACATCTCTGTGCCTTGATTTCTTCATCTACAAAATTGGGAAAATAATACCTATTTCACATAAAGATTAAGAAACAAATACAAGTAAAGTGCTGAACACTTAGAATTAGTATTTATAAATTTTGTATGAAAAGTATTTAATATGTTCCAAGCTTACAATCTTCATAACATGTCTGTGAATTAGGTACATTATTATAACGATCCCTAATTTACGGACAGGAAAACAAATGCAAAGAGATGTCAGGCTACTTGTCCAAGGTCATAAAAAAAGCAAGTGGTAGAATGAGGATTCAAACCCAGGAAGCGTGGCCCCAAGGCCCAAAAACTTAACCACTATGCTACCCATGCTACCTGGCAACAGCAATCATTGCTGTTTTTCTTTTGCCAGTGTTAGACCAATCATAGGTGCAAAGAAAATTAGGTAGTTGTAGGCTGCCTTCCTTTACTTTGCTTTCTGCTGCTCCCAGGTGCTTTTGATCTTCAAGGCACATATTTTTGTTTCCTCTTCCCTCTGGTTAACTTTTACAGTCTGAGTCCATTGAGTCTGCCCCTCTGATCCTGTTTTTGTATGCCCATTTGTGTTGCCAACCTGGTGGTCAGCAAGATGGTGAACAAAAGAACGAGACGAAGGAAGAAAAGTCCATATGCTTCTTGTAAACAGACAGCTTAATGTGAGAAAAAGACTTGCCCACACATTTTTGGATTTTCATGAATTTCTGTCTCTCAAATGAAGTATACATTACTGTCAAGAGAACATGTAATTTAACCTGGGTGTCCAAGAGTGGGTCCTCTGAGCTATTAACATTTCCAGCCCACTCTCCCTTGAAGAATTACAGGCTGTTTGAGCTCTAATAAGCCATAAAGATGTCCAAGTCTCTCATTTTATAGAAGGGGGAATCAGGACCCAGGAAAGGGAAGGGACTTGCCAGGGATATAGTAGGTGCTCAATAAACATTTGCCCCCAAAATGAAAGATCAATGACCCATATGCTTGAGAGGTGAGGGGTACAGTCTTTGGTCATGGGACAAAGCTGGTTTTCTTTTTTATCTCAAGTGCTTTATGTAGATCCCACACCCTGAACTCAGTAGCACCATTTGAGTAGGCGCTTTTTTTTTTTTTAGGGATAGGGTCTTGCTATGTTGTCCCAGCTGGTCTCAAGTGATCCTCTCCCTTACCTGGGATTATAGGTGTGAGCCACAACACCTGGCCCCAGGAGGTACATTTTAAAAATACAAATGTCTGGACACAACCACAGAGATTCTAATTTAATTAGTCTCAGGGGTAAAACCCAGACATCGGTGTACATATATATACATATATATAATTTTTTTTTAAGTTCCCAAGGTGATTCTAACAAGCAGCCAGGATTGAGAACCACTGCTCTAAACCAGTGGTTCTCAAGCTTGACTGAACACTAAAATCCCCCGGAGCAGGTTTAAAATTTGAGTGCGCTTGCACACACACTGGTGTTTTTTCAAAGTGTCCTGAGTGATTCTAAAACACAGCTAAGGTTGAAAACCAAAATCAATATCAATTACTTGACAGAGGGCAAATGAAAAGAAATAAATCATAGTTTATCTACCTTGCAAGCTCCATGAGGACAAAGGTTTTTGCCTGTCTGTTCACTCCTGTATCTCCAGCACCTAAAACAGTGCAAATGGTTTCTTGGTCTTCACAAGCTTCTCACTCGCCAGCATGAGCAAGTCAGTTTAAAACTGTTTATGTTTTTCATTTCTCCAATAGGAATAATAACTCACAGGGCTATCATGGGGATCATATGAGATAACATACATAAGTTCTCCATAAATTAGAAAGAAATGCAAAAATGCTAGTTAATTTCAGTGTGAAAAATTCAATTTCCTGTTTTTTCTCCTTTCCCCACCCCAAGAAATTTTAGTTCTCTTTTTAGTCCCACCAGATATTGTCCTGCTGAATCTTCCAGGTCCCACGAGAAAGCTCTCCGTTGAATCCTATCCCAATCTAGGCTCTTCCCCCATGGTGGTAAAAACACATTCCTTTCCTGCTCCTCCCTTTCAGTACAACCTATTCCCCACTCATTGTGATGGACAGGGGTTCAAATTCTGGATCCTCAGCTTACTCTATAGCTCTTAAGCAAATGATTTACTCTTCTCTGAGCCCACTTCCTCATCAAGAAGATGGAGATAATTATGGTAATTATATCATGGGATTGTTGTTAGAGTAAAATGAGTTAATGACGTACATATTGCCAGGCACATAGAAAGCTCTTAAAGATAATAGTAAAAGCCATGGGTTTTGTCCAAAGGTTTTTTATTAATAATTTTAAAAAGTGGGGAAGTCACCTCAAGTACAAAAGTAAGATGGGGTGACATAGCTGTGACATCTGTCACTTTCTGACATCTGGAGTTTATTTGTCTGGCCAAATAGAAGTACAAAAACATGCCATTCCCTCTATTAGTCATTCAGCAAATATGTATTGAGCACTTGTTGCATACCAGGGCACTGGGGGAACACAGACATGGATAGAATAGAGCCCGTGAGGAGTCAGGTGGGAGACCTGAGCTATTAAGACAAAAAGCCTCAGCCCAGACACCACTGTCAATTTGGCAATGGTATATCCTATTGCAGGTAAAATATATAGGAGTCAATAAACCACTTCTTGGGTGTTGCAAGGTTCACAGTGTTAGTAATGGCAAAAAGTATAAAACAACTAGGGTCAGCATTAAGGAGTATAGCAGATTTATTAGATAATATACAGAGGTTTAAAGAAATACAAAAACCCCTCCCCTACTAGGCCAGTTAGTCATTCAACAAACATTCCCAGTGTGCCTACTTCCAAACTAGATGCCAAAGAAAGAGGGATGAGTCAGCCACCGTCCCTGCTCTCAAGGATAAAAACACATAACATTTGGGGGTGATTTTTTATTTACAGAGCCTTTTCCCACAGAGGATTTTATTTGGTCCACCTGGCAAACAGAAAACTGAGGCTCAGTGCTGAAAATTGCCCGCATTAGCAAATAATGGAATTGGGCTTACACCTGGGTTGAAATAACAAAGTAAGCCAGACTTCTTTCTATTCTCACAGGCCTGTCGATAGACTACAACCACCTAATGTAACTCTGATTTCTCTTGGGCTAGAGGAAACCCTTCACACTCATCTAAATGTATCTGGATCTGAAGACCTCAGTAGTTCCATCCTGTTTCCAAATCCCCACAACTTTTAAGATAGGCTTTAACTGTCTTAGGGAGAGAGCGCTAACTTGTAGCTTCCAGTTTATCTTAGGCCAAGGAATGGCCAGGGTGTTCTTTCAAGTTCTAAAGAGAGGGTCATGTTACTTTCAAGAGATGGTAAAGGAAAGGAAATAACAATGAATTCAAGAAGGGTCAATACATACATATTGGCAGACTCTGTCTCAACTATCTCCCCGCAGGCTGGGCCACCTGGAGGAACCAAGCCTTGCAAAAGTGAAAAAAGCACAGCAGGAACCTACTGGAGGGAGTCACAGAAGGCTGTAAAGAGAAGGGAATGTCTGAGTGGGAGTCTTGAAGGATGAATAGGAGTTTTCAGGAAGCCAGGAGAGGAAACGGCTATGGAAGCCTTCCCTGCCTCCATGTTGTATGCTTTTCACATAGGACCCAGCAGTCTGGAGTGAGGTTGTCTCCTTCCATGCTATATGTTAAGACTCAAGAGCAAAAGGCAAGTTTTATCAATTCAGTATCACCAATACCTGGCACAGGGCCTGGCAAAGTCTTAGTACAATGAGCAGGGTAGGAATTAGCTCTTGGAGCCAGCTCTAAATCACCAGATTAAACTGCTTTCCTTTGTTAAAGAACTGGAAAATTAAAGGGGAAAAATATCTCGGCTGTGCTAAAACTCACCATTTCAAAGCACATTTAAACAGAACACAGCAAAGTTGTTAAGCAATAGTGAAGTGTAAAGTGATGTCTGTATTTTCCCACCTAGAACCCAGAAGCAATGAGCTCCCACAATTAACCAGTAGCCCTGGATGTTCACTGTAGAAGGTAGACATGTAGCCTGGAGCCCCAGGCAGGAGCAGCACAACCACATCACACAGCAGCCCTCCAGCCCAGGCGTCTGAAGGGTAGACATTTCATCACCATAGAGAGCAGCACTGCCAGGAGGGATGCAGCAGGGGTGGAGCTGGCAGCAGATGGGGTGAGTTAAACAGGGTGGGGGTTTTAGAGGTGTCCTATAAATTCCTCAGGAGCAGGGTCTATCTCTGACATATTTCTGTACACCTGGTGCCTGGTGGCATCTGGCAAATTGCACCTGTTGTGCAAGTTGTATTTCTACAAGGGCACTTTGCAAAGGGGTCTCAAGTTGGGGACACAAGACAGCCAAGCCCAATGCTCTGCCTGACTGCACATGGAGGAAGGAGTACTTTTAGCTATTATGCCCAGAGAGGGTGACTTTTAAAAATTGGTCCAACCAGAGGATACTTAATTTTTTGATAGTTATGACCAGAAGGGGTGACTTTTTTCTAATTGCTATGACCAGAGGATGTGCCTTTGTCCAAAGGTTCCACCAAAAAGGGTGGCTTTTCCCAATTTGTCCACCCAGAGGAGGCACCCTTTTTGCCATCCCTCTACCTGGAGGGGACGCCTGTTTGCCACATATGCTACCAGTTCCTGCTGGCATCTAACAGGCATTCAAAAAATGTTTACTGGGATGGAGAGATTCCTCACCTTCAGTCTCTTCCCCTCTGTCACCATCCCCACCCTCTTTCTGCAGCAGGTAGTCTGGAAGCTACAGGTACAAAATGTAAAATCTTTGTGCAAGTCAGAGATTTAATATTTGTTTCCTAAATCTACGGTTTTCGTTAACTCATAATTATGGGAAAAAAGATTTCACTGGCCTATTACACAATGGGGAGTAAGCTTACGTAATTCGTTATTCCAAGAGGTAATACAGGCTGGAAATTAGAGTACAGGGAGACTTTGCTATCCAGAATCCTCAAGAAATGAGGTCTCTGAATGGTTAAGTTTCCTGGGAGCTGGACTGTTCCCCACTTTTCAGTCCTTAATATTTTCTTTAATTTTCACCATTTTGAGTGGAACCCTTCCTGAGAACATACTTCTCATCCTTCTTAAACAGATTCCTCTGAAGATGCTGTGGCCTCTTTTTTCTTTTTATAGAGACAGGGTCTTGCGGCATTGCCCAGGCTGGCCTCAAACTCCTGGCCTAAAGCAATCCACCCTCCTCAACCTCCAGCCTCAGCCTCATGAGCCACCAAGCCTGGCTACAGCCTCTTGTTGATGCCTTATTTATCATCCCCAAAGTCCGGTACTGCTTGGGAGGCAAACTATAGGGGTTACCTCTAGCATCTCTTCTCTCTGCTCACAGCAGAGGGGATGCCAAAAGTGTCTGCCATAGTTCTCCAAGTCCCCTTGTCCCAGTATTTTCCAGGGGCTGCTGGCAAGGTCACCCAAGTGGATGTCTCAGGACCCCAAAATAGCCACAGGAAAGGTTCTGCACTGGAAATCCAAACACACAGTCCCCAGTCCCGGAGGACACTTTGGCCTAGTCCTCTTCCTTTCTCTGGGTGGCTGTTGGCCTAGATCCACATTCTAAATCTATTCCTGTTGGGATCATGAAGGGAAAAAAGATAAATACACTTTCTTCTAAATTGTATTTGTTGATGTATATATGGCTCTAAAAATACTCAATGTATTTATAGAGTTGTCTCACTATGATGCATTACTAGTAATGCAACAATCCACCTGCATGAAATAGTGTGCCACATCAGAGAACTCAGGAGAGCACAGAGTCCGGTCTAGACATTGATTCAAAAGCAACCATTCCAACTTCTACTTGTAATTTCTAGCACAGCTTAATTAGGAATACCAAGTATTACAAATTGGAAGTTTCTTGCCTACACTCTGACAAACCTGTGCATAGTGGGATCTTTAATGAATAGACTCAAAGAACTGGAGAAAGAAGAACAGAACGACCCCAAACCCAGCAGAAGGTGAGAAATTACTAAGATCAAATCAGAATTAAATGAAAAGGACAACAAAGAAACTATAAGGGAAATTAATAAAACAAAAAGTTGGTTCTTTGAAAAGATAAACAAAATAGACACACCTCTGGCTAGACTAACCAAGAGCACAAAACTAAAATCTCTAATAACCTCCATTAGGAACATGAAAGGAGAAATCACAACCGATGCTACAGAGATACAAGATATCATCTATGAATTCTACAAAAATCTTTATGCACACACACTGGAGAATGCGGAGGAAATGGACAAATTTTTAGAAACACATAGTCTTCCCAGGCTCAACCAGGAAGAAATAGAGTACCTGAACAGACCAATATCAAGAACTGAAATCGAAACAGCAATAAAAAACCTTCCCAAAAAGAAAAGCCCTGGTCCAGATGGGTTCACACCTCAATTTTACCATACATACAAAGAAGAACTGGTGCCCATCCTACATAATCTATTCTCCAATATTGAGAAGGATGGAATTCTCCCCAACACGTTCTACCAAGCCAATATAACATTGATACCAAAACCAGGAAAGGATGCAACAAAAATAGAGAACTACAGACCAATTTCTCTCATGAATATAGATGCAAAAATTTTCAATAAAATACTAGCAAATCGAATCCAAGTACTTATCAAAAAAATAATCCACCACAACCAAGTGGGCTTCATCCCAGAGATGCAGGGGTGGTTCAACATACGTAAATCTATTAATGTAATTCACCACATAAATAGAAGCAAAAACAAAAACCATATGATCCTCTCAATAGATGCAGAAAAAGCATTTGACAAAATTCAACACCCTTTTATGATAAAAACGCTTAACAAAATAGGCGTAGATGGAACCTACCTAAAAATGATACGAGCCATCTATGACAAACCCACAGCCAACATCATTCTGAACGGGGAAAAATTGAAAGCACTCCCACTTAGAACTGGAACCAGACAGGGCTGCCCACTGTCCCCATTACTTTTCAACATAGTATTGGAAGTCCTTGCGAGAGCTATCAGGCAAGGGAGCAAAATCAAGGGAGTCCAAATAGGGAAGGAAGAGATCAAACTCTCACTTTTTGCTGATGATATGATGTTATATCTGGAAAACCCCCAGGATTCAACCATGAGACTCCTGGAATTGATTAACGAATATAGCAAAGTCTCAGGCTACAAAATTAATATACACAAATCAGAGGCATTTATATATGCCAATAACAGTCAATCGGAAAACCAAATTAAAGACTCAATACCCTTCAAAATAGCAACAAAGAAAATAAAATATCTAGGTATATACCTAACTAAAGAGGTAAAGGACCTCTATAAGGAAAACTATGAAACACTGAGAAAAGAAATAGCAAAACTTGCAAATAGATGGAAAAATATACCATGCTCGTGGATTGGAAGAATCAACATTGTTAAAATGTCTATACTACCCAAAGTGATCTACAGATTCAATGCAATCCCTATTAAATTACCAACATCATTCTTCACAGACGTAGAGAAAATAATTATACACTTTGTATGGAATCAGAGATCTTTATATTCTATTGCAAAGAAAAGTAAATTTCTACATCAGGTTGACCTGATGTAGGGATCCAACCCAGTAACATCCTGTGTGATATTAAGTGGCCATGATATAAGAAAACAAAAATAATATTCTCATTTAAAACGTTAGTGGTTAAAAGATATTTTCCTTTACCTTAACATATATTTATTCTGTCTATTAATAAAATAAAAATGGTTTCATTTTTCTAGTTTCCTTTGTTTGCTTATAAAGTTAAAAAGTATATTACCTAATATTGTATTATTATTGCTTGCACTCGTGAGAACATTTTTTGTCACTTACTTTAATCTAAGCCTGTATTATAGTTCATGCTAATTGTCCACAAATATACTAAACTTGTAAAGTACTATGTGGTCAAATAAGTCGGGAAACTCGGGACTACTCTCTTCCAGCTTTAACCGTCTATAACATAACAGGGGCTCTTCACTCCAGCTGCACAGTAGAATCACTTGGAAACCCTCAAAAATACTGATTCCTGGGCCTTGGCCCCAGAAATTCTGGATTTATTGGTATGGGGTGGGGCCACGGCATTAGTAATTTTTTTTTAACACTTAGGGTAAATTTTACTGACACATATTGATTAAAGAGGACTGTGTTTTAAGCATCACCAAACCTCGGTCACTAATCTCTTATTAGTTTACATAATTATTTTACATAGGTACCAAGAATTTAGCAAAACATTAGTTATTTTTTAAAGCTCTCCAGGTGATTTGGGTTTGCAGCCAGGGTCTACATGAGTCTATGGCTGTAATTAAAAAATGAAAAATGCAATCAGACAAGCAGTGTGAAGGATTCTACTCATGGAGATAACTGAATTGCCTGGTAGTCTGGGTATCTTACAGACACTGCTAAGGCGTGCCCATGACCTTGATGTGAGCTCAGGGTTTAATCACTCCATATCCACATTGGTGAGAGTTAGGCCTGTTGTATCCTCAGGCAGTTTGCCAATACTTCACTGAAACACCCTTAGGCCCCATAAGTTCTGTGAGATGGTGTTCCTTCACCCATAAACCTGGCTGGTTCTGTAAAATGGTAAGCTCAACCAGGAGCCATGCAGACATCTCGAGGGGAAGAGAACAGAGAGCCAGCAAGACACTTGGACAAGAGCTCTGCCCCAAAGCAGGTGACAGTGCCTGGCTGTTTGGCCTGCATCCATCCTCTGTTGCTTCATTAAAGCCCCTCCTTGGCATCCCAGCCTGGCTGGTTCCATGGTCAGCCAGCACCACATATTCTCTGTGACAATAAACATCTCATAGCTGCCAGGACGCTCAGTGGTGCCTCGGCTTCAGTTCCAAAGAATGTTTTCCCCCTTGGTTAGGAGGCAGTGAACAGATGTCAGTGGGGGAGAATGAAGGGAGGAGTCAAAGGAAAGGAAAATCCTTGGGTTGGGAAAGATAAGCTGACAGCCTCAAAAGCTAGATGCGTCTCCTCCGTGGGCACACAAGCATTCTTTACATATTCTGGAAAAGAGAAGAATGGCTGCAATTCGGAGCTGTCTAGGAAACATTCTTATTGTAACTTTGTCTTGACAGTAGCCCCATCCACGGATTTCAAAAGGCTTCGTGGAATTTCATCTCCTTAGTATTTGTAAAGGTGTGCGTGATTGCGATGCAAGCACCAGGCATTTCATATATATTATTTTGGATCCTCACAACAATCCTCTGAACAGGGCAGTGTTTAACCCCATTTTACTGATGAGGAACTGTGTCTCAGAGACAGCAGAGTCAGCTAATAAGTGCTGGCAAGTGGGACTTCAACCGGCAGCTGCTGATTCCAAATTCCAAGATCCTTTTTCTTAACATGTTCTCCATTGTTTTTTATTTATTAAAAGTAATACATGCCTGGCGTGCAAATATGGAAGTAACATTCATCAGATATCGGGCCGGTGGGGTGAAGGGGATGGGTAAATTCGCACCTAATGGGTGCAGTGAGCACTGTCTGGGGGTTGGGCATGCTTGTAGCTCTGACTCAGGCAGTTCAAAGGCAATATATGTAACCAAAGTGTTTGTATCCCCGTAATATTCTGAAATTAAAAAATAAGTTTTAAAAAAATAATACATGTTCATTTGGGAAATTTTGAAAAATACAGAATGGTAGAAGGAAAAAAATAGCACCGATTTCCATAATCCCATCACCCTGAGATGGGATGACCACTGTTAAGACTTCAGCATATACCCCTCCAGTTGCTTTTTTATGTGTGTATGTGTGTCTGTGTGTGCTTTATTTTGGACAACATTGTACATGGTAAATTTTACAGCTAAAAGATTAATTTTATACCTTGGTTTTTCACTTAGCATTATTTTGTGCATTTCCACATATCCTTATATATTTGTTTAGATGTGGTTTTTCATAGCTGTATACTAGCCTATCACATAGACTTAGAAAAATTTATATAACAACTCCCCTATTATTGAATGTTTAAGTTATTTTCATTTTTCCAGTTAATATAAGTAATCAAAAGATGCAGTAAGGATCCTTGCACATTTTTTCCCCAAAATATCTGATTATATTTCTTTAACATAAGGTCTTGGAAGTGGAGTTACTGGGTCAAAGGAGGCACACAGTATATAACAACAAGACCTGTATTGCTAACAACTCTGAGACATCACCTCCTGCAAGAGCAGAGAGCCCCTAAGGATGTTAATGTAAGGAGACCTCAGTTACCTCTGGGCCTCTAGTTGGGCAGGAATAATCTGAGTTTGGTATTTTGCAGATACTGGGAATCAGACTATAAATTGTCAAGGAGCTAATTACACTGTTCTCAGAAGCAAATGATTCCAGTCAAAATAAAACAGCAGACAGATATATTTTTAAAACCTATCTCCTCTTTGAGTCTATTTTCCAAAGGAAAAAGAAAGTCTTTCTGACTTTCCTCTAAAGGAATTATGGACCATTCTGAAAAATCTATGCTATTTAAAAATAAAAATAATAATAAAAGATACAGTCAAACCTCAAACGTCACAGAAAAGCAGGGGCATGAATATTATATTTAGGTTTTGAGTGCAACTGGATACACACAGCTAGGGACACAGGCAGATAGACTCTTGCTTTCTCTCTCTTCCTCACTATGGCTTGGAGCCCCTCCTGCTCTGGCCCAGGACCTAGCTCTGCAAAACAGGGAGGGACTGAGGTTGCCCGGGTCTCATCTGCCCAAGGATAATGAAAACTTGCATGTAGATCGAGAAAATCCACAGGTAATATTACAACTTCATTTGAACCATGCATTTTAACCTTCTCAAGACCCTCATATCCAATTCCTTGGCCAGCAAACAGGATGTGACGGACTCCTCACCCCATCTCCACCGTGGCGGCTCATCCTGAGTTAGGAGGTGCTTTCCTCCCTCACCTCCTGAATCACTCGCAGTTAGTTCCTCCCCCACACTAGCCCCCACACATCTAGGGCCTTGCACAGACAGGCTACTTCCTAAACCAGGAATTCCCTCCCCCACCTTCTTCAACGGGCCTGCTCCAGATCATACTTCAGAACTCAGACATCACATCCTCCTGGAAGCTTCACCCAACCTCCATGCTGAGTCAGGTGAACCTCCTCTGCCTTCCCTTGATACCCTAGGCTAATCTCCACAGCACTATGGTTCACTGCTCTCCCCACTGGACTGTGGGCCTATAGCCCAGTTCAGCTCTGTACCTCCGGAAACCAGAACAGGGCCAGGCCCAGAGTCAGGTGCTCAATAAATGTGCAATAGCTAGAAAGAAGGATGAAAAGAATTCAACTTAACAGGTATTTATTAAGTGCCTATTAGGTGCGAAGTACTATTTTAGGAGATTTTTTATCTGTTGTGTTTACTGTTTTATAACAATAAAAACAGATAAAGGTCTCTACTCTCAAGGAGCTTACATCTTATTGAGAAGCTTGCATTTTAGAAAGAGAGAGAGGGAGGTGGAGAAGAAAGGATGGAGGGGAGGGAAGGAGGGATAGAGGAAAAAAGAGAAGGGAGAGCTGCCTGATTGCTCAAACCTCCCAAGTTAACCAGCTGATACCTAGTGATCTCACATGTGACCTCACACAGAGTGCCTTGCTGCAAGCTACTTGTACACTTACTCGACATTTACTCGACACACCTCCCGTTTGTGTTATTAAAGTAGCCTTGGCTGCTAAGATATTGCCATCCTGTGCACTCTTACTTGAAAATTTCAATGAGGGCTTATCTGAGTGAAATCATGGAATTCTACAGACCAGGGAAGAGCTGATAGCTTGAACCAGGATGGCGAGGCCAGTGCTTCCCAACTGACGGTAGAAGACTCTAGAGGGTCATGCATCACAAGAAGCCCATGAGTTTACAGATCCATGAAGCATTGTCCATTGACTGAATAAGCACTACTCTTCATATGTGTGAAAATAAGGTTACCATGTTTAAAATTGCAAATTCATGTAAAAGCATTGCTGAATTCACAGCAGTATTCTGTTATTGGTTTTTGTTTTTGTTTTTACCATAAGGGAGTCCCAATTTCATTTTTGGGCTCCAAACCAGACTGAATGGAAGAATCTTCTGGGATGTGAACTGGGATCCTGGTTCCAGTTATCAAGTCTCCACCACCTGGAGAAGAAGACCCGATGTCCAGGCACCACGTGCTGATGTGGTGGGAAATGAGCTGGCACCCACCCCTGAAGCCTGGGAGTGCTTCAAGAGGAGAGACTTAGTCTTATTTACCTCTGGGTCTCTAGCACCCAGCACAATGGCCAGACAGGCAGAGTTGTGCCTACTCTTCAAGGCTAGAAAATGACTATCTGAGGAAAAGGTGATCAGAGGCCTTCAGAAAGGGTGTAGAGCAGTCAGTGAGTCTGCTAAGCTACTTGAGCACTGAAGGGTAAGAAATCCATACCTCGGAAATGTGTATGCTAAATGCATTTTTGGTAATAATTTTACTTTCTCATTCCCCTTGGTTTTTACTAAAAGTGCCTTTTGAAATGCCAACTAGGGTCTACTATAATAATAGAAAATAGGCTGCAGGTGTCTTGGGAGTAATATCTACAATTGGATTGAAACCTACAAGGGGGAAGAACACGTATAAAGATGACACACAGATCAGGAGGGATCACAATGGAAAGGTGACCTCCACTAGCCAGCCACCCCTTCCCATCTGAAGATTCTCTTTCCAGAGCAATTTTCCACTCAAATCTCAAGATTATGTTTTGTTTTAACAAGGGAGCCTGTTGCCTCACACCTATTCTCTACACAACACAAGGCTGACCTTCTTCCTCTTCTCCTGCTCCAGGTCACCCCCTGCCCAAGTCCCAGCTGGTTCACAGGGCTCCCTCAGTTACTAAAGGTAGCAGGACTCATTCCTCATCCTGGACAAATTCCAGCTACAGAAAATGCCAGGGCAGTGACTCTCAATGAACAAATGACTTTGAACTTAGTGTCACTGCAGAGGGCAGAGCCTGAATGTCAGAAGACCTGGCTTCTAGATCAAGGCCTCCTGTCACTGACCTGCTGTGTGACCTGGCCTGTGCCACATTCCCAAATCAGCAGAATAAATACATGCTTAGGCCACCAACAACAGGGGTACAAAAGGCAGGGAAGGATGGAGAGAGAAAGACTCTAGTAAAAAGCTATTTTAATTTCAACATATATGTGAGCTTTGAGTCATTTCAAAAGAGTATTATTTTATTTTATTTGGAAGGTTAGTATTGCTTTCATTTAGAATTACATATGGAGAGGCACTAAAACCTTTTTAGCATTCGGGACTACTGAAGGTCTTGGTCCAGCTGGGTACCTTCGGACCAGTCCCTTCCCCTTTCTGGGACTGGGTTACCAGGTGTTATGACACTCACAATGGTTAATGACTGAATTTTTGGTGCCACATAGTGTAAATGGACTCCACCCAAGCCAGAGAGGCATAGGGAGAGATGATGCAAATGCACCACTGTCCTCCTGAAACTTAATCAACTTCATCAAGGTCCAAGTTGAGCCTGAGAGCCATAACCTAAATCTTCTCCTATTGCTCTACTATTCTAACATCCTGACGCTTTCACCGCTTTAGCTGTTCGTGTGTCTAAAAGGGGGGGAAGATTAAATTTCTTGTTTCTAAAGTGGAGGAAATTCTAGTGGACATTTTGGTATCCAAATTTCCAGTGAAGATGTTTTCAACACATGGAAATACCATGAAGCAGACCAGGAATTTCACAGTATTTAAGAAGAAAATGAAAAAAAGAAATAAAAGAAGAAGAAGAAAATGGAAAGTGGGGGGAGAAAAGAAAAGAAAAAAAAAGAAAATGTGTTTGCTCCCCCTCCCTGTTCCATCAACCCACTGTCCCAAGGGCCTCTGGGGATGACAGATAGGACAGAGACAAAGTGAGACCTGGTAGAGTGCCTGTTCCACTTTCCCAAAGGTCCCCCCTGCTCCGACTCGAGAGGCCATCTCCCCTCCTCATTAGCAAGGACGGTCAGACTCAGGGTCTACACCACCTCACCTAATGGCAAACCAGCTGTAGTCTAGAGGTGCCGTTTTCATTTTTTCATCTCTGTATAGATTTACAACAGTTTCCCCTTGCACTGGAATTATGATTTAAACATAAATAAACCAGCTGTCCTTTCTGATTTGGAGCCAGAGTTGCCACAAAGTTGGAAAATCAAGAGGTAGGAATTTTACATAAAGATGAAGAGGGAGTTTCCACCATGGACCCAACTGGCTGTATTCAAGCCAAAATAATTGCAAGAAGCAACAGAGCATCTTTCCTACAGCAAGTTCATGGGCTAGAGTAACATGATAGCTCTCTAGTGTTATTAAACATACCTAAAGTTATCCAGTGTTTCAGTGACTTCCTTGATCAGAAAGGAGATATTATACCCCTAGGCCAATGGCCTGATTGCTTTTGTAATTATCATTTAAACACCTACAAATATTAAATAGGTCTCTGAGGGGGAGTTGGAAAAATTGGACTCACTCAGCTTATGGTGTCAGGCATGGAGGTATTTCCCACTGGCTTTGACCATACCATTCTTGAGATGAAGAGCACAGAATACAGGCCACAGATGCAAAAAAAATGGGTCACATTCAAAACCAGATGTGGAGAAAACCTCAATTTATGGGCAAGGCCATGCCTAGGGTGTGGCAACTGCCACAGATCCACAAACACAGGGGCCTGGTGCAGTCCTGTAGTATGCCCTCTCCTCCTTCCATTTCCACCCTCAACCCCATACCAGTTACAAGAGCTTCTAGGGCAGTCTCAAAGGGGTTCAAGTTACCAAAGAACAGCCTTGTGGGGGGGGGAATGTTGCCAAGCAACCAGCCCAGCCCAGCCCCACCCCTGTAACCTTGAAGAAGGCAGGGGCAGGACCTGTGATTGTGTAGAGCAGCGGCCCCCAACCTTTTTGGCACCAGGGACCATTTTCATGGAAGACAATTTTTCCACGGACCCGGGGTGGGGGGCGTGTGGTGGGAAGGAATGGTTTCGGGATGATTCAAGTGCATTACATTTATTGTGCACTTCATTTCTATCATTATTACATTGTAATATATAATGAAATAATTATACAACTTACCATAGGTTGGGGACCCCTGTTGTAGAGAAGCATCTTGGAATCCTTTAGCATCAACTTTTTTCTCCTATATCCCTCTCCTTCTCCTCACCCTATCCTCCCCCTGCTGCTTCCCAGGGCCCCAGCCCAGCCTGCAGGCTATGGGCCAGCCTGACTTGCCACTATGCCGCAGTTGACCATCTGGTGGCAGCCAAGTTGTCCCTGCAGGGAGGCTACAAACTGCTGGCCTGTCAGCTGTCATTCACTCTGGCCATGTTGCTGCCAAACCTTCCTCCCTCCTTCCCAGGCTTCTCCTGTCCCATGGTTGAAAGAAATAGTTAGAGAAAGAATTTGGGGGAAATCCAGCCAGATGAAGCGTATGTAGGGTAAAATGCTGACTGGGAGTGCTGACCCCCAGCAAAATGGTCAGTAAGAGAGTGGGTGTGCTAAGATGAAAATACACAGGGAAGAGAAAAAGGGCAAGGCCTGGCAATGTTTGTTTGTTTATGGTTAAATTCAGCCTGCTGAACACCTTGTTGCCATTTATGCCTGAGCAACAAGGGGGTGACCAGTTGGTGCACTGATCATGCTCCCCAACTCCTTTCACATTTGGCAATTACGCTCAGATCGTTGCTGGGAAGGCCTAATTTCAGTGCTGTGCAATCACAGCTCCTGAAGAGAAAAGTGTGCAGTGGGAACCTCAAGGGGAGTCTAGGGTAGACTCAGACTAGAAAATGGAAAATCAGACCCTTTCACCAACTTACAGAAGGTAGCTATCCCCCATGGCTGTGAGTCAAGTGACATCTACATTCTCAAAGGCAAGTGGCCACACCAAAGATAAGAGATTGCCACTCTCCCTGATCTTGCAAACTTTTAAGAGGCCAATCCTAGGGCAATTTATCTTAAGAATTGTTCCTTCCCTTTAAAAGATATCCATTTCATAAAGCCATCTCCTAACCCAGCAGATCACTGGAAAGGGTTAGGTCCCAAGCTGACTTGATAAAGCCATACCTTCCCTCCCATGGAAGGGACTCACCGATTCAGTGGACAGGAAGGTCCCAGTTGGAAAAGCAGAGCCTTCTCTGTCCTTAACTTACCCTGCTGAACTCAGTAGGTGACTCTCTGCAAGCTATGTGGGGATTTTGAAAACTACACCCCAAGCTGACTTATCAAATTTCTCCTAGACTAATCCTGGTAATCAGTGGGACCCCAGCAAAGAAACAAAAACACAATGACCCTCTTACTCTCTTTGTTAACTGAGCACTAACCAGACCTAGGGCCCCAGCTTTCCTGGGCCCCTGCCATGCAGATTTCTGGTCCCATGCCTACATTCCATCTGGCAGTCACCTGTGGCTTCCACCTTCCTTTTCCCACAGGACCTAGTTCATTTTTCTCCACCAGTGACCTCTGCCATCTACTTCAGAGGTCAGAGACCTTTTTGAAAAGGGGTGCCAGGGCCTCTGACTCCTGTCTTTCTGGAAGGGGTGAGGTCTACAATGGAGGAGACTGACCCAGGCAATTCTTTCCCAAGGCAGCAGGAGATTTGCACTCAAAAGTCAGTCAGTAGCCATCTTCTGCCTCCATATGAAACTCTCTGGCCACACTGCTCCTCTCCCCTAACTTTCTGGAGGCACCAATTTGTCCTGGTACCTGGCATGCCTCAGATGCGGTCAGCATTTCCAGGATATTTAGTTCTCTTGCTTTCAACAGAAGCACCACACTCTAAGGGGGCACTGCATTTCCACGGAGAGAGGCTCCCCCATTCAAAGTTTTGGGATCCAAAGTAGTAAGGGCAAGGGCTCGCGTCCCGCCTACCCTCTCACCGGCCCTGAGTGCTCCACGAGGGCACCACTGGGATCTGGCGTTTCTCAGGCATGACTGATTCCTAAAGTGAATGCACTTCAGGAAACTGATGATAGTTTCTGTAAATGGTTCTCTCCAGCAAATCTGTGCAGCTAGACCCTAGCGGTAGGGGGTCAGCAAAGCCAGGGGTGGGGACGCAGTCTCCCCTCCCCCTCGCCGGCGCAGCGGCCCAGAACGTGCTAGGAGAAGCTGGCGGGAGGGCGCTCGACACCCCTCCGAGTGCAAGCCCCGTCCACGCTCCAGCGCGAAGTTGCACGGGTTTAAAGCCAATAAGCACCACCACCCGGCTCCTGCCGCCGCGCGTAGGTGGCAGGCGACTCGGGCGCGCTTTCTGAAGTGGCTGAGCTCCTAGACCAGAGGAAAGACGCCAGCGGCTCGGCCATTTGGTTCCCGACGCAGCGATTATGAAGACACCTCAGGCCTGGGGGTGGGGCGAAGCCGTCCTGGACCCAGCGGGTCCCTCCTCAAATGCCCTGGAGGCAGCCACCAACCCCAGGGTCGGGAGCCTGGAGGGCACAGGGCCACTCAGGATAGCGCGAGCCGGTCCAGGAGCAGGAAGTTCCAGCGGTAGAGCGGCGGGCGGGCGGGGGTGGGGGCGGTCAGGGAAATGGGATCCCCTCACTCTCAGAGTGAAGGGGAGTGGAGGGGCAGCGGGAGGCGGAGAAGGGGTGGGCACAGAGCTGGGCGCCTACTGGCGCCCCCAGAGGCGGGGTAGACGCGGGGCCGCGAGCCGCCTGGGCGCCGTTTACCTAGCTCTTCCTCGTCGTCCTCAGGGCCAAGCAGGCGGCAGGGAAGGCGGCGGCGGAGGTGCACGGTGCGCCGGTACAGGCTGTCGGTGCGGCGCCCCAGGGCCAGCAGGTGCCCCTCGAGGTCCTCAAGCAGAGCCAGCGAGTGGCCACAGAGATCGGCGAGCTGCCGGAGCAGGCTGAGCGCGGCCAGGTGGCTCACGTCGCGGAGCTCGGCCAGCGGCTGTGGCGAGTTGCGCGGGCACAGGCGCTGGGGCACCACCGTGCGCCTGTAGAACGGCATCCCGGGCGCGGGCACGGGGGACCAGCCTGGCGGCGCGGCTGGCTCGCCCCAAGCGGCGCCCCTGGCCCGAGCGCCCCTGAGCGGCGGCCCCAGCTCCGGGTGTAGCAGGCCCCTGGGCGCGGGTGGGCGGGCTGACGGGTTCCTAGCCTAGAGCGCCGGCTCCCCCCGGGGCTGCACACTCGCTGGAGCCACCAGTCCCTCTGACTCTGGCTCGCCGGGCTCCTCCTCCTCCTCCCCGCCTTTCTCCTCCTCCTCCTCCCTAGCTCTGCTACTTTGGGATCCCCCCACCCACCTTTTTTTCTTTTGCGGTCAGAGATTCGCAGATTAACGCTTGATCCGGGAGAGGAGGGAAAGGGAAGTAGGAGTAAAAAGAGCGAGCTGGAGCGTGAAAGAAGGAATGTCTGCGTGACGAGGGGGTGGGGGGAGCGGGTGATGTTCGATACAGGATATATGCCCGCGTCCTCCTGAGGAGCTCGACTCCCAGTACTGATGGTTAAAGTTATTTTCCGCTTTGTTTTTTTTTTTTTAACTTAAACTTTTTCTTAATAAATACAAAAAATTTCAAGCACACCAGCGAGTAACCAGCGAAGACCGACCAAATAGTTTGACTTCATTCATCTAGCTTTCCTTCTCCAAACATACAACTTGGTGCCACGCACAGACTAGACTAGGCTGTGAGTATAGCTTTCTAGCATCCAAGAGCTTGGAAATAAGGGGCAAAGAACCAAATATCTTATTCGAATTGTTCCGTAGCGCAGTGTTTCTGGGGAGTCCTATGGTGCCTGGACGTTGTAAGGGCATTAGAATAAATGAATGAAAACAAAGCCATTTTCTGGAAAAAAAAAATAGATTCAGTTCGGACAGAGGGACACAGCTCCATATTTTATGCAAAAAGAAAGCCGAGGGTCACCTCCTTCTGGTGGGACCCTCCAGCTGGGATGCCTTCCAACCCTGGCCACAATGAGCTCCTGAGCTGCTCTCTGTGAAGGGGTACAGGAGTCCGAATGTGCTTTCAGGGCTGGCAACCCTGTCTGTGGTCAGGTCCTGATTTCTTTCCATTCCAGAAGATAGAAAAGAAGGCGACATTGTCATCCTCAGAAAACCAGAGTACCTGAGCATGTGTATGTCTTTGCCCACTTGGGGACTTTCCACTCAGAACACTTACTTTCAACACACTGCACACCCATATGATTCTCCTCTAACCCACTTGTTTGACTTTGGTGTGCCTCCATTTATTCCTTTTCCTAATTCTGTCATCTTTCCTCCTACAAATGTTCACATCCTTATAATCCCTTATAATCTATTAGCAAAACACTTTGAATAGAATACCTCTGTCTACACTAATGATCCTGAGTGTGGCCTGTTTTCATGCATTCCTTCAGAGAATTAATTGTCCCTTAAGCAGTTCAAGAAGGCTCTACAAGTAGTATATTTCAAAATTGCCAAAAGAATAGAATTTTTTTTTTTTTTGAGACAGAGTCCTGCTCTGTCACCCTGAGTAGAGTGCAGTGGCATCATCATAGCTCACTGCAACCTCCAACTCCTGGGCCCAAGCAATCCTCCTGCCTCAGCCTCGTGAGGAGCTAGGACTACAGGTGCGCACCATGACGCCCACTAATTTTTCTTCTTTTAGTAGAGATGGGGTCTCGCTCTTGCTCAGGCTGGTCTCAAACTCCTGAGCTCAAGCAATCCTCCTGCCTCGGCCTCCCAGAATGCTAGGATTATAGGAGTGAGCCACTTTGCCCAGCCAGAATAGATTTTAAATGTTCACAAAAAATAGTAAGTATGTGAGGTGATGGATATGTTAATTAGCTTGATTTATTCATTCCACAATGTATACATATATCAAAATATAACATTGTACCCCATAAATACATGCATTTATTTGTCAATTTAAAATGAAAAGAGTAATCCAATTACCCTTTTCACTATATAGTTTCTTCTTGTTTAGTAAATTAGAATATGGATACTAGAAAAGTTGGATTCTAATTAAAATAAGAATCAAGAAATAGGCAAAGACAACCCCCTTTCTGAACTATAAAATCTGGTTGCAGAATGAGAACCCCAAATTCTCTATTTGGTGAACTCAAACCTGAGCCAAGTGACTGGCAGGAAGTAGGGAGTTGGCTGGACTCTCCAGGGATAATTTTCCTTGACCTATGAGATGTTTAGACTGATCTCTGCTCTGGAGAAGAAGAAATGAGGTGCGAGCAGATTGAAGGAGACTGGGCAGAGCTTCTCTGCCTGAGCGTGGCAGGCCTGGGCTGGGCCTGGTAGCTGAGCTGCCCTCACTACTCTGATTTCCAAAGCTGATGAATCTTTCAGAGCTGTGTAGTAATAAGCTCAACTCCAAGTAAATCAGCTTTGGCCCCATGCCCTTCCCCCAACCTAGTCCGCTCTCACTCCAGCCTCTTCAATAAGACAGCCCTGGCTTTCATCAAGGAAACATCAAGGACTTGTAGTGGAGCCACCTCAGTGGAAAGCCCCTCCTCCCTTCCCAGGACTAGGGCCGGATGGCATATATGATGGAAGAAGTTGAGGGCATGTAAATCTTCACCTTCCTTCTTATCTCCTATCTCTTCCCATCAGGAAAGGTGAGACCTTGAGTGAGGGGCTGCCCTTGGCTTTAAGAGAAGGGCCAGGTTACAGATAGCCTCAGGGGAAGGGGCGCAGGGGGCTTGGTTCTGGTCTGTGGAGGGTGCATTGGAGTCCTAGAAGCGCCACGCTCCAGCTGGCAGGAAAGCAGCTAATGTGAAGCATCATCTCCTGTGCTCCCACATCACCCTCCAGCACAGTATCTGGCACAGGTTACTGGAGAGTGATGCCAACATCCTTGTTTAATAGTAATAATATTTCTTTGTAATAATATTGTCTCCCCGACTAGACTGTTAGCTCCACAAGGGCAGGAACCATTTCTGTCTTGTTCACTGCTGTATGCCCAGTGCCGAGCCTAGCAACTGGCACACAGTAGGTACTCAGAAAATGACTGTTGAACAAATGAATAAATGGAGGATTATAGGCAGAGCCAGATATGAAGAGCCTTAAAGGATTTAACTTGACCAAAGGGGCTACAGAGAGTTGTAGATTCTGGAGCAGAGCACTGCCTGGCATGAGGAAGGAGGTATTATACTTAAGAACTTTTCATGTGGAGACCAAGACAGCTACTCCCCATCTGTGCCCACATCCCCGGGTCAAGTAGCCAGTAAGTGCTCTGTGAATTAAACATTCGCTTTGATTTGCCTATAAACTTTGGCATTACATATTCAGAAGGAGAGAGAGAGAAGGAAGGTGCAAAGGGGAGAAAGGGGGGGCCCTTAATAATCAAGCCAGACCTGAAAATGCTAGATGCCTCCTACCCACCCACCAACTCGCAGGCTCCAGGCCTCTAGCAGTTCATCTAGTCACTATGCTCAGAGTTGTAATCTGAGCCTTAGCTGGGCTCACCTGTGGAATTGGATATGGCTGCGGCCTAGAAGCAGAGACTGAGAAAGATTGGCCAGAGAGGCAGGAGGGAAACAGGAGAATTGACCGCTCATGACCAGCAAGAACCCTGCTTTCCTTCCCACCTCCCATCCTGCCTACCCACCTAGAATATCAATAAAAAATGAACTTGAAAGAATAAATAAGTAACACAGGATATTCCATGTCTCCTCCTTCGAGCTGGCAGTTTCCACAGCTGCAAAATGAAAATTTATGAGCAACCATGCAACCTACCCAGCTTCCCAGTATAGCCTTCAGTCTTATTTGCGGATGAGAAACAAGAAAGCTGCCACCATGTTGCTACCTCTCAAATATACCCAGATGGTAGCAACTTGGTAGCTAAGAAAGGATGCCAGTTTTCTCCTTGACATTCCTCTATAGTTGATTTGTTTTATCCAAGTTTTTGTTTGTTTGTTTATTTGTTTTAGAGACAAGATCTGGCTATGCTGCCCAGGCTGGACTCAAACTCCTGGCCTCAAGGGATCCTTCCAAGTAGCTGAGACTGCAGGCACCCTCCACCACCCTTCCATGTTTCATCTAAGTTTTAAGAACATACATTCACCCCACACCCCCTTGCCTTGAGATTCAATAAAAATGCTTTCATTATAAATGAAAAAATACACAGGTAGCCAGTAGGGGGCTAAAAAGGCTGCTCATCGATCCCAACTCTAACATGTTCCCTGGTTCT
The DNA here is from genome assembly GCF_041146395.1 of Eulemur rufifrons. Lineage (NCBI taxonomy): Eukaryota > Metazoa > Chordata > Mammalia > Primates > Lemuridae > Eulemur > Eulemur rufifrons. The sequence continues at coordinate 90,555,821 of NC_091012.1, forward strand.
AAGTGTCTGTACCAAGAGATATTAACAAGAATTAGTAAATACTAAATTGACTCTTAAGTGTCATTTACCCGTTTTGTATTAATGCTCAGCTCTGCAGTTAAGAACACAAATGAACTCTCTCTCCTCAGACGGGCAGCTCTGAAGCCCAAAGAAAGTGAACTAGCGGCTTTTCAGTCAGAATAGAGCCTATATAATCCAATCAACAATGCAGACAATATCGATGCTAATCAATGCTACGCTCTGAAAAGAGTGGGAGCGTTGAGCGGATCAGTGCTACAAGGTTTGAGAGGAAAGAGCACACTTCTGCCCTTGAGGCAATGGAGGCTTCGCTGAGTTGAGCCAGGAGGGGTGTAGCCCCAGAGCTGGGCCTCCAGGGGTGGACTGGAAACTTACATGGCCATCAATCACCTCCTAGGGCAACAGGCGTGTGAGCCAAAGACGGCTCAAGGTCCTAAAATAAATTCCTTTCAGCCCAGACTGAGTGCTTCACACACACAGGGCAAACCCTTCAAGAATTCCATGAGGAAATAAACCTTTATTTCAAAAATAAACTTTGATGTTACTTGAACTTTGGCCCTGACTCTGAGCCCAGGCTGAAACTTCAAGAAAAGACTTGCAGTATTTTGAAAGAAACTACGGGAAATTTCAGGAGAATGTGAGCAGATTCGTTTTCAGTCCCTCATCCTCATGTCCTGTGTGGATCCTCCTTCACCACCAATCTCCCACCCCCCCACCGCCCCCCCACCGAACCATCATGTTTTTCTCTCCCTACCTTGTTAGGATGAGACTATAATTAGGAACATTTGATGTTGTTGAATTTAATAGGTAATTTTATCTTAAAATGCTTACTTTACTCAGGAAAAATCATATTAGGTCACTCCTTGACTAACCTACTCTTAACCTAACAACCACCACCACTCCCCTGCAAACCTCTATCTCCTCCCAAAATCCTAAAGCAGTAAGTAAAAGTCCATAATCTCCCCAGGATGGGCTATGTCTGCCATGTGCTGATATGTCTTCGATGTGTTTGATATTAAGGCTGGATTGAGGTAATAACCATGCCCACATACAACAATAAATTGGGGGTTATCTTAGTTTGCTTGGGCTGCTATAACAAAATGCCATAAACTGAGTGGCTTATAAATAACAGAAATTTACTTCTCAAGTTCTGCAGGTTGGGAACTTCAAGATAAAGGTGCCAGGAGATTCAGTGTCTGATGAGAGCCCACCTCCTGGTTCATAGATGGCACCATCTCCCTGTGTCCTCACATGGTGGAAAAGGGCAAGGCAGCTCTCTGGGGCCCCTTTTATAATGGCATTAATCCCATTGATGAGGGCTCCATCCTCATAACCTAATCACCTTCCAAAAGTCACACCTCCTAATACTATCACATTAGGGATTAGGTTTCAACATAGAAATTTTGGGGGACACAAACATTCAGACCATAGAATTCCACTCCTGGCCCCCCAAAATTCATGTCCTTCTTACATGCAAAATATATCCATTCTAACCCAATAGCCTCAAAGGTCTTAACTTTGTTGTGGCATCAATTTAAAACTCCAAGTCCAAAGTTTCATCTAAATACCATCTGTTATGGTTTGAATGTGTCCCCCAAAAGTTCATGTGTCAGAAACTTAATCCCCAATGCAATAGTGTTGAGAGGTGGGACATATAAGAGGTAATTAGGTCATGAGGGAATGGATTAATGCCATTACCAAAGGAGTGGGTTAGTTATTATAGGAGTGGGTTCCTAATGTTAAAATAAAAGGATGAGTTCAGCCTGCTTTTTCTCTCTTACGCTCTCTCTCACCGTATGATACCTTCTGTCATGTTATGATGCAGCAAGAAGGCCCTCACCTCATACAGTCCCTCATTCTTGGAATTACCAACCTCTTAGAACTGTAAGAAATAAATTTCTTTTCTTTAGAAATCAGGTAGTCTGTGGTATTCTATTATAGCAACACAAAACAAACTAAAACATTATCTAAATCAGATGTGGGGGAGACTCAAGGTATGACTCATCCTGAGGAAAATTGCTCTCCAGCTGTAAGCCTGTGAAATCATACATGTTGTATGCTTCCAAAATGCAATGGTGGGACACGCATAGGATGAACACCCTCATTTCAAAAGGGAGAAATAGAAAAGAAGAAAGGGTTAACAGGTCCCAAGTAAGTCAGAAACACAACATGGCAAACAACATTAAATCTTTAAGCCTCAGGTATGATCTTCCTTGACTTGAGGTCCTGCCTTCCAGACACACTGGGGTAGCAGCCTTACTCTCATGGCTTTGAGCAGCCCTGTCCTATAGCAGCTCTGTGCCTGGGTCATACACCAGTGGCTCTACTGGTCTTGAGTCTTGGGGGCAGCCCCACTCCCACAGCTCCACTAGGCATTGCCCTAGTAGAGACTCTCCTAGGTGGCCCTGCCCTTGTGGCAGCTCTCTGCCTAGGTCACATGCCCAAGGCTCCAGGCATCCATCCTTGGAAATCTAAGTGAAGGTACTTGTGCACTCTGCTAGCCATCAGAGATGGGACTGCACAGTCACCACCTAGGTTTACTGCCTGTGCCCTCTGGAGGCACAGCCATGAAAGGCCGCCCTGCACCTGGGCCCACTGGAGCCACACCTTGGGCAGCTGAGAATCATGCTGTGCCAGAATTTGGGGAGTGCATTCTTCCACTGTCCTGATGAATAGCACCCAGCCAAGCCACGCCTTCAATACTTTGCTTAGAAATTTCCTCATCCAAATATCCAATTTCATCACTCACAAGTTCTACCTTTCCATAAAACACTAGAACACGAACACAATTTAGCCAAGTCCTTTGCCACTTTATAAGGATGACCTTTCCTCCATCATCCGATAACATGTTCTACATTTCTATCTGAGATCTCATCAGAATGGCCTTTACTGTCCATAATTCTACCAGCATTCTGTTCACAATCACTTAGGTATTTTCTAAGAAGATTGAGGCTCTCTCTACAGCTCTCCTCTTCTTCTGAGCCCTCACCAAATCCCTCTTTGTGGTCTTTTCACAGCAATGTATGTTTTTTGTAGCATGCAGCCTCTACCCATTACTCAGTTCCAAAGCCACTTCTACATTCTAGGTATTTGTTACAATAATGCCTCCATTTCCTGTCTTAGTCTGTTTGGGCTGTTATGACAAAATACCATAAACTGGGCTGGGCGCGGTGGCTCACGCCTGTAATCCTAGCACTCTGGGAGGCCGAGGCGGGTGGATTGCTCAAGGTCAGGAGTTCGAGACCAGCCTGAGCGAGACCCCGTCTCTACTAAAAATAGAAAGACATTATATGGACACCTAAAAATCTATATAGAAAAAATTAGCCGGGCATAGTGGCGCATGCCTGTAGTCCCAGCTACTCGGGAGGCTGAGGCAGTAGGATCGCTTAAGCCCAGGAGTTTGAGGTTGCTGTGAGCTAAGCTGACGCCACGGCACTCACTCTAGCCTGGGCAACAAAGTGAGACTCTGTCTCAACAAAAAAAAAAAAAAAAAAAAAAAAAAAAAAATACCATAAACTGGGTGGCTTAAAAACAACAAAAATTTATTTTTCAGTTCTGGAGTCTGGGAACTTTCGTCCTGAAGGTTCAAGTACATTGTATGAGAAAGAGGTCCAAATGCTAATGGCCCCTACTCCTACATTACCTTCTCACTCTTACCCCATACCTATGAACTCAGAGGGTGGTCCCTACAACTAGTTGACTGAAGAAGAAAAATCTTGGGCCTGGTTTACAGATGGTTCTACATAATATGCAGGCACCTCTAGAAAGTGGTGAAGCACTACAGCCCCTTTCTGGGAGATCCCTCAAGGACAGTGGTGAAGGGAAATCCTCCCAGTGAGCAGAACTTTGAACAGTGTACCTGGATATTCATTTTGCCTGGAAAGTAGAAATGGCTATAGATAAGAGTCTATAGACTGATGGGCTGTGGCCAATGGCTTTGACTGATGATCGGATACTTGGAAGGACTACAATTGGAAAATTGATGATAAGGAGGTCTGGGGAAGAGGTATGTGGCTAGAACTCACTGAATGGGCAAAGAATGTGAAGATATCTGTTTCTCATGTGAATGTTCACCACAGGGTGACCTCAGCAGAGGAGGATTTAATAATAAAGTGGTTAGGATAACCTTTTTTATAGATACCAGTCTGCCTCTTTCTCCAACTACTCCTGTGATTGCTCAAGGGGTTCATGAACAAAGTGGCCATGGTGGCAGGAACCAAGGTAATGCATGGGCTCTGCAACATGGATTTCTACTCACCAAAGTCAACCTGGCTACAGCCACTGCTTAGTGCTCAACTGCCAGCAGCAGAGACGAACACTGACTCCCTCACATGGCACCATCCCCTAGGTTGATCAGGCAGCTACCTGGTGGCAGGTTGATTACAATGGACCACTTTCATTATGCAAGAGACAGTGTTTGGTTCTTACTAGAATAGACATATACTCTGGGTACAGATTTGCCTTCCCTGCATGCAATGATTCTGGTAAAACTATCATCTTGCAGAATGCCTTATGCACCGTCATGGTATTCCACACAGCATTGCTTCTGATCAAGAAACTTACTTCACAGAACTGAAGTATAGTAATGAGCCCATGCTCATGGAATTCACTGTTCATATAATTGCCCCTTCATTCTGAAGCAGCTGGCTTGATAGAATGGTGGAATGGCCCTTTGAAGACTTAGGTCAGCTAGGTCACAACACCTTGCAGGTCAGGGCAATATCCTCCAACTTGCTGTATATGCTCTAAATCAGCATCGTATGTATGGTGCTGTTTCTCCCATAGCCAGGATTCACAGGTCCAGGAATCAAGGGGGGGAAATAGGAGTGGCTCCACTGGCTATTACTCCTAGTGATTCCATAAGCAAAATTTTTACTTTCTATCCTTGCATACACATTTCAAATTGTTATATCTTCTTGAAAAATTAACACCTTTATCATTGTGTAACGTCCCTTTTTTTGTTTTTTTATTCTTTATTTTTTTTTTCTCCCCTAACGTCCCTTTTTTATCATTGAAAATATTCACTGTTTTGAGCTCAGCTTTGAATGAAATTAATATAACTAGTTCAACTTTCTTTTGCTTGGTGCCTGCATCATATATCTTTCTTCCATTTTACTCAATCTATTTCTATATTTTTAAAGTGAATTTCTTGTGGACAGCATATAATTCCGTCTTGCTTTTTTTTAAATCCAATCTGATAATTTCTGTCTTTTAACTGGTGCATTTAGACTATTCACATTTAACATGATTATTGATATGTTTGGATTAAATTCTGTCATCTTGCTAACTGTTTTCAATTTTGTCCATCTTTTCTTTATTTCCTTTGTCCTCCTTTTCTCCATTCTCTTAGGTTAATTGACCATTTTTTGGAATTTTTGTGGTAAAATATACGTAAAATACAATATGTGATTTCAACCATTTTAAGTGTACAAGTCAATGGTGTTAATCACATTAAGAATGTTGTACAACCATCACCACTAGCTGTTTCCAAAACTTTTTCATCAATGAAAACAGAAACCCTATAACCATTAAGTAATAACTCTCCATCCCCACCTTCCCCAAGCCCCAGGTAAACTCTAGTCTATTCTCTGTCTCTGTATCTTTGCCAGTTCTATATATTTCATACAGTTGGAATCATACAATATTTGTCCTCTCGTGTTTGGCTTATTTCATTAGCATAATATTTTCAAGGTCATCCATGTTGTAGCATGTATCAGAACTTCATTCCTTTTATTGGCTGAATAATCACCTTGTGTTTACTCATCCATCTGTTAATGGACATTTGGCTTTTTTCCACCTTTTGGCTATTGCAAATAATTCTGTAATGAACATTAGCTTACAAGTGTCTATCTGAGTCCCTGTTTTCAAGTCTTTTGAGTGTATACTTAGGAATGGAATTGCTGGGTCATGTGGCAACTCTGTTTAACCTTTTAAGAAACTGCTAGACTGTTTTCCAGAGTAGCTGTACCATTTTACATTCTCACCATCAATGTATGAGAGTCTAATTTCCCTCATGCTATTAAAATAAAAAAATTTTATGCTTAATATATTCAAAAATTAAATAACAAGCTTGAGAATACCAGCAGAGAGCTGGAAACTATAGTAAAAGAACCAAATGGAAAATCTACAAATAAAAATTACAGTATGCAAAGATAAGTACTTGATGGATGAATGTAATAACAGATTAGACACAACAGAAGAGAGAATTAATAAACTCACAGATAGGTAAGAAAAAGAGCTGAATGAATCTCAGAGAGACATAAGTATAGAAAACACAGAAGAAAGGGTAAAAGACAAAGAGATGCAGTGTGAAATTCTAACATATGTGTAATTGGGTTCCAAGAAGGAGAAAGAATGGGGCAGAAACAGTGTTTGCAGAAATAAATTTCCAAAATTGAGAAAAGATATTCCAGATATAGATTCAAGGATCTCTATGAGCCCCATGCAATATAAATCAAAAGGAAAACAAATCTAGGTACTTTATACTGAAACTGCTGGAAAAAAAAAGGCAAAGGGAAAAAAACATCCAGAGAAACAATATGGTGGTTCATCAAAATATTAAAAGTAAGCTGGGCATGGTGATGTGCACCTGTAGTCCCAACTACTCAGGAAGCTGAGGGCAGGAAGATTGCTTAATCCCAGGAGTTCGAGTCCAGCCTGGGTAACACAGTGAGACTCTATCTCTAAAAAAAATATATTAAAAATAGTATTGCTATATACTCCAGAAATTCCACGCTGGGTATATACCCAGAAGAAATGAAAGCAGGATCTCACGGAGGTACTTATGCACCTGTGTTCATAGCAGTATCATTCACAATAGCCGAAAGTTGGAAGCAACCTAAGTGTCCTTTGATAGATAGATGGATAAAAAAGTGTTGCATTTCTATATGATGGAATATTATTCAGCCTTAAAAAGGAAAGAAATCCTGACACATTCTACAATATGGATGAACCTTGAGGACATTATGCTAAGTGAAATAAACCAGTCACAAAAAGACAAATACTGTATTCCAGTTACATAATATACCTAGAACAGTTAAATTCATAGAGACAGAAAGTAAAAGGGAGGTTGCCAGGGACAGGCAGTGGCAGGGACAGGGGATGAGGAATTGGTTTTTAATGGGTATAGAATTTCAGTTTTGCAAGATGAAAAGAGTTTTTTTTTGTTTGTTTGTTTTTTGTTTTGAGACAGTCTCGCTTTGTTGCCCAAGCTAGAGTGCCATGGCGTCAGTCTCGCTCACAGCAACCTCAAACTCCTGGGCTCAAGCAATCCTACTGCCTCAGTCTCTTGAGTAGCTGGGACTACAGACATGTGCCACCAAGCTCGACTAATTTTTTCTATATATTTTTAGTTGTCCAGCTAATTTCTTTCTATTTTTTTAGTAGAGATGGGGTCTCGCTCTTGCTGAGGCTGGTCTCAAACTCCCAAGCTCAAACGATCCACCCTCCTCGGCCTCCCAGAGTGCTAGGATTACAGGTGTGAGCCCCCATGCCCAGCCTATGAAAAGAGTTTTGAGGATCAGTTGCACAACACTGTGAAACTACTTAACACTACTGGACTGTACACTTAAAAGTGGTTAAGATAGTAAATTTTATGTTATGTATATTTTACCCTAATTTGAAAGCTTTTAAAATTAAAAAAATAATTCAGAGAAAAAAGGTTAACTTCAAAGAAGAAGTACGTATTTTCAGCCTTAAAGAAGGAAATTCTGTCATTTGCAACAAAATGGATGAACCTCCATACATATGTCAATGGACGCTTAGGTTGACTGCATATCTTGGATGTTGTGAAAATGCTGCAATAAACAAGAGAGTGTAGATATCTCTCTGACATACTGATTTCATTTCCTTTGGATATATACCCAGAAATAGAATTGCTAGATCATATGGTAATTCTATTTTTAATTTTTTGAGGAACCCTTATAGTACGTTCTATAATTGCTATATAGCAACTTTTTATGTAAATGGCCTAGTAGTAAATAATTTAGGCTTTACAGGCCGTGTGGTCTATCACAACTATTCAACTCTGCCATTTTAGCATGAAGCCATACGTAGAAAATACATTGCTGAATGAGTGTGCTTGTGTTCCAATAAAACTTTATTTATGGCTGGGCACAGTCATACAGGCTGGGCACGTGCCTATAATCCCAGCTATTTGGGAGGCTAAGGCAGGAGGATCACTTGAGCCCACGAGTTCAAGAACAGTCTGGGCAACGTAGCAAGATCCCCATCTTTAAAAACAACCACCTTTATTTATAGACACTAAAATCTGTATTTCACAAAATATTACTCTTCTTGTGATTTTTCCAACCATTTAATAATGTAAAAATCATTCTTAGGCCAGGTGTGATGGCTCACACCTGTAATCCCAGCACTTTGGGAGGCTGAGGCAGAAGGATTGTTTGCGGTCAGGAGTTCAAGACCAGCCTGGGCAACATAGTGAGACTCCATGTTTACAAAATATGAAAAAAATTTAACTGGGCATGGTGGTGAATGCCTGTGGTTCCAGCAGCTTGAGAGGCTGAGGCAGGAGGATCATTTCTCAGCCCAGGAGTTGGAGGCTGCAGTGAGCTACGATCAGCCACCACACTCCAACCTGGGAAACAGGGCGAGACCTTGTCTCTTAAAAAAAAAAATTCTTAAGTCACAGACCATACAAAAACTGACACCAGGCCTGATTTGGTCTATAGGCCTACCTTTGCTGTAGAGCAATGAAAAGGAATAAAGTATAGCTACCCATGACAACATGGACAAATCTCACAAACATAATGCTGAGAAAAAGCAACCTGTGTTAGTTTCCTATTGCTGCCATAACAAATTACCACAAACTACGTATTTAATACAAATTTATTATCTTATATCTCTGGAGTTAGAAGTCCAACATAGGTCTCACTGGGCTGAAATCAAGGTGTTGGCAGGGCTGTGTTCCTTCTAGAGGCTGTAGGGAAGAATATGTTTCCTTATCTTTTCCAGCTTCTAGGCATCTTCTGCATTCTTTGGCTTGTGGACCCCCTCCTCTATCTTCAAAGCCAACAATGTTGTACTGAATAATTCTCATGCTACCATCTCTCTGGTTCTCCCTCTTCTGCTTCTCTTCTCTTCCACTTTTAAGGACACTTGTGATTACATTTAGCCCACACAGATAATCCCAAATAATCTCCCTGTCTTAAAGTTAGCTGATTAGCAACTGCAATTCCATCTGCTACTTCAATTCCCCTTGTCAGGTGACCAAACATTGTCGAAGTTCCAAGGACAAGAATGTAGACATATTTAACGGGCCATCATTCTGCCTACCATACAACTCAGACCCACAATCACATATGCTATAAGATTCCAAGTTAAAAAGAAAAAGAAAAAAATTACTATAATGTTTAAGAGTGCTCCTTACTGTTGATAAGACTTTAAAGAAAAACAAAGAAGTGATTACCATAAAAATTAGGATAGTCATTACTTTAGGGTAAAGTAGAAAGTGAACTGACTGAGAAGAGATACAAAGGAAGCATCTAAGTGCTGGTAATGTTCTATTTATTCACCTTATGGTGGTTACAAAGGTGTTCACTTTATTATCATTCTGGCCTCAAGCAATCCTCCTGCCTCAGCCTCCCAAAGTGCTGGGATTACAGGCATGAGCCACCGTGCCCAGCCTCAAATTTTAATATTAATGGACTGCCAGGGATCCTGTGATATTTGAGTAAGGTCTCCAATATGAGAGGGACCAAGACAAACAGAAAAGGAGAATCCAGAGGACATAGACACAATATGGGGAACAAAAAAAATTTTTTAAATCATAAACCCAAGACTTCTAATTGTTATCCTAGAGAAGTGAGAGAAGATACTGCATCCGTGCTATAAAAGAGGAACAGAGAATAAAAGTATGTAGAAAGTAAAATACAAGAAGACTTCAAAAAGCTCATGGAAAAATGGAATTAAAAGATAAAATTAAATAATATAAACCTTATTTCTCAACACAAGCTCCATCAAGTTCAAGATACTTTTGTAAGCAATGATACCAGCCATTTAGTCCATCCCTAAAGAACTGAGGATCTTGGGAATTTAACCATGTCAATGCAGTCTTTTTTACATTAACTGAAGAAAAATAGATGCCCTCTAAAGATATTTTAATATTAGGAAACAAAAGGAAGTCAGAAGGAGCCAATCAGGACTGTAAGGTGGATGCCTAATGACTTCCTATAGAAAATCTCACAAAATTGCCCTTGTTTGATGAGAGGAATGAGCAGGACCATTTTCATGGTAAATCTTTCTCTGGTGTTTTTCTGCTAAGTCTATCTGATGAATCTTTCCTGGGTGTTTTTCTGCCAAAGCTTTGGCTAACTTTCTCAAAACACTCTCATAATAAGCAGATGTTATCTTTCTTTGACCCTCCGGAAAGTCAACAATCAAAATGCCTTGAGCATACCAAAAAACTGTTTCCATGACCTTTGCTCTTGACTGGTCCACTTTTGCTTTGACTGGACCGCCTGTACCTCTTGGTAGCCATTGCTTTGATCATGCTTTGCCTTCAGGATCGTACTGGTAAAGCCATGTTTCATCTCCTTTACAATTCTTTGAAGAAATGCTTTAGGATCCTTGATTTCACTTGTTTAAAATGCCCATTGAAAGTTCTGTTCTTATCTGCAGCTGATCTGGGTGCAACAGTTTTGGCACCCATCAAGTGGAAAGTTTGCTCACCATTAATTTTTCAGTCAGAATTGTGTAAGATGAACCAATTGAAATATCTATGCTGTTGGCTTTTTTGTTGTTGTTGTTGTTGTTAATTATGAGTCCTCTTCAATTAGGGCATGAACAAGATTAATTTTTCCTTGCAAATGTATGTGGATGGTCTGCCACTGTGGGCTTCGTCTTCAACATCGTCTTGTCCCTTCTTAAAACGAGTTATCTATTCATAAACTGCTGATTTCTTTGGAGCATTGTCCCTATAAACTTTTTACAAAGCATCAATGATTTCCCATTCTTCCACACAAGCTTCACTATAAATTTGATGCTTGTTCTTGCTTCATTTTAGCAGAATTCATGTTACTTTGATAGGGGCCCTTTTCAAACTGATGTCTTATACTTCTTAGGGCCTCAAAGTAGATCCTGTTCAGGTATGCTATAACAAGTTAGTATAAGTTTATTTTATTTCAAAAAATTGAAATCCATGAATAGTTTTTCATAATATGCATTTTCCATGAACTTTTTGAAGACCCCTCATAAAAGAATAAAGATTAAAACCAAACAAATAAAAAATGCATCTCAATGGAAAGAATGAAAACTAAAGTTGCATAAGTATCCCAGAAGCGATGGAAAAAGAACAGTAATATGGACAACTGAAGAGAAAAAATAAGAAAATTTGGTGATCAAACCCGAAAATCCAGCCTGCAGTTCTAGGAATGGTGCTGTTGGCGCTGTGAAATGTAAAGAGCTTGCCAGCATGGAAATGCTAGCAGTTCCAAAAGGAGAGAAAAAGGAAAACACTGGGGAGAAAAATTAAAGGCAAGAAAAGTTCTTGGTATTGAATGACACAAACCTTCAGACCTAACTAAGGGGCATAATAAGAACACAGCAAAATGCATAGCATAAAAAAATCACCTTCCTGGGACATTTCCAAATTGCAGGAATGCAGAAAAGATACTAATATTGGCCAAATAAGAAAAAAATATAGTACTGTGGACAACTCAATAAGCACAAATTCAACAACTTAAAAGATATAAATCAATATCTTGAAAACTTCAAATTACCAAAACTCACCCAATATCAAATAGATAACTTAAATACTTCTACAAAGAAACTGAATTCATAGATACCCAAAAAAGAAAACTAAAGGCCCAGATGGTTTTACTGGTGAATTCTACCGTACATTTAAAGAAGAATTAACATCAATTTTACAAAATCTCTTCCCAAGAATAGATAGGAGGGACTGGTTCCCAACTCTTTTTATGAGTCCAGCATTAATTATCCTGATACCAAAACCAAGCAAAGACAATAAAAAAGCAAGCAAGCAAGTGAGAAACTACAGGCCAATAACCCTCATGAACACAGAAGCAAAAATCCTCAATGAATTATTAGCAAATCAAATCCAGCAAGGTATATAAAGAAAAATGTATCTCAAATAAGTGGAGTTTATTCCAAGAATGCAGGGCTTGCTCAATGTTTGTAAAATAATCTATTAAATCCATGATATTAATTGTCTACAAAGGAAAAGCCACATTATCCTATCAATTGATAAAGAAAAAGCCTTTGACAAAACTTAACATTCATTCAATATAAAAACTTTCAGTAAATTATGAATAGAAGGAAACTTCCTCTATCTGATAAAAGCCATCTACAAAAAACCTACAGCTAACATCATACTCAATAGGGAAAACCTGAATGCTTTTCCACTAAGATGGAAAAGAAGACAAGAATATCCATACTTACCACTCATATTCAACACCATACTAGAAATTCTAGCTAATATAATACAAGAAAAAAATGCATTCCAACAGAATAGGAAAAAATAAAACTGCTCGTATTCACAGGTGACATAGAAAATCCCATGAAATCAGCCTAAAAATTCCTAGAACTAACAAACAAGTTTAGCAAGGTCACACCCACAATACACAAAATCAATATCAATACACAAAAATCGATTATACTTCCATGCATGTACAATAAATGTACAGATAGAAACCAAAAGATTTAAAACCAATATAATTTATAATATTTCCAAAATATTAAATATTTAGGGATGAATCTAGCAAAACATAGGCAAAATCTAAATTTTGAAAACTATAAAATGCTTATGAAAGAAATCCAAGAAGACCTAAATAACTGGAGAGACATACCTTGCTAATAGATCAGAATACACAACATAGTAACGATACCAATTCTCCTCAAACTGATCTATATATTTAATGCAATACAATCAAAATGGAAATAGGATTTTTTGTAGATATAGACAAGATGATTCTAAAATTTATATAGAAAGAACAAGTAACTAGAATCACAAAAACAATTTTTAAAAGAATAATGTTGGAAGACTCACATTACCTGCTCTTAAGACTTACTATAATGTACGATACTTAAGACAATGTGATATTAGTAAGGGGACAGGCATATAAATCAATAGAACAGAACAAAGACTTCAGAAATCGACCCTCACGAGTACTTTCAACTGATTTTGACAAATGTACAAATGAAATTCAATGGATAAAGCATAATCTTTCAAAAACGGCATTGCAACATTTAAGTATTCACATGCAAAAAAAGAACCTGAACCTATATTTCACACTTTATACAAAACTTAACTCAAAATGGATGAGTAAACATAAAGCTATAATATTTTTAGAAGAAAATCTTCATAACATTAGAGGAAAAATTCTTACACATAACACCAAAAGCATAATCAATCCATAAGAAATCATAAAGGTAAAAAGTGTTAAATTTGATTTCATCAAAATTATAAACTTTTGTTCTGAGAAAGACCCTGTTAAGAGAATGAGAAGCAAATATAGGAGAAAATATTTATAAATTACATATCCAGCTAACACCCAGAATATATTATACAAAGAACTCTCAAAACTCAACACTAAGAAAATAAACAGCTCAATTGAAAAATGGTAAAAGGACTTAAACAGATACTTCCCCAAAGAGGACATAAGGATGACAAATAAACACATGAAAAGATGTTCAACATCATTAGCCATTAGAAAAATGCAAATTAAAACTACAGTGAAGCTGGGCATGGTGGTTCATGCTTGTAGTCCTAGCTACTAGGAAGGCTGAGGAGGGAGGATCACTTGAGGCCAGGAGTTTGATACCAGCCCAGGCCTCATCGCTAAAAAATGAGAAAAAACAAAAACAAAAAAACAAATTAGCCAGGCATGGTGTCTTGCTTGGGAGGCTGGGTGGGCGGATTGCTTGAGGCCAGGAGTTTGAAACCAGCCTGGGTGATATAGTGAGGCCCCATCTCTAAAAAAAAAACAAAAACACACACAAAAAAATAGTGACAACATCAAGTACTGGTGAGAATGATGAGCAACTGGAACTCTCATATATTGATGGAGGGAACGCAGAATGGTACATCCACTCTGGAAAAGTTTGCCAATTTCTTATAAAGTTAAACATATACCCTAAGGAAATGAAAACTTATGTTCATACAAAAACCTGTGCATGAATGTTCATAGCAACCTTATTCATAATCACCAAAAACTGAAAGCAATCAAGATGTCCTTCAACAGCTAAATAGATAAAGAACCTCTGGTACATCCATGCATTTTAACACTACTTAGCAATGTACTTAGGAACTATTGATAGATGTACAACTTGGGCAAATTAAAAATAAATTTTGCTAAGTGAAAGAATCCAGTCTCAAAATGTTACATAATGTCTGAGCATGCTTGTATAACATTCTGAAAAAGGTAAAACTATAGGGACAAAAAAGCAGATCACTGGTTATCAGGATGGGAGAGACAGTTTGCCTACCATCAGGGGCAGAATAAGGGAGATTTGGGGGATGATGGAACCATTTTGTATCCTGATTGTGGAGGTAGTTACATGAATCCATGTGTTAAAATTCATTATACTGAAAACCAAAAAGTTAATTTCACTATGATAATTTCAAATAAATAATTAAAATTTTTTGAATGGGTCACATATAAAGGATTCAAAACCTTAATGGCATACAAAATAGCACCAGTCTTCTCAAAAGTGACATTAGAAGTTAAAAAAAAACAGTGTATCAATGCCTCAAAAATCCTTGGTGAAAATTATTTTTGGCCTAAAATTATATACCAAACTATCATTTCAGTATGAGATTGAAGACAATTTTTGTTCTTGCAAATCTTGAAAGAAATCATCTCCCATATACCTTTTTTCAGGAAGTTCCTAGAGGATGTATGCCATCAAAACCTGGGAGTAAACTAAAAAAAAATGGGTTCCAGTACACAGAGGATCCCACTTAGGGGCTTGACAAAAGAATGTTCTTAATCAATGCAGCACCCTTAGCAACCAATAGGAGTTCCAAAGATTGGAGCAGGGTCTGAGAAAGTGATCTCTAAGAACAAAAGAATAGACATATTTGAAGATTTCATGAATACTGCTGATGGGCCTATGACAGTAATGTAAGCTTTTTAAGGCAGGAACTTCATCTGTCCTGTTCACTGATGTAGCCTCCATTCTTAAAATAATACCTGACACATGGTAAGCCTTGAATAATGATTTGTTAAATGAAAAAGAGTGAATAGTAGTAGAGGAATTTGAGATAGAGAGTATACACAACTCTTCTAAGGAGTTTTTCTGTAAAGCTGAGCAGAGAAATATGGTGTATTTGAAGGGAAAATGGGATCAGAAGAGGGGTTTCTTGAGTTATGAGAAATGACACAATTGTATGCTGATACAAATAATCCAATATAGAGGAAAACATTTATGATGAAGAAGAGAAGTTTTCTTCTGATTACCTGGATGTTCTCAGTGTAATGGGAAGTACAATCATCAGGTGAGGGTGAGGATGGTCTGTGATCAAGTACCCCAATATCCTCAACTTCTCTTGATCTTCCCCTCATCTTCTTAACTTTAAGCTGGCTGCTCACTAAGATCATTGCAATCCTTGAAACTCTCTTAAGTGGTGCTATCTTCTCTCTCACACCCATCTCAACCACCATAGGATTACATCCTTTGTATGATTTAGAACCTTTTAAAGTTATTGAGACTAGTTTTATAGCCTAGAATATGTTTTATCCTGGAAAATGTTCTATGTGAACTTGAAAGAATGCATATTCCATTGTTGTTAGGTGAAGTGTTTCATAGATGTCAGTTAGCCTCAGTTGGTAGTGTTGTTCAAGTCTTCTAAATAATTGCTAATTTTGTCCAGTTCTTTTATCAGTTATCAATAATTGAGTATTGAAGCCTTTAAATATTATTATTTAATTTTCTATTTCTCCTTTTTGTCAAGTTTTGCTGTATTTTGGGGCTCTGTTGTTATGCACATGTAAGTTTATAAGTGCTACCGTCTCCCTCATAAGTGAGCCCTTTTGTCATTATAATATGTTCTGTTTTATCTCTAGTAACAATTTTTGTCTTAAAAGTCCACTTTGTCTGATATTATTATGGCCACTCCAGCACTGGTTACCATTTTCATGGTATATATTTTTCTGTCCTTTTATTCTCAATCTAAAATATGTTCCCTATTGACAATATATAGGTGTAACCTGTTTTTATGTCCAGTGTGACAATCTCTACCTTTTGATTTGAGTATGTAATGGATTTATTATACAGATGGATTTACATTTTTTATTTTGCTATGAGTTTTCTGTATTTCTCATGTCCTTTTTGTTCCCCTGTTCCTCCACATTACTACTATCTTTTGTGTTAAATAGGTATTTTCTAATGCACCATTTTGATTCTTCAGGATTTTTTAATTACATATTTTTTAAAGTTATTTTATTAGAGCTTGCTCTGGGTATTACAATCTGCATCCAAACTGAAACCATTTCAAATTAGTGCAAACTTAAATCCATTTTTATATAGAAGCTTTGCTCCAATATACTTTCCTTAGTTCCCACCTCCTTTTTGCTATTATCATCATGCAGAATACCTCTTTATACATTATAAGACCAATAATACTGTTTTATAACAATTTTCTTATGCATTTGTCTTTAACTCAGTTAAGGGAATATCTTAATCTGTTTGTGGGGCTACGAAAAAATATCTGAGACTAGATACCTCCAGCGTCCTGCACTCCTCCCTTGAAACTGTTCTGCCCTCAAGGCCCTGGCACTGTGGGCCTGTGATGGGAGGCGAAGCCTCAAAGATCTCTGAAATATCTTCAGGGTCATTCATCCATTGTCTTGATTCCTTCTGGAATTCCTTCTATCCATACTAATCTTATTAAAAAGTTGCTGAAACACCCCCTTGATTTTCTCTCCTAAACACACTTTTTTATTCTTTGCATGGCCAGACTGAGAATTTTCCAAATCTTTATTTCCTGCTTTCCTTTTCAATATAAATTCCATCCTTAAATAGTTTCTCTCTTCTTGAATTTTCCTATAAGAAGTTAGGAGAAGCCATGCAGCACCCTGAACACTTTACTGCTTAGAGATTTCTTCTGCTAAATATCTTTGTTCATTGCTTTTAAGTTCTGCCTTCCACGAAGTCCTAGTACATGGACATAATTCAGCCAAGTTCTTTGCCACTTTGTACTAAAGATGGTCTTTCCCCCAGTTTCTGATACCTTGTTCCTCATTTCCATATAAGACCTCATCAGAATAGCCTTTGCTGTCCATATTTCTACCACCATTCTGGTCACACCCACACAGATACTTAGATGATCACTAAGAATACTGAGTTTTTCCCTACAGCTCTTCTCCTCTTCTGAGCCCTCACCAGAATTGCTGTTAATACTTCATTCATGGTAATACAGGCTTTTTCCAGCATCCACTTCAGAACTGTTTCCTAGTCTGTTTTATGCTCTTATAACAAAATACCACAAACTGGGTAATTTATAAAGAACATAAATTTATTTTCTCATTGTTCTATAGGCTAGGAAGTCCAAGATCAAGAGGCTGGCATGTAGTGAAGGCCTTCTTGCTATGCCATCCCACAACAGAAGGCAGAAGAGCAAAGAGACAGCAAGAGAGAGACAAAAGGCAGCTAAATTTATCCTTTTATAAGAAATCTACTCCCATGATAACAAACCCACTCCCACAATAATGGCATTAATCCATTCATGAGGGAAGAGTCCTCATGACCTAATCACCTGTAAATACTGTTACAATGACAATTAAATACATGAGTTTGGAAGGGTGCAAACATTCAAACCATAGTACTGTTCCAGCATATAACCATTATCTAGTTCCAAATCTGCTTCCACATTTTTAGGTATTTGTTATAGCAACACCCCACTCCTCTGGTACCAATTTCTCTCTTTGTCCATTTTTTGCTGCTATAACAAAATACTTGAGACTGGGTAATTTATAAAGGACATAAATTTATTTTCTCCCAGTTCTGAGGCTGGAGAGTTCAAGATCAAGGCGCTGGCAGGTTTGGTTGTCTGATTAGGGCTGCATCCTCCAGAGGGGGAGAAACACTGTGTCCTCACATGGCAGAAAGTGGAAAGGCAAGAGAGCAAGGAAGCCAAACACTATGTGAAGCCTCTTTAATAAGAGCCCTAATCCCATTCACAAGGGGAGGAGCCCTCATGACCTAATCACTTCTTAAAGGAAGGCCTCATCATCTCTTAATACCATCACATTGGCCATTAGGTTTTAACACCTGAATTTTGGAGGGGACACATTCAAACCATAGCAGGGAAGAAGTAAAAAAAAGTATATTTATTACTATTTTTATTTTTAACTATGGAATTAACTTTGCCCATGCTCCTTATTTCTTCACGTGGATTCAAGTTACCACTTGGTGTCATTTATTTTCAACCTGAAAGACTTCATTTAGTATTTCTTGTTAGGCAAGTCTGCTAGCAACAAATCATCTCAGTCTTTGTTTATCTAAGAATATCTTTATTTCACCTTCATTATTGAAGGATAGTTTGGCTAAATATAGAATTATTGGTTGACAAGTTTTTCTTTTGTTTTGTTTGCTTGTTTAAGCACTTTAGGTTTGTTCTCACTGCCTTTTGCCCTCCATTGTTTCCAACGTGAAGCCAGCTGTTAATCTTATCGAGACTCCCATGAACATGATGAGTCATTTTTATTTTGCTTCTTTCAAGATATTCTGTTTGTTTTTGACTTTTTACAGTTTGACTATGATGAGTCTAGGTAAGGACCTTTTTGACTTTATCCTACTTGAAGTATGTTGAGCTTCCTGGGTGTGTAGATTAATGTTTTTCATCAAATTTGGGAAGTTTAAAGGTATTATTTCTTAAAATATTTTCTCTCTCCTTTTCTTCTGAGACTCCCATTTAAGGATATGTTGTTGTTGTTTTTTATGGTGTCTCATAGGCCTCTGAATCTCTACATATATATATATATATATTCTTTTTTCTTTCTGTAATTGAGACTTTATAATCTTTATTGACTTAGTTTCAAGTTTGTTGATTCTTCTGTTAGGCCAAATCTGGTGTTAAATCCAATAGAGAATTTTTCTTTTCAGTTATTGTACTTTTTAACTTCAGAGTTTCCAAATTTTATAAAATAATTTCTATCTCTTTATTGGTTGCCTATTTGGTGAGACATTTTTGTAACACTTTTCTTTAATTCTTTTTTTTTTTAGAGATGGGGGTCTCACTATGATGCTCAGTCTGGATTTGAACTCCTGGGCTCAAGTGATCCTCCCGCCTCGGCCTTCTGAGTAGCTGGGACTATAGGCATGCACTACGATGCCTAGCTTCTTTAATTACTTAAGTATGTTTCTTTCAGTTCTTTGAATATATTTGTAATAGTTGATTCAATGTTTCTATCTACTAAGTCCAACATCTAATACCCATCTGAGTTAGTTTCTCCTGACTACTTGACTGCTTTTTTTCTGTTGTATGGCATACATTCCTGTTTATTTGCATGTCTCGCAATTTTTTACTGAACACTGGATGTTTTAAACAGTATGTTGTAACAACTGTGGATTTGTACCTCCCATAGAGGCTATGGGTTGTTTCTGATTTTTTGTTTGTATGTTTAGTGACTAGCCTGAACTAATTCTTTAGTCATTTTCCCTATAGTATAAGTCACTGAAGTCTCTGCTCAGTTTTTATTCCTGTTTTTATTTTTATGCCTGGCTTTGTAGGGAATGCCCCTGGGGTAGTACAACTTAGTGGTTAGCCAATGATTGTTCACAAGTTTTCATGAAGAATATTGAGCTAATAAGGCTTCACCTTTGCCAAGGTGATCTGTGTGAGTTAGGACATTCATTCAAAGTTCAAGCAGTTTACAAATCTATCTTGGCTTTCACTTACTCCTTGCACAGATCCTCACATTCACAGAGGGACAAGTTGGTAACTGGGGGCCTCTCAGTCTCTCCTGGGCATGCACATAACCCTGTACATTTGTGCAGCCTTCCAGATCCCCAGGAATATGGTGACGTTTTTTCAAAGTTCCCTGTGCCTAGCTCATTCCCAAGATCTCCCTTTAAATCTTTAACTGTTGTTTACTTTTTCCAGTTAATATTGCAGCCTTAGAAAAGGCTATGCTGGTATTCTCTGATTTTTTGCCAAAAATCACTATATTTTCTACAACACCCTGGAGATGGTACATTTCTGCAGACCTCTAAGTTGGACCAGCCAGTCTGGTGGCAGCAAGGCTGTCTGTATGGCTACTTTACCATGGAGCTAGGAGTGTGGGTCAGAGCAGTCCCAAGTTAAAGGACCACAGGCCTCGCTATTCTTATAAGCATCAGTATTTTCCTTGAAAAAAGCACTTCAATTTGTTATGTGATTTGGTTAATTCCTAGAGTTCCAAAAATAGTTGTTCTTTGATAATTATCCCAGTTTTATTGCTGCTTTTTAAGGGGAGAATATTTGCACACATCATCACTCTGAAATTCTGGAAGTCTCATCCTTATCTTCATATTTTTAAGTGTCTTTCAAAAAACAGAAGATTCTCATTTTGATTAAGTGCATTTCATCATATTTTATTCTTTTGGAATTGTGCTTTGGTGTCCTATCTTGGAAATATTTTCCTAACACAAATTCACTAAGACTTTCCAGTGCTTTTCTTCTAGAAGTTGCATAGAGTTAGGTTTTACATTTGGCATATAAAAAGCCTAAGACAGATATATTACAAGGCTCCCAGTTTCCCCCTTCCCTTTTATCATTGTTTCCTCTTTCTTTCCTTCCTGTCTTCCTTTTTTCCTTCTTTTATTCCTTCTTTCTTTCTTTGCTACCCTGCCTGTTCTGTGAATCTTGGCTAACCAAAAAGCCACAGTGATTGTTCTGATGATTATTGGGATCGCACCAATCATCCTGAGCAAGAGGCACAAAAGCAGAACCTTCAATGACAAGTTTGGGTTAACAATGAAAATGGTGCCTGAGCCCAAACTTCAAATACATGTATTTAATGTTTCCTTACCCTATAAAAAACCTGACACTTCTTAAATTGGGGAATCACTAGGGTTTAGGGTGCAACCTGATACGTATCAGCTGAACCTTTGAGTAATTTAATCATTTTCTTTTGAGAAGACCTGTCATACATTTTAAATTAATTTTTGTACAATTTGCAGGGTAAGAATCATTATTCTTTTTTCTCATATAGATGCCCAATTATATCAGCACCATTTGTACAAAGGACTGTTGTTCCTCCATTGAATTTCCTTTCTCCTCTGTGAAAATCATTTCACCATGTAAATATGAGTACATTTCTCAACTCTCTATTTTGTTCCATTTATCTATGTGTCTATCCCTTTCCAAATACCAAATTGTCTTGATTACAGTTGTTGTAGTATGCCTAGGAATCAGGTAGTGTGATTCCTTCAACTCTGTTCTTTTTCAAAATAATTTTGGCTATCCTAGTTACTTTGCTTTTCCATGTAAATTTAAAATCACCTTGTCAATTATTGCTGGAGTTTTTACTGGAATTGCTTTGAATCTATATATCAATTTGGTAGAACTTACTTCTTAACAACATTGAATCTTCTGATCCATGTACTCTGCATATCTCTCCATTAATGTAGGTGTTCTTCAACTTCTGTCATTAGTGGTTTGCAGTTCTGATTGTGCCAATCTTGCACATATTCTGTTAGATTAATTCTTCATTATTTTATGGTTTTTTGCTACAGAAAATGTAAACTTTTTATTTCAATATCCAATTGTTCACTGCTAGGATATGGTTTTCTTTTGCATTTAGAATTTGATATACTCACTTATTGGTTCCGGTACCCTTTTTGTAGAATCTTTGAAATTTTATACAAAGACAATCATATAATCTTCAAGTAGATACAGTTTTACTTCTTATTTCTAATGTGGGTGACTTTTCATGGCTTATTGTATGTCTAAGAAATACAATCATATATTGTATAGGGAGTGAACACAGTGGACATCCTAGTCTTGTTGCGAATCACAGAGAAAAACAATTTAGTCTTTCACCTATGTTATGTCACCTGTAGTCTTCATAGATATCTTAAATTAAAGAAGTTCTCTTTAATTTCTAGTTTTCTGAGAGGTATTTATTTATTTATTCATTTATTTATTTAGAGACAAAGTCTCACTCTGCCACCCAGGCTAGTGCCATGGCATCAGCCTAGCTCACAGCAAACTCAAACTCCTGGGCTCAAGTGATCCTCCTGCCTCAGCCTCCTGAGTACTTGGGACTACAGGCATGCGCCACCACGCCCAGCTTATTTTTTTTATTTTTAGTAGGGATGGGGTCTAGCTCTTGCTCCAGGCTGCCCCCAAACTCCTGAGCTCAAGCGATCCTCTCGCCTCAGCCACCCAGAGTTGCTAGGATTACAGGCGTGAGCCACCACACCTGAACAGGTTTTTATTTTTTTATTTATTTAAACTTTAACAATTAAGCAATACATAAGCAATTTATTAAATTTATTCTCATAATAAAAATAAATTAATATATATGAATCATGGGGGAGTTGCATTGTGAAATTTTTTAAAGTTATTTCTGCCTAATCCATTTTTTTTATTTCAGAGTATCACGGGGGTACAAACCCTTTGGTTACATAAATTGCCTTTGCACTGACCAACAAGCATGCACATACCTCAGACATCATGTACCACATCTATTAATTGTAGATTTACCTATCCACTAATCCCCACTACCTCCCCGACACCCTATGCACGTCACTTCCCATATGTGCACATTAGTGCACCATTAAATTAATACCAATTTAATGGTGAGTACATGTGGTGTTTTTCCATTCCTGTTATACTTTACTTAGAAGAATGGGCTCCAGCTCTATAGAGGATAATATGATAGGTACTTCATCATTTTTGTTATGGTATACATATACCACATTTTGTTAATCCACTCATGTATTGGTGGGCACTTGGGTTGTTTCCACATCTTTGCAATTGTGAATTGTGTTGCTATAAACATTTGGGTGCAGATGTCTTTTTTATAGAATGTTTTTTTTTTCCTTTGGGTAGATACCCAGTAGTGGGGTTGATGGATCAAATGGTAGTTTTAGTTCTTTGAGGTGTCTCCATAGTACTTTCCATAAAGCTTGTACTAGTTTGCAGTCCCACCAACAGAGTATTAGTGTTCCTATCTCTCCACATCCACACCAACATTTGTTGTTTTGGGACTTTTTGATAAAAGCGGTTGTCACTGAAGCTAAGTGATATCTCATTGTGGTTTTGATTTGAATTTCCCTGATGATTACTGATGTTGAGCATTTTTTCATATGTTTCTCAGCAATTGGTCTATCTTCTTTGGAAAAGTTTCTGTTCATGTCCTTTGCCCACTTTTTAATGGGGTTGTTTGATTTTTTCTTGCTGATTTTCCTGAGTTCTATATATATATTCTAGTTATGAGCCCTTTATCAGATAGCATGTGAATATTTTCTCCCATTCTGTAGGTTGTCTATTTGCTCTAGCAATAGTTTCTTTGGCTGTGCAGGGGCTTTTTAATTTGATCAGGTCCATTTATTTATTTTTGTTGATGCTGTGATTGTTTTGGGGGTCTTGTTCATAAATTCTTTGCCTAGGCTGATGTCTATAAGAGTTTTTCCAACATTTTCTTCTAGAATTCTTATGGTTTCATGCCTTAGGTTTAAGTCTGTTATCCATAATGAGTTGATTTTTGTGACAGGTGAGAGGTATGGATCCTGTTTAAGTCTTCTACGTGTGGCTATCCAATTTTTCCAACACTGTTTATTGAATAGGGATTCTTTTTCCCAGTGTATGTTTTTCTCTGCTTTGTTGAAGATCAGATGGCTATATGAGGATGGTTTTATATCTGGGTTCTCAGTTTTGTTCCATTGGTCTATATTTCTGTTCTTGTGCCAGTACCATGCTGTTTTGGTTACTATCGCCTTTTGGCATAGCTTGAAGTCTGGTAAATTGATGCCTCCTGATTTGTTCTTTTTGCTTAAGGTTATTTTAGCTATATATGGTCTACTCTGGTTCCATATGAAGTGTAGAATTGTTTTTTCTAAATCAGTGAAAAATGATCCTGGTATTTTAATAGGGATTGCATTGAATCTGTAGATCACTTTGGATGGTATAGACATTTTAATGATGTTGATTCTACCAATCCCTGAGCATGGTATGGTTTTCCATCTGTTTCTGTCCTCTGCTATTCCCTTCTTGAGTGTTTTGTAGTTCTCCCTGTAGCGGTCTTTCACATCCTTAGTTAAATATATTCCTAGGTATTTCATTTTATTTGTTGCCATTGTGAAAGCTATTGAGTCTTTGATTTGGTTCTCAGTTTGACTGTTGTTGGCATGTAGGAATGCTACTAAGTTCTGTACACTGATTTTGTAACCTGAGACTTTGCTGAACTCATTTTTTTGTTAAGCAACTGAATTCGATTTGCTAGGATTTTATTGAGAATTTTTGCATCTATTAGGCTGGTGCAATTTCAGACCATGAATTTTAAATCATTGTAACTAGGCTCAAACACATCTTTATTAATCAACATAGGAATCATTACAATCAACACATTTTTGCCAATGAGAAATAAGTTTGTTTATTCCTGTAGTGTAAAAATCCATGGTTTGGAATTCAATGAATTCTTGGAAAGCATTTTCTGCATCCTGCTGGTTGTGGAAGCAAAAAGTTGTTGAGATGCTTGAGGTGAGGTGAATATGGCAGGTGAGGCAAAACTTTGTAGCCCAATTCATTCAACTTTTGAAGTGTTCGTTGTGTGACCTGTGGTTGGGCATTGTCATGGAGAAGAATTAGGCCCTTTCTGTTGACCCATGCTGGCTAGAGGCATTGCAGTTTTCCGTGCTGAGCATACTTTTCAGATGTAATGGTTTCATTGTACCCGTTAGATAGGTTTTTGCCCCGCCCCTCCTCCCCGCTCACCCCTGCCTGTTTTCCAATGATTTTTACTTTCCTCTGGGCACATGTGTGCCTGTCAGTTACTTCCAATATATTACAGAGTACATGCGGTGTTTGTTTTTCCATTCATGAGGTACTTCACTCAGGATAACGAAACACCACCCTTCTTAATAAATAATGCGTAAAAGCAGATACAATAAGAAAAAATAGAAATTGTTTTTAATGAATGAAAATGAAAACATAAGGTCTCAAAATTTGTGCGGTGCAGCTAAAGCAGTACTTAGGGGGAAATTTATAAAATTAAATGCTTATATTAAAAAAGAAGAAAAGTCTCCAATCAATGATCTACGTTTCTGCCTTCAGAAACTAGAAAAGGGAGACCAAGTGAATCCAGAGTAAGCAGAAGGAAGTAAAAAGTAAAGATCAAACCACAAACCAGTGAGAAAACAATAAAACAGCAGAACACAATCACCAATTATGGATGGTTATTGGAAAGGAAAAGATCAATAAAATTGCTAAGTCTCCAGGCAGATGGATAAGAAAACAGAGAAAAGAAATGAAATAGCAACATCAGAATGAAAAGGGGAAGATCATGGCAGATCCTAAAGGCACTAAGCATGTAATAAGGAAACGTTCATAACTTTGTTTGATGTTAAGAAACCAGTAATAGAAAGGAATTTCCTTAAGCGGATAAAGGTATCTACAAAGAACGTACAGGAAACGTGGTATTTACTGGAGAAATGTTGAGAGGATTTAAGATCAGGAATAAACCAGGATGTGTGCTCTTACCGCTTCTATTCATCATTGCACTAGAACACCTAGGCAGCATAGTATGGCAAGACAAATAGATGGAAAGCAAAGGGTTTGAAAATAAGGGACTATAATCTCTCCTTATTTGTGGGTGACTCGATCGTGTCCATAGAAATGTCAAATGAATGAACAGATAATTCATGGGAATCAGTGAAACTATTTAGCCACGTTGCTGGACAGAGTCAATATACAGAAACCGAGTGTATGTCTAAATAGCATGAACACAGAGAAGATGAATTTTTAAAGTCCAGTCGATGATAATATCTAAAGTACTTAAAGTACATAAGAATAAATCTGATAAAGATGTACGTGACCTCTCTGTGGAAAATAGTAAAACTTTATTGAAAGACCTAACTAAAAGGAGGGATATTCCATGTTCTCAGATTGGAAGAGTCAATTTTATGAAGATGTCAGAACTCACCAAATTGAGCTATGGATTCAGTGCAATCCTGATCAAAACACCAACAGGATATTTGTGGAACATGACAAACGGATTCTAAAATGTATGTAGAAGTGCAAAGAGCCGAGAATGACCAAGATTCTCTCATGAAGAACAACAAGGTGGGAGGACTTGCTCTAAAAGATGATAAGTTTTCTTTGCCACACCGTTTTGGAGACAAGTGTGATAAAATTGATTATAGCTACTGAAATGAAGAAAGTATAGCATTGGCTCAAAAACGGACGAGTAGACTAATATTCTCACATAGATAGACACTTAAGTTCTGACAGAGAAGGCATCACAGAGCGTTCAAAAGAGGACGGCCTTTTCATTACAGAGTGCAGGGACACCTGGGTGCGGGCCGGAGAAGAAAAGGAAACGGACTCCTGCCTTAAACCACAAACAAAAATTAATTCCAGGTGGCTCTAAAAGCTAAATGTGAGGAAGAGACGATAGAAGAATATCTTCATGACCTTGGGGTAGGGAAGGATTCCATAAAGAAGACAGAAAAAGAACCCAACTATATGTTTAAAAATTTTTTAAACTCTAGCACACTAAAATTAAGCACTAGGATGTCCTAGATTTACTTTGACATGCATGAAAAACGAGATGAATTGATGAATGAAGGATGGATGCATGGACGTGTGATAAACAAGTGTAATGAAATGTTAACAGTGGAACCTCAATGATGGGTACACAAAATGCTTACAACTTTTCTGTGTGTTTGGAGCTTTTCATTAAAAAATGCTGTGCAAAACTTTTTAAAAGTGTATCTTCTCATTAAAAGGTACAATAGAGGGAGCACAGGCAAGCTACCAACTAGAAGAAGATAATTCTCTATCACGAGAAGGCATCAGAGAATTAAAATATAGACTACAAGGAGAACTCCCACAAATGAGCAGGCAACTACCCCAAGGGGAAATGAGCGAAAGATAGTCAACAGACACCTCATAGAAAAGAAAACCGTAAAGGCCAATACATGTGAAGAGATGCTCCGTCTCATTACTAATCAAGGAAATTACACATTAAAACCACAGTGAGATACCATTTCACATTCATCAGATAGACAAAAACTTTGTAGTTTCATAACATCAAATGCTGAGGAGGATGTAGAGAAACAATTAAACATCCTTGATACGAGTGTAACTTAGCACAGTCACTTTGTAAGAAATCTGGCATCATCTGGCAAGCTTGGAAATCTGCCTCCCAGCCACCAAGTCCACTCCGAGGTATAAACACTGAAACACGAGTTTGAGGTTGTAGTGAGCTATGATGACGCCACTGCACTCCAGCCTGGGTGACAGAGTGAAGGAAACAAACAAATAAAAAAACCGAAAGAAAGAAAGAGAGAGAGCGAGAAAAGAAATGATGAAGACCAGTTCGGGAGAGAGGTTACCTCTGAGAAGGGTCAAGGCAATAGGATCAGGAGGGAGAACACAGGGGACTTGTAAGGTGATGCTAGTGTGTGAAAACCCACTTCCGTAAATGCTCGCTGAGGGAATGAATGACGCAAAAATGTGTAACTCTAGCTCTGACCCCCTCTCTGGAGCCACTGAAGCACATTTCTGAGAGAATTCTGCATATCCTTCGCGAGCACCTCAAACTGAACAGGTGCAAACACCAACCCCATCATTTCCCATCTAAACTTGCTCAACTTCCTATGTCCCTGTGAATCTTAGTTGTCCTTGACTCCCGCCTCCCTGTGCTGGCCAAGGAAACCTGCCCCTCAGATCTCCTGCTGCAGAGAGCACAGGTGATTGACAAGCCCCACCTGCCCCTTCTCTGGGTCCCCCGCTGACTCTGCACCAAGAGGACCCCTCCTCTGGGCAGCTGCCAGCCAGTGACCCAGCGTGGCAGGGGTCCGTGGCTGTGGGAAGTGGACTCCTCGAACTGGCAGCTGAGGCTGGGGACTTGGCATCAGCCCGGATGAAACCGTGTCAGAACTGACCTGCATCTGAGATCCCTAGCTGACCCTCCTTCCCCCCACGTCTCTCTTCCAGGCATGAGATCTGCATTGCGCACTCTCAGGACTCTCCCCGCCTGCTCCTGCTCCTTCCCCCTTTATCCCGCAGGTGCAGGTTCCCCACAGTGATCTCCCACATCCAGCCACGTCTTGGCTTCTATACTTCTGGAGGACGCAAACTCACAAAAGAGGTCCCAGGAGTGTCTGGGGGCTCACTCACCACCACCAGGATGACAAAGAGGATCCCATCACGAGTGTTACATGGGGCATGGATAATCTCTGGTCCCAAAGTGACCTCCCGCTGGCTTGAGGCTTCACACTCGGTTACGTGGGCAACACCCCCGTGCAGGGACTCACCCTCCTCCATCCGTGAGATGATTCGGGCCTTGGAACAGTAGGGAGGGAAGAACGTCTACAGGGATGGTGGGAGCAGCTGGTGATGGCTAAGTGGTGCCGACACCCTGCAGAGGGATAATGAGAAACGTTACCACACGCTTAAGGGCTAAGTGTAAGAGCCAGAAGGCCTCCTGGCTGGCTTACAGGGAGGCCCTTACCTCCTGCAGAAGAGGAGCAGACACAACTGAGGACAGGAGCCCCGTATCGGCTTGATTTGACAGCAAGATACTCGGGACTCCAGAGAAGTTTACATCTTCAACCAGCGCAGGCCCTGGTATGTGAAGGTCGGGGCCCTGTTTGGAACAACCTAGGCTCCTGAACTATGCCATGGGGAAGGCTGGATGGAGAGTGCAGCCTTCCTCCCCTAGGGAGCGCCAGGGCGTGTGCTGTGCTGGCAGAGGCTACAGAGCCCTAGGCCCTACAGGGCCACAGGCGCCGCCCTCAGGGCCTGCCCCCATCTCCTCTCCATAACCTGGCTGGGTAATGCGCACCTGACGCTAAGGGAGAGGAGAGATTACACACCAAGGAAGCTGCGGGGAAGAGCTAGCCTGTACTGGCGGGAGCCAGGGGAACTGCCCTGGGGCTGGGGTTTGAGGGCGCCGGATCAGGGGGCTGGAATGTAAGGCTGGATAAGCAAGTTTTCCTGAGGGGGGTACTTGCTCCTGTCATAGGAGCAAGTTAACACCCTGGCAAGGACTCCAGGAAAGGGAGGAAATCCACTGCCAGGCTGACCCTTAGAATCTCTGGGAAAGTCATGGCCCACATGAACAGAAATGGAAGTGCCTGCCTGGGACTGGCAGACGGCAGAGGGAGGGATAAAAAGGTTGAAAGATGCAGCCGCCCTGGAGCGGATGGAGAATGGGAGGCCAGTGAGCCAGCCTGAGGGCTATGTTCCACGGTAGCGCCCAGGGGACACACCACTCGCCAAAGCCACAGGCAGTGTTCTGGTGAGAGGGGCCGGAGCACGACTAAGGAGGTCGGTGGTTGCCCTCCTCTGCAGGCCAGTGGGGACGGGGCAAGGAATGTGGTCCCAGGCCTGGGCTCATTACCTCCATTCACGCAAGGTTGGGGCCCCGACAGGATAGAAGGCAGGGCACGGCTCTTACCCAACCGACGCCAGGAGACTGGTCTGCAGTAACAACCGGCAAAGTCGGCGGGGGCAGTCACGAGTGCTTGACCCACAGGAAGCCAGAAAGATTGTTCACACACACGGCCCCCTAGCTGCAACTGCAGCCAGAAAACAGCAAGAATGCAGGAGCAGGAGGGTGGTCATCCGGGGAACGAGCCACGAACCCCTGCTCAGTTCCTGGTCCTGGACAACTTTCAGACCAGCCCCATTGACTGAAGAGGCGGATGAGTCCCGAGGAGGAAGGACCTGGAAACAAGGCGGTGAGGATATACTGTCACCATGCCGTGGTCCCTCCCTAAAGAGACAAGACTGCCGTCTCCTCCTCGAGGTGACTGTACACTGGCGAAAGGCGGATAGCCAAGATTTTTAGGACTATTGGAAACAGGGCCTGAGATGACATAGATCCTGGTGGTCCAAGGTGTCACGATGGGGCTCTGGTAATAAAAGCAGTTGGGGACAGAGACGGGTTCACAGAGAGTCAACTGGCTCCCAGGACCTACACGGTGGTTCTTTCTCCTGTCCCCACATCAGTGCTGGTAAATGATATATTTGGCAATTGGAGCAATAACTCCCAGCCTGGGGCGTTGGCCAGCGTGGTGGGGAACGCCGTATGGAACCCCTGAAACCGGCCCCCACCTCAGATCAAGAAATTAAGTCCAAACCAGTATCACCTGTGGAAAACAATATGGAGATACCTTAAACACATCCAGGTATACCTCCCATTGGATCCAGCAATCCCATTATTGGGCATCTACCCAGAAGAACAAAAGTCATTCTATAAAAAGACACCTGCACCTGAATGTTTATACCAGCACACTTCACAATTGCAAAGATGTGGAAACAACCCAAATGCCCATCAATTCATGAATGGATTAGGAAAATGTGGTATATGTATACCATGGAATATTACTCAGCTATAGGAAATAACGGTGATATGGCATCTCTTTGGTTCTCCTGGAGAGAGTTGGAACCCATTCTATTAAGTGAAGTATCCGAAGAATGGAAAAATAAGCACCACATGTACTCACCAGTAAACTGGTTTCCCTGATCATCACCTAAGTGCACATTTGGGAATAACACCAATTGGGTATCGGACAGAGGTGGGGGCTGGGGCGAAGGGATGGGTGTATACCTACTTGATGAGTGCTATGCGCACTGTCTGGGGAATGGACACGCTTGAAGTTCTGACTGGGGGGGATAGGGGTGGGAGGAGGGGATGGGTGCATACCTACGTGATGAGTGCGATGTGCACCGTCTAGGGAATGGACACACTTGAAGCTCAGACTCCCGGGGATGGGGAGCATGGACAATATATATAACCTGAACTTTGGTACCCCCATAATGAGCTGAAATAAAAAAAAAAAACCAGTATCAGATCCTGTTGCAAGTCTGCGGGCTGACAGAGATTAGTGCCACCACCAAAGATCTATGGGACTCAGGGGAATATGAAGTAACAGGTCGCAGGGATGAAGAGAGCAGAGAAGGGTGAAAACGTTTTAGGATTCTCAGGATGGGAGAGGGAAGGAGCAAGGGAATGAAAATGAGGAGAGGTACACCAGAGGCTTCAACTGGGCTGATCGTGATGTTTCTTAAGACCGGTGGTGGGTACGGGAGATTTTGCTTTGGTTTTCGTTATCCTTTTTGACATGGCTGAAACAGTGCACTGTGTCTTTAGAAGTCACTGCAAGGAGTGTGAAAAGGAGCTATGCAGAGACAGGCAGGGATTGTGGAGGGCCTGTCAGATGTGGACGATGGCAGCTTTCTGGCAGACCCAATCGACCCTGCTCTGTAACCCCCAGCAGAGTAGGCTTCTCAGGTGTCGACCCAGAGAAACCAGGGACCTGACTTCCCGCGGGCAAGAGTTCAGACACCCCAGGCCTCTACTGGAGTCCAGTCAGAGTAGGATGTACAAGGCAGAGGTAACGGAAAAGACAGGTGAACATGAGTGGGAAAGCGAGGAAGGAAGGCGTGAAAGCAATGAGTCTGAAGGAAAGGTATGAGAGGCTGCTGGAGTAGGGTTGGCTGGCAAGGAAAGGAAATTCTAACACTCCAGGGCCTCAGGGAAACCAAGGAAGGGAGCACTCCCCACATATCAGGACTGCTCAGCTCAGGGAAGCTGGGGACCGGTAGCTCCAGGGGCAACATGACAGAAAATTGGCATGCCACCACCACCACCGTGAGGCCTTTGTCGTGTGTCCTTTCCAGGCTTCAAAGGAAAACAAAAAAGACATGTCATTTTACTTACACCTGTATGTATTTCCAAATGATACACAGGATTGCTTTGGGTTTTTCAGTTTACAAATGTACATGCAAATCTATGCATTGTTCTGCAACTTGCTGCATGCGGTCATCAGAGTTTTTTGAAGTCTGTTAACACAGCCTCGTTTGTTGCTTTGGACTGCTGAGATTTAACCTGCTGGACGCATATGCCCACATTGCATCCGTCCACTCCTTGACTGATGGGAATTTAGAGCAGTACCCGATTTTCCCTTCACCGACATCCTTGTGCATGTGTCCTTGTACACTACACCTACCAGCGTTTCTGCGGAAGATGTACCCAGCAGGTCTGCCAGGTCATTGAGGGAGTGGGTGTTTTGCAGTTTAAAGAGTCTCGGCTCAAAGCACGGACTGTGGGGCCTGACTGCCTGGTTTCCGTCCTGCCGCTGATACCGAATGCCCTTGAGCAAGTCGCTGAACCTCTCTGTGCCCGTTTCCTTGCCTGTGCGAAGGTGGTAATAGTCGCTACTTTGACCTAGGACTGTCATAAGCATGAGTTAATATTTATCTACAGTGCATAGAAGAGAGCCGGGCACATAGTAAATGTTATATAACTTGCATTTCACAGATTCTGCCAAATTACCCTCCCAAATGGCTGCTCTCCCTCTTCCCCCCTGCCCCAGCAGTGAGCAAAAGCACTGGTTTGCTCATAACCTCTCCCTCCCTTGGAATGGCTAAGCTCTTTAACTGTTGCAAAACCTGGCATGTGAAAATTGATCTGTGGCTTTCGTTTGCGCCTTCAGGATCAGTGATGGTGAGCATCTTTTGGGGGGCCGTTGAGCCTTGGGATTCCCGCTTCCTTGAATAAACTCAGAGTGAGGGTGTGGGGGCCTGGGAGAGGTGGGAAAGCTCTGGCCTGCCAAACTGCCACGCCAATAAAGTGTCACGGGCACACAGCCACGTGCCGATTTGATTACCTAGTGTAAGAAAAAGAAGTGAAAGATACCCAGATCAGAAAGTAGGAAATTAAATGACCTCTGCTTGCAGATGACATGATCTCACATATAGAAAACCCCAAACACTGCACCAAAAAGCTATTAAAACTAATAAATAAATTCAGTAAAGTCGCAGGATAGAAAAGCAACATTAAAAAGTCACTTGTATTTCTATACACGAACAACAAACTATTCGCGTTTACCATAGCATGCCAAGGAAAAAATACTGAGGAATAAATTTATCCAAGGAGGTGAAAGCTCTCTGCACACCAAAACGAGAAAACACTGATGGGAGAAAAGACACGAATAAATGGAAAGATACCCCGTGCTCATTCAAGGATTGGAAGATTATTAAAATATCTACACTACCCAAAGCGATGTACAGATTCAACGCACGCCCTATCAAAACGACACAAGGGTATTTTTCATATTTTTCACACCTGTAGAAAAGACAACCCTAAAAGCTCTGATTACTGAACGTGGGCTTCCTTGCCCATCTTCCTATTGGGTGGCAAGTGTTGTGGAATAAGCCCTGCAAATCCTCCCTGCGCTGGGCGCTTCGCATCCCTCACTCACCCTCACGAGCCCCTGAGCTAGGTGCTGTTATTTAGCCCACTTTACAGATGGGAAACTGAGGCTCAGAGACGTGTCACTCAGTGGAAAGGAGATGCCCGGCAGAGGGACAGCGAGAAAGAGGTGGGACCAGAGCACCAGGCCAGGAACCTGTGACCCAACCGGCTTCCCGTCAGCCAAACGACTGGCTTCCGGCACACCAACCGCCCTCGTCCCTATTGGTTGGGGCCGGAGAAGCTGCCAAACAAGGCGCACGCTGGTTGGTGGGAGCTGGAGCAGCGAACCAATGAGAAGGCCGCGGCGCGGGACTCCAGGGGAACGGAAGTCCCGCGTTGTTTCAGGCCATCTCATCTCGTGCTCCGTTCCAGGCCACCGCCCCTGTGCCGAGGGCGACGGTCTGCGTTCACAGCGGGCACCTCGATCCGGCGACATGAGTTCCTACGAGGCTGACGTGTCTGTTTCGGGGGCCGCTTTCGGCCGGGAAGGCGGAGAGCGCGCCAGCGTCCAACCAGCCGGGCCTGGAGCCCCGCGGGGCCCCGGCCTAGGCCTAGATGTGGGGGCGCAATGGAGCTGGGATGGCGAGGGCATGCTTGCAGACCCTGAGGGCTTCCAGGCCCAGCGGGAGGTGATAGAGGCCGGAGGGGCCATGCTTTGGGTCCCCAGAGGCGGGCCCGGCACCCTGAGTGAGGAGAAGGGAGACCATCTGGGCTGCCAGTACGACGTGGCTATGGAGCCTGTGGCCATTCTGCAGCCGCTGAGCGACTGGGATGTCCAGGCCGTCCAGAGACACCCGTGCTCAGAAGGCCGCGACGCCCAAGTGTCCACTGTTTGGCCGGACCTAGAAGCAGGTCCCACAGGTAGAGGCGTGCCGACCACCTTTGGAAGCCCTCCCCCCGTCATCATGCCCCGGAAAGCCCGGGGCCGCGGGGACCCGAAAACAGGCTCTCAAAGTAGGCTGAGCGTGGGCGGCAGGGATCCCCAGCGGCCCTCCGTGGAAGGCCTGGTCGAGCTGCCTTCCGACCCCGCGTCACCAGATGAGTTCAGTGAGGTACGAACGAGGGTGAGCATTTAGCCCACAGGAGGAGACCAAGGCCAAGCCAGCAGCCCTGAGTAACCTGGGGACACACACAGACACTCGAGTTTGCTTGTCAGGGAGAATACCCTTCCCATGCCAGGCTCTTTCTTGACCTCTGCTCCCCGAGGACTCGCTTGAGGCGTGGAAAGGCAGGCCGTGGGAGAGCTGGACAGCTTTTCCTCTAAGAAAATTCAGGGTGTGCTGCGGGGGAAGGCAGGGAGCAGGCCCAGCTTCCCAGGAGCTGCTGGTGCTGCTGTGGGCAGCCTACCCTGGGCTGTTCCCAGGAGAAGTGCCCAGGGGCTGCGTCAATCTTGGCCGTGGGGCGAGCCTTTCCTCCATGGGGGCAGAGACTCTCGGCAGTTCCCCTGGAACCAGCCACCTTCCCCCAAGTCCCTGGAGTTCCACTGCTTGGGAGTTCCAAAAGATACTCCTTGCTCTAATGGGGACCCAAACAGTCCAAGCCCAGCAGGACTGGAAAGAAATCTGTGGCCAGGAAGGCAAAGCAGTCCCCGCCTGCCAGCAGAGACAATAATGAGCCACATAGAGATCCAGTCTCAAAGGCCCAAGTGAGTGGGCCATCCTCCTCCTGTCTGCCCACACTTCCCCTCCCCGGCACAGGCATCTTTACTCTGTCCCTTGCTCAGGGCCTGTCCTTGGGTGTCCTCAGACACTAGGACACCCAATCGGGGTCATCTGAGTAGGGGCACACATTAAGAGAGCACTGGGAACGAGCCAGGCACTATTCTTGACACTTGGCATGTTTCCCGCCTCCTCCCCAGAGAGGAGATAGGCTGGCAGTGGATTTGGATTGGAAGACCCTTTAAAGTTTGGGCTGCAAAGCTTGGGTGTGTAGACTCATGAGCCTCCAGACTCCTCCTTCCTAGCTGTTCCCCAAGCCTTCCTGGCAGGGGGCCTGGACTGTCCTAGCATCCCCGTTTTCCCTGACTCCGGGCTGCCTGGTGGCCTGGGGCTGACTGAGGCAGAAAGTGCTCATAAGATTATAGCCTCCAAATTCCCCCCCTTACTGCCCACCTCACCCCAGCCCCTGCACATCCATGCTCACACCCACACGCCCGAGCCCAGCTCGGAGAAATTTTTGTTTCAGCTTCCAAGGCCCAGGCCAGGGCCACCTTGCCTGCCCATGCATCCTGGAGAAATCAGCTGTGGCGACCCCAACACCAGAGCCCCGCAAGCTCCAGGAAACTCACAGGCCTCGGCCTTGAGCCAGGGAGGCATCACGCCCAGAGGCCCTGCACCCTCTAGTGAGTCTTGTGGGTTTGGTAGGAGTGGAGAGGTGAGGGGTGGAGGAGGACAGCCTCTGGCTCTGTCACTTCCGAGAGCTCAGCCTTGCCCCCAGGCTAACCTGCCTAGCCAGGCTGCTCTCCCACAGAAAATGGAGTGTTGCTAGGGCTAGGGTGGGTTTTTACAGGGTGGCGGTGATTTGTACCAGGACCCCAATATCTGACTCCAGAAGTAGCCTCTCAGCACAGCAGAGCCTTTTGAGTTAAGTCCTGTCCAACCACACTGCTCGTACCATGGGCTGGGGATGGCTGCAGCTGTGCTACCCTCCCACTCAGAGCCACAATCGAAAGGGGCCACAGGCTGAGAAGGGCTGACACTGGGGAACAGGTACAGGGAAGGCAGGCCCAGAGAGAAGGCTGCAGGTCCTGGGCTGAGCAGGAGCCAATTGCTGCCAGCAGATGGTGATGCTGCCTCACTTTAGACCCTGCTAGGCCCTTGGCACCTTCAGGCTGTGAGGGTTGGAAGCTGGATTCTGTGTTCTCTTTCAGTTGATGAGGAGCCACCTGTCCATGCCCCAAGACAACAAAGGCAGCAGCAACCACCGGGAGCAGAGCACTGTCCTGAGGTAATGCCTGGTCTGGCTCCTAGAAACCGAGGTCCTGACTATATGGTGGGAACTGTGTCCAGGTTAAACAGACTTGTGTCTTGTCCCCTCCTCACCCACTTGCCACACCCCACGGAGAGAGGGCGCCTCCTTTCCACTGAGGATTCCTTGCTGGTCTGGCCACTGGGCTGTGGGCGGTGGGGGATGTAAGGGCCAAGGGCGAGAGGGAGGACAAGGAGAGAGGAGGCCAGAATATGCTGATCATGTCTCTTCCTTTGGTGTCCGCTGTGCTAGTGTGCCGAGCTGGAGAGAGAGATAGACGACCTGGAAGATGAACTAGGTATGATGAACCCCTGGCTTGAGCTAGTGCAGGGACTAGGAGAGACCTAGGTGTCTTCCTGCAGCTGCTGGAGACACGGGGCAGGGATGGGCTACAGGTGCCGGCGGCATCAGTGGGACCTACGTGCCCTTGGGGAGGAGAACCAAGCAGGCCTGGCCCTGGAGCCTTCTGTGCATTTACAGCCAGGGGAGACCACGGATAGAAATGTATCCGCTGAGCTCTGTGTACACTTTGCCAAGGAAACCCACAGAGCTCCTTCTCTTAGCACGTTTAGCTCTACCTCATTTATTGCCCCGTTTCCCTGCTTGGTATGGCTTGTACGGGTTTTCTTGTTGTTTCTTTGCTTGTTTGTCCTTTGAACACGTTCTCAACGGTTCTGGGGTGCCCCAGCGTTGACGAAACACTGGTATATTTTGATCCCGTTTAGAAGACACTGCCGCATGTAATTCAGGTGGTGGCTGGGTGGGTCAGTCCCAGGGCTGACGGGGCAGGGGCTGCTGAGGTTTCAGGATGCAGGGCTAGACCGGTCCCCCCAGGGACACGAGGGTGGGGTTCTGTATCCCTATGTCTGTTGTGCCTGGTTATGCTCTCTTTTCCAGCTGCCATGGAGTGCCTCCTCGACATATTCCAAGCCCTTTGAAGTGAGAGAGTGAGTGTTACACATACCATACCTGTTCCTGCAAACGTGGTGACTTTGGGGGCCTGTGTCCCGACCCTGACTCTGCTCTGTTTGACAGGTTGAACCAAGCATCTTCCTACCAGACAAGCAACTGGTACCTTTGGAGCCCAGGAGCCACGGCCAAGCTGGTTCCCTGTGTTTCTTCTTCACCCACGGCTTCCTCTCGGCCCCTGCTCTTGCCCTCACCTCACCAGAGTTTACTGGAAATTATCAAAATAAAGTAGCTCCCATATTTGCGTATTCTGTGGTCTGCCCTCTTTCTGGGGCAGGGGGCGTTGTGGCAGAGGGAAGGGGTGGGGGTGCTCCTCGATTTTGGAACCTTTGACACCAGGTTACCTGGAATCCTTTGCTCTGCCCTCTCCCTGAGGGGCGTCCTGACCAGGATGTGGGTGGCAGCCCTGTGCTCAGGCTCACCGTAGCACCCCGGGTCTGGGCTCTGTAGCATCCCTGCCCGGCCACATTAGCAGGCCCTGTTGATGGTCGCAACCAATGTCATCTGATTTTGGGGTCTCATGGTTCTCATGCTGCACTGCTACTGGCCTCTCCCCTTTAGCAGGAGCTAATTGACCTCCTCCCAGAATTCCCAGCCCTCTTTCCCTTCCTCACTTGCTGCACTGTCCTCGTTCGCTGCTCTCACCCTTCTTTTCTGTCACCAGCATCCCTGGTCTCCTCCGTGGTTGATGCCCGGGGCCTTTCCGCAGGGTTATTGCAGCAGGTGTTAAAGAGCCGGGTTGAGCTCAGCCTCCCCCTCCGGTACCCCGGCCTCCTCCTGGAGTCATACTCTCCCTCTGGTGCCGCCACGCACACGCACAGCTGGCCCAGAAACTGGCGCATCATCCTCAGTCCCTCTTTCACCCTCACCTTGGAAACTCAGTTACCAAATCCTGTCAGTTCTCCCGCCTTAGACTCGGTGGAGGGGAGGACGCAGGAGCCACATCCTGGGGCGTGGTGGAGCGAAAGTGGGGCTCCATGGGACATGGAAAAAGAGAGCTGGCTGGTCTCTGGGCTGCAGGTTGGGGAACTGAGTCCCTTCTGGTGCCTCGGGGCCCAGCTGGGGAAACTGCCCGCTGGCAGCTAGAACAGATGGCCTAGGGATCAGACCTTCCACGTCCCTCACGTTCTAGCCAGCCACTCGCCCCTTCTCCGGCCCGATGGGCTCCGCAGCCTCGATTTGGACAAGGCCAGTTAGTTTCCAGGGCACGTGTGCCTGCTAGGTCTGAATGTGCTTGGACGGTCCCCGTCAGATACCGTCCAGCCACCCCCATGCCACAGACTTTGCTGGACGCGATGTTTCCCTGTCCCAGCTCAATCTTCCAGACTGCCTCCTGAGACCACATGAGATTCTGTCTGAGCTCCCTGTTCTGATGTCACCCTCACTGCCAGCTGGGATCGCCTCCTTCCTTCAGCCAGGATCCCAGGCTGGGCGGGCCTGACACCCAGAGGGACAGATTCCTGTGTGAGTGAGGCGAGTGCAGGTTCCGCCAGCTCCCATCGCCCAGAGACTGGGTGTTTACCAGACAAAGAGGGCACAAGTGCAGACACCATCTGGGGTTAGCGTGTGCAGGGAGAGATCGTGTGTCTGTGTGTCTGTCTGTGTGCTTGTGGATCTAATTGGGGATGATCTCCCTGGAGGGAGAAAGAGCTGATTCAGGGAGCGCGGGCAGTGTGGTCAAGGATCCGTAAGGGATCAAAAGAGCGAAAGCAAGGGTGGGATGTACCTTTCACAAGAGGTGTTCTCCTAGTCCGAAAAACACACAGGAGCGCGTAGACTGGGATGAAGTGGAAATGGCCAAGCCCAGTGACGGGCGCCAGGGCTCTCAGAGTGCTGGAGTCCCGGGGGTAGCCCTCTTGATCCTCTGTGCGATGAATATGAGGTCTCTAAAACCCTGTGCGTGTGGATGGAATGATAACGTGAAGGCTGGCTACCTGAGAGTAGGTGGGACGTGCCTCCCCTGTGAAGCAAAGGGCTCCCGTGGAAGACTGCCAGGGAGTGAGTCGACGGGGACACGGGTAGGACGGGCGCACTGAGGATGGAAACTAGGGAAGAGGGACTGCACTTCGAAATCTACTCAGGCGTGGTGCCAGCCCTCTCCCCTCTTCTCACTCTGCCTCCCTTCTGTGCCGGCTGGTATGAGCTCAGGGAGACGGCCCATCACATGTGTGCTGGGACGATCACTGACCTCAGAGGCGGAAAGGAACATGAGTGGGGACTTAAACCATCCACTTCAAACCCTCACATGAGACGGTGGGCTTGATTCCGCAGGCTGAACCTTTGACCCTGAGCAAGTGGTTCTTTCATAGAAGGATAACAGAGCGGGCTGGCATCTCGGTGTAGACTTTGGCAGAGATTTTCAACTGGGGATTCTGACACCTATAGACGTAGGGTGCTACAGTGAGTCTGAGCACAGGGCAGCCACCCAGATCCTGGCCCAGACGCTGTACGGTAAGCTGGTGGAGCACAGGGTGATAGGGTACCGGGCTTCAAATGCTCGATAATGGAGCAGGACCCCTACTCATCGCCTCCCCCGCAACGAGCCCTCCCACCAGAAACCAGGCAGACCACGGAATATGACAATATGAGACCTACTTTAATCTGATAATTTGCTGTAAGCTGTGCTGAGGTGAGGGCAAGAGCAGAGGGCAAGAGGAAACGGGGACAGAAGAAGAAACGGAGGGAACCAGCTTGGTAGCAGCTCCTGGGCTCCAAAGGTACTAGCTGCTTGTCTGGTAGGAAGATGCTGGGTTCAACCTGTCAACCAGAGCAGAGTCATGGTCGGGCCACAGCCCCGCAAAGGCACCAGCTTTGCGGGAATAGGTATGGTATGTGTAACACTCACTCTCTCGCTTCAAAGGGCCTGGAACATGTCGAGGAGGCACTCCAGGGCAGCTGGAATAGAGAGGCATAACCGGACACAACAGACATAGGGATATAGAAACCCACCCCCCTCTCTCCGGGGGGACCTGCCTAGCCCTGCAACCTGAAACTTCAGCAGCCCCTGTCCAGTCAGCCCTGGGACCGACCAACCCAGCCACCACCTGAATTACATGTGGGAGTGTCTTCTAAACGGGAACAAAATATACCAGTGTTTCGTCAACGCTGGGGCACCCCAGAACCGTTGAGAACGTGTTCAAAGGACAAACAAGCAAAGAAACAAGAAAACCCGTACAAGCCATACCAAGCAGGGAAAGGGGGAAATAAATGAGGTAGCGCTAAACGTGCTAAGAGAAGGGGCTCTGTGGGATTCCTTGGCAAAGTGTACACAGAGCTCAGCGGATACATTTGTATCCGTGCTCTCCCCTGGCTGTAAACGCACAGAAGGCTCCAGGGCCAGGCCTGCTTGGTTCTCCTCCCCATGGGAACGTGAGTCCCACTGATGGAACCAGTACCTACAGCCCATCACTGCCCCGAGTGCCCAGCATCTGCAGGAAGATACTCTGGTCTGTCCCAGCCCCTGGCCCAGCCGACGCCCGGGGTTCATCATACCTAGTCGCACTTTAAGGTCATCTATCTCTCTCTGCAGCTCGGCACACTAGCCTAGTGGATGCCGGAGGAAGAGAAATGATCAATACATGCTGGCCTCCTCTCTCCTTGTCCTCCCTTCGTCCCTGGCCCTTACATCCCCCACCACCGACAGCCCAGTGGCCAGACCAGCAAGGAATCCTCAGTGGAAACGAGTCACCTGCACTGTGGAGGATGCGGGATGCAAGGGATGAGGGATGCAAGGAAGGAGTGGACGACACAGAAGTCAGCTTAACCCGGACACCGTTCCCACCCTCTAGTTAGGACCTCCGTTTCCAGGAGCCAGACCAGGCGTTTCCGAAAGACAGCCCTGTGCTCCCGGTGGTTGCTGCTGCCTTTGCGGTCTTGGGGCACCGACAGGTGGCTCTTGGTCACCTGAAAGAGAACACAGAATCCAGCTTCCAAGCCCCAGAGCCTGGAGCTGCAAAGGGCCTAGTGGGGTCTAAAGTGAGGCAGCATCACCCTGTGCTGGCAGCAACTGGCTCCTGCTCGGCCCAGCAGCTGCAACCTTCTCGCTGGGCCTGCCTTCCCTGTTCCTGTTCCCCAGTGTCAGCCCTTCTGAGCCTGTGGCCCCCTAGGATTGTGGCTCTGGGCTGGATGCTAGCATAGCTGCAGCCACAGCCAACCCCTGGGAGGAGCAATCGGATTGGACAGGCCTTAAGTTAAAAGGCTCTGCTCTGCTCTGCTGAGAGTGTGCTTGTGGATTCAGAGTTTGGGGTGGTGGTACAAATCACCCGCACCCCACAAATCACACCCCAGCACTATGGACACCCCATTTCCTGTGGTAGAGCTTCCTGGGTAGCCAGGGAAGCCTGGGAGCAAGGCTGAGCCCCCAGAAGTGAGAGAGCCAGGGCTGTCCTCCTCGACCCCTCTCCCCTGCACTCCTACCAAACCCACAAGACTCACTGGAGGGTGCAGGGCCTCTGGGCGTGACGCCTCCCTGGCTCAAGGCCAAGGGCTGTGAGTTTCCTCGAACTTGGGGGCCTCTGGTTTTGGGGTTGCCACTGCTGAATTCTCCACGATACATGGGCAGGCAAGGTCTCCTTGGCCTTGGCACTGGAAGCTGAAACTACAATTTCTCAGAGCTGGACTAGGGCGTGTGTGTGTGAGCATGGATGTGCAGCGGCTCGGGTGAGGTGGCCGGTACAGAGGGGAATTTGTAGGCTATAAGCTTATTAGCACTTTCTGCCTCAGTCAGCCCCAGGGCGGCAGGCAGGGCTGAGACAGGGAACACAGGGTGATGCTGGGACAGCCCAGGCCCCCTGCCAGGCAGGCTTGGGGAACAGCTAGGAAGGAGGAGTCAGGAGGCTCATGAGTCTACACACCCAAGCTTTGCAGCCCAAACTTTAAAGGGTCTTCCGATGCAAATCAGCTGCCAGCCCAGCTCTTCCCTGGGGAGGAGGCAGGAAACGTGCAAAGGGTCAAGAGCAGTGCCTGGCACGAAGCAAGTGCTCCTTTATTGTGTGGCCCTACTAAGATGAGTCCGATTGGGCCTCCTAATGACCGAAGACACCCAAGGACTGGCCCTGGGACCGGGACAGAGTAAAGATGCCTGTGCCGGGGAGGAGAACTGTGGGCAGACAGGAGGAGGATGGCCCACTCATTTGGGCCTTTGGCACTGGACCTCTATTTGGAGCATTATCATCTCTGACCACTGGCTGGAACTCCTTTGCCTTCCCAACCAGAGGTTTCTTCCCACACTGCTGTGCTAGGACTGTTTGGGTACAGACGAGAGCAAGGAACATCCCTTGGACGTCTCGAGCAGTGGCACACCACCGATTGGGGAGAAGGAGGCTGGTTCCAGGGGGACTGCTGAGCATCTCTGCCCCCATGGAGGAAAGGATCTCCCCAGGGCCAAGTATGAGGCATCCCTACCTAGGCACTTCTGCTGGGCCACCTTCTTCCTAGGAACAGCCCGGGGCAGGCTGCGCACAGCAGCAGCAGCAGCTCCTGGGAAGCTGGGCCTGCTCCCTGCCTTCCCCCACACCACGCCCTGCATTTTCTTAGAGGAAGAGCTGTCCAGCTCTCCCACGGCCTGCCTTTGCACGCCTGAAGTGAGTCCTCCGGGGACAGAAGTCAACAAAGAGCCTGGCATGGGAAGGGTATTCTTCCTGACAAGTAAACTTGAGTTTCTGAGTGTGTCTCCAGGTTGCTCGGGGCTTCTGGGTTGGCCTTGGTCTCCTCCTGTGGGGTAAACGCTCACCATCATCGTTACCTCCCTGAACTCATCTGGTGACTCGGGGTCAGAAGGCAGCTCGACCAGGCCTTCCACGGAGGGCCGCTGGGGATCCCTCCCGCCCACGCTCAGCCTACTTTGAGAGCCTCTTTTCGGGTACCCGCGGACCCGGGCTTTCCGGGGCACGAGGAGAGGTGAGGGGCGGCAGACAGGGCCAGCGATCCTCTAGCAGTGGGACTTGCTTGTATGTCAAGCCACACGGTGGACACTTGTTTGGACCGGCTTCTCAGCATGGTTGTCTGCGGATGCCGGGGGTAGCCTAGTTTCTCAGGGGCTGCACCAGGGCCCCAGACTCTTCAGCTATCGGAGACTCCTAGTCCAGATCATCTCCCATCTGGTTTGTCGGGGTGCCTGGCCGGCCTGCCGGGCCCAAAGCTCAGCCCCTCCCGCCTCTATCACTTCCCCCGTGGACTGGAAGCCCTCGGGGTCTGCAAGCTTTGCGCCCTCGCCCTCGCTTCTCCGTGCGTCCCCAGATCAAGGCCTAGGCCAGGGTCCCCCGGGGCTTCGGGGCCGGCTGGGCGGTCGATGGCCCACTCCCTACCCTCCAGTCTGAAAGTGGACCCCGACACGCACACCTCATCCAAGGAACTCAAGTCGCCAGTTGGATCAGCCCAGGTTCTGAGCACAAGGTATCCCTTGTGAAGCCAGGAGAGCCCGGCACAAGCCAGCCTCAGGAGCAGGGAGGCCACTGGGGGCGGGGCGTGGTGGGGGGGGGGGCGCCGTTCCCTAAGGAGCCACAACAGACAGCCTCCAACACTGCGGGGCTTCCTGGTGTGCTCCAAACCCGCCTCTGGACCCCGCGGCCTTCTCATTGTTTCCCTTCCCTCAGCCCCCACCAAACATGGTGAGGCAGATATCTCCAATGATCAGTCCCTCCATGAAAACATCAACAAATCAAGCAATAACTATGAAAATCAACTTTATTAGAATTCTGGAAAATAATTAAGCTTTACAGCAACCAAGTAAATGCTTAACCAGGAAAAGGGCAATTTAAGAATTCTATGTAAGAATTGTGGCATTTTTAGTCGTCCGTACCCTGGGACCCCAGCTGGCTCACAGTCTACATTCCCAGTGTGACACTCTGGTCCCTGCTTCTGAACAGAGCCCAGCCGGCTTACCTCAAAGAATTTTGTCTGCTCTAGTCTGTCTGGGGCTAGCCAAAGGGCCGATGCACCTTATTCAGAACTCACTCAGGAAAGAAAAACAGGCACATATTCCTTTAAAACATTGTAAGGCAAACAGTCTGCAGCTTCTAGCAGCAAAACATTATGGTTCATTCATTCAGAAGAGTGCTCAAAGCTTAGGAGGAAAAGCTGGGGAGAGGGGGAAATTAGATCATTCAAAATTGTCCATGTTTACTGGGGAATTTAGAAAGCCATGTGCATGTCCAGGGCTGGATGCATGCTTAGAGAAG
This sequence comes from Eulemur rufifrons, assembly GCF_041146395.1. Classification (NCBI taxonomy): domain Eukaryota; kingdom Metazoa; phylum Chordata; class Mammalia; order Primates; family Lemuridae; genus Eulemur; species Eulemur rufifrons. Next base: position 90,600,348 of record NC_091012.1, read on the forward strand.
TCCTGAAAAGGACCTAGACTTTCAAGTCTGGCTGCTCTCTGGTCTCAGCACAAGCACTGACCAAATCCCTAAGCATAGAACAAATGTGCAAAGACTGCAAGAGGTTTTTCTTGTTCTTCCTCTTTGGGCTTGCTTCTCCTCCTTCTCTTCTTCCTCCTCCACTCCCACCTCCCGCCCCCTCAGGCCCCCAGCATCCAAGGATGTTTCCGCAGAACACTAGCTGAATGAACTAAAGGAACAAAAACCAAGAGATCAAACATGACAAAGAATACAAATTACAGAAATAGTTTAGAACACAACAAATAAACAGCTACATCCCACACCAAGAAAAAAAAAACAACCCTGGAATATGATATCCAGAGTTACCATACTACAATACCCAAAATGTCATTTTTTAACAACAAACTTAGCATGCAAAAAATAACAACCCCCCCCAGTATGCCTAATTCACGGAAGATATTAAGAGAAAGTGTGCTTGAGGAAGCACAGACCTTGGACGTAGTAAACAAAGAGGTTCACTTGATTGTCTCAAATATGCTCCAAAAGAGCTAAATAAAAGCAGAAGAATAATACATGACCACATAGACAATATCGATAACAAGACACTAACTACACAAAGGAACCAAACCACAGTTATGGAGCTGAACGTGCAATAACTGAAATGAAAAACGCACCAAGGGGGCCAATTGTAGTGTGGAGTAGGCAAAGGATCAGTGAACTTCAAGAAGGGTCAACTGCAATGATCCAATCTGAGAAGCAGCAAGGGAATTTTTCAAAGCCTTGGAAAAGAAAACCGTAAAAGCTCTGATTCCTGACTGTGGGCTTCCTAACGGGTGGCAAGTGTTGTGGAATAAGGCCCTGCAAATCCTCTCTGCGCTGGGTGCTTCGCATCCACCATTGGCCCTCACAAAGCCCTGAGCTAGGTGCTGTTATGTAGCCCAGTTTTCAGATGGGAAACTGAGGCTGAGAGACGTGGTTGTCGGTGTGAAAGCGGATGCCTGCAGAGGGACAGCGAGAAAGAGGTGGGACCAGAGCCCGAGGCCAAGACCCTGTGACTCAACGGGCTCCCAAGGAGTCAAAGGACTGGCTTCGGGGCAAACCAAACACCCTCGTCCCCTATTGGTTGGGACCCGAGAGATGGCCAAACAAGGGCTGCGCCGGTTAGCGGGGGCTGGGAGATGCGAATCAATGGGAAGGCAGCGGCGTCAGGAAGGCGGGCCGTTGAGCAGGCCCCAAGCGACCCAATGAGAAGGCTTGGCGTTGAGAAGGCGGGCGTGGAGCACGGGCTGCATTGTTTGAGGTCAGGTGGTGTGGCTCCTGAGGCACAGCACCTCCTTTGTCTTCGCTGCTCCTCAGGTGGGTGTTTGCTGGTCTCTCCTGCTGTCACAAGGGCAGCCGTCTGCCCCCAACCTGGGTGATCGAACCGGCGACATGAGTTCCTCCGATGAGGTGTCTGTTTCGGGGGCCGCTTTCGGCCTGGAGGGCGGGGAGCGGGCCGGCGTCTGCCCGGCCAGCCCCGGAGCGCGGGGTCCCGGCCTAGACCTCGATCTGGGGCTGCCGCGGAGCGGCGAGGGCGGGGGCGCGCTTGCAGACCCCGAGGGCTTCGACGACGACGACGACGACGACGAGGAGGGAGGGGGCGTGCTTTGGGGCCGGGAAGGCCGGCCCGGCACCCCGACTGACCAGATGTGGGACGATCTGGACTACGAGTCCCTCCTGCCTGGTGAGTCTGTGGCCATCGTGCAGCCGCTGAGCGAGTTGCTTATCCGGGGCATCCGCACACAGCCGTTATCAGAAGGCCGCGACGCCCAAGTGTCCACTCTATGGCCGGGCCTAGGGGCAGGGCTCCGCGTTAGAGCCACGCTGACCATGTCTGCCGCCCGTCCCACCTCCATTGTGCCCCGGAAAGCCCGGGCCCGCGGGTACCCGAAAAGAGGCTCTCAAAGTAGGCTGAGCGTGGGCGGCAGGGATCCCCAGCGGCCCTCCATGGAAGGCCTGGTCGAGCTGCCTTGCGACCCCGAGTCACCAGATGAGTTTAGTGAGGTCGCGATGAGGGTGAGCATTTACCCCAAAGGACGAGTCCAAGGAGAGCCCGGCAGCCCCGAGGAACCTGGGGACACACCCAGACACGCAAGTCTGCTTGTCAGGAGGAATACACCTCCCGTGCCAGGCTCTTTCTTGAGCTCTGCTCCCCGGGGACTCGCTTCAGACATGGAAAGGCAGGCCTTGGGACAGCTGCACAGCTCTTGCTCTAAGACAATTCAGGGTGTGGTGTCGGGGAAGGCAGGAAGCAGGCCCAGCTTCCCAGGAGCTGCTGCTGCTGCTGTGGGCGGCCTGCCCCGGGCTGTTCCGAGGAAGAAGGTGGCCCAGGAGAAGAAGTGCCTAGGGGCTGCCTCAAACTTGGCCCTGGGACGAGCCTTCCCTCCATGGGGGCGGAGACTCCCCGCAGTTCCCCTGGAACCAGCCACCCTGCCCCCAGTCGCTGGTGTTGCCCTGCTGGGGAGCTCCAAGAGCTACTCCCTGCTGCCTTCTGGACACAAACCCTCCAAGCACAGCAGCACTGGGAAGAAATCTGCCGTGAGGAAGGCAAAGGATGCCAAGCCTGTGGCCAGAGACGATAATGACCCAAGTAGAGATCCACGCCCAAAGGCCCATGTAAATAGGCCATCCTCCTCCTGTGTCCCCACACTTCCCCTCCCCGGCACACGCATCTATACTGTCCCTTGTTCAGGGGCTGTCCTTGGGAGTCCACGATCTTTGGGAGGATCAATCAGGGTCATCTTAGTAGGGGCAAACGTCAAGAGAGCACTTAGTATGTGCCAGGCTCTGTTCTTCACACTTTGCATGTTTCCTGCCTCTTCCCCAAAGAGGGGCTGGGCTGGACGAAAGACCCTTTAAAGATTGGGCTGCAAAGCTTGGAGTCTAGACTCATCAGCCTCCTCATTCATCATCCCTAGCCGTTACCAACCCTGCCTGGCAGGCGGCCTGGACTGCCTTAGCATCCCCATGTTTTACCCGGGTCAGCGCTGCCTGCTGGCCCGGGACTGCCTGAGGGAGAAAGTGCTAGTAAGATTATAGCCTCCAAATTCCCCCCCTTGCTGCCCACCTCACCCCAGCCCCTGCACATCCATGCTCACCCTCACACGCCCTAGCCCAGCTCGGAGAAATTTTTGTTTCAGTTTCCAAGGCCCAGGCCAGGGCAGACTTGCCTGCCCATGCATCCGGGAGAATTCAGCAGTGACGACCCCAACACCAGAGGCCCCCAGGTTCCAGGAAACTCACAGCCCTCGGACTTCCGTCAAGGAGGTGTCACGCCCAGAGGCCCTGCACCCTCCAGTGAGTCTTGTGGGTTTGGTGGAGCGGAGGGGAGAGGGGTGGAGGAGGGCAGCCTATGGCTCTGTCACTTCTGGGGGCTCAGCCTTGCTCCCAGGCTCTCCGGCCTACCCAGGCAGCTCTTCCACAGGAAACGTTGTGTTGAGAGGGCTGGGGTGGGATCTGTGGGGTGGGGGTGATTTGTAGCACCACCCCAAACTCTGACTCCAGAAGGAGCCTCTCAGCAGAGCAGAGCAAAGCCTTTTATGTTACGTCCTGTTCAACCACACTGTTCCTGCCAGGGGCTGGCTGTGGCTGCAGCTGTGCTACCCTCCCACCCAGAGCCACAATCCTAGGGGGCCACAGGCTCAGAAGGGCTGACACTGGGGAACAGGAACAGGGAAGGCAGGCCCAGAGAGAAGGTGACAGCTGCTGGGCCGAGCAGGAGCCAGTTGCTGCCAGCAGAGGGTGATGCTGCCTCACTTTAGACCCCGCTAGGCCCTTGGCACCTCCAGGCTGTCAGGCTTGGAAGCTGGATTCTGTGTTCTCTTTCAGGTGACCAAGAGCCACCTGTCCATGCCCCAAGACCGCAAAGGCAGCAGCAACCACCGGGAGCACAGGGCTGTCCTCGGGTAATGCCTGGTCTGGCTCCTAGAAACCCAGGTCCTGACTAGATGCTGGGAACTGTGTCCAGGTTAAACTGACTTGTGTCTCTTCCCCTCCTCACCCGCATCCCGCACCCCACGGAGAGAGGGTGCCTCCTTTCCACTGAGCATTCCTTGCCGGTCTGGCCACTGGGCTGTGGGTGCTGGGGGATGTAAGGGCCACAGGCGAGAGGGAGGACAAGGAGAGAGGAGGCCAGAATATGCTGATCATGTCTCTTCCTTTGGTGTCCGCTGTGCTAGTGTGCCGAGCTGGAGAGAGAGATAGACAACCTGGAAGATGAACTAGGTATGATGAACCCCTGGCTTGAGCTAGTGCAGGGACTGGGAGAGACCTAGGTGTCTTCCTGCAGCTGCTGGAGACACGGGGCAGGGATGGGCTGCAGGTGCCACAGGCATCAGTGGGACCGACGTTCCCGTGGGGAGGAGAACCAAGCAGGCCTGGCCCTGGAGCCTTCTGTGCATTTACAGCCAGGGGAGAGCACGGATAGAAATGTATCCGCTGAGCTCCCTGTACACTTTGCCGAGGAATCCCACAGAGCTCCTTCTCTTAGCACGTTTAGCTCTACCTCATTTATTGCCCCATTTCCCTGCTTGGTATGGCTTGTACGGGTTTTCTTGTTGTTTCTTTGCTTGTTTGTCCTTTAAGCACGTTCTCTATGGTTCTGGGTTGCTCCAGCATTCACCAAACACTAGTATATTTGATCCCGTTTAGAAGACATTCCCACGTGTAATTCAGGTGGTCGGTGGGTTAGTCGGTCCCAGGGCTCACTAGACAGGGTATGCTGAGGTTTCAGGTGGCAGGGCTAAGCGGGTCCCCCCAGGGACCTGGGGCTGGGGTTCTGTATCCCTATGTCTGTTTTCCCCGGTTATGCCTCTCTTTTCCAGCTGCCATGGAGTGCCTCCTCGACATGTTCCAGGCCCTTTGAAGTGAGAGAGTGAGTGTTACACTACCATACCTGTTCCTGCAAACGTGGTGACTTTGGGGGCCTGTGTCCCGACCCTGACTCTGCTCTATTTGACAGGTTGAACCAAGCATCTTCCTACCAGACAAGCAGCTGGTACCTTTGGAGCCCAGGAGCCGTGGCCAAGCTGGTTCCCTGTGTTTCTTCCTCACCCACGGCTTCCTCTGGGCCCCTACTCTTGCCCTCACCTCACCAGAGTTTACTGGAAATTATCAAAATAAAGTAGCTCCCATATTCGCATATTCTGTGGTCTGCCCTCTTTCTGGGGGAGGGGGCGTTGCGGCAGAGGGAAGGGGTGGGGGTGCTCTGCGAATTTGGAACCTTTGACACCAGGTTACCTGGCATCCTATGCTCTGCCCTCTCCCTGAGGGGCGTCCCGACCAGGATCTGGGTGGCAGCCCTGCCCTCAGGCTCACCGTAGTGCCCTGGGTCTAGGCTCTGTAGGGTCCTTGCCCGGCCACATTAGCAGACTCTGTTCATATTCCAAACCTATGTCGTCTGATTTGGGGGTCTCACGTTTCCCATGCTGCACTGCTAGTGGCCCCTCCCCTTTAACAGGAGCTAATTGACCTCCTCCCAGAGTTCCCAGCCCTCTTTCCCTTCCTCACTTGGTTCGCTGTCCTCAATTGGCCGCTCTCACCCTTCTTTTTTGTCACGAGCATCCCTGGTCTCCTCTGACCATCCCTGGTCTCCTCCGTGGTTGATGCCCGGGGCCTTTCCGCAGGGTTATTGCAGCAGGTGTTAAAGAGCCGGGTTGAGCTCAGCCTCCCCCTCGGGAGCCCCGGCCTCCTCCTGGAGTCATTCTCTCCCTCTGGTGCCGCCACGCACACGCACAGCTCGCCCAGAAACCGGCGCGTCATCCTCAGTCCCTATTTCACCCTCACCTTGGAAACTCAGTTACCAAATCCTGTCAGTTCTCCCGCCTTAGACTCGGTGGAGGGGTGGACGCAGGAGCCACATCCTGGGTCATGGTGGAGCGAAAGGGGGGCTCCATGGGACACAGAAGAAGAGAGCAGGCTGGTCTCTGGGCTGCAGGGTGGGGAACTGAGTCCCTTCTGGTGCCTCGGGGCCAAGCTGGGGAAACTGCCCGCTGGCAGCTAGGACAGATGACCTAGGGATCACACCTTCCACGTTCCTGACGTCCTAGCCAGCCAATCGCCCCTTCTCCGGCCCAATGGGCTCCGCAGCCTCGACTTGGACAAGGCCAGTTAGTTTCCAGGGCACGTGTGCCTGCTAGGTCTGAATGTGCTTGGACGGTCCCCGTCAGATACCGTCCGGCCACCCCCATGCCACAGACTTTGCTGGACGCGATGTTTCCGTGTCCCAGCTCAATCTTCCAGACTGCCTCCTGAGACCACATGGGATTCTGTCTGAGCTCCCTGTTCTGATGTCACCCTCACTGCCAGCTGGGATCGCCTCCTTCCTTCAGCCAGGATCCCAGGCTGGGCGGGTCTGACACCCAGAGGGACAGATTCCTGTGTGAGTGAGGCGAGTGCAGGATCCGCCAGCTCCCATCGCCCAGAGACTGGGTGTTTACCAGACAAAGAGGGCACAAGTGCAGACACCATCCAGGGTTAGCGTGTGCAGGGAGGGATCCTGTGTCTGTGTGTCTGTCTGTGTGCTTGTGGATCTAATCAGGGATGATCTCCCTGGAGGGAGAAAGAGCTGATTCAGGGAGCACGGGCAGTGTGGTCAAGGATCCGTAAGGGATCAAAAGAGCGAAAGCAAGGGTGGGATGTACCTTTCACAAGAGGTGTTCCCCAAGTCCGAAAAACACACAGGAGTGCATAGACTGGGATGAAGTGGAAATGGCGAAGCCCAGTGACGGGCGCCAGGGCTCCCAGAGTGCTGGAGTCCCCGGAGTAGGCTCTTGATCCTCTGTGCCATCAATATGAGGTCTCAAAAATCCTGTGCGTGTGGACGGAATGATAACGTGAAGGCTGGCTACCTGAGAGTAGGTGGGACGTGCCTCCCCTGTGAAGCAAAGGGCTCCCGTGGAAGACTGCCAGGGTGTGAGTCAACGGGGACACGGGAATGATGGGCGCGCTGAGGATGGAAACTAGGGAAGAGGGACTGCACTTGGAAATCTACTCAGGCGTGGTGCCAGCCCTCCCCCCTCTTCTCACTCTGCCTCCCTTCTGCCGGGTGGTATGAGCTCAGGGAGACGGCCCATCACGTGTGTGCTGGGACGACCACTGACCTCAGAGGCGGAAGGGAATATGAGTGGGGACTTAAACGATCCGCTTCAAACCCTCACTTGAGAGGGTGGGCTTGATTCCACAGGCTCCACCTTTGACCCTGAGCAAGTGGTTCTTTCATAGAAGGATAACAGAGCGGGCTGGCGTCTGGGTACAGACTTTGGCATAGATTTTCAACTGGGGATTCTGACACCTACAGAGCCTAGACGGAGGGTGCTACAGTGAGTCTGAGCACAGGGCAGCCACCCAGATCCTGGCCCAGACGCTGTACGGTAAGCTGGTGGGGCACAGGGTGCTAGGGTACCGGGCTTCAAATGCTCGATAATGGAGCAGGAACCCTACCCATCGCCTCCCCCGCAACGAGCTCTCCCCCCAGAAACCAGGCAGACCACGGAATATGACAATATGAGACCTACTTTAATTTGATAATTTACTGTAAGCTGGGCTGAGGTCAGGGCAAGAGCAGGGGGCTGAGAGGAAGCCGTGGGTGAAGAAGAAACAGAGGGAACCAGCTTGGCCGAGGCTCCTGGGCTCCAAAGGTACCACGACCTGAATTAAACATGGGCATGTCTTGTAAAAGGGAACAAAATATACCAGTGTTTCGTCAACGGTGGGGCACCGCAGAACCGTTGAGAACGTGTTCAAAGGACAAACAAGCAAGGAAACAACAAGAAAACCCGTACAAGCCATACCAAGCAGGGAAAGGGGGAAATAAATGAGGTAGCCCTAAACGTCCTAAGAGGAGCTCTGCGGGCTTCCTAGGCAAAGTGTACACGGAGCTCAGCGGATACATTTTATCCGTGCTCTCCCCTGGCTGTAAAGGCACAGAAGGCTCCAGGGCCAGGCCTGCTTGGTTGTCCTCCCCACGGGAACGTCGGTCCCCCTGATGCCGCCGGCACCTGCAGCCCATCCCTGCCCCCTGTGTCCAGCACCTGCAGGAAGGTATGGTGGTCTGGCTGGTTGGTGCCGGTGCGCCTGTTCAAGGCCCTTGCAGGATCCCGAGGCCCAAAGCAGCCCCCTCCCCTTCCCGGGCTTCCACCCCACCCCCTTCCCGGTTGGCCCCCGGGCATGAGCAGCCATGGCAGGCTGCATCCCTGAGGGGAAAACCTAGGGGCGCTTCCTGGAGCTGTGACGGGGCGAGTTTCCAGGACCCTGTGGCGGCGGCGAGCCGGCGCCAGAACCCGACCTCCGGTCCGAGCCCAAGCCGGAGCCTGACCTGGTAGCAGCTGAGGCGGCCGAGGCTTCGGTTGAGGAACCCGGGGAGGAGGCGGCCTCGGTGGCCGCGACGGAGAGGGAGCAGGAGCAAGACCCAGAGGCCGAGGAGGAGGCGGCGGCGGCAGCCCCGGGGCACTCGGCCGTGCTGCCCGCGCCGCAGCCCCAGCTGCCGCCTTTGCCCCCACGACCGCGGCCGCTGTCGGAGCGCCTCATCCGCGAGGAGGTGGAGGGCGAGAGCCTGGACCTGTGCCCGCAGCAGCTCTACAGACAGGTAAGGAGCGGGGCTTGGCTGGGGGGGCCCACTGTGCCCGCCGCGCCGGCCTCGGACGCGGCCCCCTCGGCCCCTTAAACTGCTCTCTTTTCTGCTCCTTTCCCCGGATCCGCGCCTGCCGCCGCTGAAAGCGCCCCCGCTGCTCGGACACGGGGCTCGGCTGCGAACTGCCCACGCCCGCCTCGGCCCCCGCGCCTCCCGCCCGGCCTCGGAGCCGCTCTCTGGGCCCCCCGCGCCTCCCGCCAGGCGCCGGCCCCTTCATCCCCCTTCACCTCTGCCGCCCGCTTCTTGCTTCACTTCACACACCCTCTCCTCTTCCTGCCTTGGATGGTCCTTCCTCCCAGTCTTGAGCTCCCTCTTCTTCCCAGCTCCCCCTTCCTCCCACCTAGCCTGTCTTTTCCCAGGCTGGGTCCCTTGTTGTCTGGTGGCGGAGAGATGCGACTCCTGTCTAGGCTGGGCTGCCAGGTGCCTCCTGCGTAACTGCAACAATGATAATATCCAAATGGGCAGATACTGGAGTAGATTTTCCCTTAGGTGCTCAATGTTCGAAGTGAAGAGCTCTTTAGATGGCTTCATACACGGGAGCCTAGTATCTTAGTTTAAAGACATTTCACAGCTCATAATTGAGGCAGCTGGGAAGGAATTGGGGAGGGAAGGGTAAGCAAAATTGTGCAAGCGAGCCTTCAGGTGAAAGACAGAGTCATACTTGGTTAAAGTGGAAGCCAGGCCGTTTCGATAAAAGTGCAATTAGGGGCAGTATTTTCAGTCCATTAAAGTAGATGGGGTGGGGAGAAAGCAGATGGCTTAGCTACACAGATGCAAGTCTAACATAGGAAGGTCAAGGCTTTGCCTTTCAGCCCAGTTCTGGTTCTCATGGGCCTGAAATAGAAACGGTTTACAACTGGGTTTCTTTTTAAATGGAATGGTTCTGAAATAATGACAGAGGAGAATACCAACAAGTCTCTGAAAACACTGGTAACCCTGGGAATCTTTTTACCATTCAGCTGTTAGTCGTAATGAAAGGTGTTACTCTGGCCACCCAGAAAGTTTAGTACTGCATGATTCGCTGTAATTAAGTTCAAACTCACTTCTTGGATTGTCTCAAAAGCCTAAATAAAAGAAGGGCCTGGTCAAAAAACAAACAAACAAAAAGTACTGTGGTCTGTCCCAGGCCCTGCCCCAGCCCCAGCCAGGGGTTCATCATACCTAGTCGCTCTTTAAGGTCGTCTACCTCTCTCTCCAGCTCGGCACACTAGCGCAGCAGACACCAAAGGAAGAGACATGATCAGTATATTCTGGCCTCCTCTCTCCTTCACCTCCCTCTCGCCCGTGGCCCTTACATCCCCCACCGCCCACAGCCCAGTGGCCAGACCGGCAAGGAATCCTCAGTGGAAAGGAGGCGCCCTCTCTCCGTGGGGTGCGGGATGCGGGTGAGGAGGGGAAGAGACACAAGTCAGTTTAACCTGGACACAGTTCCCACCATCTAGTCAGGACCTGGGTTTCTAGGAGCCAGACCAGGCATTACCCGAGGACAGCCCTGTGCTCCCGGTGGTTGCTGCTGCCTGTCCTGTCTAGGGGCATGGACAGGTGGCTCTTGGACACCTGAAAGAGAACACAGAATCCAGCTTCCAAGCCTGACAGCCTGGAGGTGCCAAGGGCCTAGCGGGGTCTAAAGTGAGGCAGCATCACCCTCTGCTGGCAGCAACTGGCTCCTGCTCGGCCCAGCAGCTGTCACCTTCTCTCTGGGCCTGCCTTCCCTGTTCCTGTTCCCCAGTGTCAGCCCTTCTGAGCCTGTGGCCCCCTAGGATTGTGGCTCTGGGTGGGAGGGTAGCACAGCTGCAGCCACAGCCAGCCCCTGGCAGGAACAGTGTGGTTGAACAGGACGTAACATAAAAGGCTCTGCTCTGCTCTGCTGAGAGGCTCCTTCTGGAGTCAGAGTTTGGGGTGGTGCTACAAATCACCCCCACCCCACAGATCCCACCCCAGCCCTCTCAACACAACGTTTCCTGTGGAAGAGCTGCCTGGGTAGGCCGGAGAGCCTGGGAGCAAGGCTGAGCCCCCAGAAGTGACAGAGCCATAGGCTGCCCTCCTCCACCCCTCTCCCCTCCGTTCCACCAAACTCACAAGACTCACTGGAGGGTGCAGGGCCTCTGGGCGTGACACCTCCTTGACTGAAGTCCGAGGGCTGTGAGTTTCCTGGAACCTGGGGGCCTCTGGTGTTGGGGTCGTCACTGCTGAATTCTCCCGGATGCATGGGCAGGCAAGTCTGCCCTGGCCTGGGCCTTGGAAGCTGAAACAAAAATTTCTCCGAGCTGGGCTAGGGCGTGTGGGTCTGTGCATGGATGTGCAGGGCCTGGGGTGAGGTGGGCAGTAAGGGGGGGAATTTGGAGGCTATAATCTTATTAGCACTTTCAGCCTCAGTCAGCCCCATGCAGGCAGGCAGCCCTGAGCCAGGGAAAACAGGGGGAGGCTGGGACAGCCCAGGCCCCCTGCCAGGCAGGCTTGGGGAACAGGTAGCAAGGAGGGGTCAGGAGGCTCATGAGTCTACACACCCAAGCTTTGCAGCCCAAACTTTAAAGGGTCTTCCGATGCAAATCCGCTGCCAGCCCAGCTCTTCCCTGGGGAGGAGGCAGGAAACGCGCAAAGGGTCAAGAGCAGTGCCTGGCACGAACCAAGTCCTACTCTCTTAATGTGTGCCCCTGCTAAGATGACCCCAATCGGGTGTCCTAATGACTGACGACTCCCAACGACAGGCCTTGAGCAAGGGACAGAGTAAAGATGCGTGTGCCGGGGAGGGGAAGTGTGGGCAGACAGGAGGAGGATGGCCCACTCACTTGGGCCTTTGGGAGTGGATCTCTATTTGGGGATCTCTGCCGGCAGGCTGGGACTGCTTTGCCACAAATTTCTTCCCACGCTGCTGTGCTTGGACTGTTTGCAATGGCATGTAGTTGGAATCATATAGTCTGTAGCCTTCCCAGATTGGCTTCTTTCACTTAATGATATGCGTTTAAGTTTCCCCCATGTCTTTTCATAACTTGATAGCTCACTTCTTTTTAGCACCAGATAACATTCCACTGTCTGGCGGTACTATAGTTCATTTATCCATTCACCTACCAAAGGACGTTGCGGTTCCTTCCCAGTATCGGCAATTGTGAATAAACCTACTGTAAACTTCCATATGCATATTTTTGGTGCACAGGTTTTCAGATCACTTGGGTAAATTCTAAGGAACATACTTGCTGGATTGCATTGCAGGAGTATGTTTAGTGTCGTGAGAAACTGCCAAACTGTCTTCTAAAGCGGATTTTGCCTCGCCACCGGCAGTCAGTGTTGCTCTACATCGTCAGCAGCATTTAGCGTTGTCAGTGTTTTGCAATTTGGCCATTCTAATATGTGTGTTGTGATATCTGACTGTTGTTTTAACTTGGAATTCCCTGATGATACAGGATGTTGAACATATTTCCATATGCTTACTTGCCACGTATCTCTCTGATAAGGTGCCTCTTCAGGTCTTTTGCCTATTTGTAAATCAGGTTGTTTGTTTCTTATTACTGAGTTTTAAGTATTCTTTGTATATTTTGTATAATAGTCCTTTATCAGATATGTCTTTTGCAAATATCTTCTCCTAGTCTGTGCCTTGTCTTCTCATTCTTTGACATTGTCTTTCACAGAGCAGAAGTTGTAATTTCAGTGAAGTCTCATTCTTTCTTTCATGGATCACGCCTTTGGTGTTGTAATAAAAAGTCATCACCATACCCGAGGTCATAGAGGTTTTCTCCTATGATATCGTCTAGAAGTTTTATAGTTTTGCAGTTTGCATTTGGCATGTGGTCAATTTTAAGTCAATTTTTGTGAATGCTGTAATGTCTATGGCTAGATCCACTTCTTTTGCATGTGGATGTCCAGATGTTCCATCGCCCTTTGTTGAAAAGACTATCTTTGCTCCATTGTGTTGCCTTTGCTCCTTTGTCAAAGATCAGCTGACTATATTCACGTGAGCCTCCTTCTCCCATCCAAGTACTAAGTAGGCCCGACCCTGCTTAGCTCCCGAGATCAGATGAGATCCGGCGTGTTCAGTGTGGTGTGGCCGTAGACACATGTAAGCCTATTTCTGGGCTCTCTATTCTGTCCCATTGATCTCTTTAACTACTCTTGCACCAGGACCACACTGTCTGAATTACTGTGCCTTTATAGTAATCATGGAGAAAAAACATTTAGTCTTTCACGAATAGTATGTCAGCTGTAGTCTTCACAGATATCCTCAATTAAAGACGTTCTCCTTAATCCCTAGTTTTCTGAGAGGTGTTTATTTTTTAATCATAAATCGTTGGTGAATTTCCTCAAAAGCTTTTTCTACATCCATTGAGGTGATCGTACAGCAGTTCTTTAGTTTGTTAATAGGGTCAATTACGTTCACTGGGACAAAGAGGTGATAAGAAAGAAGACAAATAGCAAAATGGTAGTTTTGAATCTACTTCAATAACTACATTCAATGCAAATTGTCTAAACACATCAATGAAAAGCCAGAATGTCAGATTACATTAAAAAAAGAAACCAAACTCTCGTCTGTCTGTAGGAAATCTACTTTAAATATAATATCATAGATAGGTTACATGTTAAAGGATAGGACGAGGTATACCATGCAAACACTAACCCAAAGAAAACCAAAGTGGCTACGGTGACAATTGAGACAGTAGAGTTCAGGAATATTGCCTGGGATAAAAAAGGATGTTACAAAAGACTAAAGGGGGCAAAATTCACCAAGAAAATTTTAAAATTCTAAATTAATATTCACCTAACAACAAAGCTTAAAAACGCTTCAAGCCAAAGTGATACAACTGAAAAGAGTAATTATTCAATTTCACAAGTATACTTCGAGACCTGGACATTCTTCTATGGATCATCAATAAGATAAGTACATGGAAAACCAGTAAGCATATAGCAGATCTGAACAACACTATCAACCAACTTTACCTATTTCACAATTATACAACTCTCAGATGAACAACAGCAGAATAAGCATTCTTTTCAGGTACAGTCGGGGCATTTCCCAAGAGGGATCACGTCTGCACCACAAAACAAACCTCCAAAATTTAAAATAATTATAATCATACAAAGCATATTCTTTGACCAAAATAGTACTAAACTAGAAGTCAATAACAGAACAATATCTGGGACATCCCCAAATATTTGTAAATCAAACAGCACACTTCTTTTTTAATATCTATATTTGTTTTCTAATTTCAAAATATCAATGGGTTTTACAAAGGTAGTTGTTACATGGATAGATTTTGTAACGCTTGAGTCAGGGCTATAAGTGTGCCCATCACCCAAATAGTGTTCATTGTACCCGTTACGTAGGTTTTTGCCCTGCCCCTCCTCCCCCCTCCCCCTGCCTCTTTTCCAGTGACTTTTACTTTCCTCTGTGCACATGTGTGCCTGTCGGTTACGTCCAATTTATTACAGCGTACGTGTGGTGTTTGTTTTTCCATTCTTGAGGTACTTCACTCAGGATAATGAAACACCACCCTTCTTAATAAATAATGGGTAAAAGCAGATACAACAAGGAAAAATACAAATTGTTTTTAATGAATGAAAATGAAAACACAAGGTATCGAAATTTGTGTGGTGCAGCTAAAGCAGTACTTAGGGGGAAATTTATAAAATTAAATGCTTATATTAAAAAAGAAGAAAAGTCTCCAATCAATGATCTAAGTTTCTGCCTTCAGAAACTAGAAAAGGGAGAGCAAGTGAATCCAGAGTAAGCAGAAGGAAGTAAAAAGTAAAGATCAAACCAGAAACTAGTGAGAAAACAATAAAACAGCAGAACAGAATCACCAATTATGGATGGTTATTGGAAAGGAAAAGATCAATAAAATTGCTAAGTCTCCAGGCAGATGGATAAGAAAACAGAGAAAAGAAATGAAATAGCAACATCAGAATGAAAAGGGGAAGATCATGGCAGATCCTAAAGGCACTAAGCGTATAATAAGGAAACGATCATGACTTTGTTTGATGTTAAGAAACCAGTAGTAGAAAGGAATTTTCTTAAGCTGATAAAAGTATCTACAAAGAAACGTGGTATTTACTGGAGAAATGTTGAGAGGATTTAAGATCAGGAATAAACCAGGATGTGTGCTCTTACCGCTTCTATTCATCATTGCACTAGAACACGTAGGCAGCATAGTATGGCAAGACAAATAGATGGAAAGCAAAGAGTTTGAAAATAAGGGACTATAATCTCTCCTTATTTGTGGGTGACTTGATTGTGTCCCTAGAAAAGTCAAATGAATGAACAGATAATTCATGGGAATCAGTGAAAGTATTTAGCCACGTTGCTGGACAGAGTCAATATACAGAAACCGAGTGTATGTCTAAATAGCATGAACACAGAGAAGATGAATTTTTAAAGTCCAGTTGATGATAATATCTAAAGTACTTAAAGTACATAAGAATAAATCTGATGAAAGATGTACGTGACCTCTCTGTGGAAAATAGTAAAACTTTATTGAAAGACCTAACTAAAAGGAGGGATATTCCATGTTCTCAGATTGGAAGAGTCAATTTTTTTTTTTTTAATATTTTTTTTTTACATTTTTTTTTTTATTTTTTAAAACAAATTTAATTGTGCACATTTAAAGTATACAACATGATGTTATGGGATACATATATATAGTAAAAGTGTTACTATAGTCATGCAAATTACTGTATACATCATCTCATACAGTTACCCATAATTTTCATTTTTATGGCAAGAGCTGATAAAATCTGCTCATTTAGCATGAATTCCAAATATGGTACAATTTTATTACCTGTAGTCCTCATGTTGTACATTAGATCTCTAGACTTGTTCATCCTATATATCTTCTATCCTCTGAACTATATCTCTTACTATTTCTTCCTTACACATCGCCACTTATAACTACTGTTTTGTTCTCTACCTCTGCATATTTGAATTTTTTTTGTTTGTTTGTTTTATTTCATTTTTTTTCATTCTTTTTTTTTTTTTCTTGTTAGATACAGTATGTCCTCATAATGTATACATTATTTGGAAGAGTCAATTTTATGAAGATGTCAGAACTCACCAAATTGAGCTATGGATTCAGTGCAATCCTGATCAAAACACCAACAGGATATTTGTGGAACATGACAAACAGATTCTAAAATGTATGTAGAAGTACAAAGAGCCGAGAATGACCAAGATTCTCTCATGAAGAACAACAAGGTGGGAGGACTTGCTCTAAAAGATGATAAGTTTTCTTTGCCACACCGTTTTGGAGACAAGTGTGATAAAATTGATTATAGCTACTGAAATGAAGAAAGTATAGCATTGGCTCAAAAATGGACGGGTAGACTAATATTCTCACATAGATAGACACTTAAGTTCTGACAGAGAAGGCATCACAGAGCGTTGAAAAGAGGACGGCCTTTTCATTACAGAGTGCAGGGACACCTGGGTGCGGGCCGGAGAAGAAAAGGAAACGGACTCCTGCCTTAAACCACAAACAAAAATTAATTCCAGGTGGCTCTAAAAGCTAAATGTGAGGAAGAGACGATAGAAGAATATCTTCATGACCTTGGGGTAGGGAAGGATTCCATAAAGAAGACAGAAAGAGAACCCAACTATATGTTTAAAAATTTTTTTAAATTCTAGCACATTAAAATTAAGCACTAGGATGTCCTAGATTTACTTTGACATGCATGAAAAACGAGATGAATTGATGAATGAAGGATGGATGCATGGACGTGTGATAAACAAGTGTAATGAAATGTTAACAGTGGAACCTCGATGATGGGTGCACTAAATGCTTACAACTTTTCTGTGTGTTTGGAGCTTTTCATTAAAAAATGCTGTGTAAAACTTTTTAAAAGTGTATCTTCTCATTAAAAGGTACAATAGAAGGAGCACAGGCAAGCTACCAACTAAAAGAAGATAATTCTCTATCACGAGAAGGCATCAGAGAATTAAAATATAGACTACAAGGAGAACTCCCACAAATGAGCAGGCAACTACCCCAAGGGGAAATGAGCGAAAGATAGTCAACAGACACCTCATAGAAAAGAAAACCGTAAAGGCCAATACGTGTGAAGAGATGCTCCGTCTCATTACTAATCAAGGAAACTACACATTAAAACCACAGTGAGATACCATTTCACATTCATCAGATAGACAAAAACTTTGTAGTTTCATAACATCAAATGCTGAGGAGGATGTAGAGAAACAATTAAACATCCTTGATACGAGTGTAACTTAGCACAGTCACTTTGTAAGAAATCTGGCATCATCTGGCAAGCTTGGAAATCTGCCTCCCAGCCACCAAGTCCACTCCGAGGTATAAACACTGAAACACGAGTTTGAGGTTGTAGTGAGCTATGATGACGCCACTGCACTCCAGCCTGGGTGACAGAGTGAAGGAAACAAACAAATAAAAAAACCGAAAGAAAGAGAGAGAGAGAGCGAGCGAGAAAAGAAATGATGAAGACCAGTTCGGGAGAGAGGTTACCTCTGAGAAGGGTGAAGGCAATAGGATCAGGAGGGAGAACACAGGGGACTTGTAAGGTGATGCTAGTGTGTGAAAACCCACTTCCGTAAATGCTCGCTGAGGGAATGAATGACGCCGAAATGTGTAACTCTAGCTCTGACCCCCTCTCTGGAGCCACTGAAGCACATTTCTGAGAGAATTCTGCATATCCTTCGCGAGCACCTCAAACTGGACAGGTGCAAACACCAACCCCATCATTTCCCATCTAAACTTGCTCAACTTCCTATGTCCCTGTGAATCTTAGTTGTCCTTGACTCCCGCCTCCCTGTGCTGGCCAAGGAAACCTGCCCCTCAGATCTCCTGCTGCAGAGAGCACAGGTGATTGACAAGCCCCACCTGCCCCTTCTCTGGGTCCCCCGCTGACTCTGCACCAAGAGGACCCCTCCTCTGGGCAGCTGCCAGCCAGTGACCGAGCGTGGCAGGGGTCCGTGGCTGTGGGAAGTGGACTCCTCGAACTGGCAGCTGAGGCTGGGGACTTGGCATCAGCCCGGATGAAACCATGTCAGAGCTGACCTGCATCTGAGATCCCTAGCTGACCCTCCTTCCCCCCACGTCTCTCTTCCAGGCATGAGATCTGCATCGCGCACTCTCAGGACTCTCCCCGCCTGCTCCTGCTCCTTCCCCCTTTATCCCGCAGGTGCAGGTTCCCCACAGTGATCTCCCACATCCAGCCACGTCTTGGCCTCTATACTTCTGGAGGACGCAAACTCACAAAAGTGGTCCCAGGAGTGTCTGGGGGCTCACTCACCACCACCAGGACGCCAAAGAGGATCCCATCGCGAGTGTTACGTGGGGCATGGATAATCTCTGGTCCCAAAGTGACCTCCTGCTGGCTTGAGGCTTCACACTCGGTTACCTGGGCAACACCCCCGTGCAGGGACTCACCCTCCTCCATCCGTGAGATGATTCGGGCCTTGGAACAGTAGGGAGGGAAGAACGTCTGCAGGGATGGTGGGAGCAGCTGGTGATGGCTAAGTGGTGCCGACACCCTGCAGAGGGATAATGAGAAACGTTACCACAAGCTTAAGGGCTAAGTGTAAGAGCCAGAAGGCCTCCTGGCTGGCTTACAGGGAGGCCCTTACCTCCTGCAGAAGAGGAGCAGACACAACTGAGGACAGGAGCCCCGTATCGGCTTGATTTGACAGCAAGATACTCGGGACTCCAGAGAAGTTTACATCTTCAACCAGCGCAGGCCCTGGTATGTGAAGGTCGGGGCCCTGTTTGGAACAACCTAGGCTCCTGAACTATGCCATGGGGAAGGCTGGATGGAGAGTGCAGCCTTCCTCCCCTAGGGAGCGCCAGGGCGTGTGCTGTGCTGGCAGAGGCTACAGAGCCCTAGGCCCTACAGGGCCACAGGCGCCGCCCTCAGGGCCTGCCCCCATCTCCTCTCCATAACCTGGCTGGGTAATGCGCACCTGACGCTAAGGGAGAGGAGAGATTACACACCAAGGAAGCTGCGGGGAAGAGCTAGCCTGTACTGGCGGGAGCCAGGGGAACTGCCCTGGGGCTGGGGTTTGAGGGCGCCGGATCAGGGGGCTGGAATGTAAGGCTGGATAAGCAAGTTTTCCTGAGGGGGGTACTTGCTCCTGTCATAGGAGCAAGTTAACACCCTGGCAAGGACTCCAGGAAAGGGAGGAAATCCACTGCCAGGCTGACCCTTAGAATCTCTGGGAAAGTCATGGCCCACGTGAACAGAAATGGAAGTGCCTGCCTGGGACTGGCAGACGGCAGAGGGAGGGATAAAAAGGTTGAAAGATGCAGCCGCCCTGGAGCGGATGGAGAATGGGAGGCCAGCGAGCCAGCCTGAGGGCTATGTTCCACGGTAGCGCCCAGGGGACACACCACTCGCCAAAGCCACAGGCAGTGTTCTGGTGAGAGGGGCCGGAGCACGACTAAGGAGGTCGGTGGTTGCCCTCCTCTGCAGGCCAGTGGGGACGGGGCAAGGAATGTGGTCCCAGGCCTGGGCTCATTACCACCATTCACGCAAGGTTGGGGCCCCGACAGGATAGAAGGCAGGGCACGGCTCTTACCCAACCGACGCCAGGAGACTAGTCTGCAGTAACAACCGGCAAAGTCGGCGGGGGCAGTCACGAGTGCTTGACCCACAGGAAGCCAGAAAGATTGTTCACACACACGGCCCCCTAGCTGCAACTGCAGCCAGAAAACAGCAAGAATGCAGGAGCAGGAGGGTGGTCATCCGGAGAACGAGCCACGAACCCCTGCTCAGTTCCTGGTCCTGGACAACTTTCAGACCAGCCCCATTGACTGAAGAGGCGGATGAGTCCCGAGGAGGAAGGACCTGGAAACGAGGCGGTGAGGATCTACTGTCACCATGCCGTGGTCCCTCCCTAAAGAGACAAGACTGCCGTCTCCTCCTCGAGGTGACTGTACACTGGGGAAAGGGGGATAGCCAAGATTTCTAGGACTATTGGAAACAGGGCCTGAGATGACATAGATCCTGGTGGTCCAAGGTGTCACGATGGGGCTCTGGTAATAAAAGCAGCTGGGGATAGAGACGGGTTCACAGAGAGTCAACTGGCTCCCAGGACCTACACGGTGGTTCTTTCTCCTGTCCCCACATCAGTGCTGGTAAATGATATATTTGGCAATTGGAGCAATAACTCCCAGCCTGGGGCGCTGGCCAGCGTGGTGGGGAACACCGTATGGAACCACTGAAACCGGCCCCCACCTCAGATCAAGAAATTAAGTCCAAACCAGTATCACCTGTGGAAAACAATATGGAGATACCTTAAACAGATCCAAGTAGACCTCCCATTGGATCCAGCAATCCCATTATTGGGCATCTACCCAGAAGAACAAAAGTCATTCTATAAAAAGACACCTGCACCCGAATGTTTATAGCAGCACAATTCACAATTGCAAAAATGTGGAAACAACCCAAATGCCCATCAATTCATGAATGGATTAGGAAAATATGGTATATGTATACCATGGAATATTACTCAGCTATAGGAAATAACGGTGATATGGCATCTCTTTGGTTCTCCTGGAGAGAGTTGGAACCCATTCTATTAAGTGACGTATCCGAAGAATGGAAAAATAAGCACGACATGTACTCACCAGTACATTTGGGAATAACACCAATTGGGTATCGGACAGAGGTGGGGGCTGGGGGGAAGGGATGTGTGTATACCTACTTGATGAATGCGATGCGCACTGTCTGGAGAATGGACACGCTTGAAGTTCTGACTGGGGGGATGGGAGTGGGGGGAGGGGATGGGTGCATACCTACGTGATGAGTGCGATGTGCACCGTCTAGGGAATGGACACGCTTGAAGCTCAGACTCGGGCGGATGGGGGAGCATGGACGATATATATAACCTGAACTTTGGTACCCCCATAATGAGCTGAAATAAAAAAAAAACCAGTATCAGATCCTGGTGCAAGTCTGGGGGCTCACAGAGATTAGTGCCACCACCAAAGATCTATGGGACTCAAGGGAAGAGGAAGTAACAGGGTCGCAGGGATGAAGAGAGCGGAGAAGGGTGAAAACGTTTTAGGATTCTCGCGATGGGAGAGGGAAGGAGCAAGGGAATGAAAATGAGGAGAGGTACACCAGAGGCTTCAACTGGGCTGATCGTGATGTTTCTTAAGACCGGTGGTGGGTACGGGAGATTTTGCTTTGGTTTTCGTTGTCCTTTTTGACATGGCTGAAACAGTGCACCGTGTCTTTAGAAGTCACTGCAAGGAGTGTGAAAAGGAGCTATGCAGACACAGGCAGGGATTGTGGAGGGCCTGTCAGACGTGGACGATGTGGAGGGCCTGTCAGACGTGGACGATGGCAGTTTTCTGGCAGACCCAATCGACCCTGCTCTGTAACCCCCAGCAGAGTAGGCTTCTCAGGTGTCGATCCAGGAAACCAGGGACCTGACTTCCCGCGGGCAAGAGTTCAGACACCCCAGGCCTCTACTGGAGTCCAGTCAGAGTAGGACGTACAAGGCAGAGGTAACGGAAAAGACAGGTGAACATGAGTGGGAAAGCGAGGAAGGAAGGCGTGAAAGGAATGAGTCTGAAGGAAAGGTATGAGAGGCTGCTGGAGTAGGGTTGGCTGGCAAGGAAAGGAAATTCTAACACTCCAGGGCCTCAGGGAAACCAAGGAAGGGAGCACTCCCCACATATCAGGACTGCTCAGCTCAGGGAAGCTGGGGACCGGTAGCTCCAGGGGCAACATGACAGAAAATTGGCATGCCACCACCACCACCGTGAGACCTTTGTCGTGTGTCCTTTCCAGGCTTCAAAGGAAAACAAAAAAACATGTCATTTTACTTACACCTGTATGTATTTCCAAATGACACACAGGATTGCTTTGGGTTTTTCAGTTTACAAATGTACATGCAAATCTATGCATTGTTCTGCAACTTGCTGCATGCGGTCATCAGAGTTTTTTGAAGTCTGTTAACACAGCCTCGTGTGTTGCTCTGGACTGCTGAGATTTAACCTACTGGACGCATATGCCCACGTTGCATCCGTCCACTCCTTGACTGATGGGAATTTAGAGCAGTACCCGATTTTCCCTTCACCGACATCCTTGTGCATGTGTCCTTGTACACTACACCTACCAGCGTTTCTGCAGAAGATGTACCCGGCAGGTCTGCCAGGTCATTGAGGGAGTGGGTGTTTTGCAGTTTAAAGGGTCTCTGCTCACAGGGGTTGCACTAGTTTGCAGTCCCACCAGCAGTGTATGAGTGTTCCTGTCTCTCCACACCCACGCCAACATGTATTGTTTTGGGTTTTTGTGATAAAGGGCATTCTTATTGGGGTTAACTGATATCTCATTGTGGTTTTGATTTGCATTTCTCTGATGATTAGGGATGTTGAGCATTGTTTCATATGTTTGTTAGCCATTCTTATACCTTCTTTCGAGAAGTTTCTATTCATGTCATTTGCCCACTTTTTGATAGGGTTGCTTGATTTTTTCTTGCTGATTTTCCTGAGTTCTAAATAGATTCTTGTTATCAGTCCTTTATCTGATGTGTAATATGCAATAGAGAGAAATTTGTTGGCAGAAACATTAAAGTACAGAGCTAAATTATTTAATCTGTCAGTGAAATAAGGAAGAATAAGTAGTGCCTAAATTTGGTAAAAGTAAGAATTCAGTGGAAAAACTTCAGCTAAATGAGCAAAGTTTATGTTTAATTTTATATTTTCACTGTTTCCTGTGAGTGTAAATCCAGGTCCTCTACTGTGATATACAACTTCCAATGCAATGGCTGTTATTTTTAACCTTAAGGCTATACTGTTACAAGACTTATATTTTCTAAAATATTAGCTTTGGCAAATTGTATTGTTCACTTAAAGTTTTAAACTAATTTTGGTGTAGGAATTAGAAATTGCTCACTAACTTTTTCACAATTAACCATTTAACTCACAATGACCTTGGTAATCTTGCCATAATTAAACTCAACAATTGAAAAAATGTATAATGATTCTCTTGTCAATGAAGAAAAACATTTCTAGACTCCCTCAGAGTCTAAGGTAACCTTTTCTCTTTATTAAATGTACAAATAAAATAAAATTGTTTTTCTTATCAGATTCATTATCATAAGCAAGCAAAATCTCCATTTTTTGGGACACAAACCATGGCCCATGGAAGAAATTTGGCCTACCACTTGCTTTTATAAATAAAGTGTTGTTGGAACACAGTTGTTCCCATTCATTGATATAAAAAAAAAAAAAAGAGTCTCAGCTCAAAGCATGGACTGTGGGGCCTGACTGCTTGGTTTCTGTCCTGCCGCTGATACCGAATGACCTTGAGCAAGTCGCTGAACCTCTCTGTGCCTGTTTCCTTGCCTGTGCGAAGGTGGTAATAGTCGATACTTTGACCTAGGACTGTCATGAGCATGAGTTAATATTTATCTACAGTGCATAGAAGAGAGCTGGGCACATAGTAAATGTTATATAACTTGCATTTCACAGATTCTGCCAAATTACCCTCCCAAATGGCTGCTCTCCCTCTTCCCCTCTGCCCCAGCAGTGAGCAAAAGCACTGGTTTGCTCATAACCTCTCCCTCCCTTGGAATGGCTAAGCTCTTTAACTGTTGCAAACCTGGCATGTGAAAATTGATCTGTGGCTTTCGTTTGCGCCTTCAGGATCAGTGATGGTGAGCATCTTTTGGGGGGCCGTTGAGCCTTGGGATTCCCGCTTCCTTGAATAAACTCAGAGTGAGGGTGTGGGGGCCTGGGAGAGGTGGGAAAGCTCTGGCCTGCCAAACTGCCACGCCAATAAAGTGTCACGGGCACACAGCCACGTGCCGATTTGATTACCTAGTGTAAGAAAAAGAAGTGAAAGATACCCAGATCAGAAAGTAAGAAATTAAATGACCTCTGCTTGCAGATGACATGATCTCACATATAGAAAACCCCAAACACTGCACCGAAATGCAATTAAAACTAATAAATAAATTCAGTAAAGTCGCAGGATAGAAAAGCAACATTAAAAAGTCACTTGTATTACTATACACTAACAACAACCTATTCGCGTTTACCATAGCATGCCAAGGAAAAAATACTGAGGAATAAATTTATCCAAAGAGGTGAAAGCTCTCTGCACACCAAAACGAGAAAACACTGATGGCAGAAAAGACACGAATAAATGGAAAGATACCCCGTGCTCATTCAAGGATTGGAAGATTATTAAAATATCTACACTACCCAAAGCGATGTACAGATTCAATGCAAGCCCTATCAAAACAACACAAGGGTATTTTTCATATTTTTCACACCTGTAGAAAAGACAACCCTAAAAGCTCTGATTACTGAACGTGGGCTTCCTTGCCCATCTTCCTATCGGGTGGCAAGTGTTGTGGAATAAGCCCTGCAAATCCTCCCTGCGCTGGGCGCTTCGCATCCCTCACTCACCCTCACGAGCCCCTGAGCTAGGTGCTGTTATTTAGCCCACTTTACAGATGGGAAACTGAGGCTCAGAGACGTGTCACTCAGTGGAAAGGAGATGCCCGGCAGAGGGACAGCGAGAAAGAGGTGGGACCAGAGCACCAGGCCAGGAACCTGTGACACAACCAGCTTCCCGGCAGCCAAACGACTGGCTTCCGGCACACCAACCGCCCTCGTCCCTATTGGTTGGGGCCGGACAGGCTGCCAAACAAGGCGCACGCTGGTTGGTGGGAGCTGGAGCAGCGAACCAATTAGAAGGCCGCGGCGCGGGACTCCGGGGGAACCGAAGTCCCGCGTTGTTTCAGGCCATCTCATCTCGTGCTCCGTTCCAGGCCACCGCCCCTGTGCCGAGGGCGACGGTCTTCGTTCACAGCGGGCACATCGATCCGGCGACATGAGTTCCTACGATACTGAGGTGTCTGTTTCGGGGGCCGCTTTCGGCCGGGAGGGTGGAGAGCGGGCCAGCGTCGAACCAGCCGGGCCTGGAGCCCCGCGGGGCCCTGGCCTAGGCCTAGATGTGGGGGCGCCAGGGAGCGGAGATGGCGAGGGCGCCCTTGCAGACCCTGAGGGCTTCCAGGCCCAGCGGGAGGTGATAGAGGTGGGAGGGGCCGTGCTTTGGGGCCCGAGAGCCGGGCCCGGCACCCTGAGTGAGGAGAAGGGAGATCATCTGGACTGCCAGTACCACGTGGCCATGGAGCCTGTGGCCATTCTGCAGCCGCCGAGCGACTGGGATGTCCAGGCGGTCCAGAGACACCCGTGCTCAGAAGGCCGCAATGCCCAAGTGTCCACTGTTTGGCCGGACCTAGAAGCAGGTCCCACCGGTAGAGGCGTGCCGACCATCTTTGGAAGCCCTCCCCCCGTCATCATGCCCCGGAAAGCCCGGGGCAGCGGGGACCCGAAAACAGGCTCTCAAAGTAGGCTGAGCATGGGCGGCAGGGATCCCCAGCGGCCCTCCGTGGAAGGCCTGGTCGAGCTGCCTTCCGACCCCGAGTCACCAGATGAGTTCAGTGAGGTACGAACGAGGGTGAGCATTTACCCCACAGGAGGAGACCAAGGCCAAGCCAGCAGCCCTGAGTAACCTGGGGACACACACAGACACTCGAGTTTGCTTGTCAGGGAGAATACCCTTCCCATGGCAGGCTCTTTCTTGACCTCTGCTCCCCGAGGACTCGCTTCAGGCGTGGAAAGGCAGGCCGTGGGAGAGCTGGACAGCTCTTCCTCTAAGAAAATGCAGGGTGTGCTGCGGGGGAAGGCAGGGAGCAGGCCCAGTTTCCCAGGAGCTGCTGGTGCTGCTGTGGGCAGCCTATCCTGGGCTGTTCCCAGGAGAAGTGTCCAGGGGCTGCGTCAGTCTTCGCCGTGGGGGGAGCCTTTCCTCCATGGGGGCAGAGACTCTCGGCAGTTCCCCTGGAACCAGCCACCTTCCCCCAAGTCCCTGGAGTTCCACTGCTTGGGAGTTCCAAAAGATACTCCTTGCTCTAATGGGGACCCAAACAGTCCGAGCCCAGCAGGACTGGGAAGAAATCTGTGGCCAGGAAGGCAAAGCAGTCCCTGCCTGCCCGCCGAGACAATAATGAGCCATATAGAGATCCAGTCTCAAAGGCCCAAGTGAGTGGGCCGTCCTCCTCCTGTCTGCCCACACTTCCCCTCCCCAGCACAGGCATCTTTACTCTGTCCCTTGCTCAGGGCCTGTCCTTGGGTGTCCTCAGACACTAGGACACCCAATTGGGGACATCTTAGTAGGGGCACACATTAAGAGAGCACTTGGTACGGGCCAGGCACTATTCTTGACACTTGGCATGTTTCCCGCATCCTCCCCAGAGGGGAGCTGGGCTGGCAGCGGATTTGGATCAGAAGACCCTTTAAAGTTTGGGCTGCAAAGCTTGGGCGTGTAGACTCATGAGTCTCCAGACCCCTCCTTCCTAGGTGTTCCCCAAGCCTTCCTGGCAGGGGGCCTGGACTGTCCCAGCCTCCCCCTGTTTTACCTGACTCGGGGCTGCCTGGCGGCCTGGGGCTGACTGAGGCAGAAAGTGCTCATAAGATTATAGCCTCCAAATTCCCCCCCTTACTGCCCACCTCACCCCAGGCCCTGCACATCCATGCTCACTCCCACACGCCCTAGCCCAGCTCTGAGAAATTTTTGTTTCAGCTTCCGGGGCCCAGGCCAGGGCCACCTTGCCTTCCCATGCATCCTGGAGAATTTAGCTGTGGCGACCCCAACATCAGAGCCCCACAAGCTCCAGGAAACTCACAGGCCTCGGCCTTGAGCCAGGGAGGCATCACGCCCAGAGGCCCTGCACCCTCCAGTGAGTCTTGTGGGTTTGGTAGGAGTGGAGAGGTGAGGGGTGGAGGAGGACAGCCTCTGGCTCTGTCACTTCCGAGGGCTCAGTTTGCCCCCAGGCTAACCTGCCTAGCCAGGCTGCTGTCCGACAGAAAATGGAGTGTCACCAGGGCTGGGGTGGGATTTGCAGGGTGGCGGTGATTTGTACCAGGACCCCAATATCTGACTCCAGAAGTAGCCTCTCAGCACAGCAGAGCCTTTTGAGTTAAGTCCTGTCCAACCACACTGCTCGTACCATGGGCTGGGGATGGCTGCAGCTGTGCTACCCTCCCACCCAGAGCCACAATCCAAAGGGGCCACAGGCTGAGAAGGGCTGACACTGGGGAACAGGAACAGGGAAGGCAGGCCCAGAGAGAAGGCTGCAGGTCCTGGGCCGAGCAGGAGCCAATTGCTGCCAGCAGAGGGTGATGCTGCCTCACTTTAGACCCCGCTAGGCCCTTGGCACCTGCAGGCTGTGAGGGTTGGAAGCTGGATTCTGTGTTCTCTTTCAGGTGACCAAGAGCCACCTGTCGACGCCCCAAGACCGCAAAGGCAGCAGCAACCACCGGGAGCAGAGCACTGTCCTGAGGTAATGCCTGGTCTGGCTCCTAGAAACCCAGGTCCTGACTAGATGGTGGGAACTGTGTCCAGGTTAAACTGACTTGTGTCTCTTCCCCTCCTCACCGGCATCCCGCACCCCATGGAGAGAGGGCGCCTCCTTTCCACTGAGGATTCCTTGCCGGTCTGGCCACTGGGCTGTGGGCGGTGGGGCATGTAAGGGCCACGGGCAAGAGGGAGGACAAGGAGAAAGGAGGCCAGAATATGCTGATCATTTCTCTTCCTTTGGTGTCCGCTGCGCTAGTGTGCCGAGCTGGAGAGAGAGATAGACGACCTTAAAAATCAACTAGGTATGATGAACCCCTGGCTTGAGCTAGTGCAGGGACTGGGAGAGACCTAGGTGTCTTCCTGCAGCTGCTGGAGACACGGGGCAGGGATGGGCTCCAGGTGCCGCCAGCATCAGGGGGACCGACGTTCCCGTGGGGAGGAGAACCAAGCAGGCCTGGCCCTGGAGCCTTCTGTGCATTTACAGCCAGGGGAGAGCACGGATAGAAATGTATCTGCTGAGCTCTGTGTACACTTTGCCTGGGAATCCCACAGAGCTCCTTCTCTTAGGACGTTTAGCGCTACCTCATTTATTTCCCCCTTCCTTGCTTGGTATGGCTTGTACGGGTTTTCTTGTTGTTTCTTTGCTTGTCTGTCCTTTGAACACGTTCTCAACGGTTGTGGTGAGCCTCCGCATTGGAGAAACACTGGTATATTTTGTTCCCTTTTACAAGACATGCCCATGTTTAATTCAGTTGGTGGGTGGGTCGGTCAGTCCCAGGGCTGAGTGGACAGGGGCTGCTGAGGTTTCAGTATGCAGGGCTAGGCGGGTCCCCCCAGGGACCTGGGGGTGGGTTCTGTATCCCTATGTCTGTTTTCCCCGGTTATGCCTCTCTTTTCCAGCTGCCATGGAGTGCCTCCTCGACATGTTCCAGGCCCTTTGAAGTGACAGAGTGAGTGTTACCCATACCATACCTGTTCCTGCAAACGTGGTGACTTTGGGGGCCTGTGTCCCGACCCTGACTCTGCTTGCTCTGTTTGACAGGTTGAACGAAGCATCTTCCTACCAGACAAGCAGCTGGTACCCTTGGAGCCCAGGAGCCACGGCCAAGCTGGTTCCCTGTGTTTCTTCTTCACCCATGGCTTCCTCTTGGCCACTGCTCTTGCCCTCACCTCACCAGAGTTTACTGGAAATTATCAAAATAAAGTAGCTCCCATATTCGCATATTCTGTGGTCTGCCCTCTTTCTGGGGGAGGGGGTGTTGCGGCAGAGGGAAGGGGTGGGGGTGCTCCTTGATTTTGGAACCTTTGACGCCAGGTTATCTGGCACCCTATACTCTGCCCTCTCCCTGAGGGGCGTCGCGACCAGGATCTGGGTGGCAGCCCTGCGCTCAGGCTCACCGTAGTGCACTGGGTCTAGGCTCTGTAGGGTCCTTGCCCGGCCACATTAGCAGACTCTGTTCATAGTCGCAACCTATGTCGTCTGATTTGGGGGTCTCACATTTCCCATGCTGCACTGCTAGTGGCCCCTCCCGTTTAGCAGGAGCTAATTGACCTCCTCCCAGAGTTCCCAGCCCTCTTTCCCTTCCTCACTTGGTTCACTGTCCTCGTTCGCTGCTCTCACCCTTCTTTTCTGTCACCAGCATCCCTGGTCTCCTCCGTGGTTGATGCCCGGGGCCTTTCCGCAGGGTTATTGCAGCAGGTGTTAAAGAGCCGGGTTGAGCTCAGCCTCCCCCTCGGGAGCCCCGGCCTCCTCCTGGAGTCATTCTCTCCCTCTGGTGCCGCCACGCACACGCACAGCTCGCCCAGAAACCGGCGCATCATCCTCAGTCCCTCTTTCACCCTCACCTTGGAAACTCAGTTACCAAATCCTGTCAGTTCTCCCGCCTTAGACTCGGTGGAGGGGTGGACGCAGGAGCCACATCCTGGGGCATGGTGGAGTGAAAGGGGGGCTCCATGGGACACAGAAGAAGAGAGCAGGCTGGACTCTGGGCTGCAGGGTGGGGAACTCAGTCCCTTCTGGCGCCTCGGGGCCAAGCTGGGGAAACTGCCCGCTGGCAGCTAGGACAGATGGCCTAGGGATCAGACCTTCCTCGTCCCTCACGTCCTAGCCAGCCAATCACCCCTTCTCCGGCCCAATGGGCTCCGCAGCCTTGACTTGCACAAGGCCAGTTAGTTTCCAGGACACGTGTACATGCGAAGTCTGAATGTCCTTGGACAGTCCCTGTCAGATACCGTCCGGCCACCCCCATGCCACAGACTTTGCTGGACGCGATGTTTCCGTGTCCCAGCTCAATCTTCCAGACTGCCTCCTGAGGCCACATGAGATTCTGTCTGAGCTCCCTGTTCTGATGTCACCCTCACTGCCAGCTGGGATCGCCTCCTTCCTTCAGCCAGGATCCCAGGCTGGGCGGGCCTGACACTCAGAGGGACAGATTCCTGTGTGAGTGAGGCGAGTGCAGGTTCCGCCAGCTCCCATCGCCCAGAGACTGGGTGTTTACCAGACAAAGAGGGCACAAGTGCAGACACCATCCGGGGTTAGCGTGTGCAGGGAGGGATCGTGTGTCTGTGTGTCTGTCTCTGTGCTTGTGGATCTAATCGGGGATGATCTTCCTGCAGGGAGAAAGAGCTGATTCAGGGAGCGGGGGCAGTGTGGTCAAGGATCCGTAAGGGATCAAAAGAGCGAAAGCAAGGGTGGGATGTACCTTTCACAAGAGGTGTTCTCCAAGTCCGAAAAACACACAGGAGCGCATAGAGAGGGATGCAGTGGAAATGGCCAAGCCCGGTGACGGGCGCCAGGGCTCCCAGAGTGCTGGAGTCCCCGGAGTAGGCTCTTGATCCTCCGTGCGATCAATATGAGGTCTCGAAAACCCTGTGCGTGTGGATGGAATGATAACGTGAAGGCTGGCTACCTGAGAGTAGGTGGGACATGCCTCCCCTGTGAAGCAAAGGGCTCCCGTGGAAGACTGCCAGGGTGTGAGTCGACGGGGACACGGGTAGGACGGGCGCGCTGAGGATGGAAACTAGGGAAGAGGGACTGCACTTGGAAATCTACTCAGGCGTGGTGCCAGCCCTCCCCCCTCTTCTCACTCTGCCTCCCTTCTGTGCCGGCTGGTATGAGCTCAGGGAGACGGCCCATCACGTGTGTGCTGGGACGACCACTGACCTCAGAGGCGGAAAGGAACATGAGTGGGGACTTAAACCATCCGCTTCAAACCCTCACTTGAGAGGGTGGGCTTGATTCCGCAGGCTGAACCTTTGACCCTGAGCAAGTGGTTCTTTCATAGAAGGATAACAGAGCGGGCTGGCGTCTGGGTGTAGACTTTGGCAGAGATTTTCAACTGGGGATTCTGACACCTATAGACGTAGGGTGCTACAGTGAGTCTGAGCACAGGGCAGCCACCCAGATCCTGGCCCAGACGCTGTATGGTAAGCTGGTGGAGCACAGGGTGCTAGGGTACTGGGCTTCAAATGCTCGGTAATGGAGCAGGACCCCTACTCATTGCCTCCCCCGCAACGAGCCCTCCCGCCAGAAACCCGGCAGACCACGGAATATGACAATATGAGACCTACTTTAATTTGATAATTTGCTGTAAGCTGGGCTGAGGTGAGGGCAAGAGCAGAGGGCAAGAGGAAACGGGGACAGAAGAAGAAACGGAGGGAACCAGCTTGGTTTCCGCTCCTGGGCTCCAAAGGTACAAGCTGCTTGTCTGGTAGGAAGATGCTGGGTTCAACCTGTCAACCAGAGCAGAGTCATGGTCGGGCCACAGCCCCGCAAAGGCACCAGCTTTGCAGGAACTGGTATGGTATGTGTAACACTCACTCACTTCGAAGGGCCTGGAACTTGTCAACGAGGCACTCCACGGCAGCTGGAATAGAGAGGCATAACCGGACACAACAGACATAGGGATACAGAAACCCACCCCCCTCTCTCCGGGGGGACCTGCCTAGCCCTGCAACCTGAAACTTCAGCAGCCCCTGTCCAGTCAGCCCTGGGACCGACCAACCCAGCCACCACCTGAATTACATGTGGGAGTGTCTTCTAAACGGGAACAAAATATACCAGTGTTTCGTCAACGCTGGGGCACCCCAGAACCGTTGAGAACGTGTTCAAAGGACAAACAAGCAAAGAAACAAGAAAACCCGTACAAGCCATACCAAGCAGGGAAAGGGGGAAATAAATGAGGTAGCGCTAAACGTGCTAAGAGAAGGGGCTCTGTGGGATTCCTTGGCAAAGTGTACACAGAGCTCAGCGGATACATTTGTATCCGTGCTCTCCCCTGGCTGTAAACGCACAGAAGGCTCCAGGGCCAGGCCTGCTTGGTTCTCCTCCCCATGGGAACGTGAGTCCCACTGATGGAACCAGTACCTACAGCCCATCACTGCCCCGAGTGCCCAGCATCTGCAGGAAGATACTCTGGTCTGTCCCAGCCCCTGGCCCAGCCGACGCCCGGGGTTCATCATACCTAGTCGCACTTTAAGGTCATCTATCTCTCTCTGCAGCTCGGCACACTAGCCTAGTGGATGCCGGAGGAAGAGAAATGATCAATACATGCTGGCCTCCTCTCTCCTTGTCCTCCCTTCGTCCCTGGCCCTTACATCCCCCACCACCGACAGCCCAGTGGCCAGACCAGCAAGGAATCCTCAGTGGAAACGAGTCACCTGCACTGTGGAGGATGCGGGATGCAAGGGATGAGGGATGCAAGGAAGGAGTGGACGACACAGAAGTCAGCTTAACCCGGACACCGTTCCCACCCTCTAGTTAGGACCTCCGTTTCCAGGAGCCAGACCAGGCGTTTCCGAAAGACAGCCCTGTGCTCCCGGTGGTTGCTGCTGCCTTTGCGGTCTTGGGGCACCGACAGGTGGCTCTTGGTCACCTGAAAGAGAACACAGAATCCAGCTTCCAAGCCCCAGAGCCTGGAGCTGCAAAGGGCCTAGTGGGGTCTAAAGTGAGGCAGCATCACCCTGTGCTGGCAGCAACTGGCTCCTGCTCGGCCCAGCAGCTGCAACCTTCTCGCTGGGCCTGCCTTCCCTGTTCCTGTTCCCCAGTGTCAGCCCTTCTGAGCCTGTGGCCCCCTAGGATTGTGGCTCTGGGCTGGATGCTAGCATAGCTGCAGCCACAGCCAACCCCTGGGAGGAGCAATCGGATTGGACAGGCCTTAAGTTAAAAGGCTCTGCTCTGCTCTGCTGAGAGTGTGCTTGTGGATTCAGAGTTTGGGGTGGTGGTACAAATCACCCGCACCCCACAAATCACACCCCAGCACTATGGACACCCCATTTCCTGTGGTAGAGCTTCCTGGGTAGCCAGGGAAGCCTGGGAGCAAGGCTGAGCCCCCAGAAGTGAGAGAGCCAGGGCTGTCCTCCTCGACCCCTCTCCCCTGCACTCCTACCAAACCCACAAGACTCACTGGAGGGTGCAGGGCCTCTGGGCGTGACGCCTCCCTGGCTCAAGGCCAAGGGCTGTGAGTTTCCTCGAACTTGGGGGCCTCTGGTTTTGGGGTTGCCACTGCTGAATTCTCCACGATACATGGGCAGGCAAGGTCTCCTTGGCCTTGGCACTGGAAGCTGAAACTACAATTTCTCAGAGCTGGACTAGGGCGTGTGTGTGTGAGCATGGATGTGCAGCGGCTCGGGTGAGGTGGCCGGTACAGAGGGGAATTTGTAGGCTATAAGCTTATTAGCACTTTCTGCCTCAGTCAGCCCCAGGGCGGCAGGCAGGGCTGAGACAGGGAACACAGGGTGATGCTGGGACAGCCCAGGCCCCCTGCCAGGCAGGCTTGGGGAACAGCTAGGAAGGAGGAGTCAGGAGGCTCATGAGTCTACACACCCAAGCTTTGCAGCCCAAACTTTAAAGGGTCTTCCGATGCAAATCCGCTGCCAGCCCAGCTCTTCCCTGGGGAGGAGGCAGGAAACGTGCAAGGGGTCAAGAGCAGTGCCTGGCACGAAGCAAGTGCTCCTTTATTGTGTGGCCCTACTAAGATGAGTCCGATTGGGCCTCCTAATGACCGAAGACACCCAAGGACTCGCCCTGGGACCGGGACAGAGTAAAGATGCCTGTGCCGGGGAGGAGAACTGTGGGCAGACAGGAGGAGGATGGCCCACTCATTTGGGCCTTTGGCACTAGACCTCTATTTGGAGCATTATCATCTCTGACCACCGGCTGGGACTCCTTTGGCTTCCCAACCAGAGGTTTCTTCCCACACTGCTGTGCTAGGACTGTTTGGGTACAGACGAGAGCAAGGAACATCCCTTGGACGTCTCGAGCAGTGGCACACCACCGATTGGGGAGAAGGAGGCTGGTTCCAGGGGGACTGCTGAGCATCTCTGCCCCCATGGAGGAAAGGATCTCCCCAGGGCCAAGTTTGAGGCATCCCTACCTAGGCACTTCTTCTCCTGGGCCACCTTCTTCCTAGGAACAGCCCAGGATAGGCTGCGCACAGCAGCAGCAGCAGCTCCTGGGAAGCTGGGCCTGCTCCCTGCCTTCCCCCACACCACGCCCTGCATTTTCTTAGAGGAAGAGCTGTCCAGCTCTCCCACGGCCTGCCTTTGCACACCTGAAGTGAGTCCTCCGGGGACAGAAGTCAACAAAGAGCCTGGCATGGGAAGGGTATTCTTCCTGACAAGCAAACTTGAGTGTCTGAGTGTGTCCCCAGGTTGCTCGGGGCTTCTGGGTTGGCCTTGGTCTCCTCCTGTGGGGTAAACGCTCACCATCATCGTTACCTCCCTGAACTCATCTGGTGACTCGGGGTCAGAAGGCAGCTCGACCAGGCCGTCCACGGAGGGCCGCTGGGGATCCCTGCCACCCACGCTCAGCCTACTTTGAGAGCCTCTGTTCGGGTACCCGCGGACCCGGGCTTTCCGGGGCACGAGGAGAGGTGAGGGGCGGCAGACAGGGCCAGCGATCCTCTAGCAGTGGGACTTGCTTGTATGTCAAGCCACACGGTGGACACTTGTTTGGACCGGCTTCTCAGCATGGTTGTCTGCGGATGCCGGGGGTAGCCTAGTTTCTCAGGGGCTGCACCAGGGCCCCAGACTCTTCAGCTATTGGAGACTCCTAGTCCAGATCATCTCCCATCTGGTTTGTCGGGGTGCCTGGCCGGCCTGCCGGGCCCAAAGCTCAGCCCCTCCCGCCTCTATCACTTCCCCCTTGGACTGGAAGCCCTCGGGGTCTGCAAGCTTTGCGCCCTCGCCCTCGCTTCTCCGTGCGTCCCCAGATCAAGGCCTAGGCCAGGGTCCCCCGGGGCTTCGGAGCCGGCTGGGCGGTCGATGGCCCACTCCCTACCCTCCAGTCTGAAAGTGGACCCCGACACGCACACCTCATCCGAGGAACTCATGTCGCCAGTTGGATCAGCCCAGGTTCTGAGCACAAGGTATCCCTTGTGAAGCCAGGAGAGCCCGGCACAAGCCAGCCTCAGGAGCAGGGAGGCCACTGGGGGCGGGGCGTGGTGGGGGGGGCGCCGTTCCCTAAGGAGCCACAACAGACAGCCTCCAACACTGCGGGGCTTCCTGGTGTGCTCCAAACCCGCCTCTGGACCCCGCGGCCTTCTCATTGTTTCCCTTCCCTCAGCCCCCACCAAACATGGTGAGGCAGATATCTCCAATGATCAGTCCCTCCATGAAAACATCAACAAATCAAGCAATAACTATGAAAATCAACTTTATTAGAATTCTGGAAAATAATTAAGCTTTACAGCAACCAAGTAAATGCTTAACCAGGAAAAGGGCAATTTAAGAATTCTATGTAAGAATTGTGGCATTTTTAGTCGTCCGTACCCTGGGACCCCAGCTGGCTCACAGTCTACATTCCCAGTGTGACACTCTGGTCCCTGCTTCTGAACAGAGCCCAGCCGGCTTACCTCAAAGAATTTTGTCTGCTCTAGTCTGTCTGGGGCTAGCCAAAGGGCCGATGCACCTTATTCAGAACTCACTCAGGAAAGAAAAACAGGCACATATTCCTTTAAAACATTGTAAGGCAAACAGTCTGCAGCTTCTAGCAGCAAAACATTATGGTTCATTCATTCAGAAGAGTGCTCAAAGCTTAGGAGGAAAAGCTGGGGAGAGGGGGAAATTAGATCATTCAAAATTGTCCATGTTTACCGGGGAATTTAGAAAGCCATGTGCATGTCCAGGGCTGGATGCATGCTTAGAGAAGTCCTGAAAAGGACCTAGACTTTCAAGTCTGGCTGCTCTCTGGTCTCAGCACAAGCACTGACCAAATCCCTAAGCATAGAACAAATGTGCAAAGACTGCAAGAGGTTTTTCTTGTTCTTCCTCTTTGGGCTTGCTTCTCCTCCTTCTCTTCTTCCTCCTCCACTCCCACCTCCCGCCCCCTCAGGCCCCCAGCATCCAAGGATGTTTCCGCAGAACACTAGCTGAATGAACTAAAGGAACAAAAACCAAGAGATCAAACATGACAAAGAATACAAATTACAGAAATAGTTTAGAACACAACAAATAAAGAGCTACATCCCACACCAAGAAAAAAAAACAACCCTGGAATATGATATCCAGAGTTACCATATTACAATACCCAAAATGGCATTTTTAACAACAAACTTAGCATGCAAAAAATAACACCCCTCCCCCCCAGTATGCCTAATTCACGGAAGATATTAAGAGAAAGTGTGCTTGAGGAAGCACAGACCTTGGACGTAGTAAACAAAGAGGTTCACTTGATTGTCTCAAATATGCTCCAAAAGAGCTAAATAAAAGCAGAAGAATAATACATGACCACATAGACAATATCGATAACAAGACACTAACTACACAAAGGAACCAAACCACAGTTATGGAGCTGAACGTGCAATAACTGAAATGAAAAACGCACCAAGGGGGCCAATTGTAGTGTGGAGTAGGCAAAGGATCAGTGAACTTCAAGAAGGGTCAACTGCAATGATCCAATCTGAGAAGCAGCAAGGGAATTTTTCAAAGCCTTGGAAAAGAAAACCGTAAAAGCTCTGATTCCTGACTGTGGGCTTCCTAACGGGTGGCAAGTGTTGTGGAATAAGGCCCTGCAAATCCTCTCTGCGCTGGGTGCTTCGCATCCACCATTGGCCCTCACAAAGCCCTGAGCTAGGTGCTGTTATGTAGCCCACTTTACAGATGGGAAACTGAGGCTGAGAGACGTGGTTGTCGGTGTGAAAGCGGATGCCTGCAGAGGGACAGCGAGAAAGAGGTGGGACCAGAGCCGGAGGCCAAGACCCTGTGACTCAACGGGCTCCCAAGGAGTCAAAGGACTGGCTTCGGGGCAAACCAAACACCCTCGTCCCCTATTGGTTGGGACCCGAGAGATGGCCAAACAAGGGCTGCGCCGGTTAGCGGGGGCTGGGAGATGCGAATCAATGGGAAGGCAGCGGCGTCAGGAAGGCGGGCCGTTGAGCAGGCCCCAAGCGACCCAATGAGAAGGCTTGGCGTTGAGAAGGCGGGCGTGGAGCACGGGCTGCATTGTTTGAGGTCAGGTGGTGTGGCTCCTGAGGCACAGCACCTCCTTTGTCTTCGCTGCTCCTCAGGTGGGTGTTTGCTGGTCTCTCCTGCTGTCACAAGGGCAGCCGTCTGCCCCCAACCTGGGTGATCGAACCGACGACATGAGTTCCTCCGATGAGGTGTCTGTTTCGGGGGCCGCTTTCGGCCTGGAGGGCGGGGAGCGGGCCGGCGTCTGCCCGGCCAGCCCCGGAGCGCGGGGTCCCGGCCTAGACCTCGATCTGGGGCTGCCGCGGAGCGGCGAGGGCGGGGGCGCGCTTGCAGACCCCGAGGGCTTCGACGACGACGACGACGACGACGAGGAGGGAGGGGGCGTGCTTTGGGGCCGGGAAGGCCGGCCCGGCACCCCGACTGACCAGATGTGGGACGATCTGGACTACGAGTCCCTCCTGCCTGATGAGTCTGTGGCCATCGTGCAGCCGCTGAGCGAGTTGCTTATCCGGGGCATCCGCACACAGCCGTTATCAGAAGGCCGCGACGCCCAAGTGTCCCCTCTTTGGCCGGGCCTAGGGGCAGGGCTCAGTGTTAGAGCCACGCTGACCATGTCTGCCGCCCGTCCCACCTCCATCGTGCCCCGGAAAGCCCGGGCCCGCGGGTACCCGAAAAGAGGCTCTCAAAGTAGGCTGAGCGTGGGCGGCAGGGATCCCCAGCGGCCCTCCATGGAAGGCCTGGTCGAGCTGCCTTGCGACCCCGAGTCACCAGATGAGTTCAGTGAGGTCCCGATGAGGGTGAGCATTTACCCCACAGGACGAGTCCAAGGAGAGCCCGGCAGCCCCGAGGAACCTGGGGACACACCCAGACACGCAAGTCTGCTTGTCAGGAGGAATACACCTCCCGTGCCAGGCTCTTTCTTGAGCTCTGCTCCCCGGGGACTCGCTTCAGACATGGAAAGGCAGGCCTTGGGACAGCTGCACAGCTCTTGCTCTAAGACAATTCAGGGTGTGGTGTCGGGGAAGGCAGGAAGCAGGCCCAGCTTCCCAGGAGCTGCTGCTGCTGCTGTGGGCGGCCTGCCCCGGGCTGTTCCGAGGAAGAAGGTGGCCCAGGAGAAGAAGTGCCTAGGGGCTGCCTCAAACTTGGCCCTGGGGCGAGCCTTCCCTCCATGGGGGCGGAGACTCCCCGCAGTTCCCCTGGAACCAGCCACCCTGCCCCCAGTCGCTGGTGTTGCCCTGCTGGGGAGCTCCAAGAGCTACTCCCTCCTCCCGTCTGGACACAAACCCTCCAAGCACAGCAGCACTGGGAAGAAATCTGCCGTGAGGAAGGCAAAGGATGCCAAGCCTGTGGCCAGAGACGATAATGACCCAAGTAGAGATCCACGCCCAAAGGCCCATGTAAGTAGGCCATCCTCCTCCTGTGTCCCCACACTTCCCCTCCCCGGCACATGCATCTATACTGTCCCTTGTTCAGGGGCTGTCCTTGGGAGTCCACGATCTTTGGGAGGATCAATCAGGGTCATCTTAGTAGGGGCAAACGTCAAGAGAGCACTTAGTATGTGCCAGGCTCTGTTCTTGACACTTTGCATGTTTCCTGCCTCTTCCCCAAAGAGGGGCTGGGCTGGACGAAAGACCCTTTAAAGATTGGGCTGCAAAGCTTGGAGTCTAGACTCATCAGCCTCCTCATTCATCATCCCTAGCCGTTACCAACCCTGCCTGGCAGGCGGCCTGGACTGCCTTAGCATCCCCATGTTTTACCCGGGTCAGGGCTGCCTGCCGGCCCGGGACTGCCTGAGGGAGAAAGTGCTAGTAAGATTATGGCTTCTGAATTCCCCCCCTTGCTGCCCACCTCACCCCAGGCCCTGCACGTCCATGCTCACCCTCACACGCCCTAGCCCAGCTCGGAGAAATTTTTGTTTCAGTTTCCAAGGCCCAGGCCAGGGCAGACTTGCCTGCCCATGCATCGGGGAGAATTCAGCAGTGACGACCCCAACACCAGAGGCCCCCAGGTTCCAGGAAACTCACAGCCCTCGGACTTCCGTCAAGGAGGTGTCAGGCCCAGAGGCCCTGCACCCTCCAGTGAGTCTTGTGGGTTTAGTGGAGCGGAGGGGAGAGGGGTGGAGGAGGGCAGCCTATGGCTCTGTCACTTCTGGGGGCTCAGCCTTGCTCCCAGGCTCTCCGGCCTACCCAGGCAGCTCTTCCACAGGAAACGTTGTGTTGAGAGGGCTGGGGTGGGATCTGTGGGGTGGGGGTGATTTGTAGCACCACCCCAAACTCTGACTCCAGAAGGAGCCTCTCAGCAGAGCAGAGCAGAGCCTTTTATGTTACGTCCTGTTCAACCACACTGTTCCTGCCAGGGGCTGGCTGTGGCTGCAGCTGTGCTACCCTCCAACCCAGAGCCACAATCCTAGGGGGCCACAGGCTCAGAAGGGCTGACACTGGGGAACAGGAACAGGGAAGGCAGGCCCAGAGAGAAGGTGACAGCTGCTAAGACGAGCAGGAGCCAGTTGCTGCCAGCAGAGGGTGATGCTGCCTCACTTTAGACCCCGCTAGGCCCTTGGCACCTCCAGGCTGTCAGGCTTGGAAGCTGGATTCTGTGTTCTCTTTCAGGTGACCAAGAGCCACCTGTCCATGCCCCAAGACCGCAAAGGCAGCAGCAACCACCGGGAGCACAGGGCTGTCCTCGAGTAATGCCTGGTCTGGCTCCTAGAAACCCAGGTCCTGACTAGATGGTGGGAACTGTGTCCAGGTTAAACTGACTTCTGTCTCTTCCCCTCCTCACTGGCATCCCGCACCCCATGGAGAGAGGGCGTGTCCTTTCCACTGAGCATTCCTTGCCGGTCTGGCCACTGGGCTGTGGGCGGTGGGGGATGTAAGGGCCAAGGGCGAGAGGGAGGACAAGGAGAGAGGAGGTCAGAATATGCTGATCATGTCTCTTCCTTTGGTGTCCGCTGTGCTAGTGTGCCGAGCTGGAGAGAGAGATAGACGACCTGGAAGATCGACTAGGTATGATGAACCCCTGGCTTGAGCTAGTGCAGGGACTGGGAGAGACCTAGGTGTCTTCCTGCAGCTGCTGGAGACACGGGGCAGGGATGGGCTCCAGGTGCCGGCGGCATCAGTGGGACCGACGTTCCCGTGGGGAGGAGAACCAAGCAGGCCTGGCCCTGGAGCCTTCTGTGCATTTACAGCCAGGGGAGAGCACGGATAAAAATGTATCTGCTGAGCTCTGTGTACACTTTGCCAAGGAATCCCACAGAGCTCCTTCTCTTAGCACGTTTAGCTCTACCTCATTTATTGCCCCATTTCCCTGCTTGGTATGGCTTCTACGGGTTTTCTTGTTGTTTCTTTGCTTGTTTGTCCTTTAAGCACTTTCTCTATGGTACTGGGTTGCTCCAGCATTGACCAAACACTGGTATATTTTGATCCCGTTTAGATGACATTCCCACGTGTAATTCAGTTGGTGGGTGGGTCGGTCAGTCCTAGGGCTCACTGGACAGGGGCTGCTGAGGTTTCAGGTGGCAGGGCTAGGCGGGTCCCCCCAGGGACCTGGGGGTGGGGTTCTGTATCCCTATGTCTGTTGTGCCTGGTTATGCTCTCTTTTCCAGCTGCCATGGAGTGCCTCCTCGACATGTTCCAGGCCCTTTGAAGTGACAGAGTGAGTGTTACACTACCATACCTGTTCCTGCAAACGTGGTGACTTTGGGGGCCTGTGTCCCGACCCTGACTCTGCTCTATTTGACAGGTTGAACCAAGCATCTTCCTACCAGACAAGCAGCTTGTACCTTTGGAGCCCAGGAGCCGTGGCCAAGCTGGTTCCCTGTGTTTCTTCTTCACCCACGGCTTCCTCTTGGCCCCTGCTCTTGCCCTCACCTCACCAGAGTTTACTGGAAATTATCAAAATAAAGTATCTCCCATATTTGCATATTCTGTGGTCTGCCCTCTTTCTGGGGGAGGGGGCGTTGCGGCAGAGGGAAGGGGTGGGGGTGCTCCTCGATTTTGGAACCTTTGACACCAGGTTACCTGGCATCCTATGCTCTGCCCTCTCCCTGAAGGGCGGCCCGACCAGGATCTGGGTGGCAGCCCTGCGCTCAGGCTCACCGTAGCACCCCGGGTCTGGGCTCTGTAGCATCCCTGCCCAGCCACATTAGCATGCCCTGTTGATGGTCGCAACCAATGTCATCTGATTTTGGGGTCTCATGGTTCTCATGCTGCACTGCTACTGGCCTCTCCCCTTTAGCAGGAGCTAATTGACCTCCTCCCAGAGTTCCCAGCCCTCTTTCCCTTCCTCACTTGGGTCGCTGTCCTCAATTGGCCGCTCTCACCCTTCTTTTTTGTCACGAGCATCCTTGGTCTCCTCTGACCATCCCTGGTCTCCTCCTTGGTTGATGCCCGCGGCCTTCCCCAGGGTTATTGCAGCAGGTGTTAAAGAGCCGGGTTGAGCTCAGCCTCCCCCTCGGGAGCCCCGGCCTCCTCCTGGAGTCATTCTCTCCCTCTGGTGCAGCGACGCACACGCATAGCTCGCCCAGAAACCGGCCCATCATCCTCAGTCCCTCTTTCACCCTCACCTTGGAAACTCAGTTACCAAATCCTGTCAGTTCTCCCACCTTAGATTCGGTGGAGGGGTGGACGCAGGAGCCACATCCTGGGGCATGGTGGAGTGAAAGCAGGGCTCCATGGGACATGGAAAAAGAGAGCTGGCTGGTCTCTGGGCTGCAGGGTGGGGAACTGAGTACCGTCTGGTGCCTCGGGTGCATGCTGGGGAAACTGCCCACTGGCAACTAGGACAGATGGCCTAGGGGTGAGACCTTCCACGTCCCTCACGTCCTAGGCAGCCAATCGCCCCTTCTCCTGCCCGATGGGCTCCACAGTCTCGACTTGGACAAGGCCAGTTAGTTTCCAGGAAGGTGTGCATGCTAGGTCTGAATGTGCTTGGACGGTCCCCGTCAGATACCGTCCGGCCACCCCCATGCCACAGACTTTGCTGGACGCGATGTTTCCGTGTCCCAGCTCAATCTTCCAGACTGCCTCCTGAGACCACATGAGATTCTGTCTGAGCTCCCTGTTCTGATGTCACCCTCACTGCCAGCTGGGATCGCCTCCTTCCTTCAGCCAGGATCCCAGGCTGGGCGGGCCTGACACTCAGAGGGACAGATTCCTGTGTGAGTGAGGCGAGTGCAGGATCCGCCAGCTCCCATCGCCCAGAGACTGGGTGTTTACCAGACAAAGAGGGCACAAGGGCAGACACCATCCGGGGTTAGCGTGTGCAGGGAGGGATCGTGTGTCTGTGTGTCTGTCTGTGTGCTTGTGGATCTAATCGGGGATGATCTCCCTGGAGGGAGAAAGAGCTGATTCAGGGAGCGGGGGCAGTGTGGTCAAGGATCCGTAAGGGATCAAAACAGCGAAAGCAAGGGTGGGATGTACCTTTCACAAGAGGTGTTCTCCAAGTCCGAAAAACACACAGGAGCGCATAGAGAGGGATGAAGTGGAAATGGCCAAGCCCGGTGACGGGCGCCAGGGCTCCCAGAGTGCTGGAGTCCCCGGAGTAGGCTCTTGATCCTCTGTGCGATGAATATGAGGTCTCGAAAACCCTGTGCGTGTGGATGGAATGATAACGTGAAGGCTGGCTACCTGAGAGTAGGTGGGACGTGCCTCCCCTGTGAAGCAAAGGGCTCCCGTGGAAGACTGCCAGGGTGTGAGTCGACGGGGACACGGGTAGGATGGGTGCACTGAGGATGGAAACTAGGGAAGAGGGACTGCACTTGGAAATCTATTCAGGCGTGGTGCCAGCCCTCCCCCCTCTTCTCACTCTGCCTCCCTTCTGTGCCGGCTGGTATGAGCTCAGGGAGACGGCCCATCACGTGTGTGCTGGGACGATCACTGACCTCAGAGGCGGAAAGGAACATGAGTGGGGACTTAAACCATCCGCTTCAAACCCTCACTTGAGAGGGTGGGCTTGATTC
The DNA here is from genome assembly GCF_041146395.1 of Eulemur rufifrons. Lineage (NCBI taxonomy): Eukaryota > Metazoa > Chordata > Mammalia > Primates > Lemuridae > Eulemur > Eulemur rufifrons. Next base: position 90,642,716 of record NC_091012.1, read on the forward strand.
CGCAGGCTGAAACTTTGACCCTGAGCAAGTGGTTCTTTCATAGAAGGATAACAGAGCGGGCTGGCGTCTGGGTGCAGACTTTGGCATAGATTTTCAACTGGGGATTCTGACACCTATAGACGTAGGGTGCTACAGTGAGTCTGAGCACAGGGCAGCCACCCAGATCCTGGCCCAGACGCTGTACGGTAAGCTGGTGGGGCACAGGGTGCTAGGGTACCGGGCTTCAAATGCTCGATAATGGAGCAGGAACCCTACCCATCGCCTCCCCCGCAACGAGCTCTCCCCCCAGAAACCAGGCAGACCACGGAATATGACAATATGAGACCTACTTTAATTTGATAATTTGCTGTAAGCTGGGCTGAGGTGAGGGCAAGAGCAGGGGGCTGAGAGGAAGCCGTGGGTGAAGAAGAAACAGAGGGAACCAGCTTGGCCGCGGCTCCTGGGCTCCAAAGGTACCACGACCTGAATTAAACATGGGCATGTCTTGTAAAAGGGAACAAAATATACCAGTGTTTCGTCAACGGTGGGGCACCGCAGAACCGTTGAGAACGTGTTCAAAGGACAAACAAGCAAGGAAACAACAAGAAAACCCGTACAAGCCATACCAAGCAGGGAAAGGGGGAAATAAATGAGGTAGCCCTAAACGTCCTAAGAGGAGCTCTGCGGGCTTCCTAGGCAAAGTGTACACGGAGCTCAGCGGATACATTTTATCCGTGCTCTCCCCTGGCTGTAAAGGCACAGAAGGCTCCAGGGCCAGGCCTGCTTGGTTGTCCTCCCCACGGGAACGTCGGTCCCCCTGATGCCGCCGGCACCTGCAGCCCATCCCTGCCCCCTGTGTCCAGCACCTGCAGGAAGGTATGGTGGTCTGGCTGGTTGGTGCCGGTGCGCCTGTTCAAGGCCCTTGCAGGATCCCGAGGCCCAAAGCAGCCCCCTCCCCTTCCCGGGCTTCCACCCCACCCCCTTCCCGGTTGGCCCCCGGGCATGAGCAGCCATGGCAGGCTGCATCCCTGAGGGGAAAACCTAGGGGCGCTTCCTGGAGCTGTGACGGGGCGAGTTTCCAGGACCCTGTGGCGGCGGCGAGCCGGCGCCAGAACCCGACCTCCGGTCCGAGCCCAAGCCGGAGCCTGACCTGGTAGCAGCTGAGGCGGCCGAGGCTTCGGTTGAGGAACCCGGGGAGGAGGCGGCCTCGGTGGCCGCGACGGAGAGGGAGCAGGAGCAAGACCCAGAGGCCGAGGAGGAGGCGGCGGCGGCAGCCCCGGGGCACTCGGCCGTGCTGCCCGCGCCGCAGCCCCAGCTGCCGCCTTTGCCCCCACGACCGCGGCCGCTGTCGGAGCGCCTCATCCGCGAGGAGGTGGAGGGCGAGAGCCTGGACCTGTGCCCGCAGCAGCTCTACAGACAGGTAAGGAGCGGGGCTTGGCTGGGGGGGCCCACTGTGCCCGCCGCGCCGGCCTCGGACGCGGCCCCCTCGGCCCCTTAAACTGCTCTCTTTTCTGCTCCTTTCCCCGGATCCGCGCCTGCCGCCGCTGAAAGCGCCCCCGCTGCTCGGACACGGGGCTCGGCTGCGAACTGCCCACGCCCGCCTCGGCCCCCGCGCCTCCCGCCCGGCCTCGGAGCCGCTCTCTGGGCCCCCCGCGCCTCCCGCCCGGCCTCGGAGCCGCTCTCTGGGCCCCCCGCGCCTCCCGCCAGGCGCCGGCCCCTTCATCCCCCTTCACCTCTGCCGCCCGCTTCTTGCTTCACTTCACACACCCTCTCCTCTTCCTGCCTTGGATGGTCCTTCCTCCCAGTCTTGAGCTCCCTCTTCTTCCCAGCTCCCCCTTCCTCCCACCTAGCCTGTCTTTTCCCAGGCTGGGTCCCTTGTTGTCTGGTGGCGGAGAGATGCGACTCCTGTCTAGGCTGGGCTGCCAGGTGCCTCCTGCGTAACTGCAACAATGATAATATCCAAATGGGCAGATACTGGAGTAGATTTTCCCTTAGGTGCTCAATGTTCGAAGTGAAGAGCTCTTTAGATGGCTTCATACACGGGAGCCTAGTATCTTAGTTTAAAGACATTTCACAGCTCATAATTGAGGCAGCTGGGAAGGAATTGGGGAGGGAAGGGTAAGCAAAATTGTGCAAGCGAGCCTTCAGGTGAAAGACAGAGTCATACTTGGTTAAAGTGGAAGCCAGGCCGTTTCGATAAAAGTGCAATTAGGGGCAGTATTTTCAGTCCATTAAAGTAGATGGGGTGGGGAGAAAGCAGATGGCTTAGCTACACAGATGCAAGTCTAACATAGGAAGGTCAAGGCTTTGCCTTTCAGCCCAGTTCTGGTTCTCATGGGCCTGAAATAGAAACGGTTTACAACTGGGTTTCTTTTTAAATGGAATGGTTCTGAAATAATGACAGAGGAGAATACCAACAAGTCTCTGAAAACACTGGTAACCCTGGGAATCTTTTTACCATTCAGCTGTTAGTCGTAATGAAAGGTGTTACTCTGGCCACCCAGAAAGTTTAGTACTGCATGATTCGCTGTAATTAAGTTCAAACTCACTTCTTGGATTGTCTCAAAAGCCTAAATAAAAGAAGGGCCTGGTCAAAAAACAAACAAACAAAAAGTACTGTGGTCTGTCCCAGGCCCTGCCCCAGCCCCAGCCAGGGGTTCATCATACCTAGTCGCTCTTTAAGGTCGTCTACCTCTCTCTCCAGCTCGGCACACTAGCGCAGCAGACACCAAAGGAAGAGACATGATCAGTATATTCTGGCCTCCTCTCTCCTTCACCTCCCTCTCGCCCGTGGCCCTTACATCCCCCACCGCCCACAGCCCAGTGGCCAGACCGGCAAGGAATCCTCAGTGGAAAGGAGGCGCCCTCTCTCCGTGGGGTGCGGGATGCGGGTGAGGAGGGGAAGAGACACAAGTCAGTTTAACCTGGACACAGTTCCCACCATCTAGTCAGGACCTGGGTTTCTAGGAGCCAGACCAGGCATTACCCGAGGACAGCCCTGTGCTCCCGGTGGTTGCTGCTGCCTGTCCTGTCTAGGGGCATGGACAGGTGGCTCTTGGACACCTGAAAGAGAACACAGAATCCAGCTTCCAAGCCTGACAGCCTGGAGGTGCCAAGGGCCTAGCGGGGTCTAAAGTGAGGCAGCATCACCCTCTGCTGGCAGCAACTGGCTCCTGCTCGGCCCAGCAGCTGTCACCTTCTCTCTGGGCCTGCCTTCCCTGTTCCTGTTCCCCAGTGTCAGCCCTTCTGAGCCTGTGGCCCCCTAGGATTGTGGCTCTGGGTGGGAGGGTAGCACAGCTGCAGCCACAGCCAGCCCCTGGCAGGAACAGTGTGGTTGAACAGGACGTAACATAAAAGGCTCTGCTCTGCTCTGCTGAGAGGCTCCTTCTGGAGTCAGAGTTTGGGGTGGTGCTACAAATCACCCCCACCCCACAGATCCCACCCCAGCCCTCTCAACACAACGTTTCCTGTGGAAGAGCTGCCTGGGTAGGCCGGAGAGCCTGGGAGCAAGGCTGAGCCCCCAGAAGTGACAGAGCCATAGGCTGCCCTCCTCCACCCCTCTCCCCTCCGTTCCACCAAACTCACAAGACTCACTGGAGGGTGCAGGGCCTCTGGGCGTGACACCTCCTTGACTGAAGTCCGAGGGCTGTGAGTTTCCTGGAACCTGGGGGCCTCTGGTGTTGGGGTCGTCACTGCTGAATTCTCCCGGATGCATGGGCAGGCAAGTCTGCCCTGGCCTGGGCCTTGGAAGCTGAAACAAAAATTTCTCCGAGCTGGGCTAGGGCGTGTGGGTCTGTGCATGGATGTGCAGGGCCTGGGGTGAGGTGGGCAGTAAGGGGGGGAATTTGGAGGCTATAATCTTATTAGCACTTTCAGCCTCAGTCAGCCCCATGCAGGCAGGCAGCCCTGAGCCAGGGAAAACAGGGGGAGGCTGGGACAGCCCAGGCCCCCTGCCAGGCAGGCTTGGGGAACAGGTAGCAAGGAGGGGTCAGGAGGCTCATGAGTCTACACACCCAAGCTTTGCAGCCCAAACTTTAAAGGGTCTTCCGATGCAAACCCGCTGCCAGCCCAGCTCTTCCCTGGGGAGGAGGCAGGAAACGCGCAAAGGGTCAAGAGCAGTGCCTGGCACGAACCAAGTCCTACTCTCTTAATGTGTGCCCCTGCTAAGATGACCCCAATCGGGTGTCCTAATGACTGACGACTCCCAACGACAGGCCTTGAGCAAGGGACAGAGTAAAGATGCGTGTGCCGGGGAGGGGAAGTGTGGGCAGACACGAGGAGGATGGCCCACTCACTTGGGCCTTTGGGAGTGGATCTCTATTTGGGGATCTCTGCCGGCAGGCTGGGACTGCTTTGCCACAAATTTCTTCCCACGCTGCTGTGCTTGGACTGTTTGCAATGGCATGTAGTTGGAATCATATAGTCTGTAGCCTTCCCAGATTGGCTTCTTTCACTTAATGATATGCGTTTAAGTTTCCCCCATGTCTTTTCATAACTTGATAGCTCACTTCTTTTTAGCACCAGATAACATTCCACTGTCTGGCGGTACTATAGTTCATTTATCCATTCACCTACCAAAGGACGTTGCGGTTCCTTCCCAGTATCGGCAATTGTGAATAAACCTACTGTAAACTTCCATATGCATATTTTTGGTGCACAGGTTTTCAGATCACTTGGGTAAATTCTAAGGAACATACTTGCTGGATTGCATTGCAGGAGTATGTTTAGTGTCGTGAGAAACTGCCAAACTGTCTTCTAAAGCGGATTTTGCCTCGCCACCGGCAGTCAGTGTTGCTCTACATCGTCAGCAGCATTTAGCGTTGTCAGTGTTTTGCAATTTGGCCATTCTAATATGTGTGTTGTGATATCTGACTGTTGTTTTAACTTGGAATTCCCTGATGATACAGGATGTTGAACATATTTCCATATGCTTACTTGCCACGTATCTCTCTGATAAGGTGCCTCTTCAGGTCTTTTGCCTATTTGTAAATCAGGTTGTTTGTTTCTTATTACTGAGTTTTAAGTATTCTTTGTATATTTTGTATAATAGTCCTTTATCAGATATGTCTTTTGCAAATATCTTCTCCTAGTCTGTGCCTTGTCTTCTCATTCTTTGACATTGTCTTTCACAGAGCAGAAGTTGTAATTTCAGTGAAGTCTCATTCTTTCTTTCATGGATCACGCCTTTGGTGTTGTAATAAAAAGTCATCACCATACCCGAGGTCATAGAGGTTTTCTCCTATGATATCGTCTAGAAGTTTTATAGTTTTGCAGTTTGCATTTGGCATGTGGTCAATTTTAAGTCAATTTTTGTGAATGCTGTAATGTCTATGGCTAGATCCACTTCTTTTGCATGTGGATGTCCAGATGTTCCATCGCCCTTTGTTGAAAAGACTATCTTTGCTCCATTGTGTTGCCTTTGCTCCTTTGTCAAAGATCAGCTGACTATATTCACGTGAGCCTCCTTCTCCCATCCAAGTACTAAGTAGGCCCGACCCTGCTTAGCTCCCGAGATCAGATGAGATCCGGCGTGTTCAGTGTGGTGTGGCCGTAGACACATGTAAGCCTATTTCTGGGCTCTCTATTCTGTCCCATTGATCTCTTTAACTACTCTTGCACCAGGACCACACTGTCTGAATTACTGTGCCTTTATAGTAATCATGGAGAAAAAACATTTAGTCTTTCACGAATAGTATGTCAGCTGTAGTCTTCACAGATATCCTCAATTAAAGACGTTCTCCTTAATCCCTAGTTTTCTGAGAGGTGTTTATTTTTTAATCATAAATCGTTGGTGAATTTCCTCAAAAGCTTTTTCTACATCCATTGAGGTGATCGTACAGCAGTTCTTTAGTTTGTTAATAGGGTCAATTACGTTCACTGGGACAAAGAGGTGATAAGAAAGAAGACAAATAGCAAAATGGTAGTTTTGAATCTACTTCAATAACTACATTCAATGCAAATTGTCTAAACACATCAATGAAAAGCCAGAATGTCAGATTACATTAAAAAAAGAAACCAAACTCTCGTCTGTCTGTAGGAAATCTACTTTAAATATAATATCATAGATAGGTTACATGTTAAAGGATAGGACGAGGTATACCATGCAAACACTAACCCAAAGAAAACCAAAGTGGCTACGGTGACAATTGAGACAGTAGAGTTCAGGAATATTGCCTGGGATAAAAAAGGATGTTACAAAAGACTAAAGGGGGCAAAATTCACCAAGAAAATTTTAAAATTCTAAATTAATATTCACCTAACAACAAAGCTTAAAAACGCTTCAAGCCAAAGTGATACAACTGAAAAGAGTAATTATTCAATTTCACAAGTATACTTCGAGACCTGGACATTCTTCTATGGATCATCAATAAGATAAGTACATGGAAAACCAGTAAGCATATAGCAGATCTGAACAACACTATCAACCAACTTTACCTATTTCACAATTATACAACTCTCAGATGAACAACAGCAGAATAAGCATTCTTTTCAGGTACAGTCGGGGCATTTCCCAAGAGGGATCACGTCTGCACCACAAAACAAACCTCCAAAATTTAAAATAATTATAATCATACAAAGCATATTCTTTGACCAAAATAGTACTAAACTAGAAGTCAATAACAGAACAATATCTGGGACATCCCCAAATATTTGTAAATCAAACAGCACACTTCTTTTTTAATATCTATATTTGTTTTCTAATTTCAAAATATCAATGGGTTTTACAAAGGTAGTTGTTACATGGATAGATTTTGTAACGCTTGAGTCAGGGCTATAAGTGTGCCCATCACCCAAATAGTGTTCATTGTACCCGTTACGTAGGTTTTTGCCCTGCCCCTCCTCCCCCCTCCCCCTGCCTCTTTTCCAGTGACTTTTACTTTCCTCTGTGCACATGTGTGCCTGTCGGTTACGTCCAATTTATTACAGCGTACGTGTGGTGTTTGTTTTTCCATTCTTGAGGTACTTCACTCAGGATAATGAAACACCACCCTTCTTAATAAATAATGGGTAAAAGCAGATACAACAAGGAAAAATACAAATTGTTTTTAATGAATGAAAATGAAAACACAAGGTATCGAAATTTGTGTGGTGCAGCTAAAGCAGTACTTAGGGGGAAATTTATAAAATTAAATGCTTATATTAAAAAAGAAGAAAAGTCTCCAATCAATGATCTAAGTTTCTGCCTTCAGAAACTAGAAAAGGGAGAGCAAGTGAATCCAGAGTAAGCAGAAGGAAGTAAAAAGTAAAGATCAAACCAGAAACTAGTGAGAAAACAATAAAACAGCAGAACAGAATCACCAATTATGGATGGTTATTGGAAAGGAAAAGATCAATAAAATTGCTAAGTCTCCAGGCAGATGGATAAGAAAACAGAGAAAAGAAATGAAATAGCAACATCAGAATGAAAAGGGGAAGATCATGGCAGATCCTAAAGGCACTAAGCGTATAATAAGGAAACGATCATGACTTTGTTTGATGTTAAGAAACCAGTAGTAGAAAGGAATTTTCTTAAGCTGATAAAAGTATCTACAAAGAAACGTGGTATTTACTGGAGAAATGTTGAGAGGATTTAAGATCAGGAATAAACCAGGATGTGTGCTCTTACCGCTTCTATTCATCATTGCACTAGAACACGTAGGCAGCATAGTATGGCAAGACAAATAGATGGAAAGCAAAGAGTTTGAAAATAAGGGACTATAATCTCTCCTTATTTGTGGGTGACTTGATTGTGTCCCTAGAAAAGTCAAATGAATGAACAGATAATTCATGGGAATCAGTGAAAGTATTTAGCCACGTTGCTGGACAGAGTCAATATACAGAAACCGAGTGTATGTCTAAATAGCATGAACACAGAGAAGATGAATTTTTAAAGTCCAGTTGATGATAATATCTAAAGTACTTAAAGTACATAAGAATAAATCTGATGAAAGATGTACGTGACCTCTCTGTGGAAAATAGTAAAACTTTATTGAAAGACCTAACTAAAAGGAGGGATATTCCATGTTCTCAGATTGGAAGAGTCAATTTTTTTTTTTTTAATATTTTTTTTTTACATTTTTTTTTTTATTTTTTAAAACAAATTTAATTGTGCACATTTAAAGTATACAACATGATGTTATGGGATACATATATATAGTAAAAGTGTTACTATAGTCATGCAAATTACTGTATACATCATCTCATACAGTTACCCATAATTTTCATTTTTATGGCAAGAGCTGATAAAATCTGCTCATTTAGCATGAATTCCAAATATGGTACAATTTTATTACCTGTAGTCCTCATGTTGTACATTAGATCTCTAGACTTGTTCATCCTATATATCTTCTATCCTCTGAACTATATCTCTTACTATTTCTTCCTTACACATCGCCACTTATAACTACTGTTTTGTTCTCTACCTCTGCATATTTGAATTTTTTTTGTTTGTTTGTTTTATTTCATTTTTTTTCATTCTTTTTTTTTTTTTCTTGTTAGATACAGTATGTCCTCATAATGTATACATTATTTGGAAGAGTCAATTTTATGAAGATGTCAGAACTCACCAAATTGAGCTATGGATTCAGTGCAATCCTGATCAAAACACCAACAGGATATTTGTGGAACATGACAAACAGATTCTAAAATGTATGTAGAAGTACAAAGAGCCGAGAATGACCAAGATTCTCTCATGAAGAACAACAAGGTGGGAGGACTTGCTCTAAAAGATGATAAGTTTTCTTTGCCACACCGTTTTGGAGACAAGTGTGATAAAATTGATTATAGCTACTGAAATGAAGAAAGTATAGCATTGGCTCAAAAATGGACGGGTAGACTAATATTCTCACATAGATAGACACTTAAGTTCTGACAGAGAAGGCATCACAGAGCGTTGAAAAGAGGACGGCCTTTTCATTACAGAGTGCAGGGACACCTGGGTGCGGGCCGGAGAAGAAAAGGAAACGGACTCCTGCCTTAAACCACAAACAAAAATTAATTCCAGGTGGCTCTAAAAGCTAAATGTGAGGAAGAGACGATAGAAGAATATCTTCATGACCTTGGGGTAGGGAAGGATTCCATAAAGAAGACAGAAAGAGAACCCAACTATATGTTTAAAAATTTTTTTAAATTCTAGCACATTAAAATTAAGCACTAGGATGTCCTAGATTTACTTTGACATGCATGAAAAACGAGATGAATTGATGAATGAAGGATGGATGCATGGACGTGTGATAAACAAGTGTAATGAAATGTTAACAGTGGAACCTCGATGATGGGTGCACTAAATGCTTACAACTTTTCTGTGTGTTTGGAGCTTTTCATTAAAAAATGCTGTGTAAAACTTTTTAAAAGTGTATCTTCTCATTAAAAGGTACAATAGAAGGAGCACAGGCAAGCTACCAACTAAAAGAAGATAATTCTCTATCACGAGAAGGCATCAGAGAATTAAAATATAGACTACAAGGAGAACTCCCACAAATGAGCAGGCAACTACCCCAAGGGGAAATGAGCGAAAGATAGTCAACAGACACCTCATAGAAAAGAAAACCGTAAAGGCCAATACGTGTGAAGAGATGCTCCGTCTCATTACTAATCAAGGAAACTACACATTAAAACCACAGTGAGATACCATTTCACATTCATCAGATAGACAAAAACTTTGTAGTTTCATAACATCAAATGCTGAGGAGGATGTAGAGAAACAATTAAACATCCTTGATACGAGTGTAACTTAGCACAGTCACTTTGTAAGAAATCTGGCATCATCTGGCAAGCTTGGAAATCTGCCTCCCAGCCACCAAGTCCACTCCGAGGTATAAACACTGAAACACGAGTTTGAGGTTGTAGTGAGCTATGATGACGCCACTGCACTCCAGCCTGGGTGACAGAGTGAAGGAAACAAACAAATAAAAAAACCGAAAGAAAGAGAGAGAGAGAGCGAGCGAGAAAAGAAATGATGAAGACCAGTTCGGGAGAGAGGTTACCTCTGAGAAGGGTGAAGGCAATAGGATCAGGAGGGAGAACACAGGGGACTTGTAAGGTGATGCTAGTGTGTGAAAACCCACTTCCGTAAATGCTCGCTGAGGGAATGAATGACGCCGAAATGTGTAACTCTAGCTCTGACCCCCTCTCTGGAGCCACTGAAGCACATTTCTGAGAGAATTCTGCATATCCTTCGCGAGCACCTCAAACTGGACAGGTGCAAACACCAACCCCATCATTTCCCATCTAAACTTGCTCAACTTCCTATGTCCCTGTGAATCTTAGTTGTCCTTGACTCCCGCCTCCCTGTGCTGGCCAAGGAAACCTGCCCCTCAGATCTCCTGCTGCAGAGAGCACAGGTGATTGACAAGCCCCACCTGCCCCTTCTCTGGGTCCCCCGCTGACTCTGCACCAAGAGGACCCCTCCTCTGGGCAGCTGCCAGCCAGTGACCGAGCGTGGCAGGGGTCCGTGGCTGTGGGAAGTGGACTCCTCGAACTGGCAGCTGAGGCTGGGGACTTGGCATCAGCCCGGATGAAACCATGTCAGAGCTGACCTGCATCTGAGATCCCTAGCTGACCCTCCTTCCCCCCACGTCTCTCTTCCAGGCATGAGATCTGCATCGCGCACTCTCAGGACTCTCCCCGCCTGCTCCTGCTCCTTCCCCCTTTATCCCGCAGGTGCAGGTTCCCCACAGTGATCTCCCACATCCAGCCACGTCTTGGCCTCTATACTTCTGGAGGACGCAAACTCACAAAAGTGGTCCCAGGAGTGTCTGGGGGCTCACTCACCACCACCAGGACGCCAAAGAGGATCCCATCGCGAGTGTTACGTGGGGCATGGATAATCTCTGGTCCCAAAGTGACCTCCTGCTGGCTTGAGGCTTCACACTCGGTTACCTGGGCAACACCCCCGTGCAGGGACTCACCCTCCTCCATCCGTGAGATGATTCGGGCCTTGGAACAGTAGGGAGGGAAGAACGTCTGCAGGGATGGTGGGAGCAGCTGGTGATGGCTAAGTGGTGCCGACACCCTGCAGAGGGATAATGAGAAACGTTACCACACGCTTAAGGGCTAAGTGTAAGAGCCAGAAGGCCTCCTGGCTGGCTTACAGGGAGGCCCTTACCTCCTGCAGAAGAGGAGCAGACACAACTGAGGACAGGAGCCCCGTATCGGCTTGATTTGACAGCAAGATACTCGGGACTCCAGAGAAGTTTACATCTTCAACCAGCGCAGGCCCTGGTATGTGAAGGTCGGGGCCCTGTTTGGAACAACCTAGGCTCCTGAACTATGCCATGGGGAAGGCTGGATGGAGAGTGCAGCCTTCCTCCCCTAGGGAGCGCCAGGGCGTGTGCTGTGCTGGCAGAGGCTACAGAGCCCTAGGCCCTACAGGGCCACAGGCGCCGCCCTCAGGGCCTGCCCCCATCTCCTCTCCATAACCTGGCTGGGTAATGCGCACCTGACGCTAAGGGAGAGGAGAGATTACACACCAAGGAAGCTGCGGGGAAGAGCTAGCCTGTACTGGCGGGAGCCAGGGGAACTGCCCTGGGGCTGGGGTTTGAGGGCGCCGGATCAGGGGGCTGGAATGTAAGGCTGGATAAGCAAGTTTTCCTGAGGGGGCTACTTGCTCCTGTCATAGGAGCAAGTTAACACCCTGGCAAGGACTCCAGGAAAGGGAGGAAATCCACTGCCAGGCTGACCCTTAGAATCTCTGGGAAAGTCATGGCCCACGTGAACAGAAATGGAAGTGCCTGCCTGGGACTGGCAGACGGCAGAGGGAGGGATAAAAAGGTTGAAAGATGCAGCCGCCCTGGAGCGGATGGAGAATGGGAGGCCAGCGAGCCAGCCTGAGGGCTATGTTCCACGGTAGCGCCCAGGGGACACACCACTCGCCAAAGCCACAGGCAGTGTTCTGGTGAGAGGGGCCGGAGCACGACTAAGGAGGTCGGTGGTTGCCCTCCTCTGCAGGCCAGTGGGGACGGGGCAAGGAATGTGGTCCCAGGCCTGGGCTCATTACCACCATTCACGCAAGGTTGGGGCCCCGACAGGATAGAAGGCAGGGCACGGCTCTTACCCAACCGACGCCAGGAGACTAGTCTGCAGTAACAACCGGCAAAGTCGGCGGGGGCAGTCACGAGTGCTTGACCCACAGGAAGCCAGAAAGATTGTTCACACACACGGCCCCCTAGCTGCAACTGCAGCCAGAAAACAGCAAGAATGCAGGAGCAGGAGGGTGGTCATCCGGAGAACGAGCCACGAACCCCTGCTCAGTTCCTGGTCCTGGACAACTTTCAGACCAGCCCCATTGACTGAAGAGGCGGATGAGTCCCGAGGAGGAAGGACCTGGAAACGAGGCGGTGAGGATCTACTGTCACCATGCCGTGGTCCCTCCCTAAAGAGACAAGACTGCCGTCTCCTCCTCGAGGTGACTGTACACTGGGGAAAGGGGGATAGCCAAGATTTCTAGGACTATTGGAAACAGGGCCTGAGATGACATAGATCCTGGTGGTCCAAGGTGTCACGATGGGGCTCTGGTAATAAAAGCAGCTGGGGATAGAGACGGGTTCACAGAGAGTCAACTGGCTCCCAGGACCTACACGGTGGTTCTTTCTCCTGTCCCCACATCAGTGCTGGTAAATGATATATTTGGCAATTGGAGCAATAACTCCCAGCCTGGGGCGCTGGCCAGCGTGGTGGGGAACACCGTATGGAACCACTGAAACCGGCCCCCACCTCAGATCAAGAAATTAAGTCCAAACCAGTATCACCTGTGGAAAACAATATGGAGATACCTTAAACAGATCCAAGTAGACCTCCCATTGGATCCAGCAATCCCATTATTGGGCATCTACCCAGAAGAACAAAAGTCATTCTATAAAAAGACACCTGCACCCGAATGTTTATAGCAGCACAATTCACAATTGCAAAAATGTGGAAACAACCCAAATGCCCATCAATTCATGAATGGATTAGGAAAATATGGTATATGTATACCATGGAATATTACTCAGCTATAGGAAATAACGGTGATATGGCATCTCTTTGGTTCTCCTGGAGAGAGTTGGAACCCATTCTATTAAGTGACGTATCCGAAGAATGGAAAAATAAGCACGACATGTACTCACCAGTACATTTGGGAATAACACCAATTGGGTATCGGACAGAGGTGGGGGCTGGGGGGAAGGGATGTGTGTATACCTACTTGATGAATGCGATGCGCACTGTCTGGAGAATGGACACGCTTGAAGTTCTGACTGGGGGGATGGGAGTGGGGGGAGGGGATGGGTGCATACCTACGTGATGAGTGCGATGTGCACCGTCTAGGGAATGGACACGCTTGAAGCTCAGACTCGGGCGGATGGGGGAGCATGGACGATATATATAACCTGAACTTTGGTACCCCCATAATGAGCTGAAATAAAAAAAAAACCAGTATCAGATCCTGGTGCAAGTCTGGGGGCTCACAGAGATTAGTGCCACCACCAAAGATCTATGGGACTCAAGGGAAGAGGAAGTAACAGGGTCGCAGGGATGAAGAGAGCGGAGAAGGGTGAAAACGTTTTAGGATTCTCGCGATGGGAGAGGGAAGGAGCAAGGGAATGAAAATGAGGAGAGGTACACCAGAGGCTTCAACTGGGCTGATCGTGATGTTTCTTAAGACCGGTGGTGGGTACGGGAGATTTTGCTTTGGTTTTCGTTGTCCTTTTTGACATGGCTGAAACAGTGCACCGTGTCTTTAGAAGTCACTGCAAGGAGTGTGAAAAGGAGCTATGCAGACACAGGCAGGGATTGTGGAGGGCCTGTCAGACGTGGACGATGTGGAGGGCCTGTCAGACGTGGACGATGGCAGTTTTCTGGCAGACCCAATCGACCCTGCTCTGTAACCCCCAGCAGAGTAGGCTTCTCAGGTGTCGATCCAGGAAACCAGGGACCTGACTTCCCGCGGGCAAGAGTTCAGACACCCCAGGCCTCTACTGGAGTCCAGTCAGAGTAGGACGTACAAGGCAGAGGTAACGGAAAAGACAGGTGAACATGAGTGGGAAAGCGAGGAAGGAAGGCGTGAAAGGAATGAGTCTGAAGGAAAGGTATGAGAGGCTGCTGGAGTAGGGTTGGCTGGCAAGGAAAGGAAATTCTAACACTCCAGGGCCTCAGGGAAACCAAGGAAGGGAGCACTCCCCACATATCAGGACTGCTCAGCTCAGGGAAGCTGGGGACCGGTAGCTCCAGGGGCAACATGACAGAAAATTGGCATGCCACCACCACCACCGTGAGACCTTTGTCGTGTGTCCTTTCCAGGCTTCAAAGGAAAACAAAAAAACATGTCATTTTACTTACACCTGTATGTATTTCCAAATGACACACAGGATTGCTTTGGGTTTTTCAGTTTACAAATGTACATGCAAATCTATGCATTGTTCTGCAACTTGCTGCATGCGGTCATCAGAGTTTTTTGAAGTCTGTTAACACAGCCTCGTGTGTTGCTCTGGACTGCTGAGATTTAACCTACTGGACGCATATGCCCACGTTGCATCCGTCCACTCCTTGACTGATGGGAATTTAGAGCAGTACCCGATTTTCCCTTCACCGACATCCTTGTGCATGTGTCCTTGTACACTACACCTACCAGCGTTTCTGCAGAAGATGTACCCGGCAGGTCTGCCAGGTCATTGAGGGAGTGGGTGTTTTGCAGTTTAAAGGGTCTCTGCTCACAGGGGTTGCACTAGTTTGCAGTCCCACCAGCAGTGTATGAGTGTTCCTGTCTCTCCACACCCACGCCAACATGTATTGTTTTGGGTTTTTGTGATAAAGGCCATTCTTATTGGGGTTAACTGATATCTCATTGTGGTTTTGATTTGCATTTCTCTGATGATTAGGGATGTTGAGCATTGTTTCATATGTTTGTTAGCCATTCTTATACCTTCTTTCGAGAAGTTTCTATTCATGTCATTTGCCCACTTTTTGATAGGGTTGCTTGATTTTTTCTTGCTGATTTTCCTGAGTTCTAAATAGATTCTTGTTATCAGTCCTTTATCTGATGTGTAATATGCAATAGAGAGAAATTTGTTGGCAGAAACATTAAAGTACAGAGCTAAATTATTTAATCTGTCAGTGAAATAAGGAAGAATAAGTAGTGCCTAAATTTGGTAAAAGTAAGAATTCAGTGGAAAAACTTCAGCTAAATGAGCAAAGTTTATGTTTAATTTTATATTTTCACTGTTTCCTGTGAGTGTAAATCCAGGTCCTCTACTGTGATATACAACTTCCAATGCAATGGCTGTTATTTTTAACCTTAAGGCTATACTGTTACAAGACTTATATTTTCTAAAATATTAGCTTTGGCAAATTGTATTGTTCACTTAAAGTTTTAAACTAATTTTGGTGTAGGAATTAGAAATTGCTCACTAACTTTTTCACAATTAACCATTTAACTCACAATGACCTTGGTAATCTTGCCATAATTAAACTCAACAATTGAAAAAATGTATAATGATTCTCTTGTCAATGAAGAAAAACATTTCTAGACTCCCTCAGAGTCTAAGGTAACCTTTTCTCTTTATTAAATGTACAAATAAAATAAAATTGTTTTTCTTATCAGATTCATTATCATAAGCAAGCAAAATCTCCATTTTTTGGGACACAAACCATGGCCCATGGAAGAAATTTGGCCTACCACTTGCTTTTATAAATAAAGTGTTGTTGGAACACAGTTGTTCCCATTCATTGATATAAAAAAAAAAAAAAGAGTCTCAGCTCAAAGCATGGACTGTGGGGCCTGACTGCTTGGTTTCTGTCCTGCCGCTGATACCGAATGACCTTGAGCAAGTCGCTGAACCTCTCTGTGCCTGTTTCCTTGCCTGTGCGAAGGTGGTAATAGTCGATACTTTGACCTAGGACTGTCATGAGCATGAGTTAATATTTATCTACAGTGCATAGAAGAGAGCTGGGCACATAGTAAATGTTATATAACTTGCATTTCACAGATTCTGCCAAATTACCCTCCCAAATGGCTGCTCTCCCTCTTCCCCTCTGCCCCAGCAGTGAGCAAAAGCACTGGTTTGCTCATAACCTCTCCCTCCCTTGGAATGGCTAAGCTCTTTAACTGTTGCAAACCTGGCATGTGAAAATTGATCTGTGGCTTTCGTTTGCGCCTTCAGGATCAGTGATGGTGAGCATCTTTTGGGGGGCCGTTGAGCCTTGGGATTCCCGCTTCCTTGAATAAACTCAGAGTGAGGGTGTGGGGGCCTGGGAGAGGTGGGAAAGCTCTGGCCTGCCAAACTGCCACGCCAATAAAGTGTCACGGGCACACAGCCACGTGCCGATTTGATTACCTAGTGTAAGAAAAAGAAGTGAAAGATACCCAGATCAGAAAGTAAGAAATTAAATGACCTCTGCTTGCAGATGACATGATCTCACATATAGAAAACCCCAAACACTGCACCGAAATGCAATTAAAACTAATAAATAAATTCAGTAAAGTCGCAGGATAGAAAAGCAACATTAAAAAGTCACTTGTATTACTATACACTAACAACAACCTATTCGCGTTTACCATAGCATGCCAAGGAAAAAATACTGAGGAATAAATTTATCCAAAGAGGTGAAAGCTCTCTGCACACCAAAACGAGAAAACACTGATGGCAGAAAAGACACGAATAAATGGAAAGATACCCCGTGCTCATTCAAGGATTGGAAGATTATTAAAATATCTACACTACCCAAAGCGATGTACAGATTCAATGCAAGCCCTATCAAAACAACACAAGGGTATTTTTCATATTTTTCACACCTGTAGAAAAGACAACCCTAAAAGCTCTGATTACTGAACGTGGGCTTCCTTGCCCATCTTCCTATCGGGTGGCAAGTGTTGTGGAATAAGCCCTGCAAATCCTCCCTGCGCTGGGCGCTTCGCATCCCTCACTCACCCTCACGAGCCCCTGAGCTAGGTGCTGTTATTTAGCCCACTTTACAGATGGGAAACTGAGGCTCAGAGACGTGTCACTCAGTGGAAAGGAGATGCCCGGCAGAGGGACAGCGAGAAAGAGGTGGGACCAGAGCACCAGGCCAGGAACCTGTGACACAACCAGCTTCCCGGCAGCCAAACGACTGGCTTCCGGCACACCAACCGCCCTCGTCCCTATTGGTTGGGGCCGGACAGGCTGCCAAACAAGGCGCACGCTGGTTGGTGGGAGCTGGAGCAGCGAACCAATTAGAAGGCCGCGGCGCGGGACTCCGGGGGAACCGAAGTCCCGCGTTGTTTCAGGCCATCTCATCTCGTGCTCCGTTCCAGGCCACCGCCCCTGTGCCGAGGGCGACGGTCTGCGTTCACAGCGGGCACCTCGATCCGGCGACATGAGTTCCTACGATACTGAGGTGTCTGTTTCGGGGGCCGCTTTCGGCCGGGAGGGTGGAGAGCGGGCCAGCGTCGAACCAGCCGGGCCTGGAGCCCCGCGGGGCCCTGGCCTAGGCCTAGATGTGGGGGCGCCAGGGAGCGGAGATGGCGAGGGCGCCCTTGCAGACCCTGAGGGCTTCCAGGCCCAGCGGGAGGTGATAGAGGTGGGAGGGGCCGTGCTTTGGGGCCCGAGAGCCGGGCCCGGCACCCTGAGTGAGGAGAAGGGAGATCATCTGGACTGCCAGTACCACGTGGCCATGGAGCCTGTGGCCATTCTGCAGCCGCCGAGCGACTGGGATGTCCAGGCGGTCCAGAGACACCCGTGCTCAGAAGGCCGCAATGCCCAAGTGTCCACTGTTTGGCCGGACCTAGAAGCAGGTCCCACCGGTAGAGGCGTGCCGACCATCTTTGGAAGCCCTCCCCCCGTCATCATGCCCCGGAAAGCCCGGGGCAGCGGGGACCCGAAAACAGGCTCTCAAAGTAGGCTGAGCATGGGCGGCAGGGATCCCCAGCGGCCCTCCGTGGAAGGCCTGGTCGAGCTGCCTTCCGACCCCGAGTCACCAGATGAGTTCAGTGAGGTACGAACGAGGGTGAGCATTTACCCCACAGGAGGAGACCAAGGCCAAGCCAGCAGCCCTGAGTAACCTGGGGACACACACAGACACTCGAGTTTGCTTGTCAGGGAGAATACCCTTCCCATGGCAGGCTCTTTCTTGACCTCTGCTCCCCGAGGACTCGCTTCAGGCGTGGAAAGGCAGGCCGTGGGAGAGCTGGACAGCTCTTCCTCTAAGAAAATGCAGGGTGTGCTGCGGGGGAAGGCAGGGAGCAGGCCCAGTTTCCCAGGAGCTGCTGGTGCTGCTGTGGGCAGCCTATCCTGGGCTGTTCCCAGGAGAAGTGTCCAGGGGCTGCGTCAGTCTTCGCCGTGGGGGGAGCCTTTCCTCCATGGGGGCAGAGACTCTCGGCAGTTCCCCTGGAACCAGCCACCTTCCCCCAAGTCCCTGGAGTTCCACTGCTTGGGAGTTCCAAAAGATACTCCTTGCTCTAATGGGGACCCAAACAGTCCGAGCCCAGCAGGACTGGGAAGAAATCTGTGGCCAGGAAGGCAAAGCAGTCCCTGCCTGCCCGCCGAGACAATAATGAGCCATATAGAGATCCAGTCTCAAAGGCCCAAGTGAGTGGGCCGTCCTCCTCCTGTCTGCCCACACTTCCCCTCCCCAGCACAGGCATCTTTACTCTGTCCCTTGCTCAGGGCCTGTCCTTGGGTGTCCTCAGACACTAGGACACCCAATTGGGGACATCTTAGTAGGGGCACACATTAAGAGAGCACTTGGTACGGGCCAGGCACTATTCTTGACACTTGGCACGTTTCCCGCATCCTCCCCAGAGGGGAGCTGGGCTGGCAGCGGATTTGGATCAGAAGACCCTTTAAAGTTTGGGCTGCAAAGCTTGGGCGTGTAGACTCATGAGTCTCCAGACCCCTCCTTCCTAGGTGTTCCCCAAGCCTTCCTGGCAGGGGGCCTGGACTGTCCCAGCCTCCCCCTGTTTTACCTGACTCGGGGCTGCCTGGCGGCCTGGGGCTGACTGAGGCAGAAAGTGCTGATAAGATTATAGCCTCCAAATTCCCCCCCTTACTGCCCACCTCACCCCAGGCCCTGCACATCCATGCTCACTCCCACACGCCCTAGCCCAGCTCTGAGAAATTTTTGTTTCAGCTTCCGGGGCCCAGGCCAGGGCCACCTTGCCTTCCCATGCATCCTGGAGAATTTAGCTGTGGCGACCCCAACATCAGAGCCCCACAAGCTCCAGGAAACTCACAGGCCTCGGCCTTGAGCCAGGGAGGCATCACGCCCAGAGGCCCTGCACCCTCCAGTGAGTCTTGTGGGTTTGGTAGGAGTGGAGAGGTGAGGGGTGGAGGAGGACAGCCTCTGGCTCTGTCACTTCCGAGGGCTCAGTTTGCCCCCAGGCTAACCTGCCTAGCCAGGCTGCTGTCCGACAGAAAATGGAGTGTCACCAGGGCTGGGGTGGGATTTGCAGGGTGGCGGTGATTTGTACCAGGACCCCAATATCTGACTCCAGAAGTAGCCTCTCAGCACAGCAGAGCCTTTTGAGTTAAGTCCTGTCCAACCACACTGCTCGTACCATGGGCTGGGGATGGCTGCAGCTGTGCTACCCTCCCACCCAGAGCCACAATCCAAAGGGGCCACAGGCTGAGAAGGGCTGACACTGGGGAACAGGAACAGGGAAGGCAGGCCCAGAGAGAAGGCTGCAGGTCCTGGGCCGAGCAGGAGCCAATTGCTGCCAGCAGAGGGTGATGCTGCCTCACTTTAGACCCCGCTAGGCCCTTGGCACCTGCAGGCTGTGAGGGTTGGAAGCTGGATTCTGTGTTCTCTTTCAGGTGACCAAGAGCCACCTGTCGACGCCCCAAGACCGCAAAGGCAGCAGCAACCACCGGGAGCAGAGCACTGTCCTGAGGTAATGCCTGGTCTGGCTCCTAGAAACCCAGGTCCTGACTAGATGGTGGGAACTGTGTCCAGGTTAAACTGACTTGTGTCTCTTCCCCTCCTCACCGGCATCCCGCACCCCATGGAGAGAGGGCGCCTCCTTTCCACTGAGGATTCCTTGCCGGTCTGGCCACTGGGCTGTGGGCGGTGGGGCATGTAAGGGCCACGGGCAAGAGGGAGGACAAGGAGAAAGGAGGCCAGAATATGCTGATCATTTCTCTTCCTTTGGTGTCCGCTGCGCTAGTGTGCCGAGCTGGAGAGAGAGATAGACGACCTTAAAAATCAACTAGGTATGATGAACCCCTGGCTTGAGCTAGTGCAGGGACTGGGAGAGACCTAGGTGTCTTCCTGCAGCTGCTGGAGACACGGGGCAGGGATGGGCTCCAGGTGCCGCCAGCATCAGGGGGACCGACGTTCCCGTGGGGAGGAGAACCAAGCAGGCCTGGCCCTGGAGCCTTCTGTGCATTTACAGCCAGGGGAGAGCACGGATAGAAATGTATCTGCTGAGCTCTGTGTACACTTTGCCTGGGAATCCCACAGAGCTCCTTCTCTTAGGACGTTTAGCGCTACCTCATTTATTTCCCCCTTCCTTGCTTGGTATGGCTTGTACGGGTTTTCTTGTTGTTTCTTTGCTTGTCTGTCCTTTGAACACGTTCTCAACGGTTGTGGTGAGCCTCCGCATTGGAGAAACACTGGTATATTTTGTTCCCTTTTACAAGACATGCCCATGTTTAATTCAGTTGGTGGGTGGGTCGGTCAGTCCCAGGGCTGAGTGGACAGGGGCTGCTGAGGTTTCAGTATGCAGGGCTAGGCGGGTCCCCCCAGGGACCTGGGGGTGGGTTCTGTATCCCTATGTCTGTTTTCCCCGGTTATGCCTCTCTTTTCCAGCTGCCATGGAGTGCCTCCTCGACATGTTCCAGGCCCTTTGAAGTGACAGAGTGAGTGTTACCCATACCATACCTGTTCCTGCAAACGTGGTGACTTTGGGGGCCTGTGTCCCGACCCTGACTCTGCTTGCTCTGTTTGACAGGTTGAACGAAGCATCTTCCTACCAGACAAGCAGCTGGTACCCTTGGAGCCCAGGAGCCACGGCCAAGCTGGTTCCCTGTGTTTCTTCTTCACCCATGGCTTCCTCTCGGCCACTGCTCTTGCCCTCACCTCACCAGAGTTTACTGGAAATTATCAAAATAAAGTAGCTCCCATATTCGCATATTCTGTGGTCTGCCCTCTTTCTGGGGGAGGGGGTGTTGCGGCAGAGGGAAGGGGTGGGGGTGCTCCTCGATTTTGGAACCTTTGACGCCAGGTTATCTGGCACCCTATACTCTGCCCTCTCCCTGAGGGGCGTCGCGACCAGGATCTGGGTGGCAGCCCTGCGCTCAGGCTCACCGTAGTGCACTGGGTCTAGGCTCTGTAGGGTCCTTGCCCGGCCACATTAGCAGACTCTGTTCATAGTCGCAACCTATGTCGTCTGATTTGGGGGTCTCACATTTCCCATGCTGCACTGCTAGTGGCCCCTCCCGTTTAGCAGGAGCTAATTGACCTCCTCCCAGAGTTCCCAGCCCTCTTTCCCTTCCTCACTTGGTTCACTGTCCTCGTTCGCTGCTCTCACCCTTCTTTTCTGTCACCAGCATCCCTGGTCTCCTCCGTGGTTGATGCCCGGGGCCTTTCCGCAGGGTTATTGCAGCAGGTGTTAAAGAGCCGGGTTGAGCTCAGCCTCCCCCTCGGGAGCCCCGGCCTCCTCCTGGAGTCATTCTCTCCCTCTGGTGCCGCCACGCACACGCACAGCTCGCCCAGAAACCGGCGCATCATCCTCAGTCCCTCTTTCACCCTCACCTTGGAAACTCAGTTACCAAATCCTGTCAGTTCTCCCGCCTTAGACTCGGTGGAGGGGTGGACGCAGGAGCCACATCCTGGGGCATGGTGGAGTGAAAGGGGGGCTCCATGGGACACAGAAGAAGAGAGCAGGCTGGACTCTGGGCTGCAGGGTGGGGAACTCAGTCCCTTCTGGCGCCTCGGGGCCAAGCTGGGGAAACTGCCCGCTGGCAGCTAGGACAGATGGCCTAGGGATCAGACCTTCCTCGTCCCTCACGTCCTAGCCAGCCAATCACCCCTTCTCCGGCCCAATGGGCTCCGCAGCCTTGACTTGCACAAGGCCAGTTAGTTTCCAGGACACGTGTACATGCTAAGTCTGAATGTCCTTGGACAGTCCCTGTCAGATACCGTCCGGCCACCCCCATGCCACAGACTTTGCTGGACGCGATGTTTCCGTGTCCCAGCTCAATCTTCCAGACTGCCTCCTGAGGCCACATGAGATTCTGTCTGAGCTCCCTGTTCTGATGTCACCCTCACTGCCAGCTGGGATCGCCTCCTTCCTTCAGCCAGGATCCCAGGCTGGGCGGGCCTGACACCCACAGGGACAGATTCCTGTGTGAGTGAGGCGAGTGCAGGTTCCGCCAGCTCCCATCGCCCAGAGACTGGGTGTTTACCAGACAAAGAGGGCACAAGTGCAGACACCATCCGGGGTTAGCGTGTGCAGGGAGGGATCGTGTGTCTGTGTGTCTGTCTCTGTGCTTGTGGATCTAATCGGGGATGATCTTCCTGCAGGGAGAAAGAGCTGATTCAGGGAGCGGGGGCAGTGTGGTCAAGGATCCGTAAGGGATCAAAAGAGCGAAAGCAAGGGTGGGATGTACCTTTCACAAGAGGTGTTCTCCAAGTCCGAAAAACACACAGGAGCGCATAGAGAGGGATGCAGTGGAAATGGCCAAGCCCGGTGACGGGCGCCAGGGCTCCCAGAGTGCTGGAGTCCCCGGAGTAGGCTCTTGATCCTCCGTGCGATCAATATGAGGTCTCGAAAACCCTGTGCGTGTGGATGGAATGATAACGTGAAGGCTGGCTACCTGAGAGTAGGTGGGACATGCCTCCCCTGTGAAGCAAAGGGCTCCCGTGGAAGACTGCCAGGGTGTGAGTCGACGGGGACACGGGTAGGACGGGCGCGCTGAGGATGGAAACTAGGGAAGAGGGACTGCACTTGGAAATCTACTCAGGCGTGGTGCCAGCCCTCCCCCCTCTTCTCACTCTGCCTCCCTTCTGTGCCGGCTGGTATGAGCTCAGGGAGACGGCCCATCACGTGTGTGCTGGGACGACCACTGACCTCAGAGGCGGAAAGGAACATGAGTGGGGACTTAAACCATCCGCTTCAAACCCTCACTTGAGAGGGTGGGCTTGATTCCGCAGGCTGAACCTTTGACCCTGAGCAAGTGGTTCTTTCATAGAAGGATAACAGAGCGGGCTGGCGTCTGGGTGTAGACTTTGGCAGAGATTTTCAACTGGGGATTCTGACACCTATAGACGTAGGGTGCTACAGTGAGTCTGAGCACAGGGCAGCCACCCAGATCCTGGCCCAGACGCTGTATGGTAAGCTGGTGGAGCACAGGGTGCTAGGGTACTGGGCTTCAAATGCTCGGTAATGGAGCAGGACCCCTACTCATTGCCTCCCCCGCAACGAGCCCTCCCGCCAGAAACCCGGCAGACCACGGAATATGACAATATGAGACCTACTTTAATTTGATAATTTGCTGTAAGCTGGGCTGAGGTGAGGGCAAGAGCAGAGGGCAAGAGGAAACGGGGACAGAAGAAGAAACGGAGGGAACCAGCTTGGTTTCCGCTCCTGGGCTCCAAAGGTACAAGCTGCTTGTCTGGTAGGAAGATGCTGGGTTCAACCTGTCAAACAGAGCAGAGTCATGGTCGGGCCACAGCCCCGCAAAGGCACCAGCTTTGCAGGAACTGGTATGGTATGTGTAACACTCACTCACTTCGAAGGGCCTGGAACTTGTCAACGAGGCACTCCACGGCAGCTGGAATAGAGAGGCATAACCGGACACAACAGACATAGGGATACAGAAACCCACCCCCCTCTCTCCGGGGGGACCCGCCTAGCCCTGCAACCTGAAACTTCAGCAGCCCCTGTCCAGTCAGCCCTGGGACCGACCCACCCAGCCACCACCTGAATTACATGAGGCAGTGTCTTCTAAACGGGAACAAAATATACCAGTGTTTCGTCAACGCTGGGGCACCCCAGAACCGTTGAAAACGTGTTCAAAGGACAAACAAGCAAAGAAACAACAAGAAAACCCGTACAAGCCATACCAAGCAGGGAAAGGGGGAAATAAATGAGGTAGCGCTAAACGTGCTAAGAGAAGGGGCTCTGTGGGATTCCTTGGCAAAGTGTACACAGAGCTCAGCGGATACATTTGTATCCGTGCTCTCCCCTGGCTGTAAACGCACAGAAGGCTCCAGGGCCAGGCCTGCTTGGTTCTCCTCCCTATGGGAACGTGAGTCCCACTGATGGCACCAGTACCTACAGCCCATCACTGCCCCGAGTGCCCAGCATCTGCAGGAAGATACTGTGGTCTGTCCCAGCCCCTGCCCCAGCCAACGCCCGGGGTTCATCATACCTAGTCGCACTTTAAGGTCATCTATCTCTGTCTGCAGCTTGACACACTAGCCTAGTGGATGCCGGAGGAAGAGAAATGATCAATACATGCTGGCCTCCTCTCTCCTTGTCCTCCCTTCGTCCCTGGCCCTTACATCCCCCACCACCGACAGCCCAGTGGCCAGACCAGCAAGGAATCCTCAGTGGAAACGAGTCACCTGCACTGTGTAGGATGCGCGATGCAAGGGATGAGGGATGCAAGGAAGGAGTGGACGACACAGAAGTCAGCTTAACCCGGACACGGTTCCCACCCTCTAGTTAGGACCTCCGTTTCCAGGAGCCAGACCAGGCATTTCCCAAAGACAGCCCTGTGCTCCCGGTGGTTGCTGCTGCCTTTCCGGTCTTGGGGCACCGACAGGTGGCTCTTGGTCACCTGAAAGAGAACACAGAATCCAGCTTCCAAGCCCCAGAGCCTGGAGATGCAAAGGGCCTAGTGGAGTCTAAAGTGAGGCAGCATCACCCTGTGCTGGCAGCAACTGGCTCCTGCTCGGCCCAGCAGCTGTCACCTTCTCGCTGGGCCTGCCTTCCCTGTTCCTGTTCCCCAGTGTCAGCCCTTCTGAGCCTGTGGCCCCCTAGGATTGTGGCTCTGGGTTGGATGCTAGCATAGCTGCAGCCACAGCCAACCCCTGGGAGGAGCAATCGGATTGGACAGGCCTTAAGTTAAAAGGCTCTGCTCTGCTCTGCTGAGAGTGTGCTTGTGGATTCAGAGTTTGGGGTGGTGGTACAAATCACCCGCACCCCACAAATCACACCCCAGCACTATGGACACCCCATTTCCTGTGGTAGAGCTTCCTGGGTAGCCAGGGAAGCCTGGGAGCAAGGCTGAGCCCCCAGAAGTGAGAGAGCCAGGGCTGTCCTCCTCGACCCCTCTCCCCTGCACTCCTACCAAACCCAGAAGACTCACTGGAGGGTGCAGGGCCTCTGGGCGTGACGCCTCCCTGGCTCAAGGCCAAGGGCTGTGAGTTTCCTCGAACTTGGGGGCCTCTGGTTTTGGGGTTGCCACTGCTGAATTCTCCACGATACATGGGCAGGCAAGGTCGCCTTGGCATTGGAAGCTGAAACTACAATTTCTCAGAGCTGGACTAGGGCGTGTGTGTGTGAGCATGGATGTGCAGCGGCTCGGGTGAGGTGGCCGGTACAGAGGGGAATTTGTAGGCTATAAGCTTATTAGCACTTTCTGCCTCAGTCAGCCCCAGGGCGGCAGGCAGGGCTGAGACAGGGAAAACAGGGCGATGCTGGGACAGCCCAGGCCCCCTGCCAGGCAGGCTTGGGGAACAGCTAGGAAGGAGGAGTCAGGAGGCTCATGAGTCTACACACCCAAGCTTTGCAGCCCAAACTTTAAAGGGTCTTCCGATGCAAATCCGCTGCCAGCCCAGCTCTTCCCTGGGGAGGAGGCAGGAAACGTGCAAGGGGTCAAGAGCAGTGCCTGGCACGAAGCAAGTGCTCCTTTATTGTGTGGCCCTACTAAGATGAGTCCGATTGGGCCTCCTAATGACCGAAGACACCCAAGGACTCGCCCTGGGACCGGGACAGAGTAAAGATGCCTGTGCCGGGGAGGAGAACTGTGGGCAGACAGGAGGAGGATGGCCCACTCATTTGGGCCTTTGGCACTAGACCTCTATTTGGAGCTTTATCATCTCTGACCACCGGCTGGGACTCCTTTGGCTTCCCAACCAGAGGTTTCTTCCCACACTGCTGTGCTAGGACTGTTTGGGTACAGACGAGAGCAAGGAACATCCCTTGGACGTCTCGAGCAGTGGCACACCACCGATTGGGGAGAAGGAGGCTGGTTCCAGGGGGACTGCTGAGCATCTCTGCCCCCATGGAGGAAAGGATCTCCCCAGGGCCAAGTTTGAGGCATCCCTACCTAGGCACTTCTTCTCCTGGGCCACCTTCTTCCTAGGAACAGCCCAGGATAGGCTGCGCACAGCAGCAGCAGCAGCTCCTGGGAAGCTGGGCCTGCTCCCTGCCTTCCCCCACACCACGCCCTGCATTTTCTTAGAGGAAGAGCTGTCCAGCTCTCCCACGGCCTGCCTTTGCACACCTGAAGTGAGTCCTCCGGGGACAGAAGTCAACAAAGAGCCTGGCATGGGAAGGGTATTCTTCCTGACAAGCAAACTTGAGTGTCTGAGTGTGTCCCCAGGTTGCTCGGGGCTTCTGGGTTGGCCTTGGTCTCCTCCTGTGGGGTAAACGCTCACCATCATCGTTACCTCCCTGAACTCATCTGGTGACTCGGGGTCAGAAGGCAGCTCGACCAGGCCGTCCACGGAGGGCCGCTGGGGATCCCTGCCACCCACGCTCAGCCTACTTTGAGAGCCTCTGTTCGGGTACCCGCGGACCCGGGCTTTCCGGGGCACGAGGAGAGGTGAGGGGCGGCAGACAGGGCCAGCGATCCTCTAGCAGTGGGACTTGCTTGTATGTCAAGCCACACGGTGGACACTTGTTTGGACCGGCTTCTCAGCATGGTTGTCTGCGGATGCCGGGGGTAGCCTAGTTTCTCAGGGGCTGCACCAGGGCCCCAGACTCTTCAGCTATTGGAGACTCCTAGTCCAGATCATCTCCCATCTGGTTTGTCGGGGTGCCTGGCCGGCCTGCCGGGCCCAAAGCTCAGCCCCTCCCGCCTCTATCACTTCCCCCTTGGACTGGAAGCCCTCGGGGTCTGCAAGCTTTGCGCCCTCGCCCTCGCTTCTCCGTGCGTCCCCAGATCAAGGCCTAGGCCAGGGTCCCCCGGGGCTTCGGAGCCGGCTGGGCGGTCGATGGCCCACTCCCTACCCTCCAGTCTGAAAGTGGACCCCGACACGCACACCTCATCCGAGGAACTCATGTCGCCAGTTGGATCAGCCCAGGTTCTGAGCACAAGGTATCCCTTGTGAAGCCAGGAGAGCCCGGCACAAGCCAGCCTCAGGAGCAGGGAGGCCACTGGGGGCGGGGCGTGGTGGGGGGGGCGCCGTTCCCTAAGGAGCCACAACAGACAGCCTCCAACACTGCGGGGCTTCCTGGTGTGCTCCAAACCCGCCTCTGGACCCCGCGGCCTTCTCATTGTTTCCCTTCCCTCAGCCCCCACCAAACATGGTGAGGCAGATATCTCCAATGATCAGTCCCTCCATGAAAACATCAACAAATCAAGCAATAACTATGAAAATCAACTTTATTAGAATTCTGGAAAATAATTAAGCTTTACAGCAACCAAGTAAATGCTTAACCAGGAAAAGGGCAATTTAAGAATTCTATGTAAGAATTGTGGCATTTTTAGTCGTCCGTACCCTGGGACCCCAGCTGGCTCACAGTCTACATTCCCAGTGTGACACTCTGGTCCCTGCTTCTGAACAGAGCCCAGCCGGCTTACCTCAAAGAATTTTGTCTGCTCTAGTCTGTCTGGGGCTAGCCAAAGGGCCGATGCACCTTATTCAGAACTCACTCAGGAAAGAAAAACAGGCACATATTCCTTTAAAACATTGTAAGGCAAACAGTCTGCAGCTTCTAGCAGCAAAACATTATGGTTCATTCATTCAGAAGAGTGCTCAAAGCTTAGGAGGAAAAGCTGGGGAGAGGGGGAAATTAGATCATTCAAAATTGTCCATGTTTACTGGGGAATTTAGAAAGCCATGTGCATGTCCAGGGCTGGATGCATGCTTAGAGAAGTCCTGAAAAGGACCTAGACTTTCAAGTCTGGCTGCTCTCTGGTCTCAGCACAAGCACTGACCAAATCCCTAAGCATAGAACAAATGTGCAAAGACTGCAAGAGGTTTTTCTTGTTCTTCCTCTTTGGGCTTGCTTCTCCTCCTTCTCTTCTTCCTCCTCCACTCCCACCTCCCGCCCCCTCAGGCCCCCAGCATCCAAGGATGTTTCCGCAGAACACTAGCTGAATGAACTAAAGGAACAAAAACCAAGAGATCAAACGTGACAAAGAATACAAATTACAGAAATAGTTTAGAACACAACAAATAAAGAGCTACATCCCACACCAAGAAAAAAAAACAACCCTGGAATATGATATCCAGAGTTACCATATTACAATACCCAAAATGGCATTTTTAACAACAAACTTAGCATGCAAAAAATAACACCCCTCCCCCCCAGTATGCCTAATTCACGGAAGATATTAAGAGAAAGTGTGCTTGAGGAAGCACAGACCTTGGACGTAGTAAACAAAGAGGTTCACTTGATTGTCTCAAATATGCTCCAAAAGAGCTAAATAAAAGCAGAAGAATAATACATGACCACATAGACAATATCGATAACAAGACACTAACTACACAAAGGAACCAAACCACAGTTATGGAGCTGAACGTGCAATAACTGAAATGAAAAACGCACCAAGGGGGCCAATTGTAGTGTGGAGTAGGCAAAGGATCAGTGAACTTCAAGAAGGGTCAACTGCAATGATCCAATCTGAGAAGCAGCAAGGGAATTTTTCAAAGCCTTGGAAAAGAAAACCGTAAAAGCTCTGATTCCTGACTGTGGGCTTCCTAACGGGTGGCAAGTGTTGTGGAATAAGGCCCTGCAAATCCTCTCTGCGCTGGGTGCTTCGCATCCACCATTGGCCCTCACAAAGCCCTGAGCTAGGTGCTGTTATGTAGCCCACTTTACAGATGGGAAACTGAGGCTGAGAGACGTGGTTGTCGGTGTGAAAGCGGATGCCTGCAGAGGGACAGCGAGAAAGAGGTGGGACCAGAGCCGGAGGCCAAGACCCTGTGACTCAACGGGCTCCCAAGGAGTCAAAGGACTGGCTTCGGGGCAAACCAAACACCCTCGTCCCCTATTGGTTGGGACCCGAGAGATGGCCAAACAAGGGCTGCGCCGGTTAGCGGGGGCTGGGAGATGCGAATCAATGGGAAGGCAGCGGCGTCAGGAAGGCGGGCCGTTGAGCAGGCCCCAAGCGACCCAATGAGAAGGCTTGGCGTTGAGAAGGCGGGCGTGGAGCACGGGCTGCATTGTTTGAGGTCAGGTGGTGTGGCTCCTGAGGCACAGCACCTCCTTTGTCTTCGCTGCTCCTCAGGTGGGTGTTTGCTGGTCTCTCCTGCTGTCACAAGGGCAGCCGTCTGCCCCCAACCTGGGTGATCGAACCGACGACATGAGTTCCTCCGATGAGGTGTCTGTTTCGGGGGCCGCTTTCGGCCTGGAGGGCGGGGAGCGGGCCGGCGTCTGCCCGGCCAGCCCCGGAGCGCGGGGTCCCGGCCTAGACCTCGATCTGGGGCTGCCGCGGAGCGGCGAGGGCGGGGGCGCGCTTGCAGACCCCGAGGGCTTCGACGACGACGACGACGACGACGACGACGAGGAGGGAGGGGGCGTGCTTTGGGGCCGGGAAGGCCGGCCCGGCACCCCGACTGACCAGATGTGGGACGATCTGGACTACGAGTCCCTCCTGCCTGATGAGTCTGTGGCCATCGTGCAGCCGCTGAGCGAGTTGCTTATCCGGGGCATCCGCACACAGCCGTTATCAGAAGGCCGCGACGCCCAAGTGTCCCCTCTTTGGCCGGGCCTAGGGGCAGGGCTCAGTGTTAGAGCCACGCTGACCATGTCTGCCGCCCGTCCCACCTCCATCGTGCCCCGGAAAGCCCGGGCCCGCGGGTACCCGAAAAGAGGCTCTCAAAGTAGGCTGAGCGTGGGCGGCAGGGATCCCCAGCGGCCCTCCATGGAAGGCCTGGTCGAGCTGCCTTGCGACCCCGAGTCACCAGATGAGTTCAGTGAGGTCCCGATGAGGGTGAGCATTTACCCCACAGGACGAGTCCAAGGAGAGCCCGGCAGCCCCGAGGAACCTGGGGACACACCCAGACACGCAAGTCTGCTTGTCAGGAGGAATACACCTCCCGTGCCAGGCTCTTTCTTGAGCTCTGCTCCCCGGGGACTCGCTTCAGACATGGAAAGGCAGGCCTTGGGACAGCTGCACAGCTCTTGCTCTAAGACAATTCAGGGTGTGGTGTCGGGGAAGGCAGGAAGCAGGCCCAGCTTCCCAGGAGCTGCTGCTGCTGCTGTGGGCGGCCTGCCCCGGGCTGTTCCGAGGAAGAAGGTGGCCCAGGAGAAGAAGTGCCTAGGGGCTGCCTCAAACTTGGCCCTGGGGCGAGCCTTCCCTCCATGGGGGCGGAGACTCCCCGCAGTTCCCCTGGAACCAGCCACCCTGCCCCCAGTCGCTGGTGTTGCCCTGCTGGGGAGCTCCAAGAGCTACTCCCTCCTCCCGTCTGGACACAAACCCTCCAAGCACAGCAGCACTGGGAAGAAATCTGCCGTGAGGAAGGCAAAGGATGCCAAGCCTGTGGCCAGAGACGATAATGACCCAAGTAGAGATCCACGCCCAAAGGCCCATGTAAGTAGGCCATCCTCCTCCTGTGTCCCCACACTTCCCCTCCCCGGCACATGCATCTATACTGTCCCTTGTTCAGGGGCTGTCCTTGGGAGTCCACGATCTTTGGGAGGATCAATCAGGGTCATCTTAGTAGGGGCAAACGTCAAGAGAGCACTTAGTATGTGCCAGGCTCTGTTCTTGACACTTTGCATGTTTCCTGCCTCTTCCCCAAAGAGGGGCTGGGCTGGACGAAAGACCCTTTAAAGATTGGGCTGCAAAGCTTGGAGTCTAGACTCATCAGCCTCCTCATTCATCATCCCTAGCCGTTACCAACCCTGCCTGGCAGGCGGCCTGGACTGCCTTAGCATCCCCATGTTTTACCCGGGTCAGGGCTGCCTGCCGGCCCGGGACTGCCTGAGGGAGAAAGTGCTAGTAAGATTATGGCTTCTGAATTCCCCCCCTTGCTGCCCACCTCACCCCAGGCCCTGCACGTCCATGCTCACCCTCACACGCCCTAGCCCAGCTCGGAGAAATTTTTGTTTCAGTTTCCAAGGCCCAGGCCAGGGCAGACTTGCCTGCCCATGCATCGGGGAGAATTCAGCAGTGACGACCCCAACACCAGAGGCCCCCAGGTTCCAGGAAACTCACAGCCCTCGGACTTCCGTCAAGGAGGTGTCAGGCCCAGAGGCCCTGCACCCTCCAGTGAGTCTTGTGGGTTTAGTGGAGCGGAGGGGAGAGGGGTGGAGGAGGGCAGCCTATGGCTCTGTCACTTCTGGGGGCTCAGCCTTGCTCCCAGGCTCTCCGGCCTACCCAGGCAGCTCTTCCACAGGAAACGTTGTGTTGAGAGGGCTGGGGTGGGATCTGTGGGGTGGGGGTGATTTGTAGCACCACCCCAAACTCTGACTCCAGAAGGAGCCTCTCAGCAGAGCAGAGCAGAGCCTTTTATGTTACGTCCTGTTCAACCACACTGTTCCTCCCAGGGGCTGGCTGTGGCTGCAGCTGTGCTACCCTCCAACCCAGAGCCACAATCCTAGGGGGCCACAGGCTCAGAAGGGCTGACACTGGGGAACAGGAACAGGGAAGGCAGGCCCAGAGAGAAGGTGACAGCTGCTAAGACGAGCAGGAGCCAGTTGCTGCCAGCAGAGGGTGATGCTGCCTCACTTTAGACCCCGCTAGGCCCTTGGCACCTCCAGGCTGTCAGGCTTGGAAGCTGGATTCTGTGTTCTCTTTCAGGTGACCAAGAGCCACCTGTCCATGCCCCAAGACCGCAAAGGCAGCAGCAACCACCGGGAGCACAGGGCTGTCCTCGAGTAATGCCTGGTCTGGCTCCTAGAAACCCAGGTCCTGACTAGATGGTGGGAACTGTGTCCAGGTTAAACTGACTTCTGTCTCTTCCCCTCCTCACTGGCATCCCGCACCCCATGGAGAGAGGGCGTGTCCTTTCCACTGAGCATTCCTTGCCGGTCTGGCCACTGGGCTGTGGGCGGTGGGGGATGTAAGGGCCAAGGGCGAGAGGGAGGACAAGGAGAGAGGAGGTCAGAATATGCTGATCATGTCTCTTCCTTTGGTGTCCGCTGTGCTAGTGTGCCGAGCTGGAGAGAGAGATAGACGACCTGGAAGATCGACTAGGTATGATGAACCCCTGGCTTGAGCTAGTGCAGGGACTGGGAGAGACCTAGGTGTCTTCCTGCAGCTGCTGGAGACACGGGGCAGGGATGGGCTCCAGGTGCCGGCGGCATCAGTGGGACCGACGTTCCCGTGGGGAGGAGAACCAAGCAGGCCTGGCCCTGGAGCCTTCTGTGCATTTACAGCCAGGGGAGAGCACGGATAAAAATGTATCTGCTGAGCTCTGTGTACACTTTGCCAAGGAATCCCACAGAGCTCCTTCTCTTAGCACGTTTAGCTCTACCTCATTTATTGCCCCATTTCCCTGCTTGGTATGGCTTCTACGGGTTTTCTTGTTGTTTCTTTGCTTGTTTGTCCTTTAAGCACTTTCTCTATGGTACTGGGTTGCTCCAGCATTGACCAAACACTGGTATATTTTGATCCCGTTTAGATGACATTCCCACGTGTAATTCAGTTGGTGGGTGGGTCGGTCAGTCCTAGGGCTCACTGGACAGGGGCTGCTGAGGTTTCAGGTGGCAGGGCTAGGCGGGTCCCCCCAGGGACCTGGGGGTGGGGTTCTGTATCCCTATGTCTGTTGTGCCTGGTTATGCTCTCTTTTCCAGCTGCCATGGAGTGCCTCCTCGACATGTTCCAGGCCCTTTGAAGTGACAGAGTGAGTGTTACACTACCATACCTGTTCCTGCAAACGTGGTGACTTTGGGGGCCTGTGTCCCGACCCTGACTCTGCTCTATTTGACAGGTTGAACCAAGCATCTTCCTACCAGACAAGCAGCTTGTACCTTTGGAGCCCAGGAGCCGTGGCCAAGCTGGTTCCCTGTGTTTCTTCTTCACCCACGGCTTCCTCTTGGCCCCTGCTCTTGCCCTCACCTCACCAGAGTTTACTGGAAATTATCAAAATAAAGTATCTCCCATATTTGCATATTCTGTGGTCTGCCCTCTTTCTGGGGGAGGGGGCGTTGCGGCAGAGGGAAGGGGTGGGGGTGCTCCTCGATTTTGGAACCTTTGACACCAGGTTACCTGGCATCCTATGCTCTGCCCTCTCCCTGAAGGGCGGCCCGACCAGGATCTGGGTGGCAGCCCTGCGCTCAGGCTCACCGTAGCACCCCGGGTCTGGGCTCTGTAGCATCCCTGCCCAGCCACATTAGCATGCCCTGTTGATGGTCGCAACCAATGTCATCTGATTTTGGGGTCTCATGGTTCTCATGCTGCACTGCTACTGGCCTCTCCCCTTTAGCAGGAGCTAATTGACCTCCTCCCAGAGTTCCCAGCCCTCTTTCCCTTCCTCACTTGGGTCGCTGTCCTCAATTGGCCGCTCTCACCCTTCTTTTTTGTCACGAGCATCCTTGGTCTCCTCTGACCATCCCTGGTCTCCTCCTTGGTTGATGCCCGCGGCCTTCCCCAGGGTTATTGCAGCAGGTGTTAAAGAGCCGGGTTGAGCTCAGCCTCCCCCTCGGGAGCCCCGGCCTCCTCCTGGAGTCATTCTCTCCCTCTGGTGCAGCGACGCACACGCATAGCTCGCCCAGAAACCGGCCCATCATCCTCAGTCCCTCTTTCACCCTCACCTTGGAAACTCAGTTACCAAATCCTGTCAGTTCTCCCACCTTAGATTCGGTGGAGGGGTGGACGCAGGAGCCACATCCTGGGGCATGGTGGAGTGAAAGCAGGGCTCCATGGGACATGGAAAAAGAGAGCTGGCTGGTCTCTGGGATGCAGGGTGGGGAACTGAGTACCGTCTGGTGCCTCGGGGCCCAGCTGGGGAAACTGCCCACTGGCAGCTAGGACAGATGGCCTAGGGGTGAGACCTTCCACGTCCCTCAAGTCCTAGCCAGCCAATCGCCCCTTCTCCGGCCCGATGGGCTCCGTAGTCTCGAATTGGACAAGGCCAGTTAGTTTCCAGGGCAGGTGTGCATGCTAGGTCTGAATGTGCTTGGACAGTCCCCGTCAGATAGCGTCAGGCCACCCCCATGCCATAGACTTTGCTGGACGCGATGTTTCCATGTCCCAGCACAATCTTCCAGACTGCCTCCTGAGACCACATGAGATTCTGTCTGAGCTCCCTGTTCTGATGTCACCCTCACTGCCAGCTGCGACCCCCTATTCCTTCAGCCAGGATCCCAGGCTGGGCGGGTCTGACACCCAGAGGGACAGTTTCCTGTGTGAGTGAGGCGAGTGCAGGTTCCGCCAGCTCCCATCGCCCAGAGACTGGGTGTTTACCAGACAAAGAGGGCACAAGTGCAGACACCATCCAGGGTTAGCGTGTGCAGGGAGGGATCCTGTGTCTGTGTGTCTGTCTGTGTGCTTGTGGATCTAATCGGGGATGATCTCCTTGGAGGGAGAAAGAGCTGATTCAGGGAGCACGGGCAGTGTGGTCAAGGATCCGTAAGGGATCAAAAGAGCGAAAGCAAGGGTGGGATGTACCTTTCACAAGAGGTGTTCTCCAAGTCTGAAAAACACACAGGAGCGCATAGAGAGGGATGAAGTGGAAATGGCCAAGCCCGGTCACGGGCACCAGGGCTCCCAGAGTGCTGGAGTCCCCGGAGTTGGCTCTTGATCATCCGTGCGATGAATATGAGGTCTCGAAAACCCTGTGTGTGTGGATGGAATGATAACGTGAAGGCTGGCTACCTGAGAGTAGGTGGGACGTGCCTCCCCTGTGAAGCAAAGGGCTCCCGTGGAA
Organism: Eulemur rufifrons; assembly: GCF_041146395.1. Classification (NCBI taxonomy): domain Eukaryota; kingdom Metazoa; phylum Chordata; class Mammalia; order Primates; family Lemuridae; genus Eulemur; species Eulemur rufifrons. The sequence continues at coordinate 90,677,624 of NC_091012.1, forward strand.
GACTGCCACGGTGTGAGTCGACGGGGACACCGGTAGGACGGGCGCGCTGAGGATGGAAACTAGGGAAGAGGGACTGCACTTGGAAATCTACTCAGGCGTGGTGCCAGCCCTCCCCCCTCTTCTCACTCTGCCTCCCTTCTGTGCCGGCTGGTATGAGCTCAGGGACACGGCCCATCACATGTGTGCTGGGACGATCACTGACCTCAGAGGCGGAAAGGAACATGAGTGGGGACTTAAACCATCCGCTTCAAACCCTCACTTGAGAGGGTGGGCTTGATTCCACAGCCTGAACCTTTGACCCTGAGCAAGTGGTTCTTTCATAGAAGGATAACAGAGCGGGCTGGCGTCTGGGTACAGACTTTGGCATAGATTTTCAACTTGGGATTCTGACACCTACAGAGCCTAGACGGAAGGTGCTACAGTGAGTCTGAGCACAGGACAGCCACCCAGATCCTGGCCCAGACGCTGTACGGTAAGCTGGTGGGGCACAGGGTGCTAGGGTACCGGGCTTCAAATGCTCGATAATGGAGCAGGAACCCAACCCATCGCCTCCCCCGCAACGAGCTCTCCCCCCAGAAACCAGGCAGACCACGGAATATGACAATATGAGACCTACTTTAATTTGATAATTTACTGTAAGCTGGGCTGAGGTGAGGGCAAGAGCAGGGGGCTGAGAGGAAGCCGTGGGTGAAGAAGAAACAGAGGGAACCAGCTTGGCCGCGGCTCCTGGGCTCCAAAGGTACCACGATCTGAATTAAACATGGGCATGTCTTGTAAAAGGGAACAAAATATACCAGTGTTTCGTCAACGGTGAGGCACCGCAGAACCGTTGAGAACGTGTTCAAAGGACAAACAAGCAAGGAAACAACAAGAAAACCCGTACAGGCCATACCAAGCAGGGAAAGGGGGAAATAAATGAGGTAGCGCTAAAGGTCCTAAGAGGAGCTTGGGGGCTTCCTAGGCAAAGTGTACACGGAGCTCAGCGGATACATTTTATCCGTGCTCTCCCCTGGCTGTAAAGGCACAGAAGGCTCCAGGGCCAGGCCTGCTTGGTTGTCCTCCCCACGGGAACGTCGGTCCCCCTGATGCCGCCGGCACCTGCAGCCCATCCCTGCCCCCTGTGTCCAGCACCTGCAGGAAGGTATGGTGGTCTGGCTGGTTGGTGCCGGTGCGCCTGTTCAAGGCCCTTGCAGGATCCCGAGGCCCCAAAGCAGCCCCCTCCCCTTCCCGGGCTTCCACCCCACCCCCTTCCCGGTTGGCCCCCGGGCATGAGCAGCCATGGCAGGCTGCATCCCTGAGGGGAAAACCTAGGGGCGCTTCCTGGAGCTGTGACGGGGCGAGTTTCCAGGACCCTGTGGCGGCGGCGAGCCGGCGCCAGAACCCGACCTCCGGTCCGAGCCCAAGCCGGAGCCTGACCTGGTAGCAGCTGAGGCGGCCGAGGCTTCGGTTGAGGAACCCGGGGAGGAGGCGGCCTCGGTGGCCGCGACGGAGAGGGAGCAGGAGCAAGACCCAGAGGCCGAGGAGGAGGCGGCGGCGGCAGCCCCGGGGCACTCGGCCGTGCTGCCCGCGCCGCAGCCCCAGCTGCCGCCTTTGCCCCCACGACCGCGGCCGCTGTCGGAGCGCCTCATCCGCGAGGAGGTGGAGGGCGAGAGCCTGGACCTGTGCCCGCAGCAGCTCTACAGACAGGTAAGGAGCGGGGCTTGGCTGGGGGGGCCCACTGTGCCCGCCGCGCCGGCCTCGGACGCGGCCCCCTCGGCCCCTTAAACTGCTCTCTTTTCTGCTCCTTTCCCCGGATCCGCGCCTGCCGCCGCTGAAAGCGCCCCCGCTGCTCGGACACGGGGCTCGGCTGCGAACTGCCCACGCCCGCCTCGGCCCCCGCGCCTCCCGCCCGGCCTCGGAGCCGCTCTCTGGGCCCCCCGCGCCTCCCGCCCGGCCTCGGAGCCGCTCTCTGGGCCCCCCGCGCCTCCCGCCAGGCGCCGGCCCCTTCATCCCCCTTCACCTCTGCCGCCCGCTTCTTGCTTCACTTCACACACCCTCTCCTCTTCCTGCCTTGGATGGTCCTTCCTCCCAGTCTTGAGCTCCCTCTTCTTCCCAGCTCCCCCTTCCTCCCACCCTAGCCTGTCTTTTCCCAGGCTGGGTCCCTTGTTGTTTGGTGGCGGAGAGATGCGACTCCTGTCTAGGCTGGGCTGCCAGGTGCCTCCTGCGTAACTGCAACAATGATAATATCCAAATGGGCAGATACTGGAGTAGATTTTCCCTTAAGTGCTCAATGTTCGAAGTGAAGAGCTCTTTAGATGGCTTCATACACGGGAGCCTAGTATCTTAGTTTAAAGACATTTCACAGCTCATAATTGAGGCAGCTGGGAAGGAATTGGGGAGGGAAGGGTAAGCAAAATTGTGCAAGCGAGCCTTCAGGTGAAAGACAGAGTCATACTTGGTTAAAGTGGAAGCCAGGCCGTTTCGATAAAAGTGCAATTAGGGGCAGTATTTTCAGTCCATTAAAGTAGATGGGGTGGGGAGAAAGCAGATGGCTTAGCTACACAGATGCAAGTCTAACATAGGAAGGTCAAGGCTTTGCCTTTCAGCCCAGTTCTGGTTCTCATGGGCCTGAAATAGAAACGGTTTACAACTGGGTTTCTTTTTAAATGGAATGGTTCTGAAATAATGACAGAGGAGAATACCAACAAGTCTCTGAAAACACTGGTAACCCTGGGAAACGTTTTACCATTCAGCTGTTAGTCGTAATGAAAGGTGTTAGTCTGGCCACCCAGAAAGTTTAGTACTGCATGAGTCGCTGTAATTAAGTTCAAACTCACTTCTTGGATTGTCTCAAAAGCCTAAATAAAAGAAGGGCCTGGTCAAAAAACAAACAAACAAAAAGTACTGTGGTCTGTCCCAGGCCCTGCCCCAGCCCCAGCCAGGGGTTCATCATACCTAGTCGCTCTTTAAGGTCGTCTATCTCTCTCTGCAGCACGGCACACTAGCGCAGCAGACACCAAAGGAAGAGACATGATCAGCATATTCTGGCCTCCTCTCTCCTTGACCTCCCTCTCGCCCATGGCCCTTACATCCCCCACCGCCCAAAGCGCAGTGGCCAGACTGGCAAGGAATCCTCAGTGGAAAGGACTTGCCCTCTCTCCGTGGGGTGCAGCAAGCGGATGAGGAGGGGACGAGACACAAGTCAGTTTAACCTGGACAGAGTTCCCACCATCTAGTCAGGACCTGGGTTTCTAGGAGCCAGACCAGGCATTACCCCAGGACAGCCCTGTGCTCCCGGTGGTTGCTGCTGCCTTTGCGGTCTTGGGGCATGGACAGGTGGCTCTTGGTCACCTGAAAGAGAACACAGAATCCAGCTACCTAGCCTGACAGCCTGGAGGTGCCAAGGGCCTAGCGGGGTCTAAAGTGAGGCAGCATCACCCTCTGCTGGCAGCAACTGGCTCCTGCTCGGCCCAGCAGCTGTCACCTTCTCTCTGGGCCTGCCTTCCCTGTTCCTGTTCCCCAGTGTCAGCCCTTCTGAGCCTGTGGCCCCCTAGGATTGTGGCTCTGGGTTGGAGGGTAGCACAGCTGCAGCCACAGCCAGCCCCTGGCAGGAACAGTGTGGTTGAACAGGACGTAACATAAAAGGCTCTGCTCTGCTCTGCTGAGAGGCTCCTTCTGGAGTCAGAGTTTGGGGTGGTGCTACAAATCACCCCCACCCCACAGATCCCACCCCAGCCCTCTCAACACAACGTTTCCTGTGGAAGAGCTGCCTGGGTAGGCCGGAGAGCCTGGGAGCGAGGCTGAGCCCCCAGAAGTGACAGAGCCATAGGCTGCCCTCCTCCACCCCTCTCCCCTCCGCTCCACCAAACCCACAAGACTCACTGGAGGGTGCAGGGCCTCTGGGCGTGACACCTCCTTGACAGAAGTCCGAGGGCTGTGAGTTTCCTGGAACCTGGGGGCCTCTGGTGTTGGGGTCGTCACTGCTGAATTCTCCCGGATGCATGGGCAGGCAAGTCTGCCCTGGCCTGGGCCTTGGAAGCTGAAACAAAAATTTCTCCGAGCTGGGCTAGGGCGTGTGAGGGTGAGCATGGATGTGCAGGGCCTGGGGTGAGGTAGGCAGTAAGAGGGGAATTTGGAGGCTATAAGCTTATTAGCACTTTCTGCCTCAGTCAGCCCCAGGCCGGCAGGCAGCCCTGACCCAGGGAAAACAGGGGGAGGCTGGGACAGCCCAGGCCCCCTGCCAGGCAGGCTTGGGGAACAGGTAGCAAGGAGGGGTCAGGAGGCTCATGAGTCTACACACCCAAGCTTTGCAGCCCAAACTTTAAAGGGTCTTCCGATGCAAACCCGCTGCCAGCCCAGCTCTTCCCTGGGGAGGAGGCAGGAAACGCGCAAAGGGTCAAGAGCAGTGCCTGGCACGAACCAAGTCCTACTCTCTTAATGTGTGCCCCTGCTAAGATGACCCCAATCGGGTGTCCTAATGACTGACGACTCCCAACGACAGGCCTTGAGCAAGGGACAGAGTAAAGATGCGTGTGCCGGGGAGTGGAAGTGTGGGCAGACAGGAGGAGGATGGCCCACTCACTTGGGCCTTTGGGAGTGGATCTCTATTTGGGGATCTCTGCCGGCAGGCTGGGACTGCTTTGCCACAGATTTCTTCCCACGCTGCTGTGCTTGGACTGTTTGCAATGGCATGTAGTTGGAATCATATAGTCTGTAGCCTTCCCAGATTGGCTTCTTTCACTTAATGATATGCGTTTAAGTTTCCTCCATGTCTTTTCATAACTTGATAGCTCACTTCTTTTTAGCACCAGATAACATTCCACTGTCTGGCGGTACTATAGTTCATTTATCCATTCACCCACCAAAGGACATTGCGGTTCCTTCCCAGTATCGGCAATTGTGAATAAAACTACTGTAAACTTCCATATGCATATTTTTGGTGCACAGGTTTTCAGATCACTTGGGTAAATTCTAAGGAACATACTTGCTGGATTGCATTGCAGGAGTATGTTTAGTGTCGTGAGAAACTGCCAAACTGTCTTCTAAAGCGGATTTTGCCTCGCCACCGGCAGTCAGTGTTGCTCTACATCGTCAGCAGCATTTAGCGTTGTCAGTGTTTTGCAATTTGGCCATTCTAATATGTGTGTTGTGATATCTGACTGTTGTTTTAACTTGGAATTCCCTGATGATACAGGATGTTGAACATATTTCCATATGCTTACTTGCCACGTATCTCTCTGATAAGGTGCCTCTTCAGGTCTTTTGCCTATTTGTAAATCAGGTTGTTTGTTTCTTATTACTGAGTTTTAAGTTTTCTTTGTATATTTTGTATAGCAGTCCTTTATCAGATGTGTCTTTTGCAAATATCTTCTCCTAGTCTGTGCCTTGTGTTCTCATTCTTTGACATTGTCTTTCACAGAGCAGAAGTTGTAATTTCAGTGAAGTCTCATTCTTTCTTTCATGGATCACGCCTTTGGTGTTGTAATAAAGTCATCACCATACCCGAGGTCATAGAGGTTTTCTCCTATGATATCGTCTAGAAGTTTTATAGTTTTGCAGTTTGCATTTGGCATGTGGTCAATTTTAAGTCAATTTTTGTGAATGCTGTAATGTCTATGGCTAGATCCCCTTCTTTTGCATGTGGTTGTCCAGATGTTCCATCACCCTTTGTTGAAAAGACTATCTTTGCTCCATTGTGTTGCCTTTGCTCCTTTGTCAAAGATCAGCTGACTATATTCACGTGAGCCTCCTTCTCCCATCCAAGTACTAACTAGGCCCGACCCTGCTTAGCTCCCGAGATCAGATGAGATCCGGCGTGTTCAGTGTGGTGTGGCTGTAGACACATGTAAGCCTATTTCTGGGCTCTCTATTCTGTCCCATTGATCTATTTAACTACTCTTGCACCAGGACCACACTGTCTGAATTACTGTGCCTTTATAGTAATCATGGAGAAAAAACATTTAGTCTTTCACGAATAGTATGTCAGCTCTAGTCTTTACAGATATCCTCAATTAAAGAGGTTCTCCTTAATCCTTAGTTTTCTGAAAGGTGTTTATTTTTTAATCATAAATCGTTGGTGAATTTCCTCAAAAGCTTTTTCTACATCCATTGAGGTGATCGTACAGCAGTTCTTTAGTTTGTTAATAGGGTCAATTACGTTCACTGGGACAAAGAGGTGATAATAAAGAAGACAAATAGCAAAATGGTAGTTTTGAATCTACTTCAATAACTACATTCAATGCAAATTGTCTAAACACATCAATGAAAAGCCAGAATGTCAGATTACATAAAAAAAGAAACCAAACTCTCGTCTGTCTGTAGGAAATCTACTTTAAATATAATATCATAGATACGTTACATGTTAAAGGACAGGACAAGGTATAGCATGCAAACACTAACCCAAAGAAAACCAAAGTGGCTACGGTGACAACTGAGACAGTAGAGTTCAGGAATATTGCCTGGGATAAAAAAGGATGTTACAAAAGACTAAAGGGGGCAAAATTCACCAAGAAAATTTCAAAATTCTAAATTAATATTCACCTAACAACAAAGCTTGAAAACGCTTCAAGCCAAAGTGATACAACTGAAAAGAGTAATTATTCAATTTCACAAGTATACTTCGAGACCTGGACATTCTTCTATGGATGATCAATAAGATAAGTACATGGAAAACCAGTAAGCATATAGCAGATCTGAACAACACTATCAACCAACTTTACCTATTTGACAATTATACAACTCTCAGATGAACAACAGCAGAATAAGCATTCTTTTCAGGTACAGTCGGGGCATTTCCCAAGAGGGATCACGTCTGCACCACAAAACAAACCTCCAAAATTTAAAATAATTATAATCATACAAAGCATATTCTTTGACCAAAATAGTACTAAACTAGAAGTCAATAACAGAACAATATCTGGGACTTCCCCAAATATTTGTAAATCAAACAGCACACTTCTTTTTTAATATCTATATTTGTTTTCTAATTTCAAAATATCAATGGGGTATACAAAGGTAGTTGTTACATGGATAGATTTTGTAACGCTTGAGTCAGGGCTATAAGTGTGCCCATCACCCAAATAGTGTTCATTGTACCCGTTACGTAGGTTTTTCCCCTGCCCCTCCTCCCCCCTCCCCCTGCCTCTTTTCCAGTGACTTTTACTTTCCTCTGTGCACATGTGTGCCTGTCGGTTACGTCCAATTTATTACAGCGTACGTGTGGTGTTTGTTTTTCCATTCTTGAGGTACTTCACTCAGGATAATGAAACACCACCCTTCTTAATAAATAATGGGTAAAAGCAGATACAACAAGGAAAAATACAAATTGTTTTTAATGAATGAAAATGAAAACACAAGGTATCGAAATTTGTGTGGTGCAGCTAAAGCAGTACTTAGGGGGAAATTTATAAAATTAAATGCTTATATTAAAAAAGAAGAAAAGTCTCCAATCAATGATCTAAGTTTCTGCCTTCAGAAACTAGAAAAGGGAGAGCAAGTGAATCCAGAGTAAGCAGAAGGAAGTAAAAAGTAAAGATCAAACCAGAAACTAGTGAGAAAACAATAAAACAGCAGAACAGAATCACCAATTATGGATGGTTATTGGAAAGGAAAAGATCAATAAAATTGCTAAGTCTCCAGGCAGATGGATAAGAAAACAGAGAAAAGAAATGAAATAGCAACATCAGAATGAAAAGGGGAAGATCATGGCAGATCCTAAAGGCACTAAGCGTATAATAAGGAAACGATCATGACTTTGTTTGATGTTAAGAAACCAGTAGTAGAAAGGAATTTTCTTAAGCTGATAAAAGTATCTACAAAGAAACGTGGTATTTACTGGAGAAATGTTGAGAGGATTTAAGATCAGGAATAAACCAGGATGTGTGCTCTTACCGCTTCTATTCATCATTGCACTAGAACACCTAGGCAGCATAGTATGGCAAGACAAATAGATGGAAAGCAAAGAGTTTGAAAATAAGGGACTATAATCTCTCCTTATTTGTGGGTGACTTGATTGTGTCCCTAGAAAAGTCAAATGAATGAACAGATAATTCATGGGAATCAGTGAAAGTATTTAGCCACGTTGCTGGACAGAGTCAATATACAGAAACCGAGTGTATGTCTAAATAGCATGAACACAGAGAAGATGAATTTTTAAAGTCCAGTTGATGATAATATCTAAAGTACTTAAAGTACATAAGAATAAATCTGATGAAAGATGTACGTGACCTCTCTGTGGAAAATAGTAAAACTTTATTGAAAGACCTAACTAAAAGGAGGGATATTCCATGTTCTCAGATTAGAAGAGTCAATTTTTTTTTTTTAATATTTTTTCTTTTTACATTTTTTTTTTATTTTTTAAAACAAATTTAATTGTGCACATTTAAAGTATACAACATGATGTTATGGGATACATATATATAGTAAAAGTGTTACTATAGTCATGCAAATTACTGTATACATCATCTCATACAGTTACCCATAATTTTCATTTTTATGGCAAGAGCTGATAAAATCTGCTCATTTAGCATGAATTCCAAATATGGTACAATTTTATTACCTGTAGTCCTCATGTTGTACATTAGATCTCTAGACTTGTTCATCCTATATATCTTCTATCCTCTGAACTATATCTCTTACTATTTCTTCCTTACACATCGCCACTTATAACTACTGTTTTGTTCTCTACCTCTGCATATTTGAATTTTTTTTGTTTGTTTGTTTTATTTCATTTTTTTTCATTCTTTTTTTTTTTCTTGTTAGATACAGTATGTCCTCATAATGTATACATTATTTGGAAGAGTCAATTTTATGAAGATGTCAGAACTCACCAAATTGAGCTATGGATTCAGTGCAATCCTGATCAAAACACCAACAGGATATTTGTGGAACCTGACAAACGGATTCTAAAATGTATGTAGAAGTGCAAAGAGCCGAGAATGACCAAGATTCTCTCATGAAGAACAACAAGGTGGGAGGACTTGCTCTAAAAGATGATAAGTTTTCTTTGCCACACCGTTTTGGAGACAAGTGTGATAAAATTGATTATAGCTACTGAAATGAAGAAAGTATAGCATTGGCTCAAAAACGGACGAGTAGACTAATATTCTCACATAGATAGACACTTAAGTTCTGACAGAGAAGGCATCACAGAGCGTTGAAAAGAGGACGGCCTTTTCATTACAGAGTGCAGGGACACCTGGGTGCGGGCCGGAGAAGAAAAGGAAACGGACTCCTGCCTTAAACCACAAACAAAAATTAATTCCAGGTGGCTCTAAAAGCTAAATGTGAGGAAGAGACGATAGAAGAATATCTTCATGACCTTGGGGTAGGGAAGGATTCCATAAAGAAGACAGAAAAAGAACCCAACTGTATGTTTAAAAATTTTTTAAATTCTAGCACATTAAAATTAAGCACTAGGTTGTCCTAGATTTACTTTGACATGCATGAAAAACGAGATGAATTGATGAATGAAGGATGGATGCATGGACGTGTGATAAACAAGTGTAATGAAATGTTAACAGTGGAACCTCGATGATGGGTACACAAAATGCTTACAACTTTTCTGTGTGTTTGGAGCTTTTCATTAAAAAATGCTGTGCAAAACTTTTTAAAAGTGTATCTTCTCATTAAAAGGTACAATAGAGGGAGCACAGGCAAGCTACCAACTAGAAGAAGATAATTCTCTATCACGAGAAGGCATCAGAGAATTAAAATATAGACTACAAGGAGAACTCCCACAAATGAGCAGGCAACTACCCCAAGGGGAAATGAGCGAAAGATAGTCAACAGACACCTCATAGAAAAGAAAACCGTAAAGGCCAATACATGTGAAGAGATGCTCCGTCTCATTACTAATCAAGGAAATTACACATTAAAACCACAGTGAGATACCATTTCACATTCATCAGATAGACAAAAACTTTGTAGTTTCATAACATCAAATGCTGAGGAGGATGTAGAGAAACAATTAAACATCCTTGATACGAGTGTAACTTAGCACAGTCACTTTGTAAGAAATCTGGCATCATCTGGCAAGCTTGGAAATCTGCCTCCCAGCCACCAAGTCCACTCCGAGGTATAAACACTGAAACACGAGTTTGAGGTTGTAGTGAGCTATGATGACGCCACTGCACTCCAGCCTGGGTGACAGAGTGAAGGAAACAAACAAATAAAAAAACCGAAAGAAAGAGAGAGAGAGAGCGAGCGAGAAAAGAAATGATGAAGACCAGTTCGGGAGAGAGGTTACCTCTGAGAAGGGTGAAGGCAATAGGATCAGGAGGGAGAACACAGGGGACTTGTAAGGTGATGCTAGTGTGTGAAAACCCACTTCCGTAAATGCTCGCTGAGGGAATGAATGACGCCGAAATGTGTAACTCTAGCTCTGACCCCCTCTCTGGAGCCACTGAAGCACATTTCTGAGAGAATTCTGCATATCCTTCGCGAGCACCTCAAACTGGACAGGTGCAAACACCAACCCCATCATTTCCCATCTAAACTTGCTCAACTTCCTATGTCCCTGTGAATCTTAGTTGTCCTTGACTCCCGCCTCCCTGTGCTGGCCAAGGAAACCTGCCCCTCAGATCTCCTGCTGCAGAGAGCACAGGTGATTGACAAGCCCCACCTGCCCCTTCTCTGGGTCCCCCGCTGACTCTGCACCAAGAGGACCCCTCCTCTGGGCAGCTGCCAGCCAGGGACCGAGCGTGGCAGGGGTCCGTGGCTGTGGGAAGTGGACTCCTCGAACTGGCAGCTGAGGCTGGGGACTTGGCATCAGCCCGGATGAAACCATGTCAGAACTGACCTGCATCTGAGATCCCTAGCTGACCCTCCTTCCCCCCACGTCTCTCTTCCAGGCATGAGATCTGCATCGCGCACTCTCAGGACTCTCCCCGCCTGCTCCTGCTCCTTCCCCCTTTATCCCGCAGGTGCAGGTTCCCCACAGTGATCTCCCACATCCAGCCACGTCTTGGCCTCTATACTTCTGGAGGACGCAAACTCACAAAAGTGGTCCCAGGAGTGTCTGGGGGCTCACTCACCAGCACCAGGACGCCAAAGAGGATCCCATCGCGACTGTTACGTTGGGCATGGATAATCTCTGGTCCCAAAGTGACCTCCTGCTGGCTTGAGGCTTCACACTCGGTTATGTGGGCAACACCCCCGTGCAGGGACTCACCCTCCTCCATCCGTGAGATGATTCGGGCCTTGGAACAGTAGGGAGGGAAGAACGTCTGCAGGGATGGTGGGAGCAGCTGGTGATGGCTAAGTGGTGCCGACACCCTGCAGAGGGATAATGAGAAACGTTACCACACGCTTAAGGGCTAAGTGTAAGAGCCAGAAGGCCTCCTGGCTGGCTTACAGGGAGGCCCTTACCTCCTGCAGAAGAGGAGCAGACACAACTGAGGACAGGAGCCCCGTATCGGCTTGATTTGACAGCAAGATACTCGGGACTCCAGAGAAGTTTACATCTTCAACCAGCGCAGGCCCTGGTATGTGAAGGTCGGGGCCCTGTTTGGAACAACCTAGGCTCCTGAACTATGCCATGGGGAAGGCTGGATGGAGAGTGCAGCCTTCCTCCCCTAGGGAGCGCCAGGGCGTGTGCTGTGCTGGCAGAGGCTACAGAGCCCTAGGCCCTACAGGGCCACAGGCGCCGCCCTCAGGGCCTGCCCCCATCTCCTCTCCATAATGGGGGCCTGACGCTAAGGGAGAGGAGAGATTACACACCAAGGAAGCTGCGGGGAAGAGCTAGCCTGTACTGGCGGGAGCCAGGGGAACTGCCCTGGGGCTGGGGTTTGAGGGCGCCGGATCAGGGGGCTGGAATGTAAGGCTGGATAAGCAAGATTTCCTGAGGGGGCTACTTGCTCCTGTCATAGGAGCAAGTTAACACCCTGGCAAGGACTCCAGGAAAGGGAGGAAATCCACTGCCAGGCTGACCCTTAGAATCTCTGGGAAAGTCATGGCCCACGTGAACAGAAATGGAAGTGCCTGCCTGGGACTGGCAGACGGCAGAGGGAGGGATAAAAAGGTTGAAAGATGCAGCCGCCCTGGAGCGGATGGAGAATGGGAGGCCAGCGAGCCAGCCTGAGCGTTATGTTGCACGGTAGCGCCCAGGGGACACAGCACTCGCCAAAGCCACAGGCAGTGTTCTGGTGAGAGGGGCCGGAGCACGACTAAGGAGGTCGGTGGTTGCCCTCCTCTGCAGGCCAGTGGGGACGGGGCAAGGAATGTGGTCCCAGGCCTGGGCTCATTACCACCATTCACGCAAGGTTGGGGCCCCGACAGGATAGAAGGCAGGGCACGGCTCTTACCCAACCGACGCCAGGAGACTAGTCTGCAGTAACAACCGGCAAAGTCGGCGGGGGCAGTCACGAGTGCTTGACCCACAGGAAGCCAGAAAGATTGTTCACACACACGGCCCCCTAGCTGCAACTGCAGCCAGAAAACAGCAAGAATGCAGGAGCAGGAGGGTGGTCATCCGGGGAACGAGCCACGAACCCCTGCTCAGTTCCTGGTCCTGGACAACTTTCAGACCAGCCCCATTGACTGAAGAGGCGGATGAGTCCCGAGGAGGAAGGACCTGGAAACGAGGCGGTGAGGATCTACTGTCACCATGCCGTGGTCCCTCCCTAAAGAGACAAGACTGCCGTCTCCTCCTCGAGGTGACTGTACACTGGGGAAAGGGGGATACCAAGATTTCTAGGACTATTGGAAACAGGGCCTGAGATGACATAGATCCTGGTGGTCCAAGGTGTCACGATGGGGCTCTGGTAATAAAAGCAGTTGGGGATAGAGACGGGTTCACAGAGAGTCAACTGGCTCCCAGGACCTACACGGTGGTTCTTTCTCCTGTCCCCACATCAGTGCTGGTAAGTGATATATTTGGCAATTGGAGCAATAACTCCCAGCCTGGGGCGCTGGCCAGCGTGGTGCGGAACACCGTATGGAACCGCTGAAACCGGCCCCCACCTCAGATCAACAAATTAAGTCCAAACCAGTATCACCTGTGGAAAACAATATGGAGATACCTTAAACAGATCCAAGTAGACCTCCCATTGGATCCAGCAATCCCATTATTGGGCATCTACCCAGAAGAACAGAAGGCATTCTATAAAAAGACACCTGCACCCGAATGTTTATAGCAGCACAATTCACAATTGCAAAGATGTGGAAACATCCCAAATGTCCATCAATTCATGAATGGATTAGGAAAATGTGGTATATGTATACCATGGAATATTACTCAGCTATAGGAAATAACAGTGATATGGCATCTCTTTGGTTCTCCTGGAGAGAGTTGGAACCCATTCTATTAAGTGAAGTATCCGAAGAATGGAAAACTAAGCACCACATGTACTGACCAGTAAACTGGTTTCCCTGAACATCACCTAAGTGCACATTTGGGAATAACACCAATTGGGTATCGGACAGAGGTGGGGGCTGGGGGGAAGGGATGGGTGTATACCTACTTGATGAGTGCGATGCGCACTGTCTGGGGAATGGACAGGCTTGAAGTTCTTACTGAGGGGGATGGGGGTGGGGGAGGGGATGGGTGCATACCTACGTGATGAGTGCGATGTGCACCGTCTAGGGAATGGACACGCTTGAAGCTCAGACTCGGGGGGATGGGGGAGCATGGGCGATATATATAACCTGAACTTTGGTACCCCCATAATGAGCTGAAATAAAAAAAAAAACCAGTATCAGATCCTGGTGCAAGTCTGCGGGCTGACAGAGATTAGTGCCACCACCAAAGATCTATGGGACTCAAGGGAAGAGGAAGTAACAGGGTCACAGGGATGAAGAGAGCAGAGAAGGGTGAAAACGTTTTAGGATTCTCGCGATTGGAGAGGGAAGGAGCAAGGGAATGAAAATAAGGAGAGGTACACCAGAGGCTTCAACTGGGCTGATCATGATATTTCTTAAGACCGGTGGTGGGTACGGGAGATTTTGCTTTGGTTTTCGTTATCCTTTTTGACATGGCTGAAACAGTGCACCGTGTCTTTAGAAGTCACTGCAAGGAGTGTGAAAAGGAGCTATGCAGACACAGGCAGGGATTGTGGAGGGCCTGTCGGACGTGGACGATGGCAGCTTTCTGGCAGACCCAATGGACCCTGCTCTGTAACCCCCAGCAGAGTAGGCTTCTCAGGTGTCGACCCAGAGAAACCAGGGACCTGACTTCCCGCGGGCAAGAGTTCAGACACCCCAGGCCTCTACTGGAGTCCAGTCAGAGTAGGATGTACAAGGCAGAGGTAACGGAAAAGACAGGTGAACATGAGTGGGAAAGCGAGGAAGGAAGGCGTGAAAGCAATGAGTCTGAAGGAAAGGTATGAGAGGCTGCTGGAGTAGGGTTGGCTGGCAAGGAAAGGAAATTCTAACACTCCAGGGCCTCAGGGAAACCAAGGAAGGGAGCACTCCCCACATATCAGGACTGCTCAGCTCAGGGAAGCTGGGGACCGGTAGCTCCAGGGGCAACATGACAGAAAATTGGCATGCCACCACCACCACCGTGAGGCCTTTGTCGTGTGTCCTTTCCAGGCTTCAAAGGAAAACAAAAAAACATGTCATTTTACTTACACCTGTATGTATTTCCAAATGACACACAGGATTGCTTTGGGTTTTTCAGTTTACAAATGTACATGCAAATCTATGCATTGTTCTGCAACTTGCTGCATGCGGTCATCAGAGTTTTTTGAAGTCTGTTAACACAGCCTCGTGTGTTGCTTTGGACTGCTGAGATTTAACCTACTGGACGCATATGCCCACATTGCATCCGTCCCCTCCTTGACTGATGGGAATTTAGAGCAGTACCCGATTTTCCCTTCACCGACATCCTTGTGCACGTGTCCTTGTACACTACACCTACCAGCGTTTCTGCGGAAGATGTACCCGGCAGGTCTGCCAGGTCATTGAGGGAGTGGGTGTTTTGCAGTTTAAAGGGTCTCTGCTCACAGGGGTTGCACTAGTTTGCAGTCCCACCAGCAGTGTATGAGTGTTCCTGTCTCTCCACACCCACGCCAACATGTGTTGTTTTGGGTTTTTGTGATAAAGGCCATTCTTATTGGGGTTAACTGATATCTCATTGTGGTTTTGATTTGCATTTCTCTGATGATTAGGGATGTTGAGCATTGTTTCATATGTTTGTTAGCCATTCTTATACCTTCTTTCGAGAAGTTTCTATTCATGTCATTTGCCCACTTTTTGATAGGGTTGCTTGATTTTTTCTTGCTGATTTTCCTGAGTTCTAAATAGATTCTTGTTATCAGTCCTTTATCTGATGTGTAATATGCAATAGAGAGAAATTTGTTGGCAGAAACATTAAAGTACAGAGCTAAATTATTTAATCTGTCAGTGAAATAAGGAAGAATAAGTAGTGCCTAAATTTGGTAAAAGTAAGAATTCAGTGGAAAAACTTCAGCTAAATGAGCAAAGTTTATGTTTAATTTTATATTTTCACTGTTTCCTGTGAGTGTAAATCCAGGTCCTCTACTGTGATATACAACTTCCAATGCAATGGCTGTTATTTTTAACCTTAAGGCTATACTTGTTACAAGACTTATATTTTCTAAAATATTAGCTTTGGCAAATTGTATTGTTCACTTAAAGTTTTAAACTAATTTTGGTGTAGGAATTAGAAATTGCTCACTAACTTTTTCACAATTAACCATTTAACTCACAATGACCTTGGTAATCTTGCCATAATTAAACTCAACAATTGAAAAAATGTATAATGATTCTCTTGTCAATGAAGAAAAACATTTCTAGACTCCCTCAGAGTCTAAGGTAACCTTTTCTCTTTATTAAATGTACAAATAAAATAAAATTGTTTTTCTTATCAGATTCATTATCATAAGCAAGCAAAATCTCCATTTTTTGGGACACAAACCATGGCCCATGGAAGAAATTTGGCCTACCACTTGCTTTTATAAATAAAGTGTTGTTGGAACACAGTTGTTCCCATTCATTGATATAAAAAAAAAAAAAAAGAGTCTCGGCTCAAAGCATGGACTGTGGGGCCTGACTGCCTGGTTTCTGTCCTGCCGCTGATACCGAATGACCTTGAGCAAGTCGCTGAACCTCTCTGTGCCTGTTTCCTTGCCTGTGCGAAGGTGGTAATAGTCGATACTTTGACCTAGGACTGTCATGAGCATGAGTTAATATTTATCTACAGTGCATAGAAGAGAGCTGGGCACATAGTAAATGTTATATAACTTGCAAATTTCACAGATTCTGCCAAATTACCCTCCCAAATGGCTGCTCTCCCTCTTCCCCCCTGCCCCAGCAGTGAGCAAAAGCACTGGTTTGCTCATAACCTCTCCCTCCCTTGGAATGGCTAAGCTCTTTAACTGTTGCAAACCTGGCATGTGAAAATTGATCTGTGGCTTTCGTTTGTGCCTTCAGGATAAGTGATGGTGAGCATCTTTTGGGGGGCCGTTGAGCCTTGGGATTCCCGCTTCCTTGAATAAACTCAGAGTGAGGGTGTGGGGGCCTGGGAGAGGTGGGAAAGCTCTGGCCTGCCAAACTGCCACGCCAATAAAGTGTCACGGGCACACAGCCACGTGCCGATTTGATTACCTAGTGTAAGAAAAAGAAGTGAAAGATACCCAGATCAGAAAGTAAGAAATTAAATGACCTCTGCTTGCAGATGACATGATCTCACATATAGAAAACCCCAAACACTGCACCAAAATGCAATTAAAACTAATAAATAAATTCAGTAAAGTCGCAGGATAGAAAAGCAACATTAAAAAGTCACTTGTATTACTATACACTAACAACAACCTATTGGCGTTTACCATAGCATGCCAAGGAAAAAATACTGAGGAATAAATTTATCCAAGGAGGTGAAAGCTCTCTGCACACCAAAACGAGAAAACACTGATGGGAGAAAAGACACGAATAAATGGAAAGATACCCCGTGCTCATTCAAGGATTGGAAGATTATTAAAATATCTACACTACCCAAAGCGATGTACAGATTCAACGCAAGCCCTATCAAAACGACACAAGGGTATTTTTCATATTTTTCACACCTGTAGAAAAGACAACCCTAAAAGCTCTGATTACTGAACGTGGGCTTCCTTGCCCATCTTCCTATCGGGTGGCAAGTGTTGTGGAATAAGCCCTGCAAATCCTCCCTGCGCTGGGCGCTTCGCATCCCTCACTCACCCTCACGAGCCCCTGAGCTAGGTGCTGTTATTTAGCCCACTTTACAGATGGGAAACTGAGGCTCAGAGACGTGTCACTCAGTGGAAAGGAGATGCCCGGCAGAGGGACAGCGAGAAAGAGGTGGGACCAGAGCACCAGGCCAGGAACCTGTGACACAACCAGCTTCCCGGCAGCCAAACGACTGGCTTCCGGCACACCAACCGCCCTCGTCCCTATTTGTTGGGGCCGGACAGGCTGCCAAACAAGGGGCACGCTGGTTGGTGGGAGCCGGAGCAGCGAACCAATTAGAAGGCCGCGGCGCGGGACTCCGGGGGAACCAAAGTCCCGCGTTGTTTCAGGCCATCTCATCTCGTGCTCCGTTCCAGGCCACCGCCCCTGTGCCGAGGGCGACGGTCTTCGTTCACAGCGGGCACATCGATCCGGCGACATGAGTTCCTACGATACTGAGGTGTCTGTTTCGGGGGCCGCTTTCGGCCGGGAGGGTGGAGAGCGGGCCAGCGTCCAACCAGCCGGGCCTGGAGCCCCGCGGGGCCCCGGCCTAGGCCTAGATGTGGGGGCGCCAGGGAGCGGAGATGGCGAGGGCGCGCTTGCAGACCCTGAAGGCTTCCAGGCCCAGCGGGAGGTGATAGAGGTGGGAGGGGCCGTGCTTTGGGGCCCGAGAGCCGGGCCCGGCACCCTGAGTGAGGAGAAGGGAGATCATCTGGACTGCCAGTACCACGTGGCCATGGAGCCTGTGGCCATTCTGCAGCCGCCGAGCGACTGGGATGTCCAGGCGGTCCAGAGACACCCGTGCTCAGAAGGCCGCAACGCCCAAGTGTCCACTGTTTGGCCGGACCTAGAAGCAGGTCCCACCGGTAGAGGCGTGCCGACCATCTTTGGAAGCCCTCCCCCCGTCATCATGCCCCGGAAAGCCCGGGGCCGCGGGGACCCGAAAACAGGCTCTCAAAGTAGGCTGAGCGTGGGCGGCAGGGATCCCCAGCGGCCCTCCGTGGAAGGCCTGGTCGAGCTGCCTTCCGACCCCGAGTCACCAGATGAGTTCAGTGAGGTACGAACGAGGGTGAGCATTTAGCCCACAGGAGGAGACCAAGGCCAAGCCAGCAGCCCTGAGTAACCTGGGGACACACACAGACACTCGAGTTTGCTTGTCAGGGAGAATACCCTTCCCATGCCAGGCTCTTTCTTGACCTCTGCTCCCCGAGGACTCGCTTCAGGCGTGGAAAGGCAGGCCGTGGGAGAGCTGGACAGCTTTTCCTCTAAGAAAATGCAGGGTGTGCTGCGGGGGAAGGCAGGGAGCAGGCCCAGTTTCCCAGGAGCTGCTGGTGCTGCTGTGGGCAGCCTATCCTGGGCTGTTCCCAGTAGAAGTGTCCAGGGGCTGCGTCAGTCTTCGCCGTGGGGGGAGCCTTTCCTCCATGGGGGCAGAGACTCTCGGAAGTTCCCCTGGAACCAGCCACCTTCCCCCAAGTCCCTGGAGTTCCACTGCTTGGGAGTTCCAAAAGATAGTCCTTGCTCTAATCGGGACCCAAACAGTCCGAGCCCAGCAGGACTGGGAAGAAATCTGTGGCCAGGAAGGCAAAGCAGTCCCTGCCTGCCCGCAGAGACAATAATGAGCCATATAGAGATCCAGTCTCAAAGGCCCAAGTGAGTGGGCCGTCCTCCTCCTGTCTGCCCACACTTCCCCTCCCCGGCACAGGCATCTTTACTCTGTCCTTTGCTCAGGGCCTGTCCTTGGGTGTCCTCAGTCACTAGGACACCCAATCGGGGTCATCTTAGTAGGGGCACACATTAAGATAGCACTTGGTACGGGCCAGGCACTATTCTTGACACTTGGCATGTTTCCTGCATCCTCCCGAGAGAGGAGCTTGGCTGGCAGCGGATTTGGATCGGAAGACCCTTTAAAGTTTGGGCTGCAAAGCTTGGGTGTGTAGACTCATGAGCCTCCAGACTCCTCCTTCCTAGCTGTTCCCCAAGCCTGCCTGGCAGGGGGCCTGGACTGTCCCAGCCTCCCCCTGTTTTACCTGACTCGGGGCTGCCTGGCGGCCTGGGGCTGACTGAGGCAGAAAGTGCTCATAAGATTATAGCCTCCAAATTCCCCCCCTTACTGCCCACCTCACCCCAGGCCCTGCACATCCATGCTCACTCCCACACGCCCTAGCCGAGGTCTGAGAAATTTTTGTTTCAGCTTCCGGGGCCCAGGCCAGGGCCACCTTGCCTGCCCATGCATCCTGGAGAATTCAGCTGTGGCGACCCCAACACCAGAGCCCCCCAAGCTCCAGGAAACTCACAGGCCTCGGCCTTGAGCCAGGGAGGCATCACGCCCAGAGGCCCTGCACCCTCCAGTGAGTCTTGTGGGTTTGGTAGGAGTGGAGAGGTGAGGGGTGGAGGACGACAGCCTCTGGCTCTGTCACTTCCGAGGGCTCAGCCTTGCCTCCAGGCTAACCTGACTAGCCAGGCTGCTCTCCCACAGAAAATGGGGTGTCACCAGGGCTGGGGTAGGATTTCTGGTGTGGTGGTGATTTGTACCAGCACCCCAAAATCGGACTCCAGAACTAGCCTGTCAGCATAGCAAAGCCTTTTAAATTAAGTCCTGCCCAACCACACTGCTCGTACTATCGGGTGGCGGTGGCTGCAGCTGTGCTACCCTCCAGGCAAGAGCCCCAATCCTAGGGGGCCACAGGCTCAGAAGGGCTGACACTGGAGAACAGGAACAGGGAAGGCAGGCTGAGAGAGAAGGTGACAGCTGCTGGACGGAGCAGGAGCCAGTTGCTGCCAGCAGAGGGTGATGCTGCCTCACTTTAGACCCTGCTAGGCCCTTGGCACCTCCAGGCTGTGATGCTTGGAGGCTGGATTCTGTGTCCTCTTTCAGGTGTTCAGGAGCCACCTGTCGATGCCCCAAGACCGCAAAGGCAGCAGCAACCACCGGGAGCAGAGCACTGTCCTGGGGTAATGCCTGGTCTGGCTCCTAGAAACCCAGGTCCTGACTAGATGGTGGGAACTGTGTCCAGGTTAAACTGAGTTGTGTCTCGTCCCCTCCTCACCCACATCCTGCACTCCACAGAGGGAGGGCACCTCCTTTCCACTGAGGATTCCTTGCCGGTCTGGCCACTGGGCTGTGGGCGGTGGGGCATGTAAGAGCCACGGGCGAGAGGGAGGAAAAGACGAGAAGAGGCCAGAATATGCTGATCATTTCTCTTCCTTTGGTGTCCGCTGTGCTAGTGTGCCGTGCTGCAGAGAGAGATAGAGGACCCTGAAGAGTGACTAGGTATGATGAACCCCTGGCTTGAGCTAGTGCAGGGACTGGGAGAGACCTAGGTGTCTTCCTGCAGCTGCTGGAGACACGGGGCAGGGATGGGCTGCAGGTGCCGCCGGCATCAGTGGGATCGACGTTCCCATGGGGAGGAGAACCAAGCAGGCCTGGCCCTGGAGCCTTCTGTGCATTTACAGCCAGGGGTGAGCAGGGATAGAAATGTATCCGCTGAGCTCCCTGTACACTTTGCCTAGGAATCCCACAGAGCTCCTTCTCTTAGCACATTTAGCGCTACCTCATTTATTTCCCCCTTTCCTTGCTTGGTATGGCTTGTACGGGTTTTGTTGTTTTTTTGCCTGTTTGTACTTTTGACACGTTCTCAACAGTTGTGGTGTGCCCCATCATTGGAGAAACTCTGGTATATTTTGTTCCCATTTAGAAGAGATTCCCATGTGTAATTCAGGTGGTGGGTGGGTGAGTCGGTCCCAGGGCTGACTGGACAGGGGCTGCTGAGGTTTCAAGTTGCAGGCCTAGGCGGGTCCCCCCGGGGATAGGGAGGTGGGTTTCTGTATCCCTATGTCTGGTGTGCCCACAGCGACCATGCGGTGCCTCATTGACAAGTTCCAGGCTCTTTGAAGTGAGAGAGTGAATGTTACACATACCATACCTGTTCCCGCAAATGTGGTGGCTTCGGGGGGCTGTGACTCAACCCTGACTCCACTCTGTTTCACAGGTTGAACCAAGCATCTTCCTACCAGACAAGCAGCTGGTACCTTTGGAGCCCAGGAGCCACGGCCAAGCTGGTTCTCTCTGTTTCTTCTTCCCCCACGGCTTCCTCTCTGCCCGCTGCTCTTGCCCTCACCTCACCAGAGTTTACTGGAAATTATCAAAATAAAGTAGCTCCCATATTCGCATATTCTGTGGTCTGCCCTCTTTCTGGGGGAGGGGCATTGTGGCAGAGGGAAGGGTTGGGGGTGCTCCGCGATTTTGGAACCTTTGACGCCAGGTTACCTGGCACCCTATGCTCTGCCCTCTCCCTGAGGGGCGTCCTGACCAGGATCTGGGTGGCAGCCCTGCGATCAGGCTCACTGTAGCGCCCTGGGTCTAGGCTCTGTAGGGTCCCTGCCCGGCCACATTAGCAGGCCCTGTTCATGGTTGCAACCAATGTCGTCTGATTTTGGGGTCTCATGTTTCCCATGCTGCACTGCTACTGGCCACTCCCCTTTAACAGGAGCTAATTGACCTCCTCCCAGAGTTCCCAGCCCTCTTTCCCTTCCTCACTTGGTTCGCTGTCCTCAATTGGTCGCTCTCACCCTTCTTTTATGTCACCAGCATCCCTGGTCTCCTCTGAGCATCCCTGGTCTCCTCCGTGGTTGATGCCCGGGGCCTTTGTCGTGGGTTTATTGCAGCAGGTGTTAAAGAGCCGGGTTGAGCTCAGCTTCCCCCTCTGGAGCCCCGGCTTCCTCCTGGAGTCATTCTCTCCCTCTGGTGCCACCACCCACACGCACAGCTCCCCCAGAAACCGGCGCATCATCCTCAGTCCCTCTTTCACCCTCACCTTGGAAACTCAGTTATCAAATTCTGTCAGTTTCCCTGGAGTTTCGCCTTACTTTCGCTGGAGTGGTGGAGGCAGGAGCCACATCCTGGGGTGTGGTGGAGCGAAAGGGGGGCTGCAGGGGACACGGAAGAAGGGAGCAGGCTGGTCTCTGGGCTGCAGGTGGGGGAACTGAGTCCCTTCTGGCGCCTCGGGGCCAAGCTGGGGAAACTGCCCTCTGGCAGCTAGGACAGATGTTCTACGGATCAGACCTTCCACGTCCCTCATGTCCTAGCCAGCCAATCACCCCTTCCCAGGCCCGATGGGCTCTGCAGCCTCGACTTCGACAAGGCCAGTTAGTTTCCAGGGCACGTGTACATGCGAAGTCTGAATGTGCTTGGATGGTCCCCGTCAGATACCGTCCGGCCACCCCCATGCGACAGACTTTGCTGGACGTGATGTTTCCGTGTCCCAGCTCAATCTTCCAGACTGCCTCCTGAGGCCACATGGGATTCTGTCTGAGCTCCCTGTTCTGATGTCACCCTCACTGCCAGCTGGGATCGCCTCCTTCCTTCAGCCAGGATCCCAGGCTGGGCGGGCCTGACACCCAGAGGGACAGATTCCTGTGTGAGTGAGGCGAGTGCAGGTTCCGCCAGCTCCCATCGCCCAGAGACTGGGTGTTTACCAGACAAAGAGGGCACAAGTGCAGACACCATCCGGGGTTAGCGTGTGCAGGGAGGGATCGTGTGTCTGTGTGTCTGTCTGTGTGCTTGTGGATCTAATCAGGGATGATCTCCCTGGAGGGAGAGAGAGCTGATTCAGGGAGCGCGGGCAGTGTGGTCAAGGATCCGTAAGGGATCAAAACAGCCAAAGCAAGGGTGGGATGTACCTTTCACAAGAGGTGTTCTCCAAGTCTGAAAAACACACAGGAGCGCATAGAGAGGGATGAAGTTGAAATAGCCAAGCCCAGTGACGAGCACCAGGGCTCCCAGAGTGCTGAAGTCCCCGGAGTAGGCTCTTGATCCTCCGTGCGATGAATATGAGGTCTCGAAAACCCTGTGCGTGTGGATGGAATGATAACGTGAAGGCTGGCTACCTGCGAGTAGGTGGGACGTGCCTCCCCTGTGAAGCAAAGGGCTCCCGTGGAAGACTGCCAGGGTGTGAGTCGACAGGGACACGGGTAGGACAGGCGCGCTGAGGATGGAAACTAGGGAAGAGGGACTGCACTTGGAAATCTACTCAGGCGTGGTGCCAGCCCTCCCCCCTCTTCTCACTCTGCCTCCCTTCTATGCCGGCTGGTATGAGCTCAGGGAGACGGCCCATCACATGTGTGCTGGGACGATCACTGACCTCAGAGGCGGAAAGGAACATGAGTGGGGACTTAAACCATCCGCTTCAAACCCTCACTTGAGAGGGTGGGCTTGATTCCCCAGGCTGAACCTTTGACCCCGAGCAAGTGGTTCTTTCATAGAAGGATAACAGAGCAGGCTGGCGTCTGGGTGCAGACTTTGGCAGAGATTTTCAACTGGGGATTCTGACACCTACAGAGCCTAGATGGAGGGTGCTACAGTGAGTCTGAGCACAGGGCAGCCACCCAGATCCTGGCCCAGACGCTGTACGGTAAGCTGGTGGGGCACAGGGTGCTAGGGTACTGGGCTTCAAATGCTCGATAATGGAGCAGGAACCCTACCCATCACCTCCCCCGCAACGAGCTCTCCCCCCAGAAACCAGTCAGACCACGGAATATGACAATATGAGACCTACTTTAATCTGATAATTTGTCGTAATCTTGGATGAGGTGAGGGTAAGAGCAGGGGGCGAGAGGAAGCCGTGGATGAAGAAGAAACAGAGGGAACGAACTTGGCAGCAGCTCCTGGGCTCCAAATGTACAAGCTGCTTGTCTGGTAGGAAGATGCTTGGTTCAAGCTGTCAAACACAGCACAGTCAGGGTCGAGCCAAGGCCCCCCAAAGCCACTGGCTTTGCGGGAACAGGTATCGTATGTGTAACACTCACTCACTCACTTCAAAGGGCCTGGAACTTGTCAACGAGGGATTGCATGGCCGCTGGAAAGGAGAGGCATAACCGGGCACAACAGACATAGGGATACAGAAACCCACCCCCCTGTCCCCGGGGAGACCCACCTAGCCCCGCAACCTGAAAGCTCAGCAGCCCCTGTCTAGTCAGCCCTGGGATGGACCCACCCAACCACCACGTAAATTAAATGTGGGAATGTCTTCTAGATGGGAACAAAACATACCAGTGATTCTCAAATACTGAGACCCACCGGAATCGTTAAGAATGTGTTCAAAGGACAAACAAGCAAAGAAACGACAACAAAACCCATAGAAGCCATACCAAGCAGGGAAAGGGGGAAATAAATGAGGTAGCGCTAAACGTGCTAAGAGAAGGAGCTCTGTGGGATTCCTAGGCAAAGGGTACACAGAGCTCAGCCGGTACATTTCTATCCGTGCTCACCCCTGGCTGTAAATGCACAGAAGGCTCCAGGGCCAGGCCTGCTTGGTTCTCCTCCCCACGGGAATGTCGGTCCCACTGATGTTCCTACAGCCAATCCGTGCCCCGTGTCCCCAGCATCTGCAGGAAGATACTATGGTCTGTCCAAGCCCTTGCCCCAGCCTGAGGCAGGGGTTCATCATACCTAGTCACTCTTTAAGGTCGTCTATCTCTCTGCAGCTCGGCACACTAGCCTAGTGGATGACGGAGGAAGAGAAAGGATCAGTACATGCTGGCCTCCTCTCTCCTTGTCCCTCCTCTCGGCCGTGGCCCTTACATCCCCCACCGCCCACAGCCCAGTGGCCAGACCGGCAAGGAATCCTCAGTGGAAACGAGTCGCCCGCACTGCGTGGGATGCCGGATGCGAGGGATGTGGGATGCGAGGAAGAAGTGGACGACACAGAAGTCAGGTTAACCCGGACATGGTTCCCACCATCTAGTTAGGACCTCCGTTTCCAAGAGCCAGACCAGGCATTACCCGAGGACAGCCCTGTGCTTCCGGTGGTTGCTGCTGCCTTTCCTGTCTAGGGGCATGGACAGGTGGCTCTTGGTCACCTGAAAGAGAACACAGAAACCAGCTTCCAACCCTGACAGCCTGGAGGTGCCAAGCGCCTACCTGGGTCTAAAGTGAGGCAGCATCACCCTGTGCTGGCAGCAACTGGCTCCTGCTCCCCCCAGCAGCTGTCACCTTCTCTCTGGGCCTGCCTTCCCTGTTCCTGTTCCCCAGTGTCAGCCCTTGTGTGCCTGTGGCCCCCTAGGATTGTGGCTCTGGGCTGGATGCTAGCATAGCTGCAGCCACAGCCAACCCCTGGGAGGAGCAATCGGATTGGACAGGCCTTATGTTAAAAGGCTGTGCTCTGCTCTGCTGAGAGTGTCATTCTGGATTCAGAGTTTGGCGTGGTGGTACACCACTCACTCCCCACAAATCATACCCCAGCACTGTGGACACCCCGTTTCCTGTGGTAGAGTTTCCAAGGTAGCCAGGGAAGCCTGGGAGCAAGGCTGAGCCCCCAGAACTGAGAGAGCCAGGGCTGTCCTCCTTGACCCCTCTCCCCTGCACTCCTACCAAACCCACAAGACTCACTGGAGGGTACAGGGCCTCTGGGCGTGTCGCCTCCCTGGTTCAAGGCTGAGGGCTATGAGTTTCCTCGAACTTGGGGGCCTCTGGTTTTGGGGTTGCCACTGCTGAATTCTCCACGATACATGGGCAGGCAAGGTCTCCTTGGCCTTGGCACTGGAAGCTGAAACTACAATTTCTCAGAGCTGGACTAGGGCGTGTG
This sequence comes from Eulemur rufifrons, assembly GCF_041146395.1. NCBI lineage: Eukaryota > Metazoa > Chordata > Mammalia > Primates > Lemuridae > Eulemur > Eulemur rufifrons. The sequence goes on from NC_091012.1 coordinate 90,703,333, forward strand.
TGTGTGAGCATGGATGTGCAGCGGCTGGGGTGAGGTGGCCGGTACAGAGGGGAATTTGTAGGCTATAAGCTTATTAGCACTTTCTGCCTCAGTCAGCCCCAGGGCGGCAGGCAGGGCTGAGACAGGGAAAACAGGGCGATGCTGGGACAGCCCAGGCCCCCTGCCAGGCAGACTTGGGGAACAGCAAGGAAGGAGGAGTCAGGAGGCTCATGAGTCTTCACACCCAAGCTTTGCAGCCCAAACTTTAAAGGGTCTTCCAATGCAAATCCGCTGCCAGCCCAGCTCTTCCCTGGGGAGGAGGCAGGAAACGTGCAAAGGGTCAAGAGCAGTGCCTGGCACGAAGCAAGTGCTCCTTTATTGTGTGGCCCTACTAAGATGAGTCCGATTGGGCCTCCTAATGACCGAAGACACCCAAGGACTCGCCCTGGGACCGGGACAGAGTAAAGATGCCTGTGCCGGGGAGGAGAACTGTGGGCAGACAGGAGGAGGATGGCCCACTCATTTGGGCCTTTGGGACTGGACCTCTATTTGGAGCATTATCATCTCTGGCCACCAGCTGGGACTCCTTTGCCTTCCCAGCCAGAGGTTTCTTCCCACGCTGCTGTGCTAGGAGTGTTTGGGTACAGACGAGAGCAAGGAACATCCCTTGGACGTCTTGAGCAGTGGCACACCACTGATTGGGGAGAAGGAGGCTGGTTCCAGGGGAACTGCTGAGCATCTCTGCCCCCATGGAGGAAAGGATCTCCCCAGGGCCAAGTTTGAGGCATCCCTACCTAGGCACTTCTTCTCCTGGGCCACCTTCTTCTTAGGAACAGCCCGGGGCAGGCTGCGCACAGCAGCAGCAGCAGCTCCTGGGAAGCTGGGCCTGCTCCCTGCCTTCCCCCACGCCACGCCCTGCATTTTCTTAGAGGAAGAGCTGTCCAGCTCTCCCACGGCCTGCCTTTGCACGCCTGAAGTGAGTCCTCCGTGGACAGAAGTCAACAAAGAGCCTGGCATGGGAAGGGTATTCTTCCTGACAAGCAAACTTGAGTGTCTGAGTGTGTCCCCAGGTTGCTCAGGGCTTCTGGGTTGGCCTTGGTCTCCTCCTGTGGGGTAAATGCTCACCGTCATCATTACCTCTCTGAACTCATCTGGTGACTCGGGGTCAGAAGGCAACTCGACCAGGCCGTCCATGGAGGGCCGCTGGGGATCCCTGCCACCCACTCTCAGCCTACTTTGAGAGCCTCTTTTCAGGTACACATTGGCCCGGGCTTTCCGGGGCACAAGGAGAGGTGAGGGGCGGCAGACAGGGCCAGCGAGCCTCTACCAGCGGGGCTTGCTTGTAGGTCAAGCCACACGGTGGACACTTGTTTGGACCGGCTTCTCAGCATGGTTGTCTGCGGATGCCGGGGGTAGCCCAGTTTCTCAGGGGCTGCACCAGGGCCCCAGACTCTTCAGCCATTGGAGACTCCTAGTCCAGATCATCTCCCATCTCGTTGGTCGGTGTGCCTGGCCGGCGTGCCCGGCCCAAAGCACGGCCCCTCCAGCCTCTATCACTTCCCCCTTGGCCTGGAAGCCCTCGGGGTCTGAAAGCTTTGCGCCCTTGGCCCTGGCTTCTCCGTGCGTCCCCAGATCAAGGCCTAGGCCAGGGTCCCCCGGGGCTTCGGGGCCGGCTGGGCGGTCGCTGGCCCACTCCCTACCCTCCAGTCTGAAAGTGGACCCCGAAACACACACCTCATCCGAGGAACTCATGTGGCCAGTTGGATCAGCCCGGGTTCTGAGCACAAGGTAGCCCTTGTGACGCCAGGAGAGCCAGGCACAAGCCAGCCTCAGGAGCAGGGAGGCCACTGGGGGGTGGGTTGGGGAGGGGGTGCTGTTGCATAAGGAGCCACAGCAGACAGCCTCCAACACTGCGGGGCTTCCTGGTGTGCTCCACACCTGCCTCTGGACCCCACGGCCTTCTCATTGTTTTGCTAACCTCAGCCCCCAGCATTCTGCGCCCTGTGTTTGGCCGCCTCTCAGGCCCCAAACAATAGGGACCAGAGCGCTTCGTTTGCATGAACAACATCTGCAAACATGGTGAAGCAGATATCTCCAATGATCAGTCCGTCCATGAAAACATCAACAAATCAAGCAATAACTATGAAAATCAACTTTATTAGAATTCTGGAAAATAATTAAGCTTTACAGCAACCAAGTAAATGCTTAACCAGGAAAAGGGCAATTTAAGAATTCTATGTAAGAATTGTGGCATTTTTATTCGTCCGTACCCTGGGACCCCAGCTGGCTCACAGTCTACATTCCCAGTGTGACACTCTGGTCCCTGCTTCTGAACAGAGCCCAGCCGGCTTACCTGAAAGAATTTTGTCTGCTCTAGTCTGTCTGGGGCTAGCCAAAGGGCCAATGCACCTTATTCAGAACTCACTCAGGAAAGAAAAACAGGCACATATTCCTTTAAAACATTGTAAGGCAAACAGTCTGCAGCTTCTAGCAGCAAAACATTATGGTTCATTCATTCAGAAGAGTGCTCAAAGCTTAGGAGGAAAAGCTGGGGAGAGGGGGAAATTAGATCATTCAAAATTGTCCATGTTTACTGGGGAATTTAGAAAGCCATGTGCATGTCCAGGGCTGGATGCATGCTTAGAGAAGTCCTGAAAAGGACCTAAACTTTCAAGCCTGGCTGCTCTCTCGTCTCAGCGCAAGCAAGAAGTGAAGGCTAACTCGGAGTTTTAAATGGCCTGGCTAAGCACCGACCAAATCCGCAAGCATAGAAGAAATGTGCAAAGACTGCAAGAGGTTTTTGTTGTTCTTCCTTCTGCTTCCTTCTCCTCCTTCTCTTCTTCCTGCTCCGCTCCCACCTCCTGCCCCCTCCGGCCCCAGCATCCAAGAATGTTTCCGCAGAACACTAGCTGAACCAACTAAAGGCACAAAGACTCAGAGATCAAACATGACAAAGAATACAAATTACAGAAATAGTTTAGAACACAACAAATAAACAGCTACATCCCACACCAAGAAAAAAAAAAAAACAACCCTGGAATATGATATCCAGAGTTACCATATTACAATACCCAAAATGTCATTTTTAACAACAAACTTAGCATGCAAAAAATAACTCCCCCCCTCCAGTATGCCTAATTCACGGAAGATATTAAGAGAAAGTGTGCTTGAGGAAGCACAGACCTTGGACGTAGTAAACAAAGAGGTTCACTTGATTATCTCAAATATGCTCCAAAAGAGCTAAATAAAACCAGAAGAATAATACATGACCACATAGACAATATCGATAAAAAGACACTAACTACACAAAGGAACCAAACCACAGTTATGGAGCTGAACGTGCAATAACTGAAATGAAAAACGCACCAAGGGGGCCAATTGTAGTGTTGAGTAGGCAGAGAATCAGTGATCTTCAAGAAGGGTCAACTGCAATGATCCAATCTGAGAAGCAGCAAGGGAATTTTTCAAAGCCTTGGAAAAGAAAACTGTAAAAGCTCTGATTCCTGACTGTGGGCTTCCTAACGGGTGGCAAGTGTTGTGGAATAAGGCCCTGCAAATCCTCTCTGCGCTGGGTGCTTCGCATCCACCATTGGCCCTCACAAAGCCCTGAGCTAGGTGCTGTTATGTAGCCCAGTTTTCAGATGGGAAACTGAGGCTGACAGACGTGGTTCTCAGTGTGAAAGCAGATGCCTGCAGAAGGACAGCGAGAAAGAGGTGGGACCAGAGCCCAAGGCCAAGACCCTGTGACTCAACGGGCTCCCAAGGAGTCAAAGGACTGGCTTCGGGGCAAACCAAACACCCTCGTCCCCTATTGGTTGGGACCCGAGAGATGGCCAAACAAGGGCTGCGCTGGTTAGTGGGGGCTGGGAGATGCGAATCAATAAGAAGGCAGCAGTGTCAGGAAGGCGGGCCGTTGAGCAAGAACAGAAGCGAACCAATGAGAAGGCAGCGACGTCAGGAAGGCGGGCCGTTGAGCAGGCGCAGAAGCGAACCAATGAGAACGCTTGGCGTTGAGAAGGCGGGCGTTGAGCACGGGCTGCATTGTTTGAGGCCATCTCGTGTGGCTCCTGAGGCAACAGCGTCCCCTTTGGCCTCACTGCTCCTGAGGTGGGCGTGTGTGGGGCTTTCCTGCTGTGGCAAGGGAGCCCTCTGCCCACAACCAGGGCTGATCGAACCGGCGACATGAGTTCCTCCGATGAGGTGTCTGTTTCGGGGGTCGATTTAGGCCTGGAGGGCGGGGAGTTGGCCGGCGTCTGCCCGGCCAGCCCCGGAGCACGGGGCCCCGGCCTAGACCTCGATCTGGGGGTGCCACGGAGCGGCGAGGGCGGGGGCGCGGGCGCGCTTGCAGACCCCGAGGGCTTCGATGACGAGCAGAAAGTGATAGAGGCGGGAGGGGGCGTGCTTTGGGGCCGGGAAGGCCGGCCCGGCACCCCAACTGACCAGATGTGGGATGAACCAGACTACGAGTCCCTCCTGGCTGACGAGTCTGTGGCCATCGTGCAGCCGCTGAGCTACTCGGCTGTCCGGGGCGTCGGCAGACACCCGTGCTCAGAAGGCCTGGACGCCCAAGTGTCCACCGTTTGGCCGGACCTAGAAGCAAGTCCCACTGGTCGAGGCGCCATGGCCACCTCTGCCGCCCCTCTACCCCTCATCGTGCCCCAGAAAGTCCGGGCCCGCGGGTACCCCAAAAGAGGCGCTAAAAGCAAGCTGAGCGACCATGGCAGGGATCCCCAGCGGCCCTCGATAGAAGGCCTGGTCGAGTTGCCTTCCGACCGCGAGTCACCAGATGGGTTCAGGGAGGTCCCGATGAGGGTGAGCATTTACCCCAAAGGACGAGTCCAAGGAGAGCCCGGCAGCCCCGAGGAACCTGGGGACACACCCAGACACTCAAGTCTGCTTGTCAGGAGGAATACACCTCCCGTGCCAGGCTCTTTCTTGAGCTCTGCTCCCCGGGGACTCGCTTCAGGCACGGAAAGGCAGGCCTTGGGACAGCTGCACAGCTCTTGCTCTAAGACAATTCAGGGTGTGGTGTTGGGAAAGGCAGGAAGCAGGCCCAGCTTCCCAGGAGCTGCTGGTGCTGTGGGCAGCCTGCCCCGGGCTGTTCCTAGGAAGAAGGTGGCCCAGGAGAAGATGGGCTTAGGGGCTGCCTCAAACTTGGACCTCGGGGGAGCCTTCCCTCCATGGGGGCGGAGACGCCCAGCAGTTCCCCTGGAACCAGTCACCCTGCCTCCAATCACTGGTGTTGCGCTGCTCGGGAGGTCCAAGAGCTACTCCTTGCTCCCGTCTGGACACAAACCCTCCAAGCACAGCAGCACTGGGAAGAAATCTGCCGTGAGGAAGGCAAAGGATGCCAAGCCTGTGGCCAGAGACGATAATGACCCAAGTAGAGATCCACGCCCAAAGGCCCATGTAAGTAGGCCATCCTCCTCCTGTGTCCCCACACTTCCCCTCCCCGGCACATGCATCTATACTCTGTCCCTTGTTCAGGGGCTGTCCTTGGGAGTCCACGATCTTTGGGAGGATCAAGCAGGGTCATCTTAGTAGGGGCAAATGTCAAGAGAGTACTTAGTATGTGCCAGGCTCTGTTCTTGACACTTTGCATGTTTCCTGCCTCTTCCCCAAAGAGGGGCTGGGCTGGATGGGACGACCCTTTAAAGATTGGGCTGCAAAGCTCGGGTGTGTAGACTCATCAGCCTCCTGATTCATGATTCCTACCCGTTCCCCAAGCCTGCCTGGCAGGGAGCCTGGACTGCCATAGCATCCCCCTGTTTTACCTGGCTCAGTGCTGCCTGCTGGCCTGTGACTGCCTGAAGGAGAGAGTGGTACTAAGAATATGGCTTCCGATTCCTCTCCCGGCTGCCCACCTTATCCCACCCCCTGCACATCCATGCTCACACACACACGCCCTAGCCCAGCTCTGAAAAATTTTTGTTTCAGCTTCCAAGGCCCAGGCCAGGGCAGACTTGCCTGCACGTGCATCGTGGAGAATTCTGCAGTGACGACCCCAACACCAGAGCCCCTCAAACTCCAGGAACCTCACAGGTCTCAGCCTTGAGCCAGGGAGGCATCACGCCCAGAGGCCCTGCACCCTCCAGTGAGTCTTGTGGGTTTGGTGCAGTGGAGGGGTGAGGGTTGGAGGAGGACAACCTCTGGCTCTGTCATTTTTGGGGGCTCAGCCTTGCTCCCAGGCTTCCGGGCCTACCCAGGAAGCTCTCCAATAGGAAGCAGGGTGTCGAAAGTGCTGCCGTGATATTTGTGGGGGGGTGATTTGTACCAGCACCCCAAACACATTGCAGAACTAGCTTCTCAGCACAGCAGAGCATTTTATCTTAAGTCCTGTTAAACCACACTCTTCCTCCCAGGGGCTGGCTGTGGCTGTAGCTGTGCTAGCATCGAACCCAGAGCCACAATCCTGGGGGCCACAGGCACAGAAGGGCTGACACTGGGGAACAGGAACAGGGAAGGCAGGCTGAGAGAGAAGGTGACAGCTGCTGGGCCGAGCAGGACCCAGTTGCTGCCAGCAGAGGGTGATGCTGCTTCACTTTACACCACACTAGGCCCTTTGCACCTCCAGGCTGTCAAGCTTGGAAGCTGGATTCTGTGTTCTCTTTCAGGTGACCAAGAGCCACCTGTGGATGCCTCAAGACCGGAAAGGCAGCAGCAACCACCGGGAGCACAGGGCTGTCCTCGGGTAATGCCTGGTCTGGCTCCTAGAAACCCAGGTCCTGACTAGATGGTGGGAACTGTGTCCAGGTTAAACTGACTTGTGTCTTGTCCCCTCCTCGCCTGCATGCTGCACCCCACGGAGAGAGGGCGCCTCCTTTCCACTGAGGATTCCTTGCCGGTCTGGCCCCTGGGCTGTGGGCGGTGGGGGATGTAAGGGCCACGGGCGAGAGGGAGGTCAATCAGAGAGGAGGCCAGAATATGCTGATCATTTCTCTTCCTCCGGCGTCCACTGGGCTAGGGTGCTCTGCTGCGGAGAGAGAGAGACGACCTTAAAGAGCAACTAGGTATGATGGACCCCTAGGTGCGGCTGGGGCAGGGTGTGGGACAGACCGTGATACCTTCCTGCAGATGCTGGGGACACGGGGCATGGAAGGGCTGCAGGTGCTGGTGGCATCAGTGCGACTGACGTTCCCGTGGGGAGGAGAACCAAGCAGGCCTGGCCCTGGAGCCTTCTGTGCATTTACAGCCAGGGGAGAGCACGGATAGAAATGTATCCACTGAGCTCTGTGTACACTTTGCCAAGGAATCCCACAGAGCTCCTTCTCTTAGCATGTTTAGCGCTACCTCATTTATTTCCTCCTTTCCTTGCTTGGTATGGCTTGTACGGGTTTTGTTGTTGTTTCTTTACTTGTTTGTCCTTTTAACATGTTCTGAAGGGTTCTTGTGCACCCCAGCGTTGGAGAAACACTGGTATATTTTGTTCCCGTTTAGAAGACATTCCCATGTTTAATTCAGGTGGTGGGTGGGTGAGTTGGTCCCAGGGCTGACTGGACAGGGGCTGCTGACATTTCATGTTGCAGGGCTAGGCGGGTCCACCCGGGGACAGGGGCGTGGGTTTCTGTATCCTTATGTCTGTTGTGCCTGGTTATGCCTCTCTTTTCCAGCTGCCGTGGAGTGCCTCCTTAAAAAGTTCCAGCCCCATTGAAGTGAGACAGTGAGTGTTACACATACCATACCTGTTCCCACAAAGGTGGTGGCTTCGGGGGGCTGTGACCCGACCCTGACTCTGCTCTGTTTGACAGGTTGAACCAAGCATCTTCCTACCAGACAAGCAGCTGGTACCTTTGGAGCCCAGGAGCTGCTACCAACCTGGTTCCCTCTGTTTCTTCTGCAGCCAAGGCTTCCTCTTGGCCCCTGCTCTCGCCCTCACCTCACTGGAATTTACAGAAAATTATCAAATTAAATTAGCTCTCATATTCGCATATTCTGTGGTCTGCCCTCTTTCTGGGGGGAGGGCGTGTTGCGGCAGAGGGAAGGGGTGGGGGTGCTCCTCGATTTGGAGCATTTGAAGCCAGGTTACCTGGCACCCTGCGCTCGGCCCTCTCCCTGAGGGGCGTCCCGACGAGAATCTGGGTGGCAGCCCTGCACTCAGGCTCACCATAGCGTCCCGGGTCGAGGCTCTGTAGGGTCCTTGCCTGACCACATTAGCAGGCCCTGTTCATGGTCGCAACCAATGTCCTCAGATTTGAGGGTCTCAGAGTTCCCATGCTGCACTGCTACTCCCCCATCCCCTTCAGCAAGAACTAATTGAGCTCCTCCCAGTGTTCCCAGCCGTCTTTCCCGTTTTCACTTGGTTCCGTGTCCTGGTTCTCCACTCTTGCCCTTCTTTTCTGTCACGAGCATCCCTGGTCTCCTCTGACCATCCCTGGTCTCCTCCATGGTTGATGCCCAGGGCCTTTCCCACGGGGTTATTGAAGCAGGTGTTAAAGAGCCGGGTTGAGCTCAGCCTCCCCCTCGGGAGCCCCGGCCTCCTCCTGGAGTCATTCTCTCCCTCTGGTGCCGCCACGCACAAGCACAGCTCGCCCAGAAACCGGCACATCATCCTCAGTCCCTATCTCACCCTCACCTTGGAAACTCAGTTACCAAATCCTGTCAGTTCTCTCGCCTTAGATTCGGTGGAGGGGTGGACGCAGGAGCCACATCCTGGGGCATGGTGGAGCGAAAAGGGGGCTGCGGGGGACACAGAAGAAGAGAACAGGCTGGTCTCTGGGCTGCAGGTGGGGGAACTGAGTCCCTTCTGGTGCCTCGGGGCCAAGCTGGGGAAAGTGCCCGCTGGCAGCTAGGACAGATGGCCTAGGGATCAGACCTTCCTCGTCCCTCACGTGAAAGATGGACAATCGCCCATTCTCCGGCCCGATGGGCTCCGCAGCCTCGACTTGGACAAGGCCAGTTAGTTTCCAGGGCACGTGTGCATGCTAGGTCTGAATGTGCTTGGACGGTCCCCCTCAGATACCGTCCGGCCACCTCCATGCCACAGACTTTGCTGGACGCGATGTTTCCGTGTCCCAGCTCAATCTTCCAGACTGCCTCCTGAGACCACATGAGATTCTGTCTGAGCTCCCTGTTCTGATGTCACCCTCACTGCCAGCTGGGATCGCCTCCTTCCTTCAGTCAGGATCCCAGGCTGGGCGGGTCTGACACCCAGAGGGACAGATTCCTGTGTGAGTGAGGCGAGTGCAGGTTCCGCCAGCTCCCATCGCCCAGAGACTGGGTGTTTACCAGACAAAGAGGGCACAAGTGCAGACACCATCCGGGGTTAGCGTGTGCAGGGAGGGATCGTGTGTCTGTGTGTCTGTCTGTGTGCTTGTGGATCTAATCAGGGATGATCTCCCTGGAGGGAGAAAGAGCTGATTCAGGGAGCGGGGGCAGTGTGGTCAAGGATCCGTAAGGGATCAAAACAGCCAAAGCAAGGGTGGGATGTACCTTTCACAAGAGGTGTTCCCGAAGTCCGAAAAACACACAGGAGCGCATAGAGTGGGATGAAGTGGAAATGGCCAAGCCCGGTGACGGGCACCAGGGCTCTCAGAGTGCTGAAGTCCCCGGAGTTGGCTCTTGATCATCCGTGCGATGAATATGAGGTCTCGAAAACCCCTCTGCGTGTGGATGGAATGATAACGTGAAGGCTGGCTACCTGAGAGTAGGTGGGACGTGCCTCCCCTGTGAAGCAAAGGGCTCCCGTGGAAGACTGCCAGGGTGTGAGTCGACGGGGACATGGGTAGGACGGGCGCGCTGAGGATGGAAACTAGGGAAGAGGGACTGCACTTGGAAATCTACTCAGGCGTGGTGCCAGCCCTCCCCCCTCTTCTCACTCTGCCTCCCTTCTGTGCCGGCTGGTATGAGCTCAGGGAGACAGCCCATCACGTGTGTGCTGGGACGATCACTGACCTCAGAGGCGGAAAGGAACATGAGTGGGGACTTAAACCATCCGCTTCAAACCCTCACTTGAGAGGGTGGGCTTGATTCCACAGCCTGAACCTTTGACCCTGAGCAAGTGGTTCTTTCATAGAAGGATAACAGAGCGGGCTGGCGTCTGGGTGCAGACTTTGGCATAGATTTTCAACTTGGGATTCTGACACCTACAGAGCCTAGATGGAGGGTGCTACAGTGAGTCTGAGCACAGGGCAGCCACCCAGATCCTGGCCCAGACGCTGTACGGTAAGCTGGTGGGGCACAGGGTGCTAGGGTACCGGGCTTCAAATGCTCGATAATGGAGCAGGAACCCTACCCATCGCCTCCCCCGCAACGAGCTCTCCCCCCAGAAACCAGGCAGACCACGGAATATGACAATATGAGACCTACTTTAATTTGATAATTTACTATAAGCTGGGCTGAGGTGAGGGCAAGAGCAGGTGGCTGAGAGGAAGCCGTGGGTGAAGAAGAAACAGAGGGAACCAGCTTGGCCGCGGCTCCTGGGCTCCAAAGGTACCACGACCTGAATTAAACATGGGCATGTCTTGTAAAAGGGAACAAAATATACCAGTGTTTCTCCAATGCTGAGGCACACCACAACTGTTCAGAACGTGTTCAAAGGACAAACAAGCAAAGAAACAACAAGAAAACCCGTACAAACCATACCAAGCAGGGAAAGGGGGAAATAAATGAGGTAGCGCTAAACGTCCTAAGAGAAGGAGCTCTGTGGGATTCCTAGGCAAAGTGTACACAGAGCTCAGCCGATACATTTCTATCCGTGCTCTCCCCTGGCTGTAAAGGCACAGAAGGCTCCAGGGCCAGGCCTGCTTGGTTCTCCTCCCCACGGGAACGTTGGTCCCACTGATGCCGGCGGCACCTGCAGCCCATCCCTGCCCCGTGTCTCCAGCAGCTGCAGGAAGACACCTAGGTCTCTCCCAGTCCCTGCACTAGCTGAAGCCAGACCAGGCATTACCTCAGGACGGTGCTCTGCTCCCGGTGGTTGCTGCTGCCTTTGTTGTCTTGGGGCATCGACAGGTGGCTCCTCATCAACTGAAAGAGAACACAGAATCCAGCTTCCAACTCTCACAGCCTGGAGGTGCAAAGGGCCTAGCAGGGTCTAAAGTGAGGCAGCATCACCCTATGCTGGCAGCAATTGGCTCCTGCTCGGCCCAGGACCTGCAGCCTTCTCTCTGGGCCTGCCTTCCCTGTTCCTGTTCCCCAGTGTCAGCCCTTCTCAGCCTGTGGCCCCTTTCGATTGTGGCTCTGGGTGGGAGGGTAGCACAGCTGCAGCCATCCCCAGCCCATGGTACGAGCAGTGTGGTTGGACAGGACTTAACTTAAAAGGCTCTGCTGTGCTGAGAGGCTACTTCTGGAGTCAGATATTGGGGTCCTGGTACAAATCACCGCCACCCTGTAAAAACCCACCCTAGCCCTAGCAACACCCCATTTTCTGTGGGAGAGCAGCCTGGCTAGGCAGGTTAGCCTGGGGGCAAGGCTGAGCCCTCGGAACTGACAGAGCCAGAGGCTGTCCTCCTCCACCCCTCACCTCTCCACTCCTACCAAACCCACAAGACTCACTGGAGGGTGCAGGGCCTCTGGGCGTGATGCCTCCCCGGCTCAAGGCCGAGGCCTGTGAGTTTCCTGGAGCTTGCGGGGCTCTGGTGTTGGGGTCGCCACAGCTGAATTCTCCAGAATGCATGGGCAGGCAAGGTGGCCCTGGCCTGGGCCTTGGAAGCTGAAAGAAAAATTTCTCCGAGCTGAGCTAGGGTGTGTGGGTGTGAGCATGGATGTGCAGGGCCTGGGGTGAGGTGGGCAGTAAGGGGGGGAATTTGGAGGCTATAATCTTATGAGCACTTTCTGCCTCAGTCAGCCCCAGGCCGCCAGGCAGCCCCGAGTCAGGGAAAACAGGGGGATGCTGGGACAGTCCAGGCCCCCTGCCAGGAAGGCTTGGGGAACAGGTAGGAAGGAGGGGTCAGGAGGCTCATGAGTCTACACACCCAAGCTTTGCAGCCCAAACTTTAAAGGGTCTTCCAATCCAAATCAACTGCCAGCCTACCTCCTCTCTGGGGAGGATGCGGGAAACATGCCAAGTGTCAAGAATATTTCCTGGCCCGTACCAAGTGCTCTCTTAATGTGTGCCCCTACTAACATGACCCCTATTGGGTGTCCTAGTGTCTGAGGACACCCAAGGACAGGCCCTGAGCAAGGGACAGAGTAAAGATGCCTGTGCCGGGGAGGGGAAGTGTGGGCAGACAGGAGGAGGATGGCCCACTCACTTGGGCCTTTGGGAATGGATCTCTATATGGCTCATTATTGTCTCTGCCTGCAGGCGGGGACTGCTTTGCCTTCCTGGCCACAGATTTCTTCCCAGTCCTGCTGGGCTTGGACTGTTTGGGTCCCCATTAGAGCAAGGAGTATCTTTTGGACCTCCCCCAGCAGTGGAACTCCAGGGACTTGGGGGAAGGTGGCTGGTTCCAGGGGAACTGCCGAGAGTCTCTGCCCCCATGGAGGAAAGGCTCCCCCCACGGCGAAGACTGACGCAGCCCCTGGACACTTCTCCTGGGAACAGCCCAGGATAGGCTGCCCACAGCAGCACCAGCAGCTCCTGGGAAGCTGGGCCTGCTCCCTGCCTTCCCCCGCAGCACACCCTGCATTTTCTTAGAGGAAAAGCTGTCCAGCTCTCCCACGGCCTGCCTTTCCACGCCTGAAGCGAGTCCTCGGGGAGCAGAGGTCAAGAAAGAGCCTGGCATGGGAAGGGTATTCTCCCTGACAAGCAAACTCGAGTGTCTGTGTGTGTCCCCAGGTTACTCAGGGCTGCTGGCTTGGCCTTGGTCTCCTCCTGTGGGGTAAATGCTCACCCTCGTTCGTACCTCACTGAACTCATCTGGTGACTCGGGGTCGGAAGGCAGCTCGACCAGGCCTTCCACGGAGGGCCGCTGGGGATCCCTGCCGCCCACGCTCAGCCTACTTTGAGAGCCTTTTTTCGGGTCCCCGCGGCCCCGGGCTTTCCGGGGCATGATGACAGGGGGAGGGCTTCCAAAGGTGGTTGGCACGCCTCTACTGGTGGGACCTGCTTCTAGGTCTGGCCAAACACTGGACCCTTGGGCGTCGTGGCCTTCTGAGCACAGGTGTCTGTGGATGCCTTGGACATCCCAGTCGCTCGGCGGCTGCAGGATGGCCACAGGCTCCATGGCCACGTGGTACTGGCAGTCCAGATGGTCTCCCTTCTCCTCACTCAGGGTGCCGGGCCCGCCTCTCGGGCCCCAAAGCACGGCCCCTCCCGCCTCTATCACCTCCCGCTGGGCCTGGAAGCCCTCAGGGTCTGCAAGCTCGCCCTCGCCATCTCCGCTCCCTGGCGCCCCCACATCTAGGCCTAGGCCGGGGCCCCGCGGGGCTCCAGGCCCGCTTGGTTGGACGCTGGCCCGCTCTCCACCCTCCCGGCCGAAAGCGGCCCCCGTAACAGACACCTCAGTATCGTAGGAACTCATGTCGCCAGATAGATCTGCCCGCTGTGAACGCAGACCGTCGCCCTCGGCACAGGGGCGGTGGCCTGGAACGGAGCACGAGATGAGATGGCCTGAAACAACGCGGGGCTTCCGTTCCCCTGGAGTCCCGCGCCGCGGCCTTCTAATTGGTTCGCTGCTCCGGCTCCCACCAACCAGCGTGCCCCTTGTTTGGCAGCCTCTCCGGCCCCAACCAATAGGGACGAGGGCGGTTGGTGTGCCCGAAGCCAGTCGTTTGGCTGACGGGAAGCCGGTTGGGTCACAAGTTCCTGGCCTGGTGCTCTCGTCCCACCTCTTTCTCGCTGTCCCTCTGCCGGGCATCTCCTTTCCACTGAGTGACACGTCTCTGAGCCTCAGTTTCCCATCTGTAAAGTGGGCTAAATAACAGCACCTAGCTCAGGGGCTCGTGAGGGTGAGTGAGGGATGCGAAGCGCCCAGCGCAGGGAGGATTTGCAGGGCTTATTCCACAACACTTGCCACCCGATAGGAAGATGGGCAAGGAAGCCCACGTTCAGTAATCAGAGCTTTTAGGGTTGTCTTTTCTACAGGTGTGAAAAATATGAAAAATACCCTTGTGTCGTTTTGATAGGGCTTGCGTTGAATCTGTACATCGCTTTGGGTAGTGTAGATATTTTAATAATCTTCCAATCCTTGAATGAGCACGGGGTATCTTTCCATTTATTCGTGTCTTTTCTCCCATCAGTGTTTTCTCGTTTTGGTGTGCAGAGAGCTTTCACCTCCTTGGATAAATTTATTCCTCAGTATTTTTTCCTTGGCATGCTATGGTAAACGTGAATAGGTTGTTGTTAGTGTATAGAAATACAAGTGACTTTTTAATGTTGCTTTTCTATCCTGCAACTTTACTGAATTTATTTATTAGTTTTAGTAGCTTTTCGGTGCAGTGTTTGGGGTTTTCTATATGTGAGATCATGTCATCTGCAAGCAGAGGTCATTTAATTTCTTACTTTCTGATCTGGGTATCTTTCACTTCTTTTTCTTACACTAGGTAATCAAATCGGCACGTGGCTGTGTGCCCGTGACACTTTATTGGCGTGGCAGTTTGGCAGGCCAGAGCTTTCCCACCTCTCCCAGGCCCCCACACCCTCACTCTGAGTTTATTCAAGGAAGCGGGAATCCCAAGGCTCAACGCCCCCCCAAAAGATGCTCACCATCACTGATCCTGAAGGCACAAACTAAAGCCACAGATCAATTTTCACATGCCAGGTTGCAACAATTAAAGAGCTTAGCCATTCCAAGGGAGGGAGAGGTTGTGAGCAAACCAGTGCTTTTGCTCACTGCTGGGGCAGGGGGGAAGAGGGAGAGCAGCCATTTGGGAGGGTAATTTGGCAGAATCTGTGAAATGCAAGTTATATAACATTTACTGTGTGCCCGGCTCTCTTCTATGCACTGTAGATAAATATTAACTCATGCTTATGACAGTCCTAGGTCAAAGTACCGACTATTACCACCTTCACACAGGCAAGGAAACAGGCACAGAGAGGTTCAGCGACTTGCTCAAGGTCATTCGGTATCAGCGGCAGGACGCAAACCAGGCAGTCAGGCCCCACAGTCCGTGCTTTGAGCCGAGACTCTTTAAACTGCAAAACACCCACTCCCTCAATGACCTGGCAGACCTGCCGGGTACATCTTCTGCAGAAACACTGGTAGGTGTAGTGTACAAGGACACATGCACGAGGATGTCGGTGAAGGGAAAATCGGGTACTGCTCTAAATTCCCATCAGTCAAGGAGTGGACGGATGCAACGTGGGCATATGCGTCCAGTAGGTTAAATCTCAGCAGTCCAAAGCAACACACGAGGCTGTGTTAACAGACTTCAAAAAACTCTGATGACCACATGCAGCAAGTTGCAGAACAATGCATAGATTTGCGTGTACATTTATAAACTGAAAAACCCAAACCAATCTTGTGTGTCATTTGGAAATACATACAGGTGTAAGTAAAATGACATGTTTTTTTGTTTTCCTTTGAAGCCTGGAAAGGACACACGACAAAGGCCTCACGGTGGTGGTGGTGGCATGCCAATTTTCTGTCATGTTGCCCCTGGAGCTACCGGTCCCCAGCTTCCCTGAGCTGAGCAGTCCTGATATGTGGGGAGTGCTCCCTTCCTTGGTTTCCCTGAGGCCCTGGAGTGTTAGAATTTCCTTTCCTTGCCAGCCAACCCTACTCCAGCAGCCTCTCATACCTTTCCTTCAGACTCATTCCTTTCACGCCTTCCTTCCTTGCTTTCCCACTCATGTTCACCTGTCTTTTCCGTTACCTCTGCCTTGTACATCCTACTCTGACTGGACTCCAGTAGAGGCCTGGGGTGTCTGAACTCTTGCCCACGGGAAGTCAGGTCCCTGGTTTCTCTGGGTCGACACCTGAGAAGCCTACTCTGCTGGGGATTACAGAGCAGGGTCGATTGGGTCTGCCAGAAAACTGCCATCGTCCACATCTGACAGGCCCTCCACAATCCCTGCCTGTGTCTGCATAGCTCCTTTTCACACTCCTTGCAGTGACTTGTAAAGACACGGTGCACTGTTTCAGCCATGTCAAAAAGGACAACGAAAACCAAAGCAAAATCTCCCGTACCCACCACCGGTCTTAAGAAACATCACGATCAGCCCAGTTGAAGCCTCTGGTGTACCTCTCCTCATTTTCATTCCCTTGCTCCTTCCCTCTCCCATCCCGAGAATTCTAAAACGTTTTCACCCTTCTCTGCTCTCTTCGTCCCTGCGACCTGTTACTTCCTCTTCCCTTGAGTCCCATAGATCTTTGGTGGTGGCACTAATCTCTCTCAGCCCCCAGACTTGCACCAGGATCTGATACTGGGTTTTTTTAATTTCAGCTTATTATGAGGGTACCAAAGTTCAGGTTATATATATCGCCCATGCTCCCCCATCCCCCCCAGTTAGAACTTCAAGCCTGTCCATTCCCCACACAGTGCGCATCGCACTCATCAAGTAGTTATACACACATCCCTTCCCCCCAGCCCCCACCTCTGTCCGATACCCAATTGGTGTTATTCCCAAATGTGCACTTAGGTGATGATCAGGGAAACCAGTTTACTGGTGAGTACATGTGGTGCTTATTTTTCCATTCTTCGGATACGTCACTTAATAGAATGGGTTCCAACTCTCTCCAGGAGAACCAAAGAGATGCCATATCACCGTTATTTCCTATAGCTGAGTAATATTCTATGGTATACATATACCATATTTTCCTAATCCATTCATGAATTGATGGGCATTTGGGTTGTTTCCACATTTTTGCAATTGTGAATTGTGCTGCTATAAACATTCGGGTGCAGGTGTCTTTTTATAGAATGCCTTTTGTTCTTCTGGGTAGATGCCCAATAATGGGATTGCTGGATCCAATGGGAGGTCTACTTGGATCTGTTTAAGGTATCTCCATATTGTTTTCCACAGGTGATACTGGTTTGGACTTAATTTCTTGATCTGAGGTGGGGGCCGGTTTCAGGGGTTCCATACGGTGTTCCCCACCACGCTGGCCAGCGCCCCAGGCTCAGAGTTATTGCTCCAATTGCCAAATATATCACTTACCAGCACTGATGTGGGGACAGGAGAAAGAACCACCGTGTAGGTCCTGGGAGCCAGTTGACTCTCTGTGAACCCGTCTCTGTCCCCAACTGCTTTTATTACCAGAGCCCCATTGTGACACCTTGGACCACCAGGATCTATGTCATCTCAGGCCCTGTTTCCAATAGTCCTAGAAATCTCGGCTATCCCCCTTTCCCCAGTGTACAGTCACCTCGAGGAGGAGACGGCAGTCTTGTCTCTTTAGGGAAGGACCACGGCATGGTGACAGTAGATCCTCACCGCCTCGTTTCCAGGTCCTTCCTCCTCGGGACTCATCCGCCTCTTCAGTCAATGGGGCTGGTCTGAAAGTTGTCCAGGACCAGGAACTGAGCAGGGGTTCGTGGCTCGTTCCCCGGATGACCACCCTCCTGCTCCTGCATTCTTGCTGTTTTCTGGCTGCAGTTGCAGCTAGGGGGCCGTGTGTGTGAACAATCTTTCTGGCTTCCTGTGGGTCAAGCACTCGTGACTGCCCCCGCCGACTTTGCCGGTTGTTACTGCAGACTAGTCTCCTGGCGTCGGTTGGGTAAGAGCCGTGCCCTGCCTTCTATCCTGTCGGGGCCCCAACCTTGCGTGAATGGTGGTAATGAGCCCAGGCCTGGGACCACATTCCTTGCCCCGTCCCCACTGGCCTGCAGAGGAGGGCAACCACCGACCTCCTTAGTCGTGCTCCGGCCCCTCTCACCAGAACACTGCCTGTGGCTTTGGCGAGTGGTGTGTCCCCTGGGCGCTACCGTGGAACATAGCCCTCAGGCTGGCTCGCTGGCCTCCCATTCTCCATCCGCTCCAGGGCGGCTGCATCTTTCAACCTTTTTATCCCTCCCTCTGCCGTCTGCCAGTCCCAGGCAGGCACTTCCATTTCTGTTCACGTGGGCCATGACTTTCCCAGGGATTCTAAGGGTCAGCCTGGCAGTGGATTTCCTCCCTTTCCTGGAGTCCTTGCCAGGGTGTTAACTTGCTCCTATGACAGGAGCAAGTAGCCCCCTCAGGAAAACTTGCTTATCCAGCCTTACATTCCAGCCCCCTGATCCGGGCCCTCAAACCCCAGCCCCAGGGCAGTTCCCCTGGCTCCCGCCAGTACAGGCTAGCTCTTCCCCCCAGCTTCCTTGGTGTGTAATCTCTCCTCTCCCTTAGCGTCAGGTGCGCATTACCCAGCCAGGTTATGGAGAGGAGATGGGGGCAGGCCCTGAGGGCGGCGCCTGTGGCCCTGTAGGGCCTAGGGCTCTGTAGCCTCTGCCAGCACAGCACACGCCCTGGCGCTCCCTAGGGGAGGAAGGCTGCACTCTCCATCCAGCCTTCCCCATGGCATAGTTCAGGAGCCTAGGTTGTTCCAAACAGGGCCCCGACCTTCACATACCAGGGCCTGCGCTGGTTGAAGATGTAAACTTCTCTGGAGTCCCGAGTATCTTGCTGTCAAATCAAGCCGATACGGGGCTCCTGTCCTCAGTTGTGTCTGCTCCTCTTCTGCAGGAGGTAAGGGCCTCCCTGTAAGCCAGCCAGGAGGCCTTCTGGCTCTTACACTTAGCCCTTAAGCGTGTGGTAACGTTTCTCATTATCCCTCTGCAGGGTGTCGGCACCACTTAGCCATCACCAGCTGCTCCCACCATCCCTGCAGACGTTCTTCCCTCCCTACTGTTCCAAGGCCCGAATCATCTCACGGATGGAGGAGGGTGAGTCCCTGCACGGGGGTGTTGCCCACATAACCGAGTGTGAAGCCTCAAGCCAGCAGGAGGTCACTTTGGGACCAGAGATTATCCATGCCCCACGTAACACTCGCGATGGGATCCTCTTTGGCGTCCTGGTGGTGGTGAGTGAGCCCCCAGACACTCCTGGGACCACTTTTGTGAGTTTGCGTCCTCCAGAAGTATAGAGGCCAAGACGTGGCTGGATGTGGGAGATCACTGTGGGGAACCTGCACCTGCGGGATAAAGGGGGAAGGAGCAGGAGCAGGCGGGGAGAGTCCTGAGAGTGCGCGATGCAGATCTCATGCCTGGAAGAGAGACGTGGGGGGAAGGAGGGTCAGCTAGGGATCTCAGATGCAGGTCAGCTCTGACACGGTTTCATCCGGGCTGATGCCAAGTCCCCAGCCTCAGCTGCCAGTTCGAGGAGTCCACTTCCCACAGCCACGGACCCCTGCCACGCTCGGTCACTGGCTGGCAGCTGCCCAGAGGAGGGGTCCTCTTGGTGCAGAGTCAGCGGGGGACCCAGAGAAGGGGCAGGTGGGGCTTGTCAATCACCTGTGCTCTCTGCAGCAGGAGATCTGAGGGGCAGGTTTCCTTGGCCAGCACAGGGAGGCGGGAGTCAAGGACAACTAAGATTCACAGGGACATAGGAAGTTGAGCAAGTTTAGATGGGAAATGATGGGGTTGGTGTTTGCACCTGTCCAGTTTGAGGTGCTCGCGAAGGATATGCAGAATTCTCTCAGAAATGTGCTTCAGTGGCTCCAGAGAGGGGGTCAGAGCTAGAGTTACACATTTCGGCGTCATTCATTCCCTCAGCGAGCATTCACGGAAGTGGGTTTTCACACACTAGCATCACCTTACAAGTCCCCTGTGTTCTCCCTCCTGATCCTATTGCCTTGACCCTTCTCAGAGGTAACCTCTCTCCCGAACTGGTCTTCATCATTTCTTTTCTCGCTCTCTCTCTCTCTTTCTTTCGGTTTTTTTATTTGTTTGTTTCCTTCACTCTGTCACCCAGGCTGGAGTGCAGTGGCGTCATCATAGCTCACTACAACCTCAAACTCGTGTTTCAGTGTTTATACCTCGGAGTGGACTTGGTGGCTGGGAGGCAGATTTCCAAGCTTGCCAGATGATGCCAGATTTCTTACAAAGTGACTGTGCTAAGTTACACTCGTATCAAGGATGTTTAATTGTTTCTCTACATCCTCCTCAGCATTTGATGTTATGAAACTACAAAGTTTTTGTCTATCTGATGAATGTGAAATGGTATCTCACTGTGGTTTTAATGTGTAATTTCCTTGATTAGTAATGAGACGGAGCATCTCTTCACATGTATTGGCCTTTACGGTTTTCTTTTCTATGAGGTGTCTGTTGACTATCTTTCGCTCATTTCCCCTTGGGGTAGTTGCCTGCTCATTTGTGGGAGTTCTCCTTGTAGTCTATATTTTAATTCTCTGATGCCTTCTCGTGATAGAGAATTATCTTCTTCTAGTTGGTAGCTTGCCTGTGCTCCCTCTATTGTACCTTTTAATGAGAAGATACACTTTTAAAAAGTTTTGCACAGCATTTTTTAATGAAAAGCTCCAAACACACAGAAAAGTTGTAAGCATTTTGTGTACCCATCATCGAGGTTCCACTGTTAACATTTCATTACACTTGTTTATCACACGTCCATGCATCCATCCTTCATTCATCAATTCATCTCGTTTTTCATGCATGTCAAAGTAAGTCTAGGACAACCTAGTGCTTAATTTTAATGTGCTAGAATTTAAAAAATTTTTAAACATATAGTTGGGTTCTTTTTCTGTCTTCTTTATGGAATCCTTCCCTACCCCAAGGTCATGAAGATATTCTTCTATCGTCTCTTCCTCACATTTAGCTTTTAGAGCCACCTGGAATTAATTTTTGTTTGTGGTTTAAGGCAGGAGTCCGTTTCCTTTTCTTCTCCGGCCCGCACCCAGGTGTCCCTGCACTCTGTAATGAAAAGGCCGTCCTCTTTTCAACGCTCTGTGATGCCTTCTCTGTCAGAACTTAAGTGTCTGTCTATGTGAGAATATTAGTCTACTCGTCCGTTTTTGAGCCAATGCTATACTTTCTTCATTTCAGTAGCTATAATCAATTTTATCACACTTGTCTCCAAAACGGTGTGGCAAAGAAAACTTATCATCTTTTAGAGCAAGTCCTCCCACCTTGTTGTTCTTCATGAGAGAATCTTGGTCATTCTCGGCTCTTTGTACTTCTACATACATTTTAGAATCTGTTTGTCATGTTCCACAAATATCCTGTTGGTGTTTTGATCAGGATTGCACTGAATCCATAGCTCAATTTGGTGAGTTCTGACATCTTCATAAAATTGACTCTTCCAAATAATGTATACAATATGAGGACATACTGTATCTAACAAGAAAAAAAAAGAATGAAAAAAAAATGAAATAAAACAAACAAACAAAAAAAATTCAAATATGCAGAGGTAGAGAACAAAACAGTAGTTATAAGTGGCGATGTGTAAGGAAGAAATAGTAAGAGATATAGTTCAGAGGATAGAAGATATATAGGATGAACAAGTCTAGAGATCTAATGTACAACATGAGGACTACAGGTAATAAAATTGTACCATATTTGGAATTCATGCTAAATGAGCAGATTTTATCAGCTCTTGCCATAAAAATGAAAATTATGGGTAACTGAATGAGATGATGTATACAGTAATTTGCATGACTATAGTAACACTTTTACTATATATATGTATCCCATAACATCATGTTGTATACTTTAAATGTGCACAATTAAATTTGTTTTAAAAAATAAAAAAAAAAATGTAAAAAAAAAAAATATTTAAAAAAAAAAAAAATTGACTCTTCCAATCTGAGAACATGGAATATCCCTCCTTTTAGTTAGGTCTTTCAATAAAGTTTTACTATTTTCCACAGAGAGGTCACGTACATCTTTCATCAGATTTATTCTTATGTACTTTAAGTACTTTAGATATTATCATCAACTGGACTTTAAAAATTCATCTTCTCTGTGTTCATGCTATTTAGACATACACTCGGTTTCTGTATATTGACTCTGTCCAGCAACGTGGCTAAATACTTTCACTGATTCCCATGAATTATCTGTTCATTCATTTGACTTTTCTAGGGACACAATCAAGTCACCCACAAATAAGGAGAGATTATAGTCCCTTATTTTCAAACTCTTTGCTTTCCATCTATTTGTCTTGCCATACTATGCTGCCTAGGTGTTCTAGTGCAATGATGAATAGAAGCGGTAAGAGCACACATCCTGGTTTATTCCTGATCTTAAATCCTCTCAACATTTCTCCAGTAAATACCACGTTTCTTTGTAGATACTTTTATCAGCTTAAGAAAATTCCTTTCTACTACTGGTTTCTTAACATCAAACAAAGTCATGATCGTTTCCTTATTATACGCTTAGTGCCTTTAGGATCTGCCATGATCTTCCCCTTTTCATTCTGATGTTGCTATTTCATTTCTTTTCTCTGTTTTCTTATCCATCTGCCTGGAGACTTAGCAATTTTATTGATCTTTTCCTTTCCAATAACCATCCATAATTGGTGATTCTGTTCTGCTGTTTTATTGTTATCTCACTAGTTTCTGGTTTGATCTTTACTTTTTACTTCCTTCTGCTTACTCTGGATTCACTTGCTCTCCCTTTTCTAGTTTCTGAAGGCAGAAACTTAGATCATTGATTGGAGACTTTTCTTCTTTTTTAATATAAGCATTTAATTTTATAAATTTCCCCCTAAGTACTGCTTTAGCTGCACCACACAAATTTCGATACCTTGTGTTTTCATTTTCATTCATTAAAAACCATTTCTATTTTTCCTTGTTGTATCTGCTTTTACCCATTATTTATTAAGAAGGGTGGTGTTTCATTATCCTGAGTGAAGTACCTCAAGAGTGGAAAAACAAACACCACACGTACGCTGTAATAAATTGGACGTAACCGACAGGCACACATGTGCACAGAGGAAAGTAAAAGTCACTGGAAAAGAGGCAGGGGGAGGGGGGAGGAGGGGCAGGGCAAAAACCTACGTAACGGGTACAATGAACACTATTTGGGTGATGGGCACACTTATAGCCCTGACTCAAGCGTTACAAAAGCTATCCATGTAACAACTACCTTTGTATACCCCATTGATATTTTGAAATTAGAAAACAAATATAGATATTAAAAAAGAAGTGTGCTGTTTGATTTACAAATATTTGGGGATGTCCCAGATATTGTTCTGTTATTGACTTCTAGTTTAGTACTATTTTGGTCAAAGAATATGCTTTGTATGATTATAATTATTTTAAATTTTGGAGGTTTGTTTTGTGGTGCAGACGTGATCCCTCTTGGGAAATGCCCCGACTGTACCTGAAAAGAATGCTTATTCTGCTGTTGTTCATCTGAGAGTTGTATAATTGTCAAATAGGTAAAGTTGGTTGATAGTGTTGTTCAGATCTGCTATATGCTTACTGGTTTTCCATGTACTTATCTTATTGATCATCCATAGAAGAATGTCCAAGTCTCGAAGTATACTTGTGAAATTGAATAATTACTCTTTTCAGTTGTATCACTGTGGCTTGAAGCGTTTTGAAGCTTTGTTGTTAGGTGAATATGAATTTAGAATTTTAAAATTTTCTTGGTGAATTTTGCCCCCTTTAGTCTTTTGTAACATCCTTTTTTATCCCAGGCAATATTCCTGAACTCTACTGTCTCAGTTGTCACCGTAGCCACTTTGGTTTTCTTTGGGTTAGTGTTTGCATGCTATACCTTGTCCTGTCCTTTAACATGTAACCTATCTATGATATTATATTTAAAGTAGATTTCCTACAGACAGACGAGAGTTTGGTTTCTTTTTTTAATGTAATCTGACATTCTGGCTTTTCATTGATGTGTTTAGACAATTTGCATTGAATGTAGTTATTGAAGTAGATTCAAAACTACCATTTTGCTATTTGTCTTCTTTCTTATCACCTCTTTGTCCCAGTGAACGTAATTGACCCTATTAACAAACTAAAGAACTGCTGTACGATCACCTCAATGGATGTAGAAAAAGCTTTTGAGGAAATTCACCAACGATTTATGATTAAAAAATAAACACCTCTCAGAAAACTAGGGATTAAGGAGAACGTCTTTAATTGAGGATATCTGTGAAGACTACAGCTGACATACTATTCGTGAAAGACTAAATGTTTTTTCTCCATGATTACTATAAAGGCACAGTAATTCAGACAGTGTGGTCCTGGTGCAAGAGTAGTTAAAGAGATCAATGGGACAGAATAGAGAGCCCAGAAATAGGCTTACATGTGTCTACGGCCACACCACACTGAACACGCCGGATCTCATCTGATCTCGGGAGCTAAGCAGGGTCGGGCCTACTTAGTACTTGGATGGGAGAAGGAGGCTCACGTGAATATAGTCAGCTGATCTTTGACAAAGGAGCAAAGGCAACACAATGGAGCAAAGATAGTCTTTTCAACAAAGGGCGATGGAACATCTGGACATCCACATGCAAAAGAAGTGGATCTAGCCATAGACATTACAGCATTCACAAAAATTGACTTAAAATTGACCACATGCCAAATGCAAACTGCAAAACTATAAAACTTCTAGACGATATCATAGGAGAAAACCTCTATGACCTCGGGTATGGTGATGACTTTTTATTACAACACCAAAGGCGTGATCCATGAAAGAAAGAATGAGACTTCACTGAAATTACAACTTCTGCTCTGTGAAAGACAATGTCAAAGAATGAGAAGACAAGGCACAGACTAGGAGAAGATATTTGCAAAAGACATATCTGATAAAGGACTATTATACAAAATATACAAAGAATACTTAAAACTCAGTAATAAGAAACAAACAACCTGATTTACAAATAGGCAAAAGACCTGAAGAGGCACCTTATCAGAGAGATACGTGGCAAGTAAGCATATGGAAATATGTTCAACATCCTGTATCATCAGGGAATTCCAAGTTAAAACAACAGTCAGATATCACAACACACATATTAGAATGGCCAAATTGCAAAACACTGACAATGCTAAATGCTGCTGACGATGTAGAGCAACACTGACTGCCGGTGGCGAGGCAAAATCCGCTTTAGAAGACAGTTTGGCAGTTTCTCACGACACTAAACATACTCCTGCAATGCAATCCAGCAAGTATGTTCCTTAGAATTTACCCAAGTGATCTGAAAACCTGTGCACCAAAAATATGCATATGGAAGTTTACAGTAGGTTTATTCACAATTGCCGATACTGGGAAGGAACCGCAACGTCCCTTGGTAGGTGAATGGATAAATGAACTATAGTACCTCCAGGCAGTGGAATGTTATCTGGTGCTAAAAAGAAGTGAGCTATCAAGCCATGAAAAGACATGGAGGAAACTTAAACGCATATCATTAAGTGAAAGAAGCCAATCTGGGAAGGCTACAAACTATATGATTCCAACTACATGCCATTGCAAACAGTCCAAGCACAGCAGCGTGGGAAGAAATCTGTGGCAAAGCAGTCCCAGCCTGCCGGCAGAGATCCCCAAATAGAGATCCACTCCCAAAGGCCCAAGTGAGTGGGCCATCCTCCTCGTGTCTGCCCACACTTCCCCTCCCCGGCACACGCATCTTTACTCTGTCCCTTGCTCAAGGCCTGTCGTTGGAAGTCGTCAGTCATTAGGACACCCGATTGGGGTCATCTTAGCAGGGGCACACATTAAGAGATTAGGACATGGTTCGTGCCAGGCACTGCTCTTGACCCTTTGCTCGTTTCCTGCCTCCTCCCCTGGGAAGAGCTGGGCTGGCAGCGGATTTGCATCGGAAGACCCTTTAAAGTTTGGGCTGCAAAGCTTGGGTGTATAGACTCATGAGCCTCCTGACCCCTCCTTGCTACCTGTTCCCCAAGCCTGCCTGGCAGGGGGCCTGGGCTGTCCCAGCCTCCCCCTGTTTTCCCTGACTCGGGGCTGCCTGCCGGCCTGGGGCTGACTGAGGCAGAAAGTGCTAATAAGATTATAGCCTCCAAATTCCCCCCCCCCTTACTGCCCACCTCACCCCGGGCCCTGCACATCCATGCACAGACCCACACGCCCTAGCCCAGCTCGGAGGAATTTTTGTTTCAGCTTCCAAGGCCCAGGCCAGGGCAGACTTGCCTACCCATGCATCGGGGAGAATTAAGCAGTGCCGACCCCAACACCGGAGGCCCCCAGGTTCCAGGAAACTCACAGCCCTCGGACTTCAGTCAAGGAGGTGTCACGCCCAGAGGCCCTGCACCCTCCAGTGAGTCTTGTGAGTTTGGTGGAGCGGAGGGGAGAGGGGTGGAGGAGGGCAGCCTATGGCTCTGTCACTTCTGGGGGCTCAGCCTTGCTCCCAGGCTCTCCGGCCTACCCAGGCAGCTCTTCCACAGGAAACGTTGTGTTGAGAGGGCTGGGGTGGGATCTGTGGGGTGGGGGTGATTTGTAGCACCACCCCAAACTCTGACTCCAGAAGGAGCCTCTCAGCAGAGCAGAGCAGAGCCTTTTATGTTACGTCCTGTTCAACCACACTGTTCCTGCCAGGGGCTGGCTGTGGCTGCAGCTGTGCTACCCTCCAACCCAGAGCCACAATCCTAGGGGGCCACAGGCACACAAGGGCTGACACTGGGGAACAGGAACAGGGAAGGCAGGCCCAGAGAGAAGGTTACAGCTGCTGGGCCGAGCAGGAGCCAGTTGCTGCCAGCAGAGGGTGATGCTGCCTCACTTTAGACCCCACTAGGCCCTTGGCACCTCCAGGCTGTCAGACTTGGAAGCTGGATTCTGTGTTCTCTTTCAGGTGACCAAGAGCCACCTGTCCATGTCCCTAGACAGGACAGGCAGCATCAACCACCGGGAGCATAGGACTGTCCTGGGGTAATGCCTGGTCTGGCTCCTAGAAACCCAGGTCCTGACTAGATGGTGGGAACTCTGTCCAGGTTAAACTGACTTGTGTCTCGTCCCCTCCTCACCCGCTTGCCGCACCCCACGGAGAGAGGGCGCCTCCTTTCCACTGAGGATTCCTTGCCGGTCTGGCCACTGCGCTGTGGGCGGTGGGGGATGTAAGGGCCACGGGCGAGAGGGAGGTCAAGGAGAGAGGAGGCCAGAATATGCTGATCATGTCTCTTCCTTTGGTGTCTGCTGCGCTAGTGTGCCGTGCTGCAGAGAGAGATAGACGACCTTAAAGAGCGACTAGGTATGATGAACCCCTGGCTGGGGCTGGGGCAGGGCCCGGGACAGACCACAGTACTTTTTGTTTGTTTGTTTTTTGACCAGGCCCTTCCTTTATTTAGGCTTTTGAGACAATCCAAGAAGTGAGTTTGAACTTAATTACAGCGAATCATGCAGTACTAAACTTTCTGGGTGGCCAGAGTAACACCTTTCATTACGACTAACAGCTGAATGGTAAAAAGATTCCCAGGGTTACCAGTGTTTTCAGAGACTTGTTGGTATTCTCCTCTGTCATTATTTCAGAACCATTCCATTTAAAAAGAAACCCAGTTGTAAACCGTTTCTATTTCAGGCCCATGATACCAGAACTGGGCTGAAAGGCAAAGCCTTGACCTTCCTATGTTAGACTTGCATCTGTGTAGCTAAGCCATCTGCTTTCTCCCCACCCCATCTACTTTAATGGACTGAAAATACTGCCCCTAATTGCACTTTTATCGAAACGGCCTGGCTTCCACTTTAACCAAGTATGACTCTGTCTTTCACCTGAAGGCTCGCTTGCACAATTTTGCTTACCCTTCCCTCCCCAATTCCTTCCCAGCTGCCTCAATTATGAGCTGTGAAATGTCTTTAAACTAAGATACTAGGCTCCCGTGTATGAAGCCATCTAAAGAGCTCTTCACTTCGAACATTGAGCACCTAAGGGAAAATCTACTCCAGTATCTGCCCATTTGGATATTATCATTGTTGCAGTTACGCAGGAGGCACCTGGCAGCCCAGCCTAGACAGGAGTCGCATCTCTCCGCCACCAAACAACAAGGGACCCAGCCTGGGAAAAGACAGGCTAGGGTGGGAGGAAGGGGGAGCTGGGAAGAAGAGGGAGCTCAAGACTGGGAGGAAGGACCATCCAAGGCAGGAAGAGGAGAGGGTGTGTGAAGTGAAGCAAGAAGCGGGCGGCAGAGGTGAAGGGGGATGAAGGGGCCGGCGCCTGGCGGGAGGCGCGGGGGGCCCAGAGAGCGGCTCCGAGGCCGGGCGGGAGGCGCGGGGGCCGAGGCGGGCGTGGGCAGTTCGCAGCCGAGCCCCACTACTTACCTATTTGTAGAGCTGCTGAGATTTTAGGTGGCAGGGCTAGGCGGGTCCCCCCGGGGACAGGGGGGTGGGTTTCTGTATCCCTATGTCTGTTGTGCCTGGTTATGCCTCTCTTTTCCAGCTGCCATGGAGTGCCTCCTTGACAAGTTCCAGGCCCTTTGAAGTGACAGAGTGAGTGTTACACATACCATACCTCTTCCTGCAAAACTGGGTGGCTTCGCAGGGCTGTGGCCACACCCTGACTCTGCTGTTTGACAGGTTGAACCAAGCATCTTCCTACCAGACAAGCAGCTGGTACCTTTGGAGCCCGGGACCTGCGGCCAAGCAGGTTCCCTCTGTTTCTTCTTCAGCCACGGCTTCCTCTCGGCCCCCTGCTCTTCCCCTCACCTCACCAGAGTTTACAGCAAATTAACAAATTAAATTAGCTCTCATGTTCGCATATTCTTTGGTCTGCCTTTTCTAGGGGGAGGGGGCGTTGCGGCAGAGGGAAGGGGTGGGGGTGCTCCTCGATTTTGGAGCATTTGAAGCCGGGTTACCTGGCACCCTATGCTCTGCCCTCTCCCTGAGGGGCATCCCGACCAGGATCTGGGTGGTAGCCCTGCGCTCAGGCTCACCGTAGCGCTCCGGGTCTACGCTCTGTAGGGTCCCTGCCCGGCCACATTAGCAGACCCTGTTCATAGTCGCAAGTTATGTCGTCTGATTTGGGGGTCTCACGGTTCCCATGCTGCACTGCTACTGGCCCCTCCCCTTTAGCAGGAGCTAATTGACCTCCTCCCCGAGTTCCCAGCCCTCTTTCCCTTCCTCACTTGGTTCACTGTCCTCAATTGGCCGCTCTCACCCTTCTTTTTTGTCACCAGCATCCCTGATCTCCTCTGAGCATCCCTGGTCTCCTCCGTGGTTGATGCCCGGGGCCTTTCCGCAGGGTTATTGCAGCAGGTGTTAAAGAGCCGGGTTGAGCTCAGCCTCCCCCTCGGGAGCCCCGGCTTCCTCCTGGAGTCATTCTCTCCCTCTGGTGCCGCCACGCACACGCACAGCTCGCCCAGAAACCGGCGCATCATCCTCTGTCCCTCTTTCACCCTCACCTTGGAAACTCAGTTACCAAATCCTGTCAGTTCTCCCGCCTTACATTCGGTGGAGGGGTGGACGCAGGAGCCACATCCTGGGGCATGGTGGAGTGAAAGGGGGGCTCCATGGGACACAGAAGAAGAGAGCAGGCTGGACTCTGGGCTGCAGGGTGGGGAACTCAGTCCCTTCTGGCGCCTCGGGTGCATGCTGGGGAAACTGCCTGCTGGCAGCTAGGACAGATGGCCTAGGGATCAGACCTTCCTCATCCCTCACGTCCTAGCCAGCCAATCGCCCCTTCTCCGGCCCGATGGGCTCCGCAGCCTCTGCTTGGACAAGCCCAGTTAGTTTCCAGGGCACGTGTGCATGCTAGGTCTGAATGTGCTTGGACGGTCCCCGTCAGATACCGTCCGGCCACCCCCATGCCACAGACTTTGCTGGACGCGATGTTTCCGTGTCCCAGCTCAATCTTCCAGACTGCCTCCTGAGACCACATGAGATTCTGTCTGAGCTCCCTGTTCTGATGTCACCCTCACTGCCAGCTGGGATCGCCTCCTTCCTTCAGCCAGGATCCCAGGCTGGGCGGGCCTGACACCCAGAGGGACAGATTCTGTGTGAGTGAGGCGAGTGCAGGTTCCGCCAGCTCCCATCGCCCAGAGACTGGGTGTTTACCAGACAAAGAGGGCACAAGGGCAGACACCATCCGGGGTTAGCGTGTGCAGGGAGGGATCGTGTGTCTGTGTGTCTGTCTCTGTGCTTGTGGATCTAATCGGGGATGATCTCCCTGGAGGGAGAAAGAGCTGATTCAGGGAGCGCGGGCAGTGTGGTCAAGGATCCGTAAGGGATCAAAAGAGCGAAAGCAAGGGTGGGATGTACCTTTCACAAGAGGTGTTCCCCAAGTCCGAAAAAAACAAAGAAGTGCATAGAGAGGGATGAAGTGGAAATGGCCAAGCCCAGTGACGGGCGCCAGGGCTCCCAGAGTGCTGGAGTCCCCGGAGTAGGCTCTTGATCCTCTGTGCGATGAATATGAGGTCTCGAAAATCCTGTGCGTGTGGATGGAATGATAACGTGAAGGCTGGCTACCTGAGAGTAGGTGGGACGTGCCTCCCCTGTGAAGCAAAGGGCTCCCGTGGAAGACTGCCAGGGTGTGAGTCGACGGGGACACGGGTAGGACGGGCGCGCTGAGGATGGAAACTAGGGAAGAGGGACTGCACTTGGAAATCTACTCAGGCGTGGTGCCAGCCCTCCCCCCTCTTCTCACTCTGCCTCCCTTCTGTGCCGGCTGGTATGAGCTCAGGGAGACGGCCCATCACGTGTGTGCTGGGACGATCACTGACCTCAGAGGCGGAAAGGAACATGAGTGGGGACTTAAACCATCCGCTTCAAACCCTCACTTGAGAGGGTGGGCTTGATTCCGCAGCCTGAACCTTTGACCCTGAGCAAGTGGTTCTTTCATAGAAGGATAACAGAGTGGGTTGGCATCTGGGTGCAGACGTTTGGCAGAGCCTTTCCAACTTGGGATTCTGACACTGGAGGCAGCTAGGCCAGTTCTGATAGGAACAGAATTCCAGCACCAGGTACTGTCCCAGTTGGCATGGGGCTGTGGTAGGCAGGGTGAGGAAGGGGGGCAGCATGTTGAAGTAGGTGTGGTGGGCACAAAAACAACCCTCGGTGACTAGTTTTGCCAGTCCCCACTCCCTGCTCTGAACAGGGCATCTCTGTTCCACATGCAGACCACGTACTGCGTAATGATGTTGCTGTAACATGAAGCCAACAGGCCATGAGTGGGGCTGAAACTTCCATCTCTAGGGGCGGGAAGTGGCAGAATGTGAGGCTCATGTTAGAGCAATCCATTTGGGCCCCAGAGGACGGGAGACAGTGGAACCCCTCCCCTCATTCAGTGACCTGCTTTTTCCCTTCCCTCAAGTGTCCTCTCTCACCAAGGGAATGTGGGGGCTGGCCTGGAGAGCCCTGGGCCCCACCCTGTCCCATCTGCTCCTCAGCTCAGAGGGAGCTCTGGAGATTTGCTGAGCTGCATCCTTGCCCGAGATGCAGCTGCAGCGGCACAGCCCTGAACAAAATCTCACCTATACCAGGTGCCAGGGCTCCCAAATGCTCGTTTCCAAATGTGACCTTTTACTGCACAGGCAGAAAAGATCATCGCCTCTTCTGACTCCAGCTACGGATGAAGGCGTGTGACTGAGCAGGCCAGCGAGCATGGTGCAGCAAGGCTGGCCACCCTGGCTGTGGCGGAGGCCCAGCACACGGCAAGTGGGGATAGGAGATGACAATTGGATATGAGAGTTGTGGTGGTAACAACCGTGAATTTTAGTCTTTGCTGTCACAAACTCCTGGGTGAAATTGGACAACTTCATGCGCATCTGTCCTCAGTCTCCATGCCAAGAACTCCCCCTTTCCTGTAGCCACATTTTCTCATTATCCGTTTCCTCCAATGATGAAGCAAACACCTGTGTTTGCCAGGTCCAGCCTTGTACACTGGAGCTGCCGGCGTGGCCGTGCGAGTTACACCTGCATGATTCCAGAGTGCATTATTGGCCCGACTCTAGCGCGAACGGTGCCCCCCATGGTTGTGCGATGTTGAAGTCCCGGTCACTACCCCTCAGAGCAAGAAATCGAACGTTGACAGCATTTGCAAGCCACTTGTGTGCCTTACCCTAATCACTTCCCCTCCCCATGCCTCCAGAGGCAAGTGCTCTCCTAACTTCAGAGAATGACTCGCTTTTTATTAAAGGATTAACAATTGCTGTTTAATAAATAACCCTTACCAAGATACAGGAATTAAATTAGAGGAAGTTAAATATAAAATTATATTGGCCAGGCGCAGTGGCTCACACCTGTAGTCCCAGCGACTTGGGAGCCTGAGGTGGGGGTATTACCCTAGGCTAGGAGTTTGAGACCAGCCTGGGCAACGTAGCAAGACTCCATCTCTAAAAAACTTTTTAAAAGAACAAAGTAGCCAGACACGGTGATGCATACCTGTAGTTCCAGTGATTCGGGAGGCTGGGGCAGGAGGCTCGCTTGAGCCCAGGAGTTCAAGGCTGCAGTGAGCTATGATCGTGCCACTGTGTTCCAGCCTGGGCAACAGAGGGAGGCCCCATGTCTAAAAACAAACAAACAAAAATTATGTCTGTAAAACGTACTCTCTCTCTCTCTCTCTCTATATATATATATATACATATATATGCATGTATATGTATTTGCAGAAAACATAAGCCTACAATTTGACAATAATTATATTGTGATCAAGCCAGGTAACTGCTAGCCAGCTCACAAAACAGTGCATTGCACCTCCAGAGAAGTCCCATCCGAGTCCCTTTCTGTGAAGGAAGCCAAATGCAAAAGTCTACCTACTGTACAATTCCATTTACAAGACATCCTGCAAAAGGCAAAACTATAGGGACAGAAAACCGATCAGTGGTTACCACCGTTGAGGGTTGGGAGAAGGGGTTAACTATCAGAGGGCATGAAAGAATTCTCGGGGTGATGCCAATGCTGTATATTTGATTGTGGTGGCGGTGCCACAGGAGCACGTGTTCATAAAACTCATAGACCTGTATGTAAGTCGTATTGCAATAATTCTGACTTTTTAGAAAGCAGTTGTAAACAGTACATCTTGAATGGGTATTGAAATTTACTCAATACTTTTTGTGAATATGAAGATCGTGCTTTCCTCCTCTATTCTGTTAACGTGGAAAATTATATTACTTTATTTTCTGAAGCCAAATTAAGTTTGTGTTCCTGGGATGAATCCAATTTAGTCATGAGATATTATGTAATTTCCTTTTGATATCCTGTAGGATGCAGTTTCCTAATATTCTGTTACCGATCTTTGCTTCTGTGTGATGAGTGTGTGATTGACCTGCAATTTCTCTCTCTCAAACTGTCCTTGTAGGATTTGGGATTGAGGTTATTCCAACCTCATAAGGTGAGTTGGGGAGTGTTCCTCCTTTTCAGCTTTCTGCAAGAGTTTGTGTCAAATTGAAGAGATTTATTCTTAGGATGTTTGTCCGAATTCGGTGGGGAATCCTGGAGGGTTTTTTTGTGAAAAGCATTTCGACTACTGATATATCTCTGTAAGAATTACGGAACCATTCAGGTTGGCTATTCCTTCTGGCATCACTTTTGGCAAGTTTTGTTTTTCTAGAAATTGGTAACCTTTTTCTTCATTTTCAAATTGATTAGCATAAAGTGGTCCATTGTATCCCTCTTTACCCTAAATTTTATTTTTAAAAATTTCTGACCTGCATAAGAGTTGCAAGGAAAGTGCAACGAGCACCCATATTCCCCAGTTGTTCACATTTTGTCTCATCTGCTTCATCCCTCCCTACATTCCCTCCCCTGTGTGTGTGTGTGTGTGTGTGTTTAATTATTTTGATAAATCATTTGAGTTACTTGAAGATGTTACGATACATCATCCCTAAATGCTTCAGCATGTGTCTCCTACAAAAAAGAATGGTCTTCCTCAAAACCTTCATGCAATTATCACACTCAGAAAATTTAACATGGAGACAATACCATTTTATACTATATGACCACATGAAATATTTTATGATTGTCCCCACCTTGTGCTTCATAGCTGCTTTTCCAAAAAAATCCTCTTTCCAATCAAAGATAGTGCATTGCATTTAGTTGTCAAGTCTCCTTAGTGTCAAATTATCTGTGGGAGGTGCTGCTTTAGGCAAAATCCTGACCCAGAGCATAAATTTATTATTTTGGAGATTTAAAGTGGTCTTTAATGAAAGTTTTAGAATAGTTGACTCTTTCAAATTTACGCTTTTCCCTAAAGATTTTTTTAAATTTTGTTTTGTTCTTAAATGCCAAATTTTTCCTTGGGCAGCATGATTGAAGACTTTCTATGGGCTTAACGATTGTTGGTCTCTTGAGTAAAAGTGAAATGAGGAACCTAATATCACTGTTAGGTGATCTACATTATGTAAACAGAGTTAAGATTGAAATGATCAGGCTGGGCGCGGTGGCTCACGCCTGTAATCCTAGCACTCTGGGAGGCCGAGGAAGGTGGATTGTTTGAGCTCAGGAGTTCGAGACCAGCCTGAGCAAGAGCGAGACCCCTGTCTCTACTAAAAAATAGAAAGAAATTAGCTGGACAACTAAGAAATATATGCAAAAAATTAGCCGAGCATGGTGGTGCATGCCTGTATTCCCAGCTACTTGGGAGGCTGAGGCAGAAGGATCGCTTGAGTCCAGGAGTTTGAAGTTGCTGTGAGCTAGGCTGATGCCATGGCACTCTAGCCTGGGCAACAGAGTGAGACTCTGTCTCAAAAACAAAAACAAAAACAAAAAAAAACTATAAAACATTGATGAAAGAAATTGAAAAGGACACAAAAAATGGTAAGATATTCCATGCTCGTGGATTGGAAGAATCATTATTGTTAAAATGTCCATACTACCCAAAGCAATCTACAGATTCAATGCAATCCCCATCAAAATACCAATGGGATTCTTCACAGAAATACAAAAAATAATCCTAAAATTTATATGAAACCACAAAAGACCCAAAATAGCCAAAACCATCCTGAGCAAAAAGAACAAAACTAGAGGAATAAAATTACCTGACTTCAAATTGTACTACAGAGCTGTAGTAACCAAAACAGCATGGTACTCGCATAAAAATAGACACATACACCAATGGAACAAAATAGAGAGACCAGAAATAAGTCCACACATCTATAGTGAACTTATCAATGACAAAGTTGCCAGGAACATACAGTGGGGAAAGGACAGTCTCTTCAATAAATGGTGCTGGGGAAACTGGGTATTCATA
This sequence comes from Eulemur rufifrons, assembly GCF_041146395.1. Classification (NCBI taxonomy): domain Eukaryota; kingdom Metazoa; phylum Chordata; class Mammalia; order Primates; family Lemuridae; genus Eulemur; species Eulemur rufifrons. The sequence goes on from NC_091012.1 coordinate 90,738,143, forward strand.
TGCAGAAGAATGAAACTAGACCCTTATCTCTCACCATATACAAAAATCAGATCAAAATGGATTAAATACTTAAATCTAAAGTCAAACTATGAAACTACTAAAAGTAAACACTGGAGAAATGATCCAGGATATTGGTCTGGGCAATGATTTCTTGAGTAATATCTCAAAAGCACAGGCAACCAAAGCAAAATTGGACAAATGGGATCACATTTCAAGCTAGAAAAACTTCTACACAGCAAAGGAAACCATCAACAAAGTGAAAAGACAACCCACAGAATGGGAGAAAATATTTGCAAACTACCCATCTGACAAGAGATTAATAACTAGAATATATAAGGAGCTCAGACAACTCAATGGGGGAAGAATCAATTCAATTAAATTGGGCAAAAGATCTGAATAAACATTTCTCAAAAGAAGACATAAAAATGGCCAACAGGTATCTGAAAAAATGTTCAACATCATTAGTCAACAGGAAAATGCAAATCAAAACTACAATGAGATATCATCTCATATCAGTTAAAATGGCTTTTATCAAAAAGACAGGCAATAACGAATGCTGGTGAGGATGTGGAGAAAGGGGAACCCTCGTACACTGTTAGTGGAAAAGTAAATTGGTGCAACCACTATGGAGAATAGTATGTAGGTTACTCAAAAAACCAAAAATAGAACTATCATATGACCCAGCAATCTCACTACCTGGTATATATCCAAAAGAAAGGAAATCAGTTTATTGAAAAAGATATCTGCACTCCCATGTTTATTGCAGCACTATGCGCAATAGCCAAGATTTGGAATCAACCTAAGTGACCATCAACAGATAAATGAATAAAGAAATTATGGTACATTACACAATGGAATATTATATAGCCATATGCAACAACGTGGATCGAAGTGGAGAACATTAAGTGAAATAAGCCAAGCACAGAAAGACAAATCTCACATGTTCTCACTCATATGTGAAAGCTAAATATTAGAACAATTGATCTCATGGAGACAGAGAGTAGAACAATGGTTACCAGAGGATGGGAAGGGCAGCAGGGAGGGGGGATAAAGTGGGAATGGTTAATTGGTGCAAAATTATAGCTAGATAACTAGATGGAATGAACAATATTTGATAGCACAACAAAGTGACTATAGTCAACAATAAGTTATGATATGTTTTAAAATAACTAAAAGAGTAGAATTGGAATGTTCCTAACACAAAGAAATGATAAATGCTTGAGGTGATGGATACCCCAATTATCCTGATTTGATTATTACACATTGTATTCCTGTATGAAAACATCACATGTACCCTATAAATGCATACTATAATGTATCCATAAAAATTAAAAATAAAATTTTTTTGAAAATTTGAAAAAGCAGCGACAGGAGGAAACAGGCTGGGCATAGGTCATCTGTTTCACTGGTATGGGTGGCAGTAGAGGCAATGTTTCTGAGGTTAATCAGACCAATTAAGCAGTATTGTTTCTGGGAGCTTTGCCTTGACCTGCTCCTATAGCCCCTCTAACAATTCTGCCAGGAATAAATTCCTTCTCGTCCCAACTAGTTAGAGTTGCCCATGTCTGATCTTTTCTCTCCTTCTGCCTCATTAACAAAACCCTGATTTTGTGGTGGGTAGCAATTGTACCAGCTAAAAAACTATATTTCCAAGACTTTCTCAAAGGGAAAGATAACCACATGACTAAATTCTGACCAGTGAGATTTAAGTAGAAGTTGGTATATGAAGCTTTGGAGAAAATTCCTCAGGAGGCGAGCTGACCTCATTGTCCTACAAGATAATATCCCTTAGCTGGGGTTGTGTGTGTTAGCACCTCAAAGCTACAGTTTCATTTTATTATTGTTGCTAACTATAATCCTAGGGCATATATTTAAGGGGAAGTATCTTCAAAAACAAAATCACACCATGAAATGCATTTAAATTATTATAAGGCAACAAAGATATGAAATATTAGATCTCCTACTGTATACTGGTAACTCCCCCAGGAGATAGAGAATGCTTTTTCAGCTCTGTACAGTTATGTACATAGCGTCATTTTACCTGAATCCCAGTCAGCATATATAAGGAGTCGCTGGGCATAAATTGGCCAGGTGCTTCTGTAGATAATGTTAGTGCAGGGAATTTGATAAGCCAGAACCTGAGTCTACTGCCTTGCCTTTATTGCAGGTAAATTCTGAGTTACAGGCCAGGCACAGTGGTTCACGCTTGTGATCCTTGCACTCTGGGAGGCCAAGGTGGGAGGATGCCTTGAGGTCAGGAGTTCAAGACCAGCCTGAGCAAGAGCGAGACCCTGTCTCTACTAAAAATAGAAAAATTAGCCAGGTGTCGTGGCAAGCACCTGTAGTCCCAGCTACTCAGGAGGCTGAGGCAGGAGGATCGCTTGAGCCCAGGAGTTTGAGGTTGCTGTGAGCTATGATGATGCCATGGCACTCTACGCCGGGCAACAGGGTGAGACTCTGTCTCAAAAAAAAAAAAAATTGAATCTGCCAAAAGACTCAGACCAGATGTGGTCTCATCTAGTCCAACCTCCTCACAGATGCCATCTGAAACTCTGCACCCCTAGGCACAGGCCAGGAATGCCTCCCCCACCACCACTGAGCTAAAATCCTACTCCTCTTTAAAGTTCCTATTCAGATGTCAACTGCTTTCTCCAGCCAAATTGGTCACCCCCTTTACACTCAACAGATAACCTCTACTAGAGCCCTCACCACGCTGGAGGGTAATTACCTGTTTATGCATCTTACCTCCCACACTAGACTCTGAATGAATAAACGCATTAATTTAAAAAAAATTGAGTTACAGGGACCACTGATTTGGGTTTTATTTTGTATTTTTGCAAGATTTTCCATTGAATAATAATTAATGTCTGTCTTATGGAAAATCTGTATTTTAACTCAACAAATGCTAATTTTTCTCTTGTTTGCCCCACATCTTTTTTGGTACCCTCAGAAATTGATTTTGCAGCAAGAAAAAATCAAGCAACCCTATCAAAAAGTGGGCAAAGGACATGAATAGAAATTTTTCAAAAGAAGATATAAAAATGGCTAACAAACATATGAAAAAGTGTTCAACATCTCTAATCATCAGGGAAATGCAAATCAAAACCACAATGAGATATCACTTAACCCCAGTGAGAATGGCCTTTATCAAAAAAACCCAAAACACCACATGTTGGCGTGGGTGTGGAGAGACAGGAACACTAATACACTGCTGGTGGGACTGCAAACTAGTGCAACCTCTGTGGAAAGCATTATGGAGGTATCTTAAACAGATTCAAGTAGACCTGCCATTTGACCCAGCAATCCCATTACTGGGCATATACCCAAAGGAAAAAAGGTCATTCTGTAACAAAGGCACGTGTACCCAAATGTTTATAGCAGCACAATTCACAATCGCAAAGATGTGGAAACAACCCAAATGCCCATCAATACATGATTGGATTAGTAAACTGTGGTATATGTATACCATGGAATACTACTCAGCTATAAGGAATGATGAAGATACAACATCTCTATGGTTCTCCTGGAGAGAGTTGGAACCCATTATATTAAGTGAAGTATCCTAAGAATGGAAAAACAAGCATCACATGTACTCACCAGAAAATTGGTTTCCCTGATCATCACCTAAATACAAATCTGGGAACGACACCAATTGGACATCAGACTGAGGTGGGGGGTGGGGGAGGGGATGGGGGTATGCCTACACAATGAGTGCATTGCGCACCGTTTGGGGAGTGGTAACACTTGAAGGTGCTGACTCGGGAAAGGGGGGGCAGGGAAAAAATATGAAACTATTGTTTTTAACTTGCACTGTTCACTTAATAATTTATCATGAATATTTCCCATATTATTTCATATCATTGTACAAGAAATAATGTATACATTATGAGAACATACTGTATCTAACAAGATATACTGTTAGACTCTTTGATTCTGTAAAATTAAATAAAAAAAAATAAAAAATAAAAAAAAATAAAAATAAATAAAAAAAAAATAAATAAAACAAATTCAGTCTTAAAAAAAAAAAAAGAAATTGATTTTGTGTTTCATAATGGGGCTATTTCTTAGTGTTTTAAATTAGAATAATCCTGCCTTGTGAAGCTTTAAATTATTATTATAAATTCCTTTACAGATTAAGTGTTCCTGGTTTAACATTTGTTTCAATGTGCCATTGCCTATTCTACACCGGATATATCATATCATTCTTCAGCATTATAGTCTATTGAACCTAGTACTGAAATTTGAGTATCATTTCTCCCTGCCTCAAAAGTGCCTAAATTCTTATACAAATATATTTTATAGCAAAAGAAAGATGAGAGGGAGAGCTGAATCTCCTTTTGCCCTTGCCTTTTCTTCCTCCCTGCTGCCTTAAAGGTAGATGTGAAGGCTGGAGCTCATGCAGCTATATTGTAAAGGCTAAATGACAATTCTAACATCTGAGCATAAATTAAAAAAGGAGTATGAACCCCTGAAAACATCATGAAGACACTATTTCAGCCCTGGATGGCCTATCTTCAGGTTACTCCTTAGATAGAAATTAGAGAGAGGGGAAAAAAAAGCCCTAATTTGTTTCAGCCACTGTTTTTTGAATCCCACTTACTAGGAACCGAACTTGTATCCTAATTGATTTAGAATTTGGTACCTCAACGTGGAAGATACAGGTTACAGAATCTAAAGTTTTAGATTTGGCTAAATGTAGAGAGTTGGTCCTGGGGCCGTAAGGGTAAAGATATGGCAGGCTGGAAAGTTATTACTCTTAGTTATGGGGTGGTGAAACAGTTAGTTAAATTTGTGGCCTGAAAGTAGATTCTGTGCCACCCAAGGCTGTAAGTTAGGGCAGTTAGGTAACTTTTTAAATTGTGCTTTAAAATTTTTCTACAGAGGAGGGTTGATCATCCAGAGAATATGGGGAAGAGAGAGAGGGGAAGATGAAAGGAAGATACCTTCACCCCCTCAGCTCCCCACTACTGCCCTTGGACAGCCACATCAAGTATTGGGCCCAGTTCAACAAGGCTGTATCAGCAGGCAAAATGGGAGCCCCACATTCCCAAGAGGCCAGTGTGATCTACTAGTTGGTGACCAAGAACTCGCTCCTTGGAGGTCTCAGGAAATGTGAAGATGAGCAAACCAGTCCTAGCCCTCAAGGTGCTCCCGGTCAAGTAGGAGGATAAAATGGCACCCCAGGCCAGAAGGCAGTGAGAGCCAGAAGAGAGATTTGGCCAAATGGTTGTGATGCTGATGATGGCCAGTAGGATGGATTGTCAGGGACTGTGTTCTCTGCTTTTTACATAACTGTATCTTATAAATTCTCTTTTTAAAAAAAATTTTTAAAGTATTCTTCGAAAATTTTTTTTTTTTTTTTTGAGACAGAGTCTCACTCTGTTGCCCAGGCTAGAGTGAGTGCCGTGGCGTCAGCCTAGCTCACAGCAACCTCAAACTCCTGAGCTCAAAGGATCCTCCTGTCTCAGCCTCCAGAGTAGCTGGGACTACAGGCATGCACCACCATGCCCGGCTAATTTTTTCTATATATATTTTTAGCTGTCCATATAATTTCTTTCTATTTTTAGTAGAGATGGGGTCTCACTCTTGCTCAGGCTGGTCTCGAACTCCTGAGCTCAAACGATCCACCCACCTCGGCCTCCCAGAGTGCTAGGATTACAGGCGTGAGCCACCACGCCCGGCCTGAAAATTTTTAATTGACATAATAATTGTACATATTTATGGGATACATAGTGATGTTGCAATAGTGCTCAAATTAAGGTAATTAGCATATCAGTCATCTCAAACATTTATCATTTGTGTTGGGAACATTCTAGCTGTTTGAAACTATATATTATTGTTAACTATAGGCATCCTAAAGTGCTATAGAACACTAGAATGCAATCCTTCTATCTAGCTGTAATTTTGTATCCTTTGGCAAATCTCTCCCTATTTCCTCCTTCCCCTTCCCCTTCCCAGCTTCTAATATCCTCTGTCCTACTTTTTACTTCTATGAGATAAATTTTATATAAATTTTCTATAATGACAACTTATTGGTAAAGAGAAAAGGTTTAAAAGTAGGGTTTTTTCAACTTTAAGTGATTTGGGGAATTCAGAGGAAAGAGATATCTCATCCAGTTTGAAGAATCATGAAGGAGGTAGCATTTGAGATCGACTTTGAAATAAGGATAGGGTTTTAAGTAGTGGAAACTGGAAGAGAGCACACCAGGAGAAAGGAGCAGCTGTAGCAAAGGCACAAAGCCAGGAAAATGCAAGGTATGTGCAGGGACCAACAAGTAAGAGACAGAGAGGGACAGGCAGTTGGTGCTTCCACTGCACAAGGACTTGAGGACTATCAGCCCAGCCTCTTTTCTCCTACCTTTATCTTTTAGACTCAGCTGCAGGCCCAGGTCCACCTCAGGGCCAAGGCCAACTCTGGCACAGGCAGAAAATGCCTCAGCAACCTCAGACCAACCATACTTAGAAAATTCAAGGTAAAATCATGCTCCTTATGAGCAGACAGGCTGCTATGTGGCTGCAGGGATAGCCACCAAAATCTCCTTCAACTCTTTAGGATAGCTTTATCCACAGTGGAAACCTGCTTTCCTACACTTATGCTTAGTGCCCCTGCTTCCCGCCATGAAGTGGAGCCCAGCTTTGAAGCCCAGCGCGGGTCCCAGCTGCTCCTCCAGAGCATCTGCCAGCCCTCCTTTTCTGATATTGGCCACTGCTGCAGCACACTTTACGTGACTATCCTTACCCTGCCAGCCACTCTGGGTAATATCTGGACTGTGTTAATGCTACTGCTTGGAACCCTCTGCCTCCTGGTGCTTATTCATGCCTAGATTTCTTCTGTTCTTTGAACCCTGTGCTATGGACCCTCAAGCTGCCCCTACAGGGACTAACCTCTCTATATAACCAACTTCTGTCCCCTTGCCTTGCCTAGTTCTCCGATAAACAGTCTCCTGCTGGGTGCTGGCTGTCTCCTCCTCTCCAGTGACCCCTTATGTTCAGGTCTTACATCCCTTGTTCCAAACCCTCCTGAGACCTAATCAACAATGGACTAAAAGCTCAGGCTCCTCCCTGCAGACGAAGGGGAGCCAGGCCCTAGGGGTGCTTTCAGAGAGGTGTACATGAGGTGTGCTTTAAGAAAATTCCTGGCTGAATGATCATCAAGATGGCAGACTAGGAAGCTCCTTCTCCCAAAGAGACACCAAGTTAACAACAATATATGGGCCAGAATAGGCTAGGCATGGTGGCTTACACCTATAATACCAGTGCTTTGGGAGCACTCCAGCCGGGCAAAAGAGTGAGACCTTGTCTCTTTAAAAAGTATATATATATATGTATATATATGGACCAGAATAACTCTATGAGAACTCTAGAGACCAGTTTAAAAATCACAGTGCCTAGACCATTGTAAAGTCAAGAAAGGATTCCAGCAAAAGGGGTACAAAAATCTGTGGCATTTGGCACACTCATTCATGTCCGTCTCCCTACGCGGTGTATCACAGAGCAACCAGGAGGAAATCCCCCATATCCTGGCTCCTCCCTCAGGATGGAAAACTAAAGAGTGGACCATGTGTCCAACATTCCGGCTGGTCTAGGAGCTGCCTGGGAGACTGGTTTCTGTCTTGCCTGACACAGAGCACTGACAGGGCTGGTATCAGAGTCTGGAAGCCTCTGAAAACAAGTGGGCAACACATTAGGGCTACAGATCTGCAGGAAGACACTAGGAGGAGCAAGAGAGCAAAGAAAGTTTGAGGGGTCCTAGAACCTCCAGCCAGGCTAATTGACAAAGGTCTTTCCCTGCACTAAGCAAGTATACAAACACTGGCAGAGGTGGTCGTTTTTTCAAATACCGAAATCCCAGCAAAAAATTACGAAGCATAAAAGAAAAGGGAAAACATGGCCCAATTGAAGGAACTAAATTCCAGAAACTCACCCTAAACAAACACAAATCTATGAGCTACATGACAAAGAACTTAAAATAACCTTCATAAAGATGCTTAATTAGCTAAGGAAGAACACAGACAACTAAACAAAAAATCAGGAAAACAGTGCATGAACAAAATTACAATACCAACAAAGGGCTAAAAACTATTTTAAAAGACCAAACAAAAATTCTGGAGCTGAAAACAGAATAACTGAATGAAAGACTCATTGGAGAGATTCGGCAGCAGATTTGATCAAGCAAATGAAAGAATCAGCAAGCTTCAAGATAGGTCATTTGAAATCATTGAGTCACAGAAGCAAAAAGAAAAGAGAATAAAGAAACATGAAGAGAGCCTAAGGGATATATGGGACACTATAAAGAAGACCAATATGTGTGTTATGGGAATCCAAGAAGGAGAAAAGAGGGAGAAAGGAGCAGAGAGCTTATTTGAAGAAATAATGGCTGAAGTCCTGCTGTGGTAGCTCATGCCTGTAATCCTAGCACTCTGGGAGGCCGAGACAGGAGGATCGCTTCAGGTCAGGAGTTTGAGACCAGTCTGAGCAAGAGCGAGACCTCGTCTCTACTAAAAATAGAAAGAAATTAGCCAGACAACTAAAAATATATAGAAAAAAATAGCCAGGCATGGTGGCACATGCCTGTAGTGCCAGCTACTCAGGAGGCTGAGGCAGGAGGATTGCTTGAGCCCAGGAGTTTGAGGTTGCTGTGAGCTAGGCTGACACTCTAGCCCGGGCAACAGAGGGAGACTCTGTCTCAAAAGAAAGAAAGAGAGAGAGAGAGAGGGAGGGAGGAGGAAGGAAGGAAGGGAGATAGATCTCAAATAAACAATCTAACTTTACACCTCACGAAATTGGAAAAAGAAAAACAAACTAAACTTAAAGGAAAAGAAGGAAATAATAAAGATTAGAGCAGAGATAAACGAAATAGAAAAACATCAATAAAACTAATAGTTTACAAAAAAGAGAAAAGACTCTAAAATCAGAAATGAAAGAGGAGACATTACAACCAATGCCGTGGAAATAAAAAAGATTATGTAAGAGAATATTATGAACAATCGTATATCAACAAATTGGATAACCTAGAAGAAATGGATATATTCCTAGAAATAAACAACCTACCAAGACTGAGTCATGAAGAAATAAAAAATCTGAACAGACCAATAATGAGTAGAAGATTGAATCAGTAATCAAAAATATCCCAACAAAGAAAAGCTCAGGACCAGATGGCTTCACTGGATAATTCTACCAAACATTTAAAGAATTATCCTGAAATTCCTCCAAAAAATTGAAAAGGCCCTAAAAAATATCCCTGAGTGCAGTATGGAGCCTGGATTGGATAGGGGCACAGACTGGAGACAGGGAGACCAGTGAGGGGCTGTGACAATTATTCAGGCAAGAGATGCTGGGGGCTTGGACCATGACAGACTGTATGGAATGGAGAGGTGGGATTTTTAAGAGATGGTTAGGAAGTGACACTGCCAATAGTTTAGAGAGGGAGGAAAAAGTCAATAGTGACAGATTTTGGACCTGGATGACTGGGAGAATTATGTAACCACTAGCAAAAATAGAGAATTCAAGAAAAGGAAGCAATTTGGGGAGAAATGAATTTTGCTTTGAACACACCGAATTTGAGGTACATGTGGGTCAGCAAAATATAGAAGCCCTTGTAGGCAACTAAAGCACAGACCTGGAACTCTAGAGAGAAGTGGGAGCTGAAGGTACCAAGTGGGGAGTTTTCTGTTTAGAGGTGGTGGTTGAAACCAGAGATCGACGAACTACAGCCCACAGGCCAAATCAAACCCACCACTTGTTTTTGGATGGCTTGCAAATGAAAATGTTTTTTACATTCTGAATGTTTATATAAGCACCTACGTAATTGCCCTGATTTTGCCTCTTGGCCCACAAAGCTGAACAGATTTACTCTCTGACATTTAAGAAAAGTCTGTCAAGCCCTGGTTGAAGCCATGAGCATAGAGGTGTTCACCAAGTCAGTGGTGTCAAGAGAAGAGCATCATGCTTGAGGAAGAGAATACACAGCAGTAAAACCACAATAAAGCAGCAACGGCAATCGATCAAGGCGGAGAGTGTTTCAGAAAAGACAGGTGGGCCCGAGTGCCAAGTGCTAGACAGAGGATGAGGACTGCCATCTGGGCTTGGCAGCTGGGAGGTCGTTAGGTTAGTTAGTGGTCGTTAGGTTGGTGATCAAGCACAGTGGCGGGAGCAGAAGTTGGATCGTAAGGGATTAACGAGCGATGGGCAGGTTGGGGAGAGTGTGTAGACTATTCTTTGAAGACATTTCATAAAGGGATGGGTCAGCATAGGGTGGGATCTGGCGTGGAGAGCTGAGAAGGTGGTTTTAGAATGGAGGAGATCTGAGTGTCTTATGTGCTGAGGGGAAGGAGATGTAGAAAGAACAACTGAGGAGGTAAATGAGATGGAGGATCATTGTTGGGGCAAGGCCTGGAGGAAGCACTACAGAGTGGGAGTCAGGGCACTGGGCAGAGGAGGCGCTGGCAAGGAAGGGCACAATTGTTCCTCAGCCATGGCAAGCAGAGGTCAGGGAGAGGCAGAGAGACTTTCTGGCAGTGAGGGTGCTCCTGTAGCATAGGCTCCTGTAGCATAGGTGCTCCTGTAGCAAAGGGCTTTTTCTCCTGCAAACTTGGATGTTCAGAAGCTAAAACAGTAAGCAGAGGGTTATCCAGGCCTGGGGCTTATCCAAAGAAGGGGAGTGTGGGAATGCGAGGTAGTGGTGAGCACACAGTGAAACAGCTGGCCATGGAGTTCTGGCTTGGCAGGGAGCTGACTTGAGACAACACAAAGATGGCCTGGGACAATGAGGACAGCTTGAGGGGCTAGAACCCAAGCTAAAGGCAGAGTGAGTTTGGTGGAAGGAAGAGAACCGAAAGAACCAGAGGTTACACTCAGAAAAGAGAATTTCCAGCTTAAAATCTTGAAAATGAAACTATGATTGAGTGAAGAAAAAGACATCCTAGGTGCGATTAAATGTGTGGGAAGCTGAATGAGAATGGAGGTGGAGATGATTGAAATCAAAAGGAACAGTTACGGGGTGTCATTGAATCTTCATTGCGTACTAGGAAATGGAAGGTGAAGGAGCTGAGGCACTGAGAGGTTAAGTAACCAGTCCAAAGTGACACAGCTAGGAAATGGCAGAGTTGGGCTTTGAACCCTGATCTGTGGCTCTAATATCCACTTGATCATGTCACAACGGGAAGGTGGTGCTTCGCTCTCACTGAGGATAAGAGCTGGGGATGAGGTAAAAAAGATGGCATGCTTGGTCACCCCGTTACTCGGCATTCTAGGAATTCTTATATTGGGACCAATTCTTATAAATTTTCTAACTAAATTTATTTCATCCCATCTAGAGGCCATCAAGCTACAAATGATCCTACATTAAAAAAAAAAAAAAAGATGGCATGAAGAGAGAAGGACAATGCCCTGCAGGTGAAGCCTGGTTGAAACAGAATTAAGCATGAAGTTAATTTAAACATTGGGAAAGGAATAAAGAGGATTTAATCTGTGTGAACCAGGTTCCTATATTAGGGACTTAATTTATTATCTCTTTCTCTGGACCACTTTTAACTAAAGTGGTTCTTTAGAGGTTATTAGTGTGAAGCACATGACAATTCGCAGAACACTTTCACTTCATCTCTCTGTGTCTTCAGAACAGTCTCTGAGGGTAGCTATTATTATTTTGCTCATTTTACTGATGAAAAAACAGGGCCTTGAAGACTGATTTGTCCATGATCACACAGGAAGTGATGGATACAGGCGTGCAGTCCAGATATCGTGTTCTTTTGTTGACTCAACAGAGTGAAAGTAGAACTTACTGCCCACACCACCCCTGCGTGTTGAAGTAATCTCTAGCTCTAGTACCCTCAGCCTGAGGTGACTGAAACCAGAAGGAGGTGGTCTGGGACAGTGAGGAGCCCTGGGGGCCTGCAACCACATCCTTGGAGAGAACTAGTAAGAATCTTACAAGTTGGCAGGAATATAGAGATACAAGGCGTAGTCTGTACCTTCAAGGAATTCATTAAGTGGAGGAGAAAGAATTGCTTAAAAAATTATAATCCAATATGCTAATTTATATTCTATCCTGATGCAAGCTATGTTGGGGGGGGGGGCCCAAAGAGAAGCAGCTAGTCCGGGTGCAGGGGCTCACGCCTGTCATCCCAGCACTCTGGGAGGCCGACGCGGGTGGATCGTTTGAGCTCAGGAGTTCGAGACCAGCCTGAGCAAGAGCGAGACCCCGTCTCTACTAAAAATAGAAAGAAAATTAGCTGGACAACTAAGAAATATATAGAAAAAATTAGCCGGGCATGGTGGTGCATGCCTGTAGTCCCAGGTACTAGGGAGGCTGAGGCAGGAGGATCGCTTGAGCCCAGGAGTCTGAGGTTGCTGTGAGCTAGGCTGACGCCATGGCTCTCTAGCCCGAGCAACAGAGTGAGACTCTGTCTCAAAAAAAAAAAAAAAAAAAAGAGAGAAGCAGCTACTACTGCATTGGGGCTTCGAGGCCAGCTTCTGAAAGGAAGAGACTCCTGACAAATAAGGGAGCAACTGAGTTAGGGCAGAGCAGATGGGAACGACATGCATAGAGGCAAGAAGAAGGGCTTTTTGACCCATTTGGTGAATAAACTTGGCAGTACGCTTGGAAAGTTGGGCCCTTGTTAAGGAGCCAGGCCATAGGGCTTGGGTGTCAAGCTCAGGGCATCGGCCTATGGGCAGAGGGCAGTGGGGGAGAGCACTGTGGAGTTTTGAAGAGGGAAGTGGTACGATTAGATTTGTAATCTGAGCAATCTTTCCATAGCGAGGCAAGACTGGGCACAGAGTAATCAGGCGGGAGAGGCTGTCGCAGTGGTCCAGTTGAGAGATGCCGGCTTGAGCCCTGGGAGGAAGGCTAAAGAGGAGGGAACCTATTTAAGGACATCCTTGTTACATACATTTCTGAACACTTGTACTGGGGAGGTTGCTGATTCACAGCAGATGCACCTGTTGCCTAGATACTGCCCAACTGCTCTCCAAAAAGGCTGTTCCAATTTATATAGATGTTCTCTAGAGCCCTCCGACTATTTTTCACTCTCTCTCAGTCTTCCGATAATGCTACTGCATATACACTGCTCTGTAAGAAGCACTGTACTCTCTGATGTGGATAAAGAAAATCAAAAGCTTCATATTAAGCTTGTGACTTCCCATGTACTATGCATGGCTCCCCTCTGCCTTCCCTTCTACTGTGCCCAGACTCCTTAGTAGATGGAAAGGTGTGTCTTTCTTTCTTGTTATTAGTCCCAGACTATAAATCTAGTTCTAGAAGAAACATTGCCTCTCTTTATTGTTTTCTGAATCAATTTAATTTCGATTCTGCACCCCATCTCAGCAGAGTGTGGGAAATTCTACCTGAGTCATTCTTGCAGTTCCTGCCTCCCTAACGTCAAGACAAGGTCTTGGGACCTTTCACAGTGCCAGACGTTCTGAGGGGGCGGGAGGAGATCTTGTCTGTCATTGTCATTTGTAAGTTTCCACTAAGCCATTCATTGTCCCCTGTTTATTGCTGCTTCTGTGGGAGCTGAGGAAATCGGTCAGGCAGCTGGCAGCCCGCTGTTTCTGGTGCATCTCCCTGCACACACCAGGGGGCCACTCCTCTTTGGGGAATTAGCACCTCTTTGGAGTGCTACTGAGAAGCAGGGCCCAGGGACCCAGTTCTCTTTCCTCCCTCTCCTCCCTCTATCCAGGCTATATGCCTCCCCCAAGGCAATGAAGCACAGAGCTGGCTTCATTTGGTAGGCACAGGGAGAAAGGGGGAAATCCGAGGAGGGAAAATACAAGCTTCAGCCTATGGTACCTAAAGGGATGGGCTGATTGGCTGTGGAGTGGGATGATTAAAACTGATACAACGGCCGGGCGTGGTGGCTCACGCCTGTCATTCCCAGCACTCTGGGAGGCCGAGGCGGGTGGATCGCTCGAGGTCAGGAGTTCGAGACCAGCCTGAGCAAGAGCGAGACCCCGTCTCTACTAAAAATAGAAAGAAATTATCTGGCCAACTAAAATATATATAGAAAAAATTAGCCGGGCATGGTGGCACATGCCTGTAGTCCCAGCTACTCGGGAGGCTGAGGCAGGAGGATCGCTTGAGCCCAGGAGTTTGAGGTTGCTGTGAGCTAGGCTGACGCCACGGCACTCTAGCCCGGGCAACAGAGTGAGACTCTGTCTAAAAAAAAAAAAACAAAAAAAAACCTGATACAACATCAGAATAAAGCAGTATTACTGCTTATGTTTTAAAATACTTAATTTGAAAATGCCAACATCCAATCTAACTTTAAAATACTTAAATGGGTCTATGGCCCCACATCATGTATTCACAGGGAATTTGTCAGGTGACATTGTCACTTTTCTTAGGATGGAGACCCTTTTCTTCCTAGGCCTGTGTGGTAGGCAGAATAATTCCACCACCAAAGATGTCCACCTCCTAACCCCGACCCTGTGAATATGTTATATTACATGTCAAAGGGAAATTAAGGTTGCAGATAGAATTAAGGTTGCCAATCAGCTGACTTTGCAATGGGGAGATTGTCCCAGATTACCCAGGTAGGCAGGCCCGATGTAGTCACAGGGTCCTTGTAAGTGGAAGAGGGAGGCCGAGTAAAAGAACCAGAGAGATGGCAGCAGGAGAAGGACTTGGCCTGGCGTCACCAGGTTTGAAGATGGAGGAAGGGGCTGTGGGCCAAGGAATGTGGGTGGCCTCCAGAAGTTGGAAAAGGCAAGGAAACAGACCCTTCCCTAGAACGTCCAGAAGGAACACAATCCTGCCAACACCTTGATTTCAGTCCAGCGAGACTCATCTCAGACTTCTGACCTAGGAAGAACTGTAAAACAATAAATTCATATTGTTTTAAGCCACTGAATTTGTTGTAATTTGTTACAGTAGCAGTAGGAAACAAATACAGCCTACAGAGAAAAAATAATGCTTTTTAATTTCCTGTCATTATTTCCAGTGTAACTGTTTCCATTCCAGGGCTGGAAAGTAGCCCTGAGCATGCCTGGTATCATGTTTGCCCCCTTGCCTGAGGGTGGTGGAGGATGGCCTGGCTCTGGTGTTGGCCACATGGGCTCTTTTTTTTTTTTTTTTTTTTTTGAGACAGAGTCTCACTCTGTTGCCCAGGCTTGAGTGAGTGCCGTGGCGTCAGCATAGCTCACAGCAACCTCAAACTCCTGGGCTTAAGCGATCCTCCTGCCTCAGCCTCCCCAGTAGCTGGGACTACAGGCATGTGCCATCATGCCCGGCTAATTTTTTCTATATATATTTTTAGCTGTCCATATAATTTCTTTCTATTTTTAGTAGAGATGGGGTCTCGCTCTTGCTCAGGCTGGTCTCGAACTCCTGAGCTCAAACGATCCACCCGCCTCGGCCTCCCAGAGTGCTAGGATTACAGGTGTGAGCCACCGTGCCCGGCCCACATGGGCTCTTAGAAGTCCATGTCTTCCCCTTGCCCTCCAAACCATCTGAAAGTTAAGTCTTGACTAGAGGAAAGCATTGACAGCCGGTAAATCTACAAAAGGTTCTCCCGAGCCTGTGGCAGGACTGCACTTCCCCGGGGCCTCCTTTGCAGTTATGTGTGGATGTGTGCCTTGCTTTGGCCAATGAAGCTTTAACACGTTGACTGCCACACTAGAAAAAAATTTTTTTCCTTGGGGCCACGGTGGTTTATTAGGAAAATGGAATGAAAACTTCAAAAAAACAAAACAATCCTTTCTAATTTAATGAAAACTTTGTTATTTTTTTTTCTGTGTGTGAGTTATATGCAACTTGAAAAATAGTTCACACAGCTCCCAAGGTGAAGAGACACATGAGTTGCATGTGCTTCACAAGGCCCTGGGCTCAAAACTAGCGCGAGTTAAATACAACTCACATGGCAGTTGTGCTAAAAGACAGTATGCAATTCATTTCGTTCTCATCCCACCGCTGCAGTGTGCATGCGATTGTGTGCCAAGATGGGGCCACCATCAGCCTGGGTCCCTGGGTGGCTAGAGTGAGCCAAGCCCTTGCCAGCCTGTGTTACACATCTAACATGAGTGAGAAATAGAAGTTCTGATTGGCTAACCCTTTGGGGCTCTTTTTTTTTTTTTTTTTAATCACAGAATAGCCTACTCCAATCTGGACTGACAAATCTGGCTCTCTCTTTCCTAGTCAACCTCTTTACTCATGTGGCCATAAAAGGTACAGCCTGGGCCTTCCTCATTTCAGGCATGACCCGGTGCCGTGCGGTCCCTGGCCCCAGCCTCATGACCTTTGCCTCACTTGATTCCAGCTGACCTCTGCTTTCCTCTGGCCTACGCTGCGTGCGGGATCAGTGAGGGTGCCGTGGGCTACAAATAAGAACAGTAAGTGACAGGGATCATATTATCCAACTTCCTAAATCCAGAGCAGCCCCAGGGCTTATCAGGAGCTCAAAGATTTCATCAAGGACCCCAAACTTTTTCTAACCTTCGGCTTTGCTAAGTATGTTTGTCCTCAGGTTTGTCACATCACATCATAGCTATAAGATGGCTGCTTCATACAACCATGGCCAAAGATAAGAAGCTAGGGAGAAGAATACTCCTCTCACCTATTTCTCTTTTTAAGACAGGAAACCCTTCCCCCGGACCCTCCAGCTTATTTCCTCTTAGGTGTCATTGTCCAGAAGAACTCAGTCATCATGCGTGGCTACTCCTACCTACAAGGGAGGCTGGCAAAGCGAGAATCTGGCATTTCCAACCTCTGTTGTGGGAGAAGGGTGCGTCCAGTGGGAAAGAGTGGGGAGGGGCGTGGCTGTTGCGTGGACATGCAACACAGTCTGCCAGACCCACTGCCTGCCCAAGCATCAGCTTGCTTCTCCACAGGAACATCTTCAGCTAGACATCCTGCTCTCGCCCGGCACTTGTGACATTCATTCACTCTTGGGTACGGGTTTGCCGCACTTCCGCACCTTTCCACACTCCTCAGCTTAGACTGGTGAGACACACGGCCTGGGTTACAGCACAGCTGAAACACCAAATGGAGTATGACTTGTGGCTGAAATTCCTCTCAAAGATTTAATGCCAGTCCTTAGGGAATTTCTATTTCTTGCTCTTTTTTTTTTGAGACAGAGTCTCGCTCTGTCTCCTGGGCTTGAGTGCGGTGGTGTCATCGTAGCTCACAGCAACCTCAAACTCCTGGGCTCAAGCAATCCTCCTGCCTCAGCCTCCTGAGTAGCTAGGACTACAGGCACACATCACCATGCCCCGCTAATTTTTCTGTTTTTTGGTAGAAATGGTGTCTCACTATGTTCCTCAGGCTGGTCTCAAACTCCTGGCCTCAAGCGATCCTCCTGCCTCGGCCTCCCAAAGTGCTAGGATTACAGGCACGAGCCACCACACCCAACCTGATTCCCTTTTATGGTTATTGTATGGGCTGGTAGTCCTTAGAGGCAAGCAAAGAAGGTAGGATTACCCTCAGGACTTTTCTCACCCACTTAGATGCAAAGGAGTTTTCAAAACTGGCATGCAAAGCTTTGGCGAGGTACTTGCTTTCTACATGCTGGTAGTAGCAGGAGGGACGGAGGAAGTGAGGGCCATGCAGCTTGAAGGAAGCCCATTTCTCAGACCTAGCCTGGACAGAAAATTCCAAGCAGGAACTTGCCTGTCTCTTTCCTCTTCCCCATCCTCCTGGGGGCTGTATGGTGGTGCTTGTTCAAGAATAAACATGCCCTATCAGGGGCCAGGGGGTCAGGAAGCCCTAGGAGACCGGACACAGACTAGGGGTAGAGACAGATCCCAACATCTTCCTTTTGGTTCTAACTTTGGTCAGAAACTGGCACAAATGTCATTCAAGCAGAGGAGCCCCAGCCATCTGGCCCCAGGGGCTTGTGCAGGATGGAGGGGAGGATTTCTTCCTAAGGGTCTTTACTATTTAATATATGGGCCTGTTGCAAGCTCTCTGGGATTGTGGACAGCCAGCCTGCAGGGTTGCAAGGGCTGTTAGAGGTAGAAGGGTGGAGAGCAGGGCAACTGTTTCTGTTCTTTGGAGGCCACCTTGCTCGGTGATGGAATAGGATTTCTGTCAAGCCAGCATTTGAATCCTGGCCGTGTTGTTTATTTGCTGTGTGACCCTTTCTGAGTCTTCCCTGTCCGGCAAAATAATAATCCCTGTTCATAGCAGCATTATTCACAATAGCCAAAAGGTGGGAACAGCCCAAATGTCGACTGATGGATGAATGGATAAACACAATGTGATATATCCATATAAGGGAACATTATTCAGCCTTAAAAAGGAAGGACACTCTGCCACATGCTACAACATGGATGAACCTTGAGGACACAATACTAAGTGAAATAAGCCAATCACAAAAGGACAAATATAGTATGATTCCACTTTGTATGAGGTACCCAGAATAGTCAAATTCATAGAGACTGAAAGTAGAGTGGTGGTTGCCAGAGGCCAAGGGAGAGGGATGAATGGGAGTTAGTGTGTAATGTGTGCAGTCAGATTTGCAATATGGAAAGAGTTCTGGAGACATATGGCCATGATGGTTCGCAGCAGTGTCAATGTACATAATGTCACTGAATTGTACACTTAAAAAATGATTAAGGCCGGGTGCAGTGGCTCACGCCTGTAATCCTAGCACTCTGGGAGGCCAAGGCGGGAGGATCGCTCGAGGTCAGGAGTTCGAGACCAGCCTGAGCAAGAGCGAGACCCTGTCTCTACTAAAAATAGAAAGAAATTATATGGACAACTAAAAATATATATTTAAAAAAAACAGCCGGGCATGGTGGTGCATGCCTGTAGTCCCAGCTACTGGGGAGGCTGAGGCAGTAGGATCGCTTAAGCCCAGGAGTTTGAGGTTGCTGTGAGCTAGGCTGACGCCACGGCACTCACTCAAGCCTGGGCAACAAAGCGAGACTCTGTCTCAAAAAAAAAAAAAAATGATTAAGATGGTCAATTTCAAGTTATGTGTATTTTACCAAAATTTTTAAAAATTTTATACTGACTACCAAAGTAAAAAAGCTTACATTAAAATAATTACCTAAATTTAATGACTCCGAATGAGTGACTCACATTCTGCACAGTGGGGGCTGGCGCCCCGTTTCCTCCACCCCCTGCCGCAGGGCCAGATCTCCTGACAATGGTATCCAGCTGCACTTAACTGTGGCCAGTGTCATCTTTCTCTGCAATGCCCCCAAGAAACAGGCTCAGGCTGGGGGCAGGAAAAAGGCCGAGCAGAAAAAGGAGAAAATTATCAAAGACAAAACTTTTGGTTTAAAGAATAAGAAAGGAGCGAAGCAACAAAAGTTTATCAAGGCTGACACGCATCAAGTTAAATTTGGTCAACAAAATCCATGTCAGGGCCGGGCTTGGTGGCTCACGCCTGTAATCCTAGCACTCTGGGAGGCCGAGGTGGGAGGATCGCTCGAGGTCAGGAGTTCGAGACCAGCCTGAGCAAGAGCGAGACCCCGTCTCTACTAAAAATAGACAGAAATTATCTGGCCAACTAAAATATATATATAGAAAAAATTAGCCGGGCATGGTGGCACATGCCTGTAGTTCCAGCTACTTGGGAGGCTGAGGCAGTAGGATCGCTTGAGCCCAGGAGTTTGAGGTTGCTGTGAGCTAGGCTGATGCCATGGCACTCACTCTAGCCCGGGCAACAGAGTGAGACTCTGTCCCAAAAAAAAAAAAAAAAAATAGTGCACTTGATATAATTTGGATGTTTTTCCCCTCCAATTCTCATGTTGAAATTTGATCCCCAGTGTTGGAGGTGGGGCCTGGCAGGAGGTGTTTGGGTCATGGGGGTGGATCCCTCATGAACGGCTTGGTGCTGTGCAGCTGTAATGAGGGAGTTCTCGTGCTATTAGTGCCCAGGAGAACTGACTGTTAAAAAGAGCCTGGCACCTCCCTTCTCTTTTTCTTGCTTTCTTCCTCTCACTGTAGGGTACCTGGTCCCTCCCTCTGCCTTCCACCTTGGCTTTCCACCATGAGCAAAAGCTCCCTGAGGCTCTCGCTAGAGCAGATGCTGGCACCAGGCTTCTCGTATAGCCTGCGGAACAGTGAGCCAAATAAACCTCTTTTCTTTATAAATTTCCTAGCCTCAGATATTCCTTTATGGCAACATACAGGGACTAAGTGTTCTTCCTGATATTTATAATTATTCAAAATAATCTTAAATATCTACAATTTTAAAGTTTACAAAAACAGCTTCAAAGCTATCATCCTATTTTATCCTTTCAATATATTGAAATGGTTTAAGTCGGGACTTTGAGGTTAAATGTGATAGTCTGTATGTGAAGAATACATTGCCTATCACTGAAATGTATCTGTGATTCCCTGTCCAAAAAAAAAAAAAAAATGGTTAAAATGGTAAGCTTTTTGTCATGTATATTTTACCACAATAAAGAAAAATGAGAAAAAAAATAATGTCTGCTAGGCTTACCTTCCCAGGGAGCTGGGAGGCTTAGGGAGATGGTGGCTAGGAAAGCCCTGGGTAAGACTCAGTAGAGAAAGGAAGGAGTATTCCTTTCCGGAAGTGCCAACCTCAAAAAGGTGTAAGTCAATCCTTTGTGAGACCTCACATCAGTTAGCGTGAATCTCACGTGTGTGTTTAATACTTTGGCACTGAAAGCATTTGGCCCATCCTAAAGGTCAACTTCTCTTGCAGAGAGACAGCCTCAGCAGTCCTGGCGGGGTTGTCCCGATCCTCCGGGAGAACAGGGAATAGGGGCCGCTAACCACTTGGCCCAGGCCAAGGGATTTCATTAAAACAATAACAACAACAACAAAAAAAGAAAACCCCACCTCTTTCTTCTTCCAGGTCACTCCTGGCAGCTCTCTGCTGGTTCCCTGTATCCCCACCTCCCCCGCCCTGTAGTCTCCCTCTAAGGGCTGAGGCCGTGGAACCTCCGTGGCTCCAGCGAAGCTTTTTCTCCTGTGCCATTCCCTGCACCTCACACTTGCTGAACGCTCCCTCCCCCACAGCAGCCAGTGTTCCTGGAGCTTTCATATTCTTTATATTATCTCACTGAGAAGGTCAAGAGGGCTAATTATTGATGTCACTGTTATGAGCCATGTCACTGCTCTTAAAGATAATATCCATTAACAGCTGTTTTGAAATTCTCATTGCCTCAACACTATTGTCTAGTGGTTTTCCACTCTTGATGTGCATTGCAATTACCTGGAGAGCTCTTGAAAACCACCCGTACCCAGACACCATCCCCGGCCTAATTACATGAGAAGTACAGCGTAGTCATTACTCTCCATTAGCCATAATTACCTCTCCATGTCTTTGTGTGCTGTCCCAGTCCTTGACACACGAAAAGAAGCAGCAGGAGCAGGAGAGCTTTGTCATAACCAGCGCCATCTCTCCCAGCCTGAGCCGGGCCTGCAAGTATATTCTTTTACATTTCCAAGTTGTTTCTTCTAGCACTCTACTCCCATCTCCACTCCATTCTTTTTAAAAGCCCATTTTCCTCAATCACCATTTCTCAAAATATATTGTGTCAGGGTAGCAGGGGAGTTGTGAAAAATAGAGGAGTTAGTCACTGTGGTTGGCTGATAATGCCTCCCAAAGTCCAGCCCTAACCGTGCCCCGCCCCCCCGAAACTGTGAATGTTATTTTATTTGAAAAAAAGTCTTTTTTTTAAAAATTTCATCTTGTTATGGGGGATACAGAATTGCAGGTTACATACGTTGCTCCTGTACCGCCTTTCCCCCCAAGTCAGAGCTCCAGGCGTGTCTGTTCCCCAGGTCATCCACATTGCACCCATCATGAGGTATATATCCCTCCCTTCCCCACCCCCCTTCCCGAGTCAGCACCTTCAAGCGTTACCACTCCCCAAACGGTGCGCAATGCACTCACTGTGTAGGCATACCCCCATCCCCTCCCCCACCCCCCACCTCAGTCTGATGTCCAATTGGTGTCGTTCCCAGATGTGTATTTAGGTGATTATCAGGGAAACCAATTTTCTGGTGAGTACATGTGATGCTTGTTTTTCCATTCTTAGGATACTTCACTTAATATAATGGGTTCCAACTCTCTCCAGGAGAACCATAGAGATGTCGTATCTTCATCATTCCTTATAGCTGAGTAATATTCCATGGTATACATATACCACAGCTTACTAATCCAATCATGTATTGATGGGCATTTGGGTTGTTTCCACATCTTTGCTATTGTGAATTGTGCTGCTATAAACATTCAGGTACATGTGTCTTTGTTAAAGAATGACCTTTTTTCCTTTGGGTATATGCCCAGTAATGGGATTGCTGGGTCAAATGGCAGGTCTACTTGAATCTGTTTAAGATACCTCCATAATGCTTTCCACAGGGGTTGCACTAGTTTGCAGTCCCACCAGCAGTGTATTAGTGTTCCTGTCTCTCCACACCCACGCCAACATGTGTTGTTTTGGGTTTTTTTGATAAAGGCCATTCTCATTGGAGTTAAGTGATATCTCATTGTGGTTTTGATTTGCATTTCTCTGATGATTAGGGATGTTGAGCATTTTTTCATATGTTTGTTAGTCATTCTTATATCTTCTTTCGAGAAGTTTCTATTCATGTCATTTGCCCACTTTTTGATAGGGTTGCTTGATTTTTTCTTGCTGATTTTCCTGAGTTCTAAATAGATTCTTG
Organism: Eulemur rufifrons; assembly: GCF_041146395.1. NCBI lineage: Eukaryota > Metazoa > Chordata > Mammalia > Primates > Lemuridae > Eulemur > Eulemur rufifrons. The sequence goes on from NC_091012.1 coordinate 90,760,728, forward strand.
TTATCAGTCCTTTATCTGATGTGTAGTATGCAAAAATTTTTTCCCATTCTGTAGGTGGTCTGTTTATTCTCTGGACTGTTTCTTTGGCTGTGCAGAAGCTTTTTAATTTAATCATGTCCCATTCATTTATTTTTGTTGCTGCTGTGATTGCCTTGGGGGTCTTCTTCATAAATTCTTTGCCTAGGCCAATGTCTGTAAGAGTCTTTCCTACATTTTCTTCTAGAATTCTGATTGTATCACGCCTAAGGTTTAAGTCTGTTATCCACCGTGATTTGATTTTTGTGAGAGGTGAAAGCTGTGGGTCCTGTTTCAGTCTTCTACAAGTGGCTAACCAATTCTCCCAGCACCATTTATTGAATAGGGATTCTTGTCCCCAGAGTATATTCTTTCCCACTTTGTCAAAAATTAGGTGACTATATGAGGATGGTTCTATATTTGGATTTTCTGTTGTGTTCCACTGGTCTGTGTCCCTGCACTTGTGCCAATACCAGGCTGTTGTAAGAACCACGGCCTTGTAGTATAGTTTGAGGTCTGGCAAATTAATACCTCCCATTTTGTTTTTGCTGCTTAAAATTGCTTTTGCTATACGGGGTCTTCTTTGATTCCATACAAAGTGTATAATTATTTTCTCTACGTCTGTAAAGAATGATGTTGGTAATTTAATAGGGATTGCATTGAATCTGTAGATCACTTTGGGTATTATAGACATTTTAACAATGTTGATTCTTCCGATCCACGAGCATGGTATATTTTTCCATCTATTTGCAAGTTCTGCTATTTCTTTTCTCAGTGTTTCATAGTTTTCCTTATAGAGGTCCTTTACCTCTTTAGTTAGATATATACCTAGATATTTTATTTTCTTTGTTGCTATTTTGAAGGGTATTGAGTCTTTAATTTGGTTCTCTGATTGACTGTTATTGGCATATATAAATGCCTCTGATTTGTGTATGTTAATTTTGTAGCCTGAGACTTTGCTATATTCGTTAATCAATTCCAGGAGTCTCATGGTTGAATCCTGGGGGTTTTCCAGATATAACATCATATCATCAGCAAAAAGTGAGAGTTTGATCTCTTCCTTCCCTATTTGGACTCCCTTGATTCTGCTCTCTTGCCTGATAGCTCTCGCAAGGACTTCCAATACTATGTTGAAAAGTAATGGAGACAATGGGTAGCCCTGTCTGGTTCCAGTTCTAAGTGGGAATGCTTTCAGTTTTTCCCCATTCAGTATGATATTGGCTGTGGGTTTGTCATATATGGCTTGTATCATTTTTAGGTAGGTTCCATCAATGCCTATTTTGTTAAGTGTTTTTATCATAAAAGGGTGTTGAATTTTGTCAAATGCTTTTTCTGCATCTAATGAGAGGATCATATGGTTTTTGTTTTTGCTTCTATTTATGTGGTGAATTACATTTATAGATTTACGTATGTTGAACCACCCCTGCATCTCGGGGATGAAGCCCACTTGGTCGTGGTGGATTACTTTTTTGATAAGTACTTGGATTCCATTTGCTAGTATTTTATTGAAAATTTTTGCATCTATATTCATGAGGGAAATTGGTCTGTAGTTCTCTATTTTTGTTGCGTCCTTTCCAGGTTTTGGTATCAATGTTATACTGGCTTGGTAGAACGTGTTGGGGAGAATTCCATCCTTCTCAATATTGGAGAATAGTTTATGTAGGATGGGCACCAGTTCTTCTTTGTATGTATGGTAAAATTCAGGTGTGAACCCATCTGGACCAGGGCTTTTCTTTTTGGGAAGGTTTTTTATTGCTGTTTCGATTTCAGTTCTTGATATTGGTCTGTTCAGGTACTCTATTTCTTCCTGGTTGAGCCTGGGAAGACTATGTGTTTCTAAAAATTTGTCCATTTCCTCCACATTCTCCAGTTTGTGTGCATAAAGATTTTTGTAGAATTCATAGATGATATCTTGTATCTCTGTAGCATCGGTTGTGATTTCTCCTTTCATGTTCCTAATGGAGGTTATTAGAGATTTTAGTTTTGTGTTCTTGGTTAGTCTAGCCAGGGGTGTGTCTATTTTGTTTATCTTTTCAAAGAACCAACTTTTTGTTTTATTAATTTCCCTTATAGTTTCTTTGTTGTCCTTTTCATTTAATTCTGATTTGATCTTAGTAATTTCTCGCCTTCTGCTGGGTTTGGGATCGTTCTGTTCTTCTTTCTCCAGCTCTTTGAGTCTATTCGTTAGGTTGTCTATTTGCATGTTTTCTGTCTTTTTGATATAGGCATTTATGGATATGAATTTTCCTCTCAGGACTGCTTTAACTGCATCCCATAGATTTTGATAAGTTGTATCTCCATTGTCATTTAATTCAAAGAAATTTTTGATTTCCATCTTAATTTCTTCTTTTATAGAATAATTATTCAGGAGAAAGTTATTTAGCTTCCATGACTTTGAGTAAGAGTGAGAGTTTCTGTTTGTGATCATTGTTACTTTTATTCCGCTGTGATCTGAGAAGATGCATGGTATAATTTCTATTTTTTTGAATTTTTGAAGACATGATTTATGTCCTAGGACATGGTCAATCTTAGAGAATGTCCCGTGAGCTGATGAGAAGAATGTATATTCTGTGGACTTTGGGTAGAATGTCCTATAGATGTCAGCCATGCCCATTTGTTCTAGCATTCTATTTAGGTCCATTATGTCTTTGTTTATTTTCTGTTTAGAGGATCTGTCCTGTACTGTCAGTGGGGTGTTAAAGTCTCCAGCTATTACAGTATTGTTATCTATCATTTGGTTGAGATCTAGTAGGGTTTGCTTTATGAATCTAGGTGCACCTAGGTTGGGTGCATATATATTGAGTATAGTCATGGCTTCTTGATGAATTGTGCCTTTAATCAGTATGTAGTAGCCATTTTTGTCTTTTATTATTTTTGTTGGTTTGAAAGCTAAGTTATTGGAAATTAAGATTGCCACACCAGCTTTCTTTTGGTTACCATTTGCTTGAAATATCGATTTCCATCCTTTTATTTTCAGTCTAAATGCATCTTTGCAGGTTAGGTGAGTTTCTTGAAGACAGCAGATACTTGGATTGTGTTTTTTTATCCATTGGGCCAGTCTATGTCTCTTGAGCGGGGAGTTCAAGCCATTCACATTTATTGAGAAAACTGATAAGTGAGACAGTTTTTTGTTCAGCTTGTTGGGTAGAACTTCATTGTGATGTTTTCTCTCCTGGGCCATTGTGGTATCTGGAATTTGATCTTTAGCTCTTGAGTAGTTTTACATTTGTGGATCTTTCTTGTGCTGATCCGTGTGTAATTCTCTTTTGAGTACTTCTTGGAGGGCTGGTCTTGTCTTGGTGAATTCCCTCAACCTTTGTTTATCTGAGAATGTCTTGATTTCTCCTTCGTATAGAAAACTTAGCTTAGCTGGGTACAAGATTCTAGGCTGGGCATTATTCTGTTTCAGAAGCGTGAAAATGGGGCCCCTACCTCTTCTTGCTTGTAAGGTTTCAGCTGAGAAATCTGGCGTAATTCTGATGGATTTTCCTTTGTAAGTTACTTGTTTCTTTCTCCTTACAGCTCGGAGAAGTGACTCTTTAGTGGATATTTTGGTCAGTCTGATGACTACGTGGCGTGGTGTTTTCCTATTTGCTATGAATCTCCCAGGGGTCCTTTGAGCTTCTTGAATCTGTATGTCTAGAGTATTGGCAAGGCCTGGAAAATTTTCCTCGATTATGTCTTCAAATAGCTTGTCCAACCCTTGCTTATTATCTTCTTCACCCTCAGGAATGCCAATAACTCTCAAGTTAGGTTTCTTCACATAATCCCACATTTCTTGAAGACTCAGATCATTTCTCTTACTTTTTCGATCTATCTCTGTGACTGTCTTATTTAGTTGGAAGGAGTTATCTTCAATTTCTGAGATTCTTTCCTCTGTTTGATCTACCCTGCTCTTGAGACTTTCCACAGTGTTTTGTAGCTCTCTGAGTGTATTCTTCACTTCTAGGAGTTCAGTTTGGTTTTTCTTCAATATTTCAATTTCTTTAGTGAATTTTTCCTCCAAATCCTGTATTTTTTGTGTGTTTTCCTTGTGTTGTTTATCCATTGATTCTTGTATATTATTCAGCTTGTTTATAATCCATAATTGGAATTCTTCCTGTGACATGTTGGTGTTTTGAGTCTGGTTTGTGTCAAATGGTTGGGAGCTGGTATTTCTCTTTGGGGATGAGCTTTCCGTTTGATTCTTTGTGCTCTCCGTGTTTTTTCGCTGGGCCCTTCCCATCTAGATTTATCGTTGGATCTTTACTTATAGATTTAGTCTGGTTAATAGCACTCTTTGTGCTCTATTCTTAGGCTGTGAAACAGTCTAGGTATGTTGCTTCTTTTGGCAAGAGGGGGAGACTGTTGTGTATTGTTTAGAGATTTTTCTGTTTCCGTTGGGGGACTGCTTCCGATGGGTCCAATCCTAGAGGATTGGAGTGATCCAAGACCACTTTGGCGAGTTAGGACACTGTGTTGTGGTCTTTCAGAAGGCAGGCAGGGTCCACACTAATAGTAGACCGACATTCTCTTTGTTTGTTTGTTTGTTTGTTTCCCTTTGGTTCTTCCTCTATAGGGGAGGTTTCTGTCTCTATCTGCAGGCAAGATACTAACTATGGGGAGAGGACGGTGACCTCGCTTGCTCAGCGCCCCAGTTGCTGTAGCTCCCACGGGCAAAAGTCTGCCTTGGCCCAATGTCCCCAGGGATCAGGTTCCACACTCTCGCTTCTGGAGAAGTATTCAGTGTTTACACATGGGCGGGGACCCTATATAAGGTCCGTGGACCAGGGGAGAGGGCCGTCCAGGGAGCCTCTTGGTACCCTATTGCTCCGCAGTGACTTGGCTGTGGGCCCTAGAATGGCGATTGCGCGCCCGCAGATTGCCGGCACTGGAGGTGACTGCTCAGGATCCGGTATGTACCAGAGCCAGGGACCTGGCCTGTTCCGAAGCTCACCGTGGGTCCCCAGTTAGAAGGCGAAAAGAGAGAAGAAAGAAAAAAAAAAGAAAAAAGAAAAGGAAAGAAAGAAAGGAAAGAGGAGAAAATGAAAGAGAAAAGAAAAAAGAGAAGAAAAAAAAGAAAAAAGAAAAAAAATGAAAAAAAAGAAAAGAAACGCAAAAAGCCAAACCAGAAAACACCAAAAACACCAACAAAAATGAACAAAAACAAACTACGTAGCACCTCACCACACCGCAAGGCAGAAAGATACACAAATCTGAAGTATATAATTCAGCGACTCAATGTTTTTTGTTTGTTTGTTTGTTTTATGCCTTAGCACAGCTCCGCCCCTTCACGCCCGCCCTGCTGGGTCCCCGGCGGTTTCGCAGTGGATTTCAAGATGGCGTCTGCGCGCCCGCACAGCTCCGAGGGTGGTGGGGATCCAACCTCCGCGCTCAAAAAGGCGCGGCAGCCAGAGGCCCGGAGGGCAAAGGTGCCCGCCGGGGCTGTCCGGCTCGTGAGCCGCCGGAAAAGAAAAGAAAAAGAAAAAAAAACCAAAAAAACAAAACAAAAACAAACACAAACACAAACAAACAAAACCCAGAAAAAATTTACCAAGAATAAAATATACAGTTCGCGAGCCTATTCTTCTTGTTCATTTTTTTTTTTTTTTTTTGCCTTAGCGCAGCTCTGCCCCTTCACCCCGAGCGCGGCCCCGGCATATCCCGCACTCCTGGCGTTGGTTCAGAGACCAGCGGAGGGCGCCGGGCAGAGAGAGCCGCTCGGCACTTTATGGCTCCCGAGCGGTTTCGCCCTCGCTTTCAGGATGGCGCCTGCAGAGCTCCGGGGCTGGAGGGGGCTGGCTCCCCGGCAGGCAGAGACCGCCACTGCCCAGCGGCTGGCGAGCAAGGATGCGCACTGGGGGTCACCGGCTGGAGAACCGCCGAAAAAGGCAACACGGGCAGAAAGAGCCGCTGGGCACTTTATGGCTCCCGAGCGGTTTCGCCCTCGCTTTCAAGATGGCACCTGCCGAGCTCCGGGGCTGGAGGGGACTGGCTCCCCGGCAGGCAGAGACCGCCACTGCCCGGGGGCTGGCGAGCAAGGACGCTCACCGGGGGTCACCGGCTGGAGAACCGTCGAAAAAGGCAGCACGGGCAGAAAGAGCCGCTGGGCACTTTATGGTTCCCCAGCGGTTTCGCCTTTGCTTTCAAGATGGCGCCTGCAGAGCTCCGGGGCTGGAGGGGACCGGCTCCCCGGCAGGCAGAGACCGCCACTGCCCGGGGGCTGGCCAGCAAGGACACGCACCGGGGGTGACCGGCTGGAGAACTGCCGAAAAGGGCAGCACGGGGTACAATGCTATTTGCTGTCCAGGAATCTTTTGTGTTTTTCCGCCCTGGTGCAGATCCGTCCCTCCTCGCCAAGCGCTGTCTCAGCTGAGATCCCCCAGGTTCTAAGGTAATTTCGCAAAAAAGCCTCCTGTCTGCAATGCGCCATGTATCCCTCGGTGATTCTGCGCTGGCCTGGGTCAGGGCTCTATTCAATTGAGGGCAAGCCGCTTTCCCGAGAGGCTGCACCCACCCCGGCTGGGGGCGGGTGTATCCGACCCGCGCTCCGCTGGCTAGTGTCTGTCCCGCGTTCCCAATTTTCGTTCACCTCAGACCTCACTCGCTCTGTTTGTCCCACGCTGATTCTCCGTGGATTCACACTGCTGTTCCTGTGTGGGAGCGGTCCTCTAGCATTGTGGCAGGTCCGGATCGATGCCTTCCTTCCCGGGAGCGCAGATTCAGGCCGTCACCACCACTCCGCCATCTTTGATCCCCTCCTGAAAAAAAGTCTTTACAGATATCATGAAGTTAACAATTTGGAGATGAGGAGATGATCCTGAATTATCAGGGTGGGCCTTAAATGCCCTCACAAGTGTCCTTATAAGAGAAAGACAGAGAGACTAGACACACAGGAGACGTGGGGGGCCATGAGAAGACGAAGGCAGAGATTGGAGTGACGCAGTCACAGCCGAGGGACACCGGCCGGCAGCCACCAGCAGCAGGAAGAAGCAAAGAATGGATTCTTCCCTAGAGCCTCTGGAGAGAATACAGCCCTGCTGACAGCTTGCGTTTGGACTTCTGGCCGCCAGAACTTTGAGAGAATAATTTTCTGTTGTTTTAAGCCACCCAGTTTGGGGTAATTTAGGAAGCTAATACAGTGACCAAATGAGTTCAGCGACCGTCTCTACAGCAGAACTTCCTGAAACCTTTCCTGTGCTTATGGGCATTGTTTTCCAAATACAGACCTTGGACAAGTGCCCCCCAGAACACATGCTGCACCAGGCCACACATTAGCCAGCAGCCACGTGCCAAACTCCTGGCACTGCAGGTTCCGCACAGGCAAGACCTTTATGCATGAGAGAGTTACTTTCATACCTACAGCTCCATCGCTTATCTACCCTTTCAGAACCTACTAGCCATTCATTTTCAAACTCATTCAAGAAAGATTTATTTGTTGAATATTAAATAGCTATTTAATTATTAAATAAGCACCTACTATGTGTCAGGAACTATCAAGGCCCTAGAGATACAGTGATTAAAAAACCAAGATTATATCTCTCATGAAAATTACCTTCTAGTGGAGTAATCAGTCAATAAACAAGTAAGTACATAAACAGCAGGTGGTAGGCCGGGCGTGGTGACTCACGCCTGTAATCCTAGCACTCTGGGAGGCCGAGGTGGGTGGATCACTCGAGGTCAGGAGTTCGAGACCAGCCTGAGCAAGAGTGAGACCCCCCGTCTCTACTAAAAATAGACAGAAATTATCTGGCCAACTAAAATATATATAGAAAAAATTAGCTGGGCATGGTGGCACATGCCTGTAGTCCCACCTACTTGGGAGGCTGAGGCAGTAGGATCACTTGAGCCCAGGAGTTTGAGGTTGCTGTGAGCTAGGCTGATGCCACGGCACTCACTCTAGCCAGAGAAACAAAGTGAGACTCAGTCTCAAAAAAAAAAAAAAAAAAAACAGCAGGTGGTGATGAATGCTATGAAGCTATGAAGAATATAAAACAGGCTAAAGGGTAATCAGAGAGGACCAGGCATTTCACTAGGTGATTTACCTAAATCAATCTCATGTAATCCTCTCAACAACCATTTAATCCTTGTCATATAAAGCAGATATAATCTCTATTTGCAGATGAAGAAACTGAGGCTCAGAGGAGTGAGGTGATTTGCCCAAATCACATAGCTATTAATTGGCCGATATGGGATTGGGGTTTAAACCCAAGCCTATCTGACACCAAACAAAGCCCGTTTACTACTACCGCGCTACGTGGTTTCTGTACCCAGTCGGACTCCCTTTGGAATCCTCTAGAGCCTGCCTTGGCCTTTCTACACTCATTCACTAATTCCCAGTGGAATCAATGATTCCGAGGGTGAAAAGGCTGGAGGCAGATCAGACAGGACACTTCTAGTCAGAAACTTGCCCTGCAGAATCGCTTCAGCCTATTTCTATATTTGGAAGGCAGGCATAGGGTACTGAAACTTCCTGCTTCCTCTGCTGGGTCTCCTCACCTCTCCTTTCTGGCCTGCCCTGTCACCTGGGGCCCTCAGGCAGAGCCACGGAGTCCAGCTAAAGGGACTTTATATTCTTTCATGGCTCTGAGCTGCATCTCTGTGTCCTGGATGGTGGGTGGGACTCAGGAAGACAGACCAGCCAAGCAGTGGAAAGTTGGGGCAGGTTTTCAACAGCATGGGGCCCAGTTTGGCTAGAATATAGGACGCACAAAGCAGAGTGGAGAATCAGGCTGGGCCGGTAGCTGGGACCAGATCGAGGAAGGGCTTGGAGACCAGGCCAGGAGAACAGCCTTCATTCTCTGAGCTAATGTTTGCCAAAGCGTGTCCTGCAGACAACTTTTGTTTGGGGATAGCAGCGATAGCAGCAACAGGAATGGGTCTTTTGTGGAAAGTAAAGGTTCCTTGTCAAATAAGTTGGGGTTCAATGAGGTTAAACAGATTCATTTTACACAGGGCTTCCCAGACTTGGCGTGAGGGCCAGAGGCAAGCCGATGGGCGACAGTGGGTGCCATCCTCACGGCGAAGATGGAGGCCTGCTAGAGGCAGACGAGGCTGGGGTGGCCAATCGATCCTGTGGATTTGGCTCTAAGTCGCGTTGTCTCTCCCCTCCCTGCCACCCCTGCTACCCACCCTTCAGCTAACACCCTCCCACCCTCTAACTGGTCTCCTGGCACCCAAACCATTTCCCCTCTTCCAGGCTTGCTTTCCCTTGCTTACCCGCCACCGCCATCCTCCCAACCACGCCGTTACCCTGCGCCTCTCACCAGCCGGCACTTCTCTAGCTGTATTATAAGCTACAGTGATGTATAAATACCCCAGGGAGTTATGTGAAAGACTGCTATTCACTGGCAAATATGCTAAAAATTCATCTGAGTTCCATGGAGGGTTTGTCCTAAGCCATTCTTTTAAAAATCTTGACTTTTTAAAAATATCACTTGCTCTTGTGAATTGGGCTGCAGGGGGAAAAAAAAAAAAAAAGAAAGAAAGAAAACAAAAGAAGAAAAAATATCATTTGCTTTTCTTTTGTTTGTTTTTGTGGAACCAGACAGGCTCAGCTTCGAGCTTTACCACACTGTTTGTTTCCTTGGTAACCACCTCCAGTTTCTAGACCTCTTGTCCTGCATCTTCTGTCCTGGCCCCTAAGTGTGCAATGCCTGAGGCACTCCCTCGGTCCAGGAAGGTGCCCTGCCTTGGATTGCATCCAGCCCCCACACACTCTCCTCTGCATCCCCACACTGCTCCGGAGACCCGTTGGCGATTTGCAAAATGAACAGTGCCCCAGACCCACAGCCCAGGCCCAGCTTCGGGTGTCCTGTGCCCCTACTAAATTCACATAATGGCCTTTTCAAATCCTGTTGGGAGCAGGAATGGTGTTCACAAGATGAAATGTATTCCCAGAGACAGTAGAGCGGGTGAGTTAGAAGTGTGGACTTTGAAGCCAAACAGCTTGGTGTGAAATCTAGGCTCGGTCACTTATTAGCTGTTTGACCTAGGGCAAGTTACTTAACTTCTTTGACTCTGTTTCCTCATCTTTAAAAGAGGAATAAAAATAGAACCTATCTCAAAGAGTTTTGAGGAGGATATTTGTGTGTAAACATGCTTCAAAAGCCACCTGAAACATAGGAAGTGCTACGGCAGGGTTACTGAATAAAGATTAAGTTGGTGGAGCATGGTGGCTCATTCCTGTAATCCCAGCGCTTTGGGAGGCAGAAACAGGAGGATTGCTTGAGCCTAGGAGCTCAAGACCAGCCTGAGCAACATATTCAGACCTCATCTCTACAAAAATAAATAAATAAATAAATAAAGTAAAAAATAAAAGATTAGCTGGCCATGGTGGTGCCCCTGTAGTCCCAGCTTCTCAGGAGGCTGAGGCAGGAGGATAGCTAGAGCATAGGAGTTGGAGGCTGCAGTGAGCTAGGATCTCACCACTGAGCTAGCCTAGGTGACTGAGCGAGACCCTGTCTCAAAGAAAAAAAAAAAAAAAGACTATTATTGTCGTTGTCCATCGGTCCCCTCATCTCCAGGCAGTTTGGCTGAGTCAGCAATGAACCTGGGCTTCTATGAGTGAGGAACTTCTGGGTGCCACAGGGGATAGCTTGTTTGCAATTTGGTGTCTCCTCAAGCTCCTTTTAAGTCCTGACTCCAGAGGCAAGGCCAAGCTTCTGGGCCTAGTCCCTACTAGGCCTGCAGCTCAGAATTGTCAGCCCACCCGGCAGGGCACCGCGTCTGGAAGGGACCTCCCACCTCATTACCCGCGAAGACTTGGGCCCTGGACTCTAGCTGGCACTCAGGCCCCACAGTGTCTGAGTCAAAGGCATCAGGGCTTTGACCAACTCTGCAACTCAGACAGGGCCAAAGCTTAGACTTTCTAGTTTGAGATGTGTGGTTCCTCAATGCAAATGAAGCTGTCCCCAAGGGTGTGTCCAGTGCTGGGGAGACCTCAGCAGCCACAGTCAGGAAGGTGGCTAACAGTGCATGTATAGCGCTGCCCTTGTGCCATGCCAGACACTGTTCTGAGCACTTTTGTATACACAGCGGATTGACTCTTAATCCAGAGGCGGAAACCGAACATAGAGAGGTGAAATAACCTGTATGAGGTCACACACCTAGCAAATGGCAGAGCCAGGAACCTGGTCCAGACAACCTGCTCCAGGGCCTGTGTGCGTACCCACTCTGCCCACACCGCCTCGCATGGGGCAGCTTGGCTCTGGCAGGGCCAGCACTGATCCCTGTGCCTGGACATGACTTGCTGCCTAGTTGGAGAAATATGGGCTCAACTTTAACAGGAGGCTTTTGGACCAAACCCTCAAGGCTAACACCACACCCTGTAGAAAATTAGCTTTGGCTGGTTGAGGAATTTTCCAGAAGGCCAGAGAGTCCAGCAGATAAAGTCCAGACCAGAGTCAGGCTCACCATCAAGGGGCCTTGTGCAGGTCTTGGGAGGGCAGCTTTAAGCACCACTGGGTACTTTACAAGGTAAGCACCCAGGGAGGGACATCACTCAACAGCTTTTGCTCAGTGGAGTACCTTTGGGGTGGGCACTATGCTTTCCTTTTCCTCTTCATGGGAGCCTAGCAGCAGCCAAGAAGCCCAGCCCATACCCAGCCCAGACCACCTGCTCCTCAGGGAGGCCAGCCTTCCTGGCAGGGGCCTCACCCAGCTTTGCAGCCCCACTGCAGTTTAGGAAAAAGAACTTCAGGCTTTCAGCGGGTGACACCTTCTGAACAACACAAGCCCAAATCCCTCTATCCAGCGGGTCTGAGCCAAGGATGGGATCACCCTGAGAGCCTCAGGCACAGCCTATGTTCTTGAGGGGCCCTGAGTGGCTTGGTGAGCAGGCAGTGCTTCCCTCCCCAGTTCAAAAGGTGCAGGGGAAGTTGAGAGGAACTCGGGGCTGAGAGGTTGGAGGCAGCCAGACAGTGGGAAAGGGAAGAAGCCCAGGAAGCATGAAGTGAGGCTGCAGGTGGTGCTTCCCTGGGATGAGGTCAGAGGCCACCGCCAGCGAGTGTTTGTTCCCAGGCAGCAGTGGCCCCACCTCCTTCTCACGAGGCCTCCGACCTGATGGGAATAGCGCCCCACACCAAACCCATCCTGCCTGAGATTCTTTTGGTAACTTTTATTTTGCTGTAACGTCAAACTTACAGACAACTTGCAAGAATAGTACAAAGAACTCCCTTCTGCCCCTCCTCTCCCCAGTTCCTGGCATGTTACCCCACCTGATTTAGCCTTTGTGAGTCCCCTCTCACTCTGCATATTTGATTTCCAAGTCCCAGGAAAGTAATCTGCAGACATGATGGCCCTTTCCTCCTAAATACCTCAATGTATGTTTCCTACAAGCAAGGACATTCTCTTACATTATCCCAATGAGCAAAACAGCAAGGATGCAAGGTTTTTGTCTAATTCCAAGGCCATATGCAAATTTCACGAATCATCCCAATTTTCAGCTTAATTTTGTACTTTTTTTTTTTTTTTTGAGACAGGGTCTTGCTCTGTCCCCCGGCTAGAGTACTGTGGCGTCAGCCTAGCTCACAGCAACCTCAAACTCCTGGGCTCAAGCAATCTTCCTGCCTCAGCCTCCCGAGTAGCTGGGACTATAGGTGTGCACATGATGCCTGGATAAGTTTTTCTATTTTTGGTAGAGATGGGTCTCGCTCTTGCTCAGGCTGGACATGAACTCCTGACCTCAGGCGATCCTCCGGCTTCTGCCTCCCAGAGTGCTAGGATTACAGGCGTGAGCCACCTATCTGGCCTTATTGTCCTTTTTTTTTTTTTTTTTTTTTTTTTTTGAGACAGAGTCTCGCTCTGTTGCCCAGGCTAGAGTGCCCTGGCGTCAGCCCAGCTCACAGCAACCTCAAACTCCTGGGCTCAAGCGATCCTACTGCCTCAGCCTCCCGAGTAGCTGGGACTACAGGCATGCACCACCATGCCCGGCTAATGTTTTTTTGATTTAATTAATTCATTAATTTATTTATTTGAGACAGAGTCTCTGTTGCCCAGGCTAGAGTGCCGTGGTGTCAGCCTAGCACACAGCAACCTCAAACTCCTGGGCTCAAGCGATCCTTCTGCCTCAGCCTCCCGAGCAGCTGGGACTACAGGCATGTGCCATTATGCCTGGCTAATTTTTTTCTCTATATATTTTTAGCTGTCCAGATAATTTCTTTCTATTTTTAGTAGAGACAGGGTCTCGCTCTTGCTCAAGCTGGTCTTGAACTCCTGACTTCAAACGATCCTCCCACCTCGGCCTCCCAGAGTGCTAGGATTACAGGCGTGAGCCACCGCGCCCGGCTGTTTATTGTCCTTTTTGATGACTATTTAATCACACAGCTAACACATGACTGCAGCCTTTGTGTGAAACATTACAGATAAGGACAAAGGAGCGCTCTCTGAACACCAGCAGGAGCCTTTGGCTGGGGCTCCCCAGTGCATTGTGAGGAGCTGCCAGAGAGGTTGTGAGACATCAGACTGAGGGGGAGGAGGAGGAAATGGCCCTTTTCCCTGGCTAGCCAGCCAGGCAGACAGCTGTAGGGGCCCTCCTTCCTGTGACCGACTAGGCAGCAGGGCTCAGACCTTTGAGCCTCCCATCTCCCCAAACCACAGCCCAGAGGTGTGAAAGAAAGAAAAAAACAGGGGGAGGGGTGGTAGAGAAGAGCCAGGTGCACATTTCACACCTTGACCACAGGTGGGGCGCAGAGCAGCTTCACTCTGACTAACTTCCTCCTCAGGCTTCCCTGGTGGCTGCTCTGGAGGTCACATGGGCCAGAACTCAGATCGCAGGCCCTTGGCTAACTGGCTCTCCCCAGGGGCTGGGTCTGGCTCTGACCTTGTCTGGGAGCTGCTTGGGACTGGGAAGCACCAAATGAGAGAGCTGGACAAGGGCTTGGCTCAGCTCCGTGACACAGGAAACTTCCAAGGTATCTCAGCTGTGTGCAGTGGCAGAAGCCCACCACAGACTTGCCATTCTGAGGCTCGGGAGGGGTTGGTTTGGAAAGTTACTAGATGGGGAGGACCCTGCACCAGACACTTTCTACAAGTTATCATTTGCAGTCCACAGAGCAACCCTATCAAATGTGTACTATACTTATACCCATGTTTTCAGATGAGGGAACTGAGGCAGAGAGATGAACTGATTTGCCGGGATTACACAATCCTTAGGACTGGCAAACCGCCTCCCCCCCGCACACACACAACCCCCAGCTAAGGCAAGGGATGGCCTTTCTGGAAAACCAGTCCTCAGGCCAAGTCCATGTCTGCACGCCCCACAAGCACCACCCTCTATCGCTGGCTCCCTGACACGAAAGCCTCCCAGTGGCTCTAGGTGTTTAGCCACTATCCCTGTCCCTTCCACATTCTCAACTGCACTCCCACTAAGGCACTGGGCCCTGTGCCAGGAGCTTACAGCCTTGGTTATCTAGTTCATCTTGCAACAACCCTGCTGAGGAAACCAGCTCAACACGGTTACGTAATTTGTCCAAGATCACACAGTTCGAACAGAGTGGAGCAGGGGCGGGAGCCCAGACAGGTTCCGTGTTCTTCCCACTACATCGCCTAAACTCAGGGAGCAGCGAGGGCAGCCTGTCCCCCGGCCCAGCCCAGCCCCTGGGGATCCGCCCTGACAGCAGCAAGTCAGGGCTCAGAGTGCCTTTCCAAAGCCCTTGCCCTGCCCTTCTCTCATTTATCCTTCCCAGCAACCTGGGGAGGTGTGGACTGTCAGCCCTGTGTGACAAATGAGACTAGGGCATCAGGGATCCCCAGACTTTCATCTTTCACATGGACCAGAACATTTCAACATCTGTTTGGATGACGCACATTGGCTTGTCAGCTGCCAACACAAGACATTTCCAAAACTCCCATCTATTTCCCCTATCATTTCATAACGAAAAGGCCCTTTTAAAACCAAAACAGAGATGAACGTTATTGCCAAATACAAGACATCCTTTCAACTGAACAAATGTGGCTTTCTGTACTCATTTTTCTTATTCGAAGAAGTCCAGGAAACTCAAACCTCTGTGCAGACTGGCACTGAGAGACCGTGGTCCCGGCTCCTGTCCCTTTTCCATCCCCACAGGTAGTCACTTGCCAAGTCTACTCATCCTAACTGGCCCGGCTTCTGGACTCCTCCCAGTCCCCTCCACTTGACTGGTCCCCACCTCCTCCAGGCCCTCAATTCCCTCTGGCCTGAACCCAGCAGGTGACGAGCTGTTCCAAGCGAGGAGAGTCACATCTGCCCACAGAAGGAAGGGAAGGGCCTGAAGCCTTGAGAGTATGTATGTGTCACATCCATAAATCTGAACTGAATTCCAGGCACGAGCCCGGAGGCTTTAGGGGTACAGTCTGGCTGAAACTGGGACAAGGCCATGGGCTAGCACATCCCTCTGTCTCTCTCTTTCTGTGCTTTCCCATTGCGGGAGAGAGGGGAAGAGGAAACGGCCTGGGAGACGAAACTTAGGGGCCACCTTGTCGCTGCGGATGAGAACAGGGCGACAGGCAGGGGAGAAAAAGGCGACAGGAGAGCTGAGGCAGGTGGGGAGAGGGACATTTTCCACCACTGTCTGCCATAAAGTCACCGATTTGCTGTGCCGAGGCTGTCTTACAGCTTTTCCTTAAAATAGGGAGGTGCCTACGGCCACTCCCCGACCCCCATCCCCCTTCTCCCCCCAGAAGCAACTGCTGTCATGAGTTTGTGGTATCTCCAGCTCCTGTTTTAAACTTTGAGAACAGTCGTATCCAAAACAGTATAGTATTGCTTTTTGTGGTGGTTTTTAGAATTTATGTAAGTGGTGCCAAACTATACACAATATTCTGTAACTTGCCTCTCCCACCGAGTGGTTGTTGGCTTTTCTAGTTGCATCCATGTTAAAATGCATAACTTTAGTTCATTTGAACTACACGAATATATCATAGTGTATCCATTTAAAAGAAACTGAAGGCAGTGTGATGAGTGGGAAAAGGAGAGTCAGATGGCCGTGGGTTGTCCTCACACCCACCCTTGCTCGCTGCCTGGCAAAGGCCTTTCCCCTTTCTGAATCATCCGTGCAGACAACCCCCGTCTCACAAGGGAGTCATGTGGTTGGAATGAGGCACATGTCAGAAAAAGCACCTAAAGCCATGTCTAGCACATAGCAAGTTCATTACTAGTAGTTCCCTTTCTTTCCCCCTGCTTATTAGTTGGGAGGGGCCGCGGTAAAGAACTAGACTTAGTGTGATGGACTGGTTTTAATATTTGAATTTTTATGAAGGTGACTTTACTTTACAGACTTTCCACTTTTCGGGATCCAGTCTTTAAAATCATGCAAAGATCAACTAACTCCAGGCCCCGATAGTTGGGCACGAGTTCCAATCCATTGAGCACTGACCCTACCAGAACAGGAGAAGTAATTCTTCTTTTTATTTTGGGGAGAAATAATTCTTGCTCCTGGCAGCAGGGCTGCCCTTCACTTCCCAGCTGCGTTGCTCCTCCTTCAGACCTCGCCCCTCAAAGGACCTACCCCACCCAGACACCCCCAGACCTTACCTAGGGCCCAGCCTTTCTGGTCCGGAGCTGTGGCCAGCTCCTCCAGAGCAGCTTCAGCCAGCCCGGGAATGGCTGGGATAAGAGCTCTGTGGCCTGGAGTCCGGGAAGGTCTCATGTAGATAACCCCCTGGAAAAGGCTGCTGCTGAGAACCGCGTGAAACCCTCACTTCCTCTGCGCATGCAGGTTTCCAGCCACAAGCAGCCAAGCAGAGGGGCAGGCAGCACGCGGCCCGGCAGCCAGAGCACCAGCCCAGTCATGGTCCCTGAGGTAAGTGCTGCTGCTCAGCCAGGCCAGGCCACAGCTTGGAGTGGAGAACCCAGGACACTAGGGAAACACCAGGGCTGGTCCACAGCCCACGGTCACCAGAGGGTTGGGTGAGTAGGTGGCAGCTGCAGGGGTTGTGTTAGAAGGAGCACCAGACAGGGAATTGGGAACCCAGCTTGGCCACTGACCACGGGCGTGTCTCCTCCCCTCTCTGGCTTTGGTGCCCCACCTGCAAAAGTCAGGGTGGGGGGTAGAGGCTCAACCTTGATGACCTCTGAACCTCCCTTCAGCTGACTGGGGACTTTGACTTTCGTGTGCTGTACTGAATTGGCCCTGGGAAGGCCTGCAGGTCTGGGGTGGTTTGGGGTGTGGGTGAGGGGGTAGAGGAGATTCCTGCTAGAGCTTAGTGGGGGATCCCCCAGTGGGTGGGTGGCTACATGAGTGCACAAGCCTCGGTATAGGGGAGGGTGAGGATGGGCCGAAAGCATGCATTTAGGGGGGCTGCAGTGATTCATAGGGAGTCCCCATGGAGGTCAGGAAGTTGGGGTCCCCGGACAACAGCTGAAGAGGGGAGAGGAGGGCCAGTGACTGTGAGAGGGGGCGGCGGGGAGGTGCCTGGGGAGGAATGTGGTTGAACTAGGTGTGGCCGGGGCGCTGAGGACGCAAGGCAAGGCGAGCGGTGAAGGGAGCGGCAGGCAGGGAGGGCTCTGCCTGCGAACCTGAGGGCAGTTCTTCCTCCCGCCAGGATCCCTGGGCCAATGGGATCACCTAGAAGGGTGAGAGAAAAGCAGACTTTGAGAAGGGAAGTCAGCGTCCCAGAGCCCAGTGTGGATGGAGGGGGTTCAGGTGTGGCCCTGGAAGAAAGGTGGGGACAGTTACAGTGTCTGGTCAGGGCCTGCCTTAGGAGGAGCTGCACAGAGGAACGCCCCTCAGACTCAATCTGGAAGGACTGGTTGCCAGGCCCCTCGTCACCTTCTCCTCCCTCTGCAGATGAGCGACCACCAAGTGCTGGATGTCTCTGAGATTGCCTCCCTCCTGGAAAACTTCAGCTCTTCCTATGACTACGGAGAAAACGAGAGTGACTCCTGCTGTGCCTCCCCACCCTGCCCGCAGGACTTCAGCCTGAATTTCGACCGGGCCTTCCTGCCGGCCCTCTACAGCCTCCTCTTTCTCCTGGGGCTGGTGGGCAACGGCGCCGTGGCAGCCGTGCTGCTGAGCCGGCGGGCAGCCCTGAGCAGCACCGACACCTTCCTGTTGCACCTGGCCGTGGCAGATGCGCTGCTGGTGCTGACGCTCCCGCTCTGGGCAGTGGATGCTGCCGTGCAGTGGGTCTTCGGCTCCGGCCTCTGCAAGGTGGCAGGTGCTCTCTTCAACATCAACTTCTACGCGGGGGCCCTCCTGCTGGCCTGCATCAGCTTTGACCGCTACCTGAGCATAGTGCACGCCACCCAGCTCTACCGAAGGGGCCCCCGGGCCCGCGTGGCCCTCACCTGCATAGCTGTTTGGGGGCTCTGTCTGCTCTTTGCCCTCCCAGACTTCATCTTCCTGTCGGCCCGCTATGACGAGCGCCTTAACGCCACCCACTGCCAGTACAACTTCCCGCAGGTGGGCCGCACAGCTCTGCGGGTACTGCAGCTGGTGGCTGGTTTCCTGCTGCCCCTGCTGGTCATGGCCTACTGCTATGCCCGCATCCTCGCGGTGCTACTGGTCTCCAGGGGCCAGCGGCGCCTGCGAGCCATGAGGCTGGTGGTGGTGGTGGTGGTGGCCTTTGCCCTCTGCTGGACCCCTTACCACCTAGTGGTGCTGGTGGACACCGTCATGGACCTGGGGGCCTTGGCCCGCAACTGTGGCCTAGAGAGCCGTGTGGACGTGGCCAAGTCGGTCACCTCAGGCCTGGGCTACATGCACTGCTGCCTCAACCCGCTGCTCTATGCTTTTGTGGGTGTCAAGTTCCGAGAGCGGATGTGGACGCTGCTCTCGCGCCTGGGCTGCCCCGACCAGAGAGGCCTCCAGCGACAGCCAACGTCTTCCCGCCGGGATTCATCCTGGTCCGAGACCACAGAGGCCTCTTACTCTGGCTTGTGACGCTGGAATGGGGGCTCCTGTTTCACCCCACAGCCTGACTCCCCCCACATTCCAGGCTCCTCCCTCCCTCTCAGCTGGGTCAGCTCTGGCTCTCCCCACAGCCTGGCCCCTGGGACTCACCGGCAGCCCCAGCACTGCAGGGTCTCCCAGGAAGCTGCCCTCCCAGCTCTGGGGGCTGCGCCACTGCTGCTCCTTAGCAGCCAAGCCCCACCCTGCCGCTTCAGAGGTGGCTGCCAGGAGCCCCACTGCCCTTCTCATTCGGAAACCAGAACTTGACCTTCCCTGTGTGGACGGGAAAGGGGCATAGAGGACATTGCCCCTCTGGGGCTGCAGCCCAGGCCTCCAGCTTAGCAGTGACTGTAGCTGTGGTCCCCAAGATCTCTGTATTTGCTCACTTCTATTTTTATGTCTAAAATCCTGCTTAAAACTTTTCAATAAACAAGATCCTGAGGATCAGGGTGTGTTGGTGCATCATTACAGCAGCCCTCCCCGGGCTCTGGGGATGCACTTCCTGCTTCCCCTTGCCTCGCCCTGGTGCTGTGCCAACCTATCCTGCCTTTGTTAATGTCTCTCTGCAGCCTTTGCTCTGCCCTCCTGGGCACTCTCATTTGATTCACAGGCAAACACCAGGTGCATGGGTGCAGGGCAAGCGGTTAGGCTACTGGCTGGCACAATCGGGGAAAGGGGCTGTCACGTGAATAAGAGCTGGACTCTGAACTCCAGCTCAGGACAGTAGGAAAGATGTGGTTAGAACTAGCGATGCCAAGCAGCCTGTGCCATGAGGCAAAGGAGTTGCACATGGACAATGAACCCAGGGCTCAGAGCACTGAAGGCCAGCACCATTGGGAAGGCTTCCTGAAGGCTTAAAGGACAAGGAGTATTTCCAAAGGTGAAGAGAGGTAAAGACAGTATTTCCAGGCAGAAGGGAGGGCAGTAGCAAAGGTGGGGAGGCTGGAAACAGCAATGCTTATCAGAGGAATCATAAGTGGTCCCAACTGGCTAGTTAAGGGTTCAGGTAGGGGAAGGGTTGAAAATAAGACTGAAAGGTAGATTGCGATCGGGTGATGGTATTAGAGACCAGCCAGAAGGCTGAATTGGTTATTCAGATGAGAGGTGACACAGGCCATTAGTAAGGAGATGGCAGTGGACTTGCAGAAAAGCAACAAGGCTGGGCGACTCACCAACAGTCGTGAACACATAGCCACCTGGAGGTGGGCTGTGGGGAGCATTTTTCCAGGGCCAGGGTGGGGTTGAAATGAGTGGAGGAAATCAGGCTTCCCGGAAGGGCAGGTGGCAGGGCTACTGCGCTAAGGCAGAAGGGGAAGGGCTGACTGCGTACACTGCACTGTCGGTTCCCCCCAACTGTTTCGCAGGCCAGCTGGGCCCTTGCGGAAACTGCAGATATGGCTAGAGTTGGGAATGGGAAGTAGGGATCCCAGGAGTTAGCTGGGGAAGCCGTCCCACCCCATAAACACACCCAAGCCCATCTAGCTTTGTGGTTTGGAGTTTGTGGCCACTAAAAGAACACTCTGAGCTTCTGCAAAATGAAGGAAGGAAGGAAAATGACAGAATAACACATCCTGCATATAAAAAGTATCAGCAATGCTAGACTAGTGAAGATGCCTGTGGCAGGCTGAAAAAACGGGCCCCCAAGACGTTCACGCTCTCATCCTGAGTTTGTGACGTTACCTCAGCTGACTTTAAGAAGAGTCGCCTGGATTATCCAGGTGAGCCCAACGTAATGACAAGGGTCCTTTAAAAGTGAAAAAGGGAGGCAGAAGAGGAGGGAGTCAGGGATGGAGGTGTTGCTGGCTTTGAAGATGGAGAAACAGGCTACGAACTAAGGGATGTGGGCGGACTCTAGAAGCTAGAAAAGACAAAGATTCTCTCCTAGAGCCTCCAGAAAGAAATAGTCCTGTTGACACACCTTGATTTTAGCTCAGTGAGACCCGTGCTGGACTTCTGACTTCCAGAACTGTAAGATAATACATCTGTGTTGTTTGTGATAACTTGCTGTGGCAGCCCTAGGGAAAGAATACAGTGTGGGTTCCAGTCCATGTCCTGGGTATCTCCCAGAAGGGAAGCTGCTGAAGTACTTATGGGCAGTCCCGGAAATCAGAGAGAAACAGAGGGGAGGTGCTCCTCTAGACACGTCTCGGGGCTTCAGATGTCTGAGTCTTGGACAAAAGAATTGAGGGTTTGTTCTTCTCTAAGCACTGGGAGTCAATGAACAGACTTTGCTAACAAGTGAGATGCAGAAAACACTTTATTTAATTTTATGACAACTACATGGCTCAGATGGCTACATTCAATGTCATTAGTGCTAAATTCATGAAATACACTTGTCTTTTCTATCTAGGTAGGTGTAACAGGTTACATCTGACAATAGCCCTGGTTTTGAAGTGCTGCTTTTAAAACTTGTTCTCTTTCCAGCATTATCCTCATTCCTCCAACCTGCCACTCTCATTTTTCTTTTGCATTTTGTTCTACATGTTAAACTATGGTGTCAAAATAAGACTCAATGTAGATCCGAAGGGCTTCAGAGTATTGTCAAGGGCACAAGGTGGTTAGCAATAGAGCCCTTGGCTAAGAATAATCAGCATTAATGACATGAATCTAAAAAGGTACTTAAATTCTAACATTGCAAACTTCACAGAAACAGGTTTTTCTAAAACTTCTTATCTAAGCTAAAGGATTCCACTCATACAAATATACCCTCTGACAACCTTAAGGAGTTTTGTTTTGTTGTTTCTTGGCAACAAAATCCTTGCTGAGCTTTCTAATCAAAACCCCGTGGGTAATCCCTGCAATACTACGCAGAACTATTCTGTAATTCTGCTGCACATACTTAGCAAATGGTCACACATGCGGCGTAATGGGGGTCCCATCCTTCCGAGTTAAGGGCAGCATGACCAGAGTCCCCTTGCATACGGCACAGATAAAGTGATTGGTGTTCAATGATCTGGTGTAGAGGCCAACCCTAGAGAGGTAAGGGACACCAAAAAACAAAGGAATCAGTCACTGTACCTCAGCATCAGCTCTGAGATGTTGGCCTTGGGCCCAAAGCCAGAATTTTCTCTGGGTTCTCAGAGAATGGGGTACCAAGTAGCAGCAGTGGCCAGGCCAATTCAAATTAGGAAGGAGAATGGAGAAAGAACACAGAAAGGAGAGTCAGATAGCAATCTGCTTTACTGATTAAAAACCACTGAAGAGCCACTTGGAGGCCATAATAAAACATAACTAGGGCCAGGAGCGGTGACTCACGCCTGTAATCCTAGCACTCTGGGAGGCCGAGGCGGGAGGATCGTTTGAAGTCAGGAGTTCGAGACCAGCCTGAGCAAGAGCAAAACCCTGTCTCTACTAAAAATAGAAAGAAATTATCTGGACAACTAAAAATATATATATATAAAATTAGCCCTGTGGCACATGCCTGTAGTCCCAGCTACTTGAGAGGCTGAGGCAGTAGGATCCCTTGAGCCCAGGAGTTTGAGGTTGCTATGAGCTAGGCTGAAGCCACGGCACTCTAGCCCGGGCAACAGAGTGAGACTCTTTCTCAAAAAAAAAAAAAAAAAAAAAAACATAACTGGGAAAAGTCTGGGAAGAAAGGTCTTACCTGAATTTGCACCGAGTACATTCATACTGAATCCTGTGGTTAATTGGTATAGTTGTGGCAACGTGTGACTTTGGGGAGCTCTGGGTGCACCATGTTGGATTTCTTGGCATAATACTTCCACGAGTCACCATGAGAATCACAGACACCATCGAGCAGCCAGGAGGCTGCATGGCATATTTCATGGATCAAAGTATCGCGGAGTCGGTCTTGAAAGAGGAATGAAAAGAAAGTGAGCACTAAAACCGATCCTTTTCTGGTCTGCTACCTAGTAATCCTAGACTTTCAGCCCACCACACAAGCCATCTTCCAGAAGCGCACACAGGCAGGCATGAGTGTTACCTTCCCAGAATTCTGAAAGTGAAATTTCCACCTACTTCAACCAATTTTGTTAATGGCAGAGAGCCTTTGGTGAACAGGTCTTTTGGGAACAGCTCCAATGTGCTCATCTTTTTGTGGGGCACTGCTAGAAAAACATCTAGACAAGACCTGGTTTCTGCCCTTCAGGAATGGAGATGGACAGGGTGGGGAGCAGTCACTATGGCCATGGGATTTGGTCAAGAGAAGCTCCATGGAGAAACTGCGATCTGAGCTGGGCCCTTACCAAGTGACTGGATTTGCAAAGTTACAAAGGCCATTCTGGGTGTGGTGAAACATGTGGGCATGTAGTCCTTTTTTTTTTTTTTATTTTAGAGACCGGGTCACACTATGTTCCCCAGGCTGGAGTGCAGTGGCTATTCACAGATGTGATCATAGTGCACTGCAGCCTCAAACCCCTGGATTCAAGCAGTCCTCCCGCCTCAGCCACCCAAGTAGCTGGGATTCAGGCACATGCCACTGCACCCAGCCTGTGGTACATTTTGAAGGCCAGTGTGAAGAGAGCCTGTTGGAGTACAGACTAGTGGTGAAGTACTGAGACTGGCCAAGTGGAGTGAGGGCAGATTACAAATGCCTCAAAAGCCAGGCTCTAGGCCTTGAAAAGCCCTAGGGTTTTGAATACAACAGAAGTTGGAGGAGGCCGGGGGCTTGGCTCACACCTGTAATCCTAGCACTTTAGAAGGGTGAGAAGAGAGGGTTGCTTGAGGTCAGGAGTTCGAGACCAGCCTGTACTAAAAATAGAAAACAATTAGCCAGCTGTGGTGGCGCACACCTGTAGTCCCAGCTACTCGGGAGGCTGAGGCAGGAGGATCCCCTGAGCCCAGGAGTTGGAGGTTGCAGTGAGCTATGATCATGCCACTGCACTCCAGCCTGGGTGACAGAGTGAGACTGTCTCAAACCAAAAAAAAGTTGGGAAGGGCTGGGCGCGGTGGCTCACGCCTGTAATCCTAGCACTCTGGGAAGCTGAGGTGGGAGGATCGCTTGAGCTCAGGAGTTTGAGACCAGCCTGAGCAAGAGCAAGACCCCGTCTCTACTAAAAATAGAAAGAAATTATATGGACAACTAAAAATATACATAGAAAATATTAGCTGGGCATGGTGGCGCATGCCTGTAGTCCCAGCTACTCAGGAGGCTGAAGCAGGAGGATCGCTTGAACCCAGGAGTTTGAGGTTGCTGTGAGCTAGGCTGACGCCACCGCATTCTAGCCCAGGCAAGAGAGTGAGACTCTGTCCCAAAAAAAAAAAAAAAAAAAAAAAAGTTGGGAAGAAAAACGCCCTAGATGTCTCAGCAGGAAAGCAATGCAGTGTGTATAGGAGACTAACTGAGCAGGAATGAGAGCCCATTCCTGGGCAGACTCACGGATGGAGAAGGAAGATTTGGTGACTGGCTAGATATACGGGACCTTGAACCTTAGCTGCTGAGAGAATGGAGATGCTGCTGGCACAGGGGACATGGGGAGAGAAAGGCAGGTCTAGTAGAAAGACTGAGTTGGATTTACAGGGACGGTGAAACATCCAATAATGTCCTCTAAGCCAGGGGTCCCCAACCGTTTTGGCACTGGGGACTGGTTTCATGGAAGACAATTTTTTTCCACAGGGGCGTGTCAAAGGGAAGGGTGCAGAGCTCAGGTGGCGATGCATGGCCGGGTACCAGGCCGCAGCCCAGGGGTCAGGGACACAGCTCTAAGCAACGCACAGTAGGCCTGTCCACCAAGGAATGACAGTACAAGCTGTGACACAGGCTAGGAGTAATTTAACAGGCACAGTGTCGGAAAGAAAGAGCACAGTGGTAAAGCTGCCACGTTCATGCCATCACCTGCAGAGTTGCAGATTTTCACAGAAATCTGGATCTTGGCGAAGCGTTCCTTCTTCGGGTGCTGTTTCTCGCCAGTGGTGCATAAGCCAGCAGTTCTCAGCATCCTGTTACTCCAGCTGATTTCTATCTTCTCTGGCAGCTGGGAATGGAAAGCAAACGTGAAAGAGTCGGAAAGCAGTTCTAAGCAGATCAGAAAATATTCACTCCAGAGTTTTCCTCCCTCTAATAAAAAGTAAAAGGAATTTTCTACCCCAGGTTCTTGGCTCAGAGCAAGTTTGAGAAGAAATTTGTCCAAAGGGCACACAAATCTAAACATTCTGGGGAGAATAAAAGCCAAGCTGAAGTCCAGGTAAAGACAACTAACAGGCAATCAGGACACAAGGGAGACTGTTCAGACCACGTGAAGGCAGGATTTAGGCTCCCCTGCATGGAGACAATAGTCTGGGGCACTCAAGGAGAGAAGGACAAGCCTGCTGAGGTGGGCGAGATGGAAGCCTGTGCATAGGAGTGGCGAGGCAGAATTGAAAATGCAAGTCAGATCACTTCAGGTTCTGCCCATCTGACGTGACACCACTGTCATCAGGAAGGGCACCAAAGCCTGGGGAACCTTTAGGGAAGATATGAGAACTTCCCTCCAGAAAGTCTTGTCACCAGAGACAATAATCTAAAAAACCTAGTGGCCGACAGGTCTTTCTGCCTCCAGATTCTACCTCAAACTCCTGGCCTCAAGCGATCCTCCTGCCTTGGTCTCCCAAAGTGCTAGGATTACAGGCATGAGCCACCGCACCAATCCAGTCCATATCCCCAGGCTACTGTCAGATTAATTTCCTTCAGCAGCCACTTCATGTCATGCCCCATCCCTGTGCAGTGGTACCTACTCATGTAAATCTAATCTCCAACCTGATTCCCAAGGCCCTCCATTACCTGGTCCTATGCTATCAAAATATAATAAGCTTACTATGTCCTAGGCCCTGTTCTAGGCACTTTATGAATATTAACTTACATAGACTTAACAATAATTCTATGAGGTAGTAAGGACTGTTACTGCCCCTATTTTACGGATGAGGAAACTGAGGCAAACTGAGGTTAAGTAACTTGCCCAAGGTAACACAGCTCTTTCCCATTATCCTTCCACATAAATCTTCTCTTCCTGATAGTCAGGCCTCAACACACACCTTCTCCCCAACACTGTTTTCACCACTTACCATCCTTCAAGAACCAGAAAGAGTCTCACTTCCTCCAGGCAATCTGATTTCCTGACTGTTTAGGCTCTCAGCCATTTCTCCCTCTGCTGATCTCCTGTGGTAACAACCATCTGTCCCATACATTATAACCTGTAAACATTCTTTCTTTCATGTATACATGTCTCACCTCCCCACCTAAATTGCCTCTTGGCAAAGGCGGCAAGTATACACAATTAGCACACCTCATAGCACCCAAGAGTGCTGGCATATAGCAGGTGCTCCATCAATGCTTTATTTAGCGATTCTACCTTTTTATCAAAGACGGAGCTATTAAACAGGCTGTAGATCTTCTGAACCAGCTCATCCTTATTTTTCTTGAAATTCCTTCCAGAGTATTGTTTTGAGTGTTCAAGGTCGAGCAAGAAACATCCAGGTATTTTGCACGTACGACGCCTGCAAAGGTAAATTCAATTGAGTTTTGTATAGCTTAAGAAATAGGAGAAATAAATGTATAAAAGGTCATGTCAAGGGACTCTGAGAACTTGCTGCTCCCCCTTCCACACACCTCCTTAGATATGAGGGCATTTCCCAAGCCTCCATTTGTAGCCTCTTCTCTTTGCACATTCTCAGAGGTGTGAAGCCCATAGTTTCAACCTCAACATGCCTGATCCCCACACCTGTATCTGAATTTACCTGATGCAAACTTGTGACTAACACTGTATCTCCAGCTAAACATGTTCAGTTATCAAACTTGTTATAACTGGCTGAAAACCTCAGAGGCATTTTAAAATTCCTGTTCTCCCTTACCCCATGTTCAACTGGGTACAGAGACAGACTGCTACCTCCTGCACATGATCCTGCCCAGCCAGCCGCTCCTGTCCAGCCCCACAGTCCCCACTCCAGTTCAAATTCCTGTCCTCCACTTCATGCCTTGACATGACAGTATTCCTCTGTGTCCCTTTCCTCCAGGATCTTTCTCTTCCATTCCAACCACATCCCCCTCCAGATTCATTTTCCTAGGCCACGTTCTAATCAATGTCCCCCTCTGGCTTTTTATTGACTGCTTGGTCTGGCATTCAGGGCCCGGGTCAATCTGGTCCCAATCTCTATTTCCAGCCACCCTTTCCACTCTGGCCGAAGCAGGCAACTTAAATGTTCCCTGGATACAAATTGTGATTTCCCGCACTCATGCCTCAGCACAGAGAATAACCACTTGTGTAGCACTTCATCATTTGCAAGGAACTTCCTTGTGTAGTGTCATATTTAATCCTCACAACCACCCTTCAAAGAAGCTATTACTATTTTTACAATCTCCACTTTGCTCAGAGGTTAAGTGACTTGTTCAAAAGTCACAGAGATAATGAATCTTCTGACCCAAATCTCATGGTCTTTCTGTTAAACCACAATTGCTGCCCCATCTCTCAAGGCTTAATTCAAATAGCACAAAGAATAGTGCTGATCACATAAAGGACTCAGACTATAATTTAAGTATTATTTAAACTTAAGCATTTTTATCTTAGCTGGAACAACCCACAAGTCCAGAGAGAGGAGCCCACAAAGCTGGAAAGATAAAACAGGAGCAAATACACTGAGTTTCTGACTTAACAGAACTCCAGAGACTGGGATTTTGCCAGAACATTCATTAACCCTTAAGTCACAAAATAAACCCTATGTGAGGAGGTTGGGGTGGTGAGAGGGGCAAGTACCAGACAACACAAAGGAGGCTGATGTAAGGGTCTTCATCCCAAAGCCTGAAGCCACAACTCAAACATTTCTGCCTCCAATTACTTAGGTTTGAAAGCAGATTTGCATCAGCAAAGGGGGCACGTGCAAACCTGAACCATTTGCAGGCTTCAGCAGAGACCAGGACCCTTGCGTGTTTGTGCTCGTAGGAAGCTGGCCTTGTGGCTTAGCATACCTTCACTTGGAGGCCTACCCCTTTACTGCATGCTGAGCACTTCCACATCAGAGGAACCAACAAGACCCCAAACTGGGTACATCTGACACCATGACCAGCAAGCGGCCTACACAGGAACAATGCTAAGCACAACAGGAAGCCTCCAGACTGACACAGGAAGTACCAAGGCAACAGTTACGAGTCCAAACAGGCTAGTTTCCTTTGGATGATGCAGTCTGACAATGACACCAAGGGGCAACTTCTGTCTTTTGCCACATTCTCTGGCAAAGCAACCTGGGAGCTACCTAAGACCCGTGTCCCTATAGGCAGAGCGGCTTAAATATGTATCTAGGAATCCAGAGAAGAAACCATCCTGAAAGAGGATCCATCTAAGAGCACATGATGAGCTACTGGTAGCTGTGGCAGCGGCGAAAAGCACGGAAACAGAGACTTTCTGCTCAGGTCCAACTCACGCTGTTGCCCCAGTGCCTGACACATCATTCTTGTTCCCCTCCCTTAAGATGCCTTTATTGTTCAAAATACAGGTTAAAAAATAACATACAACCCTTCAAATACATTCCTTGTCTTGTAAGACAATTCTGATGTGAGTATATATTATTCCCGAATGTAAGTGAAAACAAAGAAAATAATGCTTCCTGTATCATATTTTTAAGGGAAAAAGTGAGAAGTTCTCGTAACCTAAATGAGAAAATGTGTTAATTTTTTCCTTTCAAGTATGAACATGTCTCTGGCCTAAATGATCACATGTTTTCAGCATCAACTATATATAGCTTAAGAAAAATAAAGGAACAAGCAGTCCATTTCACTCTAACATTTAAGCTTTAAAAATTTACATACTAGGCCGGGCAAGGTGACTCACGACTATAATCCTAGCACTCTGGGAGGCCGAGGCCGGAGGATCGCTCGAGGTTAGGAGTTTGAGACCAGCCTGAGCAAGAGCAAGACCCCGTCTCTACTGAATAATAGAAAGAAATTATCTGGACAACTAAAAATATGTATAGAAATAATTAGCCAGGCATGGTGGCACATGCCTGCAGTCCCAGCTACTCGGGAGGCTGAGGCAGTAGGATCCCTTGAGCCCAGGAGTTTGAGGTTGCTGCGAGCTAGGCTGATGCCACAGCACTCTAGCCCAGGCAACAGAGTGAGACTCTGTCTCAAAACAAACAAACAAACAAACAACAAACAAACAACAAAACATTTCCATACTATACATGGTAGTAAGAGTAACTAGGTTCAGCCAGAGCACTAGAAAAGCCTAGAAGACAATCTTGACCCCTCTCCCTCGAATTCTGACCATCAGAGCAACTTGTTGCTTCTGCCTTTTCACCATTTCCACTGCCTTCGCCTTAGTTTATGAACACTAGTGGCCATAAGACTGTCCAGCCTGAAAAAAAAGTATCTTGTTGGGCTACACATTCTTTGATCTAAGGACAAAGGCATCCTCAGAGGCCAGAGACGTTGTGGGGGGGCAGAAAGTGCCCCTCACCAGGCACCTGCAGCCACCGTGGTGGAGCACCCACGCCCAGCCAGCGGCGGCCTCCTCCCCTGCTCAGGCCCTCCCATTCAGGGACAGAAACCTTGCCGCTCCCCACTCCAAACCCGGCCAGACGCCTTCATCCCCTTGCAGACTCCCCGCCACATGCCCAGTGGACTGTTTCACAGGTAACAACTGTGCACGGAATATGAGCACTACATACCCAGCCTCAGGTTTTTCAACTTTTGCTGCTCTGGGTTTCTTCTTGGAAGGCCCACACTTTTTTCGTCCTTTAACGGCTGAAAGGATAGTAGTTAATTTGTACCCTGAACATTGGTACCATCAAGCAACTGACAGAACGGCAAGCCCAGGAGGATCTCCCACAGCCAAGCCCAGAGCAGTATGTCTGAACAAGTGTCTGAAGCCTGCATACTGCTGTGTTTGTCATGCTGAACCCTCTCACCTGTGAATCACAGAGCTGCCAGCAGCGTAAGCTGGGCAAGATTCTGTCACAGCCACCAAGGACCATGAAGGTGGGCAAGATTCTGTCACAGCCACCAAGCACCATGAAGGGACGGGAGTGTGCCGTTAGAGGCCAGGCAGTATGAGCAAGGGAAGCACATGCAGTTGAAGCATGGCACAGCTCACACGCTTGCTCTGAGCAGTGGCTCACAGCCGAGGCAGCACCTTCACCCTGGGTGCAAGCCAAATCTTTCTTCCTTCGTCTAGGACCCATCCTGCCACTTGTGCTAGCCAGAGATTTGTTTATCAATAGTGTCATTCATTTATTTAAAAAAGTTATTAGGCCAGGCACGGTGGCTCACGCCTGTAATCCTAGCACTCTGGGAGGCCGAGGTGGGCGGATCGTTTGAGCTCAGGAGTTCGAGACCAGCCTGAGCAAGAGCGAGACCCCATCTCTACTAAAAATAGAAAGAAATTATTGGACAGCTAAAAACATATATAGAAAAAAAATTAGCCGGGCATGGTGGTGCATAGCTGTAGTCCCAGCTACTCGGGAGGCTGAGACAGGAGGATCCCTTGAGCTCAGGAGTTTGAGGTTGCTGTGAGCTAGGCTGACGCCACGGTACTCACTCTAGCCTGGGCAGCAGAGAGAGACTCTGTCTCAAAAAAAAAAAAAAAAGTTATTAAACTTCTATTATATGTCAAGCACCGGGCTAGACCCTGAGGGAGATTAAAAGATGAGGAAGAGTTCTCCCATGAAGAGGCTCACAGTCTACGAGGGGGACGGATTCAGGAGCATAGTATAACTGGGACTAGTGCTTTAGTAGAGACAGGCTCTAGAACTTAGGGAACCCAGGGAGGGAGGAGCCACTCTGACCTATGGCTTCGGCTTCAGAAGAAAGTGACAATTGGACTGGGTCCTAAGAAAAATGGGATATACTCAGGACAAAATGCACAGGCAGGAAACACTCCAGGCCTGTGGAACAGAGAACGCTAAGATACGGGAGCATGAGAAATACGTGGGCATTCCTCCCCCGTTCCCAGAACAATCCTTTTGCTGGGATGGCTGCCTCCAGTGGCCATTAGGAAGTTGCTGAAATAGCACAGGCTTTGGCAGGTGGGACAGGCAGACCCGACAAGACAGACAAACTTGGCAGGCTTAGGCACCTTTGGTGGGACAGGCATACTTGGCATGACTGGCTTACCAGGTGGCACACAAATATTTTTGGGGTTTTGCTTCCTTTTCCTCGGTTGTTTCGCCACAGATGTAGGCTTTTTATCAGTTGGCATCTTTCTATCTGAAATCGCTAGGTTAGCCTCAGGATCATTTGGTGGCTGGCTGAGGTTTCCACCAAGATCCTGCTCACCAACAACATCGGATACATTGCGCTGGGACACAGTAGACTCATCCAGCTCTTTCTCATCTGAGGTAGTTTGGCCCTGATCACATGAATCCCCTTCTTTTAGCACAGGATCCTTCGAATCATTGCTGTCAGCCTCTTCCTCAGGTACTGGAGGCTCCGTGATGGTCGGCTCATTGTCAATATCAAATAACTCCTCCACAGACTCTTCTGAAATGCAAGAGACACAGTCATATACATACCCCCGCTACCCTCACCTCATAGACCAAACTTCAGCTCAAATTAAATGAGCTGGGAACTGTGACATTTTCAATCACAGTTAAGAATTAGCTGTTTTGGATTGTTTTCCCTCTATTTCTTTTTCATTTTACTGACAGATAAAATAGCAATCAAAGTCCAGTGTCAATTTCCACATCATTCTCTAAGTAACACAATGTAGTTGGCTCAAGGGTTCCCAAATACGGGTCTGCAGACTTGCAGATTTTCACTGGTCCACAGCAAAATAAGAGAAATAAGAATAATAAAGTGGTGTTTTTATCCTCATCCGGTTAAATTTCTGGAATTGGAAGAACTGTCCTGACTAAACTTTTGGTGCTCTTTACTCTATGAAATTATAGAGATAGTAGATGGTAGCTGGATTTTTTTATTTCCTTCATTAGACAGATTAAAAATTGGCAACTCTACGTTGGTCACCAAAATTTCATTGTTTTAAATTAGACCATAAGTGCAAAGCTCTCAGAACCACTGACATAAGAGTGAGGAATTAGGTCCTGACACCAGCACTCTCTGAGAGGCCTTGGGAACATGCAGCACATCACCGCCTGTCTGCGCTAAGCATCTTGTCACCTGGAAACAAAGGCCAGCACGTCTGACACCACATGCTCTGTGGAGCCTGTTTGGAACTCAAGGTCTAGGTTTCTATGATTCTGGATGTAAAAAAATCTAAACCATGGCATGGGGAAGACATGAAGATATATTGATGGTACAAAACCTCTTTATCCTAAAACTGCAGCTTCTGAGTGTCTCATTTGATATTTAGCTATGAAAGAACTTGAAATATGAAATAAGGAAAGAGAAAAGGAGTAGGTGCTCTCATGGTAAAAAGTCCTCCCTTCCTAGAAAATTTAAAGATTGCCCACTTGCAGTGGAAATTTAAAATTTTTTAAAAGTGCAGACACACTGATTACAATATATATATTTAAAAAATGACTGTGACAGTGAGAAAGGTTAGAAGTGAGGTTGGAGTATGTTTTAAAGCTCATCAGATCTTTCATTCTATAGAATTTCCTAAATTCATTACAATCATGAAAGAAATGCCATGTGGAAAACAGCAAAGAAACATACAAAACCAGTCCTATGAGAGCAGCCTCCACTGCTGGGATGGACACCCACAGGCAGAGCCCCGGGGCCAGCAAGGTAAGAGCAGCCTTAGTTGAAAGTTCACCCTCAAAAGAACGTCTCTTCTGGTTCAAGGAGTCAGAACCTGGCGGCCTTCGGTGGTGAACTGGTTTCTGTTCCTGTCACTCCTCCCCTGCCCTCCAGCTGCCTCCTTGAGGTTCCCTTCAGTATTGGAGCAGCTTGTCATGTCAGACCCCCTGTTCAGTACCCGGACCTCTGTCCCACTCAGGCACAGCCACCCAAGCTAGAGAGAGGGAGGGGGAAAGAAAATTGAGGGGACAGGGGGTGAAACAACACGACACTAGGGCTCCAAGCCACCTTTCCTTTCCCTGCTGAGATCCCAGGTTAGCTAGGAAACTGTGGCCAACGATAGCTCTTGGGTAGGGATCTAAGAAGTAGCCAGAGAAAGTACACAGTCATTTTTTATACACTGTCAGCACTGTGTCCCTACTTTTAAAAACTTTTTAAATTTCTTTAAGGACCTCCCATTTTCAGTTGAGTTCAGCTTAGCAAACATTAATTAGGTGCCCAAGTATCACGCTCTACACCTGGTACTGACTGAACAAACATCAGTGAACTACTATCCCTAATGCTTAAGAAGCTTCTAGTCTTCCTGTGTCTCATGTCCACTGAGCAGCTAGGGTCTGAACTGCAAGTAAAGCTCCGAGCCTCACAAAAAAGCCTCTTTGAATCCACAGAGGCAAGGATCTTCTGTGAGAAACAGGCACTAAGAAACACAGGAATCTCTAGAAAATATAAAGGACGTGGCCAACAGCAGACATCAACAGCTTGATGGAGAAAGCAGGGATTTCCCCTGACGTGTCACTGCCAGCTGGCCCACAACCACCGCCCACCCAAGTGTCCACCAAGCTGGAAGAACGAGTCCATGCCTCCTCCTCCTTTCCTCCTCCTCGTCATTCCCACACATAGAGAAGGAGGGGAAGAGTGGAAGAGGGAGCAGCAGAGCAGCCTGCATACTTCTCAGCCTCAGTTCTCGACTTTGTCCCCTCTGCTCCCCTGGTGTAGTCCTACGCAAGCAAGAACTCTACTGAGGGGGCCGCCTCAGGTCTAAGGCAGAAAGAACAGTGGCGTCTGTGTTAGGAAATTGACCAAGAGGTACAGGGAACCCAGCCATATCCACAGCCAGCACATAGGAGGAAAGAAATGGTGGCGCTTGCTACTAAGTGATTCCGAATAGAAAGTCTGCTGACTCTTATCCTCACACTACTGTGTGTGATGAGGTTTCAGAGCTCAGCTGCTTCTCTGGGAGAGCAGTATACTTGCCATCACTGCTTATTTCAAATAGCCTGGATTTCTTTTCCTTTCGCAAGTATTCACCATCAGATTCCCAGTCAATCGTCTCCAAGCTGAGTGATGAGAGGGGGAAAAACAAAAGAGAAATGTCAGTGCGACAGTCTCCCTGTCACGGCATTTTCAATGAACACGATCACTTGTCAATTTTTTGTCTTTTCCCCACAGTAATTCTGTTCCCCTTCTTTAGAGCTACTCAGTCTTGCCATTATTCCCGCTTTTCCATCTTTTCCATGTTTCTACCGCATCTTTCCATCTGTCTCACTTCTAAAAGAAGGTATCTGTCACGCATTGAGAGTGAAATGGGCTCTGTCAGAGTGCTCACATTCAAATAGTTTGGGTGCGGGGCAGGGGAACTGAGAGGGAAATGTCTAGTTAGAAAATGTCATCACTTTTCTTTATCGAGTTTGAGATCCAGTTGTCTGGGAAGGGCAAAGGGCCACAGACGGAGAGAGGCAGCCTGAGAGCAAGGAGGTTTCTCCTCAGCGCCACTCTCTGCAACCCCAAACCGGCAGGCACCCTCTCTTCAATTGAAAGAGTGCTCTGGCAGGAGTCAAACTCAGTGGTGGCCCTGCACCACTGAGGGTGCCAGTGGTGTGCACCCCCTGGGGTCCTCATTCTCAGCTGGGGCTGGTATTTGGGTCAGAGACTCCAGCAGGATGAAATTTGCCACACTCCTGTATTTTCCAAATAGTGAAACATGGGCATGATATACTTTTCATGATGAGAGAAAAATAATATACTGTTACAGGACTTGGATGCACCTGTTACAGAGATAAATGTTAATCTATTTCCACCATGTTCACCACTTTTAAGCTGCCAAATTGATGGGCCTTTGCTATCCTGTTGACTATTCCATCCTCAAAATTCTCTCTTCTCTTGATTTCTGGAACACAGTTATCTTTTGGGCCTCATCTCACCTTTCCATCTCACTCCTTCTCACTCACTTGCCTCCCTCAAGTCAACCCCAGGGTTCATCCTCAGCCTCTCGATGGCAATCCAATCAATTCCTAAGGATTGGGTTGCCGAGCCCAATATGTCAGCCCAATCCATTATATCCAGCCTGACTTCTAACTTCTAGCTCCACAGTTACAACTTCTTCCCTGGACGTCCTGTGGGCTGGGCCAGTATTTAGTCAGCATGCACAGGCACAGCCTTACCAATTGTTTATTCATGGCATCTGTTCTGACCGGCAGGCATCCATCCTGACGAATCCCTGCCTGTGCTCTATTGGTCGTTAGATGTGTTCAATATCACCCTGTCTACAAGCCCCTCAGTTCCAACATGCCCCAAACAACTCGTCACTGTCCTCCCAAATCCACTCTTCCTATAGTATCCCTTATATAGAAGCCATTTGGGACTGGACCAAGACCTGTGGGCACTTCTTGCAGGCCCCTTAAAACAGATTTTCTTTAAATATTTGTTCAACATCTACCTAGTGGAGGCTGGAAGAAACTAATGTTTCTATTTGGTGATGCTCACGCTACCACATGCATTTGTCAAAATTAATCAAACTGTACACCTAAAAAGGGTGAATTTTATTGTATGTAAAGCAGACCTCAATAAACCTGAATTTAAAAGTATAATTAATAAAACTGATCATCTCCAATTAATGGCTTTATATTATACAATGCCTAACTTGGTTCTAGGATTTCAGCCGACTATAACTGCCAACCTCAAATGACTTTTCACACATTAGTATCAGTATTTTTACATGTTGCAAAAATGCACAACAGAGATAAATCAGAGCACTCTTTGGCTTGATCGGATGAGCAGGAATGACCAATTCACATTGCTGTAGTAATTCAAGGAGTCAACGTGCAAACCATACTTGTCTAGCACCATACTTCAGATATATTACAGTAATTTTTCAGCACCCCCTATAGTTTGGGACCTGGACAACACCCCTTTATCTAGCTCTGCTTAGAGCAGAGGATTCATTAATAGGAATAGCAATAGGTAAGGCTGAAAGATAGGTTATGGCCAGACCACAGAGGGCTGTACATACTTGGCTAAACAGCTTGATTTTTAGAGGACAAGCTACTTCAGTTGGGGATCAATACGATCAAAGCAGTGCCTTGGGAGATTCATGTGGAACTGGTATACAGACTGGATCAGAGGAGGAGAGGATCAAGGTCAGGAGCCCAGTTAAAAAGGAGTAACAACCGGTAAGGGCTTAGACGAGTGGAGACTGGAAGTAAGGCATGGTTCACAGACATTTTGAAGAAGAAACTGACCAATTTAGAGAATGCGCCAGAGACAAGGAACCTAATATTCTCAACCTGGTTGGAAGGTCAAACACCCATTATGATCCTGCTGAGCACCAGTGTTCACAGAGGAAATGGGATGTTTACTCTTAAATCTTCTTCATCAGAGCATCAGGCTTTTTTCCTTAAAAAAATGTCAAGTTTCGCTAATTCTCCTACTCACCCGATTGGTCTCTTCTGTGCTTCCGTTGTGGTCGCAACTAAACCAGAGAAAGAGAGAGGGCATTAGGAAGCATCTGAAGCACGGTAACATTTGCTTAGCCATGTGTTTAACTCCCTAAAACCAAAGTCCATAAATTGGAGCTGGTTAAAATTTACATCTCCCATGAAAGACAAAGAGGAAATAAAAGTAAGGAGACCCAGACCCAAAAACAGGAACAGGAAGTGAGTTGGAAAAGAAGCCCAGAGAAACTCCTCTGCTCCTGACAGTAGGGAAGTAAACTTCCTTTCCCCAGCCCAGAGAGAGTCCTAGAGGACATGAACCTAGGACCAGCTTAGGCTAAACGTCCCAAATGACATTTCAGTCATCTCTACAAAGACACTTCAAAATGTACATTACTGCTCTGAGCGGACTCTACTTACCGGGCCCACTGTCTTCATCAGGCTCATTGTCTTTATCGCTGGAATCAAGCGGGAGAATGAAACTGCAAAAGTAAAAGATACTTTTTAAAAGGAAGGCTACCAACATCATAGGCAACCAAACATCACAAATCTCGAGTAAGTGAAGAGAACAACCAATCAGAGTTTCTGAAATACAAAAAGGTTTGCAGGGCTTTAAGCCTTTATCACAATAGTGGCGGTAAAAAAAAAAAAAAATTAGAAGCAACAAGCTGCTAAGTAGTCTTTACTGCTGAATCAAAGATAGGGGAAAAATGTCAGCTGAGTACCATTAGCTGTCAGTGAGAAGCATGTTTTCTGCCAAGTGATTTATTTCTATTTAAAGATATGAAAGTGAGTCCTGAGAAAGGGGCCATGGGATAAAGGGCTTGAGGATGAAGAGATTGCAGTTAAAAATCAAAAGGATTAAAATAAAATTTTGTTCTAAGTGTGACCAGATTTTTTTTAAAACGGGGTAAAGGAGCAAGGAGGTCCCCTTTTAGGGCGTTACTGCTTGGAGAGCACCTACCGATGAGCTTCCTATCTAGGTAAATGGCCAAGGACTCAAGTCCACTTCTTGGGGAGCCAACAAAGGATGTCTGCAAAGCTGCACCTGCTCTCTGCAGTGAGCCATGATGCCGGGGCCTCTTGCTTCTCTGCCTCATGAGATGCCTGTGGACCCAGCATGCGCTCTCCACTGCTCATGCAAGGCCACTTTGCCCGTGGCTGTTGCTTACCAGACGGCTGTGCATACTACCCGAGGGTAAGCCAAGCGCATTCCTGCTCAGGACCCTGCAGCTCCCCGGACAGCAGCCGACTGGATATCCCACTGTCAGCCGCTCATTA
This sequence comes from Eulemur rufifrons, assembly GCF_041146395.1. Taxonomy (NCBI): domain Eukaryota; kingdom Metazoa; phylum Chordata; class Mammalia; order Primates; family Lemuridae; genus Eulemur; species Eulemur rufifrons. Next base: position 90,798,206 of record NC_091012.1, read on the forward strand.
CACAGGGCCAAACCCCAGCCCAGAGGAGCCACAGAGCCACGCTGCAGTAAGCATCACTTCACTGCTGGAGCTTGGCTACCTCAGAGGTAATCTTGTCATTAGTTATGGTGACACATAGCCACAGGGGATATGAAAATGCTAGAGGAGGTAGACATAACAGCTCTAAGGAAGTCCAGGTTTCACATATCAACAGTTAGACTCGGCCAGCACAGGGGCGGGGGGCTCACGCCTATAATCCTAGCACTTCAGGAGGCCAAGGCAGGAAGGATCGCCTGAGGACAGGAGTTCTAGACCAGCCTCAGCAAGAACGAGACCCCATCTCTAAAAAAATAGAAAAATTAGCCGGGCATGGTGGGACTGTACCCGCCTGTAGTCCCAGCTAATTGGGAGGCTGAGGCAGGAGTATTGCTTGAGCACAGGAGTTTAAGATCGCAGTGAACTATGATGACAACACTGCACTCTAGCCCAGGATATGCAGCAAGACCCTGTCTAAAATTAAAAAAAAAAAAAAAAAAAAAAAGTTCTTGCTTTGGGAGGTTTATATAAAGAGGAAAAAAAAAAGAAACAAGAAAGTCAGACTTCACTTCTTTAGGAGTTTTCATTGGGCCCAGAGGCTGTTACTGGCCTTATTGTCTACTTTTTCAGTCTTTCAAGACACATGCTGGCTCACTCCCTTGACTAGATTTCCTACTCATTTATCAGCCACTACACACTGGACTTACTCAGTAGGAAGCTTCAAATTTATTTTTTTAGTAAGGAAAGAAAACTGGCTGGGTGTAAAGTTTCCTAGGAATGGGTCAAGACATCACCTTGGGTATCAGTAAATAGCACTATATACAAACTAAAAAGTGATTCAAACTTGATCCTTTTACATTTGTGTTACACACACACAAATATGTATGATACACATACAAATATGTTTTGAGAGGTCAGGCAAAAGGAACAAAGGATGGGAAACATGACAAAGAAAGTTACACAACACAGAGCCCCACCCCAATCCCTAAAGGCAAAATATCCAATTCCAGGATGGATAGTAACCAATAGAAGTGGTCTAAGGAAAGCACTAAGGAAGAAATATGTGGTCGAAAAGAAGGCAGATTTTGTTTGGTATCTTTTTCAAGTAAAATTTACCACCAGGAGTACAAGTCCGTAGATTCTGTTTCAAGTCTCATGTTACTGTCACTGGAAAATATATGCAGCCTGGGCGCAGTAGCCCACCCCTGCAGTCCCAGCTACTCTAGAGGCTGAGGCAGGAGGATCGCTTGAGCCCAGGAGTTTGAGGTTGCTGTGAGCTAGGCTGACACCAAGGCACTCACTCTAGCCCGGGAAACAGTGAGACTCTGTCTCAGAAAACAAAACAAAACAAAACAAAAGCAAAACAAAACAAACAAAAAAAACCCATTTCCATACTATATATAGTGCTAAGAGTAACTAGGTTCAGCCAGAACACTAGAAAAGCCTAGAAGACAATCTTGACCCCTCTCCCTCCAATTCTGACCATCAGAGCAACTTGTTGCTTCTGCCTTTTCACCATTTCCACGGCCTTCGCCTTAGTTTAGTGAACACTAGTGGCCATAAGACTGTGTCCAGCCTGAAAAAAAAGTATCTTGTTGGGCTACACATTCTTTGATCTAAGGACAAAGGCATCCTCAGAGGCCAGAGATGCTGTGGGGAGGAAGAAAATGCCCCCCACCAGGCACCTGCAGCCACCGTGGTGGAGCACCCACGCCCAGCCAGCGGCGGCCTCCTCCCCTGCTCAGGCCCTCCCATTCAGGGACAGAAACCTTGCCATTCCCCACTCCAAACCAAGCCAGACTCCTTCATCCCCTTGCAGAATCCCCGCCACATGCCCAGTGGACTGTTTCACATGTAACAACTGTGCACGGAATATGAGCACTACATACCCAGCCTCAGGTTTTTCAACTTTTGCTGCTCTGGGTTTCTTCTTGGAAGGCCCACGCTTTTTTCGTCCTTTAGCGGCTGAAAGGATAGTAGTTAATTTGTACCCTGAAAATTGGTACCATCAAGCAACTGACAGAACGGCAAGCCCAGGAGGATCTCCCACAGCCAAGCCCAGAGCAGTATGTCTGAACAAGTGTCTGAAGCCTGCATACTGCTGTGTTTGTCATGCTGAACCCTCTCACCTGTGAATCACAGAGCTGCCAGCAGCGTAAGCTGGGCAAGATTCCGTCACAGCCACCAAGCACCATGAAGGTGGGCAAGATTCTGTGACAGCCACCAAGCACCATGAAGGGACGGGAGTGTGCCGTTAGAGGCCAGGCAGTATGAGCAAGGGAAGCACATGCAGTTGAAGCATGGCACAGCTCACACGCTTGCTCTGAGCAGTGGCTCACAGCCGAGGCAGCACCTTCACCCTGGTTGCAAGCCAAATCTTTCTTCCTTCGTCTAGGACCCATCCTGCCAGTTGCACTAGCCAGATATTTATTAACCAATAGTGTCATTCATTTATTTAAAAAAGTTATTAAAACTCTATTACATGCCAAGCACCGGGCTAGACCCTGAGGGAGATTAAAAGATGAGGAAGAGTTCTCCCATGAAGAGGCTCACAGTCTACGAGGGGGACGGATTCAGCAGCATAGTATAACTGGGACTAGTGCTTTAGTAGAGACAGGCTCTAGAACTTAGGGAACCCAGGGAGGGAGGAGCCACTCTGACCTATGGCTTCGGCTTCAGAAGGAAGTGACAATTGGACTGGGTCCTAAGAAATATGGGATATCCTCAGGACAAAATGCACAGGCAGGAAACACTCCAGGCCTGTGGAACAGAGAACGCTAAGATACGGGAGCATGAGAAATACGTGGGCATTCCTCCCCCGTTCCCAGAACAATCCTTTTGCTGGGATGGCTGCCTCCAGTGGCCATTAGGAAGTTGCTGAAATAGCACAGGCTTTGGCAGGTGGGACAGGCAGACCCGACAAGACAGACAAACTTGGCAGGCTTAGGCACCTTTGGTGGGACAGGCATACTTGGCATGACTGGCTTACCAGGCGGCACACAAATATTTTTGGGTTTTTGCTTCCTTTTCCTCGGTTGTTTCGCCACAGATGTAGGCTTTTTATCAGTTGGCATCTTTCTATCTGAAATCGCTAGGTTAGCCTCAGGATCATTTGGTGGCTGGCTGAGGTTTCCACCAAGATCCTGCTCACCAACAACATCGGATACATTGCGCTGGGACACAGTAGACTCATCCAGCTCTTTCTCATCTGAGGTAGTTTGGCCCTGATCACATGAATCCCCTTCTTTTAGCACAGGATCCTTCAAATCATTGCTGTCAGCATCTTCCTCAAGTACTAGAGGCTCCATGATGGTCGGCTCATCGTCAGTATCAAATAACTCCTCCACAGACTCTTCTGAAATGCAAGAGACACAGTCATATACATACCCCCTCTACCCCCACCTCATATACCAAACTTCAGCAGATTATTGAGCTCAAATTAAATGAGCTGGGAACTGTGACATTTTGAATCACAGTTAAGAATTAGCTGTTTTGGATTGTTTTCCCTCTATTTCTTTTTCATTTTACTGACAGATAAAATAGCAATCAAAGTCCAGTGTCAATTTCCACATCATTCTCTAAGTAACACAATGTAGTTGGCTCAGGGGTTCCCAAATACGGGTCTGCAGACTTGTAGATTTTCACTGGTCCACAGCAAAATAAGAGAAATAAGAATAATAAAGTGTTGTTTTTAGTCCCCATCACGTTAAATTTCTGGAATTAGAAGAACTGTCCTGACGAAACTTTTGGTGCTCTTTATTCCATGAAATTATGGAGATACTAGATGGCAGTTGGATTTGTTTATTTCCTTCATTAGACAGATTAAAAATTGGCAACTCTCACACCTACATGATGAGCGTGATGTGCACTGTCTAGGACATGGACACAATTGAAGCTCAGACTCGGGGGGATGGGGAGGCATGGGCAATACATATAGCCTGAACTTTTGTATCCCCATAATGAGCTGAAAAGCAGAAAAATTAAAAAAAAATGAAAAATGAATGATTGTGAAATCCCTAGCCTTGTAAATTTTTTGTTAAAAATAAAAATAAAGGAAAAAATTTTCTACAAAAAAAAAAAAGTGAGAATACTTTTCAGTAGGGTCAACTGATTATTTAATTCTCAATATCCCACCCTAACTCTCTTTCTCTAGCAACTTGCCTGGGAAATTTGGGATGTTCGTCATCCAAGGCATTTAAACGAGACATTCCAAAGACCTTTCTCATGAAAGTATTAAAGGAAAGGGTCAAGGCCAGAGAAGAAGAGAGAGCAAAGGGCCAGGATCAGGTATCTGGTGGGTCATCGTCTACCACCTGTGGTTACTATCTGGAGGCTCTATGAAGTTACTCTCCCAATTTACAACTTAAAAATGAGGCAAATTACGATCACCCCCATAAGATCAAAACTCAGCCATGCAAGGTAACCTTTAAGGAATAAAAAACCACATAGGCCAGCACAACAGATGAATATATTACCCTATTGAAAGAAAAACTGTATAAATTAGAAGTCTGCAAGGATGTTAAAGGTTAAGAATAAAAGCAAAGAAAGAAGGCAGTCAGAGAAGCAAGTGTTTTCTACTAATCTAGTAACTTACTAAGTGAGGAGTATCAACTTTGGAATTCAAACATGGCCGTTCAATTAACAAATTCCTAAGATATTTTGACTCTAAGAAGAGAGTCTAACACCTTCAAGTTATTCTTCTATTACTTGATTTTCCATATCTTCCCAGTGTCATATTCTGCCTCAGAAATCCACACTACTTAATCCATCCTTTTTGCTCTACATTCAAAACATCCTCCATTCAGACATCCTTCACCACCATTGCAGCCCCCCGAGTCCAGTCATCATTATTTCTCTCTTAGAAGTACCGCAAAATATCACTGTAACTAGCCATCCCCAAATTGATTTCAATTATGTATATTAGATCATATCATGTCCTTATTTTTAAAAGTCCAGTGATTTTTATTGCACTTTCAATAAAATCTAGACTTCTTCACATGACCGCCAAAGTCTACAGTAGCTAGCCTTACGTAACTCTCCAACTTCTGTTCCTGCCCTTCTTCTTCACACTTTCTCTTCTCCACACTAGCTTTCTTCTATGGCAAGAACATATCAAACTTTTTCCAACCCTGAGGTCTTTTAATACGCCGTTCTTCTATCTGTGGCATTATCCAAGAATTGTCATAAGGTTGCCCTCTTTTTACCTTTCATCTTTGATGTATCAACTCAATTGTCTTCTTCTTATTAATACCTTATTTACTTTAATGGCCACCCAAAGAAGCACCCCCCAACCTATCCTCCGTATCCCATTGCCCTGGTTTATTTTTTAATAGCACCTCACTATCTGAAGCAATCTCATTTATTTACTAACTTTATATCTTTCACGACTAGAATGGTTATTGTTTTATTTGTGTATTTTTAAGTTTATATGAATGGATTAAGGCTAGGTATACAATCTGTAATCAATAAATATTTGTCAATAAACAAATGAATTTTATGCACATGAGTATTTCCATTCATGTGACAATTATACTTTTCACTGAAATAAATGATTTTTACATACCTCGGAAAAAAAAAATTGGCAACTCTACGTCGGTCCCCAAAATTTCATTTTTTTAAATTAGACCGTAAGTGCAAAGCTCTCAGAACCACTGTCATAAGAGTGAGGAATTAGGTCCTGACACCAGCACTCTCTGAGAGGCCTTGGGAACATGCAGCACATCACCGCCTGTCTGCACTAAGCATCTTGTCACCTGAAAACAAAGGCCAGCACGTCTGACACCACATGCTCTGTGGAGCCTGTCTGGAACTCAAGGTCTAGGTTTCTAAGATTCTGGAAGTAAAAAAATCTAAACCATGGCATGGGAAGACATGAAGATATATTGATGGTACATAACCTCTTTATCCTAAAACTGCAGCTTCTGAGTGTCTCATTTGATATTTAGCTATGAAAGAACTTGAAATATGAAATAAGGAAAGAGAAAAGGAGTAGGTGCTCTCATGGTAAAAAGTCCTCCCTTCCTAGAAAATTTAAAGATTGCCCACTTGCAGTGGAAATTTAAAATTTTTTAAAAGTGCAGACACACTGATTACAATATATATATTTAAAAAATGACTGTGACAGTGAGAGAGGTGAGAAGTGAGGTTGAAGTGTGTTTTAAAGCTCATCAGATCTTTCATTCTATAGAATTTCCTAAATTCATTACAATCATGAAAGAAATGCCATGTGGAAAACAGCAAAGAAACATACAAAACCAGTCCTATGAGAGCAGCCTCCACTGCTGGGATGGACACCCACAGGCAGAGCCCAGGGGCCAGCAAGGTAAGAGCAGCCTTAGTTGAAAGTTCACCCTCAAAAGAACGTCTCTTCTGGTTCAAGGAGTCAGAACCTGGCGGCCTTCGGTGGTGAACTGGTTTCTGTTCCTGTCACTCCTCCCCTGCCCTCCAGCTGCCTCCTTGAGGTTCCCTTCAGTATTGGAGCAGCTTGTCATGTCAGACCCCCTGTTCAGTACCCGGACCTCTGTCCCACTCAGGCACAGCCACCCAAGCTAGAGAGAGGGAGGGGGAAAGAAAATTGAGGGGACAGGGGGTGAAACAACACGACACTAGGGCTCCAAGCCACCTTTCCTTTCCCTGCTGAGATCCCAGGTTAGCTAGGAAACTGTGGCCAACGATAGCTCTTGGGTAGGGATCTAAGAAGTAGCCAGAGAAAGTACACAGTCATTTTTTATACACTGTCAGCACTGTGTCCCTACTTTTAAAAACTTTTTAAATTTCTTTAAGGACCTCCCATTTTCAGTTGAGTTCAGCTTAGCAAACATTAATTAGGTGCCCAAGTATCACGCTCTACACCTGGTACTGACTGAACAAACATCAGTGAACTACTATCCCTAATGCTTAAGAAGCTTCTAGTCTTCCTGTGTCTCATGTCCACTGAGCAGCTAGGGTCTGAACTGCAAGTAAAGCTCCGAGCCTCACAAAAAAGCCTCTTTGAATCCACAGAGGCAAGGATCTTCTGTGAGAAACAGGCACTAAGAAACACAGGAATCTCTAGAAAATATAAAGGACGTGGCCAACAGCAGACATCAACAGCTTGATGGAGAAAGCAGGGATTTCCCCTGACGTGTCACTGCCAGCTGGCCCACAACCACCGCCCACCCAAGTGTCCACCAAGCTGGAAGAACGAGTCCATGCCTCCTCCTCCTTTCCTCCTCCTCGTCATTCCCACACATAGAGAAGGAGGGGAAGAGTGGAAGAGGGAGCAGCAGAGCAGCCTGCATACTTCTCAGCCTCAGTTCTCGACTTTGTCCCCTCTGCTCCCCTGGTGTAGTCCTAGGCAAGCAAGAACTCTACTGAGGGGGCCGCCTCAGGTCTAAGGCAGAAAGAACAGTGGCGTCTGTGTTAGGAAATTGACCAAGAGGTACAGGGAACCCAGCCATATCCACAGCCAGCACATAGGAGGAAAGAAATGGTAGCGCTTGCTACTAAGTGATTCCGAATAGAAAGTCTGCTGACTCTTATCCTCACACTACTGTGTGTGATGAGGTTTCAGAGCTCAGCTGCTTCTCTGGGAGAGCAGTATACTTGCCATCACTGCTTATTTCAAATAGCCTGGATTTCTTTTCCTTTCGCAAGTATTCACCATCAGATTCCCAGTCAATCGTCTCCAAGCTGAGTGATGAGAGGGGGAAAAACAAAAGAGAAATGTCAGTGCGACAGTCTCCCTGTCACGGCATTTTCAATGAACACGATCACTTGTCAATTTTTTGTCTTTTCCCCACAGTAATTCTGTTCCCCTTCTTTAGAGCTACTCAGTCTTGCCATTATTCCCGCTTTTCCATCTTTTCCATGTTTCTACCGCATCTTTCCATCTGTCTCACTTCTAAAAGAAGGTATCTGTCACGCATTGAGAGTGAAATGGGCTCTGTCAGAGTGCTCACATTCAAATAGTTTGGGTGCGGGGCAGGGGAACTGAGAGGGAAATGTCTAGTTAGAAAATGTCATCACTTTTCTTTATCGAGTTTGAGATCCAGTTGTCTGGGAAGGGCAAAGGGCCACAGACGGAGAGAGGCAGCCTGAGAGCAAGGAGGTTTCTCCTCAGCGCCACTCTCTGCAACCCCAAACCGGCAGGCACCCTCTCTTCAATTGAAAGAGTGCTCTGGCAGGAGTCAAACTCAGTGGTGGCCCTGCACCACTGAGGGTGCCAGTGGTGTGCACCCCCTGGGGTCCTCATTCTCAGCTGGGGCTGGTATTTGGGTCAGAGACTCCAGCAGGATGAAATTTGCCACACTCCTGTATTTTCCAAATAGTGAAACATGGGCATGATATACTTTTCATGATGAGAGAAAAATAATATACTGTTACAGGACTTGGATGCACCTGTTACAGAGATAAATGTTAATCTATTTCCACCATGTTCACCACTTTTAAGCTGCCAAATTGATGGGCCTTTGCTATCCTGTTGACTATTCCATCCTCAAAATTCTCTCTTCTCTTGATTTCTGGAACACAGTTATCTTTTGGGCCTCATCTCACCTTTCCATCTCACTCCTTCTCACTCACTTGCCTCCCTCAAGTCAACCCCAGGGTTCATCCTCAGCCTCTCGATGGCAATCCAATCAATTCCTAAGGATTGGGTTGCCGAGCCCAATATGTCAGCCCAATCCATTATATCCAGCCTGACTTCTAACTTCTAGCTCCACAGTTACAACTTCTTCCCTGGACGTCCTGTGGGCTGGGCCAGTATTTAGTCAGCATGCACAGGCACAGCCTTACCAATTGTTTATTCATGGCATCTGTTCTGACCGGCAGGCATCCATCCTGACGAATCCCTGCCTGTGCTCTATTGGTCGTTAGATGTGTTCAATATCACCCTGTCTACAAGCCCCTCAGTTCCAACATGCCCCAAACAACTCGTCACTGTCCTCCCAAATCCACTCTTCCTATAGTATCCCTTATATAGAAGCCATTTGGGACTGGACCAAGACCTGTGGGCACTTCTTGCAGGCCCCTTAAAACAGATTTTCTTTAAATATTTGTTCAACATCTACCTAGTGGAGGCTGGAAGAAACTAATGTTTCTATTTGGTGATGCTCACGCTACCACATGCATTTGTCAAAATTAATCAAACTGTACACCTAAAAAGGGTGAATTTTATTGTATGTAAAGCAGACCTCAATAAACCTGAATTTAAAAGTATAATTAATAAAACTGATCATCTCCAATTAATGGCTTTATATTATACAATGCCTAACTTGGTTCTAGGATTTCAGCCGACTATAACTGCCAACCTCAAATGACTTTTCACACATTAGTATCAGTATTTTTACATGTTGCAAAAATGCACAACAGAGATAAATCAGAGCACTCTTTGGCTTGATCGGATGAGCAGGAATGACCAATTCACATTGCTGTAGTAATTCAAGGAGTCAACGTGCAAACCATACTTGTCTAGCACCATACTTCAGATATATTACAGTAATTTTTCAGCACCCCCTATAGTTTGGGACCTGGACAACACCCCTTTATCTAGCTCTGCTTAGAGCAGAGGATTCATTAATAGGAATAGCAATAGGTAAGGCTGAAAGATAGGTTATGGCCAGACCACAGAGGGCTGTACATACTTGGCTAAACAGCTTGATTTTTAGAGGACAAGCTACTTCAATTGGGGATCAATACGATCAAAGCAGTGCCTTGGGAGATTCATGTGGAACTGGTATACAGACTGGATCAGAGGAGGAGAGGATCAAGGTCAGGAGCCCAGTTAAAAAGGAGTAACAACCGGTAAGGGCTTAGACGAGTGGAGACTGGAAGTAAGGCATGGTTCACAGACATTTTGAAGAAGAAACTGACCAATTTAGAGAATGCGCCAGAGACAAGGAACCTAATATTCTCAACCTGGTTGGAAGGTCAAACACCCATTATGATCCTGCTGAGCACCAGTGTTCACAGAGGAAATGGGATGTTTACTCTTAAATCTTCTTCATCAGAGCATCAGGCTTTTTTCCTTAAAAAAATGTCAAGTTTCGCTAATTCTCCTACTCACCCGATTGGTCTCTTCTGTGCTTCCGTTGTGGTCGCAACTAAACCAGAGAAAGAGAGAGGGCATTAGGAAGCATCTGAAGCACGGTAACATTTGCTTAGCCATGTGTTTAACTCCCTAAAACCAAAGTCCATAAATTGGAGCTGGTTAAAATTTACATCTCCCATGAAAGACAAAGAGGAAATAAAAGTAAGGAGACCCAGACCCAAAAACAGGAACAGGAAGTGAGTTGGAAAAGAAGCCCAGAGAAACTCCTCTGCTCCTGACAGTAGGGAAGTAAACTTCCTTTCCCCAGCCCAGAGAGAGTCCTAGAGGACATGAACCTAGAACCAGCTTAGGCTAAACGTCCCAAATGACATTTCAGTCATCTCTACAAAGACACTTCAAAATGTACATTACTGCTCTGAGCGGACTCTACTTACCGGGCCCACTGTCTTCATCAGGCTCATTGTCTTTATCGCTGGAATCAAGCGGGAGAATGAAACTGCAAAAGTAAAAGATACTTTTTAAAAGGAAGGCTACCAACATCATAGGCAACCAAACATCACAAATCTCGAGTAAGTGAAGAGAACAACCAATCAGAGTTTCTGAAATACAAAAAGGTTTGCAGGGCTTTAAGCCTTTATCACAATAGTGGCGGTAAAAAAAAAAAAAATTAGAAGCAACAAGCTTCTAAGTAGTCTTTACTGCTGAATCAAAGATAGGGGAAAAATGTCAGCTGAGTACCATTAGCTGTCAGTGAGAAGCATGTTTTCTGCCAAGTGATTTATTTCTATTTAAAGATATGAAAGTGAGTCCTGAGAAAGGGGCCATGGGATAAAGGGCTTGAGGATGAAGAGATTGCAGTTAAAAATCAAAAGGATTAAAATAAAATTTTGTTCTAAGTGTGACCAGATTTTTTTTAAAACGGGGTAAAGGAGCAAGGAGGTCCCCTTTTAGGGCGTTACTGCTTGGAGAGCACCTACCGATGAGCTTCCTATCTAGGTAAATGGCCAAGGACTCAAGTCCACTTCTTGGGGAGCCAACAAAGGATGTCTGCAAAGCTGCACCTGCTCTCTGCAGTGAGCCATGATGCCAGGGCCTCTTGCTTCTCTGCCTCATGAGATGCCTGTGGACCCAGCATGCGCTCTCCACTGCTCATGCAAGGCCACTTTGCCCGTGGCTGTTGCTTACCAGACGGCTGTGCATACTACCCGAGGGTAAGCCAAGCGCATTCCTGCTCAGGACCCTGCAGCTCCCCGGACAGCAGCCGACTGGATATCCCACTGTCAGCCGCTCATTACACAGGGCCAAACCCCAGCCCAGAGGAGCCACAGAGCCACGCTGCAGTAAGCATCACTTCACTGCTGGAGCTTGGCTACCTCAGAGGTAATCTTGTCATTAGTTATGCTGACACATAGCCACAGGGGATATCAAAATGCTAGAGGAGGTAGACATAACAGCTCTAAGTCGAGGTTTCACATATCAACAGTTAGACTTGGCCAGCACAGGGGCAGGGGTGGGGGGAGGGGGCTGCTCACGCCTATAATCCTAGCACTTCAGGAGGCCAAGGCGGGAAGGATCGCCTGAGGCCAGGAGTTCTAGACCAGCCTCAGCAAGAACGAGACCCCATCTCTAAAAAAATAGAAAAATTAGCCGGGCATGGTGGGACTGTACCCGCCTGTAGTCCCAGCTACTTGGGAGGCTGAGGCAGGAGGATTGCTTGAGCACAGGAGTTTAAGATCGCAGTGAACTATGATGACAACACTGCACTCTAGCCCAGGAGACACAGCAAGACCCTGTCTCAAATTAAAAAAAAAAAAAAAAAAAAAAAAAAAAAGTTCTTGCTTTGGGAGGTTTATATAAAGAGGAAAAAAAAAAGAAACAAGAAAGTCAGACTTCACTTCTTTAGGAGTTTTCATTGGGCCCAGAGGCTGTTACTGGCCTTATTGTCTACTTTTTCAGTCTTTCAAGACACATGCTGGCTCACTCCCTTGACTAGATTTCCTACTCATTTATCAGCCACTACACACTGGACTTACTCAGTAGGAAGCTTCAAATTTATGTTTTTAGTAAGGAAAGAAAACTGGCTGGGTGTAAAGTTTCCTAGGAATGGGTCAAGACATCACCTTGGGTATCAGTAAATAGCACTATATACAAACTAAAAAGTGACTCAAACTTGATCCTTTTACATTTGTGTTACACACACACAAATATGTATGATACACATACAAATATGTTTTGAGAGGTCAGGCAAAAGAAACAAAGGATGGGAAACATGACAAAGAAAGTTACACAACACAGAGCCCCACCCCAATCCCTAAAGGCAAAATATCCAATTCCAGGATGGATAGTAACCAATAGAAGTGGTCCAAGGAAAGCACTAAGGAAGAAATATGTGGTCGAAAAGAAGGCAGATTTTGTTTGGTATCTTTTTCAAGTAAAATTTACCACCAGGAGTACAAGTCCATAGATTATGTTTCAAGGCTCATGTTACTGTCATTGGAAAATATATGCAGCCTGGACGCAGTAGCCCACCCCTGCAGTCCCAGCTACTCTAGAGGCTGAGGCAGGAGGATCGCTTGAGCCCAGGAGTTTGAGGTTGCTGTGAGCTAGGCTGACACCAAGGCACTCACTCTAGCCAGGGCAACAGTGAGACTCTGTCTCAAAAAACAAAACAAAACAAAACAAAAGCAAAACAAAACAAACAAAAAACCCCCATTTCCATACTATATATGGTAGTAAGAGTAACTAGGTTCAGCCAGAGCACTAGAAAAACCTAGAAGACAATCTTGACCCCTCTCCCTCCAATTCTGACCATCAGAGCAACTTGTTGCTTCTGCCTTTTCACCATTTCCACTGCCTTCGCCTTAGTTTAGTGAACACTAGTGGCCATTAGACTGTGTCCAGCCTGAAAAAAAAGTATCTTGTTGGGCTACACATTCTTTGATGTAAGGACAAAGGCATCCTCAGAGGCCAGAGATGCTGTGGGGGGGCAGAAAATGCCCCCCAGCAGGCACCTGCAGCCACCGTGGTGGAGCACCCACGCCCAGCCAGCGGCGGCCTCCTCCCCTGCTCAGGCCCTCCCATTCAGGGACAGAAACCTTGCCATTCCCCACTCCAAACCCGGCCAGACGCCTTCATCCCCTTGCAGACTCCCCGCCACATGCCCAGTGGACTGCTTCACAGGTAACAACTGTGCACGGAATATGAGCACTACATACCCAGCCTCAGGTTTTTCAACTTTTGCTGCTCTGGGTTTCTTCTTGGAAGGCCCACGCTTTTTTCGTCCTTTAACGGCTGAAAGGATAGTAGTTAATTTGTACCCTGAACATTGGTACCATCAAGCAACTGACAGAACGGCAAGCCCAGGAGGATCCCCCACAGCCAAGCCCAGAACAGTATGTCTGAACAAGTGTCTGAAGCCTGCATACTGCTGTGTTTGTCATGCTGAACCCTCTCACCTGTGAATCACAGAGCTGCCAGCAGCGTAAGCTGGGCAAGATTCTGTGACAGCCACCAAGCACCATGAAGGGACAGGAGTGTGCCGTTAGAGGCCAGGCAGTATGAGCAAGGGAAGCACATGCAGTTGAAGCATGGCACAGCTCACACGCTTGCTCTGAGCAGTGGCTCACAGCCGAGGCAGCACCTTCACCCTGGGTGCAAGCCAAATCTTTCTTCCTTCGTCTAGGACCCATCCTGCCAATTGCGCTGGCCAGAGATTTGTTTACCAATAGTGTCATTCATTTATTTAAAAAAGTTATTAAAACTCTATTACATGCCAAGCACCGGGCTAGACCCTGAGGGAGATTAAAAGATGAGGAAGAGTTCTCCCATGAAGAGGCTCACAGTCTACGAGGGGGATGGATTCAGGAGCATAGTATAACTGGGACTAGTGCTTTAGTAGAGACAGGCTCTAGAACTTAGGGAAACCAGGGAAGGAGGAGACACTCTGACCTATGGCTTCGGCTTCAGAAAGAAGTGACAATTGGACTGGGTCCTAAGAAAAATGGGATATCCTCAGGACAAAATGCACAGGCAGGAAACACTCCAGGCCTGTGGAACAGAGAACGCTAAGATATGGGAGCATGAGAAATACGTGGGCATTCCTCCCCCGTTCCCAGAACAATCCTTTTGCTGGGATGGCTGCCTCCAGTGGCCATTAGGAAGTTGCTGAAATAGCACAGGCTTTGGCAGGTGGGACAGGCAGACCCGACAAGACAGACAAACTTGGCAGGCTTAGGCACCTTTGGTGGGACAGGCATACTTGGCATGACTGGCTTACCAGGCGGCACACAAATATTTTTGGGTTTTTGCTTCCTTTTCCTCGGTTGTTTCGCCACAGATGTAGGCTTTTTATCAGTTGGCATCTTTCTATCTGAAATCGCTAGGTTAGCCTCAGGATCATTTGGTGGCTGGCTGAGGTTTCCACCAAGATCCTGCTCACCAACATCATCGGATACATTGCGCTGGGACACAGTAGACTCATCCAGCTCTTTCTCATCTGAGGTAGTTTGGCCCTGATCACATGAATCCCCTTCTTTTAGCACAGGATCCTTCAAATCATTGCTGTCAGCATCTTCCTCAATTATTAGAGGCTCTATGATGGTCAGCTCATCGTCAGTATCAAATAACTCCTCCACAGATTCTTCTGAAATGCAAGAGACACAGTCATATACATACCCCCTCTGCCCCCACCTCATATACCAAACTTCAGCAGATTATTGAGCTCAAATTAAATGAGCTGGGAACTGTGACATTTTGAATCACAGTTAAGAATTAGCTGTTTTGGATTGTTTTCTATCTATTTCTTTTTTATTTTAGGAACAGATAAAATAGCAATCAAAGTCCAGTGTCAATTTCCACATCATTCTCTAAGTAACACAATGTAGTTGGCTCAGGGGTTCCCAAATACGGGTCTGCAGACTTGTAGATTTTCACTGGTCCACAGCAAAATAAGAGAAAAAAGAATAGTAAAGTGGTGTTTTTGTCCCCATCAAGTTAAATTTCTGTAATTGGAAGAACTGTCCTGACTAAACTTTTGGTGCTCTTTACTCTATGAAATTATAGAGATAGTAGATGGTAGCTGGATTTTTTTATTTCCTTCATTAGACAGATTAAAAATTGGCAACTCTACGTTGGTCACCAAAATTTCATTGTTTTAAATTAGACCATAAGTGCAAAGCTCTCAGAACCACTGACATAAGAGTGAAGAATTAGGTCCTGACACCAGCACTCTCTGAGAGGCCTTGGGAACATGCAGCACATCACCGCCTGTCTGCACTAAGCATCTTGTCACCTGGAAACAAAGGCCAGCACGTCTGACACCACATGCTCTGTGGAGCCTGTTTGGAACTCAAGGTCTAGGTTTCTATGATTCTGGATGTAAAAAAATCTAAACCATGGCATGGGGAAGACATGAAGATGTATTGATGGTACAAAACCTCTTTATCCTAAAACTGCAGCTTCTGAGTGTCTCATTTGATATTTAGCTATGAAAGAACTTGAAATATGAAATAAGGAAAGAGAAAAGGAGTAGGTGCTCTCATGGTAAAAAGTCCTCCCTTCCTAGAAAATTTAAAGATTGCCCACTTGCAGTGGAAATTTAAAATTTTTTAAAAGTGCAGACACACTGATTACAATATATATATTTAAAAAATGACTGTGACAGTGAGAAAGGTTAGAAGTGAGGTTGGAGTATGTTTTAAAGCTCATCAGATCTTTCATTCTATAGAATTTCCTAAATTCATTACAATCATGAAAGAAATGCCATGTGGAAAACAGCAAAGAAACATACAAAACCAGTCCTATGAGAGCAGCCTCCACTGCTGGGATGGACACCCACAGGCAGAGCCCCGGGGCCAGCAAGGTAAGAGCAGCCTTAGTTGAAAGTTCACCCTCAAAAGAACGTCTCTTCTGGTTCAAGGAGTCAGAACCTGGCGGCCTTCGGTGGTGAACTGGTTTCTGTTCCTGTCACTCCTCCCCTGCCCTCCAGCTGCCTCCTTGAGGTTCCCTTCAGTATTGGAGCAGCTTGTCATGTCAGACCCCCTGTTCAGTACCCGGACCTCTGTCCCACTCAGGCACAGCCACCCAAGCTAGAGAGAGGGAGGGGGAAAGAAAATTGAGGGGACAGGGGGTGAAACAACACGACACTAGGGCTCCAAGCCACCTTTCCTTTCCCTGCTGAGATCCCAGGTTAGCTAGGAAACTGTGGCCAACGATAGCTCTTGGGTAGGGATCTAAGAAGTAGCCAGAGAAAGTACACAGTCATTTTTTATACACTGTCAGCACTGTGTCCCTACTTTTAAAAACTTTTTAAATTTCTTTAAGGACCTCCCATTTTCAGTTGAGTTCAGCTTAGCAAACATTAATTAGGTGCCCAAGTATCACGCTCTACACCTGGTACTGACTGAACAAACATCAGTGAACTACTATCCCTAATGCTTAAGAAGCTTCTAGTCTTCCTGTGTCTCATGTCCACTGAGCAGCTAGGGTCTGAACTGCAAGTAAAGCTCCGAGCCTCACAAAAAAGCCTCTTTGAATCCACAGAGGCAAGGATCTTCTGTGAGAAACAGGCACTAAGAAACACAGGAATCTCTAGAAAATATAAAGGACGTGGCCAACAGCAGACATCAACAGCTTGATGGAGAAAGCAGGGATTTCCCCTGACGTGTCACTGCCAGCTGGCCCACAACCACCGCCCACCCAAGTGTCCACCAAGCTGGAAGAACGAGTCCATGCCTCCTCCTCCTTTCCTCCTCCTCGTCATTCCCACACATAGAGAAGGAGGGGAAGAGTGGAAGAGGGAGCAGCAGAGCAGCCTGCATACTTCTCAGCCTCAGTTCTCGACTTTGTCCCCTCTGCTCCCCTGGTGTAGTCCTACGCAAGCAAGAACTCTACTGAGGGGGCCGCCTCAGGTCTAAGGCAGAAAGAACAGTGGCGTCTGTGTTAGGAAATTGACCAAGAGGTACAGGGAACCCAGCCATATCCACAGCCAGCACATAGGAGGAAAGAAATGGTGGCGCTTGCTACTAAGTGATTCCGAATAGAAAGTCTGCTGACTCTTATCCTCACACTACTGTGTGTGATGAGGTTTCAGAGCTCAGCTGCTTCTCTGGGAGAGCAGTATACTTGCCATCACTGCTTATTTCAAATAGCCTGGATTTCTTTTCCTTTCGCAAGTATTCACCATCAGATTCCCAGTCAATCGTCTCCAAGCTGAGTGATGAGAGGGGGAAAAACAAAAGAGAAATGTCAGTGCGACAGTCTCCCTGTCACGGCATTTTCAATGAACACGATCACTTGTCAATTTTTTGTCTTTTCCCCACAGTAATTCTGTTCCCCTTCTTTAGAGCTACTCAGTCTTGCCATTATTCCCGCTTTTCCATCTTTTCCATGTTTCTACCGCATCTTTCCATCTGTCTCACTTCTAAAAGAAGGTATCTGTCACGCATTGAGAGTGAAATGGGCTCTGTCAGAGTGCTCACATTCAAATAGTTTGGGTGCGGGGCAGGGGAACTGAGAGGGAAATGTCTAGTTAGAAAATGTCATCACTTTTCTTTATCGAGTTTGAGATCCAGTTGTCTGGGAAGGGCAAAGGGCCACAGACGGAGAGAGGCAGCCTGAGAGCAAGGAGGTTTCTCCTCAGCGCCACTCTCTGCAACCCCAAACCGGCAGGCACCCTCTCTTCAATTGAAAGAGTGCTCTGGCAGGAGTCAAACTCAGTGGTGGCCCTGCACCACTGAGGGTGCCAGTGGTGTGCACCCCCTGGGGTCCTCATTCTCAGCTGGGGCTGGTATTTGGGTCAGAGACTCCAGCAGGATGAAATTTGCCACACTCCTGTATTTTCCAAATAGTGAAACATGGGCATGATATACTTTTCATGATGAGAGAAAAATAATATACTGTTACAGGACTTGGATGCACCTGTTACAGAGATAAATGTTAATCTATTTCCACCATGTTCACCACTTTTAAGCTGCCAAATTGATGGGCCTTTGCTATCCTGTTGACTATTCCATCCTCAAAATTCTCTCTTCTCTTGATTTCTGGAACACAGTTATCTTTTGGGCCTCATCTCACCTTTCCATCTCACTCCTTCTCACTCACTTGCCTCCCTCAAGTCAACCCCAGGGTTCATCCTCAGCCTCTCGATGGCAATCCAATCAATTCCTAAGGATTGGGTTGCCGAGCCCAATATGTCAGCCCAATCCATTATATCCAGCCTGACTTCTAACTTCTAGCTCCACAGTTACAACTTCTTCCCTGGACGTCCTGTGGGCTGGGCCAGTATTTAGTCAGCATGCACAGGCACAGCCTTACCAATTGTTTATTCATGGCATCTGTTCTGACCGGCAGGCATCCATCCTGACGAATCCCTGCCTGTGCTCTATTGGTCGTTAGATGTGTTCAATATCACCCTGTCTACAAGCCCCTCAGTTCCAACATGCCCCAAACAACTCGTCACTGTCCTCCCAAATCCACTCTTCCTATAGTATCCCTTATATAGAAGCCATTTGGGACTGGACCAAGACCTGTGGGCACTTCTTGCAGGCCCCTTAAAACAGATTTTCTTTAAATATTTGTTCAACATCTACCTAGTGGAGGCTGGAAGAAACTAATGTTTCTATTTGGTGATGCTCACGCTACCACATGCATTTGTCAAAATTAATCAAACTGTACACCTAAAAAGGGTGAATTTTATTGTATGTAAAGCAGACCTCAATAAACCTGAATTTAAAAGTATAATTAATAAAACTGATCATCTCCAATTAATGGCTTTATATTATACAATGCCTAACTTGGTTCTAGGATTTCAGCCGACTATAACTGCCAACCTCAAATGACTTTTCACACATTAGTATCAGTATTTTTACATGTTGCAAAAATGCACAACAGAGATAAATCAGAGCACTCTTTGGCTTGATCGGATGAGCAGGAATGACCAATTCACATTGCTGTAGTAATTCAAGGAGTCAACGTGCAAACCATACTTGTCTAGCACCATACTTCAGATATATTACAGTAATTTTTCAGCACCCCCTATAGTTTGGGACCTGGACAACACCCCTTTATCTAGCTCTGCTTAGAGCAGAGGATTCATTAATAGGAATAGCAATAGGTAAGGCTGAAAGATAGGTTATGGCCAGACCACAGAGGGCTGTACATACTTGGCTAAACAGCTTGATTTTTAGAGGACAAGCTACTTCAATTGGGGATCAATACGATCAAAGCAGTGCCTTGGGAGATTCATGTGGAACTGGTATACAGACTGGATCAGAGGAGGAGAGGATCAAGGTCAGGAGCCCAGTTAAAAAGGAGTAACAACCGGTAAGGGCTTAGACGAGTGGAGACTGGAAGTAAGGCATGGTTCACAGACATTTTGAAGAAGAAACTGACCAATTTAGAGAATGCGCCAGAGACAAGGAACCTAATATTCTCAACCTGGTTGGAAGGTCAAACACCCATTATGATCCTGCTGAGCACCAGTGTTCACAGAGGAAATGGGATGTTTACTCTTAAATCTTCTTCATCAGAGCATCAGGCTTTTTTCCTTAAAAAAATGTCAAGTTTCGCTAATTCTCCTACTCACCCGATTGGTCTCTTCTGTGCTTCCGTTGTGGTCGCAACTAAACCAGAGAAAGAGAGAGGGCATTAGGAAGCATCTGAAGCACGGTAACATTTGCTTAGCCATGTGTTTAACTCCCTAAAACCAAAGTCCATAAATTGGAGCTGGTTAAAATTTACATCTCCCATGAAAGACAAAGAGGAAATAAAAGTAAGGAGACCCAGACCCAAAAACAGGAACAGGAAGTGAGTTGGAAAAGAAGCCCAGAGAAACTCCTCTGCTCCTGACAGTAGGGAAGTAAACTTCCTTTCCCCAGCCCAGAGAGAGTCCTAGAGGACATGAACCTAGAACCAGCTTAGGCTAAACGTCCCAAATGACATTTCAGTCATCTCTACAAAGACACTTCAAAATGTACATTACTGCTCTGAGCGGACTCTACTTACCGGGCCCACTGTCTTCATCAGGCTCATTGTCTTTATCGCTGGAATCAAGCGGGAGAATGAAACTGCAAAAGTAAAAGATACTTTTTAAAAGGAAGGCTACCAACATCATAGGCAACCAAACATCACAAATCTCGAGTAAGTGAAGAGAACAACCAATCAGAGTTTCTGAAATACAAAAAGGTTTGCAGGGCTTTAAGCCTTTATCACAATAGTGGCGGTAAAAAAAAAAAAAATTAGAAGCAACAAGCTTCTAAGTAGTCTTTACTGCTGAATCAAAGATAGGGGAAAAATGTCAGCTGAGTACCATTAGCTGTCAGTGAGAAGCATGTTTTCTGCCAAGTGATTTATTTCTATTTAAAGATATGAAAGTCAGTCCTGAGAAAGGGGCCATGGGATAAAGGGCTTGAGGATGAAGAGATTGCAGTTAAAAATCAAAAGGATTAAAATAAAATTTTGTTCTAAGTGTGACCAGATTTTTTTTAAAACGGGGTAAAGGAGCAAGGAGGTCCCCTTTTAGGGCGTTACTGCTTGGAGAGCACCTACCGATGAGCTTCCTATCTAGGTAAATGGCCAAGGACTCAAGTCCACTTCTTGGGGAGCCAACAAAGGATGTCTGCAAAGCTGCACCTGCTCTCTGCAGTGAGCCATGATGCCAGGGCCTCTTGCTTCTCTGCCTCATGAGATGCCTGTGGACCCAGCATGCGCTCTCCACTGCTCATGCAAGGCCACTTTGCCCGTGGCTGTTGCTTACCAGACGGCTGTGCATACTACCCGAGGGTAAGCCAAGCGCATTCCTGCTCAGGACCCTGCAGCTCCCCGGACAGCAGCCGACTGGATATCCCACTGTCAGCCGCTCATTACACAGGGCCAAACCCCAGCCCAGAGGAGCCACAGAGCCACGCTGCAGTAAGCATCACTTCACTGCTGGAGCTTGGCTACCTCAGAGGTAATCTTGTCATTAGTTATGCTGACACATAGCCACAGGGGATATCAAAATGCTAGAGGAGGTAGACATAACAGCTCTAAGTCGAGGTTTCACATATCAACAGTTAGACTTGGCCAGCACAGGGGCAGGGGTGGGGGGAGGGGGCTGCTCACGCCTATAATCCTAGCACTTCAGGAGGCCAAGGCGGGAAGGATCGCCTGAGGCCAGGAGTTCTAGACCAGCCTCAGCAAGAACGAGACCCCATCTCTAAAAAAATAGAAAAATTAGCCGGGCATGGTGGGACTGTACCCGCCTGTAGTCCCAGCTACTTGGGAGGCTGAGGCAGGAGGATTGCTTGAGCACAGGAGTTTAAGATCGCAGTGAACTATGATGACAACACTGCACTCTAGCCCAGGAGACACAGCAAGACCCTGTCTCAAATTAAAAAAAAAAAAAAAAAAAAAAAAAAAGTTCTTGCTTTGGGAGGTTTATATAAAGAGGAAAAAAAAAAGAAACAAGAAAGTCAGACTTCACTTCTTTAGGAGTTTTCATTGGGCCCAGAGGCTGTTACTGGCCTTATTGTCTACTTTTTCAGTCTTTCAAGACACATGCTGGCTCACTCCCTTGACTAGATTTCCTACTCATTTATCAGCCACTACACACTGGACTTACTCAGTAGGAAGCTTCAAATTTATTTTTTTAGTAAGGAAAGAAAACTGGCTGGGTGTAAAGTTTCCTAGGAATGGGTCAAGACATCACCTTGGGTATCAGTAAATAGCACTATATACAAACTAAAAAGTGACTCAAACTTGATCCTTTTACATTTGTGTTACACACACACAAATATGTATGATACACATACAAATATGTTTTGAGAGGTCAGGCAAAAGAAACAAAGGATGGGAAACATGACAAAGAAAGTTACACAACACAGAGCCCCACCCCAATCCCTAAAGGCAAAATATCCAATTCCAGGATGGATAGTAACCAATAGAAGTGGTCCAAGGAAAGCACTAAGGAAGAAATATGTGGTCGAAAAGAAGGCAGATTTTGTTTGGTATCTTTTTCAAGTAAAATTTACCACCAGGAGTACAAGTCCATAGATTATGTTTCAAGGCTCATGTTACTGTCATTGGAAAATATATGCAGCCTGGACGCAGTAGCCCACCCCTGCAGTCCCAGCTACTCTAGAGGCTGAGGCAGGAGGATCGCTTGAGCCCAGGAGTTTGAGGTTGCTGTGAGCTAGGCTGACACCAAGGCACTCACTCTAGCCAGGGCAACAGTGAGACTCTGTCTCAAAAAACAAAACAAAACAAAACAAAAGCAAAACAAAACAAACAAAAAACCCCCATTTCCATACTATATATGGTAGTAAGAGTAACTAGGTTCAGCCAGAGCACTAGAAAAACCTAGAAGACAATCTTGACCCCTCTCCCTCCAATTCTGACCATCAGAGCAACTTGTTGCTTCTGCCTTTTCACCATTTCCACTGCCTTCGCCTTAGTTTAGTGAACACTAGTGGCCATTAGACTGTGTCCAGCCTGAAAAAAAAGTATCTTGTTGGGCTACACATTCTTTGATGTAAGGACAAAGGCATCCTCAGAGGCCAGAGATGCTGTGGGGGGGCAGAAAATGCCCCCCAGCAGGCACCTGCAGCCACCGTGGTGGAGCACCCACGCCCAGCCAGCGGCGGCCTCCTCCCCTGCTCAGGCCCTCCCATTCAGGGACAGAAACCTTGCCATTCCCCACTCCAAACCCGGCCAGACGCCTTCATCCCCTTGCAGACTCCCCGCCACATGCCCAGTGGACTGCTTCACAGGTAACAACTGTGCACGGAATATGAGCACTACATACCCAGCCTCAGGTTTTTCAACTTTTGCTGCTCTGGGTTTCTTCTTGGAAGGCCCACGCTTTTTTCGTCCTTTAACGGCTGAAAGGATAGTAGTTAATTTGTACCCTGAACATTGGTACCATCAAGCAACTGACAGAACGGCAAGCCCAGGAGGATCCCCCACAGCCAAGCCCAGAACAGTATGTCTGAACAAGTGTCTGAAGCCTGCATACTGCTGTGTTTGTCATGCTGAACCCTCTCACCTGTGAATCACAGAGCTGCCAGCAGCGTAAGCTGGGCAAGATTCTGTGACAGCCACCAAGCACCATGAAGGGACAGGAGTGTGCCGTTAGAGGCCAGGCAGTATGAGCAAGGGAAGCACATGCAGTTGAAGCATGGCACAGCTCACACGCTTGCTCTGAGCAGTGGCTCACAGCCGAGGCAGCACCTTCACCCTGGGTGCAAGCCAAATCTTTCTTCCTTCGTCTAGGACCCATCCTGCCAATTGCGCTGGCCAGAGATTTGTTTACCAATAGTGTCATTCATTTATTTAAAAAAGTTATTAAAACTCTATTACATGCCAAGCACCGGGCTAGACCCTGAGGGAGATTAAAAGATGAGGAAGAGTTCTCCCATGAAGAGGCTCACAGTCTACGAGGGGGATGGATTCAGGAGCATAGTATAACTGGGACTAGTGCTTTAGTAGAGACAGGCTCTAGAACTTAGGGAAACCAGGGAAGGAGGAGACACTCTGACCTATGGCTTCGGCTTCAGAAAGAAGTGACAATTGGACTGGGTCCTAAGAAAAATGGGATATCCTCAGGACAAAATGCACAGGCAGGAAACACTCCAGGCCTGTGGAACAGAGAACGCTAAGATATGGGAGCATGAGAAATACGTGGGCATTCCTCCCCCGTTCCCAGAACAATCCTTTTGCTGGGATGGCTGCCTCCAGTGGCCATTAGGAAGTTGCTGAAATAGCACAGGCTTTGGCAGGTGGGACAGGCAGACCCGACAAGACAGACAAACTTGGCAGGCTTAGGCACCTTTGGTGGGACAGGCATACTTGGCATGACTGGCTTACCAGGCGGCACACAAATATTTTTGGGTTTTTGCTTCCTTTTCCTCGGTTGTTTCGCCACAGATGTAGGCTTTTTATCAGTTGGCATCTTTCTATCTGAAATCGCTAGGTTAGCCTCAGGATCATTTGGTGGCTGGCTGAGGTTTCCACCAAGATCCTGCTCACCAACATCATCGGATACATTGCGCTGGGACACAGTAGACTCATCCAGCTCTTTCTCATCTGAGGTAGTTTGGCCCTGATCACATGAATCCCCTTCTTTTAGCACAGGATCCTTCAAATCATTGCTGTCAGCATCTTCCTCAATTATTAGAGGCTCTATGATGGTCAGCTCATCGTCAGTATCAAATAACTCCTCCACAGATTCTTCTGAAATGCAAGAGACACAGTCATATACATACCCCCTCTGCCCCCACCTCATATACCAAACTTCAGCAGATTATTGAGCTCAAATTAAATGAGCTGGGAACTGTGACATTTTGAATCACAGTTAAGAATTAGCTGTTTTGGATTGTTTTCTATCTATTTCTTTTTTATTTTAGGAACAGATAAAATAGCAATCAAAGTCCAGTGTCAATTTCCACATCATTCTCTAAGTAACACAATGTAGTTGGCTCAGGGGTTCCCAAATACGGGTCTGCAGACTTGTAGATTTTCACTGGTCCACAGCAAAATAAGAGAAAAAAGAATAGTAAAGTGGTGTTTTTGTCCCCATCAAGTTAAATTTCTGTAATTGGAAGAACTGTCCTGACTAAACTTTTGGTGCTCTTTACTCTATGAAATTATAGAGATAGTAGATGGTAGCTGGATTTTTTTATTTCCTTCATTAGACAGATTAAAAATTGGCAACTCTACGTTGGTCACCAAAATTTCATTGTTTTAAATTAGACCATAAGTGCAAAGCTCTCAGAACCACTGACATAAGAGTGAAGAATTAGGTCCTGACACCAGCACTCTCTGAGAGGCCTTGGGAACATGCAGCACATCACCGCCTGTCTGCACTAAGCATCTTGTCACCTGGAAACAAAGGCCAGCACGTCTGACACCACATGCTCTGTGGAGCCTGTTTGGAACTCAAGGTCTAGGTTTCTATGATTCTGGATGTAAAAAAATCTAAACCATGGCATGGGGAAGACATGAAGATGTATTGATGGTACAAAACCTCTTTATCCTAAAACTGCAGCTTCTGAGTGTCTCATTTGATATTTAGCTATGAAAGAACTTGAAATATGAAATAAGGAAAGAGAAAAGGAGTAGGTGCTCTCATGGTAAAAAGTCCTCCCTTCCTAGAAAATTTAAAGATTGCCCACTTGCAGTGGAAATTTAAAATTTTTTAAAAGTGCAGACACACTGATTACAATATATATATTTAAAAAATGACTGTGACAGTGAGAAAGGTTAGAAGTGAGGTTGGAGTATGTTTTAAAGCTCATCAGATCTTTCATTCTATAGAATTTCCTAAATTCATTACAATCATGAAAGAAATGCCATGTGGAAAACAGCAAAGAAACATACAAAACCAGTCCTATGAGAGCAGCCTCCACTGCTGGGATGGACACCCACAGGCAGAGCCCCGGGGCCAGCAAGGTAAGAGCAGCCTTAGTTGAAAGTTCACCCTCAAAAGAACGTCTCTTCTGGTTCAAGGAGTCAGAACCTGGCGGCCTTCGGTGGTGAACTGGTTTCTGTTCCTGTCACTCCTCCCCTGCCCTCCAGCTGCCTCCTTGAGGTTCCCTTCAGTATTGGAGCAGCTTGTCATGTCAGACCCCCTGTTCAGTACCCGGACCTCTGTCCCACTCAGGCACAGCCACCCAAGCTAGAGAGAGGGAGGGGGAAAGAAAATTGAGGGGACAGGGGGTGAAACAACACGACACTAGGGCTCCAAGCCACCTTTCCTTTCCCTGCTGAGATCCCAGGTTAGCTAGGAAACTGTGGCCAACGATAGCTCTTGGGTAGGGATCTAAGAAGTAGCCAGAGAAAGTACACAGTCATTTTTTATACACTGTCAGCACTGTGTCCCTACTTTTAAAAACTTTTTAAATTTCTTTAAGGACCTCCCATTTTCAGTTGAGTTCAGCTTAGCAAACATTAATTAGGTGCCCAAGTATCACGCTCTACACCTGGTACTGACTGAACAAACATCAGTGAACTACTATCCCTAATGCTTAAGAAGCTTCTAGTCTTCCTGTGTCTCATGTCCACTGAGCAGCTAGGGTCTGAACTGCAAGTAAAGCTCCGAGCCTCACAAAAAAGCCTCTTTGAATCCACAGAGGCAAGGATCTTCTGTGAGAAACAGGCACTAAGAAACACAGGAATCTCTAGAAAATATAAAGGACGTGGCCAACAGCAGACATCAACAGCTTGATGGAGAAAGCAGGGATTTCCCCTGACGTGTCACTGCCAGCTGGCCCACAACCACCGCCCACCCAAGTGTCCACCAAGCTGGAAGAACGAGTCCATGCCTCCTCCTCCTTTCCTCCTCCTCGTCATTCCCACACATAGAGAAGGAGGGGAAGAGTGGAAGAGGGAGCAGCAGAGCAGCCTGCATACTTCTCAGCCTCAGTTCTCGACTTTGTCCCCTCTGCTCCCCTGGTGTAGTCCTACGCAAGCAAGAACTCTACTGAGGGGGCCGCCTCAGGTCTAAGGCAGAAAGAACAGTGGCGTCTGTGTTAGGAAATTGACCAAGAGGTACAGGGAACCCAGCCATATCCACAGCCAGCACATAGGAGGAAAGAAATGGTGGCGCTTGCTACTAAGTGATTCCGAATAGAAAGTCTGCTGACTCTTATCCTCACACTACTGTGTGTGATGAGGTTTCAGAGCTCAGCTGCTTCTCTGGGAGAGCAGTATACTTGCCATCACTGCTTATTTCAAATAGCCTGGATTTCTTTTCCTTTCGCAAGTATTCACCATCAGATTCCCAGTCAATCGTCTCCAAGCTGAGTGATGAGAGGGGGAAAAACAAAAGAGAAATGTCAGTGCGACAGTCTCCCTGTCACGGCATTTTCAATGAACACGATCACTTGTCAATTTTTTGTCTTTTCCCCACAGTAATTCTGTTCCCCTTCTTTAGAGCTACTCAGTCTTGCCATTATTCCCGCTTTTCCATCTTTTCCATGTTTCTACCGCATCTTTCCATCTGTCTCACTTCTAAAAGAAGGTATCTGTCACGCATTGAGAGTGAAATGGGCTCTGTCAGAGTGCTCACATTCAAATAGTTTGGGTGCGGGGCAGGGGAACTGAGAGGGAAATGTCTAGTTAGAAAATGTCATCACTTTTCTTTATCGAGTTTGAGATCCAGTTGTCTGGGAAGGGCAAAGGGCCACAGACGGAGAGAGGCAGCCTGAGAGCAAGGAGGTTTCTCCTCAGCGCCACTCTCTGCAACCCCAAACCGGCAGGCACCCTCTCTTCAATTGAAAGAGTGCTCTGGCAGGAGTCAAACTCAGTGGTGGCCCTGCACCACTGAGGGTGCCAGTGGTGTGCACCCCCTGGGGTCCTCATTCTCAGCTGGGGCTGGTATTTGGGTCAGAGACTCCAGCAGGATGAAATTTGCCACACTCCTGTATTTTCCAAATAGTGAAACATGGGCATGATATACTTTTCATGATGAGAGAAAAATAATATACTGTTACAGGACTTGGATGCACCTGTTACAGAGATAAATGTTAATCTATTTCCACCATGTTCACCACTTTTAAGCTGCCAAATTGATGGGCCTTTGCTATCCTGTTGACTATTCCATCCTCAAAACTCTCTCTTCTCTTGATTTCTGGAACACAGTTATCTTTTGGGCCTCATCTCACCTTTCCATCTCACTCCTTCTCACTCACTTGCCTCCCTCAAGTCAACCCCAGGGTTCATCCTCAGCCTCTCGATGGCAATCCAATCAATTCCTAAGGATTGGGTTGCCGAGCCCAATATGTCAGCCCAATCCATTATATCCAGCCTGACTTCTAACTTCTAGCTCCACAGTTACAACTTCTTCCCTGGACGTCCTGTGGGCTGGGCCAGTATTTAGTCAGCATGCACAGGCACAGCCTTACCAATTGTTTATTCATGGCATCTGTTCTGACCGGCAGGCATCCATCCTGACGAATCCCTGCCTGTGCTCTATTGGTCGTTAGATGTGTTCAATATCACCCTGTCTACAAGCCCCTCAGTTCCAACATGCCCCAAACAACTCGTCACTGTCCTCCCAAATCCACTCTTCCTATAGTATCCCTTATATAGAAGCCATTTGGGACTGGACCAAGACCTGTGGGCACTTCTTGCAGGCCCCTTAAAACAGATTTTCTTTAAATATTTGTTCAACATCTACCTAGTGGAGGCTGGAAGAAACTAATGTTTCTATTTGGTGATGCTCACGCTACCACATGCATTTGTCAAAATTAATCAAACTGTACACCTAAAAAGGGTGAATTTTATTGTATGTAAAGCAGACCTCAATAAACCTGAATTTAAAAGTATAATTAATAAAACTGATCATCTCCAATTAATGGCTTTATATTATACAATGCCTAACTTGGTTCTAGGATTTCAGCCGACTATAACTGCCAACCTCAAATGACTTTTCACACATTAGTATCAGTATTTTTACATGTTGCAAAAATGCACAACAGAGATAAATCAGAGCACTCTTTGGCTTGATCGGATGAGCAGGAATGACCAATTCACATTGCTGTAGTAATTCAAGGAGTCAACGTGCAAACCATACTTGTCTAGCACCATACTTCAGATATATTACAGTAATTTTTCAGCACCCCCTATAGTTTGGGACCTGGACAACACCCCTTTATCTAGCTCTGCTTAGAGCAGAGGATTCATTAATAGGAATAGCAATAGGTAAGGCTGAAAGATAGGTTATGGCCAGACCACAGAGGGCTGTACATACTTGGCTAAACAGCTTGATTTTTAGAGGACAAGCTACTTCAATTGGGGATCAATACGATCAAAGCAGTGCCTTGGGAGATTCATGTGGAACTGGTATACAGACTGGATCAGAGGAGGAGAGGATCAAGGTCAGGAGCCCAGTTAAAAAGGAGTAACAACCGGTAAGGGCTTAGACGAGTGGAGACTGGAAGTAAGGCATGGTTCACAGACATTTTGAAGAAGAAACTGACCAATTTAGAGAATGCGCCAGAGACAAGGAACCTAATATTCTCAACCTGGTTGGAAGGTCAAACACCCATTATGATCCTGCTGAGCACCAGTGTTCACAGAGGAAATGGGATGTTTACTCTTAAATCTTCTTCATCAGAGCATCAGGCTTTTTTCCTTAAAAAAATGTCAAGTTTCGCTAATTCTCCTACTCACCCGATTGGTCTCTTCTGTGCTTCCGTTGTGGTCGCAACTAAACCAGAGAAAGAGAGAGGGCATTAGGAAGCATCTGAAGCACGGTAACATTTGCTTAGCCATGTGTTTAACTCCCTAAAACCAAAGTCCATAAATTGGAGCTGGTTAAAATTTACATCTCCCATGAAAGACAAAGAGGAAATAAAAGTAAGGAGACCCAGACCCAAAAACAGGAACAGGAAGTGAGTTGGAAAAGAAGCCCAGAGAAACTCCTCTGCTCCTGACAGTAGGGAAGTAAACTTCCTTTCCCCAGCCCAGAGAGAGTCCTAGAGGACATGAACCTAGAACCAGCTTAGGCTAAACGTCCCAAATGACATTTCAGTCATCTCTACAAAGACACTTCAAAATGTACATTACTGCTCTGAGCGGACTCTACTTACCGGGCCCACTGTCTTCATCAGGCTCATTGTCTTTATCGCTGGAATCAAGCGGGAGAATGAAACTGCAAAAGTAAAAGATACTTTTTAAAAGGAAGGCTACCAACATCATAGGCAACCAAACATCACAAATCTCGAGTAAGTGAAGAGAACAACCAATCAGAGTTTCTGAAATACAAAAAGGTTTGCAGGGCTTTAAGCCTTTATCACAATAGTGGCGGTAAAAAAAAAAAAAATTAGAAGCAACAAGCTTCTAAGTAGTCTTTACTGCTGAATCAAAGATAGGGGAAAAATGTCAGCTGAGTACCATTAGCTGTCAGTGAGAAGCATGTTTTCTGCCAAGTGATTTATTTCTATTTAAAGATATGAAAGTCAGTCCTGAGAAAGGGGCCATGGGATAAAGGGCTTGAGGATGAAGAGATTGCAGTTAAAAATCAAAAGGATTAAAATAAAATTTTGTTCTAAGTGTGACCAGATTTTTTTTAAAACGGGGTAAAGGAGCAAGGAGGTCCCCTTTTAGGGCGTTACTGCTTGGAGAGCACCTACCGATGAGCTTCCTATCTAGGTAAATGGCCAAGGACTCAAGTCCACTTCTTGGGGAGCCAACAAAGGATGTCTGCAAAGCTGCACCTGCTCTCTGCAGTGAGCCATGATGCCAGGGCCTCTTGCTTCTCTGCCTCATGAGATGCCTGTGGACCCAGCATGCGCTCTCCACTGCTCATGCAAGGCCACTTTGCCCGTGGCTGTTGCTTACCAGACGGCTGTGCATACTACCCGAGGGTAAGCCAAGCGCATTCCTGCTCAGGACCCTGCAGCTCCCCGGACAGCAGCCGACTGGATATCCCACTGTCAGCCGCTCATTACACAGGGCCAAACCCCAGCCCAGAGGAGCCACAGAGCCACGCTGCAGTAAGCATCACTTCACTGCTGGAGCTTGGCTACCTCAGAGGTAATCTTGTCATTAGTTATGCTGACACATAGCCACAGGGGATATCAAAATGCTAGAGGAGGTAGACATAACAGCTCTAAGTCGAGGTTTCACATATCAACAGTTAGACTTGGCCAGCACAGGGGCAGGGGTGGGGGGAGGGGGCTGCTCACGCCTATAATCCTAGCACTTCAGGAGGCCAAGGCGGGAAGGATCGCCTGAGGCCAGGAGTTCTAGACCAGCCTCAGCAAGAACGAGACCCCATCTCTAAAAAAATAGAAAAATTAGCCGGGCATGGTGGGACTGTACCCGCCTGTAGTCCCAGCTACTTGGGAGGCTGAGGCAGGAGGATTGCTTGAGCACAGGAGTTTAAGATCGCAGTGAACTATGATGACAACACTGCACTCTAGCCCAGGAGACACAGCAAGACCCTGTCTCAAATTAAAAAAAAAAAAAAAAAAAAAAAAAAAGTTCTTGCTTTGGGAGGTTTATATAAAGAGGAAAAAAAAAAGAAACAAGAAAGTCAGACTTCACTTCTTTAGGAGTTTTCATTGGGCCCAGAGGCTGTTACTGGCCTTATTGTCTACTTTTTCAGTCTTTCAAGACACATGCTGGCTCACTCCCTTGACTAGATTTCCTACTCATTTATCAGCCACTACACACTGGACTTACTCAGTAGGAAGCTTCAAATTTATGTTTTTAGTAAGGAAAGAAAACTGGCTGGGTGTAAAGTTTCCTAGGAATGGGTCAAGACATCACCTTGGGTATCAGTAAATAGCACTATATACAAACTAAAAAGTGACTCAAACTTGATCCTTTTACATTTGTGTTACACACACACAAATATGTATGATACACATACAAATATGTTTTGAGAGGTCAGGCAAAAGAAACAAAGGATGGGAAACATGACAAAGAAAGTTACACAACACAGAGCCCCACCCCAATCCCTAAAGGCAAAATATCCAATTCCAGGATGGATAGTAACCAATAGAAGTGGTCCAAGGAAAGCACTAAGGAAGAAATATGTGGTCGAAAAGAAGGCAGATTTTGTTTGGTATCTTTTTCAAGTAAAATTTACCACCAGGAGTACAAGTCCATAGATTATGTTTCAAGGCTCATGTTACTGTCATTGGAAAATATATGCAGCCTGGACGCAGTAGCCCACCCCTGCAGTCCCAGCTACTCTAGAGGCTGAGGCAGGAGGATCGCTTGAGCCCAGGAGTTTGAGGTTGCTGTGAGCTAGGCTGACACCAAGGCACTCACTCTAGCCAGGGCAACAGTGAGACTCTGTCTCAAAAAACAAAACAAAACAAAACAAAAGCAAAACAAAACAAACAAAAAACCCCCATTTCCATACTATATATGGTAGTAAGAGTAACTAGGTTCAGCCAGAGCACTAGAAAAACCTAGAAGACAATCTTGACCCCTCTCCCTCCAATTCTGACCATCAGAGCAACTTGTTGCTTCTGCCTTTTCACCATTTCCACTGCCTTCGCCTTAGTTTAGTGAACACTAGTGGCCATTAGACTGTGTCCAGCCTGAAAAAAAAGTATCTTGTTGGGCTACACATTCTTTGATGTAAGGACAAAGGCATCCTCAGAGGCCAGAGATGCTGTGGGGGGGCAGAAAATGCCCCCCAGCAGGCACCTGCAGCCACCGTGGTGGAGCACCCACGCCCAGCCAGCGGCGGCCTCCTCCCCTGCTCAGGCCCTCCCATTCAGGGACAGAAACCTTGCCATTCCCCACTCCAAACCCGGCCAGACGCCTTCATCCCCTTGCAGACTCCCCGCCACATGCCCAGTGGACTGCTTCACAGGTAACAACTGTGCACGGAATATGAGCACTACATACCCAGCCTCAGGTTTTTCAACTTTTGCTGCTCTGGGTTTCTTCTTGGAAGGCCCACGCTTTTTTCGTCCTTTAACGGCTGAAAGGATAGTAGTTAATTTGTACCCTGAACATTGGTACCATCAAGCAACTGACAGAACGGCAAGCCCAGGAGGATCCCCCACAGCCAAGCCCAGAACAGTATGTCTGAACAAGTGTCTGAAGCCTGCATACTGCTGTGTTTGTCATGCTGAACCCTCTCACCTGTGAATCACAGAGCTGCCAGCAGCGTAAGCTGGGCAAGATTCTGTGACAGCCACCAAGCACCATGAAGGGACAGGAGTGTGCCGTTAGAGGCCAGGCAGTATGAGCAAGGGAAGCACATGCAGTTGAAGCATGGCACAGCTCACACGCTTGCTCTGAGCAGTGGCTCACAGCCGAGGCAGCACCTTCACCCTGGGTGCAAGCCAAATCTTTCTTCCTTCGTCTAGGACCCATCCTGCCAATTGCGCTGGCCAGAGATTTGTTTACCAATAGTGTCATTCATTTATTTAAAAAAGTTATTAAAACTCTATTACATGCCAAGCACCGGGCTAGACCCTGAGGGAGATTAAAAGATGAGGAAGAGTTCTCCCATGAAGAGGCTCACAGTCTACGAGGGGGATGGATTCAGGAGCATAGTATAACTGGGACTAGTGCTTTAGTAGAGACAGGCTCTAGAACTTAGGGAAACCAGGGAAGGAGGAGACACTCTGACCTATGGCTTCGGCTTCAGAAAGAAGTGACAATTGGACTGGGTCCTAAGAAAAATGGGATATCCTCAGGACAAAATGCACAGGCAGGAAACACTCCAGGCCTGTGGAACAGAGAACGCTAAGATATGGGAGCATGAGAAATACGTGGGCATTCCTCCCCCGTTCCCAGAACAATCCTTTTGCTGGGATGGCTGCCTCCAGTGGCCATTAGGAAGTTGCTGAAATAGCACAGGCTTTGGCAGGTGGGACAGGCAGACCCGACAAGACAGACAAACTTGGCAGGCTTAGGCACCTTTGGTGGGACAGGCATACTTGGCATGACTGGCTTACCAGGCGGCACACAAATATTTTTGGGTTTTTGCTTCCTTTTCCTCGGTTGTTTCGCCACAGATGTAGGCTTTTTATCAGTTGGCATCTTTCTATCTGAAATCGCTAGGTTAGCCTCAGGATCATTTGGTGGCTGGCTGAGGTTTCCACCAAGATCCTGCTCACCAACATCATCGGATACATTGCGCTGGGACACAGTAGACTCATCCAGCTCTTTCTCATCTGAGGTAGTTTGGCCCTGATCACATGAATCCCCTTCTTTTAGCACAGGATCCTTCAAATCATTGCTGTCAGCATCTTCCTCAATTATTAGAGGCTCTATGATGGTCAGCTCATCGTCAGTATCAAATAACTCCTCCACAGATTCTTCTGAAATGCAAGAGACACAGTCATATACATACCCCCTCTGCCCCCACCTCATATACCAAACTTCAGCAGATTATTGAGCTCAAATTAAATGAGCTGGGAACTGTGACATTTTGAATCACAGTTAAGAATTAGCTGTTTTGGATTGTTTTCTATCTATTTCTTTTTTATTTTAGGAACAGATAAAATAGCAATCAAAGTCCAGTGTCAATTTCCACATCATTCTCTAAGTAACACAATGTAGTTGGCTCAGGGGTTCCCAAATACGGGTCTGCAGACTTGTAGATTTTCACTGGTCCACAGCAAAATAAGAGAAAAAAGAATAGTAAAGTGGTGTTTTTGTCCCCATCAAGTTAAATTTCTGTAATTGGAAGAACTGTCCTGACTAAACTTTTGGTGCTCTTTACTCTATGAAATTATAGAGATAGTAGATGGTAGCTGGATTTTTTTATTTCCTTCATTAGACAGATTAAAAATTGGCAACTCTACGTTGGTCACCAAAATTTCATTGTTTTAAATTAGACCATAAGTGCAAAGCTCTCAGAACCACTGACATAAGAGTGAAGAATTAGGTCCTGACACCAGCACTCTCTGAGAGGCCTTGGGAACATGCAGCACATCACCGCCTGTCTGCACTAAGCATCTTGTCACCTGGAAACAAAGGCCAGCACGTCTGACACCACATGCTCTGTGGAGCCTGTTTGGAACTCAAGGTCTAGGTTTCTATGATTCTGGATGTAAAAAAATCTAAACCATGGCATGGGGAAGACATGAAGATGTATTGATGGTACAAAACCTCTTTATCCTAAAACTGCAGCTTCTGAGTGTCTCATTTGATATTTAGCTATGAAAGAACTTGAAATATGAAATAAGGAAAGAGAAAAGGAGTAGGTGCTCTCATGGTAAAAAGTCCTCCCTTCCTAGAAAATTTAAAGATTGCCCACTTGCAGTGGAAATTTAAAATTTTTTAAAAGTGCAGACACACTGATTACAATATATATATTTAAAAAATGACTGTGACAGTGAGAAAGGTTAGAAGTGAGGTTGGAGTATGTTTTAAAGCTCATCAGATCTTTCATTCTATAGAATTTCCTAAATTCATTACAATCATGAAAGAAATGCCATGTGGAAAACAGCAAAGAAACATACAAAACCAGTCCTATGAGAGCAGCCTCCACTGCTGGGATGGACACCCACAGGCAGAGCCCCGGGGCCAGCAAGGTAAGAGCAGCCTTAGTTGAAAGTTCACCCTCAAAAGAACGTCTCTTCTGGTTCAAGGAGTCAGAACCTGGCGGCCTTCGGTGGTGAACTGGTTTCTGTTCCTGTCACTCCTCCCCTGCCCTCCAGCTGCCTCCTTGAGGTTCCCTTCAGTATTGGAGCAGCTTGTCATGTCAGACCCCCTGTTCAGTACCCGGACCTCTGTCCCACTCAGGCACAGCCACCCAAGCTAGAGAGAGGGAGGGGGAAAGAAAATTGAGGGGACAGGGGGTGAAACAACACGACACTAGGGCTCCAAGCCACCTTTCCTTTCCCTGCTGAGATCCCAGGTTAGCTAGGAAACTGTGGCCAACGATAGCTCTTGGGTAGGGATCTAAGAAGTAGCCAGAGAAAGTACACAGTCATTTTTTATACACTGTCAGCACTGTGTCCCTACTTTTAAAAACTTTTTAAATTTCTTTAAGGACCTCCCATTTTCAGTTGAGTTCAGCTTAGCAAACATTAATTAGGTGCCCAAGTATCACGCTCTACACCTGGTACTGACTGAACAAACATCAGTGAACTACTATCCCTAATGCTTAAGAAGCTTCTAGTCTTCCTGTGTCTCATGTCCACTGAGCAGCTAGGGTCTGAACTGCAAGTAAAGCTCCGAGCCTCACAAAAAAGCCTCTTTGAATCCACAGAGGCAAGGATCTTCTGTGAGAAACAGGCACTAAGAAACACAGGAATCTCTAGAAAATATAAAGGACGTGGCCAACAGCAGACATCAACAGCTTGATGGAGAAAGCAGGGATTTCCCCTGACGTGTCACTGCCAGCTGGCCCACAACCACCGCCCACCCAAGTGTCCACCAAGCTGGAAGAACGAGTCCATGCCTCCTCCTCCTTTCCTCCTCCTCGTCATTCCCACACATAGAGAAGGAGGGGAAGAGTGGAAGAGGGAGCAGCAGAGCAGCCTGCATACTTCTCAGCCTCAGTTCTCGACTTTGTCCCCTCTGCTCCCCTGGTGTAGTCCTACGCAAGCAAGAACTCTACTGAGGGGGCCGCCTCAGGTCTAAGGCAGAAAGAACAGTGGCGTCTGTGTTAGGAAATTGACCAAGAGGTACAGGGAACCCAGCCATATCCACAGCCAGCACATAGGAGGAAAGAAATGGTGGCGCTTGCTACTAAGTGATTCCGAATAGAAAGTCTGCTGACTCTTATCCTCACACTACTGTGTGTGATGAGGTTTCAGAGCTCAGCTGCTTCTCTGGGAGAGCAGTATACTTGCCATCACTGCTTATTTCAAATAGCCTGGATTTCTTTTCCTTTCGCAAGTATTCACCATCAGATTCCCAGTCAATCGTCTCCAAGCTGAGTGATGAGAGGGGGAAAAACAAAAGAGAAATGTCAGTGCGACAGTCTCCCTGTCACGGCATTTTCAATGAACACGATCACTTGTCAATTTTTTGTCTTTTCCCCACAGTAATTCTGTTCCCCTTCTTTAGAGCTACTCAGTCTTGCCATTATTCCCGCTTTTCCATCTTTTCCATGTTTCTACCGCATCTTTCCATCTGTCTCACTTCTAAAAGAAGGTATCTGTCACGCATTGAGAGTGAAATGGGCTCTGTCAGAGTGCTCACATTCAAATAGTTTGGGTGCGGGGCAGGGGAACTGAGAGGGAAATGTCTAGTTAGAAAATGTCATCACTTTTCTTTATCGAGTTTGAGATCCAGTTGTCTGGGAAGGGCAAAGGGCCACAGACGGAGAGAGGCAGCCTGAGAGCAAGGAGGTTTCTCCTCAGCGCCACTCTCTGCAACCCCAAACCGGCAGGCACCCTCTCTTCAATTGAAAGAGTGCTCTGGCAGGAGTCAAACTCAGTGGTGGCCCTGCACCACTGAGGGTGCCAGTGGTGTGCACCCCCTGGGGTCCTCATTCTCAGCTGGGGCTGGTATTTGGGTCAGAGACTCCAGCAGGATGAAATTTGCCACACTCCTGTATTTTCCAAATAGTGAAACATGGGCATGATATACTTTTCATGATGAGAGAAAAATAATATACTGTTACAGGACTTGGATGCACCTGTTACAGAGATAAATGTTAATCTATTTCCACCATGTTCACCACTTTTAAGCTGCCAAATTGATGGGCCTTTGCTATCCTGTTGACTATTCCATCCTCAAAACTCTCTCTTCTCTTGATTTCTGGAACACAGTTATCTTTTGGGCCTCATCTCACCTTTCCATCTCACTCCTTCTCACTCACTTGCCTCCCTCAAGTCAACCCCAGGGTTCATCCTCAGCCTCTCGATGGCAATCCAATCAATTCCTAAGGATTGGGTTGCCGAGCCCAATATGTCAGCCCAATCCATTATATCCAGCCTGACTTCTAACTTCTAGCTCCACAGTTACAACTTCTTCCCTGGACGTCCTGTGGGCTGGGCCAGTATTTAGTCAGCATGCACAGGCACAGCCTTACCAATTGTTTATTCATGGCATCTGTTCTGACCGGCAGGCATCCATCCTGACGAATCCCTGCCTGTGCTCTATTGGTCGTTAGATGTGTTCAATATCACCCTGTCTACAAGCCCCTCAGTTCCAACATGCCCCAAACAACTCGTCACTGTCCTCCCAAATCCACTCTTCCTATAGTATCCCTTATATAGAAGCCATTTGGGACTGGACCAAGACCTGTGGGCACTTCTTGCAGGCCCCTTAAAACAGATTTTCTTTAAATATTTGTTCAACATCTACCTAGTGGAGGCTGGAAGAAACTAATGTTTCTATTTGGTGATGCTCACGCTACCACATGCATTTGTCAAAATTAATCAAACTGT
Organism: Eulemur rufifrons; assembly: GCF_041146395.1. Classification (NCBI taxonomy): domain Eukaryota; kingdom Metazoa; phylum Chordata; class Mammalia; order Primates; family Lemuridae; genus Eulemur; species Eulemur rufifrons. The sequence continues at coordinate 90,836,054 of NC_091012.1, forward strand.
ACACCTAAAAAGGGTGAATTTTATTGTATGTAAAGCAGACCTCAATAAACCTGAATTTAAAAGTATAATTAATAAAACTGATCATCTCCAATTAATGGCTTTATATTATACAATGCCTAACTTGGTTCTAGGATTTCAGCCGACTATAACTGCCAACCTCAAATGACTTTTCACACATTAGTATCAGTATTTTTACATGTTGCAAAAATGCACAACAGAGATAAATCAGAGCACTCTTTGGCTTGATCGGATGAGCAGGAATGACCAATTCACATTGCTGTAGTAATTCAAGGAGTCAACGTGCAAACCATACTTGTCTAGCACCATACTTCAGATATATTACAGTAATTTTTCAGCACCCCCTATAGTTTGGGACCTGGACAACACCCCTTTATCTAGCTCTGCTTAGAGCAGAGGATTCATTAATAGGAATAGCAATAGATAAGGCTGAAAGATAGGTTATGGCCAGACCACAGAGGGCTGTACATACTTGGCTAAACAGCTTGATTTTTAGAGGACAAGCTACTTCAATTGGGGATCAATACGATCAAAGCAGTGCCTTGGGAGATTCATGTGGAACTGGTATACAGACTGGATCAGAGGAGGAGAGGATCAAGGTCAGGAGCCCAGTTAAAAAGGAGTAACAACCGGTAAGGGCTTAGACGAGTGGAGACTGGAAGTAAGGCATGGTTCACAGACATTTTGAAGAAGAAACTGACCAATTTAGAGAATGCGCCAGAGACAAGGAACCTAATATTCTCAACCTGGTTGGAAGGTCAAACACCCATTATGATCCTGCTGAGCACCAGTGTTCACAGAGGAAATGGGATGTTTACTCTTAAATCTTCTTCATCAGAGCATCAGGCTTTTTTCCTTAAAAAAATGTCAAGTTTCGCTAATTCTCCTACTCACCCGATTGGTCTCTTCTGTGCTTCCGTTGTGGTCGCAACTAAACCAGAGAAAGAGAGAGGGCATTAGGAAGCATCTGAAGCACGGTAACATTTGCTTAGCCATGTGTTTAACTCCCTAAAACCAAAGTCCATAAATTGGAGCTGGTTAAAATTTACATCTCCCATGAAAGACAAAGAGGAAATAAAAGTAAGGAGACCCAGACCCAAAAACAGGAACAGGAAGTGAGTTGGAAAAGAAGCCCAGAGAAACTCCTCTGCTCCTGACAGTAGGGAAGTAAACTTCCTTTCCCCAGCCCAGAGAGAGTCCTAGAGGACATGAACCTAGAACCAGCTTAGGCTAAACGTCCCAAATGACATTTCAGTCATCTCTACAAAGACACTTCAAAATGTACATTACTGCTCTGAGCGGACTCTACTTACCGGGCCCACTGTCTTCAGGCTCATTGTCTTTATCGCTGGAATCAAGCGGGAGAATGAAACTGCAAAAGTAAAAGATACTTTTTAAAAGGAAGGCTACCAACATCATAGGCAACCAAACATCACAAATCTCGAGTAAGTGAAGAGAACAACCAATCAGAGTTTCTGAAATACAAAAAGGTTTGCAGGGCTTTAAGCCTTTATCACAATAGTGGCGGTAAAAAAAAAAAAAATTAGAAGCAACAAGCTTCTAAGTAGTCTTTACTGCTGAATCAAAGATAGGGGAAAAATGTCAGCTGAGTACCATTAGCTGTCAGTGAGAAGCATGTTTTCTGCCAAGTGATTTATTTCTATTTAAAGATATGAAAGTCAGTCCTGAGAAAGGGGCCATGGGATAAAGGGCTTGAGGATGAAGAGATTGCAGTTAAAAATCAAAAGGATTAAAATAAAATTTTGTTCTAAGTGTGACCAGATTTTTTTTAAAACGGGGTAAAGGAGCAAGGAGGTCCCCTTTTAGGGCGTTACTGCTTGGAGAGCACCTACCGATGAGCTTCCTATCTAGGTAAATGGCCAAGGACTCAAGTCCACTTCTTGGGGAGCCAACAAAGGATGTCTGCAAAGCTGCACCTGCTCTCTGCAGTGAGCCATGATGCCAAGGCCTCTTGCTTCTCTGCCTCATGAGATGCCTGTGGACCCAGCATGCGCTCTCCACTGCTCATGCAAGGCCACTTTGCCCGTGGCTGTTGCTTACCAGACGGCTGTGCATACTACCCGAGGGTAAGCCAAGCGCATTCCTGCTCAGGACCCTGCAGCTCCCCGGACAGCAGCCGACTGGATATCCCACTGTCAGCCGCTCATTACACAGGGCCAAACCCCAGCCCAGAGGAGCCACAGAGCCACGCTGCAGTAAGCATCACTTCACTGCTGGAGCTTGGCTACCTCAGAGGTAATCTTGTCATTAGTTATGCTGACACATAGCCACAGGGGATATCAAAATGCTAGAGGAGGTAGACATAACAGCTCTAAGTCGAGGTTTCACATATCAACAGTTAGACTTGGCCAGCACAGGGGCAGGGGTGGGGGGAGGGGGCTGCTCACGCCTATAATCCTAGCACTTCAGGAGGCCAAGGCGGGAAGGATCGCCTGAGGCCAGGAGTTCTAGACCAGCCTCAGCAAGAACGAGACCCCATCTCTAAAAAAATAGAAAAATTAGCCGGGCATGGTGGGACTGTACCCGCCTGTAGTCCCAGCTACTTGGGAGGCTGAGGCAGGAGGATTGCTTGAGCACAGGAGTTTAAGATCGCAGTGAACTATGATGACAACACTGCACTCTAGCCCAGGAGACACAGCAAGACCCTGTCTCAAATAAAAAAAAAAAAAAAAAAAAAAAAAAAAGTTCTTGCTTTGGGAGGTTTATATAAAGAGGAAAAAAAAAAGAAACAAGAAAGTCAGACTTCACTTCTTTAGGAGTTTTCATTGGGCCCAGAGGCTGTTACTGGCCTTATTGTCTACTTTTTCAGTCTTTCAAGACACATGCTGGCTCACTCCCTTGACTAGATTTCCTACTCATTTATCAGCCACTACACACTGGACTTACTCAGTAGGAAGCTTCAAATTTATGTTTTTAGTAAGGAAAGAAAACTGGCTGGGTGTAAAGTTTCCTAGGAATGGGTCAAGACATCACCTTGGGTATCAGTAAATAGCACTATATACAAACTAAAAAGTGACTCAAACTTGATCCTTTTACATTTGTGTTACACACACACAAATATGTATGATACACATACAAATATGTTTTGAGAGGTCAGGCAAAAGAAACAAAGGATGGGAAACATGACAAAGAAAGTTACACAACACAGAGCCCCACCCCAATCCCTAAAGGCAAAATATCCAATTCCAGGATGGATAGTAACCAATAGAAGTGGTCCAAGGAAAGCACTAAGGAAGAAATATGTGGTCGAAAAGAAGGCAGATTTTGTTTGGTATCTTTTTCAAGTAAAATTTACCACCAGGAGTACAAGTCCATAGATTATGTTTCAAGGCTCATGTTACTGTCATTGGAAAATATATGCAGCCTGGACGCAGTAGCCCACCCCTGCAGTCCCAGCTACTCTAGAGGCTGAGGCAGGAGGATCGCTTGAGCCCAGGAGTTTGAGGTTGCTGTGAGCTAGGCTGACACCAAGGCACTCACTCTAGCCAGGGCAACAGTGAGACTCTGTCTCAAAAAACAAAACAAAACAAAACAAAAGCAAAACAAAACAAACAAAAAACCCCCATTTCCATACTATATATGGTAGTAAGAGTAACTAGGTTCAGCCAGAGCACTAGAAAAACCTAGAAGACAATCTTGACCCCTCTCCCTCCAATTCTGACCATCAGAGCAACTTGTTGCTTCTGCCTTTTCACCATTTCCACTGCCTTCGCCTTAGTTTAGTGAACACTAGTGGCCATTAGACTGTGTCCAGCCTGAAAAAAAAGTATCTTGTTGGGCTACACATTCTTTGATGTAAGGACAAAGGCATCCTCAGAGGCCAGAGATGCTGTGGGGGGGCAGAAAATGCCCCCCAGCAGGCACCTGCAGCCACCGTGGTGGAGCACCCACGCCCAGCCAGCGGCGGCCTCCTCCCCTGCTCAGGCCCTCCCATTCAGGGACAGAAACCTTGCCATTCCCCACTCCAAACCCGGCCAGACGCCTTCATCCCCTTGCAGACTCCCCGCCACATGCCCAGTGGACTGCTTCACAGGTAACAACTGTGCACGGAATATGAGCACTACATACCCAGCCTCAGGTTTTTCAACTTTTGCTGCTCTGGGTTTCTTCTTGGAAGGCCCACGCTTTTTTCGTCCTTTAACGGCTGAAAGGATAGTAGTTAATTTGTACCCTGAACATTGGTACCATCAAGCAACTGACAGAACGGCAAGCCCAGGAGGATCCCCCACAGCCAAGCCCAGAACAGTATGTCTGAACAAGTGTCTGAAGCCTGCATACTGCTGTGTTTGTCATGCTGAACCCTCTCACCTGTGAATCACAGAGCTGCCAGCAGCGTAAGCTGGGCAAGATTCTGTGACAGCCACCAAGCACCATGAAGGGACAGGAGTGTGCCGTTAGAGGCCAGGCAGTATGAGCAAGGGAAGCACATGCAGTTGAAGCATGGCACAGCTCACACGCTTGCTCTGAGCAGTGGCTCACAGCCGAGGCAGCACCTTCACCCTGGGTGCAAGCCAAATCTTTCTTCCTTCGTCTAGGACCCATCCTGCCAATTGCGCTGGCCAGAGATTTGTTTACCAATAGTGTCATTCATTTATTTAAAAAAGTTATTAAAACTCTATTACATGCCAAGCACCGGGCTAGACCCTGAGGGAGATTAAAAGATGAGGAAGAGTTCTCCCATGAAGAGGCTCACAGTCTACGAGGGGGATGGATTCAGGAGCATAGTATAACTGGGACTAGTGCTTTAGTAGAGACAGGCTCTAGAACTTAGGGAACCCAGGGAAGGAGGAGACACTCTGACCTATGGCTTCGGCTTCAGAAAGAAGTGACAATTGGACTGGGTCCTAAGAAAAATGGGATATCCTCAGGACAAAATGCACAGGCAGGAAACACTCCAGGCCTGTGGAACAGAGAACGCTAAGATATGGGAGCATGAGAAATACGTGGGCATTCCTCCCCCGTTCCCAGAACAATCCTTTTGCTGGGATGGCTGCCTCCAGTGGCCATTAGGAAGTTGCTGAAATAGCACAGGCTTTGGCAGGTGGGACAGGCAGACCCGACAAGACAGACAAACTTGGCAGGCTTAGGCACCTTTGGTGGGACAGGCATACTTGGCATGACTGGCTTACCAGGCGGCACACAAATATTTTTGGGTTTTTGCTTCCTTTTCCTCGGTTGTTTCGCCACAGATGTAGGCTTTTTATCAGTTGGCATCTTTCTATCTGAAATCGCTAGGTTAGCCTCAGGATCATTTGGTGGCTGGCTGAGGTTTCCACCAAGATCCTGCTCACCAACATCATCGGATACATTGCGCTGGGACACAGTAGACTCATCCAGCTCTTTCTCATCTGAGGTAGTTTGGCCCTGATCACATGAATCCCCTTCTTTTAGCACAGGATCCTTCAAATCATTGCTGTCAGCATCTTCCTCAATTATTAGAGGCTCTATGATGGTCAGCTCATCGTCAGTATCAAATAACTCCTCCACAGATTCTTCTGAAATGCAAGAGACACAGTCATATACATACCCCCTCTGCCCCCACCTCATATACCAAACTTCAGCAGATTATTGAGCTCAAATTAAATGAGCTGGGAACTGTGACATTTTGAATCACAGTTAAGAATTAGCTGTTTTGGATTGTTTTCTATCTATTTCTTTTTTATTTTAGGAACAGATAAAATAGCAATCAAAGTCCAGTGTCAATTTCCACATCATTCTCTAAGTAACACAATGTAGTTGGCTCAGGGGTTCCCAAATACGGGTCTGCAGACTTGTAGATTTTCACTGGTCCACAGCAAAATAAGAGAAAAAAGAATAGTAAAGTGGTGTTTTTGTCCCCATCAAGTTAAATTTCTGTAATTGGAAGAACTGTCCTGACTAAACTTTTGGTGCTCTTTACTCTATGAAATTATAGAGATAGTAGATGGTAGCTGGATTTTTTTATTTCCTTCATTAGACAGATTAAAAATTGGCAACTCTACGTTGGTCACCAAAATTTCATTGTTTTAAATTAGACCATAAGTGCAAAGCTCTCAGAACCACTGACATAAGAGTGAAGAATTAGGTCCTGACACCAGCACTCTCTGAGAGGCCTTGGGAACATGCAGCACATCACCGCCTGTCTGCACTAAGCATCTTGTCACCTGGAAACAAAGGCCAGCACGTCTGACACCACATGCTCTGTGGAGCCTGTTTGGAACTCAAGGTCTAGGTTTCTATGATTCTGGATGTAAAAAAATCTAAACCATGGCATGGGGAAGACATGAAGATGTATTGATGGTACAAAACCTCTTTATCCTAAAACTGCAGCTTCTGAGTGTCTCATTTGATATTTAGCTATGAAAGAACTTGAAATATGAAATAAGGAAAGAGAAAAGGAGTAGGTGCTCTCATGGTAAAAAGTCCTCCCTTCCTAGAAAATTTAAAGATTGCCCACTTGCAGTGGAAATTTAAAATTTTTTAAAAGTGCAGACACACTGATTACAATATATATATTTAAAAAATGACTGTGACAGTGAGAAAGGTTAGAAGTGAGGTTGGAGTATGTTTTAAAGCTCATCAGATCTTTCATTCTATAGAATTTCCTAAATTCATTACAATCATGAAAGAAATGCCATGTGGAAAACAGCAAAGAAACATACAAAACCAGTCCTATGAGAGCAGCCTCCACTGCTGGGATGGACACCCACAGGCAGAGCCCCGGGGCCAGCAAGGTAAGAGCAGCCTTAGTTGAAAGTTCACCCTCAAAAGAACGTCTCTTCTGGTTCAAGGAGTCAGAACCTGGCGGCCTTCGGTGGTGAACTGGTTTCTGTTCCTGTCACTCCTCCCCTGCCCTCCAGCTGCCTCCTTGAGGTTCCCTTCAGTATTGGAGCAGCTTGTCATGTCAGACCCCCTGTTCAGTACCCGGACCTCTGTCCCACTCAGGCACAGCCACCCAAGCTAGAGAGAGGGAGGGGGAAAGAAAATTGAGGGGACAGGGGGTGAAACAACACGACACTAGGGCTCCAAGCCACCTTTCCTTTCCCTGCTGAGATCCCAGGTTAGCTAGGAAACTGTGGCCAACGATAGCTCTTGGGTAGGGATCTAAGAAGTAGCCAGAGAAAGTACACAGTCATTTTTTATACACTGTCAGCACTGTGTCCCTACTTTTAAAAACTTTTTAAATTTCTTTAAGGACCTCCCATTTTCAGTTGAGTTCAGCTTAGCAAACATTAATTAGGTGCCCAAGTATCACGCTCTACACCTGGTACTGACTGAACAAACATCAGTGAACTACTATCCCTAATGCTTAAGAAGCTTCTAGTCTTCCTGTGTCTCATGTCCACTGAGCAGCTAGGGTCTGAACTGCAAGTAAAGCTCCGAGCCTCACAAAAAAGCCTCTTTGAATCCACAGAGGCAAGGATCTTCTGTGAGAAACAGGCACTAAGAAACACAGGAATCTCTAGAAAATATAAAGGACGTGGCCAACAGCAGACATCAACAGCTTGATGGAGAAAGCAGGGATTTCCCCTGAGGTGTCACTGCCAGCTGGCCCACAACCACCGCCCACCCAAGTGTCCACCAAGCTGGAAGAACGAGTCCATGCCTCCTCCTCCTTTCCTCCTCCTCGTCATTCCCACACATAGAGAAGGAGGGGAAGAGTGGAAGAGGGAGCAGCAGAGCAGCCTGCATACTTCTCAGCCTCAGTTCTCGACTTTGTCCCCTCTGCTCCCCTGGTGTAGTCCTACGCAAGCAAGAACTCTACTGAGGGGGCCGCCTCAGGTCTAAGGCAGAAAGAACAGTGGCGTCTGTGTTAGGAAATTGACCAAGAGGTACAGGGAACCCAGCCATATCCACAGCCAGCACATAGGAGGAAAGAAATGGTGGCGCTTGCTACTAAGTGATTCCGAATAGAAAGTCTGCTGACTCTTATCCTCACACTACTGTGTGTGATGAGGTTTCAGAGCTCAGCTGCTTCTCTGGGAGAGCAGTATACTTGCCATCACTGCTTATTTCAAATAGCCTGGATTTCTTTTCCTTTCGCAAGTATTCACCATCAGATTCCCAGTCAATCGTCTCCAAGCTGAGTGATGAGAGGGGGAAAAACAAAAGAGAAATGTCAGTGCGACAGTCTCCCTGTCACGGCATTTTCAATGAACACGATCACTTGTCAATTTTTTGTCTTTTCCCCACAGTAATTCTGTTCCCCTTCTTTAGAGCTACTCAGTCTTGCCATTATTCCCGCTTTTCCATCTTTTCCATGTTTCTACCGCATCTTTCCATCTGTCTCACTTCTAAAAGAAGGTATCTGTCACGCATTGAGAGTGAAATGGGCTCTGTCAGAGTGCTCACATTCAAATAGTTTGGGTGCGGGGCAGGGGAACTGAGAGGGAAATGTCTAGTTAGAAAATGTCATCACTTTTCTTTATCGAGTTTGAGATCCAGTTGTCTGGGAAGGGCAAAGGGCCACAGACGGAGAGAGGCAGCCTGAGAGCAAGGAGGTTTCTCCTCAGCGCCACTCTCTGCAACCCCAAACCGGCAGGCACCCTCTCTTCAATTGAAAGAGTGCTCTGGCAGGAGTCAAACTCAGTGGTGGCCCTGCACCACTGAGGGTGCCAGTGGTGTGCACCCCCTGGGGTCCTCATTCTCAGCTGGGGCTGGTATTTGGGTCAGAGACTCCAGCAGGATGAAATTTGCCACACTCCTGTATTTTCCAAATAGTGAAACATGGGCATGATATACTTTTCATGATGAGAGAAAAATAATATACTGTTACAGGACTTGGATGCACCTGTTACAGAGATAAATGTTAATCTATTTCCACCATGTTCACCACTTTTAAGCTGCCAAATTGATGGGCCTTTGCTATCCTGTTGACTATGCCATCCTCAAAACTCTCTCTTCTCTTGATTTCTGGAACACAGTTATCTTTTGGGCCTCATCTCACCTTTCCATCTCACTCCTTCTCACTCACTTGCCTCCCTCAAGTCAACCCCAGGGTTCATCCTCAGCCTCTCGATGGCAATCCAATCAATTCCTAAGGATTGGGTTGCCGAGCCCAATATGTCAGCCCAATCCATTATATCCAGCCTGACTTCTAACTTCTAGCTCCACAGTTACAACTTCTTCCCTGGACGTCCTGTGGGCTGGGCCAGTATTTAGTCAGCATGCACAGGCACAGCCTTACCAATTGTTTATTCATGGCATCTGTTCTGACCGGCAGGCATCCATCCTGACGAATCCCTGCCTGTGCTCTATTGGTCGTTAGATGTGTTCAATATCACCCTGTCTACAAGCCCCTCAGTTCCAACATGCCCCAAACAACTCGTCACTGTCCTCCCAAATCCACTCTTCCTATAGTATCCCTTATATAGAAGCCATTTGGGACTGGACCAAGACCTGTGGGCACTTCTTGCAGGCCCCTTAAAACAGATTTTCTTTAAATATTTGTTCAACATCTACCTAGTGGAGGCTGGAAGAAACTAATGTTTCTATTTGGTGATGCTCACGCTACCACATGCATTTGTCAAAATTAATCAAACTGTACACCTAAAAAGGGTGAATTTTATTGTATGTAAAGCAGACCTCAATAAACCTGAATTTAAAAGTATAATTAATAAAACTGATCATCTCCAATTAATGGCTTTATATTATACAATGCCTAACTTGGTTCTAGGATTTCAGCCGACTATAACTGCCAACCTCAAATGACTTTTCACACATTAGTATCAGTATTTTTACATGTTGCAAAAATGCACAACAGAGATAAATCAGAGCACTCTTTGGCTTGATCGGATGAGCAGGAATGACCAATTCACATTGCTGTAGTAATTCAAGGAGTCAACGTGCAAACCATACTTGTCTAGCACCATACTTCAGATATATTACAGTAATTTTTCAGCACCCCCTATAGTTTGGGACCTGGACAACACCCCTTTATCTAGCTCTGCTTAGAGCAGAGGATTCATTAATAGGAATAGCAATAGATAAGGCTGAAAGATAGGTTATGGCCAGACCACAGAGGGCTGTACATACTTGGCTAAACAGCTTGATTTTTAGAGGACAAGCTACTTCAATTGGGGATCAATACGATCAAAGCAGTGCCTTGGGAGATTCATGTGGAACTGGTATACAGACTGGATCAGAGGAGGAGAGGATCAAGGTCAGGAGCCCAGTTAAAAAGGAGTAACAACCGGTAAGGGCTTAGACGAGTGGAGACTGGAAGTAAGGCATGGTTCACAGACATTTTGAAGAAGAAACTGACCAATTTAGAGAATGCGCCAGAGACAAGGAACCTAATATTCTCAACCTGGTTGGAAGGTCAAACACCCATTATGATCCTGCTGAGCACCAGTGTTCACAGAGGAAATGGGATGTTTACTCTTAAATCTTCTTCATCAGAGCATCAGGCTTTTTTCCTTAAAAAAATGTCAAGTTTCGCTAATTCTCCTACTCACCCGATTGGTCTCTTCTGTGCTTCCGTTGTGGTCGCAACTAAACCAGAGAAAGAGAGAGGGCATTAGGAAGCATCTGAAGCACGGTAACATTTGCTTAGCCATGTGTTTAACTCCCTAAAACCAAAGTCCATAAATTGGAGCTGGTTAAAATTTACATCTCCCATGAAAGACAAAGAGGAAATAAAAGTAAGGAGACCCAGACCCAAAAACAGGAACAGGAAGTGAGTTGGAAAAGAAGCCCAGAGAAACTCCTCTGCTCCTGACAGTAGGGAAGTAAACTTCCTTTCCCCAGCCCAGAGAGAGTCCTAGAGGACATGAACCTAGAACCAGCTTAGGCTAAACGTCCCAAATGACATTTCAGTCATCTCTACAAAGACACTTCAAAATGTACATTACTGCTCTGAGCGGACTCTACTTACCGGGCCCACTGTCTTCAGGCTCATTGTCTTTATCGCTGGAATCAAGCGGGAGAATGAAACTGCAAAAGTAAAAGATACTTTTTAAAAGGAAGGCTACCAACATCATAGGCAACCAAACATCACAAATCTCGAGTAAGTGAAGAGAACAACCAATCAGAGTTTCTGAAATACAAAAAGGTTTGCAGGGCTTTAAGCCTTTATCACAATAGTGGCGGTAAAAAAAAAAAAAATTAGAAGCAACAAGCTTCTAAGTAGTCTTTACTGCTGAATCAAAGATAGGGGAAAAATGTCAGCTGAGTACCATTAGCTGTCAGTGAGAAGCATGTTTTCTGCCAAGTGATTTATTTCTATTTAAAGATATGAAAGTGAGTCCTGAGAAAGGGGCCATGGGATAAAGGGCTTGAGGATGAAGAGATTGCAGTTAAAAATCAAAAGGATTAAAATAAAATTTTGTTCTAAGTGTGACCAGATTTTTTTTAAAACGGGGTAAAGGAGCAAGGAGGTCCCCTTTTAGGGCGTTACTGCTTGGAGAGCACCTACCGATGAGCTTCCTATCTAGGTAAATGGCCAAGGACTCAAGTCCACTTCTTGGGGAGCCAACAAAGGATGTCTGCAAAGCTGCACCTGCTCTCTGCAGTGAGCCATGATGCCAGGGCCTCTTGCTTCTCTGCCTCATGAGATGCCTGTGGACCCAGCATGCGCTCTCCACTGCTCATGCAAGGCCACTTTGCCCGTGGCTGTTGCTTACCAGACGGCTGTGCATACTACCCGAGGGTAAGCCAAGCGCATTCCTGCTCAGGACCCTGCAGCTCCCCGGACAGCAGCCGACTGGATATCCCACTGTCAGCCGCTCATTACACAGGGCCAAACCCCAGCCCAGAGGAGCCACAGAGCCACGCTGCAGTAAGCATCACTTCACTGCTGGAGCTTGGCTACCTCAGAGGTAATCTTGTCATTAGTTATGCTGACACATAGCCACAGGGGATATCAAAATGCTAGAGGAGGTAGACATAACAGCTCTAAGTCGAGGTTTCACATATCAACAGTTAGACTTGGCCAGCACAGGGGCAGGGGTGGGGGGAGGGGGCTGCTCACGCCTATAATCCTAGCACTTCAGGAGGCCAAGGCGGGAAGGATCGCCTGAGGCCAGGAGTTCTAGACCAGCCTCAGCAAGAACGAGACCCCATCTCTAAAAAAATAGAAAAATTAGCCGGGCATGGTGGGACTGTACCCGCCTGTAGTCCCAGCTACTTGGGAGGCTGAGGCAGGAGGATTGCTTGAGCACAGGAGTTTAAGATCGCAGTGAACTATGATGACAACACTGCACTCTAGCCCAGGAGACACAGCAAGACCCTGTCTCAAATAAAAAAAAAAAAAAAAAAAAAAAAAAAAAGTTCTTGCTTTGGGAGGTTTATATAAAGAGGAAAAAAAAAAGAAACAAGAAAGTCAGACTTCACTTCTTTAGGAGTTTTCATTGGGCCCAGAGGCTGTTACTGGCCTTATTGTCTACTTTTTCAGTCTTTCAAGACACATGCTGGCTCACTCCCTTGACTAGATTTCCTACTCATTTATCAGCCACTACACACTGGACTTACTCAGTAGGAAGCTTCAAATTTATTTTTTTAGTAAGGAAAGAAAACTGGCTGGGTGTAAAGTTTCCTAGGAATGGGTCAAGACATCACCTTGGGTATCAGTAAATAGCACTATATACAAACTAAAAAGTGACTCAAACTTGATCCTTTTACATTTGTGTTACACACACACAAATATGTATGATACACATACAAATATGTTTTGAGAGGTCAGGCAAAAGAAACAAAGGATGGGAAACATGACAAAGAAAGTTACACAACACAGAGCCCCACCCCAATCCCTAAAGGCAAAATATCCAATTCCAGGATGGATAGTAACCAATAGAAGTGGTCCAAGGAAAGCACTAAGGAAGAAATATGTGGTCGAAAAGAAGGCAGATTTTGTTTGGTATCTTTTTCAAGTAAAATTTACCACCAGGAGTACAAGTCCATAGATTATGTTTCAAGGCTCATGTTACTGTCATTGGAAAATATATGCAGCCTGGACGCAGTAGCCCACCCCTGCAGTCCCAGCTACTCTAGAGGCTGAGGCAGGAGGATCGCTTGAGCCCAGGAGTTTGAGGTTGCTGTGAGCTAGGCTGACACCAAGGCACTCACTCTAGCCAGGGCAACAGTGAGACTCTGTCTCAAAAAACAAAACAAAACAAAACAAAAGCAAAACAAAACAAACAAAAAACCCCCATTTCCATACTATATATGGTAGTAAGAGTAACTAGGTTCAGCCAGAGCACTAGAAAAACCTAGAAGACAATCTTGACCCCTCTCCCTCCAATTCTGACCATCAGAGCAACTTGTTGCTTCTGCCTTTTCACCATTTCCACGGCCTTCGCCTTAGTTTAGTGAACACTAGTGGCCATTAGACTGTGTCCAGCCTGAAAAAAAAGTATCTTGTTGGGCTACACATTCTTTGATGTAAGGACAAAGGCATCCTCAGAGGCCAGAGATGCTGTGGGGGGGCAGAAAATGCCCCCCAGCAGGCACCTGCAGCCACCGTGGTGGAGCACCCACGCCCAGCCAGCGGCGGCCTCCTCCCCTGCTCAGGCCCTCCCATTCAGGGACAGAAACCTTGCCATTCCCCACTCCAAACCCGGCCAGACGCCTTCATCCCCTTGCAGACTCCCCGCCACATGCCCAGTGGACTGCTTCACAGGTAACAACTGTGCACGGAATATGAGCACTACATACCCAGCCTCAGGTTTTTCAACTTTTGCTGCTCTGGGTTTCTTCTTGGAAGGCCCACGCTTTTTTCGTCCTTTAACGGCTGAAAGGATAGTAGTTAATTTGTACCCTGAACATTGGTACCATCAAGCAACTGACAGAACGGCAAGCCCAGGAGGATCCCCCACAGCCAAGCCCAGAACAGTATGTCTGAACAAGTGTCTGAAGCCTGCATACTGCTGTGTTTGTCATGCTGAACCCTCTCACCTGTGAATCACAGAGCTGCCAGCAGCGTAAGCTGGGCAAGATTCTGTGACAGCCACCAAGCACCATGAAGGGACAGGAGTGTGCCGTTAGAGGCCAGGCAGTATGAGCAAGGGAAGCACATGCAGTTGAAGCATGGCACAGCTCACACGCTTGCTCTGAGCAGTGGCTCACAGCCGAGGCAGCACCTTCACCCTGGGTGCAAGCCAAATCTTTCTTCCTTCGTCTAGGACCCATCCTGCCAATTGCGCTGGCCAGAGATTTGTTTACCAATAGTGTCATTCATTTATTTAAAAAAGTTATTAAAACTCTATTACATGCCAAGCACCGGGCTAGACCCTGAGGGAGATTAAAAGATGAGGAAGAGTTCTCCCATGAAGAGGCTCACAGTCTACGAGGGGGATGGATTCAGGAGCATAGTATAACTGGGACTAGTGCTTTAGTAGAGACAGGCTCTAGAACTTAGGGAACCCAGGGAAGGAGGAGACACTCTGACCTATGGCTTCGGCTTCAGAAAGAAGTGACAATTGGACTGGGTCCTAAGAAAAATGGGATATCCTCAGGACAAAATGCACAGGCAGGAAACACTCCAGGCCTGTGGAACAGAGAACGCTAAGATACGGGAGCATGAGAAATACGTGGGCATTCCTCCCCCGTTCCCAGAACAATCCTTTTGCTGGGATGGCTGCCTCCAGTGGCCATTAGGAAGTTGCTGAAATAGCACAGGCTTTGGCAGGTGGGACAGGCAGACCCGACAAGACAGACAAACTTGGCAGGCTTAGGCACCTTTGGTGGGACAGGCATACTTGGCATGACTGGCTTACCAGGCGGCACACAAATATTTTTGGGTTTTTGCTTCCTTTTCCTCGGTTGTTTCGCCACAGATGTAGGCTTTTTATCAGTTGGCATCTTTCTATCTGAAATCGCTAGGTTAGCCTCAGGATCATTTGGTGGCTGGCTGAGGTTTCCACCAAGATCCTGCTCACCAACATCATCGGATACATTGCGCTGGGACACAGTAGACTCATCCAGCTCTTTCTCATCTGAGGTAGTTTGGCCCTGATCACATGAATCCCCTTCTTTTAGCACAGGATCCTTCAAATCATTGCTGTCAGCATCTTCCTCAATTATTAGAGGCTCTATGATGGTCAGCTCATCGTCAGTATCAAATAACTCCTCCACAGATTCTTCTGAAATGCAAGAGACACAGTCATATACATACCCCCTCTGCCCCCACCTCATATACCAAACTTCAGCAGATTATTGAGCTCAAATTAAATGAGCTGGGAACTGTGACATTTTGAATCACAGTTAAGAATTAGCTGTTTTGGATTGTTTTCTATCTATTTCTTTTTTATTTTAGGAACAGATAAAATAGCAATCAAAGTCCAGTGTCAATTTCCACATCATTCTCTAAGTAACACAATGTAGTTGGCTCAGGGGTTCCCAAATACGGGTCTGCAGACTTGTAGATTTTCACTGGTCCACAGCAAAATAAGAGAAAAAAGAATAGTAAAGTGGTGTTTTTGTCCCCATCAAGTTAAATTTCTGTAATTGGAAGAACTGTCCTGACTAAACTTTTGGTGCTCTTTACTCTATGAAATTATAGAGATAGTAGATGGTAGCTGGATTTTTTTATTTCCTTCATTAGACAGATTAAAAATTGGCAACTCTACGTTGGTCACCAAAATTTCATTGTTTTAAATTAGACCATAAGTGCAAAGCTCTCAGAACCACTGACATAAGAGTGAAGAATTAGGTCCTGACACCAGCACTCTCTGAGAGGCCTTGGGAACATGCAGCACATCACCGCCTGTCTGCACTAAGCATCTTGTCACCTGGAAACAAAGGCCAGCACGTCTGACACCACATGCTCTGTGGAGCCTGTTTGGAACTCAAGGTCTAGGTTTCTATGATTCTGGATGTAAAAAAATCTAAACCATGGCATGGGGAAGACATGAAGATGTATTGATGGTACAAAACCTCTTTATCCTAAAACTGCAGCTTCTGAGTGTCTCATTTGATATTTAGCTATGAAAGAACTTGAAATATGAAATAAGGAAAGAGAAAAGGAGTAGGTGCTCTCATGGTAAAAAGTCCTCCCTTCCTAGAAAATTTAAAGATTGCCCACTTGCAGTGGAAATTTAAAATTTTTTAAAAGTGCAGACACACTGATTACAATATATATATTTAAAAAATGACTGTGACAGTGAGAAAGGTTAGAAGTGAGGTTGGAGTATGTTTTAAAGCTCATCAGATCTTTCATTCTATAGAATTTCCTAAATTCATTACAATCATGAAAGAAATGCCATGTGGAAAACAGCAAAGAAACATACAAAACCAGTCCTATGAGAGCAGCCTCCACTGCTGGGATGGACACCCACAGGCAGAGCCCCGGGGCCAGCAAGGTAAGAGCAGCCTTAGTTGAAAGTTCACCCTCAAAAGAACGTCTCTTCTGGTTCAAGGAGTCAGAACCTGGCGGCCTTCGGTGGTGAACTGGTTTCTGTTCCTGTCACTCCTCCCCTGCCCTCCAGCTGCCTCCTTGAGGTTCCCTTCAGTATTGGAGCAGCTTGTCATGTCAGACCCCCTGTTCAGTACCCGGACCTCTGTCCCACTCAGGCACAGCCACCCAAGCTAGAGAGAGGGAGGGGGAAAGAAAATTGAGGGGACAGGGGGTGAAACAACACGACACTAGGGCTCCAAGCCACCTTTCCTTTCCCTGCTGAGATCCCAGGTTAGCTAGGAAACTGTGGCCAACGATAGCTCTTGGGTAGGGATCTAAGAAGTAGCCAGAGAAAGTACACAGTCATTTTTTATACACTGTCAGCACTGTGTCCCTACTTTTAAAAACTTTTTAAATTTCTTTAAGGACCTCCCATTTTCAGTTGAGTTCAGCTTAGCAAACATTAATTAGGTGCCCAAGTATCACGCTCTACACCTGGTACTGACTGAACAAACATCAGTGAACTACTATCCCTAATGCTTAAGAAGCTTCTAGTCTTCCTGTGTCTCATGTCCACTGAGCAGCTAGGGTCTGAACTGCAAGTAAAGCTCCGAGCCTCACAAAAAAGCCTCTTTGAATCCACAGAGGCAAGGATCTTCTGTGAGAAACAGGCTCTAAGAAACACAGGAATCTCTAGAAAATATAAAGGACGTGGCCAACAGCAGACATCAACAGCTTGATGGAGAAAGCAGGGATTTCCCCTGAGGTGTCACTGCCAGCTGGCCCACAACCACCGCCCACCCAAGTGTCCACCAAGCTGGAAGAACGAGTCCATGCCTCCTCCTCCTTTCCTCCTCCTCGTCATTCCCACACATAGAGAAGGAGGGGAAGAGTGGAAGAGGGAGCAGCAGAGCAGCCTGCATACTTCTCAGCCTCAGTTCTCGACTTTGTCCCCTCTGCTCCCCTGGTGTAGTCCTACGCAAGCAAGAACTCTACTGAGGGGGCCGCCTCAGGTCTAAGGCAGAAAGAACAGTGGCGTCTGTGTTAGGAAATTGACCAAGAGGTACAGGGAACCCAGCCATATCCACAGCCAGCACATAGGAGGAAAGAAATGGTGGCGCTTGCTACTAAGTGATTCCGAATAGAAAGTCTGCTGACTCTTATCCTCACACTACTGTGTGTGATGAGGTTTCAGAGCTCAGCTGCTTCTCTGGGAGAGCAGTATACTTGCCATCACTGCTTATTTCAAATAGCCTGGATTTCTTTTCCTTTCGCAAGTATTCACCATCAGATTCCCAGTCAATCGTCTCCAAGCTGAGTGATGAGAGGGGGAAAAACAAAAGAGAAATGTCAGTGCGACAGTCTCCCTGTCACGGCATTTTCAATGAACACGATCACTTGTCAATTTTTTGTCTTTTCCCCACAGTAATTCTGTTCCCCTTCTTTAGAGCTACTCAGTCTTGCCATTATTCCCGCTTTTCCATCTTTTCCATGTTTCTACCGCATCTTTCCATCTGTCTCACTTCTAAAAGAAGGTATCTGTCACGCATTGAGAGTGAAATGGGCTCTGTCAGAGTGCTCACATTCAAATAGTTTGGGTGCGGGGCAGGGGAACTGAGAGGGAAATGTCTAGTTAGAAAATGTCATCACTTTTCTTTATCGAGTTTGAGATCCAGTTGTCTGGGAAGGGCAAAGGGCCACAGACGGAGAGAGGCAGCCTGAGAGCAAGGAGGTTTCTCCTCAGCGCCACTCTCTGCAACCCCAAACCGGCAGGCACCCTCTCTTCAATTGAAAGAGTGCTCTGGCAGGAGTCAAACTCAGTGGTGGCCCTGCACCACTGAGGGTGCCAGTGGTGTGCACCCCCTGGGGTCCTCATTCTCAGCTGGGGCTGGTATTTGGGTCAGAGACTCCAGCAGGATGAAATTTGCCACACTCCTGTATTTTCCAAATAGTGAAACATGGGCATGATATACTTTTCATGATGAGAGAAAAATAATATACTGTTACAGGACTTGGATGCACCTGTTACAGAGATAAATGTTAATCTATTTCCACCATGTTCACCACTTTTAAGCTGCCAAATTGATGGGCCTTTGCTATCCTGTTGACTATTCCATCCTCAAAACTCTCTCTTCTCTTGATTTCTGGAACACAGTTATCTTTTGGGCCTCATCTCACCTTTCCATCTCACTCCTTCTCACTCACTTGCCTCCCTCAAGTCAACCCCAGGGTTCATCCTCAGCCTCTCGATGGCAATCCAATCAATTCCTAAGGATTGGGTTGCCGAGCCCAATATGTCAGCCCAATCCATTATATCCAGCCTGACTTCTAACTTCTAGCTCCACAGTTACAACTTCTTCCCTGGACGTCCTGTGGGCTGGGCCAGTATTTAGTCAGCATGCACAGGCACAGCCTTACCAATTGTTTATTCATGGCATCTGTTCTGACCGGCAGGCATCCATCCTGACGAATCCCTGCCTGTGCTCTATTGGTCGTTAGATGTGTTCAATATCACCCTGTCTACAAGCCCCTCAGTTCCAACATGCCCCAAACAACTCGTCACTGTCCTCCCAAATCCACTCTTCCTATAGTATCCCTTATATAGAAGCCATTTGGGACTGGACCAAGACCTGTGGGCACTTCTTGCAGGCCCCTTAAAACAGATTTTCTTTAAATATTTGTTCAACATCTACCTAGTGGAGGCTGGAAGAAACTAATGTTTCTATTTGGTGATGCTCACGCTACCACATGCATTTGTCAAAATTAATCAAACTGTACACCTAAAAAGGGTGAATTTTATTGTATGTAAAGCAGACCTCAATAAACCTGAATTTAAAAGTATAATTAATAAAACTGATCATCTCCAATTAATGGCTTTATATTATACAATGCCTAACTTGGTTCTAGGATTTCAGCCGACTATAACTGCCAACCTCAAATGACTTTTCACACATTAGTATCAGTATTTTTACATGTTGCAAAAATGCACAACAGAGATAAATCAGAGCACTCTTTGGCTTGATGGGATGAGCAGGAATGACCAATTCACATTGCTGTAGTAATTCAAGGAGTCAACGTGCAAACCATACTTGTCTAGCACCATACTTCAGATATATTACAGTAATTTTTCAGCACCCCCTATAGTTTGGGACCTGGACAACACCCCTTTATCTAGCTCTGCTTAGAGCAGAGGATTCATTAATAGGAATAGCAGTAGATAAGGCTGAAAGATAGGTTATGGCCAGACCACAGAGGGCTGTACATACTGGGGGCTAAACAGCTTGATTTTTAGAGGACAAGCTACTTCAATTGGGGATCAATACGATCAAAGCAGTGCCTTGGGAGATTCATGTGGAACTGGTATACAGACTGGATCAGAGGAGGAGAGGATCAAGGTCAGGAGCCCAGTTAAAAAGGAGTAACAACCGGTAAGGGCTTAGACGAGTGGAGACTGGAAGTAAGGCATGGTTCACAGACATTTTGAAGAAGAAACTGACCAATTTAGAGAATGCGCCAGAGACAAGGAACCTAATATTCTCAACCTGGTTGGAAGGTCAAACACCCATTATGATCCTGCTGAGCACCAGTGTTCACAGAGGAAATGGGATGTTTACTCTTAAATCTTCTTCATCAGAGCATCAGGCTTTTTTCCTTAAAAAAATGTCAAGTTTCGCTAATTCTCCTACTCACCCGATTGGTCTCTTCTGTGCTTCCGTTGTGGTCGCAACTAAACCAGAGAAAGAGAGAGGGCATTAGGAAGCATCTAAAGCACGGTAACATTTGCTTAGCCATGTGTTTAACTCCCTAAAACCAAAGTCCATAAATTGGAGCTGGTTAAAATTTACATCTCCCATGAAAGATAAAGAGGAAATAAAAGTAAGGAGACCCAGACCCAAAAACAGGAACAGGAAGTGAGTTGGAAAAGAAGCCCAGAGAAACTCCTCTGCTCCTGACAGTAGGGAAGTAAACTTCCTTTCCCCAGCCCAGAGAGAGTCCTAGAGGAGATGAACCTAGGACCAGCTTAGGCTAAACGTCCCAAATGACATTTCAGTCATCTCTACAAAGACACTTCAAAATGTACATTACTGCTCTGAGTGCACTCTACTTACCGGGCCCACTGTCTTCATCAGGCTCATTGTCTTTATCGCTGGAATCAAGCGGGAGAATGAAACTGCAAAAATAAAAGATACTTTTTAAAAGCAAGGCTACCAACATCATAGGCAACCAAATATCACAAATCTCGAGTAAGTGAAGAGAACAACCAATCAGAGTTTCTGAAATACAAAAAGGTTTGCAGGGCTTTAAGCCTTTATCACAATAGTGGAGGTAAAAAAAAAAAAATTAGAAGCAACAAGCTGCTAAGTAGTCTTTACTGCTGAATCAAAGATAGGGGAAAAATGTCAGCTGAGTACCATTAGCTGTCAGTGAGAAGCATGTTTTCTGCCAAGTGATTTATTTCTATTTAAAGATATGAAAGTCAGTCCTGAGAAAGGGGCCATGGGATAAAGGGCTTGAGGATGAAGAGATTGCAGTTAAAAATCAAAAGGATTAAAATAAAATTTTGTTCTAAGTGTGACCAGATTTTTTTTAAAAAGGGGTAAAGGAGCAAGGAGGTCCCCTTTTAGGGCGTTACTGCTTGGAGAGCACCTACCGATGAGCTTCCTATCTAGGTAAATGGCCAAGGACTCAAGTCCACTTCTTGGGGAGCCAACAAAGGATGTCTGCAAAGCTGCACCTGCTCTCTGCAGTGAGCCATGATGCCGGGGCCTCTTGCTTCTCTGCCTCATGAGATGCCTGTGGACCCAGCATGCGCTCTCCACTGCTCATGCAAGGCCACTTTGCCCGTGGCTGTTGCTTACCAGACGGCTGTGCATACTACCCGAGGGTAAGCCAAGCGCATTCCTGCTCAGGACCCTGCAGCTCCCCGGACAGCAGCCGACTGGATATCCCACTGTCAGCCGCTCATTACACAGGGCCAAACCCCAGCCCAGAGGAGCCACAGAGCCACGCTGCAGTAAGCATCACTTCACTGCTGGAGCTTGGCTACCTCAGAGGTAATCTTGTCATTAGTTATGCTGACACATAGCCACAGGGGATATCAAAATGCTAGAGGAGGTAGACATAACAGCTCTAAGTCGAGGTTTCACATATCAACAGTTAGACTTGGCCAGCACAGGGGCAGGGGTGGGGGGAGGGGGCTGCTCACGCCTATAATCCTAGCACTTCAGGAGGCCAAGGCGGGAAGGATCGCCTGAGGCCAGGAGTTCTAGACCAGCCTCAGCAAGAACGAGACCCCATCTCTAAAAAAATAGAAAAATTAGCCGGGCATGGTGGGACTGTACCCGCCTGTAGTCCCAGCTACTTGGGAGGCTGAGGCAGGAGGATTGCTTGAGCACAGGAGTTTAAGATCGCAGTGAACTATGATGACAACACTGCACTCTAGCCCAGGAGACACAGCAAGACCCTGTCTCAAATAAAAAAAAAAAAAAAAAAAAAAAAAAGTTCTTGCTTTGGGAGGTTTATATAAAGAGGAAAAAAAAAAGAAACAAGAAAGTCAGACTTCACTTCTTTAGGAGTTTTCATTGGGCCCAGAGGCTGTTACTGGCCTTATTGTCTACTTTTTCAGTCTTTCAAGACACATGCTGGCTCACTCCCTTGACTAGATTTCCTACTCATTTATCAGCCACTACACACTGGACTTACTCAGTAGGAAGCTTCAAATTTATTTTTTTAGTAAGGAAAGAAAACTGGCTGGGTGTAAAGTTTCCTAGGAATGGGTCAAGACATCACCTTGGGTATCAGTAAATAGCACTATATACAAACTAAAAAGTGACTCAAACTTGATCCTTTTACATTTGTGTTACACACACACAAATATGTATGATACACATACAAATATGTTTTGAGAGGTCAGGCAAAAGGAACAAAGGATGGGAAACATGACAAAGAAAGTTGCACAACAGAGAGCCCCACCCCAATCTCTAAAGGCAAAATATCCAGTTCCGGGATGGATAGTAACCAATAGAAGTGGTCCAAGGAAAGCACTAAGGAAGAAATATGTGGTCGAAAAGAAGAAAGACTTTGTTTGGTATCTTTTTCAAGTAAAATTTACCACCAGGAGTACAAGTCCGTAGATTCTGTTTCAAGGCTCATGTTACTGTCACTGGAAAATATATGCAGCCTGGGCGCAGTAGCCCACCCCTGCAGTCCCAGCTACTCTAGAGGCTGAGGCAGGAGGATCGCTTGAGCCCAGGAGTTTGAGGTTGCTGTGAGCTAGGCTGACACCAAGGCACTCACTCTAGCCCGGGCAACAGTGAGACTCTGTCTCAGAAAACAAAACAAAACAAAACAAAAGCAAAACAAAACAAACAAAAAAAACCCCATTTCCATACTATATATGGTAGTAAGAGTAACTAGGTTCAGCCAGAGCACTAGAAAAGCCTAGAAGACAATCTTGACCCCTCTCCCTCCAATTCTGACCATCAGAGCAACTTGTTGCTTCTGCCTTTTCACCATTTCCACGGCCTTCGCCTTAGTTTAGTGTACACTAGTGGCCATAAGACTGTGTCCAGCCTGAAAAAAAAGTATCTTGTTGGGCTACACATTCTTTGATGTAAGGACAAAGGCATCCTCAGAGGCCAGAGATCCTGTGGGGGGGGCAGAAAATGCCCCCCACCAGGCACCTGCAGCCACCGGGTGGAGCACCCACGCCCAGCCAGCGGCGGCCTCCTCCCCTGCTCAGGCCCTCCCATTCAGGGACAGAAACCTTGCCATTCCCCACTCCAAACCCGGCCAGACTCCTTCATCCCCTTGCAGACTCCCCGCCACATGCCCAGTGGACTGTTTCACAGGTAACAACTGTGCACGGAATATGAGCACTACATACCCAGCCTCAGGTTTTTCAACTTTTGCTGCTCTGGGTTTCTTCTTGGAAGGCCCACGCTTTTTTCGTCCTTTAACGGCTGAAAGGATAGTAGTTAATTTGTACCCTGAAAATTGGTACCATCAAGCAACTGACAGAACGGCAAGCCCAGGAGGATCTCCCACAGCCAAGCCCAGAGCAGTATGTCTGAACAAGTGTCTGAAGCCTGCATACTGCTGTGTTTGTCATGCTGAACCCTCTCACCTGTGAATCACAGAGCTGCCAGCAGCGTAAGCTGGGCAAGATTCTGTCACAGCCACCAAGCACCATGAAGGTGGGCAAGATTCTGTCACAGCCACCAAGCACCATGAAGGGACGGGAGTGTGCCGTTAGAGGCCAGGCAGTATGAGCAAGGGAAGCACATGCAGTTGAAGCATGGCACAGCTCACACGCTTGCTCTGAGCAGTGGCTCACAGCCGAGGCAGCACCTTCACCCTGGGTGCAAGCCAAATCTTTCTTCCTTCGTCTAGGACCCATCCTGCCAGTTGCACTAGCCAGATATTTATTAACCAATAGTGTCATTCATTTATTTAAAAAAGTTATTAAAACTCTATTACATGCCAAGCACCGGGCTAGACCCTGAGGGAGATTAAAAGATGAGGAAGAGTTCTCCCATGAAGAGGTTCACAGTCTACGAGGGGGACGGATTCAGCAGCATAGTATAACTGGGACTAGTGCTTTAGTAGAGACAGGCTCTAGAACTTAGGGAACCCAGGGAGGGAGGAGACACTCTGACCTATGGCTTCGGCTTCAGAAGGAAGTGACAATTGGACTGGGTCCTAAGAAAAATGGGATATCCTCAGGACAAAATGCACAGGCAGGAAACACTCCAGGCCTGTGGAACAGAGAACGCTAAGATACGGGAGCATGAGAAATACGTGGGCATTCCTCCCCCGTTCCCAGAACAATCCTTTTGCTGGGATGGCTGCCTCCAGTGGCCATTAGGAAGTTGCTGAAATAGCACAGGCTTTGGCAGGTGGGACAGGCAGACCCGACAAGACAGACAAACTTGGCAGGCTTAGGCACCTTTGGAGGGACAGGCATACTTGGCATGACTGGCTTACCAGGCGGCACACAAATATTTTTGGGTTTTTGCTTCCTTTTCCTCGGTTGTTTCGCCACAGATGTAGGCTTTTTATCAGTTGGCATCTTTCTATCTGAAATCGCTAGGTTAGCCTCAGGATCATTTGGTGGCTGGCTGAGGTTTCCACCAAGATCCTGCTCACCAACAACATCGGATACATTGCGCTGGGACACAGTAGACTCATCCAGCTCTTTCTCATCTGAGGTAGTTTGACCCTGATCACATGAATCCCCTTCTTTTAGCACAGGATCCTTCGAATCATTGCTGTCAGCCTCTTCCTCAAGTACTGGAGGCTCCGTGATGGTCGGCTCATTGTCAATATCAAATAACTCCTCCACAGACTCTTCTGAAATGCAAGGGACACAGTCATATACATACCCCCTCTACCCCCACCTCATATACCAAACTTCAGCAGATTATTGAGCTCAAATTAAATGAGCTGGGAACTGTGACATTTTGAATCACAGTTAAGAATTAGCTGTTTTGGTTTGTTTTCTATCTATTTCTTTTTTATTTTAGGAACAGATAAAATAGCAATCAAAGTCCAGTGTCAATTTCCACATCATTCTCTAAGTAACACAATGTAGTTGGCTCAGGGGTTCCCAAATACGGGTCTGCAGACTTGTAGATTTTCACTGGTCCACAGCAAAATAAGAGAAAAAAGAATAGTAAAGTGGTGTTTTTGTCCCCATCAAGTTAAATTTCTGTAATTGGAAGAACTGTCCTGACTAAACTTTTGGTGCTCTTTACTCTATGAAATTATGGAGATAGTAGATGGTAGCTGGATTTTTTTATTTCCTTCATTAGACAGATTAAAAATTGGCAACTCTACGTTGGTCACCAAAATTTCATTGTTTTAAATTAGACCATAAGTGCAAAGCTCTCAGAACCACTGACATAAGAGTGAGGAATTAGGTCCTGACACCAGCACTCTCTGAGAGGCCTTGGGAACATGCAGAACATCACCGCCTGTCTGCACTAAGCATCTTGTCACCTGGAAACAAAGGCCAGCACGTCTGACACCACATGCTCTGTGGAGCCTGTTTGGAACTCAAGGTCTAGGTTTCTATGATTCTGGATGTAAAAAAATCTAAACCATGGCATGGGGAAGACATGAAGATATATTGATGGTACAAAACCTCTTTATCCTAAAACTGCAGCTTCTGAGTGTCTCATTTGATATTTAGCTATGAAAGAACTTCAAATATGAAATAAGGAAAGAGAAAAGGAGTAGGTGCTCTCATGGTAAAAAGTCCTCCCTTCCTAGAAAATTTAAAGATTGCCCACTTGCAGTGGAAATTTAAAATTTTTTAATAGTGCAGACACACTGATTACAATATATATATTTAAAAAATGACTGTGACAGTGAGAAAGGTTAGAAGTGAGGTTGGAGTATGTTTTAAAGCTCATCAGATCTTTCATTCTATAGAATTTCCTAAATTCATTACAATCATGAAAGAAATGCAATGTGGAAAACAGCAAAGAAACATACAAAACCAGTCCTATGAGAGCAGCCTCCACTGCTGGGATGGACACCCACAGGCAGAGCCCCGGGGCCAGCAAGGTAAGAGCAGCCTTAGTTGAAAGTTCACCCTCAAAAGAACGTCTCTTCTGGTTCAAGGAGTCAGAACCTGGCGGCCTTCGGTGGTGAACTGGTTTCTGTTCCTGTCACTCCTCCCCTGCCCTCCAGCTGCCTCCTTGAGGTTCCCTTCAGTATTGGAGCAGCTTGTCATGTCAGACCCCCTGTTCAGTACCCGGACCTCTGTCCCACTCAGGCACAGCCACCCAAGCTAGAGAGAGGGAGGGGGAAAGAAAATTGAGGGGACAGGGGGTGAAACAACACGACACTAGGGCTCCAAGCCACCTTTCCTTTCCCTGCTGAGATCCCAGGTTAGCTAGGAAACTGTGGCCAACGATAGCTCTTGGGTAGGGATCTAAGAAGTAGCCAGAGAAAGTACACAGTCATTTTTTATACACTGTCAGCACTGTGTCCCTACTTTTAAAAACTTTTTAAATTTCTTTAAGGACCTCCCATTTTCAGTTGAGTTCAGCTTAGCAAGCATTAATTAGGTGCCCAAGTATCACGCTCTACACCTGGTACTGACTGAACAAACATCAGTGAACTACTATCCCTAATGCTTAAGAAGCTTCTAGTCTTCCTGTGTCTCATGTCCACTGAGCAGCTAGGGTCTGAACTGCAAGTAAAGCTCCGAGCCTCACAAAAAAGCCTCTTTGAATCCACAGAGGCAAGGATCTTCTGTGAGAAACAGGCTCTAAGAAACACAGGAATCTCTAGAAAATATAAAGGACGTGGCCAACAGCAGACATCAACAGCTTGATGGAGAAAGCAGGGATTTCCCCTGACGTGTCACTGCCAGCTGGCCCACAACCACCGCCCACCCAAGTGTCCACCAAGCTGGAAGAACGAGTCCATGCCTCCTCCTCCTTTCCTCCTCCTCGTCATTCCCACACATAGAGAAGGAGGGGAAGAGTGGAAGAGGGAGCAGCAGAGCAGCCTGCATACTTCTCAGCCTCAGTTCTCGACTTTGTCCCCTCTGCTCCCCTGGTGTAGTCCTAGGCAAGCAAGAACTCTACTGAGGGGGCCGCCTCAGGTCTAAGGCAGAAAGAACAGTGGCGTCTGTGTTAGGAAATTGACCAAGAGGTACAGGGAACCCAGCCATATCCACAGCCAGCACATAGAAGGAAAGAAATGGTAGCGCTTGCTACTAAGTGATTCCGAATAGAAAGTCTGCTGACTCTTATCCTCACACTACTGTGTGTGATGAGGTTTCAGAGCTCAGCTGCTTCTCTGGGAGAGCAGTATACTTGCCATCACTGCTTATTTCAAATAGCCTGGATTTCTTTTCCTTTCGCAAGTATTCACCATCAGATTCCCAGTCAATCGTCTCCAAGCTGAGTGATGAGAGGGGGAAAAACAAAAGAGAAATGTCAGTGCGACAGTCTCCCTGTCACGGCATTTTCAATGAACACGATCACTTGTCAATTTTTTGTCTTTACCCCACAGTAATTCTGTTCCCCTTCTTTAGAGCTACTCAGTCTTGCCATTATTCCCGCTTTTCCATCTTTTCCATGTTTCTACCGCATCTTTCCATCTGTCTCACTTCTAAAAGAAGGTATCTGTCACGCATTGAGAGTGAAATGGGCTCTGTCAGAGTGCTCACATTCAAATAGTTTGGGTGCGGGGCAGGGGAACTGAGAGGGAAATGTCTAGTTAGAAAATGTCATCACTTTTCTTTATCGAGTTTGAGATCCAGTTGTCTGGGAAGGGCAAAGGGCCACAGACGGAGAGAGGCAGCCTGAGAGCAAGGAGGTTTCTCCTCAGCGCCACTCTCTGCAACCCCAAACCGGCAGGCACCCTCTCTTCAATTGAAAGAGTGCTCTGGCAGGAGTCAAACTCAGTGGTGGCCCTGCACCACTGAGGGTGCCAGTGGTGTGCACCCCCTGGGGTCCTCATTCTCAGCTGGGGCTGGTATTTGGGTCAGAGACTCCAGCAGGATGAAATTTGCCACACTCCTGTATTTTCCAAATAGTGAAACATGGGCATGATATACTTTTCATGATGAGAGAAAAATAATATACTGTTACAGGACTTGGATGCACCTGTTACAGAGATAAATGTTAATCTATTTCCACCATGTTCACCACTTTTAAGCTGCCAAATTGATGGGCCTTTGCTATCCTGTTGACTATTCCATCCTCAAAACTCTCTCTTCTCTTGATTTCTGGAACACAGTTATCTTTTGGGCCTCATCTCACCTTTCCATCTCACTCCTTCTCACTCACTTGCCTCCCTCAAGTCAACCCCAGGGTTCATCCTCAGCCTCTCGATGGCAATCCAATCAATTCCTAAGGATTGGGTTGCCGAGCCCAATATGTCAGCCCAATCCATTATATCCAGCCTGACTTCTAACTTCTAGCTCCACAGTTACAACTTCTTCCCTGGACGTCCTGTGGGCTGGGCCAGTATTTAGTCAGCATGCACAGGCACAGCCTTACCAATTGTTTATTCATGGCATCTGTTCTGACCGGCAGGCATCCATCCTGACGAATCCCTGCCTGTGCTCTATTGGTCGTTAGATGTGTTCAATATCACCCTGTCTACAAGCCCCTCAGTTCCAACATGCCCCAAACAACTCGTCACTGTCCTCCCAAATCCACTCTTCCTATAGTATCCCTTATATAGAAGCCATTTGGGACTGGACCAAGACCTGTGGGCACTTCTTGCAGGCCCCTTAAAACAGATTTTCTTTAAATATTTGTTCAACATCTACCTAGTGGAGGCTGGAAGAAACTAATGTTTCTATTTGGTGATGCTCACGCTACCACATGCATTTGTC
Source organism: Eulemur rufifrons (assembly GCF_041146395.1). Taxonomy (NCBI): domain Eukaryota; kingdom Metazoa; phylum Chordata; class Mammalia; order Primates; family Lemuridae; genus Eulemur; species Eulemur rufifrons. The sequence goes on from NC_091012.1 coordinate 90,864,769, forward strand.
AAAATTAATCAAACTGTACACCTAAAAAGGGTGAATTTTATTGTATGTAAAGCAGACCTCAATAAACCTGAATTTAAAAGTATAATTAATAAAACTGATCATCTCCAATTAATGGCTTTATATTATACAATGCCTAACTTGGTTCTAGGATTTCAGCCGACTATAACTGCCAACCTCAAATGACTTTTCACACATTAGTATCAGTATTTTTACATGTTGCAAAAATGCACAACAGAGATAAATCAGAGCACTCTTTGGCTTGATGGGATGAGCAGGAATGACCAATTCACATTGCTGTAGTAATTCAAGGAGTCAGCGTGCAAACCATACTTGTCTAGCACCATACTTCAGATATATTACAGTAATTTTTCAGCACCCCCTATAGTTTGGGACCTGGACAACACCCCTTTATCTAGCTCTGCTTAGAGCAGAGGATTCATTAATAGGAATAGCAGTAGATAAGGCTGAAAGATAGGTTATGGCCAGACCACAGAGGGCTGTACATACTGGGGGCTAAACAGCTTGATTTTTAGAGGACAAGCTACTTCAATTGGGGATCAATACGATCAAAGCAGTGCCTTGGGAGATTCATGTGGAACTGGTATACAGACTGGATCAGAGGAGGAGAGGATCAAGGTCAGGAGCCCAGTTAAAAAGGAGTAACAACCGGTAAGGGCTTAGACGAGTGGAGACTGGAAGTAAGGCATGGTTCACAGACATTTTGAAGAAGAAACTGACCAATTTAGAGAATGCGCCAGAGACAAGGAACCTAATATTCTCAACCTGGTTGGAAGGTCAAACACCCATTATGATCCTGCTGAGCACCAGTGTTCACAGAGGAAATGGGATGTTTACTCTTAAATCTTCTTCATCAGAGCATCAGGCTTTTTTCCTTAAAAAAATGTCAAGTTTCGCTAATTCTCCTACTCACCCGATTGGTCTCTTCTGTGCTTCCGTTGTGGTCGCAACTAAACCAGAGAAAGAGAGAGGGCATTAGGAAGCATCTGAAGCACGGTAACATTTGCTTAGCCATGTGTTTAACTCCCTAAAACCAAAGTCCATAAATTGGAGCTGGTTAAAATTTACATCTCCCATGAAAGACAAAGAGGAAATAAAAGTAAGGAGACCCAGACCCAAAAACAGGAACAGGAAGTGAGTTGGAAAAGAAGCCCAGAGAAACTCCTCTGCTCCTGACAGTAGGGAAGTAAACTTCCTTTCCCCAGCCCAGAGAGAGTCCTAGAGGACATGAACCTAGGACCAGCTTAGGCTAAACGTCCCAAATGACATTTCAGTCATCTCTACAAAGACACTTCAAAATGTACATTACTGCTCTGAGCGGACTCTACTTACCGGGCCCACTGTCTTCATCAGGCTCATTGTCTTTATCGCTGGAATCAAGCGGGAGAATGAAACTGCAAAAATAAAAGATACTTTTTAAAAGGAAGGCTACCAACATCATAGGCAACCAAACATCACAAATCTCGAGTAAGTGAAGAGAACAACCAATCAGAGTTTCTGAAATACAAAAAGGTTTGCAGGGCTTTAAGCCTTTATCACAATAGTGGAGGTAAAAAAAAAAAAATTAGAAGCAACAAGCTGCTAAGTAGTCTTTACTGCTGAATCAAAGATAGGGGAAGAATGTTAGCTGAGTACCATTAGCTGTCAGTGAGAAGCATGTTTTCTGCCAAGTGATTTATTTCTATTTAAAGATATGAAAGTGAGTCCTGAGAAAGGGGCCATGGGATAAAGGGCTTGAGAATCAAGAGATTGCAGTTAAAAATCAAAAGGATTAAAATAAAATTTTCCTCTAAGTGTGACCAGATTTTTTTTAAAAGGGGGTAAAGGAGCAAGGAGGTCCCCTTTTAGGGCGTTACTGCTTGGAGAGCACCTACCGATGAGCTTCCTATCTAGGTAAATGGCCAAGGACTCAAGTCCACTTCTTGGGGAGCCAACAAAGGATGTCTGCAAAGATGCACCTGCTCTCTGCAGTGAGCCATGATGCCGGGGCCTCTTGCTTCTCTGCCTCATGAGATGCCTGTGGACCCAGCATGCGCTCTCCACTGCTCATGCAAGGCCACTTTGCCCGTGGCTGTTGCTTACCAGACGGCTGTGCATACTACCCGAGGGTAAGCCAAGCGCATTCCTGCTCAGGACCCTGCGGCTCCCCGGACAGCAGCCGACTGGATATCCCACTGTCAGCCGCTCATTACACAGGGCCAAACCCCAGCCCAGAGGAGCCACAGAGCCACGCTGCAGTAAGCATCACTTCACTGCTGGAGCTTGGCTACCTCAGAGGTAATCTTGTCATTAGTTATGGTGACACATAGCCACAGGGGATATCAAAATGCTAGAGGAGGTAGACATAACAGCTCTAAGGAAGTCCAGGTTTCACATATCAAAAGTTAGACTGGGCCAGCACAGGGGCGGGGGGGCTCACGCCTATAATCCTAGCACTTCAGGAGGCCAAGGCAGGAAGGATCTCCTGAGGACAGGAGTTCTAGACCAGCCTCAGCAAGAACGAGACCCCATCTCTAAAAAAATAGAAAAATTAGCCGGGCATGGTGGGACTGTACCCGCCTGTAGTCCCAGCTACTTGGGAGGCTGAGGCAGGAGGATTGCTTGAGCACAGGAGTTTAAGATCGCAGTGAACTATGATGACAACACTGCACTCTAGCCCAGGAGACACAGCAAGACCCTGTCTCAAATAAAAAAAAAAAAAAAAAAAAAAAAAGTTCTTGCTTTGGGAGGTTTATATAAAGAGGAAAAAAAAAGAAACAAGAAAGTCAGACTTCACTTCTTTAGGAGTTTTCATTGGGCCCAGAGGCTGTTACTGGCCTTATTGTCTACTTTTTCAGTCTTTCAAGACACATGCTGGCTCACTCCCTTGACTAGATTTCCTACTCATTTATCAGCCACTACACACTGGACTTACTCAGTAGGAAGCTTCAAATTTATTTTTTTAGTAAGGAAAGAAAACTGGCTGGGTGTAAAGTTTCCTAGGAATGGGTCAAGACATGACCTTGGTTATCAGTAAATAGCACTATATACAAACTAAAAAGTGATTCATACTTCATCTTTTTACATTTGTGTCACACACACACACAAATATGTATGATACACATACAAATATTTTTTGAGAGGTCAGGCAAAAGGAACAAAGGATGGGAAACATGACAAAGAAAGTTACACAACAGAGAGCCCCACCCCATTCTCTAAAGGCAAAATATCCAGTTCCGGGATGGATAGTAACCAATAGAAGTGGTCCAAGGAAAGCACTAAGGAAGAAATATGTGGTCGAAAAGAAGACAGACTTTGTTTGGTATCTTTTTCAAGTAAAATTTACCACCAGGAGTACAAGTCCGTAGATTCTGTTTCAAGTCTCATGTTACTGTCACTGGAAAATATATGCAGCCTGGGCGCAGTAGCCCACCCCTGCAGTCCCAGCTACTCTAGAGGCTGAGGCAGGAGGATCGCTTGAGCCCAGGAGTTTGAGGTTGCTGTGAGCTAGGCTGACACCAAGGCACTCACTCTAGCCCGGGCAACAGTGAGACTCTGTCTCAGAAAACAAAACAAAACAAAACAAAAGCAAAACAAAACAAACAAAAAAAACCCCATTTCCATACTATATATGGTAGTAAGAGTAACTAGGTTCAGCCAGAGCACTAGAAAAGCCTAGAAGACAATCTTGACCCCTCTCCCTCCAATTCTGACCATCAGAGCAACTTGTTGCTTCTGCCTTTCAACCATTTCCACTGCCTTCGCCTGAGTTTAGTGAACACTAGTGGCCATAAGACTGTGTCCAGCCTGAAAAAAAAGTATCTTGTTGGGCTACACATTCTTTGATCCAAGGACAAAGGCATCCTCAGAGGCCAGAGATCCTGTGGGGGGGCAGAAAATGCCCCCCACCAGACACCTGCAGCCACCGTGGTGGAGCACCCACGCCCAGCCAGCGGCGGCCTCCTCCCCTGCTCAGGCCCTCCCATTCAGGGACAGAAACCTTGCCGCTCCCCACTCCAAACCCGGCCAGACGCCTTCATCCCCTTGCAGACTCCCCGCCACATGCCCAGTGGACTGTTTCACAGGTAACAACTGTGCACGGAATATGAGCACTACATACCCAGCCTCAGGTTTTTCAACTTTTGCTGCTCTGGGTTTCTTCTTGGAAGGCCCACGCTTTTTTCGTCCTTTAACGGCTGAAAGGATAGTAGTTAATTTGTACCCTGAACATTGGTACCATCAAGCAACTGACAGAACGGCAAGCCCAGGAGGATCTCCCACAGCCAAGCCCAGAGCAGTATGTCTGAACAAGTGTCTGAAGCCTGCATACTGCTGTGTTTGTCATGCTGAACCCTCTCACCTGTGAATCACAGAGCTGCCAGCAGCGTAAGCTGGGCAAGATTCCGTCACAGCCACCAAGGACCATGAAGGTGGGCAAGATTCTGTCACAGCCACCAAGCACCATGAAGGGACGGGAGTGTGCCGTTAGAGGCCAGGCAGTATGAGCAAGGGAAGCACATGCAGTTGAAGCATGGCACAGCTCACACGCTTGCTCTGAGCAGTGGCTCACAGCCGAGGCAGCACCTTCACCCTGGGTGCAAGCCAAATCTTTCTTCCTTCGTCTAGGACCCATCCTGCCAGTTGCGCTAGCCAGAGATTTGTTTATCAATAGTGTCATTCATTTATTTAAAAAAGTTATTAAAACTCTATTACATGCCAAGCACCGGGCTAGACCCTGAGGGAGATTAAAAGATGAGGAAGAGTTCTCCCATGAAGAGGTTCACAGTCTACGAGGGGGACGGATTCAGCAGCATAGTATAACTGGGACTAGTGCTTTAGTAGAGACAGGCTCTAGAACTTAGGGAACCCAGGGAGGGAGGAGCCACTCTGACCTATGGCTTCGGCTTCAGAAGGAAGTGACAATTGGACTGGGTCCTAAGAAAAATGGGATATCCTCAGGACAAAATGCACAGGCAGGAAACACTCCAGGCCTGTGGAACAGAGAACGCTAAGATACGGGAGCATGAGAAATACGTGGGCATTCCTCCCCCGTTCCCAGAACAATCCTTTTGCTGGGATGGCTGCCTCCAGTGGCCATTAGGAAGTTGCTGAAATAGCACAGGCTTTGGCAGGTGGGACAGGCAGACCCGACAAGACAGACAAACTTGGCAGGCTTAGGCACCTTTGGAGGGACAGGGATACTTGGCATGACTGACTTACCAGGCGGCACACAAATATTTTTGGGTTTTTGCTTCCTTTTCCTCGGTTGTTTCGCCACAGATGTAGGCTTTTTATCAGTTGGCATCTTTCTATCTGAAATCGCTAGGTTAGCCTCAGGATCATTTGGTGGCTGGCTGAGGTTTCCACCAAGATCCTGCTCACCAACATCATCGGATACATTGCGCTGGGACACAGTAGACTCATCCAGCTCTTTCTCATCTGAGATAGTTTGGCCCTGATCACATGAATCCCCTTCTTTTAGCACAGGATCCTTCAAATCATTGCTGTCAGCATCTTCCTCAATTATTAGAGGCTCTATGATGGTCAGCTCATCGTCAGTATCAAATAACTCCTCCACAGATTCTTCTGAAATGCAAGAGACACAGTCATATACATACCCCCTCTGCCCCCACCTCATATACCAAACTTCAGCAGATTATTGAGCTCAAATTAAATGAGCTGGGAACTGTGACAATTTGAATCACAGTTAAGAATTAGCTGTTTTGGATTGTTTTCTATCTATTTCTTTTTTATTTTAGGAACAGATAAAATAGCAATCAAAGTCCAGTGTCAATTTCCACATCATTCTCTAAGTAACACAATGTAGTTGGCTCAGGGGTTCCCAAATACGGGTCTGCAGACTTGTAGATTTTCACTGGTCCACAGCAAAATAAGAGAAAAAAGAATAGTAAAGTGGTGTTTTTGTCCCCATCAAGTTAAATTTCTGTAATTGGAAGAACTGTCCTGACTAAACTTTTGGTGCTCTTTACTCTATGAAATTATGGAGATAGTAGATGGTAGCTGGATTTTTTTATTTCCTTCATTAGACAGATTAAAAATTGGCAACTCTACGTTGGTCACCAAAATTTCATTGTTTTAAATTAGACCATAAGTGCAAAGCTCTCAGAACCACTGACATAAGAGTGAGGAATTAGGTCCTGACACCAGCACTCTCTGAGAGGCCTTGGGAACATGCAGAACATCACCGCCTGTCTGCACTAAGCATCTTGTCACCTGGAAACAAAGGCCAGCACGTCTGACACCACATGCTCTGTGGAGCCTGTTTGGAACTCAAGGTCTAGGTTTCTATGATTCTGGATGTAAAAAAATCTAAACCATGGCATGGGGAAGACATGAAGATATATTGATGGTACAAAACCTCTTTATCCTAAAACTGCAGCTTCTGAGTGTCTCATTTGATATTTAGCTATGAAAGAACTTGAAATATGAAATAAGGAAAGAGAAAAGGAGTAGGTGCTCTCATGGTAAAAAGTCCTCCCTTCCTAGAAAATTTAAAGATTGCCCACTTGCAGTGGAAATTTAAAATTTTTTAATAGTGCAGACACACTGATTACAATATATATATTTAAAAAATGACTGTGACAGTGAGAAAGGTTAGAAGTGAGGTTGGAGTATGTTTTAAAGCTCATCAGATCTTTCATTCTATAGAATTTCCTAAATTCATTACAATCATGAAAGAAATGCAATGTGGAAAACAGCAAAGAAACATACAAAACCAGTCCTATGAGAGCAGCCTCCACTGCTGGGATGGACACCCACAGGCAGAGCCCCGGGGCCAGCAAGGTAAGAGCAGCCTTAGTTGAAAGTTCACCCTCAAAAGAACGTCTCTTCTGGTTCAAGGAGTCAGAACCTGGCGGCCTTCGGTGGTGAACTGGTTTCTGTTCCTGTCACTCCTCCCCTGCCCTCCAGCTGCCTCCTTGAGGTTCCCTTCAGTATTGGAGCAGCTTGTCATGTCAGACCCCCTGTTCAGTACCCGGACCTCTGTCCCACTCAGGCACAGCCACCCAAGCTAGAGAGAGGGAGGGGGAAAGAAAATTGAGGGGACAGGGGGTGAAACAACACGACACTAGGGCTCCAAGCCACCTTTCCTTTCCCTGCTGAGATCCCAGGTTAGCTAGGAAACTGTGGCCAACGATAGCTCTTGGGTAGGGATCTAAGAAGTAGCCAGAGAAAGTACACAGTCATTTTTTATACACTGTCAGCACTGTGTCCCTACTTTTAAAAACTTTTTAAATTTCTTTAAGGACCTCCCATTTTCAGTTGAGTTCAGCTTAGCAAGCATTAATTAGGTGCCCAAGTATCACGCTCTACACCTGGTACTGACTGAACAAACATCAGTGAACTACTATCCCTAATGCTTAAGAAGCTTCTAGTCTTCCTGTGTCTCATGTCCACTGAGCAGCTAGGGTCTGAACTGCAAGTAAAGCTCCGAGCCTCACAAAAAAGCCTCTTTGAATCCACAGAGGCAAGGATCTTCTGTGAGAAACAGGCTCTAAGAAACACAGGAATCTCTAGAAAATATAAAGGACGTGGCCAACAGCAGACATCAACAGCTTGATGGAGAAAGCAGGGATTTCCCCTGACGTGTCACTGCCAGCTGGCCCACAACCACCGCCCACCCAAGTGTCCACCAAGCTGGAAGAACGAGTCCATGCCTCCTCCTCCTTTCCTCCTCCTCGTCATTCCCACACATAGAGAAGGAGGGGAAGAGTGGAAGAGGGAGCAGCAGAGCAGCCTGCATACTTCTCAGCCTCAGTTCTCGACTTTGTCCCCTCTGCTCCCCTGGTGTAGTCCTAGGCAAGCAAGAACTCTACTGAGGGGGCCGCCTCAGGTCTAAGGCAGAAAGAACAGTGGCGTCTGTGTTAGGAAATTGACCAAGAGGTACAGGGAACCCAGCCATATCCACAGCCAGCACATAGAAGGAAAGAAATGGTAGCGCTTGCTACTAAGTGATTCCGAATAGAAAGTCTGCTGACTCTTATCCTCACACTACTGTGTGTGATGAGGTTTCAGAGCTCAGCTGCTTCTCTGGGAGAGCAGTATACTTGCCATCACTGCTTATTTCAAATAGCCTGGATTTCTTTTCCTTTCGCAAGTATTCACCATCAGATTCCCAGTCAATCGTCTCCAAGCTGAGTGATGAGAGGGGGAAAAACAAAAGAGAAATGTCAGTGCGACAGTCTCCCTGTCACGGCATTTTCAATGAACACGATCACTTGTCAATTTTTTGTCTTTACCCCACAGTAATTCTGTTCCCCTTCTTTAGAGCTACTCAGTCTTGCCATTATTCCCGCTTTTCCATCTTTTCCATGTTTCTACCGCATCTTTCCATCTGTCTCACTTCTAAAAGAAGGTGTCTGTCACGCATTGAGAGTGAAATGGGCTCTGTCAGAGTGCTCACATTCAAATAGTTTGGGTGCGGGGCAGGGGAACTGAGAGGGAAATGTCTAGTTAGAAAATGTCATCACTTTTCTTTATCGAGTTTGAGATCCAGTTGTCTGGGAAGGGCAAAGGGCCACAGACGGAGAGAGGCAGCCTGAGAGCAAGGAGGTTTCTCCTCAGCGCCACTCTCTGCAACCCCAAACCGGCAGGCACCCTCTCTTCAATTGAAAGAGTGCTCTGGCAGGAGTCAAACTCAGTGGTGGCCCTGCACCACTGAGGGTGCCAGTGGTGTGCACCCCCTGGGGTCCTCATTCTCAGCTGGGGCTGGTATTTGGGTCAGAGACTCCAGCAGGATGAAATTTGCCACACTCCTGTATTTTCCAAATAGTGAAACATGGGCATGATATACTTTTCATGATGAGAGAAAAATAATATACTGTTACAGGACTTGGATGCACCTGTTACAGAGATAAATGTTAATCTATTTCCACCATGTTCACCACTTTTAAGCTGCCAAATTGATGGGCCTTTGCTATCCTGTTGACTATGCCATCCTCAAAACTCTCTCTTCTCTTGATTTCTGGAACACAGTTATCTTTTGGGCCTCATCTCACCTTTCCATCTCACTCCTTCTCACTCACTTGCCTCCCTCAAGTCAACCCCAGGGTTCATCCTCAGCCTCTCGATGGCAATCCAATCAATTCCTAAGGATTGGGTTGCCGAGTCCAATATGTCAGCCCAATCCATTATATCCAGCCTGACTTCTAACTTCTAGCTCCACAGTTACAACTTCTTCCCTGGACGTCCTGTGGGCTGGGCCAGTATTTAGTCAGCATGCACAGGCACAGCCTTACCAATTGTTTATTCATGGCATCTGTTCTGACCGGCAGGCATCCATCCTGACGAATCCCTGCCTGTGCTCTATTGGTCGTTAGATGTGTTCAATATCACCCTGTCTACAAGCCCCTCAGTTCCAACATGCCCCAAACAACTCGTCACTGTCCTCCCAAATCCACTCTTCCTATAGTATCCCTTATATAGAAGCCATTTGGGACTGGACCAAGACCTGTGGGCACTTCTTGCAGGCCCCTTAAAACAGATTTTCTTTAAATATTTGTTCAACATCTACCTAGTGGAGGCTGGAAGAAACTAATGTTTCTATTTGGTGATGCTCACGCTACCACATGCATTTGTCAAAATTAATCAAACTGTACACCTAAAAAGGGTGAATTTTATTGTATGTAAAGCAGACCTCAATAAACCTGAATTTAAAAGTATAATTAATAAAACTGATCATCTCCAATTAATGGCTTTATATTATACAATGCCTAACTTGGTTCTAGGATTTCAGCCGACTATAACTGCCAACCTCAAATGACTTTTCACACATTAGTATCAGTATTTTTACATGTTGCAAAAATGCACAACAGAGATAAATCAGAGCACTCTTTGGCTTGATCGGATGAGCAGGAATGACCAATTCACATTGCTGTAGTAATTCAAGGAGTCAACGTGCAAACCATACTTGTCTAGCACCATACTTCAGATATATTACAGTAATTTTTCAGCACCCCCTATAGTTTGGGACCTGGACAACACCCCTTTATCTAGCTCTGCTTAGAGCAGAGGATTCATTAATAGGAATAGCAATAGATAAGGCTGAAAGATAGGTTATGGCCAGACCACAGAGGGCTGTACATACTTGGCTAAACAGCTTGATTTTTAGAGGACAAGCTACTTCAATTGGGGATCAATACGATCAAAGCAGTGCCTTGGGAGATTCATGTGGAACTGGTATACAGACTGGATCAGAGGAGGAGAGGATCAAGGTCAGGAGCCCAGTTAAAAAGGAGTAACAACCGGTAAGGGCTTAGACGAGTGGAGACTGGAAGTAAGGCATGGTTCACAGACATTTTGAAGAAGAAACTGACCAATTTAGAGAATGCGCCAGAGACAAGGAACCTAATATTCTCAACCTGGTTGGAAGGTCAAACACCCATTATGATCCTGCTGAGCACCAGTGTTCACAGAGGAAATGGGATGTTTACTCTTAAATCTTCTTCATCAGAGCATCAGGCTTTTTTCCTTAAAAAAATGTCAAGTTTCGCTAATTCTCCTACTCACCCGATTGGTCTCTTCTGTGCTTCCGTTGTGGTCGCAACTAAACCAGAGAAAGAGAGAGGGCATTAGGAAGCATCTGAAGCACGGTAACATTTGCTTAGCCATGTGTTTAACTCCCTAAAACCAAAGTCCATAAATTGGAGCTGGTTAAAATTTACATCTCCCATGAAAGACAAAGAGGAAATAAAAGTAAGGAGACCCAGACCCAAAAACAGGAACAGGAAGTGAGTTGGAAAAGAAGCCCAGAGAAACTCCTCTGCTCCTGACAGTAGGGAAGTAAACTTCCTTTCCCCAGCCCAGAGAGAGTCCTAGAGGACATGAACCTAGGACCAGCTTAGGCTAAACGTCCCAAATGACATTTCAGTCATCTCTACAAAGACACTTCAAAATGTACATTACTGCTCTGAGCGGACTCTACTTACCGGGCCCACTGTCTTCATCAGGCTCATTGTCTTTATCGCTGGAATCAAGCGGGAGAATGAAACTGCAAAAATAAAAGATACTTTTTAAAAGGAAGGCTACCAACATCATAGGCAACCAAACATCACAAATCTCGAGTAAGTGAAGAGAACAACCAATCAGAGTTTCTGAAATACAAAAAGGTTTGCAGGGCTTTAAGCCTTTATCACAATAGTGGAGGTAAAAAAAAAAAAATTAGAAGCAACAAGCTGCTAAGTAGTCTTTACTGCTGAATCAAAGATAGGGGAAGAATGTTAGCTGAGTACCATTAGCTGTCAGTGAGAAGCATGTTTTCTGCCAAGTGATTTATTTCTATTTAAAGATATGAAAGTGAGTCCTGAGAAAGGGGCCATGGGATAAAGGGCTTGAGAATCAAGAGATTGCAGTTAAAAATCAAAAGGATTAAAATAAAATTTTCCTCTAAGTGTGACCAGATTTTTTTTAAAAGGGGGTAAAGGAGCAAGGAGGTCCCCTTTTAGGGCGTTACTGCTTGGAGAGCACCTACCGATGAGCTTCCTATCTAGGTAAATGGCCAAGGACTCAAGTCCACTTCTTGGGGAGCCAACAAAGGATGTCTGCAAAGATGCACCTGCTCTCTGCAGTGAGCCATGATGCCGGGGCCTCTTGCTTCTCTGCCTCATGAGATGCCTGTGGACCCAGCATGCGCTCTCCACTGCTCATGCAAGGCCACTTTGCCCGTGGCTGTTGCTTACCAGACGGCTGTGCATACTACCCGAGGGTAAGCCAAGCGCATTCCTGCTCAGGACCCTGCGGCTCCCCGGACAGCAGCCGACTGGATATCCCACTGTCAGCCGCTCATTACACAGGGCCAAACCCCAGCCCAGAGGAGCCACAGAGCCACGCTGCAGTAAGCATCACTTCACTGCTGGAGCTTGGCTACCTCAGAGGTAATCTTGTCATTAGTTATGGTGACACATAGCCACAGGGGATATCAAAATGCTAGAGGAGGTAGACATAACAGCTCTAAGGAAGTCCAGGTTTCACATATCAAAAGTTAGACTGGGCCAGCACAGGGGCGGGGGGGCTCACGCCTATAATCCTAGCACTTCAGGAGGCCAAGGCAGGAAGGATCTCCTGAGGACAGGAGTTCTAGACCAGCCTCAGCAAGAACGAGACCCCATCTCTAAAAAAATAGAAAAATTAGCCGGGCATGGTGGGACTGTACCCGCCTGTAGTCCCAGCTACTTGGGAGGCTGAGGCAGGAGGATTGCTTGAGCACAGGAGTTTAAGATCGCAGTGAACTATGATGACAACACTGCACTCTAGCCCAGGAGACACAGCAAGACCCTGTCTCAAATAAAAAAAAAAAAAAAAAAAAAAAAGTTCTTGCTTTGGGAGGTTTATATAAAGAGGAAAAAAAAAGAAACAAGAAAGTCAGACTTCACTTCTTTAGGAGTTTTCATTGGGCCCAGAGGCTGTTACTGGCCTTATTGTCTACTTTTTCAGTCTTTCAAGACACATGCTGGCTCACTCCCTTGACTAGATTTCCTACTCATTTATCAGCCACTACACACTGGACTTACTCAGTAGGAAGCTTCAAATTTATTTTTTTAGTAAGGAAAGAAAACTGGCTGGGTGTAAAGTTTCCTAGGAATGGGTCAAGACATGACCTTGGTTATCAGTAAATAGCACTATATACAAACTAAAAAGTGATTCATACTTCATCTTTTTACATTTGTGTCACACACACACACAAATATGTATGATACACATACAAATATTTTTTGAGAGGTCAGGCAAAAGGAACAAAGGATGGGAAACATGACAAAGAAAGTTACACAACAGAGAGCCCCACCCCATTCTCTAAAGGCAAAATATCCAGTTCCGGGATGGATAGTAACCAATAGAAGTGGTCCAAGGAAAGCACTAAGGAAGAAATATGTGGTCGAAAAGAAGACAGACTTTGTTTGGTATCTTTTTCAAGTAAAATTTACCACCAGGAGTACAAGTCCGTAGATTCTGTTTCAAGTCTCATGTTACTGTCACTGGAAAATATATGCAGCCTGGGCGCAGTAGCCCACCCCTGCAGTCCCAGCTACTCTAGAGGCTGAGGCAGGAGGATCGCTTGAGCCCAGGAGTTTGAGGTTGCTGTGAGCTAGGCTGACACCAAGGCACTCACTCTAGCCCGGGCAACAGTGAGACTCTGTCTCAGAAAACAAAACAAAACAAAACAAAAGCAAAACAAAACAAACAAAAAAAACCCCATTTCCATACTATATATGGTAGTAAGAGTAACTAGGTTCAGCCAGAGCACTAGAAAAGCCTAGAAGACAATCTTGACCCCTCTCCCTCCAATTCTGACCATCAGAGCAACTTGTTGCTTCTGCCTTTCAACCATTTCCACTGCCTTCGCCTTAGATTAGTGAACACTAGTGGCCATAAGACTGTGTCCAGCCTGAAAAAAAAGTATCTTGTTGGGCTACACATTCTTTGATCTAAGGACAAAGGCATCCTCAGAGGCCAGAGATCCTGTGGGGGGGCAGAAAATGCCCCCCACCAGGCACCTGCAGCCACCGGGTGGAGCACCCACGCCCAGCCAGCGGCGGCCTCCTCCCCTGCTCAGGCCCTCCCATTCAGGGACAGAAACCTTGCCGCTCCCCACTCCAAACCCGGCCAGACGCCTTCATCCCCTTGCAGACTCCCCGCCACATGCCCAGTGGACTGTTTCACAGGTAACAACTGTGCACGGAATATGAGCACTACATACCCAGCCTCAGGTTTTTCAACTTTTGCTGCTCTGGGTTTCTTCTTGGAAGGCCCACGCTTTTTTCGTCCTTTAACGGCTGAAAGGATAGTAGTTAATTTGTACCCTGAACATTGGTACCATCAAGCAACTGACAGAACGGCAAGCCCAGGAGGATCTCCCACAGCCAAGCCCAGAGCAGTATGTCTGAACAAGTGTCTGAAGCCTGCATACTGCTGTGTTTGTCATGCTGAACCCTCTCACCTGTGAATCACAGAGCTGCCAGCAGCGTAAGCTGGGCAAGATTCTGTCACAGCCACCAAGGACCATGAAGGTGGGCAAGATTCTGTCACAGCCACCAAGCACCATGAAGGGACGGGAGTGTGCCGTTAGAGGCCAGGCAGTATGAGCAAGGGAAGCACATGCAGTTGAAGCATGGCACAGCTCACACGCTTGCTCTGAGCAGTGGCTCACAGCCGAGGCAGCACCTTCACCCTGGGTGCAAGCCAAATCTTTCTTCCTTCGTCTAGGACCCATCCTGCCAGTTGCACTAGCCAGATATTTATTAACCAATAGTGTCATTCATTTATTTAAAAAAGTTATTAAAACTCTATTACATGCCAAGCACCGGGCTAGACCCTGAGGGAGATTAAAAGATGAGGAAGAGTTCTCCCATGAAGAGGCTCACAGTCTACGAGGGGGATGGATTCAGGAGCATAGTATAACTGGGACTAGTGCTTTAGTAGAGACAGGCTCTAGAACTTAGGGAACCCAGGGAGGGAGGAGCCACTCTGACCTATGGCTTCGGCTTCAGAAGGAAGTGACAATTGGACTGGGTCCTAAGAAAAATGGGATATCCTCAGGACAAAATGCACAGGCAGGAAACACTCCAGGCCTGTGGAACAGAGAACGCTAAGATACGGGAGCATGAGAAATACGTGGGCATTCCTCCCCCGTTCCCAGAACAATCCTTTTGCTGGGATGGCTGCCTCCAGTGGCCATTAGGAAGTTGCTGAAATAGCACAGGCTTTGGCAGGTGGGACAGGCAGACCCGACAAGACAGACAAACTTGGCAGGCTTAGGCACCTTTGGTGGGACAGGCATACTTGGCATGACTGGCTTACCAGGCGGCACACAAATATTTTTGGGTTTTTGCTTCCTTTTCCTCGGTTGTTTCGCCACAGATGTAGGCTTTTTATCAGTTGGCATCTTTCTATCTGAAATCGCTAGGTTAGCCTCAGGATCATTTGGTGGCTGGCTGAGGTTTCCACCAAGATCCTGCTCACCAACATCATCGGATACATTGCGCTGGGACACAGTAGACTCATCCAGCTCTTTCTCATCTGAGGTAGTTTGGCCCTGATCACATGAATCCCCTTCTTTTAGCACAGGATCCTTCGAATCATTGCTGTCAGCCTCTTCCTCAAGTACTGGAGGCTCCGTGATGGTCGGCTCATCGTCAGTATCAAATAACTCCTCCACAGACTCTTCTGAAATGCAAGAGACACAGTCATATACATACCCCCTCTGCCCTCACCTCATATACCAAACTTCAGCAGATTATTGAGCTCAAATTAGATGAGCTGGGAACTGTGACATTTTCAATCACAGTTAAGAATTGGCTGTTTTGGATTGTTTTCCCTCTATTTCTTTTTCATTTTACTGACAGATAAAATGGCAATCAAAGTCCAGTGTCAATTTCCACATCATTCTCTAAGTAACACAATGTAGTTGGCTCAGGGGTTCCCAAATACACGTCTGCAGACTTGTAGATTTTCACTGGTCCACAGCAAAATAAGAGAAATAAGAATAATAAGGTGGTGTTTTTTGTCCCCATCAAGTTAAATTTCTAGAATTCGAAGAAATGTCCTGACGAAAATTTTGGTGGTCTTTACTGTATGAAATTATGGAGATACTAGATGGCAGTTGGATATTTTTATTTCCTTCATTAGACAGATTAAAAATTGGCAACTCTCACACCTACATGATGAGCGCGATGTGCACTGTCTAGGGAATGGACACAATTGAAGCTCAGACTCGGGGGGATGGGGAGGCATGGGCAATATATATAGCCTCAACTTTTGTACCCCCATAATGAGCTGAAAAACAGAAAAATTAAAAAAAAAATTAAAAAAAGAATGATTGTGAAATCCCTAGGCTTGTAAAGGTTTTGTTAAAAATAAAAATAAAGGAAAAAATTTTCTACAAAAAAAAAAAAATATGAGAATACTTTTCAGTAGGGTCAACTGATTATTTAATTCTCAATATCCCACCCTAACTCTCTTTCTCTAGCAACTTGCCTGGGAAATTTGGGATGTTCATCATCCAAGGCACTTAAACGAGACATTCCAAAGACCTTTCTCATGAAAGTATTAAAGGAAAGGGTCAAGGCCAGAGAAGAAGAGAGAGCAAAGGGCCAGGATCAGGTATCCGGTGGGTCATCGTCTACCACCTGTGGTTACTATCTGGAGGCTCTATGAAGTTACTCTCCCAATTTACAACTTAAAAATGAGGCAAATTACGATCACCCCCATAAGATCAAAACTCAGCCATGCAAGGTAACCTTTAAGGAATAAAAAACCACATAGGCCAGCACAACAGATGAATATATTACCCTATTTAAAGAAAAACTGTATAAATTAGAAGTTTGCAAGGATGTTAAAGGTTAAGAATAAAAGCAAAGAAAGAAGGCAGTCAGAGTAGCAAGTGTTTTCTACTAATCTAGTAACTTACTAAGTGAGGAGTATCAACTTTGGAATTCAAACATGGCCGTTCAATTAACAAATTCCTAAGATATTTTGACTCTAAGAAGAGAGTCTAACACCTTCAAGTTATTCTTCTATTACTTGATTTTTCATATCTTCCTAGTGTCATATTCTACCTCAGAAATCCACACTACTTAATCCATCCTTTTTGCTCTACATTCAAAACATCCTCCATTCAGACATCCTTCACCACCATTGCTGCCCCCCGAGTCCAGTCATCATTATTTCTCTCTTAGAAGTACCGCAAAATATCACTGTAACTAGCCACCCCCAAATTCATTTCAATTATGTACAATAGATCATATCATGTCCTTATTTTAAAAAGTCCAGTGATTTTTATTGCACTTTCAATAAAATCTAGACTTCTTCACATGACCGCCAAAGTCTACAGTAGCTAGCCTTACGTAACTCTCCAACTTCTGTTCCTGCCCTTCTTCTTCACACTTTCTCTTCTCCACACTAGCTTTCTTCTATGGCAAGAACATATCAAACTTTTTCCAACCCTGAGGTCTTTGAATACGCCGTTCTTCTATCTGTGGCATTATCCAAGAATTGTCATAAGGTTGCCCTCTTTTTACCTTTCATCTTTGATGTATCAACTCAATTGTCTTCTCCTTATTAATACCTTATTTATTTTAATGGCCACCCAAAGAAGCACCCCCCAACCTATCCTCCGTATCACATTGCCCTGGTTTATTTTTTAATAGCACCTCACTATCTGAAGCAATCTCATTTACTTACTAACTTTATATATTTCACTACTAGAATGGTTATTGTTTTATTTGTGTGTTTTTAAGTTTATATGAATGGATTAAGGCTAGGTATACAATCTGTAATCAATAAATATTTGTCAGTAAACAAATGAATTTTATGCACATGAGTATTTCCATTCATGTGACAATTATATTTTTCACTGAAATAAATGATTTTTACATACCTCGGAAAAAAAAAATTGGCAACTCTACGTCGGTCCCCAAAATTTCATTTTTTTAAATTAGACCGTAAGTGCAAAGCTCTCAGAACCACTGTCATAAGAGTGAGGAATTAGGTCCTGACACCAGCACTCTCTGAGAGGCCTTGGGAACATGCAGCACATCACCGCCTGTCTGCACTAAGCATCTTGTCACCTGGAAACAAAGGCCAGCACGTCTGACACCACATGCTCTGTGGAGCCTGTTTGGAACTCAAGGTCTAGGTTTCTATGATTCTGGATGTAAAAAAATCTAAACCGTGGCATGGGGAAGACATGAAGATATATTGATGGTACAAAACCTCTTTATCCTAAAACTGCAGCTTCTGAGTGTCTCATTTGATATTTAGCTATGAAAGAACTTCAAATATGAAATAAGGAAAGAGAAAAGGAGTAGGTGCTCTCATGGTAAAAAGTCCTCCCTTCCTAGAAAATTTAAAGATTGCCCACTTGCAGTGGAAATTTAAAATTTTTTAAAAGTGCAGACACACTGCTTACAATATATATATTTAAAAAATGACTGTGACAGTGAGAAAGGTTAGAAGTGAGGTTGGAGTATGTTTTAAAGCTCATCAGATCTTTCATTCTATAGAATTTCCTAAATTCATTACAATCATGAAAGAAATGCCATGTGGAAAACAGCAAAGAAACATACAAAACCAGTCCTATGAGAGCAGCCTCCACTGCTGGGATGGACACCCACAGGCAGAGCCCAGGGGCCAGCAAGGTAAGAGCAGCCTTAGTTGAAAGTTCACCCTCAAAAGAACGTCTCTTCTGGTTCAAGGAGTCAGAACCTGGCGGCCTTCGGTGGTGAACTGGTTTCTGTTCCTGTCACTCCTCCCCTGCCCTCCAGCTGCCTCCTTGAGGTTCCCTTCAGTATTGGAGCAGCTTGTCATGTCAGACCCCCTGTTCAGTACCCGGACCTCTGTCCCACTCAGGCACAACCACCCAGAGCTAGAGAGAGGGAGGGGGAAAGAAAATTGAGGGGACAGGGGGTGAAACAACACGACACTAGGGCTCCAAGCCACCTTTCCTTTCCCTGCTGAGATCCCAGGTTAGCCAGGAAACTGTGGCCAACGATAGCTCTTGGGTAGGGATCTAAGAAGTAGCCAGAGAAAGTACACAGTCATTTTTTATACACTGTCAGCACTGTGTCCCTACTTTTAAAAACTTTTTAAATTTCTTTAAGGACCTCCCATTTTCAGTTGAGTTCAGCTTAGCAAACATTAATTAGGTGCCCAAGTATCACGCTCTACACCTGGTACTGACTGAACAAACATCAGTGAACTACTATCCCTAATGCTTAAGAAGCTTCTAGTCTTCCTGTGTCTCATGTCCACTGAGCAGCTAGGGTCTGAACTGCAAGTAAAGCTCCGAGCCTCACAAAAAAGCCTCTTTGAATCCACAGAGGCAAGGATCTTCTGTGAGAAACAGGCTCTAAGAAACACAGGAATCTCTAGAAAATATAAAGGACGTGGCCAACAGCAGACATCAACAGCTTGATGGAGAAAGCAGGGATTTCCCCTGACGTGTCACTGCCAGCTGGCCCACAACCACCGCCCACCCAAGTGTCCACCAAGCTGGAAGAACGAGTCCATGCCTCCTCCTCCTTTCCTCCTCCTCGTCATTCCCACACATAGAGAAGGAGGGGAAGAGTGGAAGAGGGAGCAGCAGAGCAGCCTGCATACTTCTCAGCCTCAGTTCTCGACTTTGTCCCCTCTGCTCCCCTGGTGTAGTCCTAGGCAAGCAAGAACTCTACTGAGGGGGCCGCCTCAGGTCTAAGGCAGAAAGAACAGTGGCGTCTGTGTTAGGAAATTGACCAAGAGGTACAGGGAACCCAGCCATATCCACAGCCAGCACATAGGAGGAAAGAAATGGTAGCGCTTGCTACTAAGTGATTCCGAATAGAAAGTCTGCTGACTCTTATCCTCACACTACTGTGTGTGATGAGGTTTCAGAGCTCAGCTGCTTCTCTGGGAGAGCACTATACTTGCCATCACTGCTTATTTCAAATAGCCTGGATTTCTTTTCCTTTCGCAAGTATTCACCATCAGATTCCCAGTCAATCGTCTCCAAGCTGAGTGATGAGAGGGGGAAAAACAAAAGAGAAATGTCAGTGCCACAGTCTCCCTGTCACGGCATTTTCAATGAACACGATCACTTGTCAATTTTTTGTCTTTTCCCCACAGTAATTCTGTTCCCCTTCTTTAGAGCTACTCAGTCTTGCCATTATTCCCGCTTTTCCATCTTTTCCATGTTTCTACCGCATCTTTCCATCTGTCTCACTTCTAAAAGAAGGTGTCTGTCACGCATTGAGAGTGAAATGGGCTCTGTCAGAGTGCTCACATTCAAATAGTTTGGGTGCGGGGCAGGGGAACTGAGAGGGAAATGTCTAGTTAGAAAATGTCATCACTTTTCTTTATTGAGTTTGAGATCCAGTTGTCTGGGAAGGGCAAAGGGCCACAGACGGAGACAGGCAGCCTGAGAGCAAGGAGGTTTCTCCTCAGCGCCACTCTCTGCAACCCCAAACCGGCAGGCACCCTCTCTTCAATTGAAAGAGTGCTCTGGCAGGAGTCAAACTCAGTGGTGGCCCTGCACCACTGAGGGTGCCAGTGGCGTACACCCCCTGGGGTCCTCATTCTCAGCTGGGGCTGGTATTTGGGTCAGAGACTCCAGCAGGATGAAATTTGCTACACTCCTGTATTTTCCAAATAGTGAAACATGGGCATGATATACTTTTCATGATGAGAGAAAAATAATATACTGTTACAGGACTTGGATGCACCCGTTACAGAGATAAATGTTAATCTATTTCCACCATGTTCACCACTTTTAAGCTGCCAAATTGATGGGCCTTTGCTATCCTGTTGACTATTCCATCCTCAAAACTCTCTCTTCTCTTGATTTCTGGAACACAGTTATCTTTTGGGCCTCATCTCACCTTTCCATCTCACTCCTTCTCACTCACTTGCCTCCCTCAAGTCAACCCCAGGGTTCATCCTCAGCCTCTCGATGGCAATCCAATCAATTCCTAAGGATTGGGTTGCCGAGCCCAATATGTCAGCCCAATCCATTATATCCAGCCTGACTTCTAACTTCTAGCTCCACAGTTACAACTTCTTCCCTGGACGTCCTGTGGGCTGGGCCAGTATTTAGTCAGCATGCACAGGCACAGCCTTACCAATTGTTTATTCATGGCATCTGTTCTGACCGGCAGGCATCCATCCTGACGAATCCCTGCCTGTGCTCTATTGGTCGTTAGATGTGTTCAATATCACCCTGTCTACAAGCCCCTCAGTTCCAACATGCCCCAAACAACTCGTCACTGTCCTCCCAAATCCACTCTTCCTATAGTATCCCTTATATAGAAGCCATTTGGGACTGGACCAAGACCTGTGGGCACTTCTTGCAGGCCCCTTAAAACAGATTTTCTTTAAATATTTGTTCAACATCTACCTAGTGGAGGCTGGAAGAAACTAATGTTTCTATTTGGTGATGCTCACGCTACCACATGCATTTGTCAAAATTAATCAAACTGTACACCTAAAAAGGGTGAATTTTATTGTATGTAAAGCAGACCTCAATAAACCTGAATTTAAAAGTATAATTAATAAAACTGATCATCTCCAATTAATGGCTTTATATTATACAATGCCTAACTTGGTTCTAGGATTTCAGCCGACTATAACTGCCAACTTCAAATGACTTTTCACACATTAGTATCAGTATTTTTACATGTTGCAAAAATGCACAACAGAGATAAATCAGAGCACTCTTTGGCTTGATCGGATGAGCAGGAATGACCAATTCACATTGCTGTAGTAATTCAAGGAGTCAGCGTGCAAACCATACTTGTCTAGCACCATACTTCAGATATATTACAGTAATTTTTCAGCACCCCCTATAGTTTGGGACCTGGACAACACCCCTTTATCTAGCTCTGCTTAGAGCAGAGGATTCATTAATAGGAATAGCAATAGATAAGGCTGAAAGATAGGTTATGGCCAGACCACAGAGGGCTGTACATACTGGGGGCTAAACAGCTTGATTTTTAGAGGACAAGCTACTTCAATTGGGGATCAATACGATCAAAGCAGTGCCTTGGGAGATTCATGTGGAACTGGTATACAGACTGGATCAGAGGAGGAGAGGATCAAGGTCAGGAGCCCAGTTAAAAAGGAGTAACAACCGGTAAGGGCTTAGACGAGTGGAGACTGGAAGTAAGGCATGGTTCACAGACATTTTGAAGAAGAAACTGACCAATTTAGAGAATGCGCCAGAGACAAGGAACCTAATATTCTCAACCTGGTTGGAAGGTCAAACACCCATTATGATCCTGCTGAGCACCAGTGTTCACAGAGGAAATGGGATGTTTACTCTTAAATCTTCTTCATCAGAGCATCAGGCTTTTTTCCTTAAAAAAATGTCAAGTTTCGCTAATTCTCCTACTCACCCGATTGGTCTCTTCTGTGCTTCCGTTGTGGTCGCAACTAAACCAGAGAAAGAGAGAGGGCATTAGGAAGCATCTGAAGCACGGTAACATTTGCTTAGCCATGTGTTTAACTCCCTAAAACCAAAGTCCATAAATTGGAGCTGGTTAAAATTTACATCTCCCATGAAAGACAAAGAGGAAATAAAAGTAAGGAGACTCAGACCCAAAAACAGGAACAGGAAGTGAGTTAGAAAAGAAGCCCAGAGAAACTCCTCTGCTCCTGACAGTAGGGAAGTAAACTTCCTTTCCCCAGCCCAGAGAGAGTCCTAGAGGAGATGAACCTAGGACCAGCTTAGGCTAAACGTCCCAAATGACATTTCAGTCATCTCTACAAAGACACTTCAAAATGTACATTACTGCTCTGAGCGGACTCTACTTACCGGGCCCACTGTCTTCATCAGGCTCATTGTCTTTATCGCTGGAATCAAGCGGGAGAATGAAACTGCAAAAGTAAAAGATACTTTTTAAAAGGAAGGCTACCAACATCATAGGCAACCAAACATCACAAATCTCGAGTAAGTGAAGAGAACAACCAATCAGAGTTTCTGAAATACAAAAAGGTTTGCAGGGCTTTAAGCCTTTATCACAATAGTGACAGTAAAAAAAAAAAATAAATTAGAAGCAACAAGCTGCTAAGTAGTCTTTACTGCTGAATCAAAGATAGGGGAAGAATGTTAGCTGAGTACCATTAGCTGTCAGTGAGAAGCATGTTTTCTGCCAAGTGATTTATTTCTATTTAAAGATATGAAAGTGAGTCCTGAGAAAGGGGCCATGGGATAAAGGGCTTGAGAATCAAGAGATTGCAGTTAAAAATCAAAAGGATTAAAATAAAATTTCGTTCTAAGTGTGACCAGATTTTTTTTAAAAAGGGGTAAAGGAGCAAGGAGGTCCCCTTTTAGGGCGTTACTGCTTGGAGAGCACCTACCGATGAGCTTCCTATCTAGGTAAATGGCCAAGGACTCAAGTCCACTTCTTGGGGAGCCAACAAAGGATGTCTGCAAAGATGCACCTGCTCTCTGCAGTGAGCCATGATGCCGGGGCCTCTTGCTTCTCTGCCTCATGAGATGCCTGTGGACCCAGCATGCGCTCTCCACTGCTCATGCAAGGCCACTTTGCCCGTGGCTGTTGCTTACCAGACGGCTGTGCATACTATCCGAGGGTAAGCCAAGCGCATTCCTGCTCAGGACCCTGCAGCTCCCCGGACAGCAGCCGACTGGATATCCCACTGTCAGCCGCTCATTACACAGGGCCAAACCCCAGCCCAGAGGAGCCACAGAGCCACGCTGCAGTAAGCATCACTTCACTGCTGGAGCTTGGCTACCTCAGAGGTAATCTTGTCATTAGTTATGGTGACACATAGCCACAGGGGATATCAAAATGCTAGAGGAGGTAGACATAACAGCTCTAAGGAAGTCCAGGTTTCACATATCAAAAGTTAGACTGGGCCAGCACAGGGGCGGGGGGGCTCACGCCTATAATCCTAGCACTTCAGGAGGCCAAGGCAGGAAGGATCGCCTGAGGACAGGAGTTCTAGACCAGCCTCAGCAAGAACGAGACCCCATCTCTAAAAAAATAGAAAAATTAGCCGGGCATGGTGGGACTGTACCCGCCTGTAGTCCCAGCTACTTGGGAGGCTGAGGCAGGAGGATTGCTTGAGCACAGGAGTTTAAGATCGCAGTGAACTATGATGACAACAGTGCACTCTAGCCCAGGATATGCAGCAAGACCCTGTCTCAAATAAAAAAAAAAAAAAAAAAAAAAAAAAAAAAAGTTCTTGCTTTGGGAGGTTTATATAAAGAGGAAAAAAAAAGAAACAAGAAAGTCAGACTTCACTTCTTTAGGAGTTTTCATTGGGCCCAGACGCTGTTACTGGGCTTACTGTCTACTTTTTCAGTCTTTCAAGACACATGCTGGCTCACTCCCTTGACTAGATTTCCTACTCATTTATCAGCCACTACACACTGGACTTACTCAGTAGGAAGCTTCAAATTTATTTTTTTAGTAAGGAAAGAAAACTGGCTGGGTGTAAAGTTTCCTAGGAATGGGTCAAGACATCACCTTGGGTATCAGGAAATAGCACTATATACAAACTAAAAAGTGATTCATACTTCATCTTTTTACATTTGTGTTACACACACAAATATGTATGATACACATACAAATATTTTTTGAGAGGTCAGGCAAAAGGAACAAAGGATGGGAAACATGACAAAGAAAGTTACACAACAGAGAGCCCCACCCCATTCTCTAAAGGCAAAATATCCAGTTCCGGGATTGATAGTAACCGATAGAAGTGGTCCAAGGAAAGCACTAAGGAAGAAATATGTGGTCGAAAAGAAGGCAGATTTTGTTTGGTATCTTTTTCAAGTAAAATTTACCACCGGGAGTACAAGTCCGTAGATTGTGTTTCAAGGCTCATGTTACTGTCATTGGAAAATATATGCAGCCTGGGCGCAGTAGCCCACCCCTGCAGTCCCAGCTACTCTAGAGGCTGAGGCAGGAGGATCGCTTGAGCCCAGGAGTTTGAGGTTGCTGTGAGCTAGGCTGACACCAAGGCACTCACTCTAGCCCGGGCAACAGTGAGACTCTGTCTCAGAAAACAAAACAAAACAAAACAAAAGCAAAACAAAACAAACAAAAAAAACCCCATTTCCATACTATATATGGTAGTAAGAGTAACTAGGTTCAGCCAGAGCACTAGAAAAGCCTAGAAGACAATCTTGACCCCTCTCCCTCCAATTCTGACCATCAGAGCAACTTGTTGCTTCTGCCTTTCAACCATTTCCACTGCCTTCGCCTGAGTTTAGTGAACACTAGTGGCCATAAGACTGTGTCCAGCCTGAAAAAAAAGTATCTTGTTGGGCTACACATTCTTTGATCCAAGGACAAAGGCATCCTCAGAGGCCAGAGATCCTGTGGGGGGGCAGAAAATGCCCCCCACCAGACACCTGCAGCCACCGTGGTGGAGCACCCACGCCCAGCCAGCGGCGGCCTCCTCCCCTGCTCAGGCCCTCCCATTCAGGGACAGAAACCTTGCCGCTCCCCACTCCAAACCCGGCCAGACGCCTTCATCCCCTTGCAGACTCCCCGCCACATGCCCAGTGGACTGTTTCACAGGTAACAACTGTGCACGGAATATGAGCACTACATACCCAGCCTCAGGTTTTTCAACTTTTGCTGCTCTGGGTTTCTTCTTGGAAGGCCCACGCTTTTTTCGTCCTTTAACGGCTGAAAGGATAGTAGTTAATTTGTACCCTGAACATTGGTACCATCAAGCAACTGACAGAACGGCAAGCCCAGGAGGATCTCCCACAGCCAAGCCCAGAGCAGTATGTCTGAACAAGTGTCTGAAGCCTGCATACTGCTGTGTTTGTCATGCTGAACCCTCTCACCTGTGAATCACAGAGCTGCCAGCAGCGTAAGCTGGGCAAGATTCCGTCACAGCCACCAAGGACCATGAAGGTGGGCAAGATTCTGTCACAGCCACCAAGCACCATGAAGGGACGGGAGTGTGCCGTTAGAGGCCAGGCAGTATGAGCAAGGGAAGCACATGCAGTTGAAGCATGGCACAGCTCACACGCTTGCTCTGAGCAGTGGCTCACAGCCGAGGCAGCACCTTCACCCTGGGTGCAAGCCAAATCTTTCTTCCTTCGTCTAGGACCCATCCTGCCAGTTGCGCTAGCCAGAGATTTGTTTATCAATAGTGTCATTCATTTATTTAAAAAAGTTATTAAAACTCTATTACATGCCAAGCACCGGGCTAGACCCTGAGGGAGATTAAAAGATGAGGAAGAGTTCTCCCATGAAGAGGCTCACAGTCTACGAGGGGGACGGATTCAGCAGCATAGTATAACTGGGACTAGTGCTTTAGTAGAGACAGGCTCTAGAACTTAGGGAACCGAGGGAGGGAGGAGCCACTCTGACCTATGGCTTCGGCTTCAGAAGGAAGTGACAATTGGACTGGGTCCTAAGAAAAATGGGATATCCTCAGGACAAAATGCACAGGCAGGAAACACTCCAGGCCTGTGGAACAGAGAACGCTAAGATACGGGAGCATGAGAAATACGTGGGCATTCCTCCCCCGTTCCCAGAACAATCCTTTTGCTGGGATGGCTGCCTCCAGTGGCCATTAGGAAGTTGCTGAAATAGCACAGGCTTTGGCAGGTGGGACAGGCAGACCCGACAAGACAGACAAACTTGGCAGGCTTAGGCACCTTTGGAGGGACAGGGATACTTGGCATGACTGACTTACCAGGCGGCACACAAATATTTTTGGGTTTTTGCTTCCTTTTCCTCGGTTGTTTCGCCACAGATGTAGGCTTTTTATCAGTTGGCATCTTTCTATCTGAAATCGCTAGGTTAGCCTCAGGATCATTTGGTGGCTGGCTGAGGTTTCCACCAAGATCCTGCTCACCAACAACATCGGATACATTTCGCTGGGACACAGTAGACTCATCCAGCTCTTTCTCATCTGAGGTAGTTTGGCCCTGATTACATGAATCCCCTTCTTTTAGCACAGGATCCTTCAAATCATTGCTGTCAGCCTCTTCCTCAAGTACTAGAGGCTCCATGATGGTCGGCTCATCGTCAGTATCAAATAACTCCTCCACAGACTCTTCTGAAATGCAAGAGACACAGTCATATACATACCCCCTCTACCCCCACCTCATATACCAAACTTCAGCAGATTATTGAGCTCAAATTAAATGAGCTGGGAACTGTCACATTTTCAATCACAGTTAAGAATTAGCCGTTTTGGATTGTTTTCCCTCTATTTCTTTTTCATTTTACTGACAGATAAAATAGAAATCAAAGTCCAGTGTCAATTTCCACATCATTCTCTAAGTGCCACAATGTAGTTGGCTCAGGGGTTCCCAAATACACGTCTGCAGACTTGTAGATTTTCACTGGTCTACAGCAAAATAAGAGAAATAAGAATAATAAAGTGGTGTTTTTTGTCCCCATCAAGTTAAATTTCTGGAATTGGAAGAACTGTCCTCACGAAACTTTTGGTACTCTTTACTCTATGAAATTATGGAGCTAGTAGATGGCAGTTGGATTTTTTTACTTCCTTCATTAGACAGATTAAAAATTGGCAACTCTCACACCTACATGATGAGGGCGATGTGCACTGTCTAGGACATGGACACAAGTGAAGCTCAGACTCAGGGGGATGGGGAGGCATGGTCAATATATATAGCCTCAACTTTTGTACCCCCTAATGAGCTAAAAAACAGAAAAGTTAAAAAAAAAATGAAAAAAGAATGATTGTGAAATCCCTAGGCTTGTAAAGGTTTTGTTAAAAATAAAAATAAAGGAAAAAATTTTCTACAAAAAAAAAAATATGAGAATACTTTTCAGTAGGGTCAACTGATTATTTAATTCTCAATATCCCACCCTAACTCTCTTTCTCTAGCAACTTGCCTGGGAAATTTGGGATGTTCGTCATCCAAGGCATTTAAACGAGACATTCCAAAGACCTTTCTCATGAAAGTATTAAAGGAAAGGGTCAAGGCCAGAGAAGAAGAGAGAGCAAAGGGCCAGGATCAGGTATATGGTGGGTCATCGTCTACCACCTGTGGTTACTATCTGGAGGCTCTATGAAGTTACTCTCCCAATTTACAACTTAAAAATGAGGCAAATTACGATCACCCCCATAAGATCAAAACTCAGCCATGCAAGGTAACCTTTAAGGAATAAAAAACCACATAGGCCAGCACAACAGATGAATATATTACCCTATTTAAAGAAAAACTGTATAAATTAGAAGTTTGCAAGGATGTTAAAGGTTAAGAATAAAAGCAAAGAAAGAAGGCAGTCAGAGTAGCAAGTGTTTTCTACTAATCTAGTAACTTACTAAGTGAGGAGTATCAACTTTGGAATTCAAACATGGCCGTTCAATTAACAAATTCCTAAGATATTTTGACTCTAAGAAGAGAGTCTAACACCTTCAAGTTATTCTTCTATTACTTGATTTTTCATATCTTCCCAGTGTCATATTCTACCTCAGAAATCCACACTACTTAATCCATCCTTTTTGCTCTACATTCAAAACATCCTCCATTCAGACATCCTTCACCACCATTGCTGCCCCCCGAGTCCAGTCATCATTATTTCTCTCTTAGAAGTACCGCAAAATATCACTGTAACTAGCCACCCCCAAATTCATTTCAATTATGTACAATAGATCATATCATGTCCTTATTTTAAAAAGTCCAGTGATTTTTATTGCACTTTCAATAAAATCTAGACTTCTTCACATGACCGCCAAAGTCTACAGTAGCTAGCCTTACGTAACTCTCCAACTTCTGTTCCTGCCCTTCTTCTTCACACTTTCTCTTCTCCACACTAGCTTTCTTCTATGGCAAGAACATATCAAACTTTTTCCAACCCTGAGGTCTTTTAATACGCTGTTCTTCTATCTGTGGCATTATCCAAGAATTGTCATAAGGTTGCCCTCTTTTTACCTTTCATCTTTGATGTATCAACTCAATTGTTTTCTCCTTATTAATACCTTATTTACTTTAATGGCCACCCAAAGAAGCACCCCCCAACCTATCCTCCGTATCACATTGCCCTGGTTTATTTTTTTAATAGCACCTCACTATCTGAAGCAATCTCATTTACTTACTAACTTTATATATTTCACTACTAGAATGGTTATTGTTTTATTTGTGTATTTTTAAGTTTATATGAATGGATTAAGGCTAGGTATACAATCTGTAATCAATAAATATTTGTTAATAAATAAACAAATGAATTTTATGCACATGGGTATTTCCATTCATGTGACAATTATATTTTTCACTGATATAAATGACTTTTACATACCTCGAAAAAAAAAAATTGGCAACTCTACGTTGGTCACCAAAATTTCATTTTTTTAAATTAGAGCATAAGTGCAAAGCTCTCAGAACCACTGTCATAAGAGTGAGGAATTAGGTCCTGACACCAGCACTCTCTGAGAGGCCTTGGGAACACGCAGAACATCACCGCCTGTCTGCACTAAGCATCTTGTCACCTGGAAACAAAGGCCAGCACGTCTGACACCACATGCTCTGTGGAGCCTGTTTGGAACTCAAGGTCTAGGTTTCTATGATTCTGGATGTAAAAAAATCTAAACCATGGCATGGGGAAGACATAAAGATATATTGATGGTACAAAACCTCTTTTTCCTAAAACTGCAGCTTCTGAGTGTCTCATTTGATATTTAGCTATGAAAGAACTTGAAATATGAAATAAGGAAAGAGAAAAGGAGTAGGTGCTCTCATGGTAAAAAGTCCTCCCTTCCTAGAAAATTTAAAGATTGCCCACTTGCAGTGGAAATTTAAAATTTTTTAAAAGTGCAGACACACTGATTACAATATATATATTTAAAAAATGACTGTGACAGTGAGAAAGGTTAGAAGTGAGGTTGGAGTATGTTTTAAAGCTCATCAGATCTTTCATTCTATAGAATTTCCTAAATTCATTACAATCATGAAAGAAATGCCATGTGGGCCGGGCGCGGTGGCTCACGCCTGTAATCCTAGCACTCTGGGAGGCCGAGGCGGGTGGATCGCTCGAGGTCAGGAGTTCAAGACCAGCCTGAACAAGAGTGAGACCCCGTCTCTACTAAAAATAGAAAGAAATTATATGGACAACTAAAATATATATATACAAAAAATTAGCCGGGCATGGTGGCGCATGCCTGTAGTCCTAGCTACTCAGGAGGCTTAGGCAGTAGGATCGCTTAAGCCCAGGAGTTTGAGGTTGCTGTGAGCTAGGCTGATGCCACGGCACTCACTCTAGCTCGGGCAACAGAGTGAGACTCTGTCTCAAAAAAAAAAAAAAAAAAAGAAATGCCATGTGGAAAACAGCAAAGAAACATACAAAACCAGTCCTATGAGAGCAGCCTCCACTGCTGGGATGGACACCCACAGGCAGAGCCCAGGGGCCAGCAAGGTAAGAGCAGCCTTAGTTGAAAGTTCACCCTCAAAAGAACGTCTCTTCTGGTTCAAGGAGTCAGAACCTGGCGGCCTCCGGTGGTGAACTGGTTCCTGTTCCTGTCACTCCTTCCCTGCCCTCCAGCTGCCTCCTTGAGGTTCCCTTCAGTATTGGAGCAGCTTGTCATGTCAGACCCCCTGTTCAGTACCCGGACCTCTGTCCCACTCAGGCACAGCCACCCAAGCTAGAGAGAGGGAGGGGGAAAGAAAATTGAGGGGACAGGGGGGTGAAACAAAACGACACTAGGGCTCCAAGCCACCTTTCCTTTCCCTGCTGAGATCCCAGGTTAGCTAGGAAACTGTGGCCAACGATAGCTCTTGGGTAGGGATCTAAGAAGTAGCCAGAGAAAGTACACAGTCATTTTTTATACACTGTCAGCACTGTGTCCCTACTTTTAAAAAATTTTTAAATTTCTTTAAGGACCTCCCATTTTCAGTTGAGTTCAGCTTAGCAAACATTAATTAGGTGCCCAAGTATCACGCTCTACACCTGGTACTGACTGAACAAACATCAGTAAACTACTATCCCTAATGCTTAAGAAGCTTCTAGTCTTCCTGTGTCTCATGTCCACTGAGCAGGTAGGTTCTGAACTGGAAGTAAAGCTCTGAGCCTCACAAAAAAGCCTCTTTGAATCCACAGAGGCAAGGATTTTCTGTGAGAAACAGGCTCTAAGAAACACAGGAATCTCTAGAAAATATAAAGGACGTGGCCAACAGCAGACATCAACAGCTTGATGGAGAAAGCAGGGATTTCCCCTGACGTGTCACTGCCAGCTGGCCCACAACCACCGCCCACCCAAGTGTCCACCAAGCTGGAAGAACGAGTCCATGCCTCCTCCTCCTTTCCTCCTCCTCGTCATTCCCACACATAGAGAAGGAGGGGAAGAGTGGAAGAGGGAGCAGCAGAGCAGCCTGCATACTTCTCAGCCTCAGTTCTCGACTTTGTCCCCTCTGCTCCCCTGGTGTAGTCCTAGGCAAGCAAGAACTCTACTGAGGGGGCCGCCTCAGGTCTAAGGCAGAAAGAACAGTGGCGTCTGTGTTAGGAAATTGACCAAGAGGTACAGGGAACCCAGCCATATCCACAGCCAGCACATAGGAGGAAAGAAATGGTGGCGCTTGCTACTAAGTGATTCCGAATAGAAAGTCTGCTGACTCTTATCCTCACACTACTGTGTGTGATGAGGTTTCAGAGCTCAGCTGCTTCTCTGGGAGAGCAGTATACTTGCCATCACTGCTTATTTCAAATAGCCTGGATTTCTTTTCCTTTCGCAAGTATTCACCATCAGATTCCCAGTCAATCGTCTCCAAGCTGAGTGATGAGAGGGGGAAAAACAAAAGAGAAATGTCAGTGCGACAGTCTCCCTGTCACGGCATTTTCAATGAACACGATCACTTGTCAATTTTTTGTCTTTTCCCCACAGTAATTCTGTTCCCCTTCTTTAGAGCTACTCAGTCTTGCCATTATTCCCGCTTTTCCATCTTTTCCATGTTTCTACCGCATCTTTCCATCTGTCTCACTTCTAAAAGAAGGTATCTGTCACGCATTGAGAGTGAAATGGGCTCTGTCAGAGTGCTCACATTCAAATAGTTTGGGTGCGGGGCAGGGGAACTGAGAGGGAAATGTCTAGTTAGAAAATGTCATCACTTTTCTTTATCGAGTTTGAGATCCAGTTGTCTGGGAAGGGCAAAGGGCCACAGACGGAGAGAGGCAGCCTGAGAGCAAGGAGGTTTCTCCTCAGCGCCACTCTCTGCAACCCCAAACCGGCAGGCACCCTCTCTTCAATTGAAAGAGTGCTCTGGCAGGAGTCAAACTCAGTGGTGGCCCTGCACCACTGAGGGTGCCAGTGGTGTACACCCCCTGGGGTCCTCATTCTCAGCTGGGGCTGGTATTTGGGTCAGAGACTCCAGCAGGATGAAATTTGCCACACTCCTGTATTTTCCAAATACTGTAACATGGGCATGATATACTTTTCATGATGAGAGAAGACACATGCTGGCTCACTCCCTTGACTAGATTTCCTACTCATTTATCAGCCACTACACACTGGACTTACTCAGTAGGAAGCTTCAAATTTATTTTTTTAGTAAGGAAAGAAAACTGGCTGGGTGTAAAGTTTCCTAGGTATGGGTCAAGACATCACCTTGGGTATCAGTAAATAGCACTATATACAAACTAAAAAGTGATTCATACTTCATCCTTTTACATTTGTGTTACACACACACAAATATGTATGATACACATACAAATATGTTTTGAGAGGTCAGGCAAAAGGAACAAAGGATGGGAAACATGACAAAGAAAGTTACACAACACAGAGCCCCACCCCAATCTCTAAAGGCAAAATATCCAGTTCCGGGATGGATAGTAACCGATAGAAGTGGTCCAAGGAAAGCACTAAGGAAGAAATATGTGGTCGAAAAGAAGGCAGATTTTGTTTGGTATCTTTTTCAAGTAAAATTTACCACCAGGAGTACAAGTCCGTAGATTGTGTTTCAAGGCTCATGTTACTGTCATTGGAAAATATATGCAGCCTGGGCGCAGTAGCCCACCCCTGCAGTCCCAGCTACTCTAGAGGCTAAGGCAGGAGGATCGCTTGAGCCCAGGAGTTTGAGGCCTCAGTGGGCCATGTTTGTGCTGTGAATAGCCACTGCACTCCAGCCTGGGCAACATAGAGAGATCCTGTCTCAAACTCCTGGCCTCAAGCGATCCTCCTGCCTTGGCCTCCCAAAGTGCTGAGATTATAGCCATGAGCCACCAAGCCTGGCTCAGATCCTGTCTCTGAAACAAAAAAGAAAAGAAAAGAAAAGAAAGAAACTATATGCATCAAAGGAAGAGCCTGTGACCTCAACCAGAACTCTAACATCAAAGGAGTAGGAAATTCACATTAGAAGGCTTTGAAGATACATCAAACAAAAACCCTCAAAAACTTTATGAAAAATCCAAAGAAGTTTTCCCCTTTAAAACTGGGGCCAGAGACTGGGCATAGTGGTTCATGCCTATATTTCTAGCACTTTGGGAGGCCAAAGTGGGAGGATTACTTGAGGCCAGAGTTTCAAGACCAGCCTGGGCAACATAGTGAGAACCCATCTCTAATAAAAGCTGTTTTAAAAAATTAGCCAGGCCCGTGCCTGTAGTCCTAGCTATGCGGGAGAATCGCTGGAGGCCAAGAGTTTGACGTTGCAGTGAGCTATGATCTCACTACTGCACTCTAGCCCAGGCGATAGAGCAAGACTCTGTCTCAAAGAAAAACATATATATATATATATATATATATATATGTGTGTGTGTATATATATATATATATATATGTATATATATATAAAACACTGGAGCCATAAATCATGAAGAATGTACATGCTTTTATATGACTATAGAAAAAGATCTAAAAGAATCAACACCAAATTAGTCATACCTCAGAAGAATGGGAGGACGTGTCCATGTGAAGGTGAACTTTGACTTTTTACTTTATATGCTTTTGTATTGTTTGTTTTTACCACAGACCCATATTCCCTTGGCAAGTTTTGCAACTCAATAAATATGTTATAATTACATATGATAAGGATATCTGTGGTTCATTCATTCACTGATTCAACATTTATTGAGCATCTACTATATGTTTGGTACTGGGGCTACATAAAAAGGAGCAAGACTTTCAAGGATCTAACAGTCTAGTGACAAAGACACAAAAGTAAATAGATGGTTTTCATGAACCTCATTCCAGAATGACTGGAATCAGAAACTACATTTTTAACAAGCACCCCCAGGCAATACTGACCCAGGAAGCTGGAGGACCACACTTTCAAGAATACTAGTTGAGTGCAACAGCCTTCTTTTCCTTGAATCAGGAAATATCAACAGGATGCTAAGTATAGGATGCTAACTAAGTAAACTTGGCATTATTATGAAATTTGAAACAATAGCCAGCCTGCTAAGTGACCCATTTGCTTTTCTGATCCAATTATTTAAACTCAGTATAACAGAGTAATTTGTAAAATAAGGTATTTCTATGTTGAGCCTAAGAAATATTGATTTATAGAAATGCCCCTCCACAAGGCTTTGCCCTAAAGGAAAATGTAAATGCCTTAGTTCGCATATCAAAAGCTACCTGGCCTCAGGAGGACGTCTCAATAGTCAGTAGCAGCTCCAGTCCAGGCCTGTGGCTCTCACCTGCTTTGAAAGACAAAGCAGATTTTGCCTAGCGCCATGGGACCCCGGAGCTGATCAACAAAGACAGGCGCCAGAGATGAGAGCTAACCCCAGCCGGGCCCAGACGGAACCATGCAGTTAAAGTAAATAGCATAAGGCACAGCTCGTTTGACTTCTAACTCCCCGCATTTCTGCATATCATCAAGGCTACCTTGTCACGGTACTAACAAAACGAAGACACTTGGGCTAAAAAAGACTAGTCAGTGGGTACCAGAGTACTAAATAGGCTTTGAATGATCGATGAAAACCAGTAGTCCACTTCTTGAATTATATTTCAGTAGCACTTCTGCCTTCAAAGTGCCAAACCATACTTCCCCAACCCCCTCACTCTGTTAATGACCTTGTCTCATAGGACACTGGGAAAATAGAAGCAATCAGCTGGGAACTCCTTCATCCTCCCACCAACAAATCTCCCAAACTATACCGGGCTCTCTGGAGCTTTCTCTATTGCTAACAGCAAACATTGCCCCTATTGCTATCAAAGGCCAATCCCTCCCTCATACTTTGGACCTCATCCCCTTCAGCCTTTTCAAGGATTTTATTCTTATAATTCCAGCACTCTGTGCTGCATCATTGAGCCCTCTCTCCTGGATCATTCCTTCTACTATCCCTAGACCCCATGTCCCCAATTTTATGTTAATAGCCTTGAGCTCTCCATTGAACTCCAACTGTCGACCTGACATCTTGGATATTCACTAATATTTAAAACATCACATGGCCACAACACAGAATTCTTGATTTCCTCCCTCAACCCTGTTCCTCTTCCAGCCTCACCCATCCCAGTCAATGGCAGCAACATCCACCCAGTAACGCAAGCCCATAACTGAAGAGTCATCCTGGATTCCTCTCTTTCCCTCACCTCCCACAACCAACTCATCTGCCAGACCTGTTGGCTCTACCTCTATAACATTATTTCTTCTAATCTAAGATATCATTATATGTACCTCTAAGAAAGAAAAAGGCTGGGTGCAGTGCCTCTTGTCTATAATCCCAGCACTTTGAGAGGCTGAGGCAAGAGGATCACATGAGGCCAGGAGTTTGAAACCAGCCTGGGCAACATAGTGAGACTCTCTAAAAACAAAAAAAGGAACAAAAGAGAGAGAAAGAGAGAGAGAGAGAGAGAGAGAGAGGAAAGAAACACTACCAAACTATAACCTGCCTTCAAATGATGCATGCCAATTTCAGAAATGTGAAAATATGAAAAGATGTCTCAGAACTGATGAAATTACAATATATTGCATATTCATCCAAATCTCTCCAATTCTATTACCACCCTACTCTAAGCCACCACCACGTCTCACCTAGACTTCTGTAATATCAAGTTCCTGGGCCTTGGCTACAAAAGAAACATTTTTTCATAGGGCTATTGTGAAAAGTAAATAAGATAAGGTCTGCCCACCTCTACTCCGCCTCTACTCCTATGGCATCGTGTACTTCTGCCCCATCACAGCATTTATCACGTTTCTATCCCCCACCCCAGGCAGTAAGTTATACAAGGACTTGGAAGTGTATTTGTTTCACATTGGTCAGTACAAAGCCAGGATTCAATAAATATTTGTTGAATGAATGAATGTATGAATGACTCTCAGAGAGTGATTCCAAGGACCCCTTTTATTATTTTCCACCCCCTGATATAACTTCAAGTTGTGAAAGGATTTTTGCCCACTAGATCTAAGTAATAATTTTCTCTATGTAAAACTATAATGACATATATGCTCATCTATGTGAAGGTTTGAGGTTCAGAGTCAGCCCAAGGTAAAACAAAAAAAACAAAACACTAACAATCTTATCTGCATTAATGAAAATACAGTGCCCAGATATCAGTGGAAGCAGTGGTCCCAACTTGCAGCTAGGGTGGTGTAGAGATTGGCAGGATGTTGTCCAGCCTCAAAGACAATCTCCATCCAGAATCTCAGGATCTGGTCCTTGCACTTATAGCTTCAGAAACTCAAGTTTATCAATTCTTCATCAAACGCTAAAGGCATGACTCCTGTTAACCAAAGTCACAAGGGACTGACTAATAAAAAAGAATGTCTATTTACCTCCCAGGACAACTCAAGCCAACCATTTGCCCTGGGTACTCTCTCTTTGGGAGCAGGTGACTGAGGGTCATGGAGAGAGCTATGATTTGACCTTTTGCATTTTTGATCACACATATAATATTACTTTAATTTTTAAACTAAATGCTACAAAAGCATCTTTGTGCATTTAATTACTTTCATAAACTGGATTTTCTTAGAACTGGCTTCCAAAAATTAAAGTAACCAAAAGTATGCCCAATTTTATAGCTCTTGGCACATTTGATTAATCATTTCCAAAGGGTTCTGTCAATTTATGTTAGCAGCAATACCACAATAGGGTTAAATATTTTAAATTTGCTAATAAGTAAATAATTTTTAAATTAGCACTTTTTATTGCTTAAGATGTATATTTTCCAACCTTTGCTGCATTCTTTTGCTAATCCTCCCCTTCATAATGACTATCACAAAATAAGGTTTATCAGGTAGTTTTTGTGGCTGATAAAAAATAATGAAAAGAGGAGGAAGAACACTTTGTCCCTATTCCTCCAACAGTCCCACTCCCCAGAGATAAATAATGTATCTTATTTATCCTTCTAGAAAGTTCTTAAGCATAAGCACATATCAGCACAAGTACACACACCTCTTTTTTTTTTGACAAATAGCATTATGCTATATGAATTGTTCTGCAGTTTGCATTTTTCATTTCATATACCTTAGTGGTCTTTCCATTACCAGTGCACATAGCTCTCCCCCGGAACGTCCCCATATACTAGTCATTAAATCATGCATCCTTCTTCTACAGAACTGAACACTGACCAAAATAGCCTGTATATGTCTGTATATGATTATATGAACAGGGAGAAAAGCATGGAAGGATATGTAAATATTTAGCATGGGTTACATACAGGGAGAAGAGACATGGGAAAAGGGGAAAAGGAGTCGACACAAAGTAAAACTGAACTACAAAAAAAGCATGTATGCTATAACCACGTTTATGTACTTACACATATGTGAGTATATGTATAAAGACATTAAATCAAATTGTTTTAAAAGAAAAAGTTCTGGTAGTAGAATTGCTGGTTCAAATGACATGGGCATTTAAAATTTTGATACCGTTAGAATGCCTTCTATAAAGGTTGTACCAATTTATGCTCCAACCAAGAGTGTTTAAGATTGCCTATTTTCCTACAAATTTGCCAACACTAGATTTTATCAAATTTTTTTATCTTTGCCAATCTGATTTATGAAAACTGGTATTTCATTTAAAAATTTCTATTTAGGCCAGGCGCGGTGGCTCACGCCTGTAATCCTAGCACTCTGGGAGGCCAAGGCGGGAGGATCACTCGAGGTCAGGAGTTTGAGACCAGCCTGAGCAAGAGCAAGACCCCGTCTCTACTAAAAATAGAAAGAAATGATCTGGACAGCTAAAAATATATAGAAAAAATTAGCCGGGCATAGTGGCACATGCCTGTAGTCCCAGCTACTTGGGAGGCTGAGGCAGAAGGATTGCTTGAGCCCATAACGGCACTCTAGCCCGGGCAACAGAGCGAGACTCTGTCTCAAAAAAAAAATCGTATTTAATGATAAATAATTAAAAGTTGAATAAATTTTAATGTCTATGGGCCATTTGTATTTCTTTCCCAGAGAGCTACGTTCTAATATCCTTTGCTCATTTGTGTTTGCTCACCTTTTTCTAAATTATTGATTTGTAAAAGTCCTTTGTAGATTAAGGAAAAAAGCCCTTTATATATGTAATGCAAATATTTTTCCAGTTTCTCATTTGCCGTTTTTATGCTTTTTGTTTCATACCAAACTTAGAAAGACCTTTCCACTCCAAAATTATTGGAAACAAAATCCACCTATGCATTCCTCTAACATTTTTTATTTTAATTTTTAACTTGTTTCATCAACAGAGTAAGACTAAACTAAGAAAAAACAGAACTTTTAAAATCTCACCCCTCCAAAAGCAATGACAAAATAAATTGTAAGGAAAAGATGGGAGGAAA
This sequence comes from Eulemur rufifrons, assembly GCF_041146395.1. NCBI lineage: Eukaryota > Metazoa > Chordata > Mammalia > Primates > Lemuridae > Eulemur > Eulemur rufifrons. Next base: position 90,902,899 of record NC_091012.1, read on the forward strand.
GGAGTGGGAAGAGAATCCATAAGATTCTTGAGACTTAAATCAACCAACTGCGTTTGGATCTCATTTGTACCTTGATTCAAATAAACTATTTAAAAAGAAATCTCACCCATCATTATCCTCGAAGTACGATTGGTCAGGCTCTTCTTCGGACCTGTCCATGTCTGTAGTCAAGACAAAGAGATGCCTTCTTAAGAAAATCAGAACTCAGAACCAGTAAGACATTTCTACCTTCTGCATTTATCTTTCAGCATCTTTTACACCCTAATTTAAAGCTGAAACTTTGCTCTCTGAAATGAGAAATATTTAAAATTTTTTGTTGCAGACTTTTCCTGGACGGAGAAAACTAGAAACAGGGTGCATCCCCCACCCCAGGGGTTCTTTGCAGATCAATCAGAAAGCACAAAGTGCAGGACAGCCCCTGAGGTTAAGTCACTTCAAACACCACGTGTTAAGGAGGCAGCGTGCAAGGAAGATAGTCATTCACCTATTAGCCCCCAGATAAATTTTCTCCTTGGCATGAGGCTTTAGCATGCATAAACTCCTACTCAGTCCCCAGCCCAGTGCTCTCTCAACCCCCAGATTCCAACCCCTGCACCCCCCCCCCACCCCGCAGCCAGTCTTCACTGCTCAGGCCTCGTCCATCCCACCCCCCACCCCCTCCCCCCACCCCCCTCCACTCAGCTAGTCTTCTACTGACCAGGTTTCATCCACCCCCAGGCCCCTGCCAGCCCTCCACCTCCCATTACGCCTCCACCCTCCCTACGCCTTCACTCCCCCTACTCCCGTCTCACACCTGAAGGAAGTCTTCCACCTATGAGGTAGACCCTTCCATCCTCCCCTCTCCTCCACCTCCTTACTCCCCACTCTCAGCTGGTCTTACCCAAACTAGGCCACCACTACCCCTCCTACCTCCCCCTCTTCCCAACCTCCACCCTCCCCAATCCCTTACTCCAGCTTCCCACTGGTCTTACCAGTCTCCACTATCCTACTCCAACCTCCCGCTGCCAGCCAGAATTCCACCAAACAGGCTTCAAACCCGCCACTCACTCCCCACACCTCCTGTGTCACAGCAGGCCTAGACTCTCTCCCCACCATTCCCGCCTCAACCAGGCTTCCACCAATCAGGTCTCGACCCCTCCACCCTTCCCCCCCCACAACTATCCCTGTCTCCGGCTGGTCTTCCACCAATCAGGTCTCGACCCCTCCACCCTCCCCCCCCCCAACTATCCCTGTCTCCGCTGGTCTTCCACCAATCAGGTCTCGACCCCTCCACCCTTCCCCCCCCAACTATCCCTGTCTCCGGCTGGTCTTCCACCAATCAGGGATCAACCCCTCCACCCTTCCCCCCCTCCATTATTTCCCCCTCCTGCTGGTCCTTCCACCAATCAGGCATGGACCCCTCCACTATCCCCGCCTCCAACTGGTCTTCCACCAATGAGAGCTCAACCCCTCTACCCATCCCCCCACTATCCGCACCTCCTGCTAGTCTTCCACCAATCAGGCCTGGCTCTTCATCCTTCCCCCTCCACTATCCCCGCCTCCAGCTGGTCTTCCACCAATCAGACTTCCATTCCCCTCACGCCTCGATCTAAACTCTACCCTCCTACCCACTCCTGCCTTCCACCCCCAGTCTTCAACCGTCTTGACCCCCCCCCCACCTCCACCCCCCCCCCACTCCCACCTCATCTTGCCAGCCAATCTCCCACAGATAAGGCCTCAACCACCCCTACACCCCCACTGGCCTTTCACCTCCCCCCAGGCCTCCACTTCCCCTACACTCCCTCACTCCACCAGATCTTCCACCACTCTGGCCCAGGCCCCCCTACATGCTTCCATCCCCTCTCAAGCCCCTAGCCGTTATTCTGCCGGCTTGGTCCTAGACCTCCCCCAATCACCCTCCACCGCCCCCTTCCTCCCACCCCCACAGGAATATTTGTCCTCCCCATTCCCGCCAGAATACCAGAATACCATTAACAAAACAAAATCCCTTCTTCCAGAAGCTTTTTTCCCTCCCAGTGGAAACTGGTAAGATATTTTGCCTGAATCTCAGTCCCAAGATCCACAGGCAATCAGAATCCAAGGTACATGGTAGTCCTGATTTTAATTAAATCAGCCCAATTGGGATTAGCTTCATAGATTGCTCCTGCTTCAGCTTCAGTGCCCATCTCAGTCCCACTAGTCACCTACCTGCTGCGGCCTCCAGCGTGGCGGATTCCACCTCACCTCCAACTGGCTCCAACCGGCAGTTGGAGGTGTGCAAGATCCTCAGCAACTGGAGAGTGATGCCAGGCGCAAGACCTTTTTATAGAGCCCAGAGCCCCAGCAGGGGGTAGGAACTGACGTATTCTCCGTATTCTCGTGATCCCTGTACCCACCAATCACAGCGTGGATCACCAGGCAACAAAATTTGAACTTCGCGGTTATGAATTTAAATTTGGCGCCTAACCACACTGCTTCCAGAATCGGGTCTATCACTTCCACAGGATGTTGCTTATTTGTCCTGACAGTGCCATTTCAATACAGAGCTTGCCATTTCAATACAGATCTCGGCACCACGGTACTCACTGTAGCCTGGGCAACAGAGCGACACTCACAGAGCGACACTCTGTCTCAAAAAAAAAAAAAAAATACAGACCTCGGACCAAGCCAGATTCTGTAGTTGAAGTTCCCTAACTTAACTTTCTGAGGGATAAGGAAAACCCGAGCTGAATTCTCCCCTAACAAAATTCCATCCTTGTGGAAATTTGGATAAGTGATATTTGTTCCTTGTTTGAATTGCCCAAACCTCTAAGTCAGTTTGCCTGCCTTGCAAACTACTCCGAGCTGGGGGTGGAGGGGGGGGGCACATAGACTCCTAGATAATAGCAAGGCAGCAACCCAACAGCTCCTGGCAACACTGAACTATAAGGTTTGCTTTCAGAAGCCTCTGAACCCTGGAGATAAAGAGGGAGGTCAGTTGCGAAGCTTTTCGGTGCTCGCTCCAAACATACCAAGAAAAACAGGGGAAGCAAATGCTTTCCAGATTGTGCCCATTTCTCTGACAGACATCCATACGTTTCATAAATTGTTTGGCCAACAGAATATAAATAAAACATTCCTGCATTTATTTTGTGCTAGGCATTGTTCCAAGTGTTTTATGTGGATTTAATTCTTACAGTGACACTTTAAAAAGCAGGCACTCGTATTTTATAGAGCTCACATAGCTAGAAAGTGACAGCTAGGATTCAAACTCCAACAATCTAGTTCCAAAACCTACTCTTAACGCAGCGGACTGCCACTTTCTCAATTGACAGGGAATTGGATTAAAAGGGTTTATTACTCTATCTCTACAACAAACTTGCAAATTATCCTCTACAAGCCTCTTCCATAATAATGAGGATTTCATAACTCTGCCTGAGAGGTCTGGGCAAAGAACCTAAATGTTAGCTATCATTAAGAGGCATGTGCTTCAAGTAAAAGAGTGGGTTAGGATTGGACTAGAACCTTAAAACAGGCAGTTCATAAATCACACAAGTTTATTCTAGGTGTGCAAGCAACCCCCTTAGACAGAGGCAGAAGCTGAAGTAGACAAATAACTGGCACAGATTCTTAAATAGAAGAGGGTAGGGTTAAAAACTTTTATGAGCAGGCTACTGGACACCTTTCTTCACATACCTTTAGTAAACAAACATTAATCCACATTAAGGCTTTGAAGGCACAACCAACAGAAGTTGGGAAATTACCTTAATTTTTGTTCAAAAACACTTTCCCTCTCATTTATATCTCTGAGAAAACTGGCAGCCAAACAGCTTGTTCTGATCTCTGATGCACTGATACCCTCCTCCTCCCTCAGCCTCACGGCAGAGTTCAACCATTGTACAGAGGAGGAAGATAATTTTGCCCCCAAGAGCCAAGACAACACTAGTCCACATAAAGAACAAGACTACAAGGGTAAAATAAAGCCAGAGAGGGTAAAGGGTAAAAATAAAGCCATAAGCAAAAGAGGAACAAGATGAATTGGGGGGCAGGGGGTCCAAAGGCTTTGTCTTCTTAAATTGTTCATAAATCAACCCCACCGCCCCACCAGACTTGGCTAAGAAAACAATTTTTAATATCATAGCTACAGTAGGGAAATCTGATCCTTTTAAGTTCTTTGGAGCCATTCAAATGTAGGTTTCATCATTTGATGACACTATTATTCAGTCCAACACTCAATATAACAGGACACAAAATACATTAGCCACATTAAGGGGAAATCACTCATTTATTGTTTAAAGATCGCAAGACAATATCTGAATTTCTGTAGCACAATTAAATGTTTTACTTTTTTGATAAAGCAGGGTACAATAGAAAAAACAATTAGTTTCCAGTAATATCTATATCTCTATTCAGAATTAAGTCTTCCACAGACATGTTACCTGGAAATAAAAGCCTGTTACAATAAGCAAAGCTTTGACCAGAGCGGCTACTTTACGCGCCAGGAAAAAGTTCATCCCTATAGGAGGAATGATGTGCTATGTAAAATGGCTGTAAGGTCACAGCCTTGAGGGCATTGGAAGTATATTATCCTATTCCACATTAAGTAGTTCAGTGAACTTCAAATATTAGTTTATTTGCAACCATGCTGGCAACCTTTAACTGATATTTAAATCAGGTAAAAAATAAATTAAGAAATCCCTTAACTGATGTTTTTTGATTTACACTGTTAAATGGTACACGGTTCATTAACATGTAATTCAGGTTCAGAATTACATTTGAGACTCTTTGCTCAGAATTTGGTTAGCAGTAAGAATCTTTCAGAAATTCAAGTTCTTATTAATCAATAATTTGTCAGCTAGGATACATTCAGGCATCAGCTGCAACTACACAATAGGTGCACTGCCTCAGCGCTTTGGAAAGACATTATAATCTAGAACACTACTAGCAGACAAAAAATTATCTGTGACTGGATAGCGTTAAGTGCTGTACAGCAAGACAAAACATATATTCATATGTTGGCTTAAGCCCAAGTCCTCGACCGTTTGTTGAGACTCGATCATTTTATTCCTATGATTTTTAATACCAATAACTCAAGTTCTAATAGGACTAAAGTCTAATTTATACTCCAAACCAAGTAGCAGTGCAGTTCACTACTATTGAGGCTGAATCTGTACAGACTTCACGACCAAGTCCAGAACACAGTTGTTATAATACCCTACAAGGTCTGAAAAATAATTACTTGTATACATAAATGGTCCTTCAGAGATTTTACCTATGTTTCTCGATGAAAATTATTTAATATATTGAAGATAACTGCGACTTACTGATCAAATATTTGAATACTTATACTTACCTGGGATTTCATTTCTGCTGAAAGAAATAGGAAGAACAGGACTCACTTAAAAAAAAAAACAAACTTTAGAAAGGAAGGTCAAAATCTTATCACACACTATCACTTCTGGAAGCAGCATAGAAGGGGCAGTCAGGGGTAAAACACTGGTAAAATAGGTCAAAATTCGGCAAAAAAAAATCTATATTATTATCAATAACAGTACCACAACTGTGCCCTTCATAACTAATATCACTCCTAAGAATCTTCATTTGGCACCAGATGGTGTGTTTAAGAGAAACACTCTAGGATATTTTGAGAATCAGACTTGGTTTTGTTAGTTGAGTTACAGGAGAAATTTTAAGGGGGTAAGGGGGAGAGAAGGAAATGGGAAATGGACCAGAAGAATTTTTGAGTCATCATCTAAACCAACATAGCACTGATAGCTCCAAACATTAGGTCAGACACTAAAATGACTGATATAGGCTCAAGTGGTTTATAAAACCTATAAAAAGACTACACCAGCAAAGTCCCCACTGATCTGTCAGAGTTCAGAAACTAACGGAGTAACATTTTAGCTTAAAACCTTATTCTCAAGAGAATCATATACACTTCACATGAATAAAAATACCTGAAATCAAACATTTTTAAAAGCTCCAATACCCAAAATATAAAGAAAAAAATGAACTCAGAAGACTCAATCAATCCATGGAATCACAAAACGGCTGGACAATCTGTATCTCCCCTCCACACTAACCATCCCATGGAAGACCAAGGGAGATCAGAACTTCCAGACCTATGCACCACCTGGTTGCTGCAAAATTCTATGGAGATTCCTTGTGGAACAGCAGTTTCCCATCTCTTGTGTCTCTCTCTATCATGCAGGAATAAAGTCTGGCTGTGCTATTCTATTACCATTATGTCACCCATCTGCAACATGGTACTGTACAGATAAGTAAAGAAGTATGTTATCTAGTTCCCTTTCCCCCAGAAGGTGAGGCTCAGGTATAAGGGTAATTCTTCTGTGCACAGTCTTTTATATTTAGGTTGACTCAGTGACTTCGACAGGCTTAATCATGTGGTCAGGTTTGTTGCCAGCTGCGTAATGCTCCCACATCTGTAGATAGAGCCGCTCTAGTTCCATTGTGTATTGTTTGGTGTTGAACAGAGGGCTAGATATTCTCTGCTTCCAGACTTTGCCACGAATTTTCTTCAGACTGGGTAATAAAAAAAAGAGAACCAAGTGTACAAATCAGAGGAGAAACTCAGAACTAAACCCTATAAACTTAGTCACCTTTATGGCAAAATATATGAATAAACTTCATGTTATCTTCTTTTCTGATTGGCCCACTGTTACCTCAATGCCAAAAAAGTAAAGGCTCACAGCTAACACAATGCTAACACTTACAAACAAGTTTACCCCCATGTCCTCTGAAAAAAGTTAGTTCTTTCCTAAACAGGTATATCCAAGGACTATCATGCTTTCTCCATTTCACCTCATCTCTAGCTTCGGAATAAAAATAAGAATTGGCAATGGCACATGACTATTCCTATGTACTATCTGTTAGAATGTAAACTGCTTACCTTTGTGGAAAGCAATTTAGCAATGGGTGTATTAAGAATTTTAAATGTTCAGAACCCTCTGACCTATCAATAGCACTTTTCAATCTATTAAAAAGAAATAATTAGATACAAAGACACACATGATCATGCAAAGAAATTCACTGAAGCATCACTTACAATAGTTAAGGCACAAATACAAGATGAAATATTCAGTTTATGAAGATTTTAATGAAACAGGAAAACACTCAAGGGGGGAAAGAAATGCATGTCTATTGTCATAATTTTCCACTTATATCTGAACTGCATCATTTATTTAGGAATTAAAAATATGTTCCATGCTCAGTGTTACCTGAACTGACACTAAAAATAAAACAAAAAACAAATGTTCCTAATATCACCAAAACTATGGTTTTGTTCAGCAACAGGGAAAAAGAAGCAATCAATTCTTCTGGAAACAGGAGGGAAAGAATTCTATTCCCCTTCTGAATATATTATTTCTCATGAGATTATTCTTAGACGAAGAAAGAATTATTACTGTAGAACCAGAAGCTGGAACACTTCTGTGCATTTTTAAAAGCAGTTTTAAAAAGTTGTTTTAATGTTTGTTGCAACAGAACTAGTAAAATAGCTGTGCACGTATACATATGTTGGCCTCAACTTAGCCCTGTCCATTCTTAATGCTACTTTCCAAAGAAGACCTCTGCACTCTACTGTTTAAGGTTCTGTGTGTCAACAGAACAGTTAAACTGTGGTACATCCATATAATGAAATACTACTCCACAATAAAAAGGAATGAACTTGCTGAGTGAAAGAAGCCTTCAGAATGCACACCATATGGTTTTATTTGGATAAAGTCCTAGAAAGGCAAAACTAATTTATGGTAGGAAAAAAAAATCCAGAACAGTGGTTGCCTCTGGGGGTTGGTAAGGAAAACTGGCTGAGAAAGGGGCATAAAGGAACTTTCTAGAGTGATAATAATGTTCTATATCTTAATAGGGATTTGGGTTACAAAGGTATTTCTCAAAACTCACTGAATGGTAATATCTGTGTAATAATGCTTCCCTCACTATATATAAATTCGGCCTTGGCTGGGCACGGTGGCTCATGTTTGTAATCCTAGCACTTTGGGAGGCTAAGGCAGGAGGATCACTTGAGCCCAGGAGTTTGAGGTTGCTGTGAGCTATGATGATGCCACTGCACTCTAGCCCAGGCAACAGAGACTCTCTCAAAAAAAAAAAAAAAAATTCTGCGTCAAAAGAAAAAACAAACAGCTTAGTAAAATATTAATGGTAGAATCTAAGCAATAAGTATAAAAGTATTTATAAAACAGAAAATTTTCATAACAAAATGTTAGGGAACAGTATTGTATGAACCAAACTAAGTTACAAAAGTCTAATAAAAATTTAAAAAATATTACAATGTTTACTGTAGTTATCTCTGAGATGATGGACATGAATCTTAAATTTTTTTGAATGCCTGGGCTCAAAATTTTCATTTTTCTATTGAAAATCTGAGTATGTAGTATACATAATAAATTGTGAATTGGTGGGAGTTATATAACGTTAACCTTATCAACATTTGAAGATACTGGCACTTGATATGCTCTTAAGGAAAATTTGCCTCCAAATTTTAAGCTGGAAAGTCACTGCAATAACTGTTTAAAAAAGAATTGCAACACATTTTTTTTTAGATTTTCAATATGTATAAGAATTGTGTACAAATCGAAATGTTTGTATACTGATCCTCAACACAACCAATAAAATCTCAATTACAAAAAATAAATTAAAAATAAAGCAAACAAAACTTTTTTTTTTCCATTTTTCTTGGATGTATATGTGATGTTCAATGGAGAAAATTTTGAAAATAGCTAACATCTGCTGAATGCTTACTATGCACTAAGAACTATTCTAAGTGCTTCACGTGAAGTATCTTTTTTAATCCTCACAAGATCTTGTTAAGCTCCATTTTGCAGATAGAAAAATCAAGGCACATAGAGACTAATTTGCCCAAAGTCACAGAGCTTGGATTCACTCAGGCAGTATGACTCAAAGAGCATGCTTCTTTAACTTCTATATAATATGCTACTTCTCAGAAAAACATAAGGAAAAAAAAATCACCCATAATACCCAAAGAAAAACCTCATTAAGAAATACTATTTCATTGTATGGATGAAACCTCATCTAGCTAAGCATCACCCCTCTAAATCCCACCCATTTTCAGGCATTTAAGTTATGCTTTTTATTTCTTATGCTACAGTGAAGAAGTGGCAGGATTAGGGTTAAAGATCTGACTTTTTTTTAAGGCTCCAAAAACTGTGAGGAAGACTTATACCAATTCATTCACCAATTAATGAAAAGGCCAGTGCCTCAACAATGCTCCCTCACTGATATCATATTAAAACTCTTTATTTTATAGAAAATAACGGATATACCTCAATATTACTTTAATTGGCATTTCTACTAGAGACTGAAACGTTTTCTTGTTAACCACTTGTATTTCCACTTCAGTGAGTGTCTGGTCACTTCCTTGTTTACTTTCCTATTGGGGGATTTAAAATTTAAATGTCCTTCAGTCTTTATATAGCCAGGCTATTAATACTTTGACATATGAAACAAAGATTTTTCTTTTCCTCATTTGTCTTTTAATTTTTTTATTCAGCCTCTTACTCTCTACATAGTAAAATCTATTGATCACTTCATTTATGAAAGTATAGAAAGTTCTTCTCCCATCCAGAGATCATACAACTGATTCACCTATATTATCCTTACTTTATAGTTTTATTTTATAACAGCTATATTCTCTCTACCATATAATATGTTCATGGAAAAGTTTACTTACTATTCTAGATCAGTTCCCAGTTTCACAGCTATATCTTCATATTCTTGTCTATTTTTAGCAATAAGCTCAAGACAACCTAAGCAAGTAAGCTGGGAAGCTGCAACTCGAGAAGCAAGAGTCTCTCCTATAAAACAAAAGATAACAATTGCACACCTGAGAATGTAAATAACACAGTTATCAATGTTATTTATGGTAAGCATCCACACAATACAGATTAAGAGAGTGGAACCAAGTGTTCAGATTTAAACAAGTTTCATTATCTATCATCTTTCCTTAGCTGTTGCTTCTAATACTATAATTTCACCTGTGTCTTCCCCTCAAAAGAGATTTTTAAAAAAACAAGAAGGAAGATTCCAATGACTTATCAGCAACTTACCTGGCATAGTTACCATGGGTGTCCCTGCCCAGAGGACATCCATCCCCGTGGTGTGTCCATTACAAAGTGGAGTGTCCAAGCAGACATCTGCCAGCTGGCCTCTCCTGACATGTTCCTCTTTAGGAGCAACAGGTGAAAAAATGATACGGTTCTGGGGAAGGCCCATGTTTTGTGCATACTGTTGAATATTAGGTTCTCCTACTGCTGGAAAACGCAACAGCCATAGTACACTATTGGGAACACGCTTCAGAATCTAAAATAGAGAAAATAAGAATAATTATTAATGGCAGACCTACACTTCTCAAAATATTCCCATAGGTCTCTAATAATCCTACCACACTCTATTCTTTCCATCCAGACAGAAGCCTACTGTGAACTTAAAGTCTTTTCTTCACATAGATGAATTAGATCAACTGAATTACTCTTCTTCTGCTTAGCTGTCCCCAGAGAGAGTTCAAAGAAAGAGACGAGACTGACATTATAAGACACAAATCAAGTTACTAATTGGCAAAATCTTAGGTAGCTACCTCCTGTGGGAACTGACACAGGCAGTGGTTTTTGTTGAAGATATGGAAATTTTCCATTTCAAATTTTAAATCCCCCACCATGACACAACAAAGAAAGTTAACTCACACTTGCCTAACTGTATTTGCCTAATATAAATCAGAGATCAGCAAACCTTTTCTGTAAAGGGCCAGACAGCAAATATTTTTGGCTCTGTGGCCATAGACCATCATAAATGCTCAATTCTTCCACTATAGCTTGAAAGCAGCCATAAACAATGTGTAAACAAGTAGGTGTGGCTGTGTCAATAAAATTTATAAAAACAGGCAGTGGGCTGGATTTGGCCCATGGGGACATAGTTTGCCAACTCCTGATTTAGAGCTTCTTCTACTCAATGTACCACAGAAGTTCAAAAAGAACACATGAATTTCTGAATTCAGAATATTTCCGATTTTAAAAAAAGTAGTACAGTACACATATATTACATAACCCCGTCAGCAGCAACTCCTTATAAACAAACACATTAGTACCTCTGCCTTGAGAGGAAGGAATGTTCATACTAAATGGATTAAATAAAAGATGATAAATAGCTTAATGTCAGTTCAGGTAGTTTTGCTGTCAAATTTGCCACACTTATGAAAAAGCTTTTGATTTTCAGATTTTTTTCAACATTGGAAAGTGAGGACAGTACACCTGTACTCATCCTCATCTGCTTCCTCTTCTCCTCTACCCGCCCCTCTCCTCTAAAACAAAACAAAACAAAACAGATATGGGGGGGAGGAAATTAACCAAGGAATTATATTCAGATTACCTGAAGGTAAAACATGCCATTTTATTTTAATTCTATGGACTAAGATCAAGTTACAGATATGCAATATCCTATTTATGCAAACTGGTCTGATGAACTGAGAGGTAATGACATAAATCGACTCCTTCCTGGTTATAACTCTAAAATACTGCAAGAATGTTAAACATGGGTGGATATACATGACAGCTTTTGCTATCAGCTAAGACCAGGGGTTGGCAAACTACAGCCTGTAAGCCAAATCTGGCATGCTGCCAGTTTTAGTAAATAAAATTTTATTGGAACACAGCCATATTCATCATTTATGTAAAGTCTGTGGTATTTTCATGCTACAACAGCAGAGCTGATTAAATATGACAGAGACCATAGACCACAAAACTGAAAATATTTACCTTCTGGCCCTTTAAGAAAAATTTTACTGACACCTGATTTAGACAGAATATATATATTTAAAAGGTTCATAATATAATATTTAGAAATTAGAAGAAATCAAAAATGCCTTAAAAATCTATAATTCTTGAAGATTAGGAATAAACAGTTCCTGAATGGGGGTAGGAGGACCTGCCTCAGCAAGATGGTCTATGTACAGAATCTTTACTAGTCTCTAGACTTTAATAATGAATCTATGTACACTCACATTTGCCCACATCTGCAAAGTAGAAGGGTCAATTTTATACAACTGATTAAAGTTACAGTACACAATGGCATCTTCCGGTAGCCCATACTGAGAACGGGTAGTTACGATAATGGTGCGGGGAACCTCCTCTCCAGTTGCAGCCTTATTGTTGATCTAGAACAAGGAAAAGAATATGATTACATTTATTTAAAGTCAAGAAAGTCCTTTTTTTTTTTAAGAGACAGGTCTCACTCTGCCACCCAGGCTGAAGTGCAATGGTGCAATCACAAGCTCAAATGCAGCCTTGAACTCCTATGGTCAAGAGGAGCGATCCTCCTGCCTCAGCATCCCAAGTAACTAGGACTACAGGCCTCCAACATCACATCTGGCTATTTTTTTAATTTTATAGAGATAGGGTCTCACTATGTTGCCCAGGCTGGCCTCAAACTCCTGGCCTCAAGCAATCCTCCCCTCTCGGCCTCCCAAAGCGCTGGGATTACAGATGTGAGTCACCACATCAAGCTGATTTTTTTAATCAATAAAGAATCTGGCCGGGCGCGGTGGCTCACGCCTGTAATCCTAGCACTCTGGGAGGCCGAGGTGGGTGGATCGTTTGAGCTCAGGAGTTCGAGACCAGCCTGAGCAAGAGCGAGACCCCATCTCTACTAAAAATAGAAAGAAATTATATGGACAGCTAAAAATATATATATAGAAAAAATTAGCCGGGCATGGTGGTGCATGCCTGTAGTCCCAGCTACTCGGGAGGCTGAGACAGGAGGATCGCTTGAGCTCAGGAGTTTGAGGTTGCTGTGAGCTAGGCTGACGCCACGGCACTCACTCTAGCCTGGGCAACAGAGTGAGACTCTGTCTCAAAAAAAAAAAAAAAAAAAAAAAAAAAAAAAAAAGAATCCATAAGATGCAAAATGTAAAACCATTCAAAGTCATGTCACTGAACTATGGGAAAATATACATGATACAGTAAGTTTAAAAAAAAAAAAAAAGAAAAAGAAAATAGGCCGGGCGCAGTGGCTCACACCTGTAATCCTAGCACTCTGGGAGGCCGAGGTGGGAGGATCACTCAAGGTCAGGAGTTCAAGACCAGCCTGAGCAAGAGCAAGACCCCGTCTCTACTAAAAATAGAAAGAAATGATCTGGACAGCTAAAAATATATATAGAAAAAATTAGCCGGGCATGGTGGCACATGCCTGTAGTCCCAGCTACTCGGGAGGCTGAGGCAGAAGGATTGCTTAAGCCGAGGAGTTTAAGGTTGCTGTGAGTTTGACGCCACGGCACTCTAGCCCGGGCAACAGAGTGAGACTCTGTCTCAAAAAAAATAAATTTAAAAAAAAAAAAAAGAAAGAAAGAAAATAGTTGCAACACTATTTTAATTTGGGGGAGATTGCACTATGAAACATCTTGTTCTAGCCTGCAAAGTTCTAAAACCCTATTAACAATCCAACAGCAAATTTTTGCTCATTTTCTTTATGGATAAAATGTCCTTTTCATAATCACACTCATACTTCAGGGATAAATCACTCTTCCAAATGGGTCTCTTCTCCTAAGACTGCCTCTCCTCACACTGATCATCACCATTTTTGAGCTTCTACATTATACAATTAATCTTCCCTTGTAATTTCCACACATTTGAATACTGCCTTAGTTGTTATGTAATTATTCCAGATGTTTATGGACATTTAACTGTTAACTCCTAAGAGGTCAGAGATCCTTGGCTTATACTCTTGACAGAGCTACTTATTCAAGAATGCAATATATATTTAAGTATATATACTACATTACTGTGGTTAACACATGGGTCCCAAAGTAATTCAACTCAGTGGCAGATACAAACACAGGGAATTATGTGTTACGTTGAATATGATCATATATCCCAAATATTACAGAAGCACAGAAGACAGGTACCAATGGAGTGGCGATAGAGAGGTTAGCAATAAGTACAGGAACAGATACCTGAAGGAGCTGTCTGAACTGAGAGTCTGAGTAGGATTTATCCAGGGAAAGGATGGGGTTATAGAAGCAAGAAACTGTAGTGCCTACAGATAGTTGACCATATGATAAGAGAGTAAAGCCACAGTGAGGGAATAGCAAGATATTAACACAGTAGACATTCAGTAATAACCTACTGGCTAAATCTGGAAGACTTAAAATAAGATAAACCTACATAAGATGCCAATTTCCACTGAACTCATTTCCTCATTTATAAAATGGGAATAATGACATTTGCTTCCTAGAGTTCTTATGAGGTTTAAAGGAAATAAATGCATGCTTGGTGGTACATATTATGGCCTATTATTCTCTCACCTGGGTAGTTGCCAGTCCATTGCTAATACTGAATCCATTAATTGTTATCTGAATCTGTCCTCTGTTAATCATTTCAATAACTGCTTCTGCAATGGTATTCATAGGAATGACAGGCATATTAAGAGCTGTGTTACTGGTGTCTGCATTGTCTCCTCCCTCAGGACATTTCATCTTTAAAAAAAAAAAAAAAAAGACACAAAATGCATTATTAGGGAAAAGATCCCAAATGCAGTTAACTTTTCTTCAGTGACAATATTAACTAGGTTCTGACCTTGACAATTTTCACATCTGGTAGACTATCAAGAAATGCTTTGAGGTCGATGCCATTCAGAACAATCCGATTGTCATAAATGTGCCCATTGGACTTAAAATCGATGACTGCTTTTTTCTAATGAAAAAAATAGTTTCAAACATGTCTGTTAGGATGAGTATGGACAACAGCAAGGAAAGAAATGACTACAGTTCTTTGAAATTCCCCTATAGCACTGTTTTATACTGACCTTCAGGTGAGGGAACATATTAGCATGATCACCAATAAAGAAAGTGTGGGGCATATAAGCCAGTTTCTCAGAGTACTGCTCAGCAACTTCAGCTGGTGATGTTTCCTGATCAGTGATGATGTAATCCATGAAAAGCGCACCACTAGTCCCGGGGTATCCCAGCCACATTGCCTAAAACCAAACAATCCCAGATCAAAAACTGATTAAGAACCTTCATTAGTATACTCATCTTTAAATTCATCATCAAATACCTTAAATATGTATAGCTTTTCGTATGTCAATCATACCTCAATAAAGTGGTTTTTAAAAAAAAAAAGAACTTTCATCAAAAGGTGCCAAAGTTAAATAAGTAAATAAACAAACAAGGAGGGTTGACTTCTTTAGCTAAGAGCAATCAAGTAGTATTTTAGACTAAACTTCTAAGTGCTAAAATGTTTTTCAAATCTGTAAGACAGAGCAACTGTTTATACCCAACCATGAATTATATGCCTCCACCTACATGTACCTATAGGCATTGCGTTCTACACTCAAATTCTTTATTCCTGTGCATTTCAAGAACTTTTAAAAAATCAAGCATGTCTGCCCTATTGTTTCAAATGTCAGTTAACCAGAGGGGGGAAAAAAACAGCATTGTCTTTTTAGCCCAATACATGTTATAAGCGATTGCTATTAATTCCTTTACCTGTATAGGAGCTGGTCTGAGAGCAAAGAGCTCATTTCGAGCGCCCTTGGTATAACCATTCATATTTACAAGGATGTGAATTCCATCCTGATGGATGCGATCAGCTGCTTTTCCATTGCATGGAATCTATGGAAAATAGAAAACAAGAACTCACTATGTATAATCTCAGATTAGTTCATTTAGCTTTTTTTTTTTTTTTTTTTGAGACAGAGTGTCGCTTTGTCGCCCTGGCTAGAGTGAGTGCCGTGGCATTAGCCTAGCTCACAGCAACCTCAAACTCCTGGGCTTAAGTGATCCTACTGCCTCAGCCTCCCGAGTAGCTGGGACTACAGGCATGGGCCACCATGCCCAGCTAATTTTTTCTATATATGTTTTAGTTGGCCAGATAATTTCTTTCTATTTTTTTAGTAGAGACGGGGTCTCACTCTTCCTCAGGCTGGTCTTGAACTCCTGACCTCGAGCAATCCACCCGCCTCGGCCTCCCAGAGTGCTAGGATTACAGGCGTGAGCCACCGCGCCTGGCCCATTTAGCTTTATTGGCATTAAAAAGAATTCAGATTCCCAGATTCAAAAGTGGTAAGAACACAAATCCGACTACATTAATGCAGGGCAAAAATATGATTGTCATCAAAATGGGCCCAAAGCATTACAGAAACAACACAGAGGAAGGAGAGTTTATTTCTGCATTGAATGTATGAGGAACTGGTATTTGAAATGGGCCTTCAAAGATGAATAGGAGTTTGAGGGAGTTTGACAGAATACAATCTCAGCAGCAAACTGTATGAATAAAGAATCAGAGTAAAGTATAAGGTAGGTTAAAAAAATGGTGAGTAACTCACTTTTATTTGGTATAGAGTATACATGAAGGTGAATGGTGGGTGAAAGTCTTGGCAAACAAAGTTTTGGCAAACTGAGAAAGGTTGTAAAGGCTATGCTGAAGAGTTTAGACTTTAGTCAACAAGCAGCGAGGTCCCTGATGGTCTCAAAGGTATAAAGGGGTATGCTTCTTGGTCACAAAGAGTTTAACTATACATTAAAAATGGCCAGGCATAACAAACTTTTAAAACAACTATACTGCAAAAGGTGTTGGTACATACTATGTATTAAATGAGAAGAGTCTTACAACCCTTCTGCTAGGACTTCAATGATTTACATATACACACATACACGTGTGTATATTTATATATGTATGTATACATGCACATAAGTATATATATATATATGCATACATATGTGTGTATACACAAACATACACCCTATAAAGAGAAAATATATTGTCTCTACTAGTCACCAAAGTGGCCAATAGAGTCTACAAAGAAAAAATTATAGTCTACAGACTCAGCAAATTAATTTCCCCACAGGTTTCAATCTTAATTTATTTTAAAACTTATACAACTAAAGGATGTAACAACAGAACAAGTACAGAAACAAAGATAACCAGAGGCAAACACTGCCAGGTACAGTGGCTTACACCTGTAATCCCAGCACTTTGAGAGGCCAAGGTGGGAGGACTGCTTGAAGCCAGGAGTTTGAGATCAGCCTGGGCAACATAGTGAGACCCCGTCTCTACAAAAAATAAATTAGCTGGGTATGGTGGGGCATGCACGTAGTCCTAGCTAATTGGGAGGCTGAGACAGGGGGATGGCTTGAGTCCATGAGTTTGAGGTTGCAGTGAGCTATGATCACACCACTGCGCCAGCCTGGGCAACAGAGTGAGACCCTGTTTCAGAGGGAAAAAAAAAAAAAAAAAAAGGCAAAAGTCCACAGAAATAGATGAACCATAGTTCATCTATTTTCTTTAAATAACCTATTTATTCTTCCAAGTCACCATTTTGTTCAATTTATTCAGTTAGTACCTATTAAGTTTCTATTGTCACAAGTGCTGGCTCAATCCCTATAAAAGTTGTATGTCCAAGAACAAATACAACACATTTCTGTTTCGTTCAAAACCTCAGCAAAAACCATGTTGATTATAAACATAAATGACCAAGGAAGTAAGATCAAAGCAATTGCCCATATGTAGTACTATAATGTTTAATACCTATCATCAAAAATATAAAC
This sequence comes from Eulemur rufifrons, assembly GCF_041146395.1. Taxonomy (NCBI): domain Eukaryota; kingdom Metazoa; phylum Chordata; class Mammalia; order Primates; family Lemuridae; genus Eulemur; species Eulemur rufifrons. Next base: position 90,920,450 of record NC_091012.1, read on the forward strand.
CATATGCCAATAGCTTTATTCAAATTTGCTCAAAATAAAAAGTTGGAAGTATAAGAGTTTCACCTACCTGAGAAAGATCAATGAAATGATTGGCTTCTGCCATCACCTTCACTCGGAAGTTTGTGCCATCATCTGGGCTCAGGGCATAACAGAACACCTGAAAGGCGGCACAAAGTACATTTAATAAAAACTTGCTCAAATCTTTTGAAAAGACATTGGGTTTAATACCTCGTGGTGACAATAAAGCCACCACTGTGGGGTTTGGTTTTTTTTTAAACAAATAGTGATTCTAGAGAAACACTAGTCTTACCTCAAATTTATCAGGATTGTGCATGCCTGGAATAGACTGCATAAGGTGAGATGTAGGATGATTTCCAAAGTCAGAACTCACATATCCTACACGAAGTCGGCCATCACTGAGTTTCAGGTCTTTTGGATGTTCATATGGTGGTTTATGAAGGACATTAATCTACCAACAGAACCCAAGGCTTGTTAATAAAATGGAGTCTATCCAGAAATTTTCAACTAGGAAAACTGACTAAAAACACACCAAACCTACACATCACACCTGTTGAGGAAGGTTTGCCCAGAATACTTCATTTAATTCCTATAGCCAGTTCGATACAACCTTAGCAGTGTATGTAGTATGTTTCATACTTTAACATTTTCCTGAGACCTATGACAAACCGTGAGCAAATTTAAAACCATAGGAATGAAGCAGCATGGACACAGCATGATAAACCCTCCAGCATTTTAGAAAATTCTGTAGGGAATTTTTTTTTAATATAGGGAAATCTTTTTAAAAAACAAAACTATACCTAGCACTCTAATCTATTCTCCAACCTTTGATCAAGTAGTGCTCTAATTCTCAAAGGTGAGCACAAAATACCAAACATTTTATTAACCATTATGGCTTTCAACTTAAAGGAAAACACCACCAGTCTATTGTTAGTGTTTAAGTTAAGGATTCCACCTTATGAAGTGCAGGGGGTTATGCTCAAGACAGGACACAATGGAAGGGGGACTGACAAAAAGTTTCATTTCTCAACTTGGGCAGTGTTCACTTTATGATAACTCATTAAGCTATACATTTGATTTGTAATTTTCTGTATCTGTATTTTAGTTTACAACAAAAAGATTAAAACAAAAGAATCATACCTTATCTAGGCAGAGGTTCCCATGCCTCTCAGCAATAGCCTTCCTGAAGCCATGAGAAAGAGGATATAGCATACTATGATGAGGATGCACAGAAGGCAACCTATTCTTTTCTAACTGGTCAGCCACAATGCTGACCAACTTCTTCATTCGCTCATCATAGTCTGTCCAATCACAGACAATCTAGAGGAAGCAAAAAAGAAGTTATTATCCCAAAAACCCTATCGAAAGATCTACTATTTTGTGTGTCTTTGGCCTAAAGTAACATCAGATAACCTATTAAAAAACACTGTCTCCGGTCAGGCTTGGATTATTATGGTACATAACAATTAAAAAGCAATTACAACACTGAAAGCCAATTACTGGCCTGTTATTCTTTACCTGCAGGCAGTGAGCCAAGTTACAATAAGCATCAGGAAAATCGGGCTTAAGTTTCAGAGCCGTGCGGTAAGAAGCTATTGCTTCTGGAATATTCCCTGAATCCTGAAAATAAATAAAGTGGGATGGTGAAGTTTCCTAAAATTAAACTTTAGGCGCTAAGATGCACATTTATAATAAACAGTAGTACCTTGTGAATGGAAGCCAGATTGCTGTGGGCATCTGCAAATGCAGGGTTAATCTGGATGGCACGCGTATAACATTGCAAGGCTCCCTGAACATCCTGCATCTCCTTTAGAGTGTTTCCCATATTAGAGTAGGCATCAGCAAAGGTAGGACTGATTCTGAAAGAGAGGACAAAGGTTTTATCTAGTACAAAAATCTTAACCCCCCTGTTGCTAGTAAAAGCCATTTTAGCACTTGCCCAATGTGCCAAATGCCAAACATTTAAAAATTAAAAGATAATTTAAAAGGGCCAGGTGCGGTGGCTCACGCCTGTAATCCTAGCGCTCTGGGAGGCGGGACACTTACTTGAGGCCAGGAGTTTGATACCAGCCTGGGCAACATAGCAAAACTCCACCTCTACAAAAAATTTAAAAATTAGCTGGGTGTGGTAGTACATGCCTATATTCCTAGCTACTCAGGAGGCTAAGGCGGGAGGGAGGGTCACCCGAGTCCAGAAGTTCATGTTTTAGTGGACTATGATCATGCCACTGCACTCCAGCCTGGGCAACAGAGCAAGATCCTGTCTCTTTAAAAAAAAAATTTTTTTAAATAAGGCTGTGAGTTTCTTACCGAATAGCCTCCTTATAATGCATCAGAGCTTCTTGTAGTTTTCCCTGCTGCTGTAGTACACTTGCTAAGTTTGAATGGGCAGCAGCAAATTCTGGGAAGACCTAGAAAGAGTCAAAATCATAACTGAGATTTACAAAAAACTGTTAAACAACAGTAATAACTTACCACAACCTTAAGAACTTTGCTCAAGTACCTCTATACCCCTAAACTTCTCTCTACCTTTTCCAAGTCTACAAGGCCTAGTAGCTCAAATTCTACCTCTTCCTCTATTTTATACTTCTCCTTGTTTCAAACATAATGAGGTAGACCTCTCCTCCTCTCCATTTACGCTGACTACTCCAGCACCATTGAAATCTCTCTCTGCTACTAATCACCATACAGCCATCAGGCTCTGAAATTATATACTTATCGATAGCTCCTCTTAAACTACGGGGTAAATTTAATTTTTTGTTCAGGTCTTATCTATCCATAGAAAAATGAACTCTGAATGTAGAGATTTTCTTCAGTGTTACACAGGACCTCACATCATACCTTAGGTACTCAATTATTGGTTCAGTGAATAATCCTCTTTTAAACAATTCAACCACTATGTATTTTTACAAAAGTGGATTACATGGCAAACTTAATTGCTTTCCCTCTACTATCACACAGACTAAATACCCAGCCACACCACCCAACATACTTCTAATGCTTTACGATACAAGCGAACTGCCTCTTCGATGTTTCCCTGTTCTCGTTTGATATTGGCTAGGTTATTCAGGGAGTCTGCATGGGTGGGACACAGACGGAGAGCAGTATTATAACAATCTTCTGCTTCAGCGACCTAAAAAACAAAACAAACCATTCAAAAACTACACAGAAGAATCACAGAGACAACACTGATACTGTTCTAATAATTGCTCAGTTATGCCTATTGGCTGGTAATACTCCAGAAAATGGGTATTTTTTGGTATTCTTTCCCTCAACCAAAACTCCACAGTAAACCAATATACCATCTCAATACTGAATAACAATACATACAAAAAAAGACTTTCTTAATCCTACCAGATAACAAAGAAATAGACTGAGTAAAAATCCTTACACTGCCCTTCTCTTTGAGAGCATTGGCTAGGTTGCAGTAAGCATCAGGGAAATGTGGTTGTAGTTCAATAGCTCGCCTGTAGGTGTCTATTGCCAGATCTATCAGGCCTTGTTCATAATACACACAAGCCAGGTTGCCGTGCACCACTGCATGATTTGGACTCAAGCTTAGGGCACGAAGGTAAGCTGCCACAGCTCTGTAAATAAAAAACACACACACACACACACAAAAAAAATGCAACTAATTTTTAATGGATGCTTTGGTACAATTAATTCAAGCTGCACTATACCAAAATATATCAAAATACTATAACCTCAAACCAAAATTGCACCTTTATAAAATGTATTTTTATACTAAGAAATTTTCAGAAGAACAATGAAGCATATTTAAAAAAAAATTTCTACTCCCACATAATAGGCTTTCCTTTGACAACAACTAAAAAAGTTAAAAGTCGGGATTTACTTAGCTTTCTGAATCAGATCAAAGGAATAATTTAGTCTAAGAGACAACCATTTCAACAGTTCTGCAATAAAGGAAATTTTAACTAAACTCTGAGTGAGAAGGATAATGGCTTTGAGGAAAGCCAACAATGAAAAGTCAAGCAACAATACCCACAAATAAAAGGTAACAGAGCAGACATCATGGGCAGGGAAAAACAATATATTAGAAAAGGAAAATGTGTTTCAATGGACTATTGTCATAATTTTAGTCCAAATTCTCAAGTATCAATAGAACAGACTCAAGAAAATTTATTGAATAGAACGTTCTCTCACCTGTCAAAAATGCGCGCCTCTTTCAAGACATTTCCTAAATTGATATAAGCATCCAGAAAATTTGGGTCAAGGGTGACAGCCTAAAAATTTCAAGACAGTTACTTAGAGCAAGTTAGGATTTTGCCAGATTAACTTTCCAATTACAATTTTTTATTCTGAGGTCATTTTCAACTTCCAATTACATTCACTAGTATAATTAAATCTTATTTCATTTTTAAAACTCAATTTATTTAGTGCCTTCTCGTTATTTTTACAAGCCTCAATTTTATGAAAACAACTTCTCATGTTCTCATGAGCAAAATGGGTCCTGAAGGAAAAAATTTAAAAGTGGGTCTTCTCCAATTTTATTGAGCTGAATACTTCTAATGATTGCCCCTATTTTATTCACAATTAATTAACCAGTCTAACTCTTCTAATGGCAGAAAGAGGCAGCAAGCTCTTACTGAAAAGGAATCATATACCTCCAGTTGTATACAAACAACTGTATACTCAGCAAGACCTTAGTAAGATATATAATTAGAACTATATACTCAGTAAGACACAATACTTAAGGAGATACTAACCATTAAATGATGTCATCTGAATAACTCTGAAGTTGTCTTAAAATATGGCTGGATATATCTAGAGCAGTGATTCTCAACCTTGGCAGTATATTAAGAATTCACCCCCTAAAAGTTGCCTGGACTCTATCACAGGCCAGTTAAATCAGACCCACTGAAGATGGGGCCAGGATATCCATATATTTTTACAAGCTCCTCATGTGAGACCAGTGTAGAGAACCACTGATCAAGAAAGGTACTCCTTGCTGTGCATTAAGATGTAGGGGGGGGGGAGAAAAGAAAGGTACTCCTATAGTGTGGTAAATGTAAACTTTAATCAAAACACTGAAAAGGTAAAGAGTAATTGTAAATACATTTAAAATATTCATAAGGAACACTGCATCCTCACTTAGATGGTAACTCTGTAGTAAAGACAGCATGCTGCATTTAACTTAGATTGTCTATAGTGATAGATGACCTCCCCCAAAATCTTTAACTTTTTATTACGGAAATTTTCAAACATACAAAAACAGAGGAACATGAACCCAACAAACCCAAGTCTCCCTTATCCATCCTCAATTCATAAATCATGTTCAATCTTATTTAATCTATATTCCAACCTACTCCTCCAGATCATTTTGAAACAAATCCCAGACATATTCCATTTGAAAATATTTCAATATGCATCTCAGAAACAAGAATGCTTTTCCCTCCCAACATAACCACAATATCATTATACCTAAAAAAAAATGACAGCAATTCTTTAATATCAAATATCCATTCAGTGGTCCAATTTCTAATTAGCTTTACATCAGGATCCAAATAAGACCCATGCAATTTGTCAATGTGCCTTTCTGAGTTTCTTTTAATCCTTGAAATTAAAAGTTTAATTAAAATCTCCATTTTTATTCCTGCAATTTATTGAGGAAATCAGATCATTGTTCTGTACAGCTTCCCATAGTTTGGATTTTGCTGACTGCATCCCTATGGTGTCCTTTAACATGTTTCCCTGGCCCATGTATTCCCTGTAAATTGGTAGGTAGAACTAGAAGCTTAATCAGATTTGGGTTTTCTCGTTTTGCAAGACTACTTCACTAGTGGAATTGTTTACTTCTACCACAAGGTACTTAGTATCTGGTTGTATTTCTTTATTTGCCATTGATAAATGCCCAAAGCTATTAATGGTGATGCTCTATCATTCTTTCTTCCTTTATCAGTTGAAATACTTTTATAAGAGAAACTCCCCCATCAACTACTGGGATACTCTAAAGTCCAATTCATACAGGAGAGGGAGGACAAATGCTTTATTCCCCCCCCCCCTTTTTTTTGAGATAGAGTCTTGCTCTGTTGCTCTGGCTAATGTGCAATGGCATGATCATAGCTCACAGCAACCTCAAACTCCTGGGCTCAAGTAATCCTCTTGCCTCAGCCTCCCGAGTAGCTGGGACTACAGACACATGCCACTGTGCCCCGCTAATTTTTCTATTTTCAGTAGAGATGGGGTCTTGCTGTTGCTCAGGCTGGTCTCAAACTCCTAAGCTCAAGCAATCCTCCTGCCTCAGCCTCCCAGAGTGCTAGGATTACAAGTGTGAGCCACTTTGCCTGGCCCTTTTTTTTGATCTTTAATTGACAAATAACAATTGTGCCGTATATTTATGGGGTACAATGTGATGTTTTGATCTATGTATGCATTGTAGAAAGATTCAGCCAAACTACTTAACATACCCATCACCTCACCAACTTTTTTTGTGTGGTGAGAATGCTAAAAATCTATTCTTTTAGTAATTTTGAAATATATAATACATTATTATTAACTGTGGTCACCATGCAGTACAATAGATCACTGAAACTTATTTTATTCCTCCAGTCTAACTGAAATTTTGTACCCTTGGAGCAACATATCCCCTTTTCCCATCCCTCTCAGCCTCTGGTAACCACCTTTCCACTGTTTCTGTGATATCGACTATTTTAGATTCCACAAATAAGTGAGATCATACAATTATTTGTCTTGCTGTGCCTGGTTTATTTCACTTAGCATAAAGCACAGGCAACAAAAGCAAAAACAAATGAGATTGCATCAAACTAAAAAGCTTCTGCACAGCAAAGGAAATAATTAACAGAGTGAAGAGACAAGCCATAGACTGGGAGAAAATATTTGCAAACCGTACATCTGATAAGGGGCTAATATCTAAAATATATGAGAAATTCAACTCAATAGCAAGAAAACAAACCTGATTAAAAAATGGGCAAAGGATCTGAACAGACATTTCTCAAAAGAAGAGATACGAATGGCCAGATATATAAAAATATGTTCAAGATCCTTTTGTAGTTCATAAGCATGATGATTGGGTGTTCATGCGCATGTGTGAGATGTGCCACTCTCAAACCTTGTTACGACGTCGGCACATTACCCATCTGACATGAAAAAAAAAAAAGAAAGAAATATGTTCAACACCACTAATCATAAGGGAAACGCAAATTAAAACCACAATGAGATATCACCTCACACCTGTCAGAATGGCTATTATCAAAAAGACAAATGATCTTAGACAAGGTAACATCAGGAATTAAAAATTGGAAATTTAGAAATTTTAAATAAAGAAAAAAAATCTGATAAAAACAAAAAAAACAAAAAGGCAAATGTTAACAAGTGTTAGTGAGGATGTGGAGAAAAGGGAACTCTTGTACACTGATGGGGGAATGTAAATTAGTACAGCCATTTTGGAAAATAGTACGGTGGCTCCTCAAAAACTATTCTTCTCTTTTTAACCAATTTTCAAAATGAGTTGTTCCTTATCTTCCAATGGTGACCAATGAATTTTTTAGTATAATTATGAGCTCATGGATTTAAATATATTTGATAAGTTTCAGTATATTTTAGTTATTATTCCCTGTTGATGCTGAAGTCCCCATCTTTCGCCAGTCAGAGCCTCTTCAAGTTGCCTGAGTCCTTTTGAGACAAAGCAGTATGTCAAAACTTCCTTGCTTTCTGGTATGACAATGCATTGCAGACAAATCTTGTATATTTCCTGCCCCAGACCTGGAATCACCCTTTTCACCAAGAAGCTCTGCTTCTTTAAAGCCCATTTTAAAATGTATTTTTAATTACTAAAGTACATTCTCAATGCCAAACTGGAAGCTGCCATACCATATACTATCCAGCAAACACTGCAATACAGATGCTTCTCCACTTAGAAAAAGGTTACATCCCAATAAACCCATCCTAAGCTGAAGATATCTCAAGTCAAAAATGCATTTAATACACCTACTGAACATCCTAACTTAGCCTAGCCTACCTTAAACATTCTCAGAACACTTACATCCACCTACAGTTGGACAAAATCATCTAATACAAAGTCTATTTTATAATAAAGTGTTGATCTCATATAACTTATTGAATGCTATACTGAAAGTGAAAAACAAAACGGCCGTATGGCTACTCAAAGTACAGTTTCTATTAAATGCATATGTCTTTCACACTACTGTAAAGTTAGAAAATTCCTAAGTCAATTCCTAAATCAAACCATAGTAAGTCAGGGACCGTCTGTACTGTCAGAGAAACAAAGACATTATGCAACTGGTTAAGTAAAGACCTATTATTTAGTTCTGGTAAAAACACTCTGCACATGTACGTACTTCATAAATACCAATTATTAATTTAACTAACCTTTTCAAAGTGATGAATTGCAAGCCAAATCTCCCCTTGTGCATTGAAAACACAGCCAAGATTACTCCATGCTACCGCAAAGTTCGGTTGCGTCTCAATTGCTTTCAAATAACATGCCTTAGGAGGGGTTAATGAAAGAAGATGGGAGGGGAAGGAGGTAAAGGGAAAGGGGAAAATTTGTAAAGGGGGAAAAAAAAAAAGATTGGGGGGAGGGGGGAAGAAGGTGATATCATTATTCCTTCTCTGACCAGCCAAAAGTGACCCTGCAGCATAGGCTCGCTTGCGCCAAAACTAATGCGCTGCCACAGCTGGCTGCTCCTGCGCCTGCGCCACCAGAACCCAAGTGCAAACCACCGTGTTCAGTTCTGCCAACCAATGACCAACCCTTACACTGGGACTAATGTGGGAAGTCAGTTGCTGTAAGACTGTATATGCTGGACTCCTCTTATCCAAACACCTAAGGGCTCTTGTTACGTTTTCAAGTTGTATCTAGAGGGCGCCACTGCCAGGTTTTCCTACCCCCACCATTTCCCAAAGTGTGTTCCACAAGGTGTTAAGAGGTGTCACCGGAAAAAAGGATTTCATGATCAAATAAATTAGGAAAACAGAAAAGAGGTTTCTTTACTACAGGACTTCCCTAAGCCTTTAATAGTATCACAGGGATCCCCGAACTTAGCTGACCATGGAACTCTTCTTTCCTTGGGCATTTTAATAGAGTACTATGAAACACATTTTGGGAAATGCTACTCTTCAACAATAATGGTCCTCACTAGCATCAAAACTATCCTACTGAAAAGAAAAACGCTTTTCTGCCAAGTCAGAGATCATGAAGCCAGGCTTTAAGTTACATCCTCACAACGCCCTGTCTCCCAAGAAGGACTGAGGCTGAAACCTCACATGACAGGATTGCACCTAGGTTGAGGTCCCTGTAATGCGAGCGCAAACATCGCTTGCGCAACCTAACAGCATCGCACTGCGCAATCGCTGCGAACTGCTGCGCTACATAGAACACCCCTAGACGCAGCAAACGGCCAACCAGATCCATTAATCTACTAGACAGGCCCATAGAGAACATTCATTTAATGAGATTAGTTAGACTTGAGGTATGTTAAAACCCAATTTTATCCAAAAAGGCTAGAGAATAGGACTGAGGGAGCCAGTCAATCAGATTACTCATCTAGTCAACCGTTCACAGGGGCTCATTCGCACGCAATGCGCATTAACGCTGCGCAGCCTTTGCGCTACTGCAGGGTCACAGCGCATCATCAGAAGAGCAGAATGCTGCAATCCAAACAAAGAAGAAAAAAGGAAAAAAAATGAACAACAAGAAGAGTTAGAAGCTTTTACTAAGTAAATTATCTCTAATAATTTTTAATATCTTAATTAACTTTTACTTATCTTTGACAGAATTGTGGCTATAGTATAAAACATTCTCTTAAATAACTTGCTTGTAAATAAATTATTTTAAGCTGTTTCTGAAGCCACAAGACAGAAGATTCAGGCATGGAGGCAAATTGTTTTGCTGTGGCAGTTACAAACCCGTTACCATATTTCTCATCATGTGACTTTTCGGTGCGTTCCTTGCTGGAAGAGGAGGAGGAGGTTGTGTGTCTGCCCTAGATCCAGGCCTCGAGCTCCCTTCAGCGAGGCACCTTACGCATGGAATAGGAGGTTTCACCCACCTGAAACCTTCTAAATACAATATCAATGGTGAAAAACCAAAAACAAGAGAGAAAATAAAAACAAGATCATTAGTAAAAGTTCAACAAAGCAATTGAAATTCTTTGGATGTCTATTACATATGGGAATGAGGACAGTCTCAAGTCTGTAACATGGGAAACATGCAGAAGGGAGAGGGTTAATCAGGGCTATTGCATACAGCAGGGATTTTTGCTGGAAGAAAGGCTCTTCATTTTCTACAAAGACAACTTAATTTTACTTCCATCTACTAGGAATATGCTGGCTTGAATTTTCAAATGCACTGATTACAAAAGAAATACATTGCATTTCACTCAAGAGTATTTTCTTGTTTACTAAATTCTCACAAAAAACAGAATAACATTTTTCAAACTAGGTGTCTCCAGAGCTCTGAAATAAAGAAGTCAGCAACCTAAGGCAGGCGCAACGTCTCAGCCTAAACCGATCTCTAAAGCTGCAGTGAAGTGCAATTCATGTTAGCTGTCCGCTTGGTGGGGTGACAATTAATAGGAGCTGATCAAATATTTGTCCTATAAATTACCAATTAGATTTATCGGCTAAGATTGAAATCAATTACAATTCATTAGCTGGAAACCTACATAAGGTTAATCCAAAGTGTCAGCAGAATTTATGAGCTATGCACTCAAAACTAGTGCCTTTTTAACATTAGATGGTGCTGAAAAGCCTTCTCCTTCCCTGGCTGAAGCAGTCAAACAGACAGCTACGCTGCGCATACACTCCACGCATTAGCATGCGCGTGGGGCTCAGAGCAACAGGTGGGAGTTTCAGAAGCATTCTGGTTTCTCCCCACTCCTCACCCCTGCAGCGCGGTTGCGTAAGGTGGCTTGTAACAAGACAACTGCATTTATAAATTTAATTTTAAATTATACCAAAAGCTTTAATTAACCCAACCTGGTGTTCAAATTCATTATTTGAAAACACAGAATGCTAAAAGCCACCTTTCCACTTTGGCAAGTTTTCTTTCGATCAGTCCATTTCCCAAACAAACCAGCTTTGTCCTTCTGACTTTTTTTTTAAGGGAGTGGGGTAGGAAGGAATAAAAGAAAGAAATGAGGAAGAAAAGGAGGTAGACAACCAGGATTGGAAAAGAGGAAAAAGGAACTCGGGGAGGGAGTGAGGACAAGAAGGGGCAGGACGTTCCAATTATTAATTTGCAATCATTTTAACAGCCTTTCTTCCACTGTAAAAAGGGTGAGGAAGATGAAGGGAGGAAGGTTAAATAAGAATTTTAAATGCCAGCATTACAGGGTAACATTTGGATGAAATTCTTCTCCACTTACAAGCCACAAAGGACTTAGAAGAGCAGCATTTTCAATGGCACCTGCATCATATAGGAGTCTTGAGCCAAATCACAGGCGCTCTGCTTGTCACCAGCAGGCAAGCCTCAGATTTGAAGGAATGTTATTTATTCCCACATAAGATCATGATGGAGCCCACTGTTATAAAGATGATCTAGCTCAGCAGAAAGGCTCCAAAATGTTCAGGTTCTTGCTTTACTCCCAGATTTAGAACAGATATGCCAAAGCCTGGCCCTGCTCTAGTCTGAGGCGATTCATGCCGTCAGTTTTCCTCAGTTTCATAGGACTGTTTTGTGAAGATAGCTCAATGAAGAGTTGAAGACTTGGCAAAAAGTACAAGTTTTCATAACACTGATGTTTAAATGTGTTCTATCAAACACCTACCTTGGCTTCTTCCAAGCGACCCAGGGCTTTGAGCAGGTTCCCCAGGTCACTGCGAACACAGTACAAATCCTAGAAACCCAGAGATACTCTGTCATTAATTATACTCTGCTCTGTCGATCACAAATATCTTGAAATCATTTTTATGCATCTAGCTCCCTGCCATTTTATTCTGTAAACCAAAGATACTGCCTTGACCAACTTAAGTGCAAGACTACAATCCCTCATCCTCAATTCCAAATTCCAAAGAAGTTCCAAAAACTCATTTGATGGTTAAATCTAACCTGAACTGACACAAAGCTATTTATAGAATTTATTTATCTCACTTAGTATAAATACTCATGTATTTTGTTGCAGAAATATGTTTTACTATAAGGTGCTATTTCAGACCTGGCTGAGAGTTTTATATATGGTATTATCTTCCTAAAATCCTAAAAATTCTCTATTTTGAAATGCATTTGGCCTTACCAGTTTCAGATAAAAGACTCCAGGACATTACTAGAGCTTCTACCCTCCCCAAATTCAGTCATGTTAAAAAAAATTATCAAATATTTGTTCAACTATTTTATTCAAGGCTATGATGAATCACTCCTATATCAAGGACCAAAAATTTTCCACAGTGAGCAAAGCAGTATTTAGCAAGTGATTACCTATCAGCAAATCTACCCTTAGGCTGTCAGATATATTTAGAAACCTTAACTTCATTTCACTATCAGGCAGGATTACCATCCAACCAAAGCCTCAATCCTGGCACCTGCCACTAGATTACTCATTAGTATTAAGTGCCATTAGAGTTGAGTGGGTGAATAATGAAAAGCAGTTGACTCTGCTTTTTATTAGCAGCTCAATTGTGTTGCTAGTCATCTGACTCACCAGTCCATTCATCAGTATGAGACACTCATCAGAACAGTGAGCTTAAATTTTTATTTGCCCTATTTTTCCTTTGTTAGTCAAATCTATCAGTCCACAAGCAGAGACAATAGCAATATGAAGTATATTTATCATTCCAAATGTCCCATGGGTAAAAGAGCCTTAAATTAAGTCCTAGAAAGTGAAATTGTGTCAACTATGCCAAATTATCATATATAGTTTTCTCTCTGCAACTGTATTATGGTTTCCAGAATCAGTTAATTTTACTGATAAACAGCTTTTGTGATTGTATTATCATCATCCATGAAGTGAACGAAAAAGTATGCCAAAAGTACACTGCCACAGAACAATCTTATGGTCAGCCATAGTGGGTCAGCTCTATCATCTACCTGACTCAGTACTGTCCCTCAAGCAATGACTGATGTTTTGGGAGAATATGGTTGTCTCCCATGACCTCACGCACAAAAGGCTAATACTAATCCTCAAAACATCATAGGTACCATTAATCTTATTATAGACTTATCCTCCTCTAATTAGTCTAAGCACTTTTTAACCCTATTTATACTCTCTCTCAGAAGTAATGAATTCTATAATCTTGCTATCTACTTTGTATGGTTATTTTTTTCCTAAACGTAAAGGGTTAGGATCTATATTCCAGGACAAAAACAAATAAAAGGGTTACCCCTCTGTTTTGGCAGACTATGACTGAATAATCCAATCTGTTCATAAATTCTTCTACTACTTAATAATTGTGGTTATACATCTTTGGACTTTTACCAACTCTTATGCTTTTTCTAAGCCATTATAATAATAAGTCTTGCAATAATTCTCCAACAATGACTATAATGACGATACATTTTAACCAACTGCTGCATAATTTTATCCTGTAGTTTAACACAGTACTCATAGTTAAAAATAATCTTGGCCGTCTTGTTATGACAGGAGGTCCTACGGGGTCCATCATCATCTGTGGCAAATGTATCTTGCTCTGTAAATCTATCTTGCCCTTCCTCAATAAACTTAAAAAATCTTCAAAATTACTATAAAATAAAGATTACTATAAGTAGTAAGGCAGTTTTAGAAAAAGGTAAAACATGTCATATTAAATATAACAGTGAAATCCAATTCTCCTGTTTGGGAATCCAAACCTATATGCACAAACGGCTGATTTCTAGAAAATGCAAGGATATCATCATTCTCCCCAAAAGTTCAAAACCTAAGACCATCAAATTCTGCGTCATCTATCAAATCAAAACTTTGTTAAGAATCACATTTCCCAAATATGGCCCATTCTATCCATCCCAGGTTAATACCTTTCGTGCAAACCTTTATTCAATTCAAAAATATGCCTGGAACTGTAGGGAAAAGAAATTAATGGAATCTTTATCAGCAAGGAACTTACAATCTATGTGGAAAGACAAGGCACACACTAAATGCCCAAACAGTAATAAAGAATTTTAAGAGAAGTAGATGAGCTCAAAGGAGAAGTTTAAGCTAGGCAGTGAAGGATGAGTAGGGTTTTAATAGACAAGGGAGGAGGCCATTGTAAACAGGGGAAAATAGTATGCATAAAGGTAAGGAGATAAAAATGAGTAAGATTTTCCTATAAAACTATTCCTCCTAAGATGGCATCTGTTTCCTGCCTTTCCTCCTAGAGCCCCCCACCCCCACCACCCATAACATCTATACACATACATACACATGAAGTAAAATCAGGTCGATAAAAACCTACAGTTCTCAATTGCCTCTCAAATTAAATTCAAACTCCTCAGCCTCTCTATTCTTTCCAAATCTTCCAATTGACTCTCCTCTACTACATTCACTTCTTGTTACTACTTGACTCACCACTTCAGCCAAGGAAGTCTACTTGCTATTTACCTTCCTACAGAATGCTTAGGTTATAAGCACCCACTCAAGGAAATCTTCTGATTAATACTCTCCAACAATAATCATCCGAGGAGCTTACACCTTTTTTTTCTTTATGGGCTGGGTCCTATCTCTTATTATAACATATTATAACCCACAAATTTTCCCCCAATTCCTAACAAAGCATTGTACACACAATAAGTACTCAAATATTTAAATGTGACATCTGCACAGCAAACCTTAACAAAAAGCAGAACAGAGAATAGAAATATATGGTTTTCTACAGTTCAGCTGTATAAGTGAGGCTCACAATAATAATAACACGACAGCAACACATGATGGTCAGGATGCCAGTAGCTCTCAATTCTGTGGATCCATAATCAAAGCAAAAGCAACGATTCAACAACTTATAGATTCAAAAACAGAGCTACTTAGAGCAACTCAGGGTTTATAGCCATTATACAAAGGACAATTTTATACACAATTCATAAGACAGATTGCTGGGTATGAGCAACTCTAGGGAGCCATCATGTGGAAGAACAGCATCTGCAACAGCACCTTCAAATACGATGGACTAAAATTTTCATGAAATTATTAAGCCATCCGACATTATGGAAGACAATTCAGTGTAAAAATATGAATAGCAACGTCTTAAAAGTAATTTCTATAATCAAGTCACAGAGAATAACTCCCAAACTGACATACTAACTTAAAAAGATAAACACAGCTGAAAACAGGTTACCAAGAATACTACCTTAACATTTTACTCTTTCACTGCTGCAAAACCAAAATAACCTCTAAGTTTCCTTAACCATTTTTCATAGAATGCCAACTATATCTATAATCCAGGCCCACAATGCACTAAAGATGCATTTAAGCACCGTCAACAAGAAACAACATAAGGAACAGACTCAAAGAGTGTCAGTACCAAACTGACAATGGGCATTTGACACAAAGTTTAAATGTAGTTAACACTAAATATCCTGAAATAAATTAAAGCATGATCACTATGGTGTATTTAGGTGAAATCAAGGGAGTTTGCACAATCTGATTTTCATTCTTACTAGTAAGAACAGAGAAATAAAGTAGCACCTTCCACCGTAAGAAACACAGAACCAGATAGGAACACATGGGCCATTCAGTGCCTTCAAGAGGTAATCCCATGATTTATTTTAGTACTGTCTCACTTCTTTGGTAGAGCACGAAGATGAGCTTCCTGTTAACAGGTTAGATAGTGGAAACAACCCAAGTGCCCACCAATACATGAGTGGATTAATAAAATGTGGTATATGTATACCATGGAGTACTACTCAGCTATAAGAAACAATGGTGATATAGCACCTCTTGTATTTTCCTGGATAGAGTTGGAACCCATTCTACTAAGTGAAGTATCCCAAGAATGGAAAAATAAGCACCACATGTACTCACCATCAAATTGGTTTCACTGATCATTACCTAAGAGCACATTCAGGAATAACATTGATCAGGTGTCGGGCAGATGTGGGTGGGTGGGGGGATGGGTGTACACATACATAATGAGTGCAATGCGTACTGTCTAGGGGATGGACACATTTGAAGCTCTGACTGGGATGGGGGGCAAGGGCAATATACGTAACCTAAACTTTTGTACCCCCACAATATGCTGAAATAATAATTTTAAAAAAAGTAAAAGCAAAAAATAAAAATAAACAGGTTAGATACTAAATAGCATTGGTTCCATCTCCCACTTTAGTTTTCCCTTCTCAACATACTCCTACAATTTGGCATACTGTCAGTAGCAATGACTGCTCCGTTACACAAGCAACTGAAAAACTTGAGCCAAGGGGATCAGAGTTAAAGTTGGTAAGGACCACAGCTGTGTAAGAGGGCACAAATGAGTTTACACTCAATCAACAAAGGAAGAGTGGAAACGACCCTTATTAATAAAGGGAAAGAACTTACTGTGACAACCGGGTACACAGGTGAGCCCTGAGCCTTGGGAAGAATGAAGTCCAAGCCCCAGTGGCAGCACATACAGGGTTTCCCTAAAACTTTCTGTGGGTAACTACCTAGATAGTACTGCAATAAAAATTATAAAAAGTCACACAAATTTAGATTTACATGCATTAAAAACCATTCAAAAACAAATGAATTTTTTAAAAAAAAATTTTAACCCTCAAAATTAACTGAAAAAATTGTTAATAGACATCATGATGAAAAGTGATTTCAGATCTTTAAGCAAACTACTAAATTAAACTTCAATTTCCTCTCCACTCCCACTGCTTCACTTGACCAGCCTTAAAAAAATACAATAAAAAATAAAAAATAAACCCAATTTCCTAACCTATAAAATGGAGATTAAGGGACAGCAGGATATGATCAATGGTTTTCAAACTGTGCTCAAGGGCTGCCTGGAGGGGTGGGTGCCCTCTGGGTACATCATTCCATTTTTATCTTTTATTTCTTTTCACTTCAACATTTGTGTTTAAGATATGCAGGCTCAGGTTTTAACATCCACTTCACCATTACTAGCTATGTGATCCCAAGAAAGTTACATAACCCCCGAGTCCTTGGTTTTTTTTAAATTGGTAAAATTGTAAATAGTACCATCTACTTTGAAGGATCATTATGAGCATTAACTAAGACCAATCATCTGAAGCCGTTAGCACAGTGTCTGAGCACATAGTAGACATTCAATAAATGGCAGCTATAATAGTTAATAATAATTATTAACCACTTCCTTCCAGGTTGGTTGCAAAACTGAATGTTAACATGGCTTGGGAATATATTCTTAAACTTTTTCTGGATTCCTATAACCCCTCACTTTATCACTTACCTCTTAAGTTTACATTTACTTTCCCTAACTTAAAAGTTTTGAGGGCAAGCCTTATGTTTTTGTATCTTTCAGAGACCCTAATCACAGTATGAACTTAACGTCTGTCAACTGGGCCTCACTTGTTCCCCAGAACACATCTGCAACTTAGACCAAAAAATAAATAAATAAATAAATAAATGAACCAATCAAAAGCCTGGTGGAGATAGTATCACCTCAATTCTACCACTTCTAATTATGTTGAAAGAAAAGAGAACAGGATATTGAGGAACAAATTTTGTAGCCTAGCTTTAATGTCACTAATCCATATATTGGCATCTTGTTTTAACTGTATTACAGGTTAAGACCCTGTATCCACCATTCCTTGAAAATCAATTAACTATTGCAAACACCTATCAGAATTTATCCAAAATTAATCACAATAGTGCAAAGAAACAATGTCATGTGTCTTATACTTTATTGGCATTATAAAAAATTGATGAGTTTCTTGCAGTAATAATTTTTATGCTTTTTAATGTAACTTGCTAGATAAAATGAACTTAACATAATGCAGACCAGGTCAAAGCAATTTCATCATTTTAAGTACATAAACATTTCTAAACTCTTCACTTTATTCCACACAAAAACCTATTTCAGTGTCTGAAGTATCAAACTATATTTCTTTCTGGGTTTCTGTGACGGGAAAAGAGCCATTAAAAATTTTACTCACAGGATTGTACTGAAGAGCAGAGACATAAGCTTGCACTGCCCCTTCCATGTCACCTGCTGCTACCAAGGCGGCTGCCAGGTTAATATAACCATCGATGAAATCAGGTTTGAGACGCAACGCATGTCGATAATGTTCAATTGCTTCCTGCAACTGCCCTCTTTCCTTGTATACGTTTCCCAAGTTCGAATAGGCTTCTGCCAGAAGGGGATTCTGCTTAATTGCCAGGGTGCTAAAGTGAGCAGATCTGGAAAAGGTGAAAAGTGTTGATGCATGGTATGTATGTTATAGAAAAGAAGGTTTGGCCCATATGCAACTCAGTCTCTGAAGACCCTATGCTATTGCTAATTACATAACAATACACTATCTTTTAACTAGTACATAATGGGGAACATTTTGGAAATCAAAGTTTTTCCAAAGTGGAAGTATTCCCGATTTCAAATTGAACAGCGAGTGTTTTCTTATGAGATAAAATTTCTCCTAGAGTTAATATTACAAAACTGCCACACTGGAAATCATGATCATTAAGATCAAGAATGAAAATACTATGTGCATGAGTCTCATTTTCCATTTGTTGTTAAGATTTGATGACACACATTTTTAAATGTCTAAATATGCCAGAATAACAATTTATTAAAAAGAAAAGAACAGAAATTCTTCCCTTTTGAATGATTCAACTGTTTAGCTAAAAGCAACACATTGTAACGACGACTGCATTTGCAATTTGAAACACATATGCATCTCCTACCATAGTATATACAACCATCATTTCTGAGCATTTCAGTCCCTCAAGCTTGACATGTCTTAAAAGGTGAGACTGGATGCTCAGCTGTACACCAAGAATAATTTATTACCTGAACAGAGTTTAGAAAGTAGCAGACCCAGGTGGAAAAAAATTTAGCAAAGGTCTCTAGTCATACTGATAATATAACCACCACCACAAAAGGAGGGGCAAAAACTGGCAGCTGGGTATGTCACAAGTGGGCAAGAGAGCAGATGTGCTTTGGTCGTTGAGTTGAAACCCAGTACTGGAAAAATTTCAAGTTCAAATATTTAAGTATCATTTTTCAAAGCTCAGCACCCAGAGGTAGCAATCACCAGCAGGTACCCCCCCACACACACATCTCCTACCTGTCCAGCCTTCGACACTGGAAGTGTATAGATGAAAGTAATAAAAGTACACCAGTATTGTCTGGCTCTTGTCTCCAGAGCTGCATGCAGTGTCTCTCAGCTGCCTCAAAATCTCCTGCCTGATATTCTCGATGTGCCAACTCAGCTAACCCTTGGAAGGAAAGCATACGTTTCGTTGGTTCTGGAGAATCATCAAAACATTTGAGGGAAGGAGGGGGGAAAACAAAAAGTTAGAAATGCAAACCAAAAAATGTAAAAATATGGTATATTAAACTTAAAGATGAAAATGCTTGAAATTATGTAAAGCACTAGAGTGTTCTGCACATTATTTATATCTCCAAGTTAACATCAGGTGCAGAATTGGCATTTTTAGAATTCACCCATTAATATTTCTCCTCAAACTAGAAAGGAATATTAACTTCCAAATGAGATTACATTTAATGAGCAAAAATACTTTGTACTTTTAAATTATAAATTATAGGTAGCACCTAAAGATTCACTGAACATTATTCCTTATACTTTAGTTAATATACAGAAATAAAATATCAAACGTGTGATTTGCAAGGTCACAAAGATTTAATGTCAGAATAGCTTACTGAGAAACTTAATATCCTGTACCTTGTTTTAGGTTAGATTTGTGGTAACAATCTATACCTTAACCTCAGTGGGGGCACCAGATGTGTTTTTAACTCTTGAAATGATACTGTGTTTGTATATTTCACAAATTTTTATTTTTCAAAAGGGCAACACTAGAAACAAGCCTAAGGGAAAAAACCTAAAAGTCAAGGTGCTATTTTTAAAACAGCTGATAAACAAGATGAATTCATTCCTCCAGAACCAAGATATTTAAAGGGGTCATCAAACATCTCAAATAATGATCCAAGATTATATTGCTCCTCTACCATCCCAAATTCACAAAGAGACCAAATTAGCTAAATCCCACCCATGGTGGTTTAGCACTAACATTTTCCAAAGAGCTCTGGCATTGACTAAAGGATGAAGACCATGGCAACCAATTCTACATAAACCAAGCAGTTAACCTACAACTGCAATGGTTAAAAAAGTAAAAAGAACAGGAAAATGCTGAAGTATAAAATATTTGATAAAGCGCAACAGAATAAACAGGTGTAGTAGGTGACTTAATTCAGATACATAAAGATAAAGGGTATGAATCCTAGAGAAGAAAAAAAACTGCCTAAGTTTCAATTGTAAATACTTAAAACACTGATACATTACTGGGAATTCGACCACAGCACTTTCACTAAATGGTTGGAATGGGAAACCATGGACAAATTTGAGCCTAGCTACCCAATCATTAGGGCTGATGTCTGTTCCAGATACTCAGGAAAGCAAAGTAAATTTCCTGACAGAATGCACAGCTGACCACGAACACAAAGAGCAGAGAGACTTGCATCCAAATCTGGGGGAAGTTATAGCTCTAATAGAAACTAGAAAATTACATTTTAAACAAGTCTCTAAAACTTCCTAGCTCCTTATTTTAACAAAGTACTTTGTCGCTTTTCAAAGCTGTTTATCTGTTATTTTAACACTTGAAACGACAACTTCCTCCAATAAAATATCACATTTAAAAAAAGTGCAAGCTATGAGCCCTGGAGATCGAGGCTGCAGTGAGCTATGATCACGCCACAGCACTCCAGCCTGGGCGACAGAGCGAGACCCTGTCTCTAAATAATAAAGAAAAGAAAAGGGCAACCTGATACGGAATCTAGTATAGAATCTTAAATCTTTGAAAAATCACGGGGTCCGGGGTCGGGAGGGCGGGGAGAAGAGCACGTACTAATTATTAATCCCACTCTCTACAATTGTGAATAAGATACCACTGACGATTCACCTATAACTGCACAATGTCCAAAACAGTAACTAAAACCCCTGACGTATCTCAACTGAAAAACAACCAAAAAATAACCTCGTGGGAAACCTTAGAACCGCAGCTTAATTCCCCACCCCCTCCCGCCCCAAATAGCCTCAATATGGAAAGGCAGCTGAAGGACACTCCTATAATTTGGTTGTTTTCTAATTCTTAGTACCAAATGCTCGCGACTGAATTGTCTAAAAGGGCAACCGCCTTGGACTTGTACAGCTACACTCCAGTTGCTTTACAAACTCTTCAAGCAGGGATGGAAACTTAAAAAAAATATACACCCTATGAATAAAGAGATATCGGGCTAAAGAATGGGGATGGAAGACCCAGAGGCGGCGGCGGAGGAATACATCGAGAAAAGTAACACAAAGCGAGAATTGGGCGGGCAGGGTGGTCAACGCCAAAGCAACAGCACCAGGGTGGTTTCTCCCCCAAGGATAGGAAGTGGACCGTAGGGCTGGCAACCTCGCAAAGGAAAGGGTGTGGTTCCCCGAGGACAGGGAGGGAAGGGTGGGAAATCCAGGCTGGAGGCAGCGGGTGGAACTGGGCGATGGCAGAGGGAACCCTTGTAAATTTCCAATCTAAACCGGGACCGCTCAACCGAAAAAAACACCAGAAAGGCGCTGCCCAGCGGGGTACTGCTTACTGTCCCCGCTTCCCGAGGTTACTTGTAGCACATCGACGAGCTTTTGCTAGTCCTTGGGTGATGCAAAGTGAGGGTATGATTACATCGGAATGGCAACTCCCGCCCTAAAATAGCAGAGAAGGACTAAATCTGGCTAAGGGGAAAGGGATGGAGGAGGTGGAGGGAAAAAAGAACAGGCGATGAGCTAGAATTAGGGGAGAAAACGGTTACGAAGGAGAGTGAAAGGGCAGGGATTCCAGTGCAGTCCATTCCGAGACATTCTAAGCGCGCACGTGTGGTAGAAGCGTCCCGAAAGAGTAGAAGGCTAGAATATTTATGGAATAAAAAAAAAAGGCAAAAAAAGAAGCAAAAAGCAAGCAAGGAGGAAATGTTCGATGAACAGACGACAGCAGAAACCCGACCAGATGGCAGTAGACCACGAAAAGCTCAGCAATGCCACTGATGTAAGGGGGATGGTTAGAGGGAAGGGAGGAAGTGATGAGAAGTAGAGGACGGCGCGAGACCCCCAAAGGGGCGTCTGCCAAGGTAGAACGGGACACCAGTACCTGTGCTGTCGGCCACGTTGCCCACGGAAGACGCCATCTGGAGCTTCTTGAGAGAGCGAGAAAGAGGTGATTGACTGCCGCTGCCGCCACTACCGGCAAGAACGTTTCTGGAGGTAGTAGTACAAGGGCAGCAGTCGTACCAAGTGCTTTGGAAGGCTTAGGCGGCGGCAGCAGTTACAGACTTCGAACCTTATGAACTCTGGTTGGCCATTTACCTCTCACGGTCTTGAAATGGCGGCGACGGCTCCTCGGCCGAACAACACGAGCCGGAACTACTTTCTGTTACAATCAAGTACCCGCGCGGAGGTATCCCGGTAATCGAAGCTACCAACAAAATGACTACAGTATAATCAAAGTCGCAGGTCTTATGTAACCTTCCGCGCAGGGCCCATTGCGACAAACACGATGTTGTCAAGAGCGCATGCGAGTAACTCTGTCAACCCGACTCCCGCTTAGGGCACTCTGGGGCTGGAGTGTCCAAGTTTCTTAAAAGTCTAGCCGAAGAGTAAAAAGAAACTCGTGCACAGGACGGATACATTTTTGCCAAAGTGGTAAAGTATAGTCTGTTTGTTACCTAGCCAATAACGTAGATTTTAACATAAATGCCAAAAGTGTCTAAAAAAGTTTAATGAACTTTATTTGTACAAAAATGGATAGTTACAAGGCTGATGGATCAATTCTGAGCGAGTAAATTCAAATGATTGTATGTCAAAGACAGAACTGTTATTCAAAACGATGAGGGAGAGGATTCCGATTTGAACACGTGTTAATTCTGACTCAGGCAAATTTGATAAAAAAGACTGATAGTTTCACAGGGCCAAATGAATCCAAACATCTCCGATTTGGTACGTATGGCTCAAAATTTCGAAATCGTTTTGGTATTCAGTAGAGTTCTGCGCACAGTAAGAGAGCAAATGCCCAGAATTTGCATTCCAAAGGCAGCCATAAAAATGATTAACGTTCGTCAAAATCCATGACTCTCCTCTGAGTTCTGACTTCATTTCCACCAAATGGCTCTGCAAATTGTGACAATCGGTAATTCCATTGAGCTCAAGGCAGTTCAACAATGATAAATGAATTCACTTGCCATCTGCCTAAACCACATATCTATATTGAGTCATGAATTGCCTCCACTTCCTTAAACAAATCAGTTATGATCCTCCTGCAGTTTAAAGTCCACTGTTCAGACATCTTGTCACATTGGTATTAATTTATACCTCTTCTCTTGTTGCAGAAAGGATTTAAGGTAGCTTGCCACATCAGCAAGAAATTATTACAAGCCACTGGAAGCTACAAATTGGATCTCTCAGAGCCTTTTATTTCAAAAAGTCCTTGATCTGCTTGAGGCTGAGAGTTCGAGACCCCCTCTCTACAAAAAAAAAAAAAAAATTAGCCGGGCGTGGTGGCAGCGCATATAGCCCCAGCTACTCAGGAGGCTGAGGCAGAAAGATCGCTTGAGCCCAGCAGTTTGAGGTTACAATGAGCTGTGATGACGCCACTGCACTCTAACCGGAACATCAGAGCAAGAACTTTTCTCTAAAAAAATTAAAAACAAAAAAGTCTCTGACCTAAGAAAGCATGTCAGTTAATTTCTTCAAAAAGTTTCTACTACCTAGCCCTTTGACTATATTTTAAAAAAAAGTTCTTAACTTTTGCTTCAATTTCTTTGAAACAGTGAACAAACTGTTAATTATGTATATGAGCACAGAGAAGATTCATAATACTATCCCATAATCAAGAGTCATACAGTGAAAAAGACAAAGTTTACTACACCACAGACTCTCCTGGAAATTGGGCAGCAACCTCTTCCTGTAATTTGATTTAACTAGTAAAACCTTACCCCCGCCCCCCCACAAGTACCCACCTGTGGTGAATAAACTCAGCTTTTCAACTTTTAGACCAGATTGCTCAGATGCCACTGGTAAATGTTTAGGCCTTACTGATTAGTGGGCGCTAGCTAATTAAGTAAAACTCTTCTTATTGTTAAATACCAGGTCATGCTCCCAAGTCAGACAAGTTTCCCTATCTTGAGAGAAGAGTCACAGGATATTGATATTATGATATATTGTGCTGCTATGGAAAGCTGGAAGGTGGGGCTCACAGTGGCTGGATAAGAAAAAAATCCTGCTGGAGCCTCAAGAACCTAGTCCAGGTACCCTCCAGAAATAGCACCTGGAGGGTTTAGTTTGAAGGACTTATTCATCAAACATACCTTCTTCACCCAATCAAGTAACATTTACTAGCATCTCTATGTGCAAGGCACTGTCAGAGGACACAAAAATGAACAAGACAAATCCTTGCCCTCAAGGAACTTGAAGCCTAGTTAAGTAGACACAAAAAGCCACTAGAGAACAATACAGAAAAGTATTATTTAGGTGATAAAATACATTACTACCTATGAATATCTAGGGAAAAAGCAATCACGTCAACCTGGAGCGGGGTGACGAAGAAGCCTTGATCTGGGCATTGAAGAAGGTGCTTTTATGTGTTTTTTCTCTTTCACACTGATTTCTGGTTATTTTTTCTTTTATGTGCAACAATTCTAAATTTAGAATCATCTATAAATAAATCAGCTGCTTCTTCAACCCCAAACTTTGCCACCCTAATAACACTACTACTGGTGTATTAGTTTTCTGCTGTTGTTTAACAAATCACCAAAAATTTAGCGGCTTGAAACATACATTTTGCAGCGATAGTGCCAGCGCTGGAGGAGGGAGCGGAGACCCGCGCTGACGGCCGCTGCCGCGCCGCTGCCGCTGGAAAATGGCTCCAAAGGTTAAATGAAACTGAAAAAAATACATAGATGCAGCATCGCGGGCTCTCCAGATGTGTGGGGATAATATTCCAGAGAGAAATTGATCTCCCTGGATTAAGTAACCAATCACAATGAAGGAAATTAGTCTTAAAATCTTCCAGATTTTTTTTAACCTGAATAAAAGTAAACAAAAAACTGATTTCTTGGTAATACAACAATTTAGAAAAGATGAGTCCTTATTTGGTAGCTGCTCTGGTAAAGATATGGCCAGCTGTGATATCAACAGTGAAGATGAATAAGGTGGAAAAATAGATCAAACAGTGAAAGCCTAATGAGTACATTGAAAGGCAGCTTTCTGCAAAACAAAAGCAGAAAGGCAAACTAAGCACACCCTCTGTGAGGTCTGCCAGATGAGGAGAACTTTTCCTTTGCTCAGCACCAACAGTCTTTAAAGCTGTGAGAGCTCAAAGACCATAAGAGCTATTCTCTCTGTAATCACTATTGCCCTCCCTTTGGCTTATTGACCTAACAACTCTGAGGAGACGCCGCTCACAATGGAGGTGAGAGTCAAAGCTTTGGTTCATTCTTACACTACAACCAAGTCCAGCACGGAATGATGTTTGAAAAGATTTTCACAATCTTCAGCCTGAAACTGTGTGCAAAGAACAAAGTAGTTCATTAAAGAGTTCAGAATTTCAGAATGGAGACTTGCATCTTCACCTTGATGAACATGTGCCTGTAGTTATTGGACTTAAGCCTCAAGATTATGTTTGGTATTCTGTGCCTTTAGATGAGTGGCCATATCCTGTGCAAGGATCTCATGGCTATTGTCCTGACAGTTCTCTGCAGTCCCTTCTCAAGTGGGAGGGATCTCATTCCCCAAAAATAAGAATCAGGTAGACCAGGACCTGGTCCTTGCCCCGGAGGACCCCTCTGTGAATGGCTTGTTCATTGGCACCATAGGAGTCACATTACAGAGCATGTAAAGAGTGAGGCATGATGATGTCCCTCCACTCTCACCATTTCTACCTCCAATACAGAATGATCAAATCCAAAGGAACTTCAGTGGACTCATGGGCACGGATGTCCATGTGTCTGAAAGTATGTGCTATCGTTTGAATTTTGATCCTGACTCTGCTCCTGGGGTTGCAGGAGTTTATGATTCTGTGGAAAGTACTGGTCCTATGGCTGTGATAAGCCTTACAGAGGAGCTGAAAAAAGTTGCAAAATAAGGATGGTACTGGGAGGCAATCACGTGCTGAGAGGCAGAAGCTAGCAAATGTGCTAGATGGTTTTTTTCTTGTTCAGGATAGCACTGATGACCATTATCTTTTAAGCTCGAGCTTTTGCTCCCATGGTAAAACACTTCACTCTAGAATTGAACACTCAAATTGTAGGTTTTGCTTTTGTGAACAACCAGATGTAGAAGGACAATTAGTTGATCTAATTGAACATTCAACCAGAGACTGGAAAATGAAGCTTTTTGTTATTCAAGGTCTCGGTTGCCTGGATCTGCAATTTACCCTGTCAGACTGACCAATCCAATATCACAATCCATGCAGGTTTGTTCTTTGCAGTCCCTGTGTCATTAGCTTTATGTCAACATTTCAGAATAGACTTATTTCAAAAACTGCCTTTGCCAAACAAAATGAAGGATTATTTATAGGAGAAGCACTGCTAAAAGATTATGAAACCCCTGCATCTTGTACTTTGGGATCAAGAAAAGGAGACTGATATTTGCAATTTGTAAACTTTCATTGTTATCAATTTTGTTGCCATAACCAATTCAGTTTTATGTGTAAAAGAATAATCAATTTGTTGAGGGGTGGGGAAGTGTTGGCAAGGTGTCTTGAGTCTATGTTGGTTCTTTAAAAAGGAAAATCTTGAGTTTTTAAAAGTGTGAATTATCTTTCATCAATTTGCAAAATAATCACAATGTGAATTATCAGATTTTCCTTAATCTGCCCCACAAGTCCTTTGCTGCTGTCCACCATGATTTTATGATTGAAAGCATATTTCATGTGTATTCAACCTAAAGTAGAGTTTAATGAAACTTTGAGAATAATAATTATTATCTCTTTCAGTGGTCCATTTTCAAAAGATAGTGTTGGAGAAACATACCTGTGTGATAAAACACAGAATTTACATACATACTGAAAATGATTTTATTCAGAGGTTCTTACTCTGCAAAAAAAAAGAAAGAAAATGATTTTAATCTTATATTTTAGAAAGATTTAGAATTATGAATTGATATAATCTGGGTAATAGAACACAGATCTGCAATATATCTCTTAGAACATCCTTTTCTAAATTATTTTCAGGTTTTGCTAATTTTTGGTTGTGAAAAGTTGAATTTTTTGTTGCCTTCATTTTCATCTGTGGTTTGTCTATTTTTTAAAGTGGGCTTACATTTAAAAATCTTAAAGCAATGTATGCCACCACTTTAGAAATTGTCTTATCTGTCGTTAAACTCTTGTATCAATTGGCATAACATATAAAGACAACTAGAACTATTTTTTAAAAACTAGATGATCTTAGAGTCATAGCAATTTTTTGTGCTATCTATACTTACCTTTGGGGTTTTTTTGTTTGTTTTGTTTTTTTAAAGACTCTAGGGTTTCACTCTGTCTCCCAGGCTGGAGTGCAGTGGCACAATCATAGCTCACCTTAACCTGGAACTCCTGATCCTCCTGCCTTGGCCTCCCAAAGTGCTGGGATTACAGTCATGAGCCACCATGCCAGCTTGGTAAATGTTTTATCTTGATCTCATTAGCTTAGTCAACATTATCTTGACTTGATTGTACAACTACTGATTTTCATTAGATTCTCTTGCAACATTAAAGTTTATATAAAGTTTGAATTGATCTGGATAAAAAGAAAATATTGTTTATAAAGAAAAAAAGAAAACATTGTTTTGAAGTTGGATTTATATTTTTCTTTTTTTTTTTTTTTTTTTTTTTTGTTGAGACAGAGTCTCTCTTTGTTGCCCAGGCTAGAGTGAGTGCCGTGGCGTCAGCTTAGCTCACAGCAACCTCAGACTCCTCGGCTTAAGTGATCCTACTGCCTCAGCCTCCCGAGTAGCTGGGACTACAGGCATGCACCACCATGCCCGGCTAATTTTTTCTATACAGATTTTTTTTAGTTGTCCATATAATTTCCTTCTATTTTTAGTAGAGACGGGGTCTCGCTCTTGCTCAGGCTGGTCTCAAACTCCTGACCTCAAGCGATCCACCCGCCTCGGCCTCCCAGAGAGCTAGGATTACAGGCGTGAGCCACCGCGCCCGGCCTATATTTTTCTTTAATGTAGCCACTATTAAATATGCTAGATTTGACCCATGCCCCACCCCCCAAAAAAGACTCTATCAGATATATAGGAGTCTTATAGCTAAATCTCAAGTAATTTGGAACCATTACTTAATCATTTTTTTTCTTTGAATCAATAGTCATGGAAGGGTGGTTATCCCCAATATTTTTTAGTTATTTTGAAATTCAGAGTGTGTATTCTTTTTTTTTTTTTTAACAGAACCATAGCTTACAAGCAGAGTGTATATTCATGGAACAATGCTGTAATGTAGTGCTTTGGAATTGCCTATCCAGAAAATGTTTCCAGTTACACAACTTTAAAGCAAAGTGTTTCCATCTCAGATAAAACATGTACTTAGAGATGTTTCTTCCTTTATCAGTTTTCCTATCTTCATCCTCATTGAAACACAGGGGTAAAGGTCTTAAGTCAAATTTAACAGCTTTGTCATTCAAACATATCTATATCCTCACTTTTTTCTCTATTTGTTTTGAGATCAGAAGTGAGATACTACCAAGAAAAGGCACAAAGCCATAATATCATGGTATTATGGTATTTGGACTTAAAGAGGTTAAAAACTATTGCAGAGTTGTGAACTTGTTATGAAATTAATGCAAGACATTTAAATTACTTTTTTTGGCAAAATTATTTATTTGTAAACAATTTAAAATATATCTACAGTGAGTTAGAAGTCCTTGTGCATCTATATTAGATGGCAGGTATTGTCAGAGAGCCACTGTATATTAATAATAAATGTTGAAATAGCTTCTCTCTGTTTCTAGAAACATTTACATGTACTGCTTGTGAAATCATGGTGCACAGATGTCTTTGAACTGTCCTGAACCTTGTTATATCATGTGGATATAAGTTGTTCCTTGAGTTTTCCCCATGATACTATGTGTTTAAGATCTAGATTTTTAGTGTCAAGATTATTCTGATTTTCATCTAGTTTTTTTTAATTGTATTTTGTGTTGTTTTGGAGGGCAAGTGTTAATACTATTCTATTTCAGAAAGCCAGTTGTTTTTTTTTTTTTTAGAGAAGAGATCTCAATCTGTTGCCCAGGCTGGAGTGTAATGGCCCTATCATAGTTCACTGCAGCCATGAACTCCTGGGCTCAAGTGATCCTCCTGCCTCAGCCTCCCAAATAGCTGGGATTACAGGTACCCACCACCATCCCCAGCTAATTTTTTTCATTTTAGAGACTGGGTCTTGCTGTGTCACCCAGGCTGAATTTGGACTCTTGGCCTGAAGTGATCCTCCAGCCTCAGCCTCCCAAGTCACTAGGATTACAGGAGTGAGCCACCTCACCTGGCCAGAAAGATAATTTTTTAATGTGCTTTTGCATATTCATAATATAAAATACTTTAAAGAAATATGCCCTATTATAATATCTGAAATTTTTAGGTTCTGATAGAATATTGATAAAAATAAAATTATTTGCCAAGAATTAATTTGCAAACAAAAAAAGGATATTGCAATATTTTCTGCTTTTGTATGGAGAGATAGCCATTGGTGTAGGTAGCACAATATTATGTGAAAAATTTGCTTTACATGATACTAAAATGGTCTGGTTAAAAATGGAAGGGAATAAAATAAAACTTCATCCTGTAGTTTGGTCTAAATACATTTTGATCATATTTTTGGATTCTATTGAATGATAACTTAGATGACATATGGGCACAACCTGTATCTGATTTTTAAATATGTGCATCTAAAAATGTAAGCTCAAGGCAAAAAAAAAAAAAAAAGAAAAGAAACGGAAAAGTTGTGTCCATTTGCCATAATAAATCGATCAGAGTTGTCTTTTTAATCAAATGTTTCATTACAAAATATGATGGAGGCCAGAGCTATTGTCAGATTGTCAGTCTTACTAGGACACCATTATGCATTTTTACAAATGCATAATGAGAAAACTATTGAAAGTACGTTAAAATTCCCTCTCTTTCTCTCAAAAAAAACTGTTCTCTTTCTACTTGAGGCAACAAACTGAAATTTTAGAAGGTCAAAATATTTATCAAAGGAAATGATCATAGAACTAAAAATAGTTTTTTAGGGAGACCAGCTACACAGTACAACCATCTTGCTCTTGAAGAAAATCATATGCCATATAGGAAATAAATTATAAAGTATACATTTATAATTTCTGACCCAGTATTGTTAAAACAGGATAGAAGTTACTAAAATCTTAAAGAGGTTATGGGCGATACCTCTGTTAATGGTACAACTCTAAATATTTTCTTTAAAATGCTTTCAGAAATGCTAATTTTAATTATTATATATTTCACACTGTATATGATATTATTTTATGAATAATTCAAAATATATTTTGTCATTTAAATCTTAGTGGCATTTCATCAAATGCAAATTCTTTTTTTTTTTTTTTTTTTTTTGAGACAGAGTCTCACTCTGTTGCCCAGGCTAGAGTGAGTGCCGTGGCGTTAGCCTAGCTCACAGCAACCTCAAACTCCTGAGCTCAAGGGATCCTCCTGTCTCAGCCTCCCGAGTAGCTGGGACTACAGGCATGCACCACCATGCCCGGCTAATTTTTTTTTCTATATATATTTTTAGCTGTCCATATAATTTCTTTCTATTTTTAGTAGAGATGGGGTCTCACTCTTGCTCAGGCTGGTCTCGAACTTCTGAGCTCAAATGATCCGCCCACCTCGGCCTCCCAGAGTGCTAGGATTACAGGCGTGAGCCACCGCGCCTGGCCCAAATGCAAATTCTTAATTTGAAAATGAAATCATAGTACCAGCAATTCAGGAAAGTTGTTTTTTTTTTTTTTTGAGAGTCTCGCTCTGTTGCCCAGGCTTGAGTGCCATGGCATCAGCCTAGCTCACAGCAACCTCAAACTCCTGGGCTCAAGTGATCCTTCTGCCTCAGCCTCCTGAGTAGCTGGGACTACAGGCATGAGCCACCATGCCCAGCTAATTTTTTCTATATATATTTTTAGTTGTCCGGCTAATTTCTTTCTATTTTTTTAGTAGAGACGGGGTCTCGCTCTTGCTCAGGCTGGTCTCAAACTCCTGACCTCGAGCAATCCTCCCACCTCGGCCTCCCAGAGTGCTAGGATTACAGGCGTGAGCCACCTCGCCCGGCCAGTTGCAGTAGACATCTGCTGTGATCAATTGACCAGGTTTCATGAAGCTGTAGTGGATAATACCAGCGCTGGACCACCAAACACACACCATTAGCTTTTTTTGATGAATATTCGGTTTTGGACTGTGTTTCACACTTCATCTTTATCCAACTATTGTTCTGAACACTTGGGATTGTCAAAAATAATCCATTTTTCATCACACGTAACAATAGTGTAGAAATGTTTCCCCTTTATGTCATGACAGCAAAGAAAGGCAAGCTTTGAGATGATTTCTCTATGATGCTCATTTAATTCATGTGGAACCCATCTATCCAGCTTCTTTACTTTCAAATGGTCCAATATTGTTGGAATAGTAATGTCAAACCTTGCTGCTAATTCACCATGTAGGTTGAGATGGATTTGCTTCCACTACAGCTTTCAGCTCATCATTATCCACCTTGGTGTCAGGTCGCCCACATGGCTCATTTTTAAGATTAAAATCACCAGAACAGAACTTCTCAAACCATGGACATACTGTACATTCATTAGCCACATCCTTCCCAAACACTTCGTTGATATTTTAAGCTGTCTGCACTGCATTGATTCCACGATGGAACTCATATTTGAAAATAACACAAATTTTTTACTTATCCATGGTTTCACAAAAATTGCTCTAAAAAAATGTGAAAGATGATCACAAGCCAAAACTTGTATTTGAAAGACTGAGGATGTACCTTCACAATAAACATAAAACAAGAAGTGTCAAAGTGAAATGTCAGAGACATCAGCCGTCAAACTTAGCAATTAAGGAAATCGGACATTTCATATGTAGTAACCTAACATGAATTTGACTACTTTAGATACCTTCTATAAGTGGAATCATATAATATTTGTCTTTTTTGTGACTGAACAGCCCAGCCTGTTTTAAGAGCTCGGCTGATTAGGTCAGGCTCACTCAGGATAATCTCTATTTCTTAATTACATCTGCACAATCCCTTCACAGCAGCACCTAGATTAGTGTTTGACTGAATAACTGGGAGAAGGTGTGTGTACTTGGGCAGGGGCAGAACATTAGCAGCCATCTTAGAATTCTGCCTACCACAAATGGCAATGAGTAACCCTGAAAAGGGAGGGAGAGTGCTACCGGGGTAGGGGGGAGCCGTCAGACAGTTCCACATACTGAGTTCAACTTTCATATACAGTATTAGCCCTTTCAATTTGCCACATATGGAGACCTCCAAGCAACAGAGCACTGAAAAAGAGTGAAACAGCCTGATTCCATAATGTTCAGGGTATCAAATTCTTGCCTCAGATTAATTGAAGGATTCTACCAAGAGGGAAACAAAAGCAAGTAAAGAAAAGTATATTAGCTGAGGCCCAAAAGCCTTTGATAATTTCATCCCCTGCCCATAGAGTGAGCAGAGTGGAGGTATTAGTGGTAAGGACCCCATTCTCAAAAGTCCTGACAGCTGCTTCTGGGAAGAAAAGCTGGGCCATTAAAGAGCATAAACAGAAAGGAAAAACCAGGCCTCATATTGCATGCTGAAAATAGGTGAAAGGGTGTGGAGCTGCAGGAACACATGTGGGATATCAGAATAGCTCTGGAATTCATCCTCTACCTCCATTGCCAGTGCCACTCCCCTCATACCGGCTTGGGCCATTGCAAGAGCTCTAACTGGTCTCTCTGGGGCTCTAGGCCTACCTGACTCCAATTTTCCACTTGACCTTAAAAAATCTAAAATACAAACCAGAATTAAGTCAATATTCTGCTTAAAACCCCTCAGTGGTTCTGCATCGTTTGGTTTAGTGCACAAGAACCTCCATATGTCAGCTCTGCCTAGTAATCCAGCCTCATCTGCTGCCATGTCCCTGTGCTCACACTTGGCGTCATTCACACTGGTTTTAGTTCCCTAAAAAAGATCAGGCTGTTTCACACTTCCAGCCGTGCCTTTTCCCAATCTTCTCATTATAGTTAGAATGGCCATCCCCTCCATCCCAGTTTGCCTAGGAAATTCTTAATGTATCCTTCACTCTCCTTAGGTAAAGATACTGGCCCATCACCTCCCCCTCCACTCTAATTCCTGGCCCTCATACTAGGGGATCTGATTGTCCATGGAGATGACACAACAGAGAGCCAGTCCCTTGACTCTCTCAATTACCTTCTCCATTCCACTTCAGTCACACCCACCAAAGCACCACATCTCGAACTTTGTGGTCCAGAACTGCTCACCTCTAACATCCATAACTCCAGTATTCCTTTCTGACCACAATCTCCTCTCCTCTTGCTCCCTCAGGCCCTCACCCACATGTGAGTTCTTTGACTGCATATGGACCCCTCTAGTCCTTTGAGCCCTCCATTTTCTGCCAGTCTGCCAGCCCCTCCTGGGCTCTTTTCCTTCCCTTCCCAACCTGTCTTAACCCCACGCTTGACCACCCAAACTACTCCCTCATCAGCACCCTCAATTCCCTTGGCATCCCTGTCTACCACACCGGCCCCACAAACCTCTAACTTTGGCTCAGTACAACAAACCACCCTTCTCACCTCCTTATGCATGTTTGTACCCTGCTAGAGAAAACTCAAAAATCCATACAAATCAGTGCCACTAGAAATACATGGTCTTCTTCAGCCTCAGCTGAACTTCTACAAACAATACTACATTCACATCCATCCTTACCTTTCTGTTCAAAGTCCACCCATTCACCTGTGCCCCAAATGCCATCTTTTTCTTTTCTTTCTTTCTTTCTTTCTTTCTTTCTTTTTTTTTTTTTTGAGACAGAGTCTCTCTCTGTTGTCCTGGCTAGAGTGCACTAGAGTGCAGTAGCGTCATCATAGCTCACTGCCACCTCAAACTCCTGGGCTCAAGCGATCCTCCTGCTTCAGCCTCCCAAGTAGCTGGGACTACAGGCACCTGCCATCATGCCCAGCTGATTTTTTCTATTAAGTTTTTAGTAGAGACGGGGGGCTCTTACTTTTGCTCAGAGTGGTCTCAAACTCCTGGCCTCAAGTGATCCTCCTGCCTCGGCCTCCCAGAGTGCTGGGATTACAGGCGTGAGCCACCACACCTGGCCTAAAATGCCATCTTTTTCAATCTCTTTCAGACCCCTGCTTCATTATCATTTTTCTCTCTGATTTCAACCTGTGGTGTTTTATCCTCAGCCTTAAACATGTTTGGGTCTCACCCATTAAAAAACAATAGTCTGGGCCGGGCGTGGTGGCTCACGCCTGTAATCCTAGCACTCTGGGAGGCCGAGGTGGGCGGATCGTTTGAGCTCAGGAGTTCGAGACCAGCCTGAGCAAGAGCGAGACCCCACCTCTACTAAAAATAGAAAGAAATTATATGGACAGCTAAAAATATATATAGAAAAAATTAGCCGGGCATGGTGGCGCATGCCTGTAGTCCCAGCTACTCGGGAGGCTGAGACAGGAGGATCGCTTGAGCTCAGGAGTTTGAGGTTGCTGTGAGCCAGGCTGACGCCACGGCACTCACTCTAGCCTGGGCAACAGAGTGAGACTCTGTCTCAAAAAAAAAAAAAAAAAAAAAAAAAAAAAAAAAAAAAAAAACAATAGTCTGGCCGGGCGCAGTGGCTCACGCCTGTAATCCTAGCACTCTGGGAGGCCGAGGCGGGTGGATCACTCGAGGTCAGGAGTTCGAGACCAGCCTGAGCAAGAGTGAGACCCCGTCTCTACTAAAAATAGAAAGAAATTATATGGACAACTAAAATATATATATGCAAAAAATTAGCCGGGCATGGTGGTGCATGCCTGTAGTCCCAGCTACTCGGGAGGCTGAGGCAGGAGGATCGCTTAAGTCCAGGAGTTTGAGGTTGCTGTGAGCTAGACTGATGCCACGGCACTCACTCTAGCCCGGGCAACAAAGTGAGACTCTGTCTCAAAAAAAAAAAAAAAAAAAACAATAGTCTGAGTGCCATAGCTCACAACTGTAATCCCAGCACTTTGGGAGGCTGAGGCAGGAAGATCACTTGAGGCCAGAAGTTAGAGACCAGCCTGGGCAACATAGTGAGAACCCACCTCTAAAATGAGAGGTGTGGTGGCGTGCACCTGTAGTCCCAGCTACTGTGGAGGCTGAGGCAGGAGGGTCGCTTGAGCCAAGAGTTGGGAGTTCTGGTAGCTGAAAAAAAAAAAAAGAATTGGGAGTTCTGCAGTGAGCTACAATAGGGCCACTGCACTCCAGCCTGGGCAACAGATGGAGACCTGTCTCTAAAAAAAATAAAAATAAAAACGGTACCTGGGCTGGCAGAAGATATTTGCAATTCATATAACTGATAAAGGATAACTATCCTGAATATACATATTTATGTTTAAAATGACTATATAGCAACAACAAAAAGACAAGCCACCCAATGAAAACTGACTAAAAGTTACCCCACTGGCACATGAAGTACTTTATATGCACAAATACTAAAGAAACATGAGGTATCTGGATCAGGGAAAAGAGTTCTTTATTAATACAACCAAATCAATAGCCAGAGTAACATTGCCACATTGATCCCCTACACCACAGGTGACATGATTAGAACTGATGGAAACTTTCTGTGTGTGACAAGTTTCACCCCATAGATGAGGGGTGGAGAACAATGGATTTTCTCCATTGATATACAAGAGAGCCATCCTGCTCCCTTCCAAAAGGAGAGAGAAAACCTTTTGCTCCTTGGAAACAGATTGAAAGGATGGGATGCTAGTTTATACCTTAACCTTTTATAATGCAAACATGTCTTTCCAAGGGCCGAATAATCCCTTGTGTCTCCAGCTTTTTACAGCTTAGAGATGTCTCCAAGGTCTGGGCTTCAACCCTTTTGAAGTATAAACACCTAGGAAAATAGTGCTCCAGTCTTCCTGACACCTAGGAACCTAGTCCTGGCTGTAACCACTTGTACCTCTTGGGGAGAGAAGTTTTACCTTTTTAGATCAGAGCCATTAGCTAGACAAATGGCCACAGATATCATCCTCGTGATATATGAAAAGTGAACTATGTCTAGGGAAAGTGAAAGCAAACATTCTCTATGTTGTTATATATTCCTGTGTCTCAGGTGGCTAGGGCTCTTTACAGGGGCATGGAGAATCCAGGCAATCTTTTTTCCCCACACCCAGGATTTCTGTCCTCTTCTCATCTCAGCCAAATGCTCTCCCTGGACCATCCCACACACTCTTGTTTTAACCGCTACCTGGATGCTAAGGACTTCAAATATCCCACCATCTGCTAGACATCTACATCTGAATGTTCTACAGACACTTGAAATGCCACATGTTCTAAATGGAATTCCTCACCCCTGCCCCCAAACTCTTGTATTCTCTACATTAGCTAATAGCAGCACCATCTGTGTTGCAATTGTGGCTGCCCTCATAATTTGAATAGCCTTCCTATATATGGAAGAATTTCCACGTTATGAGCCCCACCTGCCCAGTATGAGTCAGAGCTATATGCCAGTTTCCCCTGTAGTTATGACACAGTCATGTGACATAGGCTTCTCCAATCAGAAACACCTGCACGAGATTGATTCGGACCTGAGCACCATGAGGAGGAAACCTGTTCTCTGTAACACTCCTGTTTTTTTTTTTTGTTGTTTGTTTTTGTTTTTTTCCTATCAGGGAATTTCCAGTGTTTTCAAGGTTAGCTTCTTGCAGTAGCAGTTTCTTCTTGTGCTCTGGGGTGGGGGGGAGGGGGCACCTGTATCATCCAGCCACTTCTGCAAAGGTTCGGGCATTGTTCCTGGAAACTTAGCCTCTAACCTGGTTCTCCAGTTCTCCCAATAATTAGGGGAGCTCCCCAATATCTTTTTTTAAATGCCTTTTCTGCTTAGTCAGCCTTTGTTGCTATTAACTAATACCTCTGACAAATATATAAAATAGGAACCTGGAGTCATCCTTGACTCTCCCTCACCACCAATATCCAATCAATCCTTAAGTGCTGTTAATTTTATCTTCTGAGCATTTATTGATTCGGACCCTTCCTTTTTATCCCAATTACCACTTCCCTGCCTGGCACAGACCCTGATAATTGTTCATCTGGACTACTGCAACAGCCTTCCAATCAGTCTCCCTGCCTCCACTCGTGTTCCTCTTCCAATGTTAGACTTCACACTGTTAATGGAAGGATTTATCTAAAACACAAACCTGACTGTCATTTACTTGTTTGAACCCTCATTACTTGCTACTTCCTATTTTGAAATTTTTCTATTACAAGATGAAACCACCTGTAATTACTCCCTATGCACGCACGCACGCACATGTACACACACACACACACCCCTTCCATCTCTTGGCTCTATGCCTTTATTTGTGCTTCTTTGTGCTTCTTTCCCTCTGCCTTAAATGATCTTCCTTCCCTCTTCACTTGGCCACTTCCTGCTCATTCTTTCATACATGCCTAGGCTGTCATGGGTGATGCTCTGTCTTACTTCCATAATACCTTGTACATACATCTCTCACTGCACTTACCACAAGGCACTGCAATTGCCGATTTATGTGTCTGTCTCTCCCAACTATTAATAGATTGTCAGCTCCCTGAGAGGGCAGAAAATTTAGCCGGGCATAGTGGCATGCGTCTGTAGTCCCAGCTACTCAGGAAGCTGAGGCAGGAAGATCCCTTGAGCCCAGGAGATGGAGGTTGCAGTGAGCTATGATGACGTCACTGCACTGTAGCCAGGGCAACAGAGTGAGACTGTGTCTCAAAAACAAAAAAAGGTTTGTTAATTGATTGACTTAGTTCAAACATCACTTCTGTGAAAATTTCTTTAAACTTTCCCGCCCTCCCATCTTCTAGACCCCTTTTGAAGCGGCTAGTGTTTCCTTCCCTTATGCACTCGGTACATTCCTCGTTTTAAAAAATTGATGTAAAATTCACATAACAAAATTAAACATTTTAAAGTGTACAATTCAGTGGCATTTAGTATATTCACAGTGTTGTGTAACCATTCCCTCTATCTAGTTCCACAATATTTTTATCGCCCCAAACAAATCTCGTACCCATTAAGCAGTCATTCTCCATTTCTCCCTCCCCCAAACCTCTGGCAACCACTAACCTGCTTTCTGTCTATGGATTTAGCTATTCTGAATACTTAACACAAATGAAATCATACAATATGTGACCTTTGTGTCCGTCTTTTTCACATAGCTTGGTTTTCAAGTTTATCCATGTTGTAACGTGTATTGGTATTTCATACCTTTTTATGGCTGAATAACATTCAATTGTATGATATATCACATTTTAAAAATCCATTCATCCATCGATGGACATTTGGGCTGTTTTCACCTTTTGGCTATTGTGAATAGTGCCGTTGAACGTCTGTGTACAGGTTTTGGTTTGAATACTTTACTTGTTTTCAATTGTTTTGGGTATAAACCTAGGTGTAGAATTGCTGGATCATAGAATTGCTGGATCAATTCTCTTTTCTTACCCCCTGTGAACTAAAATAAAATGTTAAGGCTCACCGCCGCCCCCCCACCCCCCGAGCCCACCGGCTGACTGAATGGACCCCTTCTTGGCCAAGGGGATATACTAAAACTAAATTGCCAGCCACTGGGAGGGAGGTCAGACTAGCCTCATCCTGCCCCCCTCCGTGCTTGGAGACATCCTTTGTAACCCATTAACAGGCCTAAGGGTATGCAAGGCAAACCTGCCGGTCCCCAATTTACACAACAAATGCGTGTCCTGCGATTGGGGCTGGTCTCGGATTAACGGATTAACGGCGCCTTATTTTAAAACATTCCAAGCCTTCAGACAAAGCTTTGCATATTTAACAAATTACAATTCAAAGAATCTTTAAACCTACCTGTAGCCTGTAAGCCTCCGCTTCGAGAAGGCCTACCTTTTCGGGCCAAACCAATGTATGCCTCCCATGTATTGATTTATGACTTTACCTGTAACCCCTGTCTCCCTGAAATGTATAAAACCAAACTGTAACCCAGCCACAGCGAGTCCGCTTGCTCAAGGCCTCTTGGGCGGGACTCCGGGTCATGAGCCTCAAATTTGGCTCAGAATAAATCTCTTTAAAATTATTTTAGAGTTTGGCTTTTTTTCTGTTAACACCCCCCTTCCCCAACCAGTAATTGTATTCTTAAAAAACTTTGAGGAACTGCCAAACTGTTTTCTATAGTTACTGCATCTTTTTACATTCCCACCAGCAATGCACAAGGGTTCCAATTTCCCCACATCCTTACCAACACTTGTTATTTTCCTTTTTTAAAAAAATCATAGCCAGTCTAGTGGGTGTGAACTCATTGTGAGTTTCGTTTGCATTTCCCTAATGACTAGTGATGTTGATCATCTTTTCATGTGCTTCTTGACCATTTGTATATCCCCTTTGGCAGAATGTCTAAGTCCTTTGTCCATTTATTTTAGTAGACTTAATTTTCTTAGTAGAGTTTCAGATGTACAGAATTGAGCAGACATTACATAAAGTTCTATGTATACCCAACCTACCCTCTCCATCCCCATGCAGTTTCCCCCATTGTTAACATCTTGCAATAGCGTAATATACTTGTTACAATTCATGAACCAATATTGATACATTGTTAGTATATAGTTCACATTTGGGTTCACTCTTTGTATTGCACATTCTATGGGCTTTGACAAATGTTTAATGACACATCCACTATTACAGTATCATACAGAATAGTATGACTCCTCTAAAAATCCCCTGTGCTCCATTTATTCAACCTTCCCTCCTTCCCCCCAAACCTCTGGCAATCACTAATGTTTTTACTGTCTCCATAAAGTTTTTTTTAAGAAGTTTTATATTTACAGAAAAATCGAGAGGATAGTACAGAGCATTCCCATATATTCCACATCCCGTTTCCCCTATTATAAAAATCTTTAATTTTTTTTATTTCAGCATATTACGGGTGTACAAATGTTTAGGTTACATATATTGCCCTTGCCCCCACCGAAGTCAGAGCTTCAAGCACGTCCATCCCCCAGACGGTGCGCACTGCACCCATTCGGTGTGTAGATACCCATCCCTTCCTCCCTCCTCCCACCTGCCCGACACCCGATAGATGTTACTACTATATAGGCACATAAGTGTCGATCTATTAATACCAATTTGATGGTGAGTACGTGTGGTGCTTGTTTTTTCATTCTTGTGATACTTCACTTAGTAGAATGGGTTCCAGCTCTAGCCAGGATAGTACAAGAGGTGCTAGATCACCACTGTTTTTTGTGGCTTAGTAGAACTCCATGATATACATATACATTTTATTAATCCACTCATGTATTGATGGGCACTTGGGTTGTTTCCACATCTTTGCAATTGTGAATTGTGCTGCTATAAACATTCGAGTGCAGGTGTCTTTTTATAGAATGTCTTTTGTTCCTTTGGGTAGATGCCCAGTAATGGGATTGCTGGAACAAATGGTAGTTCTATTTGTAGCTCTTTCAGGTATCTCCACATTATTTTCCACAGAGGTTGTAGTAGTTTGCAGTCCCAAAATCTTATATTAGTATGGTACATTTGTTATAATAACCAATATTGATATATCATTATTAACCAAAGCCCATACTTTATTCAGATATGCTTAGCTTTTACCTACCGTCCTTTTTCTGTTCCAGGACTCCATCCAGGACACCACATTACATTTAGTTGTCATTTCTCCTTAGTCTCTTCTTGGCTGTGACAGTTTCCCAGACTTTCCTTTTTGCTGATGATCTTAACAGTTCTATGGCGTGCTGGTCAGGTATTTTGTAGAATATTCATCAGTTGGTATAGTTGATGTTTTTCCCGTGATTAGACTGGGGTTATGGGTTTGGGGGAGGAAGACCACAGAGGTAAAGTGCCATTTTCATCACATCATAGCTAGGATACAGCCTATCCACATGACTTTTCACTATTAACATTGATCTTTTTTTTTATTTCAGCATATTATGGGGGTGCAAATGTTTAGATTATGTATATTGCCCTCCCCCCCCCCGTCAAAAAAGTCCCAAAACATTGATCTTGATCACCTGGCTGAGATAGTGTTTGTCAAGTTTCTCCATTGTAAAGTTATTCTTTTTTCCCCCTTTCTTTACTCTTTGAAAGGAAGTCACCGTGCGCTGCCTATGCTTAAGGAATAATTTTCCACCTCCTTGAGAGCAGAGTATCTACAAAAATTATTTGCAGTTTTGTTTGTTTGTTTGTTTGTTTTTGAAACAGAGTCTCCCAGGCTAGCATGAAGTGGCATCATCAAAGCCCACAGCAACCTCAAACTCCTGACCTTGAGCGATCCTCCTGCCTCAGCCTCCCAAGTAGCTGGGACTACAGGCATGTGCCACCACGCCTGGCTAATTTTTTTCTATTTTTGGTAGAGACAGGGTCTTGCTGTTGCTCAGGCTGGTCTCAAACTCCTGACCTCGAGCGATCCTCCTGCCTCGGCCTCCCAGAGTGCTAGGATTACAGGCGTGAGACACTGTGCCCAGCCTATTTGGAGTTCTTCTGCACTGGAGATTTGTCTCTTCTGCCCCATTTATTTGTCTGTCTGTTTGATCACTTATTTATATCAGTATGGACTAAGATATTTTCTACTTTGCCCACCCTCAGTTTTAAGCTCAGTTATTTTTACATTTTTTAAATCTATCTACTTATTTATTTATTTAGAGACAGAGTCTCACTCTGTTGCTCAGGCTCAAGTGCTGTGGCATTAGCCTAACTCACAGCAACCTCAAACTGGGCTCAAGCGATCCTTCTACCTCAGCCTCCCGAGTAGCTGGGACTATAGGCATGAGCCACCATGCCCGGCTAATTTTTTCTATATATATTTTTAGTTGTTTGGCTAATTTCTTTCTATTTTTTTAGTAGAGACGAGGTCTTGCTCTTGCTCAGGCTGGTCTCGAACTCCTGAGCTCAAGCAATCCTCCTGCCTTGCCTCCCAGAGTGCTAGGATTACAGGCCTGAGCCACCTTGCCGCAGCCAATTTTTACTTTTTTTTCTAATACAATTAACAGTAGTCTGGCAACAACCAACTAACCAATAATAGGGTGGTTCCATTTGACAACACTAGCACATTGCTCCTGACACTAGGTAACACTTCCTGGGACCTGAGGAACGTTCTTTCCTGTCAGAGGCAATGACAGCTCTCGGTAAGTATTCTCTGAAATTGGTCTCCCCCTTGAGGGGCAGGTAAAAGGGTTTGAGGAGCGCCTGCCTATGCTTGTCTTGTCAACGAGATGAGTTCCCGGACTGGATGGAGAAAATACTTTGAAGGATATCGCAGTCAGGGTTCAATCAGAGAAACAGACCCGGTAGATGATATACATTAAGAGAGTCATTGCAAGAAATAGGCTTACGCAGTTGTGGGGGGTTGTCAGGCAAGGCCAAAATCCCCAGGCAGGCCATCAAGAAGAGCAGGCTGGAACTCAGGCACAGGCTAAGGCTGCTGTTCACAGGGAGAATTTCTTCTTCATCAGGGAAACTTCTGCTTTGCTTTTAAGGCCTTTCAACACATTGAATCAGACCCACTCAGATTGTCAAGGATAACCTCCCTTACTTAAAGTCTACTGGTTATGGACTTTACTCGCATCACACGGCCTGCCTTGTGGATTGTGGCCTTGCCTGACAACCCCCCACAACTGCGTAAGCCTATTTCTTGCAATGACTCTCTTAATGTATATCATCTACCGGGTCTGTTTCTCTGATTGAACCCTGACTGCGATATCCTTCAAAGTATTTTCTCCATCCAGTCCGGGAACTCATCTCGTTGACAAGACAAGCATAGGCAGGCGCTCCTCAAACCCTTTTACCTGCCCCTCAAGGGGGAGACCAATTTCAGAGAATACTTACCGAGAGCTGTCATTGCCTCTGACAGGAAAGATGTGATTAAAGTAGATGTAGCCTAGGCTACAGTCCCCAGTTATTATTTTAGTTATTTTGAGACATCAAAGTACTATCATGAATGAGGAGGAGGGGAGC
Organism: Eulemur rufifrons; assembly: GCF_041146395.1. Taxonomy (NCBI): domain Eukaryota; kingdom Metazoa; phylum Chordata; class Mammalia; order Primates; family Lemuridae; genus Eulemur; species Eulemur rufifrons. Next base: position 90,963,734 of record NC_091012.1, read on the forward strand.
AGAGGGGGAGAAAAAGAAGTGAAGGAAGAATAAGGAGGAAGGTGAGGAAAGGGAGGAAGCCAGGAAATTAGCAGAGGGATTCCATAACCATGGTCACGATGACAAGTACAAGATTGTGAAAAGAAAAAAAAAAAAAAAGCATTAAACCAGCCACGTTACACCACAGACACAAAGCATTCTCCCTAAAGGATTTATGCAGATCCACTAGACACGATGTTTTATCACATACTCCAGAGAAGAGGAGGGAGGATTCTGCAAGTGGAAACAGAAAGAAGTAGAAACAGTTGCCCTTGGCAGCAGTAGCAGAGACTGTGGAAGTGGATGGCTTGCTGCCACACAGTGTTTAAGAGAGCGCTGGGGGGAGGGGGAGAGGGCTTAAAAATTTTTTTAAAAAGAGGTCAGTGGATAGAACCTCCTTGTGGCCAATCAAAAGGGATAGTGCCATATTCATTGATCTAGAAATTCTACTTTGAGGAATGTATTCTATATTTTATTCTAGATATTCTATAAATTTATTCTATATATTCTATAAATACATGTTTGAAATATACATGTACAAAATATTCACTGAAATAGTTTGCAAGAGCAAAAAAACTGGAAGTAACCTGAAAGTCCACCAGTAGGAAATTGGTTAAATAAACTATGGTACAGCTAGCAGTATAATACTGTGCAGTCACAAAAAAACAGTGAGCAGCTCTATGTAGACTGACATGGAAAGGTCTCCAGGATATATGAGGGCTGTCCAGGAAATATCCAGCCATTGTTTTTTTTTTTTTTTTTTTTTTTTTGAGACAGAGTCTCGCTCTGTTGCCCGGGCTAGAGTGAGTGCCGTGGCGTCAGCCTAGCTCACAGCAACCTCAAACTCCTGAGCTCAAGCGATCCTACTGCCTCAGCCTCCCAAGTAGCTGGGACTACAGGCATGCGCCACCATGCCCGGCTAATTTTTTCTATATATACATTTTTAGTTGGCCAGATAATTTCTTTCTATTTTTAGTAGAGACGAGGTCTCGCTCTTGCTCAGGCTGGTCTCGAACTCCTGAGCTCAAGCGATCCACCCGCCTCGGCCTCCCAGAGTGCTAGGATTACAGGCGTGAGCCACCGTGCCCGGCCATAGCCATTGTTAATGTATTTTTCATATTACATGGCTGGATACTTTTTGGACAGCCCTCGAACACTTAAGCGGAAAAAGCAAGGTGCAGAGCAGTGGGCATATAATGCTACAGTTTATGGGGTTTTTTTAAAAAAAAAATGTGTCTTTTTTATTAGAGACAGGGTCTCACTATATTGCCCAGGCTGGTCTCAAACTCCTGGCCGCAAGCAATCCTCCCCCCCTCAGCCTATCAAAGTGATAGGATTATAGGCATGGCCACTGCACCTGGCATTATTAATGTTTTTTTAAAAAAGGAATATACAGAGATATTGATAAATGTATAGAATATCTCTGGAGGGATATAAAGAAACTGATAACTGTTGTTGCCTCAGGGAGTGGAAGTGAATTGGGGGACGGGGAAGGAAGGGAAACTTACTCTTTATCACATACCTTTTTGAAGACTTTACTTTTTATGCCATGCATCATGTACATAAAAATTAAATACCATATGAATAGTAATACTGAAAGGAGATGAGGTGCTGTTTTCTCTCAAACCATGAATCTGGAATATATCACAGACTCTATCAAACTTTCTGATGTCTGTCTGCTCTTAGTGCCTGACATGGGGTTGAATAGCACTTCCACAAGTAACTTGCAAAGCACTTTTACAGAAGGACACCTGCGCAAAAGCTAAAAACCTTGGGAGCATAAGGGGGCATTTCCACTTTTTCCAACTGAAAGCAGGGATTTTATTTTTTATTTTTTATTTTTTTGAAACAGAGTCTCACTCTGTTGCCCAGGCTAGAGTGCCGTGGCGTCAGCCTAGCTCTCAGCAATCTCAAACTCCTGGGCTCAAGCAATCCCTCTGCCTCAGCCTCCCGAGTAGCTGGGACTACAGGCATGGGCCACCATGCCCGGCTAATTTCTTTCTATTTTTTTAGTAGAGACGGAGTCTCGCTCTTGCTCAGGCTGGTCTTGAACTCCTGAGCTCAAGCGATCCTCCTGCCTCAGCCTCCCAGAGTGCTAGGATTACAGGCGTGAGACACAGCGCCCGGCCTGAAAGCAGGGATTTTAGAAGAGCAGGGAAGATATAGCAGTGGCAAATGCATAGCTATTTAATAATGTCAGAGAACATAAAATTTGGCCTTTTGGACTATGACTTAACACATTGGAATGACAAGGTTTTAGCTACAGAGAGAGCATGTTTCATAAGGGCTAGAGTGAGTGTGTTTACTTGGAGATATGCCAATCTGATCATGTGGGCTTTAAACAGAAAACAAAGGAAAAGTTAGAAACATGGTCAAGTGAAACTAAAAATGGTTACAATGGAGCACATTAAGAATGGCATTAAAGAAAGAATGGGGGAGATCTACTCAGCCACAAAAAACAAAGGTGATCTAGCACCTCTTGTATTATCCTGGATAGAGCTGGAACCCATTCTCCTAAGTGAATTACCACAAGAATGGAAAAACAAGCACCACGTGTACTCACCATCAAATTGGTATTAACTGATCCACACTTAAGTGCACATATAGTAATAACATTCATTGGGTGGGAGGGAAGAAGAGGGGATGGGTATATACACACCTAATGGGTGTAGTGCGCCACCGTCTGGGGGATGGACATGCTTGAAGCTCTGACTCGGGTGGGGCAAAAGCAATATATGTAACCTAAACTTTTGTACCCCTGTAAGATGCTGAAAAAAAAAAAAAGAGCAACCACTTAAAAAAAGAGAGAGAAAGAATGGGGCAGGGCGGGGTGGCTCATGCCTGTAATCCTAGCACTCTGGGAGGCTGAGGTAGGAGGATCCCTTGAGCTCAGGAGTTGGAGACCAGCCTGAGCAAGAGCAAGGACCCCTCCCCGCCCAGCATCTCTACTAAAAATAGAAAAAATTAGCCGGCGTGGTGGTGTGCACCTGTAGTCCCAGCTACTCAGGAGGCTGAGGCAGGAGGATCGCTTGAGCCCAGGAGTTTGAGGTTGCAGTGAACTACAATGACGATGATGCCACTGCACTCTAGCACAGGAGACAGAGCAAGACTCTGTCTCAAAAGAAAAGAAAAAAGAAAAACAAAGAATGACAATAGAGGTGTGCCACCTTCACAAGATTGGAAAAAAGGTCAGAACTGATATAAATACCCCTGATGCTTTGTTTCCTTTACACACACCTGAACCTGTTTTTCCCATTGTTCAATTTTCTCAGAGCCCTTTCCACTATGCCCTCTGGAATCCTGCTCCATGAGAAACAAAGTCCCCTATAGCTGGCTTTCTTCACTTAACTTTCTCTTCCTGTCTTACCTGAACTGGGCTCTCTCCTGAGGCTCCTGCTTCCCTGTAGACCTCTCCAGGAGACTGCTGCTTTTCTCACTACCCCCGCAAAGACAGGGAGTTGGGAGGGGATGAGAGACGCTTTCTCCTGACTCCCCATTGCCAAATCCACCACTCCTGGGGAAAAAATTCTACTACTTTGAGGCTCATGACGTCAGGCTTTACAACCTTCTACATGACCTCAAAACTAGCATTCCAGCTTCTTTATTCAGTAAGAATTTTTCAAATCTAGCTTTCAGTTTTCATCTCTACCCCATGTCCTGTCATCAGCTGGAAAACTCCAGAATGAACCTGGATGACTTTCTGACCCCCTGGATTCCCAATTTCTGGACTTTCTCAATTGCCTTTAAGAAAATATCCAAATTCTTTAGTATAACAGAATCGGTCAAATATAGTCACCTGTCCGTTTCATTTCCTGAAATGATTTCTGCCTCTTACTCTGTTTTGTGCTGCTGTAACAGAATGCTTGAAAGTGGGTAATTTACAAAGAACAGAAATTTATTTTCTCACAGTTCTGGAGGCTGGGAAGTCCAAGATCAAGGAGCCAGCAGGTTCAGGTAAGGGCTGCATCCTCTAGAGAGGAGGAGGGGAGTAACACTGTGTCCTCACATGGCAGAAGGAGGGAGGACAAAAAAAGCTGAAGGCTGTGTGAAGCCTCTTTTGGAAGGGCCTTAATCTCATTCAGGAGGGAGAAGCCCTCCTGGGCTAATCACCTCTTAAAGGATTTACCTCTTAATACTATCACATTGGCAACACCTGAATTTTGGAAAAGGGACCCATTCAAACCATAGCATCTTCTTATGTACTTTATATTCCAGCTATAAGAAATACTTTATAATTCTCTGAAGCTACTGCTAATTTATTCCTCCAGGCCCTTTGCCCATCCTCATCCCTCTATCTGCAATGCCAATTCTATTCCTAGTTACTTAGCCTGTTAAGCATCTGTATAAATGACTCATTTAACAATTTAACCTTACATCTCTTATTAGGCCTTTGCCCCAGGAACTCTGTTTTCCATTCCATTTCAGCCCCCACTCCCAGGGCCACACCCTGGGCTGATCTTCACTGCCCAGAAGAACCCAACCTCTGAAATCTTAAACCCCAGTCTCACAAAAGGGCACAAGGACTTCGACTTTTGGCCAACATGAAGTAATTTACCCTACTGCTTAAAACAATAGCAACATAAAAGGACAAACTATATAAAACTATGGTTTCCAGACATTGGACATCAGGTAGCATATGATAGTAATCACAGAAAGAGGAGAAACAAATAAGATGAGTCTTGTGATTGCCCTAGCATACTGCCTGGAAAGTGTTTCTAGGCCACAGTGCAGGGAGGAGGAACACAGGCAGAGCCTAGCAGTCTCTAAGCTGAGAAGACAGAGTCGGGAGACTAGGGAAGCCAAGGCAGCTAAAGTTCACAGAACGGAGTACTAGAAAAAAGATAGAGAGCTGCACAGAGAGAAAACTCTGGTGATCTGGATCTGCAGAGGATGCATCTCAAATCTTCAGCTGAGGACTAGACAGTGCATGCCCATAAAGAAACTACCTAAAGCTAGGGGAAAGAACCACCAGAAAGGATTAGAGGGGGAAAATGCTCAAAGCTCACACAGGGACCAGAATAGTTTGTGTGCACACCAGCCTGATTGTGGGTGGGAAAACTTCATAATTTATAAGACAGAGGGTAGAACACTAGGTAGAATACTCCTTCAGTAGTGGAGCAAAACTAGCCCTAGACTAAAAGGCTGCTTTGATCCTGTCTTAAAAACCAATCAAGCAAACAAAAGCTTAAAAGCTTCAAAAAAGATCAAACTGGTTCCAAGTAACTTAACTTCCCAGAATAAAGCTTAAGAATATTTACAGTGGCTGGGCGCGGTGGCTCACGCCTGTAATCCTAGCACTCTGGGAGGCCGAGGTGGGCGGATCGTTTGAGCTCAGGAGTTCGAGACCAGCCTGAGCAAGAGCAAGACCCCATCTCTACTAAAAATAGAAAGAAATTATATGGACAGCTAAAAATATATATAGAAAAAATTAGCCGGGCATGGTGGTGCATGCCTGTAGTCCCAGCTACTCGGGAGGCTGAGACAAGAGGATCGCTTGAGCTCAGGAGTTTGAGGTTGCTGTGAGCTAGGCTGACGCCACGGCACTCACTCTAGCCCGGGCAACAGAGTGAGACTCTGTCTCAAAAAAAAAAAAAAAAAAAGAATATTTACAGTAGCACAAAAATATCCAGTACCCAACAAAATAAAATTCACAATATCTGGCATCCAATAAAAAATTAACAGACAAGCAAAGAAGCAGGAAAATATGCTTCACAGTGAGGAGAAAAATAAATCAGTAGAAACTGACCCAAAAATGACACAGGTGATAAAGTTAATAGACAAGGACAATAAAACAGTTATTATAACTACATTCCGTATGTTCAAGATGGTGAAGGAAAAATTGAGCATGTTAAATAGAGATATAGAAGATATAAAAAAAAGACAAATCAAACTTCTAGAGATGAAAAAGGCAATGCCTAAATAAAAAAAATACACTAGATGGGATTAACAGCAAAATAGATACTACAGAAAAAAGAGTAATGAATTGATGACATAACAATAGAAATTATCTGAGTGAAACAAAGAGAAAAAAGACTGGAAAAAAAAAAAGAACAGGCATGGTTGGCATGGCCTGTAGTCCCAGCTCCTCAGGAGGCTGACGGAGGAGGGTGGCTTGAGCCCAGGAGTTGGAGGTTACAGTGAGCTGTGGTAACGTCACTGCACTGCAGCCTGGGTGACAGAGCCAGACCCGTCTTTTTAATTTAATTTAATTTAATTTTCAAGACAGAGTCTTGCTTTGTCAACCCAGCTAGAGTGTAGCGGCATCATCATAGCTCACTGCAACCTCCAACTCCTGGGCTCAAGTGATCCTCCCCCCTCGGCCTAGTACCCAGAGTACTAGGATTACAGGCATGAGCCACCGCGTCGGACTCAGACCCCATATCTTAAAAAAAATGTTGCAACTCTCTCCCCTCAACACAGATACACTCTCTCTATAACCTTACCTTACTTTAGTTTTCTTCCTACGTCTTACCACCCATCACCTTACGTACATTTATTCATTATCTCCCTCTGCCCACGAAAAGAAGGACTTAATTTTGTTTAATGCTTTATTCTCAGCACTTAGATCAATGCCTGGCATATAGTATTCATTCAATTAGTTTTTTTTTTTAATTTTGAGACAGGGTCTTGCTCTGTCACCTGGGCTAGAGTGCAGTGGTGTCATCATAGCTCACTGCCAGCTCATAATCATGGGCTCAAGGGATCCTCTTGCTTCAGCCTCCCAAGCAGCTGGGACTACAGGTGTGCACCACCACGTAGGCTAATTTTTCTATTTTTTTTTTTTTTTTTTGGAGAGACGGGGTCTTGCTTGTGCTCAGGCTGGTCTCAAACTCCTGGCCTCAAGTGATCCTCTCGCCTCAGCCTCTCAAATTCATAGGATTACAGGCGTGAGCCACCATGCTCAGCCAACAAATATTTCTTGAATGAATAAATGAATTAATGATTTCCAACTCTTAGAACAGTGGGTAACTACATAATTGAATAAATATATCTCTGTGCCCCAGGGCCCAGCATAGTACCAGGTACACAGTGGGTAGTCAATAAATGTGTGTTAGGGTGGGCGTGGTAACTCTCACTGCCTGTAATCCCAGTACTTTGGAAGGCCAAGGCTGGGGGATTGCTTAAGGCCAGGAGTTTGAGACCTGCCTGGGCAACATAGAAAGAATCCTCTCTACAAAAAAATGTAAAAAATTAGTCAGGCGTGGTGGTGTGCGCTTGCAGTCCCAGCTACTCGGGAGGCTGAGGAAGGAGGATCGCTTGAGGCCAGGTGTTGGAGGCTGCAGTGAGCTATGATCGGGCAACTGCACTCCAGCCTGGGCAATAGAGCGAGACCCTGAGACCCCATCTATCAAATAAATAAATAAGTAAAATAAAATAAGTGTTTGTTGAATGACGCCTATAAACATGCACATATCTTACAAGTCTTTTAAAAACCTTCTGGTGTCATCTATAAAGTGGAAACTAAAAACAAAGAAAAAAAACCTTCTCGTGATGCCATTTCTCCCTCTAGCTGTTACTATCATTCTGCTTCCTTTGATGGCCTAGCTTCTTTCTTACCTTCCAATCACTGTTTTTTCAGCTTAAAAACTTTTATGAAATGTATCATAAATACAAAAGAATATATATATATTACATTTATAATATATGGCATGTATGTATAATTTAAAGAATAATAAAAAGAATGCACATGTACCCACCAACTAGCTTATGAAGCAGAACATTATCAGCACCTCGGAAGCTCTCTGTAGGCCCTTCTGGACTCTGTCATTTCCTTCCCCTCCCTGCAAGATATAACTGCTATGGGAATTATGCTTTTCTTTATGACTTTCTCATCTGTGGTTTTGAATTTTATAGACATAGAATCATATTGTATGAATTTTTCTGAACTTTCTTTCTCTCTACTTTATGTTAGTGGGATTCATCATGTTGATATTTCTAGCCGTTGGTATTCATTTTCACCAATGTATAGTTTTCCATTTTATGATTACACCACAATTTATTAAACCATTTTCCTGCTGAAGGACATCTGAGCTGTTTCCAACTTTTTGCTATTAAGATCAGTGCTGGTATTAACACTCTTGAATTCTTTATTTTTAATTTTTTTTATTTTTTTTGAGACAGAATCTCACTCTGTTGCCCGGGCTACAGTGCCGTGGTGTCAGCCTAGCTCACAGCAACCTCAAACTCCTGGGCTCAAACGATTCTCCTGCCTCAGCCTGCCAAGGAGCTGGGACTACAGGTGCATGCCACCACACCCGGCTAATTTTTTTCTATTTTTAGTAGAGACGGGGGTCTCCCTTTTTTCAGACTGGTTTTGAACTCCTGACCTCATGTGATCCTCCTACCTCAGCCTCCCAGAGTGCTAGGATTACAGGCATGAGTCACATTGCCCAGCCTGTTCTGATTTTTTTAAACTGTGTATTAATGTTACATAGATAACAATTTACAGAATTGTTTTTGACCTTTGGCCTAATAATTATACACTCAAGAACTGATGTTAGAGAAGCAATTTGACAGAAGTAAAAGCTATATGCACGAATTGTTCATTATTGTATTATCTAAAATTGAGGGGCCAGCCACAGTGGCTCACACATGTAATTCCAGCACTTTGGGAGGCCAAGGCAGGAGGATCCCTTGAGCCCAGTATGAGGTTGCAGCAGTCAGCTCTGATGATGCCACTGCACTCTAGCCGGGGTGACAGAGTCAGACTCTGTCTTCAAAAAAAAAAAAAGCTGTATTGTGTTTAAAAACATGGGTTTCAGAAACAGCCCTGTATTCAAATCCTGGCTCTATCAACTTACAAATATTTGATCTTAGAATATCAAAATCTTTCTGATCTTCAGTTTTCTCATCTGTAAAAAATGTGCATAGTATCACCCACCCTCACGGTTATTGTGAGGATTAAAGGAGATAAGTAGGCCAGGTATGGTGGCTCATTCCTGTAATCCTAGCACTCTTGGGAGGCCAAGGCAGGAGGATTGCTTGAGGCCAGGAGTTCGAGACCAGCCTAAGCAAGAGCGAGATCCCCATCTTCACAAAAAACTGAAAAATTAGTCGGGTGTGGTGGGGCATGCCTATAGTCCTAGCTACTGCAGAGGTTGAGGCAAGAGAATCGCTTAAGCCCAGGAGTTTATGGTTGCAGTGGGACTATGATGAAGCCAGTGCACTCTAGCCTTGGCTACAGAGCGAGACTCTATCTCAAAACAAAAACAAACAAAATAAAGGAGACAATTTAGATTAAACCATATGAAATTGCCAAAATTCAATTGGTTTGACCTACAAAAATGTTTTTCATTTGTTTCAGCCTAATACATAAAGCATGATATCTGGCATATTAGGTGATCAATAAATGGTAGCTGTTGAAATTATTATTATGGAAGTGGGATAATAGAAGTTAATGGCATCCTTACTGAAACCCCCAAAACCTAGAAGAAATAAGCACAAACTCCTAAAGAAAAACCTTTTAGAAAAGCAGTGGAGGCCTGAAGAATAAAAAGGAAGCTGGGCGTGGTGGCTCACACCTGTAATCCCAGCACTTTGGGAGGCCAAGGTGGGAAGATCATTTGGGGCCAAGAGATCAGCCTGGGTACCACAGTGAGGCCTTGTTCTCTACAAAAAATTTTAAAAATACCCAGGTGGGTAGCGCGTGTCTGTAGTCTCAGGTACCCGGGAATCTGAGGCAGCCTGGGTGATAGAGTGAGACCCTGTCTCTAAAAAAAAAAAAAAAAAAGAATAAAATGGAAAAGGGGAAGTAGCGATCAATCAAACAACTATGGGGAAAGAATTGGAGACCACCTGCCTTTTCACATCTGGAAATCTCTCTTGTAGTTTACATTCAAATATTACTTTGTGGAAGATGGGAAAATGCAAATTTTCCTAAATTTCAAAAGGAAAATAAGGAAACTATAAACTATATAAATAAGGAAACTATAGAATAGGTTTTGTGTCCATGTTTAGCTATTGCAAAACAGGGAGAAAAGAGAAACGCCATAAACCAGTGTTTCTCAAATTTGATCTAGCCAGGCACAGTGGCTCACGCCTGTAATCTTGGCTACTCAGGAGGTTGAGGCTGGAGGATCCTTTGAGGCCAGGAGTTTGAGACCAGCCAGGGAAACATAGGGAGAACCCCATCTCAAAAAAATTTTTTTTTGGTCTAAAAATAAGAATCAACTGGGAAGCTTTTAAAACTAGTTTCCAAGCTCAACGCCCTAGACACAGTGAATCTAACTCTAGAGGCAGGGCCTATAAACAAGTCCCCAGGTGATTATGATAACCAGACAAGTCTGGGAAACTGATATACCTTATGGCTTTTTTTTTTTTTTTTTGAGACAGAGTCTCACTCTGTTGCCCAGGCTAGAGTGAGTGCCGTGGCGTCAGCCTAGCTCACAGCAACCTCAAACTCCTGAGCTCAAGCGATCCTCCTGTCTCAGCCTCCCGAGTAGCTGGGACTACAGGCATGCACCACCATGCCCGGCTAATTTTTTCTATATATATATTTTTAGCTGTCCATATAATTTCTTTCTATTTTTAGTAGAGATGGGGTCTCGCTCTTGCTCAGGCTGGTCTTGAACTCCTGAGCTCAAACGATCCGCCCACCTCGGCCTCCCAGAGTGCTAGGATTACAGGCGTGAGCCACCGTGCCCAGCCCCTTATGGCTTTTAAGAAAGCAAAGGCAAACACATAACCTCCTGGATGAAGAAATATGAGGTGATGATAGTACAGGCAATATTGGTAATGATAAAATTAGGAAGAGTCAAAATGTAAGGGGTCTATCAAAAATTTATTAATCATTGTGGTGGTTTTAATATATGTCCACAACTTCTTGGGTATGTCTCCCTCTAGGAGGTGGAACTTAATTTCTGCTCCCCTTGAGTATGAGCTGGACTTAGTGACTTGCTTCTAAGGAACAGAGTATGGAAAAGGAAAAATTGTAATTTTATAGTGGAGAAACCTGGCAGACAGCTGCTTAACCTAAGTGATCAATGTTAATGTCACCAGTAATAAGTTATGTTGATATGTGTACCACCTGATATGATGCGATGAGAAAGGCACTTTACCGCTGTGGGTATTTTTCCCAAAAATGCATTACCCTAGTGTAATAATGAGAAAAATATCAGACAAACCAAAATAAAGAGACATTCTACAAAATACCTGGCCAGTACTCTTCCAAAACATCAAGGTCATGAAAGACAAGGAAAGACCAAGAATCTTTCACAGATTAGAGGAGACTAAAGAGACATGATGACTACATGCAACATGGATCCTGGAACTAAACTGGATCTTGGAACAGAAAAAGGACATTAGTGAAAAAGCTAATAAAATTTGAATAAAGTCTGTAGTTTAAAGAACTGTACCAATACTAATTTTTCGGGTTTTTTTTTTAGACACAGAATCTCATTCTGTCACTCAAGCTAGAATGCATTGGCATGGTTACAGCTCACTGCAACCTCAAACTCCTGGGCTCAAATGATGCTCCTGGCTCAGCCTCTCAAAGTGTTGGGATCACAGGTGTGAGCCACCAAACCTGGCCTAATTTTTTAGTTTTAATAAATGTACCATAATAAGGTGTTAATGCTAGAAGAGCATACAAGAACTCTCTATAGTCTTTGAAACTCTTTTGTAAATCTAAAATTATTTCAAAATAAAACCATTGAAGGAAAAAATGTAACTTTTTTTTTTTTTTTTCTTGAGACAGAGTCTCACTCTGTTGCCCGGGCTAGAGTGCCATGGCATCAGCCTAGCTCACAGCAACCTCAAACTCCTGGGCTCAAGCAATCCTTCTGCCTCAGCCTCCCAAGTAGCTGGGACTACGGGCATGTGCCACCATGCCCGGCTAATTTTTTCCATGTATATTTTTAGTTGTCCATATAATTTCTTTTTATTTTTAGTAGAGACGGGGGTCTCACTCTTGCTCAGGCTGGTCTCGAACTCCTGACCTCAAGCGATCCTCCCTCCTCCGCCTCCCAGAGTGCTGGGATTATAGGCGTGAGCCACGGCTCCCGGCCAAGATTCTTAATAACTTAGTAAATGTTTAGATGTCAGTGTGATTTCTGGTTTGGACACAGCTTCTGATTGGTGAGACTTGACACCATCGGCTAGGATGAATGCTATCAGTGGTCAACTAACTGGGTCTTCTCTGTGTGGACATACTACCCTCAACAGTTTCGCATTCACTATTTTACCAGCATGCCCTGTTTTTCTACTTGAACTGCAACACTAGTAGCTTGTGACTGAGGAATTGATGAGCAGTGGAATTAGAACAAAGGAAGGTCCGCTTCCCTTCTGCTGAACTCATTATTATTTATTATATGTAATAAAATATAACTATGTTGTTAACACTGAGTGCTTACTATGTGCCAGACATTATCTAAGCACTTCACAATATATTATTTCATTTAATCTTTACAACAATCCTATTATCCCACATTTACAGATGAGGAAACTAAGTCCCAGGAGACTTGCCTAAAGAGTCAGAGTTTGAGCACAGGAGTTTAACTTCAAAGACATGTTCTTAGGCATTAATACTATCTTAATTTGAGAAAAATGTCAGATGTCATCTAGTTTAATTATTTTGTAAATCATGCACATGAAACTCTCTTAACTATCTCTAGGCTCTAAAGCAGCATATTACAAACTAGGCAAGCACATATGTCCCTGGCAAAGTGTTCAAGGATAGTGTGCAGGATAAAAGCAACTTCATCTTGGATGCTAATCTGCCATGTTGACTTCTGGTTAACTTCTGTTCCGGAATGCCTCTGAGAGTTCTACTTTATCTACCATTACCCTAAATCCTGCCCTTAGGTCAAAACAACCTTGACCATAAATCCTGCCCTTAGGCAGATCCACCTAGCATTTTTGCTTTTCTTCTTTCTTTCTTTCTCTTTCTTTCTTTCTTTCTTTCTTTCTTTCTTTCTTTCTTTCTTTCTTTTTCTTTTATTTCTTTTACAGGCTATAGCAGAAGCATTTTTGCTTTTCCCTGAGAGGTCAACTTTAATTGTCCTACATATTCCTTACCTAAGGTATATAACCCTGGGTCTGGGGTGGGGGGTAATGGGGTGGGGATCCACCATCTTGTGTCTCCTTGCCCCTGCCCAAGACATAGCTTCTGTTCATAAATCCCTATTAAATTTTTCTTTCTAAGAACTAGATATCTCAGCTTCTTTCTTCGGCCTTTCAGCTTCCTCGGACTTTGGGGGTAGGTTTGCATAGACCTGTTCACTATGAAATAGCTTATGTTGGAGAAAAAAAGAGTTAATGGAAATTCACAGTTACATTTTGTAATGAATATTGGGGGCAAAAGAATAGGGCAGCATAGCCTCTTTTACCTTCATATTGAGAGACTATATTCTAAATTTAGTGGCACTATGTATGGTTAAGACTTGACACCTAGGGAAAGCTCCAGGCAGTCCTTTTTATACAGTTCCAACTGACATCAAAAGCAGTTTGTTTATTTATTTATTTTTTGTTGAGACAAAGTCTTGCTCTGTTACCCAGGCTAGAGTGCCATGGTGTCAGCCTAGCTCACAGTAACCTCAAACTCCTGGGCTCAAGCGATCCTCCCGCCTCCGCCTCCCAGAGTGCTAGGATTACAGGCATGGGCCACCGCGCCCAGCCCAAAAGCTGTTTAATTGCTTGGAGTTTTTTTATTTCTTGAGACAGGGTCTTGCTCTCTCAGGCTGGAGTGCCATGGCATGATCATAGCTCACTTGCAGCCTCGAACTCCTGGGCTCAAGTGATCCTCTTGCCTCAGCTTCCCGAGTAGCTGGGACTACAGGTGAGCACCATCACACCTGGCTAATTTTTAAAATTTTTTTTTAGGGACGAGGTCTCACTATGTTGCCCAGGCTGGTTTCCAACTCCTGGCCTCAAGTGATCCTCCTGCTTTGGCCTCCCAGAGTGCTGGGATTACAGGCATGGGCCACCATGCTTGGCCTTTTAAATTTTTTTATCTTCTATTTTTTTAATTATTATTTTTTTATTTATTTTTATTTTTTATTTATTTATTTATTTTTTAAATAGACATGGGGTCTTGCTCAGGCTGGTCTGGAACTCCTGACCTCGAGCAATCCTCCCACTTCGGCCTCCCAAAGTGCTAGGATTACAGGTGAGGCACCGCACCCGGCCAAATCCTTTTATCCTCTAAATATTGATTTTAAAAATCACCATGCTAGGATTCAGTTAAAGGAAACAACTTCTGGTTTAATTGTAAGAAATCTTTGTCTTACCTTTTACAAAATTTATATTACATTTTCTGGCAAACAAACTCTACCCGGTCTGGTATTTGTTGCTCAAAGTTAGGAGAAACCATACTTACTTGGTGATCTGAGAGTTAAATGTTAACTTATAATTTAATTATAAAGTTAAAAATGAAATAAGAGAAAATGAAATGAGAAGCAAACCTTTTAAAACTCCAAAATTTTATTCTAAACTTGAATTTTGGAAATACATGAAGAAACTATATTATAGTACTTGGAGTTGTCTAGAGCCCTCAAGTATCTATTTGCTTTTATTTGACTGTGTCATAAAGAGGTGTGTGTGTGAGACAGGGTCTTGCTCTGTCGCCCAGGCTAGAGTGCAGTGGCATCATAGTTCACCACAATTTCGAACTCATGGGCTCAATTGATCCTTCTGCCTCAGCCTCCCAAGTAGTTGGGACTCCAGGAGCGTGTGGCCACGCCCGGCTAATTTTTCTATTTTTTGTAGGGATGAGATCTCACTCTTGCTCAGGCGGGGCAAGAGTTTATTTTAAATAAAGAGTAAAGTAAATTGAAAAGCTTTGTTTTCTAGCCCTGTGAGAAACAGAAGATGAAGTCACTAAATGGTTCTGAAGCTTTTCCCCTACCTTTATACTTTTTCATCTGTAACAGTGGGGCTCACCAAGGCACTGATTTAAACAAATCTGAATGTGGGGAAGATTAATGGGGGAACGGGAGTTTGAAAAGTCTCTCAGGTAATTCTGACAAACCCCTTCTCTTTGTCTTGAGAATTTTTACTTAGTCTGGAATATAAGACTGGTATTTGGAATTTAACATTAAGATGTCACATTAAGGATAGTTAGAATAACTTAAATTTGTCTAAATGTATGAACTTTTATTGCTTATTCAGAATAGATAACAATAGGTAACATTTACTGGATGTTTACTATGGGCCAGGCACTGTGCTAAGCACGTTATATGCATTATTTCCTTTAATTCTCACTATAACCCTGTCAGATAGCTGTAATTGCTCAAGGTCACAATTAAGTGGTGAAAGCCACAAGTATGACACTCATGCCTATATTTCAAACCACCACACTACACACCCTGGGATCCGACATGTGGATTTTTGTTGAAATGTTTTTTCCTTCTAGCCCAGAAAGAGATTCTACTGGAATCTGGAGTTCCAGCTGGTATTTAGAAAGTTGGAGGTGGTGGAATGATTCATAAATTTACCTCAAGAGAATGAAAATGTGTTTTCCCAACTTCTCTTTTTATTGTAAACTGGCAATCTAGCCTGCAAGTTGCTTCTGATTCTTTCTCAAGATATAGGTGTACTTAAATTATGTTCTATTGTTTGAGACTTTAAGACATCTTTGGAAAGAAAATCACTTTAAACTCAGACTATACCTCTATCTATCTATCTATTTATTTATTTTGAGGCAGAGTCTTGCTCTGTTGCCCAGGCTAGAGTGCCCTGTCGTCAGCGTAGCTCACAGCAACCTCAAACTCCTGGGCTCAAGCCATCCTCCTGCCTCAGCCTCCCAAGTAGCTGGGACTACAGGCATGTGCCACCATGCCTGGCTAATTTTTTCTACATATTTTTAGTTGTCCAGATAATTTCTTTCTATTTTTAGTATAGACGGTGATCTCGCTGTTGCTCAGGCTGGTCTCCAACTCCTGACCTCAAGCAATCCTCCCCGCCTCAGCCTCCTAGAGTGCTAGGATTATAGGCATGAGCCACCGCGCCTGGCCTATACCTCTTTTTAAATTAGTTTCTTAACCAGGAGCCCAAGAGAAGCCTGATATTAAATATAAAACCTTATGTGTATACGCATTTTTCCTAGAGGGAAGGTCCATAACTTTTATCATATTTTATAATAGTTCCAAAATTGTCTATATCCCCCCTCCCCCCGCCAAACAGGTTAAGAGCCATTATTTTAACCATCGGTTGGTAGAGCAGTGCAAAGATAAAAGGCTGAGAATTCTTCATTGATAAGCAATCAGGTGGTTTTGAATTTAAATGCTGAGATCTTAGAAATTTTGCAATATAGGAGAAACTTCATCAAAATGTACAAATCAGGGATGGGGGGAGGCCTCCCTATCAATTGGAGACTTAAAAAAAAATCTTCCACATTCTGATGAGCTCTGCCCCCCACTTGCACATATTTAAGAGAGGTACCCTTACCCCACCTTGAGAATCTAGAAATTTGTTTACTGTGAACTAGCTTACCTTAAATCCCCATGTGTGTTGAGGGAACAAACAAAGAAACAAAAAGTTTGGTTTAAACTCTTGCTCACATGGTCGTAGTATGTGCCTAGCACTATGCTATTATTTTAAAAGATAGGCAGAATGCAAAAAATTGGGATAGAGAAACTTAGGAAGTGAGTTGTCTAAGATAAACAGCTTCTGATACACTTAGTGATATACTTTCTTCTAAATATACTTCACAGTTGGGGGAATTGAAGCAAAGTATCTCAGGCACTCTAGCAATCTTCATTTTTCTTTTTTTTTTTTTTTTTTTTTTTTTGAGACAGAGTCTCACTCTGTTGCCCAGGCTAGAGTGAGTGCCGTGGCGTCAGCCTAGCTCACAGCAACCTCAACCTCCTGAGCTCAAGGGATCCTCCTGTCTCAGCCTCCCGAGTAGCTGGGACTACAGGCATGCGCCACCATGTCCGGCTAATTTTTTCTATATATATTTTTAGCTGTCCATATAATTTCTTTCTATTTTTAGTAGAGATGGGGTCTCGCTCTTGCTCAGGCTGGTCTCGAACTCCTGAGCTCAAACGATCCGCCCACCTCGGCCTCCCAGAGTGCTAGGATTACAGGCGTGAGCCACCGCGCCCGGCCTTCATTTTTCATTTATAAATTCTTTTTCCTTCCTAAGCATTTAATTACTTCTCTAGTTTTGAACATTTATTTGCTTCCAATTTTCCAATATAGCCCTTTCCTTCATTTAAAGTATTCCTGATTTCATAGGAAGGAGGAAACACAGGAAGAGAGAGTAATTTTGTGATCATTGATATGAAATGCCTCAAGGGAAACCAAGTAGGTGGGAGTGGGGAGGAGGGGACAATGCATGTTACCTTGGTGATGGGCACACGTATAACTTTGACTCAAACTGCACAAAAGCAAAGTATGTAATCAAAACGTTTGTACCCCTGTAATATTCTAGAAAAAAAAAAGATATGTCATGCCCTCCAACTATTAAAATGTAATTTAATTCTGCTTACTCTAGTTGACCATTTCTTACATATATTATAGGATAACTGAGTCAAAATTTTGGCTAGTGGAAGGTCTTATTTATATTACATAAGTGATAGAGTCACAAACACAGGATATAAGTGCACATTTTTATTTTATTATAAATCAGGATGAATGGATATTTAAAGTTGAAAAGCTGTAATATGGAGTTGACTGAAACAATGGATTCCGAGTCCCCAAAATGTGGAAAATCCAAACCTATATAGGCAAAATTTAAAAGAAATGATTTTCAAAATCTTATATTCATTTAAACCAACCTGCAGAATTTATAATTTATATTTATAATTTATATGTAATTATAATCACCACAGTTTATGTATGACATAAATAAATGAAATATAAAATATTAAGAGCAATTTATTATTTTAAAAACTTTCACTATTAAGTTATGAACTAAAAAGCCAAGGATAAATATGCAATATGATATACCCGATAGTTAAAAAAATTATGACTATATTTCTTCTAAAATACTTATGTTTACCAAAGGATTATTATTATTAATGTTACTATTATTATTATTTTAGGGACTATCTGTATCAGAATGATAGGTATACATATTATAAATGCTCATTCCAAGCCCAGGAATTGAAATTTACAATAAGCAATCCCCTTTTGATGCACACTAGTTTAAGAACAGCTGATACAGTGGACATTAATTTGAGAATGTTGGTAGATCAGTTTCCCAAACTTCTCAAATAAGAATCACTTGGGCCATCTATAAAATATACAGACTACCATCTCTTCTCCCCTAGATATTCTAGTTTAAAAGGGCTGAACTGGAGCCTAGAATCAGTGTTTTTTAACAAGCACATCAGTTGTGATATTATCTTTAAGGTTGAGATGAGGGGAAAAGTTAGATTATTATATTTAGCAAATATTATACTGTAATTTCTATGACCTTAGAACTGCAAATGAAGCATCACTACCAATAGAAAAAAAACTTGGCTATTTTCATATTGATTTGGAAATACAAACCTGAAGTCACCTTTCTAGGCTTTACCTCCTTGTCATTGCAAAGTTTCCCACTACTCTAGAATAAAGACAAAACTTCTTAATAGGGCCTACAATGTCCAAGGGCATGGTTTTGCCGCCTTTCCACTGCATATACACGCATCTTTCTGGCCTTACTTTAAAGGTAGTCCTTCCTTCTCCAGTCCAAGGCTAATCCCTCTACTTGTATGAACCTCAACAAGTTTCCTCATTTGTAAAATGGGAATAATAATACCTATTTCATAGATGGTTCAGAATTAAATGAGGTCAGAGTTCTCTACAGAGAGGCTGGCACAATGAATGATAGCTATTATTTAAATCAAATCACATTCAATTCTTTTTTTTTTTTTTTTTTTTTTTGAGACAGAGTCTCACTCTGTTGCCCAGGCTAGAGTGAGTGCCATGGTGTCAGCCTAGCTCACAGCAACCTCAAACTCCTGGGCTCAAGCAATCCTACTGCTCAGCCTCCCGAGTAGCTGGGACTACAGGCATGCGCCACCATGCCCGGCTAATTTTTTCTATGTATATATTTTTAGTTGGCCAGATCATTTCTTTCTATTTTTTTTTAGTAGAGACGGGGTCTCACTCTTGCTCAGGCTGGTCTCAAACTCCTGACCTTGAGCGATCCAACCCGCCTCCGCCTCCCAGAGTGCTAGGATTACAGGCATGAGCCACCGCGCCCGGCCTACATTCAATTCTTAAACCACTTGCCATCTGATTTCAGCACCCACCATTCCAAAGAAACTCCTTTTACCAGGCTCATCAATTGCCAAATCCAAATAAATTTCAGTCCTTATCTAATTGACCTTTTTGCAAGTACTGGACATTGCTGACCACTCCATCCTTTTAAACTCTCCTTCTTTGGCTTCCCTCAAAACAGTGTATCCTGGTTTCATTCTTTTCCATTTTGGGGTTTTTTTTTGCTTTCTTTCTTTCTTTCTTTTTTTTTTTTTGAGACAGAGTCTTGCTCTGTTGCCCAGGCTAGAGTGCCATGGTGTCAGCCTAGCTCACAGCCACCTCAAACTCCTGGGCTCAAGCGATCCTTTTGCCTCAGCCTCCCAAGTGGCTGGGACTACAGGTATGTGCACCATGCCCGGCTAATTTTTTCTGTATATTTTTAGTTGTCCAGCCAGTTTCTGTTTTTTAGTAGAGATGGGGTCTCGCTCTTGCTGGTCTCAAACTCCTGACCTCTAACAATCCTCCCGCCTCAGCCTCCCAGAGTACTAGGATTACAGGCGTAAGCCATGACGCCCAGCCTGTTTTTTTTTTTTTTTTTTTTTTTGAGACAGGGTCTCACTCTGTTGCTGAGGCTAGAGTGCCGTGCTGTGATCATAGCTCACTGCAACCTCAAACTCCTGGGCTCAGGAGCTCCTCCTGCTTCAGCCTCCTGAGTAGCTGGGGACTATAAGTGAGCACCACCATGCCCAGCTAATTTTTTGTAGAGATGGGTGTCGCTATGTTGCCCAGGCTGGTCTTGGAACTCCTGGCCTCAAACTATCCTCCTGCCTCAGCCTGCCAAAGTGCTAGGATTACAGGCATGAGTCACAGCGCCTGGCCTGGATAGTCTTTTAACGTATCTTTTGTGGTTCTTTCATTCCTTACCCTTTTCAAATTTAAAAAAAGTTTTAACTTTACTGAAGTAATATGTGCATATTCATATGCCAATGATAGCTACTCAGCAGGGTCTTCCCTGACCATTAAATTAGCACCCTTGGCCAGGTATGGTGGCTCACACCTACAATCCCAGCACTTTGGGAGGCTGAGCCAGGAGAATCACTTGAGGCCAGGAATTTGAGACCAGTCTGGGCAACACAGTAAGACCTTGTCTCTACAAAAATATTTTAAAAATTAGCTGGGCATGGTGGCACAAACCTATAGTCCCAGGTACTGAGGAGGCTGGTGCTGGGGGATCACTGGAGCTCAGGCATTCAATGTTGCAGGGAACTATGATCATACCACCACACTCCAGCCTGGGCAACAGAGTGAGACCCCTCTCTTAAAAAATAAAAAAAAACTAGCACCCTCATGCCATACCCTCTCACATTTATTTTTTTCTTCATAGCACTTCTTAGTTTTATTTGTTTATTGTCTACCTCCCCCCACTAAATTCTAGGCTCTTTGAAGGAAGGGACTATTTTATTCATTGTTGTATTCAGAGCATCTAGAGTAATGCCTGGTACTCATTAGACTTAATGAATATTTACTGCCTGATTAAAATATTCATGACATCTAACCGGTCACCAAGTCTTACAGATTCTACCTTCTAACTTCTCTCAAATCTCTGCCCACTGTTCTTGCCTTATAACTGTCTTGCCTAAATGAGTGCTATAGCCATTTCCAATCCTGTTCTATCATCCACATTCTGAATTGCTGCTGAAGTGATCCAAGTCCTTCAATAGATCCCTATTGCTTTTAGGATAAAATCCAAATTTTTTAGCAAAGCATAGAGAGCTCTGGGAAGGTCTCCCTTAGCTCCAGAGTTGAGGTTAAATGTCTTCTGTACACTGTATTTTATCATTTCACTTATTATACTCTTGCATGGACTTGTCCAACACTAGACTGTAAGTTGTATTCACAGCACCCAGTATAGTGCTTGGTACAGAGTTGTAAAGAAAGGGTTATTGACCAGGCACAGTGGCTCATGCCTGTAAGCCTAGCATTCGGGGAGGCCAAGGTGGGAGGATTACTTGAGCTCAGGAGTTTGAGATCAGCCTGACCCCATCTCTACAAAAAATAGAAAAATTAGCTGGGCATGGTGGTGTGCATCTGTAGTCCAGGCTACTTGGGAGGCTGAGGCAGGCTTGAGCCCAGGAGTTTGAGGTTGCAGTGAGCAATGATGAAGCCACTGCACTCTAGCCCAGGAGACAGAGCAAGACCCTGTCTCAAAGAAAAAAAAAAAAGAAAGACAGGGTTATTGAAATGAAATGAAACCCACCAGTCTATCGCTTATAACCAGGGCTTCGTCCCAGATTGCTTTACCTTTTCTGCTTCTACACTCTGACAGCTGTATTGCTAAGTACCTCTGGAGAAAAATCGCACAATAAATTGGTACCATTTTATTTATTTTTTTGTTACCATTTTAATTAATAGTCTTTAACCTCACTTGTGTATTAAAGATTCAGTAATCCTTTTATGGATCCCTAGTTAGCTCTAGTTTCGATTTCCTCAGTGATCATTAAAAAATAAAAAACAGGCCAGGCATGGTGGCTCACGCCTATAATCCTAGCACTTTGGGAGGCTGATGTGGGAGGATCACTTGAGCTCAGGAGTTCGAGACCAGCCTGAACAAGAGTGAGACCCTGTCTCTACTAAAATAGAAAAATTAGCCGGGTGTGGTGGTGCACGCCTGGAATCCCAGCTACTCGGGAGGCTGAGGCAGGAGGATCGCTTGAGCCCAGGAGTTTGAGGTTTCTGTGAGCTAGGCTGATGGCTCGGCACTCTAGCCCCGGCAACAGAGCAAGAATCTGTCTCAAAAACTAAAAATAAATAAAATAAAATGCTTAAATAGAAAGGTTTAAAGTGAAAACAATGAGCCCCTCTCCCAATTCCGCCTCACTCCTAGAGATGCTAGCAGTCTGAAGTGCATCTTGCCCAATCTTTTCTGTGAGTATGCAAACATGGATTTATATCCCCTTTGTCCTCCAAACAAGTGAAATCTAACCCTGGCTTATTTTTTCAAGAATATCTTTCCACACTAGCACATACAGATTTTTCTCATTAACAGCCGCATATTTTTCACTGAATGGACATACCGTCATTCAACCCCTCTGCTACTAATGGGCATTTAGCTTGTTTCCAGTTTCTCATTATCCGCCCCCTCAGTAGTTTAACCTTATTCAAGCCCCATTCTCATTTTCATTTTTGTCACAAGGATGATCCCTATTTTAGAGAGGAAACTGAAACTTTGAAGTGTAAACTCCTCAAACTTCCCATCTCCCTTATCTACACACTGATCTGTAACTGCATCCATTCTTTTCTCGATCTCAGAGAAAGCAATCTCTCCTCATAAGGCAAATTTCTCTACGTTAGCTAACATCCCCTCTTTGTCTTCATAGGTCCTTCGAACAATTATCCTTTCTTGCTTTTTCCAGCCCTCCTCTATTGCTTTCCCCTAAGCCTATGTAAGCATACTTATTAATCTTCCATCCTAAGACTCTCCCTCTTTTATTCTTCACAGCCTAGCTTCTTGAAAGAGTAGTCTATGATCTCTTGATCTCTGTTGTAACTTCCTCACCTCCCATTTTTTTCTCACCCCCCTCACCCTGCTCGCTGGATTCCAATCTCACTACTGTGCTAAAACTGTTTTTGCTAGCTCAGGTCACCAGGGACCTGCTAATTGGACCAAATCCAAATGCTTTCTCTCAGGCCTGATTTTTACTTTTCTGTGGTAAATATGTTGTCTTTTTCCCCCCTTTAAAACTCCTTCCTTGGTTTGAGAAATACTGCTCTTTATGTTTTCTATTTCTCACCACCCCTAAATATTGGTGTGTTCACTGGGATTCTATCCTCCATGCTCTTCTGACTCTACACATGCTTCCTATGTGATCTCACCTATTCCTAAGGTGGTTCAAATCCTAAGCTTTATATATATTATACTTTAAGCTTACATGCTTCAAACCAAGCTTAGCTGTTTCCCCTATCTTCCACCCTCAACCTGTTCAGTGAATGGTATCATTTACTCATTTACCCAGTCACCTAAATCATAAAACTAGGTTCTATTATTTTTCCCCCCATTTCCAACCAGTCACCAAGATGTATCTCTCATTCCATCCTTACTGTCAATGCCTCAGTCACAGTTTAGATCTCCATCATCTCTCATCTGGCATCATCCCTCTCCTACTCTATTTTCATACTACTGCCAGAGTGATGGTTCTAAAATGAGCATTTGATTTTGAGCTTGTAATCACTATACTACATATGTTCCTTATTTTCCAGCCATCCATAACCACTTATAGTTCTATGAACATGTTATTTCGTGCTCCTAAGCATTCTGTTCCCTCTGCTTAGAATGCGCTCCCACCCTCTACCCCCTATGACTCTCTGGTAAATGCCTCCCTACTCTTCATGATCTTTTAAGGGTCTCCTCTGTGAAGCATTTCTGTCCTTTCTCTCTAAGTAGAGTTGAGAACTTCTTCTCTCACCGAATCTTGTAAATAACTATTCATTGCAATGATTGCTTTTTATTAAACTTATTTATTTACATATCTATCTTTCATTCTAGACCTAAAGTTCCTTGTAATCAGAGATTATATTTTACTTCTCTATCAGCATCTGATAGACTGCTTGACAAAAAATAGGTGGCTTGGTAATTGTTGAAATGAATGAATGAATACCATGTACCCACCCAATCTTCCAATCCAAAATTCTGGAAGCCACTTTCCATTCTTCCTCCTCCACCCCCAAATGCCAATCCTGTTGATTCTATTCCCTAAAGATCTCTTAAATCCATCCCCCTCCTCTCCATCCCAATGCCACAGCCCAAGTTTGGGTTCCTTTCCCCCTTGCTTGAACTAGATCTGCTCCCCTCCAAACCATTCTCCACACTATTGCTGGAATTAAAAAAAAAATTTTATTACAAAAATAATACATACTTGTAAAAAAATTCAAACAATACAGAAATAAAAGCACAATACCCCACCCGGTATACATACAAGCACATAAACCCCCTTCCCTCCAAACTCATTCCCCAGAGGTTATCATTGTGAACAGTTTAGTGTATATCCTTTCAGACCTTTTTCCTTCGCATGTACAAGTATATATACATACACATAAATAAACACACATGGTTTTGTCTTTTATAAAAATGGAATCACACGTCTTGTTACATATGATTGATTCTTCAATTTCGTTCTTCATTCATTCAACATACAGAAAATTCCTACAACACAAATCTGATTATTTCACTCTTCTAGAGCTTATTTCCCATAATATAAAATTCACACTCATTAGTATCAAATGCAAAGCTCCTGATGATATGCTTCCTATCTTTTGGTCTCATCTCTAGCCATTCCAGCAATAAAGGACTAGAACATAAACCATCTTAAATCCTTTCTGGAACAAGGCAGGTACAAACAAACAAACAAACAAACTAGGAACACACTCTGCCATTTCTAGACTTTGGCCTTTTCACTTTGTGTTACACTCTGCCTGGACTTTTCCACCTGGCAAGCTCCTACTAATTCTTCAACAATCAGCTTAAAAATTCTCTAGGAAGACTTCCCTCCCTAACTTTTTTTCAGACATGATCACTCCTCTATTTTCCCCTAAACTTTACAGCTAGCTTCTTAATTGCACTTATCTCACAGTTCTATAATGATTTATTAACATGTTTTGAATTCTACTCCCCCTTCCCCAA
The DNA here is from genome assembly GCF_041146395.1 of Eulemur rufifrons. Classification (NCBI taxonomy): domain Eukaryota; kingdom Metazoa; phylum Chordata; class Mammalia; order Primates; family Lemuridae; genus Eulemur; species Eulemur rufifrons. Next base: position 90,988,557 of record NC_091012.1, read on the forward strand.
CTTCATGGTAAGCTCTTTGGGTAAAAGAGATGTGTCTTGTTTACCTTTGCACCCCAAGGATCTGGTAGAGTGCTTACCATGAAGCAGATGTTCAGTAACATCTACTGAGGATTTTGTGATTTTAGGAACATTTACTGAGTACCTACTGTGCACAGAACCATATCCTAAGCATGAAAAGAAACAAAAGACACAGTCTTTGCCCTAAGAAACTTACCATTTTCCTACCATTTCCCCTGGGGGGGGAGGGAGAGAACACATTTACATGGCAACACATCATTTCTGACATATAGGCTGTTTCAAAGATTTATAGTCACTTGCCTCAAATCCATTTTGGAACAAGGCATTGTATAATCAAATAAATAATAAAATAATGGGCAGTTTGTCCAATAGGTTTATTTTTTAGTGTGGCACAGAGTCCACCAGAACCCATCTCTGTCCCAGCAGCGGGGTTCTCACCTATTCCAGCCTGCAAATTAGAAAACTGAGATGATACCATGCTTGGAAAATTTCTACTACATCAAGAGGACATAAAGTTATTAGTCCTTTCATAATTTCTCCTCCTTCCCCAGGGAAAAATTATACCAAGAGCAATAAATAGAGTTAAAGGAAAAAAGGAGAAGAATGAGCTTGCTCTCTCTTTTTGGTAGTGGTAGGGGGAAGGGGATTGTTAAATGGAAGGGTAACATTACCCCATGAAGATCAGGAGACATGATTTATTATCATTTACTATTTTTTTTAAAGGCTAAGGTGTTAGTTAATCTGGTGATTTCATGATCAGACACTGTACAAATATAAATAAATTGGGGAAAGGTAAACCACCTAGGCTGGAGAACAGGGAAAGCTGACCAAGGAGGCCCAAAGGAAGCCTCATTCATCAGAGTCCAAGTCACTGTCCCCAGCAATGGAGTGGAAATCCTCACTGTCCTCCTCGTCCTCTGACAGGTGGACCTGGCTTAGTACGCTCCGCCCAGACCGCTGCTCTTCCTCCTCATCTTCTTCCTCCTCTGATACCTCATACCCACCGATGCTGCTGAAGCTTGTGTCTTGGGTGTTCGACTTGGGATCAGGCTCCTCATAGCTCCCATAACTGAGAAGAGAAACATGTCATCTCTCAAGCTCGGACACCGTCCTCTAGCTGACCATTCCCATTCTCAGTGCCACCAAGGGATCAGCCCATCTCACCTCCCCTGGACACTAAAGTGACTAGTTCTGGACTGTTCTACATGTCTCTGAGAGAAAAATGGTCCTGTTCAAGAACATCAACTTGCCAATTTCGTATACACGAGAACCTAAATTAAACTCCCCTACATCTCTGAACAACGCACACTGCCAGCTTACATGACCATAAATGCTCTGACAGCCTAATGGTTACATCTACCACTTACAGTATCCAATTAGTCAATAGTCCTGAAGATTCTCTCTTCAATGTATCTTGTCTCTACCCCCTCCTTTCCATCCCTACTCTGTTTGCCTTGGCTTAGTCCTTTGTTAGCTCTGGACTGCACTACTGAAATAAGTCTTCATGCCTCCAGTCTTGCTCTCCTCCAATTACTTCTTCATACTTCTGCCAGAGTGCTCTTTATTTTTTGTTTGTTTGTTTATTCTTAATTTTACTTAAAAAAAAAAAATCACACAAGTAATGCATGTTCACTGGTAAAAAAAAAAAAAAAAAAAATTAGAATACACACCAGAAAAAAAAAAAGAAAAAAATCAGCAATAACTCCACCACCTAGAGATAATCATTTGGTAGATGACCTTTCAAATTTTTTTCTATGCACTTTAGATGCTTAAACATTTTTTTTAATTTACAAAATTGGGATACTCTACATACTCTCCAGGAAATCTGCTTTTTTTCCACTAATGATTATAATAAACATCTTTCCATGTCAATAAACATGTCCATAGTATAATTTTCATAGCTGCATGGTATTCCGATGTATGGCTATAACATGATTTAACAGTCTCTCACCACGACATTTAAGCTTTCTCCAATTTGTCCACTATTAGAAACAATGCTGTGATAAACATCCTTATACAAATATCTTAATGAAGGTGTTTAATTATTCCCACAGAATAATTTCTCAAATGTGGAAATTTTGGGTCAAAGGGGATGTACATTTAAATTTTTTTATTTATAATGATAAATTGCTATACCTCTCTCCCACCCACCCCATTTTGTCAATTTACATCACGACCAGCAGTTTAAGAATGTCTTCCCCCTCCCTTTATATCCTTTCCAACACTGGGCATTATCATTCATTCATACCTTCACCAATTTGATAGGAAAAAATTGCACTTCATTGTTTTTCTTATTGTATTTCTTTGATTATTAGGGAAGTTACTTTTTTATATATGTATTGGCTGTTTGCATTTATTTTGTGAATTATCAGTTCACTCCTTTTGCCCATTTTTCTTCTGGGGTACAGAGTAATCTTTGTAAAATGTAAATCTGATCATACTATTCTCATTCACTGCCTGCCCAAAACTTTCAGGCCCATCAAAATTTGGTCCTTACCTACCTCTTTAAATTGTTTCTATCACATGGATCATAGATTTTACATGGATCAATCAAAAGCTCCAGTCACACTGAGCTACTTGTGTTCTCTAAAAGTGTTTCATGCCTCTGTATTTTCACACATGCTGTTCCCGGCATCCAGAATGCCCTTTGCTTTCTTCTTCATCTAGCTAATTCCTATTCATAATTGGCTCAGTTTCCTTCTCTGACCAGCTCCCCTCTCTCACCTCTACCTAAGTTCCAGAAAAACCCTGTGGTTGCCTGTCATAACACTTTTCATGTTACACTGTGATTGCCTATTTACCTGCTTTAGGTTACCTGCTAGACTGAACTCCCTGAAGGAAAGGACCACATATTAGTAGTTTTTGTACTTATGATAAATATTTGCTGAATGAATAAATTCTGCCTGCTGAGTAGATGTATCATATGTACATTAAGTCCAACATGTCCAAAAGCCAAATCCATTTTCCCTCCTTTCCTACCCTATTTAATACCTGTTCTTTCTCTTTCCTACCTCAGTGACATTCTCATTCATTATTTATCTGACCTCTTTACCTCCTAAATCTAATTGATCTACCTTCTAAACAGCTCAAGTATGTCTCTTCATTTTCCCCTTGCTCCTGACAGATCCCAGTTGATATCCTCATCATCTGTCGCATATTGCCCAAGAGTTATTTCATATACAAATTGGATGTTACTTCCTTTTCCTTCAACTGATGATTCCTATTACATATAAGATAAAATCCAAATGTCTTAGCATGACATTGAAGTTCCTCCACAATATAATCCTTTGCTACTTCTGGCACCTAAATTCCCTAACAACCTCCCTTTGCTCAACGTCCTTTGCATTGTATTTCTGTGCCTTTGAATCTCCTTACCTGCAGTCACAATACCTATTTAGTAGACTCCTATTCATCCTTTAAGGCCCAGTTCAAATGTTTTTTTTTTTCTCTGAAACTTTCCCTGATTACTCTAAGCAGAATGAGGCACTGCCTCCTCAGTGGTGCCTTGGCACTTTGTACTTACTTATGCTATAGCACTTATCATGTTATATTTGTAATAACTTATTTGTGTCAGTCTTTTCCACTAGACTGTGAGCTCCTAAGGGGCAGGACATGTCTTGCTCCTCTATATATCCCCAGGGCCTAGCACAGTACCTGGCCCTAGTAGGTGCTCAGAAAATGTTTGATGGATGAAAGTAATCTGATGCTGAGCCCTCTGACATCATAGCTGGGCACTGATGCCACAGCCCTGTAGCATGTTGCTGCCGATTACCTGATGTTGCTATCCTCCAAACCATGGGAAGCCTCCCCACCGTCTCCCTCATAGGACATCATGCTTTCTTCATTTTCCATGCCCATCCTTGTGTTCTCCTGAAGCATGCGGGGCTGTTTGGGTCTTATCCCACCAGATCCCACATCAGAGTCACTTCCACTTTCACTCAGCTGGATAGCTGTAAAGAGAGACAGATCCTGGTTTATCAAGAGATAAGCTTGGCCAGGCGTGGTGGCTCACACCTATAATCCTAGCACTCTGGGAGGCCAGGGAGGAAGGATCGCTTGAGGTGAGGAATTAGAGACCAGCCTGAGGAAGAATCAGACCCCTGTCTCTACTAAAAACAGAAAAAATTAGTGGGGCTTGGGAGACTGAGGCAGGAGGATTGCTTGAGCCCGGGTGTTTGAGGTTGCTGTGAGCTAGGCTAATGCCACGGGACTCTAGCCTGGGAAACAGAGCAAGACTCTGTCTCAAAAGAAAAAAAAAATAGAGAGAAGCTTGATAGAATTAACATCTTTGGCTTGGTCTTCTAAAACTAGTCACTCTCACACATCTACACAGGCATCTTGCCTGTACTTCTCACCTCAAAGGCCTAGGATCAACAGTGGCAAGATCTGTAGTTTAGAAACTGAATCCTTTACAATTTCTTTTCTCCATCTCAGTCCAATCTGTTTTTTTTTCCCTACCATTTCCTCCTATACTTTTCCTCTGCCATTGCCATTAATTCACAAAACATCCCAAAACAGGATCTTTTTTCTTCATTTTCCCTCCCTGTTGCCACACCTAACACTTTGTCCTCATCTTTAAGAAATATCCAAATCAAAGCCATTACTTAGGCATTGCCTTTTCCACTGCTGTCTTTTGCATCTCCTACTACATTGTGTTTCTTTACTTTCTCTAAAGCTAATGAATATGATCATCCTATGAAAGAGTGCTTAGTCCTCTCAGGTCTGTTAATGGAACTTGAATAAAAGAGGCAGCTTCTGATAAAAACTTACGTGGACAACAGCTTCCTACCCAGTCTTGAGGGTGCTATGGTGAACTAGATAGGAACAGAAGCAATGATCAAGACTTACCAGAGAAAGGATTATCTCCTTCTTCATCACTCCCAGCATCTTCCTCATCATCTTCTCCTTCAGACATAAGCAAATCCTCATATAGGACACTGGCTTGAGGCTGTTGCACAGTTCCTTCCTCTTCATCTGCAAGATCACCATCTCCATCTTCACCTTCCTTAATGAGACCAGTTGGGGGTCAAAGCCCCATCAATTGACCAAGTAAGAGACCAGAAGCCACCACCAGGCACCCCCCTCCCTTGCTGCCTCATAAGAAGTTAAGTAATTTCGGTGGATAGACTTGTTTAGCTGGTTCCAAGGATTAAAGTCAGATTGGGGCTCACTATGGAGACCCTCTGATATCACCTTGGGATTTGGCCTGCCCTGTACTATTGGGGCTCCTATCATGTAAGGGTGTAATGTAACCATAAGCTTTCTGTAAGCATACTCACTGGGGCTGGAGTCTTAGGTTTCCCATCCTCCTCCTCCTCCTCATACCCTTCAATATCTACATCAGAGTCTTCCTCGCCCAGCCTACCTCGGCCCTGGCGCATCTGAGTAAGGAACACAAATAGCACATCATTGAGGGACGTGCCTGTAGGAGGAGTTAACCAAGGACTCTCACCCAGGATGGATGCTCCTCCCTGATGTCCCAGCCAACCCCACTGCTAGTGGGGGCTGTTTACACAGCTCAAGGCCTGTGTATTTCCCCCCATTCTTTGGAAATTATGGCCAGGGTAAAAAACCCAAAGAACAGGAAGGTCCTTAGTCTACTCTTACTGTATCAAGGAGACTCTTCCTTTCTAACTCAAGCTTTCCTTATAGCTTGTGTTGGACTCTTTGGGATAGAAAAACCCTCCTTGGTTTTACACCTTCCAATGGAACCCTGGCTGATAATAGCTACAGGATTTCTGGCTTCAGACTAGGAATATCTTCTGATACCTCTAGAAAAAGCCAATTTTTAAAATTTAATTTTATAAATAATTTTAATTTAGATTGTAACATACATATAATAAAGTAGCAGGCCAATTATTCTGAACTGTCTCCGAATGCAGTTAGCCTTTCTAGTCACCTGTCAGGTTACTCTGATGCCTCATATACTCTTTCCACACTTGTGCCTTCCCTGAAGTTCTGCTGTACCTGACTCTGCCCATAGGGACAGACAGAAGACAATGCCAGTCATGTGACCTGTCACCATCCAACTTTGAAATCATTATTTCTAAGCCTTCATTCCCAGGGCCAAGGGGCCCAGTCATCCTTGATGTATGTCACACATCACCATTACCACTCTCCCACCCCCACCTCCAGGCATACTATCAATCTTGCAAAGAAAAAAAATGAACACATCCTACCTGTGTTACTTGCTTTTCTGGAGTGGCAGTGGGAATATCCAGGACAGACATATTGCTCTCATCTTGAAATACAGAGGCATCTCGAGACATACTGAGGGATGTGTTGGTATCATACAAATCAGGAGGCTGTGGCACAAAACATAAAACTTAGTTTCTATCTAAGAAAGGGAAAAGAAATACAGATAACTCCCTTTTAGAGCATTCACTGCAGAAAAAGGTCATGCAGAGCAATCCAGTTAAAGAGAAAACATAGTTTGGCATAGCTTTATGGCAAGTTTTGGGGAATCTTACAAATGTTGCCTATTCTAAGCAGATAAGCACCTGATGTATGTGATCAGAAGCCTGAAGCAGAAATGCATCAAAGCCATGGAAAAATTTTATGTTCTAACAGCCTTTCTGGTCAACAACCTAGTTTTTTCTAAGCCTTGTCTTACTGTTTTAGGCCCAGGGTTTCAATGAGTGCTATTTTGATTGTTTGATTTAGAGACATTTAAGAGAAAATGGGATAAAAAAAAAAGTTCAATTCCAACAAGAGCATGGAATGCTTTCATAGTTTATGAGCTTGTCAGAGGGTGCTATGAAGCAAAATGGTGTGGTGAAAAACCACAGGCTTTGGGGTAAACTGCCCTGGGTTTGAGTCCTGGCTCTAATACTTACTAGCTGAGTAACTTAAACAAATTACTTAACATCTCTAAGCCTTGGTTTCCTCAACTATATAATACACGTCTGATAACGTCTACCTCATAGGGCTGTTGTGAGAATTAAGAGATATGTGTAGGCCGGGCGTGGTGGCTCACGCCTGTAATCCTAGCACTCTGGGAGGCCGAGGTGGGCGGATCGTTTGAGCTCAGGAGTTCGAGACCAGCCTGAGCAAGAGCGAGACCCCATCTCTACTAAAAATAGAAAGAAATTATATGGACAGCTAAAAATATATATAGAAAAAAAATTAGCCGGGCATGGTGGCTCATGCCTGTAGTCCCAGCTACTCGGGAGGCTGAGACAGGAGGATCGCTTGAGCTCAGGAGTTTGAGGTTGCTGTGAGCTAGGCTGACGCCACGGCACTCACTCTAGCCTGGGCAACAGAGTGAGACTCTGTCTCAAAAAAAAAAAAAAAAAAAAAAAGATATGTGTAAGCGCTCCTTACCCAACGCCTGGTACTCAAATTATAGATCCCTTCCCTCTTTTCTCTCCTTAAAAGAAGAGGGATTTAGCAAATAGGCTATTCAGTGTCAGGAGGGTAGGAGGGACTAGATAAAATGCTCACAATACAACACAAAGTGAAAAGAACAAGACAAAAACGACATTGACCAATTTCATTTTAAAAGCGTGTTTATAAACATAAACACATACACCACAAATATGAAAGAAATACATCAAAATATTCATAATGGTTGATGTTCTTTCTGAGTGGTAGAATGATTACAGGTAACTTATTTCTTGTTTGTATTTCCCAGTTTTCCCCAATGAATGTCACTTTTATCAACAAAAACCGCACATATGTGTTACTTTGTGTTTTTTACTATAGCAGTTTTTTTTGTTTTTTGAGGGGAGACAGGGTCTAGTTCTATCGCCTGGGCTACAGTGCAGTGGCATCATCATACCTCACTGTAACCTCCAACTCCTGGGCTGAAGGGATCCTCTGCCTCAGCCTTCCAATTAGCTGGGACTATAGGCATGTGCCACCACATCTGGCTACTACTTCTATTTTTTGTAGAGACTGAATCTTTTTTTTTTTTTTCTTTGAGACAGAGTCTCACTCTGTTGCCCAGGCTAGAGTGCCGTGGCGTCAGCCTAGCTTGCAGCAACCTCAAACTTCTGGGCTCAAGCAATCCTTCTGCCTTAGCCTCCCGAGTAGCTGGGACTACATGCATGTGCCACCATGCCCGGCTAATTTTTTCTATATATGTTTTTGTTGTCCATATAATTTCTTTCTATTTTAGTAGAGATGGGGTCTTGCTCTTGGTCAGGCTGGTCTCGAACTCCTCAGCTCAAATGATCCACCTGCCTCGGCCTCCCAGAGTGCTAGGATTACAGGCATGAGGCACCACGTCCGGCCTAGAGACTCAATCTTACTCTTGCTCAGGTGGTCTCAAACTCCTGGCCTCAATCAATCCTCCTGCCTTGGCCTCCCAAAGTGCTAGGATTACAGGCATGAGCCACTGTGCCTGGCCCACTTTTTTTTTTTTTTTTTTTTTTTTTTTAAGAAAAGCACACAAGCAAGGAAGACTGCCTGAGAAGAGGGTTTTGGAGAAATAGAGGCAAAACAGAATTCAAAGCATTACGGAGCAGATAAACCAGTGTGGAACGGAAGAAGGGAAAATAAGGGGATGAAATCTCTGCAAAATCCTAAAGCATAGTGTGGAAAAAAGGGCTGTGTGGGAAAAAGTGTTAAGCTGAATGGATGATGCAATGCAAGCTAGGTGAAAATATATTATTGACTACCAACATTTAAAAGCTGAAAGTAAGGTATGATTACTGTCATGCTTTTATACAATCAGAATTGTATTAGGGCAGGTTTAAACTTTTACAAACACTCTAATACATTTGAGTTTGATAGTAATAAAGAGTCAGGACAGTAACTCATGTGTATCTTCCTCAAGTTGGGCTTACTATCTTAAACTGTGTATGTGTGAATAAAGGGAATGATGAAAGGGTAACCCGGAATAATAAAGCAGTACTATCTAACCCTATCTTCATAGGAAACCCTCTAACTGCATCAAACGAGAGCTACTGCTCAAGAGGGAGAACAGTTGACAGGTTTTCTTCAGCCATTTGAGGTAATAGGGGAGGGGTAGGGAAGAAAGGAAGACGACTTTTGGGTCCAAGGCTTTGACTCACCAAAGGACTAGGATTAGGCTGTCCTAGAAATGAGCAAACCATGTGCCACTCAGTGGCTAGACTCTCCTGGGGAATGATGGCTAATACCCAGGCTTTAACTTACCAGAAAGTGCCTTGTGGAAGCTGTGGGCCTATTAGCAAATAGGGCCTTCCTGGGCAACATCACTCACCCAAGCCCCCTTGACCCAATCTGCCCACACACTCCAAGAGCCTTTCCTTGTTCTGGGCCTTGAAGAAGTATCTGAGGGTTCTTTATACCTGGCCCCTCAGTAACCTAGGTTTTGGGATGAAAGAGAGAGTAAAAGATAGATAGGGCAAGTGCATGAACGAGATATAGAGATAGCAATAATCCAACAGAGATCACATAGGTTGCATTATCAGTTCAGAGTGAAACCTAGGTAGAATGAAAAAAAAATTTCCTGTGGGAAATGGGAGAGTTCTGCATTAAAATATCTGGTTAAATCTGAAAGAGCTTTTCGGAACTTTATAGACAACTTTCATATAGAAAAAGAAATAAGCATTTACTGAATATTTACTATGCGTCTGGCAAATTAACTCATTTAATGTTTACAACAATCTTGAAAAGTAGATTTTAGAGAAAAGGAAACTGAGAAGTTAATTTAACTTTCCAAGATGACAAAGCTAGACAGTATCAGAGCTAAGACTCAAACCCAGGCCTGTTTTATGTCAAACCTAATGTACTTTCCATTCTACCATAATGCCTCCAATACAGACATCAAGCACCAGTTATATAGTCTGTTAAGTTCTATTCTTCAAATTTGCCAACCCTCTAAGAGTATAGTATAGGGAAAATATACTCTTAGTTTATTCAAGGGTTCAGTCAGACCAGAAAGACTAAAAATTTCTTATACATCCTGCTCTCTTGTCTTTTGACACGTAAACTTAAGAATATTATAAATATTACCTGTCTTTGTTTACTAGGAGAGGGAGTCATTCCAGGAAAATGGGTGACATCTGAGCTACACTGAGATACCTCTGAGGGAATGAGTGGAACAATGGGGCCCATGTCTATAACTGAGAAGTCTACATTGCAGGGATGCCATAGAGCCCCCAGATTCACGGTCAAGAGAACTCCAGAGATTGTGAGAGGATGCCTCTGGCTATAGTAGTCAGGAATCTGCTACTCACAAATATTGCCTAAACAACTAATGCCCAACCCCGCTCATTCATCCCACAGCTGCCTCCTCTGGATTCAAAAAGGCCACCAAGACCCATGGCCCTCACTCACCTTAGCCTTTGAGAAGACAAGAAAGCACACGAAAGGCATATGAAGAGGAAGGACAGAGAAGAAGGGTATCTCAGTAAATACATCTGATAACATGCTCCCAATTTCCCAAACCAATAAGAAAACTGTAAGAGGAAGTTCCTAGTCCTCAGACTCACCTGAGGTGTGTAGGGCCCTGGGGTCATTGGATCTAGGCTTTCTAATTCTGCTTCTTCCAAAGCTGCTTCTTTAGCAGTACAAATATCCTTCTCAAGTTGAGTCAAATGCTCATCATACTGAGAAATAAAATTAATAAATTCATTCAACATGTATTTTAAGCACTGGGGATAGAAAAGTAAATAAAACAACAGACAAAAATATCCCTGCCTTCATGGAGCTTATATTTTAGTGGTAAGACACAGATAATAATCAAAATAAATAAAACTGAGAAGGAAACAGGGGATGCAGAGTGAGGGCAGAGGGGGTGGGATGTTACATTTTAGAAAAGGATAGTCAGGGAAGGCTCCTCACTCAAAAAAAGGATTTCAGAAAGCTAGATTACAAGGAAATCTTCTCTTTACCACCTACCTCAGTCAATGTCTGGTAACAGATGTTCACAATCTCCTGAGCAGTCTTAGTATACTGACTCTCGGGCCCTATAAATGAAATAAGAAACTGTCATTATCTTTGCAGACTTTAGTTCCAGAATTGTACATTCTGTCACCAGCAGTGTCCCATTATCCTAGACCTAGAAAAATTATGCTTCAGCTTTTTTTTAACCTTTGTTTTATCTTTATTCTAATTTAAAATGTTTAAATTACTTTAGGCTTTTCTTTCTTTTCACCAGGTTTACTTCCAGAGTGCATGCTTCAGCTTTAACTTGGACTCTTGTACTTTTAGAGGTAAAAATTTCAAACACATACAAAAATAGATTAATATAATGAACTCCCATGTACTCATTAGCCAGCTTCAAAGATTATCAACATTATGGCCAATCTTTTTTCATTTATATTTCAACTTTTTAGACCTCTCCCAAATTATTTTGAAGCAAATTCTAGCATCATTTCATCCATACATTGTTCAGTACATATCGCTATGGATGCTTTTAGAAAATAATTATATATGATACTATAATGGTAGATACATGTCATTATACATTTGTCAGAACCCATAGAATCTACAACACCAAGAGTGAGCCCCTATGTAAACTATGGACTCTGAGTGATAATGATGTGTCAATGTAGGTTCCTTGATTGACACAACTAATACACCACTCTGATGCAGGATATTGATAATTGGGGAGGCTGTATGCATGTAGGGGCAGGGAGTATATGGAACTCTGTAACTTCTGCTCAATTTTGCCATGAATCTAAAACTGTTCTAAAAAGTAAAAAGTCTATTTAAAAAATAAAGTCTATTAAAAAGACAAACCAACCGTACCATATCTAAAATAGTTAACAATAATTCTTTAATATTATCAAATAGCCAGTCAAGATTCAAATTTCCCAAATTATTTCATAAATGTTCTTTTACATTTGATTTCTTTGAATCATAACCCAAACACGGTCCACACATTGCATTTGGCTGATGTGTCTCTATAAGACACTTTTACCTATAAGGTGATCTTAACCATAGAGTTCCCCACATGGCATTAGTTACAAGTTGCAAACTGGTGGCTTGCCAGTCAATCCACTTTTGTTTGGCCCACACAAAAAATTAGTTCAGTTTGTAAAAATGGATTGAGCGATACACCCATAATACATATACTTTTCTGTGTATCTCAGTAAAATGCTTAAAAAAACTTAATTAGTTGACAATATTTAACAATTAGAAGATTTCACATAAAAACCTAAATTCTGGCTTCTCTTAGAAAATTAAAAGATGTGGCAACACAGGGTCAGCATTCTCACAAGGTACCAATGGGATGGAGCTGAGTAGCAGCTGCTCCTTTTAGAAAAGGCATGTGTTCTCAGTTACCACAGTCCTTACCAGGTATGCTTAACTCATTTATACCTGGACCCTGAAAGCATTTGAGTTTTTAAATCCCTGCCTTAAATGGTTTATAATATTATTTAATATACTGTTCATTCACTTATTTATTCATAAGACAATTTCTGAGTGCCTTTTATGTGTCAGACATTAGAAATTATAGAAATTAGTGAGATATAGGCCATATCCTCAGGAAGTTTATAGTCTAAAATACAGTGAGATACACACTGTAAATAAATATGGCAATACAATGCAGTGCAAAAATACATACAGTGGCACAAAAGAGAAAGTGGCCAATTCTGGGAAGTAAGAGGGGAGGAAGAATTAGAAAAAGCTTCACAGAGGAGGTGATCCCTGAATGAAACCTATTGCTTATCAGGATAGAAAGGATAAAAAGGCCGGGCGCGGTGGCTCATGCCTGTAATCCCAGCACGCTGGGAGGCCGAGGCGGGTGGATCGTTTGAGCTCAGGAGTTCGAGACCAGCCTGAGCAAGAGCGAGACTCTGTCTCTACTAAAAATAGAAAGAAATTATATGGACAACTAAAAATATATATATAAAAAAAAAATTAGCCGGGCATGGTGGCGCATGCCTGTAGTCCCAGCTACTCAGGAGGCTGAGGCAGAAGGATCGCTTGAGCCCAGGAGTTTGAGGTTGCTGTGAGCTAGGCTGACGCCACGGCACTCTAGCACGGGCAACAGAGCAAGACTCTGTCTCAAAAAAAATAAAAATAAAATAAAAATAAAAAATAAAATAAATGGTGCTGGAAAAACCAGATCTCCATACGCAGAAGAATAAAACTAGATTCCCATCTTTCACCATATACAAAAATCAACTCAAATGGATTAAAGATGAATGCAAGACCTGACACTATGAAAGTATTAGATGAAAACACTGGGGAAATGCTACAGGACATTACTCTGGGCAAAGACTAAGACCTCACAGCACAGGTAACAAAAGCAAAAATAGCCAAATGGGATTACACCAAGCTAAAAAGCATCTGCACAGCAAAGGAAACAATTAACAAAGACACAACCTACAGAATGAGAGGAAATATTTGCAAACTATCCATCTGACAAGGGAGTAATAACCAGAATATAGGCTGGGCGTGGTGGCTCATGCCTATAATCCCAGCACTTTGGGAGGCTAAGGTGAGAGGATCACTTGAGGCTAGGAGTCCAAGACCAGTTTAGGCAATTTAGTGAGACACCATCTCTACAAAAAAAAAAATTAAAAATTAGCCAGGCATGGTGTCACACACCTGTAGTCTTAGTTACTTGGGAGGCTGAGGGAGGAGGATTGCTTGAGCCAGGAGTTTGAGGTCACAGTGAGCTATGATCATGCCAATGTACTCCAGCCTGGGTGACAGAGTGAGGCCTTGTCTCTTAACAACAAAAAAGTCAAACAAAATACTGAAGATATTTAGTTATTTAGCATACAAATAAGGATAACCAGAGATGACACACAATCAAGAATAGTTTCAGACTTTCCTTATTCGGATGAGAGAACTTCAGAGAAAGCCTTTCCCTTCATTTGCTATTCCCTAGGTGCTCTTGGTTTGAAGTCCAAAGTGGCATATTTTGGGGTATTGTTTTCCCGAGCCCCAACAGTAACCACTAGCTACCTATGTTATTTGAATTTATTTATTTATTTACTTTTACTTTTTTTTTTTTTTGAGACAGAGTCTTGCTCTGTCACCTGGGCTAGAGTTCCACGGCGTCAGCGCAGCTCACAGCAACCTGAAACCCCTGGGCTCAAGCAATCCTCCTGCCTCAGCCTCCTGAGTAGCTGGGACTCAGGCTCGTGCCATCATGCCCGGCTAATTTTTTCTATTTTTAGTAGAGACGGGGGTCTCGCTTTTACTCAGGCTGGTCTCAAACTCCTCACCTCAAGCGATCCTCCCACCTCAGCCTCCCAGAATGCTAGGATTACAGGTGTGAGCCACCGCGCCTGGCCTGTTATTTGAATTTAAATTCAAATTAATTAAAAAAGAGATACAGGCCGGGCGTGGTGGCTCACGCCTGTAATCCTAGCACTCTGGGAGGCCGAGGTGGGCGGATCGTTTGAGCTCAGGAGTTCGAGACCAGCCTGAGCAAGAGCGAGACCCCATCTCTACTAAAAATAGAAAGGAATTATATGGACAGCTAAAAAAATATATATATAGAAAAAATTAGCCGGGCATGGTGGCGCATGCCTGTAGTCCCAGCTACTCGGGAGGCTGAGACAGGAGGATCCTTTGAGCTCAGAAGTTTGAGGTTGCTGTGAGCTAGGCTGACGCCACGGCACTCACTCTAGCCTGGGCAACAGAGTGAGACTCTGTCTCAAAAAAAAAAAAAAAAAAAAAAGAGATACAGTAAAGATTCAATTTCCCAGTTGCAGTAGCCACTTGCTAAATGCTAAACAGACACATTTAGCTAGTGGTTACTTTTTTGGACAGCATAGACATGGAATACTTCCATCACTGTAGAAAGTGCTATTAGGCAGCACTCTCCTAGTAATCACTGAGCAGGCCTTTTTTTTTTTTTTTTTAATAATGTGTAAGTATGCCACTGAAAGAAACTATCACCCTCCAACAAAAGGAATCTTTTAGAGATTTCCTTTTCTACCTTCTCCACCTCTTCCTTTTTTTTTTTTTTTTTTTAAAATAAAATAGAATCTGGAAACAAAACAAAAAAAGAATAGTTTCAGTGATGAGAAGACTACAGCTCAAGTTTCTGGAGTTCTGATCATTCACCGGTAGGTTGGTTCTCAAAATACTGATAGAGATAGACTACAAAAGTCATCAGACAAGCTTGCATATTGATGGTAATGCATGCTACAGAAAACAGAAAGGCTGCATATAGGTTACATGTCTCCTTCACCGAGACAATACAACACCAGTTTCCTACAGTATATGCTGGCTCTTCCCACCTACAGGGAATATCCCAGCCTAGAAATTAGTAATTCAGTCTTTATTCTCCTTTAGGTTTGAAACCTAAACATAAAACCAACCTCTAAATATCTCAATTCCCTCATTTTAGAATAAAAGTAAAAGTTAATTTTATATATTTGCAAAGTTTCTCTCTTAAACCATTTTGAAGATGAGACCTCTTTCCTACCCATTTTCTTTGCAACACCTAAATACAAATCTGGGAACGACACCAATTGGATATCAGACTGAGGTGGGGGGTGAGGGAGGGGATGGGGGTATGCCTACACAATGAGTGCATTGCACACGCACCGTTTGGGGAGTGGTAACACTTGAAGGTGCTGACTCAGGAAGAGGGGGGTGGGGAAGGGAGGGATATATACCTACATGATGGGTGCAATGCGCACGACCTGGGGAACAGACACGCCTGGAGCTCTGACTTGGGGGGAAAGGCGGTACAGGAGCAACGTATGTAACCTGCAATTCTGTATCCCCCATAACAAGATGAAATAAAAAAAAAACAAACATATGACTCTAAAGAAATACTAAAAATAACTCTAGAATATTAAAAAAACACACTTATATAGCTGATAAACTTGTTTATGTCTTTTGATTACTGGCTATTTGTGCCTTAACAGTTTTAGACAGTCCATGTTCTCAAGTGTTACAAGGGTTTCAGTTATTTAACTCTATTATTACACTATCATATGCAAAGTAGCACTGAAGCCTTTTTAACGAAACACTGTGGTAGAGTTAACACAGCAGATAAAAATGCCCAGATGCTTTCTTATCCTACCTCTATCAGGACTTCTTGGAGTGGTAATGAGAGAGAGATTCATGAACCCCCTAGAACTGTAAACAAAATTATGTATATAATATACATTATTTTTAGAAGATCCATGGTTTTTCATGAGTCTTAAAAGGGGTCCATAACCACCTCCATTAAGCTAAAAACACTGCCCTACATTCTGCAGCAGTCAAGAGCTTGCTAAAAATAGGATGATCAGATATAGGTTTTATACCTTAGAAAGAAATGAGGAGTCCAGTAAAGAGACATACAAAGACAATAGTTCCTCTATGGGAATAATAAAGGTGATGGGGCTACTGTGGGTGGAAAAAGATTAAAGAGAAACTGAATCCCAATTTCCCAGTCCCTAAAGCGTTATTATATAGCAAATCAGAATTAAGTTATAAAGAATAATTTCAAGAATAACACCAAAATGAACATGAAAGATAAGGTCATCTATAAATATTATCACAGTTCCCTTTAGAATAAACTATCTGCTCATACAAAAAAAATGTTTTTCCAAGTATATTTTGCTTTCTCTCTCTCTCTCTTCTTATTAAATCATGGCCAAAGTAACTGTAAATGTCTTATTGAAAAATGTATTTATTTATACTTTGCCTCATACCAAATGAGGATTGGCAGAGCCTACAGAATCATATACAATTCAATCTCAAAAGTCCTTAAATAGTGGTAATTCCAATGACAGCTTTGGAAATTTGATATTCCACCAAAATCAAGAAAATCCCTTTTGCTGTTTCTAAGTTAATTTCCCTCTGTATAGTGATGTGAGGAAAAGAAACATTATAAGCTTCATGGTTCTAGTTAGAAGGGGAAAGCAAGCATTATTACTACTAGCTTTCTGAATGGTTTCAGAGAAAAACACCAGTCAAATTGGTGAGCAGTCCTGGGTAACCAAGGAGAAGAGGAGATTTGTGATCAATCCTAGGCTCACATTTCCCTTGAGAACTCTTCTATAAATACTAAAAATAACTCCTTCCTAAGAAAATAAGTACTCTGCCCAGAAAAGCATAAATTATTACCTTGATAGTGAATGGTGTGGGGGATACGCATTTGTTCCAATGTGAATCATTAAAATGAAAAAATAAAATGTTAGTAGCATTAGAAAGCTTTTAAAAAAATCAGTGCCAGGTTTAAAAAAAAAAGAAAAAAATTCTGCACAGCTTATTCCCAAAGAACTTAGAATTACTAAATTCGATTATGCAAAGTCCACAGATCCCAATGAGCTCTGGCTTCCCGATTCTTAGATATTTATCTCAAACTAGATCCAGAACAAGTAAAATGTAAAGAAAAGTGAATCTAACCTTTCACACTATAGCTAGGCTCTTTACATCATGTAGGATGAGGATCAGATGCAAATTAAGATGTTTAGTTTCCAAGATAAGAGGTTCAGTCTCTCATGCCAGAGTAACAAAATCTTACTCAGAATCTGGACTAGAAATTCAAGAAGGTAGAAACTATCCGGAAGGGAAGTGAGGTATTAAATCTCACTGGCCACAGGGTTAACATTTAGCAACTTAAAAAAAGAAAGAGAGAGAGAGAGAGAGAGAGAGAGAGAGATGGCCTTGGCTAAATACATATTTCATCAATTAGAAAAAATAACTAGACATATACCTCAAAACACCTTTTCCTATAGAGTAAAATTTATAATAGGGCTTAATTCTTTGCTTTTCTTTTTTGAGATATAGAGTCTCACTCTGTCGCCCTGGGTAGAGTGCAGTAGTGTCATCATAGCTCACTGCAACCTCAAACTCCTGGGCTCAAGGGATCCTCCTACCTCAGCCTCCCGGGTAGCTGGGACTACAGGCACATGCCATGCCAGGACACCCACCCAGCTAACTTTTCTATTTTTAGTAGAGACAGTGTCTCACTCTTGCTCAGGCTGGTCTTGAACTCCTGAGCTCAGGCAATCCTGCCTCAGCCTGTGCTAAGATTACAAGCGTGAGCCACCACGCCCGGCCTTGACTCTTCATTTTTAAGTACATACTATAAATAAGCCAGGTACAGTGCCAGACTCTGGTAATATAAAAATAAAAACCAAAAGCAAAATAAGAGATAGGTCCTTGTCCTTGATGTCCTGTAAGGCCTCATGGAAAATACATACATACAAACTCATAATTTCAAGAAAGTACAAAGTACCAAGGAACTATAGAGAAAGGAGTTACTATGTCAGAGAAGGAGGCATTAATTAATACCACTTAATTAAAATTGTTCCCATCCAGTCAACAATGATACACTAACTGCCAAATCCAGTTAACATTTTTCAGACTTGACCTTAGCAGCCCTCTGTTACATTTGAAACTGATAATCACTTCTTAACTCTAATGCCATGTCTTCTACAGCACCACTCTATACTCTTTCCTAGTACTATACCCCCAATCTTTGGCCACCGATTTAATCATTCATCAGCTATTCAGTGAATATCTACTATGTGCCACGCATTATCCTAAGTAACAGGTATATAAGGTGGACATGGTCCCTGCCTTCATGGAACTTATAGCAACTAAACTCTCATGAGATTTAAGCCACTAAACCTACTGGTGCCCATTTTTCTTTCTATATTCTTTGCCCAACTCTACATGATACCAACTACAATAACTTACATAGGATAAACATGGGGGAAGTTAACATTGATTTATATCCCTCATGGTAAAGTTCTATTTTAAAATACATTACAGAAACTTTAGCCCTGACATATAAAGTCCCCTTGTGTCCTTTTTCTTTTAACAAATATAATCTTCATTTTCCCAAATATGCTTTAAAAGGTGGATTTTCTTGTAGCCTTAATATTTTATGGTACATATTCGTTTAGTGACCTTTTTTTTTTTTAAGACAGGGTCTTACCCTGTTGCCCAGGCTACAGTGCAGTGGCTTCATCACAGGTCACTGCAACCTAAAACTCCTAGGTTCCAGCAATCCTCCTGCCTCAGCCCCCCAAGTAGCTGAGACCACAGGCATGCACCACCATGCCCAGCGCTAAGTTTTTAAAAAATGTTTTGTAGAGATGGGGTCTCACTATGTTGTTCAGGCTACTCTCAAGCAATCCTCCCTTGGCCTCCTAAAGTGCTAGGATTAGCATAAGCTACCACGCCTGGCCGAAAACTGAATTCTTGAACAACAAAGCAGTATTGTTACAGAAAGGAAATGTCAAATGAGTTACCACTGGGCAATCTCCCTCTATTTCAGCCACATTATTTTTAAAAACAAAGTGGAAATCCAATTTAGATATATTTTTTCAGGAACATTCATAATGGCATCCTTTGCCTGTTTAAGTCCTATGTGAAGAAAGGCATATATGATTTATCTAACTTAAATTTTACTTAAAGTTAAGATCATATACTTACATGAATGAAAAATTGTCCATAACATATTGAAGTGTCCAATTATAGAACAGAATGTAAATAAATGATTTCATTTATCAAAAAAGAAAAAGTATATAGTATACATACAAAAAGGTCCAGAATATTTCATACCAAACCTAACAATGGCTACACTCTGGAGAATGGGATAGGAGGAGGGGAAGGACAGGGCGATTTTTCTCTCTTTTTTTTTTTTAATTTTTTTTGAGACAGAGTCTCACTCTGTTGCCCAGGCTAGAGTGCCCGGGCATCACCCTAGCTCACAGGAACCTCAAAGTCTTGGGCTCAAGCAATTCAACTGCCTCAGCCTCCCGAGTAGCTGGGACTATAGGCATGTACCACCATGCCCGGAAAATTTTTTCTATATATTTTTAGTTATCCAGTTAATTTCTTTCTATTTTTTAGTAGAGACGGGGGTCTCGCTCTTGCTCAGGCTGGTCTTGAACTCCTGACCTCAAGTGATCCTCCCGCCTCAGCCTCCCAGAGTGCTAGGATTACAGGCCTGAGCCACCATGCCCGGCCGATTTTTCCTTTTCACTTTATACAATTCTACATTGTTTCATTTTTTTAATGAACATATATGTAATTTTTACGATGAAAAAATGTTTTAAATTATATACTTGAATTTTACAGAAAAGGTTTGGCAAAGATTTTAAAGCATTGATAATTTCCAGTGTTGGGGAGGTTGTAGGGAAACAGGCATTCTCCTTCACTGTCATTTTGACTATGAATAGGCACAGCCTTTTGGAACACAATTTCAGAACATCTATCAAGATTTCCTACAGAGGCCGGGCACGGTGGCTCACATCTGTAATCCTAGCACTCTGGGTGGCCGAGGTAGGTGGATCGTTTGAGCTCAGGAGTTTAAGACCAGCCTGAGCAAGAGCGAGACCCCGTCTCTATTAAAAATGAAAGAAATTATATGGACAGCTAAAAATATATATATACAAATTAGCCGGGCATAGTGGCACATGCCTGTAGTCCCAGCTACTTGGGAGGCTGAGGCAGGAGGACTGCTTGAGTCCAGGAGTAGGAGGTTGCTGTGAGCTAGGCTGACGCCATGGCACTCTACCCTGGGCAACAGAGTAAGACTCTGTCTCAAAAAAAAAAAAAAAAAAAAAAAAGATTTCCTATAGAAATTTCACACAAGCACACAACAATATCAATGAAATATAAAATTATGTGAAATAGCAAAAGAACTAGAAAACAGTTTTGAAAAAGAATAAATGAGAGGAATCACTCTACCTGATAAGACTTCCAGAAATAAACACTCAACTGTGTTTTTTTGATATTGCAACTTGACTTTACCCATCAGCTGATTTTTGATAAAACTGTACATATAAAGCAATTCAATAGAGAAAGGATAGGTGTTTCAACAAATGATGCTGAAATGGACATTCGTAGGCAAAAAATTACGTACTTCAACCTCAACCTTATACTGTATACGATAACTAATTCAAAACAGATCATGGATTTAAGTGTTAAATGCTAAAACTGTAAACTTTTAGAAGAAAATATAAGAGAAAACCTTTGTGACCTTGGGTTAGGCAAAGATTTCTTAGAGCTACAACACCAAAAGTATAATCTATAAAAGAAAAAATTGATAAGCTTCATCAAAATTAAACATTTGTGTTCTTTGAAAGATACCTATTAGGAGACTGAAAAGGCAAGACACAGACTGGGAGAAATATCTTTGGAAATCATATATCTAATAAAGGTCTTGTAGCTATACAATATATAAAGAACCCTCAAAACTCATTAAGAAAACAACACAATTAAAACTGAGCCAAAGAAACAAACAGACACTTCAAAGTAAATATACAGATGGCAAATTGGCAAATAAGCACATGAAAAGATGCTCAATATCAATAGCCATTAGGAAAATGCAAAGTAAAACCACAATGAGAAGAATAGCTAAAATAAAAAAAGTGACAATGAATGCTGCAGGAAACTAGATCACTCATATATTGTTGATGAAAATATAAAATGGTATAGACACTCTGAAAGTATGTTAGTTTTTTACAAAACTAAACATATGTTTACCATCCTACTCTTGAGCATTTATCCCAGAGAAATGAAAGCTTATAGTCACACAAAATCCTGCACATGAATGTTCACAGCAGCTTTACACATAATAGCAGAATACTGGAAACTTGATGTCCTTCAATGAGTGAATGGTTGAACAAACTCTGGCACATCATCAGAGTGCCAGACACAGAATCCTATACAACAATTTAAAAAATGAATTATTGGCCAGGCCAGGCGTGGTGGCTCACGCCTATAATCCTAGTACTTTGGGAGGCCAACGCAGGAGGATTCCTTGAGCTCAGGAAGTTCAAGACCACCAGCCTGAGCAAGAGCGAGAACTCGTCTCTACTAAAAATAGAAAAATTAGCTAGGCGTTGTGGCATGTATCTGTAGTCTAAGCTATTTGGGAGGCTGAAGGAGGAGGATCACTTGAGCCCAGGAGTTAGAGGTTGCAGTAAGCTATGGTGACGCCACTGCACTCTGCCTCAGGTGACCAAGTGAGACTCTGTCTCAAAAGAAAAAACAAACTATTGATACATACAACAATTTTCATGGATCTCAAGCAAATTATGCTTTGTAAAAAAAAGTCGATCTCGGGCCGGGCGTGGTGGCTCACGCCTGTAATCCTAGCACTCTGGGAGGCCGAGGCGGGTGGATCGCTCGAGGTCAGGAGTTCGAGACCAGCCTGAGCAAGAGTGAGACCCCGTCTCTACTAAAAATAGAAAGAAATTATATGGACAACTAAAATATATATATACAAAAAATTAGCCGGGCATGGTGGTGCATGCCTGTAGTCCCAGCTACTCGGGAGGCTGAGGCAGTAGGATCGCTTAAGCCCAGGAGTTTGAGGTTGCTGTGAGCTAGACTGACGCCACGGCACTCACTCTAGCCCGGGCAACAGAGTGAGACTCTGTCTCAAAAAAAAAAAAAAAAAAAAAAAAAAAAAAAAAGTCGATCTCAAATAGTTACATATTATATTATTCCCCTTATATAACATGTTCAAATGTCAAAACTAGAGACGGAGAACAGATAACTGGGACAGGGACAGTGGTGGGTGCATGTGTGTGGGGGATACAGATACAAAGAACAGGGAGTTCTTCTGTAGTGATAGAATAGTTCTAAATCTTGATTGCGGTGATGGTTACATGATGTACATATGGCACAAAATTGCACAGAACTATATACACATACATGCACAAATGAATACATTTTTTAAAAGGTGAAAACTCAATAAGGTCTATAATTCAGTTAACAGTAATGTACCAATATAAACTTTCCTAGTTCTGATACTGAACTACAGCTATGTAAGATACCACCACTGGAGGAAGCTGAGTGAAGGGCACGCAGGATTCTGTACCAGTTCTTGAAATTTCCTGAATCTATAATTATCTCAAAATAAAAAGTTAAAGGCCGGGCGCGGTGGCTCATGCCTGTAATCCTAGCACTCTGAGAGGCCGAGGCGGGCGGACTGTTTGAGCTCAGGAGTTCAAGACCAGCCTGAGCAAGAGCGAGACCCCGTCTCTACTAAAAATAGAAAGAAATTAAATGGACAGCTAAAAATACATATAGAAAAAATTAGCCAGGCATGGTGGTGCATGTCTGTAGTCCCAGCTACTCAGGAGGCTGAGGCAGGAGGATTGCTTGAGCCCAGGAGTAGGAGGTTGCTGTGAGCTAGGCTGACGCCACGGCACTCTGGCCAGGGTGACAGAGTGGGACTCTGCCTCAAAAAAAAAAAAAAAAAAAGTTAACAAAAAAATGATCAGGATATATTTGTGACCAAAAAAGATCAAATTACAGAATAGTTATGTATGAGAACAGCAATTTTTATGAAATAAAAAATTTAAAAACTATATGTAATTTATTAAACATGTTTTGTATAAGGATATATACCAAACTGATCTCTGGGGAATGAAACTATGGGAGATAGGAGTGGGAGGACAGGCATAGATTTTAACCTTTAATTTTATATATTTCTAGATTGTTTGACCTTTTTTTTAGTTTTTTCTTTTTTTTTTCTTTTGGAGACAAAGAGTCTTGCTCTGTCACCTGGGTAGAGTGCAGTGGTGACATCGTAGCTCATTGCAATCTCAAACTCCTGGGTTCAAGCGATCTTCCTGCCTCAGCCTCTGGAATAGCTGGGACTACAGGCACACGCTACCACGCCTGGCTAATTTTTCTGTTTTTAGTAGAGATGGGGTCTCACTCTTGCTCAGGTTGGTCTCTAACTCCTAAGCTCAAGCAATCCTCCCACCTCAGCCTCCCAGAGTGCTAGGTTATAGGCATGAGCCACCACGCCTGGCCCATTTGACCTTTTTATGAGAGTTATGAATGTCAATCACAATATAGCTTTAAGGAAGGAATGGTCAGTGATGTCAAATACTTGGGTGAGGTCAAGCAAGAGAAGGACTGAAAAGTGTCCATAATATACAGCAATTATGTAATCGTGTTCACTTGGCAGACTACGCAGGGAAGAAGCCAGATTAAAGCTAAGTGAGGCATTATTAACAGATGAAGAAATAAAAATCTGTTACACATTCATAAAAGAAGTCTGACTGTCATAAAAAAGAATTAAATTTGGATACATGCTACAATGTGGATGAACCTTGAAAACATTATCGTAAGTGGAATAAACCAGACACAGAAGGACAAATATTGTATGTATTGTATGATTTTACTTATATGAGGTACCTAGAATATGCAAATTCATAGAGATAGAAAGTAGAATAGAGGTTACCAGGAGCTGGGGGGAAGGAGGGAATGGGCAGTCATTATTTAATGGATATAGAATTTCTGTTTAGAATAATTAAAAAGTTCTAGAAATGGATAATGGTATGGATTCACAATGGTTGCACAACATTGTGAATGTACTTAAGTGTACTGATTGGTACACTTAGAGTTAAAACAACAAATTTTTATGTTATGTGTATTTTACCATAATGAAAACAAGATCTGGATGTGAAGAGAAAGGATGGCAGGAAGACGCTAAGCAAGATTGGAAGAGTTTTTATTTTCTTCAATGATGTAAGAGACTCAACCTTTACATGAGAATACTGGTATCTTGGCCCCAATCACTGAAGGAAAAAAAAAGACCTTATAATTTATTAGTGGCCAAACTTACAGAGTAGTAGCAGCATAGCACAGATTTAGAAACTAGTATTATGGAAATATTTTAAGCATTATACTTAACCTATAAATACCGAATCGTTTATTTATGTTCTTCAAACTGATTGAAACCTTTAGACTTAATAACCAGTTAGGAAAAAACAAGTTAATATACAATAGCAGGAAAAGTTTTAAATTACCTAAGAATAAACTCAACAGCAAAAAAATTCAATATCTGATGCCATGGCACCCTAGCCCAGGCAATAGAGCGAGACTCTGTCTCAAAAAACAAAAATTCAATAGCAAAAAACCCCCCTATAAAATATATACGAATAAATTAAACAAAGGATGCCTAGAAACTGTATAAAGAAAACTGGAAAGCTTTATTGAGAGATGTAAAAGAAAACAGGTGTAAATAAAGAAATATAAGCTCCCAGATGAAAAAATGCAAGATTATAAAGGTATACACTCTCTCTTGAAATTAATCCATAAATTAACTAAGCTCTTCATAGTGTTTATCAGCTGGGTGAGGTGGCTCATGCCTGTAATCCCAGCACTTTGGGAGGCCCAGGTGGGAGGATCACTTGAGGCCAGGGGTTCACAGCCTGGGCAACAAGTGAGACCCCATCTCTACAAAACATAGAAAAAAAATTAGTGTTTATTTGAGGACAAGTTAGAATCTAACAACAATGATCCTAGAGTTTATTTAGAATAATTAGATGAAGATAGCCAAGGAATTTAAAGTCATAAAGCCTCAGTGATGGCCAAGCATGGTGGCTCACACCTGTAATTCTAGCACTCTGGGAGGCCGAGGCAGGAGGATCGCTCAAGGTCAGGAGTTCGAGACCAGCCTGAGCAAGAGCAAGACCCACGGTGGTGGTGGCGCACCTGCACTTCCCAGCTACTCAGGAGGTAGTAGGATCGCTGGGGCAGGAGGATCGCTTGGGCCCAGGAGTTTGAGGCTACAGTGAGCCATGATGTGATGATGCCACTGCGCTCTAGCCCAGGTGACAGAGTGAGACTCTGTCAAAAAAAAAAAAAAAAAAGAAGCTATGAGGAGGTAGAACCTATAGGATTCAGTTATTTATTGAATATGGAGTGGCAGGAGTCAGGCTTGAGGTCAGGAGTTCGAGACCAACCTCAGCAAGAATGAGACCCTGTCTCTACTAAAAAATAGAAAGAAATTAGCCGGACAACTAAAAATATATAGAAAAAATTAGCTGGGCATGGTGGTGCATGCCTGTAGTTCTAGCTACTTGGGAGGCTGAGGCAGAAGGATTGCTTGAGCCCAGGAGTTTGAGGTTGCTGTAAGCTAGGGTGATGCCATGGCACTTTAGCCCGGGCAACAGAGCAAGACTCTGTCTCAAAATAAATAAATAATAAATAAAGCCTTAGTGATAAAAACAATTATAATTATCTGGTAATAATAATACCAGATTAGACAAATAGAGCAACGAAGCGGAATAGTCCCCAAATAGGATGAAGAATATGTAACAATTTAGCATATTATAAACGTACCATTTCAATTAGTAGAAAAAAACTATTTCATAAATAGGACTTGGATACTTTGGCTAATCATATGGGAAAGAAAATAAGTTAGATAAGTTTATACTTCAGATTCTATTCTAAAAATTAGATAAACATTTAAATATTTAAAATATTATACATACCAAAAAACATATAGCTGGCTATCTTGGGGGAGGGAAGATCTTTTAAACAATTATACCAAAGACAAGAATCATAAAGGAAAAGACTAATAAATACAAATACACTATAGTATAAAAACTAGTATTATTTTGAGACAGGGTCTCATTCTGTTGCTCAGGCTGGAGTGCAGTGGTACAATCATAGCTCACTGTAACCAACTCCTGGGCTCAAGTAATCCTCCTGCTTCAGTCTCCCAAATAGATGGGCCTATGGGCATGTGCCACCAAGCCTGGCTAACTTCCCTAGTTTTTGTAGAGGCATGGTCTAGCAAGACCAGCCTGTTGTTCAGGCTGGTCTTGAACTCTTGGCCTCAAGTGATCCTTGGGATTATAGGCGTGGGCCACCACACCCCGCCTATTTTTATACTATATAAAAATAAAGTTCCTGTATGTTGGAAGACACCATAAATAAACTTAAAAGACTGTCTGGGCATGATGGAGTAAATGCTATTGGATTAGTCCTAGTGTAACCAGAAAATGAGAAAAAAAACAAACGAAACAACTGTTTTCAGACACTGACCAACAATACGTGTAGTACTGTATGATCCTTTAGAGAAGGAAAATAAAGGAAGTCAGCCCTACAATTGTTCCTGGCTTTCTGCTAAAGGTTTCTGCTGGAGCCAAGACAAGCAAAGCAATCTCACTGAGCTATGGAGACAGATATTGGAGTCTCAGGAAGCTAAGACAGCTGGAAATGCAGGGCAGAACTGGAGAGGAAGAAGCACCACAGAAAAATAATTTAAGATCTGCAGAGGCTCCCTTTAGTCTTTGGCTGGATACTAAGCTGCACATACGTATGATGAGACTCTGTAATGCCAGGCAAAAGGCCCTATAAGCTGAACAACTATCAGAGCTCACACAAGGTTTGGAGTTAAACAGAAGTGGGGGCAAAAAACTTCTCAGTTTTCCTTTGTAAATGTTTTAATATCTAGGTTGTGGGGTCCCACTGAGCATTCTCAAATTTCAGGCTCAGGTTTTATCAAACATATTCTACGTATCCTAGGTCCATCCTGAAGATAGCTTCTTATCACAGTTGATTTTTGGTTTAAAGAGGACTGGAGGAGAAATTTGCTAAGCAATCTTTGGGAAAAGGAATCTCATCATGACTAACTCAGCATCACCTATTGGTACACACCATGCAGTGCATTGCAGATGAGATCGGGCACGTTCAGGATGGTATGACCAGAGACTATGCAGCTAATTTCAAATTTAACCAAACATTAAACAGTAAGGCCTCTGCCAACTTTGTGAAGACTGGCAAAAATTCTAGGCTGTATTTTTCAGAAGAGATTTATCTACATGACTCTCTCCTTTTTTGGTGGCTGGGGGACAGGGTCTCGTTCTGTTGCTGGGCTAGAATACACTGGCATCATCATAGCTCACTACAACCTCAAACTCCTGGGTTCAAGTGATCCTCCTGCCTCAGCCTCTCAAGTAGCTGGGACTAAATGTGTGAACCACCATGCCGGGCTAATTTTTCCTGTTTTTTTTTTTTTTTTTTTTTTTAATAGCAACGGGGTCTCACTATGTTGTTTAGGCTGGTTTCCAACTTCTGGCCTCAAGCAATCCTTCCACCTTGGCCTCCCAAAGTGCTAGGATTATAGGCGTAAGCCACCATACCTGGCCAGGCTCTCTCCTTTAACTGACATGGAATGTTGTGTTCCTTTTGGGACTACTGCAAATAACTCCAGCCACTTAAAGTGTTGGGGTTTCCCTGATTATTGTTTTTTTCAAATGCTACATGAACATGAACACAGGGTGAAAACAAAGCAACGTGGAAAAATAAAAGAACATGAATAGAGGTTCTGAGATTGATCTAGAACCTATGTGGTAGCTAGAAGGCACAGAGCTTAAATTCTATAATTAGTGTGCAATTCATCGTCACCATTTAAATCTAAGTACTCTCATACATACTGCATATGTCCAGCTGCAGTTTTATATGGAGTGCTACTTATCTTCTGGTTTTCGCTTAATGACCCTAACCTTAGGGCTGCAGCCACTGCCGCACCGTGGGCCAAATATGTGATTCATAAAGGGTAAATCAATTAAGTCAATTTAAAATGCTATGGAAATATGCTCATATGCAGTGTGATATTATGTGTGAAGGATCTAAATAGAAAAAGTCAAAATAATGTTAACTAGAGATAACATTCTACTAATTTTGGTAAATAAAATTTTATAAAATAAAAATTTTAAAGTAGAGAATAAAGTCCATGTGGAATTATACAATTAAAAACAGAGGCAGGATCGTATTTGGTAGAACCAATGTCTTCTTTTACTTACTTAATTTATTTATAAGAGATTGGGTTCTTTCTTGCTCTGTTATCCAGGCTGGAGTGCAGTGGCACAATCATAGTTCACTGCAGCCTGGAACTCCTGGGTTTAAGCAATCTTCCCACCTCAGCCTCCTGAGTAGCTGGGATTACAGGTGCAAAATTAACTGTGCCCAGCTAATTTTTTCCATTTTTTTAAAGAGATGGGGTCTCCGCCGGGCACAGTGGCTCACGTCTGTAATCCTAGCACTCTGGGAGGCCGAGGCAGGTGGATCGTTTGAGCTCAGGAGTTTGAGACCAGCCTGAGCAAGAGCAAGACCCTGTCTCTACTAAAAATAGAAAGAAATTTTATGGACAACTAAAAAAATATATATGTATAAAATTAGCCGGGCATGGTGGCACATGTCTGTAGTCCCAACTACTTGAGAGGCTGAGGCAGTAGGATTGCTTGGGCCCAGGAGTTTGAGGTTACTGTGAGCTAGGCTGACGCCAAGGCACTCTAGCCTGGGCAAGAGTGAGACTCTGTCTCAAAAAAAAAAAAAAAAAAAAAAAAAAAAAGAGATTGGGGTCTCACCATGTTGTCCAGGCTGGTCTCAAACTCCTGGCCTCAAGCTATGCTCCTGCCTCAACCTCTCGAATAGCTATGATTATAGGCACAAGCCACCATATCCGGCCTGACAAAATTTTAAACAAAAGTATTATTTCATGTATAGTATGTGATAGTAGGAAACATTTCATATGTGCCTTTAACTCCACAAATGTCTTTCTATCCCTTAGAGCTCTATTCAGAAGTTTCCTATTCTCTCATCCACTGGTTAAGAGGGTGGAAAGTTGGTCTTCTAGGCTGCCCACTGCTTCTACCAAATCATTATTTACTTTTCCTTGGGGAAAAAAAAAATCTCTCGTACACTAAGGCCTGTTTTCTATTATGCCAAGGTTGAAAACTTGGAGCCAGATTTGGTTTGCAGTCAGATGTTTTGATTTGGCTCATAGAGCTAAAGGACATGCCTCTGTAGATGTAATATGTACTCTTCTAGTTTACCACAATCCCCATCTAGCCTACCTTACTAATTTATATAACTTGCCTGGCTCTTACAGGCCACTTGAGTTTGAAATCTGTATTATTCATCTTTAGTCACCATTGACAGACTCTCATTCACAAGACTTACACACCTGGTACATTCTTCCTTTCCGCTCCAAATCCCTCCTATCACAGTGGGTTATTCTAATGTTCATATCTACCGCCCATCCAAAATCCTTGCCAATCTTCATACCAATGGTTTGTACCCTCACTCCAGGCCAAACATACCCATGCCTATATTTAGAATGTTGTCTTTAATGAAAAACTGCCTTACCTCTGAAAGTTTCAAAGCCAATATCCTACTTTCTTATTATAGCCTCCTATCTGTCAAGGTTTTTCATTCTCTTTCTGTGACCTCAAGAAATCCGCCAGGCCCATTAACTCCTATCTCCCAACCTATGAAGGCTCTTCTGGCCTTAGTTTCTTCCCTAATCAGCCACATGCATTAAAAACCAAGGTAATATATAACAATATGCCAAAGTAAGCTACACGATCATTGTGGTATAGCTTCTTAAGTCAGTAATTTTACTTGAAGATTGGAGGAGAGATGTAAAGTAATTTGGTAAGAAATTTAAAATATGTTAAAGTACAAGCAAATAAGCCTAATGTAAAATTTGCATAAATTTTTAAGATAAAACACAAACTGCCAAAGAAATTTCAAACTTTTATGAGCTGCTTTGAGATATTCCCCAAGACTGGAGACTATATAGTCATAATCCTGTCATAAAGGGTCCTCTGGTAACAAAATATGAGATGCCTAAACTTCAACAATTTTTTTTTTTTTACTAATACCTTCAATTCCCGATCTTTCCAACACACCCACAAAACAAAATTCCAATCCTTAATCAATTTTATAATCTGCCTTCTCAGTTTCCTAACTTGGTTTGATGAGCACTGACAAAGAAAATCACACAACTGTGCCAAGTGATGCTATCATAAAAATTAATGGTCTCCAACTTAAGCTGGACCCTCAAAAGCTGCTCAATAGACTTCTGAAATATCACTAATCAGCTTCTTTTCCAATCTCCTCCAATAGATAATTCAAACCCTTATCTACATTTCTATTCAAATTCCTTCTCCCACTTTACAGGGAAAATAAGAGGCTACTAGGCAGACACTTTCTCAATATTTCTAGGTAGGGCCGGGCGCGGTGGCTCACGCCTATAATCCTAGCACTCTGGGAAGCCGAGGCGGGAGGATCGCTTGAGCTCAGGAGTTCCGAGACCAGCCTGAACAAGAGCGAGACTCTGTCTCTACTAAAAATAGAAAGAAATTATCTGGACAACTAAAAATATATAGAAAAATGTAGCCGGGTATGGTGGCGCATACATGTAGTCCCAGCTACTCGGGAGGCTGAGGCAGAAGGATTACTTCAGCCCAGGAGTTTGAGGTTGCTGTGAGCTAGGCTGACACCACACACTCTAGCCCAGGCAACAGAGTGAGACTCTGTCTCAAAAAAAAAAAAAAAATCTCTAGGTACACACTTTCTCACTAGCTATCTCTCCACTCCTATAGGGACCTCATATCCTTAATTTTCTTCTGTCACCTATATAAAGGTTCCCTCTGTCCAAGCACCTTCATCCCCTCAACATATTGACTACCATCTTCCTTCTTACCTCCACAGGCAAATTCTACTATTTTTTTACTTTCCATTCATTCATATACCCTGCAATTTGGCTTTTGATTCTACCACTTCACTAAAATAGTTCTTCTATTGTGGAGAAAACTCCACAACGGAGTTTTCACAGAACAGAAATAAGACAGTCCCAAGACAACGGAGTGTAAAATTATAGCAGAGAAGTTAATACTCTTCACCCTCATCTTCTCCCTCAGCACTATCTGCTCCAACCTCCTCATAATCCTTCTCAAGGGCAGCCATGTCCTCACGGGCCTCAGAAAACTCTCCTTCCTCCATCCCCTCACCCACATACCAGTGAACAAAGGCATGCTTGGCATACATCAGGTCAAATTTGTGGTCCAGGCGAGCCCAGGCCTCAGCAACGGCTGTGGTGTTGCTCAGCATGCACACAGCTCTCTGTACCTTGGCCAGGTCGCCACCAGGCACCACAGTGGGAGGCTGGTGATTGATGCCAACCTTGAAGCCAGTGGGACACCAATCCACAAACTGGATGGTACGCTTGGTCTTGATGGTGGCAATGGCAGCATTGACATCTTTGGGAACCACATCACCACAGTACAACAGGCAGCAAGCCATGTATTTACCATGGCAAGGGTCACATTTCACCATCTGGTTGGCTGGCTCAAAGCAAGCATTGGTGATCTCTGCTACAGTAAGCTGTTCATGGTAGGCTTTCTCAGCAGAGATCACAGGGGCGTATGTGGCCAGAGGGAAGTGGATGCGGGGATAGGGCACCAGGTTGGTCTGGAATTCTGTCACATCAACATTCAGGGCTCCATCAAATCTGAGGGAAGCGGTGATGGAGGACACAATCTGGCTAATAAGGCGGTTCAGGTTAGTGTAGGTTGGGCGCTCAATATCGAGGTTTCTACGACAGATGTCATAGATGGCCTCATTGTCTACCATGAAGGCACAATCAGAGTGCTCCAGGGTGGTGTGGGTGGTGAGGATGGAGTTGTAGGGCTCAACTACAGCTGTGGAAACCTGGGGGGCTGGGTAAATGGAGAATTCCAGCTTGAACTTCTTGCCGTAATTGACAGAGAGGTGCTCCATCAGCAGAGAGGTGAACCCAGAACCAGTTCCCCCTCTTTGGTCTTCTCCATTGCACCTGACTTGGCCATTTTCCCTCTTTGAAATTCTTTTTTTTTTTTTTTTTGAGACAGTGTCTCGCTTTGTTGCCCAGGCTGGAGTGAGTGCCATGGCATCAGCCTAGCTCACAGCAACCTCAAACTCCTGGGCTTAAGCGATCCTCCTGCTTCAGCCTCCCGAGTAGCTGGGACTACAGGCATGCACCACCATCCCCAGCTAATATTTTCTATATATTTTTAGTTGTCAAGCTGATTTCTTTCTATTTTTAGTAGAAACGGGGTCTCGCTTTTGCTCAGGCTGGTCTCAAACTCCTGACCTTGAGCGATCCTCCTGCCTTGGCCTCCCAGAGTGCTAGGATTACAGGCGTGTGCCACCACGCCTGGCCTGAAATTCTTTTCTCTTGGTTTCCAGTACATTACTCTTTCCTGATTTTCCTTCTTTCATTCTGGCCACTCCTCAGTATTCACCTGATATCTTAAATGTTGGAATTCGTAAGGTCTATTCTCATCCTACATCCCTTCTTAAACAGCGATTCTCAAGTTTTTGGGTCACACACTTTTTTTTAATTCAGGGTATTATGAGGGTACAAACATTTTGGTTACATGTAATACATTTGCCTTGCCCAACTTTGATAATAACAGCTATGATCTTTCTACCCCGAAAAATATACAACCATATTTTACATACATCAGAGGGTTCAAGGAATGTACCCTATTCCCTATTTGAGCTTATCTACTTATATTTTTATATACCGATGATTTGAAGAGAAATCTGTATTTACAGATTCTCTTCTCAGCTTTGGACCTGTATACAGCTAACTACCTACTCAAAGTCTTGGGGTTGTCTTACTTGAATACGACATATCCCAAGTTGAACTCTACCATCTTTTCTCTAAAACTCCTCCTCCTATATTTCCTGTATTAGTCAATGGCACCACTAGTTGCCCAAGTCAGAATTTTGGATATCATTTGACTTATCCATCCTTCTAAAAATGGAAATGTCTTTCTTTTGTTAATTACAAGTATTATGTGCTCACTTAAGAAAATTAAAATACTGGCCCAGGCGTGGTGGCTCCCGCCTGTAATCCTAGCACTCTGCGAGGCCGAGGCGGGTAGATCATTTGAGCTCAGGAGTTCAAGACCAGCCTGAGCAAGAGTGAGACCTTGTCTCTACTAAAAATAGAAAGAAATTATCTGGACAACTAAAATATATACAAAAAAAAAAAAAAATTAGCAGGGCATGGTGACGCATGTCTGTAGTCCCAAGCTACTCGGGAGGCGGAGGCAGAAGGATCACTTGAGCCAGGAGTTTCAGGGTGCTGTGAGCTAGGCTGATGCCACAGTACTCTAGCCTGGGCAATAGAATGAGACTCTGTCTCAAATAAAATAAAATAAAATAAAATATAAAACAATGGAACTCAAACAAACAAAACAAAACAAAACAAAACAAAAACTTCATCTCTTACTACCAAACCTAGTTCTCAGTCTGCATTCTAGCCAAACTTAACTATTTGCACTTCCCCATCTAAGGCACTTTCATCTATTTTTGCTTTTGTGCTGCTGCCTGAAACTTCTTCTCTACCTTTTTCTACTTGACTATCTGCTTGGCACAGGTGTTCAGTAATTGCTATTATAAACATCATCCTTCAAAATTCAGCCCAAAAGTCACTTCCTCTAGAAAAGTTCTCTGCCTCTTACACCAGTAAAAAACTTGAAAAACACACAAAAGATGAAAATGAAGACAAGCCTAACCCCATATCTCATAGATAACCCCTATTATCACTGTAGTGCATTTTCTTCCAGCTGTTTTTTCTATGTATATACATCTTTTCCAAAAACGTTACTGAGATGAAATGAACAGTTTTGCGTTCTGCTTTTCTCACTTAACATTGTGAGCGTTTTTTGATAATTAGTTTTCCCAAAGAGTTTTTATCTTTACCTAATAATCTACCATATAGGTGACACTATAACTAACCATTCCCTTTACATTAACCATTCAGGTTTATTTCTCGTTAATATAAATAACATCATGAACACCTTTGTCTACATCTTTGATTAGGACAGATTATAATCTTACCATGTGCTAAACACTTAACATGCATTATTTTATTTCATCCTCACAATAACGCTCTGAGGGGAAATACTATTATTATTCCCATGTTACAGACGGGAAAGCAGAGGCTAAGTTACTTTCCCAAAGTCATAATGCTATTATTAAGTGGTGGGGCCAATACTCAAATCCAAATCCACTTAACTATAAAATAGTCACTTAACTATTTTTAAGTCTCTCAATGTTGCCAAGTAGCTTTTCAGAAATGTCTCACAATTTTCTATTATCAACGGCAATATGTGAGAGTACCTGCCTCACTAGCATTGAGTACTTCCATTAAAAAAAAAGAACGTGGGTGGGTATGGTGGCTCATGCCTATAATCCCAGCACTTTGGGAGGCTGAGGCAAGAGGATCGTTTGAGGCCAGGAGTTTAAGACCAACCTGGGCAACATGGTGAGACCCCATCTCTACAAAATAAATAAATCAAAAAAAATTAGCTGAGTGTAGTGGCACACGCCTATAGTCCTAGCTACTCAAAAGGCTGAGGTGAGGGGATCACCTGAGCCCAGGAGTTCGAGGCTCCAGTGAGCTATGATCATACCACTGCACTCCAGCCTAGGAGGACAGAGCAAGACCCTGCCTCAAAAGTAAAATAAAATAAAATAAAAGAAGAAAAAACTGAGCTTAAGGTTAAAAAAAAGGCATTTCTTTCAGTTTGCATTTCTTTGATTACTGGTGCAATCACATATTTATTCATGTTTGTTAACTATTTAATTTTTGTCTTCTGTGATTTGTCCATCTGCCCTCTGCTTGTTTTTCTATCATCGCCTTCTGGGTTTTTCTTATTGCTTCACATAAGCTCCTCCTAAGTCTGCCCTATGTCTTAAGTCAGCCATCATCAAGACAAGCAGCCTTCTTGTAACACTCTTGCTTGCTTATCACTTACTATATATAGTCTTTTTTAGATGTCTGTGAGCCCACATCCATTACCAGAATTATGGATGATTAACTTTAGGTGTTTTCAGGAAACAATAATAGAAAGATAATTGACCTAACAAGGGGCATTTCCACTCTGTAATTTCCAATGAGTATAAAAAGAATACAAGGGAGTAATAAGAGAACAACCGGACCCAAAAGGAACAAAGAAGGCAGTTCATCTCCTTAATGATATATATTCTAGTCATGTACAGTTCCCTAAACTTGCCCTGTTCTTTCATTCCTCCATGATATTGAACATTCCGTTCTCTGCCCAGAATGCCCATTTCCTCATCTGTCTTTCTGGTTGTCCCCTCCTTCACCTGCTCTCTCTGATTCTTTATCCCTTCTATCTGACAAATTTATAGCCATACTACTTGGGCTGCTAAATATTACAAGAAAAAAGTCATACAATCATGCGGATTCTTAGTTAAGACCTCAGTATGCTAGGTAATTCTCTCAAATTCCCTTAGCTCCCTCTTCTATTTGCGTAAGGAGTTATATGGAATCATTGTTTCTCTGCTCCATTCATTCAATGTTTTCCCACTTAGGATAAAGTAAAACCTCTCAAGTATGGTACACAAGGCTCTCTCTGATTGTCTCCTGTCTACTTCTCTAAACACAGAACTGGTTAGTCATTCACTAACATGTACACTGAACTGCAATCCCAACATCTTTTTTTTTTTTTTTTAATTGTTGTTGTTATACAGACGGGGTCTCACCGTGTGTGCCCAGGCAGGTCTTGAACTCCTGGGTTCAAGCGATCCTCCCGTCTCAGCCTTCTGTGTACCTGGGACTACAGGCACACACCACCAGGTCCAGCCCCAATGTCTTATTTCTTAAACCTATCATGCAATTTCAGGCCTCTGTGCCTTTATATATTGTTTTTCTCTTTATCTATAAGACTTTCTCCTCCACGTTCTTTGCCTAGCAAACGTCACTGATCCTTCAGAACTCAGCTTAAGAAAATCCTCTTCTAGAAAGATTCCTTTAATACCACTCTGATTTAGATACCCTGTTCTGGCCGGGCGCGGTGGCTCACGCCTGTAATCCTAGCACTCTGGGAGGCCGAGGTGGGCGGATCGTTTGAGATCAGGAGTTCGAGACCAGCCTGAGCAAGAGCGAGACCCCATCTCTACTAAAAATAGAAAGAAATTATATGGACAGCTAAAATATATATATATATAGAAAAAATTAGCCGGGCGTTGTGGTGCATGCCTGTAGTCCCAGCTACTCCGGAGGCTGAGACAGGAGGATCGCTTGAGCTCAGGAGTTTGAGGTTGCTGTGAGCTAGGCTGACGCCACGGCACTCACTCTAGCCTGGGCAATAGAGTGAGACTCTGTCTCAAAAAAAAAAAAAAAAAAAAAAATTAGATACCCTGTTCTGTGGCACTCTGTGCATGCTTCTAGCACAATATTTAGGTACTGCATTTCTTGGTGAAAGGAATTAAAAAAAAAAAAAAGAAAAGAAATAAGTACTGCAATTTTTCTTTTCTGTTTCTCCAACTAAACTGTAACCAGTTTGGGGGCAGGGATCATATTTAATTGTATTTTATATTTGTAGCATCTATAAGTGCCAGTACATACAAGGTATTCAATCAATGTTTGCTTAACAAATGAATCATTCAAAACTGAGCTGTATTAGCTTGTTTATGAAGCTTTCCCTAACCCTCAGGTTAAGATACTCCTTTGGTATACTTCATACATCCTTCTATTATAGCCCTTGTCAAGCTGCATTTTAACTCTCTCCATCAACTGGATTGTGAATTATTTGAGGATAGTGACTGTCTTTCCTATCAGTAGATTAAGTAGCTAGGACAGAGCCTGGTATATATTATTCAATCAATTCATATACTGAGCAAAATTCGATGCACCAAGGAAACTCACAAAGGTCTACAGCCACACACTTCCCTAAGCTCCACCTAAGGGTTTGGGGCACAGTTGAGTTTTCACATCTCATGGAAAAGCAGTGATGGCTCAAAGCCCAAAGTAATATTCATTTGATTTTTATTCTCACCCAATTTTTCTATGCTTTCCAAGATTTCAAAAGTAAGCATGTTATTTTTTCATCATTAATAGTTAATAACAAACTTTACACACTATAGTATGTGCCTGCTTTTAAAAAAAAAGCAGACTAAGTCACTTGACAATTTCTGCCACCACTGCTCAAAGCTGCATTATGCACTTAAATTTTAATAATGCTAACTAATGTTGGATGGATAGATTGATGGACAGAGAGAAAAAAGAGAAATACCCACCATTGTACTTAACACTGTTGGCCAGAATAAGGTTTACATCATCTAGAAAGCTCTCTCGACTCTGGTACTTGTGCTTAGAGATGTTCTGTAATGAAAAGAATCAGGCACTCAGATACACATACAAAGTCACTTCTTGAATACAAAAAGGCATTTTTAGATCAAATATTCACCTTACGTATAGTCTCTAAATCCATTGGATTGATAATCACTTTGTAATAATCTGGAACAAACTTCTTATTAACTGGGTGATGAAATGGCCAAGACTAGTAAAAAGAAAGCATGGGAAATTAAATGGAAACCATTCTTTATACCAGAGATTCTCAACCTTCGTTGTGTCACAGATATTCCTGACTAAAGCTATGGACCGTTTTTCCAGAAAAACACATAATCATATAAAACTCTGTATATGATTTAAGGAATTCATAGATTCCTTTAAGGGTTTCTGTGCCCTGACAGGGTAAGAACCCCTGCTTTACACTGACACTTAAAATTCCTTATTCCCTAGTCCCATCCAGAAGTTTTATAGCATTACACATGTAGAAAATATGCCCACAGTGCAAAAGGAAACTCAGTTAATTCCTGGGAAGGATCATTACAACAACAAAATTAAACAAAAGATAACAAATACTTGGTAATTAACAAAGTGTCATTTGCCTAGAAGCACCTCTGAATCAAGAGCCTCCCATTAATTGGTATCCTTTCTCTCCAGAGCTATTCAGGAGCATTCAAATACTGAATGCCAACAACAGAAAGCAAGAACCTCTCTATATGCAGACTCCTGGCCTCTTTGATGACAATGATAATACGCTCATACAGCAAAAAGGTCAATATTTAAAATTACATACCAGTCTCAATGAACATACACTACTACTCAGGCTCTCCAACATACATACACATGCACACCCTATACTTTCTTTCTTTCCTCTGTACTATCCTCACAATATTTAGCACAGAGACCACTTACATCTGGAACTGCCATCATTTTCTGGGTGACGATGTTGTCCAGAATGAAAGAAAATGCCACTTGGTCATCATCATCAAGCAAGGGGTTGATAGCTTTCTCTAAGCGAGCCAATTTGTCTTCTTTCTGAAATAAAACAAACCAAAGCCAAGACAGAGGTTTCCCTGAGGTATGATCACTACAGAAAAGTTAAGATATAATTTAAGGTTCAGCTAGCTATTACCCTTGCCCCAAAAAGTTTAACTCTGAATTGTCTACTATACAGTTCAAGGCAAAAAGTCCAGATAAATAATATTCCAATAAAAGGGACAAAAATGACATGCCAACAATTTCCTTGGGTATTCTACATTCTATTCCTTTTTTTTTTTTTAAAGAGACTTGATCTCCCTCTGTTGCCTAGGCTGTAGCACAATGGCGTGATCACAGCTTAATGCAACCCCAAACTCCTGGGCTCAAGCAATTTTCCCACGTCAGCCTCCCAAGTAGCTGGGACTACAGGCATGCACCACCATACCCCACTAATTTTTTCTTATTTTTCTGTAGAGAAGGGAGTTTGCATTCCTGATCTCAAGCGATCCTCTTTCCCTGAACTCCGAAAGTGCTAGGATTATAGGCATGAGCCACTCGCACCTGGGCCTCTACATACTATTCTTCTGGATCACCAAAAATATATATCCCTGGATATCAATAGCTTAGCTCCCACTAAAAAAAAAAAAATCTTTGGCAAGTTAGGCCTTAATATCATGCTGTTTCTGCTATAGAACTGTTGCTGAAAATACTGAACATTACTGTTGATTAGTGACTTTTGTATAAGGGGACCTAACCCAATAAATTCATTTCAGACTCTATACTAGGAAAAAGTTTATGTTCCCATTGTTCCACATTCTCATCAACACTTAGTACTGTCTTTTTAATATTAGCCTTTATGGTGGGTATGTAGTGGTATCCAATAGTGATTTAAATTTGCATCTCCCTAATGATTGCTCAAGTTGAGAATCTTTTCATGCTTATTGGCCATTTAGTTATTCTCTTTTGTGAAATGTCTACTTCAGTATTAACCTCATTATAATTGTACTTTTGTAAGCTTATAAGGTGCCACAATTGTTTTTGGTAAGAAGATGGAATATAGATTATCATTTAAAAATTAAAATTCCTCCCTGCCAAAACATTGGCTAATCTCTTAGCTACTGCTGACTTCCTGAGAAGTCACTTTCCTTTGCCCTTTCTAAAGATTTATGTAGGCTCTGGATCTTAATTCTAACTTCATGATGCCCAGAGCAAGTATTTTCTTCTAAGGACTTAGTTTTTCCATCTACAAAAGGGATTGGCCTATATGAGTTCTAAAGTCCCTTCTAGCCTTTACATACTTAAAATCTGCTACTTCCACATATACTCTTTCTTCTGTTAAATTCCCTACTTCCAAAACCTTGCTATCCCCCAACTTCAAATTCCACTGCTTTTCTCTCATTCTAAATGTCTTACCTCTTTGAGTTTTTCATCACAGAGATCCAGCATGGATTGAGAGATCTGGGTCAATGAGTGCTTTGGCCCTATAGAGGAAAAGTAAGACATGGGACCATTAAAAATGGGAGTGAAGATCTATCAAGGCTTCCCTATACTTTTAATACATTTACTTAAGAACCTAATATTATGCCACACACCAGGCCTAATTGCTGGGTTAGATACATACGCTAGACTTGAGGCTGGGTGCAGTGGCTCATGCCTGTAATCCTAACACTTTGGGAGGCTGAGGCAGGAGGACTGCTTAAGGCCAGGAGTTCAAGACACGCTAGACTTATCTCCATTTTTCAGTGCCAAACATATAGCAGGTACATAATATGAATAAATGAACTAATTTTAACTCTTTTTTTTTTGAGACAGGGTCTTGTTGTCAGCTAGGTTAGAGTACAGTGGTGTGATTATAGCCTCACTGCAACCTCAAACTCCTGGGCTCAAGTGATCCGCCCACCTCAGCCTCCCGAGTAGCTGGGACTATAGGCATGCCGCCACACCTGGCTGATTTTTTTTTGGTACCACACCTGGCCTTAACTCTTTTCTTCATTTGTGTGTATCCATGCATGATAATAGTACTGCTCCCTTTAATACCTTGAAAATGATACTATGGATGGGGAATAAGAATTTGAGGATGGATGAAAAGATTCAATGGATAATTTATAATTTTTCCATACAAGGCATACACAATTTGTAATTGTGGATCCAGCAATTAGGATGTTTCTGGTACTTCAACAGAAGGCAAGTGCAGGGTTGTGAGGTGTGAACGGGAACTGAGAAAGCAGAAGAGTGGCCGGGTGCAGTGGCTCATGCCTGTAATCCTAGCACTCTGGGAGGCCAAGGCAGGAGGACTATTTCAGGTCAGGAGTTTGAGACCAGCCTGAGCAAGAGTGAGATCCCATCTCTATAAAAAATAGACAAATTAGCTGGACATGGTGAGGCACGTCTGTAATTCCAGCTACTTGGGAGGCTGAGAGATGATGATTGCTTGAGCCTAGGAATTTGAGGTTGCAGTGAGCTATGATGACGCCACTGTACTCTAGCTAGGGTGAGAGAGAGACCTTATCTCAAACAAACAAACAAACAAAAAAAGCAGAGAAGAGTATATGGAGCATGGTGGTTAAGAGCACAGGTTCTAGAGTTAGACATACCCAGATCAGCATCTCTACTCTGCAACACTACAGGCCTGTATGTTCACCCAGAAAATGAGGATTATAATAGTACCCATTTCAAAGATTTCTTACAGTGAAAGATAAGAAAATTATACAAGTAAAGCACTTGGCATCACTAGGTGTTACTACTACTGTTATTATCAGCATTTGAGAATGAGGAAGACAGAATAGTCAACTAGAGGGAGAATGCAAAGCAGTGATAAAGTTATGATTTTTAAAATTCCAATTTTTTTTACTAACATCTCCACTTCAATGACCCATAGGCATCTCAAGTTCTGTATCTTCAAAATTAACTCATACCTTTCTTCCCATCCCCTTCCAATCTGATTTTTGTTTAATTATCCTTGTAACCCGAATGACAGTTGGGCCTAACAAATTTATTTTTCCCTTGTATATATGTAGCATTCTGCTAGGCCCTGGGAATATAAACATAAATAAGACACAGTTTCTCTAGAATGTCACAAAGTGGCATTCTCCCACCGGAGAGTCAGATATGTAATTACGGTGTAACAGTAAGAGCTATAAAAGTTGACTTAATTGTGTGTGTGTGGGGGGGGGGTGGCACAGAGGATAGAAAAACGGATATTTTAGGCAATTTGGATAAATCTTTATGAGGAGATGGTATGAGTTGGTCTGGAAATACACATGGAAATTTACCACTGAACGGAAGAAAGGACATTCCAGAGAGAGAGCAAAGACATGAAAAAATGGCATGGGATATTTAGTGAAATATAATGGTGAATGTGGCAGGAGGTGATAGTGGG
Source organism: Eulemur rufifrons (assembly GCF_041146395.1). Lineage (NCBI taxonomy): Eukaryota > Metazoa > Chordata > Mammalia > Primates > Lemuridae > Eulemur > Eulemur rufifrons. The sequence goes on from NC_091012.1 coordinate 91,030,487, forward strand.
TATGGGAGCCAGTCATTGAAAATGGAGGAAGCCATGAGAAATTAAATAACTTGTTTAGGGTAGCTCAATCAGTAGGTGACAGAGCCATGATTCACACTTTATCTGTCTGTACTCTGAATTCCTCTACTTATATATGAATCTGTGCTCAAGGATGCAACTAGAAACCAGAAAATCTTTTTCTTTATATGCAGAAATTATATTGTTTCCTCCCTTTTAAACAGATTTCTTCCACCTTGACTTTCTAGCTTTTAAGCAAAGTAGACATATTAACAGCCTCTCTAACAAATTTGTAGACCAAATCAAAGATTAACTACAGCAAATATGGTCACAAGCACATACTCTGCATAGGTTCTAGCCACACTGAATGCCTTTCTCTTCTATTAACCTAGGCCCACTTCTTCCTCCCACTACTCCACATGTAACTGTTTCATTTTAACAGATAGACTCCAAATTGTCCAGAGGATATAAGAATAAAATAGTGGGAATAAAAAGTAGCAGTATTTATTCAATGACTGAAAATGTACATTACCTGATTTCCACACCCCCAAATACAATAATAAACTGTAGTCTTTTCAGCTAGTCTAGTCTGAATTTAGGACTAGTAAGGGATAAATCAGGAACTAAAAGGTGACCTTTATAGTCAAGAACAGGTGATTCTTACCATTGTAGGTTGCACTATTTTTCACAATTAGCTCCAAGTGCTCTCTGAACTCTTCCCGAGATGGGTAGAGGCGTTTACGCACATTTTCACGGAGTGTTTGTAGGTCCATTGGTCGAGTAATGATTTTGTAGTAGTCCTTTACAACCTTTGCATTGACTGGAGTGTGGAAAGGGTATGTCTGTGCAAACAAGAGCCAGTGCGATCCATGAGCAAAGACACTTGCCAGAGCCAGTTCCTGAAGACTCTCACATCTTACCTGTCTACCTGGCCATCAACTCTCAAAGGAATCTTTCTAGATGGAGGTCTGTTTCCTGTACTAAACTGTTTAAAAAAAAAAAAAACCCAAAATACTACATCCCAAAGAATTAGGAATTCCAGGTACCTAGGTCTATACACTACTACCCTATATCTGAAATCACAAACAGAATAAAGAGCCTTGCCATCCCTACAGTAGATATCCAATGCAATGAACTCACATTTGGAAGATCTCTCATGTCATTGATGATAGACTCCAAGATGGATGACAGTGTCACCATAGGGTCTGTCCGGCGCCGGTGGATGGACTTATGAGGTCTCTATGGAAAAACAAGAAATCAGAATGCTTCTTTAGACCAAAAAGCCCCACATTCTCTAACCAGGCAAATATATTTTAGAAATCTTTTAATGAATAGTACACATAATCTTAGGGCAAGGCCAATGGGAGAATCTAAGGCTGTCAAAGCCATGGCATAGAAGGCTGGGGGAAATCAATGAGAACTCATTTGATCAGAAGGAAGCAATATAGATACTCACATTTAAATAGTCACAATGAACAGTGGTTCCAACTCGCCGTTTCTTCTTGGGAGGAAGTTGCTGTTTAGGGAACTTGAGGACCAGAGATTTTCTTCGAACCTCATCTGCACTGTAATCAATAACACTTTAATAAGATACAGCCCCTATTTCTAGTTCCCAGAAAAAAAAAATGCAACTACGATGAAAAAGTCCAAAGTACCTGAGCATGAGCCTGGGGAGGAAAAAGCCAAACCAAAGGCCAGACATCCACCTTCTAAGGCTCAGATCAGGCAAGGCCTCATAGGATCTCTAAATTAATAAAGAACTAGGCAAGTCACAACTTCACCTCAGTTTCCTATTTGGAAGATAAGGGAACTAGCCTAAAGGAATTTTAAGAATCCTTCCAGTTTTAACATTCTGTTTTAGGGTTAAAGGGCTAGGAAACCTAACTCATTCAGAATGGAAACAAGAAATTAAAAACTGATTTAGAAAAAAAAAACTAGTTTGGGTTTTCCCTTAATCTTTAAGCCCATCCACCTTCTTCCCTTCCATTGTAAGGGATCAAGATACCACATTTGCCTTTTCTAATGTGCTTCAAAACACAATAACCAGCCGGGTGCGGTAGCTCACGCCTGTAATCCTAGTACTCTGGGAGGCCAACACGGGCGGATCGTTGGAGCTCAGGAGTTTGAGACCAGCCTGAGCAAGAGCGAGACCCTGTCTCTACTAAAAATAGAAAGAAATGATCTGGACAGCTAAAATACATATAGAAAAATTAGCCAGGCATGGTGGCGCATGCCTGTAGTCCCAGCTACTTGGGAGGCTGAGGCAGAAGGATCGCTTAAGCCCAAGAGTGTGAGGTTGCTGTGAGCTAGGCTGATGCCATGGCATTCTAGCCCCGGCAACAGAGTGAGACTCTGTCTCAAAAAAAAAAAAAAAAAAATAGACAAATCCAGAATGTGGGATATTTTATGAGATAATTGGCTTGAACTCTTCAAAAAATTCAATGTCATGAAAAACAAAAGGCAGGGAGGATCATTCTAGATTAAGAGAGACTCAAAATATATTTAATGTTTGAACTAGGATTAGATCCAGAATTGAGAAGGGGAGGAATAAAGGATATTGAGACAATGGGAAATTTGAATGAGGTCTGAGTATTACACATTACTGTTAACTAACGTTAACTTTCTTAGGTGTGATAATAATATCATGTTGTTATATTCTTATTCTTAAGAGATGTGTGCTAAAGAATTTAGGAGTGAAATGTCGTAACACCTGTAACTGACTTACTTCCAAACGGTTCAGTGAAAAAAAAAATAGGTATACAAAGATGAAGAAAATGTGGCAAAATGTTAACAATTGGTGAATTTAGAGAAACAGTATATTGTATTCTTTCAACCTTTCTGTATGTTTGCAATTTTCAAACTAAAAAGTTAGGGAAAAAATTTTCAAAACTTCTCCATTTTATTATCTATTAAATTCTTTGAGGGCAAAAGATAGGTATATGCATAGTTTATATGTCTCCTCAATCTTTTTAGATGGTCTATTATCAGAACACTCTGAGATTAGGGACCTTGCAAATATTACGAGTGCCTGGAAATAGAACAGGAAAAGAGAATTAACATCTACTGAGCATCTATTAAATGTCAGGTACTGTACTATATTCTTTGTAGTCTCTCTCATTTTATCTTTAACTACCCTGGTAAGGGTGATCTTATTTTGTAACTAAGGAAAGTAAGACTCAAAAAAATTAGGTAGCATGCCCAAGAGCAAGTGGTAGAACCTAATGAGTGGTGAAATTTTCATCATTGGTAACAATTACTGAGGAAAATTAATCAAAATCCCTATACCCTCAGTTCCAATTCAGAGAACATATCACATCCACCCCTGCCACCCACCAACATCACCAAACTCCAATAGATCTGTCTCATAGTACTTCCTGCCTGCTATCCCTTACCTCTCAATTAGCTGTTTCCCCAAGACAATCTTGGTCCCTTCAACCTTGATAAGTTCTTCATTATCATTATGAATGACTGTCTTTTCCAACTCCTCCTCCTGCTCCTCTGTCATGGCAACAGGGTTGGAAGGTGGAGCATTTGTTTGATAATAGAGGGGGCAAAATTTGTTTGTCCTCATGTGTCCAATGGCACCACATGCGCCACATTTCAGCTGCAAAGGAAAAGTATCAAAGCGTCAGAGGTAAGCAGGTAAGAAGTACAGTCGTCCCTCAGTGTTCGCAGGGGACTGGTTTCAGGACTTCCTGAGTATACCAAAATCCAAGCATACTCAAGTCCTGCAGTTGGCCCTGTGGAACCTGAGCATATAAAAGGTAAGCCCTCCATATATATGGATTCCACATCCCATGATCCGTGCCTGGAAGTCAACCTATACAGTTCAAACCCATGTTGTTCAAGGGTCAACTGTATATATATGGCAGGGGAGAAACAAGAGCAGCTTCAGAACTTTTGCTCTAATAGAATTGTTATGCACCTATCAACCAGAACCCACTAGACAAAAGGGCATGTAGGGAAATGACGTGTGAAAAATAAAATGAAATCCAGGGACTCAATATTGCTTTAAAAATCAAGGAAGGAAGAAAAAAAGAGGATACCACTCCCAATTTAAGCTGTGAACTATAAAAATATTAAATATGCAAGAGAAACGTTGCTAGAAGCCCAAGCCCACATGCAGTAGCACAATCAGCCAGATGGGTGTATTCCCAGCCTCTAGTAAAAACAAGGAAAAGGCTCAATGATACCAAGTCTCCACCTCACTTTTGCAACTAAGTGGCATCGGTATCCCAGACCTCAATTTCATCTGTAAAAGGGGGCCAATACTGTGTCTAATATCACGTACAAGAACAGAACATTAAAATTATGACCTCAGTACATGTTAATAACAGTGCTTTACTTTTTTTCAGTATTTTACAGTCTATACAGTGCTTCCTATGCATTATATCATTTAATACAACACTGTAAGACAGGTGTCACTTTATAGAAAACAGGTACATTCGTGTCCCTGTGCCTATATACACACACATACACACAGAGACACGAACGTATGTGTAAAAAAATCCACCAAACCTATCTTGACTTCTAGGAAATATTTCAAGAGAAGAATAAATGACACCCAATGAGAACAATGGCACCAGACTGGGTGTTGTGCTGCCAGTACCATTCATACTAGTACTACTAACACCGAAGTAGCCACATTAATTCACAAACTAGCTTTCCACAATGCTGCCCTCATTCCCAGTAACAGAGGACACCAAAAGCTAAGGAAAAAGGTATGCTTTCTTCCTTTGCTTCACTGGTTGTGATCAGATCACATTATATTTACTTTTAAGTCAGGACGCTCCTTCATTTTTTTGGGCTTCTTCTCAGGAGGACCCTTAAGCTTCTCCTTTTCCTGGTTCCGCTTAAGTCGCCTCAGTTGTTCTTGAATCCTCCGCCGCTCTTTTCGCATCTCTTCTCGATGCTGTTCATCAAAAAGGGCAAATTTTCGACTAAACAACAGGGGGGAGGGAAATCACAGGACCATAAGCAAACCTAAACCAAGAAGATTGTCTTTATAGCTAACATATCAGAATTAAAGTAATCCATCCAGGCTGAAATAAAAGGGGCTACCACCTGCCATTCTCATCTCCCTCACCAGTTAGCCCTCCATCTACAGAGAGGCACCTCTTTCACAATAAGTCCTGAGTAATCCCTAAGATTTTTGCAAATCAACCAATCAAAATGCAGAGAAGCCAGATGGAACTAGGTATGTCTTTATTATGCAGCAAATACAAAATTTTCTCTGTGATTTGGCTCTGTTCAAACCCAAAGATCTAAAGGCAAGATAGTTTCCAATTACAGTAAAGTTTTAGGGACGACTGAAGAATCCTATCACTAAAACTCAAAGCACCAACTCTCCATTCCCCACCATTATTACTATTCTCCCTATCACGTCTGAAAGCAGTGAATCAAACTTACATGAATTCCTCATCTTTTGTGGTCCGTATACGCACATAGGCATCAATGACAGCTGGTTTTCGGACCGTTTCACAGCGAACGTACTCTTTCCCCTCTTCATCTCGAAATGTGCGATAAATCTTTAGACAGCGGCCAGTGGCAGAAGAGTTAAGGCTAGTCACAGAAGCTGTATCATCATCTCTGTGATTGTTTCCTGATGCTGCTGAGCCTGCTGCTGCAAGGTAGAAAAATATTTCCAAACATTCCCCCTACCACTTAAATAGTCATTTTCTTGGGGTTGAGTGGAGACACTGAAGCTCAACATGCTACAAATCTATGTTTCTACAGAAAGCATCAGTCACCACCAGCCCCAAGAGTACATTGATTTATCCTTTTCTGACTTCATTTTACTACTGCCAATTTCTCCATTTTTACAAGTACAAAAAGTTCTGACAGAACCTCAAAGAACTACATGTTTGCTATAGGAGACAGAGGAGCAGTAGTGGTATTCTGATTTCTCTGAACAAGGGAAGAGAAAAGTCCAAGCAGAAAGTAGTTCATGATCACATTAAAGAAAAGCACCCAACCAAGCACTCAGGGGGGGAAAGTGACACCACAGAAACAAGTGCAGAGTCTTAAGGCCTAGCATATGCTTCTTAAACTTCAATATAAATAGGAATCACCTGAGTATTTTACTAAAATGTAGGTTCTAATTCAGTAGATCTGGAGTGAGGCCTGAGATTCTGCATTTCTAACAAATCCCCATGTGATGTAAATACTGTGGTCTAGGACCACACTAGTAAAGATCTAGAGGACCACACTGGTGGAAGGACTGTATCACATCTTTACAAAGTAGCCAGAAAAATAAAATTGCACAAAACTTTTGTAGAAAGGAGGAAACAAAGGGAAGACTACTGTGAGTGAGAATATTCACTTAAATCTTCATCTTCAGCCTTTATCCTCTCTTCTTAGTATCTACATCCAAGTTTTCAACTGCCTACTTGACATCTACACTCAGGAGTGTTCCAGGGAACTAAAACTCCTCACATTCCATATTCTCTTCCTAAACCTGCTTCTTTCTCTGAAATTTACTACTTTGATCAATGATACTAACATCTTTCTAGTAAGCCCAGAGTGAAATCTTAAGGTAGCCTGATTTTTTCCCTTTTGATCCTCAATGTCCATATCCCAACCCAATTCAGGTCTTTATCATCATCCTTGCCCGCAAATTCTGCAATTTTTGGCTAGTGATTTTGAACTCTTTTTAGGGTCTAAGACTCCTTTAATAATCTTCTCAGAAAAAGCACATTTCCATAGAATTTTACATGTTATTTCAGAGGGTTCAAGGACAACTCCCCAAACTCATCCACAGATTCTGTATTAAAAACTCTTACCCTCTGGGATGAGTGCCCAGAAAGCTCATTTGAAGTACAGCACTGATAGCCCTGGCTTGGCCAGGTGCCTGATACAGACAGAGGCAGTAGTAGATTGACAGCATCTCTTCAATTTGTCCCCCAAAGACAAACCTAGAGTCCAGTTTGCAGAAAGCTCTCTACCTCATCTACAGGCTTTTCTACACTCATTCCCTACTTCTTCTGCCTCCAGCTTTGCCTCAGTTATAGTCTTCAGTTATTTACGCTCCTTTTTCGATCCTTTTCTTTCTTTTCTGTGAAGCCACTACCCTTACCGAGTAGCATCCGCTGTAGTTCCTTCCGCTCCTGCTCTTCTCGTTCACGTGATAGCTGAGAGCTGGTTTTCTTATTCTGCAACATGTTCTCGATGTTCTTTCCCATTTCTTCAAAGTCACTATCTTCAGCTGAACTGCTGTCTGTGTCAGTTGATAAGACTTCAGTTGATGACAAAACCCTAAAGAGAGAAAAAACAATGTTAAATTAAGACCAGGAGATATACAAAAGGATGGAAAGAGCTAAGAAAATACGGTTACAGGAAAGAGTAGAAAATTGGAAAATCTACCTTAAAAAGGCACACTCAAAATCCACTAAGACATGGGGCCCTTAACAGAAAAGCTTTGCAAAGTTTTCCTAAATATTTAGCCAACAAGGCAAGTTTGAAAAATTACAGTAACTCTTCAAAACTCCTACAGAAAACTTGAGAAACAAATCAGCACACTGGTCATTTTCAATAGCACATTACCATCCTCTCACAACTAAACCTTCAGAAAAAACCCTATCTGTCACCTATTCCTATTGTTCTGGCTTTCAGGTCCAAGTAGGCCATAAGAGTTGCCATTTAAAACTTTTGCCAAGCTGCTTTGAAGGGAACAGGTACTCAAGTGGTACTATTACAACAAATACTACCCTGTCATCACAAATATCTGACCACCTAGTCACATTTTTAGATGATCTCCTCTTCATTAGAAAATAGTGTCTGGGACCCTTCCCTTTTCCAGCTTGGATTTTCTTTTTTTGTTTGTTTGTTGTTTTGATTTTTTTTACCCGGAGCCACGCCCAAGAAGCCTTGAGCAAGTGGACTCCCCAGCTTGGATTTTCTATAGCACTAAAACAACACACTTGTTCTGTAGGTCAAAGATGCGCTGACATTCCTCTTTATAACGTTCCTGATGTTCTGCCACAGAAAACCTTGATCCACGGGCAAATTTACTCATGGGCCCCTCTCCAGAGCGAGCCTGTTCTGTTGACATTGTGCGCACCACATCAATCACTTCCCAGCGGGACAACTTTTTAATCTACGAGACAAACAGACATACACATACATAAATACATACGTACAAATCATTCAAGGATTTCGAAGGACAAACCAATCCCACATAATTAGAGCTAGACCAAAAAAGAAAAACCATCCCAAAGCAGATTAAAAAGAAAGCTTTGGGAAATCTAACTCCTGAAAAAGTATCCAAGACCCAGCATACTACAAAGTTCTCCAGATTGTTCTTTAAACCTGCCTCCTCGCCTTTCCCTCTTTATACAAGGCCCCTAGGATCCTCTAAGTTTTTATCTTCCATACTCACCTCTTCCTCAGGCACACCAAATTTACGTAGAAGCTGCTTGGCATTTTTCAGGGAAAGGCGACGGAGGTCTGCATCTGTTCCTGTCACTGTCTTCTTCACTGGCTGAGGCTCTTTATCATCCTATCTCAAACAAAAACAGGTGAGAATCCTAAGAAACTGAACTCCTTATACTAAACATCTAAGTCATTCTGACAATTTAACCACTTTCCAGGTCCTCCACCTCCATTCATCTCCATTCAACCTCCACTCTTTCTCCCTTGACTTTCTTCTTCTAGAAATTCAGACATTCTTACCTTCTGCTGTGTTGGTTTGTTTGGAATCTTCACATAGGAGAATCCTTCACCACACCCTGTGGGATCTGCCACCCCGGTCACCTCTAGGAGACACTTGCCCTTCATGGCAGCAATGAAGGCCCTTGTGGTATTCCACGGAGCAGTGCGAACCTGAGATACAGAAAAAGATTCTCAGGCCTGTAGGAAACATTTGCTCTATGTCTAGCCATTACCTAGAAGGGTAAAATAATTACAATGAACTTTCTTAAACTGTTCACAAAGATCAGCAATTAAACATGGCTGCCTAGTACTCAGTTCTTTTCTTTTGTATGTATGATACTTAAGTCATGACAGTAAATAGAGGCCAAGAGTTCAATCAGGGTAAGCAGAAATATAAGGAACAGTACTATCCTTCAGCCCCATATCCCTTGGACTTCACTAAGCATTCTCAAGTAAAGTGTTTTCCCCTACCCTCACAATGCTCAAAATTAGACTGATGACTGCATTTGATTATCCAATTGCTCGAATAGCTTCTTTAGAATGATCTATACGTTCTCAAAATAGATTATATGCATGCTTTCAAAGCACTGGTCCCAAACGTAGCAGCACTAAATCAAAGTCCATTATTCTATCTCTGTCACAGGTTTGGTCAAAAAGGTCTGTCCTCTCCTGGGACCTTGAATAGTGTTTACCAATCCCACAAAATAATTAAGAGAATTAAGACAAGGGGAAAATGTGCTCACAAACTAGTCAACAGTATACACGATTGGCTAGAAAATGGACAATTCTTTATTCAAGATTCAATCTTGAAGGCCATTCAACAGAATCCTTAAATTCTGAAACTCTTAGACATCCACTCATTTTTCATTCTAGCCATGAAAGAGTAGTACAATGCTTTGCTCATTCTCTGCTTTTTACAATCAATTACTCATGTAACAAATATTTATTGAATACCTAACTACATGCCAGGCACTACCTTCTCATGAACCTCATGTCAGGGAGGAAAAAACCAAATAGCCAACCAAGTTCAATGTTATACTATCAATATCATGATAAGAAAGTGAAGGGTGCTGGCTGGGGATGATGCCTCATGCCTGTAATCCCAGCACTTTGGGAGGCCGATGCAGGAGGATTGCTTGAGGCCAGGAGTTCAAGACCAGCCTCGGCAACATAGCCAGACCCTGTCTCTACAAAAAAATTTAAAAATTAGCCAGATAGGCCGGGCGTGGTGGCTCACGCCTGTAATCCTAGCACTCTGGGAGGCCGAGGTGGGCGGATCGTTTGAGCTCAGGAGTTCGAGACCAGCCTGAGCAAGAGCGAGACCCCATCTCTACTAAAAATAGAAAGAAATTATATGGACAGCTAAAAATATATATAGAAAAAATTAGCCGGGCATGGTGGCGCATGCCTGTAGTCCCAGCTACTCGGGAGGCTGAGACAGGAGGATCGCTTGAGCTCAGGAGTTTGAGGTTGCTGTGAGCTAGGCTGACGCCACGGCACTCACTCTAGCCTGGGCAACAGAGTGAGACTCTGTCTCAAAAAAAAAAAAAAAAAAAAAAATTAGCCAGATAGTCCCAGTTACTCAGGAGGCTGAGGTGATAGGATTGCTTGAGCCCATGAGTTGAAAGCCACAGTGAGCTATGATCCGGCCACTGCACTCCAGCCTGGGCAACAAAGTGAGAACCTGAGACCATGTCTCAAAAAAAAAAAAACCAAAACCCGAAAAGAAAGAAAGGTAAAAGGTGCTATAAGTACATAAAGGGAAGGATTATCATCCCATCCTAACCCCAGGGTGAGAATGAGGGAAAGCTTCCAAGAGATTATAATTTGCAGATGAAGGTCAGATGGAAAGGGAGTAGAGAAAAAAATATCCCAGGCAGAAGAAATAACAGTTGCAAAATTCTGGAAAGTAAGAGAAAGAAATTCAGGGAACTGAATCAACTTCAGTATGTTTGGAGCTTAGAGTATAAGATGGGCAATGACAGGAGATGAAAGACAGTTAGAATTATATGCAAGGGCCAAATCATGTAGAGTCATAAATTATATTAAGGATTTTTCTAAAAGAAGGATCCAGAGAAAGTTTATGGGCAGTAGAATGATATGATCAAATATTGGGGTTTTCTGTCTTTCTTTCTTTCTTTTTATTTTAATAGAGGCAGGGCCTTGCCCTATGACCTAGGCTTGAGTACAGTGGTGTCATCATAACTCACTGCAACCTTGAACTCCTGGGCTCAAGCGATCCTCCTGCCTCAGCTTCATCAGTAGCTGGGACTATAGGTGTGCACCACCATGCCAGCTAATTTTTCTTATTTTTTGAAGAGATGGGGTCTCGTTCTTGCAGGCTGGTCTTGAATTCCTGGCCTCAAGGGATCCTCCCACCTTGGCCTCCTAAACTGTTGTGATTACATGTGTGAGCCACTGCGCCTGGCCAAATTTTTGTTTTCACAGGTAATTCAACTCTTTAACAAATGGTGCTGGAATAATTAGACATTCATATTTTAAAAAACAAACTTTAGCCCATACCTTGCACCCTATACAAAATTCACTCAAATCTAAATGTAAGATCTAAAACAATGAAACTTTTAGTAAAAAACATAAAAAAAATCTGTGACCTTAGATTAGACAAAAATTTCTTAGATACAGCACCAAAACCACAAGCAACAAAAGAGAATATTGAGAAATTGGACTTCATAAGACATTAAGACAATTAAAAGACAAACAACAGATTGGAAGAAAATCTTTGCAAATAAGTTACCTGATAAAGGACTCTTACCTAGAATAAGTGAAAAACTCTCAAAACTCAGTAAGAACACAAACAACTAATTAAAACAAAAATGGACAAAAGAGATGAACAAACACTTCACCAAAGAAGATACATGGATGATGAATAAGTACACAAAAATATGTTCAACATCTTTAGCCATTAGGAAAATGCAAATTAAAACCACAATGAAGGCCAGGCACAATGGCTGACGCTCAGGAGTTTGAGACCAGCCTGAGCAAGAATAAGACCCTGTCTCTACTAAAAATAGAAAAAATTAGCCAGGCACAGTGGCACGTGTCTATAGTCCCAGCTACTTGGGAGACTAAGGCAGAAGGCCAGGAGATGGAGATTGCAGTGAGCTAGATTGCACTACTCTATTCTAGCCAGGGCAACAGAGCGAGACCCTGTCTCAAAAACAAACAGGCCAGGCACCATGGCTCATACCTATAATACTCTACTCATACTCTACCCAGGGCATCACTGCACTCTACCCAGGGCGACAGAGGGAGACTCTGTCTCAAAAACAAACAAAAAAAAATCACAATGAGGGACCACTTCACACCCACTAGGAGGGCCACAAATTAAAAAAAAAAGGAAATAACAAGTATTGGCAAGGATGTGGAGAAAATGGAACCCTCCTATGTTGCTAGTACGAATAGAAAATGGTTTCCTTCACTATGGGTTTCAAGATGAAAAATGAAAAAATAAAAAGAACGAATATAAAATGGTACAGCTGCTGTAGAAAACAGTGACAGTTCTTCAAAAGGTTAAAATTACCATATGACTCATCAATTCTACTTTTAGGTGTTTACCCAAAAGAAAAGGAAATATATATTAATGCAAAGATTTATATGTGAATATTCACAGCACAGTTATACACAAATTTTTAAAATGGCTTTATTTGTAATAACCAAAAACTGAACAACCAAAATGTTCTAAGGCAATTAAATTGTGGTACATATGTACCATGGAATACTAATAAAAAAGTAAAAACAAACAAGCTACCAATACATACAACAACCTAGACGAATATGCTCACCAAATGGTGCTGGGGAAACTGGACAGCCACATGCAAAAGAATTGAAGTTAGCCCCTTTTTGACACCACATACAAAAATAACTCAAAATGGATCAAAGACCTCAACCAAAGAGCAAAAACTGTACTACTCTTAGAAGAAAACATAGGGCAAAAGCTTCATGACATTGCATTTGGTATTGACTTTGGAATATGACATCAAAAGCACCAACAATAAAAGTAAAAATAGACAAACTGGACTATATCAAAATTAAAAACCTCTACATATCAAAGAACACAATCAACAGAGTGAAAAGGCAACCTATGGAGTGGAAAGAAATATTTGCAAATCATTTATCTGATAAGGTGTTAATATCCATAATACATAAAGAATTCCTACAGGCTGGGTGCGGTGGCTCACGCCTGTAATCCTAGCACTCTGGGAGGCCGAGGAGGGAGGATCGCTCATGGTTAGGAGTTCGAGACCAGTCTGAGCAAGAGTAAGACCCCGTCTCTACTAAAAAATAGAAAGAAATTATCTGGACAACTAAAAACATATACAGAAAAAATTAGCCAGGCATGGTGGCGCATGCCTGTAGTCCCAGCTACTCCGGAGGCTGAGGCAGGAGGATTGCTTGAGCCCAGGAGTTTGAGGTTGCTGTGAGCTAGGCTGACACCATGGCACTCTAGCCTGGGCAACAACAGAGGGAGACTGTCTCAAAAAAAAAAAAAAAAAAAAGAATTCCTACAACTCAGCAACAAAAAACCAAACAACCCAGTAAAAAAGTGGGGCAAGGGACTTGAATAGTTATTTCTCCAAAGACAACATAAAAAGACCAACAAGCACATGAAAGAAAAGATACTCAGTGTCATTAGTCATTTGGGAAATGCAAATCAAAACCACAATGAGATACTACTTCACATCCATTAGGATGGCTACGATAAAATAAAACAGAAAATAACAAGTGTCGGCAAGGATGTGGAGAAATTGGAACTCTTGCACACTGCTGGTGGGAATGCAAAATGCTGCAGCTGCTATGGAAAACAGTAAGCAGGTCCCTTAAAAAATTAAAAATAGATTACTATGTGGAGTCACTAATCCTGTTTCTGGGTATATATCCAAAAGAACTGAAAGCATGGTCTTCAGGAGATACTTGTATACTCACATTCACAGGAGCACTATTCACAATAGCCAAGAGGTGGAAGCAACCCCAAATATTCATCAACGAACAAATGGATAAACAAAAGTGGTATATACATAAAATGGAATATTATTCAGCCTTAAAAAAAAGGAAATTCTGACACATGTTACAACATGGATGAACCTTGAGGACATTATGGTATTTATTGAGGACAATAAACCAGTCACAAAGACAAATACTGGCCGGGCGCGGTGGCTCACGCCTGTAATCCTAGCACTCTGGGAGGCCGAGGTGGGCGGATCGTTTGAGCTCAGGAGTTCGAGACCAGCCTGAGCAAGAGCGAGACCCCACCTCTACTAAAAATAGAAAGAAATTATATGGACAGCTAAAAATATATATAGAAAAAATTAGCCGGGCATGGTGGCGCATGCCTGTAGTCCCAGCTACTCGGGAGGCTGAGACAGGAGGATCGCTTGAGCTCAGGAGTTTGAGGTTGCTGTGAGCTAGGCTGACGCCACGGCACTCACTCTAGCCTGGGCAACAGGGTGAGACTCTGTCTCAAAAAAAAAAAAAAAAAAAAGACAAATACTACAGGATTCCACTTACATGAGGTATCTAATGTAGTCAAATTCACAGAAACAAAGTAGAATGAATGGTAGTTGCTAAGGGCTGAGGAGAGGAGAAAATGGGAAGGGTTGTTGTTTAACGGGTATGGAGTTTCAGTTTTGCAAGATGAAAAGAGTTCTGGAGACGAGTTGCCAAACAATGTGAATGTACTTAACACTACTGAATTGTACACTTAAAAATTAAGATGTTTAACTTTATGTTATGTATATTTTACCAGAATTTTTAAAAAAAAGCATACTATATGATTTCATGATCTAAAATTCTAGAAAATACAAAGTAATCTACAGTGACAGAAAGCAGATCAGTGGTTGCCAGGGTACAGACACAGGGTAGGGAAAAGAAGAGGCAGAAAGGAGAAAGAGATTTCAGTAGAGAACAAAGAAATTTTGGGGGGTGACAGGTATGCTCATTATTTTGTCATGAGGATTTCACAGGTATAAACATGTCAAAACATATCAAATAGTATACTTTATGTGCAGTTTATTATATGTCAATTTTATCTCAATAATGCTGTTTCTTTAAAAAGGATAACTGAGATGCACTAATAAAAATTAGCGTAAAGCCTTACCTCATCATCAATCTTCATCTGAAAATCTTCCTCATTTTCTTCTTCCGGAGCAAAAAAGGACTTCTCACCATAGCCAGCATCCTAGAAGAGGATAAATCCATGCATACATCAGTCAATTGAAAAACACAAAGCACAAGTTTTATTGAATATTAAGTATAGAATATCAAAGCTTATTTTGCATAGACAATGAATTCTGTAAAGTCTTCACTGTATCTTTCACCACTGTACAATCCTTAAGCTATTAGAAGACATATTACCACATTCTAAGGAACTTACTAGCTAATATACAAATAGGGCCTATAAGGACGCTAAACAGAGGTGCTCATTAACTGAGACTCACTAACTCAGTGGGACAGAGCTATACTGTCCCACCCAGATAGATCTTTTCTGTTTTGGCCTTATAAGGATTCTGTCCTTCTCTAAACCATACATCTAACGCCATCATCATCTCTGCCCACTTGGGAAGCTAAAAAGTACTCTTCCTGCTTATATGCCTGTCTTGCAAAGAGGAGAGATTCAAGTCACCACGGATGAGCAATCATTTTCAAAGCAAAGCAATATGCCTTAAGTCCCTCATTAAACCTTCCCACTGACATTTAGCTACATTGTAATTTTCCCCAGAACTGATACACACAGGGAGTACCTCATACAGTTTGAATTTTTTAGTAACTGGTAACAATCTAGTAACTATCTCTAAGACGGTGAGAAAGAGTCTTCTCTCCTATCTCTCTCAAAAACAACACAGGCATAAGCAGTGCCTAAGAGGAAGGTGTTCACCTTCAGTCGCTGCTCTGCGGCTATCATGCTATAATAAGCGCAGCACTGCTCTGGTGACACCATAGCTCTGATCTCCTCTTCAGTTGGTAAACGAAAATCAGACTTTAGCACCCACCAGTTTGAGTCCATCCCTGGAAAAGATGCAGAGAGAGAGAATGAGACTGTTCTGAATTCCAAAGGCCCTGACATTCACTGACAGCAATAGGGATAGCAAACCAAGACTGAACCAGGCAATGCCTAGAAGGTAACATGCCTAGCCACAGTTGTTGACATGACTGTCTGGCCAAGAAAACCCCTGCTGCTAGGTTTCCTACATATAAGATATCCAACAATCACACACTGAATTTCCTGGCAGCCAAAATAAAAAAATTAATCAGAGCCTCCATAGATTTGCTACCTCCTACCTTTGATGGCCAATAATTTCTATTTTATTAGCTGTATGCTTATCCCTTAACTGAAAGCCATCATAATTCTTTTCTTTTTAAAGACAGGGTCCTACTCTGTCACCCAGGCTAGAGTGCAGTGGTGCAATCATAGCTCACTCCAACTTCAAAATCTTGGGCTCAAGTGATCCTCTTGCCTCTGCCTCCCAAATAGCTAGGACTACAAGCATGTACCACCACACCCAGCTGATTTTTCAAAAAATTTTTTTTGCAGAGACAGAATCTTGCTATATTGCTCAGGCTGGTCTCAAACTCCTGGTCTCAAGCAATCCTCCTGCCTTGGACTCCCAAAGTGTTGGGATTATGGGCATGAGGCACCATGCTTGGCCCCGTAACTCATTTCTTGGAAAGAGGCAGACAGGACAAATAACTAGTCACAACTGATGACCTGTGCGTTTGAAGTCAGCGCAGAGCTTTAGCCTCTTTCGGATGCTGCTTTCTGAATGGGAAGGAAAGGCTTTTTTTATATCTTCCATTCGGATCCGCCGTGGCCGATCTTTACTCTTCCAGAAAAGGCGATAAATAAAAACCTGCCCAACAAACCAAATGTATTTTATTTGGCAAAGAAAAGAATAAAAGTTCTCACTAGGGCCTCTTTCCCCACTAAGTGCCAGTATTTTCATCTTTCCTGATGTGCTCCCTAACCCACATACCGTTTTTATATACATCCTGACCCCCTTCCTATCTTTCCAGCCTTACCTGTAGAAAGTCTCGAATATGTGTATTGGCCCTTTTGGAGTTGGGCCCAGGAACTTCAAACAAGGGGCATTGCTGGCCAACCACAAAAATATCTACTAATTCCCGAATATAGTAACCCTGTCTTGTCCGAATAATCAGGAAGTCAGTTTCTGGCATCTTATGAAGATAAATTGGAGCACGAAAAAGGTTGTTCTCAAATGCCTAGCAGAAGTAAAAACATAAAAATTATATACAGAAATGCCCTAGTAAATTCAGTCAATTAATGAAAAAGGAAATTTAAGCTTGTTGCTCTCCATCTGCATTATGCTATCTAACGTCTATCCAGTAATATAAACAAATTATAACATGGAATATCAAAAGGGATTAAACAATTTTTTATCCACTGTCTTTTAGTATCAGTAGTGAAGAAAATAAAGGATTTGGATTCAGGTGATGGTAGCTCTGTCATTACCTGTATGATATCAGACAAATTATTTAATCTCTCTGAGCTTCATTTTCCCCAACTACAAAATGGAGTTACTTAAAATATCTATACCTCATAGGATTGCTATGAAGATTATACACGAAAATCACTTTATAAACTAACAAGTACTACATTACTACCCTAGACTCCAACATAGCCCCTGACAGACAACAGGTGAAATCAAAACATGTGTTGAATAAATTAGTGAATTAATTAAAAAATAAAACAACAAAAACAAAAAATAACCAAATAGGTACAAACTATATTAGAGAGGACAGAATAAACACAAAGGAAAACACAGGACAGTAGGACAGAGGACAGCAGAACAGAAACATTTATGAAGTAGTTTAAGCAGAAGCCAGATGAGGATTAACTATTACAAGAAGCCTGTGAGTCTAAGGAAAGTCTCTCCACAAAATCAGAAGAGTGGCCAGAAAGGAAGATCTTCATTATATGGGAGTGGAAAGAAAATTCTAAATGTGAAACGTACACAGAAAAAGAATTACATGAAAAGATAGGAAAGGATATTTAAGAGACTACAAAAGTAGCCACAAAAGGAGAGGATGGATTGGTAGAAAACCTCAATAGAAAAAAACCTCAATAGAAAGTTACAGTAGAGGAATGCCAAAGACAGTATAAAGACACTCAAAACCTAGTGGGAAATGGACTACAGATGTAAAAAATAAAGATAAAATAGGCTTTGCAAGTGCTTTAGGAGAGAAGCAATAGCAATAATGGAATAAACTAAGTGTAAGAGTAGGGAAAATGGCCAAGGTTCCCAAGAGAAATGAAGTGGAGGAAAAAAACAAGACAGGAGACTGCTAGAGATTTCCCCACATAATTTGTGGACCTCCATACTTCCCCTTGAATATATAAAAGCTGTTACCAGAGGACCTTTCTACACCCATTAGAACAAAGGAGGAAAAAAAAACATTTCACTATGGCTGGGGACTATAGATGGCACAGTTCAGGTGTGGTTCAATACTCACAATGACCAAATTAATATGATCAAAATGCACCCATTTCACACACAGGAATTAAACATTCATAAATTATAGTAAATTATTAATCTTAGGTTGGCTTCTCTATGCCATCCAAATGTTATTGGGCTTCCCTAGTTTTCAAAAAACCGTATATAGCCTAAGAGCAACACAATTCAGAGCCAGTTTTAGGAAAAAGATTTTTTAAAAAACATTTTTGAATTATACTCATCTTCCCCATATTTGATACACAACAGCCTCTCAATCAACTAAAATTGGTTCTTTCTGAGCTGACTAACTCATCTGTCAATTTCCTTAGAAAAAAGTAGAAACAGGAAGGAATTCCTCACCTGCAATAATTGGCCAGGATGGAGAGAGCCTAGGAAGGGAGATGTATGACAATAAACAGTTTCCCCATATTTACAATCTGGTGCTCCAGGATCTTTTCCAGGTTTCTATAAGGAACACAGCAGACCCAGTTACTATCACAGAATATAATACAATTAATAATCCTACACAATATATTCCAAGAGCATGGCAATTTTCTAATAAAGGTTGAGTATCCCTTATCCGAAATGCTTGGGACCAGAAGTGTTTTGGTTTCTGGAATATTTACATTATACTTCAGTTGGGCATCCCAAATCTGGAAATCCAAAATCCAATGAGCATTTCCTTTGAGCTTCATGTTAGTGCTCAAAAGTTTTGGATTTTAGTTTCATATTTTCAAATTTGGGATGTTCAACCTCTATTACTAAGTCCAAAAAAGATACTACTCCTTTCTCCTCCCAAATTTATAACATAAAAAAGACAAAATACATGCCCATAGTTTATCACTAGATATTTAACTATAGCTATATTAATAACAAAAATTTGAGCAGAGACTCACCCGTTTATAATAGTTCTTTATCTTCGTTGCCATGCCAACCTGCATCATTAAGGGCCCATTTTCCTCACTATATTCTGCAAGAATAAGATCTCCATCTTTGCCTGTGAGGTCCTGAGGTGTGCGCATAAAAAACATCTCTCCACCACCTGAAGCTTGCCTCTCTTGTTCTCTCATCTGCCCAGAACAAAGAAAATACAGTCCAGCTCCCGATAGGACACTAACTACACACACTAATGTATTCAACCTGAGACAAACACACCAAAAAAGATTTTACTTGGCTATTTTTCAAATTCATTATAAAAATTTTGAAACATACTACATAGTAAAGTTGAAAGAACAGTACAGTCAACCCTCCATATCTATGGGTTCTGCATCCATGGATTTAACCAACCAACCACAAACCAAAAATATTTGGGAAAAAAATTGCATCTGCACTGAATATGTACAGACTTTTTTTTGTCATTATTCCCTAAACAATACAGTATAACAACCATTTACACAGCTTTTACATGGTATTAGGTATTATAAGTAATCTAGAGATGATTTAAAGTATATGGGAGGATGTACATAGGTTATATGCAAATACCATGTCATTTTATATCAGAGACTTGAGCATCTGAGGATTTTGGTATCCATAGGAGGTCTTGGAACCAATCCCTCAGAGATACTGAGGGATGACTATACTATGAACACCTATTATCCTACCACCATGTAACTATTTATATTTTGCCATATTTATCTGTAACTGTCTTTCTACAGATTTCGCTGAACCATTTTTAAAAGTTGTAGTAATTGTGATACTTCACCATTAAATATTTTCACATGCACTCCCTAATAAGGACATCCTCCTAAATAACCAAAATAACATCCTATCACATAGGATGAAATAAATACATAGGAGAGGTCGGGTGCAGTGGTTCACACCTGTAATCCTAGCACTCTGGGAGGCCAAGGCAGGAGGATTGCTTGAGCTCCCCAGTTAGAGGTCAGCATGAGCAAGAGCAAGACCCCATCTCTACAAAAAATAGAAAAATTAGCCAGGTGTGGTGGTGTGCGCCTGCAGTCCCAGCTACTTGGGAGGCTGAAGCAGGAGGATTGCTTGAGCCCAAGAGTTTGAGGTTGCAGTGAGCTATGATGACACCACTGCACTCTAGCCAGGGCAACAGAGCAAGACTCTGTCTCCAAAAACCATAAAAATAAATAAATAAATACATGGGAGAAAATAAATAATTCTCTGATATAATCCAGTATATTCCCCCCATTTGTACTGCAATATCTTTCAAAGCTGCTTTTTTTTCCCAACCAGAATTCAACTATACCTTGGCCTTCTTTTTGATGTGCTTTAGCAAAGGCTGGACTGAGTGGGGACCTGGCTGAGACAGTGCCCCAAAGGAGTACTTTTTCAGAGGTGGGCGATGGAACTGCCGGAGTTTGATGGGCCCCATATGGGTAGGAAAGAAGGGCTGCCGTAATTCCACAGCAGGAATTGAATGCTAAAACAAGAAATAGAAGTATTTTTTAGTATTGAAAATTAATGTTAACTCTAGCCTAGGCCAAGATTTACCCATATCCTCCCATCAGAACAAAGCAGGAGGTTCCCCTCCACCATATAAAAGATAGTATTTGTACCTGGATAATATTCCCTCCAAAGGTGCCTCGAAGACCCTGTTGCTTGGGGTAGTAATACTCATCATTGGAGAGATTCCATGGATCTTTCACTTCTGGCTGAGACATGTTCTAATGATAGATCATGAAATAAGCCTTAGTCAGACTACCCTTCTCCATTACCTTTCTCTGCTCTAAACATCAAGCCCCTTTTCTCTTCACAGACCTGCTGTGGTTCCTCCTTGATGACTCCTGTTTTCCCTAAGAGAATTCGACTCTTCTTCAGAGATGATTCCTTCTTATTCTCCTTGGAGGGAGAGTTAGAGGTGGCCTCTTCCTTCTCATCAGGAATTTCTGATGAAACAAAAATCACTCCAGTTGCTATCCCTGAAGATTTATCTTTCTTACCAACATCTTTGCAGTTCCTAACTAGCTATCTCATCCCATTCCAGACCAAATCTAATCCATGATTCACTCTAACTGAACAAACTACACTGACGCTGCAAACGTTCCACTTTCCAACATTCCTACATGAGTTTTCCCTAAACTATACCCAAATACTACAAACTGACAGCCATAACTTTGCCCTCTCAAACTGCCATCTGGAGTTTCTAGTCTTAACCTTCCCCAGTCCTTCTGATTTCCTCCTGCCCTGTGGGGAGTTAGCTATGTTCCCCGCAAAGAGGTCCTTTTCTCTTTGTTCTGATCAGGTCTCTAAGTTGACTACGCCAGTTTGCAGGGAGTTAGCTACGCTCCCTGCAAAGAGGTTTTTTCTTCCCATCAGGTCTCTCAGGCAGGTCATCGCAAAGGATGAAAAATATAGTAGGAAACAGAAATAAAAGATAAAGTAATGGCAATAATAATACACAGCGCCAAAGATATAGTTTATAAAGTAAAAGTTTATGAAAATAGATAAAGAAGGGTATCCAGATGGAAATATTTTACCCGCATAAAATACCTCCCTGACTGAAACTCCACACAGGTATTTTATAGGGTACATACAGGCTCCCCGTTGCCAAGGGCAACGGGATTTGCATACTAACAGGCAGTTTGCTTTAGGGTCAAAGTCTCCTAAAAGGCTACTACAGATCCTTTAACTAGCTCTAACTAGGGGAACAATGAGTTATAAAACTGTCTTGGGGCAAACTTCTAAGTTTTATGATAAGGCTATTACTTTAGCAACAAACAGAGACATCTTGGCTCTGGTGATTGTGTTCTTGGAGACAGAGATGATCCCAGAAGTCAACATGGGCTGTGCTTTGTGTTAATTACTTTAACCGCATGGTGCCATGCTTGGGCATTATTAGCATATCTATAACATCAGCTCTCATCTGGGGGGGGGGGTCTACCTGTCAGCTCCAGCAACCTTTGGTTCTAAGGGAGGCCTGCCTTGTCTTTCAAAACAGGTGAGAACCATAGGCCCAGTTTACAGCTGTCTCTTTGAAGTGCAGCTTCTACTGACCAGCAAGATGCCCTCCTGAGATGTGGCAGCTTTTGAACTAACACATTTATTTTTTCTTTAAGGCAAAGCCTTACTTGACTTCTGAAATCAAATTTTGTCTCCAGAAATACAGGGAGCATTTCTATAACTCAGTATTCTTAGGCTCAACACTGCCCCTTGACATTAACAGCAAGCTGTCAAAGTTGGAAAAGGAACACTGGCCTCTGCCGGTAACATACCCAAAATAAGATTTTCATCATTGGGATCAAGTGTCAAAACAGGAGGCTCCAACAGGTGGGGCATGGCCTGAGCATCCCAAATAATATTGTCCTCCCAGCGTCCATACACCAGATCCTCATTGTCAATGGGAAAAATAGAGTACCAAGGTTTGTCATCATCCAGAGTGGCTGCAAAACCTATTCAAAACAGAAAGAGGAAATACTCAATAACAGATAAAACATTTATACCCCTTTCAATCATGATTCTAACAAAGCTCAAAAGAGTAAATGTTAGAGTTACTCATGTAGCTAGTGAAAAGGAACCTAAACAATGTATTTCTCACTTTAAAAAAATGATGTAAACAAAAACGTTCACTGTAATATTATTTATAATTGTCAAAATTGAAATAGCCTAAATGTTTAATAAGAAATGGTTAAATAAAGTATGGTAATAAATTGTGTGGTAAAATATGCTAACAATAAATGGTAATAAAACATATTAAGTACAACTATTGGTTGTAACAAAATACAATTATTGGTAAATTATGAAACATTCCTAAAAGAATACTATGCATCCAGTAAAGTATCTGGGCATAATGGAAGGGAAAAGGGAAAAAACTTATTTCCTAGATTTAAAAAATTAGACAATTTTGTTTTTCCTCCAAATTATAAAAGTAATCCAGGTTAACTGAAAAAAAAAATTTGGAAAATACAGAAAGGTAGAAGGAAGAATCTGAAGCTGTCTCTGATCTTACAAATCAGAAATAACCAGGCTGGGCGCAGTGGCTCACGCCTGTAATCCTAGCACTCTGGGAGGCCGAGGCGGGTAGATCACTCGAGGTCAGGAATTCGAGACCAGCCTGAAAAAGAGCGATACCCCGTCTCTACTAAAAATAGAAAGAAATGATCTGGACAGCTAAAAATATATAGAAAAAATTAGCCGGGAATGGTGGCACATGCCTGTAGTCCCAGCTACTTGGGAGGCTGAGACAGAAGGATTGAGCCCAAGAGTCTGAGGTTGCTGTGAGCTAGGCTGATGCCATGGCACTCTAGCCCAGGCAACAGAGTGAGACTCTGTCTCAAAAAAAAAAAAAAAGAAAAGAAAAGAAATAACCACTGAGACCCTTTAGTATATTTTTAGTCAGCTTTCCATGTTTATATAAAACATAGAAACATGCATTTTTTACACAAATGGGATATCAAACATGTTGTTTTATATCTTTCTTTCTATTTAAAATGAGTTTCGCAAGCCTGGCAGGGTGGGGCATGCCGATAGTCCCAGTCACTTGGAAGGCTGAGATGGGAGGATTGCTTGAGCCCAGGAGTTGGAGTCCAGCCTGGGTAACATAGTGAGACTCTCTCTCTAAAAAAATTAATTTAAAATGAGTTTCCCACATCATTAAACATTTTTATTAAAAACTCTGAATGACATAGAAAAATATTTATGTTAAGTGAAAAGCACAATACACAAAACTGTACATATAGACTGAATTACATACACATACAAAGAATGAAAATAAACTATACCAATGAGTTAACAGTCGATAATCTCTGGATAGATTACTGATAATTTTTTTTTTTTTGAGGCACAGTCTCACTCTGTTGCCCAGGCTAGAGTGCCGTGGCAGCAGCCTAGCGCACAGCAACCTCAAACTCCTGGGCTCAAGCAATCCTCCTGCCTCAGCCTCCTGTGTAGCTGGGACTACAGGCATGCGCCACCATGCCCAGCTAATTTTTTCTGTATATTTTTAGTTGTCCGTATAATTTCTTTCTATTTTTAGAAGAGACGGGATCTCACTCTTGCTCAGGCTGGCCTCGAACTCCTGAGCTCAAATGATCCACCCACCTCGGCCTCCCAGAGTGTTAGGATTACAGGCGTGAGCCACTGTGGCCCAGCCTTTTTTTTGACACTATACCATATTTTCAAAGTTTTCCACAGTAAGCATGACATACCTTTTTAAAAAAATCTATTTAAGGAGGGAAAAGGCAAACTGTAGAATTATAAAGACAAAGGGGCTTTGGAAACAAAAAATATACCATAAAGATAAAGCTTTGTTATACTTCAGAAAGCTCTTTAACTTCAAAATGGCTTTTACATTTCTCTAATAAGAAACTATGTGGCTGGGTGCAGTGGCTCATGTCAATAATCCCAGCACTTTGAGAGTCCAAAGTGGGAAGATCACTTGAGGCCAGGAGTTCAAGATCAGCCTAAGCAACATAGTGAGACCCCCCCCACCATCCCCCAGTCTGTATAAAAAATAAGAAAAAATAGCCAGGTGTGGTAGTATGTGCCTGTAGTCCCAGCTACTCAGGAGGCTGAGGCAGGATGACTGAGCCTAGGAGCCAGAGGCTGCAGTGAGCTATGATGACGCCCACTGCACTCCAGTCTGGGTGACAGAGCAAGACCCAGTCTCTTTAAGAAAAAAAAAAAAAAGAGAGAGAGTCTATCCTAGCTGATTAATAGGGCAAAAAATTACATGGACTAGAATTAGGGCTTAGATCCAAAACATTTCACTATCCCTCAGCAGCCCAAAAGATCACAGCTAAGCCAACTAGGATAACTAAGATGAAGGGTAGTGTGCTAGACACAGCAGGCATGGAATCACACCTTGCTGAACATTGTAAGCCATGGCATTCCTAGTCATGCTGGAAGGAAGCCAGCCTGCCAGGCTTGCACGCTGAGGTTTTGTCCCTTTGTGTTTGACATCCTCCCCATCCCAGATGATATCATCCTCCCAATGCAGCTGTGTCACCATCAGGAAGTTTTCATCAGCCAGAAGATCAGTGCCATTGCTTTCTTCAAGTTTCCTGAATTCCTGTAGAAGTAGGGAAGGAATAACAAATCCCTGATTGGTCACTGGTCAATGTTCCCCCTCCAAATCCCACAACAGAGATACATCACACACCTTATAAACAGTCCTTTACTTGAGAGAACCACCTGATAATGGAGGAATACCTACCACTTCCCACTCCTAGTTTGGCACAGCACTCATTTCACAAACAGAATCCTCAGAATGGGGCCTTGTTACCAGGGTGATATACTACACCAAACAAAACGCTAAGTTTAGATACCTAAAATCTCCTACCAAGGAAGCCCTACACAGCATCTACCCAATTAAAAAACAAAGTTACTAAAAGTGATAGGTCCTTGGACATACTGATTCCTTTTTCACACACCAGTGTTGCTCACCTCCATCATTCTACATTTTATCACAGGTTCATGTTCTGTCTTTCTCAGTTTGAAGCCATAGTCAAATCCACTTCCATCTTCAGGGACACCCAGCATATCGTACCACAGTCGGGCAGGCCCATAACGCCACTCAGCCACTCTTGGTTTGGTATCTGTCACTTTATCTATATCTCCAGTTGACTGGGAAAACTTAGACTCCACAGGAGCCATCATTGTGATCTGTAACAGAACAAGGTAGGAGGATGTCCTATGGCTACAGAGAGTCAATAATCAGGAAGCGAATTTATAGAAGCCATAAGGCTGATTCTTGAACAGGAATCTTTACCTGGAGTTACAATGTAAACAATGGAAATATATCATGGCACATTCTGCCTATCATTCAAACCTTCCTACCATTCAAACCTTCCTATTTAGCAGTGTATTATCATCTACTTTTCTACTCCCCGGTCCTCCCCCACCAATTACTTTTCTATTACAATAGGGAAGGGGGCAGTCACTGTGATTGAATTTATGATTACTCATTGAGAATGAGGATGGAATTCTGCCTGCTAAGGTGTTACTTCCAATTTAGACATAAGCTAGGGGAGAACTCATTTATTTGCTCCCCTCGTGGGCCTTAACCCCAGGTCTCTTTTGCCTACTTCATCATCAGAGAGACATTGCTCTGGAGGTGGTGGTGGAGCGTAGTCATAGTTCCACAAAGACTTCTGGTTAACTTCTGATTCTACTGAGCATTCCACCTCCTGGATCTGCTCTTCCTGTATCAGCTCACGGTGCTTCTTTTTCCTCTTTCTCCGAGCACTCCGCCAAACAGATGGGACATTCTTCCCTGGTCCAAAAAGACGTAGGAAGCGTAATACCTAAAACACAGAACACATTACTATGCCAAATAGGAAAACAAAAGCATCTGAGCCTGAAAACTCCCTTCAACTGTGAGGGAGGAATCAAGGAGTGCTGCATTCAGATTTATAACATCCAACGCAAATACAAGAAGTGCCCTGTAATAATCTGGAATAGCTCTTTTAAGACAATAGGTCAGTTTCTAATGAGAATAGCTTAAATCGCATTTACTATCAATATACACAACTTTAAAAAAAGACCTAATACAGTGTGAAGAGCTCTTATATAGCCAATAATATGTCACTAAGTAAGGAAACCCTTAGCTCTTATCCATTCTATATTTTGCATCTTAACAAGAGAACTCAGTATTTGGAAGAGGTCAGTGGTTTGCAATGTGGGCATTCTCCACAGAAAGTACCTTTCCAGGCCGAAATTCTGGAAAAAGTTCTGTGACACTTGGCAACAGCTTGGTGGCATCATGCTGCATAATCCCGGCCAATGGTAGAGTCAGCTTCCCATCCTCAGATTCTGCCTGTGTTGCTTCCTGAGGTCCCATCTCAGATTCTGAGTCAGAGGAACTACTGAAGTCCACTTTCTCTGAGGCCAAAGAGGAAGGGGCAATGATGGAGGGCAAGATGATGCCTTCTCCATCTTCAGACACTGCAACAAGGAAGAGAAACCCCTTTGGCATGTAACTGTGAGCATATTTCTTCAAATTCAGCCAACACCCACTCTAGGCTATACACATGGCTCAATGGCAGGGGATGTAGTCCCAAGCACCCAGATTACAAGTATGCAACCCAGAAAACTCATTCCAACTCATTATCTCCCAGCATCCCCAACTCACCTTGTACCTGGTACCCTAGGGTTGTGATAAGAGAAAACAAACACTATTACTACATTTACTACTTTCTGTAAGTAACCAATATCGTAACCAATGGTGTGATCAATAGCAAAATTATATGATACTTTATACCAGTCAGGCTCTATCATGTACAGTTCAGGGACCCATAAGCTGGAGAATTTTTTTAAGCCCACAGGATAACAATGAGATTGTTTAGCATAAAATAAGATCTATGACACAAAGCTAACAGTTGATATTTACCCTGCAGACTAAAAAAGGAAATGGCTTAAAACTTCAACACGAAGAATTCAGGTTAACATAAGCCTCAAAATATGGGAGATCAAAAACACTACTCTTCTCCAATCTTCTAGCTGAGGACAGGGTTATTACCATTACAGGCATAGGACTAGATGAGATGATCACTGAAGACCCTAACATCCTTTGAAGTCTCTGAATATCTGATAGTCAATGCTATATGATTTATACACATTCTAGGGTACCTTCCCTATTTAACCATTTCATTTAAAAGAAAGCCACCTAAACAGGTAGTTTCCAAATACCAGTATGCAGATCAGCTGCCATCAGAAACTACTTGGAGAACTCTTTAAAATTCCAGGACTCTACCCTAGATCTTCTGAATCAGACACTCCAGGGGTATTTTTTAAAGACTTGAGGTGATTCTGACGGGCAGCCAGATGTAGGAGCCACCAACTACACTACTGCTTCTTAAGCACATGTTAAAACACTGATGCCAAATGTTTTAAAAGTAAAGTTTCCTTTTAATACTAAAATTTGAGATTGTATGAATCTCCACAAGTTTTATCCTTTCCTAGCAGCTTAATTTTGTTTAATCGCCCTTTACGTGTGTGCCAAAAACCTGTACTTATGAATGGAAACTTTCTCCCTAGACAAAAGCAGACACTCTCTACTTACCACCAGTAATAGCATCTTGGTCCTTATCCTTCTTCATTGGTCCTGGGGGTGGAGGTGGGGGAGGCATCAACTTGCAGTCAATGTCTTCACAATCAGCATCATAATCATCTTCATCATAATCTAACAAAACCGAGAAGGTGATGATCTCAATATCTAAAATGTTATGCAACCACCTTGAGCTCCCTTGCCACTCAAAAATTTAAAGCACCACATGAAGTACTATGCATACCCCTTAAAAACACATGGGAGATGTAGCTTCAGCCTTCAGAAAGAGATGGCATCATGGTATAGCCAAATACCATAACATTATGTATAGTATCTCATACAGGATATGAGAGAGCTTCCAAGAGCTGTTTGAAATGTTTTGTTCCTTTTCCAGATCATGTGTCTTTTTTTAAATTTTCACTCTGTTCAATCTCATAATTAAATTGAATCTTCTTTCTCTGTCAGTTTCCCATAAGACGGGTCTTTCTTCTCACCTCCCAAGTCTTTGACATACCTCTGTCTACCATCTGCAGTTTATTATTCTTTTCATTGTTCTTTAACCATTGGCATCATTTAATACTTGGTCCTGAACACTCTTTTATTCCCCTACATGCCCCCTTTCTCAAGAATCACTCTTACCTAAATTAAACCCAAACCTATAAAACATTTAAATATCCTTCAATTCTTTTAAATTCCCTTTTGTTACTATCAATATCATATCCATCCTCATTTTCCCAGCTGTGACTTTAGTCTGTTGACTCCTTCATCAATCTCTTAATCCCCAACATACACATTTTCCAATCAATCGTTAATAGTAATTACAGCAACTTCCATTTACAAAACTCCCATTATATGCTGGGCATTTCTAGCTGTGTCATACATAATCTTCCCAATAATATTGCAAAACAGGAAATATCCTGAGATACAGAAGTTAAGTGACTTACTTAGAGTCACACAGCTTTAAGTGACAAAGTCAGAATTCAATTGTGGTTTAAGAACAAAGCCTATACTCTTTCCAATATACTTCCTCACTCACCAAGACCTACTGATGTTTTATAAGCAACTCTCAATTTGACCCTCGCTATCATTTTCCACAGCTGTCACCCTACTCCAGACCTTGATAATTTTACATCTCTAGCCCACAAGAACAGTCTCCAAGTTAGCCTGCCACTCAGTCTTTTAGTAATCAAAATCCCAGAGCAACAAGTAGCAGTTCTCTAAAGCATCACATAGAAATGAAAGCCAACTAACAATTACAGAGCATCCACCATAATACTATACTATATAAGTACTTTTACATCATGTGATAATAAACAAACTCTCACAAAAGCATAATAATTACTAAGTAGTTACTATCATCTTTACTACAGACAAAAACACTGAGGGATTATTACAAATGAGAAATCCAAGCCTCAAAGATTAAGCAACTTGCCTAGGGTCACACTAAACATGGGGTTGGGATTTGAACCTATGACATTTTGAACCTGGGACATTTTGACTCCAAAGTCCATTTTCTTTTCATTTTACCACCCTGCTTCTTTTTTTTTTTTTTTTTTTTTTTTTGAGACAGAGTCTCACTTTGTTGCCCGGGCTAGAGTGAGTGCCATGGCGTCAGCCTAGCTCACAGCAACCTCAAACTCCTGGGCTCAAGCGATCCTACTGCCTCAGCCTCCCGAGTAGCTGGGACTACAGGCACATGCCACCATGCCCGGCTAATTTTTTCTATATATATTTTAGTTGGCCAGATAATTTCTTTCTATTTTTAGTAGAGACGGGGTCTCACTCTTGCTCAGGCTGGTCTCGAACTCCTGACCTTGAGCGATCCACCCGCCTCGGCCTCCCAGAGTGCTAGGATTACAGGCGTGAGCCACCGCGCCCGGCCTACCACCCTGCTTCTTACTGAACAATCTATGTTGGTTTACAATTCTTTATGGCATCAAATCCCAAGTAATGCATACATAAAGATACTGTGGGCCGGGCACGGTGGCTCATGCCTATAATCCTAGCACTCTGGGAGGCCGAGGCAGGAGGATCGCTCAAGGTCAGGAGTTCAAGACCAGCCTGAGCAAGAGCGAGACCCCGTCTCTACTAAAAATAGAAAGAAATTATCTGGCCAACTAAAATATATATAGAAAAAATTAGCTGGGCATGGTGGCGCATGCCTGTAGTCCCAGGTACTTGGGAGGCTGAAGCAGGAGGATTGCTTGAGCCCAAATGTTTGAGGTTGCTGTGAGCTAGGCTGACGCCATGGCACTCTAGCCTGGGCAACAGA
Source organism: Eulemur rufifrons (assembly GCF_041146395.1). Lineage (NCBI taxonomy): Eukaryota > Metazoa > Chordata > Mammalia > Primates > Lemuridae > Eulemur > Eulemur rufifrons. Next base: position 91,060,824 of record NC_091012.1, read on the forward strand.
GTTGAGACTCTGTGTCAAAAAAAAAAAAAGTTTCAAACAGTGAGGGATAGCACAGGGCAGTACAAAGAATGAACTATGATCAACAGCTGTATGTTCCAGACCACTTAACTGAGCTCCTGAAGATTAGAAAATGGATTTTATTATCTTTGCACCATACTGCTTATTTCAGTTTAGAGTACATAAACAGGTACTCAATCTGTCTAATGAACTGCGTTCTTAAATTAGTCAGGGTCTGCAACGAGCTAACTGTAAAACTTGTGATAAAGTTCTACATTTTGTTAAAGTTCTCTGAAGTTTGTTTTCCTTATCTATTAGGAAGTTAAAAATAAATAATTGCTAAGACCCCTTCCAGCTGACATTCTGATTCTACAATGTAGCAGCTGGCATTCTGAATATATAATGTAGCAGCTGACATTCTGATTCTACAATGTAGCACCTGACATTCTGATTCTATAATGTAGCACCTCATACCAGGGAGAAAATCCTTACATTGGAGAAAGCATTAAGTACATTGTGTCAACAGGGAGGTGGGCAAGTAATATGAGCCAATAGATACATGTATTCATTTACATATTACATTGTATACTTACTCCTCCTCAAACTATCAGTTCCTTACCCACAAAGACTGAGTTTGTTTCATAGTCTCTAACTTTGAAGAGCATCTAAAAGAGTGTATGAACCCTGTGGATACTCAAATACCAGGTGACAAGGAGCAAAGCATTATCTTCCCTATTTGTCATTAACCAAGAATTTGGGACTCACCAGTACAAGGATTAACAGCTTGAGTACAGTAAGACTACCCCAGAAGAACAACAAAAAGAATAGCAGCTACTTGGAACTGAGCTGGCAAAGGGAGAGAAGCAAAGGCATAGAGAGAGCAGGAACAATGGCAGAAAGCAGGCATAGAAACCAGAGCCCAAACAGAACTATACAGCAAGAAAATGTACTGGAAAATGAGATACCACCTAACTCCAGTAAGAATGGCCCTTATCAAAAAGTCCCAAAACAACAGATGCTGACGTGGATGCAGAGAGAAAGGAACACTTATACACTGTTGGTGGGACTGCAAGCTAGTATAACCTCTATGCAAAGTGGTATGGAGATACCTCGAAGAACTCAAAGTAGACCTACCATTTGACCCAGCAATCCCACTACTGGGTACTTACCCAGAGAAAAAAAAAAAAAAAAAATTTTATAAAAAAGACACTTGCACTCAAATGTTTTTAGCAGCACAATTCACAACTGCAAAGATGTGGAAACAACCTAAGTGCCTATCAATACATGAATGGATTTAAAAAAATGTGGTATATGTATACCATGGAATACTACTTGGCCATAAAAAATGGTGAACTAATACCTTTTGTAACAATCTGGATGGAACTGGAGACCATTCTTCTAAGTGAAGTATCCCAAGAATGGAAAAACACCACATGTACTCCATACTAAATTGGAAGTAATCAATCAACACTTACGTGCCTGCACATATGGAAGAGAACTCAACAGAAATCAAGGAGGCAGGAGGGGGGAGGAGGGGATGGGTAAATTCATACCTAACAGGTACAATGCACACTATCTGGGTGATGGGCACACTTCTTTAACTCAAACTATACAAAAGCAATTATGTAACCAAAACGTTTGTACCCCCCTAATATTCTGAAATTAAAAAAAAAAAAAGAAAGGACTGGAATGCTCTATCCATGACACCAAAAAATTACCTGAGTGGCAAAGGGGCTGCAAGGTCCCCATGGTCTGCTGATATCTTCGGCTTTCATCTTCTGCTACCTCATTGATGTCTGAATAGTCCACAGCATCTTCTGTACTCCTGATCCATCCTATAAATAAAAAAAAAAAAAGGGCGGGAATCTCAACAAAGAGCAAGTGACTCTCACTCCCTCAGATAATTCCCATTTAAAAGTACATGTACAGTAAGTGTAGCCTCCTCCCCCGCCTTACTCCCCATGACCCCGACTTCACCTTCATCATTTACCAAGGCACCGTCAGTCCCAGTCAATTCTTCATTTGCCGTGAGTTCAGTGATCAGGCTGCCCAGACCCAAAGCCCCCAAGCCTGCCAAGTGCTTCTTACACTCCTGAAAAAGGGACAGCACCAGAGTCGGAGATAACAACTAGACCTAAGCTTCCCACACCATAAAGCTTATCTCCCTGGTCCACAAAGTCATAAATCCATAAGAAAAATGACTGCGGTGTGGTAAAAGGAGTATCCCATTCAAGAACCATAAACCTTCCACTAAACTCGACACTGATCAAATCTTTATTAAAGCACTATGTCTAATTTCACCTCCACAGTTTAAGAAAAGATTATAGAAAGAACCACCACCAAGGCTGAATGAATGGAATAGCAGTTCTCTGAATAAAAGGCAAGGCAACTGAGGTCATTTGGATGAGCAAGGCAGGGCAGGGCAGGGCTTTGGGGAGGGGGCTATCTTTTGTGTGTTCGTGTCACAGGAGAGTGGGAATATTGGTCAACAGCTTTATTCCTTGAGAAAATGAAGCTAAAGGAAAGTAGGTGACTTTCAGTTGAGCACACGAATACATTTCAGGAATGTCAGTGAACACACTGGGACCAGAAGACGTCTGCCCCGGGCCATCTGAACAGTCACTGTCCTAAGGCTCGGGGCCAGAACCAGACGATTTGTTGCACGTTCTGTCCAGTCCTATGGCTCTAGAACCATCTCCGCTGGGCGACGTCAGAAATGCAGACAGCGTCAAGAATCTCCAAGGAGGTTCCCAGAGTAATGGTTTGGAAGCAGTTTCACTAGTGTACACGATTCTTTTTCCTACTGTCTGGTCCGGCAGAACACTGTCTCCAAAGCCACCCACTCCACACTCCTGACTCCCGGGGCTCACCTACCGTCCCCCTCACTTCTACCTACCCAGCACTGAGCCCTGTCACTCTGCATTACTCCCACATCTACGAGGACGGGATCCCATTACGTTAACTGTGCCCGCTCCGAGGGGGCCACATCACCCTCTACTCTCTCTTCCTAATAAGCACCCTCTGCTTTCCTCACTCCACTTACTCTCCTTAGCCGTACCACCCCGCAGCCCTATCCCCACGCCCACCCCCTCACATCATCCAAGACGTTCTCCCCCTCCAGTTGCCCGGCTCCATTGATGTTGCCGAAAAGAAAACCGGTTAAAGAAAACGGCCCGCCTCCAGCAGAATCCTCGTCGCTGTCCGTATCTGACATGATGGCGGCAGCAGTGCCAGCGGCTGCTGCGAGCAGCAGCAAATCCAAGCCTGGTCCCATAGACCGGAAATAAAAACAGCAGTCGCCCACAAGTGACTTACAGAGCCCCTTGGCCCTCCCCGCCTCTACCGGAAGCGGAATAACGGGGAAAAAAAAGCAACCGGAAAGACCGGCCATCCTACGAGAAAGGAGAATAAGTGCTACTACTTTACTAACGGCTTTTGATTCGACCACACGCGGTCAGGAGGCTGATTATGAGGAAAGCGGTTGGCCAGAGAAAACGTTCAGTCCCGCCCCCTTCCGCTAATTTGCGCAGGGTCATTCTCAATGCACAGAGCCACGGATCTTCCTCCAATGAGAAGGAGCGCTTGAGTCACGTGGCTGACAGTCTGGCGACCTCGCGTCACGACGCCACAAGGGTGAAAAAGTAAGAGTAAGAACTGGTTCCTCTGTGTGCTGCCTACGGCTTCACCGCTCCGTCCCAAAGGGAAATTTGTCGTAAATTGTATGGACGGTCCCCAACTGCTAAAGGTACCTTTGCAAGTTACTTGTTTTGAATTGGCGTTTCCCCTATAGGAATGGATTCCCCCCCCCCCGAACGTTTTATTTCAGGAAATGTGAAGGGTTAGTAAGATGAACGGTCGACCCTTCACTGGAATTCACAATTAACGTTTTGCCAGGGTTTTTTCGTTTTCCCCTAAACCATTTGAAAGTGAGTTGCAGACATCTTGGTTCTTCACTCCTAAAAACAGACATCGTACCTCATAACTACGCTACCATTATCACATCTTTGAAAATTAAGTCAGTGTTATTTAACACACAGTCCATATTGAAATTTCCCCAGTTGTCCTAGTTGGAGCATTCTACATTTTTTCAACCTAGGATCCATTCAATGTTTGTGCATTGTATTTGATCATCTCCCTTTAGTCCAGAATTTACCTGCCTTTGTCTTTGTTTTTCATGATACTAAATATTTGGAAGAATCCAGGTAAGTTGTCTTGAAAACATTACATGTTCTGAATTTGTCTGGTGGTTTCTTTTCTTTTCTTTTTTTTTTTTTTTTTTTTTTTTTTTTTTGAGACAGAGTCTCACTCTGTTACCCGGGCTAGAGTGCTGTGGCGTCAGCCTAGCTCACAGCAACCTCAGACTCCTGGGCTCGAGGGATCCTTCTGCCTCAGCCTCCCGAGTAGCTGGGACTACAGGCATGCGCCACCATGCCCGGCTCATTTTTTCTGTATATTTTTAGTTGTCCAGCTATTTTTTTTTCTCGTTTCAGTAGAGATGGGGTTTCGAACTCCTGACCTCGAGCGATCCTCCTGCCTTGGCCTCCCAGAGTGCTAGGATTACAGGCGTGAGCCACCGCGCCTGGCCTATTTTTTTTTTTCACACAATATTTATTTTTAAAAATACTTTAGTAAGACAGGGCCTCACTTTTGTCCAGGTGGTCCCCCTGGGCTCAAGCGGCCCTCCTTTCTCAGCTTCCACTGGCTGGGACCCCAAGCATGCCACTGCCTGAAAGGCTCAGCAGGGCAGAAACCAAGGAAACCCAGGTCAGAGCTGCCATGAGCAGCAGGTGGGGCCAGCAGGCTGCCTGGAGGAAGGACGGTTAGTGAATCCTAAATGCAGTTGCTCTTGGAAAATAAGATGTCTTCCTCAGTGTTTTGTGTGGGTTTTTTTTTGTTGTTTTTGTTTTGAAACAGAGTCTCTCTCTGCTGCCCAGTGGCATCATCATAGCTCACAGCAACCACCAACTGGAGACAAGCAATCCTCCTGCCTCAGCCTCCCGTGTAGTTGGGAATATAGTTGTGTGTCACCACGCCCGGATATTTTTTTCTATTTTTTTGTAGAGAACGGGTCTCGCTTTTAAGGCTGGTTTGAACACCTGACCTCAAGGGATCCTCCTGCCTGGCTTCCTGGAGTGCTAGGATTATAGGCGTGAGCCACCATGCCCAGCAGTGTTTTCGAAATTGATTCAGGTTAAATATTTTACTGGACAACAATATCAGGTTGTCCTAATATTGGTGATGCTAAATTTGATCACTATGAAAAAGTAGTGACTGGCAGATTGCTCCATTGCAAAGGTGTATTTTCTCCTTTTAATGTAATTAGTAAATAATCTATGGATACTTTGAGATTATGTGACTATTCTGTTCCCAACTGCCCTTTTTTTCTTTTTTCTTTCTTTTTTTTGAGACACAGTCTGGCTCTGTTGCCCAGGCTAGAATGCCATGGCGTCAGCCTAGCTCATAGCAACCTCAAACTCCTGGGCTCGAGGGATCCTCCTGCCTCAGCCTCCCAAGTAGCTGGAACTACAGGCTTGTGCCATCACGCCCAGCTAATTATCTTTTCTATTTTTAGTTGCCCAGCTAATTTCTTTCTATTTTTCTAGTAGAGACCAGGTCTCAATGTTGCTGAGGCTGGTCTCAAACCCCTGACCTCAAGCAATCCTCCCGCCTGGGCCACCCGGAGTGGCTAGGATTATAGGCGTGAGCCACCACACCTGGCCCCCAACCGCCCTTAAACCAATTTAGCATCCATTGATGACCCTTGCCTGAATCACTTATATTGGGAGAGGGCAAAAGGGTGATTTTTCTAATTCTTAAATTCTTTCTACGTTTATTAGCCAGGGTGGCTAATAAACCTCCAATTTAAATCCAATACCACAGGGTTCTTCCTCACCTTTGTCCATTTTATATTTGTATCTTCCGTCTCTTACAGTGAAAAACACTGGTTGCATTCCGAGGGGAGGAAAAGAAAACACTGGTTCCCAACATCAATGTATTATTTCAGAATTACATGAACACTACTGCTACCAAGAGTAAACCTAGGTAAACTTCAGGATTTCTTTGCAGTTTGTTTTTGTTTTTGTTTTTTGAGAGATGGGGTTTTGCTGTGTTGCTCAAATTCCTGACCTCAAGTGATCCTCCCCACCTCAGCATCCCAAAGTTCTGGGATTCTAGGTGTGAGCCACTGCGCCCAGCCTTCAAATTATTTTCGAACACAGTACTTATATATCCTTAGTGGGATATATGATATTCTAAGGACAAAAACTGCAAAGAGGCCAGGCATGGTGGCTCTCACCTATAATCTCAAAACTTTGCAAGGCCGAGGCAGGAGGATTGCTTGAGGCCAGGAGTTCGAGACCAGTCTGGTCAACACAGGAAGACCCTGTCTCTACCAAAAAAAAAAAAAACTGCATGGGCACGGTAGTGCATGCCTGTAGTCCCAGTTCCTGGGGTGGCTGAGGCGGGACGATTGCTTGAGCCCAGGAGTTTGAGGCTGCAGTGAGCTATGATTTTGCCAGTGCAGTCCAGCCTGGACTGCAGAGTAAGACCCTGTCTCTTAAAAAAAAAAAAAATTACTTGCCAGGTGTGGTGGCTCACGTCTGTAATCCTAGCACTTTGGGAGACTGAGGCAGGAGGATTTTTTGTGGTCAGAAAACAATCTTGTTCAGGAGACCAGCCTGAACAAGAGCAAGATCCGGTCTCTACTATAGAAAAACTTAGCCAGGCGTGGTGGTGTGTGCCTGTAGTCCCAGCTACTTGAGAGGCTGAGACAAGAGGATCACTTGAGCCCAGGAGTTGGAAGTTGCTGTGAGCTAGGCAGACGCCACGGCGCTCTAGCCTGGGCAACAGAGCAAGACTCTGTCTCAAAAAAGAAAAAATTACTTGACTCCTTTTTTCCTCTATGGAGTTATTTTATATACTTCTAGAAACATTTGTTTCTGCTTGTATTCAACTTTAGGATTTGCTTTTATCTTTTTTATATGATTTTTTAAAATATGTAAACCTTTTACGTGGTTCAGAGTCAAAACTCAGCCTGGGCAACATGTCAAGACCCCATCTCTACAAAAAATTTAAAAAATTAGCTAGGCATGGTTGCACATGCCTATAGTCCTGGCTACTTGGGAGACTGAGGCAGGAGTATCACTTGAGTCTAGGAGTTTGGGGTTGCAGTGAGCTGTGATGATGCCACTGCACTCTAGCCCGGGCAACAGAATGATACCCTATCTCAAAAAAAAATTTTTTTTTTAACTATATAAAGAGCTATTCTCAGAGAAAGCTTACTCCCATGCTAATGTCCTCAACCCTATTCCCACCCACGTTCTGTAAGGAACCATTTCCATTAATTTCTGGTTTATCCTTCCTGTGTTTCTTTTTGCAAAAGTAAGTAAATGTGTGTATATATATTGTAATTTCCTTTTTCCTTACACAAAAAGGTAGCATACTATGTTTGCACTTTTCACCTTGCTTTTTTCTCTTAATAATATAGACTGGAAATCATTCTGTAACACTCCATAGCACTCTTCCTTATTCTTTCTTATAGGATATTGCTTGGATGTCCCATGAAATGTTTTACCAGTAATATTTCTAGGCCAGACAAAAGTCTGCCCAAACCTGTATGATAACTGAAATGCTGTACTTTGGTAACGAAGTCAGTAGAATACTATTGCTATACTAACATTTAATACAAAAACAGCAAAATGGAACATGTTTTTTAATGTACCTTTTAACAGTTATTTACTATACTATATTGCCTCTTGAAAGGTAGATGGAGGGTTGTAAGTTGTGGAAGGAGACTTCAGATACTATTAATATTAAAGACACCATTCTTGACTCAAAACATGGTTTTATACAAATTTGCCACGTCTCCTAGTTTTCTGCCCAAGAGAATTAAAAACATATGTCCACATAAAATCTTATACATGAGTGTTCATAGTAGTGTTATTCATAATAGTCAAGTGGAAACAAATGTCCATCAACTGATGAATAAGCAAAATACAGGATATTCATACAATTGAATATTATTCAGCCATAAAAAACAACAAAGTAGCTGGGTGCAGTGGCACATGCCTGTAGTCCCAGCTGCTCAGGAGACTGAAACAGGATTGCCTGAGCCCAGGAGTTCCAGGCTGTAGTGCCCTATGTTGGTGCCTGTGAATAGCCACTGCACTCCAGCCTGGGCAACACAGTAAGACCCCATCTCTAAAGAAGCAAAGAAATTAAGTACGGATACATGCTACAAAATGGATGAACCTTGAAAACATGCTAAATGAATGGAGTTACAAAAGACCACATAGTATATGACTCCTGAAATATCCAGAAAAGACAAATGTATAAAATATGAAAGTAGACTAATGGTTGTCTCGGGCTGGAGGTGGGAATAGGGATTAACTACATGAGACATCTCTTTGGGTTGATAAAAATGTTCTAAAACTGGATTTCAGTGATGGTTGCACAACTCAGTATATTTACTAAAGATCATTAAATTGTACATTTTAAATGGGTGGGTTGTATGGTATGTAAATTATACCTCAATAAAGCTGTTTTGTTTCAAATGAAAACATGGTTTTCCTCTTCCTTACTAATACACCAGCACTACACACAATTACCATCCAGAATTAGTCAGTAAATGATGTGCCTTATCTTTACAACCCCATCCCCAGTATAGTAATGTTTATAACATAGTAGGAGCTTAATAATTATTTACTGAATGTATAATGTTATTAATACAGGGTATCCCAAAAGTTACCATATGTAGGGAAAATGGGAAACTGTAGCTAAATGTACCTTTATAAAATATTCACTACAAAATTTTTCCTTTGGAGACTTTTCCCTGTATTATAATAATAGTATAATATAATACATGAGAAAAAGTGCCTACAGGAAACTAACTGATCTGTCATTAGTGAGAACCCAGAAATGAAGCTAAATCCCAGAGATGAAGTAGCAGGGGTAGAATCGACAGAATCAATGTTAGAAGAGCAGACAGTTCCCTACCCTGATTGTCTGATGCAGAAAAACAACTACAGTTACATACGGGTGCAGTGTGCAATATGACAGTTTTAGTTGTTTCATCTTTTGCAAGTTGAGCACACAGAAACCACTTAAAGGGGAGACGGGGTAGAATTGCTTTTTGTTGTTTTAACAAAGCAATGGACTCAGTAAAATCGGAGAAGTTTATTACCCATTCATTATGAATAATTTAAAAGTAATAGCAAATTGGTCTTCATACAAATTCCTTTTAAATATAAAAAGATGTCAGTGTATGATCAGTTCCATCAAATCAGTCCAATACAAAAAGGACTGATTTTTTTTGTCAGTGTGAGAGTACTCCCATTCTCCCAGACTCGAGCATTACACCTCCATTTATTAGAGGAAACAAGTTTGCCCAAACAAAACCTAGGTTTACATTTAGGAATTTGCCAGGCAAAGGAGGAGCAGGAGGCACTATTAAAAGCCACTTAAAAAGATTCCAGTAGCTAAACGGAAAGTTCCCAGAGACAGCCCCACAAGTGACAGTCATGTTTCTAGCTTAGCCCCTTTCAACCGTGAAGTCCTGTAAGTATCCCAGGCAACATCAATCAGAACATCCTGAGACTAGAATACATTGGAGATTTCATTTGGCTGGCTGTAGGAAAACTCATCTACAAGCCCACAGGCCAGTAGACTCTTACAGTCCCCACACTGCTGTAATAGCAGCCCCACTTTCCAAAGTGCTACTGGGCCTTAGTTGAAGAGGGCCACCACACCTTCTTCCAGTAAATATACTGCTCAAACAGAATCTCTGCCACCCCCCCACAGGGGGCCCTGGGTCTCACACCAGAAAATAGATACAGTACATTGAAATTGAGATAGCATCAGCTGGACGATAGACAATCAATGGTGTAGAAACAGACACCAGTGAAGAACTGTGGAGGGTGCACTGATGAAAGAGAAGCAAAATAAAACACTTTAGTCCATGATGAGGGAAAAGGGAAACTGGAAAGGAGGAATAAGGAGTTTACATAACCTTTTATCTTCCATCAATTCTTGGTATCTGCTTGACCAGGTTCAATTCTCCAAGAGTAGCGTTGCCAGATTTATCAAATAAAAATACAAGATGCCCCATTAACTTTGACTTTCAGGTAAACAATAATTTTTTTAGTTTATGTTCCAAATAGTTCATGATGCATACACTAAAAAATTATTTCTAAGATTTGAAGTTCAGATTTAACAGGACCTTGTGTACTTTATCTGTCAACCCTATCCAGGAGATTCAGTTAGCCTGAGGCTACTCTGACCATATCTTGTCATAGAGCAACACAGAGACTACCACAGAACAAAGCACAAGACACTTCACCCACAGCAGGGGCAGGGGAAGGTATGTGATACTTTTAGCTCCCAAACTCAAACCTGATGCTGTTTGGCAGGGAGGGTGTGTGTACCATGGAGTTATCTACCGCTATCTGCCAGGTAAAATTTTCCTTCCACATCAAATGAAAGTTAAAACTAAAACTAGGGAAAAGGAGAAGCAGGCCCACTGGGATATGTAATCTCACTGATAGCCCTAGGGCAAATTGAACAACTCCAGCAAAGCCTAAAGTCCTATACAACCACAAGAGGGACAGCTTCAGGGTGTGGAGATAAGGATTCAACGTACTCCAACTGGAGCAACTAGAAGACCTCAAAGCCAAGCATGATGGCATGTGCCTGTAGTCCCAGGTATGGAGGAGGATTGCTTGAGCTCAGGGGGTTTAAGTCCACCCTAGGCAATGTAGCAAGACCCCATCTCTTTAAAAAAACAAACAAACCGTAATCCCAACACTTTGGTAAGGTTGAGGTGGGATGATCACTTGAGTTCAAGACCAGCCTGGGCAATACAGCAAGACCCAGTCTCTAAAAAAAATTTTAAATTATCTTGGCATGGTGGCACACACCTGTAGTTGTAAATACTTGGGAGGCTGAGGCAGATGACTTGAACCCAGGAGCTGAAGGTTACAGTGAGCTATGATTGTGCTACTGCACTCTAGCCTAGGCAACAGAGGGAGACCCAGTCTTTAAAAAAAAAAAAGGCCCACAGGGCTCAATAAACACACTGCTAAGTGTACTAAGGGAAGGATAGGAAGCTAGCAAGGCAGCCTTTATAGACTCACAGAAATGATGGTGGAAGTCCCAGAAGAAGAAAGCTTAGAACTCCCTGACAATGACTGGCAGGACAATTTGTTTGTTTTTTTGTTTGTTTGTTTTATTTGGGTGGTTATCCTTAAGTAGTCTATCCTTAAAACAAAAAGTAACAGATTCAAAGAAGGTGGTGAAGAGAGAAAAAAAAGTGAAGACTCAGGCACAGTTTTTCATGGGGGATTGATAATTCCACATCACAAAACCCAAACTGCTATCAGAATCTGAGAGCAGATCCCATATCCAATGCACCATCATGACTAGTACAAGACCCATCTCCTTGGCCGGGCGCGGTGGCTCACGCCTGTAATCCTAGCACTCTGGAAGGCCGAGGTAGGTGGATCGTTTGAGCTCAGGAGTTCAAGACCAGCCTGCGCAAGAGCAAGACCCCGTCTCTACTAAAAAAGAAATTAGCTGGACATCTAAAAATATAGAAAAAATTAGCGAGGCATGGTCGCACATGCCTGTAGTCCCAGCTACTTGGGAGGCTGAGGCAAGAGGATTGCTTGAGCCCAGGAGTTTGAGGTTGCTGTGAGCTAGGCTGACGCCACGGCACTCTAGCCAGGGCAAAAGAGCAAGACTTCTGGAAAGAGTTGGAACCCATTCTACTAAGTATCCCAAGAGTGGAAAAATAAGCACCACATGTACTCATCATCAAATTGGTTTCACTGATCATCACCTAAGAGCACATTTAGGAATAACATTGATCGGGTGTCGGGCAGATGTGGGTGGGGGAGGGGATGGGTGTATACACACATAGTGAGTGCGATGCGCACCGTGTAGGGGATGGACACGTTTGAAGCTCTGACTTGGGAGGGGGGAGGCAAGGGCAATATACGTAACCTAAACTTTTGTACCCCCACAATATGCTGAAATAATAAAAAAAGTTAAATTAAAAAAATAAAATAAAAAAAGAATGGGAGGAACATATCAACTTTGGGAACACCCAGGAATCACACATACAGTGGTTTTCAATTCTAGTAGAAGTACACATGAAAAATAAAAAAGAAAAAATGGTTTTCAAAAATTAGTATATCATGTAATCCTAGCACTTCTGGAGGCCAAGGAGGGAGGATTGCTTGAGGCCAGGAGTTTGAGACCAGCCTGAGCAAGAATGAGACCCTGTCTCTACAAAAAATAGAAAAATTAGCCAGGCCCGATGGTGCATGCTCATAGTCCAGGAGGCTGAGACAGAAGGATCACTTGAGCCCACGAGTTTGAGGCTGCAGTGAGCTCTGATGATGCCACTGCACTCTAGCCAGGGCAACACAGTAAGACCCCATCTCAAAAAAATTAGTCTATCAGAAAGTTTAAGGCAACACTTTGAAAACAGAATAACCTTGTCCTGTGAGACACTTGCTCAATGGTAAATACTGCAAAGAAAGCTAAAATTAGATTTAAAAGCAGACAAGCAAAAACCCACAAAGAACAGTACTAGACTGCTCTGGTCAGTCATGGCCTGGCCAGGAGAGAAACGAACAGCACTGAGTGGCGTCTCCTCTCACCACTTTGACAGGGGACGGACAGACACATACACACACACACACACACACACACACACGTTCTCTCTCTCTCTTCCTCCATAAGGGTCAGACCAAATTTCAAAGGAGCCATGTACCAACTAATTTAGTCTGTCTTCATTCTTCGAAAAGCCGAATATCCTGGAGTCTAGAGTTTCTAGTAAAAGAGAAAAATGGCTCATGCTGGCACTCTTAACTGCTGTCAAAGGAATCCCCTCCCTTAAACTCCTTAGGTGCAGTCCCCACATAGCACCCAAAAGCTATAAGAGGATGCACTTCTTGGTGTTCTTCTTTCTGGCAGGGTAAAGCACAGCCCGGATAGCTTCTGAAAATACTTCACGCACCCCATCCTGCCTCAGGGCCGAACATTCCAAATACTTCACAGCCCCTACCTCCTTAGCCAGGGCAATGCCCTGCTGAGGAGTTGTGGGCACTAGGCTCTGCTCCTTCAGCTTCTTCACTGTTTCAAAGTCATCCCGCAAGTCACTCTTGGTGCCTACCAACAGAATAGGTACATTGGGGCAATGATGGGAGACCTCTGGGTGCCACTTTTGCCTCACATTGGCATAAGAGGATGGGTTGCTAATGGAAAAACAAATGACAAAGATATTGGTCTGAGGGTAGCAGAGTGTTCGAAGTCGGTCATACTCCTCTTGGCCAGCAGTGTCCCACAGGTTCAGGCTGACGATTTGGCCATCCACAGATGTCTGGGCACTATAGTTGTCAAAGACAGTGGGGATATACTCATCAGGAAAGGCATTTGTTGTATAACTGATAAGGAGGCAGGTTTTACCTACAGCCCCATCTCCTACAAGCACACATTTGACTGTCTGCATTCTTCCCTTGTAGTCCTATGTATAAGAAAGAAAGAGAAAGAATGTTCAGATATTTGGTCAATTTAGGGATCCAATGCTTTATAAATATTTCTCTCTGAGGACCCCTCCACTCTCTATCCCCTTAATGCTATAGAAGAGTCAGCTGCAAAAGTTTGTATAGGGCAAGAGATTTTACCCTGGAGTCTATGGACTGCCAGAGGATAAGTTTTACTAGCTGTGTACAATATTATGTATATGTCCATAAGTGAATTTTTCTGTAAAGAAGATCCAAAGCTGTCATCAGATCCTCCAAAAAATATTAAATTAAAAAAAGCTATAAGCCCAAAAAGATTAAAAAAAACATTCATAGACACAGGCATTTATGTGAACATTGTTGTCATATGATCCAGATACACTGTATCGAAGGTGCTAAAATTTTTTTTTTTTTTTTTTTTTTTTGAGACAGAGTCTCACTCTGTTGCCCAGGCTAGAGTGAGTGCCGTGGCGTTAGCCTAGCTCACAGCAACCTCAAACTCCTGAGCTCAAGCGATCCTCCTGCCTCAGCCTCCCGAGTAGCTGGGACTACAGGCATGCACCACCATGCCCAGCTAATTTTTTCTATATATATTTTTAGCTGTCCATATAATTTCTTTCTATTTTTTTAGTAGAGATGGGGTCTCGCTCTTGCTCAGGCTGGTCTCGAACTCCTGAGCTCAAACGATCCGCCCACCTTGGCCTCCCAGAGTGCTAGGATTACAGGCGTGAGCCACCTCGCCCGGCCGAAGGTGCTAAAATATTAATATTCTAGGTGCTCAATAAATTGTAACTAATTTAAAAATTGGTATAGAAAGGTTTCCAAGGTTGAAACAAAAGAAACATGGTTCTCACTTTGGGTCTGTGGCTATAGACTCAGCAAAGGAACCTCCATTCCTGAAAAACAGTGACATTATAATACTGGAGAGAAAGGCAGACAAGTCAGGCTGAGCCATATAGAGAAGTGATTACCTGTCAAGGGTCTGAAGTCAGACTGACTGGAGTCGAAAACCAGTCCTCCTTCTAAGCTTTGTGAACTTGCACAAGTTTTTCACCTGAGGGTTAAATGAAAGAACGCATGGGTAGTACTTATCCATCCTCATTAAGTACTTAGGCAGTACTCATTAAGTGTTAGAAGCTAGAATGACTTCTTAATAGTTATTCTTCTACTATTCTACTACCAGGGAAGGCAAAAATTCGGTAATATGGTTATAATGCTAGACAAACCAGGGGTCTCATCCCCTCTAAGTAAACTAAAGGTCATAATACAATAATCTTGTCCATTTCTTCATGAATCAAGTACTTCAGAATAAATGGTATGACAGAGATAATCTCCAAGAAGCATGTTTACTATGAGTTCCTATATTTATACCCCCATATTAATACCCATCAATGTCCTACACTCAAATTCGGCCCCAAAGCACTCCATTTTCTGTAGGTTCTTTTAACTACTGCACTAATTTCAGATCCAGTCCTTACAGCATTAAATTCTTCAAGTTGTCAGAACATGGAAGAAAGGGGATAGTCATATGTATTTGGTTACAGAAAAAAATCTGAGAATTAATTTCCCACCTTGAGGATTTGTGGGAATAGATACATTCTCCGTCCTATTGTCAGAATAGCTAAGATCTATATTAGGCCCATATCATAGGCAAAAACAAAATAAACAAAACACCTCATTTTGGGTTAAGGTGAAGAAAACTGGCCTTCAGAGCATGCTTCCCATAAGCCCACTAGGGGTAGCTCTCTCCCCACAAAGAACCAATTCTGAGCAGCTAGGCCTTCTACCTAGAAGTCATCTAAGTTGTCTTTAGCACAGGTCCCACAGCTAAAAGAAATCCAGAGCATGTAAGTTTATATCTGGTAGGCGACCACCCCAGAGTATTTAATGACCATCAGCTCCTTATCTTTTTCAGATTTAAAAAAAAATTTTTAATTTTTACTGATTGACAGTTTTCAGAAACTGTCTTTTTCCATCTAGGAACAGCCATAAGTAATCAAACACACAAGGTCAATAGAAACAGGGCAATGTTACCACCACATACCTTGAGGATAGCCTTCTTTGACTTTGCCGGTATGGATTAATTTCTTTCTCCTCTGAATTCCTATAGCAATTACAGCCTAGCCTCCTCATACAGTGTCCAACACCTCTGCTCCAAGTGACTGCATTCAGAACAGTGAAACTCAGGGGATTGCTGAACCAGAGTAAAACGCTTAGGCACAAAGACTGCTTTGCACCCCAAGCTCAGCTCTTTATAACTAGGAAAGGGCATGTACACTCATTTCTATTTCCAATGTTCCTGGCATATACGGTGTGCACATAGTGGACACCCAAGGCACACTGATGGCTGAGGGGCTAGATAACGAAATAAAGCCAGAACATTCCAGCTCTGAGAGAAAACCCAAAGCAGTATCAATTTTCTATCAACAGCCTCACCTCTAGCACACCTTCTATGAAAGGGAAGGTTCAACAAAAAGCCCAGGTATTGGGGAGGGGGAGCTGCTTTGTATAATTCACCTATTTGTTCAGCACACATATTCATTATACTATTTTCTCTATTCGTGTGTATGTTTGAAATTCTTCATAGTTTAAAATCTCATACAAAAATTAGCCAGATGGTGGCGGTACGTGCCTGTAGGCCCAGCTACCTGGGAGACTGAGGCAGGAGGATCACTTGAGCCCAGGAGTTTGAGGTTTGCAGTGAGCTGATGATGCCACCGCACTCTAGCCCCGGCAACAGAACGGGACCCTGTCTCAAAAAAAAAAACAAGTCTCAAAATAATGCTAAAAATCAAAATAACACTTGATGCTCAGACATCTCACCATGTGATTCCCTGCACCACCTAGCGACTCTGCAGAGTCCCCACTAGCAAGAAGGCTCTTACTAGATGCAGCCCCTTGACCTTGGACTTTTCAGCCTCCATAACTGTAAGAAATAGATTTCTTTTCTTAATATATTATGAAGTTTCAGGTATTCTCTTACAAGCAACAGAAAATGGACTAAGAAAATTGGTACTGAGTCTGACTTAGTGAGATCTGTGAGAAAAAAAAGAAAACTAGTATTGAGAAGTGGGGTGTTGCTGATAACAATGGGTGTATACCTACATGATGAGTACAATGCGCACTATCTGGGGAATGGACACGCCTGGAGCTCTGACTTGGGGGGATAGGCGGTACATGGGCAACGTATGTAACCTGAACTTTTTGTACCCCGCATAACAAGCTGAAATAATAATAATAATAATAATAATAAACTCCCCATGAAACCCAATTAAACCTAACTAAAGTACTTCCAAAAAAGAAAGAAAAGAAAATATGGAAGTGGCTTTGGAACTGGGTAATGGACAGAAGCTGGAAGAATGTGCAGGGGCAGGCTAGAAAAAGCCCAGATTCTCATGAAGGTTTAGAAAAGAAGACGACTAGGGAAAGTTTAGAACTCCTTAGAGATTGGGTAAGTGATCAAGGCCAGAGTGCTGTAGAAGTATGGACAGTAAATGCCATTCTGACAAGGTTTCAGATGGAACTGAGGAACTAGGTATTGGGAACTGGATTAAAGGCCATCATTATTATAAATTGGCAAAGAACTTGGCTGAACTGTGTCCATGCCCAAGGGCTTTGTAGAAGTCTGAACTTGAGAATAATGAAGTAGGGTATCTGGCAGAAGAAATTTCTTTTCTTTTTCTTTTTTTTTTTTTTTTTTTGAGACAGAGTCTCACTCTGTTGCCCGGCCTAGAGTGCCGTGGCGTCAGCCTAGCTCACAGCAACCTCAAACTCCTGGGCTCGAGCAATCCTCCTGCCTGAGCCTCCCAAGTAGCTGGGACTACAGGCATGTGCCACCATGCCCAGCTAATTTTTTCTATATATTTTTAGCTGTCCAGATCATTTCTTTCTGTTTTTTTTAGTAGAGACAGGATCTCGCCCTTGCTCAGGCTGGTCTCAAACTCCTGACCTCGAGTGATCCTCCCACCTCGGCCTCCCAGAGTGCTAGGATTACAGGCATGAGCCACCGTTCCTGGCCAGAAGAAATTTCTAAAACCAAAGTGCTCAGGCTGCTGCTTGGTTACCTCCAACTGTGAACTGCTAGAGAAAAGGGACATATGGAAAACTGGCACCCTGGCCAGGCGGTAGAGAATGAGAATAGAAGGATGTGGGGCTTCCTAAAGAGATTAGCATAACTAAAAGGGAGCCAGGTGCTAATAGTCAAGACTATGGGAGTAAGGCCCCAAAGGCATTTCACAAATCTTTGTGGCTGCCTCTCCATTCACAGTTCCAGAGGCCTGGGGGCGCAGAACAGTTTCTGAGAACAGGCCAGCAGCACTGCTGCCTAGCTCCACCTCCACCTCAAGAGGCAGCTCCAGAAAGCACAAATTGTAAACCTTAATGGCCTCCCCAGGGCGCTAATTCTGCAGTGTAGCAGGAAGTAAATGCTGTGGCAGCATGGCAGCCTCCACCCAGATTTTAAAGGATGTCATCTAAAGCCCGGGGACAAGCAGAGACTTGTCTCGGGGCAGAGCCACTGTGGAGACCCCTACCTAGAGTAATGCCTAATGGAGCCATGGGAGCCAGACCACCACGAAGCCCCCAGAACTGCAGAACTACTAACCAGCCAGGGAGAGCTGGGTAGACTGAGCCCAGTGAAGCCATCAGGGCAGGTCTGCACAAGGCCTTGGGGCCCAACCCCCACACGGGTGTGCTGCAGATGCCGGACAATGGAGTCAAGGGAGAGTATTTTGGAGTCTGAAGACCCAGTGTCTGCTCTCTTGGGTTTCGGACTTGCTTGGATCCTGTTACCCCTTTCTTCTTGCCTATTTCCCCCTTTCGGAATGGGAATTCATACCCTATGCTCGTCCCACCATTGTATCTTGAAGTAGATAACTTGTTTTGATTTTTACAAACTCACAGATAAGACTTTGGGGCTATGGGGATGGAATGAATTTGTGAGGAGGACATGAGTTTGGGGGGTAGGGCGCCAAGGGCAGAATGCTATGGTTGAAATGTCCCCTCCAAAACTAATGTTGAAAGTTAATCCCCAATGTAGAAGTATTGAGAGGTAGGGCCTTTAAGAGGTGATTAACTGATCATCACCTAGGAGCACATTTAGGAATAACACTGAGATGTGGGTGGGGGGAGGGGATGGGTGCATACATACATAATGAGTGCGATGCGCATTGTCTAGGGGATGGACACGTTTGAAGCTCTGACTGGGGGAGGGGGCAAGGGCAATATATGTAACCTAAACTTTTGTACCCCCACAATATGCTGAAATAAGAATAAAAAAAAATAAGTGACTTTGGGATTAAAAAAAAAGAGGTGATTAAATCATGAGGGCTCTTCCCTCACAAATGATAATCCATTCATAGATTAATAAATTAAAAGATGGGAGTTGGACTGGTGGTTTTATAAGAGGAAGACAGACCTGAGTGAGCACTCTCAGACCCCTCGACGTGATTCCCTGAGCCACTTCAGGGCTCTGCAGAGTCTCCACCAGCAAATAGGCCGTTACCAGTTGTAGCCTCTCTACCTTGGACTTCTCAGCCTCATAATCATAAGAAATAAATTTCTTCTCTTTATAAATTAAAAAATAAAAAATAAAATAATACTCTTTTTAAAAGGTTGGGGGCTCTGAGAGAAGGCTGGGAGATACAAAAGAAAGGCCAATATTTTAGGTTGTTCATCACATATATGAGAAGAGCTTGTTTACCTCAGCTCCAGCATCTGGCATTATGCTGTCCTGTTAAGGAGCATGCACAGCTTTCCCCTCATCATCACCACTGTCCATCCTCTCTCCCAGACACTACACTGGGCAATCGACTGCTAGGAGGGACTTTTAAAAGGGGGTTTTAAAAAAAGACACCTCAAATGCTAGGAATGCTAGAAGCTTACAATTTTGAGCTATATAAAAAAGCAAACAATAATACACAAAGAAAAAAGTTGCTATGGAGAATCAAAGGGAAACTAAAAATTGAGAGCCTGTTATAGGCATTGTAGTACGTACTTCCACATACCTTATCTTATTTAAGCCTCCCAGGTAGCACTGTGAAATAGCAGCTCCGAGATCCTCAGGTATGCCTAGAAGATTGTAAATTGGGAGAGCCCTGAGCTGTAGAGACCCCAGAAGGCTGCTTTCTGAGTTAGTCCATGTGAGCAGCTCTGCCCCAAAAAATCCAGAACCTGGGGCCTTGGGGCCACATAGGGTGTTCTGGATCCTTGAGTGCGGCCTTGTTCTGTGAAGTTTGGATACAGTCAAGGGGCTGCACTCAGGGATGCATTCAGGGATCCGAGGGCCACACGTGGCCTTGAGGCTGCAGGTTCCCCACCATCATATTCTTAATCTTGGTATTACAGTTTCTTCTAAGTCTTCCGATCTCATCTAATAAAGCATCCTTCACATACACAATCTGCCTAGTGGTCAATTTTCTCCTAGGCTAGACACAATACGAAATATCAACAACAGTCAATACAAGAGTGCAGCTCAAAGTAGTACTGTTTCCAACACATTCTCCAAGTCTCAACCTTCCCACAAGTCTGATTCTATATCTCCTAAAAATCGCTTTCTGGGACTTTCTGAAACCAAAACAATTCAGTAGCGGGACCGCATTTTTATTTACTGTACTTTCTGCAACTTAGTTATCTACTAAATTGGGGGAGCTTTTCACATTGAACACTGATTTCTTTGGTTCAAGACAGATCAAAGGAGATTCTAGGACACTCAGGGGTGAAGGAAACCACGTGAACACACCCCAACCTTGAGCCAGGGAAGACTATCTTGCATTTGGAAACTTAACCGGAGGAAAAGCAATCCTAGTGACCCATCAAGACACCAGAAGCCCGTTCGGCACTTCTCTCACATCCTTCTCCATTAAGGGTAGTTGGTCCCGGGGCTTCATATGGACTCGTGAGCCTGGGACAGAGAGGTGCCTTGCACTGGATTCCCAAATGGGAAGAGCTGGCTCAATCTCCCCAACAGACACACACCTCACCGCACCCTCAAATTCCTTCCACCCAGGGAGTGTATCACATATACTAAGGCAACTGTCCCGGGGGATGGGGAGACTCAAGGAGAGAAAATCCGAGTTGGGGATCGGCTGTTGGCGGGGGGGCGTCGCAATAAACGTTACCCGGCAAAGTCCGACCGTCCTCCAGCGCCGTTCAGCCGCGACTGGCGGAGCCTCCCTGGAGTCTCGCGTTGGGATTGGCAAACTCGGCGAGCTCCGCGCCACATCCGGGATAGCGATCGGAGTCCCACCCCGTCATCGGACGCAGTCTCCACTCAACGCCCCGAGCCCTCCTGGGAAGTGGAGTTCTAGGTCCAGCCTCGCTATCAGTAAGTCACAGGCTTCTAAACTACAGCTTCAGGTAATTGAAGACTATTTAGATCGCGACGCCAGTACAAGTTATTTGGTCCGGGAGTCCCTAAGTCTCACCTTTCCCTTGGCAAAGTCAGACTACCCCTCCTCCCCAGAGACCCCAGGTCATGTACCCTCCTTAGGACCAATATTAACATAACTAGGCAGATTCTCAGAGATCTGAGAAACGATTTGAAAAAATGGAGGCGATAAAAGACGATGAGATAAAAAATACATAAAATAATCCAAAAAAAAAAAAAAAAAAGCCAGGCGCGGCGGTGCGCTAGTCTCAGCTACTCGAGAGACTGAGGCAGGAGGATCGCTTGAGCCCATGAGTTCAAATCCAGCCTGGGAAATTTAGCGTGATTCTGTCTCTAAAAGTAATTAATTAATTCTTTTTTTTTAAAAAAAAAAAAAAAAGACAATGAAGTAGTGAGCAAATTAGAGTTGCTTTCTGTCACTATATATTTGTTTTAATTTCATAGAATTTTATATAAATAAATGCACTCTTTTAAACAGCATTATTAAGATAAATTCACACACTATACAGTTCAACCATTTAAAGTGTACAGTTTAACAGTTTTTGGTATATTACATTATCAATTATTTTAATTGTAGTAAAATATATGTAACATAAAATTTGCCATTTTAACCTTTTTTAAAAGTGTACAATTCATTTTTTTTTTTTTTTTTTTTTGAGACAGAGTCTGGCTCTGTTGCCCGGGCTAGAGTGGCGTAGCATCAGCCTAGCTCACAGCAACCTCAAACTCCTGGGTTCAAGTGATTCTCCTGCCTCAGCCTCCCGAGTAGCAGGGACTACAGGCGTGCACCATAATGCCAGGCTAATTTTTTCTTTTTTTAGTAGAGACGGGGTCTCACTCTTGCTCACGCTGGTCTTTAACTGAACTCCTGAGCAGCTCAAGCAATCCTCCCCCCTCAGCCTCCCACAGTGCTAGGATTATACGTGAGGAGCCACCAGACCCCACCAGGTTAAAGCTCTTTTTTTTTTTTTTTTTTTTTTTTTTTTGAGGCAGGGTCTCTCTCTCTCTGTTGCCTGCAAGAGTGTAGTGGGGTCATCATACCTCACCACAACCTCACACTCTCACATTGCTGGGCTCAAGCGATCCTCCTGCCTCAGCCTCCCAAGTAGCTGGGACTACAGGCTAATTTCTCTATTTTTTGTAGAGACGGAGTCTCGCTCTTGCTCAGGCTTAAAGTTCTTTTATTACCCTTCTTCCAGTTATCCCACATAGAATGATGTGATTCCGTGTTCTCTGTGCCTGTGGCTTCCTTCCATCATCATGCCCTCTTGGGTGATCCCTCGGTCCTTACTGTCCCACCCTCTACTCCTGGAGATCCTGCAATAGTAGAGGAGGGTTCCTCTACTATTCCCAGCCACTCCCACTTCATTTTTTTAGGCTTTCCAAAATCTCACCGTTCCAGCCAGCAGTACACACAGATGAGGCCAATAATCAATCCCATGGAGCCGATGGGGATAAGCACAGCTTCCAATGCAAACAACGAAGGATTATCCCCACTTGATCTTGGCCAAAAGGCCGAGAAGTGATACGACGAAGGATTCTCTATAGGATTGATAAAGACGCATTCATTCAAAGGTGTTCATAATAAAGTTAACTGTAAAAAAAAGCAGGTTTAAAATAATTGTTAAGTGTAAGTGTTATATGTAAAAAAATCAAAAGAATATCAATTATTAACATTTTGATGTTTCTTTCTTTTCTTTTTTTTTTTTTTTTTGAGACAGAGTCTCACGCTGGTGCCCGGGCTAGAGTGCCGTGGCGTCAGCCTAGCTCACAGCAACCTCAAACTCCTGGGCTCAAGCAATCCTACTGCCTCAGCCTCCTGAGTAGCTGGGACTACAGGCATGCGCCAACTGTGCCCAGCCACCACTTGATATTTCTAAAACTTTCATCACTCTAAACAGAAACTCTGCACCCATTAAACAATAACCCATTCCTCCCTTCTCCCAGCCTCTGGTAACCTCTAATTTGCTTTCTGTTTCTATGAATTTGACTATTCTAGGTACCTCATATAAGTTGAATCATCCACTATTTCTGTGTGTGGCTTCTTTCATTTAGCATAATGTTTTCAAGGTTCATATATGTAGCATATATCAGTACTTCATTCCCTTTTAATGGTTGAATAATGTTTCATTGTATGGTTATAGCACATTTTGTTTATCCATTTATCTGATGGACATTTGGATTGTTTTCAACATTTGGATATTGTGAATAATGCTGCAAGGAACTCGGCATACAAGTATCTGATTTCGGCCGGGTGCAGTGGCTCACGCCTGTTACCCTAGCACTCTGGGAGGCTGAGGCAGGTGGATCGCTCGAGGTCAGGAGTTCGAGACCAGCCTGAGCAAGAGCAAGACCCCGTCTCTACTAAAAATAGAAAGAAATGATCTGGCCAACTAAAAATATATATAGAAAAAAATTAGCCGGGCATGGTGGCGCATGCCTGTAGTCCCAGCTACTGGGGAGGCTGAGGCAGTAGGATTGCTTAAGCCCAGGAGTTTGAGGTTGCTGTGAGCTAAGCTGACGCCACAACACTCGCTCTAGCCTAGGCAACAGAGCAAGACTCTGTCTCAAAAAAAAAAAAAAAGTATCTGATTTCTTTGATTTTCCCTATTTTATGTTTCATTTTTTTTTTTTAAATCACACTGTTTATTTTTGCCTTTTGCCATTTGGTAGCATTTTACACACAGGCTTCAATCTTCAGAATACCCTGGATTCAGTAGAAAACCCTTTAAATGAAGTTTTGTACAATAGAAACTTCTCAGCAGTCAAAATTTAGAGTGTAAAAAAATACATGCAATACATAGTTTCCTGAAAACACTTAACTTTGAACAAAGCACCGAACTACACAAATGCAGAATGAAAACAGCATTTCAACTGCACCAAAAGTAGTCATCATGAAAGGTGTAAAAGTCACCTAACTTCACTAGGCACTGTTCACTTTTTAAATGAGACAAAAAAAAATATTGTCCACAAACAATATCCCAGCTCTAGGGCAGGTTTCAGAAAGTCTTCAACTTCATGCGTTAATAGCGACGAGGTGAATATGATCGAGATCTGGAATGTGATCTGTATCCTCCACGACTGTAGTAAGGAGAAGGTGACTGCCTTCTATAAATCTGATCCCTGTCTTTTTTTTTTTTTTTTTTTTTTTTTTTGAGACAGAGTCTCACTGTGTTGCCTGGGCTAGAGTGAGTGCCGTGACATCAGCCTAGCTCACATCAACCTCAAACTCCTGGGCTTAAGCGATCCTACTGCCTCAGCCTCCCGAGTAGCTGGGACTACAGGCATGCGTCACCATGCCCAGATAATTTTTTCTATGTATATATTTTAGTTGGCCAGATAATTTCTTTCTATTTTTAGTAGAGGCGGGGTCTCGCTCTTGCTCAAGCTGGTCTCGAACTCCTGACCTTGAGCTATCCACCCACCTCAGCCTCCCAGAGTACTAGGATTACAGGCGTGAGCCACCGCGCCCAGCCCTGATCCCTGTCTTGAGCAGCTCTCCATCCTCCTCCTCCACCTCCTCCTCCTCTATATGATCTGCTATAGTGGTCCCGATCATCATAGCCTCAATCATATTTGTAATAATCCCGACGCTGTGAACTGCTGGGAGGTCTTCCCATGTAAATTCCTGGTGTTGGGGTATGTGGTTTTTTTGTTATAGAGAAATCAACTCTGATCCTACGACCATCAAGCTCCATTCCATTGGCACGTTCTTTAGCTTCCTTGGCATCATCCACATTTTCAAAATATACAAAGGCAAATCCTCTTGAATGCTTAGACTGCTGGTCATATACAATAGACACATACGCAATGGGACCATATTTAGAGAACACTTCTCTTAGATCTCTTTCTGTGGTGTACAAGGTCAACCCAAATACTCCAAGACAACAGTTGGGATCAGGATTCACCCGATTCCCAACATGACGCCTGCGAGTAGACATGGGAGAATGACTGTGGCTGTGCCATCTGCGATAATCTCGACTGTAAGACCTGCTCCGGGATCGTCTATGAGAGCGGGAACGAGACCGTGACCTGGTATAATACCTTCGAGAGTTTCTTCTGGACCTAGACCTAGATTCAGATCTGGACCTGGACTTTGATCTGGAACGCCTGGAATCTTCCTTGGAGCGAGACTTTGCAGGGGTATGCCTTGCAGATTTCCCCCATCCGTGAGCACTTCCACTTCTGGAAGCAGAATGCGATTTCCGCTCGCCGTAGTTCTATTCGCGGCTTGTCGCTCATGACTCCTGGCTGCTGTCGCCGCTCGAGGTGCTTCACTTGAAGCTGACAACCTCTTGAGCCTTCTTTAAAGAGGCTCTGCCGCAGCCCCACACGACGCACGCGTTTCCCAGCCGCCTGTTTTTCTATTTTCTGTTTCATTGATTTCCACTTTGATCTTTATTGATTGGTTTTTGTTTTTTTTTTTTAGAAACCAGGTCTCACTATTATGTTGTCCAGGCTTTGCTGGAGTGCAGTAGCTATTCACAGGTGCAGTCATACTGCGCACTAGAGTCTCCAACTACTGGACTCAAGCAATCTTCCTGCCTCAGCCTCCCCAGTAGCTTAGCTAGGACTACAGGAGGGCACCACTGTTGTTTTTTTTTTTTTTCCAAGAACCAGTGCCACAGTATTATTTCTGTTCTTATACTTTGAGTTTTATTTAGTCTTCCTTTTTTTAGTTTACAAAAGTGAAAAATGAAGTAATTGTTTTGAGACTTTTCTTCTGTTCTAATATAAGTGTTTAGTGCTGAAAATTTACCCCCTCGCTACTGCTTTAGCTATGATATGTTGTGGTTTCATTTTGATTCAGTTCAAAATATTTTCTAATTTTTCTTTTTATTTCTTGGTTGACCCATGGGTTATATAAAAGTGGATTGTTTCATTTTCAAATATTTGAGGATTTTGCAGAGATCTTTCTGGTATTGATTTCTTTTTTTTTTTTTTTCTTCTCCCTCTCCTGGACAGTGTTAGAATCTGTTATTGATTTCTATAGAATGCACTATAAATGTCAACCAGGTCAATTTGATTGATAGTGTTGTTCACATCTATTGTATCCTTATTGATTTTATGCCTACTTGTTCTATCAGTTATTGAGAGAGGGTATTGAAATCTCTGACTGAAATTGTGGATTTGTCTATTTCTCCTTGCAGTTTATCAGTTTGGTTTTTGTTTTGTTTTTGAGACAGAGTCTCATTCTGTTGCACTGGGTGGAGTGCAGTGGCATCATCATAGCTCACAGCAACCTCTAATTCCTGGGCTCAAGCGATCCTCCTGCCTCAGCCTCCCAAGTAGCTGGGACTACAGGCATGCACCACTACACCCTGCTAATTTCTTTCTATTTTATCAGAGACGGGGTCTCACTCTTGCTCAGGCTGGTCTTGAACTTCTGAGCTCAAGAAATGCTCCTGCCTTGGCCTCCCAGAGTGCTAGGATTACAGCCATGAGCCACCACACCCGGCCTATAGTTTTTGATTCATGTATTTTGAAGCTCTTTTATTAGGTGCACAAACATTTAGGATCATTATGTCCTTTTCATTAATTGACCCCTTTATCATTATGAAATTACCTTCTTTATTCCTGGTATCTCTGCCCTGATATCTATTTTGATATTAATAGTTCAGACTAGTGTTAGCCTACACATCTTTTTACATACTTTTAACCTATTTGTGCTCTTTGTATTTAAAGAGTGTTTCTTGTAGGCAGAACAATGGTTGGGTCTTGCTTTTCTACCCAATCCAATCATCTCTACCTTGTAATTGGGATGTTAAGACAGACCATCTATGTTTAATGTGATTGTTAATATGATTAGGTTTGAGTCTATCATCTTGTTTTCTATTTGTCCCATCTCTTATTTGTTCTTTTTCCTCTTTTTCTGCCTTATTTTGAATTAATCAATATTACTTTTATTCCATTTTATCTCCTTTGCTGGGTTATTAGCTATACTTCTTTGTTTTGTTATTTTAATGGTTGCTTAAAGGTTTATAGTGTACAGCTTTAATTTATCGTAGTCTACCTTCAAGTATTATTATGCCACTTCACAAAGGGTACAAGAACCTTACATTAATATATAATACTTCCATTTTTCCATTCCTGAACTTTATGCTATTGTCATGCATTTTATTTTACCCCACAATATTTTGTTATTTTTATTTGAACAGCCAATTTTTTTTCTTTTTCTTTTGAGACAGAGTCTTGCTCTGTTGCCTGGGCTAGAGCGCCATGGCGTCAGCCTAGCTCACAGCAACCTCAAACTTCTAGGCTCAAGCCATCCTCCTGTCTCAGCCTCCTGAGTAGCTGGGACTACAGGCACACACCACCACACCGGCTATAGTTTTCTATTTTTGGTAGAAACAAGGTCTCGCTCTTGCTCAGACTGGTCTCGAACTCCTAACCTCAAGTGATCCTCCCACCTTGGTCTCCCAGAGTGCTAGGATTATAGGCATGAGCCACTGCGCCCAGCCTGAACAACCAATTTTTAATAGATTTTATATCTTAGAGAAGTTTTAAGTTCACAGCAAAATTAAGGAGAAAGTACAAAGTTCCCATTATTCTCCCTGCCTCCACGCGTGAGCCACCGCGCCCGGCCATCTTTTTTTTCTTTTGAAACAAGATCTGTTGCCCAGGCTGGAGTGCAGTGGCCTCATCATAGCTCACTGCAACCTGAAACTCTTGGGCTCAGGGGATCCTCCTGCCTCAGCCTCCCAAGTAGCAGAGACTAAAGGCATGCATAACCACACCTGGCTAATTTTTTTTTTTTGTAGAGATGTGGTCTCACCATGTTGCCCAGGCGGGTCTTGAACTCCTGGCCTCAAGAGATCCTCCTACCTTGGCCTCCTAAAGTGCTGGGATTACAGGTGTGAGCCAGAATATAGTTTACATACCATAAATTCATTCAAGTGTACCATTAAAAGAATTATAATAAATTTATGAAGTTGTACTGTGATCAAAATCTGATTTTAGAACGTTTTCATCACCCCACTAATTCCTCATGCCCATTTGCAGTCACTCTCTATTGTCTTTTCAGAACACTTCACTCAAATTGGATCATACAATAGATCATCTTTTGTAGCTAGCTTCTTTCATTAGCATAATGTTTCTGAGGTTCATCCACATAGTAGCATGTATCAGTGCTTCATCTCCTTTTATTGCCTAATTGTATTTTTCTTTTTAAAATCAAATGTATTGATAGAGGAAGTCATGGAGTGAGCGTGATGTCTGTAGTCAAGGGTTTGATGCCATCTTGAGAAGGTGGCTGATCATTATGAAAATCCTAGAAATGTGGGATCCCTTGACAAGACATCTAAAAATGTTGGAACTGAATTGGTGGGGGCTCCAGCATGTGGTGATGTAATGAAATTACAGATTCAAGTGGATGAAAAGGAGAAGATTGTGGATGCCAGGTTTAAAACATTCGGCTGCGGCTCCGCAATTGTCTCCAGCTTGTTAGCCACTGAATGGGTGAAAGGGAAAACGGTGGAGGAAGCCTTGACCATCAAAAACACAGACATCGCCAAGGAACTCTGCCTTCCTCCCATGATACTGCACTGCTCCATGCTGGCTGAAGATGCAATCAAGGCCGCCCCGGCTGATTACAAACTGAAACAAGAACCCAAGAAAGGAGAGGCAGAGAAGAAATGAGCCTTCAAGTCATGTCAACTGTTTGCCCACCCACCGTGCAGTCACCTTAGATGTTCAGAAGCCCAGATACACACAGGTTTTGCTGTTCACATTGTGACTCTAATGAAAGCAAAATACACTTTAATTGTCCTGAATCCTGTGATTTCTTTCAGCTCATGTTTATCGCCTTAACCCAGTTTATGTGTATTTTGAATTGTGTATGTGGCCTCAGAATTGAAATCAATAATGAAGTCTCAAGTTTTGATAGCCTGTGAAGTACATAAATATCTTAATTTTACCTGAACTGATTTTGGGGAAATTACCAGTAGAATGCCTTGGTGTGATTATTTGATAGAACCAGTTATTTTACATAAAACAGATCTGCTTATATGTTATAATAAATAAGAACGTAAGATGAAAAATAAAATAAAATAAAATGTATTGAAGTATAATTTATATACTATTTTTTTAGCTGCCAATTTATATACTATTAAATACTCTTTTCATCTCCTTCACTTTGACCTGTGGAAATAAATAAATAAATACTCATTTCCAATTTATAGTTTCAAATTCTATAGTTTGATGAGTTTTGACAAATGTATACACACTTTTAATTACCACCACAATCAATTTTCATCACCCCAAATAATTCCCTTATATTTCTTTTCCTTTTTTTTTTTTTTAGACAGAGTCTCACTCTGTTGCCCGGGCTAGAGTGCCATGGCGTCAGCCTAGCTCACAGCAACCTCAAACTCCTGGGCTCAAGCGATCCTCCCGCCTCAGCCTCCCAAGTAGCTGGGACTACAGGCATGCGCCACCATGCCCGGCTAATTTTTTCTATATATACTTTTAGTTGTCCAGATAATTTCTTTCTATTTTTAATAGAGACGGGGTCTTGCTCTTGCTCAGGCTGGTCTCGAACTCCTGACCTCGAGTGATCCTCCCTCCTCGGCCTCCCAGAGTGCTAGGATTACAGGCGTGAGCCACGGCACCCGGCCTTTCCCTTATATTTCTTTGCAATCAACCCCTACAACCCCTAGCCCCAGACCACTGATCTGCTTTCTATCACTAAAGATTAGATATGCCTTTCCAGAATTTCATACAAATAGAATTATATAGCACATACTCTTTTGTGCTCACTTCTTTTGCTAAGCACAATGTTTCTGAGACTTATTCATGTTGTTGAACAAAACAGTAGTTCATTCCTTTTCATTGCTTCGTAGTATTCCATTGCATGGGTATGTAACAATTTGTTTCTAGTTTTTGGCCATATGGCTAAAGCTGCTATGAATATTTCCCAATAAGTCTTTTTGTGAACACATTTTCATTTCTCTTGAGCAATACCTAGGAGTAGAATTGTTGGGTCGTTACATAGATGTATTTTTAACTTTGTATATTTAACATTATAAGAAACCACCAAATAGTATACCAAAGTGGTTGTACCATTTCACACTCTAGTGTATGAGTGCCCCAGTGGCTCCATATCTTCACCATCATTTAGTATTGTTAGTCATTCTAGTGATATTTCACTGTGGTTTTTATTTGCATTTCCCTGATGACCAATGATTTGAGCACCTTTTCATTTACCTATTGGCTATTCCTATATATTCCTTTTTGAAACTTTTTTCTTTTTTGAGACAGAGTCTTGCTCTATTGCCCAGGCTAGAATGCTGTGGTGACAGCCTAGTTCACAGCAACCTCAAACTCCTGGGTTCAAGCGATCCTCCTGCCTCAGCCTCCCGAGTAGCTGGGACTACAGGTATACGTGACCACACTTGGCTAATTTTTTCTGTTTTGTTTTTTTTGTTGTTGTTGCCCAGCTAATTTCTTTCTATTTTTAGCCTCGCTGTTGCTGAGGCTGGTCTCGAACTCCTGACCTCAAACAATCCTCCTGCCTCGGCCTCCCAGAGTGCTAGGATTACAGGCGTGAGCCACCACACCTGGCCTGCCTTTTTGAAATGTCTATTCTAATCCTTTATCCCTTTTGTTATGAGATTGTTTCTTATTTTGAGTTGTAAAAGTTCTTTATATGTTCTGGATACAAATCCTTTGATACAAGGGCTGTCAGGAAGGTATCCAGCCATTGTTAATATAAGGAAAACAGTTTGCCCGACATGGATGTAACCTGGCAGCCAAGGCGAGCCGACTGTAATGCGCATGCGTAAACAATGACTACTTCACTGTACTAGTCAGTGGGGCGCTAGACGCCGTTGAGTGAGCACGTGTACCGTGTGACTGTGGCATTCAAAATGACTGAGTGAGTAGAACAACGAATCTGCATCAAATTTTGCGTTAAGCTTGAACATTCTTCCCCCTTAACTATTCGGATGATTCGGAAGGCTTTCGGGGATGATGCAATGAGTGCAGCGCAAATAAAAGTGTGGCACAAGCACTTCAAAGATGGTCGAAAATCTGTCGAAAGTGCGAAAGTGATCCAGGTTCTGGAAGGCCTGCAATAAGCAGAATACCTGAGAATGTTGAACAGGTACAGGTTAGGTTAAGAGATGCTGGGAGAACTGTGTGAGGTCTCAAGGTGCCTACTTTGAAGGGGACCAAGGTGTCATTGTCCTATGTGCAATGTTTCTTGCATCTTGTATCTTCTTCAATATGTCTCTATTTTGCATACTATATGGCTGGATACTTTCTGGACAGCCCTCGTACATGTATTGTGAATATTTTCTCCCAGTGTGTGGCTTGCCTTTCATTTTCTTAAACAAAATAGCAGAAGTTTTTAATCTTGATGACGTCTAATCAAATTTTTCTTTTTGCTTAGTGCTTTTTTTGTCCTCTTCTGTATAAGAGATTGTTTATTTTTATTTTTTGATTTGGCAGGTGAGTTGTTACATACTCCTTAGCAGGATCCGACTTCCATGACCACCGTTCTACTCCTATATTCTTGTATATTTTATAGTTTTTATTACTATTGTGAATGGAATTTCTTTTCTGTAACATTTTCTACTTACTGCTTATATTTAGGAAAGTTGTTGATTTTGGTGTTATATTTTATAAGTGGTCATCTTTCATATAAATTTCTTTGTGTAATAATTTGTAAGTTGATCCTCTTTGATTTCCATATCAACTAGAAATAATGACAGTTTTGTTTTTACTTTGCCAATATTTATACCTCTTATTTTGATTTCTCATTTCACTACATTGGTTAAGATTTCCAGCATAACACTAAATGGTAGCTAAATGACCTGTGAAGGTCTGTGATTAGGTTTCAGGGAATAAGGAGACTGGAGAGAAGCTAGAGATACTACAAAGGAAGAATCAATAAAACTGAGTAACTGAATAAAGGGTCTTAAAGACAATTATACTTTAGAAATAACTAGGATTTCAAGCTTAGCAACAGGGAAAATGAAGTTGCCATTATCAGAAGTGAGGAACTAAAGACAGTTATTTTGGGGGGAAGATAGTAAGTTCAATTTATCTATTATTATTATCATTTATTTATTTATTTTTAGAGACAGGGTCTTGCTCTGCCACCCAACCTGTAGTGCAATGGTGTGATCATAGTTCACTGCAGCCTTGAACTCCTGGACTCAAGAAAACCTCCTGCCTCAGCCTCCTGAGTAGCTTGGGCCACAGGCATGCGCCACCATGCCTGGCTAATTTTTCTCATTTTTTTTTTTTTTTAGAGATGGGGTCTTGCTATATTGCCCAGGCTGGTCTCGAGCTCCTGGCCTCAAGCCACCCTCCTGCCTCAGCCTCCCAAAGTGCTAGGATTACAAATGTGAGCCACCACACTCAGCCTAAATTCAATTTTAGAGATGTTCAGTTTGAATTTATGATGGAGTTTTCATGCAGAAATATCCTGGAGGCAGTTAGAAATAGAGAACTGGAGTTTGGATGAGAGGTCTAGACTGGAGATGAAGGTTTTAGAGTCATCAATCAGCAGAGGTGATAGTTGGAACAATGACGTGGATTAGTTATCTGAAAGAAGGAAAGTTAGAGAAAAAGAGAAAAGAATTTGACATTGGGCCTGAAGGGTACAGGCAGGAAGAAGTAGAGGTGCCAAGAACAAAATAGAAAAGAAGAATTTCCAATGGAAGAACATCTAGAATATTAATAGTTTTAAAAATTATAAGGAACAGTCAACAATGTCAAATAGAAAAAGAGAGCTTAAGGAAAACAAGAAGTTAGAGTGGGGGAGCTTATGAAATTGGCAGTGAAAATGTGTATAGGCAGGCAACTATAAAACATTTTTTAGATACTCATGGTAAACTAAACATACATTGGGTATTAGATGACACTAAGAAATTATAAATTTTATTGGGTGTGATAATGGTATTGTGATTTTATTTTTTAAGTCTTTATCTTTTAAAGATATAAACCAAAATATTTGAAAATAAAATGATATGATGTCTATGATCTGTTTTAAAATACTCCAGCAAAATCTTAATAATAATAATCAACATAACTGGAAGGGATAGATAAAACAAGAACAACAGGATATTGATCATTATTGAACTAGGTGTTGGGTATATGGGATTCATATACTATCCTCTCTCCTTTGTGTATGTTTGAAATTTTCCATAATGAAAGGTTTAAAAAACGTATAGGTTGGAAGGACCTCCGAAATACATTGTTAAGATACAATCAAGATTCAGAAAAATGTAGATTACATGGTATCATTTGTCTAAGAAAAAAAGAAAAAGAAAGACTACACGTATTTGTTTGTGTATGCATAGAATATGTCTTATAAGATACATAAGAAACTGTTAACATTAGTTGTTTCCTATAAGGAGCACTTAATGGCTTGGGGACAAGAGTGAAAAGGGAGAATTTTTATTTATTTATTTTTTTCTTTTTTTATGGGTCTTCCATTGAGGACCGGAAAACCTGCTAGACAAATTCTAAAAGAGCTGTAACACTTGGGAGATTTTTTAAATTGTACATCCTCTTAAACTTTTTTGAAACCATGTAAATATTCAAAACAGTAAATATCATTAAAAATAAATAATTTCTCCTAGCACTTTGGGAGATAGAGGCGGGAGGATCACTTGAGGCCAGGAGTTTGAGACCAGCCTAAGCAAGAGTGAGACCTCGTCTCTACCAAAAATAGAAAAATTAGCCGGGCATGGTGGCATGTGCCAGTAGTCCCAGCTACTTGGGAGGCTGAGGCAGGAGGATTGCTTGAGCCCAGGAGTTTGTGGTTGCAGTGATCTATTAATATAATGACGCCGCTTCACTCTAGCTCGGGTGACAGAGCAAGACACTGTCTCCAATAAATAAATAAATAAATATTGATAATATGGCTGTGACTTTTGTACAATTGTTAAGAAAGAATTCCTAAAATAAACGAGCTATAGAGCTTGGCATGGTGGCACATGCCCTGTAGTCCAGTCCCAGCTACTCTGGAGGCTAAGGTGGGAGGATCGCTTGAGGCCAGGAGTTTGAGGCTGCTGTGAGCTATGATTGTGCCTGTGAATAGCCACTGCACTCCAGCCTGGGAAACGCAGTGAGACCCTGTCTCTATAAAGAAAGTATAGTGTAGTCAAGAATTTTAATAAGTCTAGGGGCTGGGCACCGAGGCTCACGCCTATAATCCTAGCACTCTGGGAGGCCAAGGTGGGAGGATCCTCGAGCTCAGCAGTTCAAGACCAGCCTGAGCAAGAGCGAGACCCTGTCTCTACTAAAAATAGAAAAATTAGCCGGGCATGGTGGCACGCACCTGTAATCCCAGCTACAAGGGAGGCTGAGACAGGAGGATTGCTTGAGCCCAGGAGTTTGAGGTTGCAGTGAGGTAGGCTGATGCCACAGCACTCTAGCCCAGGTGACAGAGCAAGACTCCGTCTCAAAAAAAAAAATTAGTAAGTCTAGAACTAAAATCTTAAATAATTTTACAAAAACATTAGAGGTGGGGAAGAAATTTAAGGGGAGAAGTAAATTAATTATTGTTATATACAGAAAAATGTAAGTTTAAATATGTTTTTTTAAAAAATAGGAGAGTAATTTCTAGTTGACTAGAAATAGGATCTAGAACTAGAGGAAAACAGGAACAAAATTTGATCAGTCAAGCAAAAGTCAGGAGGTGAAAATACAAGAAACAATAAAACATCATACATAGAAAACATGAATTAAGATGGTAGCATAAAACCTAAGATATTAGTGAAGACAATAAATGGGAATAGATTAAATTTCTCTATTTAAAACAGAAAGACTCTAAAAACTGAGTTTTTTAAACAAAATCTAGGTATTTATAGGAGACATGACTAAAACAAAATGACACAGAAATATTGAAAATAAAAGTATAAAGACACACCAGGCCAAAAAAAAAAAAAAAAAAAAACACACAAAAGAAAACCAAGAAAGCAGGAATGGCAATATTAATATTAATATCAGACAAAGTAGGATTCAAGGCTAAAGGTGTTAAATGGTATAAAAGAGGTACCATTTGTTTATAATGGCAAAGGGTACAATTAACCAAGGGGGAATGGAAGATACAGATGTTATTGAACTTTACACACAGAACAACATAGTATTGAAATATATAAAATAAAAACTATTAGAAATTCAAGACTATGACAAAGACAAAATCACAATAGGAGCTAGCATAACTATCAGACTGACAGATTCAAAGAGCTAAGTCAGGTAAGGATGTAGAAGTTTGAATATTACAAATAACTTTTTGGCTTTGATAGACTTTTGTAGAACTTTGTACCTCCAAATACACTACACATTCTTTTCAAAGGCAGAGAATGGTTACAAAAATTAATCATCTTCAAGTTGACTCATGAAGAGCACTAAATAAAAAATTAATTAGATACTAGCTGGGCAAAGTGGCACACACCTGTAGTCCCAGCTATTTGGGAGGCTGAGGCAGGGGGATGGTTTCAGACCAGGAATTTGAGGCAGTAGTGTGCCATAATCACGCCTGTGAATAACCACTGCATTCTTGCCTGGGTGTCATAGTGAGACTCTCTCTCTAAAACAAAAGAAAAAATTATGTACTAAGCTACAAAGAAAATAGTAGTAAATTCCAAGAAATCAATACCAGCTAGACATCATGGAAGAGGGCAGAATAGGAAGCTCCAGGAATCCATCCCTTCACTTAAACAATTATTGAGCTAGCATGAACTGTCTGAAGTAACTGTTTGGAATTCTGGAGTCTAGTGGAACACCTGCAGCTCTAGGGGAGAGTTTGATGAAGAGGCTTATAAGTTTTGGTAAA
Source organism: Eulemur rufifrons (assembly GCF_041146395.1). Taxonomy (NCBI): domain Eukaryota; kingdom Metazoa; phylum Chordata; class Mammalia; order Primates; family Lemuridae; genus Eulemur; species Eulemur rufifrons. The sequence goes on from NC_091012.1 coordinate 91,096,522, forward strand.
GTTCTTGAAATGTTGGCCTTTCACATAGCATTATTCACAATGGCTAAAATGTGGAATCAGCTTAAGTGTTTATCAAGGGACAAATGGATAAAAAAAGATGTGGTGTATGTACACAATGAAATATTATTTAGCCATGAAAAAAAAGTAAATTTTGTCATTTGCAGAAACATGGATGGATCTGGAGGACATTATTTTAAGTGAAATAAACCAGGCACAGAAAGACAAATATTGCATTTTCACACTCATATATGGGATCTAAAAAAAAATTGATCTCAAGGAGGTAGTGAATAGAATGGTGGCTACTACAGATTGGTAAGGGTGGTGGGAAGGGGTAATGAAGAGGTGTTGGTGAAGGGGTCATTCTGTTAAATAGAAGGAAAAAGTTCTAGTGTTCAATAGTATAACTATAGTTAACAATAATTTTTTTTTTTTTTTTTTTTTTTTTTGAGACAGAGTCTCGCTCTGTTGCCCGGGCTAGAGTGAGTGCCGTGGCGTCAGCCTAGCTCACAGCAACCTCAAACTCCTGGGCTCAAGCAATCCTCCTGTCTCAGCCTCCCGAGTAGCTGGGACTACAGGCATGTGCCACCATGCCCGGCTAATTTTTTCTATATATATATTTAGCTGTCTATATAATTTCTTTCTATTTTTAGTAGAGATGGGGTCTCGATCTTGCTCAGGCTGGTCTCGAACTCCTGAGCTCAAACGATCCGCCCACCTCGGCCTCCCAGAGTGCTAGGATTACAGGCATGAGCCACCGCACCCGGCCAACAATAATTTATTATATTTCAGAATAGCTAGAAGTTTTCAAATGTTCTCAACATAAAGCAATGATAAATGTTTCAGGTGAATCATGTCCCAAGTACCCTGATTTGATCATTATATGTTATATGCTTGTATCAAAATATAACATGTACTCCATGGATATGTACAATTATCATGTATCAATAAAAATTAAAAAAAAAATCCCAGTGGACTTTTTGAAGAAATAGAAAACCCACCCTAAAATTCATATAGAATCTGAAGGGAACTTGAAAAGCCAAAACAATCTTGAAAAATAAGAAAAAAATTGAAGGACTCACATTTCCAAATTTCAAAACTTACTATAAAGCTGTAGTAATCAAACAGTGTATACTAGCATAAAGACAGACATATAGACCGATGGAATAGAATAGAGCCCAGAAATAAGTCTTCACATATATGGTCAATTGATTTTTTAAAATTTTAAATTGTAAATTGACAAATTATAGTTGTATATATTTATGGGGTACAAAATGATACTACAATTTATGAATACAACGTGGAATAATTAAATCAGGATGATTAACATATTCATCACCTCAGATACTTATCATTTTTTTGTGGTAAGAACATTTGAACTTTACTTTCAGTGATTTCAAAATGTACACAATAAATTTTTATTTACTATATTCAACATGCTGTACAACATATGTCAAAGAAGAAAACATCATTCCTAATTGAGGCTTTGTACCTTTTGACCATCATTTCACCATCCCCCCAACACCCCCCCACCTCTGTTAAACACCCTTCTACTTTCTGCTTGAGTTTAATTTTTAAATTTATTTCCATTTTTTTGAGACAGAGTCTTGCTCTGTCACCCAGGCTAGAGTACAGTGGCATGATCATAGCTCATTGCAGCTTCAAACTCCTGGGATTAAGCGATTCTCCTGCCTCAGCCTCCTAAGTAGCTAGGATTACAGGCGCAAGCCACTGTGCCTAGCTAATTTAAAACAATTTTTTTTTAGAGATGGTGTCTGGCAATATTTCCCAGGTTGGTCACAAACTCTTGGGCTCAAGAGATCCTCCTGCCTCAGCTTGGCCTCCCAAAGTGCTGGGATTACAGGTGTGAGCCACCATGCCTGGCCCAATTGTTTTAGATTCACATATGAGTAAGAACATACAGTTTCTGCAGCACTATTCACCATAGCTAAGTTATAGAATCAACCTAAGTGTCCATCAACAGATGAATGGATAAAGAAAATGTGGTATATATATATACCATGGAATACTACTCAGCCATAAAAAAGAAGGAAATTTTATCATTTGTGACAACATGGGTAGAATTAGAGAACATTATGCTAAATAAAATAAGTCAGGCATGTAAGACAAATACTGCATGTTCTCAACTGATTTTTGATAAGAGTGCCAACAAAATTCAATGGGGAAAAGACAGTCTCTTCAACAAATGATGCAGAGAAAACTGGATATGCACATGCAAAAGAATGCAGTTGGACCCTTACCTTACACCACATACAAAAACTAACTAAAAATGGATCAAATACCTAAATGTGAGAACTAAAACTATAAAACTCTTAGAAAAAAAGAGGGGGAAATCTTCAGACATTTGTTTTGGCAATGATTTCTTGGGTATAACACCAAAAGCACAGGTAACAAAATAAAAAATAGATAAATTGGACTTCATCAAAATTAAAATTCAGGGGGCATCAATGGACATTATCCACAGAGTGAAAAGACAATCCACAGAATGGGAGAAAATACTTGCAAATCATTTACCTGATAAGGGATTAATATTCAGTACATTTAAAGAACTCCTACTCAAAAACCCAAAAAACAGAAATCCCAATTCAAAATTGGAGCAAGGATTTGAATAGATATTTATCCAAAGAAGATATATAGGCCGGGCGCGGTGGCTCACGCCTGTAATCCTAGCACTCTGGGAGGCCGAGGCGGGTGGATCGCTCAAGGTCAGGAGTTCGAGACCAGCCTTAGCGAGACCCCGTCTCTACTAAAAATAGAAAGACATTATATGGACAACTAAAAATCTATATATAGAAAAAAATTAGCCGGGCATAGTGGCGCATGCCTGTAGTCCCAGCTACTCGGGAGGCTGAGGCAGTAGGATCGCTTAAGCCGAGGTTTCTGAGGTTGCTGTGAGCTAAGCTGACGCCACGGCTCTCACTCTAGCCTGGGCAACAAAGTGAGACTCTGTCTCAACAAAAAAAAAAAAAAAAAAAAAAAAAAAACAAAGAAGATATATAAATGGCCAATAAGCACATGAAAAGCTGCTCGACATGATTAGTCATTAGGGAAATGTAAATTGAAACTACAATGAGACACACTTTACACCCATAGGATGGCTATGATTTTTGTTTTTTTTGAGACAGAGTCTCGCTCTGTTGCCCAGGCTAGAGTGCCATGGCATCAGCCTAGCTCACAGCAGCCTCAAACTCTTGGGCTTAAGCAATCCTTCTGCCTCAGCCTCCTGAGTAGCTGGGACTACAGGCATGCGCCACCGTGCCTGGCTAATTTTTTTCTATATATATTTTTAGCTCTTCAGATTATTTCTTTCTATTTTTAGTAGAGACAGGGTCTCACTCTTGCTCGGGCTGATCTCGAACTCCTGACCTTGAGAGATCATCCTGCCTCAGCCTCCCAGAATGCTAGGATTACAGGTGTGAGCCACCGCGCCCGACCTATAATTTTTTAAGAAAGGAAAATAACAAGTATTTGGCAAGGATGTGAAGAAACCGGAAACTTGTGCATTGTTGGTGGGAATGTAAAATGGTTACAGCCTCTGTGGAAAACAGTTTGGTGGTTCCTCAAAAAATTAAACATAAGGGCCAGGTGCCGTGGCTCACACCTGTAATGCTAGCACTTTGGGAGGCCAAGGTGAAAGGATCACTTGAGGCTAGGAGTTCAAGACCAGCCTGGGCAATATAGCAAGACCCTGTCTCGACAAAAATAAAAATAATTAGCCAGGCATGGTGATGCGTGCCTGTAGTCCTAGCTATTCAGGAGGCTGAGGCAGGAGGATTGCTTGAGCCCAGGAGTTCAAAGTTACAGTGAGCCATGATTGAGCCACTGCACTCCACCCTAGGTGACAGAGTGAGACCCTGTCTCTTAAAAAAAATTAAATGTAGAATTACCACATGATCCAGCAATTCTACTTCTTGGTATATACTCCCAATAATTGAAAGCAGGGGCTCAGATACCTTCATGTGTCAGTCAATAACAAGGATACATCCTAAGAAATGCCTTTTAAGGTGATTTCATCATTGTGTGAATGTCATAGGGACAAACCTAGATGGTATAGCCTACTACACACCTAGGCTATAGCCAGCCTATTACTACTAGGCTACAAACCTGTACAGCATGTTACTGTACTGAATACTGTAGGCAACTGTAACACAATGCTAAGTATTTATGTATCTAAACATATCTAAACATAGAAAAGGTACAGTAAAAATATGGTATTATAATCTTATGTGACCACCATCATATATATGGTCCATCACTAACCGAAATGTCATTATGTGGCGCATGACTGTATTTGTACACAGCAGCATTATTCACAATAGCCAAATGTAGAAAGACCCAAGTGTCCATCAACAGAGGAGTGAATAAACAAAATATGGTATATACACACAACAGAGTAATAGCCAACCATTAAAAGGAATATAATTCCAATATGTGCTACAACATGCATGAACCTTGGAAACATTATGCTAAGCAAACTAAGCCAAACACAATAGTATATGATTCCACTTATATAAGGTACCTAGAACAGGCAAATTCATAGAGGAGACAGTATTTAATATCACTGAATTGTACACCTAAAAACAGTCAAAATGGTAAATTTTATGTTATACATATTTGTCACAAAAAAATACAAAAAGAAGAAAATGAAAAGCCAAAGGAAAAACTTGGAAAATATATTTCAACCCATATGACAAAGGTCTTTCTTAGGACTTTCCTAAGGATTTTTTCAGTATACAAAGCAGTAAGAAAAAGAAAAATAGAAAACTGGGCAAAGGTCATAAGCAGTACACTAAACACACAAATGAAATACATATGGCTTTTAAGCATATTAAAAAGAAGCCTTGCAGTCAAAAGTCCACAAAATATAAAAGAAACAAAATAAAAAAAGAAAAAAAAGAAAAGAAAAAAAAAAGAAGCTTAACCTTACTAATGATAAAAACATTGCAAGTTAAAAGTATAAGACACTACTTTTTATTTTTAAAATGCTATAAAAATGTCAATATCAGAAAGTTTGAGGCCGGGCGAGGTGGCTCCCGCCTGTAATCCTAGCACTCTGGGAGGCCGAGGTGGGAGGATCACTCAAGGTCAGGAGTTCAAGACCAGCCTGAGCAAGAGCGAGATCCCGTCTCTACTAAAAATAGAAAGAAATTATATGGACAACTAAAAATATATATATAAAGTTAGCCAGGCATGGTGGCACATGCCTGTAGTCCCAGCTACTCGGGAGGCTGAGGCAGAAGAATTGCTTGAGCCCAGGAGTATGAGGTTGCTGTGAGCTAGGCTGAATCCACGGCACTCTAGCCCAGGCAACAGAGACTCTGTCTCAAAAAAAAAAAAAAAAAAAGGAAAAAAAAAAGAAAGTTTGATAATACACTGTTTTGGCAAGGATTTGGAGAAACATTCTCATATTTTGTTTTTGGTTGTAAATTGGTATAACTGTTAGAAGGCAACTTATTAAAAAATTTTAAAAGTACATATCCCTTTTGTATAGGTAAGTAACAGAAAACCCAACTCCAATGGACTTATACAATAAAGAGGATTTATTGGTTCACACAACTGCAAATTCTAGATGAGCAGGCTTTGCAATTGGTTTGATTCCGTGTACAATGTCATCAAGGACCTAATTTCCTTCCATCTGTCAGTTCAGCCTTCCAGTGTGAGCTTGATCCTAAATTTGACTCCCTTCTGGTAGCAAAAGGGCTGCAAGCATTTGAAGGCTTCACATCAGCCACACCATACTGTCCAAAAGAAGAGACAAAGTTGGCTTCTTTTGTCTCTCTCAGAAGAACAAAAAACAAAAAACCTTCTTCCCCCAAATCCTTCAGCAAATATCCTCTAACATTCCATTGATTTTAATTTGGGTCATTGTCCCATTCCTGAACAATGTCCTTGACCAGGACAATGGTAATGGATTGATTGGCTAAGGCTGGGTTGCCTGAACTAATCACTGAGGCATGGAGGATAGGCTTACCCTGACTGGATTACACCTATGGTACACCCCTCTAGAAACTGAAAGTGAGATCAATTTCATCACTACCCCCCAATTTTATAATTCCTAAATAGGGAAAATATGGAATAGATATTGGGTAGGGAATCACATCAGCCACTATATACTTTGATCTAGCAACTATACTTCTAGTATACAACTATACTTCTAGTAGCTTTGCGGCACAGTGGCAGTATCGTAGCCAATGAGGTTTATCTGAAGCACAATTATTGCTAATTGAAAACTTTTCCCAATACCCTGCAATGACAACTTGAAACATAGCATTGGCAATTTTTGACAGTATCTACAGAGACTGTGTAAGAAAAAACAAAAGAGCAAAATATACATTTTGTAGTAATTTATCCTACAGCTATACTGGCACATCCACACAAATAAGTATGTTCCAGGAGATTATTTGTAATAACAGGATATTGGGAACAACCAAAATGCCTAGGATTGGTTAAATTAATTATGATATAGTCATAAAAAAGAATAAGGCAGCTGTGTGTGTATTGATATGACACAATCTCAAAAGATATGTTAAGTGAAAAAAGCAAAGTGAATAACAGCATGCTACCATTTCTGAAAAAAAAGGGGGGAAGAGATGGATATATAGATATATTTTTAAGTGAAAAAGGAAAGTAGGCCAGGCGTGGTGGCTAACGCCTGTAATCCTAGCACTCTGGGAGGCCGAGGCGGGCGGATTGTTTGAGCTCAGGAGTTCGAGACCAGCCTGAGCAAGAGCGAGACCCCGTCTCTACTAAAAATAGAAAGAAATTATCTGGCCAACTAAAAATATATATAGAAAAAATTAGCCGGGCATGGTGGCACATGCCTGTAGTCCCAGCTACTCAGGAGGCTGAGGCAGTAGGATCGCTTAAGCCCAGGAGTTTGAGGTTGCTGTGAGCTAGGCTGACACCACAGCACTCACTCTAGTCAGGGCAACAAAGCGACACTCTGTCTCAAAAAAAAAAAAAAAAGAAAAAGAAAAAGGAAAGTAAACTTCTGTTTTCACCAATAAACCAGACCAGATAGACAGAAATATTCAAACATACTTGTGTACACACATATATACAGCCATATGTACTTGCATATGCATGATTTGCATAGAATATATCTGGAAGATACATAAGAAACTGGCAATAGTGGTTCTCTCTGGAAAGGGAACCAGGGGAACTAAGGATTAGGACTAAGGGAATAGGGGTAATATACAACTTCAATGTATATCCTTTTATACTGTTTGAATTATTTTTACCATGTGTATATACTTTCAGTTAAAGAGCAAAACTATTTTTAAATTATAGGTTTCTAATTTTTGCCTATCAGATTATAAAAGATAAAAAAATTGTTAACAGTTGTCAAGGATGTTAGGAAACAATCCCTCATATGTTAATATATTGTTGGTGAGTGTGTAAATTAATATATCCTCTTTGGAAGGCAATTTGGCAATATCTATTAATACTAGTAATACACTTAGCACTTTCACTTAGCACTTACACATCTTGCATTTTATTTACCTTCATTTCCTACCCAAGAACCACATCTTGTTCAACCCAGCCTACTTCCCAGATCACACAAGAAAGGTGAGGTCTTGGGGTTGCTGGGGAACACTGGGGCTGGGGTGGAGCCATGTGAGGCTTCACAGGGGCCCTGTTTTATGTATCACTTCTTCTCAGTGAGCTCTCATTGTTTTGGACCTAGTTCATCTGGTGGATGAAGGTAGGGATGGAGAGTTTAAGGACAGGGAGGATCCTAGGGTGACTTGGTAGGAAATGTGTCCCAAGTATCTCCAAGGGTGGCCCCATGACCCTGCCTATGATAGTCAGGGGTCAACCTGCTGTCTAGGGCTGGCCCCATGACCTTGATTCCTGATATGCTTACACATATTGGCAAAGATGCATGAACAAACATATGCACTGCAATAGTGTTTGTACTACAAAAGGCTGAAAACAACTTAAATAGCTATCAATAGAGGATTGGTTAACTAAATCTTGCTATAAATATAAAGTAGAAATTAATTTTAAGAAGAATAAGGTAGAATTGTACACAGCAATGAAAAAGAACAAACTACTGATATATTCACAACATAAATGAAGCTCACAATGTTTAATTAAAGAAGTCAGATGTGGCCGGGCATGGTGGCTCACGCCTGTAATCCTAGCACTCTGGGAGGCCAAGGCAGGAGGATTGCTCAAGGTCAGGAGTTTGAGACCAGCCTGAGCAAGAACGAGACCCCGTCTCTACTAAAAATAGAAAGAAATTATATGGACAGCTAAAAATATATATATAAAAAAATAGCCGGGCATGGCGGCACATGCCTGTAGTCCCAGCTACTTGGGAGGCTGAGGCAGGAGGATTGCTTGAGCCCAGGAGTTTGAGGTTGCTGTGAGTTAGGCTGACACCATGGCACTCTAGCCCGGGCAACAGAGTGACACTCTGTCTCAAAAAAAAAAAAAAAAAAAAAAAAGAAAGAAGTCAGATATAAAAGAATACATACCATGTATGATTCCATTTATATAAAATCCAAATACAGGCAAAACTAATCTAAGATATAGAGGTCAGATTGTGGTTAATCTTGGGAGTGGGTAATGCCTGAGAGGGAGGATAAGGAACCAGCCTTCTGTGGTGCTGGAAATATTCTGTATTTTGATCCAGTGTGAAGTAAGATAGGTATATACAATGTAAAAATGTATAATTAAGATTTGTGTATTTTACCATATGTTAAGTTAGACCTCAATAAATGAAAAAAGCAAAGGAATGAGGTAGACTATGTAGTAATATAGAATAAATCTCAAGATATATTTCTAAGTATATATCTATATATCCATCCATACAAACATATATACATATATGGTACACTGACAGTAAAGTATAGGAAACAGAGGAAACAAGAAAAAAAAAACACAATTCCACTAGTAAGTGCTGAAACAGACCTATGCTCTGAGATCATCTGATCCCTGGTGGCCTACAGCCTAAATTTTAAAAGCCGCATGCTTATATGTAATGTCTAACTAGAATTCAAGTGACAAACAGAGAAAACAGTGGAGTAGCAGAGTTGAGGAGAAAATAGCTGAGAACTTATGAAAGATGCCAATCTTCAAGATTCAGGAATTACAAACAGGAGGAAAAAAAGAGAGAAATCTTTACCCAAACACACTATAGTGAAACTTCAGAACACCAAAAAGAAGATCCTAAAAGGAGTAAGAGACTTTGTATCTATTTACAGAAGTACACAACACTATGCAGGAAGTATTCTTATCAAAAAAAAAGCGAAAAAATAGAACCTGAATCTAAATTTAATCAAGCATCTATATCTAATTAGTATTCAAGAAATACAGGAAACAGAACACCATCACAGGGATACAACCACTAAAATCCACTCTACGGGAAGCTCTACAGGACAAACAACCGAGTTTTTTTAAACAAATAAATACTGTAGAAGAAAAAAAAGTAGGGATGCATAGAAGGGGCACCTATAAATTAAAAGATTTAAGAAATATATCAATTGCAATATATATTCCTTATTTGGATCCTGATTCAAACAAACTAAAAATACACATACAAGTATTTATGAGACAATAGGAAAAATGTGAAAGGTCATTGCACATTTGATGATATTAAAAACTGTTATTTTTTTATTTATTTATTTATTTTTGTTGTTGAGACAGAGTCTCACTTTGTTGCCCAGGCTAGAGTGAGTGCCATGGCGTCAGCTTAGCTCACAGCAACCTCAGACTCCTCGGCTTAAGCGATCCTACTGCCTCAGCCTCCCGAGTAGCTGGGACTACAGGCATGCGCCACTATGCCCGGCTAATTTTTTCTATATAGATTTTTAGTTGTCCATATAATGTCTTTCTATTTTTAGTAGAGACGGGGTCTTGCTCAGGCTGGTCTCGAACTCCTGACCTTGAGCAATCCACCCGCCTCGGCCTCCCAGAGTGCTAGGATTACAGGCGTGAGCCACCGCGCCCGGCCTATTTTATTTTATTTTTTGAAGATAGAGTCTCACTCTGTTGCCGGGGCTAGAGTGCTGTGGCGACAGCCTAGCTCACAGCAACCTCAAACTCCTGGGCTCAAGCGATCCTCCTGCCTCAGCCTCCCAAGTAGCTGGGACTACAGGCAGCTAATTTTTTATATTTTTAGTTGCCTGGCTAATTTCTTTCTATTTTTAGTAGAGATGGGGGGGGGTCTTGCTGTTTCTGGGGCTGGTCTCAAACTCCTGAACTCAAGCGATCCTCCGGCCTCGGCCTCCCAGAGTGCTAGGATTACAGGTGTGAGCCACCACGCTTGGCACCAGCTAATTTTTTTAAAATTATTTTTTGTAGAAATGGGGATACTGCTATGTTGCCCAGGCCAGTCTTGAACTCCTGACCTCAAGTGATCCTCCCACCTCAGCCTCCCAAATTGCTGGGATTACAGGTGTGAGCCACCAGACCTGACAAGGTTTTCCTATTTGTATTAAAATCACTACCCTTCTACTTGTTACTTAAGCTTGAAGCCTTGGAGTCATCTTATTCCCCTCCTTCCCCATCAGAAAAAATCTAGTCTAGAGTTTTCTTCATCTTTTAAAAAAATATTTTACATGTCTCACTGCAATTGAGGCACTATATTCAACAAATAGTTATTGATTACACATTATATATGTGCTAGGAAATTTTAGTTGCTAGGAATAATGCACTAAGACTTATAAGGCCAGGCCGGGCGCGGTGGCTCACGCCTGTAATCCTAGCACTCTGGGAGGCCGAGGTGGGCGGATCGTTTGAGCTCAGGAGTTCGAGACCAGCCTGAGCAAGAGCGAGACCCCATCTCTACTAAAAATAGAAAGAAATTATATGGACAGCTAAAAATATATATAGAAAAAATTAGCCGGGCATGGTGGTGCATGCCTGTAGTCCCAGCTACTCGGGAGGCTGAGACAGGAGGATCGCTTGAGCTCAGGAGTTTGAGGTTGCTGTGAGCTAGGCTGACGCCACGGCACTCACTCTAGCCTGGGCAACAGAGTGAGACTCTGTCTCAAAAAAAAAAAAAAAAAAAAAAAAGACTTATAAGGCCAGGCGTGGTGGCTCATGCCTTTAATTGCGGCACTTTGGGAGGCAAAGGAGGGAAGAACCCTTGAGGCCAAGAGTTTGAGACCAACTTGGGCAACATAGCGAGACCTTGTCTCTACATAAAGTTTTTAAAACTAGCCAGGCATGGTGGAAATTAGCCATGTGCCTGTAGTCCCAGCTACTTGGGAGGCTGAGGCAGGAGGATCATTTGAGCCTAGGAATGAGGTTGCAGTGAGCTATGATGATGCCACTGCACTCTAGTCCAGGCAATAGAGTAAGACCCTGTCTCAAAAAACATAAAAAAGTAGACGTGTAAGATAAACTGATATTCTAGTGAAATAGAGAAATAATGTACAAGTTGACAAGTAATTATACAATAAAATTCCTAACATTTTAATAATGCTTACTCTGTACCAGGCACTCTGCTAAGGGCTTTAGATATGTTAATTTATTTAATATTCTTAATGGTCCTATGATATAAGCACTATTATTATCCCCATTTTACAGATGGAGAAACTGAAGCATATAGCTCTTAAGTAATTGAAGGTCATATAGCTAGTAAGTAGAGAAGGCAAGATTTGACCCCAGACAGCCTGTTATAGTTTGTCTTCTTAACAATTATGTTCTGGGCTGGGCGTGGTGGCTCACGCCTGTAATCTTAACACTCTGGGAGGCTGAGGCAGGAGCCCCCTAACAATTATGTACTATTGCTCCTCATGTAAGGAAACTTCAGTTGATAAGGGATGTGGGGAAAATCAAATAGGGTAATGGGATAGTGACTGGGACAGGAGGTGCTAATTTGGTGATGATGGTCAAGAAAGGCCTCTTTGAGAGGTGATTTTTTTTAAATAAAAAAAATTGTTTTATTGTAAAATGAAGCAGAGATATAGAAAACCATATATATCAAATGTATGGCTTACTGAATAAGGTAAACACTACTCAGGTTAAGAAGTAGTTCTTCTCCACCCATGGCAACAGCCCTTCCATATGTCTTGTTCCAATCACAACTATCCCCCCATAACTAACCACCAACTATCCTGACTTTTATATTAATCATTTACTTGCAGGTTTTTCAAAATAGTTTTATCACCAAATATGGATCCTTAGACACTCTAGTCTTGCTCATTTTCTTTAAATTTGACGTCTTAAGAATCTTTTAATCTACAGGTACTCCTTATATTCCTTTCTTTTTCTTACAGCCTATCTGTGGAAGAACTTGAGCAATTTACCTATAAAGCTTCTTGGTCTGGATTCTGATAATTTTATACATACTGTGCATCCCTCTGTATTCTGTATTTCCTGCATATTGGCAGCTGGACCCAAAGATTAAATCAAACTCAGGTTCCGTCCTTTTGGTGTGACTATAGGATGGACATAATGCCTGATCTCTCTCTTTTTGTGACCTTAGAAATTGTTAATGCTTACGACCTATATCTATTTGTTTATTGAGGATTGAAAAATGGTGATATTCTAATTCTACAAATAGATGTCCTCTCATCTACTATTTTGTTACCCAGTTCATCTAGGAAAGGCAGGATAAATGCTTGATTTCCTTTATTGACCAGTTTTCAAGATAATTAATTGGTTCCCTATCATGACAGGTGATATTTGAGCTGAGACCTGAATGACAAGAAGGAACAAGCTATTCAAAGATCTGGAGGAAGAGAATTCCAGGTAGGGGGATTGGATAGTACAAACGCACTGAGGAAGGAGTGAGCTGCATACGTTCAAGAAACACAGAACACCAGCATGGCCAAATTACATTCACTCCTACGTGTGGAACTCTGTTAAATCCATTACCCTATCCTCTATTTTTTTTTTTTTTTTTTGGATTTTTGAGACAAGAGTCTCTCTCTGTTGCCCTGAGTAGAGTGCCGTGGCATCAGCCTATTTCACAGCAACCTCAGACTCCTGGGCTCAAGCAATCCTCCTGCCTCAGCCTCCCCAGTAGCTGGGACTACAGGAGCAAGCCATGACGCCTGGATAATTTTTCTATTTGTAGTAGAGATGGGGTCTCACTCTTGTTCAGGCTGGTCTCAAACTCCTGAGCTCAAGTGATCCTCCTGCCTCAGACTTCTAGAGTGCTAGGATTACAGGTATGAGCCACTGCGCCCGGCCCCTATCCTCTATTCTTACTACCATACGCACTTAGTCTGGGGTCTCATCTTTCTCCCCTGGACCACTGCAATCATCTTCAACTGGTTTCAATGCCTCCAAGCTTCTCTTCTACCCTACTCAATTAACCTCTTACTCACCAAAACATTTTAATTCTTTTGTGTGGGAGAATACATTTTATAATTTTATGACTCTTGTCATTGGCAAAATAAGATTCATTTAATGGTGGGGCAAGTGGTTGCTGGAAAAGTATTGCTGGACACCAAACAAAGAATACAGGCTTCATAGTCAGACCCGGATTTGAGTTCCAGCTCTGACACTTGCTGTGTGACCTAAAGAAAACATTATAACCTCCCTGAACCTCAGGTTCCCCATCTATTAAGAAAAGTAATAATGCTTTTTTGCCGGGTGCGGTTGCTCGTGCCTGCAATCCTAGCACTTTGGGAGGCCAAGGCAGGAGGATTACTTGAGGCCAGGAGTTCAAGACAAGCCTGAGCAACATAGCAAGACTCCACCTCCACAAAATAGACAACAAAAAAATTAGCCAGGAGTGGTGGCATGTGCCTATAGTCCCAGATACTGGGGAGGGTGAGGCAGGAGGATCACTTGAGCCTAGGAGTTTACATTGCAGTGAGCTATGATGATGCCACTACACTGTAGCCCAGACAACATAGCAAGAGTCTGTCTCAAAAAATGCCATTTTATATACTTTGGTGAGCATTAAATGAAAATACACACATATACCACACACACATCTTTATTACAGTGTCTGGATCATAGTAAAAACTCAATAAATAGTTTCTTTAATTTTTTTATTCCCACCATGCCTCTTACAGAAGATCTACTTTCAGTGATGAAATCTACCTGCTTAAGAACCTCAGTCATTGTTAAGAGCCATCCTAGAGCCATTTGAAAATATCCCAAACCTAAGGACCCAACAGAGATCTAAGAAGAGGAGCTTGACATCACCCCCCTCTGGCCTGTCAGAGTCCCTTTGACAAGACTGACTGGGGGCTGGGGAGGCTCCTGGTTGATCAGTGATATCTTACATTGATATCAGGCTTTTCCAAACCAATTTTACATCTCTGATCACCTGATCTCTAACCTCTCGGCAAGACCCCCTAGGTACTCCACCTCTCATTTCATCGAGATCAAGTAATTATCTTCCAGTTACACTAGATTGCTCCCCGACCCCACACACCATGGGCAGCCACTTCGGCATCACTGTCTCTGGGACCCCTGCCTCCACTGTCTTCTTCCTTTCTGTTCCCAAAGTCCCAGAACATTGCTAGAGGGAGAACCAAGTAGACAAATATAAATTCATGCTGTCCAGTTTCAACTTGGCCCTTGCAGCTGCTCAGCAACCCTTTTATTTGTCTCATACATTCCCTGGCAGTCTCCCACAGAAGCTGTTGCGGACCTTCTTTTTCTTCAAACTACAAATTCCAGTCTCCTTCCTTCTACTTCCAAAGACTTCCTATTACATACTTTCAATACATTAATTGTCCCTCCTTCAACAAATCAGTATCTTTTTCCCTTCCAGCCTTGCCCTCTAGCCATCCATTTCCCTTCCTGGGAAAGCAATAAATGTTATTTATCTTTCGTTTATCTTTATCTTTCCAGAAATATTTTGAGTCTATAAGCAAAAATATGGAAAAGAAGGAACTTGTACTGGGTTGTTAAAGATAAATAGGACTTGGATAGGTGGAGAGAAAAGAGATGATATTCCAACCAGAGGAAACATCCTAGGCAAAGGCACAGAAGTGGAAATGAATAAGATATATTTAGAAAACAGGGTATAGCAAGTAATCCCCTGAGAAATAATCCCAGCTGCTGCCTGAACTGCTACTTCTCCTTTTCCAGTTGACTTCAGCCCAATTACTTCTTTGCCTGTCCTGTTCTACATACCAGCTTAGTGGAAATCTGAAACTACATGGCCCCTCACCCATCCTATCTTGCCTGGACCTCGGTTACTATTTATTGAGCTTTGACCCCAACCATCTGTTTGAGTCCTGTTAAAGAAGTCCCAGCTTCTTCCTGGTGCACTCTCCAAGCCAGACACCTTCCATTTCCTTGGACACCTGGATAATTTCCTAACACCACAATGAATATAAAAGATGCAATATAAAGATGTTATTCATTTTATTAATATATACACAACATATAGAGGTCAAAGGAACACGTTAAACTAAGCAACGGAGATACAATCAACAAAACCCAGACTGTGTGCAACTCTCCTGAAAAACACTGCAATTTCTTCAATAAAAAAAGTGCAAGGGGCCAGGTATAGTGGCTCACACCTGTAATCCTAGCACTTTGGGAGGCCGAGGCAAGAGGATCACTTGAGGTCAGGAGTTCAAGACCAGCCTGAGCAACATAGTGAGACCCCATCTCTACAAAAAATAGAAAAATTAGCTGGGTGTGGTGGTGCGTGCCTATAGTCTCAGCTACTCTGGAGGCTGAGGCAGAAGGATCATTTGAGCCCAGGAGTCTGAGGTTGCAAGGTTGCAGTGAGCTATGATCTAGCCCGGCCAACAAAGTAAGACCATCTCAAAAAAAAAAAAAAAAAAAAAAAAAAAAAAAAGAAAGAAATTGCAAGGGGCCAGGTGCAGTGGTTCACACCTATAATCCCAGCATTTTAGGAGGCAGAGGCCAGGAGTTTGAGACCAGCCTAGGCAACTGAGTGAGACCCTATCTCTACAAAAAAATTTTAAAAATTAGCCAGGTATGGTGGCACATGCCTGCAATCCCAGCTACTTTGGAGGCTGAGGTGGGAGGCTTGCTTGAGCCTGGGAGCTTAAGGCTGCAGTGAGCTATGATTATGTCACTGCACTCCAGCCTGGGCAACAGAGCAAGACTCTTATCTCTTAAGAAAATTTTTTTCAGGCCGGGCGTGGTGGCTCACGCCTGTAATCCTAGCACTCTGGGAGGCCGAGGTGGGCGGATCGTTTGAGCTCAGGAGTTCGAGACCAGCCTGAGCAAGAGTGAGACCCCATCTCTACTAAAAATAGAAAGAAATTATATGGACAGCTAAAAATATATATAGAAAAAATTAGCCGGGCATGGTGGTGCATGCCTGTAGTCCCAGCTACTCGGGAGGCTGAGACAGGAGGATCGCTTGAGCTCAGGAGTTTGAGGTTGCTGTGAGCTAGGCTGACGCCACGGCACTCACTCTAGCCTGGGCAACAGAGTGAGACTCTGTCTCAAAAAAAAAAAAAAAAAAGAAAATTTTTTTCAAGGAAAAAAAGAGATAAGGGGAACCTTTAGTTTACAAGTGACATATAATACATACCCACAAATCACAATGTGTAGACTTTATTTGGATACCGATTCAAACAAAAAAGCTGTAACAATTTTTTTTGAAACTATTAGAAATTTAAATACTGACTTGGTATCTGATGATATTTAGGCATCATTGTTTATTTTATGTGTGCTAATGGTATTACAATTACGATTTTTTAAAAAGGGATCCTTACCTTTTGGAGATACAGACTGAAATATTTAGGTATGGAATGATATAATGTCTGAGGTTTACTCCAACATAATATAGGAGGGATAAAGTGGATGGGGATATACGTGAAACAAGATTGCCCAAGAGTTGATACTAGTTGAAACTGGTAAATGGGGAATCATTATAGTATTGTCTACTTTTATATATGTTATAAATTCCCCACAAAAAAGTTTTAAACAATGTTATTGAATTCTCAGACATCTGATGAAAGTGTATATATTAGTCTGAAGGAGTGGAACAGGAGGAGCTGGAATTTAAGGAGAAGGTCTGCAACAGCTTCTGTGGGAGACTGCCAGGGAATGTATGAGACAAATAAAAGGGTTGCTGAGCAGCTGCAAGGGCCAAGATGAAACTGGACAGCATGAATTTATATTTGTCTACTTGGTTCTCCCTCTAGCAATGTTCTTGGACTTTGGGAACAGAAAGGAAGAAGACAGTGGAGGCAGGGGTCCCAGAGACAGTGATGCCAAAGTGGCTGCCCATGGTGTGTGGTGTCGGGGAGCAATCTAGTGTAACTGGAAGATAATTACTTGATCTGGATGAAATGATAGGTGGAGTACCTAGGGGGTCTTGCCGAGAGGTTAGAGATCAGGTGATCAGAGATGTAAAATTGGTTTGGAAAAGCCTGATATCAATGTAAGATATCACTGATCAACCAGGAGCCTCCCCAGCCCCCAGTCAGTCTTGTCAAAGGGACTCTGACAGGCCAGAGGGGGGTGATGTCAAGCTCCTCTTCTTAGATCTCTGTTGGGTCCTTAGGTTTGGAATATTTTCAAATGGCTCTAGGATGGCTCTTAACAATGACTGAGGTTTTTAATCAGTAGCTGTGTGACCTCAATCGAGCTATTTTCTTCTTTGAGCCTTAGTTTCCTCATCTATAAGAAATTGGCTTAATAATACCTATCTCACAGAGCAGATACAAGGATTAAGAAAAATAATGTCGGTAGAAGTGCCTAGCACAGTGGCATTCTTCACAGGAAACCTGTACTCCCTCAGCAGGTGAATATAGTTTCCCTAAATTCTGAAGCTGATGCAATTGTATGGTAAATATGTTATTATTTTAGAGAGTAGCAAGGCCTGAGTGTCAAGAAAATCCTATTTTCTTATCGAAACACTGTAAAATTGGATATTGGAGATATGTCCTCCATCCCTTAAAAAAATAAAAAAGAAAAGCCACCCCATCTTTCCTAACAGGCTGAGGTAAAACCTTTTGGTGAAGAGAAAGAATAGTAGCAACAGTAATAATAGCAAACACTTATATGGTACTTACTAGATCTAGGCCTCAGAGGAAATATATAGCCTAGAGATTAAAATGTGTGAGTCATCTGCATGTGGGTGGTATTTGAAGTCATGGGTATAATTGAGAGTGTCTAGAAGAGAGTTATATGAGAATAGAGCAAGCCTAGAACTGAATTCTGAGGAACTTCATCACTGACTGGCCAGGTAGAAAAGGAGAAGCCTGCAAAGGAGACCAAAAGGAATGGCCAGAGAAGTAGGACAACAAAGAGGAATAATGGTCACAGAAGCCAATGTATGTATGTATTAATATTTCAAGGAGGAAACAATCATGAGTGTCAAAAAAATATTTTTTTGAAACAGGGTCTCACTCTATTGCCCAGAGTAGAATGCAGTGGCATCATCATACTTCACTTCAACCTCAAATGCCTGGACTCAAGCGATCCTCCTGCCTCAGCTTCCCAAGTAGCTGGGAATACAGGCGTGTGCCACCATGCCCAGCTAATTTTTGTATTTTTTTTTTTTAGAGAAAGGGTCTTGCTATATTGCCCAGGCTGCTCTTGAACTCCTGGCCTCAATCGACCCTCCTGCCTTAGCCTCCAAAAGTGCTGGGATTACAGACGGGAGCCACCACACCCAGCCATGAGTGTCAAATTTTGCTTGAGAGGTCAAGATGAGGACTAAAAGTATCCACTGGATTTAGTGATTTGGTAGTCAATGGTGACCATATCACCACAGATTGAGGGGGTTGGAAGTCAGATTAGAGTGTGTTACAAAAAGAGTAGGAAGAAAGAAAAGGAAAAAGAATACAGTTATTTCAAGAAGTTTGGCTCTAAAGGAGAGAAAGGAGTTAAGTGGTACCTGGAGAGGTATGTGAACTCGAAGGAAATTGTTTTTATAAGATTGGAGAGACTTGAGCAGTTTAAATGTCAATAAAAATATCCCAATAATGGAAAGGTTGAATAAACAGGAGAGAGAAGGGATAATTAATAGTGTAAAGTTTCTGAGAAAAGTGTGAGGGAATAGGATCCAACACACAGTGAGAAGAAATGAGAAGTGTAAAATGATGTAGGGAGATGATTTGTTCTAATGAGAACAAATATATAGATTTGACAGTGGGAAGTAGGCGATTAAATGAGATAATGTGTACAAAGTACTTAGCTTAGTGCCTAGCACAGTTAGTTTGTATCAGAAATGGTAGCTATGGCTATAGCTGTTATTCATGTTATACACCTGCTTGAAAATTTCTTACATTTTAGCTTTTGGCTATGTAAAATGAACTAGCACCTTACTTTATTAATGCTGTGAATTTGAAATTTTGTATATACAATAAGGATTACTTTAACTTTTTGATTCCTCACCTCTGTTCTCTTCAGGATTTCTGGACAGTTGCTGGTCCCCTAATTTTGATAAGATAGGAAAAAGTTGTAAGTTTAAGATTAATGTACTTTATGTACCTTTCTATATACATTTTACCTCTAAAATTTTTTTAGGAGTTCTTTCTCTTATTATCCAATTTTTTAAAAAATGTCATCAAAGCCCATGTCCCTCATGGAAAAATGACATTAAGACTACACTTGGGGCCGGGCATGGTGGCTCATGCCTGTAATCCTAGCACTTTGGGAGGCCGAGGCAGGAGGATTGCTTGAGCTCAGGAGTTCGAGACCAGCCTGAGCAAGAGCAAGACCCCCGTCTCTACTAAAAAAAAAAAAAAAAAGAAAGAAAGAAATTAGCTGGACAACTAAAAAAAAAATATATATATATACAAATTAGCCGGGCATGGTGGCACATGCCTGTAGTCCCAGCTACTCGGGAGGCTGAGGCAGGAGGATCGAGCCCAGGAGTTTGAGGTTGCTGTGAGCTAGGCTGATGCCACGGAACTCTAGCCTGGGCAACAGAGCAAGACTCTGTCTCAAAAAAAAAAAAAAAAGGTAAACTTGGCCAGGCGTGGTTGCTCACACCTGTAATCCTAGCACTCTGGGAGGCCGAGGCAGGAGGATCGCTTGAGGCCTGGAGTTAGAGAACAGCCTGAGCAACATAGCGAGACCTTATCTCTACAAAAAATAGAAAAATTAGCTAGGCATGATGGCGTGCACGCCTGTAGTCCCAGCTATTTGGGAGGATGAGGCAGGAGGACTGCTTAAGCCCAGGAGTTTGAGGTTGCAGTGTGCTGTGATGAGGCCACTGCACTCTAGCCTAGGCGACAGAGGGAGACCCTGTCTCAAAAAACAAAACAAAAAAAAAAAAGAGTAAACTGCCACCAGAGTTAAAAAGACTCTGAAGGGTTCAGTTCAAAGGGGAAAGTTTATGTGTACTTCAAATCCATAGAATTACAGCATAGAGCAGAGCCAGAATTACTAAATATCCTGGAGGTCCAGGAAGCCCCTTTACCTCTGATAAAACATATGTGAGGTAAAAGTCATATCCTTGGGTGTGTTCCCTAATATCCCCTAATCTTGCCTCAACTTCCAAATTATGAGCCATGCTATGTTGTAATCCCTCGCCTTTGCCGCCCATGTCCATTTCCCCCACCTCATTTTACTTCAAGTTCCCAATGAGACCCTATGCTCCTTGAATCTGAACTGAGAGCAAAGGGCACTATGAAAAAACTTGAGATTATCTGAGGTTTGGTGAGCTTCCTTGTTCGATGTTTCTTGGAGTTTGAATCTCCCACTCTGTTGAGGGAATAAATCTGCCTCAAAGGATACTCAAAATAGAGATCAGTCCTCCGATTAAGAATTTACATTTAAAAAGAAAAGGCCTGTAATGCCTTTTTAACTCTCTTTTAAATCATGTTCAAAATCCTTGACCTAGAATTTTAGGCTCCTCTCAATCTAGTCATACTCCATTTAACTTTTCCTTTTTCTCCCTTAAACATAACCTCAGATATGTTAGCAGTGGTTACAAACAGCAAAGGGACTAACTTTGGAGGGAGTCTGAAAAGAAATATTTCCTTTTTACTCTACATACTTCTCCACTGAGATTTTTTTTTACAATGACAATGTACTACTTTGGGGATTTAAAATAAAATACAAAAAGTAAAATAAAACATCTCTGCCTCAGTATGGCTCTCCGTACTCTTCCATTCCCAACCAAATTTCTCATTTTTCAAATTTTCATTCAAAATATACAGCTAACCCTGAACAACAAGCATTTGAATGTGTGGGTCCACTTATATGCAGATTTTCTCTGCCTCTGCCACCCATGAGACAACAAGACAAATCCCTCCTCATCTTTCTCCTTCACAGCCTACTCAATGTGAAGATGACAAGGATGAAGACCTTTATAATGACCCACTTCTACTTCATAAATAGTAAATATATTTTCTCTTCAATAAGGAAGATTAAGATTTTCTTAATAACATTTTCTTTTCTCTAGCTTACTTGATTGTAAGAATGCAGCATATAATACATATAGCATACAAAATATGTGTTAACTGTTTATTTTATCAGTAAAGCTTCCGGTCAACAGTAGGCTATTAGTACTTAAGTTTTTGGCGAGTCAAAGGTTCTACATGGATTTTTCAACTAGGGGTTTGGTGCCCCAGCCCCACATTGTTCCAAGGGTCAGCTATACTTCTTAACCCTCACATTTATGGTTAGTTAATTTTCAACTAGGGTACCAAGGCAATTCAATGGGGAAAGAATAGTCTTTTCAACAAAGGGTGTTAGGACAACTGGACATTCACATGCAAAAGCATAAGGTTGGACCCCTACCCCACACCACATACAAAAATTAACTCAAAATGGATCAAAGACCTAATGTAAAAGCTAAAACCACAAAACACTTAGAAGAAAACATGGGGCAAATCTTCATGACCTTGGATTAGTTTATGGTTTCTTGGATATGACACCAAAAGCATAAGCAACCAAAGAAAAAAACAGACAAATTGTACTTCATCAAAATTAAACTTTTGGCTGGGTGTGGTGGCTCACACCTGTAATCCTAGCACTCTGGGAGGCCGAGGTGGGAGGATGGCTTGAGCTCAGGAGTTCGAGACCAGCCTGAGTAAGAGCAAGACCCCATCTCTATTGAAAATAGAAAGAAATTAGCCCGGCATGGTGGCGCATGTCTGTAGTCCCAGCCACTAAGGAGGCTAAGGCAGGAGGATTGCCTGAACCCAGGAGTTTGAGGTTGCTGTGAGCTAGGCTGATGCCACTGCACTCTAGCCCAGGCAACAGAGTGAGACTCTGTCTCAAAAATAAATAAACAAACAAAATTAAACTTTTGTGTATCAAAGGACACCCAAAGGAAGTGGAAAGACAACCCACAAAATGGAAGAAGATATTTGTAAGTCAGACATCTGATAAGGGACTTGTCTCTAGAATATATAAAGAACTCTTACAACTCAACAATAAAAAGACAAATAACCCGATTAACACATAGACAAAGGATTTGAACAGACATTTCTCCAAGTAAGGTACACAAATGGCCAGTGAGATGCTCAACATTATTTGCCGTTAGGAAATGCAAATCAAAACCACATTGAGAATTCACTTCATACTCACTAGGATGGCCATAGTAAAACAAACAAACAAAAAAACATTGCAAACAAATGTTTATAGTGGCATTATTCAGAATAGCCAAAGGTCCCAACCCAAATGTCCCTCAACTGATGAATAAACATAATGTGGTATATCCACACAATGGATTATTCAGCTATAAAAAGGAGTGAAGCACTGATATATGCTGATATATACATGGATGAACTTCAAAAATGTTATGCTAAGTGATAGAAGCCAGTCACAAAAGACCACATATTCTATGATTACATTTATGTGAAATGTCCAGAATAGGTAAATTCGTAATAGCAGAAAGTAGATTAGTGGTTGCCTAGGGCTATGCATTTGGGGGGAAAGTGAGAATGACTGCTAATGGGTACAGGGTTTCTTTGTGAAGTGATAACAATGTCCTTAAATTGATTGTGGTTGTGTAACTCTGTGAGGTTATATTAAAAATAGCACTAAACTTTATACTTTAAATGGATAAATTGTGTGGTATGTGAACTGTATCTCAAGAAAGCTATAAAACAAAATGTACTTATTCTATGAAACCTTCCCTTTTTACTATAGTCCACATTAACCTTCCCATTCTTTCAACTCCTACAGCTCTTAAAAACTGTACTGCACAATTTAGTACTCAGTTAAACTACCTGATAATGTTTATTATTATTTCTTGTGGATTATCCTTGACTTGTCACCCAGACTATAATTTTTCCTGAGAGAAATGAGTCTTCTGTTTCTCAGATAGCTCTAAACCACCTAACACATAACTGGGCACATAGGAAGTACTCAATAAATACCTGGTGGTTGTGAAGAATAGATTGAATGTGCATGTGCTTGTTTTCACACGTGTGTCAAACACACACAGAAAAATGGGGTCAATAAATACGATCTTAGTGAGGTGAGAGAATCACACTATGTGAAACTGCAGAATACAAGATTTATTTAAGGGAAAAAAAACAGCATGGTTTGGACAGTTTTGTTCTCCCCTCTTTCAGCCTTCTGCTGCTCAATGACACCACATGGCCAACCATATTCTGGTCTCTGGGATTCTAAGGGAGTCATTTAGGTCCTACCTAGACACTCAACTGTCTGGTGTCACTATTCCCCCATCGCTTCCTCCTCTTCCTCCTCCTCTGTCCAGCTCAGATCATCTGAATCCTCAGATTCTTCCTCATCCATCTCTAACACAACCCCTGCCCTAGCCTTCTCAGCTAGTGCATCGGGGTGCTCCAGCTGGGCCCAGGATCCTGGGTCAGCCTTGACCAGAGAGATCTCAACCCGAGATGGCATCAAGGAGACAGAGCTCTGCTCCACGTCTATGACCTGAGGAGGAGGGAAAGATAGAGGAACACAAAAGAGAGAATGAAGAAATCAAAAGGATTTAGGTCAAGGTGAGGTGGTGATGAATGAGAGAGAGAAAAATTTTTAAATTTAAGGTAGGAAAAAAGATAAGGGAGGAATAAGACAATATAATAAGGGGGAGAGAGGGAAAAGAAATGAGAGTGGGAGAGAGAGAGGAGGGAGGGGAAGGGGAGAGAGGGAGGGGGAGAGAAAGAATATGAAAGCAAATGAAGAGAAAACCTCCACTTTCCCACTAGAACTCTTTCCCTCAAGACACCCTCTATTCATTCCAGTCTGGCCCTTCTTTCATCCCATCTGCCTCCCCCTCCTGTCCCCCTTTCTATTCACTTACCCCCCAGAGCTTCATCTGTGCTTGGAACACACGGTTACCATCAAAGACAATGTGGATATGAAGCTGAGAGAAAAGAATTACAGGGGTAGTAATAATCCCAGATGGTCAGAACAAGTCATGACAGAGAACCAGGTCAGAGGTGTGATCCACAGGCCAGCCAGATAACCCTGACTTAACAGCTAGCTCTCTCTACCTCTTAGGGGACTAGGGAGCTTACAGGTTAACTACATACAACAACTGTGCCTGTACAATTATAATATCACCCAATTCACTATCCTCCCATCCAGCATCAGATCATTCCTCACCTCAGTTTGACTGGCCTTCACCCAGTTGAATGCAGGAAGTGGAATCTGGCCATATACAGTCACCACTACTAATGAATCTGTCTGGTGCCAATCATGGCGGCAAGATGCTGGCAGCTGAAGAGAAGATGTGAAATGCAGGTGGTAAGAATAAACTCTTAACCCAAGGGGAATTCTCATGGTATATGTGCAGAGGAGACAGAGAGTGTCAGAAAGATTAACACACTACCTCATATTTCAAAGCCTCTGGACTGTTGAGAGACAAGGAGCAGAATCGTATTTGGCCCGTACTAAGGGGAGAATATAGGGAGCTTGGCCATGAGGTACAGGGAGAATTTATCTCCAAGCTTGGGTTCTAATCAAAATTTCAGGAAAGTTGGGGCTTACCTGCTTCCCCCAGTCATGTCTACCAACTCTGCATCCTGGCTGTGCCAGGAATGCCCCAAAATCCAGGGTCTGGATGCCACAACAGCTCCAAGATTTCATCCTGAGGTAAAGAAGATAATTCAACTGAATTCCCTCCCCCCACAACCCCCTCACTCCCATGTTGTGACCAATATTGGGAGAAACCCATTTCACATCCCACTCAGTCCCCTCCCTCACCCCTCATGGAATCGAGGTGCTCCTGGGTGGTAGGTACATGGAGTAGCATCACTCTCAGGGCCTTGGTAAACCTAAGAAGGATAAAGGAAAATAATCAAGTAATTCTAAGGTATACTCCCCCCAGCCTCATATCTATACTCAGTCATCTCTCATGTGTAGCATCGCTCAGCCACATGCTTCAGCCCCTCAAAACTCTCACTCACAGCATCACATCCTGGGTTCTGGCAGCTGGAACCAGTCCGGATCACACTACTGTCAAGTCCTGGGCAAGGGAAACAGAGTCAGGAACCTATCCATTACCCCTACCCAATTGCCACTTCTACTAAATTCCAGTCTGTAAGCCTGTCCTACTAAAAACCCACCTACCTGCCCCAGGTTCCTGGTCTAGTTCCTTCTGTTCCAATGCCATTTCCAGGGCTTGGGATATATTTAGTGGCAGCAGCTTCGGAGGCAACTCTGACCTAGGGGTTATGGGCGGTTGATTTAGTTCTGACCTATCAATCATGATTTCCAACTCCCGCACTCCCATCCATGGTAATGGAGTTGAAGTCTGGTGAAAGTGAGGTAAGATTGGAGAATTTGGATAGCAACCCCATTGCCAATTTTCATCTCTATGGACATCCCAAATTCCTGAGCCCTGGGGAAACCACCAGTGCTTCTTGCCCTTCTACTCAGTTGCTCTAAATCTAACCACATTTCTCTGCAGAACTGTGTCATTTCTTCTTCCTCTTTATCTAACTGTGGACCTAATATGACTTTCTTCTGCTGCTCACATTATTCCCACAAAATTTATTCTCTGCATCCTCCTGGCTGCCAATAATACATCCTTTTCTTTTCTTTTTTTTTTCTAATTGGCAACAAAGGAGTTTATTACAAAGTTAACAAGCAATCCTAAGCAATAAAATAAACTGATTTATGCACATAATGGAATATTATTTAGCCTTAAAAAGGAAGGAAATTCTGACACATGCTAAAACACGGATAAACCTTGAGGACAGTAAGTGAAATAATACAGTCACAAAAGGACAAATATTGCATAAAGTAGCTAGAATAGTGAAGTTCATAGGGTAAGAAAGTAGAATGATGGTTACCAGGGGCTAGGGGGAAAGAAGATCGGGGAGTTAGTGTTTAGTAGATACAGAGCTTCATTTGGGGAAAACAAAAAAGTTTTGGAGATGGATAGTGGAGATGGTTGCAGAATAATGTGAATGTACTTAATGCCACAAAATTATACACTTAAAAAATGGTTAAAGTGGTAAGTTTTATGTTAATACATCCTCTTCTTGATATAACATTTACCTTAAAGGTCTTTCCCAGAAAGAAAGAAAATCAAGTCATTCTCAACAATCCTCCTTGTGTTATACCCTAAATATGTATTTGTGAGGGGTTATTCTGTTGATTCAAGTATCTATTCCAGCATCCCATACCACTTTAGAGCAAAGGACATTATTTCCAGACACAAATTTCCCCTAAGGCACAGGATATACAACATTCAAACCCTGAACACCTGGCCCTCCTCACATCTCAGGTCCCTAGTTCCCAAATGCCAGTGACCCAGTAATCATTTCTAGGAAGCTGCATGAAAGTAGGAAAAACCTAGGGGCCTTCTCTTTACTTGGGCCTCTCCCGGCGCAAGGTCTCTGCTGATTTTGGAATCACATTCAGAGGTTTTTGCTCCTCAAGTGAACTGCTCGTAACAGGGCCCTCAGGTTGAGGGGCCTCAGGAAGCTTCTCAGCACAGTGTGGTCCCATAGTACAGCCCTAGTACAGATAAGGAAATAAAGATTAGGAACAGAATCCTTCTATTGGGGCAGAAATCCAAGGAAGTAAAGGATTTACCTTGATGTTTAAGAACTCAGAGAAATCTACAGTTCGCTTTCGGCAGCAGGACCAACCCTGGTAACAAGAGACCCAGATCAGCTTAGCTTCCTGGGTATATCTACTTTGGGAAATGCTCTTGCTATCCCCCTCACCTACTCCTCACCTTAAGTGCATCATGGAAGATTGGGACCCCAGGGTGATGGCAACAGGAATCTGTGGATACCAGAAGTATCAAGGAAAGAAATATAACCATACCAAATATTTCTCACCTCTTCCCCAGGTTTATGTTTATGGTTTCTTTCCATAAAATGTAAAAAAAAAAAAAAATCAGCAAAGGTTAAAGATCACACAGACTAAACTAGGGCACGTACACGAAGTTTCTTTCCCTGGTCCTTAAACGGACTGCCTCACAGCTGACCACCACCCACCACCCACAGAGCCCTTGGCTCCGTTAAGATTTACTCACCAGAAAGATTGGTATTGGGGTCAAAGTGCTGCCCACAGCCTTTGTTATGGCAGAGTAGAGACATGGACGCGTTTGCAAAATTACTAAAAGGGTATTTCAAGGAGTCTGGCTGCCGAATGGGGAACACCTATTAGTCTGGAGGCTTTTAGCTGCCTGGAAGGGCCAGCTGTTTCTATCTTTAGTTCAGGAGGCGTACACCTCCTAACATGGGCAAGGGAACTTCAATTGGTCTTCCCAGCCAATAGGAAAGAGCTCATGAGCATTTTAGCTCTGAGGCTAAGGGAAGAAGGATCAGGCAGAGTAGGGCTTGGAACTTGGGTGAGGTCAGCTCACCGCTGCTGAGACAGTTTTAGATTCACCATGCCAATTCCAAGCCTCTGACATACCAGCAGCTGCTCAGAAAGGAATACCAACTTTGAGATGAGACCCACCCCCCCCCCCAGCTCAATTAGGGTTGAACCCATTTTCTTTTCAAAGGAAAAGCTTTCCTCCATCCTTACTGCCATGTAGTGTCAGCAGCACTGATCCTTGCCAACCACTTCAGCCATAGTATCCATCTCACCCCCACCTCCTGTTTGCCTAGTTAATACTTTAATCAAAAGGTCATAAAGGATTACCCTTATAGAGCCTATTGCTCATCTCCTAAGACAGAACTCCCCTCCCTTCTTTTCCCTCCAAAAACAGCACAGAAAATTAAAAGGCTTAAAATGTATTTTAATAAGTTGATGCTGCATTACTGCTCCATTTCTCAGAAAAACTCCAAATTTAAGGTATCAGGGACAAATCAAACATGGTACACCAATAAAAAATGCACAGCGTAACTACCTAAGATAGGCAAGGCTAAGAGCTACTGTCAGACTTTCAGCATACAGCAACCCTGTTCCCAAGATTGTACTAGGCCTATCAAGAAAAGCTGTGAACAGCAACATCATAGACACAAAAGGGCCATTCCTGGGTCTTTACCCAAGAAAAGGAGGGAGGCAAGTTAACACAAGATTTTTTTTTAAAGATATACTAAAATGAAAATCTCTAAGAGAAAACATCTTCCTTAAAGACATGAAGGATAATATATGGGATATAACAGAACCGTATGTACGTTGTCTGTGACCTCTGTGGACATTTGCCTGAATTCTCACCTGGGAGTAAATGGAGCAATGGGGCTAAGGTCATTGGGGGATTTTGTGGTGTTATGTGGTAGTGTCTCTGGGATAGGGGGTGTAAGGATAAGAAAACAAAATAGGATGAACAAAAAAACGGAATGATCAAGATTAATGGAGCTCTAACTGGATCCATTTTGCCATGATTCCCCCAGGCCCTCAACAATCACATTTGAGACTCAGGAATGCACCACATAGAATTGATTAGTTAACACACCACACACAACTGATTTGTTAAATACCACCCCTCCCTTGCCCTCTGCCTCCAGCATACTCCCTAGAGTAGTACAGGCAGGGTAGACCTAACTATTAGGAGGAATCCCTAACACTTTTCCAGGGTAGAATTCTGGCTAGTCCAAAAAGGGTCCTTCTTTTAAGGGTTTTGAGAAACTAGACACTGCAACTTTATTAGTATCGGCGACGTTTGTTTGGAGCAAATTCAGCTCCAGGAGCTGCACGATTGAATGCAGGAGGAGTTCCACCAATTGCTCCAATTCCTTCCATTGTAGCAGCTTGGCCAAAGCGTTCAGTTGTTGGTGGGGTCTTAAAGAGAAAAAGAGAGCAACATTATAACAGAACATTTTTTCTAAGCTTCCCACCCATCTGTAGTCCCTCCACTGGGGACAATAGTTTCTTCCCAACTATTCAAGGCTCCTGATGCTAGGGGTAGGTAAGCAAGTCTTAAGAATTCCAGTGGCCAACCCTGAAAGGAAGGTTATCTGAATCAGAGACTTACCCCAATCATCCTATCTTGAACTTTTTTTTTGTTTTTTGAGACAGAGTCTCACTCTGTTGCCTGGGCTAGATTGCCATGGCGTCAGCTTAGCTCACAGCAACCTCAAACTCCTGGGCTCAAGCGATCCTTCTGCCTTAGCCTCCCGAGTAGCTGGGACTACAGGCATGCACCACCATGCCCGGCTAATTTTTTTCTGTGTATATTTTTAGCTGTCCATATAATTTCTTTCTATTTTAGTAGAGACGGGGTCTCGCTCTTGCTCAGGCTGGTCTTGAACTCCTGAGCTCAAATGATCCACCTGCCTCGGCCTCCCAGAGTGCTAGGATTACAGGCGTGAGCCACCGCACCCGGCCTACCTTTAACTTTTTAATCCACATTCTTCACTACTGACTAAGCAATGTCACATACAGTACTAAATCCCTACTCTGGATAAGTTCTAGCCAAGTCCTTTTTCCTGAGCTAGGTATCTGGACAAGGGCAAGCCATGACTCTTCAGCAACCTTAAGCCTATCCAGTTTTGGTACTATCCATTTCGACACAAGAACCAAAACAACCCCAGGACTGTTAAGAGCCATGAAGCCTTTGGATTGCCATCTATTTTTTATATGATAATGCCTAGACTTCATTGACTTCCTTCAAAAAACCAACCCGTGGCTACCAAGGTAGCAACTTAAAAGTCAATCAGGGCCGGGCGCGGTGGCTCACGCCTGTAATCCTAGCACTCTGGGAGGCCGAGGCGGGTGGATTGCTCAAGGTCAGGAGTTCGAGACCAGCCTGAGCGAGACCCCGTCTCTACTAAAAATAGAAAGACATTATATGGACAACTAAAAATCTATATAGAAAAAATTAGCCGGGCATAGTGGCGCATGCCTGTAGTCCCAGCTACTCGGGAGGCTGAGGCAGTAGGATCGCTTAAGCCGAGGAGTCTGAGGTTGCTGTGAGCTAAGCTGACGCCACGGCACTCACTCTAGCCTGGGCAACAAAGTGAGACTCTGTCTCAACAAAAAAAAAAAAAAAAAAAAAAAAAAGTCAATCAGACTGGCTGGTCAGACAAAGGCATTTGCTTAACCCCTAAAGTATAGTTAGAGACTGAGTTTGCTCAAGATTCAAAAGTAAAGATCTTGAGGTTACCTTTAATGGATATTAGTAGTCCTAAAGACCAAGATCTGTAGCAAAATCGAGGTAGGCCCAAGGGCTGTGAAGGCAAAGCCCTTTCTTCTCCTCCCACCATTTAGAATTACTGTAAGGCCCTGCAGCTAATTACCAATCCCAAGGTTCCATCCGGCATCATAGTGGCAGGTCCTGGAGGAGCTGGGGTACCAGCTGGCACAGGAGCAGGGGGCATGGCACCTCTGTTGTTTATGCCCATAGCACCTAAAGCAGAGGAATATGATCAGTACAGGGGATGGAGTTTGTTAGTCTCTTTCTATGCCAAATAAAACAATTCAATAAGACCTCTGGGCTAAGACATGTATGTCACCCTCTAAAAACAATGCTCCTGGAAATGTCAGTCCCTTCAATTTGGACTAGGTAGGAGAAGCTACATAGTTCACCAGAGACCAGACAAAAAAGGGAATCAGAGCCATTAACCCCATTAAGTCCTTACCTCCCATTGCCATCTGGCCCATCCGTATCTCCTGCTCTCTCTGAAAAATAAAAAATACTCAAGACAGTCCAAGACAGCAGTGTATTTTACCACAATTCATTGAGGACCACGCAAGATGGGAAGCAGAGTGATTATATATCCCAACAGCACTGAGACTAAGCTGAGGAACACCAACAGCTCAAGTTCAAGGTCACAGAGCTACTAGGACACAAGCCAGGGTACCAGGAACAGAAAGACAGGTGAAAGGAAAGGGGAAAGATATTTGACTTCTAGGGTTCTAACTTGTACAACTCCAAGGACAGCAGACTAGCCAAGGTTGCTACAGGACTCAGTATATCTCATCCTATAGTCACTGAGTCTTAACAGCATACAGTGCCCCAGCTTTTTCATCCTAAGCTGCCTGTGATGTGAGAAGAGCTCCCCACCTTATCTCTCCTTCCTATGAATTCTTTTTTCTAAAAGGAGTTTCACAGCACAGAAAAACTGGTCATAACCTGGTGTCTTAGCAGATAATTCATGGTTTGTCATATCACAACTGGCCTGGTACATTATGGGCACATGGGAGATATACCGCATCAGGGAATGTTCCCTTGAATCCTTCCTGCTGTCGCCGCATCATTTCTTCCTGTTGCCGCCGCATCTCTTCCTCACGGCGCCTGCGCTCCTCCTCCTGCCTATAGAGTCACCATGGTATTTAAGACAGAGGCATTCTAGAATTTGAACAGATTATCTTAAAAAGGGGACTCAGCCAAGGAGACCAGCCTACTGAAAACTATCGCAGTATACCAGGAAACTCCCAGCCCTAAGGCAACTCCCAAAGGAACCTCAAGAGACCGACACTCAGAGGCTTTCTCTTTAGTGCAGCCCCAGGTAATTCCTTGAATCCCGGGTAGCTAATACATCCCCCATCCAAAAGGGCTGCCTGAGAAGCAGCCAGGAAATACTTGCCAACATATTTACAAATGCATGAGGTAGCATGGTGGTAAGAAATAGGAGCAAGACATTACCTTTTAGAGTTGTCAGAGGAAGAGGGTTCAAGAAAAGAAGTTACCTGAGCTCCAGTTGCTTTCGTTTTTGCACCTCTTGGTTGTGCAGTTCTTCCATCCTCCGAAGTTCTTCTTGGCGCCTCATCAAATCTAGAAAAACAACAGATTGACTGAAAATATTCCTCATTCTCTTCATATAGACCCAATAACCTTCCATAAAAAAAGACAAAGAGGATGTAATTCCTGAGGGGCCTTCCAAGGTGTCCAGATTCCAAAATTGAAGCCAAATCTACCATTTCCTTCTCTACAGAATCAATATTTGAAAGACCAGCCTTGCAGAAATAATAGGAAAATATATAATCATGCAGTTTCCTAATAACATCTAAAGATCAATCATGAGCTCTCCTTACTCTCTCTGTTGTTTCTCCCCCAAGCTAGCAGGCACCCTGCAGTGACTGTTTTCACAAACATCAGAAAAGAGCCAAAAGACAGAAAGGAAATGTAAATTTGCCAGAAACTGCTTTTAAAATTTGTTTTATAGCCTCAAGGTGTTCCAGAGAAGCTCCTGGACTGACAACAGGGTGGCAAATTCCAGGCCTCAGTTTCCTGCCCCAAACCATAACTCAGGGGCAAAACTGTATCCCCCGAGAATAAGCCTGACTACATATCAGAGATAACCAAGTCTCCACAAACAGAGAAAACAAGACAGACCTGACTTCTGGCAGCTGCCTGCTAATTATTCCACAACAATTATTATTTTTTTTTCTTTGTGCCCATAAACTGGCATCTCCCTTCTCTTTCTTTGGGATGCCATGCAATCTCCCTGCTCTCCTTCTTCCCCCTTTCTTTTTCACTCTCTCTCCTCGTCCCCCCTCCTCTAAAAGGACCAAAGTAATTCTTTTACTTTCATATCTTAATTTTTACATGAGAAATCTTTCTCCACCTGTGCCATGAGCACCTACTAGGTTTTCCACCCTAATATTTGGTGGCCCGCAAGGGGACTTTTCTCTGCCTCCACATGGGGAGAACGTCCCCCCCCATGCGGGACTGTCTCATTCTCTCATTTTTTTCTACCTCTGGACAGGGAGCTGCTTCAGTCTTTTTTTTTTTTTTTTCCTACAGATAACATTGCTACCATATGCTTCAGTCTTGAAGCTGCTCCCTCCTCTGCTTTCCACCCTAACAGTATTCTCTGCTACATCTCCAAGCCTATTTGCCTACCAAGATCAATAATATATTTGAAAGAATAAAAGCAGAGAGGCCGGGCGCGGTGGCTCAGGCCTGTAATCCTAGCACTCTGGAGCTGAGGAGTTCAAGACCAGCCTGAGCAAGAGCGAGACCCCGTCTCTACTAAAAAAAATAGAAAGAAATTATCTGGACAACTAAAAATACATATAGAAAAAATTAGCCTGGCATGGTGGCACATGCCTGTAGTCCCAGCTACTCGGGAGGCTGAAGCAGTAGAATCACTTGAGCCCAGGAGTTTGAGGTTGCTGTGAGCTAGGCTGACGCCATGGCACTCTAGCCAGGGCAAAAGAATGAGACTCTGTCTCACAAAAAAAAAAAAAAAAAAAAAAAAAAAAGAAGAAGAAGAAAAGCAGAGATTTAGGCCTTTCTACTAATTGATACAAACTCACTCCTGAAAAAAGCCATTTTGTCCTTATTCTAGCTTTAAGACTGTGAGACTGTTAATGGGAAAAAAAGTCAAACTCTGTAAAATAATTTTAAACAGATTTACTCAGAGCCAAATTTGAGGATTATGACCCAGAGCCACACCCAAAAAGCCTTGAGCAAGCAGACTCACTGTGGCTGGGTTAGTTTGGTTTTATACATTTCAGGGAGACAGGGGTTATAAGTAAAGTCATAAATCAATAGGTGGGAGGCATACATTGGTTTAGCCGGAAAAGGTACTTAGTCTAAAGGCTTGGAATGTTTTAACAGAGGGCCTTTTAATCAGAGATAAGCCCCCCAGACATGTATTTGTTGTGTAAATTAAGGACCTTCAGGTTTGTCTTGAATACTCTTAGGCCTGTTAATGAGTTACAAAGGATGTCCCCAGGGCATGGTGAGGCATGTCTGACCTCCCACCTCTTGGCAGGCAATTTAGTTTTAAGATATTCCTTTGGCCATGGGGGGGGGGTCTATTCAGTCAGCCGGTGTGGGGATGAGCCTTAAGATTTTATTTTAGTTCACAAGACCTACAAGCCTATGCTTACTATGCTTACCCTGTCTCATTAGCATGACCTGGTGCTCATGGCGAGCAGCCTCCATCTCCATCTCCAGCTTCTCACGAGCCTCCTTGATGTTACGGTCCACTTGGTCCTGCTGCTGCTTCTCCATTTCAATGAGTGCCTTCCAGCGCATGGCATACTCATACTCAAAGGAGCCAGGCTGTGCAAATCTGGGTGGCTGCTCTCGCTCCCTGTAAACAAGGTTCCTAGGTTACTAACTTTGCCTAAGATAACCGCAACTAAGCACAACACTATTTCTGAGGCCCAAGATAATGGCTGCCAGTGAACACATTCAGCAAAGACCTGCCTCTTTTAGACAACCCTTTACAAGCTTCCTTCAGAAGCAAACACTTAACAGGGAATCTATCAGGACCACATACTTGTGAAATTGCTGGTTCTTTATAACCAGCTTTTCTGGAAGTCCCTCTTCATCATCTAACTGGTCCATGGGCTCCACCGTCACAGGACGAGGAAATCTGGGAGAAAGACGTAAGCTCAGCATTAATTAAATCATACTTTACACCAGGCTTTCTCTCTACACTTGCCACTGGCACAATGAACTAGTTAGGGGTCAGGATCGGACAATTAAATATACTTCTGAGGGAACTCTTATACATAGCCCCAAGTAACTAGCCCCTTTTAATGGCATTATGGAGAATTTGGGGTCGACAATCAGGATAGAGTCAGGCTTCAGATCTCTGAATATAGCTTCAAAAAGATGTTCACATTAGGTAGGTACAGTACTAAAGTACACCCTAAATATCTGATAACTATAGAACTCCAGGAAACAACTTGGAGGTAAGAGATATTGCATGGACAAAACAACTTTTCAGAGTTCTAAAACCTCCAAGTAAAGGGAGTCTTAACATTCATTAAATTGATCCCTCACTTACGTGGTTAACAGGAAGGAGCCTTCACTGCATCTGTCCAGAGCTTTGCGAGCAGCTGGCTTCCCTGAGAATTCAACAATGCCTTTTCCTGAGGGCCTTCCTCGATCATCCACAATGACTACAGCCCTCTCCACCTGTCCAAACACAGAAAAAGCTTCTTCCAGCAGCTCGTTGGACACGTACTGAGGAAGGTTTCGGACCGTAAGGGATGCACTATGGCAGGCAAAGCGCACACGCAGCTGCTTTCCACGGAGTGGCATATTGTCCAGCTCCACTTTGGCAATCTCCGCTAGGGTTCGTGTTTCCTAGAAAGCAGAGGAAAATTAGAATAACTCAGTTTGACAAAGACCGCCTGAGCAGCCATCTATAGTCTAAAGTAACACAGCTCAATAACAAAATGTCTCCATAAAAATACTTGGCAACAAGCATACAAAGAAACATGAACAGGAAGAACTGAACTGTGTTTCAGGTAACTCTTTGGTTACTTTAATTAATTATTCTGATGGCCTTGCAATACATCAGACATAATTCTAAGAGCTAATACCACTTACATGGTCATCAACTGCATAAGTCATTCTCCCAAGTAGTAACAGATCATCCACAAAACAAACACGACCCTAAAATCTACCCTTACAATACAGCACACAGAATATTTTAATTTTTGCTAGCTCCATACCAGAATCACTTATGCCTTCTCCAAGAGGCCTGTCTGGAACCACAGACCTTGATGGGACCCCCTTCATATTACTAAAGAGGAATGTGACACCCAGGAAAAATGACTCGCTTATAGTCTCAAGGTTAGTGGCAGATCAGAATGAGATCTTGCTGTCACATTATGGTCATTTATGGAGGTAGATAATGCCTAGAAATGTTTTCTTTTCATCTACTTTCCCTAAAACAAACTAGATTTAAAAATAAGCTCTATACTTACAAATGGCTAAGACAGTAAATTTTGTTATATATTTTATCACCATTAAAAAAATTTTTAAAGATACAAATAAGACTGTCTCCTTATGGCTTTGAAGTCTTAAGTAAGATAATATATACGTATGAGTTTTGGAAATAAATAATATAAACCTTGATCATTGCTAATTTTTTTTTTTTTTATGAGACGGGGTCTCGCTCTTGCTCAGGCTGGTCTCGAACCCCTGAGCTCAAATGATCCACCCGCCTCAGCCTCCCAGAGTGCTAGGATTACAGGCATGAGCCACCGTGCCTGGCCAATTGCTAAAATTTTTTTCACATTTTCTGGAAAAAAAGAGATCAACTTACTAAAATACTTATGGGGGAAGCAAATAGGGGAAGGGTACAGATAAAACAGAATTAACCATAAGTTGATAATTATTGAAGCTGGGCAAAACATGTGCAGGTTCATTATAGTATTGTTTACTTCTGTATATTTGAAATTTCCCAATTAAAACAAGAAAGTGGGCCAGGCGCCATGGCTCATGCCTGTAATCCTAGCACTCTGGGAGGCTGAGGCGGGAGGATTGCTCGAGGTCAGGAGTTTGAGACCAGCCTGAGCAAGAGCAAGACCCCGTCTCTATTAAAAATGGAAAGAAATTATATGGACAGCTAAAAATATATATAGAAAAAATTAGCCGGGCATGGTGGCACATGCCTGTAGTCCCAGCTACTCAGGAGGCTGAGGCAGAAGGATCACTTAAGCCCAGGAGTTTGAGGTTGCTGTGAGCTAGGCTGATGCCATGACACTCTAGCCCGGGCAACAGCGTGAGACTCTGTCTCAAGGAAAAAAAAAAAAAAAAAGAAAGTTCCAAAGGGTATACTTTGGCCCCAATATCCTAGGCAAATAAACTTATGTTGTCCTTAAAACAAAGCAACCTATGAGGAAAAATAAAAATCTGCATTTTTTTATCCTGTTTCGTCAACTACATGCTTTTAACAAATAGACCATCTAAGAATTATTCCCACAGTCTACTTTTCTGTATCTATCATTCCCCATTTCCCCACCTTTTAGAGCATATGCCCCAAAGCCAACAGTTGCTCACCAAGCGGATAAAGCCAAATCCTTTGTCCTTATGGATGAAGACTTCGCCTGCCTTCCCATATTTCTCAAACAGTTTCCTCATTTCCTCCTCAGTGATGTCAGGAGGAAGATTGCCCACAAATAGGCGGCTTCGTTGGGTGAAGGTCTTCTCTCCTGGTTTCCTAAAATTCTTCAGGTCAATAGTCAAGCCTTCATCTGAGAGAAGACACTCAGTCACTCAAAAGATAGGGGAAACAGAATTACAGTCACATCCTCAAAGAGCTCTAACTGCTGCTAGATTAGGAAACATACATAATTGCTGTAGAGAAGGCAAACACTATTTCCTAATGGAACCTATCCACTAACCATTTATCAGTAAATTGTACCTTATAATGTGAAAGCAGTATGCAGAGATCTGGGGGGACATCTCAACAGCTCTACTATGGGCCAGAAGCCAAGCTGGACTAAACCAGAGAAAAAGACAATTCAGGAGCTATTGGCCAAAGAGAAAATTAAGCAATTCAAGGAGCCTTATGTTACAAGGGATTGGATAGATTTTAGAATTTAAAACATAATTGCTCCATTTTCCTAATCTCTCACTAATCTTCATAACCTTAACAATTCCCATCCTTTCAGGCTTAGGAAATGAGTTAGGACAGAATATTCTTTGTAAGAACCTCTGGAAATAGAGTTGAGATTGGTTCTAGTCTTACGGGTATACAATAGGTACTCAAAAGTTTATTGAATGAATGAGAACATACATTTAAAGACTTTCTACTCTGATTAAAAATGGGTTTGTACAGGCCCCAAGCTGAAAGTATAATATTCAGTACAATTTCTCCGTTGAGCCTCAAAGACTTGTTCTATATTCTCTTTAACTACTAGTCATCTGATGACTACTTTTAAGAACCAAGTGGAGGTAAAATACGTAGACATCTGTTTAGCAGTAGAATGTGCCAACACAGCAGATCAACCTGTACTCAAATGCTATCATACATGTCTGTTCCTTGGTTTCAGGGAATCAGCTTTTTTCCATTGTAAGAGGTATTAAGAGGTAAACAGGGAAAAGAACAAAGGTGTGCTAAAAGGCCTATTCACTTATAATCCCAAAAGACTAATCTAAAAATGAAGAAACCATTCCCAAGAGGGAACCTATCTCTACCCCATCACCTAGCATCCACCCACTTTGGCTGCTGGCCTGTTGCCCATTTGCAGGTATTGGCGGTGGTGGCGGCTGCTGCTGTTGCTGCTGGTGGTGCTGCTGGTGGTGATGCTGATGATGCTTCCTTGGAGTATGGTTTTGCTTCTCCAAGTTAAAAGTTTTATTGCTCTGCATTTTTGCACCCTAAAAAGAAGTGGACTGTCAAATAAAATTCAGAGCTAAGAATGCAGTCACTTTTCTGATGACTTATATGTCATTAACCACCTTTGATACTCTGGCTTTTGCCAGATCCAAACGATTGGTTACTTTGAACAATTATGGCAAAGGAATACAATTCAAAAATCTAAAAACAACCAGGCATCAGCAGTTACACTGTACACAAAACTAGATGAGTACTAGATGAGAATTTGCACTAGGATGACTTAAGGAACCTTCCATTAATAGGAAAGAAACTATTTTCCCAAAAGAACCTACCCCTAAAAATTCGCCCCATCACACATTGAAGCATGTTTTAAAAACACAATGATTTAAATAAATTCTAGTTAACTCAAGGACATGGACTAATAAAGTCTTGCTCTTCTCTGGCACCTAGCACAGTCCTAGCCCACAGCAGATATTGTAGAAAGAATAGTGGGAAAAGTATGGGCTGTGAGGTTAGACAACCTTAGGTTTTGAATCATGTTCCTAATATTTACTAGCTATGTACTACTTAATAAATTGCTTCTGTATCTGTCTCTCAGCTGTTATAAAGGGAATGATAAAAATACCTGTCTCTCAAGGTGCCCATGAAAAATAAATATGTGAAAGTATTAACTCACTACTGGCATACAGTAAATAGTTATTAATCACAATGGAAGAATAACTGACTACCAAAGCAATAAAAGCAGCAAATATAAAAAGATGACTATAGGTCATAAAATGTTAAATTCTGTCATTTAAAAATCAACGTAAATGCCAGGCACAGTAGTGCATGCCTATAGTCCTAGCTACTCAGAAGGCTGAGGAGGATCGCTTGGGCCCAGGAGTTCAAGTCCAACCTGGGCAACATAGCAAGATCCTATCTCAACAACAAAAAAATCACCATAAGATTAAAAAGAAGGCTGGGCACGGTGGCTCACGCCTGTAATCCTAGCACTCTGGGAGGCTGACGCAGGCGGATCGTTTGAGCTCAGGAGTTCGAGACCAGGCTGAGCAAGAGCGAGACCCCGTCTCTACTAAAAATAGAAAGAAATGATCTGGACAGCTAAAAATATACATATAAAAATTAGCCGGGCATGGTGGCGCATGCCTGTAGTCCCAGCTACTCAGGAGGCTGAGGCAGGAGGATTGCTTGAACCCAGGAGTTTGAGGTTGCTGTGAGCGAGGCTGATGCCATGGCACTCTAGCCCGGGCAAGAGTGAGACTTTGTCTCAAAAAAAAAAAAAAAAAAAAAAAGGATTAAAAAGAAAACAAAATGAAAATTCCTGGTACAATTGAGACTGAATTCAAGTTGACAGTTCTAAAATGAAAATTTTCTAACTCATCAGGTTAACAAACTGAGGACCATCTTCCTCATCCAAGGACAGTTCTCCAGGAAATAAATTAAAAGGGCAAAGTCAATCCTTTCCCTCAAACACAAGACCCTCTAGTCAGAATTTAGCTAAAAGAAACATGCAGAAAAGGATCTTTTCATGAATACTGTATTGGTGACATTATATGACCCCTTCAAAATTCAGAAAGTTTTACTTCTCAGATGAAGGAAATGTGGCAAAGGTTTGACAACTATTGATTTTGGATGATTAGTATATGGGAATACTTTTATGTGTATGAAAACTTTCCTAATCCACTTTGTCATATCCCACTTAAACTGAAAACATCAACACAATTATCACATTCTGTATTCAAAAGATATTTCATAAGACAATAGGTAACAAGAGCTATTGTTAGCTAATGTTCACATTATTTAACTCAGGAATTCTACTCTTAGAAAATAATGTTAAAATTTAAAAACTACATCCATGAAAACGTTCACTATGATGGCCTTTATGGGAAAAAAAATTGACTTAAATATCCAAAATTAGGAGAATGGTTTTTATTAAATTATGGTACATCTATATAATGGAATGTTATACAGCATTATGAAGATGACATAAACGTGAAAAAAGTTTGATGTTCTAAAGGGGAAAGGTTTTTAAAATTTTAAATGTGTGAATGTAGACAAGAAACAGAAGGTGGGTAAAAATGAAAACAACTGCCCTGCTTGAAAGTTGATAATTTTTCATTTTATTAATTCATTCAACAAATATTCACTGAATGCCTACTATTTGCTAGGCACTATACAAGAGCTGGGGATGGATCAGTGAACAAAGCTGATTCTTCAGAGCTTACCTTCTAGTGAGAGACAAAACAATATACGTAACAAGTAATTACACAGTACTTAATAAGAGGTAAGTGCTATGTGAAAATAAAGAAAAATGGCAGAGGGTGATGGATAAAGGGAGTAGAAGGAGGCAGACTGTGATTTTTAAATTAGAGCTGTGAGGTAAATCTAACTCAAAAGTTGACTTAATAAGCCAAAATTTGAATTTTCTCATTTAATCAATCATGTTTCCCATTAATGTTACAAAGGGTCAGAAATTACCATTAAGTATTTATTACAAAATACATCTTTAATATAGAAAACTTAGACATAAAATCAAAACTTAAAAAGTTAACTGTTAACATTTTCGTATACCCTTCTAATCATTAATTTATATATTTGTATGTATTTGAAATGAGATATTATAAAAACTATTTTGTAACCTGTTTTTTCTACTTTATGATACATGATAAAGAGCTTTCATGTCATTAAACCCTTTTATATTAATTGTTAAAGGACACAGTATTCAGCTGTAAACCAAGTCCCTATTGTGTTGGACACAGGTTGTTTCTAATTTTTCACCATTATAATCAATGCTCATAGCTAAATCATTGGGCACACCCACAATTAAATATTCCTCCCATAATTTTCCATTTTCACTTATTTACCTTCCAAAACATACATTATCATTTCAGGAACTGAAATCATAATGTACCGTTGTATATTCAGCTTTTCCTCATTTCTGTAGTGTCAACTACAATTTTTAACAGCCAAAGTCCATCTGGATGTACACTAAATTTCCTAAACTACTCTCTATTATGATACATTTAGGTTATTGTAATGCTACAGTAAATGTATTTTTGCTTTCAGCTTTCTATTTGTTTAATTATTTCCTTAGGATAAATTCTTAAAAATATAATCTATCTTCTTTGTGACTGGCCACATAGTGCAGCATTGCTTTCTCAAAAAGTTAACAATGTTAAACGCCATGAACAGGTGTAGCAGTTTCACGGCAAATGGGATACCTTAAAAAAAAAAAAGGAAGAAATCACGCTTTAAAAAGTAAGATACAAAAGCACGAAATTAAAGCATACGAAATCTAAAGTCCACCCCAGAAACAGTTGGGGGTAAGGTGGGTGTTAGAATCATATCTTTTCCTATTGGAGTCCCAGCTATTAAACACCTCCCACCTTCTGTCCCCAAAGAGGCCCAATAGAGAATGCAGGGGTGAAGACTAAGTAACATTGTATAAAGCACCTAGAAAGTGCCCACAAAGTAGCAAGTACCTCAAAAAGTATTTCTATCACCTACTTCTGATGATGACCACCAATACCATTCGAAAATATGTGCAGAAAGCTCTTCTGAGTAACAAATTCACTGCCCCCTAACTACTGGGCCTCTGAAAAGAGAACAAAGCACAAAGATCAGCAGCAAAGATTTCTATCTACTTATCTGTCCTAAAAACTAACCCTGATGAGGAACTTAGAGAGAAAATACATGTTGCTGGATTAGAACGGCTGTGGCTACTGGGCATGATACAGTTGCACAAATATTTAGATACAGGACCAAACGCTACATCACACCTGAAATCTAAATAAATGTTCCCTCAATTTTCAGCAAAAGGGTTAACTTTTTTAAGTAGAAACTGTGGGGAAAATCTGGTATAAATTTACCAGACTGAGATGGCCGTCTGCATGGCCCGCCCGAAAGCTGTAAAATGAGCTGACATCCTATGGTTCTTTTCTAAGAGTTTCTTGGGACATTTTATTTAATGACAACGAAGTTGGACAAAACTGCAGTATAAATCTAGCCAGTGACTCCCTACTAGAGTCGCTAAATTTAACAAGTACAATGCACAACCCACCGTTAAATTTGAATTTCAGATGAAAAATGGTTTTGTTTTAAAGTACCATGCAATGGATACTAAAAAATAATTCGTTGTCTATGTGAAATGTTAACTCAACTGGATGCCCTGTATTTTATCTGGCAACCCTACCCACTACACCTACCTCAACTTCGACTGAAGTCAGCAAAGTGCCTCCCAGCCTCTCTAACCTCGACTTCTCTGTTAAAAACACAAAGAAAGGTGTCAGGGTACGATAAGAGTTTCTCAAAGTGGAAGATAAAATACCCAATCCGAAATCCATAAATTTCTTTCATTTTTAAAAAGTGATGCTATAAATGGGTCCGGGGAGCTAGGCTGCAAGACCAGAAAAAAGGAACATACAGGAACCTGACTACGAAAGCGGTGGGGTTTGGAACAGTGGAGGAACTCCCCAGATAAGGGTTTTGACAAAGAAACATCGCTCGAGGGGCCCCACTTGCCCATTCTGAATTAATGGTCTCCCGGGGCCGAGAGGAGGAGCCCCCGACAAAGCGACTCCTCCTCCAACCAACCACGACTTTAGGGCTTTGGCATAATAGACCCCACATCCTCGGGCCCAGGGCAGCTCGGAGGCTGGCAACTTACTGACACGTATAAGATTCAGAGATGAGTCGCACAAAGAAACGGGCGGAAAAGAAAACGGGCGACTGGTTAAAGCCCGAAGCGAGTTAAGAGGGCTGGGCCCCGGCGGGTGGGCAG
Source organism: Eulemur rufifrons (assembly GCF_041146395.1). NCBI lineage: Eukaryota > Metazoa > Chordata > Mammalia > Primates > Lemuridae > Eulemur > Eulemur rufifrons. The sequence goes on from NC_091012.1 coordinate 91,139,503, forward strand.
AGGAGGCCGTGTGGCGGCGGAGACAAGGCCTCAAGGGGCCTTGGAACCGCCATTCTTCCTCCAAACCTAGCCTCGCCCTGGCCTCTTCCTTCGCCGATTGTCGCAAAAATCCCACTCCCTTCCCAAACAAGAAGGAAGCCGTCCCAAAACTCACCCTCTACGGACTGCTCTCTCTTCACAGTAACGGCGACGCTACACGGCCTCCACCGTCCCGAGAAAAGAGCGCGCGACCGCCGGAAACGAGACGACGGAGCTCGGTGCCTGCCAAGGGGTACGAAGTGACGTTCTCGATTGGTTACCTGAACTGCCAATCAAGGCTTATCTCCAGAGGCGGAATCATTTTTCCGTCATTTCTTCGACTCTATTGGCTACCGAATGCCAAAGGCTTGAGTTCGTATGAACGACAGATGGGGACAAAGAGCGCGGTTTTGCACCTAATGCGCATGTACAAGTGGCCTTGCGCGTGAGACGGAAAAGGAAGGGGGGAAGGGGAGAAAGGGTGGGGGATGAGAGTCGGAAAGAGAGACTTAAACGGACTAACGGAAAGACTGAAAGACCAAGTGGTGGGAGGGGGAAAGGAGAGGAGAAAAAGGGAGAGAGAGGAAAGTGGAAAGAGGGAGAGGAAGGGGAGAAAATGCGCGCGTAGGCGTGTCCTGAGAATTCCTGCACTGCGCCTGTGCAAGAAACAAGAGTGTCAATGTCATTGTATGCAACATAGTAGATCTGGCCTTTTCCTACTGAAAAAATGCCCCGCCATGTTTCTTTTTTCACACTTCCTCGTTACGGCTTACACCCTGACACCTCGTACTTAATCAGATTTCTAGTTGCTTCTCCTGCTGCTGGGGCTACCCGGGAAGCACAACTGAAATAGTCATCCCTATGGTCATGGTTACAGAAAGGGGCGGGGAAGGGGAGGGGGGTTGACACTTTAGTCTCAGTGTGATTGCACAAAAATGTAACCAGCACGTTCATTTCCATGGTAACCAGGAAACCTAGCAGTCCAAACAACATGATTGTTCCTATGATTTACAGAGAGATTCAACAGGTGTCATCATTGCCACGGATATATCGTAGGGCCTCCCGATCAGACTGATTCTGTGTTCCATACGAGGCCTATCAGGTGATCACCTTAATTGTTTCAGTAATGCCTAACAGGCCCCTGTGGTTAACCAAAGAGTATAAGACTCAACTGATAGGTGTTTGTAGTTAATTCCCACTAATTAATTCACACTAAGGGTTCCTTATGTGGGGACACAATGATCTAGACTTGGGTTGTCCAATAGAACTTTATGCAATGGTGGAAAGGTTCTATGTCTATTTTATTCCATACAGTAGCCACCAGCCATATGTGGCCATTGAGGACTTGAAACATGACTAATGCGACTGAGGAACTAAATTTTTAATTCCATTCCATTTTAATTAGATTAAATTTAAATAGCAACATATGGCTAGTGGATATCATATTGGGAAGCTACCATATTGGACATATGTAGGCCAATGGTTCCCAAACTTTTTGAGAAAAATTACGTCTTTATTGTGAAAAAAAAAATGAATACCTAATCATGGGGGGGGAAATCAAACAATACCTAGTAGTATAAAGAGAAAATTCTCCCACTCTAGGCTTCCTCTATACCCACTCTCTAGAGGTAGCAATTATTACCACTTTCTTGCATTTCTATTTTTGATGATTGTACTATCCCAGTCAAGCAGAAATGTTTATAAGTTTTTATATATGTAGGATTAAGCTATGCATACTTTTCTGAGCCTCAACTTTCTCACTTAAAAAAATACCTTTGCAGGTTGGGCAAGCTAGCTCACGCCAGTAATCCTAGCACTCTGGGAGGCTGCAGTGGGAGGATCACTTGAGGTAAGGAGTTCTAGACAGCCTGAGCAACAACGAGACCCTGTCTCTACGAAAAATAGAAAAATTAGCCGGGTATCATGGTGCACAACTGTAGTCCCAGCTACTTAGGAGGCTGAGGCAGGAGGATCGCTTGAGCCCAGGAGTTGAAGATTGCAGTGTGCTATGATGACACCACTGCACTCTACCCAGGGCAACAGAGCAAGACTCTGTCTCCAAAAAAAAAAGAAAAGAAAAAATACCTTTGCTATCTCTCCATATGAATGTATAAAGATTTATAAGGACCCCTTTTTAATATCAAATTTTTATAGACTCACACATGATGGTTTTTAGTATCTCTCAAGTGAAAAAATATATAATTATAAAAAATACTATGGATTCAATAACATTCTAAAGAATGTATATTTTGTTAATCACAACAGCTGTTTAAATCGAGAAACTAATGTAGCAAAATAAAGGAAACATTGTGTGTGTGTATCTCTCTTCAAGGCCATTGTAACTTAAGCAGAAAGATGTTCACGTAAACAATGGAAATCCTATAGGGAAATAAAATAATAGTAGCATTTTGGAGGTATAGTGGCAACTATAATAAAAGGTAACATGGATCTGCTCAAGTGGGTCAGGAATGGCTTCACAGGAAAGAACACCCTTGAATAACACTTTTAACCAAGCACATGAAGTCAGAGAGGCCAATATGCAAAGGGTCAGAAGCAGAATAACATATGTTTTAGGTAGTTTGTCATGGCTGAAGAGAAGTGGGGAGGCTGAGTGATAGAAATAGGCCAAATAACTAAGGGACTGTGCCATGCTTAAAAGTTTGTACTTTCATCTGTAGGTGACAGGGAGCCATTAAAGGTATTTTTAAAAATAATATGTTGTTTTTTCTGATTATAAAAGTAATGTATGCTTTTTGAGAGAAAAATTGAAAAATACACAGAAATATAAAAATGATCATATAATCCCACCATCCAGAAATACCTATTATCATTTTAGTATATTTTCTTGCAGATATAGATAGACAGGCAGATAGATGATAGAGACAGAAACACAGAGAAAATATTTTTTTTCCATGTATGATAGGTTTGAATTTTAGAAAATCAATGTATTAGTTTCCTGAGGCCTCTGTAACAAATTACCACAAATTTGGTGGCTTAAAACAACAGAAATTTATTCTGTCACAGTTTTGGAGGCCAGAAGTCTGAAATCAGTATCATTGGGATGAAAGCAAGGTGTTGGCAGGGCCATACTCCCTCCAGAGGCTCTAGGGGAGAATCTGTTTCTTGTCTCTTCCAGCTTCTAGTGGCTGCTGGCATTTCTTGGCTTGTGGCTGCATCACTCCAATCTCTGCTTCCATGGCCTTTTCCTTTTGTCTGCGTGTCAAATCTCCCTCCCTCTTACAAGGACATTTGTCACTGCATTTAGGGCCCAGCTGGATAATTTCCCCATCTCAAGATCCTGAAGAACAACAACAAAAAAAGATCCTTAACTTAATCGCATTTGCAAAGTCATCTTTTCTGCCATTTAACATTCACTGGTTCCAGGGATTAAGACATGGATATATCTTGGGAGGGGGAGCTATTATTCAGCCTACCACAATAACCCTGGCAACAGTGTACAGAATAGATAGGAGACAATAAGCTAGGAGACAGGGGCACCAGTTAGGATACTATGATGATAATTCAGGTGAGAGCTGGGGAAGGCCTGTATTAAGGCAGTGGTTGTAGGGATAAAGAGGGAACCAAATGTAGCTGTTTAGAAAGTAGGATCAAGGGGACTTATTAACCAATTAAATGTAGGGGTAAGGAATGGAAGAAGACTAGAATGATTCCCAGGTTTCTGATTTAAGTGCCTGGAAGGCCAGGCACGGTGGCTGACGCCTGTAATCCTAGCCCTCTGGGAGGCCGAGGTGGGAGGATCGCTTGAGGTCAGGAGTTCGAGACCCCATCTCTACTAAAAATAGAAAGAAATTATTTGGACAGCTAAAAAAAAATATATATATATATATATAAAAAATTAGCCGGGCATGGTGGCGCATGCCTGTAGTCCCAGCTACTCGGGAGGCTTAGGCAGGAGGATGGCTTGAGCCCAGGAGTTTGAGGTTGCTGTGAGCTAGGCTGACGCCATGGCACTCTAGCCCAGGAAACAGAGCAAGACTCTGTCTCAAAGAAAACAAAAAAGAGAGAAAGAAAAAGAAAAAAAAAAGAGAGAGAAAGTGCCTGGAAGTCTGGTTGTACCACTAACCAGGATAGGAAATAGAGGAGGAAGAGCAAGATTTGGGGGAAAGTACAGTTTTGGTCGTGTTGATGTCAAGTGCACGTAGAATGTGCAGGTGGAGATAACATGTAATTAATTGGTTATTAGCCAATTGGACATGTAGGTTAAATCTCAGAAGAGAGGTCTGGATTAGAGATATAGACAATATGTGAGTTGTCAACCTAAAGTTGGTAATGGAAGCTGAGGGCATGATGGAACAAGAACACTAAAGTAAAAAGAAATGTTGAGCTAGGCCTGCAAAACATGTACACTTAAGAAGCAGGTAGCTGGGTGTGGTGGCTTGTGGAGACTGAGGCAGGAAGATCCCTTGAGCCCAGGAATTTGAGGCAGGCCTGGGTGATGTAGCCAGCCCCTGTCTCAAAAGAAAAGAATAGGAATAACAAGAGAAAAAAAGAAAGAAAGAAAGAAAGAGAGAGAGAGAGAGAGAAGAGGAGCCAGACAAAGCAACAGAGAAAGCAGGTCTAAACAAGGCTTTGAGAGGCTGTTTTTTTTTTTTTTTTTTTTTTTTTTTTGAGACAGAGTCTCACTCTGTTGCCCGGGCTAGAGTGAGTGCTGTGGCGTCAGCCTAGCTCACAGCAACCTCAAACTCCTGGGCTTAAGCGATCCTACCGCCTCAGCCTCCCGGGTAGCTGGGACTACAGGCATGCGCCACCATGCCCGGCTAATTTTTTCTATACATATTTTAGTTGTCCATATAATTTCTTTCTATTTTTAGTAGAGACGGGGTCTCACTCTTGCTCAGGCTGGTCTCGAACTCCTGACCTCGAGCGATCCACCCGCCTCGGCCTCCCAGAGTGCTGGGATTACAGGCGTGAGCCACCGCGCCCGGCCCCCTGTTTTTTTTTTTTTTTTAATTATCATTATCAATCACATAATATTTGAATACTTTCAAAGTACTAAACATAATAATATGGGGTTTATCAGTACTAAGGATTTCTGTCCTCAATAAATTACCAAGTAACTGGATACTGTGGTGGCACGCGCCTGTAATCCCAGCTACTAGGGAGGCTGAGGCAGGAGGATCACTTGAGCCCAGGAGTTTGAGGTTGCTGTGAGCTAGGCTGACACGCTAGCCTGGGCAACAGAGGGAGACTGTCTCAAAAAACAAACAAACAGCACTCCTATGGTACTGTAAGGGCTATAAAACATGTAAAAACTCAGGCCCTGTGCTGGTGAGGACTCTTTCACTTTAATTATATGTATTTTTTCTGATTACAAAAATATAAGTAAATGTTCCCTGTAAAAATTTTGGAAAGCACAGAAAGTCTGAAGAGGAAAGCAGTAATCGCGTATATCCTACCACCTGGAGATGATCATCACTGCTCTTTTTGAGCAGTCATCTATCATTCTAGTCCTTTTTTTTTCAATGCATACATATTTCTACAAAATTGGAATTATATAGTATGTTCTACAACATACTTGTAACAGCTGTGTATTAATCCATCATTTGGATATACCATGCTTTAACCAATTCCTGCTGCATGTCAAACCTTATGTTTTCACAACAGGCAAGGCTACATATAACAAATGGAAGTATAGTATTTTCTGAATTTAAGGATTTCCACAGACATCAACAGGGACTCTGTAGAACCCCAAGTAAAAATAGAAGGAAGCATTAAGCTGCAGACTCTTTGGCAGTTATTTGATTAGGATGAGGTTCATTCTGTAGAACCAATTCTGGAACCACATAGATTCTTTTTTTTTTTTTTAAGACAGAATTTTGCTCTGTTTCCTGGGCTAGAGTGCCGTGGCATCAGGATAGCGCACAGCAACCTCAAACTCCTGGGCTCAAACAATCCTTCTCCCTCAGCCTCCCATGTAGCTGGGGCTACAGGCATATACCACCATGCCTGGCTAATTTTTTCTATATATTCTTAATTGTCCAGCTAATTTCTTTCTATTTTTAGTAGAGACGGGGGTCTCACTCTTGCTCAGGCTGGTCTCGAACTCCTGACCTTGAGAGATCCTCCCTCCTCGGCCTCCCCCAGTGCTAGGATTACAGGCGTGAGCCACCACATAGATTCTTATTTAGTGTTTTTTTAGCATTCTAAAATGCCCTGGAATAAAGACAAGGAAGTATGCATTTAGAGTGACATTGGGAAAATGCTAGACTGTAAGTTTCTCCACAATAGGGACCCGGTCTTACTCATCTCTATCTCCAGCATCTAGCATAGTCCCTGGCAAATACTCAGTAAATGTTTATTGGACGAATTGATAGATGAATGAATAAAGGTGAAAGAGATAGGAAAAAAGCCCCAATGAACTAAAACTGTAGTAATATTTCTATAATATAAAGCTTAATAAGGAAAGAGATAAGAGTGAAACGAGGGGAGCAAAGGCAGGCAGGCAAAGATAAGGCATCTTCATCTTATCTTTAAAGGGAAGGATAAGTGAAATTTAGTGAAAAGGCACTGAATTTTCTTCATCATCATAAGTCCAAAGGTGGCAGTGAAACTTAATAATGTGATTCTGACTTTGCTCCACTCTTTAACATTTACTCTGTCCTGTTCAAACATCTGTCCCAACTTCGGAGGCAACATTTCCCAGTCTGCTCCCAAAAAGACAACTGACTTCATGAGACACACACACTAGGGACTATGTGGGTTGCCATGTCTTTACAAGATTTTCTGCTATGACACTGTCCCTTGGGAAATCAACTTAGGTTAATATTATTTCTTTGGGTCCCACTTATAAGTTTTTTTTTTTTTTTTTTTGAGACAGAGTCTCACTTTGTTTCCCAGGCTAGAGTGAGTGCCATGGCGTCAGCGTAGTTCACAGCAACCTCAAACTCCTGGGCTTAAGCGATCCTACTGCCTCAGCCTCCAGAGTAGCTGGGACTACAGGCATGCACCACCATGCCCAGCTAATTTTTTCTATATATATTTTTAGTTGGCCAGATAATTTGTTTCTATTTTTAGTAGAGACGGGGTCTCACTCTTGCTCAGGCTGGTCTTGAACTCCTGACCTCGAGTGATCCTCCCGCCTTGGCCTCCCAGAGTGCTAGGATTACAGGCGTGAGCCACCGCGCCCGGCCTCCACTTATAAGTTCTTTATTTAAAATAATAGCTTTCTTGAGATTGGTCCAAGTGCAGTGGTGTTTACAACTAATTGATCACAACCAGTTACAGATTCCTTTGTTCCTTCTCCACTCCCACTGCTTCACTTGACCAATAAAAAAAATAATAAAAAATAAAAATAGGTCGGGTGCGGTGGCTCACACCTGCAATCCTAGCACTCTGGGAGGTTGAGGCAGGAGGATTATTTGAGCTCAGGAGTTCGAGTCCAGCCTGAGCAAGAGCAAGTACCATTTTATATTCCCACCAGCAGGGTTCCAATTTCTTCACCTCCTCCCCACACTTGTTATTATCTGACTTTGATTCTAGCCATCCTCATGGATGTGAAGTGGTATCTCCTTGAAGATTTGATTTGCACTTCCCTGATGACTAATGATGTTGAGCTCTTTTCATGTGCTTTGGGCCTTTTTGTATATCTTCCTTGGAAAAATCTCTATTCAAATCCTTTGTTGATTTTTTAAATGGGTTATTTGTATTTTTTTATTATTGAGTTGTAAGAGTTCTCTTTATATTTTGGATACAAGCCCCTTATCAGATGTATGATTTACAAATATTTTTTCCTATTTATTAAATAGGGGTGTTTTTTCATTTTCTTGAAAATGTCCTTTGAAGCACAAAAGTTTTAATTTTGATGGAGTCTGAGTTATCTATTTTTTCTTTTGTTGCCTCTGCTTTTGGTGTCATATCTAAGAATCCATTGCCAAATTCAAGGTCATGAAGATTTATTCTCTGTTTTCTTCTAAGAGTTTTATTGTTTTAGCTCTTACATATAGGTCTTTGATTCATTTTGAGTTAATTTTTATATATTAAGTTTCCAACTCTCTTCTTTTCCATGTAGATCCAATTGTCCCAGTACCATTAGTTTTTCAACAAATGAGTGTAGGCACACCATTTTATCTCTGGACTCTCAATTCTACTCCATTGATCTCTGTTTATATTTATGCCAGTATCACAGTTTTGGTTACTGTTGTAGTAAGTTTTGAAATTAGAAAGTGTGAGTCCTCCAACTTTGTTCTTTTTTTTTTTCAAAGCTGTTTTGGCTAATCTGGGTCGATTGCAATTCCGTCTGAATTTTAGAATCAGCTTGTCAATTTCTACAAAGAATTTAGTTGGATTTTGATACGAATTGTGTTGAATCTGTAGGTTAATTTGGGGAATATTGCCATTTTAGCAACATTAAGTCTTCTGATCCACAAGTATGGGATGTTTTTCCATTTATTTAGATCTTCTTTAATTTCTTTTAACAATGTTTTCTAGTTTTCAGAGTATAAAAGTTTTACACTTCTATTGTTAAATTTATTCCTAAGCATTTTATTCTTTTTGATGCTATTATAAATGGAATTCTTTCATTAATTTCATTTTCAAATTGTTCATTGCAAATGTATCGAAATATAATTGACTTCTGTATATTGATTTTTGTATATCCTACAACCTTGCTGTAGGATAGTTCTATTAGTTTATTAGTTCTATTAGTTTTTTTTAGTGGATTCCTTAGGATTTTCTATGTACAAAATCATATCATCTGGAAATAGATACAGTTTTACTTCTTCCTTTACATTCTATTAATAGATAACTATTATTTCTTTTTCTTACCAATTGCCCTGGTTAGAACCTCTCAAATACAATGTTGAATACAAATCTCATCCACTTATAGTCTTTAAGGCAGCATCTTGCACACTGTGCCACTCACTTTTTCTTTATTGATATTTCCTGTATATCTAGTCAGCAGTCCCCAACGCTTTTGGCACCAGGGACCCTTTTCATGGAAGACAATTTTTTCCCCAGACTTGGTGGGGGCAGGTGGGGATGGCAAGCAACAGGGAAGTAGCTGTAAATACAGATGAAGCTTCTCTGACTTGCGCATCACTTACCTCCTGCTATGGGGCCCTGTTCCCAACATAGGAACAGGGCCCACCGCTAGGGACTATGCTAGATGCTGGAGATAGAGATGAGTAAGACCCAGTCCCTATTGTTGAGAAGTTTACAGTCTAGCATTTTCCCAGCGTCTTGGGGTCTAGCTCTTGCTCAGGCTAGTCCCTAACTCCTGAGCTCAAGCAATCCTCCCGCTTCCTCTGCCTCCCAGAGTGCTAAGATTACAGGCCTGAGCCACCCTGCCTGGCCTCCAAAGTCTCTTTCAGTATCCATTTCCTTTTCTTTATTCCAGGGTACTTTAGAATGCTAAAACAAACATATAAACAAAAACACTAGATAAGAATCCACTTGGGGGCAGGCAAAGTGGCTCACGCCAGTAATCCTTAGGGCACTGGGAGGCCCAGGAGGAAGGATTGCTTGAGCTCAGGAGTTCCAGACCAGCCTGAGCAACAGTGTGACCCCTTCTCTACGAAAAATAGAAAAATTAGCCGGGCGTTCTGGTGTTCACCTGTAGTCCCACCTACTTGGGAGACTGAGGCAGGAGGATCCCTTCAGCCCAGGAATTTGAGGTTGCAGTAAGCTATGATGACACCACTGCACTGTACTCTGTCTCAAACAAACAAACAAACAAAACAACCACAACAAAAAAACCCCATAGGGTTCCAGAGTTGTTTCTACAGAGTGAACCTCATCCTAATCAGGTAACTGCCAAAGAGTCTGCAGCTTAATGCCTCTTTCAGAGTTAACCATTCAGATATCTGTTTTTACTTGGGGTTCTACAGAGTCCCCATTGATGTCTGTGGAAATTTTTTTTTTTTTTTTTTTTTTTTTTTTTTTGAGACAGAGTCTCACTCTGTTGCCCGGGCTAGAGTGAGTGCCGTGGTGTTAGCCTAGCTCACAGCAACCTCAAACTCCTGGGCTTAAGTGATCCTACTGCCTCAGCCTCCCGAGTAGCTAGGACTACAGGCATGCGCCACCATGCCCGGCTAATTTTTTGTATATATATATTTTAGTTGTCCATATAATTTCTTTCTATTTTTAGTAGAGACGGGGTCTCACTCTTGTTCAGGCTGGTCTTGAACTCCTGACCTCGAGCGATCCACCCGCCTCGGCCTCCCAGAGTGTTAGGATTACAGGCGTGAGCCACCGTGCCCGGCCTTCTTTTTTTTTTTTTTTTGAGACAGAATCTCACTCTGTTCCCCGGGCTAGAGTGCCGTGGCGTCAGCCTAGCTCACAGCAACCTCAAACTCCTGGGCTCAAGCAATCCTCCTGCCTCAGCCTCCCGAGTAGCTGGGACTACAGGCATGTGCCACCAGGCCCGGCTAATTTTTTCTATATATTTTAGTTGTCCAGCTAATTTCTTTCTATTTTTAGTAGAGACGGGGTCTCGCTCTTGCTCAGGCTGGTCTTGAACTCCTGAACTCAAACGATCCACCCGCCTCAGCCTCGCAGAGTGCTAGGATTACAGGCGTGAGCCATCGCGCCCAGCTGAAATCTTTAAATTCAGAAAATATTATACTTCCATTTGTTCTATGTAGCTTGCCTGTTGTGAAAACATAAGGTTTGATATCCAGCAGGAATTGGTTAAACAAAGCATGGTATATCCAAATGATGGACTATTATACAGCTGTTACAAGTATGTTGTAGAACATACTATATAATTCCAATTTTGTAAAAATATGTATGCATTAAAAAAAGGACTGGATTGATAGATGACTGCTCAAAAAGAGCAGTGATTATCTCCAGGTGGTAGGACATAAGCGATTACTGCTTTCCTCTTCAGACTTTTTATGCTTTCCAAAATTTTTACAGGGAACATTTACTTATATTTTTGTAATCAGAAAAAATACATATAATTAAAGTGAAAGAGTCCTCACCAGCACAGGGCCTGAGTTTTTACATGTTTTATAGCCCTTACAGCACCATAGGAGTGCTGTTTGTTTATTTGTTTTTTGAGACAGAGTCTCCCTCTGTTGCCCAGCCTAGCTCACAGCAATGTCAAACTCCTTGGCTCAAGCAATCCTCCTGCCTCAGCCTCCCAAGTAGCTAGGACTATGAGTATGTGCCACCACATCCAGCTAATTTTTTTTATTTCTTATAGAAACAGGGTCTTCCTATATTGCCCAAGGCTGGTCTAAAACTGCTGGCCTCAAGCAATCCTTTGGCCTTGGCCTCTTAGAGTGCTAGGATTACAGGTGTGAGCCACCGTACCTGGCCTAAATGTTCATATTTTTTCTTGTAGGTACAATTGATGAAACTACATTGACACATCATTACTAACCAAAGCCCACAGTTTATATTAGAGTTCACTTTTGACTTTGTACATTCCATAGGTTTCAACAAATGTATAAAAACAATATGTGCTCTGAAGAAATTAATATTTGGATTGATATTTCGTGGAAAAACTTAGAAAATAGAAGTAATACAGAAAATTATTTTTAAACTCAGGTATATTCCCACCACGCAGAGATAATTATTCTTAACATTTTGGAGTATTTACTTCTAGTCCTTTTCTATGCATACATGCATATAGAATTCCTCTACAAAATTAGGATCATATTTTAACTCCTTTTTTAAAAAAATTAACATTATATCAGGAGCATTTTCATTTGTCATAAGTTTTTATTTTATTTTATTTTATTTATTTTTATTTATTTATTTTTATTTCAGCATATTACAGGGGTACAAATGTTTAGGTTACATATATTGCCCTTGCCCCCACCTGAGTCAGAGCTTCAAGCGTGTCCATCCCCCAGACATTGGGCACTGCACCCATTAAGTGTGTATATACCCTTCCCCTCCTCAACCGTCCCATCTGCCCAACACCCGGTGAATGTTGTTACAATATGTGCACTTAAGTGTTGATCAGTTAATATCAATTTGATGGTGAGTACATGTTGTGCTTGTTTTTCCATTCTTGTGATACTTCACTTAGTAGAATGGGCTCCAGCTGTGTCCAGGATAGTACAAGAGTTGCTAGATCACCATTGTTTTTTGTGGCTGAGTAGATCTCCATGGTATACACATACCACATTTTATTAATCCACTGATGTATTGATGGGCACTTGGGTTGTTTCCACATCTTTGCAATAAGTTTTTATTTTTATAGACTTTATTTTGGGGCAGTTTTGGGTTCACAGCAAAACTGAGCTGAAAGTAAACAAGAGTTTGCATGTACATAAACTCCCTGCGCCCACACAGCCACCGCCTGCCCGGAAGACTAACATGTTGTGCCAGACTGGTAAATTTGTTACGATGGACTTACATTGACACGTTATTATCAACCAAAGCCCATAGTTTACATAAGGGTTCCCTTTTGGTGTTGTACACTCTATGAGTTTTAATTTTTTTAAATAAGGACATTTTTAGAGAAGTTTTAGGTTCACAGCAAAACTGACAGGTAGGTACAGAGAGTTCCCACATACCCTTTGCCCCCTGCAGCAACAGCTTCCTCTGCAAACTATCAACATCCTGACCAGAGTGGTAAATTTGTTACAATCAATAAACCTACATTGACACGCCATTACTAACCAAAGCCTGCAGTTTACATTAGGGTTCACTCTAGGTGTTGCATATTCTATAGGTTTGAATAAATGCATACTGACATGTATTCATTGTTTTTGTTTTTTTTTCCTTTTCTTTCTTTTTTTCCTTTTTGCTCTTTTTTTTTTGTTCACCCTTAAGAAGCAATGTATTCATTGTTAAAGTATCATGCAAAGTAGTTTCACTATCCTAGAAATCCTCTATGCTCCCTGTGATTAGTTTTTTTAAAATATGGTTAATGACTACATCCATTGTATGAATATAACCAAAACTGATTTAACCAATCCTCTATTATTGGACATTTAGATTTTTTTCTTATCTCTGCTTTAAAAATGAAAAAACAAGTGACTTGTCCAAAGTCACCTGGCTAAAGGGTAAGCAGAGTTGAGATTAGAAATCTGGTCTGATTCCAGAACCCACTCTTTGCCACCACACTGCCTCTAGAATTGATAATACACATTTACCCCCTTAGATTGTCTTCCCTCAACTTGAAAGCTAGTGACAAGGCACTCTCCACAACCATAGCAGGCAAAGATCCAAGCATGTGTTGAGGAGGGCAGACAATACCAAAGAACTAGGAGGCCCAACTGAGACAGAACAAGCAGAAAATGCAAAAGGGAGGTAGAAGGATAGAAATAAGCAGAAGGTGAGAGATAGGTACACAGAATACTGGTTAATATAAAGAGAAAGCTGGGTTTGAGAAACCTAAAGGGGAAAAACTCTTGCTTTTGTCTCTGTATATAGAAGAGAGCAAAGATAACTTCAAGGCCATGTGGGGAGCTAGGAAGGATAAGGTTTCTGGGAACGTGAGTGAGAAAAAGGAGGGTAATACTCCCGAGGACTGCAAGGTTAGCAAAGGCTTAATGTAGGAAGGAGGAAAGGCCAGAGATAAAAGAAGCAGGCTAGAGTAGGCACTGCACACAAAACCTTCACGTTCCTAACGGGACTTCCTTACAGCCTGAGCCTCCTCCTCTAGTATCCAGCTACTAAATGCTCTTCAGCACTTAGGGGCTGGAGTGGGAACATGGGGAGCTGCGATTGTAAAGTACTGTAACTATAAGGAGGACTGGGATTGGATCCTAACAAACATTTTTTAAAGCCAGCAGGCCCAGAGCTAGTGCCACCTACCCCTACTCCACTTCTCTAGCCCTAACCTCAGCCACACCCACACGCTAAGGACCATCCAGGAGGGGGAGCGTGAGTGTGTTAGCGCGCGTGCGTGCTCGTGCGTACGAGCAGCAGAGACACAGAGATGGAGACAAAAAGAGACAGGAGGAGACAGAGAGAAAGAGAGCGAGAAGAGAGAGACAGACAAGGACAGAAAGAGGGAGAGAGGGAGGAAGGAAAAGAGAGCGCGCGAGCGCGTGTGAGCTATCGGCCCTGGCGAGGGAGAAAAACTACTCAAGAGATAATGTAAGGAGCTCCTGCTGGAAGACTCAGGGAGAAGATCCCAGAACTTACCCTAAGACCGTTGAGAGAGTGTGTATGTGGGGGGGTTTTGCAAGACCTGGGTTTGGGGGTCATCAAGCAGTAAGGGTTACTGCATAGGCGTTGTCAGTAAGCCAGAGCCATTTAGCCCTCCCCGGGAGGCTAGCGACCAAGCTTAAGGCACCCCATAACTATGACTCTCAGACTGGTTAGGGGGGCCCGAAGCTGCAGACAAGGGGAGGAGGGGCACGTGAGGGCTGGGTCCCTGCCTTCCCCCATCCTCCGCTGTCACTCACTACCCTAACAGTCGCCCAGGGGGCGGGCCCCGAAGAGGTGGGGATGGGGGGAGGGTAATCTTGGCAGGCTCCTGCTGCATGGCGTAGGTAGGGACTATTGAGGGGGGCGGGCGCTGGGGGGTTGAACACGAGTGGGAAGCGAAGAGACACGGGGAGGGGGAGGGGACCGGGAACCATTTGAATGAGAGGAGGGGATCACGGGTAGAGTGGGCTCCAGGAGGTAGGGCGGGCACGGGTGTTGACGGGGGCGAGACTGTTGAGCCAGGTAAGGGAAGCAGGTGCGTAGGTCGTGTTTTTTGTGGGTTAGTGTACGCGGCCCTTCGGTGGAAAGGGGACGCCGCCTTTCCCGGGGGCGGGCTTCAAAGCTCCAGAGGCTATCTTTTCCTGCTCAACTAACGGGGCCCCGGGCGGGGGCTCACGCTCCATCTCCAATGACTATACTCCACTCCGCAATTTCCAGGCGGCCACTGGGCTGGGAGTCTCGCGCCGGGGGCCGGCGCTGTCTCGCGAGCCCCCTCCTCGAGCCAGCCAATGGGGTTTGTTGCTGGCGCCGCCCGCCCGCCTGGTGCAGAGCGCTGGGCGCTGCGAGCGGCGCTGCCATTTAAAGGGGCCGCGACCCCTGTCCCGGCTGCTAGGGAGTGAGGTGGAGAAGGAGCGCGGGGCCGTCGCTGTCTGCAGTTCTAGGCTTGTAGCCGTTACACTAACCCTGCCGCAGGTAGGGGTCGGGCCTGAACAAGCCGAACCGAACCTGCAGGCAGTATCTCGCAGTAGCCGGGAGGGGGGGTCTGAGGAAAGATCGTAGCTCCAAAATGTCTTCCTGTAAATGCCTAAGGTGGGGGGTGGGCAACAGGAGAAGGGAGGACTCGGGGAGCAATAGGAAAGGGGGACGGGGGTAAGGAAGCACGCGACCCCGAAAGGTAACTAGCGGGGAAGGGGTTAGGAAGGGCAGTTTGTGGGGGCGGGGGAAGGGCTGAAGGAGGACCCTACAACGCGGGGAGGGGGGGTGGGGCCAGACAGGGTGGGTGAAGACTGGGGAGCTGGGGGGCTCTAGGGGAGTGGGGTGGGAATAGAAACTGAAATCGCGGGGGCGGGAAAGGCTCCTGGTGGCGACGGCCCTAGGAGTCTCTAAGGGGGCGTTCAGCTCGAGTTGGGGGGGGTGAAAGGTAAGTGGGGAGGAGAACTGGGAGTTGCAGTTGGAGGGGTGGGCGGTGGAAGGACCGACTGCCTGGCGAGTGTGGGCACTGGGCCAGGGCGGGGGAACGCCTCTCCCCACAGTGGGCGCTGTATGGGGGGGGAGTGGTCATAGGACTAAAGCCTGTGGAAATGCTGGTTGGTGGTGGGGGGCTGTTCATGAGAAATCCAAGTGGATGATGGGGTGTGTCCCAGAGCCTATATAAGAAGGGATTCTGGCTAAGACCACCTCTACTGCCCTCTCTTCTACCCTGAATCTGCAGCCCATATCCAGCCATCTTCATGGACCCCAGTGATTTCCCCAGTCCATTTGACCCATTGACCCTGCCAGAGAAGCCCCTGGCTGGAGACCTTCCAGTAGACATGGAATTTGGAGAGGATCTACTGGAATCCCAGACTGCCCCAAGTCGGGGATGGGCCCCCCCTGGCCCTTCTCCATCCTCGGGAGGCCTGGACCTGCTTGATACTCCTGCTGGCCTGGAAAAAGACCCTGGAGTCCTGGATGGAGCCACTGAGCTACTGGGGCTGGGGGGGCTGCTCTATAAAGCCCCCTCTCCCCCAGAGGTGGACCATGGTCCTGAAGGGACCCTTGCATGGGATGCGGGAGATCAGACCCTAGAGCCTGGACCAGGGGGCCAGACCCGTGAGGTGGTGCCACCTGACCCAGGGGCTGGGGCAAATCCCTCTTCACCTGAGGAGCTGCTAGAGCCTTTGGCTCCAGATTCTCCAATAACCCTGCAGTCCCCCCATATTGAGGAGGAGGAGACCACCTCCATAGCTACCACGAGAAGGGGCTCTCCTGGGCAGGAGGAGGAGCTTCCCCAAGGGCAGCCACAGAGCCCAAATGGCCCCCCTAGCCCTTCAGTGGGAGAGACTCTGGGGGATGGAATCAACAATTCTCAGACCAAACCTG
This sequence comes from Eulemur rufifrons, assembly GCF_041146395.1. NCBI lineage: Eukaryota > Metazoa > Chordata > Mammalia > Primates > Lemuridae > Eulemur > Eulemur rufifrons. Next base: position 91,155,955 of record NC_091012.1, read on the forward strand.
GGGGCTCTAGCCCCCCTGCACATCCTTCCTTGCCAGGTAGGTTGCCTAATTATCTGGAAAATTAAAGCTGGGTAGAGGGTGAGGGTAAGGAGGGGTGGCTATGAGCTTTGGGAACTAGGGGGGAGGAGGAGGGGGGTGGAGAGATAAGAGTAGGGATGTGTGTGGGAAAGGAGTTGGGGTTTGGGAGGGAGGAGTGGGGGTGTGTGTCAAAGAAGATTAAGGAAAGTAGGAGTAGGGGGCAGCACAGGGGCTATGGAGGAGGAATGGGGTGAGGTTTCAGGGAGTGGGCTGGGAGGAATGAATTTGGTGGGAGAGGTTCCCTTTTTCTTACCCCAGTGGGCTTTTGGTGCTAGGGGCCTTCCTTCAGGATTTGGGGGAATACATTAGGCTTCTTGGTTCTAAGATCTTTCTAGCTTTTTCGTTCCAGATGGGAGTGGGGTTTCTGGGTTGATGAATGGTAACTAGGTTCTGGAGCCCCCAACATCATAATTTCAGGGGAATGGTAGAAATGCAGGATTTAAGATCGATTCTCTGATGGGGGAGGACAGCCTAAACTTGAGGGGCTCTGTTTTCTCCCCTGTTCTACCTAGTGGTATGCCTCTCCCAGGCTGTGACCAGGGTCTTGGGACTTATATAACCACCAAGTCCAGGGGAACCTACCCATACATTGATGCTTCTTTTTCCTCTTGCTACCTTTGGGTGGTTATGTTTATTTTTTGTTGGCAAAATATAAATTCTCCATGAAAGGTATGTTACCTGTGTTTCCTTACCTCCCAAGGATTAGGACAGAAAGCTGGTGGGAAGGGTAGAATTATTATTATTATTTTTTTTTTTTTGTGGAGAATAGCTGCACGCCCCCCTCCCCCTTAGTGCAGAGCCTGAGGTAACCCTGAGAGGGGCCCCAAGAAGCCACAGGCACTTGCGTTTTCCCTTTCAGTTTTGAGTAAGTTCTTCCCCAGGAATGGAGGCGGGGGCTGGGCCAGGGAGGGGGCAGTGAGGGCAGGCTCAACATTTAGGCTGCCTTTTGCTTCCTTTGCAGGAGATGGCCTGACTGGGAAGGCCAGTGAGAAGCCGCCTGAGAGGGTGAGGGGGGGAGGGGATTAGAAGCAGTCTGGTTCCCCCTATAGCTCTGGGAAGGACAGACCCTTCATTTTCCCTCCCAGATGTTGTTCTGAGGAGAGTGTGTGTAAGGAGAGTTAGGAGGAGGGAGGGAGCTCTTGTGTCTACTGCTTCTTAAGGAGAAAGTCCAGCCTGCTTTTCTCCCCTCCTCCTAAGGGTTGGGCCAAGGGTCCCCACTCTCCCTTCCCCCTCCTATCACCTATCCTCCCCCAAACCCCCCGTTCTGGTGTTAGCCTGCCCCTGGTGTCAGCTTTCCTCCCTCCCCATGTTTCCAAGGTACAGAAGAGAAGCGAGCGCGTTAGGAGAGCAGAGCCTCCAAAACCCGAGGTTGTGGATTCCACTGAGAGCAGTAAGTAGGACTTGAGGAAGTGTGACTTGGGAATTCTGGATGTGGAGAAGAGCCGAAAATGGGCTCCATGCAGAGCGTGAAGTGCCTATCTCCTCCACTATGGGTCAGCATGGGAACCAGGGACAGTGGGAGAAATTGAAGAGCAGTGAGAATGGAGTTTCCTGTTTCAGCTATGCCATCCCTGTCCCTGAATCTTCTCACTCAGAGCCCCTCCCATCCCCTCTCTGGGAGATTCCATAGTAACCAAGGAGACAGTGGCTTAAGATACCAGTGTAACGGGGCGGGGTTGTCAAGGCCAGAACAACAGGGATCCCAGGATAGGGACTGACCTACTGGTCATGGGATGCCTGGAGACCTTTTCTCATACCCTCTTGCCCCTCAACTTCCTCAGTTCCAGTGTCAGATGAGGATTCTGATGCCATGGTAGATGACCCCAATGATGAAGACTTTGTGCCATTCCGGCCCCGACGCTCTCCTCGCATGTCCCTACGCTCAAGCGTGGCACAAAGGGCCGGGCGCTCTGCAGTTGGCACCAAGATGACTTGTGCACACTGCCGGACGCCGCTGCAGAAGGGGCAGACGGCCTATCAGCGCAAGGGGCTGCCTCAGCTCTTTTGCTCTTCATCCTGTCTCACCACCTTCTCCAAGAAGCCCTCGGGCAAAAAGACCTGTACTTTCTGCAAGAAGTACGTGAGGGCCCTGGGGTGGGGGTCAGGGATCAGGCGGGAGTATGGGTAAGACAGTGACTGTATTGGTAAGAACTTAGCGGAATGGAGCTGGGAGAGAGCAATTTAGGGAGCGTCAGAGTATTTGGCTCTGTGGTCACTGATCCCAGAGGAAGGGTGGAAGCTGATGAAATGAGAGGGTGGTCCTGAGTGAATATTCAAATCTGTTCCCACCTCTAGGGAGATCTGGAACACCAAGGACTCAGTTGTGGCGCAGACTGGTTCAGGTGGCTCTTTCCATGAGTTCTGCACGTCTGTCTGTCTCTCCTTGTATGAGGCCCAGCAGCAGCGCCCAATCCCCCAGTCTGGGGATCCCGCCGATGCCACTCGCTGCAGCATATGCCAGAAGACTGGAGAGGTGAGGACACTTGGTGGGGACTGATTTACAGAGCCTGGCCAGCCCTGACCTGCCCCTCCAATCCTGGGGCTGCAGGGGCCAGGCCCTGTGGAAAAGGGGAGTGGGAGGAAAGGCACCCATCATGAGGGAGCATACTCAAGGATAGAGCTTCTCCCAGGATGTATGCAGCTGGCCTTCCAGGACCTCACCATCAAGTCGGCAGCCTGATGTGCAGGTTGGGGGGTCCCTGGGCCCACTGTCTGCTGTGAAGGTCTAGGGTGAGGTGGGGGGCTATCCTTGCATTGGGGTGGGCGGTGGTGGCCAGGCCCTAGCTCAGGGTATGTGTATGTGTGGCAGGTCCTGCACGAGGTCAGCAATGGCAGTGTGGTGCACCGGCTCTGCAGCGATTCTTGCTTCTCCAAATTCCGAGCCAACAAGGGACTGAAAACCAACTGTTGTGACCAGTGCGGGGCTTACATCTACACCAAGACCGGGAGCCCTGGCCCCGAGCTCCTCTTCCATGATGGCCAACAAAAGCGGTTCTGCAACACAACCTGCTTGGGGGCGTACAAGAAGGTGGGGCCGAGGGAGTAGTGCATTAGAGGGCTGTGGAAGGGGGTGTGGTTCTTGGGTGATATAAATAAAGGTGCCTGATGGGTCGAGGGCTGGGAGAAATAAAACAAATAAAGGGGGTTTCAATTGTATCTGTTACGTTTTATTTTTGAAGCTGGCTGGTGGATACACAGGTGTTTGTTATCTCATCATCTATACTTTTTTTGTATGCCTGAAATATTTCATGTTTAAAAAATTTAAAAAATAAAAGTGAAGGGACAAATCCAGCCTCAGCCTCTCCTTCCCCATCCTCACAGAAAAACACACGTGTGTACCCATGTGTCTGGTGCAAGACCCTGTGTAAGAACTTTGAGATGCTATCACATGTGGATCGTAATGGCAAGACCAGCTTGTTCTGTTCCCTGTGCTGTACCACTTCTTACAAAGTGAAGCAGGCAGGGCTCACTGGTAGGTGCAAAAGCCCTCTTCTCTGAGACCCCTGCTGGCCTTCCTTATACCTCCCATACTCCCCTCTTCTAAAGTAATCCCTGCTGCCCGACCTCAGCCCCAACCACATCTTCCCGTGGATTTTCTGTTGCACCTCTGCACTGCCTTACAGCTTCTGTATCCTCTCTCTCTCTCCTCTGTCCTCCCTCCCTCCCTCTCTCTCTCTTTCTCTCTCCTTTCTTTCTCTTTTCCTCTTTCTCTTTCTCTTTCTCTTTCTTTCTGTGCCCCAGGCCCTCCCCGACCCTGCAGCTTCTGCCGCCGCAGCCTCTCTGACCCCTGTTACTACAACAAGGTTGACCGCACAGTCTACCTGTTCTGCAGCCCCAGCTGCTGGACCAAGTTCCAGGTACTCCAGACCCTGGACCAGGGAAAAAAGGGTGTGGTGCCGTAGAGAGGGTAGAAGAATTGGGGTAGGTAGGCCTGGGCAGAGCAAAGAACAAGCCTGACTCCCCTTCCCTGCCACCACTACACACATCTTGTCCCTCCCTTACTTGTCTTCCTTCCCTCCAGCGCACAAGCCCTGAGGGGGGCATTCACCTGAGCTGTCACTACTGCCATAGCCTCTTCAGTGGCAAGCCTGAGGTCTTGGACTGGCAGGTAAGACCCCTGTCCCCACCCACATCTTGCTATATGACTAGACATCTGTCTGAAGGGGTCCTTCCACTTGGCTCCTGCCAGGTTCAGATGTCACAGCTCTGTCCTCCCTGCCCTATGCCCCTACCTCAGGACCAGGTGTTCCAGTTCTGCTGCCGTGATTGCTGTGAGGACTTCAAGCGGCTTCGGGGTGTGGTGTCCCAGTGTGAACATTGTCGGCAGGAGAAACTCTTGCATGAGAAACTCCGATTCAGTGGGGTAGAGAAAAGCTTCTGCAGCGAAGGTAAGGAAATGGGGAAGGGGCAGAAGGGCCTTCTGCTCAAGATGTTCTGCCTCCATCTATCCTAAGGTTTTGGGCACAAAGGGCTGTTTAGAGAGAGGTTTCAAGTGTAGCACCTTGAAAAGGTTGGATCTCATGTCCTCGGGTATCTCTGTGTCTCTGGACTCTTTTTCCCTCTTCCCGTCTTTCCAGGCTGTGTGCTGCTGTACAAACAGGACTTCACTAAGAAGCTGGGCTTGTGCTGTATCACTTGTACTTACTGCTCCCAGACCTGCCAGCGTGGAGTCACTGAGCAACTGGATGGCAGCACCTGGGACTTTTGCAGTGAGGACTGTAAGAGCAAGTACCTGCTGTGGTACTGCAAGGTAAGGAGGGTCGGCACATTAGCAAGGAGGGAAAGAGGGCTGCAGGGAGCATGGCTGTTGTAGTGAGATCAGGGTGTGGGCAGATCTCCAGGGAGGGGAGCCAATCTTCATGGGAGGAGCATGGCTTATCCCAGGGGAAAGGGCCCAGCACATTTTAGGGAGGCAGATATGACCATCCTGTTTGACACCTTCAGGCTGCCCGGTGCCACGCCTGTAAACGTCAGGGGAAGCTGCTGGAGACCATTCACTGGCGTGGGCAGATCCGTCATTTCTGCAACCAGCAGTGTCTCCTGCGCTTCTACAGCCAGCAGAACCAACCCAACTTGGATACCCAGAGTGGGCCTGAGAGCCTCCTGAACAGTGAGTCCTGGGGCAGGAGGCACACTCTTTCAGAGCTGGCCTAGGCCTAGCTCCTTTCTTCTTCTTTCTCCATGCATTCACCTCATCCCTGGCCAGAGCCCCTGGTAACTGTGCTCTCTTTTAGCTTCTGAACCCTGCAGGTACCAGGGGGGGACTCTTGTTGAAAGCATCTTGGAGTTAGATTCTACTGATTTTCAATAAAGGATCTATTTTTAGGTAGTAGGTACCTATCGAGGTAGGATGGTGGTTGTGGTTAGTTTTCTGAGACAAGGACATGTCAGCATTAGCTCTACCGTTAGTGAGACCGAAGACTGTTGTTGTTTCTAGAATGTTACTGCGGCCCCTCCGCAACTCCAGGGATACCAAACTCCTGGGGGTCATCTAAACGGAAGGTCTCAAATTGTAGGGTTTTGGGGAAAATGTAATGTTTCATTCTTCTTGACAGCCAGGAACAAAGAATCTTCTTGGCCACCATTGCTGGGGCCTAGAGAAGACTAGACTTGGGATGGCAAGGAGGGGAAATCCCAGACTTACCATTTATATTTGGTGTACCTCTTAATGAAGCTCTCCTGGAACAGGGGTGAGGAAACTGGAGAGCTAGTTCCTCAGATGAGAGCATTCATTTGTTTTGATCTCCAGGTCAGTCTCCTGAGTCGAAGCCCCAGACACCCTCTCAAACCAAAGTGGAGAACAGCAACACAGTGAGGACCCCAGCGGAAAATGAGAATTTGGGCAAGGTCAGGGCAAAAGCCAAGGGGGAGGATAATCTTGAAGGAAGGTACTGGGCACTAAGGTTCCTTTGTCTCTACAGATCCCTGTGAAGACCCGATCAGCTTCAACTGCTCCCACCCCTCCTCCACCTCCGCCGCCCCCAGCAACACCCCGCAAAAACAAAGCTGCCATGTGTAAGCCGCTGATGCAGAATCGAGGAGTCTCCTGCAAGGTGGAGATGAAGTCCAAAGGGAGTCAGACAGGTGAGCTAGGGTACCTAGACACCACCGGCTGTGTTCCATAGTCCTAGGCCTCCAGCCCTATGTCCAGGAGCTGGGATTTCTTAGGCGGCTGAAGTATCATGCATATGGTTGTCCTACAATCACAGAGTTGTCTTTCAACCTTTGGTTCAAGGGCAATTTTGTGACACTGAGCACATGTTAGAGCTTTTGGGGGTGACAAGCAAGCATCAGGTCCTGGGTCAGATGTGACTGGTTTAGCAGGGGCTCTGAGAAGGCCCCTTTCTTGTGAGCAGAAGAGTGGAAGCCACAGGTGATCGTGCTGCCCATCCCAGTGCCCATCTTTGTGCCAGTGCCTATGCATCTGTACTGCCAGAAAGTCCCGGTGCCTTTCTCAATGCCGATCCCGGTAAGTTTCCCTGCCCTGCTTGGCTAGGTCCTCCTTCACCCTTTCAGGTGTGAAACCCACCCCTTCCTCTTAATCTCATCAGCTGTCCTTCTCATCTGCTGGTATGATTCTTGGCATTTAGTTGGGATTTGTGCATCCAGGTGCCTGTGCCCATGTTCTTGCCCACTACCTTGGAGAGCACAGACAAGATTGTGGAGACCATTGAGGAGCTGAAGGTGAAGATCCCTTCCAACCCCTTGGAGGCTGACATCCTGGCTATGGCGGAAATGATTGCAGAGGCTGAGGAGTTAGACAAGGCCTCATCTGACCTTTGTGGTATGCCATGGATGGTAGCGATGTGGGAGACAGGGTGCTACCAGTCTGTCTCTGCCTGAGCGGGTAGAGGTTGGTGATCTTGGTGCCTAGTGGAATTGGAGGATAGTTGGGATCAGTCCCTGAAAGCCTGTGAGGGTGCTCTGCAGGAGCTGCGGCCACTGAGGCAACTTCTCTGCCTCCCAGATCTTGTGAGCAACCAGAGTGCAGAGGGACTTCTGGAGGACTGCGACCTGTTTGGGCCAGCTCGAGATGATGTCCTGGCCATGGCTGTCAAGATGGCCAATGTCTTGGATGAGCCTGGGCAGGACTTGGAGGCAGACTTTCCCAAGAGTGAGTAGGATTTGAAGCATGCCCACTGAGTACAGTAGCATTTATGCCTTCAGGAAAGGAGTGTTCCTTGTGTCCCTGAGCGTGACCCTAAACAGTGCTCATGGTGACTCCAAGATAGAAAGTTCTCACAGGGAGTAGTGCTAGAGATACCAGGATAGGTGCACTGTTTTAGACTCCTGGGTCTCGGTTTTTTGTGTTTAAAAAAATTTTTTTAATTGTGGTAAAAACCACATGACATAAAATTTTACCATCTCCCCCCTCCCCCCTTTTTTTGAGACAGAGTCTTGTTCTGTCGCCCCGGGTAGAGTGTGGTGATGTCATCATTCTCCTGGGCTCAAGTCATCCTCCTGCCTCAGCCTCCCAAGTAGCTGGGACTACAGGTGTGCGCTACGGCACCAAGCTAATTTTTCTTTTTTTAGTAGAGACAAGGTCTCACTCTTGCTCAGGCTGGTCTCAAACTCCTGAGCTCAAGCAATCCTCCCACCTTGGCCTCACAGAGTGCTAGGATTACAGGTGTGAGCCACCACACCTGGCCATCTTCACCATTTTTAAGTGTACAGTTCAGTAGTGTTGATCATATTCACATTGTTGTGAATGTTTATGTTTTGTATTTTTGTGCCTCTGAGCATGTTCTTTGGTATAGCTTTGCTGTACCAAATATCCTATTGAGTACAATGAAGCTGTCTGAGAGGCTCATCTTGAGTCAAGTGGGCAAATAGCAGGGGTAGGGTAGGAAGACTACAGGGTCGAGATCTTAAGAAATTGATTTCTTCTTTTTTTCCCTTCTATTAGATCCTTTGGACATTAACCCCAGTGTAGACTTCCTCTTTGACTGTGGCCTGGTTGGGCCTGAGGATGTGTCTACTGAACAAGACCTTCCCCGAACCATGAGGAAGGTAAGGGCTGGAGCTACTATATCCACAAAAGAAGTATGGAGGCTCAAAGAGGAGAGGGTGCTCTCATAGCCAAGCTGGCAGCCATAGTTTGACCTTTCCTAACCGCCTTTCTCCAACACTAGGAGTACTGAGATGTAGCCACACTTTGCTGTCCTGCCACTTCACAAGGTTATCAAAGCTGTTCCTGGGGCTCTGTGCTTTGGAAGTTTGCTGTGTTCTTACATCAGCCCCCGTGCCCAGTGGTAAACACTGTGCTGACTAGCTTCCATGGTACCCCTGGCCTTAGCTCTGCCACCCCCCTCCTTTTTCTTTCCTCCAGGGTCAGAAGCGGCTGGTGCTTTCGGAAAGCTGTTCCCGAGACTCCATGAGCAGCCAGCCTAGTTGTACTGGACTCAATTATTCATATGGTGTCAATGCTTGGAAGTGCTGGGTACAGTCAAAATATGCCAATGGAGAAACCAGCAAGGGTGATGAGCTGCGCTTTGGTCGTAAGTACCCAGGGGAGGAAGGCGGGGCAGACAGGAGAGGAAGGGGAAGAAGGAGCTGAGCCTGTAATTCAGCTGAAGATGTCTAGGAGTGATAAGGGTGTGATCACTTAAGGATGCCCTGTGAAGATGGGGAAGGAGTTGTAGATGAAAGGGAGATGCTGTCTAGGTTCAAGGCAGAGGGCTCTGTTTGTAATCGCGGGGGTTGTCGGGGGGGTTGTTCAGAATTGAGGCATGACTAAGGGATGAAGGAGTTAATGGTGGTGGAGCTAAGTGAAATTCTCCATGTGGAGTTTTGCTTAATCCCATCCACCTCCACTACATATCACTGCAGCCAAACCCATGCGTATCAAAGAGGATATTCTCGCCTGCTCTGCTGCTGAGCTCAACTACGGTCTGGCCCAGTTTGTGAGAGAAATCACTCGACCCAATGGCGAACGATATGAACCTGACAGTATCTACTATCTGTGTCTTGGCATCCAGCAGGTACCCCTTGCACACCATCTCACTTTCTGTCACTCAACACAGCAGGCAGGGTCCAACCAGAAGTGATTCTGTCCCACTCCCTGTTCCTTACTTTGTCCCCTACCCCAAGAAGGAAACTTGCATTTAATCTCCTAGTCCAAATAGGATGTGAGATGTGAATACTCTTCCAAAGTCAAAGCTGCATTCCAGGACTGTTGGCCAAGGAGCAGTCTTCATTGCCATCTGGGTCCCCTTTGTAATCCTTAAACCCGTTCTAGGAGGAGAGGGATGGATGGATCTGGGCTCCTTGAGTGGCAGGGTAATATTTAGTTCTCACTGGGAGAGGTCGGCCATGCATTACCTGATGAGGGGGTCTGGGCTTCTAAAGAGCATCTCCAAGCCGCCTCCTCTTCCAGCAAAGTGTCAGTACCTCAGAGTGGTAGGTATACCTGGAGGAAAGTGCTCTGGGTCACCTAATCAAGCAACTGTTTCTCATTGTCTCCTAGTTATAAAGGGGCTTTTGGCATCACTGTCTTTCTTCTAGGACCTACAGTCTGGCTTTATGTGTGTCTGTTTTTCTTTCCACAGTATTTGCTGGAAAATAACCGAATGGTGAATATTTTCACGGACCTTTACTACCTGACTTTTGTTCAAGAGCTCAACAAGTCTCTGAGTACCTGGCAGCCCACACTCCTCCCCAACAGTAAGGGACAGGGACTTTCTCCCATTCTTCCAATACACCATCCCAAGAGTGATGTGCTGTTTGTTCTTCCGCTCTTCACGAAGTGTCCAAGGGCAGGAGCATGTAGCAGGAAGACTCAGGGTTAAGGGCTAGAGGAGCAGGAGCACCTGTCTTTAAACATGATGAGGCAATAAGACTTGGGTCTGAAGAGCTATCTCTGGGACAGAAAAAAAGATGGCCTGGGTTTGGGTGGTAAGTGAAGAAAGAAAGCAAGAAATTGGGAGAGAAGCTCCAAATGTAGGTGGGAAGTATATTTTTATGAAAAAAAAAAAAAAAACAACCCAGTCCTACTGTGGAGTGGAGTGTTGGGTCAGGGTTTATATACTGTGGTCACTCACTGGATGAGAAGTGTGTGAGAAATGCTCATGAACAGGACACTTGGGATGAGAAGTGGTTGGATTTGGGGCAGTAGATCCCGTTTGACCGGCCCCTCCCCTGTGACCATTGCAGACACGGTGTTCTCCCGAGTGGAGGAGGAGCACCTCTGGGAGTGTAAACAGCTCGGGGTCTACTCGCCGTTTGTGCTCCTCAACACCCTCATGTTCTTCAACACCAAGTTTTTTGGGCTGCAGACGGCTGAGGAACACATGCAGCTCTCCTTCACCAACGTGGTGCGGCAGTCCCGCAAGTGCACCACGCCTCGGGGCACCACCAAGGTGGTGAGCATCCGCTACTACGCCCCAGTCCGCCAGAGGAAAGGGCGAGGTAGGAGGCTGCGCTGCTGCTCCTTTGCTTTCGCCCTTTCTCTGCTTTCCCCTTCCAGCCCCACCATGCCCCACCATGCCCCACCATGCCTGCTGGGCCGGCTCTCTCCTCTGCCACTAGATCCCCTCTCCTTTCGTCCCTGTGTTTACAGAAAAGATGGAAATGGCTAGTCCTTCTATCGGATGGGCAGTGGCTGTTGCATAAATAGGAGGTCACCTGGCAGCCAGTTTCCTGCCTTTGCTCATTTAAGGCAGTTTACTTGCTTGCCTGCTTTTTCTGGGTGGTGGACTAGGAAGCTGTTGGGTTTGTCTGGCTGTGGGGGAGAATAGAGGGAATGACAGGCTTGCCATGATTCTTTGCTATCAGGCAGAACAGGAACTGCACGCAGGTTTCCATCCTTTCTGAGTGCAGTTCCTAAGGTTCCTCTACCTGGATTAACACACAGAGGGTTGGGACCACTGTTGTTTCTCTGTCCCGGAAGGCAAGCTCACCCTTGCAGTGGGGTCTGTTTTATCAGGTTTTGGTATAACTTCTGAGATTACCTCTTCAAGAAACCAACTTGGGGTAGATTATAAAGAGACTCTGGCAGTGAGAAGCGAGGAGGGCCGTAGAGCAATACCCCACCAGGATGTTTGGTTGGTGTGGAGAGGCTGATCGACACTTCTGCCTTTATGTCTTTATGAGGCTGTATTTTGTGTCCTGAGGCTTCCGCCTGTGCCCTGGACTGTGCTCTTGGAGGTGGCTCATTGACCTATGCTCCTAACGAGTCTGAGTTATATCCCTCCCCTACAGACACGGGTCCTGGGAAACGGAAGAGAGAAGATGAAGCCCCCATCTTAGAGCAGCGTGAAAACCGCATGAATCCCCTCCGCTGCCCCGTCAAGTTCTATGAGTTCTATCTTTCAAAATGGTGAGTTGGAGGGTTGGCAGAAATGGCATTACCATGGGGACCCAAGGGATTTACTTTGCCTCGGTACTGACCTTCTGTCCTACCGCCCCCATGCCCACCTCCAACCCCACTGTTACAGTCCTGAAAGCCTCCGGACTCGCAACGATGTGTTCTACCTGCAACCCGAGCGGTCCTGCATCGCCGAGTCACCTCTCTGGTATTCTGTGATCCCCATGGACCGCAGCATGTTGGAGAGCATGCTCAATCGCATCCTGGCTGTGCGCGAGATTTATGAGGAACTGGGTCGTCCTGGGGAGGAAGACCTGGACTGAGCCCATGTGCCATCCGAATCCATCTTTCACATCAGTGTCTATCCTGTGGCCCAGTGTGACTGGCCCAGGAACCACTGCTACTCATTCTGAAGGGCCCTGACTGCCCCTTTCCACTCACCCATTCCCTGCCTTCTCTAGGAACCCCTGGCTTTTACCTTCTTCCATACCACTTGACAAGCACGGGGCCCCAGTCTTTTGTTCGCAGGGGCTGGTCTCCCAGTGATGGGCAGGAACCAGCTGGCCCATTTTCTTTATGCTTCAAAGTAAACCCTTTCTCCTGGGTCCAGACTCTGCTTAGAGTGTTAATAGCTCTGGTGATCCTGTTGGCTTTGGGCTTCCTGACCCATCCCACGTAGGTAAAGCCTCTTGTTCCTAGGTGTGACCTAGGGAAGAACCCAGCTGCCTTCTCTGCCCTGTGCTCACTCCCTTCTCCACTCTTCCCCAGTACTACTCGAAAGGGTCGTGTCTGACAGGTATGAGAGAAACTATGAAAGTAACGAGGGGACCATTTACCTAAAACACAAAGCTTAGACACTCTTCCCCTCCTGTGAGATAATTGGTTGCTGGCACCCTCTCACCACCGTGTTCCCCACCCCACCCCACCCCGGCAAGCACCAACCCTTGGTGCTGCAGTTAAAAAAAAAGCTTCTAAATGCTTTCGTTTCCTCAGAGGCAGAGAATGACTCTAAGTATGGGGAGCAGACTCCTGTTGTGCAGACTCCTATCCCCTTGGTTTATGTGTTTGTCTCTCTCTGCCATCTTAGGTTGGCATGAGTCATGGTGTCAACATGCTTAGCCCCCCTCTGTAACTGCCTCCCTTTAGTTCAATGGACACAGCTCCCAAGGCAAAAACTACCTTCTGACTTGGGTTGGGGCTGGGTTCCCCACTCTCGTTTCCCCCCATTATAAGAGCCAGGCCAGGTCTGTGGGGTCCTGGGTCATGCAGGATGGGATCTGTGGTCAAAGGATAGGTGAGGAGCTGTGGGCAGCTCCCACTGCCTGTATCTTCTCTCTTCCCCATCTTGCCTTTGAGGTCCCAGAAAACTATTAGTGTCTGGCAAAGGGGGTACCCAGTTCTTTCCCTGTTGGCTTTGCTGTTTCCCAGCCTCCTTTTTGTGTTTTTATAACCGTCACCAGTTTAGCCACTGTTTAAACTGTATATATTGTTCCGAGGCACCTGGCCTGTCCCTTCAGTGAGCCATGCCCACCCTTGTGTTGTAGTGAGAAGCTGTTGTCATGACTAACCTGTCTCTGGAATTGTTTGTTTCAAATAAAGAGTTAAAGTTGTCTTTTGCCTTCTCTGGGAGAGGGAGAGTGATGTTTGGAGGGGTGAGGGATACAGAGGAGCAACGCTGGATAGCTTCCAATCTCTAAAAATATAAAGAACTCAGGTGTCCCACCTCAGTTTGAGAATCATTCTCACTTCTCTGAATGAATCCACTAGGAATGTGGCCCTTTTTATAACAAGTTTCTATACACTTAAGGAGAAAAAAACTTTAGTAGTCATCTATTAAGGACCTACTATGTTTATGGACCTAGATGACATGCTTCAGAAAAGATACAGACTAATTAGACCAGGATCCTATCACCAGCAGCCTCCCAGGCTAGTGGGCAGACTGACCAGTACACAATTAGTCATAATACGGGCAGAATGAAATAAATAGTGCTACAGGAGAGCAGAGGAATAAGAAACTCATTTCAAGTTTGTAGGGAGGTTGTGTGAGGGTTCACCAAGGGAGGTGGGGTTTGACCTGGGCCTCAAAGACTAAGTGAAGGGCTGGGAGACCCCAGGTGTAGGGGTGGGAAGTACAAGGCTGAGATTTTCCAACCAGGAAATGGCAGGCTCAGATCTGTTGCTTTAGGGAGAAGATCCTCAGAACAATAGGAAGGATGGGGAGCAGGGGCAGGTCTGAAAGCCTGGAGATGACTCAAAGAAGTGTGGCTAGGAAACATAAATTTCAGATGTTTTGAAGGTCAACTCTGCAGGACCTGATGAATGATTGGATGTGAGGGTTGGAAGAGAGGGAAGAATTGAGCATGAACCCCAAGTTTTTTTTTTTTGTTTTTTTTTTTTTGAGACAGAGTCTCTCATTCTGTTGCCCGGGCTAGAGTGCTGTGGCGTCAGCCTAGCTCACAGCAACCTCAAACTCCTGGGCTCAAGCAATCCTGCCTCAGGCTCCTGGGTAGCTGGGACTGCAGGCATGTGCCACCATGCCCGGCTAATTTTTTCTATATGTTTTTAGTTGTCCAGATAATTTCTTTATTTTTAGTAGAGACGGGGTCTTGCTCTTGCTCAGGCTGGTCTCGAACTCCTGAGCTCAAACGATCCACCCGCCTCGGCCTCCCAGATTGCTAGGATTACAGGTGTGAGCCACAGTGCCCGGCCTTTTTTTTTTGTTGTTGTTGTTGTTGTTGTTGTTGCAGAAAGCCCATGACTAGAACCCCAGGGTTTTAGCCTTGATGGCTGGACGAATAAGATACCTTTAACCAAAGTGGGAAACCAAGGGGCAGGATTGTTTTTGGGTGTGTGTGTGTGTGTGTGTGTGTGTGTGTTACTGGGAGTAGGAAGAGGTTGGTAGTAAGTTGAGATTTTTTTTTTTGAGATGGAGTCTCACTCTGTTGCCTGGGCTAGAGTGCCGTGGCATCATTATAGCTCACAGCAACCTCAAACTCCTGGGCTCAAGCAATCCTCCTGCTTCAGCTTCCCAAGTAGCTGGGACTATAGGCATGTGCTGCCACACCTGGCTAATTTTTCTATTTTTAGTAGAGACGTGTTCCTGACCTCAAGTGATCCTCCCACCTTGGCCTCCCAGAGTGCTAGGATTATAGGCGTGAGCCACCACGCCCGCTGCACCCGGCTGTAAGTTGAGATTTTGATCACACTGGGTTCGAGATTCCATTGAAACACCGATACAGTGGGCCTACGGTGGGCCATGCAACATGGCATAGCAGAAAGAATACCCAAACTTGAGTTTTTAGTCATAGATCTGCCATGAAAACTTGGGCAAGCCTACCTTTTAGGGCCTCACCTAAAAAGTGGGTTCATATTCTGCCCTGACTTTCTCATAGAATTGTTGGGAAGGTCAGATGAGAAAATAGATATGAAAGAGCAAATATTGATGCCAGATGTTACCATATATACTAGGCAGTTAGAATTTCAGGTCTGAGGCTTAGAAGAGAGATGAAGTGTCAATTTAAAAGTCTTCTGCAAAGAGCTCCTAACTAAAGCTCTGGGAATGGACAAGGTCTCTTGGGAAAATAGAGTGAAGAAAGAAGAGGACAAAAAATGGTAATTTGGAGAATGTCTCTAGTTAACCAGAGAGAGACTGAGATGAAGAGATCAGAGAAGTAGGAGGAGCCCCAAATCTGCCCAATGCCAAAAGTATAACCTCCGGACAAAATGCTGTCTTCATAGTCCAGATGAAATCTTTTTTCTTCTCTGTCACCCAGGCTGGAGTGCAGTGGTGTGATCATAGCTCACTGCACCTTGAACTCCTGGGATCAAGTGAAGCAATCCTTCCACATCAGCCTCCTGAGTAGTCACTATTTTAATTTTTTTTTTTTTTTTGCAGAAAGGGGTCTTGCTATGTTGCCCAGGCTGGTCTTGAACTCCTGGCCTCAAGTGATCCTCCTGCCTCAGGCCTCCCAAAGTGCTGAGACCACAGGCATGAGCCACTGTGCCTGGCCCAAGATGAAGTCTTAATTGAAGCCTTCTCCTTCTCCTATCCACAACAGGGCCCAAAGCCATCCTTTTCCTCTTACCCTCTCCATCTGTTGTAACAAGGAAAGGCCTGTCATTTGTTCAACTAGATTTCTACTCTGTGTCCAGCCTTGTTCTAGTAGTCACTATGGATAAAAAGATGAGTAAGAATTTGGGGCCTACTCTTGAGAAGTTTCTAGTCTGATAGGGAAGACCAGGGCTGAGACTAAGGTGAGGCAATCGAGGCACCTAGCATGCAGAATGTAAGAAGGCACTTGCTCTTGGGGTCACACAAATATAGGGTTGGCATTTGTACAACACGGAGAGCAAGTACTCCTAATATTCTGCTTTCTAGGTGCCTCGATTGCCTCACCCTAGTCCTGACCCTGGGAAAGACTCACATACCAATAAAATAGCCAAGGTAGAATGTAATTGTTTCTCATTCTCTCCCAGGAAATCAAGAAAGACCACAGGTGACATGGGAGCTGCATTTTCATGAAGAGTGGGCAATAGTTTGTCAGGCAGAGCAGGGGTGCAAGAATCAGTGTGAACAAAGGCATGTAGACATAACAACATGGAGTGTCTGCAGGAAAGGGTGGTTAGGCTGCAAAAGAGGTGGATAGGACATAGTGGAAAGGAAGAGGGTGGTGGGAGGTGTTGCTGGGAAAATAGAGATTGAATTGTAAAAGGCACTGAATGCCATGCCATGCCATGCCACACCCTGCTAGGGTGACCAACCATCTCGGTTTGGCCAGGACTTTCCCAGTTTTAGCAATGAAAGTTCAGCATCCTGAGAAACTCCTCAGTCCTGGCAAGCTGGGATGCCCACACTTTATCTTAGATAGTATGTATTCCTGTCATACTTTATCCTAGAAGCAGTGGGAAACCATGAAGCACTTTCACAAAGAATTGGCAGGATACACTTCATGTTTTACGGCACCTCTAGTATGTCTGGGGACATGTAGAATTGGATGCTGAAGAAACTCAGGAGGCTGGTTACAGGGAAGAACTATGGTACAGAAATGGTTAGTGCTTGCTTTGCCTTTGGCATCTGGCAGAAGTGAATTCCAGTTCCCTGACTCAGCCCTTTCTTTCCCAGCTATGTGGCCTGGGCAAGTTACTTAACCTACATGTGCCTCAGTTTCATCATCTGTAAAATGGGAACAATATGGTGCTTCCCCACTGAAGTGAGGATTAAAGGAGATGATGTTTAGCACAGTGCTTTAATTAGCTCTTCTCCACATTATCAGTTGGATTGTGGCAAGGCCTGAAAGGAGGCAGTGGCAACAGTGGGAATGCTAAGGAGGAAAGGGCTTTGGGGAAGATTTCAGAAGTGGAATTATCAGACCCCTTTGTAGGTTAATTGTATTTTAGTCCAAATGAGTTCTATTCCGTGTTAATTCTCTCAGGTATCTGCATTTCAAGACATTTATCTCTCGTTGAGGAAAGAAAGGCTTTGTCCTTGGAAGGGAAGCTGGAGCAGAAACAGAAAGGGGCAAAGAGAGACTGCTGGAAAACAGTGTGCGTTTGGGACTCCTAAGGCTAAGGGAGACAAAGGGCCTTTGGAGGGGAGAGAATTCTGAATAGCTTGCCTCTCCTTGTCTTCCCTGCTCTCCCCAAATTGCCTTGCTTCCCAGGGATAGACAATTTCTGGATCCTGCTCTGGGGCAGAGATCCTGGGAGGGGCTCTCTCCCCCCAGACCACCCTGCCCTGCCTGTCTGAGCCAAGGGAAGCCCCCTCCTCAACTTTCATCATTTCTCTCCCTTAACCTTAGAGGTCCCAAATGCACATTTTGTTTTCCAGCAGGTTAGTAATTAGGGATATCTTATATAATACTGAGCTCCTCACCCTCTATCCTGAAACACTTCCTAAGGCAGCATGGAGTAGTTACTTTGGAAGAGAGGAAACAGCACAGGTTTTGGATTAGGATAGGCCTAGGTTTTAATTCTAGCTCTGCTGTGTAAACTTTGGATATATTACTTAACCTCTCTGAGCCTCCATTTCCTCATCTACAAGTATGGGGGTAATAATAGCTATCTACCTTGCCAGTACTGAGATTATATACATCAGTGCTTGATTTAGCACCAAATCTGGCACATACTGGGTGCTCCATAAACAGTCTCCTTTCCTTTCGTACACCTAAGTAATTTTTAAGTCTGGTAATAAAGTTTCAGACTATATTATGAATGGAACACTTCCTTTTCATTAAAATTACATTAAGAATGAAGATACTGGCCGGGCGTGGTGGCTCACGCCTGTAATCCTAGCACTCTGGGAGGCCGAGGCGGTGGATCGCTTGAGGTCAGGAGTTCGAGACCAGCCTGAGCAAGAGCAAGACCGCATCTCTACTAAAAATAGAAATAAATGATCGGGACAGCTAAAAATATATAGAAAAAATTAGCCGGGCATGGTGGCACATGCCTGTAGTCCCAGCTACTTGGGAGGCTGAGGCAGAAGGATTGCTTGAGCCCAGAAGTTTGAGGTTGCTGTGAGCGAGGCTGACCCCACGGCACTCTAGTCTGGGCAACAGAGTGAGACTCTGTCTCAAAAAAAAAAAAAAAAAGAATGAATGAAGATACTTCCCTCACAGTCATCCTGTTACATATATAAGAATGTGGTCATATGTGCCGATACATATGTGTGAAAACATACAGACTGGCTTGCTTAAGCACACGCACAGTTGACAACTAGTTAGTCAAGAAAGCATATTAATTAGGTGAGACAAAGAGTTTAGCCCAGTGTTTGAGAGAGTTGGTGAATAGCTGGAGGGAAGGCAAAGATGCTGAGACGAAATAACAGCACACACTTGTATAGAGCTTGCTATTGACCAGGCCTGTTCTTTTTTTTTTTTTTTTTAGATAGAGTCTCGGGATCTGCCGCCCTGGATAGAGTGCCGTGGTGTCATCATAGCTCACTGCAACCTCAAACTCCTGGGCTCAAGCGATCCTCCTGCTTCAGCCTCCAGAGCAGCTAGGACTCTAGGCATGCACCACCACGCCCTGCTAATTTTTACTATTTTTACTAGAAATGAGGTCTTGCTCTTGCTCAGGCTGGTCTTGAACTCCTGACCTCAAGAGATCCTCCCACCTTGGCCTCCCAGAGTGCTAGGATTACAGATATGAGCCACCGCACCCGGCCTAGAATAAGCTTCTAAACACACAAGTTGGAAGGTGTCACTCCTATCATGTCTCTATATATGTTCTTTTGCCTGATTTATTTCCCCCTCCCTAGAATCCTTTCATCCTTTCTCCCCTTGACGCTGCAGGTTCAGCCTGCCCTAGTCCAGGAATCGAAGGGAGCCCAGCTTGGTACGATTGCATAGCCGCTGTTCTATCACAGGTCAGGTCTGGCATTTCAGTATTGTGGAATCAGTAAATGGAGCAAGCATTTTCCTCTAGCCCCCACTGTGTGCACCCAGGCTATCTGACTGAGCATCTGAACCAGTTTGTGGTTGCCATGCCAATTCTCTATGGATACTACAGCTTGCTTTGAAATTCCAACTCAGCTGCCTGGGGCCTTGACTACTCTCCTAGATCAGCCAGCCCTTCATCCAGGAGCTGACTCTGTTCCTTTGCCCTCAGCTTCTAGCATCTCTGCACACAGACACCTAAAAGACCATAGCTGTCTCTAAAAGCACCAGTATCACAAGAGACAGTGTGCAAGAACCTCCTGTTACAAGGCCTTTTCTACCCTCAGATCAGACCCCTTGAATATTGACCCTTAAATGGATTATGCTCAAGTTTGCAACACCTCTTGGACTTTGCCGTTTGGACTGCTGTCCACCCCCTGGGGAGCCAACTCTATTATTGCCAAGTTCTTTCCACTGGCTTCAGCCTAGCTGAACCAGCCTTACTCCTTTCTGGCTCATTAAGAGTTCTAGCATGCCTCAAGGCTATGGTCTCAGTGTTTATGATACTATCTTACCTTTCTTTACAGCTCATAATCTGGTTTTGAGCACATCTTGTTTGAGTCTCAGAAAGCTCTGTGAAAGAGGTAGAGAGGTTATCATTAACTCTATCTTGGAGATGAGGAAACTGAGACCCAGAGAGGGTAAATACCATGTGTCCAAGGGGACAGAGATAATTGATGGAAAACTAGGTTTCCTAATTCCGATACCCTCTTCACTACCCCGTTGCTCAGCAATTTCAGTGTCTACTATGTGACAGATATTAAGTCCCACTTGCCTCAGTGTCTCTCCCTTATACTCTTGTGACAGAGCCTCAGATTTAAAAAGTCAGCCCTGGGGTGAGCCTGACTCACCCCCAATTCCCCTGAGACATTGTGTCTACCAGGTCCCCTCAAGGTTTCTTGGGCCTGTTCCTACCTGGTTCACTGGACACAAGAATCATGTGTCCTCGTTTGGGCTGTAACACCCAGCCTGGTAGCTTTATTGTCCCACCACTGCCCCCTGGAGAGGAAAGCTTTGATCTGGAGTTGGAGCCTCTTCCCAAGGGACATGGGTGGGGGGAACATTTTGAAGAGAAACTAAATTTCTTAGGTGATGATGGGGTTAGCATTTCTCAATGTGGGGCGGGCATGAAGTTCCTTCATGGACCAGGATGAAATTTTTAAAAGAAAATATTTCTTTTGATGGCCTTTTGGATGGGGAGGGGATGCTCTGTGTTCGTTATATTGTTGTGGGTGAAGGGGGTGGATTTCAATAAGTAAAGGAATCTCTCCCACCTTGAAGGGGGTGTGGACCTCTTCTCTGACAGAGTATGATGCCAGTTTCTAAGGGGAAAGGAAATTTCTTCAAGGGAAGGAATGCTTCTCTTTTAAAAGAGGGGAAGCTCTCTCTCGGGGGTTGCTAAGTGTGGTGAAAAGGAATACTTACTCTCCCTTTTCTTTTCTAAAGAAGAAATCTTGAATGAGGAAACCTTCCATGCCTTCTCTGTGAACAGGAAAAACTGTTTCAGGGGAGACCCATTCTGATAAGATTATGTCTGATTTTCTCCTCCTTCCTGATATACAGTACTTCCCACATGGAGTCTGCATACTCTGAGAGGGAGTGGCAAATAATTTCTCCTGCTAGGAGGTAAGGAAGCTGAGGAGGGACACTTGCCATAGGGGAAAACTTTGACTCTGAGGGGCCGTTTGTGAGGGCAGTGACTCTGAGAGGAGGAAACCCCTGTGAGGCTGGGGGAGTCTTTTAGGAATCCCAGGAGCACAGAGTGTTGAAGGGAGCTTTAGAGAGGTGCTAGGCCAGCCCTTGTTTGTTCACAGGGAAACTGAGGCCCCGGGAAGGAAAAGATTTGCTAATAAGTGACAGAACCGGAATGTGAGCCCAGCCTTTTCAAGTCCCGGCCCGGGATTTTCCTACCAAAGCTGACAGGGGAGGGTGATGCTGGCGAGGAAACTGCTGCTGTGAAATGTTTGACCTGCGGTGGAGGCATCTCTAGGGTTGGGGGGCATTGATTCCCGAGAGAAGGAAACTGGGAAGGAGGATGGAATTTGGGGGTATGTCCAGAGGAAAGGGTGATGCCTTTGAGTCCTTGTGCAACCCCATGGGTGGATTGTGGGACATCAGTTTGCAGGGAATGCCGAGTTTCAAGGGAGTAAGGGAACAGGTCTCTCAGGAGTGCAGGGGAGGGCTCTTGCCAAGGTACCCAGGGAATGTGTGCCACTCTCCAGGATGTGAGAAATTTCTCTATCATTTCCTGTCTCTCCAGAGGGAGTTGTCATTTTAATCTCTTTAAAATCAGAGGAAGGGGGTATGTGAATTAGATCCAATAAAGCTGTTATTAGATAATGAAAAACAAAAACAAAAAACAAGAACAGCAACAAAAAACCAGGAAAGAGTGGCTTGGGGTCTGGCTTTGCTGGGCCAGGAGTGCAGTGGTTCCTCATTTGCAGCTTCAGCTACTCAAGTCACTATTTCTCTTGCCCCATTCCTTTCCCAATCAGCAAAAAGCCAAGGCCAGCTCATCCAGGGGAAGGTCAGAGGTTGCAGGAGAAAGAACTTGACAAACACACAAGCCACCTCTTCATTTACTGTAAAATCCTGTTTAATGTGTAACATTTCAGGCAGAGAGAGGCCTTGGGGAGTAGAGGCAGAGGCAGCCCTGACCAACCCCCACTCCAACTTATCTGCCTGCTTTGCCCTTCCTAACTCCCTCACCCCACATGCATCCTCCTTTTCCTTGTGGCCAGCAAGGCTGTTCCTCCTTTTCTTGTGCTTGTCACCTTCCCTTCTCCACCCACATGTCCACAGCACCCCCCACTCCACTTACCCACATCCCTCCCCACTGATGTGACTCCAGAAATAGGGTATCTGACAGCACGGGGTTAAGATTAGTTTCATAATTGGAGATGCTGTCAGAGCATCCCACCTCTTGTCCCCAGTGGCCCCCAGGGAGAGGGAGAGGGAAGAGGAAGGGGTACAGGCAACAAGAGCTGCCCACACCCTCAGTGACCTTGAGCACTGGCTTCGGTGGCCTCCAGCTCCCCACCCCTCCAGCTCCTCAGACAGAAGGCCCAGGGAGGAAGGGAAGTAGGGAGGGAAGGAAGGTTTTGATCGAATAATCCCTAGCAGGCAGAGGCCTGTGCACCGGCAGGGGAGAAGGAGGGGCTCGCCAGGGCAGGGGCAGGGGCGGGATGGGACGTTGCCTGGTATGTGGCATCAGCAGGCCGAGCAGCGGTCGCTCTTCTCAGCCAGCCCGGCCCCAGTGCCGGGGCTGCGGCGCAGTATGTCTTTCAGGGAGCCATCCTGCTCGCTCAGCAGCTTGTTGATCTCATTTTGCTTGTATTCAGGTGAGAGGCGGTGGCCGAAGCCTGAGCCCTTGCGGGAGGGCGGATTGGAGCGGCGCTGGGCCCGGCGGGCGCAGGCCCGGATGATGAGGTACACCACCTCGGCCACGTTGAGGATGATGCAGATGCCGGAGGCGGCTAGCATGAAGACAGTGAAGACGGTTTTCTCGGTCGGGCGGGACACGAAGCAGTCCACCGTGTTGGGGCAGGGGTAGGCCTCACACTTGACCAGCCGCACCATGGCATAGCCAGGGTAGAGCAGATAAAAGACGTACATGAAGACGGCCTCGAACAGCAGCCGGAACACCACGCTGATGACATAGGTCCACCACAGTGTCCCTGAGATGTGGACCTTGTGCCTCTTCACCTCCTCCAGGTGTAGGGGGTCCCCGTGGCCCTCAAGCCGCAGCATTTTCTTCTCTATGTGCTGCTGGTGCGCTACATGCATGGCCACGAGGAGAGCTGGAGTGGAAACTAAGATGAGCTGCAAGGACCACAGACGCACATGGGAAATGGGGAAAAAGTGGTCATAGCAGACGCTGTTGCAGCCAGGCTGGAGGGTGTTACAGATGAAGGAAGATTTCTCGTCACCCCACACACTCTCTGCAGCCACCACCAACACCATGATTCTGAAGATGAAGATGACCGAGAGCCATACTCGGCCAATGGCAGTAGAATGCCGGTTCACGCCACTGAGCAAGGTGTATAAACCTGTCCAGTTCATCCTGCCTCATTCACACCTGCAAAACACGAGCCATGAAGCAAGCCATCAGAAAGCTGGGGCAGGAAGCCGGGCACCGTAACACTGCCTGCCCGCCCCACCCCCACCTCTTCCAAGAGCCAGTGGCAGGAAAGGAAAGATAGTCATAGCTTTCCTCATCACCCTGTCTCCCTTGCCAGCCTCTCCTCCTCCTCACTCACTTGACTTGACCTCCTTGAGCCTCATCCCCCTTCTTCGCTTTCATTCAACATTCTTTCCTTTCCAGCCCCTTTCTTTGCCAAGCCCATCTTGTCCTGCTGTCGGCCATCCCCTCTGGCTCCCCACCCCCAGCTGCTCAACACTGGACCTGGGACAAACCCAACAAAGCCCTGTTACCTTGGGGAGCGCCTATCCCTGAGGCCACCCAGACAGGTCCCCTATGGTCTCATGTCTGTGCAGAGGGAGTGGTCCCTGGGTCCGCGCCTGCGTCCCAATTCATCGCCGCCCGGTGCTGGGGAGTCATATGCTGCTTTATACCCAGTGTCTGCACAATGGGACCTTTGTGGGGCTCTGAACAACGCCCTTTAGAATTCAGATCAAACGCCCTGACTTCCGCCCACCCTACACACAGAGCACTTGTGTCCCAGCGCCGGACACCCAGCCTGCACCCACCTGTTCTGTGCCCGCCCGGTCCATCGCCGCACCCGCCACATAGCCCCACCAGAAGAATGGTTACAGGGGGAGGGAGATGAAACACAGGCAGGTGCATGTAAGAGGGGACCCCAGGGGACCAGGAGGCTCTGGGCTGAGGTCCTCCCCCATAGCCCTATCAGAAACTTAGGGTCAGCAGGATTTTTCCCAGGCTTAGATCCCATCCAGGGTTTGGGTGAGCTAGAGGAGAGGAAAGGGAACTCATATTTATCACACCAGGAACTGCACTAGGCATTTTCCCATACATTCTTTCTTTTGACCCATTTAGCAAGTCTGCTATCCCATTTTCCAGATGAGGAAGCTGGAGCTCAGATAGATAACTCACTCTAGTTCACACAGCTACAAAGTGGCAGGGTAGGATGAAATGCAAAAGTATTTGAAGCAGAAGTCTAAGCCCTTTTCACAGCAGACTCCTTGTGCTTTTGCAGATAGTGTCAGCAAAAAGCAAAGTCTAGCCATTAAAAAAAAAAAAAAAAAGCAAAGGCTGATGTTACTCATAAAAGCACAGGAAACATGGAAGCTGTTGACCTGTGAGCATATCCCAACTCCAGTGTCATGGAGCAAACCCTGATCGTCCCTCTTTGAGTTTCACGAAAGGGAACTGTTACAGGGGTGGTCAAATGCTCACGTGGTGGGTGCAAGCCAGAAGGGGAAAGCAAAAGGTCATAAGCAGACAGAAGGTTAGAGATGGAATAGGTAACAGCCACAT
The DNA here is from genome assembly GCF_041146395.1 of Eulemur rufifrons. Lineage (NCBI taxonomy): Eukaryota > Metazoa > Chordata > Mammalia > Primates > Lemuridae > Eulemur > Eulemur rufifrons. The sequence goes on from NC_091012.1 coordinate 91,180,229, forward strand.
AGCTTTGTGTTTGAATCCTGCTTTTTCACCTAATCCTACCTTGGGCTAGTTACTGAACTTCTCTGAGCCTGCTTGCTCACCAATAAATAAGGTGAATACCCAATTATCATGAGATTCAATGAGGCAACCTGCAGAAGTTCTTAGCCCAGCTCCAGTTTCATAGTTGGTGATCAAGGGGGTTAAGAACTTTCTTAGGAAGATAAAACGTGTTGCTTTGGGGGACTGAATGGTCTGCTAAAGCCAAGATCTCTCTTTTTTTCTCCCCAGTGCTGTTGTTGACCTATAGTGTCTGTCTGAGATAGAACAGACAGCTCCATTGCTGCCTTGCCCTCAACTTCAAGTGCGTATTGTAACCTCCTGCTTTCAGAAGCTCGCCAGTTGCTCTAGGGAAGAAATTCTCCTCTATCCCTTAGGCAGGCAAAGAAGGCCTCTCCCCACCTTCCACCACTTCTGCCATTAAGTTGCAAGGAGATCATGCTAGAAGCAGGGAACTGGATGTGAGGAGAACATGCAGCCCTGGACCACAGGAAATGCAGTGGTCCCTGGGATCGTTTCCTGACCCCAGTGCATGCTCCAGTAGGGCCAGTTATTGTGGAAGGAGCCCCATATTCAGTTCTGAGTGGTCCTCTCTGTTGTAGAGGGAAAGGGTAGGGTTAACAGCAACCGGAAAGGTGGGGGAATGCAGTGAAAGAAACTGGGAGAAGAAGGGACAGTCCACAGGTTACTTCTCTAAACAAGGTTTCTTCATTTAGCTAAAAAGAAAAAAAAAGCCTTGGTAAATTCATGTTGTGTGCCTAAACCAGCAAGGGGAAGCACAGCATGGGTGTCCTTTCTCCCAAGCCTGGGATTCTTTTTTTTTTTTTTTTTTTTTTTGAGACAGAGTCTCACTCTGTTACCTGGGCTCCAGTGCCATGGCATCAGCCTAGCTCACAGCAACCTCAAACTCCTGGGCTCAAGTGATCCTTCTGCCTCAGCCTCCTGAGTAGCTGGGACTACAGGCATGCGCCACCATGCCCAGCTAATTTTTTCTATATATATTTTTAGCTGTCCATATAATTTCTTTCTATTTTTAATAGAGACGGTGTCTTGCTCTTGCTCAGGCTGGTCTCAAACTCCTGACCTCGAGCGATCCTCTTGCCTCAGCCTCCCAATTAGCTGGGACTGCAGGCGTGTGCCACCATGCCCAGCTATTTTTTTCTATTTTTAGTAGAAATGGGGTCTCGCTCTTGCTCAGTCTGGTCTTGAACTCCTGAGCTCATGCAGTCCTCCCGCCTCGGCCTCCCAGAGGGCTAGGATCACAGGTATGAACCACCGTGTCCCGCCTCCCAAGCCTGGGATCCTAAAGGCAAAGCTGCTGCAATAGGCGCCACAGACAGCCATAAAGAATGCTTGGCCAGTGAGACGGCTTACCCTCTGAAACAGGTGGGCTTGGAGAATGATTAAGCGTAACCACTTACTGCGTACCTGTTATGTGCCAGGCCCTTGCACACACACTCGCTCATGTAATCCTCAGAACAACTCCTTGAGGTAGGTGTTGTTTCTATCCTCATGTCATGGATGAGGAAACTGAGGCAAAGAAAGGTGAAGGGACTTACCCAAGCGTCACGCGGTGACAAAGCTGGGATCTGCGCCAGGTCAAGCTGACTCCAAAGCCCATACTTTTTCCTATAAGCTCCACTGCCTTGGATAGAATAATAACTTTTTTTCCCATGGGTATTTTTTAGGAACAGGGAGATTCAAAACTGGTCTGTCTTATTTTCCTTTAGCACTTTCTCCCCTTTCCTCTCAATTGACAACTCTTTTCCTCGGCTTCCTTCCCAGGGTTTTCCCATTGCCTCCTGGTTTGGTCTGTTTTTCCTTCCCTTTCTTCCTTGGGCTGCTTCCTCAATCTCCAAAGCAAACCCTAGCTGTTCTCTTCTCTCTGTCTCTCAGGGGTGCACCACAGACGTCCCGGTCACCCCTGAGTCTCTAGGTTCTTGTAGCTCCCCCCCTCTTACCTTCTTCAGCCCTCTGGGACAGAGCCAGTAGCTCCCTTTGGGGCCTCTAGGAGCCCTTGTGTGGGCACTGGGATCTCAATTTTTGCTTTCCCCTTTGGAAGGAGAACTGATCCCTATGTCAACATCAACACCTTAAGGGTTTCATTAAAAAAACATCCAGGGGAGTGACCTGATTTTGAAATCCAAACTGTTTTCGTGACTTTGGGTTAAAGTCCAGGTATTGATATGCGCTGTGTTGCTTCAGGCGTGTTCCACTCTCATGTTTAATTAGACAAGATTTCCCTGGCCTTGTCAGGCTTTGGCCCTTTCCTCAGATTCAGGTTTTCTCCAGCACGCAAGCACAGGACAAAATCAGGTGATCTCAGTCCTTACGACAGTGCTGTCATATTATCCCCATTTTTCAGACAAGGAAGTTGAGGCTCAGAGAAGTTAAGTAACTTGCCTCAACAGCAATTGCACTGCTGCTGCTAAGTGGTAGATCAAGTTTCAAATTTATTTCCCTCTGACCTTAAGGCCTTTGTACGTAGCACTGTTTTTGGCAGCCTCTCTTCTTTTAAGGACTTTGCATTCTAGCTGAGACCAGGCCCACTATTCAAAAACCTGTATTCATCCCTGTGCCTGCGCGTGAACATTCATCAGGCCTCTCTCTCTCTCTCTCTCTGCCTCCACACTCTCCCTGTTCTTTCTTCCAGCTACAGGAAAATCCTTGTTTTTTTGTGGGGGGATTTGGGGAAAAGGGCCTGGCTGGGCTGGACGAGGTTACACTGAGCCTCAGAGTCCATGTTCCCTCCCCCATTTCACAGAAAGCTTCTGGTCAAGAAGGGACATGGGGATTTCTTTGAGATTTCCTTCTGAATTTCTGGCCACCTTCATCAGTTTGGTGTGGCTAAGGCCAAACTCCTCTGGCCCTCTTCCTCTTCTCCTGCTTCTCTTCCCTGCCTCCGCCCTGCGGTTCTACGGTATTGCAGTCACTAAACTTAGCCTGTCACCCTGCCGTACATATTCTGTGGCCAGGCTTAGGTCAGGTGCAGTCTAGCTCATTTCAATTTTCTCATTCCCTCTCTCTGCCATGGTCTATTTTTTTTTTTTTTTGAGACGAGGTCTCAAGGTGTCACCCAGGCTGGCCTCGAACTCCTGGGCTCAAGTGATCCTCACGCCTCAGACTCACTGCTGTGGTCTTTTCATAGAACTGCTAATGCCAGCTCCCTTACCCATTGTTTGGACTATACCCCCCATACTCCTCCATCACCCATCTGACTTCCTGTTGCTCTTTACTTGGGCTTACTATAACGGTCACCATTTATGTAATGCCTACTATGTGCTAAGAGCTGTATGTTCATGAACTCTCATGTTCACAACGACCCTGTGAGCCACAAGCTGTTATCTTCAGTTCACAAATGAAGCTATGGAGGCTCAAAGAAGCTGAGTAACTTATTACACAGCTGTTAAGTAAGTGCTGGAGCTCAGATTAGGTGGCATGTTGGCCCCTCACTCAAGCCTGGGTCGCTTCTCCATTGCCATGCTACATCCTTAACTATACTTCTCTCCATTAAAACCCTTCTTGTCTATATTCTCCTCTCCTCATCTCATTTTTTAAGTCCACACATTCTTCTGCGCCATTCCCAACAGCTGGAACAACTTTCAAACAGCTGGAGGACCACCCATCCTTTAGATCTCCAAACCATCAGTCACTCCAAGCTCAGCTTGAGTCTGCCTGCCTTCCTCAGGAAAATGGAAACCTATGCTTCCAAATCCTCAGCCCTGTTGGCTGGGCCCTCTGCAGCCGGCTCACACTGTATTCATCCACCTGTAGTCCCGTGTTGGGCACATGCCTGGTTTGCCTTGTAATCAGGAAAGGAAAATGGCACCTGGCTGTGCCCAACAGTCCCACCAAACCCTAACCCTGTGTGGCAGGAAATGTTTCGGAGAGACAAAGTTGGTCACTTTCACACCTGCAGGGTCCCTCAAGTCTTCCTGGGGATCTGGCCCTATGGGGATGAGGGAAATCCTCGGCTGTGGAAAAAAGAGCGAGAGGAGATGCAACTTTAAGCCTGGGAAGAAGATAAGAGTTGGGGGCTGTAGAGAGAAGCTAAGCAAAGCCTGGTACCTGGCAGTAGGGGCCTCACCCCAGCTCAGAGGGAAGCATGGGAGGGACCTAAGGGGCCAAATGCTGAGGTCAAGAGAAGACAAGACCCGGGCCTCTCCGGGCCCCTGTTTCTGGCCCCCTATGCCACATCAGCCCTCCCTGGCCCACCTCCCTCAGCCCCCAGTCTCCTCACCTCCCCGACACTGCCACACCTGGCTGCTGCTGCCCTTTCCCAGGGAATGTCTGCAGGAGTGTTTGCCCTATGCCACCAGGTACTGTCAGCCCAGCCCAGGGGAGGGACAACGAGCCCAGGGCCAGAGCCAGAAATGGCCCATAGCCCAAGAGGAACCAGACAAATATTAACCAGCCCCACCTCCTCCCACACACAATCATTAAACAAGACTGGTCCCCTGAGTTCCCAATGGGTTTGGAGAGACAGGTCACACACCCTGGAGTCACTGCCCTGTCCCAGAGGGAGAGAGGCATCACTGTCACTCTCATGTCCATGTTTAGTCTATCTGGGAAACTGCAGTGGTCCTGAGCTCCCCACCATTCCTCCGCCTTCCCTCCCCCCCAGCCTCAGGTAGAGCCACTGTGCGGGTAAGCTGCAGAGAGGGCTCCTGCACGGGGTGCCATCCTGGCCATCTCTTTTAGCTCCCAGCCTCTAAAACTATATGCCCATGGGGAGGAAAAGCCATGGGGATTCCTCCTGGCACCTGAGGTCAAAGTGGGAACCGGCAGTGCTTCCCACCCATATATATGGCAGTACCAAGGCACCCTGTGGCCAGCTGCTTATCGTCCATGTCCCGAATGGCTGGGGATAGACCAAAGTATTTCCAATCCCATCCCAGAACCCTAAAACCTCAGAAATTGCCTTCTACCCTCAAGGCCAACACAGCTGAACTGCAAAGTGTATCATGTGCAGCAGTGATTCTTGGAAATCATTAAGGTAAACAAAGAATGTCAACCATTAACTGAGCGATCATTCTAGTTTCAAGATCTCCACCACCAAGGGTGTACCTGAAGACCCTACTAGTTCTGTGGCCTGAGTGGCCACAAAGAAATAAGTGAAGTCAGCAGAAACTGGTCCCCTGCCTTCTGCTCTTGACCCCAGCTCGAGCTCACTGCCAGGAGAGCCAGGGCCTTATCTTCCCTCGCCCAGCCTGGGCATGTGGATACATCGTGTCTTTACCGGACACCTGGGGTAGGTGGCAGAGGAGGAGGAAACATCCCAACTGTTCTTAAGGGATTTATCAACTTCCTGAGGAGCAAAGACCAAGACCCAGGAAATTGCCACGAAAAATATCAGTGTGTGTTCAATTACATGGTTCTATCTTGGACTGCTGAGGGAGTTCAAAGAAGGGGAAGATGAGAGTAAACTGAAGTAATCAGGGAAGGCTTCCTAGAGGAGGTGAGGTTTGAGTGGAGAAGTAAAGGATGGGTAGAAGATGGAAAAGGGAAAGTAGGGCTAGCATTCCAGGGAGGAGGAACAGGGTGAGTAGAGGCCCCCAGCAGGAATGAGTCCTGCAAGGAGGAAGGACTGTGTTGGGTGGCTATGGAAGAAACTGTCAGCTAAGAGGTTCAGAGTATAGAGGACATTTAAAGCCAGATAGGGCACACCACTGTACTCTAGCCAGGGTGATAGAGCAAGACTCTGTCTCAAACATAAATAAATAAATAAATAAAGCCAGAGAGGGAATTCCTTCTGTGAGTGTCTGGTAAACTTGGTGTAAGGCAAAACTGAGCTAGACACCATGGTGGGGGGACAGGCTGAATGCCATTCTTTGGTATTTGGTGATTCCTGCTGCAAGTATAGGTTGGAGGGCATAAAGAGGACTAGCATTTCTTGAGTACTTAATGCATGAAAGGCAATGTTCAAAGTGCTTTGCAAGTATCACTTTGTTTGATCCTCAAAATAACCCCATAGAGTAGGAACTATTCATATGCCCATGGTACAGGGGCATTAAGGCACATAGAGGCTACGTGATGTAACTGAGATCACCCGGTTAGTAAGTATTAATAACAAAGCTGGATTTGAACTCAGGTAATCTGGCACCAGAACTTGTTCACTTTACCACTCCATCACAGCTGATGCGCTCTATAAGTCCCATTGAGAAACTGAGTAAGAAGTGGTCCCTGACTCCAGAAGGTTCTAAGCTAATAGGAGCGATGAGAAACTCACCTGAGAAACTGTAACAAGGGCATATCTCCCAAATGCCGTATGCAGATGTGAGGTGCTGGCAGGAGAAAAGGGTAGGTTTCATGGAAGAGGCAGAGTTGGCCTTGGGTCAATAAGGAGACGAGGGGCCAAACATTCCAGGTGACAGGAAGCTGTGACATGTGTTTAGTGAATGGTGGGCAGACCTGTTTGACCAGAAGAGAGAGCTCCTATAGCAGAGCTCCTAGGAAGGGAAACCACAGGTCAATATCAGTGTGTACTTACTGTTCCTTGGAGTTCTGGCAGGATTTCTTTGGGAGGCTTGTAGTTCTGGGCTACAAGGAAGTCTATTTGAGTAGTTTGAGCTTTATAAAATATACTGTTGCTAGAACCAACTTGTTTGCTGCCTGTTTACTGTTACTTCAATGTATCTTCTGGATGGGTTGGTGCTGCTGCCAGAGAGAGGAAAGGAGAGGAGAGAGAAAGGAGGCGAGAGGAGGGAGGAGAAGAGGGAGGAGAGGGGAGGGAAAGTGGAGAGAAAAGGAGGAAAACAACCTCAGCGAACAATGTAAAATCCATTTGCTCCTGGGAAGCAGCTGAATTCAGCCACTACCTTGAATCCTAAGCAGCCTTTCTTCTTACAATGATTGTTTTGGGGATATATTTAAAAATTTTACACCAGCCTGCTTATTTCCTGAGATTCACTGAAGGGAATCTTCATTAGATCTTGAGACATATAAGGTAGGAGACCCTAAACGTGAGCCTGCTGTCTCTGGCAGGGCTCACACATCAGCCCAAACAAGGGCTTTCCCCATTCCTGTTCCACCCAAGACCAACAGTTGATGGAGCAAACCGCTCACACTATTAAGAGCGCATCTTACCATTACCATTGTCATAGTTCAGAGCATCGGACCTCATAAGCAGCATCAGCAGGCTGATGAGAGCTCTGCTCGTTACGTCACGGAGTAGTGCGGCTGCCTCAGCAACGGTAATCTTGAGGCTTCCTCAGATGGCGCGCAGCAGTTCCGCCTCGCATGTGGAGTCCATCATCCAGCCCGTCCCTGGGCCTCATTACTGAACAAAATGTGGCACTGCTGTATGACTCAGAAATCAAAGGGGACAGCTTCCAATATAAATGTTGCTTGTGACACACAGGCAATCCCCCCCCCCCCAAAAAAAAACCCCACAAAAAAACAAAAACAAAAGCCTCTTCCTAAACGGGGCCATAGGATTAAGGAAATGGCTAACCCTGAAAATCTGAAGAATGTTTCAAAAGTCCCTACTCCAGCTCAGGCTGTGGAAGATCATGCAAACTGTTCCCAGTAAGAGCTGCAAGGGAAAGATGGAAGTGTTCCTGTATTCATAATTGATTTTTTTTTTAAGAGACAGAGTCTCGCTCTGTCACCCAGGCTGGAGTGCAGTGGCACAATCATAGCTCATTGTAATCTCCAACTCCTGGGCTCAAGCAATCTTCCCACCTCAGCCTCCCGAGTAGCTAGGACTATAGGCATATGCCATCACGCCCTAATGTAGAGACAGGGTCTCACTATGTTGCCCAGGCTCGTCTTGAACTCCTGGCCTCAAGTGATCGTCCTGCCTCAGTCTCCCTGGGATTACAGGCATGAGCTAGTGTGCCCAGCTCATAATTGGCATTATTTTTCACAAATCCTTTTCAAAAGGCCACATAATTGTATGAATGAATGTGTGCCCCAGGAATTCATATTCTTTTTTTTTTTTTTTTTTTTTGAGACAGAGTCTCACTCTGTTGCCCAGGCTAGAGTGAGTGCCGTGGCATCAGCCTAGTTCACAGCAACCTCAAACTCCTGAGCTCGAGCGATCCTCCTGTCTCAGCCTCCCGAGTAGCTGGGACTACAGGCATGCACCACCATGCCCGGCTAATTTTTTCTATATATATTTTTAGCTGTCCATATAATTTCTTTCTACTTTTAGTAGAGATGGGGTCTCGCTCTTGCTCAGGCTGGTCTCAAACTCCTGAGCTCAAACGATCCACCCACCTCGGCCTCCCAGAGTGCTAGGATTACAGGCGTGAGCCACTGCGCCCGGCCCGGAATTCATATTCTTTGAAGAGACCAACTAGAGGAGGTTAGTAATATTTTTCCAAGGGGGTTTCTAAAGAACTGTACCCAGATAGTGCACCCACTCACATGACAGGCATATAGCATTTGCTCTAAGGACAGTTTGGAGTGGGGAACAAAGGCAAAGCTATTTCAGCCCCCAACTGCCTGAAAACCTAATTGTGTGACATATCCTAAACCATCCCCACATAGTCAGGATGCTATACTCATTCAGCCAGTAGGAAAGCCTACAAGTGAAGTGGTGCTTCTTGAAACCTATAGACTTACTGGGAATGAGGGCCTCAAGCAGCACTGTATCCATTCCCTGTAACTTGGAATTCATTTTGCCCCTGTTACCCTGTTTTACAAAGACCCTAATTCAGGACTTGAAGAATGATACTATATTTCACTGATGTCTGATCACTGGACCAACAGAGGCTGTGCTTGCAAAAGACTCAAGAAAATTCCACATCCTTTCACTAGATCAGGTAGCCAAGTGAAAAAAGTGAAATGGGAAATTGGAACTTTGGGGTTCCTGTCTTAATGTTGCTTATATTCAGCCCCTACAACTTAGTGTCCATCTCCTGCTCTTTCTTTCCTTATGGGGGAAGTGCACTGTAGGACCTATGGAGTGGCACAGGGGTAGGAAGCTCCCAGGTTGAATCCAATCCTGGGTTTTTACCCAAAGAAATGAGAGGTTGTGTGGTTGGGGTGAGGAATCAGAGAGGAGACCAGGTCAGACCCAGAAAACTGGGGGCCAAGTGTCCAGTCTGAAGGGCGCGGTGAAAAGGACACAGAAAAATTTAGCATGCTGTGCTAATAGTCCAAGTTTGGGCAGCCAACCTGATGACTCAATGCCCTGCCCATTAAGCTGTTAATAGTTAAGCACATTTCCTTCCAGTTGTTTTTTCTTTATATACACACCCATCATTGAAATCATATTGTATATACAGGAGATTTTTTTTCCCCATAGGATCCTTTTCTAGGTTTTCCAAATAGAAATCTACTGGTCCATCATCCACCCCTCAAACTGAGGATCCAATAAAACATGTGAACCATGCCCCAAATAGAAAACCTGCTGGTCTCCCCTTCTGTTGAAAGAACCTTTGGACTCCCCTGCCCCTCCCTCTGTCAGCCAAATTTGCCAACGATAACACCATGAATGCTTCGTCCAGACTCCCCCTGCCTCAGTCATTGCAACCACTACCACTGCAACTTCCTGGAACCACCCAGCACTACCAGGTCAATACCTAGGCGAGTGCCAGGCTGCTGACCAGCACAGCTCATAGGAGGGATGGTGGGTTGTCCAGGTAGGGAACTCAGGTGGTTTTCTTCCTACTCCACCTGCCCCAGCCAACCCTGCTGCAGATTTGGGGACTGATTCCTAGACCCATTCAGATATCTGAAATCATGAACTCCATTGCTTTCTGCCTGGAGCCCCCCACCTCCCTGTCCATGCATATCCACCCACCTTATCAGGGACAGGGAGCCAGGGATCCCTGGATAGCTCCATCAGGGTGAATTCCAGCACCCAGTCCAGGGAGAGAACTTTGGGCCACAGGGGCACCCATAAAAGCTTGAAAGCTTGAGTACAACCTTAACTCCCGTCCATAATGCTTTGTGCCTTCTATAGAGCCAACTCAGCTACAGCCTCAGCCTATACAGTGGGGGTGGGGGTGGGGGTGACACGGAGAAAGATAGGATATAATCCTGTATGCCTTCTTTAAACTGTCATATCTGCCCCTGCAACAGGCTTTGAGCACCATATAAAGTGGGAGCTCTAATACATCTTCATCCTTTACCCCCATCTTCCCCGCCGCCCCCAACCCCTGAAGCTTGACTCAGGACTTTGCTTCTATCTTCTTTTTTTTTTTTTTTTTTTTTGAGACAGAGTCTCACTCTGTTGCCCAGGCTAGAGTGAGTGCCGTGGCGTCAGCTTAGCTCACAGCAACCTCAAACTCCTGGGCTCAAGCGATCCTCCTGTCTCAGCCTCCCGAGTAGCTGGGACTACAGGCATGCGCCACCATGCCCGGCTAATTTTTTCTATATATATTTTTAGCTGTCCATATAATTTCTTTCTATTTTTAGTAGAGATGGGGTCTCGCTCTTGCTCAGGCTGGTCTCGAACTCCTGAGCTCAAACGATCCGCCCGCCTCGGCCTCCCAGAGTGCTAGGATTACAGGCGTGAGCCACCGCGCCCGGCCTGCTTCTATCTTCTAACTAACCTACTGTCCTTAATCTGTTCCTTGCACCTGAACAAGACAATCCTGCTCCCAAGTCGTTGCCTTGCCCTTTGACTGAAGATGGTGGTTCTCATCTCTGGCTTTGCTGCCCTGGGCCTCCTCAGGTGCAAACCTCTTCTAGTTGGATGTTCCTAGGATTCTCCTCCCTCCGCTCACCCCAGAAGTAGACATAGCCACAATAAGGACTCCAATCTGTGGGGCCCCTGCTTCAGATATAAAGGGGGGGGGCTTCGGACCCTCTGAAGAGGCCTCCATTTTGGTTGTTTTCCTCCTACAAAAGACAAGGATAATTTAGCTACTTCATTGTTTCCTAAGAAATGAGTGTTCAGTGGCATTGGATTTGCCAGCATGAAGACACTTCACAGAATGTCAAGCAGTTATTGATTTCTGAATCTGAGCTAGTGCTTTACAATAAACATAAACTGTTCTTCCTCACGGCTGACATTCTGCCTCACAGTGTTGGGGCTGGGTTGAGCCATAGAATGCACTGAGGTTTGGCTTATTTGGAGAGAAACAATATTGTCTATGCAAGTGAGCTGCACACATTGATAAAGCAGCCCTCACTGTTGTCACATGAGTCACAAAAACTTCCACCACTACTTTACACTCATCACAAGCTTTTTTGGGGGGCTCTTTTTTTTTTTGAGACAGAGTCTCACTCTGTTGCCCAGGCTAGAGTGAGTGCCGTGGCGTCAGCCTAGCTCACAGCAACCTCAAACTCCTGGGCTCAAGCGATCCTCCTGCCTCAGCCTCCCGAGTAGCTGGGACTACAGGCATGCGCCACCATGCCCGGCTAATTTTTTCTATATATATATTTAGCTGTCCATATAATTTCTTTCTATTTTTAGTAGAGACAGTGTCTCACTCTTGCTGAGGTTGGTCTCGAACTCCTGACCTCAAGCCTGACTCCTGCCACTCCATATTCAATAAATAACTGAATCCTATAGGTTCTACCTCCTCATAGCTCCTTTTTTTTTTTTTTTTTTTTGACAGAGTCTCACTCTGTCACCTGGGCTAGAGCGCAGTGGCATCATCACATCATGGCTCACTGCAGCCTCAAACTCCTGGGCCCAAGCGATCCTCCTGCCCCAGCGATCCTACTACCTCCTGAGTAGCTGGGAAGTGCAGGTGCGCCACCACCACCATGGGTCTCACTGTTGGTCAGGCCAGTCTCTAACTCCTGAGCTCAAATGATCCTCCCACCTCTGGCCACCCAGAGTGCTAGGATTACAGGTGTGAGCCACCACACCGGGCCTTCCTCATATCTTTTGACTCCTCTTTCTTTCTACTCTGTTGCCGTAGTACAGACTCAGATAATCTTCCAACTGGATTAGTAAATCTGCTTCCTACCTATCTCCCTACCTCCATTCATGGCCTCTTGCAATCCGTTCTCCAAACTTTCTTCAGAGTGTTCTTTCTAGAATGTGTATCTGAACATGTCACTCCCCTGCTTAAAATCCTTCATTAGCATCTCACTGCCTTTAGGATAAAATCTGCCTAAAAAACAATTTCCCCATTTCATTACCAACTCTTCTTCATTCTTCAAAATTCAGCTCAGATATTCTGCCCTTCACACGCAAAGGCTGAGGAGTGGTAAGAGGTAGTCAGTGAGCTTTTGTGCTAAATTCAGGAGCTTAGGTTTTATTTTTTTTTCTTTTTTTTTTCTTTTCTTTTCTTTTTTTTTTTTTTGAGACAGAGTCTCACTCCGTTGCCCGGGCTAGAGTGAGTGCCGTGGCTTCAGCCTAGCTCACAGCAACCTCAAACTCCTGGGCTCAAGCGATCCTCCTGCCTCAGCCTCCCGAGTAGCTGGGACTACAGGCATGCGCCACCATGCCCGGCTAATTTTTTGTATATATATATTTTAGTTGTCCATATAATTTCTTTCTATTTTTAGTAGAGACAGGGTCTCACTCTTGCTCAGGCTGGTCTCGAACTCCTGACCTCGAGCGATCCACCCGCCTCGGCCTCCCAGAGTGCTAGGATTACAGGCGTGAGCCACCGCGCCCGGCCTATTTTTTTTTCTTTTTACTCTTTTACTAACTCTAAGTAAGGGCAATATCTTGACAACCAATTAATTCATAGTATAAGGTTTGTCTAAATTAACAAACCCTGACTTATAAAATTGCCATTTATATATTCTATTGTATGGTTCCCCAGCTGTCATTTCCAAAGCTGTTAAGTACTCACCATCCAATCACTAAACTCTTTTTCTTTATTACACTGTTTCTTTCTTTTCACTAAGGTGTACCATGCATGAGTTGTGGTCTTCCATGCCTTCCATTTTCCTGTCATTCGAGCTTGGGTTTTATTCTCTTCACTTTCTCTCTCTCCTCTTCTGGCCTGTATATCTCTGTGATAGTACTTCTCATAGTCCATGGTATTGTCCATTTACTTGTGTGTCTCCTCCATTAGACAAAATACTTTTTAAGGGCAAACACCATTCATCTCTGTATCATCACCTATGTGCCTGGCACATAAGTATGTGTTTAGAATAAGTTTGATGACGACTGAATGAATGAATGGAGGTGGCCAGCAAAGAAACGACTTGAGGCCTTCAAGCTGTCCTTTAGCTGTCAGCATGAGAATCCAGTCATCTTTTTTATCTTGGCCATATCCCAGGCAACACTTCCAGAATTGGAATGATCTGCACAGCAGCCTTAGCTAAAAGCTGTGTCCAGAATGGCCCGGAACAGTCCCTGCTACTGAGAGACCATAAAGGTGTCTCACACATGCCAACCTACTTGGCCTGCATCACCCATCACAGCTATCCACTCTTCCAAGGGAAATGATCCAGGGAGCTCAATCAAGAATCCCTTTCCAGGGAAAGATTAATTTCTGGATCGTAGTAGCCTTCTTTTATAAATGGCCCCTAAGAGCCCTGCTGCCACCGCCTCACTCTTCAGCACCAGTCACTGTTCTCTTCAGCTACTTGTAACCCCCTGCCTGGGGATGATGGGCCTGCATTGACCTCAGCTTATTTTAAAGAATGTGTGGACAAGAATCTTAACGGAGCTGTCACCCTTCCTACCTCATTGCCTTCAAGCAAACCATCAGATTGAAAGTTACTGAGGCTGCTCTAAAGAACACGGTTGGAGATTCACCAACAAGGTTTCCCAGATGTCTCTTCTCTCAACATGTCACTCCATGTTCAGCAACAGGAGTTGGTTTTGCTGAATTACTAATGAGATGATGTCTCAAGACTTGGCTTCACAGTTCAGTCTTCATTTCCATACATATTTGTTAAGTACCTGTTGTGTGTCAGGAACTCTGTTAGAGGCTGTGGAGGATGCAGAATCAATGGAATAAGTCTCACTGGTTGTTTAACTGACTAGCTCTACTACAGGGTAAGTGAAATAAGTGTTAAACAGAGGTATTAGCAACATGTTGTGGGGACACAGGTGATAAAAGGAAGGGGGATGGGAACTCGGGTGCACTGAACATCTAACCATGACAGCGGGTCCTGTCATATTATCATATTATCATAGAGAGTCATTCTCACCTGGGGAATCTGAAAAGTCTTCATGCCCTAGGCCATGTGAGCTGGGCCTTGGAAGATGAGTATTGGAATTGGACAGGAGGAACCTCAAAGGAGGAATACTTAAAGTTTCAAGAACAGTATGTAAAAAGGCAACAAGCCATGAAAGTGCTGAGCTTTTCAGGGAACACAGAGTACTGGGCATGGCTGGGCCAAAGGGTATAAACGTATACAAGGGTAGTATGTATGGGTTATGAGGCATGGAAACTCCACCAGCTTTGGGAGGAGTTTTAATGCCTGGCTTGGAAATTTGAATTTTATTTTGTAGGCAATGAGGAATCACTAAAAGCTTTTCAATGAGGGGAATGACAAGATGGAAATGATGCTTTAGGGAGATGAACTTGGCAGGATGAATCGGGAATTGGGTGGACTAGAGGCTGCAAAGGTAGGCAGGAGGCTGTGCCAACAATCCAAGCATGAAGTTATAAAGATTTGATCTAGGGAGGTGACAATAGCGATGAAAAAGAAGTGACAGATTTAATAAGAATGCAAGAGGCAATATGGTGTGGTACAAAACCCATTGGTCTATGGCTCCAATATCTCTGGGTTCCAGTCTTGACTTCCATTTTCAGGCTGTGTGACTTTACCTTCCAGGGACTTCATTTTCTCTTCTGAAAAAGATGAAGCTTGGAGAAATAAGTATCTTTAAGGTTTCCTACAGCTCGAATGTGCTTAACCGTTGTGCAACATGGACATTTATATAGGACCAATTGACTAGGCTTGGTAAAGGATTAGCTGACGAGGAGAATGGAGGTGCCATTAATAGGCTGGTGGCATCACAGAGGGAAGCTAGCCATATGGGGAAAGCTGATGTTCATACATGCTGAGTGTGAGGTGTTAGTGGAACATCTAGCTGACGTAGGAAGGGTGAGATAGCAACGCTGAAGAGAGGTAAGGGCAGGAGATTTCAATTTGGCAATCAAAAGCCAAAAAAAAAAAAATACTAGAAGCCATGCAGACAGATGAGTTTATAGAAAGAAGAAGTGAGTATAGGAGAACAAAGAGCAAAGAAGCATGGGAAGTGAGGAAAGGGGGGAAAGACAAGGAAGGAACGACTGGCTGTGAACCTTGAATAAGCGCCACTTCCATTTTTTGGCCCTTTAGTCTCATCATTTGTAAAATGATGGGGTTGGAGTAAGTAAGCTCTATAAGGCTCTCAGCTGTGACATCTATGCATAATCAGAGAAGATCGAAGCGAACAGAACACCATGGAAAGTGAAGAAGAGAGTTTATAAACGAAGGCTTTAAGAGGTCACTTGCATCCAGTGCTGCAGAGGTGTCAGAGACTGAGGACGCAGATGAAACCACTGATTTAGCAATTTAAAGATCCCCTTCAAGGTAAGAACCTCTCCCTCCCTCTCGTACCACTAATTTCTGTACCCTTTCTCCTACTACCTCTAAATGTGAACATTTTGCAAAATTCAGTTCTCTGCCCTCCACAGAAGCTCAGCCACTCCCCTAGATCAACTGTTATCTCTACAAGATGAATCAGAAATCTCTAGTCCATGCCTTCTTTTTTGTACTTCAATTCACATTTCCAATCATCTATTGGACATTTTCACCAGTCACTGAAATTTAGCTTGCAGTAAAATTAATAATAGGTAACACTTATCGAGTATTTACTCTGTTGTGTGTCCTGTGCTAAGCATATCACATATGTCATCTCCTTTACATCTCATAACAATCCTACAATGTAGATATTTTATTATTCCCATTTTGCAGATGAAGAAACTGAGCTTCAGTGGTGTTAAATAATGTGTCTAAGGCCACATAGCTAGGATGTTGCAGAGCCAGGGTTCTTCCTGATTCCAGAGCCAGGAGCCTAATAATTTCACTATGGTTGATCCAAAATCAAGTCATTATCTTTATTTCCTGAATTAGCTCACCTCCCTTAAGTCTCTATTTATTTATTTATTTTTGAGACAGAGTCTCACTCTGTTGCCGAGGGCTAGAGTGCCATGGTATCAGACTAGCTCACAGCAACCTCAAACTCTTGGGCTCAAGTGATCCTCCTCCCTCAGCCTCCTGGGTAGCTGGGACTATAGGCATGCACCACCATGCCCGGCTAATTTTTTCTATACATTTTTAGTTGTCTGGTTAATTTCTTTCTATTTTTTAGTAGAGATGGGGTCTCGCTCTTGCTCAGGCTGGTCTCGAACTCCTGACCTTGAGCGATCCTCCCGCCTTGGCCTCCCAGAGTGCTAGGATTATAGGCGTAAGCCACCGTGCCCGGCCTCTATTTCTATTTTACTCTCCCCCAACATCTTGCCACTGGCTTATAACAGGCCCTAATCCCCTTCTGCTCAGACAATTATGGAAGTCACTCTAATGGTCTCCCTACTTGCAGTTTTACCCTTCCAATTCTGGACATGTGACCAATCTGGCTTAAAAAAAAAAAAAAGACAAAAAACTCTGAAGGCTTCCCATTATTTCCATTACAGAATAAAGTCCAGACTCCTTAACATGGCTAAGAGACCTCCTTCAAGGCCTTGGCACTAGCAGCCTGCAGTTTAGCTGCACTCAACTGTTAGTCATCCCCAAACATGACAGACACATTTACATCTACATGCCTTTGTTCATGTGTCCCTCTACCCAGAATGCCCTCCCCACCCTTCATCAGGAGAACTTCTACTCATCTTACAAATCCCAGCTCTAATGTCATTTCCTTTGTGAAGACGTCTCAGATTCCCAACCCCTTCTTCTGATAGAAATTATGTTCCCTCATTTGTGCTCCTGGACCTCAATGTCTGTCTCTTACTACCTTGTATGCACCTTGGAGACAGTGATCACATCCTTTTCCTTTTCATACCCCCACAGCCAAGGCACCCAATAAATGTTTGCTGGAATGGAAAGAAATTTTAACATTCACCTTCTGTACATCTGTTATCTAACATAAGGTAGTTGATATTGCTACTTTTAAAAGAAATGCCCAGAATCTAATTTTCAGAAAAACTAGTCCACACTCACTATCTTCACTTCCTTGCTCCTTGTCATAATTCAATCCACTGCAATCTGGCCTCTGCCCCCATTATCCACTAAAAGTGCTTTAACTATGCTCATAAGTGACTCCCATATTGGAAAAGCCAACAAATATACTTCAGAGAGAACTTTTCTGTAGTATTTGATGCTATGAACAAATCTCACTTCTAGAAAATGTCTCCTACTTTGGCTCCCATGATGTCATTGGTATCATTTTCCTCCTTACTGTCCTTCTCTGGCTCCTCTGTAGATGTTCCCCAGAATTCTAGCCTTGTTGTCTCCTTATTCCAACACTCTTACTGAGGGATTTACTTGACTCTTGATTTCAAGTACCATCTGTATGTTGATGACTCCTATAGCTCTATTTTAGGTTTTGCTGGTTCCTTCCCACCTCCACCTCTCCAGCCCATTCCAGCTATTCCCAGTGTGAACCTCCATATATCTGCAGACTTCCCTGCTCTTCTTCTGGAGTCTGTGTGAGGTCTATGGATCTTCAGTAGTCTTCACTTCATATCTGGAGGGATTTTAATTCATTTATATTCTGTTCTATGGTGAAGGGCAAAGGTGCTGGGCAGTCCTGTGAGTGTATCAGATAGTGGTCATTTGTGGGTATAGTGATGTCCATCATAAGCACATTAAACTGAGATAAATGAACTTACCAAAAAATTTGAGAGACAGAAAGAGAAATATTTAAATAATCCAGGTCCTTCTGCCACCCCCAGCTCCATCACTATTTCCAATGAATACACATGTTTCCTGTAGTGAGATATCATAGGCAATGTGGATCTGCTGTTTTCTCTTAATTCGTCTCCAGCCCCATGGGAATCTAATGACACCAAATGGGATTTGAATTTACAGAAGTTTCAACAATGTGGCTTCTAACTGCATGCCCTCAAGTTCGTCAGGGGCTCAACGCAAGAAACAGAAATCTATCTCAAGCTGACTATGTTGAATTTCTTGAGAGAAAGAATGTTGGTCTCTAGTGTGACATATTCCTCATGGATTTTTTTTTTTAGAGAGACAGGGTTTTGCTCTGTCACCCAGGCTGGTGTGC
Source organism: Eulemur rufifrons (assembly GCF_041146395.1). Taxonomy (NCBI): domain Eukaryota; kingdom Metazoa; phylum Chordata; class Mammalia; order Primates; family Lemuridae; genus Eulemur; species Eulemur rufifrons. Next base: position 91,198,356 of record NC_091012.1, read on the forward strand.
AGTGGTGCAATCATAGCTCACTGTAACCTTGGACTCTTGGCCTCAAGCGATCCTCCTCATGTTTTTTTTTAGGGTGAGTTTAACTATTATTGCTTGGGGAGAAGCAAAATTACAAAAAGAAATGAGGACTTGATTAAAAGGCAATTTAAAGAAAAAATTTTGAGTAAATAATAGTATAAGCAGTCATATGAATACAGAAAAAATTGTGAAGGTGATACTTGAATGATTAAAGTTTGGGAAATATTGCCAGAATATTCAGGTGAGAACTGAGCTAAACTGTGTCTTAGGAGAGTTTAGCAAGACATCTTGCACTGAATTTCAAAAAGATTAAATCACAATCCAATTGGTCTGTGGGGGATAGACTCCTGATCCCAACCTGCTGGACTCTAGAAGAGGGCTGAGAAAGCCTATCCCAAGAGGGGAGGTTCATGGGCAGGCTCATCAGGAATAGCTGGAGCAGGGTAAGGATGAAGGCAAGGGCAGAACAGCCCTGACCTTGCTAGCTCTAGACCTGTGTTATCTGTGGCCTTCTAAATATCTCCTGGATGTTCCTCAGGCACCTCTACCGGTATGCTGAAATCAGCTTGTACTGACAGCCAAGTGTTGATTTTTTTGAGACAAGGGTCTTGCTGTGTTGCCCAGGCTGGTCTTAAACTCCTGGACTCAAGTGAGTCTCCTTCCTCAGCCTCCTGAGTAGCTGGGATCACAGGCATGTGCCACCACGCCTGACTTGTTAATTTTTTTTAATAGTAAGGAAGACTTTACTTAAGACTATCACAATAAGGGAGAGAGATCAGGCTGAACTCCAAATACAACAAGGACAAGTGGAGATTTACAGCCAAGGAGCAGGGTGAGGGGGTCAGTGGATGGACAATTACTAAGAGGCAACATCAAGAGTAGGGAGATTCTTGCTAAACTGATCTAACAATCTTGCTAAAGGCAGGCCAAGGATTTAGACATCAAAGGTGGGGATGAAGAACTTGATCAGATGTCAAGGGTGATCAGACATCAAGAGTAGGGGGATGGCCGGGCATGGTGGCTCACGCCTGTAATCCTAGCACTCTGGGAGGCCGAGGCGGTTGGATTGCTGGAGGTCAGGAGTTCGAGACCAGCCTGAGCAAGAGCGAGACCCCGTCTCTACTAAAAATAGAAAGAAATTATATGGACAGCTAAAAATATATATAGAAAAAATGAGCCGGGCATGGTGGCACATGCCTGTAGTCCCAGCTACTCGGGAGGCTGAGCAGTAGGATTGCTTGAGCCCAGGAGTTTGAGGTTGCTATGAGCTAGGCTGACGCCATGGCACTCACTCTAGCCCGGGCAACAGAGCAAGACTCTGTCTCAAAAAAAAAAAAAAAAAAAGAGTAGGGGGATGGCTTAGCAGGTTTCTCTGCTAAGACTGGGCTGGGCAGGACAAAGACAGGACAAGGACCAGAGTCGAGGTCTAGTCAAAAAGAGGGCTCAGAGGAGCCTAACTGAAGTTTGGTCAAGGAGAGTCTTTGCCAATTCTTCGTCTTGTTCAAAAACCTGACAAGAGGACATGACAAGGCAATTTAAAGAAAAAAAAAATGGCTAGAAAAGACATTCTTTTTTCCTCTGAATAATTTAAGTCCATTTTTCATTTGGTTGCCTTTTGTTGATTAAGGATCAGCTAAACCATGTGTTGAGATTTGGTAATAGAGAATATTTGCTTGATGGTGTGTGCGGTCAGGTATTTAATGAGGAGGATTTCTATGAAACCAAAAGAAAAACAAAGATTGGTGGTTGGAGCAGACTATACACTCAGTTTCTGAGTCCAGAGGGCAACCAGTTGAGCAGATTTCTATACATTGGGCTTGAGGCATCTTTAGATGGTACAGTGAGGACAACAGTGGCAATACAAGGAATTTTCTGGTTTGTAGTTCTTGTGGTTATTTCCTGGAGCAGAGTATGGAAGATGCAAGAATTCTGGTAAACTTCCTAAGTGGCCCACGTGGCAGTAGGCACAAAGGTTGTCCACACATGATTTGTTATGGTGATGACTTTTTTGAAGGTTTATATCAAGCTCTGCTTTGGCTTGCAGAGCTTCTTTAGATCCTGGGGGGAGGGAGGTCGGGAAGGTCAGCTACAAGACAATCTAGAACCCCAAAAGGGTCTGAGCAGTCAGTTTTTTGTTCTCAGTGGCACCAAGTCAGGAGGGTGGGAGAAAAATTGGAAACATCAATTTGGAGAGTTACAGCTAGATATTGAAGGAAACTAGAAGAATTGAGAATTTGGTAAGGACTGACAAAATGTGCAAGACAGCAGGATCCAGTCCAATTTACAGGTAGATAACAAAGTAGAAAGTAAAATGTAGGCTGGGCGCGGTGGCTCACGCCTGTAATCCTAGCACTCTGGGAGGCTGAGGCGGGAGGATCGCTCGAGGTCAGGAGTTCGAGACCAGCCTGAGCAAGAGTGAGACCCCGTCTCTACTAAAAATAGAAAGAAATTATATGGACAACTAAAATATATACATACAAAAAATTAGCCGGGCATGGTGGTGCATGCCTGTAGTCCCAGCTACTCGGGAGGCTGAGGCAGGAGGATCGCTTGAGCCCAGGAGTTTGAGGTTGCTGTGAGCTAGGCTGAAGCCACGGCACTCACTCTAGCCTGGGCAACAGAGTGAGACTCTGTCTCAAAAAAAAAAAAAAAAAAAAAAGAAAAAGAAAGTAAAATGTAGTTTGCCAAGAAGTGAAAAATAGCTCAAAGACAATGAACAGGACTAGAATCTAATAACTCGCAAGGGTGTCATATAGTTTTCTATTGAAACATAAAATTTCGTTCTACAGTCACCCCCCTTTTTGATCAAAGATAACCAAAGTAAGTTTATTCTTTTTACAAAATGAGTCTGGTCCCCTTAGATTTGGCCTGATTGTTTACATAAGCACAGCCAGAATGGTATTTAGCCACAAGGGCCTTGTTCAGTTTGCTTTGCTGGAACTTTCCATAAGGAATCTCAGATTAGATTTTTAAAAAGCCTTCTGGAGGCTAGGAAGCCAAGCCAAGAACTTTACATCAGATTACACCTGCAGTACCTATAGATTTGGGTGAATTCCTCTCTTCTTAAGGTCTCCAAATATCCTAAGCTTCCTGGGCCTGCCAGGAAGCCACCTTGTTACTTACCTGTAAGGCTGGGAATCCTGTAAGCTGGGTACCAGGCAGCTTTTCTCAAGAGGGCTTCGTAAGCATTTGGTCCATAAAGCCAACCTTAGTTCCTTAAAACTGTCTGGTCATATCTGATTCTTTGTATATCATCCTCAAACATGACATTCTAGTCAAAGTCTTGGTTATAGAACCAATGTTTCTGATTATGTCCTATTATAAGGAAGACAGATTATTATTGAACTTATGCAAATAATTATATTACCATGAAAATAAGAATACTCAATAAAAGTTTCCAGATTCTGGAGGGATGAGGCAGGGAGAAAAGATAAATGTTACATTTCTGCGTATAAAAATTATAATCTGCTAGTTGTTACAAATATAGATAACTGAAGGGAAAAGAGAAAGGGGTTCCTTAAATTGAGCAGCAATATTTTAAACAAAAACCATAATAATCCTTCTTTGGTTCATTCAGTCCCATGTAATTAATACTTGTTCTGCTTGATCTTGGGTTAGCAGTTTTATGAACCCGTCAGCTTCTTTGCTGGAGTTCTGGAAATCCTGACTTAGTCCAGTGATGTGGTCTCAAAGTTATAAATAATGCCATCAGAAGCCTGTGCCCCCACCTGGCATAGTCCTTTCCATGGGTCTCTGAGACCAATTATTAAATTTTCAGGAATTTTGCGAGTGGGTTGACATCATACTGGTGGCTTGATGTTGGCCATGGTGGGAGTATTCACACCACAGAAATTTGTAAATCAAGGCTCCCCCCACCACCTGGAGCTAGTAGTTAAACATCGTCTAGCACACCACTGGGCATCTCCGTCCAACAGCTCCCAAACTGAACTCCTCCCCCAATACCTGCTCCCCATCCTAGATTCCCAATCTTTGTGTGAATGATGTCACCATAGACCCAGTTTCTCAAGCAAGAAATCTTTGGAGTTGTTTATGACACCTTGGTCCCCCTCACTAACCACATCAATCACTGGGTTTTGTCAATTCTCCCTCATAAATGTTTTCCTGAACTAATCCTCTCTGTCACTATGTTCAAGCTCCCATCACTCTTTGCCTACACAATCGCAATAACCTCCTTAGTGATCTGCCTGCCTCCAGTGCATCTGGGTACAGTTTCCCATGCGGTCTTCCCAGAACACCCCAGTGCAATCCAGTCACTGGCCGACATAAAGACCACAGTGGGCTCCCCCTTACCTACAGGAGGACATCAGCAGCATCCACCACAGCCTTTATAATCTGGCCTCAGGTCTTCTTAAGACTCATGTTCCCCACCTCCCCCTACCATATGCTGTATTGTCCTGTATGAATTGCTTACTGTTCCCCAAATGTGCCCTGCTCTTTCAAAACTTTCGGACTTGGCTCATGTTATTCCCTCTGCCTGGAACCTTCCCCACTACTCTGAGCCTGGGAAATTTCTCCTCTTCTTTAAAGACCCAGCTCAGAGTTGGCATTCTTTTTGAACTCTCTCAAGAAAAGTTAGTATTCCCTGCCCCCACCCCCACACAGTCTGTTTGTGTCTCTAATATAGAACTTATCACACAGTATCGTGGATACCTGTTTTACAGGTCTGGCTCCCCTACTGGACTGTGTGTTACCTCAGAGCCTAGCATAGCACTTGGAACATGGCAAGAGCTCAAAAAATGTTGTTGAAAGAATAGATGGAAGGGTGAATGAGTGGAGTTGGCCCCTAGCTCTCATAACGGGCCTGTTTCCTACTTCGTTGCATAAAAGTCCCTGCCTTAAGCCCCTAGTCTGGTGCCCCCAGCTCCTGAGTCCTACCTCTGTGCCACATTTGGCACCTTAGTTTTCACAGGAAGAGTGCTTCGTTTAGCTCTTGCCAGACCTTTTGACACCTGGCATCCTGCTCTGGAAGCCCAGGCCCCATGGCAGGGCCTCTGTGCTAGCTGCCAGACACTCTGGCTGCCAACCACCTGCCTGTCTGGGCTTCCTCCTAGTTTCTGCCGCATCCTGGTTACCCAGATGCTCGCTCTACCTGCCTGTCTCAATAGCTGGCTGGGGCTCTTCTGCTACTTCTGGAATATTTTGCTTTACCTTGGCCCATCTGTTGTCAAAGTTCTGACCCTGCCTGTTCTAGCTTCCCCTGCCACCAAAGGAGTCGCCATTTCTATCACTGTCCACCTAGGAGATTAGGTAGAATTTATTGATTCAATTCATGGACTCCAGACTAACTGTCTAGATTCAAATCTCACCTCTTACACTCACACCTAGTTGTATGATCTTGGGGCAAGTCACCTCATCTTTTGAACCACAGTTGACTGGCTCATCTGCAAAATGGGTGTGATAATAATACCTACATCCTAAGGTTACTGTGAGATTTAAATAAGATAATGTGCATAACAGAATACCTGGAACATAGTAAATACCCTAGAACTATTTTCTATCATTTTTTTTTTAAAAAGTTCTCTATTATCCTGAATATTTTCTATCATTATTATTTTCATGTTTCCAGCATCTAGGACAGAATTGGCACTCAAAAAATGTATGCTGAGAGGGGAGGAGGAGAAGAAATAACAATCACTGGTTATTCAGTTTCCTGATCAAAGTCTACTCCATCTGCTAATTCCATTCCCACCTGAGGATGCAAATATTATACCTTACAGCCATTTGGTTCTGTCACTCAGCTATTTCTGAAATCCCACCTCCTCAAGGAATCCTTTGCAGTTAAGAGCCGATAGCTTTGCTGGTCCCAATCTGCCCAAATAGATCTAAAACTCTCACAATTGCTCAGCCCCACTTTTCACCACAGTTACATGCATTTATCCTGATTCTTTAGCCCCAAATTGCACCGGTCACCAGGTGTGTGGCTGGTGTGAACATTTTTGTATTTTACACATTAGCCCACTTTTTCCCCAACCCGAGTTTATGTGCTTTCTGCATTTTTGGTATCACTCAGCCCTTGTCTCTGATTGTCAGGACAAGGACTGTGTGTAAGCTAATGAGGACAGAGTCTTGGACCGAGAAATGCCTCAGAAATGTTTTGTGATGAGGATGAAGGAGAGGAGCTGGAAGCAGAAGCTGAGGAGGGGGTAGGATTTGTGTCTCCACTTACTCTTCACCCCAGCAGGGACAGAAAGCATGCTGCCTCTTTCCTGTTCATTGGCTACATTCCTCTCTGAGGCCAGAGGGGCAAGCCTGGACAATGCAAATGAGCCTTGGATGGGACTTAGCCAAGGGGCCTCCTAAGGGAGAGCAGCGAGGCTGGCTAGGAGGGAATAGAAAAAGAAGGTGGTTGCCTATTTCTTGGCACCTTCTTTGTTTCCCCAAGCGGCAAACTGCCCTCCTCTCCCGCAGACCCGACACCAAAGTGCAAAAGCTCTCTCAGAATATACGCTTGAGACAGAGCACTCTGCACATTGCTCGGCCCCTGCGTCTCTAACCTTTGGTATGATACTCAGACTCAGGGGAATTTATTGTGCACCCACTATGTACAAAGCTCCACACAAGGCAGTGTTAAACCTAGGTGAAACTGGAAGCTTTCAATCACACGCTTTAGCTGTGGGATAAGAGACGTAGCAGCAGCGAAGTGGTGGTGATTGTGTGAGCATAAGAGAGCAACTGAGGCTACAAGAAGCGGCCAGGAGGGGGACGAATTCAGCCAGTTCCTTGCCAACTTCCTACTATAGATCTTCTACTGGCTTCACTTGACCCTATCCAGGAAAGCATGGCAAGGGTCCCTCGCCGGGGTGAAAGTCCATTCATTAACCTGTTTAAGTGGTCTGGGTCCAGGACACCTTCTTAGTTCAGTCTCAGCTCCCTACTTTTCTTGTCCCCCTTTCCTTCCCGTTCCCCTCCATTAACGACAGAACGTCTGCTTCCTCTTTAGGGCTGCAGTCCCCCGCAAAGTTGTCACATGTGCCTGATGCAGATGCCAGAGAGACTCACAGAAATGTTTGTAAACTTCCAGCCCTAACTGCACCTCCCTGGACTCCTCCCTCAGTGAGGCTGGCTGTTGGGTCAGGGCAGCTTGACCTTTGCGAGGAACTCAGAGCTGCCGCGAGGATCTGGAGTTGAACTGGAAACAGAGAGGCAGAAGCCCCGCTGCATTTTCTCCCTCCCTCAACCCCGTCATGTGGAAGGGAAAGCTTAGAGAACAGCGAGGGGTTAAGCTCCTTATAAGGAAATGCATCTTCTCTTTCCGATGCAGAAATCGTGCTTTTTGCTTCTATACGTTTAAAGTATGCTGTAAAAGCGATACCCGACAGCATTCACAAAATCCATTCCCCCAAGTTGGGGGGTCGGTGTCAACTAGGAGCGAAGGGAGACAGGACGGGCGGGGCGGGCACAAGAAAGGCGAGTGTGCGAAGAATTTGAAGGGTGAGTCATCAAAAAGAAGCTGGGAAAGGGAGCGGAACTAGTAATCTGAGCTGGGAAAGAGGCAAGCATTCATTAGACACAGATCGTGTCAATCACGTCTGCTCCGCAAATCACCTGAGAGGCTGACGGGCCTCTCGGACCGGAAAAGGGGTCTTGGTGGGCGGGCTAACGCCTTTGAAATCGAAAAAGACAGAGCGCGAGCAGCCGTCAGAGCGGTCTGGTGCAGAGCAGGCAGGCTTCGTAGAAAGATGGCGTTTGCCATCAAGGTCACATAGCTACTTTAGGGGACTAAAATGAAATAGTAGCTGAGAACAATAGGAACGGCCACCACAGAATCAGATTTTCAGAAGCGGTCTCGATTCCAAACGTTTTTTTCCAATTTGTGTTTGTCAGAACATATGTCCTTAAAAATGGAATCAAAACTGTGTGAAGGTCTTTAACTTTACTGTTTCCTCCAATATTAGAGAGATTTTTAATGTCTATTGTTTACTTTTGCATTTTTACTGCAGAACATTTACATAATGCATTGCTATACCGATTAAACAATGAAAATCTCCCATGAACTCCCACTTGCTCAAATTATTCCCTTCCCCAGAAGTATATTTATGTTTCGCCACTGTTATTCTATATCCATCCAGCCCTTCTAAATATTTTTGCATGCATATATGTGTACAAGCAAGCATATAAATTTAAAAAATATAAATCCAATCATACCATATATTGTATTCTGTGAAAGTTAAAGACCTCTTAAGGGAGAAACAAAGCATACCTGTTCTAATAGAAAGGAAAAAATCTTGAATTGCCCCGCTATGCTTATCTTTGATGAAAACCTAGTACAATGCTAAAAGAACACATTAAAACGGAACCACTTTATGATTAAATATAGGATTTACGGTATGGAGATTTCAAAGTATGAATTTGAGTAAAAATTGATTTACTTGTAAAAAAAAAACTGTATGAAGGCGTGGAGTTTCACGGGGTTCTTCTTCAGGGAGCCCCAAAAGGGTGAGGGAGGGTTGGAGAACCCCAGGGGCCAGGGTGACTGCGGAACCAGAAAGCAGCACGCGCCAGGACAGAAGGCGCCCATTAGGGTCTCTGCACCGAGAGCAACAGCGGAAGCTGATTGCACCAGGGACTGTATCTCACCAGATCTATGTCAGCCTTGAGTCTAGGCAGCTTGATCTAACCTCTGACCTCTCACGTGTTTGGAAAGGTTGCCCTGGCAACAAAGGACTTGGTTAGGTGCCCTGTTATGTTACATTGTACCAAATAAGTTCCTCTATGGTTAAACTTTAGTTGATCCAGGATAAGAAATGTGAGCTTTATAAACCCATTTCTTTGTTCTTTCGTTACTTTCTTTTTTGTTGTTACTTTCTTATCCGTTAGTTTCCTGGCAAATGTTACTTGTGAAAAATTGTATCCTGGTCTTAACTAAACGGTAAACAGGGATTTGTTCACTTCTTATGGCCAGTACAGTTAGGGGGCTTCCATTCATGAACCCCTGTATTGTAGGGACCAGGGAAGAGCTGAAAAATATAAAAGTAGTGATCCAAGGGTTGAAGCATTCTAATTCAGTTAATTATTTCTTTCTTTTGCACTTCAGCCATTTTCATTCCCCCACCTGGAATGGACAATCCAAACTGAGAGCTGACCCACGATTTACCAACAGCCAGAAGAGCCTGAGAGGGCTCAGACTTCAAAGTGTACCTGGGAATGGAGGCAGTGGCAGAAGGATTAACCTTTTCACTAGCTCAATCTGGTCCTTATTCGGCTCTGGCCATCCTGATAAGGAAAACTCCCATTTATTACTTAGCACAGCAGCCACCTGAGACCCCCCACCCCTCACGGAAGACCCGCATCAGCATAATACTAGCCTAACACCTGGCCCATCAACTAAGCTATTACCTGGCTCATCAACATAACACTAAACCTTACCTGGCACGTCAGCATAACACTAAACCTATTGCCTGGCACATCAGCATAACACTAAACCTATTACCTGGTGCAGGAACTAACCTTACGTACTACCTGGTGGACAGAAGTGGGAAAAATTGGGTAGACGGGGATCAAAATTTAGTGGCAAGACCCCTCTGAGCCTGCAGACAAATAAACCTTAATTCTCCGACTCACTGTGTGCCCCTCAGTTTGTCCTCATGACCACTCACTGTAACACTTACTGTAACAATCCCAGTTCAAGCCATCCCCTCAAGCTACCCTCTGCTAATACCCCCTTATGAGGCATCATCAGACCACTCCAGTTTTAGTTTTATTGATCACTTTGAATCTATTTAGGAATGGGATTTGAGGGGAAAGGGGGCCACTGTCTGTTCTATTCTCTGAGGCACCATTTCTCCCTCCCCTAACCTTTTAGAGGGGCTTTAGGAATTCTAAGGGAACAGGTTTCTTATGGAGGAGTCATTCTAGCCCAGTTATTCTAGAACAGTATAGCCCACTCAGGAAGCAACAGCACTTAAACCTGAGCTCACGGGAGAACCAGAACTGTTTACTGTTACTCCTTTGGCCACCCTAGAGGCTCATGACAATTTCTCTTGGTCAGGTTGGGGCGGGGGGGAGAGATATCTTGTATCATCTGTGACAGATATTCAAGCCATTGTAAGAGAATGTGTGTGTGTGTGTGGAGGGAGAGTGTGTGGAGGGAGCGGGACATGGCAAACTCAATTCTGTAGTATTCTGGGGAAAATACACATTCCCAGGGGTTCCCTGGGAAAAATAGAAACTTTGACAACATAGGAAAGGACAGCCATGAGGCCTGGAGCAGCACGTTCCCTTTCTCCCTCTTTTGCATTTATACAGACCCCAGAGTGGCCAGTTCTACCCTACTGGAAGAAGCCAGCCCCATCCCTAGATGCTGGGCGGCAGGCAGTACAACGCTCTAGATTTAGGAAGGCGGGGGCAGGAGGCTGCTACACGAGGGTGCTATATTCTGTTTTGACACCAGGTGGCACCAAATCATAACCATAGCTCCAAAGACACCATCAGGAAATGGACCTTGAGAGCCCTTGAACTATTTTCTTCTCCCTCCCTGCTCCCTACATGGAATTGAAGAATAAGAAGCCTTTCAGATATGGTGGATAACCCTCCTTCAATGAAAACTCTTGAATCTTTAAACTAGAGCCACTTCCAGCTGAAGATTCCTAGGATTTAAATGTGGCCTTAGTCTCTGCTCTTCCCAGAGACCTATTTCTTGGCTTTAAGTAAGGAAAAGGTGATTTTCCTGAAGGCTTTCCAGAATGCTCTACAAAAGAGTTGTTTTTCTCCAAGGACGTCAGCTGAAGAACAACAGACATGAGACCTAAGAGGCTTTGCTCGGATTCTAGTCCTTCTTCTGAAGGACTGAATGCTCCATTGTGGGCATGCCGGGAATGACCATGTCTAAAAAAGTTGTGATGTGGCTGACCAGCCTCTTTCCTCTTACAATCAAACAGGACTGCTTCCAGCACCTCAGTTGTGTCCATAAATTCCCATTCCTAGGCTCCTCCACCCGGAATGCTGTCCTCTCTCTCTCAGATTTCTGATAGAAATCTGTCAGATCCCTCCCGTCTGTCAGAGTAAAGATCAAACTCCCTGAAACCTTTTTGGTTTCCCCCAGTCTGAAGGGCCTGCCCCCTCTTCTAAATTGCCATAACAACTTGTGCCATTTGCCCTGACTCCTACTTAATATTGTGACTATTTGTGAACATCTCTCTCCTACAAAATTGTGAGCTCCCTGAGGGCAAGGACTATGTCTTATTTATCTTTTTTGTACCCTATACTGATGAACACAGTAGGCGCTCAATCATAATGATATTTTACATTTGTATAATGCTTACAGTTTACAAACCACATTCACATACGTTTTCTCATTTAATCCTCACAACAACCCTGTGAGGTAGGTGTCTTCGTCCCTGTTTTACAGATGAGCAAACAGAGAAGTTAAACAGCTTGCCCACAGTCATACAACGAGGAAGAGGCAGAGATGGATTTGAATGCAGGTTTTCTTCTTTCAACTTTCCGTACCTGAACTGTTGCTGGCAGTTCCTTCTCAGAAACTGAAGACACAGGGCTCATCCTGGGGACTCCATCCCCCTCCTGGGGAGGAGATCTAAAGGTCAAACTCTTCTTTCATTCCCACTTCCTCCTCCTCCTCGCTCCCGGATTCCGAAGAGGATTTCAGAATGCAATGTTATTTTGTTTAAGAATGTCTTGATGTGAGATGTCCTTGTGAATAAGAAGGGAAAATGTGGGGTGCAGACAGGACAGTAGGGTGTATTCACAGCTGGTGACTAATGGATCTTTGTCAGCCTGGAGGGAGGTCCCTGCCTATCCAATAATTTAATTAATGACTTGGATGAGGACATTGATGGCATGCTGATCAAATTTGTAAATGACATGAAGCTGGTTTCAGGAAGATCCCAAGAGGCCATAATGAATCAGGAAGATGAAATGTAATGTTTCGTAGCCGAGTTCGTCAAAACCAAATGCATAAGTGCAAGATAGGAGAGACATGATTTCATAACAATCTGTGTGCAAAGCTTTAGGTGTTTGTGGTGGCTGTAAACTCATTATTTTTGACACTAGCTGCCCAAAATACTAATGTGTTCAGGTCTAGAATGGGAGAGACTGCAGTTCTGCTTTCTTCTGCTCTGTTCTGACCACAGTGGAGGATTGTCTTTAGCCTTGGACACCATACATGAACAAGGACATTAGCAATCTGGAGCATGTACAAAAGAGAGGGATCAGGAGTGTGGGAAGACTTAAAAATCATTGTGTGTGAACTACTGGAGCTGCTTAACCTGGAGAAGGGATCAACTGGGTGATGGTGGTGGTTTGGGATCCAGTTTGCAAATACAGGAATTGGAAGGTTCATAATATAGAAGGGGGATTCACCCTTGTTTTGCTTTGTAAGAGGGCATGATCAGGACCAAAGGGTGGGTGCTATGGGAAAATCGATTTTGACTCAACATAAGGTAGAACTTCATAATGGTTCATGATGATCCAGTATGCAATGGTCTGCTTGGAGAGCACAAAATTTTCCCATCATTGGAAGTTTTTAAGCAGAGGCAAGATAACTACTTGGTAAGGAGGTTACAGAAGGGAATCAAGCACCAGGTCATAAGGGAGAGGGACTAGGCAACTACTAAGGCTGCCTCTGACACGGTGATTTGGGGATTCAAGTGCAGGGGGATGGAGGTGAAAATAGTTGTAGCCCTCAGAGTAGGTACCTCTTAACTATTTATCATCTATTCCCAGTCTCTCCTCTTCCAGCCCACCCTGCACCCAGGCTCTGGAAATATTTTCCTGAATACTCTACCGTGAGACCTTTCAGCTCAAGTATGATAGAATCTCAGAAACGCTAGAAGTCATTTGGTTCAGTCTGTTATCATTGCCTTTGCATCACCCACATGGAATGGCTGCTTAAATGTATGGTGATGGAGAGCTGCCTACCTTTGGGGCCAGTCCATTCTAATTGCAGAGAGTACTACCGATTGTTAGAAAGTTCTTCCTAAACACAGAAAAGTGCTTATATTAGGATGCTGAGATTAGGACATTTTTTTCTTCCATTTTTGAAACCATTGATAATAAGTTTGAAAGGACTTCAAGAGGCTGGAATCATGAGCTGAAACTTTTATTATAATTTTTCATTGTAAAAAAGAAAGGAAAAAGAGCATCTTCCTTATGTTGAACCAAAATCTGCTTTCCTGTAACTTCCAACCATTAGAACTTGGAGCCTTTGGAGTCACGCGGAACAAATCTACAGCTTCCTCCTCCCCATGCACCCAGCAATGACTTGGGTGATAGTAGATAAATTTCTCCTGGGATTCTCTAGTCCTCTTGTTATTCTCACCACTGTTCTCTGAATATACTTTTGTTGACATCTCCCTTGAAGTCTGGTGCCCATAACTGAACAGAAGGCATCAGGTGTGGTCTGAGCAGTGCAGAGTAGCAGAAGGTGATCACCTCCTTTATTCTGAATGTTATACCCTTATTAATACAAACCACGGTCACAATGCTTTTTGTGGCAACCAAACCACGCTTTCAACTCATGAAGACTCATGATGAGCTTTCACTTACTCTAAAAACCCTCTAAGCCACATCTCTCACATCCTATATTCATACTGTTATATTTTGGAATACAAATAAGGGACTTTACCAGCTTTGTATAATTTGTAAATTTGATCTAGTGACACTAAAACTGTTCAACCAGTTAAGAATCTGCCTAGGTTTACCTTTACCCATCCCACATTTCTCCATATTGTCCCAAGAGTATTGAGAGAATGTTTTATTATACTCCAGATACACGGTGGGTATAGCATTCACCTCCTCTACCCTTCCTGTCACCCTGTCAAAGGAAATGAGCTGAGTGGGGTATGATTTGCTTTTCCTGAATCCATACAGGAGCTGAGTGATCTTCACTTCCTTTTTAAAGTGCTCACTAACCATCCTTTTAGTCATTTGTCCTTGAATCTTGCCCTCAATCAATATCAAATGTATTGATCTATAATTTGTGGAGTTCACCTTTTCCCATCTGTAAAATGGTGGGGCCATGTTTGTCCATCTCTAGGCTGCAGTGAGCATCTCTTCTATTCTCCATGGGGTTTTTAAAGCCACCACCAGTTGTCCTGCAACTTGAGCTGTAAGTCCTTGCGGTGCCCTGGACTGTTACTGACTCAGACTACGAGACGGAGTTACACAGACCAGCTTAAAGCTCTTTTGGACAAGACTGCCTTCAGGAGCTTCTCTGTGGTGTTTACCTTGTCCTTTCTACTCTGAAAATCCTTTTCCTGGCAGAAGAGAAGGAGCAAAAGAGGAGCTAAGGAGGTTTTGTTTTCTCACTATAAAACCGTTAGCAGATGAGTTCGGTCAGGGTGTCCCATCGCTCACCCAATAGCCCAACTCTTGTGCTGTGATGAGGGCCTCTGCAACTTGTCTCGCCAAGCTGATGCCACCGTTTAACTTCCATCAGGCCAGTCCCCTCACTGCTCCTCAAGCATGCCTAGACCTACTCATCTCCGTACTCTGGCTGAGGGTCTTCTCCCAATTTGGAATGCCTACTACTCTGCCCACGCAAATCCCACCACAGCCTTTCTTAACAATTTCCCCAGTGCCTTTAGCCTTTACTGTACACTTGAAGCCACATGCTAAATTATGCATGTCATTCATTTTATCATGGCTCAGTTTTGTCTTCCTGACAGTATGCACCCCAAAATGGGTGTCTTTTATACTTCATAGTACATAAACTACACAGGGCCAGGCCTGTGGTCCTACCAATCAGACTTCTTATGGAGATTTCCACAGTAACCAACCTCTGACCCTTCACATACATCACAAATTCAGATCCCATAATGGCTGTGTCCAGCTCCCTAAAGGACTGAAATAGAAACCAGATAAATCTAGGGATGCGGACTAGACCCAACCTGGGAACTAATGATTTTTGCGATGTGAAATAAAATCCAAGTATATCCTCATGTTCTCTTCAAACAAGGAGCTGGAGCTGGACTTTTTAGCTGGGCTCAGGGCTGGCAGTCAGCAATAGAGCTGAGAACCCCAAGCTACACGGGCACAGAATTGCTGTCAATTAGATCGAAATCCTGCCTGTCTTGAAGGTCACCTCCTCCACTTAGACCTTTCAAAGGTATGATGATGACCAATTGTAGTCTCTCACGGATGGGTCCCTAATAGGATTGAAGCTGGGTTTGCTATGGTGCCTTGAGTTTTTAGAGGAGAGGCAGTGTCTAAATCTTCCCCAAAGAGACAGTCTCCTAACTTGGAGGCACATCCTCCCTCCCCCTGGAGGCCCAGTCTGCTAATATCTCAAATGGAGCAACCAGAGGATGGAGCATAAGAACAAAGACTCTGAATTGACCTCAAAAGGTCATGTAATCTAGCCCTCTGCTTTCAGGAAGATGAAAGACACCAATGATTCCCTTAGTAGCCATCTGTTCAATTTGGCAACTGTTATTGAGGACTCACTAGGTGCCCGTGATCATCTCCTATCTATAGCAAAATTTTCCCCTGTGTTTCACTTAATCTCATCTCCCCCTCTATCATTCTCAGAAGAAATGGAGAACAAGTCATCAGCTCTGTCCTTATTTAGGAGTTATATTTTTTATAATTTTATTTATTTTTTTTTGAGACAGAGTCTCACTCTGTTGCCCGGGCTAGAGTGAGTGCCGTGGCGTCAGCCTAGCTCACAGCAACCTCAAACTCCTGGGCTCAAGCGATCCTCCTGCCTCAGCCTCCCGAGTAGCTGGGACTACAGGCATGCGCCACCATGCCCGGCTAATTTTTTGTATATATATATTTTAGTTGTCCATATAGTTTCTTTCTATTTTTAGTAGAGACGGGGTCTCACTCTTGCTCAGGCTGGTCTCGAACTCCTGACCTCGAGTGATCCACCCGCCTCGGCCTCCCAGAGTGCTAGGATTACAGGCGTGAGCCACCGCGCCCGGCCTAGGAGTTATATTTTTGAAGATGGTTATAGCACACTTGTCACATAGTAGGTGCTCCACACCATTGAATGTCCCCTCATCAGATTTCTCCTTTCTAAATGAAAACACACACATACACACACACACACACACCAGCGAGTCCTTTGGCACATTGTTTTTGCTCTTCTTCAGATCCTCTTCAGCTTTTCTACATATACTACAAATGTGTTGACCAAGGGTAGACCCATCACGCTTTGAAAGGCATAATCAATGGCAGATAGAGTAGAAAAAGTTGAGTAGGACCATGGGAAGGGTCATATATTACTGGGCTGCATTCTAGGTCTGTTTCTAACACTAACTGTGCTGGCCTTTTCTCGGCCCATTTCCCTAACTACAAAATAAGTGGATGGGACTAGATGATTCAGGTTACCTCTAGTTCTAAAACTCACACTCTTATTACTTCCCAGCAACTCTATGCTATATTTTTGTTATCATATGCTAGTATCCATATTAGTTTTGGAAAGAATAAAGGAAAGAAGGGAGGGAGCAAAGGAGAGAGAAAACCAGTTCTACACTATGGACTCATTCAACTTGTGACCCACCCTGAAAGCCTCTCCCCAGTTTTTTTTTTAAACTATACATGTGTCAAGTCAATCATTACCCATTTCTCTTGTTTCATGTACCATATTAGTATATTAGTTCTGGGTTTTGGTCTTTGTACATACTTCCTTGTGTCCATCCCCTCTGAATGTCATCCTGCTTATGATGGTTCATCTCCCTCAATTTGTCAGGGTCACTTTGAAGAATTCTATTCCCAGTTTCTGAGGTATCAGCCACCCCACCCAACCGTCACACTTGAGGAGCAGACTCCCAGTTCAGTCCGTCAAGTCACTGATAAAGTATGAAATCCCATAATGCTAACCCTGTGGGCCTCACTGAATCTATGCCCCAGGATTGACAAGGAGCCACTGACCATAATCCTGGCGAGAAATCACTCCCAGGGCCCCTGATGATGTCTTCAATTCTAATTCCCAGAACAGGAAACAAGTATCCCTGGGGAAGGAGCGGGCCCTGCTCTGTCGGTTACCCAAGGCCAGGCAGTTCACACGTCTAATGCCTTACTGGATTCAGTACAAGAAAGAATTTCAGCATGTTAGAAGTCAAATCTCCCAGCCCCCAGTCCAAGATGAGGGCAGGCTGGTTGCAGTGGAGGAGGGTTGGGGGAGGAGGAAGAGGAGGAGGAGGGGGGAGAGGAGGAGGAGGAGGAGGAGGAGGAGGAGGAAAAGGAGGCGGCAGCAGCAGTGGCGGCGGCAGCACTGGCAGAGGAGGAAGTATTATTTTTGCCATTTCATTAGGAGGCCCAAGGTGCTGAGAGGAGGCATCAGCTGCAGGAACCCAGAGCGTTGGGGACAGGGGGTTGGGGACAGCAACCTGATTAAGATTGGAGAGTCCTTCGTGCAGGGGGCCAGTAGAGTGCAGCCCAGACTTGTGTCAGCTTAAAGGGACAGGAGGAGGCAGAGGGAGGCCGCCTGACTGATTCCTAGCCTGCAGACGCACCCTGCACCCTGCTCGGAGGTCTGTTCGGGCAAGGCCTGTGCAAGGGAGGCAGCTTGGGAGTGCTAACTGGATTTTTTATTTTTATATCAAGACACTGTGTTTAAAATTTTTACAAAGGACAAACTCCATGGGTTTCCGTTAGTGTTTTAAGAACTTTTCTTTAAAAAAAAAAAAAAGCCAACAACAACAAAAAAACACCTTGAAAGAGAAATGACAGACACAAAAGAGACTGTAAAGAAAATGGGGCAAATATCTGATAGCATTTCCCCAAGGGCAGAGGCAGAACCCAGATCATACTGGGGCGGAGATGGGGGCCAGTAATGGCATGGCCTCCACAGTACCTCATTCAGCAAATCTAGGGTCCCCTAGTCTAGCCAGGCCAATGCTGCTGGCCTTTGGGGGAAGCAGGTCACTCTGTAGGCTCTGCAGCCATCACAGGGACACAGAGGCAGCTGGAGATCTCTCCCCTGTGGCTCTCCAGCCCCATCCAACATTAACCCCTTTCTCCTTCCACCCCATAGTCTTGCTCGAATCTGTTTCTCTCCTGGGGTCCCGTTCCTTGGTCTGGTTGTGTGTGCACTGGGGGTTCCAGAGCCAGAGAAACCTGGGCCTGGAGCCCTCCTTTCCAGAGCTGCCTCTTAGCACTCACAGGTTGAAAAAGCATTTGTTCCAAAATTAAAAAAAATCAACAAAAACAAGACCCAGAAAAAAGACCAAGTCTGGGGGAGGAAGAGCTACTCTGCTCTTTAAAGCTCCCGAGTCTGGAGTTGGTCGGTGGTGCAGTTCCAAGAGAAGCCGAAGGCGAGCACCAAGGGGGTGTCCAGCTGCTGCTTTCAGCGCCCCCAGGAGTGTCTGTGGTCAGGCTCAGGGAGCTGGCTTCAGCTGCTGTTCCACGGGTCCTCGGTTTACCGAGGACTCATTTGAGTCCCCATTTGAAGGGTTTGTTCAGGTTTACTTCCGTATTTGTGTTTTTGTACATGCAAGTGCATGTCCACATCTATGTTTGTGCAGGTGGGTCTGCTGTAGGGTGTGGGTGCGTGCGTATACATATATGTCTGTACGTGTCTGTGTGTGTGTGTGTGTGTGTGTGTGCGCGCGCGTGTGCATGTGTTTGTGGGTCTGGGAGGGAGGGAGCCAGGAGACAGGCTGTGCTCTGGGTTGGAGCTATACTCGGGTAGTGGAGTGTGAGTGGGGCAGCCCGGTACTGTTGAACCCTGCGGCAAAGGTGTTATAGGGGTGCAATGTCTGCAGCCCTACCAGGGAGTTGGGAATCATGGTGATGGTGTTGGGGGTCATGAGTGGGATGTCGTCAGGGGAGCGCCGCAGGGTCAGGGTATAGTCGGGCAACGCAGTGAGGCGAAGTGTGTCATGGGGGGGACCGGCCTCACACTCGTGGTGGGTGGGGCCCAGCTGTAATGCTGCCAGCTCCTCCTCAGGAGCAGCTCCCAATTCAGGGGCCCCGGCTCCCCTCTGAGGGCTAGGCTGCCGCAGGGGCTCCTGGCGCCGTTTGTCCTTACGGTAGTAGAGGGCAGCGAAGGCCAGAACATTAAGGAACAGGAGGGAGGCCCCCACAGCGATAGTGACACTTAATTCAGTGGAGTAGTCACGAGGGTTCTCCACCAGGAGTGGCCCTGCATCCTGGTCCCCGTTCCAGGACCCTTGGGCGTTCTCGTTGCTGTAGGCAGGTGAGATGGCTGGCCGCTTGGTGCTCCAGGTCTTGCCGTTGGGCCTGCGGGTGATGTGGGAGCTGTGGGTGGTATCCGGGGGCGGCACTTTGGTGGTTGTGGACGTATAGTGGAACATGTCATGCAGGTTGTATAGGTGGGGCACCAGGTGTTTCCAAAAGGCCACCTTAGTGGCCCGGTAATGATCGCGGACCCTTGGTTTCAGCCCGATGTGAAGGTAGAGCTGGTCTCGGGGATTGTATTTGGACCAGGCCACTTCCTCAAAGCGATTGGCCTTGGTGTGAATGAACTTGGTGTCCTGGGGGACCGGCTTGTTGGGATCCCTGAAATACCACATGGAAATCTGGGGTCACCACTCTGCCTGGATGAGGAAAGGGCCCAGCATTCTTCCTCTCACAGCCACCCCTAAAACTCTTCCCCACTCCAAAACTTCCCACCATTTCCATCTTTTTCAGGATACCTCCCTCTGTACATCCCCGCTTTTCCCCAGGGCTTGAACTCGTATCCCATCCTTCCTTATGCTCATCCTCTAAGATCAGGCTATAAACGCTATTTCTTCTCACATGCTACTGAGTATCTATCAATCTTTTCAGCTGCCCAGTTTTGCCAAGAGCCCCCCTAAAGGCTCTTTCAGAATGTATTTTATTCCCATTTCACATGGCCTCTGACCAGCTAACCTTGAATCCCACACTTCTACCAGTAACTCTCACTCCTGCCCAGTCCTGATGCTAAGTGAGTTCTGAGCCTCAGTGAAATTTTTGAAGGAAGGAAAATGGCAGGAAAGATTCTAGAAAGGGAGGTTAGGAAAAGGAGTAAAGGAGTTACCAAGCAAGATTTTGGGAATATCTTAGGAAGGGAAATGGTGGAAGAGGTTTAGTCAGGTGGGCAGAGGGGAGGGCATGCTAGGGTCCCAAAAAAGAAAAGCCCCCATTTTCTCCTTACCCAGTCTTGGCAAAGTTGGTCCAATAGGTCATGACGACAGCACTGAGCATGACATCATTCTTGGAGAAGTTGCAGGGGAAAAGGTCAGTGGGGCCTACCATAGGGACCCCAAAAACATAGGGTACTTCATCCCCATGAGCTGCATCTGACCAAGCAGGCTTCATGAGGCTCTGGCAGTGATGGTAGAAGGCGTAGAAGTAGGTAGGTGAGCCATAGCGGGCGTGCAGGTCGGCTGTCACCACTGAGGGCTCCACCCACTGGTGGTCAGTGAAGAGTGCCACCAGTGTTTTACGGCGAGTCTCAGGGTTGTCACGGTCTGCCCAATCTGTGTACATGAACTTGATGGTCTCCCGCAGGGTGTCCTTACCCTCAGGATAGCCATACAGATTGTCCACAAAGTTGGAGACAGAATAGTCAAAATCAGTGCCAGAGACACCATCCTCAGGGTCCACCACCCCTTCCACAAACTTGAGACCCTCGCCCTGGTTGACACCTAGCATGATGTCATAGTTGAGGAACTCGCCCTGTTCCATCAGGATCTCAGGGTCATCAGGGATGACGTCACCATCAATCACAGGGCCAAAGGCCACATGGTAGCGGGCTGGCTGGATGTCCTGCTCTACCAGTTCCTTTGCGCTCTTTTGCCGGAGACAGTCCACCATGTCTACGGTATCTAGCACATTACAGCCCACTTTGTCTGCCAGAAGGCTGGTGTACTTCACTGGTTGGTAGTTTACAGCCCAGCTGGACAGAGCAGAACCACTTTGGATGATGGCCCTCTGGAAAAGTCCTACAGAAGATAGGCAGCACCAGGTCAGATCTGTTGTGTCACACACAGCCATAAAACACCTTATTCTTTTGTCCCTGAAGCTGCCCCATGGTTCGGATGGGCTAGGAAGGAGGAACGACTCTTTTGGCAGGGGATGAGGTAGGGCCAGAGGAGGGGCTGCTGGGTCCCTTCCCTGACTGGTCTCTTGCCTGGTTCCTCCATTGCTTCCCTGTCCCAGTGCAATGGTTGGTAACTTAGGGGTTAAGGAAATGCTAAGAAGAATTAACCCCTTGAGTCCTAGACATCAGGCTCCTTATGCTCCCTCTCTTTATCTCTCGTTGTCTTCCCCTCTTGCTTCCTGCCCAGCTGGGCCCAGCTCTGTGCCAGCGCACCACCAGGGAGCTGGCGCTTGTACCACAAAGGGGTCTTTTTCATGAGAGATGAGAAATGCAGGCAGGAGAGAGCCCCACATTCTGAGAGTTTGGGGAAGGATCCTGAGGGCAAAGGCCTTGGGGTCTGAAAGTCTCCAGGGAACCTGCACTCCCACACTGTAGTCTCCACAGAGACTTTCCTTTTCCTGAAGCTTCTACTGATGCTTTGGATCCAGATTTTCCCCTAGCTGAGAAGGAGCCAGTCCCCCACACTGAAAAAGAAGATGATTCTTCCCTCTCTAGGAAAAAAGGGTATCATTCTCTATCTGGCCCCCACACTCCCGAGGCAGAATTTGGCCCTCAAACACACAATTCCATTCCTCTAAGAGAAAGGCAGTTTGCATGGGCAGAAAGAGAGGGAGAGAAATATAGATTAGGACTTGAGAGAGCCTCGCTTTTCCAAAGATTATTCTCCACGAGTCAATTACAGAAAGACAGAGAGAACGAATCTTTAAAGCAGCCAAGCCTCCAGAGACACAGGCGCCCTGTGAGTACCACCCCAGCAAAGGCCTCTCCTACCAGGGGAGGAGTCCCCAGGCAGAGGAGGCGCCAGACTTCTTTTCAGACAGAGGCACCCTTACAGCCAGACATTTTACCCTCCTTTGGGAAAAAAGGGGGATTCCTGTTCCCACTACTGTCACGTAGAAACATTTCCTCTCTTTAGAGATGCAGATCCTACCTTACTTTTGCCCCACCAGGCTAGTCCCTGGAGGGGCAGAGACAGAATTTCTAGGCCAGAGGTGGTTCTTCTCTCTCAAGAGAGACAGACCTTCTTCAAGGAGAGACTGAAAGTCTTCCTGCGAGAATATCACTAACTCACAGGGTTGATTTCAACGAAAAAATTGTCTCCTCTCTCACATATTTCCTTACTTCAGAGAAGGGCACCTATTTCAGGAAGATCTTTTCATGAGAAGCTCAGCTTTGCCTATCAGAGATAGAATGTCCCCTGTAGTGCAGAGGTGGAGAGAATATTTCCTGCTGAGTGAAAAAGGGCCTCTTTGGCCCCCTTGGAAGGGTCACTGACAGAGGGACCCACTGCAAGGAGAGAGGCTAAAAAATGAGTCTCCCCTAGGTGGCTTGCAGAGCCCAGGAGGAAGTCTGGAGGCTGATCATAGACCATCATCCCTCAGAAGAAGCCCACCTCACAGGTTAGTGATTTCTTAGTTCCACCCATCTCCCCCTCAAGAACATTTCCCCTCTTGACAGACCTGTCCTTCAGAGAGAAAGGCAGAGAATGAGTGTTTCTCACATCTAGAAACCAATTTCTATCCTAGGTCTCTACCCTCAAGTAACATGTCCATCTCACACTGAAAGATTTCCCCTGTCCCAAAAGAACTATTGTCCCCTTAGAGGGGACACTCTCCCAAATAAGACTCCCACGTCAGAAGGAGAATCTTGCTTTCTTGGGATGTACATGGGATTTTCTCCCTTCCCTCTCTCACATTGGGAGAAGTAAGCACTTCTTCCCCCAGACAAACATTTCCCTTCCGCTTCTCCCCAAAGGGATACCAAGCTGGTAGAACAGGGCAGACTCATTCCCTTGGGTGCCCCTGGGGTGAAGTCTGGAAGGCCCGGGACTCAGGGTGGGCAGAGACTCACCCTCAGAGTGGTGTGACAACGTGAGGAGGCTGACACAGGATGCGCCAATGCCCGAGCCAAAGACGGTAATACGGTGGGGATCTCCTCCGAAGAAGGCAATATTCTCACTCACCCAGCGGAGGGCCTGGATTTGGTCAAGGAGCCCATAGTTGCCCTTGGCGGCCTGATCTCCAGTGCTCAGGAAACCTGGATTTGACAAAGGGCATGAGGATGGTGAAGGCGGAGGGATGGAGGATTTGGGTTATAACAGCAGGCAGGAGTTGGGGGAGGCGGGGACAGAGGATGAGCATGCAGCATAGTTCTTTCCACCTCGCCATCATAAACCACTGCTCCTTTCTGCAAGGTCCAGCGTCATCAATGTAGGAAGGAGAGGCTCCTTGCCTCCCACCCCCTATCCAGTTTGGAAGGTGGGGTCTGCAGACCATCTGAAGTGGATGCCTCCAGGTGGGAGACTGCCCTGATCAACTTCCTCTGCCCTGATGTACTATCTGGGGACATTACCCTAACATCTGGCAAAATATAGTGGAAGGGACAGGGACCCTGGAGTCAGATAGTCCTTGGTTTGAATCCTGGCTCTATCACATCCTAGCCATGGAGTCTTGGGCAAGTTATTTAAAATCTCTGGGCCACAGTTTCCTCTTCTGCAAAATGGAGATAAAAATACCTCGTAGTGTTGTCACAAGGATAAAATGAACATAAGCATCTATAACATGCTCAGCATATTGCAGATCTACAGTTACTTCTCTTTCCCCTTCTTTCTCTCTCTAAAGGAAGTGAAGAATCCAAGAGGCAAATATCCCTAAGCTCTCCTTGCCCTTCCTGTACAAATGAGTCCATCTCCACTTCTTCCCAGGGCTTCGGATGGCTCCCTACCCCTCATTCTCAGGGCAAGTCTGCATTTCCCTTCCTCTAAGACCTAATGAATCGGAAATTCTGGGGGTGGGGCCCAGTAATCTGTGCTTTTTAACAAGCTCCCCAGGTGATGCTGATGCCTGCTAAAGTTGAGAAACCACTGGGTTAGACCATCTTTTTCATCTGCTGGAGAAATGGGGAAGTCAGTGCAGTGGGTTACCACAGAAACAGATCTTCCCGCCCCACCCCCTCACTGGGATTTGCTGCTGAGGAGACATGTCACCATGGAGACTACCTTCCCACCCACCTGCTGGGATTTGCTGCTGTGGAGACTTGTTGCCATGGAGACTACCTTCCCGCCCACCTGCTGGCTATCCCACAGAGATGTCCTATATTCCTCCCCCCACCACCGCTTCCATTTTAGACTGTTCCTTTCATCTCTCTTCCCTGGATCCTTAGGTTCCTTCGAAGGCTTTATCTTCTGCTATAGGCTTTTGGAAGGGGTCTTTCCAGGTGGATAATTGTAGAGCTCCTACACATGGAAACCCACACTTGGATCAGTATTTTTTGACTCCACAGTTAAAAGCTCATTCACAGCACCTGGAATCAACTTTGTGCAAGGCCATGTTTGAGGAGTCTCCCACAGCTCACAGAGAGCTCTCTGGTGGTCCTCACAGCCCATGGACAGAAACTGAATTCAAACAGACTCAAGCAGGCACAAGACCTCATCACTGTCTTTCTCCAGTCCTTCTGTATCTAGCTTCTGCAAAAGAGCTCCTCTCACCCTCGTCAGATGTGTTATTAATTTATCTTTGGTACAATTAAGTATGGAAAGTACTTAGTTATCCCTCCAAGAACCTAGTCACAAGTCCTCTTTAGCTCTGGGTTCCAGATGAGGAAATGAGAAGGAATTAGAGAAAGCCTGAATGAGGATGAACGGAGGAGCCCTTGTTCTTACTGACAAGGAAACCAGCTTCTCCTTTGCCTGGCCCATTCAGAAATTGAAGATACTCCTGCAAGTCTTAAAAACTATGTTGACCAAGATCCAACCCAGCTGCCCAAGCCTTGAGACCCTCTGGCAAACATCACTATGTGCTTTCCTTAGTCCTCCCTCCCTCCTCTCCTTCCCCCATATTCTCTTTTCTTTTTCGCTCATTTAGGCAATAGCAGACTTGGCTTCAGCCTTTGCCAAGGCATCATTTAGTGAAATGTGTCAAATATGTCTCTCCCAATCAGCAGGAAAAGCCTGCATTTGGTTATAGTAGATTTCTCCAACATGTACCGATTTCCTGAATTAGGAACAAAGGCCTGAAAGGGCTGGGTGGAGGACTTGACCATCAGTCTCCGCTCTCTTAGGTCCCATGAGCCTCCAGATAAGGGGCCCTGAAGCATGTGGATGATGCCATGTCAACAGTCCCTACTATAAGAATCCTGCTTGAAGCGCTATATCCAACAGGCTTAGGTAGATGGATACAGCAAACCTGATCAGCCATGAGCACACACAATCTGGCAGTCTGGAAGAGCAATCACTCCCTCCTAGCTCCCCAGTAACTCAGCCATCCACAGAAACCATGTGAGAATGAAGGCTGAAACACCAAATTCCATAAACTGCCAGAATAAATCTGAGCCAGTCTCCCCGGGCCCAAGTTCCTACTGCAGTACACGGTAAACTGCTTGTCAACAGAAGATGGGGGAATCTGGCAGACTGTAACAAAACCAGATATTTGTGTCACTCAAGGATTGATGTTTACCAGGTTTTCAGTTTGCCTGGAGGGTACCTGAGCAAGGATATAGGATTAAATTCTGGAACCCAGAATAAAACTTGGCAAGTCCCTACTTCCTCAGCCTCAGGGATATCCACATTTCATATCCTGCTGGAGTCCCTTTCTTTTGTTGGCCCCAAGCCCAGTGGGGCCTTCTCAAACAATAGCTACCCCTCTGCCTTGGAGGGGATCCATGGATTAGCCTGTGACATTCTTAACATCCGTGAATCACCCAAGATGTCCACGGAAGCACCTTAGAGTGAACCGTCTGTTTGGGCTCAGTGCTCAGGAGAAGCTGATGGGAGGAAGGGTGATTGAGTGCATGTAACTGGGGTCCACAACTGGCCACCTGTTCTGCGATGCTTTGGGAAACAAAACAACAAAGCTTCCACTACACAGCAAAATCCCAAAGCGTCAGGGACAAACCCATGTTCTACATCTGGTGCCAAGAGACAAAAACATCTTGTATGTACCCAGAATCCAATCAGTGGCGTATTGATTATATTTGTGTTCCAGAACAGGAACTGAAGGGTACACAGGAGGAAGTGGTGGGGAACTTCTCACCAAATTTCAGTTTATGATTCCTTCTGAGTTTTGCGTAATATTATTTTGGTCATCAACTGCTTAAGCCCAAAGAATAATATTTCTGTCCCCTAGATGTGCTGTTCTGGTTATTCAAATGAGAGGAGGTTGTAAAGTGGGGGGGGGGGTTCTTTTTTTTTTTTTTTGAGACAGAGTGTCGCTTTGTTGCCCTGGCTAGAGTGAGTGCCGTGGCGTCAGCCTAGCTCACAGCAACCTCAAACTCCTGAGCTCAAGCGATCCTCCTGTCTCAGCCTCCGGAGTAGCTGGGACTACAGGCATGCACCACCATGCCCGGCTAATTTTTTCTATATATATTTTAATTGGCCAGATAATTTCTTTCTAGTTTTAGTAGAGATGGGGTCTCGCTCTTGCTGAGGCTGGTCTCGAACTCCTGACCTTGAGCGATCCACCCGCCTCGGCCTCCCAGAGTGCTAGGATTACAGGCGTGAGCCACTGCGCCCAGCCAAGTGGGGTTGGTTCTTAACCTGAGTTTCACAGATGAGCTTCGGGGGCATCTGTAAAATCGTTTCTATAAGTTTGTGCGTATGTATGTGTGTGCATTGTTTTGGGGGAGAGTCCATAACTTTCATCAGAATCTCAAAGGGGCCCAAGACCCCCCAGAAGGTTAAGAATTTCTGATATAGAAGCTTAAGGATTAGAGCAGCTGAAGGATTGTGAGGCAATCAGCGAATCAGCATAATATACGGAGTGCTCACCAGCCACAGCCTTCTGTGCAGCCCACAGCTCCCAAGTGACATTGTGGAGACTTCGCATCCCATGTGAAACCCTGAGTCTCTCAGATCCTAAGTCTCTCCTTCTGGCTCCTCTCTGCCTCCTTTCCTGGTGTCTCTCTCATTCTCTTTTCTCTCTCCAGTCTTTTTCTTCTCTTCTTTACTTTCTCCTCTCTCTCTCTTCCCCTTTCCTCCACTCTCTTTCTCTGTTCCTAGCTGGTCTGATAATACGGAACATAGTATTCTCTGTACTTTCCAATAAACCTTATAGAATGGAGCTTTGTGTATATAATTTTTTTAAAGTAGCTGAATTGAATTTTTTCTGTCATTCTAAGAAAAGAAAATAGCAAGATTACTATTGGCCTTCAATTACTGTGTATGTGTGCCTGTAAATCTCTGTGTGATCACATTTGTGCATTCATTCCCCTTTAGGAACTGTGCAGCCCTAGTGTGTGGGCTTACAGCCACCTGCATGGGACCATGAGATTCAGGACAGAACCTAGTGAGAGCCTCGCCATGGTGTCTGAGGCAATGCAGAACAGTGGAGCAGGGGCAGAACCAGGAAATCCAGAGCCCACCAGACCGTGGAGAGACCAGAGGTGATGCCCTACATGTTCCCTGCCCAGTATCCCAGGTGCCACTGAAGGGGACACAGACTCTGCTTTTTTCATGGAATATCATTTTTCCAGTCGGAACCCCAAAAAAGGTGTCTTCCTATCCCGTATAGTATTAACGGTAAGTCAAGAGGAGATTGCCATTTTGTGCATGCAATCGCATCCAGAAGTGAAATGCAGCACCAGGGCCTCCGGGATTGGAACTGACAAAGCAATATAATCGAGAGCAAATTAAAACAAGGTCCTGTCCCCCAACTGGCAAAGGAGCAAGCCATGCCTAACTTCTGGTTTAGCACCCAGGCCTACAGACCTGACAAAGAGCCTAGACTCCCACTGGAACTCTGAGGATACAAACCCTCCAGGCAAGAAGTTGACTTCTTCATGCCACTGCAGGGATATGGGGTCTGGGAGAGCATCTGAAAGGGAGCAAGACCCTGTATGCTTAGTCAGCCTCTCTGCGGCACTTGTCAACCCCAAGACCTTGGCCATAGATAGGCCCTGGTGGTCACCAAGGAAGGTACAGGGTCGAGGGGCAGCCTAAATCACCAAAATAAGTATGTACATGGAAGAGTATGTGGGGGAAAGGGTGTAAGGGTGTGTATGAGCAGGTGTTTGGGAAATGAGTGTGTCTGCATGGGAGTATGTGTGTGTATGGGGATATGTGCATAGAGAGAGTAGAAGGAACATGTATGTGTGTACATGGGGTATGGAAGTGTTGGGGGATGCAAGAGTGTGGCTGGGGTGGGCAGAGGTGTGTGTGCATGCATGGATATAGCTGCAGCTCCAGGCACATAAATGTGTATATATCTGTGAAGTGAGGTTAGGGGATAAGTACACATGTATGTACTGGATACATATATGCAAGGTATGTGTGGGAAGAGTTACATATGTGTGTATGTGTGTAGGTATATGTGTAGAGGGTCTATGGGTGTGTGTATATATGGGGGAATATATAAGTGTAGTACACGGGATGTGTGTAGACATGGAAGCAGGGATACGGGGATGTGTGTGTAGTAATTGCGTGTGTGTGTGGCATAGGACAGTGTGGACATACAGGTAAGGGTATGTGCGTATGGGGAAGGGGAATATTGGTTTGTGTTTATGTGCAGAAGGTGAGGGACAGATGTGTGTATGTGTGTGGTATGTGGGTGTGTGGAGTGGACGCAGAAGTGGGGTGTGTAGGGGGATATAGGTATGTGTGGCTACGTGGGGGAGTTGGTGGAAGGAATATCTATGTATATTTAAGGCATGTATGTGTGGAGTTTGGGTGTGGATGTGCAGGGTGTAGGTCTTCCCGTGGGGGGTGTAAATAAGGGGGTAGAGGAAAGTGTGAATGTGGGTATATGTAGTATATGTGGGTGTGTTGTAGTGTGTGTGGGTGTAGGTGTGGCTATAGAGACATGGGGAGAAGTATATGAGGATGTGTGTGTATATATATGGAAGGTGAGAGAAATCTGTGGGGTGTGGACGGGAAGCGTATAGAGTGTGTGGGTATGCGGCTACGTGTGCAGGGGAGACTGTATGTGTGGAGTGTATATGGAGTGCTGGGACAATGTATTTATGTGTTGGGGGCCTTTAGATGTGGACACGGGGCTAGACGTGTGTGCGCTTCGTTGGGGATGAGTGAGAAACAACTGTATGCCCGGGGGTGGGTGTGTCGACATGTGAGGGTAAATGGGTGTGTAGACATGGGGTAGACTAGAAGGAATATCTGTGTATGTGTGGGGTGTTTAGGGATCTGGGGGTGGGTGCGTAGAGATGAAGACAGCACACTGGAAAATTAACAGACCCTATAAAACTCAGCCAAGCACAAGTCTGGGAGCAGAGATATGGCTTGGGACCTAAGAGAAGGTGTGAAGCTTGAATTGAATTTCCAGTGGCATCTAAACATTCCAAAAAAGGGCCTAGGGATATGGGGAAGCTCCCAGCACTTGGATAGGGGCCATGGGATAACAGCATTTTGACGTGGGTATTAGCACCAGCTACAGAACCAAGGGTGCCTGTTTTTTTTTTTTTTTTTTTTAACTCCCCAGCATTCTTCCCTCCCCCCTTGAGAAGCCAGCCTTCCTTCTAGGCACCAGGCAGGGAACCATACCTAGCACCCCAACGCGATAGTTGAGGGTGATGACGATGACATTGCCATAACTGGCGAGGACGCTGCCATCAATCATGTTGCCTGTCCCTTCCATGTAAGAGCCTCCGTGGATGTAGACCATGACAGGCTTAGCACCACTGTCCCGGATGTCTGCAAGGAGAAGGGGTGAGACGCAGGCTAGGTAGGATGCCCTTCCTCCCCCACCCCCGCCAGCCCTGGGTGGGGGTGCGGGCGGCAAAGCTATCCCAGGTGCCAGGACACCACCGCCATCCCTGAGGCAGGACTCATGGAGCTGCTCAGCCTGGAGCTCAGGCATCTGCCAGAGACAGTTGGACTTCAGTGATGTTTTTAAAGACTCCGGTTTCAAGTGCCTCCCAGCTGAAGGCAGCCAGGAATGCCTGACACAGCTAGGCCTAGGTGGCCCATGGCTGGGCCCTGGGGGCAGGGGGCAGCAGGAAGAGGAAGGGATGGTTCCCTTAGCTGCATCAGGTGAGTCCCTGCCCTGGGCACCCAGGAGTCCTGGGACCTGACATGGCTTTAGAGAGCAGGGACTGGGGAGCCCTGAACCCCCCTAGACCAGTTACATGGAAAAACGGCCATTGGCAGCAGCTGGCCCCCCAGTGCAGACAGAGACGAGAGGTGTGGGAATAAGGGATAGCACAGGGAGAGAACGAGGAAGGATGTGGGGAAAGGGGGGTGAATGGCAGAGATGGGGGGGACCTTATTGACATGGTTTCTCAGCCATGTGCCCATTTACCCCACTCTCCCTGGGCAGACTTAATCAAAAACATTGGGGATGGGGCGGAACTAAGAATGAGAGAGCCTGCTCCCAGTCAGCATTAAGATGTGGATGGAGCCTCCCCAGAGGGAGGCCGTTCAACAAGGGACTGCCAAGCGGCTGCTCCCAAGCCCAGGCAGCATGGTGTCGGGGCTGGGGCAGTCAAGAGAAGGCTCTAGGCCCGATCACCTCTGCCTGCAGCCTGTCTGTCTGTGAGCTGGACCAACACTCACTGCACACCAGCACAGCCCTACCCATCACCAGTGGGCCCCCCTGATCTGTCTGGCCTCTCCAGGGAGACAGGGGCAGGGCCTGGGCAAGGAGGTAGAAGGGAATGCTTTCTACTGCAGAGCAAACACAACGTGTTTCCCCAAGGAGGGAGGCTGGTCTGATTATCACCCAAGGATCTTATGCCATCTACTGACGGCTGTGGTGTCCTAGCTCAGTCTGGAGTTTTAGCCCAGTCTTTCCGGCTCTGTCCTGAACCTCCTGCAGCCCCTGGCCCTGAGACCATCTCTCTTTCTGGGAGAAGGCTAGGGAGGTTCTAGGCGCTGCTATTCTCTGGCACCTTTGGTTGTCACTGTCTTACTCCTTAGTTCAACATCGTTGCTGGGCCGCTCTCCCAGAAACCACACTCCCTGCAAGACACGGGGGTCTCCTTAATGAAACACATATCTCCTCACCATCCCGTTTGCTTCGTGCCTCTCCCCACCCTCCTGGACCCTGCTTTCTCTCCATTCTCCCTGCTGCTCAATAGGGGCAGGTGCTCATGAAGCATAGAAGATGGGGGAGGGGTGGGGGACTGGGGCGAGGGGGATGCCCCCCCTCATGGCTCTGCTTGTGGTCCCTTGCTCCTGCCAGCCGTGTCCATCACCCCAGAACTCCCAGTGGCCAACGAGGCCAAAGACAGAGGAACAGCCCAACGGCCTTGTACAGGAACAGAAACACACCAACGGACGGACAGACAGACAGACGGGGCTTCTCCCCATCGAGAAGGGGAGGGGCTCTGTGCCATGCACCAGCCGCCGCGCCCTGCAGCCCCCAAATACCTTCATCTTCATCCCCGTCATTATCCGCTAAGTCCTCGCCCTGTTTCTTAGCGCCGGATCCTGGGGACCAGACACGGGGAGACACAACAGCACAGAACAGAGAACAAAACAGAGAGAGAATTCAAAAACAGCATGACTGCAGTGTGGCCCAGCAAGCCAGCTCTGGGCCTGGGCCCAGGACAGGCAGGAGGGATGGCAAGAACTGAGGGAATGGGTGGGCTGAGGCCCAGACCTTCATCAGGATGATGGTGTTGCAGGCCCCTGCTGTGCTGGCCTCCCTGCACCTCCCTGCCCCGCCTCCCTGTCCCCAACAGCCCATCTCAACCAACTACCTTTCCAGTTAGGAAGGAGGTAGCAGCAGGTGGGCCAGGGCACAGAGCCAGAGACCTGCTCAGGGGAAATTTCATTCTGGGTGGAAGGGGCTGCGCGTGTGTACACAGGCAGGTCGAGCTGGATAGCAGAGGCAGGTACTGAGGGTGAGGGGTGACATTGCCAGCATGTGTGGATGTTGTTGATATGAGGTATTTAGGGCAGAGGTGCGTACCAGGGACCTCAGGCCTGAGCGACTGGGGCCCAGTGGGCTGGCTCGAGCTGGGCCTCAGCTGACCCTAATTCCCACAGGAGAAAATGGGAGATGAAGCTTTCCCTCTGGTCTTCCTCGTTGGAGCCCCCTGCTCTGGTTAATGGCAAATGGGGTTCCTGCCCACAGGAACCAGTCTTGAGAGCAGCAAGCATTGCTCTGAGATGTAGAGAGAGCCAGAGAGGGAGGGAGGGAAAGAAGAAAGGGGGAAAGGAGAAAGGGATGATGATGAGAGAGAGAGAGAGAAAGACAGAGAGAGAGAGAGAGAGAGAAGAAAAGAGAAGAAGAAGAGAAACAAAGAGATAGGAATAATGGTAATAGCTCCAATCATGTACTGAATATTTACCATGTGCCAGACACTCTACTTCTGCCATATTGTCTGATCCTTACACCCCAATGAGGTAGGTACTATCCTTATTCCTGTTTCACTGATGGGGAAACTGAGGTTCAGAGAGGTAAAGTGACTTGCTTAAGATCACACAGCTAGGAAGTGCTAGAGGTGAGATCCAAACCCAGGTCTGCTTGACGCCAAAGCCCATGGTCTTTCCACTGCACCATGCCACTTTTCTGGGGTGGGGGAAAGGAAAGGGAAGGGATGAACTAGATGAGAAAAATGGTGGAGTATGGAGGCGGGAGAGGAGGAGAAGGGAGGAGAGGAGAAAAAGAAGAGACTAGAGGGGGAGAAGAGAGACATTTAGGATCTAGGGGTAAGCTGGCACCAATTCTCCTTCCTGTTCGAAGGAGGCTAGAAGTGCATCTTGACAATGGCTGTGGAGAGAGAGGACCTACTTCCTGGATGATGGTTAATGTGTGGAAACAGAGGTGCTGGTGCCCCACGATTTACCCTCTCGCATCTATGCCACCAGATGCCCCCAGCCTGGAGGTAGCAAAGAGCCCTTTTTCTCAGCTGGTCTGGCCTCTGCTGACTGGATTTTCTTACAGTTATTAATCAAAACAGGAACTGCTCTCAAACTACAAAATGGCTTTTCTACTAGGGCAGGAGCCCAGCCCCAGGGCAGAAACTGCCTCCAGCTCCCTGAACTTCTGGTGGGTCTATCGTCCTAACATGTTAGTTCAACACCCGCCAGTACTGTCCTCAGGAACCCTAGGAGACATGGGCATCATCACCCACACAGTGGACAGCCCGCCAAACTGAAAAGAATTACTCATCCCCAGACATGAATTCCCTCCAACTTGACGGGGGGTGGGGTGGAGAATGGGGCAGGTTTTCCCCAGGAAACCCTTCACTTCCCATCACCCCTGACTTAAAAGATTTGTCCGTTGTGCGGCCTCTGAGAGTGTCCCTGGGTGGCTGCATTGTTCCAGCCTCCTTCACACAGCTGTCTTGGCTCCTCCAGCTTGGCCCTCGCTGAGCAACTCCTTGTGGCCATGCCTCTCATCCAGGCCAGCTCGACCACCGACCACTGGCCACTGACCACCGTGCCCAGACATTGTGCTGCTGTAGGAGCCCAACCAGGCCAGCCTGCCTGACCTATGCACATGGCAACCCTAACGACCTCTGGGTATGGGTCTGCCCCAAGAGGCAGGGTTTGTGACTGTTCTAAATGGACAACAGGCCCTGGATAGGGAACTAATTTGAACAGCTAAACGACCAAATGCCCTCCCCCACAGTCTGGAAGCCCCTTCCCAGGCTGGTGTGTGGGGCTTAGGGAAACCAGCTGAGTTTTAATACTAGGCTAGGAGCTTCCTCAGAGCAGTGATTAGGCCCTTTAGTCATTTCTAGATTTTTCCTCTACCTCTCATCCCTCCACATCCCAACAGCACCTAGCACATGGACTTGCCCACAGTCGACAATCCCGATCGTAAATGTGTGTAGTTGAGTGGGGGCTTCCAGACAGCTCTCTGGCCAAACTCTCGGGGCTGGACTGAACTGCCCTAGGCTCGCCATACTGGAGCCCTAGAGAGGTCACTCTTCCTAAGAAATAGTTAATGTTAGTGTCATCTGCTCTCCTCACCCCACCAAGTAAATAAATCATAGGAGCAGGTTTAAGAGACCTTCTATCTGAATTCATTTATAGGCTAATGAAATGTTAAGGCCAGAATGGTCCCCTTCCGCCTTCAGATGTGGGAACAGAGGTTCTTAAAGGCAAATACTTGCCTAAGATCTCACTGTGAGTTGGCAGCAGAGCTGGGACTCAGTCAGGCTTTGGTGCTTCCCAGACCTGTTCTCTTTCCGCAGCACCACAATGCTTCTGCATTCATGCAAAAAACATTGATTGCCTGCGGTGTGTGAGGTCCTGGGCTGGGTGTAGGAATGTGGGGGAACACTGTCCCTAGAGCAGCGGGTCTCACTCTGTGCTTCAGTGTGCATCAAAAGCATTCAGGACTCATGTTCGACATGTAGATTCTGGGCTCTGCCCCCAGAGATTCTTATTCAGTAGGGAGCACACTGTCCTAGGAATCCTAACAACCCCACTCCGAGAAACCCTGCCCTAGGACATCAAAGGAAAACAAACTCCAAGCATGCCAAAGGGTTGTAGGGATCAAGTTGTGCGTTTCCACCTGTTCCTTAAGCTGGTACTGTTTCCAATTCGGCCCAACTCAGCCGCATCTCACCATTCCTTTCAGAGTTGGGGAGGTGGGAATGACCAGATGGGAGTTGCTTCTGAGCGCTACAGTGGAAAGAACATGCCCTGAGGGTCAAGAGACCCAGGTTTTGGTCCCAGCTCTGCCACAGACCAGTGACCGGGCTTTGAGCAGCAGCAAGTCACTCCCCTGGGCCTGTTTCCTCATCTGTAAAATTCGGATACTGATTCCTGTCTCCTATGCTTCCCGAGACGTGGGGAGGATTTTATGAGGTAAATATGAAAACGCTTTGCAGAAAACACAAAGTAGTAATCAAACAGGAAGAATTATTATACAGGGGGATAAATTCCTCTCAGCAAAAGGATAAATTTAAAATTCAGGATCTTGTGCCTCCTCTAGAGTCCATAGTTCTCAGAGATCCCCAAGTTCTGCCACCAGAGCAGCCCAGGGCTCTCAGCTACGCTCTGGCCAGAGGTGGTGGGGAGGGAGGGCGGGGTGTGGGGGGTCGTGTGTGTGTGGCAGGAGTTACTAAACCTGTGTACACATGTTTGGTCTAAGCTTCAGGGTGGAAGAGTTGAGAGTTGAGTCTAGACTTTCAACCTGGGGGTGAGAGTGGAAAAAGCACGGAAGGGGTGGTCTTGTGGCTCTACTCACTGGAAAAAGGGTGGAGCCTCTGGCTCCATCTTGGCTGCCTAGAGTCTCTCCTGAGGTGTCACCGAGAGAGCCACTGGCTCCGTCTTTGGCACACACTTTAGGGTGGAATTTGGGGCTGGGAAGATTGGAAGAAATGGAGTTGCTCCTTCTGCTCTGAACCTGCCTTAGGCCACCAGATCCTCCCTGAAAAGCAGCCAGGGCCCTGGGATGAGGTGGAGCTTATGCCTGCTCACCGCCCCCTGAGCCTGGGCTACTTGAAGGAAGTCTGGGTCCTCAGGGGCAAGGGCAGGTGGGCAGGCAGCCCTCCCTCTCTCTCTCTCTCCCTCCCCGCCGGCTCGCTACCTACCTCCTTTCCTACAAATTTTCTTGTTGGGCTTTCGGGCGCATTCCTTGGAAATCCGCTTTACTGTAAAATGAATAAAAAACTAAAAAATAACAGGAGGCCTCTGCCCAGGGGCATGCACCCCCCACCCCCCAAGCCCCAAGAGCTGAGCTGCTCTGCAGGCGGCACATGGCAGAGAGCCTGTCCCACCATCTCCTTGTTTCTGTCACTTACCTTAGTGTGACCCCCGCGGGAGGAGGCATCAGCTAGTGAAAGAGGAGGCACCTAAGCATTGCCCACCAGGCTTGCCCCCCGCCCCCCACACACACCCAGCTCCTTTGGCCACACACACCTACCACCTTTTGAAGCAGGTGGAATGGCAACAGGGGGGCCTGGTGCAGCCAGCATCCTCCCGCGGGCAGCTGCCAGCAGTGACCCATACTCCCCCAGGGAACCCCCATCCAGTACTGGACCTAGACCTGTCAAAGCTCTCAGGCCTGGCCAGGCCCCTCCTGGCAACAGTGTCACTCACACATGGGAGCTTGGACAATGCTGGGAGAGTGAAGAACAGGGAGGGGGAAGGGGAAGGCCAAGCAGAGTGATGGTTAGAAGCATTTTCACAGACAGACAGACGCATGCTGCAGGGCACACAACCACATGCAAGCCACAAACACAACAGGGCAGGCGGGAGGCAGGGAGGGCACAGTGCCTGGCCTCAGCACTCACCATCCTCCGTGGGCACATAGACATTCAGGTAGAGGCAGTCTTCATTGGGCTCCTGGATGTAAGTAGCTACGATATCCAAGTTGGCAGTGAACCAGACTGGCAGCATGACTTCAGGCACAGCTGTGTGGATGTTCTGGGGGCACACTGGGGGAAAGTGTGTGGCGTTCCGGATGCCCGACCAGGATGGGGGTGGTTCAGGGGGCAGGAAACGTTTCTCGCCGACTGGGGGAGCTGCGTAGGGCACCCCCAGGTATTGGTCCACAGGTCCCAGGATCTCACTGGGCAATGGTACCCGGGCACCCCTTAGCTTCCCAAAGTGAGTATTGACTGTGGGTGCTGGAGCCTGGGTACTGGCCCTCAGCACCAAACTGAGGAACCACAGGGTGAGGCACAGGCTCCGGCCAACTGTGGGCTTGGGGCTCAGGGACAGCGACGGCGGGCCAAGCCGCAGCCACATGTTCCAGGCAGGGGGACTGGCAGGAGAGGCAGACTCCAGGGTCACAGCATCAGCCCAATAGGCAGCCCCTTCATGGCCACACTGACGTGAACCTCAAAACTGAGCTCTCGAGGGACACCTAGGTGCCCAGCAACGTAGAGAGCAGGTCGTCCAAGCACCACAGCTTCAGAAAGGGGACTCCCTCAGGGCCAGACAGGCCTGTGGAAAGAGGGAAGTATGCGTCATCCATGATGGTCTGGGAGGGGTACAGAGTTGGTCTTTGGGGGCTCTCACGGGCTTGGGCTATTCTCCTACCATTAGGAGAGATTTCACATGCCCAGGGCTCCAGCCACTCATAGGTGATCCACCACCAGTCATAAGCATTCTATGTGCCTGGCCATGGTTGGAAAATACAAGGGGATTGGGAAAGTGACAGTTGTTGCCCCTGCAAATTCAAAGTCCCCAACTTCAACCCCACAGCCAATGGAGTTCATCAGGGTTGGCTGGAACCAGAGTAACATGGTAGCCAGGGGGCGGGAAGAACTAGAAATGGAACCTAGGTCCCCGGGCATGCTGCATGAACACAGCTGTCCAGCCCCAAGGACCCGATAATCCCACACAGGGACCTCCACATCAGGAGTGGGTAGGATCGCTAACCTCACTCTCAGACACTAGGCATAAGAAGGGAAAGCAGCAGATGGACAGAGGAAATCACAGAGAGACCTCCTCACTCTCAGGCAGGGCAGGGGGCAGGACAGCCATTCACCAGAATCCCCAGACCCTCCTGAGCCCCTCCTGTACATTTCTCCTGAGCCCTCACTGCTCCCAAATCTTTAAGCCTTGGTCCTTTCTGTTGGCTATCTCTTAATTCAACACCGAATGCAATGCCAGAATTGAGGTAGAAATCATTCTGCCCAGCACCCTAAGCATTGTTGATGCTCATCCAGTGTAAAATAAACAACACAGTGTAGGGGACATACACTCAGAGACTCATAGAAATAAACTCACAAAGACTCAAAGAGGGAATGAGAGAGACCGAGCCAGGATCACAGACACTGTGATATTCACTCATAGAGACATACATTCCAAACCCACAGAGATCCCCTCATATAGTCCCACATTCTGAGACAGAGCGCCTCACACAGCCAGAGCCTCACAGAGTGATACATTCAGAGATACACACAGAGACTTACTGAAATATAATCACACATACCCGCATAGGTAAATATCCAGAGACACATGCAGCATAATGGTGACACATAGGTGGAGACAGAAACAGAAATAGCAACACACTCAGACACACAGGC
This sequence comes from Eulemur rufifrons, assembly GCF_041146395.1. NCBI lineage: Eukaryota > Metazoa > Chordata > Mammalia > Primates > Lemuridae > Eulemur > Eulemur rufifrons. The sequence goes on from NC_091012.1 coordinate 91,236,274, forward strand.
CTTCTGACACAGTTACACAGTCAACACATACACACAGGCACACACAGACACACTCGCATGGTCAGACACACACGCACATGCACACTGCATGCACATTTAGTTTCCCCCCATTTCTCCCGCCTTCCAAGATTGCAGGCCTGCTCCTTTAAGAACTGGCTGAAGGGGTGGGGGAGGGGGGAGATTGGGAACGCCCGGCAATCGGCCACCACGAGAGAGGAATGAGAATGTGTGTGTGTGTGTGTGTGTGTGTGTGTGAAAGAGAAAGACAGAGAGAGAGAGAGAGAGAGAGAAGAAAAAGGAATAAGAGGGAGGGTGGGTAAAGTGGCTAAAGGAGTGGGGGCTCAGAGGAAATGGGAAAATGGGGAGCAAAATATGGGGGGGAGATCTCAGACACTGCCCAGGATGCACCCGGGTGGGGGGGGGAGGAAGGGAAGGAAGGGGTAGGAGTAGGGAGGTGGGGCAGGAGGGAGTGGGTGGGTGTGTGTATGGGGGGGATAGTCCGCAGCTGAGTTCACACAATCCCCCCATTCACCGTCTCCATGGCAACTCTGGGGCACAGACCGCTCATTCACACGGCTTCCCCGCCAACACCCCCCCATTAACCCCCTCGGTGCCGCCCCCACCCCACAAATTCCATTAACCCTTTCGGGATGCCTCCCTCTCTAGTAACCCTTCAGCACCAAATGCCAAATTCCCCTTTGAGTCAATTCCCTGCAGCCCCTCCCCTGTGAACACCTAGACAAACAGACCGACCCCCAAACGCCCTCTGCACCCTAGGACCCACTGTGAATCCCCAAGGCCAACATCTCTATCCTGGTCCAACTTGCAATTTGGGAGAAGAGAGGGGAGGCAGCAATGCCGGGGAGAATGGCATCTGGGGGTACTTTTTGGGCTGGACCGGTATTGGGCGAGGGGCATTGTGCAGGAATGGACCAGTATTGAGAATTGCAGTACTGGGGACTACGAGGGTCTGGAATGGTATTGGGGGATGGAGTTGCATTGGAATGGGGGAGGATAGGATAAAGGCCTCCATTGGGTGGGGGGGCTGCAGAGAGTGGGGGAGGGAGCCTGGCTTTAAGATGCTATGATGGAAGGGGGATGGGGCTGCACTGCAGGGGAGGGGGGACTGGCAATGTGCAATACAGGAATGGGGCTGGGGGCCCTCAATAGGGGTATTTTGATGAGCATGCGGGCTGGGCTGTGGAAATAGAGGGACCATGGGCGGGAGGATGATAGGGATGCGGGATTTAGGGAGGAGGTGGAGGAGAGAAGAGAAGCGGGGGAGGAGTGGGGGGTCAGGGGTGCTGATGGAGAACATAGGGTTGAAAGGGATGGGGGCCCCTGGCTGGGGAGTGGAGGAGCCTGGGATTGGGAGGGGATAGGATGGGGGCAAGGTATGGGCAGCTAGAGGATGAGAGACCAGGACAGGCAGCCTCACCTGTTCCCCGGGCTGCTGCAAGCGACTGAACCGGGCCACGGACCACCCATATCGCCTCCAGGCCAAGGGCTCCGCACCCGAATCCCCGAGATCAGCTCTCCGGCAGCCTGGCTGCTGTGCCCGCGCACTGAGGGGGCGCGCTGCGCGTGCCCGGACACGGGGTGGGGGGGGCGCGGTCCCTGCCATTAACTCCTTTTGTGCCAGAGATGGCTCAAGTCCTGGGGCATGGCCCAATTCCCCCCATGCTCAGGCTTGCTCTGCTTGCACTCTCCCTCCCTCTCTCCCTCACGCACACCTCAAAGAGCAAGCTATCAGACAGGTGATCTTCCAGGGCTGCTAGTCCAAACTTTACCTGTGAAGCTTGAGACCTTGACCCAAAGGGAGAAACTGAGGCACTGCCTGCAGGAGTCCCCAGTCATGCTCCACAAAAACACCTCCACCTCAGTTGGCATCCCCTTCCTCTTCTCAGCACCAGCACTACCCAAGCAGCAACCAGCAGGGCCACTCTGCCCTCATCCTGTCCCTGTCCCAAAGGTCAGTGCTGTTCCCTTGTGCTGCTTCTGCTGGGGCATGTCAGACTCAGACTGTCAGCATGCCAGTTGTGACCATTTGTCTCCCCTCCAGATCCGGTGTCTCTGTGCTTTGTGTCTCTGTATGTAGTGCACCTGTCCAGTTTGTCTAGCACTCCCAAAACCCCTCTGCATGTCCCTTATCCCAGCCAAGCCTGTCACCCTGTGGCTCCTCAGAACGTTTATGTCAGGATAGAATAAGTCAGAAGTCAGTTTCCGTCATGTTTGCCTTTACCCTGTCAGGGAGTTCCATTTCTTCCGCACACAACTTTTAAACTTGGTGAGTCCCGATATGAGCGAGGGCTTCGTGGGCCTCAAAGAGGGATTTTATTTTTTATTTTTTATAACTTGGGTATTAATTGGGGTTCCTAGTTTTGCCAGCACACTTGACACTTCCCAGTGATAGGGTGTAACTATGGCTTGGACATTACCCTTAAGCTGTCACATCATCTTGTACCATCCGCCTACAGGCTGGGGCTGATCCTCTTCCAGCCCCAGCTAGGCAGACCAGAAGACTCCATTGTAGTAAACCAGCTGGCTCTCCTGGGCAGCCTTGGATCTAAGGCCCAAACCAGAAGGCAAGGGGGCCAAGAATGGCCCTGCTATAGCTCCAAATGTGACTCTGGAGCAACAGTTTTGAGTTTTCTCTACTGTAAAATGGGAGGGAGCAACAGTCATCCTGGGTAACTGCCAAGGTGGGTCATGTGAAAACAAGCAGTTCTGGCAGCAGGGCAGAGAGAGAAAAGGGTGCTCCTTTTTACTGGTCTCTCTTCCTCCTGGAGCCATACCGTCCTTCCACCACCTGTTCTATGATGACACATGCCAATGGAGGGCATTTTTTTATCCAGGAATGTGACTCTCAGGGAAGTTCTCTGTCCTAAGAAAAGGATACTACTTGGTGCATGATGAGGACCCCACAAGATGGCAAAAAGGGTAGGCACTGTCTGTCGTCTCTACCTTCCCCAGCTTGTTTGATGCCCAGCATCTGAGGTGTTGTGGAGGGAGAACTAGGTTCCACCGAGTTTGTTTCTGGCCTAATGGCCCGTCCCCAATCCCAGTGGTATATCCCCCATGGAGAAAAGTTGTAAAGCAGTTGCAACATTCAGCTGAGAAGGTAAGCTGTCCTTAAGAGACTAAGGGCCCATACCTCAATATGTTGCCAGCTTGGAGAAAGGAAGAGAGGGTAGCAATCCAATCAGAATTCAGAAAGTGAGGGGGTGGAAGGAGATAATCTGAATAGAATGAAGGCTCTGACTTGTTGAGTTAGCCCCCAGCACTCTCCTGAGAGACCGCCCTTCCCGGACATGCAAAACTCACACACTCCCTTTGCAAAGAAGCTCTGTGTATTGGGTGCAACAGCTCTGGGGTATCTATATAAATAATGTACAAAACCCAACAGCTCAATGCCTCACGTTAACAAAAATACTAAAAACTTATTAAAAATGGAGCCTGAGGGAAGAGCCCCAACCACTACTAGTGCTAGCCTGGGAAGGGGGTTGGGAATTAAGAGGAAAGGTTGGGGCCACATCCAGTGCACAAGCAGTTCCTCCAGGTGGCTCAGTAGCGTCCAAATATGTTGGTACTGGGCTGTGGCTGGGTATCTGTGAAAAACCAGAGATTATCAGGGCTGGAAGACCAAGCAGGGGTGTGGGTATGCATGAGGAAAGCTATTCGGGTAGCAAGGGAAGGGAACACAATGGAATGCTTCCCCCCATAACTTGGGCCTGAAGCAATCACCTCAGCCACTTTTGCCCACCCCATCCCCCATTTATTTCATGGCGTTCTCTTTGGGAGGGCAGGCAGGCTTACTGGAGAGCTGTTGTTGGAGTTGCCGGACCAAAGCTGCTGTCTGTTGCTGCTGCTGGGTCTGCTGAAGCCCCTGACGCTGGAACTGAGGTGAAAATGGAAAGTGGAAGACTGAACTCTGACCTTACACCTCCTTCTTCATCTTCATCTCCCAATCCCTTTTTTGGGTGCTATGCCTTGCCTCCCACCTCTGCTCCATTCCATGCTGTCCCCAACCCAGTTCATTGGCTGTGTGCCCAACCTGGGCAGCTGTCCCTGAGCCTGGGGCTGTAGTCCAGCAGCTACCTGGGGCTGGGACTGGGGCTGGGGTTGGGGAGGAGCTGTCTGTTGCTGCTGTTGCTGCTGGTGTTGTTGTTGCTGCTGCTGTTGCTGCTGCTGCTGCTGCTGTTGCTGTTGCTGCTGCTGCTGCTGCTGTTGCTGCTGCTGCTGCTACGAGAACATAAAAGATACTAAGATTCAGTATTGGAGGGATGGGGACAGGGGATGAAGAAGCAGGGAGGGAACTCTGGGTCCACTGTCTTCCCTTCTCAGACAGCTACACAGAAGGAAACCAAATCTAGAGTACCCAGCAGACAATGTCCAACTCTTTCCTACTATAGTGCCCAGAAAACAAAAAGGGGGAGGGTAAAGAAGTAACTTATTAAGCACCACTGTAGGCCAGCCACTCTTCTGGGTGTTCTAGTATACTGTCTCATTTAGTCTTGGTAACAGAATGGGAAGAACTTGTGCCTCTCCTCCTCCTCAGGCTTCTTGGTCCCAGACGAAATCCTAGTGCCTTACCCTCAGGATCTGCTGTTGTTGCTGCTGCCGGATGTGGTACTGCTGCTGTTGCTGCTGCTGCTGTTGCTGCTGCTGCTGCTGCTGTTGCTGCTGCTGCTGCTGCTCAGGTAGGATGGAAGTTGAGCGGACGCCTGCTTGGACACCCTGAGCACTCAGTGGAGTCATGGTACCTATCATGGGTGTCTGCTGCAGTGTCTGGTGTGAAAACCTCCAAAGACAAGAGGCCCAGAGGTCAAGGCATGGGGGAGGGAAGGGAGAAGGGATCAGTATAAACCCTGGGTCTCTGAGCTGAAATAAACTTTAATAAGTTATTTCATTCATTCCTGTTGTCACTAACCAGAAGAGCCCTTTTGGGGCCTGATAAACTTCTAGGTTGGGAAATAAGGCACAAAGACAGTACCCTACTTTAGTGTCTCATAACCTTAATGGTTAGGAATTTTTCAATTCTGTTTTAGCCATTTTTCTCTGATAAAAGTGAAAAACAGTCTTAGCACAAGATAGGCAAGATAGATAAACACTCATTGAGGTTTTTTGTTGTTGCTGTTGTCGTTCCCCAATAACATTTCAAGTTGTTCTACTGCATCTGTACATCACTGCAACAGTCTGTGAGCTGGACTCCCTGTCTCCAGTCCTCTCCCACCTTCCACTGTGCATCCTGTCCACTCATTCCACAGGAATCTCTCAACATGTCCAACTCCTCCTATCACTCTCTTGATTAAAAGAGCCCTTTCTGGGATTGTATCTCAATTCTACAGCTGAGCATTCAAGGCCACCTATCAGTCTGCGCCCCCCAGCCTAGCTCTGACTACTTCCCTGGCACAGATTCTACACTCCATCCAAGCTCTTTTCCCTACATACCCTATTAATTCCAGTCCCCATGTCTTTGTTTGTTCTATGTCCTCTACCTGGAATGCCCTTCCTTCTCCCCTTCTCCACAAATCCCAATCATACCTATCCTTCAAAGGCCAACTCAAGTCTGATCTCCTTCACAAAACTTTCTCTGATGACTCAAGCCCACACTGATATTACCCCACATTTTTTCTGAATTCCCATTTTACTTCACAGCACACAACATACTCGATTGTATCTTTGCTAAGAGTGTTCTCTAAACGTTCTTCTGTGTAAGTCTTATCTGAACTTTAGCAAAAATTCTTTGTGGTGAGGGACTAGGTATTTTACTTATTTATATTTTGCCATCTTTCCTCATCTCACCCAGTCCCAGCACAGTGCTGGCAGTTAGTCAGGCCCCCTCCCCCACCCGTGTTCTAAATCCTAAGCGTCAGGGCCTCAAAATATGTTTACAAGGTCTTAACTAAGGCTTGACTAACACTAACCATGGTGGGAGGATTTGTTCCTTAGTCCCTCCTGGTATTCAACTGTTTAATACCAGCTTCATGACTCCTTATCATATAGTGGCGTCTATGAACTCCAGACCTTTTCTTAGCAGAGTCAGTCAGTCAATGATTTCCCCTCTGTGGGCCTCAAAGAAATGTTGGGGAAGTAGATGTGAGACTAGTGGTCTCCAGGGTCCCTTCCAGTTCCAGCCTTTTGTGGTTACAGGCCGTGTGGCCAGGTAAGTGTTCTCAACATCTCCAAAAGTTCTGACCAGTCCCATCACCTTCAGCCTGCGGGCTTTTCCAAGTCAAATGCTCCCTCATTCCTCTGTGTCTCTTCCCAGCTCACCACTACTTTGGGTACCTTTGAGCGGAGGTCAGTCCATGTCCATAGGTTGGGGCCTGCTGGTGCACATAGCCACTGGGCCGCTGTTGCAGGTGGCGGGTGGGATCTACAAGAGTAGGATTGGTAGAAGGGTGGGTGCTCTGATAAGGCTGGCTGGAGTAGCTGGGGGGCACCATGGTACCTGCGGGGCCTGTGTGTTGCTGCAATCCCACATGAGAAACATAAGGAGTATAGCCCTGGAGGGAAGGAGGAGAGAGGGAATCAGGGCCAAGAGCATGCAGAGCAGCTTGCCTCACTCTTCCTGATTCTCACAATCCTGGGCCCTTACCTGGGAGGTCTGCAAGCCGTAGGAAGAGCTGGGAGTCATCTGATGGACAGATGACTGTCCCAACATCCCCTGACTCTGCTAAAGGGAAAAAGAAAAACCTCAAACTCAGCAAATACTTTCTGCCATCTCATCTCTTGTATCTCCCACCCTGCATGTCCTTGTGAAGATCCCAAGTGTCTCCTCCCCTCTCCCTGACAGCCCTCCCTACTGCCCCTCTCACTATCTTTGCCTGGAGCTGTTGGCGAAGGCGCTGTCCTTGGGGCACCGCAGGTTGCTGCTGCCGGTACACAGAGGTCTTATAAGAGGAGGGTTCTAGGCCCATGACGCCAGTCATGGTTGTGGGCAGCACTCCAGGGTAAGTTGGTCGGGTTGGCAGCTTCTGCATTGGTAACCGCACAGGGCGGTATGGGTCCACACGAGGGCCACCTGAAAAGGAGAGCAGACTAATCTCCCTAGGCTCCTTACCCCTCCATCCCTTGTTCAGTGTCCTAGTCATCCATAGCTCCTCAGGGGAGTGACATCATCCTCTGGGCAAGAGGAATGTTCAGGTCACTCCATCATTCCTAGTGGCTGGCACTCACCTGCAGGTAGTGGCTGGTTCTGGGTGTACAGGCCTATGGAGCTCTGCCTATAGCTAATGTGGGATATGGAACCAGGGTTTGCGTGGTGCAGGAGGTCTGGAGGCACTGTCACACCATAGGGGCCACTCCGACCTGGGCCCATTCCATAGTCCTGTGTGAACGGCAGAGGAGGAAGGGGGGTGGGTTGTAGCTGAGTAGGGCAGGGGGAGACGGGGTAGAATGGGGTAATGAGGAGCTGGATTTACATGGTTAGTTGTTTTTAATTTCAGAATATTACGGGGGTACAAACATTTTGGTTCCATGTATTACTTTTGTACAGTTTGAGTCAACGTTCAATGTCATAAGCGTGCCCTACATAGTTAATTTTTATTATGATTCTGATGGCAAGCCCTCCCTATGCGCCCCCACCCCTCCCACAAACCAGAAACTGGAAAGCATCATGAGGAGAGAGGCTGTGGGAGAACTGTGACTGGGGGAGGCACTAACCTCCGTCTTGGTGGCTGGCTGGCTGCGCTTTTTGCCCTTGGTGGACTTCTTCTTGCGTTCCTCAGTACTGGGTGGAGCAGCCCCAGGTTTGTCAGTTTTGGGGGGCTCTGGAGCCTTTTTCTCAGGTTCTAGCAGTGTGGGAGCAGGGGGCTCCTCATCTTCTGGTGGCAGCGGCAGTGGCTCCAGGTAATAGGCACGGGGCCGGGGCCTCAGGTGTGTGTGGTAGAGCAGCAACCGCTGCTGTTCCTCTCCTCGAGCCACTCGTCGGTCAACCCGGACTGTTCCAAACCAGCCCCAAGAGAGTGGTGCTGACGGCTTCAACCCCTCAAAAAGATCCCAAGGAGAGATCTTTTGTTTGGTGGAAACCTGTAGACCCTGCTCCAGAAAACGAGAAACAATGAGCTGTTGAGACTTGGAAAAAACAAGACAGACCTTGAGCACTTGTAGGAGAAGCTAAAATATCTGTTTGGCAATAAAGAAATAAAAAAAGGTCATAGGTTGGTTCAGAGGAGATGGTGAGAGGAAGACAGACACGAACACACAGGGATACACACACATGCAGAGGAGAGTCAGAAGGGGAGAGGGCAATGGGTGGGGGTAAAGAGAGGTGTGGAGGCGAAGATGAAGCCAGGAGAAAAGGAGATGCAGGAGAGGGAGAACCGGGAGAAGCAGAGACAGAAAAAGGAGAGGTGGGAGGGGAGGGAGAAAAACTGATATTCAGAGGAAGACAAATAGAAACAGGAAGGGAGAGAGAGAAAAGGCAGGGAGAGACTAAAGACAGGCAGAGAAAGGCAGAGTCAGAGAGAGAGAGAGAGAAGGAGGAAGAGAGAGAGACAAAGAGGTAGGTGGAGAGAGACAAACAAAGGCAGAGCGAGAGACAGAGACAAAGAGACAGACAGTCCAGGAAGAGAAATTAAGAGAATGTATACATGAAGGGGTCAGACTTTGGATTTTAAATTCTGCATCCTCTTTTCCTCTCACTCTTTACTTAACACCATGATGATAGTTATTCAACAAATACTGCAACTGACAGAGAGGGGAAAAGAGAAAACTATGCAGAGATGGGTGGTTGTGGAGAAGAGAAACGCAGGGATAAAAGAGATGCAGGCGTCAGCCAGACAGATGGGGGAGAGGTAGGACACAAGGCAGGTGGAGCAGCAGGAAGAGGAGGCTCGGGTTCTGAGAAAATGGGTGGTATGTTAAAAGGTGGGTAGGGGTGAAGGGAGAGACCAAAGAAAGAGGGTGGGACTCCAAAGATGGGGAGATGCAATGTAAGGAAAGTTAAGTGATTCACTCAAAACCCCAGAGATGGTTTTTACTGGCAGAGCCTGATGGACTCCTGAGTCTGATGAGTCTGTTGTAGTTAAGAAGTTAATGCAGGGCAGGCTCTTGCCCAAAGGGGAAAAAAGGCAGAGGGTATGGGAAGACAACAGAACCTGCCTCCTTCTTGAAGATAGAATCGAAGCCAGCAATCTTGTTGCCTTTGGTGTCGATAAGGGAGCCTTGTGGCTCACATGTGATGACATCTCGGGTCTGCTTGGGCAGTGGCAGCAGCTGGTGAACCTTTTCCAGACTGTCCGACTGGCGCTCCCCCAATTCTTTCTGCAGGCACAGAAGATAGGACAAGAGTTCAGAGATACAGAAAAAAAGGGACAGGAAGTCTTGGGATAGCACAGAACCTGGCATAAAGATGACCCCCAGTAAATCCTCGTTGCATGAATAACAAAGAAAAAACAGATGAGAAAGGGAAAGGAAGAGGGCTCAGGCCAGAATGAAGTCCCTGAAGCTGGACAGCAGATGCCAGTACCCCCAAAGCTTGCACCTGCCTCCTCTGCTCACCCGCAGCTTCTTCACCAGGTTCATGTATGCACGTTTGTTTTCCTCCATGCTGCCTTGTGAGATGCTAGACATATCTGCAGCCAATGTCCCATTGATGAGCACGCTCAGCATGTCCAACACGGTAGTAAAGAGCTCACTGTGACAGGAAGCCAGGGAGAATACCAGAGAAGAAAGAGGTTAAGACAGAAAAAGGCCTCAGCAGGGGATACAAGTAGGGAGAGGTGACTTTTTTTTTTTTTTTTGAGACAGAGTCTTACTCTACCCCATGTAGAGTGCAGTGGCATCATCATAGCTCACCACAACCCCACACTCCTGGGCTCCAGTGATCCTCCTGCCTCAGCCTCCCGAGTAGCTGGGACTACAGACGCACGCCACCACGCCCGGCTAATTTTTTCTATTTTTGTTAGAGATGGGGTCTCGCTCTTGCTCAGGCTGGTCCCGAACTCCTTGAGCTCAAGCTATCCTCCTGCCTTGGCCTCCCAAAGTGCTAGGATTACAGGCGTGAGCCACCGTGCCTGGCCAGGAGAGGTACTTTATATATCATCTTGAGGGCAATAAAATTGTGTGGGGGAACCCAGGGCCATGGAATCCACAGTAACAGCCACACTGATCTCAGTGGGTTGCGCACCTGGTGTGGGCGTAGGGGGATCTTCTTGGGTACAAAACTGCAGGGAGGGGGTGGGAATGCTTTACTTGTTGGACTGCATGTCGACAGTGCCACTGATGATGATCTCCAGGAGGAGCACGGCCCACTCCGTGGTCTGCTGAGTGCTGCGCTGCACTGTGTCAAACATGCCCCCCACCTGTCAAGGCCACAACAAGTCAGTCAGATGGCTCAGGAGTGCGAACGCTGGCATTTTGTTTGGTGGAAACCTGTAGAACCTTTTCTAAGAAAAACTTAGATTAGAATCTGGGTTGGGTGGGAATTGGGACACCTGAGGTCATGCTACAGCTGTACTTATGATTTGCTACATGATTCCAAGCCAGTGACTGATTCTTGACATCTCTGGGCCCCAGTTTCCTTACTTATAAAATGTTGGGACCTGGACTAAATGATTTCCAAGATTCCACTCAATATTCCACAGTAGGTTTCTAGTGTTTCTAGGGCCCAGTTAGAATCTAGGAAGAGGCAGAGTCCATGCAAGGATCCAGAGTACATAACCTATTGGACCCTGACCACAGCAATCCAGTCCCCTTAACTATTTTCAGGTCCGATGTCCTTTAGGAGAGCAGGGTTAGTATTGGAAGACCCAGAAAAACCTGAGGTCTCTTTCCTCATCCCCATAAGCCCCAAGCTGAGGCTTCTTTACTCTGCATGTCCAGCCCAACCCCCTTCCTTCATCTCCCCAGCTCGCCCTCTCACCAGGTTAAGCCGCAGTTTGAGTGCCTCATGCATGAGCTGCTTTGGTTTACAATCATCTAAGTACTGGTCATCTCGCCAATTATTCACAATCTAGGACAGAATCAAGTATAATGTGCAGTTCAAGGATCTTCTCGTTTCCATCCCAAAGCACCCAGTGTGTTTAACAGAAAGTACTGAGAGTTCTAAGTACATCGTGCCTCCTAGGTGCATCCTTCCTTGCCCTTCTGCCCACCTCCATGGTCCAGAGACCTGTACCTGGTGCACCTGACTGTAGAGGGAGGTAAGGAGTCCCTCACGTTGCTCATCCTGCCCTTTCAGGCATGTCAGCACCAGGGACAAGAAGGGCTGCTGGCTCAACAGGGACATACTGGAGACAGGAGAAAAAGAAAAGAAAAGGGAGATCATGGGTTGGGGATCAGGCAACTTCCAACCTCATTCCTCCAAGGCCCATACTCTACTCTTTTAAGATCTAGCCTCTTGCTCAACCATGCCCACTCTTATCCTCTGATTTTCCACTGTCCTATGATGTTTATCCTCAGCTCTTAGCCTCAAATTTTATTCCTCCCTGGGCCTGCCTCCTCTCCTTTCTACCCCTCAGTCCTGGTCTCCCCCAAGCGCCTTTACCTCTTCTGCTTTTGTCGATCACGTTCTTTTCGGGAAGAGGAAGCCAGGTGCTGACCCTTCTCCAATTCCTCCCCAGCAGCCTTTAATACATGTCCCTGGACTGAGGTAGGCAGTTTAGCAATGAGGGGGGCCACCAGCCATACACCAGAGCGCTCCAGAGAGCTGGAAAACAGATGGAGGACACAGGGTTACAAGGAAGCCAGGCGAGGTTGCAACAATCCATCCTCTCCTTCCCCTGAGGGACATGCCGGCATCTCCACACGACTGACGTCATTCACACTATCAGAAGAGAAATTCATAAGGGGATGGGTCCTAACATGTTTCTACCCAACCTGAGCACAGGCTTGGTCTTGTTGCTGCTGGGCATGTTGCTTGCAGTGCTTCCAGAAGATGACCCTGTCTCCGCTGACTGTTGGAAAACCTCGATTGTGGCCTTGGCGATGTTCTCCAAGAGGGAGTTCATCTCCTGGAGAGGATGAAAGGCACAGAGGTACTCAAATAGGTAGCTGGGGTGAAGGAAAACAGATGGTAGGGGAGATGGGAAATGAGGGCGAACGACAGCATGGGTGTCGGGGTGATGGGTGATGGGAAGGTAGGGACACAACTCTGTCAGGTGTCATGCTCTCTAGCACCTCCATGTTTCTTTAATTCCCACTATCTTCTCCTTTATACACCCCCTTATATCTGCGGCCACAGAAACAGGTTCCATCACCACCACCAACCTTCCCCATGGCTCAGAGCTCCAACACTCCCCACCCATTTCCCTTAGCATCAGCTCCACAAGTTTGCCATTTTCCCATCCCCCCCTTTTTTTTCTCTTTGCCCCGATGTCACAGGCACAGCAGAGCAGCCACACCTGTGGTGCAGGGCAGGGCCCATCCCCTCTTATTTCTCTCAGCTCAAGAGTCCAAGAATAGGACCTAGGTTCTTCTATGGTGGCCCGTTCCTTGACACATGGAGCTGGAAGTGGGCAAGGGCAAGGGAGGCCCAGGTACTACTCACGTTGTTAGGGGTCTGCTTAATCATGAGCTGCAGCTCCAAGGAAGACTGGCGCATGGTCCACTGGTCCAAGTTCTGTGATAGAGGCCCCACCCCCAAGCTAGTCATCACCATGTCACCTTAGCTACCCACCATCCTGAGGCCAATTCCTGATCTCCCACAACCTTGAATCACAGACTCCTAGAGGTCTGACAGGGACCTCTATGACCTTGAAAAAGTTAATTAACCTCTTCAGGCCTCAGTTTCCTCATCGGCCAAACAGGGAGACCCATACCCACTTCATAGGGTTGTAAAGATTAAATGAGAAAATGTACGCAGAGTGCCTAGCACAGTATCTGGCACAAAAATATGTGCTCAACAGGTAGTAGCTATTACTACTCAGTTTCTCAGTCATGACCAAAATGCCAAATATACAAGGCCAAAAACTAGGCCTCCCAGATGCTATGCATCCCACTGATAAGCTAGATTCGCTCCAGACAGCAATGCCCTCACCTAATAGTGTTACTCTACAGTCTAGACCATACTGGATTTACTCCTAAACCCATACTGGAGCTGTTTCACTAACTACCTTTCTCTTATATCCTTGTTGATCTTCCTCTCTACTTAACTCTCCCTCTCTTTTTCTCAAGGTTCCCATTGTTTCTCCCCAGGTTATGCCCACTGCTTCCTCCAAGACCCCCATCACCTTGGCCTACCTGAAGAATACGCTTAATGCGTTGCCGCTGGGGGTTTTCCCCATCCTCATTGTCCAGCAGTCGATGTGGGTAGCAGATGAGCTGCATGAGGCGCTGGGCCTGGGCACTACTCAACACTGGGTCTTGTAGGTCATTGCTGTCCTCACACAGCGACTTAAGGCAACGTTCTCCTACCCATTCCTGAGAAAGCTGATAATCAGGGGACTCGGGGGCAACCAGTGAGGGGCTTAGGAATAAGGGGGATGGGCTAGGGGCTAGTAAGGGACATGATGTATAGTAGGGAGGTGGTACGATCATGGGCTGGAGACAGGACTATATTACACAGAGGCATTCAGGAGGTGTGGGGGGAAGGTGAGACTGACCTGTTGGCAGATGCTGCGTAGCACGTACTTGGCATAGACATCCAGACTGGCTGTCTCCACAGAGATGTTGCGGCCACCCTGCCTCCGACCGCCACTGCCACCTCCTCCCTCCTCCTCTGGAAGTTCTTCTGCTCCTCCTGTCACAGTGAAGCCCGAACCCTTCAGTTCCGCATCCCCTGTGGTTCACGGGTGGGAGATAGGGAGGGCAGAGTGAGATCAGAATACTGTGTGGAGACCCACCCCAGGCCCACAGAGGCAGAAACTTCCCAAATCTTGCCCTATGGGACAGAAATATACTTCTCCTCCTCCCCTCCTCCCCAAAGGTCAGAGAGACCACCTTTGGGAGGGAGAAAGACTGTCCCTTGTAGTTTAGCTGGCACTCCACCCTATACACACTTCTGGCACCACTCCCTTCCTACCCCCATACCAAGTACAAACACAGCCTTGAGAACAGCAAACACAGCTCCATCCACGATGCGGTTCTGGGAGGCAGCCAGCAGGTGGCGGTCACAGGAGGAGCGGATTCCTACTGTAGGTTTGTCTGGAGAGGGAGCTGAAGTCAGGGGAAGCCAAAGTAGAAAGCGTGGCGGGGAATGGGGTGGGGAAGCCATACTTTCTGCTGCTGGCTGGCTCAGATGGGAGTCACTTACTTCCATCGGACTGACAAGGATTGAGCTGTGGTGTCTTGAAAAGGTGGAGGAGAATGCGGCAGGTAAGCCGGGCCCCAGGCTCAGAGTCCTGTTCACTACAAGCTAAAAGGAAGACAAAGCAGGAAGGGATGAAGCCGAACTCTCTGTGTGTGTGTGTGTGTGTGTGTGTGTGTCTGTGTGTGTGCGCGAGCGCAGGGAGATGAAGGGGAAGATGAGGTAAAGTGAAAGGAGAAAAAGCAAGATAATACTGAAGGAGAGGTAGAGCAAAGAACCGTTATGCAGTTGAAGGGTCAAAAATTGGAAGGTCAGGGCTACAAACCCAGGGTTAAATAGAAAACAGGCCCCTTCCAGCCTGAGGCATACCAGAGGACTGGCCTTCTGGTAAGGGCCAGGGAGCCACAGTAGGGTCTCTCACACTGAGCAATGAGAAGATGGCCATTGAGTGTGTACGGAAATTTGGGGTCCAGAAATTCTAAGGGTTACAGATTGGTGGCTCACCAGCATTAAGGAGTGAAGGGATGGCAGCACAGCGAATCAGATCTTCTAGGAGCAAACATTGCCGAGCGATGAGGATGGCAACAAAAGTAGCCAGGGAGTCATGAAAAGACAGGTCACTGACCTGGAAGAAAAAGCAGACAGACATCACCACTTAGTGTGGAGAGAAGGTACCCACTCAAAGGGGTATGCCTCCACTCTACAGAACTCCATCCCTCTACTACCTTGATGATCATGACCAGCCCCTTGCCCTGGTCAGTGCCTCCTTCCCCAACAAGACTCCACCCCAAGTCTCACATCTACATTGCAGAGGAGGTCGTTGAAACCACAAGTGCCATTGTTAGAGGAGCAGCACAAGGCCTTAAGTACTCCAAGCCATTCTGCACTCAGTGACTTGCAGTAG
Source organism: Eulemur rufifrons (assembly GCF_041146395.1). Taxonomy (NCBI): domain Eukaryota; kingdom Metazoa; phylum Chordata; class Mammalia; order Primates; family Lemuridae; genus Eulemur; species Eulemur rufifrons. The sequence goes on from NC_091012.1 coordinate 91,251,372, forward strand.
CCGGTCAGCTCTGCACACAGGATTGCGATGTCATTCACCCTAGGGAAAAGTACAAATGCCCTCAGGAAAAACCTTGTTCCACAAAATCTCAGACTCATTAACTTTTCATCTCTGCCCCAGTAATAATCAAGGTCGTAGTACCTCCCGGGTATCTTAGCCCTCCCAATATCAGGTGGGGGTGTGGTGCCCATTCTTCACTCAGTACGCCCCATACCTATCGGGATCATGGTGCCCCACGCACACGTGCATAAGGGCATTGCAGACAAAGCTGTAGCGGTTAGCAGGGTTCTCACTAAGACTCTTGCCTAGCCCTGTGTAGGTGAAGGTGTGAGCTGCGGGGTTCTCCAGAGTGTCAATCATGAATTCAGGTGCCCAGCGCATGTTTGATTCTGATGGCTCCACGTTGCAGTAAATGGTATTCTTCACCTTCGAGCAAAAGTCGCTGCAGGGGTGGGGGACAGGAGATAGTAGTGTCAAAGAAGGTTTGGTAAGGTAGAGGGATGGTCAGCAAAGGGGAAAAAAGAAAAAAAGGAGAAAGTGAGGGACAAGAGACCTCGGGACAAGAAAAGGGAGATGGGACAAAGCAGACTAGCAGGAAAGGAACCACATGAGTGAGAGTAAGGAACAGGGGCCTCTGGAGGCAGGGAGGAAGAGGAGGAAGAGTGTGGGCCCCAGAGAGATGGGTGATGGAGAAGAGCGCCCACTCTCAGTAATGCAACAACACGTGGAGGACACAGTCCATAAATGACCCTGGACAGGCAGCAGGGTCCTGGGCTGTGCTCAGCTCCTGAGTTGGGTAGTAATGGGAAGGAGAAGGGACTAAATCCCACTCTCTACCCCTTACCTCCCACCTCTCTTACCTGAAGAGCTCCCCAAATTTGCTCTTTAAATGGCTACAGGAGGTGTACAGATCATAGAGATAAGCAAGGATACAGCGTTCTGCAGAGGAGCCATCTGATCGGTTCATCCCATGCTTCACTACGCCACACAGCCTGTCACGAAGAGGCAAGGTTGGGAAGATCAGCAGATGGTATGTGAGGGGCCAAGGCACAAAGGGCCCTTGAAACAGATCCAGGTCTCTTGGTAATACTATTCCCTTCCCACCTGAATGGCAGGAACTTCCCTACAGTGTGAGCCCATGTGCGTGTTCTTCCCAGACTACTTCTACTGGCATTCGCCAGAGCCCTGAGTGTTTCAGTTATTTTGAAACCCTGCTTACCCCTCAAAGACCTGTGCCATCTGGTCCTGGTTGAGGATGAGGCAGGCATGATAGTGCCGCAGGACAGCCACAATGCACAGGCACAGGCTGGTAGTGTAGCTGCCCACCAGATCCGAGGATTTGAGAAGCAGCTCGGCCTCAACTACGCTCAGTTCATTCAGCAGCTAGCAGAGTGAATGGGGGGGGGGTGGGAGATGAGAAGAGGCCCCTCATATCATATATAACTCCCTTCCTATGAGGACACTGGCAGGGCCAGGCCTGAGCCCCTTCCTGCTGGAGCCGCCCAGGATAGAAGTGCCCTGTTACCACATGCCACTGTCCTTTGTTCTATTAATGACACCTCTAAACCAGTCTCCAGGATATAGTTCTATGAACTCCACAGTGGGAGGACGGTCTGTGCCCAATGCTCTAATCTGCCTCCTGGGCCTCCCCAGGGAGCACTTAAGTCTCTATTCCTGCAGTCTTAGCTCATGTTCCACTCCCCCCCGTGCTAGTCTTTCTGCCCCTCCAAATAGCCTGCCTGGGAAACTGGCTGGAGCCTCTACCCCTGTCTTTATGACCCTTTATAGCACAGACTCTTTCCTCCACCCTTATCTCCCCCAACTTCCCCACCTGAATGGCAAAGTCGATGAGGCCACTGATGCTGAGTGAATATTCCATGAGGTCGAAGATGAACTGCACATGCTGCACCAGAGGCAAGTGGTATGACATGCCAAGGGCAAAGCTTGTGATCTGCTCCAGAACATTCCGGGAGACCTGATAAGGGCAGTGGGAGTGAGACGGGAGTGGAGAGAGGCAAGAAGAATGAGGGCAGCAGGAGAGGATGATGGAGGAAGGGGAGGAGATCAGGAGGTTTAGCCTGCCTAGGGGGAGAAAAAGATAAGGAGGAAAGGAAAACAGAAGAGGAAGCCAGGCTGTGGGAAGGGGGCTGGGCTTAGGCCCACACCTGAGCCGTGACCTGGTGTTGGTCATAATGTGAAAGGTGCTGGAACTTAGCAAAGATATCTTCAGCAGTGGGGAAGACTTCAGGCCGGTTGCGCCTCCGCTTCTGCCCATCCTCCCCACCTGAGGGGACAGTTGAAAGGGACCAGTCAGGACAGGGAAGATAACTAATTGACTGGGGGTGGGGAGGGAGGCAGGGAGGGAGGGAGGGAGGAAAGGAAGAGGGAAGCCCGGAAGGGAGGGTCAAGGAAGGGATGGGGGCGGGATGAAGGGAAGGGGACAGTGAAGCAAAGGTTTAGAGGACCACAGACTATGTGGACCTTAGAGGAATATGTACAGGGAGGTGCTAGGATGAGGGAGGGAAGGGAGAGGGAGGGAGGGCAGTATGGGGCTTACTGTGAGGTACCTAAGAATGTCAGGTCTCCAGGATTCAGAGGCACAATAGGAGCAAGCTGGTCTGCAGAGGGGGGGAATGAGGGGGGAAGTTTCAAAAGGACTAGAGCTCTCAGGAGACTCCAAGAGACAGGACATTGGGACATGACTGGGGAGTTCCCTATGCTGGGGAAGGGAACACTGACTAGGGCACTCTTTGGGGGAGATCTGTTTAAGGAGCCTTGAACCCACCAGTTTCTGCTGTTCCCTTGCGGTTCAGAACCTTCAGGATATCCTTGGTAATTTTCTTGATGGCATGGCGGGCATCATCTCGCTGCTTTCCCACCCCAAACAGTACGACCAACCGCTGGTTGCACTCATGGCTGCATGACTCCTCCTGCATCCCAGCAGCACAGTCAGACTCCAGCACAGATCTCCTTCCCTCCTCTTAAAAGCACGCTCTGTACCCCGCAGCATCCTGTGCTCAAGTCCCTTCCCAACATACCCACACCCTCAGGAACAGGTCCAACCCCTTGGCAAATTCCTTGGACAGCAATCTGGGCTCAAAACAGATCATCACAAGGTGTTGGGGAACAGTACCTGGGGGATGGGAAAGTGTGTGGCATACTGCACATGTCGTGGCTGGTCATAAAGAACCCCAAGTGTCCCTTCAATCTTCTCCTTGGGTGGGGGCTTCACGTCCTTCTCGACATCTGGTTTGTCGGGGGATGGACTGCCCTTCCCCTCACAGGGCATAGTAGGGGAGAACAACTAAGAGAAAGGTGAGAGGGCAGAACATTTAGAAGGAGAAAAAGGGATGAGGGGGCATAATTCAATTCCAGAAAGAGGGATAATGGGAGGATCTAAGGAGCTGGAGTTTTCCATGCTCAGGATCTAACTTACTGAGAAATCAGGCTTCTCCATGTCCTCAAAGAGCACACTGGAACTAGGGTCAATGTCCATAGATTCTGAGAGACCTGGATCCTGAGGGCATAGAACATAAGAGAAGTTGCTTTAGACCCAGGGAGCTGCTCCCCACCATCTAGAAAAGTTCACAGGGGAATCAGAGAGAGACCATACTGTGGAAAGCACAGGATCTGGATTCAAGTCTTGTCCAGTCCTTTAACCAGTATGGGCCTCGATTTCCTTCAGCTTTCAAAGGGGATAAGAGTATCTCACAGAGCTGATGCGAGAGTGTTTTGTAAACCACAAAGTGCTAAGAAAATACTACCTTCATTAGGCAAAAGAGACTCTCAGAAGCCTCTGGGAGCCATGAAGATGGAAATGTCAGAAGCAATGATCCAGGGCAAGGAAAAGCCCACTCACTTCCAGTTTGCTACTGCTGCTGCCTTCAGCCTCCTTGCGCTCTGGGTCATCGGCAGGATCATCAAAGGGAGAGGGAGGGCGGGGACCAGGGGCTCCAAAGGCAAGGTCCCCTCGGGAGATGAGAGTGCAAGTATACATGTTGTGGGAGAAAACATCATGTCGAATCAGTTCACAGAACAGCAGTACCAAGTTAAAGAATTCCACCCGCTCACTCTCACTTCGGGGATCCGCTGGAGGGAGGGAATGAGGAAAGATGAGTTAGGAGAACACAAAAGAGGCGGGCAAAAAGAGAGAGGGACACACCTAAGGTGTGGTGCTCCTAGAAGACCTCAGAGAGGGATACATCCAAAGCAGTAATGAGTGACCAAAAAAATAAATAAATAAAAATCTCAGAAACTATTGAGGGACAAAGTATGGTTGGTTACCCCACCTATTGCCCCACACGTCATCTCAGAAGGGAATATAGCATCTTTGCTGCTATTTATACAGTGAAAATGCTTTAGTCACACATTCTTATCTTTATTATTATCTATGTTTCTCTACTCTTAAACTGTAGGATGATCAGGGACTAGAATTACATCTAAAAGTCATTCTGCACAGAGATCAAGACAGAAATATAGACCAGAAGGCCCTTAATTATGCTTTCTGATGACAGTGGTGGTAACTGAGTCAAGGCAGAGGTAACTAGAGGGTGGCAGGGGTCCATACTCAGCATGGGAGCCTGTGTATCCAGAAATTGCAGAAGGACATCCTGGAAAATGGGAGCACTAGGAGCAGAAAGGGAGCCAGAGGCGATGGAACCCTTCTCATCTGCTGCTTCTGATTCTCCACAACGCTGTGGGATGAAAGAACAAATTGCAGGACTGACTTTTACCTGTTTCTTCGCTCCTCAACGTGTAACCCTTCAACTACCACCTCTTTTGCCTCTACCCCATGCTTTTCACTTCCGTTCCCCCTCCGACTTCCATTTTCTTTACCACCTCCCAGTTGAAGCCTTGATCTCTTCTCTAACTCTGACATCAATCCACACCTTTCTACTTTTGCCTCATGTCCTTAACTTTCCCTTTAAGTTCTCTACCACTTTTTTACTCTGTTCTCACACCTTCAACTTTGGTCCCATTACCGCCTCAATCTCTCTGTGCCCAACCCCAGTTAGATTCCTTCCCATTGGCCAATCTCTTTCTCTTATCTCTGCTCCCTAACCTCAGCCTCAATCTCTGCCTGTCTCTTCTCCAGGAGCTTGGCTACCACCATAGCACGATGCCGACCAGAACGCTTGCAGCTGACAGCCCATTCACACAGTAATGATACCACAGCATCATCATCTGAGGAGATCTGGAGACCAAAGGAAGACAGGGATGAGTAAGGTAGGGTTGGGGACAAAGAATTAAGTTCCAATTTCTTAAAGACTGGGCCCCATCTTAAAACATCTTGGGCCCAATAAGATCATCTCTGCAGACATCCCCTGGTTTCAATGCCTCACCATGACCTCCTCTCATAACATACTGTTGTCCTTGCAATGATTTTGCTCCTTTGATTCCCCTTCTTGCTTACCTCATGCCCATCCTTGCTAGGCCCCAATCCAAAGATTCGATTACAAAGGGAGTCAAGAGAGTTGCTGAAGTCAGAGCGCTCAAAACTATGGCTGTCCAGCACTTCCAAAGTATGGAGCACCCGTCCAATGGTGAAGCCTAAGGAGAAAATGTGGTAAAGGGGACTTAACTAGAGGCCCAATGCATTCTGGCTTTCAGATCTATATGTCCTTACAAGCCCCATCCTTGCCTCAAACATACTTCCTACTGTCTTCTGAAACCTACCTGCAGTAGCTTCCTGGCACTTATCAAAAGACCAGCGAACCTCAACTGCCTGTCCTCGCTCCTTGATCTGCTGCTCAATCTCCCGCAACTTTGCACGGACCTGCAATATCAAAAAGGAAGGCTTTACACACTGCCTGGGGAATGGACACGCTTGAAGTTCTGACTAGGGGGGATGGGGGTGGGGGGAGGGGATGGGTGCATACCTACATGATGAGTGCGATGTGCACTGTCTAGGGAATGGACATACTTGAAGCTCAGACTCGGGGGGATGGGGGGGCATGGGCAATATATATAACCTGAACTTTTGTACCCCCATAATGAGCTGAAATAAAAAAAAAAAAAAGGCTTTAAGGATGTGCCAAGGCATACAAAAGACTGGGGCTCTGGGCTGAAAGAACAGTACCAGACTCCAAATCATTATTTCTGAAAGAGTAGTTTAGCCTCACAGCTCAATATTGGAACACCAGGCTAGTGGTCAGACTTACCTGCTGAGTGAAGGCACTGTTGCCCTCTGGCATGGGCAGGTTGGAGGGGGCAATAGGCAGGTGGTCAAGTGGTGAGCCGGTCTTAATCCGGCTATCAGTCAGCGAGTAGTGCCAAACCAGGGCACTAGGACAACACAGGAGGATGGTCTGCCAGACAGAAACAGCTAAGTCAAACTCAGTTACCATGTCTACCTCTCTAGAATCCTGTTATAAGACCTAACCCTTACACTTGAGATCCAAAGTTACTGGGACTGAGTCCCTGTGGCAGGCATCACTCCATCCCTAATCCCCTCCCTTCATCCACTTTCTTACCATTTAGCCCTGGAAGAAAGAGAGAGGCTGGCCAAAACCTCCAAAGGGAACTAATACCCCAGTACTGAGAAGCAGTAGCCTCCAAGAAAGTACTCAATGCCTACTCCCACCTCCAATTTGGAATCATCCCCATTCTCCAAGATGGGCACGAAACTCTTCTCAGGCTATCTCTTAATACTTCCTTGGGCCCACCTAGTACCTACCTGTAGGATACAGCTGAGGCCAAAAACCAGGGGCCGGTGCTGAGGGCACATAAGCAGGTCACTAAAGGGAGTTGAGGGTGTGCTGCTAGCTGGGGGCTGAGGAGCAGGGGTGGTAGGCAGCGTGCTTGTTGACTGAGCAGATATAACATGAGATGAGTGGCTGCTCACACCATCCAGCTGCAGGGCCAGTCTCCGGGTACAGAAGTAGGCAAGGCGGCGGGAGAGGTACGCAGACTGAACGAATTCCCCAGAATACTGTGAAGACATGACTATCAGGGCCTCTAATTCTCTCCAAGGGACACTGCTCTAAAGTCTTATTCTTTCTCAAATCCTCCCTAGACTCCCCAACTCCTAGGCCTTACTCGAAGCAGTAAGGGCAGCAGCAGTTTAAGCAATTCATCCTCTCCAGGGCGGATTTTCTCAAAACATTCAAGCACCCAGGTCAGGAACTCATGTCTGTCCAGCATTCCATCCTATGGGTACCAGGGGTGGGAAGAGAATTAGTTCAACACAGTGACTATTAGAGATGAGGCAGTTAAAGTAAATGAAAGGGTGAAGAGAACCACAACTGGGGCAAGGAGGCAGACAGATTCTGTTCTATACTGGCAGAGTGCAAGATCAGGCTCAATCCAATGACCCACACAACACAACATGCCTTACTCCCTACCTGAAACATGAACATGGCCAGCTTCTCACTGTAATCCCACTGCCGGATCGCCACCTCTACATCATGGGGCAAGGGCCCTATCGTGGAACCACAGCCCCCACTTCCTACAGGCCCTGGCCGGTAGTATTCAGCCATCTTCTGTAGCTGTTCCCATAAGTACTTGGTGATGATCTGAGTCCATTCTAGAGGAAACACGGGAAAAGGGTTATTTGATAATATCCTTCTGCTTAGCACATTAACTGCCATGTGACTTGTATTTAACTCATGCTAGTTTTGAGCCTGGGGCCTCATGAAGCATATGTAACTCACACGTCTCTACCTTGGGAGCCGTGTGAACTATTTTTCAAGTTGCAATTAACTCACGCACAGAAAACAATAAAAAATAACACATTTTTCATTAAATTAGAAAGGATCATTTTGTTTTCAAAGTTTTTATTCTATTTTGTAATAAAACACTGTGGCCCCAAGGAAAAAAATTTTTTTTCTAGTGTGGTAGTCAATGTGTTAGAATACCTTCCATTCCCTACTCCCACCCCCAATCACCAGCCTTCTAAATTGTATTCATTCTTTTCCCCTCTAGCCAAATGCCACCTTCCTAAAGTCTTCCCAGGTATCTCCCAAAGAAAGTAACCTATCTGTCCAGAGAAACTTCTGCCTCCTCTTTTGACATTCACCACTTTCTACATTTAATTATGTTATTCGTACATATGCCTTAGTATCCCTACTAGACTGTAAGCTTCCTAAGAGCAGAGATTATGTACCGGTTGTCTTTGTAGCCCAGTACATGCATACAACAGATACTTGAATTACTGAGTGAATACAAGATACAAGAAGAAACAAGAAGAAGGAGAATGATTCCAAGGGTCTCTCTACTGCTTCTCAAATCAATCAGTGGTATACCTCTGCAGTTCCCAGCACCCTGTACTTCCACCCCCACCCCGACCCCCGAGGATGGGGCACCAGGCCCGGCCTGTTAGGGACTAGGCCACAGAGGTCCACAGCGCACCCCCACTCCCGTCTGTGGAAAAATCGTCTTCCATGAAACTTAGGAAATGGTGGAGGGTGGGGGTGGCACAGAGCAGGAGGTGAGCGGTGGGCCAGCAAGCGAAGCTTCATCTGTATTTACAGGTGCTCCCCATCGCTGGCATCACTGCCTGAATTCTGCCCCGCTCCCCAGGTCTGGGGAAAAATTGTCTTCCACGAAACTGGTCTCTAGTGCCAAAAGGTTGGGGACCACTGTTATACTTGGTATTAGGAGTTACTCACCCACGAAGGGGTCAACGACAGGTCTCTTCTTAACCTTGGTCTCAGTGATTGCTGCATAGTAGGCACAGGTCATCTTAATGAGCCAGGCAGCCCGCATCACAGGCACTGTGTATTTGGCTAAGTACCCAAACACTTCTTCCTTCTTACTGAAAATGGGGACCTGGACAGACATCACAATTAGTGAGGTCTCTATTACCCCCATGAGCTGGTACCCATGGAGATTAATGTGGGAATAGGAGGGTACTTGGGACCCATGCTCCCCCGCCCTTAGCCTGAAGAACAGGAAATAGTACCTCACCTTTTTGGCTAGTTGTGTGAGTGGCTTGGTGCCAGCCAGGTCAGTGAACCAGGTGTTAATGGCACTCTGGGATCGTGCAGTCACCAGCCAGAAGTTGTCCTTCTGGTTCACTTGGGGCTTCCTGCGACCAGTGTCAGGAAGGGTGTTACAACGTAACTTCTCTGCAATAATGCTGCTGAAGTTGGAACTGATCTGAGGGAAGAAAACTACACCTCAGGCTGGGAAGAAGGGGCAGTTAGGTGGTCCTGCCTTTGATGGGCAAATGCCAATGAGGTAGCATTAGGTTATGAAAGCAAGCTCAGACATTTAGGTTGTCCCTTTAAGTCTTCCCAACCCAGGGCCTTTGCTCCTTCTCAGATTCTTCCAGCCTTTTCCTTCAGCCTGGCAGAGTTGTCTCACCTTGGCAGGATTGAAGTTGACGTTCTTGGCACTGCCATGTTCATCCCCAGAGACAGCAGGCTGGTTATTGAAACCTTGTTTTACATTCAAGGCCGTCAGTTCATCCTGAGGCAGGAAAACGGCATTTTAGTTTTTTTTCCCCTTGAGGGGAGGTGGTAGGAGAGCAGGGCAGAAGAGAAGGAACAAGCGAAGAGGGGAGGAGGAAGATTCTGAGTAGAGCAGAGCGTTACTTAAAGCTGGGCCCTTATATTCACTCGGACCCCACCCTCACCCCCACAGTCACTAAGATTCCCAGACACCCAGAGCGCCCTCAACATCACTCTTCCCTTGCGAGGAGCTGTACCTCACCGAGCTGCCTCAGACAACTTTCTGAGGTGTATGTGTGTGGAGGTGGGCGCCTCTGGTGTGGCCCCTACATCATTCCCTAGTCACACCTCGGAACCCCCCACCCACCCGCGTCCTGCTCTCCCACAGCAGCCCACTTTACTCTTCCCCCTTTCGGGACTTTCCTTCTCATCTAATCGCCCCGCCCCCCCTTCCCTAAACCGTCAATGCCTCCTCCTATGCTGACTGCGTGCCCCGGGCCCCTGAGAGCCCCGATTTTCGAACGCACCTCTTTCTGTTTGGGATCTTGAGGGTACACATCGGGAGGCCCCAGCCGCGGCCGCTTCAGGGGCCGGTGTTCGTAGCTCAAGATCCCGAAGGCCGCCATCTTGCCCAGCCCGTAGCGGCGGAGGCGCCAGCAGGGCCAGGCTTGCGGGGGGTAGGGAAGGGGGAGAGAGAGCCGAAAAGTCGGGGGGGGGGCGGCTAGGGAGGACGGCGGCCGAGAGACAACAGGGGGCACGTTAGAAACTCTCGATCATTGCCGGAAACTACCGAGGGAAGCCGAGGGACGCCGGGAACCATCCGACAATACCGACCGCGGAGGGGGTGGGGCCTGCCCGGCCTGGGGCGGGGCTCTGTGCCCCCGGGAGATTTCCGCGCGGCGGCGGAAAGTCGATTTCACTCAGCAAAAATCTCGGAAACGTTCCTGAGCCACGTACTGTGCTGGGGATGCAAACCTGCAACGTGGGAGGCAGCCGTGGTGCTGAGCTCTGACTAGAATTGGGCTCCTAGCGCCTAGCTAGGTTCTTGGCCTCGAAAAGTGTTCAATAATATTTGCATTGGTTAGAAACTCTAGCTTTCACAGTTTTCTTAGTTCCCGCATCTGAAAAAATAGGTGGCTAACACCTTCTTCAAAGGACTGTTGTAACAATTACAAACTAAGTATGCATAAGAAAGCACCCATTAAACCCTAAAAGGCTGGCTCTAATCCCTCAAGGCCTTTATGGTCTAGCCCCAAGTTGCCTAACCTTTTCTGTCACAAACTCTTTAAAATGCAAATGAAAGCTATGGACCTTCCTCCCAGAAAAATGCACATATAAACTTGCAAAATGTTAGATGCTATCTAGTGAGGTTCTTAGACCCCTTAAAGCTCATCTAAGTATCCCCTGAGTTCATGAACTCCAGGTTAAGAACCCTTCCTCTAGCGAAAGAGGCACCTACTGTGTCGGCTGCTTTCAAGACATTATCTCCTTTGATTTGCAAACAGCCCCATGAGTTAAGGGCTATTATCGTCTCCATTTTGTGGACCAGCAAGCTAATTCTCAAAGAGTGAAAATGTGCATATTCTACAGATACTAAGTAACGGAGCTGGGACTAGGATTCTTTCTGTATTCCAGAGCCATTATTCTGTTACGGTATTGCCATTTAGAGAAAAGACAGCCAAAGTGCTATAATAAAAGTAAAATAACAAACAAAAATAATACAAGTAACAAGAGTAACAATAACAAAATGCTACTCAATCATGATGGGAAGAAAAATTAATTCTCTGTGGGAGGCCGAGGCGGGAGGATAGCTTGAGGTCAGGAGTACGAGATCAACCTGAGCAAGAGCGAGACTCCATCTCTACTAAAAAATAGAAAAATTAGCGGGTCGTGGTGGCCTGCGCCTGTAGTCCCAGCTACTCGGGAAGCCGAGGCAGGAGGATCGCTTGAGCCCAGGAGTTGGAGGTTGCTGTCAGCTAGGCTGAGGCCACAGCACTCTAACCTGGGCCACAGAGCAAGACTCTAGAAAAAAAAGAAAAATTAATTCTGACTGGGGAGAGGGAAAATGCATTGGAGGAGGTAACATTTGAGCTAACTCTGGAAGATACTTTTTAAAAAGATAGTTTTTAAAGCGGTTTTAGGTTCACAGCAAAATTGAGAGGAAGATACAAAGATTTCCAAATACTCCCTGCTCCTACGCAGTATAACTTCCCCCATTATCAACATCCCCCACCAGAGTGGTACATTTGTTACAGCTGATGGACTTACATTGATACAGTATCATCCAAAGTTCCTGGTTTACCTTAGGGTTCACTCTTCCTGTTGTACAGTCTATGGGTTTGGACAAATGTATGACATGTATCCATTATTATAGTATCATACAGAATATTTTCACTGACCTAAAAAGCCTCTGTGCTCTCTGTATTCACCCCTCCCTTCCCCCTAAACCCTGGAAACCACTGATCTTTTTACTGTCTCCATAGTTTTGTATTTTCCAGAATGTCATATAGTTGGAATCATACAGTATGTAGCCTTCTCAGATTGGCTTCTTTCACTTAATCATATGCATTTAAGTTTTCTCCATGTCTCTTCATGGTTTGATAGCCCATTTCTTTTATATTTTATTTTTTTTGGAGACAGAGTCTCACTCTGTTGCCCGGGGTGGAGTGCCGTGGCATCAGCCTAGCTCACAGCAACCTCAAACTCCTGGGCTTAAGCAATCCTTCTGCCTCAGCCTCCCAAGTAGCTGGGACTACAGGCATGCACCACCATGCCTGGCTAATTTTTTGTATATATTTTTAGTTGCCCAGATAATTTCTTTCTATTTTTAGTAGAGCCTGGGCAACATAGTAAGACCCTGTCTCTACAAAAAATTAAAAAATTAGCCAGGAGTGGTGGCATGTACCTGTAGTCCCAGCTACTCAGGAGGCTGAGGCAAGAGGATTGCCTGAGCCCAGAAGTTCAAGGCTGCAGTGAGCTATGATCATGCCACTGCACTCTAGTCAGAAAGACTCTGTCTCTCAAAAAAAAAAAAAAAAAAAAAAAGAGAAAGAAAGAAAGAGAGAGAGAGAGAAGAAAAAGAAAAAAAAAAGAAGAGAAAGGTAAAAGAGACACAGAGACACGGAGGACAGAGGAGAAGAGAGAAGAGGTAATATGAAGACAGAGGCAGAGATTGGAATGATGTGTCTACAAGCCAAGGAACACCAAGGATTAACGGCAGCCACCAGCAGCTAGAAGATAGAAGCAGGAAACAAATTCTTCCTCAAAGCCTTCAGAAGGAACCTCTCAACCTTGGCAACACCTTGATTTCAGATTTCTGGGCTCCAGAACTGTGAAAGAATAAATCTCTGTTGTTTTAAGCCACCCAGCTGGGGGTAATTTGTTATGTCAGCCCTAACAAACTAATACACCCTGGGCCATTTAATCCAGTTTCCTTGAGACTCCCAGTCAAGTGCTCTTTTCTTTTGCTTGATGTCCTACCCCCTTTCCCGTCTGGTAAAATTACACTCATTCTTTAAAATTCCACTCAAATGGCACTTCTTTGGCACAGCCTTCCCTGAACTACCCCCCTCTCCATCTTAGTAAATTTAGTTACTTCCTCTTCTGTGTTCATATACTTTGTATTATCTCCACATCTATGTTGAGGAACTTATTACACTATATTGTATTATTTGTTTATGTCTTCCCCACTTTTCTATGAGCTTCTAGAAGGATGAGAATGTCTTATTGGACTATATATTCCCAGAACATAAGCACAGTGCCTGGCACATATTAAAGAGTTTGTTGAATAAACAATTTCTATAAATAGTTCCTCCAATCATCTCTGTGTTTGGGGGAAGGTAAGTCTGGCAATAGGATGAAGAATGGATTAGAGAGCAGAGGGTCTTTAGAAAGGGGGACCAGTTAGTGGGTTCTAGTAATAATCATGACCAGAGATAATGAAAGGCTAATTTAGCAGCAAGGCTGTGGTAATGGAAAGGAGGAAACTGCTGGGAGAAACACCACAGAAGCAGAGCTGATTGTATTCTTAGGGTGAGAGAGAGGGAGAAGTTGAAGATGATTCTGAGGTTTCAAGCCTGAGTAACTGAGAGGGTGATGATACCATTAACTGAAATAGGGAAGACAGGAAGAGAAATAGATTTTAGGGAAGACAGGGAGTTTGGAGCTAGTTGTTCCATTTCCAGAATGTTCTTCTAAGTCAGACCTCCTCACCAGTCTCAACAGGGATCCAGCTCAGGCAGCAGCCACGGGTGAGTATTCTGGTTCAGATTAGGTCAGAGAAAAGACAGATATATATATATATATATATATATGCCCACAAGAACCAAGACTATTTTCTGTCCTCCCAAGACAGTAGGGCTTTAACAGAGATTTTAAGGGTGACTGAGCCAAGGAAGGCACATAGCATAGGATGGGGATGATAGAGGTTCAGACCCTCCACTATATGACATAATGTTTTAGAGGAGAATGTGGTTGGGAATGGTGGGAGTGGTGGTGAGCAGATCCTTCCCAGGATCTAGGTGGTCTGAGGATTATTAAGTCTGTGACACTATTGGATACCCAGCCTTAGTCTCTACTTAACACCACCCTATGGCAGCACCTAATCTCCTAGAGACTTAGCCTATGTCACACTACCCATTTGCCACGCCCTCTGTAAAGCCCTGGTTTCTAAGGTTCTTTCCACCGGAAGCTATGACAGAAGGAAATGTGTGGGTGGGGAGGGGTAATGGGTGAGGGGCCCAGGTTCCTGACACAGACTACACCTAGGGAACGAAGAGCAAGCGCCATGTTGAGGCCATCATCACCACTCAGATCCCTCTTATTCCTGCAGCTGCCTCTGCTGGGGGTGGGGCTGAACACAACAGTCCTCACGCTCAATGGGAATGAAGACACCACAGCCGGTGGGAAATCTGGGATTGGAGGGGGTTGGTGAGAAGGGAGGTTGTGGGAAGAGGCTGAACAGAGATCTGCAATCTGCCACTGGCCACTGCAATCATGCGGGCAGAATTAAGAGTAGAGTGGGAAGGGCAAGGGGAAAGGTTCCCTGTCTCATGCTACTTCTTCTTCTGACCATCGTTTCTTCTTTTTTCCTCCCCCACTTCATTTTCTCCCCAACCTAGATTTCTTCCTGACCTCTGTGCCCCCTAGGTCCCTCAATGTTTCCTCTCTGCCCCTCCCAAAGGTTCAGTGTTTTGTGTTCAATGTTGAGTACATGAATTGCACTTGGAACATCAGCTCTGAGCCCCAGCCTACCAACCTGACTCTTCGCTATTGGTATGAGAAGGGAAGAGGGGGTAGCAGAGGGGAGGAAGAAGAGGTGGGCTGGATCCGAGACAAGAAAGAGGGTAGCCAGCCTCGCAGGTGCCCCACTCTTTTCTCATGGGGTAAGGCATAAGTCAGTTCAGAGGAAGGGCGGCTGGGCTGTGGATATCTGCAGTACCCAAATTGGCCCACTGTTCCTCTTCCTTCCAACCCTTCTCCTCTAGGTACAAGAATTCTGATAATGATAAAGCCCAGGAGTGTGGCCACTACCTATTCTCTGAAGAGATTAATTCTGGCTGTCGGTTGGAAAAAAAGGAGATCCATCTCTACCAAACATTTGTGGTCCAGCTCCAGGACCCACGGAATGCCATGAGGCAGGCCATACAGATACTAAAACTGCAGAATCTGGGTAATTTGGAAAGAAGAGGTCAAAATCCTAGGGATATTGTGGGACACTGGAGTCTAGGGGGTGATATTCTCTTACCATAAGGGTACATGCACATAAAAGAGGAGATAGGGGATCAGGATGGGAAGGGAGGAGGGGTAAGGAGCACTACCTTCAGGATCCTGACTTGTCTAGGCCAGGGGAATGACCACACACGCACACATATCTCCAGTGATCCCCTGGGCTCCGAGGAATCTAACACTTCGCAACCTGAGTGAATCCCAGCTAGAGCTGAGCTGGAACAACACATACTTGGACCATTGCTTGGAGCACCTGGTGCAGTACCGGAGTGACCGGGACCGCAGCTGGACTGTGAGTGACTGGGGATATAAATGTAGCAGCTGAGGCCAAGCAAATGGGGATAAAGGATTCAATTAGCCGGATAGGGGGACCTAATACCGAGCTCCTGCTCTCTGCCTCCAGTTCCTCTGCTCACCCCCACCATCCTCCAACTCCTTTCCCTATCATCACCAGTGAGTTATCATTGAGGATTGCCTACCCATACTCTTCCTGGTACCAGATAAACAAGTAAACAAAAGGAAGCCATTAAAGGGATCCGGAGAGGAGACATTAGATTCAAGTCAGTGAAGGGACCAGTGTGGCTTGAGTAGTCAAGAGAGGAGGGAGGAACTGGAAAGAACCAGAGATGACATGGGGGTGGAATGGGGTGCAGGAGTACATTTTAATTCTCCCTTATTTTATGGACACCCACTTTTCCCTCACCATCTTTCTCCCCAAGGAACAGTCAGTGGATCACAGACATAGCTTCTCCCTGCCTAGTGTGGATGGGCAGAAACTCTACACATTCCGTGTTCGGAGTCGCTTTAACCCACTCTGTGGAAGTGCTCAGCATTGGAGTGAATGGAGCCATCCAATCCACTGGGGGAGCAATACTTCAAAGGGTAAAATGGGTCTAATACATGACCCCAATCCATAGGTCCAACACTCCAACCTTTCTAACACCACTGTCTTTTGCTGTACCTCCCTATCACTGAGCCCCCAAACTTGGTGCCCTATTTCCCCTCACTGTTCACCCCCAACCCCTAGAAAGCAGGGTTTTTCTGGGTAGGAATGGGTTGTTGCATTGTTAGAGTAGGGGAGTGGATTGAGAAGGAGGCCAAGGGGGATATAGAATATATAGGATTTCCCTACAGCATTCCCAGAGAGCCTGCATGGTGAAGATGGCTTTGGAACTAGACAGATCTAGGATCTGCCACATACTACCTCTTTGGACTCGGGCACATCACTAAACCTCTTCAAGTCTGTTTCCTCACCTGTAGAACGGAGATAATAATTGTTCCTCCCTCTCAGGAGCTGTTGTGAGGATTAAGTATAGGGAATGTGTTTAGCACAGTGCCTGGCACCAAGTTGGGGCTCTACAAATGTTGGCACATAATAGGGGCACCACAAATGTAAGGTCCACATTCCTTTTCTATTTTCCTATAGAGAATCCTTCGTCGTATCACTTCTCGGCCTTTTGGCCAAGATCAAGTGGGGATAATCCTTCGTTGTTTGCATTGGAAGCTGTGCTTATCCCCGTCGGCTCCATGGGATTGATTATTGGCCTCATCTGTGTGTATTGCTGGCTGGAACGGTGAGATTTTGGAAAGCCTAAAAAAATGAGGTGGGAGTGGCTGGGAATAGTAGAGGAACCCTCCTCTACTATTGCGGGATCTCCAGGAGTAGAGGATGGGACAGTAAGGACCGAGGGATCACCCAAGAGGGCATGATGATGGAAGGAAGCCACAGGCACAGAGAACACGGAATCACATCATTCCATATGGGATAACTGGAAGAAGGGTAAAAAGAACTTTAAGCCTGAGCAAGAGCGAGACTCCGTCTCTACAAAAAATAGAGAAATTAGCCTGTAGTCCCAGCTACTTGGGAGGCTGAGGCAGGAGGATTGCTTGAGCCCAGCAATGTGAGAGTGTGAGGTTGTGGTGAGGCGTGATGACCCCACTACACTCTTGCAGGCAACAGAGAGAGAGAGAGAGAGACCCTGCCAAAAAAAAAAAAAAAAAGAGCTTTAACCTGGTGGGGCCTGGTGGCTCACGTATAATCCTAGCACTGTGGGGGGCCGAGGTGGGTGGATCGCTTGAGCTGCTCAGTAGTTCAGTTAGAGACCAGCCTGGGCAAGAGTGAGACCCCGTCTCTACTAAAAAAAGAAAAAATTAGCCTGGCATTGTGGTGCACGCCTGTAGTCCCAGCTACTCGGGAGGCTGAGGCAGTAGGATCGCTTGAGCCCAGGAGTTTGAGGTTGCTGTGAGCTAGGCTGATGCCACAGCACTCTAGCCCAGGGGATAGAGCCATACTCTCTCAAAAAACCAAACCAAAACAAAACAAAAAAAACCCCACACCAAAACCAAAAAAACAAAACAAAACAAAAAAAACACTTTAACCTGTGTGCTCCTCTGCTCCCTCTTTCTCCCCCATCAGGACAATGCCCCGAATTCCCACCCTCAAGAACCTAGAAGATCTTGTTACTGAATACCACGGGAACTTTTCGGTGAGAACGCTGTCATAAGCATGCTGCAGTCTGTCAACTGCCAACTGCCTGCTAGCAAGGCAGACGGGGGGGGGGGGGGGGGGGGGCCTGCACAAACTGTCAGGATGTGGCCGACCAAATGGGGGATGGGCTAGACAGAGACACTGAAGAACATTATAGATTGCGTGAAGTGGGTGGAAACAGTGGTACTGGGGGCTCAAGAGTCTGTGTGTTCCTTCCATAATCACAGTGGTTGCAGACGTTGTGAGAGCTCCTTTGGCACAGAGCCTGGGTCTTTTACTTCCTGCCTCTAATTGACCCCTGACCTGGACATATCTGTCTTTAGGCCTGGAGTGGTGTGTCTAAGGGACTGGCAGAGAGTCTGCAGCCAGACTACAGCGAGCGACTCTGCCTCGTCAGTGAGATTCCCTCAAAAGGAGGGGCCCTCGGGGAGGGGCCTGGGGGCTCCCCCAGCAACCAGCATAGCCCCTACTGGCCCCCCCGCCCTGTGTTATACCCTGAAGCCTGAAACCTGAGCCCCAACCCCCTGACAGAACCCCAGGGTCCCATAGCCCCCAGTGGTACTAACTTCCCTTCATCCAACCAGCCTGGGTCCGAGCCCTCTGTGGCTGATTTTAAATTTTGTGCCCCCATGTAACTACCCCTTCATTCAGTATTCCCTACTTGAGAATTGCCCCTTTGTCCTGTACCTGTTTCTCATCTCCCCCAGCCTAGCCCTTCCTTTTGGTAGGATTCTTTCTCCCTCCATCCCTCTTAACATCTACCCTTCAATTGTTCCTGAATCAATAAGAAATAAAGTTTCTGTTGATAATCATCAAGACTGTCTGTTATGGGGCAGGGAGCAGGGGAAACATGGGGTACAATGAGGGTGGGAGGGGTGGTACTGAGGGTAGGAAAAAGGAGTAGTAGACATGCTGTGGAAGTGGTACTACTACAAATTAACTGAAAAAAGAGTATGGTTCTGGAAACTTACTTCTCTCCAGGTGTCCTGCACTCATTCCAGGGTCCAGTTTAGGGTTAGATTTACCATGTTGCCCCCATTCCCAACTAATATTTTACAGATCCCACCCAAGTTCTTCTCTCCTTATCCTTACTCCACTTTCTGCCTCACATACCACTTCTGACCTCATAATCCCTCAACTGCAGCCTCAGGCCCCACCCCTAGGGATGCTGGTTATCCACAACTGCCAACAGCTCTCTCCATCTGCCCATTCTGGGCCTCCTCAGCCTATGAGATCCATCTGCCTCACCAGTCCCCCAATCCTACGGGCCTACTTGGTTCCCTAAGGCCTCTCAAACACCCTGCTTCTCCATGACTCATCAGGGCACTCCCTGAGCAGTGAGGCGATCTTGAGAGCATGTTCATTTTCATCAACCATGGAGGTGAGGGGCAGCACAGACCTGGAGTCTGTTTATGGGTATGGAGAGGTTTGAGGGCAGTGGAGATCACAGAAATGGTATAACTAGAGAAGGGCCCACATGCCCCATCCCATCTCTTCTCAGATAATCAGCAGTTTCTGGTCAATACCAATTGCTCTGTCCGCCGGTTGCTATGTTACGTCCGAAGTAAAGTGGGGTTGCCTAAAAGAGGTGAGGAGTTTGGGGAGGTGACTAATGGCTAAGGGTCAGAAGTAGTAGGGTCATCTCTAGCCCCCAAACCCTCCTTGTGGCAGGAAGGGAGTCCCTTGTATCCTTACAGCTTCCTCCAGTTCATTCTGTATAGGATCACTGGCCCCGTTTGCTCCCACTCTCTTTCCTTAGCTGCCCCAATTACCCTGTGGCCTCCCTCCAGACACCGTTGATTTGTGTGATGAAACGGGGACAATGAAGATGCTTTTCATGACGAAGACCCCTGGAGAATATGCCAGCAAATTCCTTACAACTCGAAGCACCTACTACGTTTGTAAGGTGGAGCGTGGGGGACCAGGTAGATGCTTGAGAGTGTTCCCCGGAGATAGAGCAAGGCCCTCAAGATGGATTGTGAACTTTGTCTTTAAAATAGGGCACCCTCAACCAGATCCAAACTGACCATCTCTAGTCAGCCTAAGAAAGGGCACTGCCTCCATAACAATAGGTTAGGTTCACACATACCGTGTTTCCCCCACCTCATCCTGGGGTCCATACCATAGCTCTCCCTTAGGAGGAAATAAGGTACAATCAGTTCAAGGCAATGTTTAGTATTAGGTTCCTGAAATCTTAGGCTTTGGAAGGGTGGAGACTGGGTGACAGGAGTTGGGGATAGCACACTGCTATGTTCACAGGACCCAGACTTCAGAATGCCTATAGAGCTTTCGTGCCCCTCCTGAAGAATCCAGAGCCTGAGCTACTTGGTAAGGAGTGTGATGGGGGAGGGTACTGTATATAGCTGTGTGATGGAGAATATAGGGTGAGACAAGGATCCCCTATATGGCAGGTAGGATCATAGGAGCCTAGGAGAGGGGGAATAGGGTCCAGATCCACTTTAGGAGGGATGTTCAGCTTAAACCAGGGTGTTCATGTGTTACTTCCTCCTCCCCCCATTTCTTGACTGTCTTCTAGGTATATCTTCCTACCACCACCCCATCCTATCTATCTTAGGCCAGGTTGCTCCAGTTGATTGTTTGAATGATGGGAGGGCCAGGATGGGTAAGATTTCTAGGCCTCAGAGGTGCAGGTGCCCTTTCCCTGTTCTTAGAAGCGCTTCGCACACAATGTGAAGCCCTGGAGAGGAACCGACTGAAGATGCTTAGAATCCAAGAAGCCAAGAAGGCCGTTCCAATTAAATCTGCCGTGGCCGTTCCAGTAAGACTCTCTGAATATGGTCTGCCCCAGCACCACCCTCTCCCCACCAGCCAACTGAATGATCCTCTACCCTGGCCCTCTGGGATAAATTTCCTTTCCAAGAATCCAACAGCTATGCCCAAGACCTGCCTCCAACCTCTTTTTGTCCTTCCTTTAGCCCTAGCTTGGAAAAACCTTCCCTGCAGGGGCCTCTTTGTTTATCTACTTAATTTCTCTTTCTAGTCCAAATCATCAGGACGATCAGATGGAGACACGCCCACTCGCAAGACTGTTATCTTTAAGACCAAAGCAGAGGTTCTCAATAAGAGGGATAGACGTCGCTAACTCAATAAAGTGACCAAGTGAGAGCAGTAATACTAGGTATGAAATTACTGGAATTTAATGTGAGATTTCTTTTTCTAGAAAGACTCCTTCTCCCAATATCTGCACTAAGGCTTAAGTATGCCTCAGGCACAGTGGAGGCTCCAAGGGTGGATGGGAGCAGCAGGAGGGCTGGGGCGAGCACATGGGTGGGGGTGAGGAAAGACTGTGAAGTTTAGTACAATGAGCCTTTGAGGGACTGAGTAGGGGGTGGGGTCTTCTCAAACCAGACTACCTCCCCTTGGGAGGCCTATCTCGCAGCCCGCCTACTCCTGCTGGGGCTAGATGTCCCTCCCCCACCACACTCCACCACCTCCCTGGGCCAAAATTCCCCCACCCCCACCTCTCTGCCTCTGGGCAGTTCCTCCGCCCCGCCTGATCGCTCGCCCGTCGCCTTTCCTCCCACCCTCCCCCTTATCCGAGGGAAGCAGCAAGGCAGCAGAAACAAGAGCTGGTTATAGGCATTTATTGAATTTATTCATTTATTGATTTGACACACTTCCCCACTCCAATCTAGCACATGATACAATCTGGGTAGGCCAGGCGCTGACACAGGAAATGATGGGAACCCACAGCAGGGGCGGGGGAGGGGACAATGCAAAGGGCATTGGGGGAGGGGTTGCTTGGGGGCTGGGGTGGAGAAGGAGCCCCAGATGGCCTCCCTGGCAGGTGCTAGTAAACCTGATCCACATTCCCCCCATCCCCACTCATTTCCCAGACCCTCAGCCAAGCTCCCCAGCTCCCCCTTGCCTGTTCTTCCCCTCCCCGCTGCCTGCTACCACACACACTTCCACATAACCCCTGTAGTCAGGGAAGGGGAAGAAGGGCAGGGACAGCTGTCAGGGGCCTTGAGCAGGGAGGTCTCTGTGCCTAACTTTACCACCCTAAATCCTTCCCTCCTCTTCTCTACCGTCCCACCCTCTTCCCAGGCCCCAGGCTAATTCTAGGCCTTCGATGCACTCTCCCACCCTAGCACTAACTCACATTGGGTCATAGAAGAATGTGGCTGCACCAACACCACACACTCCCAGGCACAAGTTGACAGAATGAGGGGATCTGGCTTAGCTTTTTCCTTAGGGAAACTCCAGCCTATTATGCATAGACCTTTTTCTAGACCTGGTCCAAATGGGGCTCCTCCCCTTGTTCACTGTTACTCCCCACCTCTTCCCCACTTCCCTGTGTTTCTCCTAGTATCTGTAGTGTTTGTATCATGTCACTATGACAAAGCCTTCAGAAAGAAAAAAAGCATTCTCCCCATCACTAGCACCTTGCCACTGTTAAAAATCTCTATATTTGTGTTTATATTTCTTTAAAAGTTTATAAAAAGACTTTCTGTTATCTGCAGCCTTTCAAGGGTGATTTGGCCTGGCGAGCCACTCCAGTGCTCAGACCTTGGCCCTTCCAGGTCCCCTATACCCCCCACCCACCCCACCCCACTGGCCTAAGGGGCCACTGCATAAAAACCCCAGGCTTGACCTAGCCTGGCCCAGCTCAGATAAGACTCTCTACAAAAAAATCCTGCTCCCAAAGGCAGGGGTAAGGCCACTGGTGACTTCACATTTCCAACAGCATTGCCCGCCCCTGCTACAAAGCCTAGGGGGTGGGAATGGGGGAAGCCGAGGATGGCTCCTGAGAGGGGACCTTACCCCCTAATTGGCACAGTGAAAATAAACCCTCTCCCTTTCCCCCTCCCATATCCCTCCCCCCAGAGTCCCCATGTGGGACAGCTTTGTCTTTATAATTTCCTCAACACGGAGTGTGACCAGACCCCACCCTAGCTCTAAAGCAGGGTCCCAATTTCCTGGGGAGGGCTCAAGGATAAAGAGTGGATATGGACACGCCTGGCTCCACCTCTGAAGCAGGGGACAAAGCTTCCAGCCATGACTCAGAGATCTGTGGGAAGAAGAAATAGAGGACAAGGTAAGAAGCTTATCTGGGGCATGCCAACTTTCCACCATCCAGATTCACACCAAGGAAAACAGAGACACCTCCCCCCTCTCCACACACACACACACACACACACACACACCTATTCTGTGCTACCTTGCAGGGGTGGGCACTACTGAGGGGCCTGGAGGTCCCATCTGGAAACTATGCCACTCTAATTTGACATCCTTCCTCCAATTCCCCAGGAGCTCTGACTATCCCTTGTTCTAAAGCTCCCCATTGCTCAGATCATGGGACTAGCTGGGCACCTAGGAGTGGACATAGGTTGTGAGAGCTAAGATGATTAGGGGGTGCTGTACCTGGCTCAAAGTTGAAGTCCAGTCCCTCGCCCCCATCCATGAGGTCACTGATGATGCTATCTATGTCACACTCCAGGTTCTCCGTATACATATCAAGATCTAGATCCTGAGGCATTGTGTCTTGGCTTGTGGCTTCAGTAGGGGGTGTGAGCACTGGAGGCCCCAGGGCCTTGGGGATGGCAGCACCCGCCATGACTGGAGGAGGTGCTATCATAGAAAGGGTGGGTACCAGACTGCTGGGGCCTGGAGCCTCTAGGGGCTTGAGACATAGGCCGACTCCAGTGGCCAGCTTACTGGAGGAAGGTATCCCTCCCAGCAATAGAAATGTTGGATCCTGAGACAGAATGGGATCTACCTGGGTCATGAGGGCATCAGCACGGGGTGGTGGCATATCAGAGGTAAGCAGGGCCTCCAAAGAATGGGAGCCTGAGAAGCACCCTTCTCCTGCCGACAGGGGCCCCTCTGCTGGTCGGAAGAGGGAGGTACTGTACGTGTGTATAGGACCGGTAACCCCAGGATGCTGCAAAGAGAAGCCAGAGAGACGATTCCGAGATAACAGGGAATGGGAAGATGTGAGATTGAGCCCATCTAATAGCTCTAGATCTTCATTTAGAGTAGGAGGGATACCCCCTGCATAGCTGCTGACTGAGGCTGGTATTTCCTCCTCTGCTAGCACCTCAGACTCTGGCCTCAGAGGGGACAGTCGGGTGCTGACAGTGCTAGCATTTGAACTGCTTCGTGGACGGAAGGTGGTCCACACATCGGCTTCCTCACGGTTTCGAGAACAAGGGCTGCCTGACCACTTGGCAAAGTGGCCAACAGGGCTCGTCGGAGTGGCACCTTTGGATGGGGCTGGCAGCACAGGTGGTTTCTTCTTGGGGGCCTTGCTGCGGCCCCGGAGCAGCTTGCTGCTGCTATCCATGGAGGCGGCTCGGCGGCGGGGCGCCTTGCCGCTCTTGCCTCCCTCGGGGTTCAGCATCCACCAAGAACTCTTGCCGGTGGCCTCGTTGTGAACCTTGATGAACTTGCTGTGCAGGGACAGGTTGTGGCGGATCGAGTTCTGGAGGGGGCAGAGGCAGCAGGAAAGGGGCATGAGGTGTATGTAGGGGAGGTCAAAGGCCAGCAGTCTAGTCTAAAAGGATGCTAGGGCACAGCAGGGGTGTTCCTGGAGACTCAAAGAAAGTCACATTTCTTTGGCTCCTTCCCCAGCGGGGAAACTGGCAGGGCTGGGGGTGGGGATGGGAGCGGGGTGTGAGGGGGAGGAGACCACACACAGTTCCTACCCCAAGACAAGCTGTGCAGCCTCTGCTCCAGACTTCTCTGCACAGGGGCCAGGGAGACAACGGGTGATAACAACCTACTGCAGAGGGCACGGTGCCCACCCTGGAAAAGCTCCCAGCACTGTGCTCCTCCTGAGTCTTGGGGGAGGGAGGGTGTCCGGTTCTGGTGGGCGTCTGGGAGGTGTACTCCTGGCCCAGCAAGAACTAGGTTCAGGTGGGAAAGAGCATTCCACCCCTTTCCTTGAGTGCAGGTTTGGGTGGAGTTTACAGGACAGTGGTGTAACACCAGCCCAGGACTGACTCACCCTGCCCTGAGCCAGTTCTCTGAATAGGCTGAAGGGCTGGAATCCCAGCACAGCTGGTGCCCCATTCCCCACAGAGTATTTGGGCCATCCAGCGCTCTATAGGATTTCAAGATTCCTTTTTTTCTGAATCCCAGCCTTATTTCTCCCAATCCATGACACATACCCTCAACTACATCCAGTCTAGGCTCCTCACTGTGCCTCAAATACACAAGGTTCAATCCCCCCTCCCTCCTTCTCCTAGGAAAGATCTCCCGTCTCTAAATTCTACTAGTTGGCCAAGCTTAAATTCTGCCTCTTTTATAAAAGTGGTTGCTTGACTTCGACAGCCAAATTTCTTGTACAATATTTTAAATCTGTTCCACACAATTTTACCCAAATCTATATTGTGTTGTTTATGGTTTCATGTAATTTGTCTCATCAAGTGTAAGTGCCAAGGTCACAGACAATGTCCTCCGGTCCCACAGCCCCCAACAGTGCCCTCTCAGAGTGCCAAGCTCACAGCACATACTCAATACGTACTCAAGCTCACAGTACATAATCAATATTTGTTTTCTGATTGGTAGATGGGCCCCGGGTGACGATGGTGAGGTTCCCCTTGAGGCTCTGCCAGCTCTTGAGTGCTGTGGGTATTGGAAGCTATGTGTTTTTCCTTTCTCCCTCACTGGTGACATTGTATTAGGGATACGTTTCTTTTTTCCAGCAGCCCAGGGAGCAGAGATTGGAAGCTTTTTGAGCCCCCAGTTCAGTATTTTTACTGGTTGCCACAGGCTAGTTACACCATGGTTTTGATTTTTTTTCTCCCTCTGGGAACCTGCCTTCTATTTCCTCCCTCCTTCCTAGCCCCTTTCCCCCACTTCTCAGGAATTTGCGCATAAACTCTCAAACCTTGGGGGCATTTGACCTCCCACATGGAGCTCTTTAGAAATTCAGAAGGCGCTCATAAAGGCTTGGAGCAACTAGGAGGCTGAGGTTACGGACAGTCAGAAACCACTTGTGTTTTTCTCTGACTGGTGTTCCAAGATAAGACCCTTTGCCTGAGGAACAATTCCTTGAGCAGCTTCTAGTTCCAGGGCTCTTTAGCCAAAGAACTCCTTGTGTCCCTGGGACCCTATGGGAGTGGCACTCCAACTATTCTGGCTGTGCTGATGCTTCTAGCTCCTTCATGGAGTTGCACTTGTCCATCTAGCCTCGGCTCGCAGTAACTGAGGATCACAGTGACTTCTGGCACCATGATCCCCTCCCTTTTCATCCTCTAACTCTGGGTCTACCGAGAAGGCCAATTCCCCTCCTCACCACTTAGTAGCCACAAGGCCCATTTGTCTTCTCTAGGCCTTGAACTAGCAAGTGGTACAGCCTTTTAACTGGAGAGGTCAGTTCCCTAGAAGCCCGTAACTCCTATGTTTTGGAAGGCAGGGGTGGGAGTGGCGGGGGGGGGGGTGGTGACCGCTAATTCCTCCCCAAGCCACCTAACCTAGCTTTCTTGTTCTAAGTGAGTGCCGCCCCCTGGTGGGGTGGGAGTAACCTTGGCACATCATCAGGGAAGCCAGTTCATGTGTGAGACTTCCCGCTCAGAGGGGATAGGGAGGCCTCGGAAGTCCCAGGCTTAGCCTGATTTGGTTTTGCCATCATTCCAATGAGACGGGGCCATGCTCTTGGAAAATATGATTTATAGTTAGACCTGAGTTCAAGTCCTCATTCTGCTGCTATTAGGTGAGTTTCCTAACCTTTCTGTACCTAGTTTCCTAATATGTAAAATGTGGAATCTCAGAATAGCTGTGAAGATTAATAAAACAAAAAATTTAAAAACTACTTTGTCAACTATAAAGTCCCATATAAGTGTAAATTACAAGGAGGGACCATACTCTCACAGTATAACTAACAACTTGTGGTTATTTCGTCTACCCTGGAAAATGAACCCAAGGGAAAAGAAAAACAGCTGTGAAGGCTGGGTCCAAGGAGGGGAGCTCTTTATGAGCTGAGACTGTGGCGTGGCAGTCTACCCAGAAATAGTGCCAAGGGTCTCAGTCAGCTGTCCCGTCTTCTGTTCTGCCCAGCCCCTAGGGATAATCACAGATCTGATCTCTCAATCTCCTATACCTAAGAGAAGACCCTCTGCTCATTCAACCCTCTGTACTTTGTTATATGCTGACCTCATCGCCCATGGAGGTATAAGATGTCAATAGGGGTTGAAGCTCCCCAGTTTTGTGATTAGAGCCCTATACTTCTCAGGGCAAGTTTTTCAGAGTATACTGCGAGATCTTTCCTAACAGTTTCTTCATGGAAGTCCAAGGGAACTCCCAACCTTGTGCTCTAAAGTCAGAGCCCTACCTCCTTTTTCATGACTAATCTTCCTCAACAGTAAATGAAGACTCCCCCCCCCCAAAAAAAACCTTGAATAGCCCCTTACATGGGAGAGTTTCTTGGCATTGTAGGGTAAACTGAGCCAGACAGCCGCTCACAGCTCCTTTTCTTCTTAGTGCATAATAAGATTAGCTACCTTTCCCCATGAATATCACTGTTTTTACCTTGTGGCACCCCACTCTCTCCTCTTGGGTAGAGCGGTCCTAGAACAGTACTTCTACACCGAGGTACAAGAAGGCAAGCTGGGAATCCAAGTAATCCCACAGGAATGGGAGAAAAGGTGTTGGGGTGGGAGGTGGGGGAAGAAGGAAGGCTAGGTTCGTGTGGGGAATCCACACAGTTCCTGCTGTACATAAGATAAAGACTTCTCTGTGGGAATAAGTGTTTGGGGCAGCCCAAGCCAAAGTGCTGGGAGTGTTGAGCAGCGAGCAGAGAATTCGATTTTCTCCAAGGCAGGGACAGTGTCTTATTCATCTGTGATCCTCCAGCATCAAATACTGAGTGTGGCATATACTATGTACTAAGTAAATGTTGTCTAACTGAAGACTGAAGGTGGATCTCCGGGCTTCCCAAAGGGGTGGGGGTGGGGCAGCGAAAGGGGCTCCAGAGTAGAAGTAAGGGAGGCCAGGGGACCAGGGGTAGATGGTGTTGGGAAGAAGGTAGGGGGGTCATAGTTACCTTCCATCCTGCTGAGCTGTTGCTGTCACCCTTGTCCTTGAAGTAGGGCACAGTACGGACCATCCACTCATAGATCTGGGCGAGTGTCAGTCGCTTGTCCGGGGCGCTTTCAATGGCCTGGCTGATGAGTTCTGCATAGGACTGATTTCCCCAGGCATTCCGGCGGGAGCCTCCCTTCCGAGGACCTGTTACGGCCCCCAGGATCCCGGGCTGGGGGCCCCCTGCCGGCCCTGGGAGCCGGGAGGGCAATAGGATAGGCTCTGAGCGCCCCTCCGTGTGTACCTTTTCTCCCAGACCTGGCTCCACCTCGGGCGGCTCGGACGGCTCGCAAGCGAGCTCTGGTCGGGGAAGGGGCCAGGTGCAGGAGCGGGGACGGCTCTGGGGTTCGAAGTCGAGATCGAGGTCTGTGATCACGGCAGCCTCTGTGGCTGAATTCTCATTCCCTGGATCCATACGTGGAGTCGGACCTCCGCGGCTCAGCATTCAGTGAAGCCTGACACAGTCCCTCACGATGCCTCCCCCCAGGGGGGAAGCACCGAGGGCCAGGAGGCACATTCCTGCCAGTCCGCAGAAAGTCGCGAACTTCCCCCTCGCTCCAGGACGCTAGCCCCCAAACTGTCCCTTCCACACAGTTCTCTGATCTTCTTCCCTACTACAGCCTGCAGCTTCAGAGCTCTTTCTGAGACACCACCTGTAACCTCCGCCGAGCGAAGACACTTTTTCTCCAACCTCTCACTCAGCTTCCTGCTCTTTTAAACCTGAGGCACGGTATCCCCTCATACATTGCGCTCCCATCACCGAACGTCTCCTTAGCTGCAGTCCCCTCCCCTTTTGAGTTGCTGCCCCCCGGGCACTCCTCCCAAATTTCCTCCACCCGGATCGCTGCCCTCCCCCAAGCCCCGCTCTCCCGCGTCACTTGCCCCTCCCCTGACTCCCCTCCCCCCGCCTCTTCCCTTCTCGCCACTCTTAATACTGTCCAGGTCCCCAAAGCCCAGCCTCTCTAATTCCCGCACCGATTCCCCTATCAACCCCCCCACCCCCCGCCCCCCGGGTTTCCCTTTTGTTTTGCTCCAAGCAGCAGCCCCCGCCTGACGTCTCTGTTTACCACTCGCCGGGGCAGCCATCTGCGCAGGCGCCTCGAGAGCCAGTTGGGAAACCGAGTTCTTCAGTCGTGCCACCCTGGTCAGTCTTGAGGACTACATCTCCCGTCCCACTTCGCGGCCAGGAGCCCGATACGGCGGCAAGAGAGCAGCGTGGCAGGATACAGGGAGGTGGAACTTCAATTATTAGAGGTCGTCGCGGACTTTTTCTTTTCTTAAAAATCATTTTCTTCCTTTCCCCCCTTTTCACCCCTTCCCTTGTGATTAGAGGTCACCTAGGTGACTGTGTTGAGAGATGCTAGACTTTTCCCTCCTTCAGTTAGGAGAGGGCAAAAGGGGAAAACGCGGTCTCTACAAGAAGCAGGACACTGAGAAGCAAGAATCAAGGAACTGACTAGAAAATAGGATGTATGCACGTTAAGTTGGGTGGGGGGGGATTGTATAACGTAAACAAATGGTTAGCTGATGGTGGTGTCCCTCCCCCCCCCTGCCCCCATTCGCAGTTCACACTGACCGTGAGTTCTCGTCTCTCTTACTCCACTGGCTCTTCTGGCCTCCCCTTAAATATTGGTATTCCCCAGGTTTCCGTCTTCTGTGGCTTCATTTCTCATTCAACGGGTTCCAAACTGTTCCTGCACCCACACCCCATCCTCTGGCTACCCTTATCTCTGAACTTGGTTAATGGTTGTACTGGTCTGCCCAGTCTCCCAAGCTGGACTCATCCTTCACTTTTCCATCTCCCTAACTTTCTACATCCAAATCCCAGTTCAAGACGTTATAACTGGATTTAAATTGCAATATCATCTTAATTGAACCTCCTTCCATCAATCTTTTCCCTACTACAGTTTATGTTCCATGCTGCCAACAAGGTTACCTTTCTAAGAAACATGCCTGGTAATCACAGCTAAAATTTATGGAGCACTGAGTATGTGCCAGTCTCTGCAAATTGTTTTACAAACATTAGCTTATTTACTCCTCAAATTAACCCTGCGAGGTAGGTACTACTATTAATATTATCCCCGTTTTATAGATGAAGACACTAATAGTGTTTCGGGATTAAGTGACTTGCCCAAGGAGGCTGGAGAACTGGGATCATACTGCTTATATGTGATCATATAATTTCCCTGCTTAAAACTTCCTCTGATCTTCCCATTGCCTATGTAATACAGTTCAGACTTCCTAGCAAAGCATACTGGGCTCTTCAGATTCAGGCTGCTTCACATATTCCCTGCCTCATCTTTCACTAGGCACAGTGAGTTCCAACCAGAGTTTTGCACTATTTCCTGGAAATACGAAGCCCTTTTCTACCTTTCTCTCTGAATCCTGGGATGTCATCCCTCTCATTATGATCCCCTCTCCGAGTCTCTTATTTTGAGAAACTCCTATTCAGCTTTCCCTGTCTCCCTCAGGTTCATTTAGTTCTCCCTTTTCTGCATTCCCAAGCACTTTGTGTAGTCTTATGTTATATAGCGCAAACTATATGGTATTGTAATTATTTGTTTATTTATCTGTCTCTCCAAATCAGCTCCAACTGTGAGCTCCTTAAAGGCAGAGACAAGTTTTATGCATCTTTGTGACCCCAGCTCAGGGTCATATAGTAGACAGTAAATGTTGGTTGAATGAATGAATGAGATCAGAAATCAAATGAGGCTCGGTGCAGTGGCTCACGCCTGTAATCCTAGCACTCTGGGAGGCCAGGCAGGCGGATCCCTTGAGCTCAGGAGTTCGAAACCTGGCTGAGCAAGAGTGAGACTGTCTCTACTAAAAATAGAAAAATTAGCCGGGCGTGGTGATGCACACCTGTAGTCCCAGCTACTCGGGAGGCTGAGGCAGGAGGATTGCTTGAGCCCAGGAGTTTGAGGTTGCTGTGAGCTAGGCTGACACCACAGCACTCACCAGACAACAGAGTAAGACTCTCAAAAAAAAAAAAAAAAAAAAAAAAAAAAAAAAAAAGAAATCAAATGATATTGCACTTGGACATTTAACAACTTTTAAACAAATGTATCATATGTATTTTTTTCCCTAGCTATGTTCCAATTTTTCTGTTAGGCAGCAAGCTCCTAGGGGCAGGGACTATAATTTAAGTTGTATACTATTTGCAGTGTTGTTTGATACATGTTCTGTGGTGATGAAGCCTTCCTCCTGTGAGGAAGGATATCCATGCAACCTGGGATTTTTCAGAAGTGGCAGCACCTTGGACCTTCAAAGTGATATTAGCCTACTCCGTGGTAAAATAGCCATCTTGATCCTCTATATTCCTGCCTCCTTCTACTCCAACAAGCATTTTTCCTCCACTGGTCACCTAGGTGGTATACAGAAGGTCATATATTCCTACCTGAGGTCCAGACTAGAGAGATGGGACATAGTGACAATGCCTACAAACATTCCCTACATATACACCTTCCTCCTGCAGCTCAGCCTGGAGTACCTGGCAAGGGCTGCGTAAGTGGTGAATTTGGTAGAGCAGAAAGCTTGGTGGGCACTAGGTCACAGGAGCTCTTTTGTAACTGAAACAGATGTGGTGGCAGATCACGCAGAGTTGCTGAGACAGGGAAATGGCAGGGTGGGGCACCTGTCCTGGCTTGAGTTATATCTTGCATTGTTTCCCTTTGTGCATTTGCTTGACAATGTCCACCTCTCCACCAACGCACGTCCATCACCTCCTTAAATTCCAATTCAAAGCTCAAAACTTACATGCCCTTGGAAACTTTCCCCGACTAGTCCAACCTGACAGATCACTTATCTACTTTGCATCTCCTGAACCTCTATGAACTCAGTTTTTATTCTTTAATTTTGTGCTTTTGGTTACATGGCTTTTTGTTTCACAAAGGTATATTATCTCTCCAACTAGATTATAAACTCTGCCGTCGATCAACAGATGCTTGTGGAGGCTTTACTTTTTAAAATGAGAGTATACCTTGAAATCTTGGGCAGATAAAAATGACCATAAGCCATAGGACCAGATGATTTAGGAGGGTGAGCTAAAGGACTGGTGGGATGGTAAAAACACCATGACTTTAAAACATGCAGCTAGAGAGGTCAGGGTTGCTCCCCTTATTTCTGTAGAAGTGTTAGCATGTACATTAGTCAAGAGACAGAGTTAGCAAGGTGGCCTTGGAGAATAGAAGAGACATTGGTCAGGAAAGGTGACTGACAGGAGGCCCCCAGAAAACCACTGTAGTCATACGTTACAAATATATGGCAGGGTATGGAGGCCGGGCGCAGTGGCTCATGCCTGTAATCCTAGCACTCTGGGAGGCTGAGGCAAGAGGATCACTTGAGCCCAGAAGTCTGAGGTTGCAGTGAGCTATGATAATGCCACTGCACTCTAGCTGGGGTGACAGAGTGAGACTTTGTCTCTAGAAATACATGCATGCATACATACATACAATAAACATATGGCAGGATATGGGAAGCACAGGCTCTTCTCCCAGTTGAAACCCCAGAGTTTATGTTCTCACATGGCTCCCCATTCACCACTTGTTTTTTTTCCCTCTTGAAGGTCATAGGAGTTTGGCTCTCTTGCCTCTTTCACTGCCACCGCCCACTCTTCTACCTGGGTGCCACCCCCCAAGCCTGCTGCCAAACCAGCTCTATTAATTTGAATTGAGATAGACATTTCTCCACTTCTTTCTTACCCTGCCCATCTCTGAAAAAACACACAATTCCCACCTAGAGTTTTTATAGGATGTTTGCTAGTAACCACATGGAAAGATACAGAGGTTAACAAAAGTAACAATGAGAAACTGCAAGGACTCTCAGAAAGCACCACCTCTACTGGTCCCTGATCTTCACAGATGTGTATGGCACATGCATATATTTGGTTGCCCTCTTCCCTGAGTCTTTTTCTTATGTGTTTCTGTGAAAGACTTCTAGTCCTTGTCTTAGAAGCCACCCTCCCAACCCTGTCTGTTGTTGTTTTTAAATATCTTTTCAGTCAATAAACACTTCTCTTAAGAAGTGTTATTTTCCAGACATCAGGCTAGGTGCTTTCCCATAAAGTGCACCCTAGACTGAAGTACTCAGATTTTAGTCCCAAATAGATTTGAGTTCGTACCACTACTAAGTTGAGGCAACTGTCAGTCCTTTTTGGTCCCTGGAACGCAGTCTGGTGCAGTGAAAAGAGCCCTTGATTGAATCAGGAAATATGAGTCCTTGGTATAGTCCTGTCACTAGCTAGTTGAATAACGATACTAATGATACTGATATTAATAAGTAACATTGGATTTTTTATTATGTGTTAGGTACTGTGTTAGGTGCTTTACATGGATTATCTGATTTAATCCATACAACAAGCATATAAGCTAAATGCTATTACTATTTTCATTTCACAGAGCAAAATGAGACTTACAGAAGGTCAAGAGATCTGTTTAAGGTCCAGAGTTACTAAGTGGTAGAGTAGAGGTGCAGATCCAGGCAGTCTGACTCCAGAGCCTATGCCATTCAATTTTCCCTTTCTGGCTTTGGTTTCCTCATTCATAAGATGAAAATATTATACTAGATGATCTCTAAAGTCTCTTCTAGCCCTAATATTCTATTTCCTGTGATCTCCAATCTGAGTACAAGACCCCAGATTGTCCTTTTGGTCTTAGGCTACCCTGAGCTTACACTTCACACCCAGACAAATTTGGTCCTGGCCCCCTGCATGAATAATGTCCACAATGCTTCAGCCCTCAGGTTTAAAGGGACCTTCCAGCTTCCTTTTTAACTCTTCCTGTAGACCTCCATGGTTCCAACCTTTGAAAGTCCTACTGGCATGATATTTACCAGAGTTGTTTACCAAAGAGTTTTTACCAGAGATATTTGCCACAGAATATCCAATATGTGAAGCCATGCCCATATATATATATATATATATATATTATTTTTTTTTTTTTTGAGACAGAGTTTTGCTCTATTGCCTGGGCTAGAGTGCCGTGGCATCAGCCTAGCTTGCAGCAACCTCAAACTCCTGGGTTCAAGCAATCCTCCTGCCTCAGCTTCCCGAGTAGCTGGGACTACAGGCATGTGCCACCATGCCCAGGTAATTTTTTCTATTTTTAGTAGAGACAGGGGTCTTGCTCTTGCTCAGGCTGGTTTCGAACTCCTGAGCTCGAAGGATCCTACAGCCTCAGCCTCCCAGAGTGGCTAGGATTACAGGCGTGAGCCCTGAGCCCAGCCATGCTTATATTTTAAAGTTACATGAAAAGAGCAGGATGCATATCTCCAAATAAGGTCACATTAAAAAAAAGAGAGCAGGATGCAATACTTTACATACATATGCCATAATTTTGTTTAAAGTACATTGAGAGAAGATAGGAAGAAATGCCAAAAAGTGTTAACAGTGGTTATCTTTTCTCCTTTTCCTTGTTTATATTTTTCCAATTTACTATGACTGTATATAACTTTTAAACTGAGAGAAATGCCTTATAGTTTCCCTCCTTCTACAAGGGATTTGAAGCGCCTTACCAAAAGAAGAGTACAAATGTCATAAGATTATAGATTAAGAAAATCAGAGGCATGGAAAGGAAGAGGAAGCTCATGTGCGATGACTGAGCATTAAATTCTCCTTTTTGGGTAGTCAGGGTAAAGGGAGAAATGCAGTAAATTACACAATTCTTGTTATCAGAAAGAAAGAAGCAGAGCAATTCCTAAGAGAGAAAGAGATTTTCCTGTCACTAAATCCTTTTTCCCCTAATTGAAAAAACAGGACTACAGCAAACAAAATTTTTTGCAAAAACAAAATACTTATAATCCCATTTCCCTCATTCAGTTTTCATCTTTGCTTATCAGCTTTCAGTCCTTATCCACAGGCACATATAATTTTACGTGGTTACAATTAGTGTCTATATGCCATTTTGTGTTCTGTTTTTTTTTTCAATAAACATATCATAAACGTGTTTTCATATTTAGTCTTCCATAATTATAATTTTTAACAGCTATATAATGGTACATAACTGGCACTAAATTCCATAAGAAATTTCTCATGTGGGATTAACATAAGGGACAATGTCCTCAGTAACAGTTTTATAATGCACACAGAAGAGATTTTCATATTATTTTCTTGTAACTACCCTGGCTAAAAGCCAAGGGCATAACATTAAAGCACTTCTGCAGTGGCTGAGCTCAGATGGTTCTGGCACGTAACCTTCTGGTGCTCCAACTTGACCTGAGGACACAACTTAAAATGCCACCTAAAGGAGTGGATGGATACAATGTCCTTTACAATATATTCCATAAATATCTCTTCTCACCACCCGGCTTTTAACAGGACTTCAGAGGCTGACTACATTTATTCTCTGATGAAGGCCAAAAGTATTGTTATGCTGCATTGTTGACTGAGACAGGATCTATATGTTTTGGAAGCCAGATGAACAGGTGGTCAGGTGACAGGGCTACCATTTTGGCTTGAAAGTTGAGAAGCCTGACCAGTGTTGTTGCTGGCGTAGTTTACCTCATATCCCCATGGAGGTAAGGTGCAGGTGAAGTCAGATTTTTCTTAGCAAGTAGCTATTGGATCTGAGTTCCATGCCACAGAGGAGGGATTTTTGATCTGAACAATTTTCAAAGCCCATAACCAGTCAGGTGGCCTGGGCATAAGAAAGGAAGTCTCAAAATATTCCAGTGGAACCTCTGGTTTTAGCAATTGTAGGGTCCCAGTGTGCCAGCCAGTATGAATTAGCTGCAGAATGGAGTTTTATATTGACCAATTGAATTTTGGAGACTGTCACCAAGGACAATTAAAATGTTTTTACATAAATGATGTCAAGCTATTATTTCTGGCCCTAATTATGTACCAGAGCCAATTGCCTCTTAAAAACTATACCTAATTTACAATAATATAGCTATGTCAGCAGCATAAAGCCAGATTCACTTTTATTTTAAGATTTTTATTATATAAGCATTACAGTTACAAAACAAAAAACTTTTTAAAAATAGAGAAAAAGAAGAAAAGAATTACAGTCCCACCATCTTAACACAACTGTCATTAGGGTTTTGTGTACTTCCCTTATTTTTTCACTACCAAACTTTTACATATTTATATTCATATTATATATATATATATATAAATTTATGTCCTGTTTTAATAATTGTAATTACACAATTCATGAGTGTATTTTCCTTTAAAAATTTAGAACATTACAGAAAAAGTCTTAGACCGTTATCCCACATACCTTTCCCTGCTGCCTGAAGTAACCATTGTCATGAGTTTGATATGCATTCTTCCAGACCATTTAAAAAAATAGTCTTACATAGGAAAAATGTATATTGTTTTGTGTTTTTCTGTGCATAAATGATTACATTTGGCAACTTGATTTTTTCACCCCAAAATATTTTTGAGGTCTATCCTTATTGTTACATCTAGTTCATTCCCTTTAACTGCCATATTGTATTCCATTTAGTAAATATGCCACATTTTATTTAGCCATTCCCTAAAGAATTCTTACCTTTTTAGAAAGATTGTGGCCAAGAGGGCTAATAAGTCTGCTAAACTGCCTCAGTTTCTCTGGTGTCACTCTGAGCACATCAATGCAAGGAGACAGCCTGAAGTACGAAAAAAAAGTCACTTTACATGCAGGTGCAGAGATTCCTGGTCACCAATCACCATCCTACGAGTCTAGATTCACAGTGCTGTTGAGTGGAACCTTTTGCAATGATGGAAATATTCTATATCTGTGCTGTCCAAGAAGGTAGCCACTAGCCATGTGTGGCTATTGAGCATTTGAAATGTGGCCAGTACAACTGAGGAGCTGGAGATTTAATTTAATTTAACTTTAACTTGGTCACTTGTGGCTAGTGGCTACCATATTGCATGGTACTAGAATCTTGCATATGGTAATGAAAGCCATAGTCTTTTATATTACAAGCTACATTATCAGGAGCTCTAAGACAATTGTGTCCACCTTCTAAAGGTCAATGGATGATGCTAATATCTTGTCTTGGTCCTCTTACATGCCTTTCTTTTAAGTTTAGGTTTCCTTGTTACTGGCCTCCAGATGGGTTAAAAGACGTGTTATCATACTGAAAAAACAAGGTTGCTAGAAAGCCTATCTTTCTGAGAAATAACTGTACTCAAACCAAACTATGTAGAAATTCATTTCTAATCGCAACACCCTCACTTGACATTTAATAAACTAAAATCCCCCATAATCATCCCACTAGCCCACTAAAATCTTCAAGGATGATAGAAGTAGTACAAAAAGTCAACAGGAGGGTATAAACATCTTACGAAAATTGTATTGGCTAAGAGCTAGCATTGTTCAGTTAGTTGGATTGTGTGTCATAAATGGGGTTTAGACCCAGAGAGAACTGACCTATTTTCTTGTTTTTCATAAATGCCTCTGGTACTCTCTGAATCCCCATCCAGATCTCCTTTATCATGCAGAAGGTTCCTGACTGTCCCATGTAGCCTGCTAAATCTATAGCTCACGTAGATAGGCACGTGGTTACGCAATTTGCTCCCAGAGCAGGCTCCAGAATGTCCAGATCTAGTGTCCAGTTGATCTTCCCTGGCAGTATCCAGGCAGATATTACAGCACATGTGAGCTGAAGAAATACACAGCCTGCCTCTGTGAGGAACAGTGAGAGGCACGAAGGCACAAATACATATACTCTTAATACAGAGGATAATAAAATCACATGAACAATATGCTGGATATGCCTGTTATAAAAATCCATTACTAACTCTTCTTTTTCTTATGGGCCCCAATGTATGAAAGTATACCTATCCTTTGGTCTCTCCCTCCTCCTCCCATTTCCTGTTCTTTTATGTTTACTTTCTCTGATCTCTTTGCTTAGTCCCTTTCTCTGTCTGCCTCTGGCAGTTTCCACTGCTGATCCCCTTTCTTCTTTTCCTGAGGCCAGTCTTATAGCATCCTTCAACAAGGTCATGCACTCGGTTAATCTATATAAGTGGTATCAGGCCATTAAGATATAAGTTAAAGACAAAGGAGGCTTAAACACAGTCCTGTTTTACTTGTGACTGTAGTTTGGTATACCCAGGGACTTCTTCCTACTCTGAGACTTTCTGTTTTAAAGTTTTAAAAAAGAAAGTCCCTCTCTCACTATAGGAGTAATACATGTTTATTAAAGAAAAATTGTAAAATACAGAAAAAAATTTACAAAGTACTCATAGTCCTACCACCCAGTGAAAACCACAGTTAATATTTTAGTATATTTCTTTCCAGTATTATTTTTTCCTTCTACGTGGATTAAAAAAAACATTGTTGTAATCACATTGTACATACAACTTTGCATTCTTGTTTTTTCCCACTTAACATATGAGCATATTTTCATATGATTATAGAGGTTCATAAATATAATTTTAGTGCCTGTATAATATTCTATCAGTTTGGATGTACCATAGTGTAATCATTTCTGTATTGTTAATCATTTATCTTGAAGTGGCATTAAAATGAGTATTTGTACAAGCATTAATTACCAAGGGTCTATGTTAAACACATATAGATTGTCCCAAAACAACAATTGCCCATGTAATCACAGGAAAATGATAGTTCAATGAAAGCTGCAATTTTTCAGTGAATGGTAGATTTCTCCATAAAGTTTAAGAGAGTATAATATAGTGTCAGGACTTCCCTATCCATGATGGCAGTCTGGTCTGGTAAAAGAAAAAAAAAATACTTTGGAATCAGACTTTTTTTTCCTTTATTCAATAAACATTAATTGAGTGCCTATATGTGCCAGGGAATGTAAATACACTAATATGAAAATCAAAGTGCTTGCCCTTATGGAGCATATTGTTTAGTGGAGTTCACAGGCAATTACATACAGCATAAGTGCTAAGATAGGGGAAATATGGGAGGCAATGAGTGTATAAAAGAGAGATATCTAACTTGAACTTAAGGGATCAGGAAGACTTCCTGGAGGAAGTAGCATCTAAGCTTAGATGTGGTGGATGAGTAGGAGTTAGCAAGCCAAAGATAGCGAGGGGACTGAGGGATAGACTATGTGTTTCAGACAGAGGGAACACCAAGTATAAACTCTTATAGGCATGAGAGACACTCTCTTTTATCTGAAGATGTCTTTTTTTTATTTTAAAGAGATTTATTCTGAGCCAAATTTGAGGATCACGACCCGGAGCCACGCGCAAGAGGCCTTGAGCAAGTGGACTCTGAAGATGTCTTTATTTTGCCTTCATTCTTTTTTTTTTTCTTGAAAGGGGGTCTTGCTGTATCACCCAGGCTGGTGTTGAACTCCTGGGCTCAAGTGATCCTCCTGGCTCAGCCTCCCAAGTAGCTGGGACTACAGGCATGTGCCTCCATGCCCTGCTAATTTTTTCTATATATTTTTAGTTGTCCAGATAATTTCTTTCTCTTTTTTAGTAGAGACAGTGTCTCGCTCTTGCTCAGGCTGGTCTCGAACTCCTGAGCTCAAATGATCCGCCTGCCTCAGCTTCCCAGAGTGCTAGGATTATAGGCGTGAGCCACCGCGCCCGGCCCATAATTCTTTTTATACAGTCATCCTTTGGTATCCATGAGGGATTGTTTCCAGGACCCTCTCCCCCGAACACACCAAAATCCATGAGTGCTCAGGTCCCTTATGTAAAATGGTATATTATGTACATATAAGCTACACACACATCCTCTTGTATACTTTAAATCATCTCTACAATACTTATAATACCTAATATAATATAAATGCTTTATAAATAGTTGTTATACTGTATTATCTTTTCTTTGTATTTTTTATTGTTGTATTGTTATTATTGTTTTTTTCTGAATATTTTTTATCTGTGGTTGGTTGAATCCATGGATACAGAACCCAAGGATATGGAGGGCTGACTGTATTGAGTAATTAATTTTAGAGGGGTTCCTGGACATTGTGAATGCTATGTTATAGAGGCTCTGGATTCTGTTATATTCTCTGAAGAGTGTGGAGTGTGGATGTATTTGTTTCAGCAGGCAATTGAATTGCTTAGATTCAAATTGTACTGTGCTTTGCCTATGTTGAGTGGCAGCTCAAGTCTCAGTTCTGTTCTTTTAGTTTTAGATGGAAACTGCTTTTGAGTCTGCCCTATGCATGCATGGCTCAGGACACTCCTTGGGAAGAATTTATACAGATAATTTAGGGCTCCTGTTCTCAGACTCTTTCCTTTCTTAGATATCCCCTCACTTTCCCAAGATTGTGTTTGCCCCAGGCCCTGTCCTCTATTTCTTCAGGGTAGAGAGAGAGAGAGAGAGATAGGGTTTCCTAATGGACTTTTAGTGATCTGGCTAGTGATTACAGCCTGCCCTTAGGCTATAAATGGGGAACTCACCCCATGCAGATCCCTTGTTCCAAGTTCCAATTTCTTCTCTGAAATCTGCTTGCTTTTTAAAAAATTTATTTTTAATTATGGGTACATAATAGTTGTATATCTTTATGGGGTACATGTGATGTTTTGATAAAGACATACAATGTGAATTAACGAAATCAGGGTAATTGGGGTATCCATCACCTCAGGCATTTAACATTTCATTGTGTTAGGAACATTCAAATTCCACTCTTTTAGTTATTTTAAAGTAGAAACTTGCCTGCTTTTGTTTACTCTCTGGAGCCTTCAGGTAGGTTGTGTGTGTGTGTGTGTGTGTGTGTGTGTGTATTTTGTCCATAGTTTATAGGTGTTATCTATTGAGAGTTTACTCCATCATAATGAAAATGGAACTTGGGAGAGATTCTCAGATGGGCTTACTTCATATTTTGGGGGGAAAATCATGGCCCTCAACTTACTTTTTTACCTTAACATTTCTGTATACCATCACTCATATTCTCCTCTTGCTTCAAAGAAAAGAGGCTTACTTAGCTATTTTTACCCGTTTTCCCATCATCTCCTATTTGTGGCAGGACCTATAATTCACCCACCCATTAATTCATTTATTCAACAAATATATATTGAGCCAGACTCTGTGCTAGATGTTAGGGGTAATAAGAGTAAGCAAAAATAGAATCTACTTCACTGAGACTGCTCTCTTCTAGGTCATCAAATATCTGGCTTCTTAATCACCAGATAAAATACTTTTTTCTCAGTCTTATCCTCTTTAACTTCATTGCTCCATTCTCCACTAACTCTGGTGACTGGCCTCTCCTTAAAACTCTCTCCTTTGTCTTCCAGTTCTCCTACCTCATTGATTTCTCCTCTCACTTTCCAAGTAGAAAAATTCCCAGAGACTCTGTCCTTAGTTCATTTATTCTTTTGTTCTTGGCAGTCTTAATCTTAGAGTTTCAACTACCACTTCCATGCCCAAGACTCCCAAATCTCTATCTTTAGCCCTGACCTCTTTCCTGGGGTTGAGACCTGAATTTCAGCTGTTTGTCTCTGCCTGATTGTGTAACAATTACATTAAACTACATGTAATCGGGCCAGGCGTGGTGGCTCACTCCTGTAATCCTAGCACTCAGGGAGGCCGAGGCAGGAGGATTGCTTGAGGTCAGGAGTTTGAGACCAGCCTTAGCAAGAGCGAGACCCTGTCTCTACTGAAAATAGAAAGAAATTAGCTGGGCAACTAAAATAGAAAAAAAATTAGCTGGGCATGGTGGCATATGCCTGTAGTCCCAGCTACTTGGGAGGCTGAGGCAGGAGGATTGCTTGAGCCCGGGAGTTTGAGGTTGCTGTGAGCTAGGCTGACACCACAGCACTCTAGGCCGGGCAACACAGTGAGACTCTGTCTCAAAAAACCAAACCAAAACAAAACAAAAAAACAGAAAACAACAACAAAAAAACACCACAACAAAAAAACTGCATGTAATTGAAATCCAACTCATTATCTTGCCTCTAAACCTACTCTTCTTCCTGTTTTTCCTATTTCAGTTAATTCCTGATACTAGAAGCATAGACTTAACTAAGAGCTATTGCGAAAAAGATTCCTGTATTAGGTAGGAAGTTTGAAGATAGGGAAAACTGTAAACTCCCTTCCATTTCTGAGATTCTATTATGTTCCTAGCACAGTGCTATCCATTTCTTTCAAGGAGTTCACAATCAAATTGAGGGAGACAAAATAATTGAGCAATAATCAGTCCTGACTTCAAATGCAGCAGGAATTCAGAGAAAGGAGATAGTATACATGAAGTAGTTAAGAGAAGACTTCATGAAGAAGAGAACCAAGCTAAACTCTTCAAAGGCAGAAGCTGTGTCTTCTATTTAATTTTTATTTCCATAGCACCATTCTCTCACATTGTGGAAACTCCACAAAAGCTTTTTGAATGATTTTGTAATGTTATTAATGTTTATTGAATACACATTGCATGTATAGTTCTTCACTAAGTGGTGTGGAGGTTAACCAAGATTTGATGCAGTCTCTGACCTTTTCCAATCAATTAGTCAACCAACAAATATTTACTGAGTACCTATTATTTGTAATACACCACGCTAAGAATTATGGGGGATGCAAGAGAAATGTCAGTCTTAGTCCCTTCCCTTAGGGAGTTTATAATATGGTTGGTAAGATGAGACATATATGCACA
Source organism: Eulemur rufifrons (assembly GCF_041146395.1). NCBI lineage: Eukaryota > Metazoa > Chordata > Mammalia > Primates > Lemuridae > Eulemur > Eulemur rufifrons. The sequence goes on from NC_091012.1 coordinate 91,293,528, forward strand.
CAAGGCCAACTACGAATGTGAGAGCAAAATGAACAATATTGATAATAAGTTAAAAAAAATTTTAAAAGTACAGATTATTGTAGACTGAATGGATGTGGAGGCTTTATGGAGGAGATGGGACCTGCACTAGTCTCTGAAGAATGGGAAAAAATGAAATAGGCTTGAAGTTCTTATAGTAATTAAGAAGATAAAATTTGGCCGGGTGTGGTGGCTCATGCCTGTAATCCTAGCACTCTGGGAGGCCAAGGCGGGTGGATCGTTTGAGCTCAGAAGTTCAAAACCAGCCTGAGCAAGAGCAAGACCCCGTCTCTACTAAAAATAGAAAGAAATTAGCTGGACAACTAAAAATATATATAGAAAAAATTAGCCGGGCATGGTGGCACATGCCTGTAGTCCCAGCTACTCTGGAGACTGAGGCAGAGGGATTGCTTGAGCCCAGGAGTTTGAGGTTGCTGTGAGCTAGGCTGATGCCATGGGACTGTAGCCAGGGTGACAGAGTGAGACTTTGTCTCAAAAAAAAAAAAAAAGAAGAAGAAGAAGATAAAATTCAACACAAAATGTGTCAGGCTAAAGACCAAACAGATGAAGAACAACATCTAGGCTGGAGCAGGCAGCTCATACGAGAATGTTACTGAGCAGTTGTTAGTGTCGTTCTATCCCTTTCCCACCATACACACTTTTTTGTCCTTCTTTCTCTCCTTTATCCTTTTTCAATATCTTTTCCCTCTTCCTCTCTTTGTGGTGACATACAGGGCTAAAAGATTCTTCTCTGAGAGAAATGTTAAAAGCCTGAGCTCAAAACCAGACTGGGTTCAAATCCTGACTTTACCACTTATTAGCTGTGTGATTTGGGGCAAGTTACTTCATCTGTCTATGCCTAGTCAGTACACTGCAAATATAAAAATAGCACCTACGTCATGGGATTGTTTTGAGGATTAACCAAGTTAAAATATCTAAAGTGCTTAAAATAGTGCCTGGCACATAGTAAGTGTTCAATAAATATTAGCTTTTATTAAGAGAAGAAGGCTGGCTAATTGCAACATTATTATCTTGCCAGGTCTTATTGTCCCTAGATAACTAATTGTATAATTAATGAACACCTCTATGGAAGCTGGAGGTCAGGCTCTTGTCAGCTGATGGGCTAGGTATTTAGCAACCTCCATAAACATGCATAGACAAACAGGTAGGCCACACCACTTTTTCCCAGATTGCTCTCACCCCTAGGTGATCCAGAGGTACTTTAGTAAAGTAAATACAATCACCAACTTAAGAAGATAAGTTGAGTATTTAAACGGCACTTTATCAATATAGGGAGGGAAGTGACAACTTTCAGAAGGGATTTAAAATAGAGACTACCTTCAGGGAGGTGCCAGGTGAAATTAGGTTTAAATGAACTTCAAGAAGGGGAGGAGTGACTAAAGGTAATAGTATGTGTGGAAAGAGAAAGGGATTCCATAGAAAGGCAGTGAAACTCTGAATTCAGATCCCCTGGAAGACAGATTGTATGTATATGAGTGCTGCTCTTTTGTTTTCATTGCTGCACTACCTCTTTTTTACACCCAGACCTTCCCCTCCTTCTCTCTCTCTGCAGTTCCAGCCTTCTGCTCCCAAGAACACAAACACCCCAAATTACGGGGGCTTTTGATTTGCCATTTCCTTAGGACAGCATGAACAGAGAATAGAAAGAAGTTCTTGTCAGTATGTTTGCATAACACTGGGTAGGAAATTGTGAAATCTCCTTCGGGAAAAATTTACCAGCAGGAAGATGGATAGGTGTCTGTTTGATTAAGGTACAGTATTGCCTGTAGGCAGGACAATGAACTAATGAGATTCTGTCCAATTTAAGGATCCTAAATCTCTATTTCTCATTTCCCACCCTTTCCGCGTACTTGATTCCTTTTAGCAAAGAATGAACGTGATCAAGGAAACCCAATAGAGAGGAAAATGCACATCAAGTTCTGATGTCACCTGTTTTGCCAAGAGATTTGACTCAGCTACTCTTTTTTTTTTTTTGGTGTGATAATTGAGGTACAGAGGATAACTGTGCTTTACCCAATGTCACTTACTAACCCTGAAGCTCTGTGCCTCCCATGAAAAAAGGTGTGTGTTTGGAAGCCAGCTGTTAACAGCTATTATCACCTTATTACTACAAAGAACTTAATTAGCCCAGTACCCTCCACTGCCCTCCTTTCTCCACCCTATCAAGCATTTCCCTTACAAAAGACCATTTGTCAGTTATTTGCACCTCATTGTCAATTTTACTTGAACAATTCTCCTAGGGCTATTTGATTTTAAGCCTTATCTCTTCACTCATCTAAATATTCAACTTTTCGTTTTCTATGAAATCCTTCCCTCTAGCTGCTAAACATATTTGAATTTCTCCTATCTTTGAAAAACAAACAAATCCTTCTTTGACAATGCATCGCTCTCTAACTACAATACTTAGGCAAGCTTCTCAAAAGAATTTCTCTACTAAATGTTTCCACTTCTTCACCTCTGATTCAGTTCTCAATACATTGTGATCTGGGTTCTACTCCCACTGCTCTACTGAAACTGTTCTTATTTTAATAATTGTCAAATCTAGTGGACATTTCTTAGGGCTTATCTTATTTGACCTTTTTACCGTATTAAACACTGTTAAGCACCTACTTGCTCCTTTTGGAAGCTTTTTCATTCCTTGCCTTCAGAGATCACTATTGTCTCCTGGCTCTCTTCCTATCTCTAGGACCCCTCCTTCCTGTTCTTCACAAGCTTTTCTTTGTTTGCCTGCCCAGCAAGTAGGCTGGGCGTGATGGCTACTGCCTGTAATCCCAGCACTTTGATAGGCCAAGGCAGGAGGATCGCTTGAGTCCAGGAGTTTAAGACCAGCTTAAACTGGAACATAGGAACAACATAGGACCCCCGTCTCTACAAAAAAAATTTTTTTTAATTTTCCCAAGTTGAAATGGTTTTAATTTTTTTCTGATTAAAGAAGAAATATAGGTTGTTTAAAAAATCAGATCCTTTAGAAAATAATAAATTATAAATAAAAACATAAAAAACAATCAAAATTCCACCACACAGGGGTGACCACAGCTAACATTTTGGTGTATATCTTTTCAGATTTTTTTTTTTGAGACAAGAGTCTCACTCTCTCGCCCTGGGTAGAGAGTGCAGTGGCATCATCATAGCTCACTGCAACCTCAAACTCCTGGGCTCAGCCTCCCAAGTAGCTGGGACTACAGGTGCACGCCATGACTCCTGGCTAATTTTTCTATTTTTAGTATTTTTAGTAGAGACAGGGCCTCACTCTTGCTCAGGCTGGTCCCAAACTCCTGACCTCAAGTGATCCTCCCACCTTGGCCTCCCAGAGTGCTAGGATCACAGTCGTGAGCCACTGCACCTAGCCTGTCTTTCCAGACTTTAAAAATTATTATATATATCATATACATTAATGCAAATGGTATCATACTACAACATGTTTTACCAGCTTTTTTCACTTTTTCATGACTATCATTTTATATCAACAAGCATAGAACATTATTTTAAACTGATAAACAGGAGAACCTGAGAGAATGTACTTTTGGATTTCCCCAAAGGCCACATTTCCCTGAAACATAAAAAGGAAAAAAAAAGCAGAACCCTGAATTTGGCCATTTACACAAGAGACTTAGTTTTATGATGCAAGTGATTGAGATAAAAAGTCTTGTAAAATATAAAATCCAGTAAGCCTTTATAAGACTTGTCATATAAACAAATTCACAAATTAGAAGAATATGGCTACAAAAATTCATAAAATGAACAATTATTTAGTCTTAAAAACAGGATCCTTACACTGGTATCTTTATGTGATTGATTATTTTCTGAGAATAAATTATTGGAAGGATTAATAAAAATTTTGAGTCAAAGGTTTTGGTAAATAATGTTTAAAATTTTAAAGAGTACAAAAGTACTTAAAGACAATGAATAACAACTCTCACTGCCATCAGTGACTCTTGTCCTCCAGTTCTGCTCTCCAGAGACAACCAGTATTACAAGTCTCTTGAAGTCAAAGTTTTTTCATACATACTTCCAATTCACATTCCCACCAAAACTGCATGCTCTCACCAACTTTTAAATCTATCCCTACCTCTTCGTGTTTTTCTTTCTATACTGAATGCCAGCAGTCCCCAACCTTTTTGGCACCAAGGACTGGTTTCACGGAAGACTGGGGGTCAGGTGGGGGATGGCGAGCAATGGGGAGGAGCTGTAAATGCAGATACAGCTTCTCTGGCTGGCCTGAGGCTCATCTCCTGCTGTGTGGCCTGCTCTGGTCTGAGGCCTGGGGGGTTGGGGACCACAGGTGTATGCCGATTACTCCCAAATCTCTCTAACCCTGACCATGCCCTTAAGTCCCAGGCTGTATTTCCAGCTACTTGCTGGACATCTCCACCTAGATGTCTTACAGATATCCCAGATTTATCTCAACTAAACTATTGTCTTCCTTCCCAAATTTACTCTTCTTTCTGTAATTCCAGTTTTGATTAATGGTACCAGGATCCACCTAGTTACCTAAGTCAGAAACCTAGGAGTCAGAAAACTAGGAATCATTTTCAGTTTTCTCCTTCTCCGCCCAAATAGTAGTGATAGCTAACAGTTACTGGACATTTACTATTTGCACATATTTTATTTCATTAAATTCTCACAACAGCCCCCTAGGTAGCTTTTAGGCTTCTCGTTTCCATTTTACAGATGAGGAAAACGGTTTGTATAACTTGCTCATGGTTATACAGCTGAGGAAGTGGGGATTTAAACCCCGGCTGTCTAGGTCCATGGCTCACACACATAAGCCCTACACTATCCTACCATCATATCTAATCAGATACAAGTCCTATCTATTTATTTATTTATTGATTGAGACAGAGTCTCGCTCTGTTGCCCTGGCTGGAGTGCTGTGGTGTCAGCCTAGCTCACAGCAACCTCAAAGTCCTGGGCTCAAGAGATCCTCCTGCCTCAGCCTCCCGAGTAGCTGGGACTACAGGCATGTGCCACCATGCCTGGCTAATTTTTTCTATATATATTTTTAGTTGTCCAGCTAATTTCTTTCTATTTTTAGTAGAGATGGGGGTCTCACTCTTGCTCAGGCTGGTCTCGAACTCCTGTGCTCAAACGATCCATCCACCTCGGCCTCCCAGAGTGCTAGGATTACAGGGGTGATTTTTTTTTTATTTTTAATTTTTTTTATACCAACACGAATGGGCTTGAACCATACTGTTTCTTATCGCAAGGACTTTACATATGCTATTTCCTCTGCCAGAAATCACCTTTCCCCATTTCCATTCATATTTGTCCTTTATGTCTTTTCTTGTTTGTTAAAATCAGATGTTTCCTCCTCCAGGGAGCCTTCCCTAATTCCTCCAATTATGTATATCCTATGTGCTGCCTCGAACATTGGCTTATTTTGTACTTGTCACATTATAATATTAATAGTTTTGTTTACTTGTTTCCCTTGCTAGAAGGTCAACTCCTTGAGGGCAGGGACTCTCTTATTTAACTATAGGTCTTTAGCATGGTGCTTGGCACATAAGTAGTTGCTTAGTAGATATTGGTTAAGTTGAATTAAATAACAATTGTGAAATTGTAGGGGCTTGTACTCTGGTGAAAGAATTTCAGGCATCAGTGATATAGGAAATAATTTTTGAGCAGATGAGAGCAGACGAAGAGGAGGAATGATGACTTGAAATCACCACCCAGTTTACCTCTCTTAATGTGGGGCATGTGTAAATTAGTCATATAAATATTAACATTTTTATAGATGTTTTCATTTAGACGTTTATTCTATCTCCGTTATGGTTTGCAAGCAACCTCAGAGCAGTGCCAAGTGTGGACTTCTGCAGAGTAGAGATAGAAGGTAGGGAATAAATGCCCTCAATTTGCTGAGAGATGTAATATAGAGTACACCTAGAGTTAGCTTTTAGGTGGTAACAAGTGGAGGGCTAAGATATGCCCAATTTTCCTGAAAAGAGAGACTGAGAAGTCATCTTTGTTTACCTCATTCTAGTTGCTTGTTGCTTTCCTGGCACCATATATAGTGCTCAGTGAGCATTCAATTGTGTGTGGCCTGAATTGAAACTATCAGTGGTGCAAGTGGCACGGTTGCGTTCTAGGTTCTTGGTACCTTGGTATTGTTGGAACCCCACCCTCCAGAGATCACCCTTCTATTTTCGCGGAAAACCCCAACTTATTCAGGTCACCGGGCTTGGGCCTATCACTGGAGGATCCTAGCTTGCTGGGCAGTGCCCACTGCTGATTGATACACGTTAGGAGACAATTTCTTGGGTTGAGGAGCGGCGATTGGCTGAGCCTGCCTGTGGTGCTTCCCTGGGTATTGGGTGGTGCGTACTGCAGATGCAGGTTCCGGGGCAGCCACGAACACCACCCGGAAGCCTGAATCAGGCCTCCACTCTACAGGACGCGCTGCAGTCAGCGTGGCCACTATTCAGGGCGCAGGGCCCGGGGCCGGGGCGGCGTGCGCGTGCGTGCGTGCGTGCGCGCCCGTGCGCGGCGCCGCTGTCTGTGGGTTGGCTGGTTATTTTGCAAGCGGGAGGGGCTGTGCGCGCTCCTGTCTCCGGCTTCTGTTCCCCACCCCCCTTTCCCGGTCAAAGTCTCTCCTTCGGAAAGATGTCGGACACGGCAGTCGCTGACACTCGGCGCCTTAACTCCAAGCCGCAGGACCTGACCGACGCTTACGGACCGCCAAGTAACTTCCTGGAGATCGACATCTTTAATCCTCAGACGGTGGGCGTGGGCCGCGCGCGCTTCACCACCTATGAGGTTCGCATGCGGGTGAGTCACGGGGTGAGGGAGACAGCTGAGGGAGGACCGGGCGGAGTGGGGCGGGGAGGGGGCTGCCATGGGGACAGCAAATGGCGGAGAAGATGCTTGAAGGGGTCATTTGGGGGTTAGGGACTTAATAGGTTTGGAGAGAGGTCTGCAGATTCGGTTGTGGTCCGAGGATGCAGAAAACTCCATCGGACAGGGGTGAGGGAAAACAGAACCCATGAGGAAGAAGTGAAGCATGGCTGGATAGGGTGGGGAGGATGGAAAAAGATTAGAGTGAGGAATTCAAGGAGATAGGAATCATGACTGTAGAGACAGAAGGAAGAAGGGAGGGTGGAAGAGGGCTTGGGGGATGGAAAGCCAAGGCGTTATATCGATATATCGTTGGGTCTCATAACTAAACTAGGTTGTGGGAAGTCAGTCTGAAGAGGGAGGGCAGGAAGGCTGGGCTTCTTCCTAATGAGGTCTCCCTGGGATGATGGAGTTAAGCAAAGCCTTTGGTTAAAGGAAAGATAGACTCCAGAAAAGGGAGACAGTGGGCTTGTGGAAGCAGAAATAAGAAAGGGAGTCTCCTTGAGACTGAGTGCTTCTCTGACTTGTGTAGGATTCGCATCTGAAGGAGAGAAGTGTTTTATGCTTAAGTTTTCTCAGGTACTACATGCTGTGTCTCATCATGAAACCTTGCCCTGGGATTGGTGGATTGTCAGTCACTGCTCTCATCCTGTGCTGCTCCTTTAGATTTGAAGTATCCAGAATGTTTACTTCAATATTTATTAGCTCTCATTTGGTTTCTCTGTATATGAATGCCTATTTTTTCTTTCTGTCCTAGATTAACCTTTTGGATTCTGACCTTGGTCTGTAGTTACTTTAATAAATGACATTTCAGGACTGCCCAGGAGTGGCTTCTTCCAGCATGCACTACAGAGGACTTTATGCTCTAGTGCTTAGTCCGCAATACAAGGATAGAATATGCAGATGGAGTACATGGTTTGCAGGCTCTTTTGCCCAGTTGAGTTAGTTATAGGTGAAAAAGTTTGAGAACTATTTTCTAGTTTTCCTTATGTTTTCTTTTCAGACTAGCAGGTCAAAATGTTCTCTATGGACAGCATCCTGATCAAACAGCATTGAAGACCTAAAAGAGTGTATGTTCTTTCATTTTTGAAGGAATGAACTGAATAAGAAAATGTGGTCTCCTACCAGGGCTTTGAAATCTAATTGCGAAATGATCTCCAAATTCCAAGTTTGGCAAAGTCCAAACTGAAGAAAGAAAAGTGAATACCAAAACACGAGAAACACTTGTCTATATAAAAACTATTTGAAATCATCTCTTTGGGGAAGAATGACATTTAGGTCCTTCAAAATATGATAAAGGAAGGGACTTGTCAGTGGTGGAGAACTTAATTACCTGAGGGAGCCTGGGCATAACTTGTTCAGTATAACGGCTCTCTGCTGTGGGGTTTTGGAGTCATTCAATGCATTACCCGAGAGCCTTAGGGATTAGGAATGAAATAGCGCTCCACTTCAGGTATTCTAATAACAATAGAGACTGTTCACCTAGTGCCTACTATATGTCAGGCACTGAACCAGATTTTAGTTTCTATCTTAATCCTTACAAAAACTCCATTTTACAAATGGGAAACTGAGGAGGAATGCAGTTTAAGTAACTTGCCTAAGTACATATAAAATGGGGCTGGGATTTGAACCCAGGTCGGTCTGACTCTTTTGACTACACTTGAGTCCCTTTGACAAGGCTTAGTTGCAAAACTTTAGTGTGTAAAATTTTTTGACCTACTAAGTTTTTCATTAGTCCCCTCCACAATTTCAAATTATGATAATAAAGTTGATGGTGGTTCCTAGTTCTGTGGGTTTGAGTTAATTTGTGTTGTTTATGTTAATTTGTATGGTTGTATCGGCTTTTAATGTTTTTATTGAACTCTGTTTGGAGTTAAAATCACTGGTAAAATCATCAGGTTTTAAATTGCTATTTTAAGTGATTGATCATGGTATGCATTATAGGGAACATGAGGCTTAGAGAATGGGCTGTGGGAGTTAGGCACAGCCCATTCTACTATACCATACACATAGTATAGTAGAAGCAGATGTCACTGACTTTTTTTCTTTGTCTAATAGCTAAATATCTCTGAAGCCGTTCTCTTTCATTTTGCTCAGGAAGGAATCTCCCCTTCCCCGCAATGGGGAGCCTAGAGAGGTGTTATGGTGACCTTACATGACATGAAACTTCTTAAGCGTCATTTGTCCTGTGGAGTTGAATGTTGCTTCTTTCTCTCCTTTCACTTGACTTTGTGTTGATCAGAGCCAAAGGACTCTCAATATCCTGTACTGTGCAATCTTGGCTTCCTTATATGATCTATTGGTTGAAGCCAGGAGACTATCCTAATATGTAGTAGCCCCTTCCTTAGATGGCTAGGTGCTGAGATGAAAGGCCATTATTGTCACCATCCTGTGGGGGTAGGGAAAGAATAGCATTTTTATGAGTCAAAGGAGGAAGTCCACAAAATGGTAGTGGGTGTCTTGAAGAATCTACTCAGCATTTTTTTTCTTTTATTTGGTGCTTTGTTTCTGTGTAAGTCTACTAGTTAAGGTTCTATGGTTTGGGGATCACAGTATCTGTAATGAACTCTGATGGAAACCTAAAATCACGTGAGACTGAAGGGCTTTTTTTTCTTGCAAGATTCTGAGAATTTTTTCTATAATGGTTTATTTTGGTTAGTTAATACATGCACATGGTACAAAATTCAAAAGGTACAAAAAGGTATACTGTAAAAACTAAGTCTCCCTCCTCCATCTGCCCTCCAGAGGTTCCCCTTTCTTAAGAAACCACTGTTTCCAGTTTCTTATTTATTCTCTTATAGAACGGTTTAGGTAATAAAATATTACTTTACATGTATCTGTCTCTCCATTTCAACCCATTGAAATTCCTTGGACCTGATGTTCATGGGTGGAGTTGTAGCTAATGTAAGTCGGCCAGTTATTTGGCTTTTGATGACCTATATCAGAACTGTATTCTGAAAAACAATTTCCAGATTCCAGGACTATAAAGCATGATGTAGTGAGGACTGTGTGAAGCTCTCACAGAGCTCCAAGATCCTTTTTTCTTGCCAAGAGTGGAGAAAGGAGAGAACTAGTTCCTTTTATTACCCATCCACTGATCTGAATTGACTGGCATGAAATATGGTCAACAGTAGTACGTGTGTTTGGCCATTTCTGCTTAGAACTTGTAAACAGAAGTGAAGATCAGGACTTTGTCAGGGGGTTCATGTTGCCTCTAGAGCCTTGGGAATTTTCTCAGTGATTAAGATATGGGAATCAGCTGATTTATATCAGGGAACAAGCTATGGTAAGCCAACTTATGTAATGGCTATTTCGTCTGCATTTTCTAGATAAGGAGAGGATAAACAGATACATAAGGTCTCAAGTAATTGAGTCTTTATTGAGTAACTTGCATGTTTTGCATTTTAGAAGATGCAGAAGTAGTCATGGTTCCTAATCTTAATGAGATTGTAATGTAGTTAGGTGGACAAAACAAACATAATGCATAAAATAATAGTGTGTTGTACGATACTAAAGTATAAAAGTCACAGGAGTTCAGAGGGGAGGGAGACCAATAAATCCAGTTGGTGTTGTCAGGAGATTTTCCTGTATGAAGTGAAACTTCAGTGGGGACTTATAGAATGGAAAGGATTTGGACAGAAAGAGCAGAGGAAGGCATGCCTTGGACATGCCTTCTCTTCTTTTTTCTTTCTTTTTTTTTTTTTACCTTCTTTTATTATAATATTCATTAGTGTTGAGGTTGACGCTTTCTCTTCTTTACAGAGAACTTAAATTCACTTTTTAATGGAAAATGTGATATATGCACATGATGAATTCAAATTGTACAAGGAAAAATGTGACTCTCCCACCCATTCCAAAGTCAATCACTATTTAGCTTTTCATAAATATTTTATTCATTAAGTGTACACATATATTTCTTTTTAATCACAAATAGAGACAAACTACTGTTCTGTACCTTGATTTTACCACTTAATATGTTTCCATACTGGCATATAGATCTTTCACATTCTTTTCATAGTTGTGTCATAGTCTGCGTACCCACAGGTGTACCGTATTTAATCAATTGCCTGCTGATGGACATTTGTTATTATTACAAATAATAAAACGCAGTTAAAACTCTTATATATACATATTTACATACAAGTACAAGTCTATCTGTAGGATAAATTCTAAGCAGCACGGGACTTCTGATCACCAACTGTGGCCAGGTTGGATGTGGTAAAGGTTGGTATTCACTCAGTGGTGTTTTGAAAGGTTTATGGGAACATGGTCCATAGGAGCTATTTCTTCATTGGGTGAAGTGGTTCTGACAAGTGGCCACCACAGGTTGAACATTACTTGCTATCTCTCTTCTTTCATTCTTCTTCCCTGTAGACAAACTTACCTATCTTCAAGCTGAAGGAGTCCTGTGTACGGCGGCGCTACAGTGACTTTGAGTGGCTGAAGAATGAGCTGGAGCGAGATAGTAAGGTATGGCCCCATTCTCTGTGGAAAGAGTGAACACATTCTTATCTACCAAATCTCAATATATTGGATCTGAGGGATACCCTTTGAAACTTGAAAGTGGTAAATTCAGGACAGTTTTTTCTAAGTATTACTTTTACTACTAGCTACTTTTAGTTGTACAACTTAAGTATTACTTTTACTACTAGCTACTTAAAGTTGTACAACTTAATTCCTATAGGTGCTAAGAATGAAAAGTATGGTGTTGGAAAAGTCCCAGCTAAATTCTTGGATGGTAGTGGATGGGAAAGAAATAATTATTTGGAGTTTATTTCCTTTCTTTTGAGATAGTAAACCTCTCCTCCCACAGAAACAGAGTTGGATTAATTATTTGATGTGAGTCATCCTGACTGTTATAATGGTCTTAGTTCTTGCAAGTTGCTGGCTGTGGGACAGGATGGACCCTATGCCTAATTAACAAATGAGGTATACAGTGCTTTACCATCTCATTCTCACTCTGTCTCTCTCCCATGTGGCTGATATTTTGTGTCTGCCTGCAGATTGTAGTACCACCACTGCCTGGGAAAGCCTTGAAGCGGCAGCTCCCTTTCCGAGGAGATGAAGGGATCTTTGAAGAGTCTTTCATTGAAGAAAGGAGGCAGGGCCTTGAACAGTTTATTAACAAGTAAGCCAAGTTCCTGGGGGCTCTGCTTGCTACTTTTGCCATCATGGTCCTTCTTTATGTTTTGTCTATCTCATCTTTTGTAATGGGTACTATGATGTGGCCCCAACTGTGTTGTGGTAAAACTCCATTCCTTTGAGCAGAATTCTGATCCTATATGTTAGGGCCTAAGAAAGCACTACATGTTGGTTGTATCTAGAGATTTCCCTGCCTTGCCCCGCTATGCCCCCTTTCCCTCTACAATATTAGAGTTGGGGTGGTACCCTACTGCTGTCCTCCAGTGGCTTGAACCTTAGGGCTGATCTTGCCCTTCCTTCCCTATCCACACCCCCGTACCTCTGCTAATTCTCTCTGACTCCAAATACTACTGATAACCATCTTGGTCTCTTTCTAGAATTGCTGGGCACCCACTGGCTCAGAACGAACGCTGCCTACACATGTTCCTGCAGGAGGAGGCAATTGACAGGAACTACGTCCCTGGGAAGGTGCGCCAGTAGGAGCCCCTCTCACCACTTGCCCTCTACTTTCCTGCTGAAATGACATTGGTTTTTACACTAAGCCTCTCTTTCCCTTTGATCTGAAGTTGGCTGCCCATCCCCTGGCCTCATAGACTGTCTGGCATTGTGCTCCTTGGTACCTGACTACACCGTGTGGGCACTCTGCTAGGATCCTCGTCTCTGAGGAGAGATGGGAAACCACAGGCAGATGCCCTTTGCTTGGGGTTGGGAGGTGGGTGGGGGGATTGGACTGGAAGGCAATTTCTTGGGCATTTACCCATGCCAGAAGACTAACCTTGGGGGGAGGGGGTCTTGTGCTGGTAAGGCACTTGGATACATACTGATGCTGCAAGTCCAGGGGATTTTTCTTACTCTTAGGTTTAACCAGGAACACTGAGCAGGGAAAAACCCTGCCTTTCCTGCCTGCATGAACTTTTTCCTTTTTGGGAATGTGGTAGAGACCCAGAAGCTCTCCTTTTTTTTTCTAGGCCTGCTCCCAGTTTTCTCAACAGTTTCTTTTGTTCCTTTCTCTCTCCCTTGTTGCTTTTCATGGCAGTAATCCTCCTAGAGTCCAAGCATTATGTTGTGTGGGTTTTCTGGGCCCATCATAATGGCTGCTTCAGAGTCAGAAGAAAGCCATAGGGCAGTAGGGGAGCTCCTATTGCCTAGCCCCTCTCCTTTTGTGGCTTCCCATTCTGGCTACCCACTCACCAGTAGGTGAGTTAATATGGGTCAGCAGTTCTCCCTCCCCAAGCCCTTGCTACTTTATGGGTTAGCTTTGCAGGTTTGGTGGCTTGATGGGTGGGGGTAACTCACCACTACCAGGTAGCTCCTTGAAGGGTGGGAGTTGATTATGTTCTAGGTTCCTCCCAGTGGTAGGGAAGGGCATCACCACCCTCTTCCTTCCATTCTCCTTTCCCCCTGTCCCATTTAGTGCTGCCACTGGGCAGAAGCACACAAACAAACCACGTAGTCTCTGACTTCTCACTGAGCACTTTGAGCTGTTGAATGGGGCTCAGGGGCAAGAGTTGTTGCTGCTCTCCCCAGCTTGGTCACAGGGTTATTGAACTGCCTGCACTTGTTTCCCATGCAACTCCAGCGTTTTCCCCAGAAATTGAACTAGGGATAGCAGCTGGATGTGAATTTTCTAAATCTTAGAGTCTGAAACAGCTTCTTGAGGCTGGCAGCTGTCCTGAGCTTCTGTCTGGGAGGTAGTGGTTTGTTTGTTGGGGCCTGATTTCTGTCCCAAGTGGTGGGATGAGAGCAAGTTAACTCTGCTGCCAGGTGAAAAGTGGGAGCTCTTTGCTTAGACTCCCTGTCACAGAAGGATCGGAGTTTTCTATACAAGGCCTTGGGGAAAAGGATTGCTGATGCTGACATGACCCTGATCAGAGAGATTAGGGTTGGATTTTGACATGGATTTGGAGCCTATATAAATGTTGAAGTTCCCTGAGACAGCTCTCCAGGTGCTGAGCCTGTGCCAGGGGCTAAGCAGCCCCTAGAGAGAGGCTCTGCTCCCTTTCCCACCTCGCCAATGTTGGTGTTGTTGCTGCCTTTTTGATTTGTATCCTCTGTTATAGACTTTTTTTAAAAAAAAGGTTCCTTCTTTCATCGTGCACAAGTGCTGAGAGTCTGAGGCCCCATTTCTGCTGTGTATATATCCTGACTCGGGGCTTTTTTTCAGCAAACTGTTGATTCTTCTGTCAGACAATGTCATATTCAACTCTGTTCATATTAAACCACTGTGAAGCAAGCCTCTGTTTTCCTGCTTAAGTTGTATATTTAGTATTTTTTAGTGTCTAGAATATGCTGTGCATAAATCATATAATATGGCCAATGTCCTGAGGTAATAAGTTTTGTATTTAAATTTTTTTTCTTGTTTTCTCAGGGGAAAACTTAAATTTTTTTAAAAAGCAGAATTCTGACTGCATGTAGTGATATTTACCTATCCTTCTTGCAACTTATAACTAACTTTGTCACACAGGTAACATATCTGCTTGCAGGAAGTAGCCATAGGCTCAGTATCTGTGGTTTGGGTCAGATTTAGCAGATTTGGTTTTTAAGCTTGTGGGTTTATACTAATTTGGGCAGAATATATTTATAGTATATATGTGTATGTGTGCATGCATATGTAATATGTACACATAAACACGCATGCATGTGCTCATCATCTGACACACCCATACACACCACCAACACTGTTTTTTTCATAGACTTTTTACCTCAATTGAGACTTTTTTCCCCCCCAAAATTTGGTGCAGGCAGAAAGGTGGGTAAACTCTGAGAACTTTTGATGGGTGGATATTTTCACTGGACCAATATGTTCTGAAATGGTTTTCCTACAGAGTATGTTTGGGGAAGGGTTGGAGTGAGGGGTGATAGAAGTATTGTCATTTGGAAAGTCAAAGCTAGTTTTAATGTAGTTCAGCATGGAAAGAAGGTATAGAAAGTGATGTGTTCAAAACATTAGGAAATTAAGGTGACTTAGCAGTATTTGGTTCTAAGTAAACGAGTGAGGACTGGGAGGCTGAGGCGGGTGGATCGTTTGAGCTCAGGAGTTTGAGACCAGCCTGAGCAAGAGCGAGACCCTGTCTTTACTAAAAAAAAAAAATAGAAAGAAATTATATAAAGTGAAAAAAAATTAAAAAAAAGAGTGAGGGCTGAATTGAAGAAGTTAAGTTTTTGGTAGTTGAGGAATGAGATGACTGATGACTAAAGACATCTGAGGGTTAGGGAAGAATAGGTATTTCTGTGAGATAGGGAAAGGAAGAGTAAAGAGAGAGATGCAAGGCAGCAGTGTTAGAGAATGAACTGGAGAATAACTAGAAAAAGCAGCAATAATATAAAGTATTAACAAAATTTTGGACAGATGACATTCATTTAACAAGTGCTAATAGTATTCTGTGTGCCCAGCCCAATGTTAAAAGCTGGGCTGGCAGTGTGATAGGGTGGTTGTAGTATAAGTAAAATATGATTATATTACATTATTTTTCTTCTTAGACCTTAGACTTCTGTTCAAGAGATTTCTATACAAGATAAGAAAATGCTGGAGACTTAGAGGTTCAGGCATATCTGGTTAGTTGTCTAGTCTTTTCTTTTTCTTCTTCTCTCTTTTTTTTTTTTTTTTAAATATCAGGCCGGGTAAATTCCCTCTCTTTGAAGTCAGTTGGCCATTTTAGCACAGTAACTGGGTTCCACAAGAACCCTAAATCTAAGCTTTCTTACCCGTCAACACTGAGGAGAAGCATACTTTTCTTTTATAAGGAATTCAAGTTTATACATGTATCTGAGTGTTTACTGCTAATTAATCCCCTTTATCTATAGCACAGAAAGGGCTTAACCTTAAACTGGAACCTGGGGGAAAGAGTCTAACAAAAAATTTTGGACATAGCTAGACCCAAAAGAAGTCTAAATCTTCACATTCCAAAGATGCCTTATCTACACTTTGACCCATTCTTTGAGACAAGGAATTGAGCTAGTAAAAGTAGGAGAGGTGGACAACATTCAGGCCTTCTGGAGTTTTTGTTTGATAGCTATCCTAGGTGAGCATACTTCTGTGTTGAAATATATGCTGTAATAATTTAAGTAAAATTACTTTCTGCTGTGGAAATGTAGATTAGCTGCTCACCAAAGTGGATTTTTCTTCGTATTCTTGAGGACCCTTGAGTCACCTCTGGTATTCTCTTCTTAGAGACACAATAACAGTTCTAATTTTTTCTTACTTGGCTCATTTTTAACCCTTTTATCTTTATATTAAATCTCTGCAAGGTCTTCACATGTCCCTAAGTCTAAAACTAAATACCACTTTAATTATAGCCTGAAGGTTAGGTGGTTGTTATTCCATTTATACATCTGTAGTATTCAAGTTTACTTTTAAAATATAAACTCTTCGTGACTAATTTAGCTTGTGGTTGTCTGCCACTCCCTTCCTGATCACCCACCACTCCTTATTCCTCTTATCATTTTTTTTTGCTTTGCTTGTATAAAAACCAATTAATTATTCCCTATTTTAATTTTATTTCTTCTCTCCATCCCCTCCATCTCTCTATTATCCATTTAAGAAAAGAGAACTCATACCCTATAAAACAGACAAACTGGGGGTAATTATCAACATCACAAAAGGATTCTTTATTTATTATTATATATGTATATATATATATTTTTTTGAGACAGAGTCTCGCTCTGTTGCCTGGGCTAGAGTGCCGTGGTGTCAGCCTAGCTCACAGCAACCTCAAACTCCTGGGCTCAAGCGATCCTCCTGCCTCAGCCTCCTGAGTAGCTGGGACTACAGGCATGAGCCACCATGCCCGGCTAATTTTTCTATATACATTTTTTTTAGCTGTCCATATAATTTCTTTCTATTTTTAGTAGAGACGGGGTCTCGCTCTTGCTCAGGCTGGTCTCGAACTCCTGACCTCTAGCGATCCTCCCGCCTCGGCCTCCTAGAGTGCTAGGATTACAGGTGTGAGCCACCGTGCCCGGCCTTATTATTATTATATTATTAATATTTTTAGAGATAGGGCTTTGCTCTGTTGCCCAGGCTGGAGTGCAATGGCCCAATCATAGCTCACTGCAACTTCGAAATCCCAGGCTTAAGCAATTCTCCTGCCTCAGCCTCCCAAGTAACTAGGACTACAAGTGTGTGCTACCATGCCTGGCTAATATTTAAAAAAATTTTTTGTAGAGATGAGGGCTTGCTATGTTGCCCAGGCTGGTCTTGAACTCCTGGCCTCAAGCAATCCTCCCTCCTCAGCCTCCTAAAGTGCTGGGATTACAGGCATGAGCCACCAGGCCTAGCCCAAAAGGATTCTTTAAATCACTGTAGGCTTCCTTCCATCTGTCTGTCTGTCTATACATTTAAGAACAGAGAACTCATTCCTTATAAAACAGATGAATGGGGTAATTATCAACATCACAGAAAAGTATTCTTTAAATCACTGCAGGTTTCCTTTAAATAGGTGTTTCCCATTGTGGTTTTAAGTGTTTATATCTAGGTTATCAACTACTTGATATAGAGATACTGAAGGCAAAAGGTTAAGAGGTACTGCCAATTGAAGAACTGTTAGAAATTAGGATAAAACAATAGTTCTTTTTTTTTTTTTTTTTTTTTTGAGACAGAGTCTCACTCTGTTGCCCAGGCTAGAGTGAGTGCCGTGGCGTCAGTCTAGCTCACAGCAACCTCAAACTCCTGAGCTCAGGCGATCCTACTGCCTCAGCCTCCCGAGTAGCTGGGACTACAGGCATGCACCACCATGCCCGGCTAATTTTTTCTATATATATTTTTAGCTGTCCATATAATTTCTTTCTATTTTTAGTAGAGATGGGGTCTCGCTCTTGCTCAGGCTGGTCTCGAACTCCTGAGCTCAAACGATCCGCCCACCTCGGCCTCCCAGAGTGCTAGGATTACAGGCGTGAGCCACCGCGCCCGGCCAACAATAGTTCTTAAACAATAAAATACAGTTAGATTCACAGAAATTTTATTTATTACTTTTCAAGAAAATGTTATATTAGTATACCAATAATGTTTTCTGTCTAGATACAGTCAACTTTTCATCATCTGTGCTAATTTTGTCATACATGTTTGTTCCAAAATTTAAATACAGAGGTGTCTGATATTCTTAAGATTTAAAAATATTTTATAATATGTCATCATATTGAAGACTCAGGAAGATCTGAAAAGAAGTAGAAAGAGTACTAGGCCTGGAATAGAAACCTAACTTAAGGAGCTGGCTATATAGCTGGCCATAGGACCTTAGTTGAATTGCCTCACCATTTTGGGCCTGTTTCCTGAACTATAAAATGAGAGGATTTGACTAAATGATCTCTGAGGTATCTTAAATCTCTAATTTTTATGATTTTCCACCCTTGCTAAGGAGTTGAGTAAACCCTGAAAGTGAGGCCACCAAAAAATTGAAAGCACAATTTTTCCTGAGTACGATGGAGTTTACTATAGTGTAGTTTTCCCTTCCAGAAATGAATGACTCTTCACTTGTCCTGATTAGATTTTGTTTTCCCACATCCTGTTGTATCAAGTCATGAGTGCCCCGTTGAAACTTGATGTTGATTTGGTTTACAGTTGCCCTAATCTTATTGTTGGTCTTCTAGCTGAAATCTTTAAATGAAATAGTCACCTCATACGTATGTGGAGTTATTCTTATTTAAAAAATATAAATTACAACTTTGTTGATTGTTCTGATTACAGAAGTGCCTATTTTGTTAAAATGTTTTATTGTGATAAAAATTCAAAAGTAATTAATGTTAGTTGACAAAATTCAAACAAAACATAATTGTGTAAAGTAAAAAGTGAAAGATTTTTCCTTAGTCCCTCTCCCTACTCTCATTCTCCAAGAATAACTTTTAATTTGGTGTGTGTGTCTTCTCAGACTGTTTTCTCTGTGTGTGTATTAATATACACATATATACATGTATGATACCCACACACTTGTATATAGTTTTTAAACAATGGGATATTATGTCTATTTTGCAACTTAATTTTTTCACTTTGCAATGTATTCTGAATTTCCTCTCACATTAATATATGGAAATTTACTTCATTTAAAAAATGGCTGCATAACACTTCATAGTCTGGTTGTATCACAATTTAATAATTTACCTATTGATGGAAGTTTGTCTCCAATCATTCACTATTACAAATAGTGCTACACAAAACTTTGCTCTTCTGTGTAAGTATTTCTGTAGGATAGATTTTGAGATAAGGAATTGCTGGGTTAAAGGGTATATGCATTTTACATTTTGATAGGAACAGCTAAACTGCCTTCTTTAAGAGTGCAGTTTAGGCTTCCATTGACAGCAAATGAGAATTTCTTTTCCCCCACAAAGTTTCCTTGCCAAAAGTGGTAAAAATTTAAACAATTGATAATAATCCATACTATTTGGTAAAAATCATCTTTCATAATTTTAATTTGCACTTTCTGGTACATTTAGTTGTAATGATACCAGTGTTAGGTTTTTAAGTTTCTCCACACATTTAATTTTGGTCATTCTAGAGGCCCTATGTATTGCTGCCAATTGAGGATACTTACCACTCCTCAGCATAAACAAATCATCACACTTAATTAAAGTTCCTGAATGTTCATAGGTTTTTTCCTACCTGACTTTGGGGGAAAATGAAGCGATTAGCCTGGTGACAAAGCAATATTATCTAAGGCGCTCTCACCACCAGTACTTTTCTCAGATTGGCACTACTTGAGGTCAACCCCAGAGTAATACTAACAGCTCAATTACAGGCTCAGCTGACCTCAGGGCCAACCCCTTGTACTCGGGGAAATATTACTTTCCCTCTGAGGCCACCATCCCTCCAGCTTGGACCTCCTCTTTGGTTATTCTCCCAGATCCAAACCTTAGATTTCAGACTGAGACGGAACGAGGATGGGTGCCAAGATCGAGATGGTGACCGAACTAGGAGGCTGACTTTACCAGGCCTCAGCTCTTCTGGTTGGCTGTTCACGCGTCAGTCAGAAATGAGCAAATTTTAGTTGGTCATACGCAATGGGAAGCACATACCCTCTCCTGATTGGCCTCTTAATGGGGGGTGGGTGCCTGGGCCATAGGGAGACCCGCTGGTTGGCTGGAATGGAAGACCAATGGGAACGCTGTGGCGCTGCTTTCGAAAGCGAGGCCTGCCCCCGCGCAGCGCCTGCATCAGTCAGCCGGTTTCTTCCGAGCTCCAGCGGCGGGTCTGGTGACTGCGCCCTCCCGTAGCCTAGCTGCCCTCTACTCCCGGCTCCGTTTGCAGCATCTCAGTGTCTCCAGTTGTGCTGTGGTGACTCTGGCTGTAGTCTACTTGTCTGGCCCTCAGGGAGGTTCTTCCTTAGGCTGCCGATCTGCTTCTGCAAACACCAGCCCGGAGCCTTTCCTCTGATATCGCCGCTGAGGTTGTAGGTCTGGGCCTGGGAATGGGGATCGGGCATCAGGGCGAGGTTCATCAGGCTGAGCATCGCTGCAGGATTCGGGACAGAAGCGGGAGGGGTTGCGCTCTGAGGCTGTGAATACCTTCTTTGTATTAAGACCTCCTGTGAAGGGAGCAGGAGGCGTCTGACCCAGAAAGTTCCACCATCCAGTTGGCCACCACCATTTCATCCAGCCACCCCCTCTGTCCCCTAATTTCACCCCTCGTGGATCCTTTCTAGACTCATCGGCTCTAGAACCACTGCAGCAAATATGTTAGCCTTCGCAGCCTGGGCTCAGAGAGCCTCCTTTCTTCCTCACTGTCAGTGGGCTTGACCTTGTTGCTTTTATTTCTTTTTCCTAATTATTTTGAATTACACCAGTACATTCTTGGAAAAAGTCACGAAAACATTGCACATAGATGGGGCTAACGTACTCTTTGCCTATTGCTCATAACCCTAGTCCTCTTTCCCCCTTGCCCAAAATAACCACTTTCAACACTTTGGTGTGTATCCTGGTAGCCTTCCAGGTCCTTATTTATGGTAGAAAATACATTGTATTGTGTTTTGATTTCTATAAAAACTATACCCCATTGTGCATATCCTACAAATTTTTCATTTAGTGTTTTGGAAACATTTTTGTTTCAGTACATCTAGATTTACATTTTTTAAGTGACATAATGTGCCATAGTATGGCTATAAAATGGTTTATTTAACCATTTCCTTATTGATCAACTACTAGATTTTTTTCAATTTTTTGCTTTTACAAGTGGAACATTCCTGAGCATGACTCCTTGTCAGAGTTTCTCTAGTGCAGTGGTTCTCAAAATTTCTTGATCCTTCAGGACCCCTTGATACCACTCTTCCTCCTCCTCCTTCTTTTGTAAAATAGAGACCGAGTCTCACTCAGGCTGGAATGCAGTGGCATCATCAGCTCACTGTAACCTTGAATTGCTGGACTGGAGGGATCCTCCGCCTCAGCCTCCCGAGTAGCTGGGATTACAGGCTTGTGCTACCGCATCCAGCTACTTTGACAGTCCTTAGAGAATTTGTTTATGTGGGTTTATGTCTGTCTTTATTAAACGTATTAGAAATTAAAACTGAGGAATATTAAAAGTATGTATTCACTAAAAACAACAGTAATAAGCGTTAATATAAATGATTTTAAAATGAAATATAACTTTTCCAAACTAAAAAATAATAGAAGAGTAAAATTATATTTTTCATAAGTCTCATTAATGTCTGGCTTAATAGGAGACATCTGGATTTCATATGTGGTTTTGCATTTGATCTATTACGATAGGATGTTTTGATTGAAGTATACCACACATATATTATTGTGGTAAACATATACATAACATAAAATTTACCATTTTAACCGTTTTAAGTGTACAGTTCAGTGGCATTAAGTACATTTGCATTGTTATGCAAGCACCACCACCACCATCCGTCTCCAGAACTTTTTTCATCTTCCCAAACTGAAACTCAAAACAATAACTCCCCGTTGTCCCCTCCTCCCAGTCCCTAGCAACCACCATTCTACTTTTGAATTTGACTATTATAGATACCTTATATAAGTGGAATCATGTAGTATTTGTATTTTTGTGACTGGCTTGTTTCACTTAGCATAATATCTTCAAGGTTCATCCATGTTGTATTATAGCATGTGTCAGAATTTCCTTTTTTAAAGCTGAATAATATGCCAGTGTGTGTGTGTGTGTGTGTGTGTGTGTGTGTTTACCTACACACCACATTTGGTTTGTCCATTCATCTGTTGAAGACACTTGGGTTGTTTCTACTTTTTGTATATTGTGAACAATACTACTGTGAACATGGGTGCACAAATACCTGTTTGAGTCCCTGCTTTCAATTCTTTTGAGTATAATTCTTTTGAGTATAATTCCACCCAGAAGTGGAATTGCTGGATCATAAGGTAATTTTCATTTCCCTTTTGATGGACATATCAGCGCTACTCAAACTGTATTCCACAGATGCCAGTCGTGAACTGTCACCTATCCACAAGGAGATAAGTATGGAAATTGAGGATAGGAAATTTGACATGGCCAAAACATCTAAGTGCATGATCACTTTCCTAGTAATCCTTTTTTTCTCTACAAATGTATCAGTCTGTGACAGATTGGAAATTTACAAGGAAAAAGAAAAGAAAAACCCTGGTCCTTTATCACAGGTAGTTTGAGAAGCACTGATTGAGATAGTTTCCAGTTTTTTTCCCCCATTAACTCTTTTATTGTGGAAAGTGTTTCTCTAAGGTAGATACTAAAGAGTAGAATTACTGGGTCGAAGGGTATGTACATTTTACATTTTAATAGTGCAAAATTGCTCTCCAAAAAAGGCAGACTACTTCTAGCAACGGTATATGAGAGAACCTATTTCCCTACACTCCTGCCAACATTTTTCAATCTTTTAAAATTTGTTAATCTGTTTGATGTCTTTATTCATAGTTCTTTGATTATTAGTGAATTTAAATATCCCTTCATGTTCATTGACTCTTTGCTGTTCCTTTATGTTAATTGCTTGTTTTATTTTTTGCCCATGTTTCTATTGGGTTATTTGCTTTCTCATGCTGATTTGTAGGAGTTCTTTGTAGTTTTGATATTAATTATCCTTTTACTATATATGTTGCAAATATTTTTCCTTAATCTACTTTCCTTTGTATTTATTTATGGTATTTTTATTTTTACTTTTTTTACTTTTTTTTTTTTTTTTGTAGAGGCAGGGTCTCACTATATTGCTCGGGCTGGTCTTGAACTCCTGGCCTCAAGCAGTCCTCCCACCTTGGCCTCCCAAAGTGCTAGGATTACAGGTGTGAGCAACCATACCCAGCCAGTTTTGCCTTTTCAAACTGATCATATAAATGAAATCATACAGTATGTAACTTTTTTTTTTTTTTGAGAGAGAGTCTCACTCTGTTGCCCAGGCTAGAGTGAGTGCTGTGGCGTCAGCCTAGCTCACAGCAACCTCAAACTCCTGGGCTCAAAGGATCCTCCTGTCTCAGCCTCCCGAGTAGCTGGGACTACAGGCATGTGCCACCATGCCCGGCTAATTTTTTCTATATATATTTTCAGCTGTCCATATAATTTCTTTCTATTTTTAGTAGAGATGGGGTCTCACTCTTGCTCAGGCTGGTCTCGAACTCCTGAGCTCAAACGATCCACCCACCTCGGCCTCCCAGAGTGCTAGGATTACAGGCGTGAGCCACCACGCCTGGCCCCCAGTACGTAACCTTTTGAGACTGGCTTCTTTCAATCACCATAATGCCTTTAAAATGTATCCGTGTTGTTGCATGTATCAGTCGTTTGCTCCTTTTTATTGCTGAGTACTATTCCATTGTATGGATGTCCCATGGTTTGTTTTTCCATTCCCCAGTTGAAGGTCATTTGAATTGTTTACAGTTTTTGGTGATTACAAATACAGTCACTATAAATATCAGCTTCAGATTTTTGTGTGAATATGTTTTCATTTCACTTGGGCGAATGCCTAGGAGTGAGATTGCTGGGTTGTATTGTCAATGTAAATCTTTTATAAGAAACTTCCAACTGTTTTCCAAAGTGGATGTACCATTTTGCATTCCCACCAGCAATGTATGGGAGTTTCGGTTATTTCCAGTTCCCCAGCACTTGGTAGTGTCAACTTTTCTTTTTTAACTTTAGATGCTCTAATAGGTATATAATGGTATCTCATTGTGGTTTTAATTTGCATTTTCCTAATGAGTACTGTGCTTATTTGCCATCTGTATGTCTTCTTTGGTATAGTGTCTCTTCAAATCTTTTGCCCATTTAAAAAAATTGGGTTATTTGTTTTCTTGAGTTTTGAGAGTTCTTATATATTCTCAGTGCAAGTCCTTTTTTATCAGATATGTGATTCGTAAATATTTCCTGTCAGTCTGTAGCTTGTCTTTTCATTGTCTTACCAGTATCCTTTGAACCACAGAAATTCATAATTTTTTTTAACTTTATCAATGTGATTTATTTTTAAATACAAATAGGGATTGAACATACATGCATCAAATTGTACTCTCATTCACTGGCATGAGCATACCTCCAAACATGTTAATATACAAATAAAGACACACACCCAAATAACAGAGCACCCACCATTTTCCAAAACCAAAATTTTCACACAAATATATTGGCAAATACAGCAAAATATCAGTGTAAATTAACACACGTACATATACATGTATGCATATATACCAGAATCCAAAGTGAAATGTAGACATATAACATAGGTTCTTACATACATACACATAAAACCAGAACTCAATCAGAAACAGCCCAGACAGAAATAATGATCTATGAAACACAAAGTAACATCATGACCTTTTCACTAGTGATGAAAACTCAACAGTTAATGATGAAATTGAGATTATTAAAATGTTCATGCTTTAAATAATTGAAACAAAGAAACCAGACTCTAAAGTCACTCCTCACTGCCACTGAGTTTCTTACAAGTTGATAATGTGAAGGAAGACAACTTCAAAGCCTTAAAAAAAGCACAAAAAGGTTGATGACTTATCTACATTAGAGATTATTTGCTAAATGAAATTACTGAAAGTGAATAGAGAAACATTCTATGAAGTGAGCTAAATTCTTTTTACTTTGAAGGCCCTGCTAGAGACCTGCTCCTGCTGTAATTCATGACTTGGAGAGGCAAAACTAAAAAAGCTATTGCTGGGTTCAGGTGCTGTGGGAGAACCCACAAAAAATGGTCTGAACTGAAAATCTCCATCTTCCACCACCCCGATTTCGAACTGGTGTATTATCCAAAAAAAAACTTGGAGTTGTTCCTTACTGGGAAACCAAAAACACCAGACTGTGTGATCACAGATGGTTCGAGTGTACCTTCTTGGTTAGCAATAGTTAGGTTTTGTAGCCTAAGACTATCGTAGAGGCCTTAGAGCTTTTGATACTGGCGATTGCGCATCAGTTTCTCAGAGATGTCATTGAACTTCTTCTTGTATTCTTCTAGCACTTTCTTCATGGAGGTGACTTCCCCTTACATAGAGATTAATTCTACATCCTTGCTTTGTATTTGCTGAGTATATATCTTCTCCATCTGTTTCAGATGGCCCTCAGCCTTGCTAAAATTATATTCTTTTTTTTTTTTAATAATTTTTTTTTTGAGACAGAGTCTCACTCTGTTGCCCGGGCTAGAGTGAGTGCCGTGGCGTCAGCCTAGCTCACAGCAACCTCAAACTCCTGGGCTCGAGGGATCCTCCTGCCTCAGCCTCCCGAGTAGCTGGGACTACAGGCATGCGCCACCATGCTCGGCTAATTTTTTCTACATATAAACTTTAGCTGTCCATATAATTTCTTTCTATTTTTAGTAGAGATGGGGTCTCGCTCCTGGTCAGGCTGGTCTCGAACTCCTGACCTCGAGCGATCCACCCGCCTCGGCCTCCCAGAGTGCTAGGATTACAGGCGTGAGGCACTGTGCCCGGCCTAAAGTTATATTCTTGATAAAGATGCTCCTGATATACCTGGTATGTCCAGAAGGCCAGTGCTCGTGAGCTAATGTCCAACACAATCTCTGGTCACAGTCCTGCCAATACCATAGCTTTATATTCCTCTGATGGACTGAGTTCTGTGCGGACAATATCTAGCTTTCCAGAAAGGGTACTGTTGCAGGCAGGACATATAGCTGGTGAACGACTAAACTCACCTCTACCATGCTGATCACAGAAGATATGAGAACAGGCAGTGACCCATGCATAACCAGAGAGTTTGATGCGACACTTTCGATAATTGCAGAGCAGCATGTCTTCACACAAAGACATAATAAATAGGATAGTGAGGTCTCCAGATGCTGAAAAGAGCCATTTTTCCAAGTTGTTGATTTCTGGTGAGAAAAGTCAGCTTCCATCTTTAATTTGAAGAATCATCTACCTTCATGCGTAAAAGAAAAATGCAGTCATCATCTATTGTATATCCAGGATTTATAGCACTAAAGAGGTCCAGGCTAGAAAAGTTAGATTCAGATCTGGTTTTGATCTCTTGAAATTTTACTTCTCTGTTATCAAATGAATCCAGCTTCTATCCAGGAGTCAAGTTAAACTACAGGATCTATCAACTATCTAAACATCTCTGCCTGTATGGTCCCATGAGCCTTTAACCATTTCTATTGATAATCCAAATCCAAGCCCACTTGATTTTCAGGGAGGCTTTCACAGGGCCACTTCTGGGCTGGCACACAGAGTGCTAAAGACCCAGGCTTTCCCTCCTCAGTGGATTTCATCTTCAACCAGCCCACCAAAACGGAGAGCCAGAAATTCATAATTTTGATGAAGTTCAATTCATCGTTTTTTTTTTCATTTATGGCTTATGTTTTTGGTTTCATATCTAAGAAATCTTTGTCCAACATGAGGTTGTTTCTAAGTTGGATTTTTAGGTTTCATTCTTTTTTTTTTTTTTTTTTTTGAGACAGAGTCTCGCTTTGTTGCCCGGGCTAGAGTGAGTGCCGGGGCGCCAGCCTAGCTCACAGCAACCTCAAACTCCTGAGCTCAAGCGATCCCACTGCCTCAGCCTCCCGAGTAGCTGGGACTACAGGCATGCACCACCATGCCCGGCTAATTTTTTTTCTATATATATTTTAGTTGTCCAGATAATTTCTTAACTATTTTTTAGTAGAGATGGGGTCTCGCTCTTGCTCAGGCTGGTCTCGAACTCCTGACCTCGAGCGATCCACCCGCCTCGGCCTCCCAGAGTGCTAGGATTACAGGTGTGAGCCACCGCGCCCAGCCTAAGTTTCATTCTTTAAACTGTATAGAATTTATTTTTGTGGATGGTGTGAGATACCACTATAACTTAATTTTTTCCCAAATACATAGCTAATTATCCCAACACTGTTTATTTTCTCTGATGATTTAAAATGCCACCTTTAGTATATGCCAAATTCCTTTATACACATGAGTCTTTTTCTGCACCATCTATTTTGTTTCACTGATTGTTGTTTTCAAACATTTCTTTTTTTTTTTTTTTTTTTTTTTTTTTTGTTGAGACAGAGTCTCACTCTGTTGCCCAGGCTAGAGTGAGTGCCGTGGCGTCAGCTTAGCTCACAGCAACCTCAAACTCCTGGGCTTAAGCGATCCTACTGCCTCAGCCTCCCGAGTAGCTGGGACTACAGGCATGCGCCACTATGCCCGGCTAATTTTTTTTTCTATATAGATTTTTAGGTGTCCATATAATGTCTTTCTATTTTTAGTAGAGACGGGGTCTCGCTCAGGCTGGTCTCGAACTCCTGACCTTGAGCAATCCACCCGCCTCGGCCTCCCAGAGTGCTAGGATTACAGGCGTGAGCCACCGCGCCCGGCCTCAAACATTTCTTGGCTGGAGCTTATTGTTCCTCCCACAAGAATTTTTAGAATCAGTCAATTCCACAAAAAAATCTTGTTGAGATTTTAATTGAGATTATATAGAATTTTCAGCTTAATTTGGGGAGAGTGGATCTCTGTACATTATTGAGTTTTCCCAAGTAGGAACAAGGTATATCCCTCTTTTTAGTTAGGCCTCCTTTAGGTTTTTATTTTTTTTTTTTGAGACAGAATCTCACTCTGTTGCCCAGGTTAGAGTGCCGCGGTGTCAGCCTAGCTCACAGCAACCTCAAACTCCTGGGCTCAAGCAATCCTCCTGCCTCAGCCTCCCGAGTAGCTGGGACTACAGGCATGCACCACCATGCCCAGTTAATATTTTCTATGTATATTTTTAGTTGTCCATATAATTTCTTTCTATTTTTAGTAGAGATGGGGGTCTCGCTCTTGGTCAGGCTGGTCTTGAACTCCTGAGCTCAAACGATCTGCCCACCTCGGCCTCCCAGAGTGCTAGGATTACAGGCGTGAGCCACCGCACCTGGCCCCTCCTTTATGTATTACATAATTTTGTAATCCTGTGTTTATTTCTCTCTCTCATCTGTAAACTTTTTAAGTTTAGGAACTTTTTTTGTATCATCTCTATATTTACACTGCCTTGACATATAATAGGTTGCTCAGTAAATGTTTGATGAACAAATTATACTACATTAATTGTTCCAGAATTGGTTCAAAACTGTGGACTTTTCTTCAGGAGTGCGTGGTTGGTGAGGGGGGAAACTGTAGACTTTTTGAATCCCAATTCTGAAATAGTAAAAAACACCTGTTGACTTTTGCCCCTAGAAAAATGCAGTTATACACAATTTTGCATAAAGTTTCAAACCTGGACACTCTCCCTGATGCCCATCCATAAGCCTTAGGTTAAATACCCCTAATCAAGTGTGATAAATCTTTTAATAGTGGTCATGTAAATTACTATGGGACTTTAGTGAAGGATTTCATAATTCATCCACAGGCTGCCTTCATAGAAAAGATAGTTTTGGGCCTGAGATTTAAAGAATGAGTAGGCATTTCTTGGATTTTCAGGGGCTCTGGGGAAGGGCATTTTAGGCTGAAGGGTCCAGTTAACTTGAAAACCAGTTTGTCCTGCAAGCCTTTTGATCATTTGCTGTTTTCTTCACACTTTCTTGAACCCCTTTGGCTTTTTCCTCCCCTTCCGCACCTTCCCTTACCCCAAATCACCCACTATTGCTTCTCTTGCCAATTACTTGCACTGTGTATTCTGGAAAACTGATTCCATTGTAGATAAACTCTACCCTACGTTGCCTCCCCAAATTATCTGTCCACTTGCTTGCTTTAACTGAAACCTGGCTTTTCTCTAAGAATATTCCTCCCTTAATGCTATGGCTCTTGAGTGAAAGCCTCACATAATTTTAACAAATCTCCTTATTGGTGAACATTTAGGTTGTTTCCAGTTTTTTTTTTTTTTGCTATTATAAACAATGCCACAGTGAACATGCTAATACATGTATGTTTGAGTACATGTGAATATATTTGTAGGATTGACTTATGGAATTGGAACTGCTGGATTAAATGACATGAACATTAAAAAGTTGGATAAATACTGCCATATTTTTATGCAGAAAGTTTGTTCTAATGTGCATTCTTACCAACCATACATTAGTGCCCATTTTCTTATATTTCACCAGTACTGGAGGGTTAATAATCATTGTAATTTTTATTTTTTTCACAAGAGAAGTCATCATCATTCTTATTCTTCTTTAATCTAGACCTTTGCTTTCAACTCTCAGATTAAAAATCTCAGCCAGGGATGGTGGCTCACGTCCATAATTCCAGCACTTTGGGAGGCCGAGGTAGGAGGATTGCTTGAGGCCAGGAGTTTGAGAGCAGCCCAGGAAACTTAGTGAGACCCTATCTCTACAAAAAAATTTTTAAAAATTAGCTGGGCAGGGTGACGGGTGCCTGTAGTACCAGCTACTCAGGAGACTGAGGTGGGATGATCCCACGTGTCCAGGAGTTCAAGGCCAGCCTGAGCAACATAGCGAGACCCCATCTCGAAAATTTTTTTTTAATTTTTGAAAAATGTAAAAATATGTCTTACTATTATAAAAGTAATATATATTATAAACAATTTTAATGACATAAATCTACAACATAGAGACATAAGTCCCTTGTAATCCTATCACTCTGAGGTAACTGCTGTTAAGAATTTAGTATAAGTCTTCCAGAATTCTGTCTGTGCATATATTTAATCTTTATAATAATGGGCACAAACTATATTTTATACACTATGCTGCAACTTACTTTTTGCATAATATATTTTTAACATTTTTATTGTTTCACTACACATAGCACCAACTCATTCATTTTAACAGCTGCATAGTGTTCCATTGCATACATAGATGATCATTTTATTTAGCCAAACTCACTGATAGGCATTTGGGTTGTTCTAATGTTTGACTATTACAAATACTGCTACATTCTCTTTTTTGCACAAGTTATATGCAAAACTACATTCTTTGTACACATATATTTCTGTGGGATAAATTTTTAGAAATGTATTGCTGTGTGAAATGGTTATAAGTGTATTTAAAACTTTAATAGTACAGTCATATAGCCTTCTAGATTCTACCAATTTATACTTCCACTAACAGGGTATAAAAATGTATTTTCCCCATATACTTGCCAATATTAGGTATTATCAATCATTTTTCATCTATCAAGATGATAGATGAGAAATATCTTGTTTTTCTTTATTTCATGCCGTTTTTCAATCTTTTTTTGCACTTGACAGTATGTTTTGGACATTTTTCTGTACCAATGAATATAGATTACATTATCATTTTAAATGGCTATGTAAGCCAGGCACAGTGGCCTGTGCCTACAGTCCCAGCTACTTAATGGGCTGAGGTGGAAAGATCCCTTGAGCCCAGGAGTTTGAGGCTGCAGTGCGCTATGATCACACCTGTGAATAGGCACTTCACTCTAGCCTGGGGATCATAGTGAGACTCCATTTCTTTAAAAAAAATAAACAAACAAAAAACCAAAAATGCTGTGTAGCATTTCATTGTGAACGTGTAAAATAATTTTATCTTGTTTTCAATTTTTTGTTCTCATGATAAACATTCTTACAACCATGTATCTTTGTGTACTTGTTCAGGTCTCTCCTTAAAATAAAATGCATTACTTGTTAATGGATTTATTAATCAACATTTAATTACTTCAAAATATATAGCTTGTAAGGGACTGCATTTTGTGTATTGTTTCTTTTGGTCAGCATAATGTTTTTGAGAGTTATCCAGTGTTATTGTGTGTATCAAGTTTGCTCCTTTGCATTACTGAGTAGTAACCCATTGTATGGATATGCCACATTTTATCCATTTTATTATTGATAGACATTTGGATTATTTACAGGTTTTAGATATTATGAATAAAGCTGAAAAGAACATTCTAGTACAAGTCTTGTTGTAAACATGTGCTTTCTTTCTTTCTTTCTTTCTCTTTTTTTTTTTTTGATAAATACCTAGAAGCAGGATTGCTAGGCTATGGGGTAGATGTATATTTAAATTTATAAGAAACTTCCAGGCTGGGTACAGTGGCTCATGCCTGTAATCCTAGCACTTTGGGAGCCGAGGCAGGAGGACTGCTTGAGGCCAGGGGTTCAAGAACATCCTGGGCAACATAGCGAGACCCTCATCTCTACAAAAAAAAAAATTAAAAATTAGCTAAGCATAGTGGTACATGTCTGTAGCCCTAGCTGCTCGAGAGGCTGAGCCAGAAGGATCACTTGAGCCCAGAAGTTGAAGGTTGTAGTGAGCTTCGATCACAGCCCTCCAGCCTGTGTTTACCTATTCATTTTCTTAATGGTGGTTTTTGATGAGCAGGTTTTTAAATTTAGTGAAGTCTAATTTATCATTTTTTCTTTCATGACTATCACTTTCTGTATTCTAAGAAACCTTTGTCTATCCTCAAGCCACAAAGATTTTCTTCTGGGTTTTCTTCCAGAAACTTTATAGTTTTAGCATTTATATTGTATGTTTAGTTCCATGATCCATCATCAGTTAATTTTGGGGTATGGTGTAGGGTCAGGGTCAAGGTTTATTATGTGAATATCTGGTTATTCTAGTACCATTTGTTGAAAAGACTTTCCCTTCCCTGATCCAATATTGCTTTGTCAAAAATCAAATGACTTTATGTGTGTAGGTTTATTTCTGGGCTCTCCATTCTGTTCCATTGATCTATTTGCTTATCAAATACTGTAGCTTTATAGCAAGTCCTAGTGTCAGGAATATAACTCCTCCAACTTTGTTGTTCTTTTTCAAGATTGCTTTGGACATTTTAGGTCCTTTGCATTTCCATTTTAGAATCAGTTTGCCTGTTAAAAAACCTGGTGGGATTTTGATTGCAATTATATTGAATCTATAGATGAATTTTGAGAGGATTGATATCTTAACAATAGAAATAAAAGAAACAAATTACTACTTTTACCTTTGTAATAAATACACAAAGGGGGGATACTCTGAAACTATATAAATGTCCTGTTCCTCATCAAACTCTTACCCAATAGTTTTTAACATTCATTAATGATTCTTGCCTGAATTAGTTATTACTATGATTTTTGAAAAATGGTGATTTTTCTAAATACATCTACATTTATTAGTTGGCATTCTATTCTAAAGAAGAGCTTTCCCTTTACCTCATGTATTGATTGATTGATTATTAGTATGGACTCATGGATTCTTATTTATTACATAGGTTATAATGTTTTACTGTTATTCATTTTGATGCTCAATTTGGCCCAGATTTGGCCAGTGGGAGCCCCTTCAAGCTTGTCTCTGTGTTCATTGACATGTCTCCATAATTTTTTAGCACTTCCTTACTTTCTGGGACAACAAGAATGTTTCGGACTTATCTCTTATTTTCCCTGCCCTAGCCCTAGAATCAGCTATTTCTCCAAGGAATCCTGGCTCCTTTAAGTGAGGAATGATATTTAGAAACCAAGATCTGTGTGCTGGCTATACCTATTGCTACTAGAATGTCATTGCTTTTGGGCTCTTTTAGCAAAGAGACCTAGAAATTATCCCAGGCATTTGAATCTTTTTCAGTATTTTCACTAAGGGATTGTAGGTCTGTGCCTGAAACTTCATTGTTTGAGGAAATCGCTCCTGAGACAGTCTCTTCCATTGTTGGGTAGCTCTGATACTTGACAACACTTTATATTTGACAACAATGGTCATTGGTTTTCTCTACTAAGTCTTGTCTCCACTGTGCTAAACGCCTGCAGTTTGCAGTTCCTTTATTGCCATTACTCTTATGGCAGAGTTTTAAGATATACTCATCATTCTGGTTATTCTGTTCTGTTCTGTTCATACTTCATTAATATCTCTTTAAAGATTGGCATCTAGAATGAAATGTACTATTTCAGGTACATGTTCTTATCAGTACAGAAGAGTGGATCAATGACTTTCTTTGTTCTAGACCCTGTGCTACTACTCATGCAGGCCAAGATTTTTAGCTTTTTTCTTCACATCAGTGACTCTATTGACTTATGTTGAACTCATAGTTGAAATCCCTAAGACTTTAACTCTGCTGTGTTCGTCCATTTGGTACTTGAACACTTGTGTTTTAGGACCTAGTACAAGGCTTTAATTTAATCTATTTCTTTTCAGCTCGTTAAATTTAGCTTGTCATTCCTGCATGTCAAACTTATTTTGAATCCCAAATGTCATCCAGATGTATTAGCTTCTTTTCCAGCTTATCATCGGCAAATTTGACTAGTATGCCATTAGTGTCTTCATACAAATAACTATTTTAAAATATCAAAAAGGGCAGAGTAGAGCTCAAATCTTTTCAGCTTGATGAAATACTTTCTCCCATGTTGAAATCAATCTATCAAATAAGGGTTTGCTGCTGTTCATCTACCTTCAACTGCTGTTATATATAGGATCTGAGCCAGCAGACCTGTCACAATACTGCCTAGAACCAATTTCTAGCCTTTTCCTGGGGTCAGTGCTTTAGGGTTATAGAGAGAGTTGTTTCTTAAAAATGGGAGCCTTTCACATAGTCCAAACTTACTATCCTTGAGGGGAGAATGTCCTGGTCTGTGTCAGTCTGTGTCTTCCTTGGCGCCAGAGTCAAAGAGAAATGTTTCAGGCAGCCAAAGCTACTCTACTTAATAATTCACTCTTCACTGAATCTAAGGAACTTCAGAGGTCATCTAGTTCAAGCTTTTGAAATCTGACTGACAAAAACCTATTAATATGCCCTTTTATTTTAGTGCTATATCAGTCAACAAGTACTTATACACCTTAAGTATGTAAGTTAAAGGAGGAAAGGTGCTTTATAGAAAGGTACCCTTAGAATTTACAAATAAGGATAGATAGATAGGACTGGCCGGGTGCGGTGGCTCAAACCTGTAATCCTAGCACTCTGGGAGGCTGAGGTGGGAGGATTGCTTGAGCTCAGGAGTTGGAGACCAGCCTGAGCAAGAGTGAGACCCCGTCTCCACTGAAAACAGAAAAAATTAGCCAGGTGTGGTGGTGCATATCTGTAGTCCCAGCTATTCGGGAAGCTGATGCAGGAGGATCCCTCAAGCCCAGGAGTTTGAGGTTACTGTGAGCTAGTCTGACACCATGGCACTCTAGTCCCAGTGACAGAGGGAGACTCTATCTCAGAAAAAAAAAGAAAGAAAGAAAAAGAAAGGCTTCACAGAGAAGGAGACCTTCGTTAGAGTGTAAAACTGATGAATCAGAAAACTCTTCTGAGGCCCAAAATGTGTGGGAAGAAGTGTGATAGCAAAGACAGAGGAACCAGCAGGTACAAAGGCATGAAGGTATGAAATAGGAGGTTTAGTGGCTGGAATTTAGGGCATGGTAAGAGATGAGGTCAGGGCCCACGTTATGGGGGGCTTTGTAGTCCCTGCTGTAGGTTGGACTTTATCTCTGTGGACCTTCGGAAAGCACTGAAAGTTTTTATGCTTGCAAGTTACATGGTCAGATTTATGAACTTGAAAAAATTATTAAACATTTTCAAATGTACTCATAAGTAAAGAGAATAGTATAATGAACCCTCATATACCCAATAATCTCATTCAATAATTATCAAGATTTTGCCAGTCTTGTTTCAGCCATCTCTTTTTTCTTTTTCCTTTCATTTTTTAAAATTTGCCAAAATATTTTAAAGCAACTTCCAGACATCATGTTATTTTTACCCCTACATATTCAGTAGGCATGTGTAAAAAGTACAGGCATTTTCTTTTTCTTTTTCTTTTTTTTTTTTGAGACAGAGTCTCACTCTGTTCCCCCGGGCTAGAGTGCTGTGGCATCAGCCTAGCTCACAGCAACCTCAAACTCCTGGGCTCAAGCAATCCTCCTGCCTCAGCCTCCCGAGTAGCTGGGACTACAGGCATGCGCCACCATGCCCAGAATAATTTTTCTGTATATATTTTTAGTTGTCCAGCTAATTTCTTTCTATTTTTAGTAGAGATGGGGTCTTGCTCTTGCTCAGGTTGGTCTCAAACTCCTGAGCTCAAACGATCCACCCAGCTCGGCCTCCCAGAGGGCATTTTCTTATATAACCACCCTGTCATTGTGTTATCTTAAAAATTAATACTTTGTTAATAGCCTCTAATACTCAGTCTATTGTTAAATTTTGCAGATTGTCTCAGAAGATTGTCTAATATAGTTGGTTTATTCATATCAGGATTGAAACAAGATCCATACATTACATTTGGTTATTATCTCTTAAGTCTCTCTTAATTGAGAGCAATCTGTGCCTCACTTTTTCTTTTTCAAGCCATTGACTTGTTGCAGAAAGTGGGTCAGTTGTCCCATAGAATATCCCACATTTTGGATTTGTTTGTTTTCTTTATCATGCTTCATTTACTTTATTCCTCTATACCTCATATTTTTCTTTACCTTTAGAGGCTTGATAATATTCAGGTTGAACTTCTTTGTGAATGTGTTTGGTAAGAATATTTCACAGGGGTGGCAATGTAATTCTCTTTAAATCACATCTAGAGGCACATTTCCATTCCACTTTTAATGAGCAAGTGACAGTCTGATCAGTCATTATGATGTTTCCCATCAAGCTTTCATCTAATAGTTTAATCCATTGATGACCACTGGTGGAATTAATTATTTTACTAGAGGTTTCAAAATGGTGATTTCCTAATTTTTTTTCTACATTAATTAGTTGGAATTCTTCTGAATGTAAACTTTTCCTCATCAACTAGGACTATTGGGTTACCTCTCTACAGGGAAGGCAGAAGAAATGATTAATTCCTTCCTTCATTAGCAATTTTCAGAATAAAGAGTTGGTACTCTACTTACTTTCAATGATATCCAGTGAGTTGTATGTGTTTGTTCCTTCTCTATCATTATGAACCCCCCTTTTAAAAATGTATATCACATGTACCCCATAAATATGTACAAATATTATGTATCCATAAAAATTAAAAATAAAAAATTTTTTAAATTTAAAAATATATTCAATGGGTTTCAGTTGTATCTATAAAAATTATTAATCTATTATGTATCCATAAAAATTAAAAATAAAATAAAAAAATTAAAAATATATTCAATGGGTTTCAATTGATTACATTCATTAGTCTTGTTAATGCTCAAATTATCCATGTTTTGCCAGTGTGTTGCCTCTTGTATCCCTTTGACATGACTTATCAGTGTTCCAGAGTTTGCTTGATTTCTGGCACAAGGCTTATCTTGTGTATTTCCTGCCCCAGACCTGCCATTTCTCGAAGGAGCCCTAGTTGATTTGTATTTTCTTTTTTAAAAACAGCTTTATTGAAGTATAATTTAAATAGCATGAAATTCACCTCTTTTAAATATACAATTCAATAATTTTTAGTAAATTTATAAAGTTATACAGCCTTGGCCACAATCCAGTTTTAGAGCATTTCCATCAGACTAAAAGTTCCCTTGTACTCTTTTGTGGTCAATCCCCCTTCCCACCCCTGGCCCCAGGCAACCACTAATCTGCCTTCTGTCTCTACAGATTTGCCTTTTCTAGAGATTTCATACAAACGGAATCATACTCTATATAGCTTTTTGCAACTGGCTACTTTCACCGAGCATTAATTTTTTTTTTTTTTTTTTTTTGAGACAGAGTGTCACTCTGTTGCCCGGGCTAGAGTGCCATGGCGTCAGCCTAGCTCACAGCAACCTCAAACTCCTGGGCTCAAGCGATCCTTCCACCTCAGCCTCCCGAGTAGCTGGGACTATGGGCATGGACTACCATGCCTGGCTAATTTTCTATATATATTTTAGCTGTCCGTATAATTTCTTTCTGTTTTTAGTAGAGATGGGTTCTCGCTCTTGCTCAGGCTGGTCTTGAACTCCTGAGCTCAAACAATCCTCCTGCTTCAGCCTCCCAGAGTGCTAGGATTACAGGTGTGAGCCACCGTGCCCGGCCTTGCATTAATTTTTTTAATTGAGATATTCACATACCACAAAATTCACCATTTTAAAGTGTATAACTCAATGGTTTTTAGTATAAACACAAGGTGGTCCAACCATCATCACTATCTAATTCCAGAACATTTTCATCACACCAAAAAGAAATCCCACACCCATTAGCACTTGCTTCCCATTTCCTCCCTACCCCTAGCCCCTAGTAGCCACTGATCTACTTTCTGTCTCTATGGATTTACCAACTCTGGACATTTCATATAAATGGAATCATACAATATGTCATCTTTTGCGCCTGGCTTCTTTCACTTAGCATAGTATTTAAAAGGTTCATCCATTTTATATCATGTATCAGCACTTCATTCTTTTTTATGGCTGAATAATATTCCATCATATCACTATATTATATTTTATTTATCTGTTCATCAGTTGGTAAACATTTGAGATTGTTTCTACTTTTTGAGTTATATAGTAACTTTATGTTTAGCATTTTAGGAACTGCCACACTGTTCTCCAAAGCACTTGCACCATTTTACATTCTCACCAGCAGGGTATGAAGGTTTTAGTTTTCTCCACATTCTTGCCAACACTTAATTATTGTCCATTTTTTTTTTCCTTTCAGATCTAGACCTGCAGATTGTCCATCTTTTTGATGATAGACATCCTACTGGGTGTAGCCACTTTTGAAAACAGTCTGGCAGTTCCTCAAAAGGTTAAACTCAGGGTTCTGATTCCCACTCCCTAGAGGTTGTTGTGGTTTTGTTTCTTTTTTATTTATTTAGTGACTTGCCTGAACTAATTTTGTAGATTTTACATAATTATGCACTCCTCTTCAGTGTGTGGCCCCATTGATGTTTCTGATCAGTTTTTTTTTAATATTTTTATTTTTAAACCTGGCTTCCTACATGTCATATCTAGGTCAGGATGACTTAGTGGTCAGCCAATGATTTGTTGGAGGTTGTCCTTAAATACCCTGGGCCAGTATGTCTTTTACCCTCTGCTGATGGAATTGTGTGTGGTTTGGGAAACACACTCAAAGTTCAGGGAGTTTACAAGTCTTCCCTGACTTTTACTTTCTGATAGGCCTTCTCATTGTCTCTTCTGTGCCTGTGCAAGGCCTCACATTAGCCAGAGAAACGTAAATAACTACGGCCCTCTCCAGTACCCTGAGCTTGAGTGTAGTCTTACACATGCATATAGCCTTCTAGACCAACAGGGGTTTGAGGGAGCTTATCAAGCCCCACTATGGCTGTTTTTTTTCTGGATTTCTCTGATAAACTTTGGGCAGGTCTATTCTGTTGCTTGCTCCAACCAATATTGTGACCTCAGGTAACTGATGTTGGCTTTCCACAACTATATGTCACTGAGTTCACTATTGTTTTCAACACCCCTGGGCATAGGATGTTTTTGGTGCTCATTCTTAACCAAGTAATTCCCTTCCAGCAGCTAAATTACTGTTTTTTATGGCTTGTCTTGCCTGCCCTTTAAAATCAGCTCCAATGGACCTGGGAGGGGAGATGGGAGCAGCCTTAGGCTAAAGCACCATAGACTCCCACCGCTCTTAACCCAAGGTTCAATAGGTTTTCTTAAACACTTCTTTTTTTTAACATTTTTGCCTCTATGCTTTTATTTATTATTATTATTTTATTTCAAAATATCAAGATGATACAAATGTTTTTGTTACATGGCTTGAGTCATGGCTATAAGTGTTCCCATCACCCAGATAGTGTTCATTATATCCATTAGGTAGGTTTTTACCCCTCCCTTCCTTCTCCCCCGCCCTTGCTTGATTTCCACTGAGATTTACTTCCCTCTGTGCACATGTGTGCACATCGGTTAGTTCCAATTTAATAGCGAGTACATGTGGTGTTTGTTTTTCCATTCTTTAGATACTCCACTTAGGAGAATGGTCTCCAGTTCCATCCAAATTGTTGCAAAAGGCATTAATTCATCCTTTTTATGGCTGAGTAGTACTCCATGGTATACATATACCACATTTTATTAATCCACTCATGAAATGATGGGCACTTGGGTTGATTCCCTATCCTTGCAATTGTGAATTGTGCTGTAATAAACATTCAAGTGCAGCTGTCTTTTTGATAAAATGACCTCTTTTCCTTTGGGTAGATACCCACTAGTGGGATTGCTGGGTCGAATGGTAGGTCTACTTTTAGTTCTTTAAGGAATCTCCATACTGTTTTCCGTAGAGGTTGTACTAATTTATAGTCCCACCAACAGTGTATAAGTGTTTCTTTCTGTCTGCATCCATGCCAGCATCTATTGTTTTTGGACTTTTTAATAAAAGCCATTCTAACAGGATTAAGGTGATATCTCATTGTGGTTTTAATTTGCATTTCCCTGATTATTAGTGACGTTGAACATTTTTTCATGTTTGTTGGCCCTTTGTCTATCTTCTTTCGAAAAATTTTTGTTCATGTCTTTTGCCCACTTTTTTTTTTTTTGAGACAGAGTCTCACTCTGTTGCCCAGGCTAGAGTGCTGTGGCATCAGCCTAGCTCACAGCAACCTCCAACTTTTGGGCTCAAGCAATCCTCCTGCCTCAGGCTCCCGAGTAGCTGGGACTACAGGCATGTGCCACCATTCCCGGCTAATTTTTCTATATATATTTTTATTTATCTTTTTTATTTTATTTTTTATATTTATTTTTTTTTTTGAGACAGAGTCTCACTGTGTTGCCCAGGCTACAGTGAGTGCTGTGGTGTCAGCCTAGCTCACAGCAACCTCAAACTCCTGAGCTCAAGCGATCCTCCTGTCTCAGCCTCCCAAGTAGCTGGGACTACAGGCATGCACCACCATGCCCGGCTAATTTTTTCTATATATATTTTTAGCTGTCCATATAATTTCTTTCTATTTTTAGTAGAGATGGGGTCTCGCTCTTGCTCAGGCTGGTCTCGAACTCCTGAGCTCAAACGATCCGCCCACCTCGGCCTCCCAGAGTGCTAGGATTACAGGCGTGAGCCACCGCGCCCGGCCTCTATATATATTTTTAGCTGTTCATATAATTTCTTTCTATTTTTAGTAGAGATGGGGTCTCGTGCTTGCTCAGGCTGGTCTTGAACTCCTGAGTTCGAACAATCCGCCCTCCTCGGCCTACCAGAGTGCTAGGATTACAGGCGTGAGCCACCGCACCTGGCCTTTTGCCCACTTTTTAATGGGCTTGTTTTCTTTTCTTGCTGATTTGTTTGAGTCCTTAGACACTTCTTGATTTGTTTAATTTTGGCCTATTTTCAGAGTCCTGAAATTGTTATTTTTGACAATTTTGTACAGTTTTATTATTGTTTTAAGGAAGTGAGGATTTCCTGAGCTCCTCACTCTGCCATTCCAGAAGTCCTGACCAATTTATGTTTTAAAGGATCATTCTTAAGTGTTCCTACCACAAAAATTAAGTATGTGATGTAATACATATGTTAATTATTAGCTCATTTTTGCCATTCCACAATGTATAAATATTTCAAGATATCATGTTGTACACAATTAATATATGCAATTTTTATTTGTCACTTTTAAAAAGAGCATTCTGATAGCAGTGGAAGATGGTCTGAGTGGAGGAGAAACTGGTAGCCAGAAGTATAGAATTTTACTCAGCAACACTTTGTAATCTGTAAGCAGAAATGGAGAATATAAATAGTTGGGTTCATTTGTGGGTAAAGATTGACACAGTAGGTATGGTGGAAAATCAAGGTTATAGGAAAATTGAATGTATTGGTTACTGTTATTGAAGTCCCACTGTCCATGTAATCTTAGGTAGAGAAGGAAGTTTCAAAAGGACATGATGGCCTTCGAGAATAAGTAAGAGGGTTGATGAATTAAAGACCTTAGGAAGTTGATGGGTAAATTCAGGGAATATGAGGTGTAGGAGAGGTAGAAAAACAAGGGGTTCTGAGAGTAGATTCTGTGTTTGGTTTTGGAGGTGGAGCCATTCCAGGTGTCAGTAAAGAAATGGATGATTGAAATGGAATCAAGTTGAAGAAATTAGAATAGGATATGTCAAGGATCTGTGAGGTTTTGATGTTAGGTCATCAAGGTGGATAATGAAGGCTTTCAGGATGAAAAGAGGAAAGGAAAAGAGTACCAAAGTCCTCAATGAATGTAGGGGAGAGACTTGGAGGTTGATATTTAACATTGAGAGGATGATAAAATTGAGTAGTATGAACTTTGAAGAGAGACTATTGAGGTAAGATGGTAAAATAGGCAGGGAATGGTGGCTCACGCCTGTACTCCTAGCACCCTGGAAGGCTGAGGCAAGAGGATCACTTGAGCCCAGGAGTTTGAGGTTGCTGTGAGCTAGGCTGATGCCACAACACTGTAGCCCGGGTGACGGAGTGAGACTCTGTCAAGAAAGAAAGAAAGAGGCCGGGTGCGGTGACTCACGCCTGTAATCCTAGCACTCTGGGAGGCCCAGGCGGGTGGATCGCTCGAGGTCAGGAGTTCGAGACCAGCCTGAGCAAGAGCGAGACCCCGTCTCTACTAAAAATAGAAAGAAATTATCTGGCCAACTAAAATATATATATAGAAAAAATTGCTAGCCGGGCATGGTGGCGCATGCCTGTAGTCCCAGCTACTTGGGAGGCTGAGGCAGGAAGATCACTTCAGCCCAAGAGTTTGAGGTTGCTGTGAGCTAGGCTGACACCATGGCACTCACTCTAGCCCGGGCAACAGAGTGAGACTCTGTCTCAAAAAAAAAAAAAACCCACCACCAACAACAAAACAAAACATAAAATATATATATAGAAAAAATTAGCCAGGCATGGTGGCGCATGCCTGTAGTCCCAGCTACTCGGGAGGCTGAGGCAGTAGGATCGCTTAAGCCCAGGAGTTTGAGGTTGCTGTGAGCTAGGCTGATGCCACGGCACTCACTCTAGCCTGGGCAACAGAGCGAGACTCTGTCTCAAAAAAAAAAAAAAAAAGAGAGACAGAGAGAGAGAAAGAAGGAAGGAAGGAAAGAAAGAGAGAGAGAGAGAGAGAGGAGAGAGAGAGAAAGAAAGAAAAGAGAGAGAGAGGGGGTAAAATAATATTTTGGGGATCCAGTGAAGGAAGATACAAGAATATGCCAACCTGATCTTGACTCATGGGTAGGGTTGAGCAAAGGAAAGTAAACAGCCACAGCCAGCCGTGGTGGCACTCAGGATGGATGGCATAACCAAAGGTTAGAAGGTTTTAGGAAATGGTGGATGGTTCATTTTTTTTTTTTTTGGCTCGAACATAGAGTGTAATTAGGTTTATAAGAAGAAGATAATATTGGAATCTATGTAATTAGTTTGAATCCAGAATATAACTACAGTCATTATTGTTTAAAATATTATTCACTAGATGATATGCTAAGAAAACCTTTTGAAATTGTTTTGTTTAGATCTTAGGGAAATTTTGGAACTGATATTGGTAGCTGGGAAGTAACTTGACAGGTTTAGAGTACTGTGGCTGACAAATGTGAAATGGGCATATGTTTGATATGCTATTAATGTCACCATTGGAATTGAAATGGACTGTAAATCATAATTTGGGTAACAATGAACGTTGGTATAAAAGAGGTTATTTTTGGGTTGTATCCAGTATGCTGTGATAAATTTTGATCTATTTGTAATTAGAAAATTAGAGCTTAAAAAATGTCTTGACTTTTTGGAATAATCTTTTTACTGTTCTTTTCCAGGACCATTTGCAACCCACAATATACAGAGGACTATGTAGGATCTGCTTTAGTATGAGGGTTTGATCTTAGTTACCCTAACTATATTTAATATAGTAGTGTCTATCTATAAATAAGATATGTAGCTAGAAGCATAGGAGAAGAGAAAATGTAAAGCTAAAATGAGACTGAATTGGAGATGTAGAGCTCCAGTTATGAAAACTGTTAAGATTAACTGCCATGATGGTAATTGGGCACATATTCAGTTCTGGCTGCCATTTGTTACAGGATAAAAGAACGTTGGAATAATTGGATACTGAGGTGCATAATTGCTGGCAATGGGGTGGAGGAGAGGGAGTTGATTACCTAGAAAGGAGCCTTATAACTGTTTTTATATTAATACTGTATATTTGATATTGGTTGACAACAGCAGAAAAATTATTTATCACCATACCGGGGACTTATTAAATTGATTTCTACTCTGAAATAATATGGAGTTTAATGGCTATTCTTATAGATGTAGTATTTCTTTTTTTGTCATTCTAGCAATCATCAGAAAAAAAGAATACAAAAAAGCTGTTGCTTGTACAGCCCTCTGTCACTAGTGACCTGGGATATTGATCTCTTAGGCTTTCAGAATTCCAGTTTATGAGGCAATCTGTGTCATTCTGGTTTAGCCAGGTGAGTAGTCCCTATGGACTAGTTATACAGGACCTGGCTCTGTAGAAAACAAGGAAGAAAAAAAGCAAATATGGGGAATATGGAAAAATATAGATATGAATCTTAGACCCTAGAGGAGAGGTTAAGTCCTGGGCTACAAGCAGCAAAACAAAGGGTGAGGGCCCTGCGGGTTATGCACACATTCAGTAGAGTGGTATTCATGAAATATAAAAACTGGAAGAACTGGGAGAACCGAGTCTGCTTTGGTACCTGGCGCTTGAGTTTAAGAATGAAGAAACTTAGATTGAATTGTAATAAAAATATCTATGAAGGCAAGGTTAAATAGAATGGAATTGTGCTTTGAAATTAAAATGGTAGAAGTTCAATTAAATGATGTGTCATTTTCTAATGAAATATTAGCTATGTAGAGATGATAATCATATTTTAAATATTTCT
Organism: Eulemur rufifrons; assembly: GCF_041146395.1. NCBI lineage: Eukaryota > Metazoa > Chordata > Mammalia > Primates > Lemuridae > Eulemur > Eulemur rufifrons. The sequence continues at coordinate 91,337,456 of NC_091012.1, forward strand.
TTAATATTTAATGGTTAAAAGAATGAATCCTGGCTCTCCTATTTACTAGCTGTGTGATCACAGGAAAATTATTTACCTTTTCCAAACCTCAGTTTCTTCCTCTATCAAATGGATTAATGATACTTATATGGTTATTTTAAGAATTAAATGAAAAAATATATATAAACTACCTAGCATGGTGCCTGGCACATATTCAGAGCTCAATAAATAATCACTATTATCAGACAGTGGAAAGGAGAGTTAATGAGATGGAAGTTTAATCATGTGATGGATTATTCTTCACAGGTAGGTATACAATTAATTATTTCTTATCACAGCAGTTTACAGAAGTTTCAGGGTCAGAACCTCTTGGAGATCAGGCTACAGTAAGTGAAAATTAGGCCCATTTGAAGAAAGGTAATTTCCTTTTTGTTTCCTGAGTTTGTGAGAAATTAGGTCCTCTATACTTTCTGTGATGGTTAATTTTAGGTGTCAACTTGACTGGATTAAGGAATACCTAAAAACCTGGAAAAGCATTATTTGAGGGTTTGTCTGTGAGGGTGTTTCCAGAAGAGATTATCATGTGAGTCTGAATGGACTGGGTAGGGAAGATCTGCCCTCAATGTGGTTGGGCACCATCCAATCTGCTAGGGACCTGTAGAGAACAAAAAATGGGGAAAAGGTGAATATGTTGATCTATCTGTTGGAGCTGGGATACACTTATCTCCTGCCTTGGACAACAGACTCCAGGCTCTGTTATAGCCTAAGATGCAAGAAATGACCACCGAAAGACCGAATTGAGCCAAATTAGGAGTCTTTATTAGCTGGCCAGCGACCACCCCCTGTTCTGGGAAAGTCCGGAGACAGAGAATGGCCCTGATCTTAAAGTGGGCAGGGGTTATATACCTTTACCACTAACAATACTAACAATACACATACAGCTCAGAACATGTTGATTACAATAATTCATAAGCAAGCAAACTTACAGAAGCAAACAGCAACCGTTAAATCAAGGAACATTTTTCCAAGGAACTGCCAAGCATAGTACAATGTAACTATACACACCTAATGATTTTAAACAATCACTTATAAGTTAATCACTGTATAAATTTTTTTCTGTTATTTATGTATTCTTTTTTTTTTTAACTTCACACAACAGTGAGTCCGTACACAAGATGGCTGCACTAGCCTGTATACAAGATGGCTTCACTGTGGCTCACAGAGCTATAGTGATTACTGTGCCTCATCACAGGCTCCTCACTCTTTGGACGCTAGGACTTAATACCAGTGGCTCCCCCAACTCCTGCCAGGTTCTCAGGCCTTTGGCCTTGGACTGAGAGTTACACTATCAGCTTCCCCACTTCTCTTTTTTTTTTTATTTCAGCATATTATGGGGGTATAAAAGTTTAGGTTATGTATATTGCCCTTGCCCCCCCGAATCAGAGCTTCAAGCATGTCTATTCCCTAGACGGTACACATCGCACTCATTATGTATGTATACACCCATCCCCTGCCCCCGCCACATCTGCCCATCACCCGATTAATGTTATTCCTAAATATGCTCTTAGGTGATGATCAGTAAAACCAATTTGATGGTGAGTACATGTGGTGCTTGTTTTTCCATTCTTGGGATACTTCACTTAGTAGAATGGGCTCCAGCTCTATCTAGGAAAATACAAGAGTTGCTATATCACCATTGTTTCTTATAGCTGAGTAGTACTCCATGGTATACATATACCACATTTTATTCATCCACTCATGTATTGATGGGCACTTGGGTTGTTTCCACATCTTTGCAATTGTGAATTGTGCTGCTATAAACATTTGGGTACAGATATCTTTGTTATAGAATGTCTTTTGTTCTTTTGGGTAGATGCCCAATAATGGGATTGCTGGATCAAATGGTAGGTCTACTTGTATCTGTTTAAGGTATCTCCATATTGCTTTTCCACAGAGGTTGCACTAGTTTGCAGTCCCACCAGCAGTGTATGAGTGTTCCTGTCTCTCCACATCCATGCCAACATTTATTATTTTGGGACTTTTTCATAAAGGCCATTCTCACTGGAAATAAGTGATATCTCATTGTGGTTTTGATTTGCATTTCCCTGATGATTAGAGATGTTGAGCATTTTTTCATATGTTTTTTGGCCATTCTTCTGTCTTCTTTAGCTTCCCCACTTCTAAAGCCTTCAGACTTGGACTGAGCCATGCTGCCGGCATCCCAGGATCTGTTGTGGGACTTCTCAGCATTGATAATCATGTGAACCAATTCCCCTAACAAATAAATTCCCTCTCATACCTCTGTCTTTATATATCCTATTGATTCTGTCTCTCTGGAGAACCCTGACTAATACACTTTCCTTCCAGAATAGTACTTTTATTTATTTATTTTTTTTTTTGAGACAGAGTCTCACTCTGTTGCCCAGGCTAGAGTGAGTGCCGTGGCGTCAGCCTAGCTCACAGCAACCTCAAACTCCTGAGCTCAAGCGATCCTCCTGTCTCAGCCTCCCGAGTAGCTGGGACTACAGGCATGCGCCACCATGCCCGGCTAATTTTTTCTATATATATTTTTTTAGCTGTCCATATAATTTCTTTCTATTTTTAGTAGAGGTGGGGTCTCGCTCTTGCTCAGGCTGGTCTCGAACTCCTGAGCTCAAACGATCCGCCCACCTCGGCCTCCCAGAGTGCTAGGATTACAGGCGTGAGCCACCGCGCCCGGCCCAGAATAGTACTTTTAACATTAGCATTTTTAGTTAGCATTTACCATTAGTATTTTTAATGCTTTTGTTTGTTTGACTTATATCTTGAATTTTGGGGGAACATAGCAAAACAATGGCCAGGTCAAGTTGACAGGCCATACTAGTTGAAAACAGAGAAGATGGTGAGAGTATAAAAGATAGAACTTCCTCTGTAATCAGTGCAGATCACCTTTTGGATCTAATTCACTAGATCACTTGTCCGGGTAGAACGAAACAGGCTGCCTGGAGTTGAGGTGTCACAGGGAACCTACAAAAGAGGTCCTAAAGAGGCTGCCTGGCTGGCCTATTAAAGTTAAAGAAGGGGAGGCAGACCTTTTAGTCTAGATAGCAAGGGAGGGGATAGATTGGTTTTTATGGACCTAGTTTTGTTAGGCCTAAAAAGGAGCCATGGAGGATAAAGCTTAAGGATATAGGATTATTTTTGTTGTTATTTCACATTCTGTTTGAAGAGTCTCTGATTAAAAAAAAAAATCCTTTAAATAGACTTTACTTTTTATTTATTTATTTATTTATTTATTTTTTGAGACAAAGTCTCACTCTCTTGCCCAGGCTAGAATGCCGTGGCATCAGCCTAGCTCACAGCAACCTCAAACTCCTGGGCTCAAGTGATCCTACTGCCTCAGCCTCCTAAGTAGCTGGGATTACAGGCATGCGCCACCATGCCCAGCTAATTTTTTCTCTATATATTTTTAGTTGTCCATATAATTTCTTTCTATTTTTAGTAGAGATGGGGTTCTCGCTCTTGCTCAGGCTGGTCTTGAACTCCTGACCTCGAGCGATCCTCCTGCTTCGGCCTCCCAGAGTGCTAGGATTACAGGTGTGAGCCACCGTGCCCAGCCTAGACTTTACTTTTTAGAGCAGTTTTAGGTTCACAGGAAAATTGAACAGAAAGTATGGAGTTCCCATATACTTCCTCTCCCCACACATGCACTATCAACATCCCACATCAGAGTGGTACATTTGTCACAATCAATGAACCATCATTATCACTCAAGGTCTGTAGTTTACATTAGGGTTTACTCTTGGTGTTATACATGCTATGGGTTTGGACAAATGGTTAATGGCATGTATCCACCATTACAGTATCATGAAGAATAGTTTCACTGCCCTAAAAATCCTCTGTGCTCCACCTATTCCTCCTTCTCCCTCCAATTCCTGGCAACAACTGGTCTTTTTACTGTCTCCATAGTTTTGCTCTGATTTTTAAACATGGCTTTATTGAAGTATAATTCACACACCACAAAATTCACACATTGAAGGTATACAATTCAATTTAATTGGGTGAAATTAATATAACATAAAAATACTATTTTAGAGTGAACAATTCAGTGGTATTTAGTACATCCTTTCTCTGATTTCTGCTCTGTCTGAAATTAATATAGCTATTCCTGCTCTTTTTTGCTTAGTGTTATCATGGTATATCTTTCTCCATTCTTTTACTTTTAACCTATGTGTTCTTATATTTTAAAGTGGGTTTACTGTAGACAACATATAGCAGGGTCTTCCTTTTTGATCTACTCTGACAATCTCAGTCTTTTAATTGGTATATTTAGACCATTTATGTTTACAGTGATTATTGATATAGTTGATTAATATCTACCATATTTGTTACTGTTTTCTATTTGTTGCCCTGTTCTTTCTTCCTATTTTTGTCTTTCACTCTTTTTCTGCCTTTCGTGGTTTTAACTGAGCACTTTATCTGATTTCATTTTCTCTCCTTTCTTAGGATATCAGTTATACTGATTTTTTCATTTTTTTACTAGTTGCCCTAGAGTTTGCAATATACATTTACAATGAAATCAAGTCCACTTTCAAATAATACTTTACTATTTCACAGGTAGTACAAGTACCTTATAATAACAAAATATTCCTAAATCCTCCCTAGCATACCTTATATCATTGTTGTGATTCATTTCACTTATACATAAGCATAAATAAGTATACATAATTGAATACATTGTTGCTATTAGTATTTTGAGCACACTGTTATCTGTTAGATCAATAAAGAGTAAGTTTGGCTGGCTGTGGTGGTTTACACTTGTAATCCCAGCACTGTAAGAGGCCGAGTCAAGAGGATTGCTTGAGGCCAAGAGTTCAAGACTAGACTGGTCAATATAGGGAGAGACCACATCTTTACAAAAAAAAAAAAAATTAGCCAGGCATGGTGGTGCGTGCCTATAGTCCCAGCTACTTGGGAGGCTCAGGTGGGAGGATTACTTGAGCCCAGGAGTTGGAAGTCACAGTGAGCTATGATCATACCACTGCACTCCAGCCTGGGTGGTAGAGTGACACCTGGTCTCTAAAAAAAAAGAAAAATGAAAAGAAAAGTAAAATATTTTTATTTATTTTCATTCTGTTTGTTCTCTAATGCTCTTCCTTTTCTTCTTGAGTAATTTTACTTTGTGTCTAAGAATTTGTCCATTTCATCTAGGTTATCTAATTTGTTGACATATAGTTGTTCATAGTATTTCCTAATAATCTATTTTATATTTCTAATGTGAATAGTGATGTTTGTACTTTTTTAAGAGACAGGGTCTTGTTGATCTTCTTCCCAGTTGTTCAATCCATTATTGAATTTGAGATATTGAAATCTCCAACAATTATTGTTAAATTGTCTATTTCTCCCTTCAATTCTGTCAATTTTTGCTTCACATATTTTCAGGTTCTCATGTTAGATGCATATATATTATAATTGTTATACATTCCTAATGGTTTTATCATTACAAAATATCCCTCTTTATCACTAGTAACATTTTGTATAATATCTTTTTTTTTTTTTTGAGACAGAGTCTCGCTTTGTTCCCCGGGCTAGAGTGAGTGCTGTGGCATCAGCCTAGCTCACAGCAACCTCAAACTCCTGGGCTTAAGCGATCCTACTGCCTCAGCCTCCTGAGTAGCTGGGACTACAGGCATGTGCCACCATGCCCAGCTAATTTTTTCTCTATATATTTTTAGTTGGCCAGATAATTTCTTTCTATTTTTAGTAGAGATGGGGTCTCGCTCTTGCTCAGGCTGGTCTCGAACTCCTGACCTTGAGTGAGCCACCCGCCTCGGCCTCCTAGAGTGCTAGGATTACAGGCGTGAGCCACCACGCCCGGCCTTGTGTAATATCTTAACATCTATTTTATTTGATATTAATATAGGCACTCCAGCTTTGGTTGCTGTTTGCATGGTATTTATTTTTCCATTGTTTTACTTTCAACCTATTTGTAACTTTGATCTAATGTGTGTCTCCTATAGATAGTATGTAGTTGTATCTTAGTTTTAAATCCATGTGACAATAACTATCTTTAGATGGTGTAGAGCAGGAAGGAAAACAGGAGTAACTCCATGACAGACTGGACCTCCTAAGATAGGCCTAAGTTTTGGTTTCCCTGACACAGGCCCTCCCCCTCCCCGGAATGCCGCTAGTAACAACTGAAAGCCCCGACTTGGAAACTGGCCAATCAGGTGCCAAAGTCCCGGCTTGGAAACTAGCCAATCAGGAGCCAACACTATCAGCCACTTTTGAAAGAGCAAATGAACTAAAAGGGGGGTGGGGGGATGGTGTGCCCCATACATGTAACCTACTGATGAGTATAAAAGCTTAGTGCCCACCCTAGGGCGGGGTCCTGGCTCGTGGAGAGACCACTGCGTTGGTGCTCTGAGCCTTGGACCCTAGCTCGGGCTAGAGAATAAACTCCTTTGTCTGTTGCAGCCTTGGTGACTCTGCCTATCTGTTCCTGGGGCTTAGGGAAACCAGTTCTAACAATGGTGTTGCTTAATCCCTTCACATTTAATGTTATTATTGATTGGCATAGTTGGATTATGTCTGCCATTTTACTGTTTGTTTTCTGTTTCATCTTTTTTGTTTCTTTAGTCTTCCTTTACTGCTTAATTTTCTTTAAGCAAATATTTTCTAGTGTAACATTTTAATTGATTTAATTATTTTATGGTGGTTGTATTTGATGAGAGATGCATCTATTGTGCGGCCCTCTTGGCTTTGATACCCCATGAGTTTCCTTGAATTTAATTAAATGTTAGAAAATAATCTTTCTCTTCTTATAAGGAGTATTAGGATATGTTAGAACGAAGATAGATTGCTCCATCAGCTATCCCTTTTTCTCTTTTCTCTTCATTCTCTTCCTCTCCATTGCTTCCTTCCTTTCTGTTTACAAATGTACTCAAATCCTCAATCTAGAAATAAATATTCTGCCTCTTCTCAAACTGTAATTACTGTCTTTCCTTTCGCTCTCATTTTTTGGATGAATTCATCAAAATATTGACACTGGATATCTAAATGTACCCTTCCTCACCTCCCATTCATTCACTTTTCAACACACTTGCAAGCTGTCTTCTACCTCTTCTACTCTATAAGGGGGACCTACAAGTAGGTCAGTATTGCTGGTTAATTCTCTGATTTTGACAAACTTTGAACAACACTGAAAAGTAAGAATTGGTGAATAGCTGAAGATGAAGATATGAAGGTAAGGACTAGGACTGCTGGGGACTGCTACTGCCTATTACTTGGGTATCAGTACTGTGGTTGGGGGAAGAGCACTGTAGGGCTTCAGTTTTAACAAAATATAATAGTCAGATTTGCCTTTTATATGGATAATTATGGTGGCCACATGGTGTGTGGCAATGAGATGAGAATTGGCCAAGATCCAAGGCAGGGAGGAGCAGTGAGGATACAATTCTGTGCCATGTACAAGATGATGAGGGCCTGAATTAGGACAACTGTAGAGTTGGAGAGGAGATAATGTATTTTAGATATCTTTAGGAGAGTAGAATAAAACCTTAGTGAGAAATAATGTGTTTGTATGTTGGTAGGGGCATTTTTTAAATTGACAAGCAAAAATTGTATATATTTATGGTGTACAACATGATGTTTTGATATAGGTATACATTGTGGAATGGCTAAATCAAGCTATTTAGCATATTCATTACCTCACACACTTATCTTTTTTGTATGTGGTGAGAACACTTAAAATCTACTCCTAGCAATTTTCAAGTGTACAATATATTGTTATTAACTATGGTCACCATGATGTACAGTAGATCTCTTTAACTTATTCCTCCTGTCTAACTGAAATTTTGTGTATTTTGACTAATATCCCCCCACCCCAAGCTTCTGGTAACCATCATTTTACTCTGCTTCTATGAATTTGACTTTTTTAGAGTCCACATGTAAGTGAAATCATGCAGTATTTGTCTTTCTGTGCCTGACTTATTTCACTTAGCATAATGTACCCCAGATTCATCCATGTTGTTGTAAGTGACAGGCTTTCCTTCTTTTTAAAAGCTGAATAGTATTTCATTGTGTATATATACCATATTTTCTTTATCCATTCCTCCATTGATGGACACTTAGGTTGATTCCATATCCTGGCTATTGTAAACATTGCTGTAATGAACATGGGAGTGCAGATATCTCTTTGACATACTGATTTCATATCCTTTGGATAAATACTCAGTAGGGGGGTTGCTGGATCAGATGGTAGTTCTATTTTTAATTTTTTGAGGAACCTTCATATTGTTTTCCATAACAGCTGTACAAATTTATATTCCCACCAACAGTGTTCTCTTTTCTCTGCATTCTTGCCAGTGGTGGGGGCATTGTTGAGTAAGAGGGTGACTTCTAGGTTTCTGGCTTGACCTAGGAGGAAAATGGTACCACCAATTGAGATAAGGAATATCAGAGAAACAGGTTTGGTAGACAGAGAGTTTTAGACATATTTATGGACATTTAAGAAGAGACATTCATCAGGCAATGGAATGGATATAAGAATCTGAAGCTCATGGGACAGATGAAGGCAGAAAGTAGATATTTGAGAAATATCAGCATTTAGGTGATGGTTAAAGAGTGAGAATATAATCCTAGCACTCTGGGAGGCCGAGGCGGGTGGATTGCTCAAGGTCAGGAGTTCGAGACCAGCCTGAGCGAAACCCCGTCTCTACTAAAAATAGAAAGACATTATATGGACAACTAAAAATCTATATAGAAAAAATTAGCCGGGCATGGTGGCGCATGCCTGTAGTCCCAGCTACTCGGGAGGCTGAGGCAGTAGGATCGCTTAAGCCGAGGAGTCTGAGGTTGCTGTGAGCTAAGCTGACGCCACGGCACTCACTCTAGCCTGGGCAACAAAGTGAGACTCTGTCTCAACAAAAAAAAAAAAAAAAAAGAGTGAGAATATATGAGATTGCTTAGGGAGACTCTAAGAAGAGGAATAGGCTAAGGTTGGAACCCGAAGGAATGTTTAGAGGGTGGGCTAAGGAAGGGCCCAGGAAGGAGACTTCAATCCTTGGTTCTTTTCTTGTCTTATTTATACATTCTCTATGAGAAATCTCATCTATACCTATGGCTTTAAGTACTCATTTTAAAGATTCAATTTAGTATTTCTAACTATTTACTAGACTCTTCCCTAAATTTTCAGATTTAGCACCTCAGATTTAGATTTTTTAACTGAATTCATTGTCTCAAATAACTTCAACATCAACAACAACATCAAAAACAATAACAATGGCAGCAGATGACATTTATTGAGCATTTACTATATGCTTGGCACTATTCTAAGTGCTTTATATATTTATACATATTTTTTGAGACAGAGTCTCACTTTGTTGCCCAGGGCTAGAGTGCCGTGGCATCAGCCTAGCTCACAGCAACCTCAAACTCTTGGGCTCAAGTGATCCTCCTGCCTCAGCCTCCTGAGTAGTTGGGACTACAGGCATGTGCCACCAGGCCCGGCTAATTTTTTCTATATATTTTTAGTTGTCCACTTAATTTCTTTCTATTTTTTAGTAGAGATGGGGTCTCGCTGTTGCTCAGGCTGGTCTCAAACTCCTGACCTCGAATGATCCTCCCGCCTCAGCCTCCCAGAGTGCTAGGATTACAGGCGTGAGCCACCGTGCCCGGCCAGCTTTATATATTTTAATTTACTTTAATTCTCACAACAACTTAATGAAGTGTTTCTATCATTATCTCCATTTTACAGATGAGGAAAATGACACACAGAAAGGTAAGTAACCTGCCCAGGGTCATAGCTAGCAAGTGACTATGCCCAAATTTGAACCTAACCAATCTGGCTCCAATGCTTAGTGGCCAACACTCTTAACCACTACCTTTTTTACTTTTTTAACCACTACCTTTTGCCCTTCTACCTTTTTTAAACCTCTTCACCATTCTGTGTTCTCAGTTTCAGTTAATATTGTCACCATCCCTTTGGTTTTCTAAACTTGCAAGTTTAGTGTAATCTCTTTGACTTATCTCTTGTCCTGAATATTACACATACAGTACTATTAACTTTACCTCTTCTCTAGCTTCCTTTTTATATGTTATGAATTAGTATTTAATAAAAGGATAGGGGGCTGGGCATGGTAGCTCGTGCCTGTAATCCTAGCACTCTGGGAGGCTGAGGTGGGAGGATTGCTTGAGGTCCAGAGTTCAAGACCAGCCTGAGCAAGAACGAGACACTGTTTCTACTAAGAATAGAAAAAATTAGCTGGGCATAACAGCGTGTGCCTGTATTCCCAGCTACTCGGGAGGCTGAGGCAGGAGGATCACTTGAGCCCAGGAGTTTGAGGTTGCTGTGAGCTAGGATGACGGCATGGCACTCTAGCCTGGGCAACAGAGTGAGACTCTGTCTCAAAAAAAAAAAAAAAAAAAGAAAAGCATAGGGAAAAATAGCATCCAGAATAAGCAAATCCATGGGGAAAAAATGAAAATAAAAAAAACAAAACAAAACGAAAAAACAGCAAAGAAATATTCCCAAATGTATATAGTAGTTATATTTGGATGGTGAGATTATATATTATGTTATTTCCTCCCTTCTTTCTGGTTTTGTGAATCTAGTCTCTTTTTAATTCACTCCCTTATCTGCTCTTACTTAGACTATCACATAAGGATTCTCTGTGGTCTTCCTGCCTCCTGGTCTCTTTTTCATTCCACCTTTTTGTGTACTGTTGTTGTAGTTACTTTCCTGCTGATCATTTCCTTGCTTAAAAACTGCTATTGGGGTTCCTCAAAAAGTTAAACATAGAATTACCATATGACCCAGCAATTCCACTGCTACGTATTAATGTATACCCAAGAAAATTGAAAGCAGGCTTGCAAACAAAAACTTGTACACAAATGTTCATAGCAGCATTACAGTATTGCCTCCCCCTTATCTGTGGGGGATACATTTCAAGACCCTCAGTGGATGTCTGAAACTGCGGCTAATATTGAACCTTATATATACTATGTTTTTTGATCTGATAACCAGGATGGCTACTAAGTGACTAATGGGCGGGCAGTGTATACAGTGTGGATACACTGGACAAAGAAGGAATGATTCATGTTCTGGGCAGAACAGCCCAAGATTTCATCATGCTGCTCAGAACAGCATGTGCAATTTAAAACTTATGAATTGTTTATTTCAGGAATATTCCATTTAATATTTTCAGACCATGGTTGACCACAGGTAACTGAATTCATGGAAAACAAAACCATGGATAAGGGGAGACTACTGTCTTTATCATAGCCGAAAAGGGGAAACAACCCCAATGTCTACCAACTGATGAATAGATAAACAAATGTGATATATTCATACAAGAGAGTATTATTCACCCATAAAAAGTAATGAAGTAGTGATACATGCTACAATATGGGCAAACTAAATATTATTCAAAGTGAAAGAAACCAGACAGAAGAAAATCTCATATTGTATGTTTCCATTTATATGTCATTTCCAGAATAGGCAGATCCTTAGAGAATGAGTGCAGATTAGTGGCTGTCAGGGACTGGAGGTAGGGAGGAATAGAGAGCGACTGCTTAAGGGGTACAGGGTTTCTTTTGGGTGATGAAGTGTTTTGGATAGATAGAGGTGATGGTTGTACAATGTTATGAATGTACTGGAAGCTATTGAATTGTACACCATAAAGTGGTTAAAATGGTGAATTTTATATTTTGTGAGTTTAACCTCAATTTTAAAAAACTATGTTGTTTTTCTGTTACTTACAGGATAAAGTTCAAACTCTTTAACTTGGTATACAAGGCCCTACCTATGTCTCTAGTCTCATTATTCACATGTACTTCCTCTCACAAATATTCTAGACATATTGAATGCAAAACTTCTTTTTTGTATCTCTGTGTCTTTACATATGCTTTCCCTCTAGATTACCAACATTCTTCTATTCCACTTGATAAATTTTTACTCACTTTTGAAGATCCTGCTAAAATGTTACCCTCACATGAAGCTTTTTGCAGCTACCCCAGGGACACTTAGTTGTTTTCTGGTCTCTATTCCCACAGTACTTTATTCATATTTCTTTTCTAGCACTTAGGTTGTTTTGTAACTTTTCAGTTAACATATGTTTCCCATTTGATCAGGGACTTTTAAACTTTTTTAGAGGTCATAGATTATATAAACTGTGGACTCTCTAGAAAAATACACATATATGCATATATTTACACAGTTTTTCATGGGGTTCATGAACCTCCCAAAGGGCATGCACAGACCTATTCACCTGCATAAGAATCATCTGGAATGCTTGTTTATAAAGCCAATTCATGGGTCCCACCCCTAGTCACTGAATCAGAATCTTTTTTTTTTTTTTTTTGAGACAAGGTCTCACTCTGTCACCAAGGCTGGATGGAGTACAGTGGTACGAACATAGATCACAGCAGGCTTGAACTCCCGGATTCAAGTAATCCTCTTGCCTCAGCCTTCCAAGTAGCTGGGACTATAGGTGTGCACCACCATGCCTGGGTAATTTTTAAAAATTTTTTGTAGAGACAGAGTCTTTCTATGTTGCCCAGGCTGGCCTGGAACTCCTGGTGATCATAGCTCACTACAGGCTCAAACTCCTGAGCTCGAGCAATCCCTCCACCTCAGCCTCCCAAAGTGTTGGGATTACAGGCATGAGCCACCACACCTGGCCTAAATCAGAGTCTTTTGAGTGTGGGCCCCAAAGATCTTGAACAATCCCACTAGGTGATTCTTTTCTTCACTAGACTTTGAGAACCACTGTCCTAGGTTAAGGACCCCCACGGTAGACAGTAAGTTTTTGAGGGCAGAGAGTAGATCTTATTGATCTTTAGATCGTATTGATCCTAAAATCTTATTGATTTTTGGATCTTATTGATTCTAAGACGTCACCATGTAATAGAGAGGAGGGTAGGAAAGAGATCACTTTCAGCCATGTTGATGAGAAAAGGTAGCAATAGGAGATGAAAATGACCTGGCCCTTGGAAAATAGGTAGATTTTCAGCAGGCTGAGATGAAGTAGTAGAAAACATTGTGGGCACAGAGATTGGCATCAGCAAGGGAGAGAGGGTAGAAAGTGCTGTGTATTATATATTCATGGAACTGGTAGAATAGCAGGAAATAAGGCTGGATAGGAGGTTTATTTAGTCATTAAATAACCATTCCCCTCCTACTATGTGCTAGACACAGAATAAAAATACAACTAAGACATAGCTTTTGCTCTTAAGAAATAAGGGCAATGTAGTAGTAGAGGAAACAGACAAAATGTGATAAAGTGTAACAACAGAGAGTGAAATTTGAGACATCTTCACAGAGAAGATAATTAATTAAATGGAAACATAGAGAATGAATAAACATTTACCAAGTGCACAAGATTAGGTAGGACATTTCAGGAAAAGAAATTAAATCACCCAGATCTGCTGGGGTGAAATAGTATGGCCCATTCTTATAACTGAAAATAGACTGGTATAACTGAACTATATAAAATAAGGAAGTGATAGAAGATAAAGTTGGTTAGGCAGGCAGGGGTCAGAGCACAAAAGGGACTTGCATGCCAAACTGTGTAGTATAATTGGTAGCTACTGAGGAGTTTTAAAGGAGCAGGTGAACTATGTTTTAAATGCCTGGTTACAGTGTGAAGGGTAAGGGGAAAGACCAGAAGTAGGGACTAGTTTAAGACGGTCATTGGAATTCTCAAGGGAGAAATAAAGGCCTGAACAAAAGAGAGCAGGTGATAGATTCAGAGAGGTATTTCTAAAGAAGAATCAATGGGCCTTTGCTCACTAAGTGAATATGGAGAGTGTGAGGGGAATTAAAAGAGCTTAAAGCCATTAAATGGCATTAAGATGGCTTAAAGCTTTAAAAGGCCCTGGTTTAGGAGTCTAGATCAATGGAGAGACCATTAGCCAAGAACAAGACTATAGGCAGTAGAACAAGTTTGGAGAATGGTGATAGTGATAGAATAATTACTAACATATACTGAGAACCTGCTGTGTGGCAGGCACTATACTAAATGCTTTATATGTACTTGTACATTTAATTCTCACAACAACCTTAAATGAGGTAGATATTAATATAATCCCCATTTTTACAATAGCATTTAAGAGGTGAGCAGAGAAAGAGGAACCAGTGAAAGAGATTGAGATTATATTAATTAAATATTATGAATTTTGTTCTTGTTATTTTATATATACATCCATTTGGGAAAGTACTAATTTGGGTTCTTTATGCCCAGTGCTATGCCAAGTTTTTTGGGAGCTATCTATAGTTTCAGATACATTTTACTCTCAAGGTTACAGTACATTATTTTTGAAAAAGCATAGTGAAGAGGTGGGACTCAGGTTGATTAGTAAGCATCAGGGTGATTTAGATACAGGGAAAGATGATAAGACATTCATAGAGGTGGAAACAGTATGAAGAAAGGTATGGAGATGGGAATGTGTCTGGTGTGATCCAAGAAGAGTGAGGAAATTGGTGTAACTGTAACTGAGTGGTAGTTACAAGTGTGAGGGTAACAGGAAATAAGGTAGTATTGTATTGGCAGGAGAGCAGATAATGGAAGCCTTTGAAAGCCAAGCTGAAGAGTTCAGTCTTGATGCCGCTAGAGAGCAGTTGAAGTCCCTTGAGGAAGAGAGTGACATGATGAAAGCTGTGCTTTAGGAAGTTTTCCAACAGCTGTATATAAGGTATACTGGGAAACAGTAAAGGGAGACCAGCTAGGCATCTATTATGGCAATCTAGGTGTGAAGCAATGAGATCCTAGATGATAGTGGTCCCAATAGCATTGAAGAAGGATATGTAAATGAGTCACATTATAATGGAATAAATGAGAAATCTCTTTTTGAACACTGTTTCCAAAGATGAGGCCAAAATTTTTACCCAAAAGACTAGAAGAATAGTGGTACCTCTAATTGGAATGGGATGTTTGAGAAGGGGACCCAGTGTTAGGGTAAATTATTTTCTCTATTCTAAATTATTAAAAGATCAAAATAGCTGTGGCTTGGTGTAAGATGCTTATTCCCTGAATTTATTATCTTCCTAAGATACAATCAGGAACTAGAAAGCATTATACCATTTATTTGTTTACTCAACATTTATTTACTTGTAGTCTGTTAACATTAAAGTATGAGAGCTTGGTAGGATAAGGGTTCAGTTGCAGATGGGTTAGAAGGAAGAATAGAAGTACCTCATGGAATGATGTGCTAAGGAGTATTAACTTTATTTTGTAAGGAAGTGGGAAGCCATCAAAAGGCTTTTGAGCCAACAGGATAATACAGTCAAATCTTTGTTTCAGCACTAGGTTGGTAATTCCTTGTGAACAGTGACCATGCATTATTTATCTTTGAGATAGTCACTGGGGGTGACATATTGTCTTTTGTTTATTAAACATCTACTATGGGCCTGGTACTGTGATAAAAGTTTAGTGGTAAGTAATAGACACAGTTGCTACTCTCAAACAAACAAAAATGTACCCAAAATCTATTTCTCTTCATCTCCACTGCTACCACCTTAGTCCAAGCTATTTATTTTTCACCTGGATTATTGCAGTATCCTAGTCTCCTTGATTCTACTTTTACCCTTCTACAATCCATTTTTTTCATGGTGGATATAGTTATATTTTCAAAAGGGTAAGGACTTATGCTTCTGATTATGATGGAGTAGGTAACAAGGACTGGATTTACTCTTTGGTCTTAAACAACTACAAAACCAGACAAAATATATGAAACAACAGTTTAAGGAAGGGGAACCTGGCTAGAGCCTAGCAGTCTCTCTGGGTTTAAGAGACAGAATTGAGAATGCATGCAGAGTGAGGTGGTTAGAATATGCAGAGTACAGTACCAAAGAGGAAACACACACACACACACACACACACACACACACAGAATGTGGTAACAGACATAGTTGCTGCTCTATTGGCTCAAAAGCCTTTTCATGGCTTCCCATTTCTTACAAAACAAAGTTAAAACTCCTTAGTACATCATTCAAGGTTCTCCATTATGTACTTTTATTCTTCCATTCTAACCCATCTGCAACTGAACCCCTATCTTGCCAAGCTCAGAACGTGTGTTTGTGTGTGTGTGTGTTCCTGAGATCTATAGAGGATTCCCTCAAGTATTCAGCTGAGTACTGCTCAACACATACATATGAGGACTGGGGAAAGAACCACCAGAAAGGATCAGGCAGAACAATTCCAACATCTCACACATATTCCTGAAAGCCAGAGTGCAATACACAGGGTATTGGGTTGAGTACTTAGAAGGGTATTGCTTCAGTAGTGGGGACAGATTAGCTCTAGACCAAAGGTTCTTCTGGTCCTATCTGACAAAACTTAATCAATCAATAGATACAGATCCAGAAATAACACAGATAATAGAATTAGTAGAAAATGACACTAAAAGAGTTATTATGAATATACTCCCTATGTTCAATAGAGGAAAATATGATCATGTGATCATGTTGAGGAGAGGCATGAAGGCTATAAAAAGACTGAAATCAAACTTCTAGTTATGATAAATAAAATATCTGAGAAAAAATATACTTGATAGAATTAACAGATTAGACACTACTGAAAAAAAAAAGATGAGTAAACTTGAAGACACAGGAATAGAAATTATCCCAAATGAAACACAGAGAGAGGAAATGACTGGGAAAAAAATGAACAGAGCATCAGTTTGCTGTGGGACAACTTCAAGTGGTCTGAACTTGGGGGAGAGAGTAAAACAAGAGAGATTTGCTAGTCTCAATGATGATAGGTGGTATTTGAAGCCATAAGACTGGATGCTATCTATCCCAAAGGGGGAAAATAGTAGAGGGAAAACAGAAGAGGACCAATGACAGAATGCTGGAAGAATGCCTTTGTCTAAGTAGGAGATCCCCTTCTAGCAGTATATGCTAGAAAGCAAACTCTAAAATCTCTGATTTCAAAATTTGAAACTGACAAAAGAATCCCAGCCTTCACAGCCAAATTTTGTGAAAACCCATTTTGTATTCACTACTGTCACTGCCTTGCATATTAGGTTGTAGAGATAGAAATAAGAAAAATTTGATGGTGCGGGAGTATGTTCCAGAGGGAGCAGTGTGTATGTAGGAAAGCACAGAAGTGTACATGAGTATAGTATTTCGGGAGAACTTCAAGTAGTATATTGTTAAAATGCAGGAATTATGTAACAGATTAGCAAGAGATGAGGCTGGAAACATCAGCATGGGCCAGTGGGGGAATCGTGGCAGGGTTTTAAGCAGAGGAGTGACATGATCACATGTATGTTTTAGAAAGAGCCATCCTGGTGGCACTGTAGAAAATGGATTGGAAGAAGGCAAGCCAAGTCAGGGAGATCATTTAGGAGGTGTATTAGTTTCCTAGGATGGCAAGAATAAATTACCACAAATTGGGTAGCTTAAAATGCAGAAATGTATTCCCTCATAGTTCTGGAGGCTGAAAGTCCAAAATCAAGGTGTTGACAGGGCCATGCTCCCTCTGAAGGCTCTAGGGAAGAATTCTTCCTTGCCTCTTCCTAGCTTCTGATGGCTCCCAGAAATCTTGGCATTCCTTGGCTTGTAGTTGTATCGCTCTAATCTCTGCTTCTCTCTTCACGTGGCCTTCTTTCCTGCATGTCTTTACATGATCTTCTCTGTGTGTGTTTACATGGCCTTCTTATAAGGACACTTGGATTTAGGGCCTATCCTAATCTAGTATAATCTCATTTTAACTAATTACATCTGCAAAGATCCTAATTCCAAATAATGTCACATTCTGAGGTTACAAGTGGACATGAATTTGGAGGGGGGAGACACTATTCAACTTAGTATAAGAGGCTATTATGGTAATCCAGGAGAGAGATGATGAGAGCCTGAACCAAGTCATTGTGATAGGGCTGAAGTGGGAGGGACAGACTCAAAAGGTAGAATTGATATGGGTACTTGCAGGCATCTTTGATTTTATCTTACCTTTAACTGATAGTGAATCTTTGACAAATATTTCTCTGATTCCATTAAAAGTCAGTGACACTGTTTCCTATTTTTTGAGCTTCTACCCTCTGCTTGTGTCAGATGGCACATCATTTAAGTAATAAGATTAAATGTTAAAATGCCTAATTCCTTTAATAGGATTTTCTACGTTCTAATTGGACTGAGCAATCAACTTGAATTTTGATTTATGATGAAATTCATTAATGCCTGACAGAACTGTGGCTCCCTGCCCACAATGGACAATTTTATTTGGCAGAAATTTATTGATCACTTATATGTACCAGACATCATCCTAGAGAGAAATAAGAAATGGTCCCTATTCTTATGAAACTCATAGCTTAGTGTGAGAGACATATGGATAAGCAGATAATTATAGCACCATGGGATAAGTGTTGTGACAAAAGTAAGCATAGTATATCATGAAAGAATGTAAGAGCACTACCTAACCCATTTTAGGGGTGGTAAGGAAGACTTCCTAGAAGAGATGATGATCAAATAGTGTTTTGAAGGAAAGGTAGGAGTTAGCTAAGTGAAATATTAGAGGGAAAGGTATTCTAGGGAAAGGTATTCTAGGAAAAGGGACAGAAATGAGAGAGTATGGCCTCTTCAAGGATCCAAAAGTAGCTCAGTATGACAGGAGTAAAGAGTGGTTAGAAATGTAGGCTGGGCGTGGTGGCTCATGCCTGTAATCCTAGCACTCTGGGAGGCCGAGGTGGGAGGATCACTCGAGGTCAGGAGTTCAAGACCAACCTGAGCAAGAGTGAGACCCCGTCTCTACTAAAAATAGAAAGAAATTAGCTGGACAACGAAAAATATATAGAAAAAATTAGCCGGGCATGGTGGTGCATGCCTGTAGTCCCAGCTACTTAGGAAGCTGAGGCAGAAGGATTGCTTGAGCCCAGGAGTTTGAGGTTGTGAGCTGGGCTGATGCCACGGCACTCTAGCCAGGGCAAAAGAGCGAGACTGTCTCAAAAAAAAAAAAAATAGTGGTTAGAAATGAGACTAGAGAGAGTCAGAGGCTGGAGAGACCAGGAAGGGTGTTGTAGGTCAAGCTATGCCAAGGCATTTGGACTGTATTCTGAAACCACTGAAGGACTTTTAGTAGAGCAATCTTGGTCAAATTGTCATTTTAGAAAGTTTACTCTGGGCCGGGCGCGGTGGCTCACGCCTGTAATCCTAGCACTCTGGGAGGCCGAGGTGGGCGGATCGTTTGAGCTCAGGAGTTCGAGACCAGCCTGAGCAAGAGCGAGACCCCATCTCTACTAAAAATAGAAAGAAATTATATGGACAGCTAAAAATATATATATAGAAAAAATTAGCCGGGCATGGTGGTGCATGCCTGTAGTCCCAGCTACTCGGGAGGCTGAGACAGGAGGATCGCTTGAGCTCAGGAGTCTGAGGTTGCTGTGAGCTAGGCTAACGCCACGGCACTCACTCTAGCCTGGGCAACAGAGTGAGACTCTGTCTCAAAAAAAAAAAAAAAAAAGAAAGTTTACTCTGGTGGCTATGTGAAAGCTGGACTGGGGGAGGACAGAAAACTAGAAGCATGAAGACTAGTTAAGTGGCTACTAGAGTAATCCAGGTAAAAAATTTGAGCACTTGAACCTAGACAATGGCAGTGAAGACAGGGAACTGGGGGCAGATTTTAGAGATACTCAGGACTGAGTCAAGAAGCTTTGGAGACTATGTGGGGACTAGTGGAGATAGATGTAAAGGATGAATCGTATGCTCCAGGCTTGAGCACCATTCGCTGAATGAGAGAATTCAGGGGGACAAAGTTTGAGGTTAGTGGCAGATGGGGAAAGATGATAAAATCAATTTTGTATACATTGAATTTGAGATGTCTCTGGGATATTGATATACAGATTTATAGTAGGTACTTGGATATATGGGTTTGAAATTTATGAGAGAGTTGTGGTTTGTCAGCATATAGCTGTTAGTTGAAGCCACGGGAATTTGGTTAATGAGACAGGAAGAGGGATGAAGATAAGACCTAAAGGAACACACATTTAAGGGATGTGAGGCAGAGGAAATGAAGAAGGAGAACTTTAAAAAGGATTGAGCAGGG
This sequence comes from Eulemur rufifrons, assembly GCF_041146395.1. NCBI lineage: Eukaryota > Metazoa > Chordata > Mammalia > Primates > Lemuridae > Eulemur > Eulemur rufifrons. The sequence continues at coordinate 91,357,456 of NC_091012.1, forward strand.
AAGTAGGAGAAAGTCTAGGGAAGCATAATGTCCGTCACCACCCAGGGCAGTCATTCTTAGTGTCTTATGTCCACCAAACACCATCAAAGAACCTGAGTATGTTAGAAACAGAGGCCTCTTTCCCCTGTGAAAGAAAAGCATATGTTTACAGGCATTCTGTTCCATTTCATTTTTGACAATAAGGTTTTTTTAAGCTTTTCAAATTGTGAAATATACATAATGTTCACACAACATGTATATATAGTTTAACAAATAATTACAAAATGAAGGCCTCCCATATAACCACTACTCAGATCAAAAAATGAAACTATGGAAATAACATTCATCAGAAATCAAGCAGGTAGGAGAGGGAAGGGGGGATGGGCAAAATACACACTGTCTGGGTGATGGGCACACTTATAACTTTGAGTCAAATTGTACAAAAGCAATTTATGTAACCAAAATATTTGTATCCCCATAATATTCTGAAATAAAATTAAAAAAGAAAAAAAAGAAAAGAAATGAGGCCGGGCGTGGTGGCTCACGCCTGTAATCCTAGCACTCTGGGAGGCCGAGGTGGGCGGATCGTTTGAGCTCAGGAGTTCGAGACCAGCCTGAGCAAGAGTGAGACCCCGTCTCTACTAAAAATAGAAAGAAATTATAGGGACAGCTAAAAATATATATAGAAAAAATTAGCCGGGCATAGTGGCGCATGCCTGTAGTCCCAACTACTCGGGAGGCTGAGACAGGAGGATCCCTTGAGCCCAGGAGTTTGAGGTTGCTGTGAGCTAGGCTGACGCCACGGCACTCACTCTAGCCTGGGCAACAGAGTGAGACTCTGTCTCAAAAAAAAAAAAAAAAAAAAAAGAAATGAAACTATTAGCAACTCAGAAGCTCACTGTGTGCTCTCCCTTCCCCCATCCAGGTAACTTACAGTAAGGTTTTTTTTTTTTAAAACATATTATTTTGTAATAATTCAGACTTACAGAAAAGTTATAAAAATAGGATATATAATTATATTTTTTACTAAAATTCCTGAAATATTAATATTTTACCACATTTGCTTTATCATTGTCTCTTCTCTTTCTTCTCCCTCACTTTTTCTTCTCTATTTTTTTTCTGAATCTCACAATTTTTAGGCATAAGGATTTTCTACTTCTAAATACTTCAGAGCGTTTTTCCTAAAAACAAGAACATTCTCTTATATAACTACAGGTCAGGGATCAAAATCAAGAAATTAACATTAATACAATACTACTACCTAATCTACAGACATTCAAATTTTACCAATTTTCCCACTAATGTTATTTTATCACTTTTTTTTTTTTTTTTTTTAGAGATGGGGTCTTGCTATGTTGCTCAGGCTAGTCTTGAACTCCTGGCCTCAAGCGATCTTCTCACCTCAGCCTCCCAAGTTGCTGGGCTTATGGGCATGAGCCACCGTGCTTGGCTCAACATTAGTATTATTGAATAGTACAGGCCACTTATTTTGTAGAATGTTCCCTCATTTTGAGTTTGTCTGATGTTTCACATGATCAAATTCAAGTGAAGCATTTTGGGTAGGAATACTGCAGAAGTAATTTGTGTCCTTCTCAGTGCATAATATAAGGAGGCACATAGTGTCTATTTGTGTCATCACTGGTGATATTAATGTTGATCAGCTGGCTAAAGTAAGGTCTGTCAGGTTTCTCCACTATTCTTCCCTTTGCAACTAATAAGTAACTTTTAGGGAGATATTTTGAGAATATCTTGTTTCTCATCAAACTTTCACCCACTAGTTTTAGCATTCATTGATGATTCTTGCCTAAAACAATTATGAATATGGTGGTTACAAAATATTGCACAATAAAGTGTTTTTCTTTTCAGTATCTGACCTTTATTTCATGCTAGCATTATGAATGTTGTGGCTAAATTTACATTCTTGAGAAGATACACCTTAATCAGCAGCTAACTATATGCTAGTCTAAGGAACACACACACACACACACACACACTTGGAGAGAAACAAAGAAATGAATATGTAACATTAGTGTAGGGGGTAGCAGATATATAATTTATCTCCTAAATTCATTGACATTAATGTCACATCACTGTTGTATAGAATTTATTTGGAAATTACTCATTAATATTTTTGCACAATAAGTTTTTAATGATATATCACACCTACCACACATAGGACATTATACAGATGAACATGAATTCTTGGTAATTTTTACGAAAACTCTGAATCCCACTGCACACTGCTGTATCCCACTAAAGATGTGTAAACTGTTGGTTGTGGGGGAGATTCAGAGGGATAAGAAAGAGATAGTTGTGTCAAAGAGGCTAAGGGAGGTGAAAGTTCTAAGGCAGGAAAGATGAATAGGATAAAATGCTATAGAGGTCAACTAGTTATTCCATTATACTTGAAAATGTCCACGAGATTTGGCTTTTAAAGGTAGTTGGTGACCTTCTTGAGCAGTTTTATTGGAGTGTTACGGTTCAGAAGCCAGTATATAGTGGATGGAAGAGTAAGGAAAGCACAACCATGAAGGAAATGATTGATAACCTTGACTATTTTAAAATGAAAAACTTTTAAGTAATAGAAAATACCAAAAAAACTATAAACAAAGTGAAAAGATGAAATTTAAGAAAAATAATTTTGGTTTTCAGAGAATTTTTGTATTTCAAAATTGTCAGTAAGGGATTGAGGACCTGTACAACCTCTTTGGAAAGCAGTTTGGCACTATATAGTCATGTGTCACTCAATGACAGGGATACATTCTGAGAAATGCATTGTTAGGTGATTTTGTCCTTGTGTGAACGTCACAGAGTGTATTTACACAGACCTAGATGGCATAGCCTACTACACACCTAGGCTATATGGTATGGCCTAGGCTACAAGCCTATACAGCATGTTACTGTACTGAATACTGTAGGAAATTGTAACACAATGGTAAGTATTTGTGTATCTATGTTTATCGAAACATAGAAAAGGTACAGTAAGGCCAGGCATGGTGGCTCACGCCTGTAATCCTAGCACTCTGGGAGGCCGAGGCGGGAGGATCGCTCAAGGTCAGGAGTTCGAGACCAGCCTGAGCAAGAGCGAGACCCCCGTCTCTACTAAAAATAGAAAGAAATTAGCCGGACAACTAAAACTATATAGAAAAAATTAGCTGGGCATGGTGGCGCATGTAGTCCCAGCTACTCGGGAGGCTGAGGCAGGAGGATTGCTTGAGCCCAGGAGTCTGAGGTTGCTGTGAGCTAAGCTGACGCCATGGCACTCTAGCCCGGGGTACAGAGCAAGACTCTGTCTCCAAAAAAAAAAAAAGAAAAGAAAAGAAAAAAGAAAAAAAGAAAGAAAAAGAAAAGGTACAGTAAAAATATGGTAATATAATCTTATGGGACCACCATCACATATATGGTCTGTCATTGACCGAAATGTCGCAGTGCAGCACATGACTGTATAGTAAAGTCAAAGGTGTCTTCATTTTTCAACCAAGTAATTCCACTCCTAATTCAAAAGGACCCATATAAGAACATTCATTGCAATATTGCTTGTAGTAATGAGAAATGGGAAACACAAATGTCCATTAGTAAATAAACTGTGGTATATTCATATGAAGGATTCTTTACTAAAGTTAGTTTAAAATGAATGAACTACAGCTAAATGTATAAACATGGAAAGATCTCAATATGGAGAAACAAAAAAGCAAACTGTGACGTGACATGTGTAATATGATACCATGGATATAAAGCTAAGCTACCCCAAAACTTAGTCACTTAAAACAAAATTTATTTTATTTGCTCAAATTCTGTAGATAATTTGGACTAGGCTCAGCTGGGCATTTCTTTGGCTGGTCTTGCCTAGGCTCACTCTTGCCGTGGCAGTCAGCTGGCAACTTGGTGGTGTCTGGATGATCTAAAATGACCTCACTCACATATCTGGCAGTTGGCAGGCTTTCAGCCACAGTATCTAGGTTTTCTTCCATGTGGCCTCTCCAGAAGGTTTAGACATGTTCACATGGTGACAACATTTTAAGGGGGCAAGCCCTAATGTACAAGTGCTCAAGTCTCTACTTACATCACATTTGCAGATATCCCATTGGCCACAGAAAATCCCATGACCAAGTCCAGAGTCAATGAGAGAGGAGACTACCAAAGGATGTGCGTTCAGGAAGGGATGATTCATTGGGAGCCATTACTCTCACATCTCCCACAACTACATATTTTTTTTGTTTGTTTGTTTAAGACAGAGTCTCACTTTGTTGCCCAGGCTAGAGTGAGTGCCGTGGCGTCAGCTTAGCTCACAGCAACCTCAGACTCCTCGGCTTAAGCGATCCTACTGCCTCAGCCTCCCAAGTAGCTGGGACTACAGGCATGCGCCACCATGCCCGGCTAATTTTTTCTATATAGATTTTTAGTTGTCCATATAATGTCTTTCTATTTTTAGTAGAGACGGGGTCTCGCTCTTGCTCAGGCTGGTCTCGAACTCCTGACCTCGAGCGATCCACCCGCCTCGGCCTCCCAGAGTGCTAGGATTACAGGCGTGAGCCACCGCGCCCGGCCGTCAACTACATATCTTTTAGGGATACATACACATGTAGTGTAAATATAAAAACATGCATAGAAATAAGAAATACCAAAGTCTGAATAGTGGTAACCTCTAGGGAGGGAGGAGGAGGAGGAATGGGGAGAGGATAGGTATACATGATGCTTAAATTCTATTCAATAATATTTTATTTCTTTAAAAAATTAAGAAATTTGGCAAAATGTTCATATTTGACAAACTGACACGAGTCAGTTTGTACACGAGTTTTTATTATATTATTCTATACCCTTTTTTGTTTGTTTAAACTATTTCTAAATTTTAAAAAAGCAAATGGGAAGCGTGGAAATGCAGACTAATCTTTGAAGAAGTTCGGCAAAGGAAAAGGGCAATACGGAAAGGAGACAGTTGAAGAAATGCTAATTTTTTAAGAAGGTCAAAGTCTTGAGATCACTGATAGGTGGAAGAGGTATCAGTAAAATAGGCTGCTAAAAGAGAAAGTTAATTCAAGAAGTAAAGTTCTAGAGGAGAGCCTCCTGATCTATTCCTCTGTTAATTACGTCATATTAATTCATTTCGTATATGAAAGGAGATCTTGAGTTTGAGACCAGCCTGAGCAAGATCAATACCTTTTTCTCTACAAAAAATAGGAAAATTAGCCGGGCATGGTGATGCATGCCTGTAGTCCCAGCTAGTCAGGAGGCTGAGGCAGGAGGATCACTTGAGCAGAGGAGTGTGAAGTTGCAGTGAATTATGATGACGCCACTGCACTCTAGCCTGGGCAACACAGCTAGACCCTTCCAAAAAAAAAAAAAAAAGAGAGAGATCTTTATTAACCACTATCAAATTGCCAACATTTAATACTTGTAGTTGAATGGACAATGAAAGGATACAGTCAGATGAAGAAAAAGCAAGGCATCACACAAAAGGCTATGACCAGAGAGAGGTTTTGAAATTAATTTATACAGAGAACATTTATTGAGCATTTGTAATGTGCTAAACACTCTGGGATACAAGGATTAGTAAAAATTTGTTTCTATCATCATGTGCCTTACAGTCTAATGGGGAATGATATTGTGTAAACAGAAATATTATATTCTAGGCCAGACGCGGTGGCTCACGCCTGTAATCCTAACACCCTGGGAGGCCAAGGTGGGAGGATCGCTCAAGATTAGGAGTTTGAGACCAGCCTGAGCAAGAGTGAGACCCCATGTCTACTAAAAAATAGAAAGAAATTAACTGGACAGCTAAAAATATATAGAAAAAATTAGCCGGGCATGGTGGCACATGCCTGTAGTCCCAGCTACTCGGGAGGCTGAGGCAGTTGGACTGCTTGAGCCCAGGAGTTTGAGGTTGCTGTGAGCTAGGCTGACACCACGGCACTCTAGCCCAGGCAACAGAGTGAGACTCTGTCTCAAAAAAAAAAATGTAATATTACATTCTAGTGTGGTAAGTGCCATTGCAGAGAGGTGAACAGAGTACAATGGGGACATAGAGAACAGAGCAATCAACTGTGTATAATTCACATTGCCTGTAGCACAGTGATTAAAGTTTTGGGCTTTGAAGACCTGTATTTAAATCCCATCATTTACGAGGTGGAAAAGTTATTTAACCCCTCTAAATCTCAGTTTTTTCATTTGTAAAATGATAATCCTCACAGAATTGATTGAGGATTAAAATAAACTAATGAATATAAATTGCTTAGCAAAACTGCTTGATAAATGATAGCTAGTTTGTGTTTCTGAAGAAGGCATGCACTAAAGGATGAGTAGGACACTGTTAGGTGAGGAAGAAAGAGGGAATCTAAGAGGATGGAATACAATGTGTGAAGACATGGAGACATTAAAGGACCTGGTGTGTATGGAATGGTGAGAAGCTTAGTATGCAGGAGTTAGAGATGGAGTAGAGAGTGAGGCTGACAAGCTGGACTGAATCCTAATATGTTCAACCAAGGAGTTTGTGTTTTGTCCTGTAGGCACTGAGGAGTCAAAAGAGTGGATTTTGTTTGGTTTTGTAAAGATCATTTTGAAAGCGGTGTGGAAGTTGAACCGATCTAGAATGGGGAGAGATTGGTAGCAGGACTACTTAGTAGGTGTTGTAGTTATCTAAGCTAGATATTGTAAGAGTCTGAACCAAGATTGTGGCAACACAGGGGGAAAGGCCAGTCTTGATAGAATGAGGTTTATGAGTTAAAATCAATAGGACGGTATATTGATTGATTAGATGTGCAAGGTTAGGGAGACGGGGTAGTTAAGGCAAAAGCAAAGGTTTCTAGCTTAGGAACCTGACTTGGTGATTGTGAATGAGAATTCAGGAATCCAATAGATTGTGGCAGTAAAGAAGACAAGTCTGATTTTAAACTAGTGGAGTTTAGGGTACTTTTGCAGCCTGTAGATAGAGATGCTTAATGACAATCTGGAAATAGAGGTCTGGAGCTTAAGCAAGAGTTTGGAGCTGGTATTAAAAATTTTGTGATCTAGCATTTGTATAGGTGATAGTTGAAGCTATATAAGTAGATGAACTTTGTCCCATGCAGTGTGAGAAGATAAGAAACTAGGACATATTCCTAGGGAATCCCAACGACTAAGGGTTGAACAGAAGAGGAAAGTCAAACAGGGAAAGGTAAGAAAGATAGAAAAACAAGGAGACAGTAGTGTCATTTCTTCCCATGTCATCCATTTCTTTCCAGAGGCCAACCAGTAGTCTTAGGTTGTATAAATGTGGGTCAGTGAATTCAGCAGCTAGGAAGCTTTCCTTTATAGTTTGATGAAGTCATGGCAGAAAGCAGACTACAGTGAATTGTGCAAATAGAAAAGGAGAAAGGACAGACTGGTTGTAGACTAATTGTTCCAGAAATATGGCTATGAAGGGAAGGAGGTAGAAAGGATGGTAGTTTGTAATGAGATAGGGTAGAAATAGTGTTTTAACTTTGTTTTAGAATGGGGAAAAGTTAAGCATCTATATAGGTAGATAAGAAAATGTGAAAATGGAAGAGAAAAGGAATAATTGATGGAACCAGTCTAGAGAGACAATCTTCCTGATAGAATCTTCTAGTGATGACCACACGTAAGTTGGTTTACGATGTTCAGAATGTGGAACAAAACCAGATAAGAGAGACACACACAAAAGAACAAAGCTTAAAGTTCTGTCCATTACTTGATTTTATATTCTAGAGAATACTTACCACAGAGAACAATCAGTCTTTCTCTGGGTCTTCATCTACCCTGTTACTTTGTCCTAGAAGATTTTCTTCACGCCCCTGATTGAAACAGCTAGTAGAAAATGCATCTCAGGCCGGGCGCGGTGGCTCACGCCTGTAATCCTAGCACTCTGGGAGGCCGAGGCGGGTGGATCGCTCAAGGTCAGGAGTTCAAGACCAGCCTGAGCAAGAGCGAGACCCCGTCTCTACTAAAAATAGAAAGAAATTATATGGACAACTAAAAATATATATAGAAAAATTAGCCGGGCATAGTGGCGAATGCCTGTAGTCCCAGCTACTTGGGAGGCTGAGGCAGGAGGATCGCTTGAGCCCAGGAGTTTGAGGTTGCTGTGAGCTAGGCTGATGCCACGGCACTCACTCCAGCCTGGGCAACAAAGTGAGACTCTGTCTCAAAAAAAAAAAATGCATCTCAGCTCAATTACTATTAATTGATAACTTTTATTGTTTGGACTTTTCTTAGTATATAATAGCTATCATATTTATTTTAGAAATTTTAGGAAATACAGATAAACAAACAAGAAAGAAAAGAAAACTGGTAACCCTGCTTCCCAGAGATAATCAATATTAACATTTTGGTATATATTCTTCTAGTCTTTTTTCCCTAAGTGTAATAGCTATGCATATAACCAACCCTCATCAAACCTTTCCATAAGGCTTCTGTCAGATTCTAAATGGTCCCACTAAGTCTTCTATAGTACTTATTTGATAAGCTACACAGTGGATTGATTATTGCAAATGTTATTTCCTCTGGAAATCACTAAGGAGTCTCACATTTTCATTTTCCATGTGTACATAACCATCTGTTTCAAGAATTCTAATTTTTTTCTTTCTTGCTACTGACCATAAGTGTCTAGTAGTTCTCACTTGGAATTGATTAGTGAATAGATATTGTCAGGTCAAATGATTAGTCTGTAATGAGTATGTAGGAAGCTAAGAGCTTTAGAAAAAGAATTATTGGCCGGGCGCGGTGGCTCACGCCTGTAATCCTAGCACTCTGGGAGGCCGAGGTGGGCGGATCGTTTGAGCTCAGGAGTTCGAGACCAGCCTGAGCAAGAGTGAGACCCCATCTCTACTAAAAAATAGAAAGAAATTATATGGACAGCTAAAAATATATATAGAAAAAAATTAGCCGGGCATGGTGGTGCATGCCTGTAGTCCCAGCTACTCGGGAGGCTGAGACAGGAGGATTGCTTGAGCCCAGGAGTTTGAGGTTGCTGTGAGCTAGGCTGACGCCACGGCACTCACTCTAGCCTGGGCAACAGAGTGAGACTCTGTCTCAAAAAAAAAAAAAAAAAAAAAAAAGAAAAAGAATTATTCATTGAAATTTTAATAACAGTTGTCATCTAGGAAAAGAGATTAGCCATCTGTAGAAGTGGTTTACAACTGTGTTGTTAATGGAAACATGGGAAACAATCAAGTTAATCAAAGTGCAACTTTAGAACTGGGAGGTAACTATAAAAAAGCATTTCTGTAAACAATTTTAAAATTACTATAGTATTTCTGCATGGTTTTTAGTTTTTTACAAAGAAAGTGTATAGAAATATTTCTATGTCAGCATATACGGATCTCTTTTTAATATTCATATAACATAAAATTGACCAATTTGGCAATTTAAAAAAATTTTATGGTTCTCGTGATAAGACCATTTAACATGAGATCTACCCTCTTGACAGATTTTTATATGTACAGTTCAGTGGCATTTAGGTACATTCACATTGCTGTACAACCGTCACCACCACCCACCTCTAGATCTTTTTCATCATCCCTAACAGAAACTCTGTACCCATTAAATAACTCCTCATTTCCCCCTAAGTCCCTAGAAACCACTATTCTACTTCCTGTCTGTAAATGTGACTATTCTAGTATCTCATTTAAGTGTAATCATACAATATTTGTCCTTTTGTGTCTGACTTATTTCACTTAGCATAATGTCTTCAAGGTTCAACCATATTGTAGAATGTATCAGAATTTCATTTCATTTTAAGGCCGAATAATATTCTGTTGTATATATACCACATTTTGTTTATCCATTCATTGTTGATGGACATTTGGGTTGTTTCCACCTTTTGGCAACTATGAATAATACTGCTTTGAGCATGGGTGTAGAAATACCTATCTGTTTGAGTCCCAGTTTTCAATTCTTTTGGGCATATGCTTAGAAGTGGAATTGCTAGATCATATGGTGATTCTATGTTTAATTTTTTGAGGAACTACATACAGTCAACCCTCTGTATCCATGGGTCCTGCATCCACAGATTCAAACAACTGCAAATCAAAAAATTTCAGAAAAAATTAACAATACAACAATAAAAATAATATAAATTTTTAAAATACAGTACAACTATATAAGCAGTATATACATTGTATTTGGTATTATAAGTAATCTAAAGATGATTTAAAGTATATGGGAGCATGTGGCTAGGTTATATGCAAATACTGCACCATTTTATATAAGAGACTTGAGCATCTGTGGATTTTGGTATCCATGGGGGTCCTGGGATCATACTGAGGGACAATTGTACTGTTTTCTACAGTGGCTGCACCATTTTACCTTTTTTTTTTTTTTTTTTTTTTTTACCAGCAATGCTCAAGAGTTACAATTTCTCCATATCCTTACCAACACTTGTTCTGTTCTTTTTTTGTTGTTGTTTTTAAAAAATAGTATTCATCCTAATGGGTGTGAAATGGTATCTCATTGTGGTATTGATTTGTATTTCTCTAATGATTAATGAGGTTGAACTATTTTCACGTGCTTATTGGCCATTTGTACATCTTCTTTGGCGAAATGTCTATTTAAGTCCTTTGCCCATTTTTAAATTGGGTTGTTTATTTTATGTTGTTGATCTCCTTCACTTTCAAAGGGTAATTTCTCTGGATACAGAATTCTAGGTTGGTGTTTTTTTCTTTCAATACTTTAAATATTTCACTCCATTCTCTTCTTACTTGCATGGTTTCTGAGAAGTCTGATTCTTATCCTTGTTCCTCTGTAAGTAAGGTGTTTTTAAACTCTGACTTCTTTCAAGATTTTTCTCTTTATCTTTGATTTTCTACAGTTGGAAAATGGTATGGCTAGGTGTAGATTTTTAAAATACTTATCCTGCTTGGTGTTCTCTGAGCTTTCTGAATTTGTGGTTTGGTATCTGTCATTAATTTTGGAAAATTCTCAGACATCATTAGTTCAAATATTTCTTCTGTTCCATTCTCTTTTTTTCTCCTTCTGGTATTCTCATTATGCATATATTATACCTTTTGCAGATGTCTCATAGTTATTTGATATTATGTTTCATTTTTTAAATTATTTTTTTCTCTTTACATTTCAGTTTCAGAAGTTTCTATATACATATCATCAAGTTCACATGAGCTTGCTCTAGCTATGTCCTGTCTTCTGATGAGCCCTAAAAAGATATTCTTTATTTCTGTTACAGTGTTTTTTATTTCTAGCATTTCCTTTTGATTCGTCCTTAGAGTTTCCATCTCTCTGTTTATATTATACATCTGTTCTTGCATGTTATCCAATTTTTACATTAGAGCCCTTAGCATACGAATCACAGTTATTTTAAATTCCTCGTCTGGTAATTCTAAAATCTCTGCCATATCTGAGTTTTGATGCCTGCTCTATCTCTTTAAACTATGTTTTATTTTGCCATTTATTAATATTAATAGTATGCTTTGTAATAATTTGTTGAGAGCCAGACATAATGTATTTGGTTAAAGGAACTGAGGTAAATAGGCATTTAGTGTGAGATTTTATGTTTATCTAGGTAAGAGTTGGGCTGAGTTTACTGTTTGCTGTAGCTGTGTAAGTGGCAAAACTTTTCCCCTCTGTCCTTGTTTTGGTCTCCTTTGTTGTTTTTGGGTTCCCCTGGAGACTTCGTAAATAAGATTTGAAACGTGCAGTCCTTTCAGTTGTAATCCCCTGTTATTATAAAGGAGTCCAGTTGATGTGATGGTAAGATGCGGGCGGAGGGGAAGGATTCCATATTCCTATGATTAGGTCTCAGCCTTTTAGTTAGTCTGTGCCCCTGGGCTATGATATTTACAAGTGCTCCTCATTCCGTGCCTGCCCCCCCCCCACTGCCTTTGGTGAAAATGGAGGAAGGCTGGAGGGAGTAGATTTGAATACTTCCCTTCTCCCAGGACAGTTAGGGTCTGGTAAAACCCGAGGTGGTTTGGCTCTGGTAAAATAGATTCTCTTGAGTGCAGGCTTTTGTTAAAAGGAATAGAATGCTCTGGGCATATTTTTTTTTTTTTTTTTTTGAGACAGAGTCTCACTCTGTTGCCCAGGCTAGAGTGAGTGCCGTGGCATCAGCCTAGCTCACAGCAACCTCAAACTCCTGGGCTCAAGCGATCCTCCTGTCTCAGCCTCCCGAGTAGCTGGGACTACAGGCATGCACCACCATGCCCGGCTAATTTTTTCTATATATATTTTTAGCTGTCCATATAATTTCTTTCTATTTTTAGAGGTGGGGTCTCGCTCTTGCTCAGGCTGGTCTCGAACTCCTGAGCTCAAACGATCCGCCCACCTCGGCCTCCCAGAGAGCTAGGATTACAGGCGTGAGCCACCGCGCCCGGCCTCTGGGCATATTTTAAAATGGTTAATTTTCCCCTCCCTCTGTCAGAAGCATGAGGGGATTTTTTTGTAACATAGTGGGGCTCCTGTAGGTAAAACTCATGTTAGTATGGGGGCCCCCCAAGACTGGGCTTCCCCCTGGATTTTTTAACTCTCTTACTAGTCCACAGGGAGCTTCTAGCAATTCATCAATTACAGTTAAGTTTTCCTATCCCAATACTGACTCTAATAGTGGGCTTCTGCCCCAGGCCTTCTGCTCTGGTAAGCTGCGATTCCCTGTATTCATCTGTTTCTATACTTTGAGGGAATATACTTGTCCTATGACCTCAATTCTAGTTGTTGATTTTCAATTTTTCAGCTTTTTTCTTGTTGTGAGGATAGGAGTGATGATTTCCAAGGTCTTTGCATATCGGACTTCATAATTCTTTTCAAACATAAGTTTGTTCATGTTTTTTCTCCGTGCTCATCGTTTTTTGACTATGGGGAAGATTAAGATAACATCTAAGTTCTTTCTAATGTTAAGAGTGTTTTTTACATGATAAAAGATTTCAATCATCAGTTAGTGTTACAGGGTTATACTTTTGCTAAATACATTCCTACATCTCAACTGGTTAGAATCACTATACTTTTATTTTCCAAACTGTAACATAATTAAGCTTAAATCTCATTTATAATTTATTATTTCTAATGCCTTCCTGCATCCTTTTACATGTCTGGATTTTAATTTTTATTGTGATAAAATACACAAAACATAAAATTTGCTGTTTTAACAATTTTAAAGGGTACAATTAAGTGGCATTAAGTATATTCAGTGTTGTGTGATCATCATTTCTCTCTAGTTTGAGAATTTTTTTATCATCCCAAATAGAAACTCTGTACCATTAAGCAGTCACTCCTCATTTTCCTCTTCCTCCAGCTCCTGGCAACCACTAATCTGCTTTCTGTATCTATAGATTTACCTATTCTGGATATTTCACATAAATGGAATCATATAATATGTGATCTTTATTTTTTTCTTTTTTAAAATATTTTCCACATAATATATGTGGTCTTTTGTGTCTGACTACTTTCACTTAGCATGATGTTTTGACAGTTTGTCTGTGTTGTAGCATGTATCAGTACTTCATTTTTATGGCTGTATAATATTCCACTGTATGGAGATAACACATTTTGTTTATCCATTCATCTATTGATGGACATTTGGGTTGTTTCTACCTTTTGGCTATTGTGAGTAGTGCCTCTATGAGCATATTTGTTCAAAGTTTTATTTGAACACCTGTTTTTAATTCTTTCAGTTATATACCTAGGAGTGGAATTGCTAGGTAATATGATAATTCTAGGTGTAACTTGTTGAGGAATTGACACATTGTTTTCCATAGCAGCTATACCATTTTACACTCCCACCAGCAATGTATGGGAGCTCCAGTTTATCCACATTCTCATTAACACTTGCTATTATTTGTCTTTTTGATTATAGCCATCCTAGTGGATATGAAGTGGTAGCTCATTATGGTTTTGATTTGCATTTTCCTGATGGCTAATGATGTTGAGCATCTTTTCAAGTGCTTGTTGACCATTTGTATACCTTTTTGGAGAAATGTCTATTGAAATCTTTGCCCTTTAAAAATTGGTTTGTTTATCTTTTTGTTGTTGAGTTGTGAGGAGTTCCTTACATATTTTGGATACTGGGCATTTATCAGATACATGATTTGCAAATATTTTCTCCCATTCTGTGGGTTGTATTTTCATTCCCTTGTTTTCTTTTCTTTTTTTTTTTTTTTGTTGAGACAGAGTCTCACTTTGTTGCCCAGGCTAGAGTGAGTGCCGTGGCGTCAGCTTAGCTCACAGCAACCTCAAACTCCTGGGCTTAAGCGATCCTACTGCCTCAGCCTCCCGAGTAGCTGGGACTACAGGCATGCGCCACTATGCCCGGCTAATTTTTTCTATATAGATTTTTTAAGTGTCCATATAATGTCTTTCTATTTTTAGTAGAGACGGGGTCTCGCTCAGGCTGGTCTCGAACTCCTGACCTTGAGCAATCCACCCGCCTCGGCCTCCCAGAGTGCTAGGATTACAGGCGTGAGCCACCGCGCCCGGCCTCCTTGTTTTCTTTTCTAAAAATAACAGCTTGGCCGGGAGTGGTGGCTCATGCCTGTAATCCTAGCACTCTGGGAGGCCAAGGCAGGAGGATCACTTGAGGTCAGGAGTTCAAGACCAGCCTGAGCAAGAGTGAGACCCCCATCTCTACTAAAACAGAAATGGAAAAAAATTAGCTGAGCAACTAAAAATAGAAAAAAAAAAAATTAGCTGGGCATGGTGGCACATGCCTGTAGTCCCAGCTACTCAGGAGGCTGAGGCAGGAGGATTGCTTGAGCCCAGGAGTTTGAGGATGCTGAGAACTAGGCTGACTCCATGGCATTCTAGCCTGGGCAACAGAGTGAGACTCTGTCTCAAAAAACAAAAAACAAACAAACAAAAAACCAGCTTTATTGAGATATAATCAACATGGCATACAATTCACTCATTTAAAGCCTACAATTAAATGATTTTTACTATATACACAGAGTTGTACAATTATCACCACAATCAATTTTTAATATTTTCATCACTGCAGAAAGAAACTCCATAGCTATTTGCGGTTATTTCCCTCTGAATTTCTCTTCCAGGTGGATTTTGCTTGATGTATTTGTAGTTGACCTTAAGGGGAGCTCAGCTCTGTAGTCAGCCTGAGATAAAAGGTTATGGTAAAGTTTTTCACTTCATAGTACAGAGAAGATAGCTTTCCTGGTGTAAGTGGGGTTATAGAGTGTTTGGAAATGATCTCCTGAAATATTCTACAAAAACAATAATTTTGTAATTACATTTCTTAAGGGATCTACACCCTGATTAATTAATGCCTTTAGAGGCCAAACATCTACACACTAAAAGCACTATTAGAAGATCCATGCAATTCAGATAGATTGTTTTATAAAAGGATTATTCTTATTTTCTTATTGACTTCTTTTTTTTTTTTTTTTTTTTTGAGATGGAGTCTCACTCTGTTACTTGGGCTACAGTGCCATGGCATCAGCCTAGCTCACAGCAACCTTAGACTCCTGGGCTCAAGCAATTCTCCTGCCTCAGCCTCCCGGATTACAGGTGCGTGCCACCACGCTCAGCTAATTTTTACTATTTTAAATAGAGATGGGGGTCTCGCTCTTGGTCAGGCTGGTCTTGAACTCATGAGCTCAAGTGATCCTCCCACTTCAGCCTCCCAGAGTGCTAGGATTATAGGCATGAGCCACTGGCCCAGCCCTCTTGTTGACTTCTTTTTTTTTTTTTTTTTTTTTTTTTTGAGACAGAGTCTCACTCTGTTGCCCAGAGTGAGTGCCGTGGCGTCAGCCTAGTTCACAGCAACCTCAAACTCCTGAGCTCAAGCGATCCTACTGTCTCAGCCTCCCGAGTAGCTGGGACTACAGGCATGCACCACCATGCCTGGCTAATTTTTTTCTATATATATTTTTAGCTGTCCATATAATTTCTTTCTATTTTTAGTAGAGATGGGGTCTCACTCTTGCTCAGGCTGGTCTCGAACTCCTGAGCTCAAACGATCCGCCCACCTCGGCCTCCCAGAGTGCTAGGATTACAGGCGTGAGCCACCGCGCCCGGCCTCTTGTTGACTTCTAATGCTTCTTCCAACTCTGAAATTCATTCAGGAAAGTAATAAAAGGAAAGGAGACTGGGAAACCTTTATTTCTAAATTTGGTATTCACTATTCCTAAAGTTGGAATCACCAATACTGCAGCTTACAGAGAGATCAGAAAGGTGCCAACAGGCTGCTTTAGACTGAGCCTTAAAGATGCCAGTATCTGTGGCATTTCCAAGACCAAGGGTTGATCTGTTGTTTTGTAGATCTAGAAACTCAATTTTGTCAGTTCATGAAAAATGATCAGATTCTAACTTGAATTCTGTGGCCAATGGACTAGAAAATCTATTATATTAATTAATGTTTCATAAATGTGTATAGCATTTTTTATCTTTTCTTTTAAATAATTTTTTTTCTAATTTAAAGTAACACATTTGTGGAAAACTCACATTGAGAAATAAAATTTTAAATATGATTAAAAATACAAAACAGCAATTCTGCTTCTGAGTATTATACCTAAGAAAGTAAAGCAGGGACTTACACAGGTACTTGTATGCTCATGTTCATTAGCAGCATCATTAACAATAGCCAAAAGGTAAAAGCAACCTAAATGTTCATGGATGAATAAACAAAATGTGGTATATACATACAATGGAATATTATTCAGCCTTAAAAAGGGAGGAAATTCTGACATATACTACAATATGGATGAACCTTGAGGACATTATTCTAAGTGAAATAAACCAGACCCTTCTAATCTGTTCTGTTCCTATCCCTGAAACCTTTATGACGTTGGTCTTTATGTTCTTTTCCAGGTGACCAGGATGATATCTAAAAGAAGAAAGGAAGCTATAGCAACATGCAAAACAAATCTACCTTTAGGGAATGTTCTCCTTGGCTGTAGATTCCAGACTTTGATCTTTTCATTCAATTTAAATTTTATGAGTACTTACTTATGCCAGGTATTTTGTGAGACTTTGGGATAAGAAGTTGCATAAGATTTAGTCCCTGTCCAGGAAGATAGCATAATTTTGTGGTGGAACACAAGCATATAAACAAATAATTGCCATATTTTAAAGTTTAAGTACTAGAATAGAGGTGCTGTGGGAAAACAGTATGGGATCCTGAGAGTGTCTGAAGAAAATCCTCATGGAAGAAATATTTGAGCTGAATATTGAAGCATAAAGAGAAGTTTACTAGACAGTCATTAGGCAGAACAAAATGAGAAAGGGCAGAGGGGAATGAAAGAACATGGAATGTTTTGGGGCCATCAGAAGGTTCTTTGTAATTAGTATGGTACATTTATGGTGACAAAATTGGAAAAATAGGATGAGACTTTCTTTATGGAGTTTGGACTGTGTCATGTGGGTCAATGTTTTCCAAACTTCACTTCCTCATATTCTACCTTCACTATTTTAATTTCTTTTTTATTATTTATTTAATTTATTTTTTTATTTCAAAGTATTATGGGGATACAAATATTTTTGGTTACATGGATCACTTTTATAATGCTTGAGTCATGGTTATAAGTCTGCCCATCGCCCAGATACTGTTCATTGTACTCATTAAGTAGATTTCTTAAATTTAGACAATGATGTCTTTGAAGTCATGAATTTTATGTTATATTTTCTTATGTATATTAAAATAAGACTATACCTATTGAAATAAAAATATATTTATTTGTGTACTACCTATAATCATTTTATGTGCCATCAGTGTACATTGTAACTGTTTAGAAGATAATTCTGAGAATATTGTTTGAGAGAGATTGAATGGAGGAAATAAGATGGGATTACTTTAACATCTATTGAAATATTGAGAGATAATGAAGTCCTGAGCTAAAAAAAAAAAAGCCTATTGGCAAAAGTGATGAAGAAGGGAAGGGATTTAAAAGAGATTTAGGAGCTAGGAAAGACAGACTTATGGTAAATTAGAGGAAGGTAGGAATATTTATGAACTAGAATCTAGATTTGGTGACTAATTAAGTGGAAGGGTAGAAGATTACAGAAAAGGAGGGATCTAGAATTACTTGAAGATCTCTGTCTGTCTTGGGAGTGAATGATGCTGCTATTTACCAAAGTAGAGGACAAGAGCAAAAGTTCATTTGGGGGAAAAGATAGTTTTTTCCCTCAAACATTTTTTGTCAATTACAACTTTCCTTTAAATTAAAAAAATAGTACTTTCCCATTGTAACAAGTAAAACAGTCCAAAGACACAAGAAGATAAGGTTAATAATCTCTCCCCTTTCATATCCTCCTCCTCTTCCCTTGTAAGATTGAAGGGACCAATATGTGTAATGTGTAGCCTTTTTCTTCTTCATGAGTATGTGTTTGTGTGTGTGTGTGTTTATGATTTTTTTTTTTTACTTTTTTATTTTTAAAAAAAGGATCCTTCTTTGCCTCTTCCAGCTTCTGGTAGCTCAGGCATTAAAACTTCAAGTAAAATGTAGAAACCTTACTTACATTTAGATCCCTTTATCTTCCCCACTTTTAAAATATATAATTGTCTTAAGTATTTCCTCTATGTAAATTGAGTACCACATTAGATGGTGTTGTAACTTTTGTTTATCCATTAAATATGATTTAAGAAACTCATAAAGAGGATAGTATGCCCCTACATATGCCCATTCCAATATTTTTATTTCCTTTCTGAAATTACAGGTCTCCTTTTTTGTTTCTTTGAGGCAGAGTCTGGCACTGTCACCCTGGCTAGAGTGCTGTGGCATCAGCCTAGCTCACAGCAACCTCAAACTCCTGGGCTCAAGCAATCCTGCCTCAGCCTCCCAGGTAGCTGGGACTACAGGCATGCGCCACCATGCCCGGCTAATTTTTTCTATATATTTTTAGTTGTCCAGCTAATTACATTCTATTATTATTTTTTTTTTTTAGTAGAGACGAGGTCTCGCTCTTGCTCAGGCTGGTCTCAAACTCCTGAGCTCAAACGATCCACCTGCCTCAGCCTCCCAGAGTGCTAGAATTACAGGCGTGAGCCACTGCACCTGATAGTCTCCTTCTTTTATCTTTTCCTTTCTGTTTAGAAAATTTCCTTTAGCCATTCTTTAAGGGTAGGTTTGCTAGGAAAAATTCTCTTAGTTTTACTTTATCTGAAGGATAGTTTTTACCAGCTATAGAACATGTGATTAATTTTTCTTTTTAAACTAATATTTATTTTTTAGAACAGTTTTAGATTTATAGAAAAATTGCAAAGATAGTACAGAGAGTTCCCATATACCCTACATCCAGGTTTCCATATTATTAAACTCTTTTATTAGTATAGTCCATTTGTTACAATTAGTGAAGTAATATTGATATATAATTAGGCCAGTCATGGTGGCTCACGCCTGTAATCCTAGCACTCTGGGAGGCCAAGGTGGGAGGCTCACTTGAGGTCAGGAGTTTGAGACCAGCCTGAGCAAGAGCGAGACCCCGTCTCTACCCAAAATAGAAAAAATTAGCCAGGCATCATGGTGTGTGACTGTAGTCCCAGCTACGTTGGAGGCTGAGGCAGGAGGATCACTTGAGCCTAGGAGTTTGAGGTTGCTGTGAGCTAGGCTGATGCCATGGCACTCACTCTAGCCTGGGCAAGAGAGCGAGACTCTGTCTCAAAAATATATATATTGATATATTATTATTATAGTCCATACTTTATTCAGAGTTCCTTAGTTTTTGCCTAATGTCCTTAGTCCATACTTTATTCAGAGTTCCTTAGTTTTTGCCTAATGTCCTTTATCTGTTCTGGAATACCATCCAGGACACTGCATTGCATTTAGTCATCATGTCTCCTTAAGCTCTCCTGGCTGTGACAGTTTCTCAGATGTTTATTGTTTTTGATAACCTTGACAGTTTTGAGGAGTACATGTCAGCTATTTTGTAAAATATTAGAATTTATCTGATGCTTGTCTCATAATTAAACTGAGGTTATGAATTTTAGGGAGGAAGAACACAGAGGTAAAGCGCCATTTTCATCATATCATATCAAGGATACAAAATGACTTATTACTGTTGATGTTGACCTTGATCACCTGGCTAAAGTAGTGTTATGTCAGGTTTCTCCACAGTAAAGTTACTATTTTTTCTCCTTTTCATACTATACTCTTGGAAGTCACTATGTGCACCCAAACTTAAGGAATAGAGTTATGTTCCACCTTCTTGAGAGCACAGTATATACCTAAATTATTTAGAATTACACATTGGAGAGTTGTCTCTTTTCCCGTATGTAGGTATGTATGAATCTATCTGCTATGGTTTGAATGTGTTCCCCAAAAGTTCATGTGTTGAGAACTTAATTGTCATTGTAACAATATTAAGAGGTTGGGCCTTTATAAGT
This sequence comes from Eulemur rufifrons, assembly GCF_041146395.1. Taxonomy (NCBI): domain Eukaryota; kingdom Metazoa; phylum Chordata; class Mammalia; order Primates; family Lemuridae; genus Eulemur; species Eulemur rufifrons. The sequence goes on from NC_091012.1 coordinate 91,377,704, forward strand.
TGATTAGGCCATGAAGCTCCTCCTTCATGAAAGGACTAACGCCATTATTGTGGGAGTGCGTTAGTTATCTCAGGAGTGGGCTCCTGATAAGGTCAGCCCCTTTCCTCTCTCTCTGTCTCACATGCTTACTTGCCCTTCCTCCATGCGGTGACCCTCACCAAATGCTGGTGCCATGCCCTTGGACTTCCTAGCCTCCAGAACTGTGAGCCAAATAAACTACTGTTCTTATTAAATTACCCAGTCTGTGGTATTCTATTATATGAGGGCTCTTCAAAAAGTTCATGGAAAATGTGTATCATGAAAAAACTATGCATGGATTTCAAATTTTTCTTGCAGCAAAATAAACTCATACTAACTTGTTATAATATATCTGAACAGAATCTAGTTTGAGGCACTAAGAAGGATAAAACATTCAGTTTGAAAAGGGCCCCTATCAGAGCAACACAAATTCTGCTAAAATTGAAGCTAGAGCAAAGATCAAATTTATGGTGAAGCTTGGGTGTAATGTTCTTCACAGAAATAGAAAAAACAACCCTGGCCGGGCGCGGTGGCTCACGCCTGTAATCCTAGCACTCTGGGAGGCCGAGGCGGGTGGATTGCTCAAGGTCAGGAGTTCGAGACCAGCCTGAGCAAGAGTGGAGACCCCGTCTCTACTAAAAATAGAAAGAAATTATATGGACAACTAAAAATATATATATAGAAAAATTAGCCGGGCATAGTGGTGCATGCCTGTAGTCCCAGCTACTCGGGAGGCTGAGGCAGGAGGATCGCTTGAGCCCAGGAGTTTGAGGTTGCTGTGAGCTAGGCTGACGCCACGGCACTCACTCTAGCCTGGGCAACGAAGTGAGACTCTGTCTCAAAAAAAAAAAAAAAGAAAAGAAAAAAACAACCCTAACATTTGTATGGAACCACAAAAATCCCCAAATAGCCAAAGCAATACTCAGCAAATAGAACAAAGCTGGGGGCATCACACTACCTGACTTCAAAATAGATTACAAAGCTATAGTAACCAAAACAACATGATACTGACACAAAAACAGACACAGACCAATAGAACAGAACAGAGAACCCAGAAATAAATCCATGTATTTACAGCCAACTGATTTTCAACAAGGACACCAAGAATACACACTGAGGAAAGGGTACCTTCTTCGATAATTGGTGCTGGTAAAACTGAATATTTATATGCAAAATAATGAAACTAGACCTCTATCTCTCACCACATATAACAATCAAGTCAAAATGGATTAAGAACTTAAATGTAAGACCCGCAGCTATACGACTAGTAGAAGAAAACATACAGGAAATGCTTTAGGACATTGGTCTAGGCAAAGATTTTATGGGTAAGACTTCAAAAGCACAGGCAAGAAAAACAAAGATAGACACATAAAACTGTATCAAACTAAAAAGCTTCTGCACAGCAAAGGAAACAATCAGTAGAGTGAAGAGACAAACTGTAGAATGAGAGAAAATATTTGCAAACTATTCATCCAACAAGTGACTAGTATCTGGAGTATACAAGAAACTCAAACAACTCAACAGCAAAAAACAAACAAACAACAACAACAAAAAAACCCATCTGGTCAAAAACTGGGCATTTGTCTATATTCTTTTGAAAAAAATTTTGTTCATGTCTTTTGCCCATTTTTTGATGGGATTTTTTGTTTTTTCTTGCTGATTTGTTTGAGTTCTTTGTAGATTCTGGATATTAGCCCTTGTCAGATGTATAGTTTGTGAATAGTTTTTCCCATTCTGTAGGTTGTCTATTTACTCTGTTGATTATTTTCTTTGCTGTGCAGAAACTTTTTAACTTAACCAAGTCACATTTATTTATTTTTGTTGTTGCTGTATTTGCCTTTGGGTCTTAGCCATAAATTCTTTGCCTAGGCCGATGTCTAGAAGAGTTTTTCCTATGTTTTCTTCTAGAATTTTTATGGTTTCATGCCTTAAATTTAAGTCTTTAATCCACCTTGAATTAGTTTTTGTATATGGCAAGAGATAGGGGTCCTGTTTCATGCTTCTGCATGTGGCTATCCAGTTTTCTTAGCACTATTTATTGAATAGGGCATCATCCTTCCCCAGAGTATGTTTTTTTGTACTTTGAGATTTCTCAAAAAAAGACATACAAATGGCTGAGTATATGAAAAAATGCTCAACATCACCGATTATCAGGGAAATGCAAATCAAAACCACAATGAGGCCGGGCGCGGTGGCTCACGCCTGTAATCCTAGCACTCTGGGAGGCCGAGGTGGGCGGATCGTTTGAGCTCAGGAGTTCGAGACCAGCCTGAGCAAGAGCGAGACCCCATCTCTACTAAAAATAGAAAGAAATTATATGGACAGCTAAAAAATATATATATATAGAAAAAATTAGCCGGGCATGGTGGTGCATGCCTGTAGTCCCAGCTACTCGGGAGGCTGAGACAGTAGGATCGCTTGAGCTCAGGAGTTTGAGGTTGCTGTGAGCTAGGCTGACGCCACGGCACTCACTCTAGCCTGGGCAACAGAGTGAGACTCTGTCTCAAAAAAAAAAAACAAAAAACAAAAAAAAAACCACAATGAAATATCATCTTATCTCACCCCAGTTAGAAGGGTTATCACCAAAAAGACACAAAATAACAAATGCTAGCGAAGATGCAGAGAAAGGGGAACTCTTACTCACTGTTGGAAATATTAACTAGTACAGCCATTATGGAAAACAGTATGGAGGTTACTCAGAAAACTAAAAATAGAACTACCATAAGATCCTCCAATCCTACTACTGGGTATTTATCCAAAGGAAGGGAAATCAGTATATGAAGAAATACCTGCACTCCCCACCCCCCCTTTTTTTTTTGAGACAGGATCTCACTCTGTTGCCCTGGCTAGAGTGCTGTGGCATTATCCTAGCTCAGTGCAACCTCAAACTCCTGGGCTCAAGCGATCCTCCTGCCCCATCCTCCTGAGTAGCTGGGACTACAGGCACGTGCCACAATGTCCAGCTCATTTTTTCTATTTTCGGTAGAGATGAGATCTCACTCTTGCTCAGGCTGGTCCGGAACTCCTGACCTCAAGCAATCCTCCCACATCGGCCTCCCAAAGTGCTAGAATTACAGGCATGAGCCACCGCACCCAGTCCCTGTACCCCTATGTTTATCATAGCTCTATTCAAAATAGACAAGATAGGGAATCAACCTAAATGTCCACAGACAGATGGATGGATAAAGAAAATATGGTATGTATACACAATGGAATACTGTTCAGCCATAAAAAGAATGGAATCCTGTCATTTACAGCAACATAGATGAACCTGGAGGACATTATGTTAAGTGAAATAAGTGAGGCACAGAAAGATAAATACCACATGTTCTTATTTATATGTGGGAGCTAAAAAATTAATCTCATACAAGTAGAGAGTAGAATTGTGGTTATTAGAACCTGGGAAGGGTAGCGGGGAGAGGAGGATAGGGAGAGGTTTGTTAACAAAGTTACAACTAAACAGGAGGAATAGTTCTAATGTTCTGTAGCACTGTAGGGTAAATATGGTTAACAATAATTTAGTGTATATTTTAAAGCTAGAAGAAAGGACTTTGAATGTTCACAACACAAAGAAACGATAGATGTTCAAAGTGATGAATATGCTAATTACCTTTATCTGATCATTATACATTGTATACAAGTGTTGAAATATCATTCTGCATTCCATAAGTATATATAATTATTATGAGTTAAATAAAAATAAAAGGAAAAAAAGTAAGTCACCGATCCCTATCTCCAATCTCCAGTTCTATTCCACAGAGGCAATGGCTTTTAATGATTTCTGGTTTTAATTCTTCTGGTGGTTAACTCCATAGCCCCAATTAATATGCCTTTCCTGCTGTTTGTTGATGCAACAACTTCAGATGTAGCTTACTTATACTACCCCCTGCCTCCAGTCCCTACTCCAATTTTTGTAGTTATTTTTAATGTTTCTGTGGATTATCTTTATAACATTAAACAATAAAATTTTTATTTTTTCTTCTGTCAACTTTGATTGTATTTGTTGAATTTTCATTATGTAAGAGGAAGTTATTAATTCCCCAAACCTTTTCTCCATCTCTCTCCCACCTCCATACTAATTATATCTTTACTTCTACATTGTCAAGGTTAAGTACAGTTACAGTCTATTAGGTGATGGTAATTAATTTTACATGCATCGTTTATAGGTTGATTCTAAAAGTTGTAAAGCAATAAACAACATTTACATTATTACAACTATATAAATGTTTGTACTGCAGAGACAAGAGTGGTTTTGGAATTACACTTTCTTCCCTAGTGGTACAATGTCATGATTTCTGTGCTACTTGAAGAATACTCCTAAAGTCAAATGAACTCTCTTCTTACACCCCATCCAAAGTCTGCTTCATATTTTTTTCTTGTTATACACACTTATCAAGACTTTGTCTACCCAGGGTAGAGCAGATTCTGTTTCAAGGTCTGGACTTCTCAGCACCCCAACTAACTTAGTGGGATGAGTCAGGGGAGTACTATACTGCCATTTTCCCTTGATGTTTATGTGTGTGTGAAAAAACAATAAATACAAGAGAGTGTATAAACATAAATAACAGTTCACATGAAAAAAACAAATTGTCAAGTGCCCCTCCCTGATTATATCCATTTCCTTCTACTGCCTCCATCAGGTAACCACTGTCCTGAATTTTGTGATGATTATTTCTTCAATTAAAAAAATAATTTTACCATCTGTGAATGTATCCCTAAATAATATGGTTTAGTTTTTATCTGATTTTGAACTGCATATAAATGGAATCATACTACATAATTTTTTTTTTTTGAGACAGAGTCTCACTCTGTTGCCCAGGCTAGAGTGAGTGCCGTGGCGTCAGCCTGGCTCACAGCAACCTCAAACTCCTGAGCTCAAGCGATCCTCCTGCCTCAGCCTCCCGAGTAGCTGGGACTACAGGCACGTGCCACCATGCCCGGCTAATTTTTTCTCTATATATATTTAGCTGTCTATATAATTTCTTTCTATTTTTAGTAGAGGTGGGGTCTCGCTTTTGCTCAGGCTGGTCTCGAACTCCTGAGCTCAAACGATCCGCCCACCTCGGCCTCCCAGAGTGCTAGGATTACAGACGTGAGCCACCGCGCCCGGCCTACATATGTTCTTTTGTGATTTTTTTCTGTTGTTTATATTTGAACTTTTGCTCAAATTCATGCTTATTTTTTTCTGCTGTTAGTTAGAGTTGCCTTAAATCCACCATGATTGTAGTTTTTTCTGTTTCTTCTTATAGTTATGTGAAGTTAAAGTTTCTCTTTGCTTTTTGTAACCATATTATTACACACACATCATCCATTTAAAGTTATGCAAGCAAACATTCTTTAATACTTAGATATTTTGCAACATTCCTTTTTTTTTTTCGTTTTTTCTTTTAATTATTACTTCCAGCCAGGCAAGATGGCATGTGACTGTAGTCTCAGCTACTTGGGAGGCTGAAGTGGGAGAATCATTTGACCCCAGGCATTTGAGTTCAGCCTGGGCAACATAGTGAGACCCCATTTCTTAAAAACAAGACAAAACAAAAAAATATTGTTTCCATTCCACTTCTCCCACAGAATTTTGTCCTAATATGATATATTTTATGCTTGAAAGTCTTTTTTTATTGCTCATCATACTTCTCTGCCTCAAAAATATATGTATATTGGAATTTTAACAAATTTTAAATTTCCCGTAACTCTTTAAGTATTAAAATATTTCTTCCATGCCTATGTGTGCTGATCAGTTAGTTCCAATTTAATAGTGAGTACATGTGTTTGTTTTTCCATTCTTTACATACTTCACTTAGGATAATGGTCTCCAGTTCCTCCAAATTGTTGTAAAAGGCATTAAGTCATCCTTCTTCATGGCTGAGTAGAGAGAAGTAAAACTCAATGGAAATCAAGCAGGGACGAGGGGGGAGGAGAGGATGAGTGAAAACCTACCTAACGGGTACAATGAACACTATCTGGGTAATGGGCACACTTTTAACCCTGACTCAAGCGTTACAAAAGAGATCCATGTAACCAAAAACACTTGTATCTCCGTAATACTTTGAAACTAAAAATATATATATATATATTTCTTCTGAATTATTACTAAAATTATCATTGACAAACAATTCCATTAAAAACCTTCATATATTACAAAATTTTAAAAATAATTATTTAACAAAAAGTAAAATTTTATTGGAAATGAATCTCTCTTTCTTTCTTTCTTTTTTTTTTTTTTTGTTTTTAGAGACAGTGTCTTGCTCTGTCACCCAGGCTGGAGTGCAGTGGCATGATCATACATAGCTCACTGTAACCTCAAACTCCTGGGCTCAAGCAATCCTACTGCCTCAGCTTCTTGAGTAGCTGGGACTACAGGCACATGCCACCCCACACCTGGCTAATTTTTTAAAAAAATTGTTTGTAGAGACAGGGTCTTGATAAGTTGCCCAGGTTGGTCTCAAACTCCTGACCTCAAACAATCTAGGCCTCCCAAAGTGCTGGGATTACAGGCATGAGCCATCCTGTCCAACCTGGAAATGAATCTCTTAATGAGATGGATGGGGCTACTTTTTAAAAAATAATTTGTGTATCCATAGAAGAATATTAGTTATTGCTAGGAAAAGGCAGATATAGGATCAATTCTACTACTTTCATTTTTATAGATATAAGAGCTGGGAAACTTCACATAAATAAGTAGAGGAGAATGGAAAGGGTTTATTATAGTAGTGCCACTCAATTCTCTGAACTCCTGAGTTATATAAAAATCACATAGTGATGCATCATCAAATATTATTTTAATAATCTATCTTCTATCTGCTTACAACTTGATTAGTTCCTCCTTCAATTTTTTTGAAAGTAAACTACCTGACTTGCAAAAGGATTTGTTACTTAGGAATAAATTTGTTCACTTTCTCAATTCCAACACCTGTTATTTGACACTGGAGGTTTTTATACTCCAGGGTAGTCCACCACAGGAACAGTGAGAAGTAACTCTTTCTTTAGTAAAATGAGAAAAGGACTATTGTGAGAAAGGAAAACCTGCACTTCCAAACTGTACATGTGCTTTCTCAGATCAATTTTTGGAAAGTGTATACGTAGAAGTTGAGAATCTAAAAATTGATTTCCTTGAAACTATTTGTGCCTGTGTACCCTCTTGGAATGTCTTTGTGTATTATAGTTTTTATTTTTAGTTTTTATTTTGAGACAGGATCTTGCTCTGTTGCCTGGGCTCGAGTACAGTGGCATCATCATAGCTCATTGCAATCTCGAACTCGTGGGTTCAAACAATCCTCTTGCTTCAGCCTCCTGAGTAGCTGGAACTACAGGTGTGTACCACCACATCTTGCTAATTTTAATTTTTTGAAGAGATGAGGTCTTATTTTGTTGCCCAGGCTGATCTCAAACTCCTGGCCTCAAGCAGTCCTCCTGCCTTGACCTCCCAAAGTGCTAGGATTACAGGTGTAAGCCACCGTGCCCAGCCATTTGTGTATTATAGTTTGAAGACAGTTGCTTTAGAATGCATTTATTTATTTCCAACCTATATGCTATTGTTGTCATGTGTTTTTACTATATTTTTAAAAGTTTCACGAGACATTATAATTATTATTTTATACATTGATATTCATTTAGATTTACCTACATATTTTCCACTCTTTTGGCTTTTAATTTCTTCTTTAATCTTAGACCTTCCATCTTGGATTTATTCCTTTCTGCCTGATATATATCCTTTAGTATATCTTTAATTATAGTCTTCTGGTGGCAAACTGTCAGTTTTTGTTGAAAATGTCTTTATTTTTCCCATGTTCTTGAAGGATTTGTAAAAAAGCAGTATTCTGGGTTGACAAGTATTTTCTCTCAGCATGTTGAAATACCATTCCATTATCATCTGGCTTATACTATTGCTATTGAGAAGTCTTCCAATAGCATGTTGTTCCTTTTGAAGATAATCTTTTTTCCTCCTGTTGCCCTGAAGATCATCTCTTTGTTTTTGGTGTTCTGTAGTTTCACTATGATGTGTCTAGGTATGAATTTATTTTTATCTTCCTGCTTGGGATTCATTTGGCTTCTTAAATCTGTAGATTGGGGTCTTTCATCAGTTATAAATTTTTTTCAGCTATGTCTCTGCCCATACATTTTTTTAATTTTATTATTTTAGAACTCAGATTTATGTTAGGCCTTTCCACACTATCCCCCAGGTCTCTTAATCTCTATTTTGTATTTTTCTGCATTTTTTTCATATTTTATATCTCTGTCTCTTTGAGCTACATTATTATACTTTTTTCTGACCTGTCTTACACTTGACTAATTCTCTCTTCAGTTCTGTCCAATCTGCTATTAAACTCATTTACTGACTTATCATTTTAAATGCTTTTTACTATAGAGTATAACAAACATAGAAGACTACAAAATGCTCATGTATAGTTTCATGAATTATTTTAAGGCAAATATCCTTGTAACTACCACCCGGAGCATGAAATAGAACTTTCCTGGACATTCCAGAAGCCATACGCTTGCCCAGTCCAATCATGAACCCTCCCTCCCCGCTAAAAAGAACCATCATCTTGAATTTTGTGGTACTCATTTCCTTGCTCTTCTTTATACTCCTCTGACCCAAATGTGATGCCTATACACTATAATTTAATTTTACTTTAAAAAAAAATCTACAAGTTTCCTCATCCTGTTTTTTTCCTTCCAAGTTTTTTTTTTTTTTTTTTTTTTTTTGAGACAGAGTCTCCCTCTGTTGCCCGGGCTAGAGTGCCATGGCATCAGCCTAGCTCACAGGAACCTCAAACTCCTGGGCTTAAGCGATCCTCCTGCCTCAGCCTCCCGAGTAGCTGGGACTACAGGCATGTGCCACCACGCCCAGCTAATTTTTTCTATATATATATTTTTAGTTGGCCAGATAATTCCTTTCTATTTTTTAGTAGAGATGGGGTCTCGCTCTTGCTCAGGCTGGTCTCAAACTCCTCACCTTGAGTGATCCACCCACCTCAGCCTCCCAGAGTGCTAGGATTACAGGCGTGAGCCACCACGCCCGGCCCTTCCAATTTATTTATTGAAGTGAACTGAGTGATTTAACCTATAGAGTTTACCAGTCTGGATTTTGCTGATTGCCTCTTCATGGCATAGTTGACCACGTTCTCTGTACTGTATTTCCTTATATGAGTAGTTGGATCTACAGACTTGATCAGGCCCAGGTTGGAGGTTTTTGACAAGACTACTTCACAGATAATTTTGCATTCTCCCATCAGGAAGCACACGATGTCTAGTTGTCTCTCTTTTTGTAATGTTAGCAGCCATTTGATGATTAAACCTAGATCCATTTATTCATTAAGTTTCGTAAAATGGTGATATTCTAGTTCTATTATTCATCATTTATTTGCTAGAATAAAGAGAAACATCTTCTCATCTATTATTTGGTTGCCCAATGGTACAGTTTGTTAAGGAAAAGCAGGATAAATGCTTGGCTTGTCCCTTTAACATTTTCAAAATAATGAGTTGGTTCCCTATTATTCTAAAAATTTCAATCAGCAGTTTTAAAACCAGAATCATTATGAACTCATGGACTTAAACATGTTTGACACATCAGGCTCATCTTGTACATTTCCTGTCCCAGGCCTGGAATCAGCCACTTCTCTATGAAGCCCTGGTTTCTTTTAGAGAGAATGGTATTTCAAGGCTACAACCTGGATGCTAGCAATGCTCATAGCTACTGGGTTGGTTATTACTTCTAAACCTTTTAAGGAAAAAATGCCTTATGAGTTCATACTGATACTTTTAATTCAAATTCAAGTCTACAGGGTTTTCAGGCCGGGCGTGGTGGCTCACGCCTGTAATCCTAGCACTCTGGGAGGCCGAGGCGGGTGGATCTCTCGAGGTCAGGAGTTCAAGACCAGCCTGAGCAAGAGCGAGACCCCGTCTCTACTAAAAATAGAAAGAAATTATATGGACAACTAAAAATATATATAGAAAAATTAGCCGGGCATGGTGGTGCATGCCTGTAGTCCCAGCTACTCGGGAGGCTGAGGCAGGAGGATCGCTTAAGCCCAGGAGTTTGAGGTTGCTGTGAGCTAGGCTGATGCCACGGCACTCACTGTAGCCCGGGCAACAGAGCGAGACTCTGTCTCAAAAAAAAAAAAAAAAAAAATGTCTACAGGGTTTTCCTCAACTTACATCTGAATCTCCTTTCTTTCACATTTGAGAATCTTGGTTCCCAAGGATGTAGGGCATACTGGAATTCAAATATCACATAATTATTATTTTAAGAGGGAGGCACAGAGTCCCACTCTGTTGCCCCAGCTAGAGTGCAGTGGCATCATCATAGCTCACTGCAACCTCAAACACCTGGGCTCAAGGGATCCTCCTGCCTCAGCCTCCGGAGTAGCTGGGAGTACAGGTGCGCACCACGCCTGGCTAATCTTTTCTATTTTTAGTAGAGACGGTGTCTCGCCCTTGCTCAGGCTGGTCTCAACTCCTGAGCTCAAGTGATCCTCCCACTTCAGCCTCCCAGAGTGCTAGCATCACAGGCGTCCAGAGTGCTAGGATTACAGGCGTGAGCCACCGCGCCCAACCAGATTTTCTAAATTCATGGCTTTTAGCTCCCTCTTCTGTTGCTTTTGTTTGGTTTTCAAAAATGGGGCAGCTTTCTTTCTCAGATACCCTGGTCCCGTTTGCCACCCTCACTTTCATCTGGACCTTCTCTTGCTGTGCTGCTTAGTTTGGATTCTATTCTCAGCAGTTTCTCCTCAGCGTGGGCTTCGTCCTGGAATGGAGCTTTAGTTGCTTAGTCTTGAGAGTTCATGGGGCTCGCACTGCTCCAGATCCAGATTGTTCCAATCTCTTTAGGTCTTACCTGCTATTAGAACATGCCAAACCTCTTCCAGTTTCAGCTGCTGTCCTCAAATTGGCCCTCTAAGCCTTCCATTGCGTAACTTTGGCTATTTGGGGATTCTCTGGTCTGTCAGATGCCCCATTGCCTCCCTCCATTTCCTTTTGTACAATGGCTAATACCACACATCTTATAGCTATTGGTAGTTTGTACCCTTTCCTCGGATTTGCACTTACGGGGGATAACTTGTTACCTAGCTTCTTTACAGCTATTGTCCACAGGTTTTTGGTTTTGCTATCCTATTTTCTCTGTTTTTGTGGAGGGATTGGAGAGGATTCTCCTAAGAATCCTCCTGTCCATTAAGTTTTACTTGCAGGGGCCGGGCGCGGTGGCTCACGCCTGTAATCCTAGCACTCCGGGAGGCCGAGGTGGTTGGATCGTTTGAGCTCAGGAGTTCGAGATCAGCCTGAGCAAGAACGAGACCCCCCTCTCTACTAAAAATAGAAAGAAATTATCTGGACAACTAAAAATATATAGAAAAAATTAGCCGGGCATGGTGGTGCATCCCTGTAGTCCCAGCTACTCAGGAGGCTGAGGCAGGAGGATCGCTTGAGCCCAGGAGTTTGAGGTTGCTGTGAGCTAGGCTGACACCACGGCACTCTAGCCCAGGCAACAGAGTGAGACTCTGTCTCAAAAAAAAAAAAAAATTTACTTGCAATTGTTATATTTCTCATTTTTACATTTTTTAAAAGCCATTTTAATCAATTTTTTGAAGTGTTATTTACATATAATAAAATGTACCTATTTTACATGTACAGTTTGATGAGTTTTTCTTTTATTGTTTTTTAAAATAGCTCTGGAAACAGATGAAGTACAGTTTGATGAGTTTTGACAAATGAATACACCTGTGTAACCATCATCACCATCAAGAGAGAACATTTCTATCACTCCAGAAAGTTCACATGTGCCCCGTTCCCAGTCAATCCCCTCAACCATGGTCCTAGGCAACCATTTATCTGCTTCCTATTACTATAGTTTTGCCTTTTCTAGAATGTCATATGAATGGAATCGAACAGGATGCACTTTTTTGTGTCTGGATTCTTTTGCTCAAAATAATGTTTTTGAGATTCATTCCCATTGTTGCCTATATCAATAGTTTGTTCCTTTTTAATGCTAAATAGTATACCTTTGTATAGATATGCCACCATTTATTGATTTATTCTCCTGTTGAGGGGTACTTGGGTGCTTCTTGTGTGTGTGTGTGTGTTTTGAGACAGAGTCTCACTCTGTTGCCTGGGCTAGAGTGAGTGCCGTGGCATCAGCCTGGCTCACAGCAACCTCAAACTCCTGGGCTCAAGCGATCCTCCTGCCTCAGCCTCCTAAGTAGCTGGAACTACAGGCATGCCACCATGCCCGGCTAATTTTTTCTTGTATATATTTTTAGTTGTCCACATAATTTCTTTCTATTTTTAGTAGAGACGGGGTCTCGCTCTTGCTCAGGCTGGTCTCGAACTCCTGAGCTCAAACAGTCCACCCGCCTCGGCCTCCCGGAGTGCTAGGATTACAGGTGTGAGCCACTGTGCCCAGCTGGGTGCTTCTTAATGTTTGGTGATTATGAATAAAACTAAATATTCTTGTACATGTTTTCTGATTGATATATGCACTCATTTCTGTTGAGTGTTTAACTAAGAGTGGAATTTCTGGATAAGGTAGATGTATTAGATACTGCCAAGTAGTTTTCCAAAGTAGTTGTATCAGTTACATTCCTGTTAGTATTTAATAATTAAGAGAGTTCAGGTTGCTCCACATCCTTGACAAAATTTGGCATTTTTTGTATTTTTTAAAAATTTTAAACTTTCTGGGAAGAGAGAAGTGTGTTTCATTAATTTTTGACAAGGATCTCCTCATTTTGGAAATTTATTTGTGGAAATTTTTCAAAGCCTATGATAAAATAACATTTTTTCAGAAAGTGCTTGTGTTTGTTTCTACTAGGCACTTATGGGCAATGCTAATCTTGAACTGTGTAAATGAATTCAAGATTTTTAGACCACCACAGTGGTGTGTATTTTAACTGTAAACTTGCACAAGGACCAGCTTATTGTTCAATTACTCAGGGATATATTTCTCCCCTCCACTCTGTTCAGAGCCAAGGCAAGCTTTCCTTCAGTCCCTTTGAGTTGGGGAGTAGGGTTGGGTGAGGTTACTTTCTGGTCTGCCCTTACTTAAGGTTGTAGCCCTTTCAGGATCCAGCTAAGACCCAGGGGTACAAAAGGAGGGCCTCCTTTTAGACTTCCCAACTTGGATGGACCTAAGAGTCCATGAATATTTTAGCTAAAGGTTACCAGATTTTGTAAATGATCCCAGGCTAAAAGCAGCTTCAGTATACCATATGTCTGTATGAGGTCCCTTTTATTGTGTCTTGATAATTCCTTATTATCTTATCAGTTCTTTGATGCTTTAAGATAAGATGTTTTATGTTTTATCTAGTCTCTAAAGTGGTTTTCTGTTAGAGGGTTGGTTCAGATACTTAGTCCACCATATTACCAGAAATGGAAATATTGCTTCATATTCCTGTCATTATTTTCTAGTATAGTTTTTATTTATTTGTTTTTCATGGAGTTTCTAATTGCCCTTTGTATTTTATTTTTGAGGAAAGAGATGTGACTTCTTCAAATCATTAACATTTTCCAGCTTCTTATGCAATCTGTTCATTGGTTGGAATCTATTTCATTCTTCCTGGAGACATATTTTCTGTAGCACTGATTATTTGTTGTTGGTATGCAATATTTGTACATATTTATGGGGTACATTTGATGTTTTGATACATGCATATAATCAGGATATTTAGGATACCCATTACCTCAAACATTTATCATTTGTGTTGGGAACATTCAAAATCTTCTCTTCTAGCTATTTTGAAATATATAATATTTATGATAGTCACCTGACTATGCTAGCAAACACTAGAACTTTCTCCTTCTGTCTAATAGTATGTTTGTACCCATTAGCCAACCTCTCTTCATTACCCCCCATCCTTCCCAGTCTTTGGTAACTATCATTTTACTCTCTACCTCCATGAGATCAAATTTTTTAGCTCCTACATATGAATGAGAATATGCAATATTTGTCTTTCTGCAGCCTGGATTATTTCACTTAACATAATGACCTCCAGTTCCATCCATGTTCCTGCAAATGACAGGATTTCATTCTTTTTATGGCTGAATAGTATTCCATTGCATATATATATACCACATTTTCTTTATCCATTTATCCATTGATGGACACAGGTAAGTGCCATATCTTGGCTATTGTGAATAGTGTTGCAATAAACATGGTGGTGCAGATGTCCCTTTGATATATTGATTTCCTTTCCTTTGGATAAATATCCAGTAGTGGGATTTCTGGATCATATGGTAGTTCTATTTTCAGTTTTCTGAGAAAACTTCATACTGTTTTCAACGATGGCTGTACTAATTAACATTTCCTTCAGCAGTGTATAAGAGTTCCCTTCTCTCTGCATCTTCACCAGCATTTGTTATTTTTTGTTTTTTTGATGATAGCCATTCTAACTAAGGTAAGGATATCTCACTGTTGTTTTGATTTGCATTTCCCTGATAATTAGTGATATTGAGCTTTTTTTCATATACCTGTTGGCCATTTGTATGTGTTCTTTTGAGAAATGTCTATTCTGATCTGTAGCACTGGATTCTTATTCTAAGTTGGACTGATTGCTTTTCAGGCCCACTCCACAGTTATTATCCTGGAATTTTTTTCTCACTGGATTTATGAGTTAAGTCTATTATTTCTTGTTTCTTATGTCTTTTTCTTTCTTGGATTTACCCTGGTTATGTTAGAGTACATCTGTAAGTAACATACTAAGAAAGGGTATGCAGGAGATATTCTTTTGAGTCCTTTTTTGAGGGGGTGGTCTGTTACCCAGGCTGGAGTGCAGTGGCACAATCACAGTTTACTGCAGCCTTGAACTCCTGGGCTCAAGCAATCCTCCTACCTGAGCCTCCTTAGTAGCTAAGACTACAGGTGCACACCATCATGCCCAGCTAACTTTTCTATTTTTTGTAGAGATGGAATCTTGCTGTGTTGCCCAGGCTGATCTTGAACTCCTGGCCTCAAGCAATCCTCCTACCTCGGCCTCCCAAAGTGTCGGGATTACAGGCATGAGCCACTGTGCTCAGCCCTTTTGAGGTCTTCACATTTCTGAAAATGACTGTACTCCCACTCGATTGATGATTTGGCTGGGTTTTAATTTTAACTTCAGTATCATTTTCCCTCAGAATTTTAAAGTATTGTTCTAGCATCCAGTGTTGCTAATGAGAAATCTGCTTTTTGCTTCTTTATGGGTAATTTACTTTTCCTTTCTGGAAACAATTACACTTTTCTCTTTACTCCTGATAGTGTAAAATGGTATAGTATCTAAGTATGGATCTTCCCCCTCTCCTTTGATCTTAGTTGGCCCTTACAATCTTCTCTTCTCTAAAGTATCTCTGGTTGCCTCTGGGGTTAATTTGGCTTGCTTATCTTGGCCTTTTAAAAAAATTATTAATATCATTTTTTTAGGCCAGGCATGGTGGCTCACGCCTGTAATCCTAGCACTCTGGGAGGCCGAGGCGGGAGGATCGTTTGAGCTCAGGAGTTCGAGACCAGCCTGAGCAAGAGCAAGACCCCGTTTCTACTAAAAATAGAAAGAAATTATATGGACAGCTAAAAATATATACAGAAAAATTAGCCAGGCATGGTGGCGCATGCCTGTAGTCCCAGCTACTCGGGAGGCTGAGGCAGGAGGATCGCTTGAGCCCAGGAGTTGGAGGTTGCTGTGAGCTAGGCTGACACCATGGCACTCTAGCCCAGGCAACAGAGTGACACTCTGTCTCAAAAAATATATATATTATTTTTTTAGAGATGAGGTTTCACTATGTTACCCAGGCTGGACTTGGAATTCCCAGGCTCAACCAATCTTCCCACCTCACCTTCCTGAATAGCTGGAACTACAGGCAGGCATATGCCACCCTGCTTGACCCTTTCTTTTTATATGGTGCTCTTCTCCATACTTCTGGTGGTCCATGATTGTCTATTCATATTTAAAATGAAAGAATAGGTAGTTAATACAGGTTCCTCTACTTTATGTATGTACATCCATTTTCTCACTGTGTCTTTCCTCTGAATAGGGAATCTGACTAGGACAGCTGTGTCGAGTTGCCTTGTAGTCAGGGCTGGTGACCGGTAGCCTTCTCTTTAGACTTGGGTTAGGGAAGCTGCCTTTAGGCTGGAGGACCCCAAAGGCCAGATTAAGAAGAATTTTCATTTGCTCTGGGGCACCAGCCCCTACACTACCCTTTAGTTTTCTTCAGACAGTTTATTCTGTTTCTATTGAGTCTTCCAGTTTCCTTTCTTTTTCTTTTCTTTTTCCTTTTCCTTTCTTTTCTTTTTTCTTTTCCTTTCTTTTCTCTCTCTCTCCCTCTCTCTCTCTCTGCCAAGAGGTAAAGATTGGGTTAACTATGCTAAATATGGGTCTGATGGGTGGATCTTGGGGAGCCAATGAAAGCATTTGTTTCATAGACAGGCTTTCAATTCACCCCCTAGTTTTTAGACTTCTTTCTTATTTTGACCTTGAGTACTTGCCAGCTCTGAAACAGGAGCTTCTCTGGGATTCTGCCAGGCACATTGGCTTGTTCCGTTCTATTTCATCAGTTGACGCACTTCCGATCTTTCAGAAATTTGTTAAGCCCATTTTCTTCACTGTTAGGGGCTTATTCCTTTATTACCATTTTAATGGGATGTCAAAAGAGAAGGAGATAAGCACATATCTTTAGTCAGACATCTTCAATTAGAACTCTCTTATCTTTATAATGGCTTCATGGTAGACCTTTGTGTGGATGTAATATAGTTTATTAAATGCCCAAATGATGGACATTTGAGTTCTTTCCAGTTTTTCACTGTTCAAGCAATAATACAGTGGACATTCTTTGTACATAAATCTTTGGGCACCTGTGCAAATATTTCTGTAGGATAAATTCATAGAAGTAAAATTGGTAGATATTGCCAAATCAATCTCTTAAAACATTGATACACTTCACACTCAAAGCAGCAGTGAATGGGAGCATCTTCTCCCCTACATCTTCACAATGCTGTTTATCATTAATCTTTTTCCATTTTTACCAATCAGATGAGCAAAAATCTGCTCTCTCATTGTTTTAATTTGTATTTCTTAATTATGAGTGAGGTCGAGTATTTTTTTTCAGATGTATTGATCATTAACCAATTTCTCTTGTGAGTTGCCTACTGATGTCCTTTGCCCATGTTGTTTTTTTCCCAATAGATTTGTAGGAGCTCTTTTTATATTATGTATCACAATTCTGACTCCTGGTTTACATCATTAATAAGTTTGGAATATATAGGGTGAAACAAAATTAAGCAAGCTTCTTTACCATAAGTTTATTTAATATTTTTTTTTCTTTTTGAGATGGAGACTTACTCTGTTGCCCAGGCTAGAGTGCTGTGGTGTCAGCCTAGCGAACAACAACCTCAAACTCCTGGGCTCAAGCAATCCTCCTGCCTCAGCCTCCCGAGTAGCTGAGACTACAGGCATGTGCCACCACGCCTGGCTAATTTTTTTTCTATTTTTAGTAGAGACGGGGTTTCGCTCTTGCTCAGGCTGGCCTCGAACTCCTGACCTCAAGCGATCCTCCCACCTCGGCCTCCCAGAGTGCTAGGATTACAGGTGTGAGCCACCATGCCTGGCCTACCACAGGTTTATTTAAAAGCCTGTAATGTGATAATGTACATTGGGAAGAGATGAATTTAGTACACAACGTTTCTCAAACTAATCTGACCAGATTAGTTTTTCATGGAGATTAATTTTTCATGGAGTATCTTGAGAAACTAATTCTGAGGGACCAATTTGGGATCTTCTGTCCTATCTAGTAATTAAACTCAATGAGAATGAGGACTATGTCTGTCTCATTGACCATTTTATATCCAGCATCCAGCATCTGGTATGTAGTAAATGCTCAGTTAAAATTTGTGGATAAATAGGTTAATACCTAATAAATTAGCATTTTTGCACCTAGTAGTATAGTACTCTGATACTGTTTGAGATGTAGAATTACTGTATTTCATCTAATCTGAAATGTCATTGACTATGAGATGCACCCACATTTTATGCACCACTGAGAAAGAACAAAACACTGCCAATTAAATTATAACACAAGATAATTTAGCATTTAGAATTTATGTTTTATAATTATTGAAGGCCTCTTTGAGACGTATTTAGAAATGGATTTTTATCATGTATCACTCTTGTACATATGTTACAAAGAACATTGAAATGAAATAAATAAATTGGTTAAAGTGTTTCTAAAACATCTTCACATTTGGGATCTGACTCTTCTGAATTACTTTGTGACTCAGTGAACATGTTCTGGGTTTCCTATATAATAATCTTTCTGTCTTTCAGAACATTGATGATTTCCGGGGGCAAAAGTTCTACTATTGTTTTCTTCCAAGTTGCTGGCTCCCATTCTGCAAGTTTGATGCTGGTGCTTTTCTGATCTCACCAGAAGGTGTCAGGCAATGACAACTTACATCACAACTGCTTCCAGGCTGACAGCAATTGTGAGATTCCATTAATTGTAACTTACATCCCGATTTCAGACATTTTAAAAACCTGAAGAAATGTACATCTTTGAATCAATGAAATATGCTATTAGATATTATCATTGTGTTCTTCCTGGATTTTGCATTTCTCTTTAGCTCATTTTCTCTTTTCCTTCACAGCCCAGCTTCTCAGAAAGAGTAGTCTGTGTTTACTCTCTCTCTTCCCTTCTCTGATATTCACTTCTTTTTTTTTTATTTCAGGCTATTATGGGGGTACAAACATTTTGGTTACATGTTGTGACTTTGCCTCACCCAAACCAGGATTAGAGGCGTGCCCTTCCCCCATACAATGCTCACCGCGTCCATTAGTTGTGAGTTTACCCACCCCCATCCCCCCAACCCCCAATGATTTCAATAAATGGTGCTGGGAAAACCGGATAAATACATGCAGAAGATTGAAACTGGATCCCCACTTCTCACCTCTTACAAAAATCCATTCACTTCTTTTTTTTTCTTTTATTTATTTATTTTTTTTATTTTTTTTATCATTAATAACAATTTAATTTTACAGAATCAAAGAGTCTAACAGTATATCTTGTTAGATACAGTATGTCCTGATAATGTATACATTATTTCTTGTACAATGATATGAAATAATATGGGAAATATTCATGATAAATTATTAAGTGAACAATGCAAGTTAAAAACAACAGTTTCATATTGTTTTTCCCCACCCCCTCTTTCCCGAGTCAGCACCTTCAAGTGTTACCACTCCCCAAACGGTGCGCAATGCACTCATTGTGTAGGCATACCCCATCCCCTCCCCCACCCCCCACCTCAGTCTGATGTCCAATTGGTGTCGTTCCCCCATTCACTTCTTAATCCACTCCATTCTGAACCCCTATCACTCCAGCGGTAGTCTGTTTTCAGTCCTTATACATGTTCTTTCAACAACCAGTGAATCTCATTGTCTATTTGGGAAGACAAATCACAGAATGTTAGAGCTGGACAGTCTCCTAATTCTGCCTTCTTCTTCTTTTTCTTTTCTTTTTTTTCTAGACTGGGTCTCCCTTTGTCACCCTGGCCCAGAGTGCAGTGGGATTATCATAACTCACTGCAACCTCAAGCTTCTGGGCTGAAGCGATCCTCCTGCCTCAGCCTCCCAAGCAACTGGGACTATAGACACATGCCACCACACCCAGATAATTTTTCTATTTTTTTTTTTTTTGTAGAGATGGGGTCTCGCTCTTGCTCAGGCTGGTCTCAAACTCCTGAGCTCAAGCGATCCTCCCACCTCAGCCTCCTAGAGTGCTAGGATTACAGGAGTGAGCCACTGTGCCCAGCCTCTGCCCTCTTTTATATGGCAAATCATCACATATTTGACTATTATCTGTGGCATTTTTCTCATCTGCCTCATTTTAGATTCATTTTATTCAAGTTCAACAGTTCTAGCTTCTTCAGTCAGTTCTCACGTGACAAAGTTTCCCAAAAACTTCCCATCTTAGTTGCTTAACCTGGACTGGCACTATAGTTTGCAGTGGCCCTCCTCAGATGTGGAGGCCCAAGTGAAATGCATGATGCCACCATCCCCCAGTGAAATATAGTGGAATCACAATGACCTAGCAGTCCTTTTAGTATAACTAGGCAGTTTTTGCTCCCGTTCTGCATAGATGCTCTTTCAAACCTTCCCTTATTTCTCTTAGGTTGCCTGCTCTGTCCCTGTCCCCTGCCATTCTGAAGATGTCCTTGCCTCCCCTTCATGAAGAAAACTGAAGCCAAATACCAGCTCCTCCACCTCACAGTTTAGTTACATCTGTGCTCATTCTTTCCTGTTTTCCTTCCTCTGTGAAAGGGTAATCCTTCTACCTGTGCTCAGAGTCCTATATCCTCCTATCTCTACAGCGACCTAGCTAGGTCAATATTATTCCTTCTCTTTCTTATCTCTTCAACCCTTCCATCTCCATCACAGATTCTTGCCCTCAACCAATAAACATGCCTTAGTATCTACTGTCTTGTGAGAAAAAAAAGTATGCTTTGTTAATTCTATATCCACCTTTAAATTTATTTTCTTCCTTTTTCATAGATAAAATTCATTTAAAATTTTTTGTTAATATTTCCTTTTTGGTCCAAAATTCAAAAGGTATAAAAGGGCATACTAGGAAAACATTTCCCTCCCATCCTCATTCTGGTAGCAACTAGGATTTTCAGTTTCTTATGTATCCCTTTGTAGCCCAGCCCTGATGCCTTCCGCCATCCACTGTGTGTAATGAATAAACTTATCTCCCATGCATCTACAATGGCTTAAGTTATGTGTAGTTCTTGGAAGAATTGAGAAAATAGTCACACAAGTAATTTTCTATAGGGTTTTTTTGTTTTGTTTTATTTATTTTTATTTATTTTATTTATTTATTTTTTTTACCCATACAAAGTGCCACTAGTAATTCTATAGGGTTTTATTCTCTGAACCTTGGTTGAGAAAAGCTATAGAAACAAACTATGCATATATAAGCAATTGTGTGTGTACATATAGCTTTTCCTCTTTTTTAGAGAAATGGTACATTTCTTACATGCTGTCTTACATCTCTTTTTACTTAACAATGTGTATTGGAGATCTGTATATCTCTACGTCTCTATTGATTGGAAATATATACAAATATATATCTAAACCGAAAGAACTCCCTCATTTAAAAAAAATTTACCTATATCTTTAAAATAAAACACTGCTTTATTGTGCTATAATTCAGATACCATGAAATTCACCTATTTAAGTGTACAATTTACTAGTTTTTAGTATATTCACAAAGTTATGCAACCATCACAAAAATCAATTTTACTATGTTTTTATTTTATTTTATTTGTTTTAGAGATGAAGTTCTCACTATGTTGCCGAGGCTGGCCTCCAACTCCTGGGCTCAAGTGATTCTCCTGCCTCAGCCTCCTGAGTTGCTGGGACTACAGGCACTCGCCACCACACCTGGCTAATTTTTTTTTCTATTTTTAGTAGAGATGGGGTCTCGCTCTTGCTCAGGCTGGCCTCCAACTCCTGAGCTCAAGCGATCCTCCCGCCTCAGCCTCCCAGAGTGCTAGGATTATAGGCATGAGCCACTGCACTGGGCCAATTGTCTTATTTTTACTGTGGTAAAATATATATAACATAAAATTTATCATTTTAACCATTTTGAAGTATACAGTTCTATGGCATTAAGTATATTCACATTATGGTGCAACCATTACCATCATCCATTTCCAGATCTTTCTCATCTTCCCAACTGAAACTCTGTACCCATTAAATAGTCTTGCTCTCCATTCTCCCTTCCCTGCAGCTCTTGGCAACCACAATTCTACTTTCTGTCTCTATGCATTTGACTACTTTCAGAACCTTATATGAGAGGAATCATATATTTCCTTTAGCATAATGTCTTCAAGTTTTACCTATATTGTAGCATATGTCCACATTTCCTTCCTTTGTAAGGCTGAATAACATTCTAGTGTATGTATATGCCACATTTTGTTTATCTGTTCATCTGTTGATGGACACTTGAGTTGCTTCTACGTTTTGACTATTGTGAATACTGCTGCTATGAACGTGGCTGTACAAATAGCTATTCAAGTCCCTGCTTTAACTTCTTTGGGATATATACACAGAACTGGAATTGCTAGATCATATGATAATTCTATGCTTAAAGTTTTGAGGAATTACCACACTATTTTCCACAATTTTACATTGCCCGTCACAATGCATGAGGGTTCCAATTTCTTCACAACCTTGCCAGTACTTGTTATTTTCTGTCTTTTGATAATTGTCATCCTAGTGGATCTGAAGTGGTTATCTTATTGTTGTTATAAGAATTTTTATATATTCTAGATACAAATCTTTTATCAGATATTTGTAAATATTTTGTCCTATGTGTTGTCTTTTCTCTTCTTGATGATACTGTTTGAAGAACAAAAGTTTTTAATTTTGACAATGTCCAATTTATCTATTTAATTCTGTTGCTCATGGTTTTGGTGTCATATCTAAGAATACATTGCCAAATCCAAGTTCACAAAGATTTATGCCTACATTTTCTCATAAAAGTTTCATATCTTGGCCGGGCGAGGTGGCTTACGCCTGTAATCCTAGCACTCTGGGAGGCCGAGGTGGGTGGATCACTCAAGGTCAGGAGTTCGAGACCAGCCTCAGCAAGAGCGAGACCCCCATCTCTACTAAAAATAGAAAGAAATTATCTGGCCAACTAAAATATATATATATACAAAAAATTAGCCAGGCATGGTGGCACATGCCTGTAGTCCCAGCTACTCGGGAGGCTGAGGCAGTAGGATTGCTTACGTCCAGGAGTTTGAGGTTGCTGTGAGCTAGGCTGATGCCACGGCACTCACTCTAGCCCGGGCAACAAAGCGAGACTCTGTCTCAAAAAAAAAAAAAAAAGTTTCATATCTTTAGTGCTTACGTTTAGGTTTTTTATCCATTTTGAATTAATTTTTGTATACAGTATGAGGTAGAGGTCCAAATTCATTCTTTTGTATATGGATATCTAGTTGTCCCAGCACTATTTGTTGAAAAGATTATTCTTTCTCCCATTGCATTGTCTTGGCACCCTTGTCAAAAATCAATTGACTCTAAATGTGAGAGTTTATTTCTGGATTCTCAATTCTATTCCATGCGTCCTTGTGCCAGTATACACAATGTCTTGATTACTATAGCTTTGTAGTAAGATTTGAAATTGGCAAGTGTGAGTTTTCCAACTTTGTTCTTATTTTTCAAGACTATTTTGACTATTCTGGGTCCCTTGAATTTCCATACAAATTTTAGGATCACCGTGTCATTTCCAGAAGCTAGCTGGAATTTTGAGCGTTATTATCTTAAATCTGTAGATCAATTTGGGGAGTATTACCATCTTAACAATATCAAGTCTTCTGATTCATGTGATGTCTTTCCATTTATTTAGGTCTTTAATTTCTTTCAACAATATTTTTTAGTTTTCAGAGTATAAGTTTTGCACTTGTTTTGATAAATTTATTCCAAAATATTTTATTCTTTTTGATGCTGTTATAAATGGAATTATTGTCTTACTTCATTTTTAGTTGGTTTTATTGCTCCTGTATGGAAATACTACTGATTTTTGTATATTGATCTTGTACCTTGCAACTTGGCTGAACTTTTTTATTAGTTTATTGGTTTTTAGTGGATTCTTTAGGATTTTCTATGTACAAGATCGTGTCATCTGCAAATAGAAATGGTTTACCTCTTCTTTTTCAATGTGCCTTTTATTTCATTTTCTTGCCTAATTGCCCTAGTTAGAACTTCTCATACATTGTAGAATAGAAGTGGCAAGAGTGGATATCCTTGTGTTGTTCCTGATCTTAGGAGAAAAGCATTCAATTTTTGACCATTAAATATGTTGGTTTTTTTTATAGTTCTTGAGCAGTGCTTCTCTCCCTGTCTCTGGAGCCTCTACTCTGGAGATTGGGGTGGGAACTCTGGCTTGTTTCTCTTGGAGTATCACACCTGTTTTATGAGCAGAGCACTGGGAAGGGCCAGTAGCCTCTGGTCTTATTGGCTTTCCAGTGTGGAACCTCTGCCCTTCAAGCTAGCTGGGGCAAGAACCATCAGGGCTGCAGTATTTTTGTCCTGCTGTACCTGGGTAGAGCCTCCCCTCTTTGAGTGGGGGCTGGGTGGGGGAAGGGAGCCCTCTTTGCCTCAATCACCAGGAATTTAACCTCTCCTGCTGAGTTGGGGGTGGTTGAGAAATGCAGGAAATCTGCCCCTCTTGGGGAGATACAATAGCTTTTGACTAGGGCCTAGGAAGAGAGGAAATCTTGTTTTTGTGGTCACACCTGCCTGGAGTGGAGCTTGCATCCTGCTGAACTGGGGTGGGGGAGGGTCATTACTCAAGTGTCTTAGACTTTTGTTCTTCTTACTGAGATTAAGTAGATTTTCTTGAATAAATGTTTCTTAATTTGCTCTATGCCCTTAGGGCAATTTCCAGATAGTTTAAATGGTTGTGCGTGTGCTTAATTAATTTTCACCAGTTATGAAGTTTCACTGGGGAGTGGATCTGCGGAGCTCCTCACACTGCAAATTTGGAAATTGAACCTCCCACATTTTTAAAATAACTACGCTGTACTCCATTGAAAGGATCACTTTATTTAACTAGTTCCATACTGATTGACATTTAGATCATTTAAAATACTTTGCCATTGAAAATAGTGCTGCAATTAACAAGCTTGTATATATGCTAGTATATCTGTAAGATAAGTTTCTTTTGCTGGGTCAAATGGTATGAATGTAAATAACTTTGATAGATGTTGCCAAGAGGGCTTCTACCAGTAATATCTAATGGAATATCTATTTCCTCATGTTCTGGCCATCAATCTTTAGTGTTTGCTAACCTTATTATGTGAAAATGGTTTTAAATATAGTTTTAAGTTGTGTTTTTCCTATTACGAGTGAAGTTAAGGATGTTTTCATGAGTTTATGAGGCATGCATTTCTTTTACTGGGTACTATTTATATCTTTTGTTTATTTTGAAATTTTCTGATTGATTTGTGGAAGCTCTTCATAAATTAGGAAAATTAGCCCTTTGCCATTATGAATTGCAAATTGTTTCATTCAATATGTGTTTTTTAATTTTGTTATTTTAAGTTTTGCTGTTTAAACTTTCTTTTATTTTTATATGGTTAAATTTATCAATCTTTTCTTATATTGCTTCTAGGCTTGGATTGTATTTAACTTAGAAGGGCATCTCCACACCCTGCTCTGAGATAATAATAAAAAATCTTCCATGATACCTTCTAGTAGATATAGTTTTGGTTTCATTTTTACATTTAAAATTTTTTGATTGATACATATTATTTGTACATATTTGTGGGGTACATGTGGTATTTTTTGTTACATGCATAGACTGTGTAGTGAGCAAGTCAGGGTATTTGGGGTGTCTACAACCTTGAGTATTTATCATTTCT
Organism: Eulemur rufifrons; assembly: GCF_041146395.1. NCBI lineage: Eukaryota > Metazoa > Chordata > Mammalia > Primates > Lemuridae > Eulemur > Eulemur rufifrons. The sequence goes on from NC_091012.1 coordinate 91,403,112, forward strand.
GTGTTTTGGGAATAGTTTCATTTTTATATATTTTTTTATCCATCTGGAATTTATTTTGGTGTAGGCTAGGAATGATGTTTTCTTCATCTCTGTATCTCCAGTGCTTAACATAGTTACTGGCCCATTGTAGGCTGTCTATAAATAATATGGATACTTTTTTTCTCTTATATTTAGTACCTGCCTTACTGTGGCAGAACATATCCTAAGGGGACCCCAATGAGTCACACCTTATAATCCCCTCCTCTTGAGTGCAAACAGAACCTGTTACTTGCTTGGAATCCATAGAATAAGGCAAAGGTGATAGGATGTCATTCTCATAATTACACTGGGTTATATAAAATTCTATCTCATCAGAGTGGAGTGAGACAAAGTCTCCTGCTAGCCTTGAAGAGGCAGATTGCTATGATATAAACTGCTGGTGGAGAGGGCCATCTAGCAGCTTCAACCACAAGAAACCGTATTCTGTCATCAACCACATGAACCTGGAAGAGCATCCGAGCTCCAGTTAAGACCCCAGCCCTGGCCTACACCTTGGTTTCAGCCTGGTGGGATCCTGAGCAGGGGACCTAGCTAATCTGTGTTGGGACTATTTTAAGATGCTAAATTTGTGGTAATTTGTTACATGGAAACATGGAAGTAGACAACTAATACATTTAAATGTTTGATCCATTTAGAGCTTGTTATGAATGAGTACTTCTTGTTTTTCTTCATATTATTTTAAGTCAGTTCATTCCATCTTATCCCTGTGAGGTAAAGTTTTTAAACTGAATATATGTTTTTAAATATTTATTACCATTAAAGTCCACATTCTTGGTTTGGAACCAGTGTCCTAGCATGCAGATTATTTAATAGGTTTCAGCTCCTCTTCTGTGAATTCTTACTGGATGGCTTTTCCCTGCCCTTCTGTAGATTGTTCTTTCTTTTGAGATCTAATAGCACTTATTATAGTGCATCGTAATTATCTGCTTACATGCTTATCTTCCATACTAGACCATGAGCTCATTGAAGACAACCACCTTGATTTTTCACTTCTTAGCACAGTACCTGACATGCAGTAGAAGCTCAGTGATTTTTTTTGTTGTTATATGAATAAAATGAAGGAAGGAGTGATCAGTAACAGGAAATGCTTCAGAGAACTTAAGCAGGGAAAATATGATTTGAGGTTTCCATGAAAAATTCAAGCCCCTGTAAGGTGAGTTCTGCCAATACTCTCTCACTTAACGACAGAGTTGTAGGCCTCCCTATGTCCGCTGCAGCTTATGGTGGCCCCTTCCCTAATCTATCTGTGTTTGGCAGATATGTATTTTCAGAACCCTCTCATGGCAGAAGCTAATGGAGCCTGAGTATCAGAGCCACAAGTGGGATGGGTTAAATATATTTTGCATGGTAGGGAATTGTTGCCACCTCTTTTTCTTCCTCAAATCTATACCAGTGCTTATTTCTTACTTTATGATGGTGAACCCCTAGGAGTTGGAAAGAAAATCAAGAAAAGACACCCTTTCAGCACAGCTTATTACTTGGACAAAGACATTTCACAAGTTTTTATCAAGTAAACCTGACTATCTTCCCTATTCTAAGGAAGAGCCTAGAGTAATTCTCAGATCTAATGGAGGGGACCAAGGCTAATCCTCACACTTGGAGTATAACTGGTCTAAAAAAATGAATTAATCATATTATAATCTGTTTGAGATTACCAGAAAGTTGGTGTTCTATGTAAAGAATGGAAATAATGGAACCAAAAGTGAGAATTCGTTATTTATCACTATGGTTGATCTTGAGAGCAGACTGAAATTTCTCTAGAATGCAGAAGGGGAATTAATCCAGCTATTCTTATTTGATGAAAAATATGTCTAAGAATATCCAATTTCCCATTCATTGAAGCATTGTTTATAATAGTGAAGATGTGAGAACAACATAAATTTACAACAATAGGGGAATAGTTGTTTTAGGATACTTTAAAATGATATTACAGCAGATTTTGAAGAATGCTCAATGGCAAGTGTATTTTTCCCTTGCTGTATGGGCTGAATTATGTTCTTCCAACATTCATACATTGAAGCCCTAACCCTCAGTATCTCAGAATGTGACTATGTTTGGAGATTGGGTCTTTAAAGAGGTGGCTAAAATGAGGCCATTAAGGTGGGCTCTAATCTAGTTTGCTAGGGCTATCATAACAAAATACTGTAGATTGAGTGGCTCAAACAACATAAATTTATTTCCTCACAGTTCTGTAGGCTAGAAGTCCAAGATCAAGGTGTTGGCAGGTTTGGTTTCTCCTGAGACCTTTCTTCTTGGTTTGCAGATGGCTACCTTCTTGCTGTGCCTGGTCTATTCTCTGTGGACATGTGCCCTGTTATCTCTTTGTATGTTCAAATTTCCTCTTATAAGGACACCAATTAGATTAGATTGGAGCCCACCTTAATGGCCTCATTTTAGCCACCTCTTTAAAGACCCAATCTCCAAACATAGTCACATTCTGAGATACTGAGGGTTAGGGCTTCAATGTATGAATGTTGGAAGAACATAATTCAGCCCATACAGCAAGGGAAAAATTTGCAATATGAGTAAAAAGATCAGAATATAATATTTAGCATGACCCTAATAGTATAAACATACATAGAAAAAGACTGGAAGGAAATACCCTAAAATATTAGCAATGGATTTCTTAGGGTTTAGAAGTTATGAATAATTTTTAAAAATTTTCTTCTTTATGCATAAATATATTTTCCAAATTTTCTACAGTGAACATGTGTTCTGTAATGAGAAAAATCCAATAATAATTGCATTTTTAAAAATTCACCTCCTGGCCAGGCACAGTGGCTCATGCCTGTAATCCTAGCACTCTGGGAGGCCGAGGAAGGAAGATTGCTTGAGCTCAGGAGTTGGAGACGAGCCTGAGCAAAAGTGAGACTCCATCTCTACTAAAAATAGAAAAATTAGCTAGGTGTCTTGGCACGCACCTGTAGTCCCAGCTACTCAGGAGGCTGAGGCAGGAGGATCACTTGAGCCCAGGAGTTCGAGGTTGCAATGAGCTATGATGACACTACTGCACTCTACCCAGGGCAACAGAGCAAGACTCTGTCCGAAAAAAAAAATCACCTCCTTTTCCCCTAATTCTGTGACTAAATTGACTTACCTATAAGAATGAAAGATAAGGAGAGATAAATATGGCAGAATAATTAGTATCAATTGTTTAATTATAGGCTGGGCACAGTGGCTCTTGCCTGTAATCCTAGCACTCTGGGAGGCTGAGGTGGAAGGATTGCTTGAGCTCAAGAGTTCGCGAGAGCAGCCTGACAAGAGCGAGACCCTGTCTCTACTAAAAATAGAAAGAAATTAGCCAAAACAACTAAAAATAGAAAAAATTAGCTGAGCATGGTGGCACGTGCCTGTAGTCCCAGCTACTCGGGAGGCTGAGGCAGTAGGATCGCTTAAGCCCAGGAGTTTGAGGTTGCTGTGAGCTAGGCTGACGCCACAGCACTCTAGCCCGGGCAACAGAGTGAGACTCGGTCTCAAAAAAAAAATTGTTTAATTATAAGTGGCATTTTGTTATAAGTCATGCATTGATGGAATTGGTTATGTTGATTGGATTTCCTTTGAGTAAAATGATTAAAAAGAATTTTTTTTTAACCTGAAAAGCTGGGGATTAGATTTTGTACTGTGATAACAGCCCCATCCACTACTCTACAATGCCCTTCTAGAACCTTTTATCTGGCCCCTTCTTTGTCATCTAATTGTAAATTCTCATCCTGAGAAGATGTTCAAATTAAAGCACCCATATCATGTACTTTAGACTGCTGTTTTTGTCTTTTTATTGTACCAGACTATATAAGATATCAAAGCAGGAACCTTGAATGGTTATGGTCTGCCATGTGCACCCTATTATGACATTATGTCTCACTATATGAGCACACAGCCACCACGGTGGCTGTTTCCAGATACCTTTAGAATGACCTCTATTTCCTACACATTAGTATGTTTGTGCCTTATTATCATTGTCTTTTAGGGGCTTACTCTTTCCTTATAGCTCTCAACTCTGAAACTTGCACACTTCGGCCCCTTCTTCAGAAGGAGCTGGTTCATCCAACTCTCCCACCCACCCTCAGGTGATTTTTCTCTTATTTACAGGTCCTTGGATCATACTGGTTCTTCTTCATGAGGCAAACTTGCAGAATCTGTAATCAAGGAGACATAATCTAGGTGAAGGGCAACATGGCTTTTATCAGAGGGTTAGCATTCCTAATATTAAGAGTTTATTAAAAGGCTAATAAATAGATAGATGAGAAACTAGTGGATGAAATCTAATTAAAGTTCTAAAAACTTTCTGAGAAGGTTTTATATCAAAACTAATTAAAAAGGAAATATCTTTTTTTTTTTCTCTCATAAAAACCAGCACTTAGTAAGATACCAGGTGCTGGAGTTGGAAGAGAAATAGAATGAACTCTACATTTGAGAAGCCTGCCTAGCGTGGGAAACAAATATATGAACACAATTATTCTTTAATTTAAGAAGTGCTATATGAGACATATAAACAGAGGAACAAGAGATTAACACTACCTGGGAAGTGAGAGAAGTCAGAGATGGCTTTACAGAAATGGTATTTGAGATCGGACTTTGTAGTGAATGTTAAAATTTTTGTGTTTTTAATTTTTTAATTTTGTGTTTTTGGTTTTTTTCTTCATGTCAGAGGGGTAGATAGGTGATATGTCGATGTCATAACAAGGTTTCAGGGAGGCAGGATGCTAAGGTTTTGAGGAGTCCATACATAATTCCCTATTTTTCCCCTTCATAGTTTTGAAGCCATTGAGAAATAAGGCATAGGAAACAAATGAATGGAGATCAAAATGTCAGCATTCTTACTGATAAAACTGTTGGTGGACATGGCTTTAGATCTATGGTCAAGTGAGCCTTTTAAATAATCTCTGCTCTAAATTAGAGAGACTTACCTAGTTAAGCATGGTAGGCCACCCCCACAGAGAGCAAATAAGAATGAATGCATCCTCTCTGAAGGCAGGATGGCTTAAAAAATGGGAACAAGGAAGAGCTGAGCCACACATACTCTGTACCTTCTCTCAAAGTCATTAGTCAGATGTTTCAATAGAGAGCTGTAGTGAGGAGGCAGAAAGAGAAAAAAGAGAGATACACTCCCTGACAGCAGACATCTATCTGCCCTGACCTGTGGAGACCTGCCCCTCTCTGTCACATATAGTTCCACTGGCACTGTTCTTAAGAGTTCCACTCTACTCCTGAGTGCAGAAGTGGGCACATGACCCATGCTTGACCATTCATGGTATCCCAAACCCTGGGTTGGGCACAGGTCTCAAGCAGGGCCAGCCAGGGTCATCATATGAAATTTGACATATGGACAAAGATGCCGGGGTCTAGAGAGTCTTTTGGATCACAAGCTGTAAGGATATACCACATATACATCACAAGCTGTGATAAGCAGAGAGGAAAAGGACCCAGAGAAAGGGAGTCTTGGTGACATTGTTTGAACCTTGTTCCTAAAGTAAGATCTTTCCTTTACTTCCCAGTTATATGAGCCCTGTCCTAGTCCATTTAGTGTTATTATAAAGGAATACGTGAGGCTGGCTGATTTATAAAGAAAAAGGTTTATTTGGCTCACAATTCAGATGCCTGAAAAAGTTCAAGATTGGATATCTGAGTTGGGTGTGTTGGCTCACGCCTATAATCCCAGCACTTTGGTAGGCCAAGGCGGGAGGATCACTTCAGGCCAGGAGTTCTAGACCAGCCTGAGCAACATAAGGAGACCTCCATCTTTAAAAAAAATATAAAAATTAGCCAGACATGGTGATGTGTGCCTGTAATCCCAGCTATTCAGGAGGCTGAGACAGGAGGACTGCATGAGCTCAGGAGTTGGAGATTGCAGTGAGCTATGATCATGCCACTGCACTCCCGCCTGGACAAGAGCAAGATTCTGTCTCAAAAAACAAAAACGGCTGAGCGTCTGGTGAGGGCCTCAGGCTGCTTCTACTAGTGGCAAAAGGCAAAGGGGAGCCACCAGTGTGTGCACAGATCATATGGTAAGAGAGAAAGCAATGGCTGGGGAGGTGCCAGGCTGTTTTTAACAATCATCTCTTTGCAGGAACTTTAGAGTGAGAACTCACTCACAACCCTCCCTGAGGGAGGGCATTAATCTCTTCATGAGGGATCTACCTTCATGAAGAAAACACTTCCCTTTAGGCTCTATCTCCAACATTGGGGATCAAATTTCAAAATGAGATTTAGGGGACAAACATCCAAACTATAGCATATAGTCCCTTTTTTGCTTATACCAGTTTGAGTTGGATTTCTGTCACTTGTGGTTAAAAAAAAGAAAAAAACCGTCTGTATAATACAGTCTTGAAATATGAGTTGGCATTTTTAGGCTAGGAAGGGAAGCACATTTCAGATAAAAGAAACAGCATGGGCAAAAGCCTGAAGGTTTGAAAGGTTCAGTTGTGCTTAACATAATGCCAAACAAGAAAAAGAAAATTGAAAATAAAAGAAAACATCTTATGTGGAACAGTGTTGTAAATGCCCATTCCTGATAAAATAACTTTAAAAAATAGAAATGGAAGGACTTTTTTTTAATGTGGTAAACAGACTCCCAAACCAACAGTCACACTTACTCCCTTTTAAATTGAAAATAAAATAAGGATGTCTGTTATTGCCATTATTATTTAATATTGTCTTGGGTGTTCTGGATAGTGCAGTAAGATTTGAAACAGAAATAAGAGGAATCAATATTTGAAAAGAAGAGACAAAAATACTTGCAGATGATACAGTGGTATGCCCAAGTGTTCTCCAGATAAGCAAAATATGCAAAAATCAGTAGCAACCTTGCATGCCATAAATAACCAGCTAGAAAATACAATAAAAGAGATCCTGGGGCCGGGCGCGGTGGCTCACGCCTATAATCCTAGCACTCTGGGAGGCAGAGGCAGGAGGATCGCTCAAGGTCAGGAGTTCGAGACCAGCCTGAGCAAGAGTGAGACACTGTCTCTACTAAAAAATAGAAAGAAATTATCTGGACAACTAAAAAAAATATATATACAAAAAATTAGCTGGGCCTGGTGGCACATGCTTGTAGTCCCAGCTACTCGGGAGGCTGAGGCAGGAGGATTACTTGAGCCTAGGAATTTGAGGTTGCTGTGAGCGAGGCTGATGCCACAGCACTCTAGCCCAGGCAACAGAGTGAGACTCTGTCTCCAATAAATAAATAAATAAATAAAGAGATCCTGGCTGGGCACAGTGGCTCATGCCTGTAATCCTAGCACTTTGAGAGGCCGAGGCGGGAGGATCGCTTGAGCCCAGCGTAAGAATTTGAGGTTGCAGTGAGCTACGTTGATGCCACTGCACACTAGCCTTGGCCACAGAGCAAGACCCTGTCTCAAAAAAGAGAGCGAGAGAGAGAGAGAGAGAGATCCTATACCCTATGCATGACAGTAAGAAATATTAATATATACATATTTTAAAATAAGCTCAATGAGAGAAATAGATGACCTAAGAAAAACTATAAAACTTAACTGAGAATTATAAAATGACTTTAATAAAAAGACATCCTTTGTTTTTGGATAGAAAAACTCAATGTAAGAATATTAGTTCTCTTAAAATGAATTTATGAATTTACTATGATCCCATTCGGAACCCCATCAAAATTTTTCATGGAATACAGTAAGTTCTGCTATAAGGCAACACATACATTTCTAAAAATCACTCAGCTGTGCAAAAGTGTGCAATAAAAACCACAGAGTTTATGAGTAAGTTGGGATTAGAGGCACAACACTAAAAATCTTTATCAGTGATACACACATGAAAGATAGGAACTTAATCAAAATAATATCAGTTTTTTCACATGTTAAATGATAAGAAATACATGAATACTACAATAAATATGCCACTTTCACTTGAAAAAGACCTAAAGTTTGCTTGTGGAAGTAGCATGGAAGGGTTATAGCTTGTGAGTGATTATGAAGTGGAGGAAGGAGGGTTATCTGAAATCTGATAGGAAGTTATAGCACTAGATGCGGATGGGTATGGCTCATAACACGTGGTGAACTGATGTAGCTGGTAGATGTCTGCAGTGTATGCAAGTGTTCACTATGTGTATTCTTGCATGGCTTGGTTTATCTGGACACAGTTTTCTGCATTTGCCCATTATTCCCTGATGATGAAATTGCACATTGCACATAAGCAGAGGCGAAATTTGCATTCTGCTCCAATTATTGCCTGATATATCAATTGCCTTGGAACAAATTCACATTTTCAAAACAAGCATTATTATAGCAGAACTGATTGTAAAATGATTGTTTCACTTTGAAAGATAAACTGCTTGGAGTACTTTATAAAATGAGCAAGTCTTGCTTTAACAAATGTTAAAACATGATAAAGCACCTATTATTTAAAATGTTGTGCCAGGAAAAGAAACTGGAAACCACATGAACTTGCATAAATAGAGGATGGGCTAAATAAATTATGCACAATCCATACTGTGGAACACTAGACAGCCATTCAAAAGAGAGAAGTTGGCTGATCCAAAGGTAGTTATCTCACCTGATTTTTCACAGTCAGTTACAGATTGAATTCCTTGTTCTACTCTTTGCCCCCTTCTCACTACTGTCCTTGACTTAAAAAAAAAAAAGCGTGAAGTAAGTCTACGAGTACTGATCTGGAAAGTAGTCCAAAATACATTTTTAAGAAAAAAAGAAAAGCTGGCTGGCACGGTGGCTCATGCCTGTAATCCTAGCACTCTGGGAGGCTGAGGGGGGAGGATCACTTGAGCTCAGGAGTTTGAGATCAGCCTGAGCAAAAGCAAGAACTTGTCTCTACTAAAAATAGAAAAATTAGCCTGGTGTGGTGGCACATGCCTGTAGTCCCAGCTACTCGGGAGGCTGAGGCAGGACCATCCATCGCTTGAGCCCAGGAGTTTGAGGTTGCTGTCAGCTAGGCTGATGCCACAGCACTCTAGCCCAGGCAACAGAGCGAGACTCTGTCCCAAAGAAAGAAAGAAAGAAAAGAGCAAAAGAATATGTATGCACAAAAATAGTCATATTTGTGTTTTAAAAAGGATATACGTTTTTGTAATATGTGTATTATCTTGTATAAGCACAGAATCTGGAAGAAAGCAAAAGCAACTGTTAACAGTGGGGATATCACACTGCATGGGGAGGAATTTTATTTTTTTGAGGCAGAATTTTTTTCGTAGGCAGAATTTTGGCCGCCATGACTTTCTCCCCCTGGTGCCACACCATGAATATGTTTTGTTACATGGAAAAAGGAACTTTGGAGAGGTAATTAAGGTTACCAGTCAGTGGACTTTAGGTAGGGATATTGTCTTGGATTATCTGGTGGGCTCAGTGTAATCACATGAGCCCTTACAAGTAGTAGAGGGGAAGTCAGAGAGGTTCAAAGCGGGAGAAGGATTTGACACACAGTGGCTTGAAGATGAAGAGGACCGTGTAGTCAAGGAAACAGGGACTCCAGTCCTACAACTACATGGAAGTGAATTCTGCCAACAACTTGAATGAGCCTAAAAGTAGATTCTTCCCCAGAGCATGTAAAAAGCAATGCATACCTAAGATACCTTGATTGATTTTAGCCCAGTGAGACCCTGAGCAAAGACTCTTACCACACAGTGCCAGACTTCTGACCTACATAAAGTACAGGATAATAAATTTCTGTTTTGTTTTTTTTGTAACTTTTTTTTTTTTGAGACAGAGTCTCACTCTGTTGCCCGGGCTAGAGTGCTGTGGTGTCAGCCTAGCTCACAGCAATCTCAAACTCCTGGGCTCAAGCGATCCTCCTGCCTCAGCTTCCTGAGTAGCTGGGACTACAGGCATGTGCCACTATACCCGGCTAATTTTTTGTATATATTTTAGTTGTTTGGCTAATTTCTTTCTATTTTTAGTAGAGATGCGGTCTCGCTCTTGCTCAGGCTGGTCTCGAACTCCTGAGCTCAAAAGATCTGCCCGCCTCGGCCTCCCAGAGTGCTAGGATTACAGGCGTAAGCCAATTTGTGCTGTTTTAAGCTGCTAAAGTTGTAGTAATTTGTTATGACACAAATAGAAAACTAATGCAGGACCTTTCCCTTTATAATTAATATGCAATCTGTGAGGTGATACTTTGAGATCATGTGAATATTCTGTTTCCCAACATTAAGGATTACCCATTGGTTATCTTTGCCTGAATCAGTTATTGCTTTGGTGAGTGCAAAATTGTCATTTTTTTCTTTTTTCCCCTCACCTGAACTACATTTTAAAATTTATTTTCTTTTCAGCTTTATTGAAGTAGAGTTGTCAAATAAAAATTGTATATATTTAAGGTATACAACGTGATGTTTTGATATATGTATACATTGTGAAATGATTAGCACAATCAGGCCTATTAACATATCCATTGCCTCACATAATTACCATTTTTTTTTTGATGTGGTGAGAACATTTAAGATGGACTCTTTTTTTTTTTTGGTCTTTGTGTTCAGACTTTATTTAAATTTTTGTTAAGACACCATTGTTATTCCTCAGGACAGGTGCAAAGATCACTCTCTTCACCCTCTGCAGAAACTTAGGAACTATGTACAGAACTTTATAGAACAGAGGTAACGCTTTAGCTCAAGCCTTACTGCAGAGAATGGAGTTTTGAGTGGACTCAGGAACAAAAAGAAATCAGGCAGGGACGGGGAAGATGCCCGTCTGAATCAAACTTCAGGTGCCATCAGGGCATATCTTGTGGTGGTCACAGATTGTAGGCTCTGTTTTTGGAAGGTTCGGAGCAACACAGGATTCCATTTGTCTACCTGGCTCCCCCCCTGGCTGAGGTGCCATAAGGTCAATGTCACTCAAGTTCCTGGCCAATCAAACTTCTGTAGCAAACAGTCCCAAACTAAGGATCAATTTCCTCCGGAAAGCATTCCTAGCAGTTGCAAAGTGATAGATGCCCCGAAGCCACCCACGTTGTGGGGAATTTCAGGAACTCATTTGCCTAGCTAGCAGAACTCACTGCAACCCTGCTGGAAGCCTTGGTAGTACCTTTGGGCTCCACACAGGCCTCACAACATGCATCGAATCTGAGATGGACTCTTAGCAAATTTCAAGTATATACAGTATCATTATCTATCTTGAGTATAACACAGTATTATTAACTGTACTCACCATGCTGTACATTAGATCTCCAGAACTTATTCATCCTGCATAACTGAAACTTTGTATCCTTTAACTGACATCTAGGCAAATTTATAGAGGCTGAAAGTAGATTTGTGGTTGCCTAGGGCTGGGGTGAGGGGGTTGGGAGGAAATGGGGAGTGACTGGGAGTGGGTACAGGGTTTCTTTTTTGGATGATGAAGATATTCTAAAATTGATTGTAGTGGTGGATGCATAACTCTGTGACTATACTAAACCTTACTGAATTATATACTTTAAAAGAATGAAGCCAGGTGCAGTGGCTTATGCCTGTAATTCCAGTGACTTGGGAGGCTGAGGTGAGAGGACTGCTTGAGGCCAGGAGTTCAAGACCAGCCTGCGCCATAAGGCCAGACCTCATCTTTATAGAATAATAATAACAACAACAATAAATTAGCCAGATGTGGTGGCACCATGCCTGGAGTCCCAGCCACTTGGGAGGCTGATATGGGAGGATCACTTGAGCCCAGAAGTTCAAAGCTACAGTGAGTTTTGATTGGGCCACTGCATTCCAGCCTGGGTGACAAAGCAAGAGCTTTAAAAAAAAAAGGTGAATTTTATGGCATTTGGATTGTACCTCTGTGATGTCGTGATTTATAATTAATCTCACAATCCAATCAATTACCAAATCTAAGCAACCAAATCATTATCATACATACTAATATATTCTGAATATGCATCAAGTATTTACTGAATACTTTCCATGTGCCAGGAAGGAAGACTTGACTTCATAATTTCATCTAAGTATCACAAGAGCCCTGTGAAATATGTATATTATACACAGAAACTGAAGTTCAGAGATGTTAGGTAATTTGCTCAGTGCCACAGTGGCTGAACTGTGAATTTAACCTAGGTTTAATTCCAAACACTGCACTCCTAACCCCTATATGATAAGGTTCCAGTTGTATTGTGTGTGTTTTCTTTCCCTAATTAGGTTATTAACTCTAGGAGGGCATGGATTTTCTGTAGTCTCTTCATTGCTATACTAGCTACTGTTATGGTAGGGAGAGCGAGATAATAACCATCAAAGACTGAATTGAATAAACTCAGGAGTCTTTATTAGCTGGCCAGCGACTACTCCAGTGCTGCAGAGAGTACAGGAACAGGGAGCAGTTTCAAGCCGAAAAAGCAAGGAGGTTTTATATTAATTTGATCTAGGACTACATGACTTCTAACACAAGGGTTGGAATAGCGTTATATCACATTTTCCATGTTGCGGGGGCCCGGGACCAGCCTCGGACCACCTGTGTTGGTAACAATCTTTAAGCAAGCAAGTTTACAGAAGCAGAAAACATTAATCTTAGTCAAAGTACATTCTTTCATAGATTGTGCAACCTAAATGGTCCTAGTAAAATTTAACTACATCTACAAAATGTGGTTATACAGATTGAAACGATTAAGACAATCAGTTAAAGGTTACCCAAGGAATTTTTCATTGCCTCAAGGAACAGCCCTTATTTACGGAGAGCAGGCTGAAAATTTTTCTTTCTGGGGGTCCTTTACAGCTACTATACGTGGTCAGTTCTCAATAAATACTTAATGAATGTCTAAATGGAGCTGAAAATGCCAATTACTTTAAACAGGATTTAGATTTTATATTCATGGGTGACATATTCATAATGAATCATCAGAGGAAGCAAGGATATTTGAGTCTATCCTTAACCTCCAAGATGTCTTGGTGGAGGAGAACCACACCTTTATCACCTTCGCTGCTCCCTTACGAGTAAGAATTGACTGAGCCAGATGGATTATGGATCTGAGCCAGTGTGATCATTCTTAGATTCTTTGGCTCCTTTTGTTTCCCGGTAACCCCTGGCCTAAAAGGCCCCTCTTCCAGTTTCGGTTTGCTAGCAGCCACACTCCTCTTCTTCTGCATTTGAATGAGATGGGGGACCTACCGGAGGCAGTCATTGAAGCCCAACAAGCCAGATTTTAATCAGTAAGGTGGTCAACAATAATAGGCGAGTCGTGCCTCTGAGCCTCATCTTACTCATCAGTAAAATGGAATTAAACAAGCTCTTTCTCCAGAATTTCAGTGTTGTCAGAATTTCATATTTAATAGTTTAATATTTATAGGCAGCTGGAGATACATTAAGGATAGACTGGGGCCTAGAAATCTAGATAGGATTCATTATCTGTATACAGGTGGTTTGAAACCATCTCCCATTCTCTTGCTGCCTGCATTAGAAATACCCACAGTTGAGGATGAGAGCTGAGAGGTCGGAGTCAGATGTGTAGACAAGAAAGCTAAGGAATACTGAGGGAGAGTGAGGTGGAGACTCCTCATACTGTTTCCCCTATTGTTTCCCGCCCCCCCCACCCCCGCCACACACGCACCCTATTCCCCGCTAAATACACCCCATACCATCCCCCTGCCCGAACCCCATTCCCGCCCAGAATCACTGATTCTGACTACCAGGGCACAGAGGAAGAAAATGCCTCTTATTGTCCTGCTCTGACGGCCAGCGAGGCAAATGGGAAAAGGCTGCCCTCCCCTTTTCTCGCTCTCTGCCACGCCAGGCTTGCTGTTATGGGTGGGAAGCCGCCTAAGGCTCCACGCAACCCCTTTTGCAAAGCCGAGGAGTGTGTGTGCTGTGCGTATTGTGTGTAGGGAGGTGGAATGGGGGTGGGATCCCATGACGTTACCGGCTCCTCCTCCCTGTGTATATAAGGGGCGCTTGGCGCGCAACGACCCCGAGCCGCAGCTTTGGAGCCTGAGCAGCCGAACTCGGCAGCCCCGACCCAACTCGGCTTAACTCAGCCTCACCGAGCCCGATCCGAGGCTCTCCGCTCTCTAGGCTTGCCACAGCTCTCTGGTAAGCATTCGGGGCCGACACGTGTGTCGGAGGGGGGACAGCGAGGGTCCGGGCGTACCTAGGATTCTCTGGCAACCATAGCATGCAGTTGCATCTACGCAGCCGTGACCTGTTGCTGGCGAGACCCCCGCCCCGGGAGCCAGGGCGCCCATCTCCACCCCAGTCCCAGAGCGTTTCTAGATGAGGGTATAAAAATCTGGGAGCTGAGTCGGGGGGCTTCGGGCGGAACCTCTCCCCTCTGCGGAGAGGAGGGTGCAAGCAATCCCCGGCTGCCCTGAGGCCCCTCTCGGGGTGCGTCTCCTAATCTTAAGATGTCGAAGCCCCGCCTCACTGTTGATGCTTGCAGGTCAGCCTAGCAGGGCGGGAGGAAGTGGGGAAACATTTGCTTACTCCCCTGGGTACAGGCAGCTCTAGTTAAGCGGTGTGGGCTTGGAGAGGAGGGATGGAATTGTATCGATGCTCACTTTTGATCCTCGGCCAAGGTCCGTCCCCTCTCCCTCTGGACTGTCTGGGGGCCATGTCTGTTTGAAGCCTGGGGGGCGAGCACCTGGGTTGAGTTCTGTTTAATTCCCAAGTAGCCACAGGCCAGGGAACAGACACATTAGGTTTCAGGGTTCCTGGGTTGGGATCTAGGATAAAACCTAACGTTTCCTGACCACAGAAAGAAAAGACCTAATATTGGTTGAGCACTTACTAGGTGCTGGCCACTGTACTTTAAGGGCCTTTCACATGCCTTTTCTCAAATTAGTCCTTCCAAAAACCTTGTGAGATATTATAATTCCTACTTGTGTCTGAAGAAACTGAGGTTAGAGGTAAAATGACTTGCCTTTGTCCCTTTGATAGCCGCCCCCCCTCCCCGCTCCCCCATAGTTTTGCTTGGTGGAGTGGGTCTTGTAATTCACTTTTAGAGCTTAGGGATAATGAGCCCTATTGAAGGGCATTTGTCTTGTTTTTCACCAGATCCTAGCATCCTCTTCAATTCCAGCTAGAATGCTGTGGCAGGCACTTCGCAGATTTGGTCAAAAGCTGGTACGCAGACGTACACTGGAGCCAGGCATGGCTGAGACTCGCCTTGCCAGATGCCTGAGCACTCTGGATTTAGTGGCCCTGGGTGTGGGCAGCACATTGGGTGCAGGCGTGTATGTCCTGGCTGGTGAGGTGGCCAAAGATAAAGCAGGACCATCCATTGTGATCTGCTTTTTGGTGGCTGCCCTGTCTTCTGTGTTGGCTGGGCTGTGCTATGCGGAGTTTGGTGCCCGGGTTCCCCGTTCTGGTTCGGCATATCTCTACAGCTATGTTACAGTGGGTGAACTCTGGGCCTTCACCACTGGCTGGACCCTCATCCTCTCCTATGTCATCGGTGAGATGGTGGGGCAAGGGGGGAACTGCACAGCCAGTGAAGGGGCTTTGGGTCAGGAATCTGGGTGGAATGTGAGGTCGATATGCTTTATTCAAAGGACCTCAATACCCGTAAATGTGTGTGCTTGGTGGGGGTCTGGGAGGGTTGAAGGTGTGGAGAAATTCTTCATTCTGCTCATCTATGTCCTGGTTTCCTTAATTAAGTGAATGGTTTTGGTTTTTAAAAAATAAGAATAGGCGAAAATGTTTGTGACTGGTGTGGGGAGGTGGAGGGAGAGAACTTGACCCCATGTTTCTTCCTCTGCTGCGCCAGGTACAGCCAGTGTGGCCCGGGCCTGGAGCTCTGCTTTTGACAGCTTGATTGGCAACTACATCTCTCAGATTCTTCAAAGTACCGTCTCACTGCATGTGCCCAATGTCCTAGCAAAATATCCAGACTTCTTTGCTCTGGGCCTTGTGCTGCTGCTCACTGGTGAGGCGAGGGGCAGGGTATAAAGATGGGGGTGGGGTTAGGCGGGGCTAGGCCCTGGGGCCAGGAATGAGGATGGGGGTTGGGCGTGAGAAGGGCTTAATGAAGGTGATAATGGTGGGGAAGAAGTGAAACCGGGAAGGAACATAGAGGCAGGGAACAAAGTTTAGACTGAGAGCTTTCTTTCTCAGTGTCCTGAATGCATTTCTCCCACAGGATTGCTGGCTCTGGGGGCTAGTGAGTCGGCCCTGGTTACCAAAGTGTTCACAGCGGTGAACCTTTTGGTTCTTGGTTTTATCATCGTCGCTGGCTTCATTAAGGGGGACCTGCACAACTGGAACCTCACAGAAGAGGACTACAAATTGGCCATGGCTGGATTCACTAATGACAGCTATAGGTTAGAGAGTCACTCTTAGGAACTGCAGAGCTGGGAATGCCATGGGGAAGAGGGGGATCTATGCTGAAGGATTCTGGATGGGGATGGGGAAGAATGGGAGGCTGGGCCTTGAAGTTTGGCATCAGAGAAAAGGTGCAGAGTTGGCTGGACACACCCTTACCTTCTCCATCTCTTCTTTCACTGTAGCTTGGGCCTTCTAGGTTCTGGAGGATTTGTGCCTTTCGGCTTCCAGGGGATTCTCCGTGGAGCAGCTACCTGTTTCTATGCATTTGTTGGTTTCGACTGTATTGCTACCACTGGTAACAGTCATTCCATTCTGTCTGGGGCTTGGGCACAGGGTGTGCTCAGGCTGCATGCAGATTGAGGGTGGTGGTAGAGGAGTGGGCCTGCTTCCCTGACACAGAACTTTGTGCCCCTTCCTGCAGGGGAAGAGGCTCGGAATCCCCAGCATTCCATCCCTCTGGGCATTGTGATGTCACTGTTAGTCTGCTTTTTGGCGTATTTTGGGGTCTCTTCGGCACTCACCCTCATGATGCCTTACTACCGTCTTCAGCCTGAGAGCCCTTTGCCTGAGGCATTTCTCTATACTGGATGGACTCCTGCCCACTATGTTGTGGCTATTGGCTCCCTCTGTGCTCTTTCTACCAGGTCAGTGTCAAATGTCTGTTCTCCTTTGCTGTCGGAGTCTCGGGTTATAGCATTCAGTACCAGAGAATACCCCTTGAAAGGGCTGTGAGGTGAAGGTGGAGATTCCTTAAACACGTAGGCTTGGGAAGAGAGATGCCAGCCACTCTGGGCATTCTCCTTTCCAGCCTCTTGGGCTCTATGTTCCCCATGCCTCGGGTGATCTACGCAATGGCAGAGGACGGCCTCCTGTTCCATGTCCTTGCCCGAGTCCACCCCATCACACACACTCCCATCATGGCCACTGTGGTCTCTGGCATTATTGCAGGTGAGAAATCTTCTTTCCCCTTCCCCTAGTTGTTTCACCAACTCCTTTAATTTTGCTATTCCTTTTTCTTATTTCGTGTTTTTCTGCTCATCAATTTCAGCATTCATGGCATTCCTCTTTGAACTCACTGATCTTGTGGACCTTATGTCAATTGGGACCCTGCTTGCTTATTCCCTGGTGTCCATATGTGTTCTCATCCTCAGGTGAGACTCCCTTCCTCTGCATACTGTGATTGGGGTTTTTAGTTTTGGATGAGGAATGAGGGGGATCTGCTCCTCCTTCCCCCTGCCTTCATCATCCTGACTTTCCTTGAGGAATTTTGGTATCCCTTCCTGCCAAAAAAAGCTTCTACCCTTAATGGTGATGAAGAAGGTTAGGTTGCCTGGGAGAAGATGGCAGGGTTTTTTTTTTTTTTTTTGAGACAGAGTCTCGCTCTGTTGCCCAGGCTAGAGTGCCGTGGTGTCAATCTAGCTCACAGCAACCTCAAACTCCTGGGCTCAAGCAATCCTTTTGCCTCAGCCTTCCTAGTGGCTGGGACTACAGGCGTGTACCACCATGTCCAGCTAATTTTTTCTATATATTTTTGTTGTCTGGCTAATTTCTTTCTATTTTTAGTAGAGACGGAGTCTTGCTCTTGCTCAGGCTGGTCTCAAACTCCTGACCTTGAGTGATCTTCCCACCTCGGCCTCCCAGAGTGCTAGGATTACAGGCATGAGCCACCACACCCTGCCAAGGGTTGTTCTTAATACTGCCTCCTTATTCTTGCCTTAGGTATCAGCCTGATCAGGAGATGAAGACTGAGGAAGATGAAGTGGAGTTGCAGGAGGAGATGATACCTGAAGCAGAGAAGCTGACCCTACAAGGACTATTTTGCCCGCTCAACTCTGTCCCCACTCCACTCTCTGGCCGAGTTGTCTATGTTTGTTCTGCGCTGCTTGGTGAGCAGTGGAATTTTTATCTGGGGTGGCTCTGAGGTCAGCATGATGGGGTGGAAGTACACGGTATTTGGTGGGCTGGGGAAGTACTACAGTGAGGGTGACCCTCCTTGGGATCGGGTGCCTAACATCTTAGCATGTTGGCCTCAAGAGTTAGTTTTGATGTATCTGAACTTGACTTTTGAAGCTCTACTGCTGACTGTTCTTTGCCTGGTGCTGGCCCAGTGGCCAATTCCATTGGTTTCTGGAGACCCAGTGTGGATTGCAGTGGTTGTGCTCCTCCTCATGCTCATTACTGGAATCACTGGAATCATCTGGAGACAGCCACAGAGCTCCACTCCCCTTCACTTTAAGGTAAATGACCCCTTTCTTTCCCCTCATCAACCCGTCTTGGGAGAATAGGCTCCAGATACCTTGAGGTCTAATAAAGCTTATAAATATTCTTTAATTGGAGATAGGACATAGGTGGCACCGGGGCCAAAGACTTCCTTTCTGACCCTCTTTAGTTCCTTTCCAGTTCCATTTCCCTGAGCTTGCTGTATTCTTGGAGCCCCATATGAGGTGTGCTAAATGAGTGGCCACTGAAATACAGACGCTCCCTCTTCTGTCCTATATAGGGTAGTGATCTCTTTCTCAGTCACCCTGTGGTATGTACAAAGATTTTACTTTATTTTCAGGTGCCTGCTTTGCCTCTCCTCCCACTAATGAGCATCTTTGTGAATATTTACCTTATGATGCAGATGACAGCTGGTACCTGGGCTCGATTTGGGGTCTGGATGCTGATTGGTAGGTATCTACTTGGGAAGTGTAAGCCTCTTAGGTGTGCTAGCCCAACTCCTTTCCCTCTTGGTCTCAAGTAGGAGACCTGTTAAGCCTTTGCAAGCCACTACTTCCTCACCTCACCAGCTACCTTTCCCCACTAGGGTTTGCTATCTACTTCGGCTATGGGATCCAGCACAGCCTGGAAGAGGTTAAGAATGACCAACTCCGGCCCATGACTAGGGCTAAAACTGTAGACAACCTCTGTGCCCACTCAGTTTGACGACATCACACCTGAATGCCGTCTGGTCCCCCCCCAAAATAACGGAGACCACTCTTGATCCCAGGTGGAGGTAGCCTTCCCATGTGATTGTTGGTGAGGGATACTAATAGCGCTCTATTTATTGTGGAGTGAAGGATATGTCTTTGCTGTTTCTTGTCTACTTTATTTTAATTTTTTTAATTTTTTTTATTCTTATTTCAGCATATTGTGGGGGTACAAAAGTTTAGGTTACATATATTGCCCTTGCCCCCCCCCACTTTATTTTTTACTTGCCTACTCTTAAATGGTCTCTGTAGCTGCTTACTGGCTTTTAAAAATTATTAAAATAAAGTTTAAAAAAAAGAAACTGTCCTGTTTTTTGAGGGGGGAGAGCTTCAAAGAAGTATCTTGTTTTTTCTCCTGTTACCACAAAAGTACCTGTTGTGCCTGTGTGTGCTTCTTGTTGAATCAGGGTTGGAGGAGGGTGGTATAAGTAGCCATCAAGTCTAGTCACACTTAAAGGAATGATCTTGAGATATGTTTTCCCCTCACTACACTAAAAGTTAGTTTCTTGATAAGTAGATGGCAATACTTGTCTCTGGGATTTAGGGGTGGACTCTGATCTCAACACTGGCATTGGTTCAGGCCTACACTGAGACCACTGTCTTCTGTTCCACCCCTTCCAGTTGGACCAGTCCCAGACTTCCGTGACTACCTGGGCAACAGAAATTTTGGCTGGGGTGTTTGGCCCTGCTACTGTAGACAGGGAGTTTGGTAAAGGATTGTATATATATATGGATATTGATTGCTATAGAAGTAGTAAGGGAACAGAGGGCAGAGGTCAGAGCCCTGCTCAGACCAAGAACTATTCATTCATTCATTTATTCAACAAACAACAAATTATATACATGAAGTTCCTATAAAATGCTAGGCCCTGTGCTAGGTGCTGGGGATACAAACATGAATAAAACATAGTTCCTCCCCTCAAGGAAGTCACACTCAAGTGGGGGAGACAGGCAGGTAAACATGACTACAATATGATTTGTACCAGGACAGTACTGAGTGCTGTGGAAACAGAAAGAAGGATATGGTTTACCTGAGTCTGCAGTACATGATTATGAAGTGGACTGAGGGGAGGGTTTGACTATCAGTGAACAGTGTGCAGGAAACCATGCAAGGATGAAAAATCAGACTATTTGGGGTGTGGCATACAGTTTAATGTGGCTGGAGGGTGGTCACATTATGGGGCTGTGGTGAGAGAAGAGACCATATGCATGGCTGTGAATACCCTACCAAGGAATTGAGTTGTTATCTTATAAATGGTGTGTGTGTGGAGAGAAGGTGTGGGGAGTCATTGAAGGATTCCAAGCAAGGGGATGGTTGGATTTGTTAGTGTGGCAGCAGCAAGGAGTATGGCTTGGAAAAGGGCGGGGGAAAGCTAGATTAGGGACATAATAGCAACCATTGAGTATTTATTATATTCTAGTTACTCTGCATAAAATCTCATTAAGTTAGATTTAGGGGTCAACAACTCAGAGGACATGTATTATGTGATAGAAGCTGTGTGGGGTTAAAGATTGCCTTGGGACAAAATAAATTTTTGCAGCAAAAATTATATAATTTCCTTTATATATGAATAGCTCTTACAAATGAATAAGAGATGAACAACCTGATAGAAAAATGATTAAAGGATGTAAATAGTTTTCAGAAAAAATATAAAACAACAAATATAAAAGATGCTCAACTTCACTCATTAAAGAAATGCAAATCAAAACAACTGTGAGATCTTAGTTCTTACCTTACAGAGGAGCAAAACAAATCTAAACAACTAGGCATTGGCAAAAGTGAGGATAAACAGGCAGTTTCATGCATGATGGAGGTATACATTCTCGTAACTTTTGTGAAGGGCAATGTAATTAGAATTAAAATCACATTCCTTTTCAGTTTACAATTCTACTTATAGGAATTTTTAAAATTTACGTATGTGTAGAGATGTTTACTGTGACATTAACAGCATAAAACTTGGAAGCTATCTAATGTGCATCAGCAAGGAACTAGTTAAATAAGTTGCAATATATTAATTCAGTGGAATACTTTTGCAGCCATTAAAAAAATAAGATAGACTTATATGTGCCAATAAGTAATATGAAAGATCTTCAAGACACTCTGTTAAGTAAAAACAAAATGAAATGAAATCCCAAGGTATAGAATATTTGTGTGAGAACAAAGGAGAATGTATTTATAAATTCTTTTTTTCAGGAAAAATATACAAGAAATTGTTACCTATGGTTTCCCTTCTGTACTTTTTCAATTTTTTTTTGAGACAGAGTCTCACTCTGTTGCCCGGGCTAGAGTGCCATGGCGTCAGCCTGGCTCACAGCAACCTCAAACTCTTGGGCTCAAGCAATCCTTCTGCCTCAGCCTCCCGAGTAGCTGGGACTACAGGCATGCACCACCATGCCTGGCTAATTTTTTATATATATTTTTAGTTGTCTGGTTAATTTCTTTCTATTTTTTAGTAGAGACGGGGTCTCGCTCTTGAGCAGGCTGATCTCAAACTCCTGAGCTCAAACGATCGCCCGCCTCGGCCTCCTAGAGAGCTAGGATTACAGGCGTGAGCCACCACGCCCGGCCCTTTTTCAATTTTTTACCAAGTGCAAACATTACTTTTTTTCCTTCCTTTTATAATGATCATAATAGTAAAAGAATAGAGTAACACTAACATTTAAGGTATAGACAGAGGAGGAAGACTTGGTGAAGGAGGTGGAGAAGGAATGACTGAAAAGACAGGAGAGTGGTGTGAAAGTCTAGGGAAGAAAAAACTTTTCAGGAACAATGAATAGGCAATGCCCCAAGTCAACAATACCAAATGCTGCCTAAAGAACCAAGTTAAATAAGATAAGGACAGAATGGGTTTCATTGGTTTTGTCAGTTTTCATTTTGAGAATCAGGCAGTAGGTTTGGAAGACATGTTGCAGTGGGTTGAGTGGAGGGTGAGGAAGTACACGCAAGGGGCTGTAGGCTAGCATTTCAGGCAGTAGCTGGAGGAAGTTGAGGGAGAGTTTTGATTTTTTAAAAGATGGGCAATTCTTGCACTTACTTAAGATTGTCAATAGAGAGAACTAATAAATCCTAGTACTGCTGTTTAAACAAGCCACTTGTGAAGGAGGAAGTGGTTCTGTGGTTTGGTTTTTTAGTCTTTTCATTCAGTGCAGTGTTTTCCAGACTTTAGACATCTGACTATAACCTTTATGAATTTTTCTCTATGTGTGATTCCTGTACTATTTTTTAAAAATAAACTACTCACTTTTTTAAAGCTTAAATATGCTTATTGTTAAATGAAAACATTTTATCATTATCCTAAATAGAAAACAAAGTATTTTTCTAATACACATTAAAATATTAATAAATATCCAACTACTAAAAAATGTTTGGCTATGCAGCACCTAAAATACTTTGGAAACATTCATACAGTTTGCACAGTGAATAGTCAGGCACTATCCTTTAAGATGGGGTAGAAAATTGCTTTAGGCATGGTCTAATCTTAACCTCCTCAAGGACACAGAGATAAAACTGACCCAAACAAAGTACAAAGATGCTAAGTAGGAGTGGGGCATCCTGGCTCATGCCTGTAATCCTAGCACTTTGGGAGGCAAAGGCGGGAGGATTACTTGAGGCCAGGAGTTCGAGACCAGCCTGAGCAAGAGCAAGACCTCATCTCTACAAAAAATAGAAAATATTAGCCAGGTGTAGTGGTACACAACTCTACTTCCAGCTATTCAGGAGGCTGAGGCAGGAGGATCCCTTGAGCCCCGAAATTTGAGGTTGCCATGAGCTATGATGATGCCACTGTACTCTAGCCTGGGGGAGACAGAGAGAGAGAGAGAGAGAGACCCTGTCTCAAAAAAAAAAAAAAAAAAAAAAAGAGCCGGTCCAAGTGCAGTGGTGTTTACAACTGATTGATCACAACCAGTTACAAATTCCTTTGTTCCTTCTCCACTCCCACTGTTTCACTTGACTAGCCTTAAAAAAAAAAAAAGATGCGAAATAGGAAATAATAAGTGTCCCAAGAGAGGTATGTATGAAGTACCGTGAGAAGCCACATGAGAAAGTTCTGGTAGGGAGTTCTGGGAAGCCTTCGTGGAAGTCAAGGCTTTTAAGCTGAGGCTTAAAGAGTAGGTAAAATTTCACAAATTGAGGTGAGAGCATTCCGGGAAGAAGGAACGTTGTGCACAAAGGCAAAAAGATGGGAAAGCTTATAATTCAACTTGCCCAGAGCCTAGGATTTTGAAGGAGCAGAGTGGAAAAAAAAGGCAGGAAAGCTAGGTTCCAGTGAGACTCTTGAAGGCCATTAATTCCAGGGCCTGCAACTGAAGGGCAAGAAGTGTGTGGTTGATTGTTAAAATATGTGAAGTGGCTCTGTGATCTGGTTCAAAGAATTCTGCCTCAGCTCTACCTACTTACATACTCATATCCTAGATCTTGTCAGAATGTAGCCTCTAAAATTACTAATTCAAACATCAAGTTCTCCATAAAAGATTCCAAATAGCCAAAGTAATCCTGACCAAAAGAACAAAGCTGGAGGCATCGCAGTACTATATTTCAAAATATATTACAAAGCTATAGTAATTGTCTGAGTCTGTTTTGTGTTGCTATAATGGAATACCGGAGACTGGGTAATTTATAAAGAAAAAAAGGTTTATTTGGGTCACAATTCTGATGCCTGGAAAATTTCAAGATTGACTATCTGGTGAAAGCCTCAGGCTGCTTCCACACCTGAAGGAAGGTGAAGGGGAGACAGCATATGTGGAGATCATGGCAAGAGAAGAAGCAAGAGAGAGTGAGGCGGGGAGTATCAGGCTGTTTTTTTTTTTTTTTTTTTTTTTAACACAACCAGCTCTATCAGAAAGAATAGAATGAGAACTCATTGCCCCTTTCCGAGGTAGGGCATTAATCTATTCATGAGGGAGCCACCCCTATGACCCAAACACCGCCCATTAGGCCCCATCTCCAATACTGGGGATCAAACTTCAACATGAGGTTTGGAGGGGACAAACATCTAAACTATATCAGTAATCAAAACAGCATGGCACTGGCATAAAAACAGACACATCAACCAATGGGATAGCCTAGAGAACCCAAAATAAATGAACACACCTATGGTCAATTGATTTCCAACAAATGTACGAAGAACACACAATGGGGAAAGGACTATCTCTTCAGCAAATGGTGTTGAGAAAACTGGATAGCCACATGCAGAGGAATGAAACTGAGCCCTTATCTCACACCATATACAAAAATCAACTCAAAATGGATTAAAGGCTTAAACAGACCTGAAAGTGTAAAACTACCAGAAGAAAACACAGGGAAAAAGCTCCATTAGCCTTGATCTGGGCAATGATTTTTTGGATATGACCCCAAAAGCATGGGCAACCAAAGCAAAAATAGACAAAAGGAATTATGTCAAACTAAAAAGCTTCTGCATAGCAAAGGAAACAATCCACAGAGTGAAGAGACAACCTACAGAATGGGAGAAAATATTTGCAAACTATACATCTGATAAGGGGTTAATATCCAAAATATACAAGGAACTTGAGCTACTCACTAATGAGAAAATAAACAACTCCATTAAAAATGGGCAAAGGACTTGAATAGATATTTCTCAAAAGAAGACATACAAATAGCCAATAGATGTATGAAAAAATGCTCAACATTTTTTTTTTTTTTTTTTTTTTTTTTTTTTTTTTTTTTGTTGAGACAGAGTCTCACTTTGTTGCCCAGGCCAGAGTGAGTGCCGTGGCGTCAGCTTTAGCTCACAGCAACCTCAGACTCCTGGGCTTAAGCGATCCTACTGCCTCAGCCTCCCGAGTAGCTGGGACTACAGGCATGCGCCACTATGCCCGGCTAATTTTTTCTATATAGATTTTTAGTTGTCCATATAATTTCTTTCTATTTTTAGTAGAGACAGGGTCTCACTCTTGCTCAGGCTGGTCTCGAACTCCTGACCTAGAGCGATCCACCCGCCTCGGCCTCCCAGAGTGCTAGGATTACAGGCGTGAGCCACCGCGCCCGGCCTGCTCAACATTTTTAATCATCAGAGAAATGCAAATTAAAACCACAATGAGATATTACCTCACTCCTGTTAGATTGGCTGCTATGAAAAAGATGAAAGATAAGCATTGGTGAGGATGTACAGAAAAGGGAATCCTTATACAGTGCTGGTGGTATTGCAAATTAGTACAGCCATTTTGGAAAATAGTACAGAGGCTCCTCGAAACACTAAAAATAGAATTACCATATGATCCAGAAATCCCACTACTGGGTATACACCCAAAGCAATTGAAATCAGTATGCTGAAGAGATGTCTGCAATCCTATGTTCCTTGTAGTATTACTCACAATAGCCAACACATGGAAACAACCTCAGTGTCCATCAATGGATGAAAGGATTTTAAACATGTTGTATATATACACAGTGGAATCCCATTCAGCCTTACATTTAGGAAATCCTGTCATTTGCTATGACATGGATAAACCCAAAGGACATTATGTTAAGTGAAATAAGTCAGGCACAGAGAGACAAATACTGTATGATCTCACTTATATGTGGAATCTAAAAAAGTCAAACTCATAGAGAGTAGAATGGTGGTTACCAGAGGCTGAGAGGAGTGGGCAGGTGGTTGGTGAAAGGGGAGATGTTGCTCATTGGGTACAAAGTTACAGTTATATAGAAGGAATTAAGTGCTGGTGTTCTATTGCACAGCAAGGTGACTATCATCAATAATGATGTATATTTCAAAATACTAATAGCTAAGAGAGGATTTTAAATGTTCTCATCACAAATAAATGATAAATATTTGAGGTGACAGATATGCTGATTACTCTGATCAGTCCACAATGTATACACGTATTGAAACCTCACATTGTATGCCATAAATATATACAATTATTATTTGTCAATTAAAAATAAAATAAAACTTAAACCAAACATCAAATTCTCTGTCTACAACTTCCCAAGCTTTCCCAGCTCACTGGCTCAAATAACTGCACTACAACAATTCTTTGATTTTATGAAGCCTCCAATTCACTGACCGCCCCCCTTCCCAAACACACTTCTCTCTTTTTCTCAGTCTCCTCAAATCTTTGCTTGCTCCCTTTCCCACTTAAATTCTTGAATGTATTATCATTATCACTGTTTTGCAAATAAATACCTTCAACTTCCTAGGCAATACTCCAGAGTTTCCCTCCAACTCATCCCCTGGAGGAACCCAAACATTCATCTTCTTCATACTTTAACCTGTGCAGTTCAGGATTGTTGGAGGCAATCACACAACTGGACAGGTTAAAGATCATCAGCCCTCAACATGACTGAAAATCCTTCTTTTCTCTCAATTCCCCTGCTCTCTGAAACAACTCTTTCTTACCTTATTCACATTCTTCAAATCTCTCTCTCCTACTCTCTGCTGTTGACTTTGCCTCATACTTTGTTGAGAAAATACATGCCCATCAGATAAAAACTCCCTCATTTTCCTGTAGATTTTTAAAAGTGAAAACAGCATCTCTTTTGCCCCCTAATGATAAAAGTATATGTTCATTGTAGAATATTCAAAAATACTGAAAAATATAAAGACAGTGAAAATTCTCCCAAATCCCACCACTCAAAGATAAACATTGTTGACATTTTGGTAAATATTTTTCCAGACATGTTTTTTTCAAATATGCATATAATTTTACCTAAGTGTATATCTTCTTTGTAAACTTTTTTCTTTTTAAAACTCAACAGTAGGATATAGGCATTTCCCTAGTCTTATAACTACAGATTGTTTTCACAATAAAGTTTTTAAAGTGTTTCAATAAATGGTACCATAAATTGTATAACTAACTAGTCCACTACTGGTGAACATTTAAGTGGTTTACAATGTTTCAGTGAATGTTTCTGTTAATGTAGCTTTTCCAGTTTCTTCTTTTGGAAAATTACTAAAAGGGGAATTCTTGGTGACAGGGTACATACATTTAAGATTTTGATACATATTTGCCAAACTGCCTTTCTTCCAGAAAATTTGCAATAATTTATGCTCCTACCAACAGTGCACGGGTGCTTGTTTTGTATATCTTGCCAAATTTGAGGTTTTGTTAATCTTTTTAACCTTTGCCAATCTGATAGATGAAAAATTTACCTTGCTTTAATTTGCATTTCTGTGATTACTGGTGAGGTTGAATATCTTTTTATATGTTGACTGGCTATATTTCTTCCTGTGTAAATTATCTTACCATGTCCTTTGACCATTTATTTACTAGAGTATTTGTCTTTTTCGTTTTGATTTGAAAAGCTCTTTTTATATTAGAGATGTTAACTCTTTATCTGTTACATGTTGAAAAATCTTTTTCTAGCCTGTGGTTTGTCTTTCAACCTTGCTTATAGTGCCATACAGCAGATTTTTTTTTTTTTTTTGAGACAGAATCTCACTCTTGTTGCCTGGGCTAGAGTGCCATGGCATCAGCCTAGCTCACAGCAACCTCAAACTCTTGGGCTCAAGCAATCCTTCTGCCTCAGCCTCTTAAGTAGATGGGACTACAGGCATGTGCCACCATGCCCGGCTAATTTTTTCTATATATTTTTAGTTGTCCAGCTAATTTCTTTCTATTTTTAGTAGAGACGGGATCTTGCTCTTACTCCACCTGGTCTCGACTTCTTGAGCTCAAGCTATCCTCCTGCCTTGGCCTTCCAGAGTGCTAGGATTTCAGGCGTGAGCCACCGTGCCTGGCCCATATAGCAGATTTTATTTTTCATGTAGTAAAACTTATTATTGTTCCATTTTGATTCTGGTTTCCAGATCATGCTTAGATTCTGCCATCAAGTTCATAAAATATTCATCCCTATTTTCTTATAGAAATTTTATGATTGGATTTAATCTTTGATTAATCTAGAATTTATTTTAGTATATGAAGTAAGGTAAGGATCTAGTTTTTTTGTTTTGTCATAAATGTCTATCCAGTCATTTCAATACCTTTTCTTGAATAATTTTTTTTCCTCACTGATTTGAATAATTCCTATATATATTTTGGTCTGTTTCTTGACTCTATTCTGTTCATTTATCTGTATGCACTATACCACACAATTTTATTTACAATAGTTTTAACATCTGGCAGAACAAGCCCTTTTTCCTTACTCTATTAATGTTTTTTTTTTTTTTTTTTTTTTTTTGAGACAGAGTGTCGCTTTGTTGCCCTGGCTAGAGTGAGTGCCGTGGCGTCAGCCTAGCTCACAGCAACCTCAAACTCCTGGGCTTAAGCAATCCTACTGCCTCAGCCTCCCGAGTAGCTGGGACTACAGGCATGCGCCACTATGCCCGGCTAATTTTTTCTATATAGATTTTTAGTTGGCCATATAATTTCTTTCTATTTTTAGTAGAGACGGGGTCTCGCTCTTGCTCAGGCTGGTCTCGAACTCCTGACCTTGAGCGATCCACCCACCTCGGCCTCCCAGAGTGCTAGGATTACAGGCGTGAGCCACCGCGCCCGGCCTATTAATGTTTTTTATTTATAATTTTCCTGACTATAATTGCACATTTATTCTGGAAGCATTTTTCTTCTCTTAACAGGGTATAATGCTACCTTATTAACTAATTTGTGTTCTTGGTTGCTTACTCTCTTTTAATCCACTCTATTCATGAAAGTCTTAATAGGCTCTCACTAGAGTCCAAGCTGTTCACCCACCTTATGTACTATCTATTTTACCATTTCTGTAACATCTTGTTAAAGGGCAGGACAGAAAACGTGCAATTTATGTTAGAGTAAGGGAAGATAATCCACAGCATGTTGAGTGCCACTTAATGGCATTTTACTATTCACTCTTGCTTATCCTCCTCAATGCATACCTGCTTCTTTTATCTCCTCTCCTCTGCTCTCTCTTTTACTTTTTTTTTTTCTGTTTCTTTTCATTCTCGTTTACTTGTAACATCTAGGGAGGCAATCGAGACAAAAAAAAAATAAATTGGAGATACCCATGTGACACCGGTGTTTTCACCCTTTCTTTGTATTTTCCTTTATTCACTGGCCCTTTCAATGCAGCTCAGTAGCCCTAACTTTGGAGTCATATTTACAGTCAGTATTAATAGAGTCATGGAATTGCTGTATGCCTTATATCATCTTGGATAATATCCCTTTTACTACAGACATTACTGATCATTAAGAGCTCTAAAATGTATGCGGAAGAGCCGCTGTAGTCTTGAGAGCTGAAGTCTAATTATTGTCTTGTTCGTTCATTTGTTCATCCATGAACAAAGAAGCTACGGTAGAGCCAGGGGCTTGAGTGGGATAATAGAAACAGGAAGTCCTTAGTTTTCCAACCAGGAAATGGGAACTAACATTTGTTAAGTGCCTACTATATGCCAGCCATTGGCTGTTCTCAATGATTTATGTGCACTATTTCATCCAACCAGAAGCCTAGAACTACTCTTATTCCCATTTTACAGACGAGAAAACTGAGGTGCTAAGATTCTAAGAGCTGGCACAAGGCCACACAGTATGTGGTGCATGGAGATTCAGTCAATTGCAGGATACTAGACTGCCCTTTTCACCAGGCTTCTTTCCCTAACTTGGCAATCTAAGGTTATGAAATGGAGACACACCAAATTGCAGGATGCAAAAGAACAGGAGTGAATAGCAGTGCTTTCTCTGTTTTCCCTTTTCTCTTTTCTTCATTGTACTATGTAATCTACATGCAGAAAATTTTGAAGAGGGAAAAGAAATTATTTTTGGAAACCTCACCTTTTCCATGCAATAAAATGACTAGATTCTGAGACTTTCAGGGTCAGGAGAGAACTCTGTTAATGTTCCCAGGAATCGGAGCCATGGTGTCTCTTCTTTATCCTTTTACCCAGCTTCACATCTGGCCTGACAGAAGTGCACAAGGCTTAAAAGAGAGGTGTATGAAGGAAGAAGTGGGAGTCTTGGTAATGTTTTGATTTTGGGTTCATTTCCAAATCTGGAGGCATCATGTCTTAACATTGGTTGTCTCTGAGTGGAGATTTCTGTAGAGGCCAATCCCCTACTTGCAAGCATCATGCGTAGATTTAGCTGGAAACAAACATCCATTTGTTTGGAGATGGGTGGGACAAGAGAGCTTGCCCTAAACCCGCAAGGGGAGTCATTAAAGTAGTTTCCTAATGATTTGACAAAGGCAGGACAGCAGAAACATGTCTTCGAACTACAGGGTTTTTCGGTCTCTTCAACTTCTGGTATTTCTGACCTTTGCCACTCTTGAATAACCGGTGGTCAGTACTGTCTACTTTCCTCTTTTTTTCTTTCCTTATTTTTGTGAAGTCCGGCTCTTCTCTTTCCTATAATTCTGGCATCTGTACTCTTCCCTCTACTAATTGTAGTATGCTTGCAGTATTACATCATACTTGCTTACTGTCAGTGATTCTCTGAACTGCACCCCAAAGATAAGGTCTTGACTGGGGCCCGAAGGCTTAGGCTCTGTTACCGGGAAAGGCCAACGCGGGGCGGGGGGTGAGGGGGGTTTGATGACGTCACGACAGGGGGAGGAGCGTTTCGAGCCTGGCTCTGTGGAAGGAGTTTGTGGAGGGCACCCTGAGGCGGTGTCCGGGCTGAAGTGAGTGATTTAGTGGGTAGGAAGGGCTAGAGGAAGCAGGCACAGGTTAGTTGGGTGGTTTGTAACCAGTATGGCCATTAGGCCAACACTTTTTGGAGTGACCTTGAGGCAATAACTTTGTACCGTGGAACTGGGGCTGCTCTCAAGGTGAAGGAAGAGAGGCAAAGGCAGCCTTTTTTGACAAGGATGGAGGAGTACGGGCAGCTGGCCCACTGAAAGTGGGAGATAGTCGTTATTGTAGTTTAGATATGAAGAACCTTAATTCCGTTGAAATAGGACTGTTGGTGACCCTTGGGGGTGGGAGGCCAAAGGTGCTAGCTGTCTGTGAGAGCGGGGGGGGGGGGGGGGGGGGCGGGGGCGGGGGGGGCGGAAGGACGGTGAGTGATTGGATGCTTTGAATGTAGGATTGGTATAGGGAGGGGGATTTTGAACCACTTAGGAGAAAGCAAGTATCAGCTAGATCAACCCCCTCAGCCTCGCTTCCCACGTTGCTGGGCAGATTTATGGTAAAAAAAAGATGCAGGATGAAAATCTCCAGGCTCATTTTAGGTAGCAGGACAGCCTGGCCCCTCCCCTCATTAACTACTTTATTTTTTTTTTATGGGTTTTTAGGTTTTCTTAGACTTTTTTTCTCCCTTTGGATAACAAGTAACAGGAAACGTTTTACTGGAAAGAAATTTGTTGAGAAACTGGAGGATAAAGGACAGAGTACTAAAATATTTTCTTGTTTCATAGGCCTGAACCAGAGATTTAAAAATGGATGATGCTGATTTTCGTTTCATGGACTTTAAAGGTACATAGCAGTAAAAAAAAAAAAAAAGAAAAGAAAAAGTCAAATTGCTGCCTTATTTAAGATTCTCTAAATGTATTTTGTTTCTGAATTTTGTCTTTGGAGTGTCCATAGCTCCAGGATTTTTTCATTTATGTACCAGAAACAATGATGTTTAAACATTGATGTTTAACACACTGGGAACCTTTTATGAGCTAGTATAGGGAAGCAGAATTCACAATTCATAACTTTTTTTTATGGCACACAAAATAGAACCGGTTTAATCTGAAATAAAAATCTACTGTAGGCCGGGCGAGGTGGCTCACACCTGTAATCCTACCGCTCTGGAGGCCGAGGTGGGTGGATCGCTCAAGGTCAGGAGTTTGAGACCAGCCTGAGCAAGAGCGAGACCCCATCTCTATTAAAAATAGAAAGAAATGATCTGGACAGCTAAAAAAATACATAGAAAAAATTAGCCGGGCATGGTGGCACATGCCTGTAGTCCCAGCTACTTGGGAGGCTGAGGCAGGAGGATCGCTTGAGCCCAGGAGTTTGAGGTTGCTGTGAGCTGGGCTGATGCCAGGGCACTCACTCTAGCCCGGACAACAGAGCGAGACTCTGTCTCAAAAAAAAAAAAAAAAAAAAAAAAACTACTGTAATAAAAGTAAGTTAAAAAAATTACTGCAAGATCCTGAAGTGCCTTAACATAATTATCAGTGAAAAATAAATTATATCCTGTGTAGTTTTAGGTTTAAGTGCATTTTAGTGTTTCTTAATTATTTTGAAAATTAGTAATCCATGTGTGATATTTATGGGAGCTCTTAATAAACAAAAGCAATTTGAATGACTAGAACACCAGATTCCTCAACCGTACCAGATATGAGAGAGTTTAGGGTACTTGCTTTGTTTCTGGGGGAAATGATTAGACCTGTGGTACATTCACATTCATATAATAATGAAATATGTTGTAACCAAGGTGGCTCCAAATCTATGATTTTAAAAAGTTTAGGTCAATATTTTGTTAATGCTTGTCATTTTAAAACAACAACAATAAAGCCTACTACCACTTACCTTAAGTTTTAATTTAGAATATAATATCTTAAAGGTATAAACATGGAATAGGCATTATGACTTTTAAGTGTATAGTATTTGAGACCTTGTATTTACATAAATATTTGAATCGCACAGAAATGTATACAGAATAATATAATGAACACCTGTGTATACCACTGAGTTTTGTCAAATCTTAACAGTTTGTCACATGCTTCAGATATTTCATTGTTTCAAAGAACTAAAAAATTGGTCAGACATGGTGGCTCATGCCTGTAATTTTAGCACTTTGGGAGGCAGAAGTGGGAGGATTGCTTGAGGTACGAAGTTCAAGACCAGCCTGGGCAACATAGTGAGACCCTGTCACACAAAAAATACAAAAATTAGTCGAGCGTGGTGGTATGCCTCTATAGTCCTAGCTACTTGGGAGGCAGAGGCAGTAGGATCACTTGAGCCCAGGAGTTTGAGGTTGCAGTGAGCTATGATGAGGCCACTGTACTCCAGCCTGGGAGACAGAGTGAGACCCTGTCTCAAAAAAAAAAAAAAAAAAAAAAGGAACTAAAATGTATCATTTTTCATCTCTTTAAACTCCAAAAATTGTATCATTTTGTATGATTTTTTTCTGCAACTTGTCTTTTTTCCCCCTAAACATTATGTTTTGGATATTTGCCCATATGAATATTTTAATTCTAGTTCATTCATTTCTACTGCAGACTAGTAGTATTATATTGAATGTAAATATATCACAGTTTATTTATTCCATTTCCCTTATTGGACATACAAGTTGTTTCAAATATTTGCTATTACAAACTACAATGAACATTGTGTTTCTGAGAGTTTAGCAGGAACTTTCAAACATTTTTGATCACCATCTATGGCAAGAAAATATTTTTAAATTCCCATCCTAGTACATACATACTGTATCAAAAATTTTATTTTTACCCTTATTACATGAAGTCATTATGATATTTTCTCTTCTTTTTCATTAAAAAAATTCAGACAATGCTGTTATTAAAAAAAATGCTGGGGCCGGGCGCGGTGGCTCACGCCTGTAATCCTAGCACTTTGGGAGGCCGAGGTGGGCGGATCGTTTGAGCTCAGGAGTTCGAGACCAGCCTGAGCAAGAGCGAGACCCCATCTCTACTAAAAATAGAAAGAAATTATATGGACAGCTAAAAATATATATAGAAAAAATTAGCCGGGCATGGTGGTGCATGCCTGTAGTCCCAGCTACTCGGGAGGCTAAGACAGGAGGATCGCTTGAGCTCAGGAGTTTGAGGTTGCTGTGAGCTAGGCTGATGCCACGGCACTCACTCTAGCCTGGGCAACAGAGTGAGACTCTGTCTCAAAAAAAAAAAATAAATAAATAAAAATAAATAAATAAATAAATAAAATGCTGGATATTCAGTCATAGATCTGACTGAAAAAAAAATGCTGAGTGTGACCCACTAAATTGATTTATTTCTTGAGCTACTGGTGAGTGAGGCTCTATGTTAGTGCTGTCCAATCGAAATATAGTGTAATCAACAAAAATAATTTTATATTTTCTAGTAGCCACATTATAAGAAGGTTAGACAGATTAAATTGATTTTAATGATATGATATATTTAACTCAGTATATCCACAATATTATCATTTCAACATGTAATCAATATAAAAATTGTTAATGAGATATTTTACATTCTGTTTTTGATACAAAATCTTGCAAGTCTGGTGCACATTTTATACTTAAAGCACAACTCATTTTGGACCACCACATTTCAAGTGCTCAATAGTCACATGTGACTAGTGGCTACTGTATTGGGTAGTGCAGTTCTAGGGTATACATTTAGGAGTATACCCTAAATGGAACTGCTGGGTCAAAAGCTATGAGCATTTTTAACTTTATAGATATTGCCAAATTGCTGTCCAAAGCAGTTTTAAAAACTTAAACTCCCTTTTCTCTTTCTTTTTTCCCTGTATCCTTGCTAATATTTGCTATTATCAGACTTTTAAAATTTTGCAGGTCTGGAGGGTGTTGTTGTTTTTAATTAACATTTTACTTTGGAATAATTTTACATTTACAGCAAAGTTGCAAAGATAGTGCAGAGAGTTCCCATATACCCCTCAGCCAGTTATCATCTTACTTGGGTATTGTCTTGATTTACATTTTCCTGATAACTAGTGAAGTTGGGTATATTTTTATAGATTTATTGGCCATTTGTGTTTTCTCTTCTGTACACATAACCTTTTTAGTCAAGTTTTGTAAAAATGGAACGCAAAAGCCCATGCAATGGCTCTAGTTAATTTCCTTATTAGGGAGAATTGACATAGCACCAATCTTTTTGTACCACTAATTTAAATCAATTTCAAAGCCAAGAAGGAATAGAAATTGGTCTAAGTTACTATACCCACCGGGGCTAAATAAATGTGCCTCCCATTCTGCATGCCAGCTCTTCAACTATTTGAAGATAATTTATCATGTCTCCTGGGATGTCTCTCCTTCAGCTTGGGTATTTTTTGTTTGTTCAGTCATTCCTCATATTACAGGGTTTCTAGTCCTCTTACCATTTTGTGTGCTGTCTTTTGAACATGCTCTATTCTTTTTATGTTATTCCTTAAAATGTGGTACCCAGACCAGAACACAAGTCTCTAGGTTTGATATGATCAGCATAAAATACAGTCATGTACCACATAACAGTAAACGAAGAATGGCATATGGGATGGTGGTACCATGAGATTTTAACAGAACTGAAAAGTTCCTATTGCTTAAGTGACATCATGGCTGTTGTAAAATTGTAGCACAGTTTGTGGTGATGCTGGTGTAAACAAACTTATTGTACTGGCAGTTGTATAAAGGTATAGCGTATTCATTTATGTATAGCACATAATACTTGATAATAAACAACTATATTACTGGTTTATGTATTTACTATACCATATTATACTTCTTATTGTTATTTTAGAGTGTACTCCTACTTACATAAAATAAGTTAATTGTAAAACCACCTTAGGCAGGTCCTTCAGGAAGTATTCCGGGAGGCATTGTTATCATGGAAGATGACAGTTCTATGTGTGTTATTGTCCCGGAAGACATTCCAGTGGGACAAGATGTGAAGGTGGAAGACAGTGATAGTGATGATCCTGAGCCTGTGTAGGCCTAGCCTAATGTGTGCTTTTGCATCTTAGTTTTTAGCAAAAAAGTTAAAAAAGCTAAAAAAATTTAAAAATAGAAAAGCATATAGAATAAGGATATAAAGAAAAAGAATATCTTTTAGGGCTGTACAATGTTTGTGTTTTAAGTGAAGTGTTATTACAAAAGAGTCAAAAAGTTAAAAAAATTAAAAAGTTTATAAAATAAAAAAGGTATAGTAAGCTAAGTTTAATTTATTATTAAAGAAATTAATTTTCATTTATAAATTGAGTGTAGCCTAAGTGTACAGTGTTTATAAAGTCTACAGAAGTGTACAGTAATGTCCTAGGCTTTCACATTCACTCTCTACTCACTCACTGACTCATCTAGTGCAACTTCCAGTCCTGCAAGCTCCCTTCATGGCAAGTGCCCTGCACAGGTGTACCATTTAAATCTTTTATATCATATTTTTACTGTACCTTTTCTAGGTTTAGATACACAGATAATTACCATTGTGTTACAATTGCCAGTGGTTCAGTATGGTAACATGCTGTACAGGATTGTAGCCTAGGAGCAATAAGCTATACCATATAGCCTACGTGTGTAGTAGGCTATATCATCTATGTTTATATAAGTACATTCTATGATACTCACTCAATGATGAAATCACCTAACAGCACATTTCTCAGAATATACCCCGTCATTAAGGGATGCATGTCTATAGTCTGTCTCTTTAGATTTAGAAGTTACCATCTTTCTCTTTAGATAATGATGTAGCTAAGTTTGAATTTTTTTTCATACCACATTAGTGACTCATTTTGAACTTTTTGCCCCCAGAAGCCCCTCAGTCTTTTTTTAAATGCATGCTGCTGTTAAGCTACATCTTGCCTGTTATATATTGGTACAGTTATTTTAATTGATTAATTTATTTTTTGAGACTGAGTCTCACTCTTTCACCCTGGGTAGAGTGCAATGGCATCATCATAGCTCACTGCAACCTCAAACTCCTGAGCTCAAGTGATCCTCCTGCCTCAGCCTCCTGAGAAGCTGGGACTACAGGTGCGCATCACGATGCCCAGCTAATTTTTTTCTATTTTTTTTTTAATCTTCACTCTGGGAATCTAAATTTTTTCTATTTTTTGTAGAGACAGGATCTCGCTCTTGCTCAGGCTGGTCTTGAACTCCTGAGCTCAAGTGATCCTCCTGCCTCTGCCTCCCAGAGTGCTAAGATTATAGGCGTGAGCCACTGTACCCGGCTTCAGTTCCCTTGAACCCCTGGGCTCAAGGGATCCTCCTGCCTCAGCCTCCCCAGTAGCTAGGACTACAGGTGTGTGCCACCATGCCTGGCTAATTTTTTTTTTTTTTTTTTTGAGACTGAGCCTTGCTCTGCTGCTCCGGCTAGAGTGCAGTGGCATCATCATAGCTCACTGCAACCTCAAATTCCTGGGCTCAAGCGCTTCTCCTACCTCAGCCTCCCAAGTAGCTGGGACTACAGGCATGTGCCACCATGCCCAGCTAACTTTTCTATTTTTTTTTTTTTTGTAGAGATGGGGACTGGGTCTTGCTTAGGCTGGTCTTGAACTCCTTAGCTCAAATGATCCTCCAGCTGCAGCCTCCCAGGTGCTATGATCACAGGTGAGAGCCACTGCTCCTGGTCCATGCCGGGCTAAATTTTTAAATTTTTTTGTAGAAATGGGGTCTCACTATGTTGCCTAGGCTCGTCTCAAACTCCTGGCCTCAAGCGATCCTCTTGCCTCAGCCTCCCAAAGTGCTGGGATTACAGGTATGAGCCACTATGCCTGGCCTATTTTATTGTCTAGTGGTATTCCACTGAATGAATATATTGCCATTTGTTTATCCATTCATCAGTTGATCAATATTTTTGTCCATTATGAATAAAGTTGCTATTAATGTTCATGTATAAGATTTTTAAATGGACTTAGGTTTTCATTTCTCTTGGGAAAAATACCTAAGTGGGGAATTGCTGAGATGTAAAGAGCTTTTGTAATCAGGTTTCAGCAGATTGTCTAGAGTATTTCCTTTCTGGAGGATGGGCTTTTTTATTCAAGCAACTGGGCTAGAGGGTTTCCTAAGCTGTCCCACTTGATTCAGAAAAAGTTCCTCATCTTGGTAAGCACCAAAACCATCCAAAACAGAAGGCGACTTTACATGGGAAACAGCAAAAAGAAGTTTAATGATGTTGAAAGAATATTTGTACTGAGATAATTTAGCTCAGTTGTCCTCAGGGTTAATTCTTAATGAATGGCAATTGTTTATTAAGTTTCGGAACTCCCTTTCCCATGGTTACTTTGGATACAAATTCTTATTCTCCCCTGATCATCACCTAAATACACATCTGGGAACGACACCAATCGGATATCAGACTGAGGTGGGGGGTGGGGGAGGGGATGGGTGTATGCCTACATAATGAGTGCATTGCGCACCGTTTGGGGAATGGTCACGCTTGAAGGTGCTGACTCGGGAAGGGGGGGCGGGGAGGGGAGGGATATATACCTACATGATGGGTGCAACGTGCACTGTCTGGGGAACGGACACGCCTGGAGCTTTGACATGGGGGGACAGGCGGTACATGGGCAACGTATGTAACCTGAAATTCTGTATCCCCCATAATAATAAGATAAAATTAAAAAAAAAAGAATTAGCTTAAGTTCAAAGAAAAAAAAATTCTTATTCTCCTTTTCCTAGATGTCTAACTTCCTTATATTTGTTGTTACATAAATACCCTTATGATCTATTGCAATATCCAAGTTTATAATTTTCTGTTGTATTTATGATGATTTTTAGGGAAGTAGCTATTAGCTAATGTGTTTCATCAAGTCTCCAGAAGATAGTCATAATATATACTCAATACCAGCCCTGCCTAGTAGAAATACAGTGTGAGCTGCAAATGTAATTTAAAATTTTCTCGTAACCACATTAAAAAAGTACAAAGAAATACGTTAAAATAATTTTAATAATGATAATTTTAATGCTATATTTTAGCCCAACACATCCAAAATATTATTGTTCCAACATTTAATCAGTATACAAAATTACTGAGATATTTTACATTTTTTAATACTAAGTCTTCAAAATACATGAGTATTTTGTTATTTTAGCACATCTCAATTTGGACTAGCCACATTTCAAGTGCTCAATAGCCACATGTTGCTACCATATTAGATAGTGCAGATCTAGAGTAAAAAGGTTAGTAGGAAAACTCACTCAAGGTAAGTGGCTTTCACTGACTCTCAAAGGACTTTATTTGGAAGCTCCCTGAACTATTTTTTCCCATTCCTTTAAATAGCACAATGGGATCCTCAGGAATGGCACAGTTATTAGGCGTATTCATGAGCATAACTATCATATAATCTGTGCAGAAATCTCGTTGAAATGTTCATTGGGGTCACCTGGTATGCACCTATTAGGTAGAATTAATACAGTTTATAAAATAAAGAGATTGAATGACCAACAGAACGGAACCTGTTTAGTATGCCATACAATGTCTTTCAAGCTCTTGCCCATACATACCTTTCTATTGGTGTTTCCAATAACCATCCTTTACCCTTTTCTCCAGCCATACATCACTACTTTGGGTTATTTGAATCCATTGTACTTTTCTACTCCTCGTACTTTTCCCTCTGGCATGTTCTTTCCTCTCAATATCTGCTGGGAAATCTCTAACTCATCCTTCAGATTCACCTCAAAGAGCACTTCCGTGAAGCTTATCCTGCTATTCCTACCTCAAATGGCAGTTACTCAATCCTTCGTTTATATTCCTGTAGCACCTTGTACTCACAGTACTTACTGCTACATTATATTGCAATTTTTTTCATTTTAATTTCCCTTGATAGTGTGATCCATTTGATGGCACAGACTGCCTCACTCATCTTTATATTCCTAGCAAGATGCCCAGTGTCAGCCTGATAGTAGGCATTTGATAAATGTTTGTTGAATTAAGTTTTACAAGGGGACATGTAGATGCCAGCCAAAGCAGAAAGAGTGCAATTGCCTCACATTATAGTCAGGGTCATGTTACTTATAGCCTTGATCTTGGGCAAGTTAGTTAACTCCTCTATGCTTTGTTTTACTCAATTGTAAAATCAGAGTGTGTTACTAGCATTTTAAAATTGGTTGATGGATGCATGTCTATCTACATATATCTTGTGTGGAAATGACTGTAAGCTCCTCAAAGGAGAGGAATATGTCTTGTTCATGTCATATCTTTGCTGCTTATCGAAGCACCTGGTTATTATTAAATGTTTATTGAATGAATGAATGAATAAAATAACTCTTGTCCATTTCATTCATATTGCCCATAGGAATAGCAACACTATCATCAAGAATGACCCTATCTATTTTTGATGATGATTTGGAAATGCACATGGGCTCAGATAAACCTCTCCTGTGTTGTTCCATCATTATCAAAAACAATTCATAGGGTGTGAAGGAGCTAAGAAAATTTCACCCCAAAATATGACTTCTTGGTATAAAGAGTATTTTGAATTAAAGGCCTTTAGGGAACAACAGGCCCTCGGAAGGGGCTTTCCCTCTATCTGCATAACCAGGTGGTCCCATCAAGAGAACAATAGACTTCCCTTCCCCTCCTGGTTATCTCACTAGTTTTCAGGAAAGAAAATCAAGAATGCAAATCTGACCTGAGCCAAATAATTTAAAACATAATACCTGTCTCTCAGGTTAATTTACAAGTCAATCTGTTTCCCCCATCCATTCATCCTCCCTAGTAACCATTTATTGCCCCTAAACAGAATTACCTGTATTCCTCATCCTCTTCTCCCCTCTAAAACGAGAGTATAAAAATATTGGGATATTGGGTAATCGCTGTGTGATTCTCCCTGTGGGCACAGTAAATAAACCTCTACCTCTTATTAATTGTTATGATCTGAGACGCGAGAAATGACCACCCAAAGACCGAACTGAGCCAAATTACAGTCTTTATTAGCTGGCCAGTGACTACCCTCTGCACCGCCAAAGGCGGCCGCATAGAGAGTAGCGCTCAACCGGAAAAGAGGAAAGATTTTTATACTATTCTATATTGGGGTCTTATGTGACTCTGAGTACACAAGCGAATCCTGGGGTGATCTAGCAACAGCACTTGGTACTGGGTTTTGCGTGAGTTGGAAAGCCATCTTTCAGGTGGACTTTTTAGAGCCTCTATTGAGTGAGGGGGAAATTATGCACAAGTTCTGCCCCAAGGTGAGCTTGGAGGCTTCCTTTGCCAGGACGGAGTTGCAGCAATGGCTTGCAAGCAGCCTGGCCAGCCAGATGCTACAGGGTCCAACCTGTTAGACAGGTATGCAACTGGTCTGTTTTCTTCTGGGCAACTTTTACGAACTCAGACAGTATTTTTTTCCCTAATCTCTCTACTTTCTGCAGTTTTTTTCTAATATCAGGGGCCGACTGAGTGGCAAAGGCATATTAATGGCACGTCTATTTTCAGGCGCCTCTGGGTCTATGGGGGTATATAAGCTGTAAGCTTCAGAAAGGCGTTCTAAGAATGCCGCTGGGGGCTCGTTAGGCCCCTGTATGGTCTCACTTGCCTTGGATAGATTGGTCGGCTTTTCGGCAGCTGCCCGTATCCCCCTAAGCAGAGTCTGGCGATACCGTTTGAGAGCCTCCTTACCTCGTTCCTTATTTGGGTCCCAGTCCGGGCACATGGCCGGGAAGACAAACGCAGGTGGCCCCTTTGGGCCAGGAATTGTCTATGGGTGACAAAACTCTTAGAATAGCCATGGGTAGAGAGACAATTGACAAAGTTGGTTAATTTTATGGCATATAACAACGTAATGTAATAACTATAATTATCACTGATAATATATATGAAGATATATCAATATTTTACAATTTAGAACATATATTAATAACATTTTTATACAAATATAATCCCAAGAAAGTTAACACAATTTTTTATTTGACAATCCTTCCTGTATAGTTTTAACATGCCAAACAAGCCCAATATGTCTCCCTTAGACTTTCAGTGGCCCTAATATTTTAAAAAAGCTAATTTGAGGTCAAAAAGACTGGAATTTGGATTTTGGAAAGTTTGTCAACTTGATAAAGCATAAAAACTTTGTTTTTTTAGACCAGTTATCAAAAAGGTAAAGAAAAACCTTCTGTAGTGATTTTTTTTAAGAAAAGGGCATAAATTATAAATCAGGTAATTTCATTAACAGCAAATTAATCTTTTAAGAAAATCAAAATTTTTCTTTTTAATTGTAGCCAGTTTGCTCACATATAAAATTTCTTCATAAATCCTCTTTCATGGACTTTATCCCATCTTGCATAGACCAGCTACAGCATACTTAAAACTTTCTATTTTGCCTTAACTTTTCCTTTTCCATATAAGATTCTTTCTTATACAATACTATTCTCCTCTCTGTTTAACCTTTCTTACCAAAAATATGTTTATATATTCATAGCCTTTTTACATCTCTTTCTCTTATTTCACTGCTTCTTTTCTATCTTGTTTTTATTATTTTTTCTAAATCTATATTTTGAATCAACCTTTAAATAACCTCTGAATTAGACAAAATTACATATATATTTTTAATAAGAACACATTTTAGGT
This sequence comes from Eulemur rufifrons, assembly GCF_041146395.1. NCBI lineage: Eukaryota > Metazoa > Chordata > Mammalia > Primates > Lemuridae > Eulemur > Eulemur rufifrons. Next base: position 91,445,378 of record NC_091012.1, read on the forward strand.
TTTTTCCATAATTTTTCTTATTAAAAACATATCTTGGCTGGATGTGGTGGCTCACACCTGCAATCCTAGCACTCTGGGAGGGGGAACTTGCCTTAAAGGAAGGACGGGCACCCCTGGCAAAGAATCAGGAGACAAACTGGAATGGGAGCTGCTCCGCGTATGAGGAGGATGGAGGGGCCCCTTCTCCTGACTAGTCAGTCGGGGCTCAAGGGAAGCAATAGGATATGGAGGGGGTTCCATTGGGAGGGGGTCCTCTGGGGGATCAGTCAGGACCAGGCTTGGTTTTGGCCTTTCCTCCAGGGGTGGTTTAGCCACGAGGACTGTTCCGGTTTTGGCAGTCTCATTTTTAGGGGTCTCAAGGCGAGACTGTAATTATCCAGAGTCATCCACCAAGGCACACTCCAGATCTGCAGGCAAAAATTATATCTTGGTAGATAAATTCAGACAACCGTGGGAGAACCGATCTGGGGGCCCTGGGAAACTGAAAACCACGGCCTACACTCAGATGGTGAGGGTGACTTTGGTGCTGCCCTCCCACGCCAAGGGAGGGCATTTGTATATACATACAATGGAATATTGTATGGAATATTTCAGCCTTTATTAAAGGCTTTCCTTCTTATTAAGAAGGAAATTCTGTAATATGTGACAACATGATGACCCTTGAGGATATTATCCTAAGTGAAATATGCCAGTCACATAAAGACAAATATTGCATAATCCCACTTATATGAATTATCTAAAATAGTCAAATTCATAGAATCAAATAAAGGAATGGTGGTTTCCAGGAGCTGTGGGAAGGGGGAAATGGACAGTTACTAAGCAATGGGCAAAAAGTTTCAGTCAAGCAGGATGAATAAGCTCTAGAGATCTGCTGTACAGCACTCTACTTATAGTCAACAATAATGTATTGTACAATTAAAAATTTGTTAAGACAGCAGATCTCATATTAAATGTTCTTACCACATGGAAAAAAAAAAAAGAAAGGATACAACTCCAAAGCTAAACAGGTTCCTGGAATATGCCCCCTAGCATGTTAAATTTCAAATCTGATGGCCAGTGTGACTTAATCTAAACCAATCCCTTCCTTCCTCTACAATGCTATTATTCTTTCTTGACCTAAGCAGAACTGGCTCAGGGAGCAAACCTAAGCCTACAGACTGGCCTCATCAGGAGATAAAGCTATGTTAATGTTAGGAGGACAACTAGTTGGGGGGCGGGGTAGGGGTAGTCAAGAGCTGACAGTATCATGCTAATCAAAAAGGAATTTCCAACTTGATTCTCATGAGGAACCTTAATCAGTTGCATTCAGGGCATTTAACTTTAGGGACTAAAGGATAGAATTGTACTGACACTGAACAAACTGCATCAGTAGAGGAATTTTTCAAAAGAGGCATAACTCAGTCCTTTCAACCAAATGCACATTGTGTAAATATTACAATGAATCTAGTTATCTGATATTTTTCACACTCCTATGTAAGGTTCATAACCAAATTCAACTTGCCAAACCAATGCTATCCCTAAGCATCTTCTCTATAGGCATCTGTATTTATTACTCTTCTATTCTCATTACATCCTGTTATCTTTTGTTACCCTTTGTAGCAAAGCCCTGCTGTTCTTGACTGAGAATCTTCTGCAGATGGACTTTTGGGTTGTTTCCACATCTTGGCTATTGTGAGTAGTGCTGCAGTGAACATGAGAGTGGGATCTCTTCAAGATCCTTATTTCAATTCTTATACATAAATACACAGAAGTGGGATTGCTGGATCGTATGGTAGTTCTGTTTTTAATTTTTTGAGGAATCTTTATACTATTTTCCATAGCAGCTGCATTCCTACCAACAATGTTCAAGGGTTCCAATTTCTCCACATCCTCATCAACACTTCTTATTTTCCATTTTTTTTATAGAGATCATCCTCTATCAAATGTCATTTTGGCTTTGATTTGTATTTCCCTGATGATTAGTAATGTTGAGAATTTTTCATATACCTGTTGGCCATTTCTATGTCTTTTTGGAGAAATTTTTGGTGCTTTTTAATATTTTTATCTCTATTGAAATTCTCACTTTGTTCATGCTCATGAAGATGCTGTTGACCTTAGTGAGCATCTTCATGAGAGTTATTTTTAATTCTCTATCAAGTAAATCATGTAACTCTATTTCATGAGGGTTGGTTTCTGGTGTTTGTCTTGTTCCTTTGTTTGGAACATCTTTGCCTGATTCTGTATTTTCCTTGACTCTCTGTGTCGGTGTCTGTGCATTAGACAAAGAAGGCACCTCTCTCAGTCTTCACAGGCTTGCCTTGTACAGAAGACCCCTACCAATCAGCCCTGCCAGAGATTCTGAGAGGCTCTACCAACTCTTACCCTACCCAGGAAGAATGCCCCGCCTGCATTTTATCTTAAAGGACTGCAATGCTGTCCTTGCCTCGGCTGGTGTGAATCAAGTTGCTCAACTGCATGACATTGAAAATATGTTTTGAAAGGACCAGAATTATTTTGACAAAAATGAGTTATATAAAATATTAACCACTTAAGAAAACATTCACATATCAAAATTAATGTCTTCATAGTACCATATACTATGTAACCAGAAATTATAATTGGTGTTCTATAATAACATCTTAGGATTTTTTTTAAAAGAAGGAACTCAAAAATTATATTGGGTTTTTGTTTTCTTTTCAAAAATATCTCTAAAATTGTTTTTAAGCAATATTTGGATTTTTAAAAACATCATTTTTAAAATTTCCATGATCCTGTTATCAATATTTTGGGCAAGGGATATAATATATGTCCCTCAGCCCGATACTTGCCTAATCTTATTAATAGAGGAGTCAATATGTTTGATATCAGTCTTTTCATCAAATAATTTGTAGGAGAAAGGAAAATAGGAGTTTTTCTTTTCATATATATCTTTTCACCTAAAGCATTGAAAATATGTGTAAGTGTATTTTCCCTAATACCTCTGCTCATGCAGTGGGTATTGAAGATTCCATGTGTTGTGAAAAATATTTGATTGAGTATATTTGAATGTAATTTGCTTTGTGAAGTCTTTATTTGAGTTTATTCTCTGACGTTTAACTGAAAATTTTTTGTAGCTGATTTATTGTTTGATGTGGGCTTTCACTTGTTTATTGTAGCAGGATAAAAAATTTTTATTTTAGCAGCTTAAAAATCTGTTGGAAGGTGCTTTTATAGTATTCTTATGAATATTAATAACATTCTTGCTACTTTGATGCTCAATAATGTGGCAAGAAATTAGAATATAGCTTATGGAGACTTCTGTTACATGAGTGTGGGAAAAAACCCTCAATTTTGATGATAGGAAGGGCATCAATTGTGATCCTACATCATGCTTGGGTTTTTTTTTTTTTTTTTTGAGATGGTGGTCTTGCTGTGTTGCCAAGGCTCGTCCTGAACTCCTGGGCTCAAGTGATCCTCTTGCCTTAGCCTTCTGACTAGCTGGGATTACAGACATGTACTACCACACCCAGCTAATGCTTGGGTTTTATGGAATTCCATGGCCTAGTAAGATTCAGCTATATAGAATCTGGAGCTCAGACTGTCTGGAAAACAGTGACATCATTTGTACAGATTCAATAACTTGTTAATGTTGTTGCTAATTGGGCATGTCATTTTTTTCTCACAAAGTAAGGTCAAGACTTCAGAGCCAGCATAACTTCGCTATGTCTGTCAAATGCTTGAAAGTATAAAGTATTTCAGTTTTACAGAGTACATATCCAGGTCTTCCTCAGAATTTCTACATTTTCTAGTTTTGAATGCAGTATTAACTTCTATTTTGTACTTTTAAGATTTCCTATAATAACATTACTATTTGTGAAGTCAATGCATTTTACTTTCTGAGAACGAGTAATGATGATTAAGTTATAAACAAGTGACTCCAAGGAATACAGATTTTATTTGAAAATTGCACTCTAGCTTAAAGAAACTATCTCCAGTTTGGTTTTACTCTAAGGATCATTTCAAATTCCTTCATGCTATATTCATTTGCCCAGTGACCTAGGAACAGGTTTCAAAACAATTTGCTACTTTTAGCCTATGGTGATTGTTCACAGCACATTTATCATTCATTGTTATTTCAGAAATTGTTGAAAACCTGATCGGAAAAGATAATTCACCTAGCATACCTGAGGCAATTGATAGACTCTTCATGAACATAGCAAATATTAACAGGGAATCTATGGCTGAAATACAGGATGCTCAGGTTGGTGTAAAAATAATTTTGTTTATGATAAGTTTTAATGATTCATCATTTTAACCAATGTATAAGTAAAAAAATTCTTTATGCTTAATCATTGCTAAACACATAGAAATCTATTTTTTGGATTTTTCAAGCCTAATTTAGGGAAAATAAAGTTTTAGAAACCAATGGAAAATACATGCTCAAGTTTAATATTTATTATTTAACCCCTCTAGGCTTCATTTTCTCATCTGTTAAATGATAATAATAATACCCATTTCCCAGTGTTGTTGTGAATAGTAAATACAATAACATATATAAGATACTGGACACATAGTAGTTAGTCACTAAATAATAGTTCTCTTTTCCTTCCCTTTGCAGCAAAGTAGGAAACTACCCAGTAGTGGAGACTCAATTGAAATAAGCTTTCAGAAGTGCTTTTTTAGGGAGTAATTGTTCTAATGTTTAAATGAAGGTCTGTCATTTATTTAATGTGGAAATTGCCTTGAGGATCTGAAACACTTTTGGGAACATTTACCTTGGGCAAACACTTCCATCTTGGTGACTGCTCATATGGAAAGATGAGAAGAAAGTTTATTGTAAATCTCTCCTCTTTATATGTAATACATATATATATTATAAACTTTATTTAAATAAAATTAAATTCATATACCATGCAATTCACCCACTTCAAATGTAAAATTCAATAGTTTTTAGTATTTCACAGTTAGTTGTGTACCCATCACCACAGTTAATTTTAGAACATTTTTATCACTCCAAAGGGAACCCTCACACCTATTCACTTCCATTTCCTCCCACTCCCTTCTTCCCTTGCTCAGGCCCTAGGCAGCCACTAGTGTACTTTCAGTCTTTATGGATTTGCCTATTCTGGACATTTTATGTAAATGGAATCATATAATGTGTGGTCTTTTGTGACTGACTTCTTTCACTTAGCATAATGTTTTCAGGGTTTATCCCTGTTGTCTTATGTATCTGTACTTCATACCTTTTTATGACTGAATAATATTACATTCTATGGATATACCCTATTTTGATTTCCCATTCTTCTATTGATGAACATTTTTATTTCACTTTTTGGCTATTATGATTAATACTGCTATGAATATTTATGTACAGGTTTTTATGTTTTTATTTTTCTTAGGTATATACCTAAGAATGAAATTGCTGGGTAATGTGGTAACTCTGTTTAAACTTTTGAGGAACTGCCAGATTGTTTTCCAAAGTGGCCGTACCATTTTACATTCCCACTAGCAGTATATGAGGGATCCAGTTTTTCCACCTCCTTGAGGACATTTGTTATTATTTGTCTTTTTGATTATGGGTATGAAGTGTTATCTCATTGTGTTTGGTTTTTTAAATCATGGTAAAAATATATATATATATATATAACATAAAACTTACCATCTTAGCCATTTTTAAGTGTACAGTTCACTGGTATTAAGTATGTTCATGTTTTTGTGTAACCATTCTCCAGAACTCTTTTCATCTTGCAAAACTGAAACTCTATACCCATTAAACAATTCCACCTTGCCCCCTAAAATTAATATGAATTTTAGGATCACCTTGTCATCCACCATTCTACTTTCTGTTTCTATAAATTTGACTACTCTCGGTACCTCATACAAATGGAATCATATAATAGTTGTTTTTTTTGTGACTGACTTATTTCTCTTAACATAATGTCCTCAAGGTTCATTCATATTGCAGCATGTGTCAGAATTTCCTTCTTTTTAAGACTGAATAATATTCCATTGTATGTATATACCACATTTTGTTTATCCATTCATTTGTCGATGGGCACTTGAGTTGCTTCCTCCTTATGCCTATTTTGCCTATTTGCCTATTGTGAATAATGCTGCTATGAGCGTGCAATTGGCGTGCAAATATCTGTTCAAGTCCCTGCTTTCAATTCTTTTGGATAAATACCCAGAATTGGAATTGCTGGATCGTATGGTAATTCTATTTTTAATTTTTTTTGAGACAGGGTCTTGCTAAGTTGCCCAGGCTGGTCTTGAACTCCTGGGCTCAAGTGATTCTCCCACCTCAGCCTCATGAATAACTGGACTATAGGCACATGCTACCATGCTTGGCTTATTTTTAATTTTTTGAGTAACTGCCATACTGTTTTCCAAAGCAGCTATACAATTTTACATTCCCATAAACAGTGCACAGGGTGCCAGTTTCTCCACATTCTTACCAACACTTGTTATTCTCTGTTTTTTTTTTTGATAGTGGCCATCCTAGTGAGTGTGAGATAGCATATCAGTGAGGCTTTGATTTGCATTTCCCTGATGGCTAATGATGTTGCAGAACATTTTTTTAAATGTGCTTATTGGCTATTTATATATATATCTTCTTTGGAGAAATATCTGTTAAGATCATTCACCAATTTTTTTTGGCCAGGCGCGGTGGCTCACGCCTGTAATCCTAGCACTCTGGGAGGCCGAGGTGGGCGGATCGTTTGAGCTCAGAAGTTCGAGACCAGCCTGAGCAAGAGCGAGACCCCATCTCTACTAAAAATAGAAAGAAATTATATGGACAGCTAAAAATATATAGAGAAAAAATTAGCCGGGCATGGTGGTGCATGCCTGTAGTCCCAGCTACTCGGGAGGCTGAGACAGGAGGATCGCTTGAGCTCAGGAGTTTGAGGTTGCTGTGAGCTAGACTAACGCCACGGCACTCACTCTAGCCTGGGCAACAGAGTGAGACTCTGTCTCAAAAAAAAAAAAAAGATCATTCACCAATTTTTAAATTGGGTTTTCTTTTTATTATGAGTAGTTGGAGTTCCTTATATATTCCAGGTACATATCCCTTATCAGATACATGATTTGCAAATATTTTCTCTTATTTTATGAGTTGTCTTTTCACTTTCTTGATGGTATCCTTTGAAATGATCTAGTTTTGATGAAGTCTAATTTATCTGTATCTTTTTCACTAGACATGTAAGACATTTTCCCATGTTAAAAACATATTTTTCATGACCACTATTTAATTTAATTTGTTTTTTTCTTTCTTGAGACAGGGTCTTGCTCTGTCGCCCCAGCTAGAGTGCAGTGGCATTGTAGCTTGCTACAACCTCAAACTCCTGGGTCCAAGTGAGCCTCCTGCCCACAGGCGCACACCACTATGCTCAGCTAACTTTTCTTTTTGTAGAGATGGAGTCTTGCTCTTGCTCAGGCTGGTCTGGAACTCCTGGCCACAAGTGATCCTCCTGCCTCGGCCTCCCAAAGTGCAAGGATTATAGGCATGAGCCACTGCACCCAACCATAACCACTATTTTATTTATTTATTTTTAGTATTTTTTTTTTTTTTTTTTGAGACAGAGTCTCACTCTGTTGCCCGGGCTAGAGTGCCATGGCGTCAGCCTAGCTCACAGCAACCTCAAACTCCTGGGCTCAAGCAATCCTCCTGCCTCAGCCTCCTGAGTAGCTGGGACTATAGGCATGCGCCACCACGCCTGGCTAGCTTTTTTTTTTTTCTATCTATATTTTTAGCTGTCCAAATCATTTCTTTCTATTTTTTACTAGAGAGAGGGTCTCGCTCTTGCTCAGGCTGGTCTCGAACTCCTGACCTCGAGCAATCGTCCCGCCTTGGCCTCCCAGAGTGCTAGGATTACAGGCATGAGCCACCGCGCCTGGCCTATTTTATTTATTTTATTTTATATTATTTTGAGACAGAGTCTTGCTTTGTTACCTGGGCTAGAGTGAGTGCCGTGGCGTCAGCCTAGCTCACAGCAACCTCAAACTCCTGGGCTTAAGTGATCCTACTGCCTCAGCCTCCCGAGTAGCTAGGACTACAGGCACGTGCCACCATGTCCCGCTAATTTTTTCTATATATATTTTAGTTGGCCAGATAATTTCTTTCTATTTTTAGTAGAGACGGGGTCTTGCTCTTGCTCAGGCTGGTCTCGAACTCCTGACCTCGAGCGATCCACCTGCCTCGGCCTCCCAGAGTGCTAGGATTACAGGCGTGAGCCACCACGCCCGGCCATAACCACTATTTTAAATGGCTGAATACAATTCGATCAAAGGGATTTATCATAATTCACCTATTCATTATTGGATATTTATATTGTTCCTCATTTTTCACTATTATAAATGATGACATTAGAAACACTACTAAGTGCAAAGATTATCCCCCTACACATTTTGTACTATTTCCTTAGGATAGAGTCTCAGAAGAGCAATTATTAATACTAGGTCAAAAGATATGAACATTTTTGGCTCTTTTTACATATCGCAAAATTGCTTTCCAAAATGCCAGAAAAGGTAGCTTCTTTAAGCTGTTTTAGTCTAGATGTTCATTTACCCCCTTAACACATCAAACCATTTGTTTCTCTGGGAAAGTTGGAGTGAATATTAACTCCATGTGTTTTTAGTGATACAAATCAAATAATACTTCATGTGAAAGTCATCATTAGATCACCTGTGGCATGGGGATACTATGTAAGACGGATGGAAGTAGGCATGAGAATTAGCTCAGAATAGTAAGTGAAATGATAGCCATACTAAATAAATCATCTGTTTAAATGGAAGCTCATGGGAAAAATGTGAAACTGCAGGTGAGAAAAGTGGCACTGGAGAAAGATTTAAAACTAAAATACAGCCTAGGTGCAGTGGCTCACGCTTGTAATCCCAGCACTTTGGGAAGCCAATGCATGAGGATTGCTTGAGGCCAGGAGTTCAAGATCAGCCTGGGCAACATAGTGAGACCCCCATCTCTACCAAAAATAAAAAAAATTAGCCGGGCGTGGTGGAGCATACCTATAGTCCCAGCTACTCAGAAGGCTGAGGCAGGAAGATTGCTGGAGGTCAGGAGTTTGAGGTTGCAGTGAGCTATGATGATGTGACTGCACTCTAGCCCGGGTAACATAGCAAGACCTTGTCTTAAGAAAAACCCAACAGGCCGGGCGCGGTGGCTCACACCTGTAATCCTAGCACTCTGGGAGGCCGAGGCGGGCGGATCGCTCAAGGTCAGGAGTTCGAGACCAGCCTGAGCAAGAGCAAGACCCCGTCTCTACTAAAAATAGAAAGAAATTATATGGACAACTAAAAATATATATATAGAAAAATTAGCCGGGCATAGTGGCGCATGCCTGTAGTCCCAGCTACTGGGGAGGCTGAGGCAGGAGAATCGCTTGAGCCCAGGAGTTTGAGGTTGCTGTGAGCTAGGCTGACGCCACGGCACTCACTCTAGCCTGGGCAACAAAGTGAGACTCTGTCTCAAAAAAAAAAAAAAAAAAAAGAAAAACCCAACAAACTAAAATACAATCTTGTACTACCATCGTGCATAAATTGGGTTCTTTGGGCTTATCCAGTTATTTTTCCTATTAGTCATATTACTACCAATATGTTTAATGTAAGACAATGGTATATAGCTTCTCTTATATTCACCATAGCACTCTGGGAGATTTAGGCCAGGGCTATGCCATATTGGTCTCAAGCAATAGTACCATCCAGGACCAATTATTGCCTTCAGAGGTCTCTTTCCAGAAACCAACCTATCCCCAATTGCACATACTTTGTATCTTCATTTTTTCCTTTAGATACTATGAGCGTGATTTAGTTTTGCATCCAGTTGACTGAGTTCTACCTGATAGAAATATAAACCCCAAAAGAAACATTAGAAACTGCCCCCTAGTCCCCAGAAAAAACATAATAAAACAACAAATTAATACTATAAGTACTACATAAGTTATATAAGACATGATCTTTGATATCCAGAAGCCTAGTTGGGAAATAACTGAAACAGTTAAAGAATAAATGATACAAAGTAGTATAATTAATGCTCAGTTGTGTGAAACTTAATAAATACAGGAATTCAAAGAAGGAAGAGCAATGTAGATTGCAGTGGTTGCTAAAAACTTCATGGATGTTGCTGGTGAGACTTAACTCGATTTGAGTTACATAAAGACAAAGGGAGGGGAGGAGGTATATCAGGTGAAGCCAACACTATGAATAAAGATACATAGATAGGAATGAACAAGTTGTCTTCAGGGGACAGTGAGATAATTACTCTGACAGTGGATAAGTTTTTGGGGGGAGAAGTAGAATGGGAGTAGACTATGGAGAGTCTGGAAATGAGCCACAATAGTTATATAAGCATACAACATGCAAGAATGAAAATATCATTGGAGGTGGACAGTATTTTAACTGGCTAAGGAAATATTTCTCTTTGACCAGGTTGAAGAAATGGCAGTAAACCTGTGGAATTGGGCAGTTACCAAGAGAGTAGGTTTGCTTATAAATGAAGAGCAGAAAGCTAAATGTACGTATACATTTTGTGACTCGTATTATGAGGAATGTTTTTACTATGCAATTAGGTAGTATTCCTGCAGTTTAAATAATGTTTTGACCAGTTCTTAGATGGAGATTTGTTAAGACAACTAAAAGCAACCCAGAATGACTGGTTTCTTAACCAAATAGGCTCCCTCAGTTTTACGATTTTTTTCAGAAGTTAGCTATTTATTGATAAAAATTTAGAGACATCACTGTAATAAATAGTCTGGAGGTGAGCAATAAAGATTATTAAAGGGTGGGAAAATGAGAACTTGAAGAAATGTTGAAGGACATGGATATTTCCTGTGGAGAAGAGATTGGATCAAAACCTTCAGGATTCTGAAGGACCATCAAATAGTAGTTTCCCCTTTCCATTAATAATAGAATGAAAAGTGTTGCTATGAGAGGGATGTAGAGTTTAAAGAGTGTAAAGAATAATTTCTTCATGAGGTGAATTGATAAACATTGGCATGAGTTACTGAGAAAAACTATAGTTCTTTTATACCAGTGAAGCAAACAACAAGAACAAGAACAAAGCAAAAACCCCAAACCAAACTCATCTTCTTGGATGCTTAAAATGTCATCCACTGTCTGGCAAAGTTCTAGTGCTTTAGCTAAATGGACAAGGTCTAGTGTGCTGACATTTACTGGTTTTCAACAAGTGTAGTAACAGCAAATGCCTTTATGGAAAGTATCTTGCCTTATTATAAAGGATACATTGAAGCAAGAAACAAAAGGGTGAACCTCTGGACTGCTTGACTTTGTAAAGATAAATGGCTTTTGCCTGTATACAACAAATAGAATTTACTATTAAGTATTTATCTTTATGAACATAAATGAAACTGCATACAACTTTGGTGTAGGTATAGAATAATTGTGATTAATCTAATCAATAATATACTTACTCATGAGTCCAATCCTCTATTAGCATGTTTAGAGAACAATTCTCTCTCTAACTCTCAGGTAAATGTTGATATCATTGGCTAGGCGTGGGTGGCTCACACCTGTAATCCTAGCACTCTGGGAGGCCGAGGCAGGCGGATCGTTTGAGCTCAGGAGTTTGAAACCAGCCTGAGCAAGAGCGAGACGCTGTCTCTACTAAAAAATAGAAAGAAATTAGCTGGACACCTAAAAATATATAGAAAAAATTAGCCAGGCATGGTGGCGCATGCCTGTAGTCCCAGCTACTCAGGAGGCTGAGGCAGAAGGATTGCTTGAGCCCAGGAGTTTGAGGTTGCTGTGAGCTAGGCTGACACCACGGCACTCTAGCTAGGGTGACAGAGTGGGAATCTGCCTCAAAAAAAAATGTTGATATCATTGCTCCCAGCAGCCTTAGATCCTGTAAATATGGGGAGGGAAGTGTTAGGAATTTGTCTGTGGGAGAAATTTAGCACACAGATGAACTGTGCAATAATATTAAAATGCTTTCATTCTTAATTCTTACCATTCTACATATCAAGGAATATTGCTCTAGCTGTTTTTCACTACTTGTCAAATAACAGGGATATGGTAGATGCAGTAGGTGCTGCAGCCCTGGGACCTTTTCCCATGTACTTTCTCACTTCATGTAGCAGTTCTTAATCAGATATTTGGGTGCTTGTTCTATGTATAGTACTTTTTTGATGCAGTGGAGAATAGGATGTTAGTGCAGGAAGCCTACAATTTAAAAGAATTTTGTTTCAAAAATATGTTGATTGGAAGATAATTTGTCTCTTTAAAAACATATTTAGTCTACCTGGATTATGCTACATGATGAAATAAGTCATCAAGATTTATAAGCCACAATTTTTATTATTTGCAACAATTATGGAACAATGAGCAGAAATAGGAAAGCCAGAAGTAGAGGAATGACTTATAACACTTAGTTTTAGACCTGTTACATTTGAGGTGACAGTAAGATTGGATATATGAGACTAGAGCTTATGAGAAGGGTCAGCGCTGGGCCTATAGATTTGCCAGTTATTTACATGGAGGTGGTAGCTGAAGCCACAAGAGTAGTTGAGTCCTCTGAGGGAGAAAATAAAGAGCAGTGGTTCTTAAATATGGGTAAAAACCAGAATCACCTGTTAAGCCTGTTAAAAATACAGATGTCCAGGCCCTACCATTCATTGGTGGTTTTTGTTCATTTAGGTTCAGGATGAAATCTAGGCATGTCTATAATTTGAAAAAATTTCTCAGGAATTCTCATGCACACCAAATTTTAAGAACCAGTGGTTTTGAGAGAAGTACAGAGTAGTGAGATTTTAACTTTAAATCTTCTATTTAAAGACTGGGAAGAAAAAGAACAAGGATGGGAGAGCAAAAGGAACATTCAAAAAATTCTAGAGGAGACTTACTATCTATTTATTGAGTGCATACTCCTTGTAGGGTTGTACCATGTTACAGCAGGCAGCAGGTGAAGGGGACAAGGTAAGATACCACAACAATGATACCAAGCATACATTATACTTGAGGATCTGAGAAGGAAAGGGTTACAGTAAATAAACAATAAAAATAAAAAATTCATAAATGTCAGTGTACAACATTGTGTTTATCCAAAGTCAATTCAAGTATCAGGCTGTGGGCACTGATAGAGTAGAGTAAGCAGATGTTCAATGGAGTCAGTCAGCAAGCACCTAACCAAGATATTTATAATATAGAGAGGTCAAGAACAGGCAAATGAGAAGATGAGGATAGAGCAACAGCATCAAAGAAAACGTCTGTATACTGAAATAGTAGTCTGTTTCAGCCTCAGCTGCCTTTGGCGTGAAGGCTTATTGATGATAACTATAAACAGCTGGAGTATGAATGTGAGGATGGGAGCAAAGTTTAGACTAAGACATTTCCCACAGAGGGACAGTGTTCAATTCTGAAGCAGGATAGTTCAGGCCAAGGGAGTTACATTTTTCAAAAAGGTTATGATCATTGTGAAATGTTGCTGTGAAGTTAGGAAGGGTAATCTTTGGGAGTGCAGTTTTAGTAAAGTGGTAACGATGTAAAACAGATTGCAGGGGCTTAAGGAGATGAGTGAGTAGCAAGAAAATAGAGATAGTAGATAGACTATTCAATTCAAGAAGTTTGGCAATGAAAGGAAGAGAGAAATGGGATGCAAGCTTGAAGCACAGTGGGGTCAGTTGATTTTTTTTCAAGGTGGGGGAGGTGAGTATGTTTGAAAGTAGAGAGGATGGACTAAATTGAGAAGGAGGTACACAATATACCTTTATTTTCTTTTAACATTAACAGGTTTATACTAAGGTACACATGTGCTTGACTTGGAAATCCAACTTTATTTACAAATATTCTGTAAACAAAGATGCCATTCAACCCCTTTAAAATATTATAATTGATAATTTCCACAAAATCCATTTACATAGTTTCAAGCTTTCTGCATAAAACTGTATTATGGGATGGGCAAACAATCTCACAAGATGGTCTAAGGCATAAAAATAAAGCAAAATAAAAACAACTTATCCAGCATGAATGTGTCATTGACAGAGAGAATGAAGAATTAAGAGTCACATCCTTCAATGTGCTACTCCACCAAGAAATGGAAACGTGATAATTTTGGGGGGAGGTAAATGCTTCATAATAAACCATCTTCTTATGTAGTACAGTTTAATTGTGATTGTTTAAGATTGCTCTTGCAGACTAATAATTATGCTGATTTTTTTAAAAAGCCATCATTGTAAAAAGGGCATAGATTTTTCTAGATTTTTTTTACCAATGAAAATATTCTGATACTGATCTGGTCTCAATATTCAGACCAATTAATAAAATAACAAATACATGAAAAGAACTTAAAAACACAATCATCATGTGACTGTGACTTACAAAATTAGAATTCTCCCTGAAATCAGAGAGTATTACTCCTCAGTAGTGTCTATAAATTTGAATTCTTCATAGCTGAGATAATATACAGACAAAATATTTAACCAAAGATTTAAAAATAAAATTATCCAAATTACACATTATTTTGTATATAGTAAATTATTTTTTTAAAATCCTTTAAATTTTATCCAGGAGGATAATGATTCTCATGTCATGGCTAAGTCACAAGGAACTTCAAAACTTTGGGAAAAAAAATTCATCCCTGAGAAGTGAGAGATAGAAAAGTATCTAAAAAAAAACGGAAGCAACAGTCCTGCACCCTTTTAACAATCTTTACCGGAGCATAAATTAACAGGCAGCAATGAAATGTATTCCAGTCCTGGGGAGTTACTACCTCTGATGATCTGATCTTTTTATAATGAAAATACAAGTGCAACATTAAAAAAAATCAGATAAATAGAAACTCTGGTTTTATTGTCTGCTTTACATTTTTGTCCAGTGCAAGGTCAGCCTGCTAAGATATGAATATTCCAAAGTAGTAACTTCTGCTGGCGTCTCTTCTTCTGAGTCTCCATTTCCTCCACTGATATTCACCCAGATAATAAAAGTAATACAATTGCAACTGAGTTTGCTATCATCAATGGCACTCTCATCACGGTTCTTACAGATCGAATAAGGTTCACTAGTTGAGATTTAATTCCTGGCTCCTCTCCGAATCCACCAATTCCCTGGTCTGTTCCCCAGCCAGTGTTCTTGAGGAATCGCTCCTCGTGCAGCATGGCGAGGGCATTGACGCAGAGCAGGGCTGCCTGCAGCAGTGAGTACAGGGTAAAGGCCATGGCCTTCCGGAGCCGCCTGGTGCCCAACTCCCGGATTCTTCTCCCGCCGCTGCCGCAAGGCCACAATATACCTTTGGAGAGGGGAAATAATTGAGATGTTAGAGTCCTTGAAAATACTGAAGGATTAGTGAACTTTGTAAAAAAAAAAAAAAGGAAACACTTAAAAAATTTTCAAAACTAGAAATTCAAGTCAATTTAAATATATGATTAGAAATTATGTTACCAAAAGTTTTTTTCAGAATAAATTAACTTTCTTAAATGATGATTAGATTTTACACTTCATGATAAGCAATAAAAATCTGGCCACTTCAATTACTCTGTAATTTCAGCTGGGCAATTCTTCTCTTTTCAATGGACTATTAATTAGAAATGGTATTAGCATAGGTAGAATGGCTGTTGAGATCTAACATAAAGGTGACTAGTTCAGTTATTTGTGAAGACATTTTTTAAAAACTTGGATATGTTTTATGATGAAAGAAACTAGAAATAAAGAGATTACAGTTATTCAAACTTGCCTATTTTCAGGGAAAATGAACTGTATAATGAAGATGTCTGTATTTTCTAAATTACACTTTAAGAACTGTTATCTCATCTACAGAAAAGAGTATATATGGAAAGTTTCACATTTTAGGAGAGAAATCTAAAACTGTTCTGATGTCCAGAGATTTTTGTCAGATGTTAAATAGCTTTAGGTTTCAATCCTGCTTAGAATTTTTCTTCTGCCAGCATGGTGCATACAAGAACAGTGGAGAATCAGTGAGTCTATGGGATTTAAGACCTGAAGAAATTAAAATTTGAGAATTAAATATCTCTCTAGAGCAGTAAGCAAATGATTCATTTAATAAGTTTCAGGTCATTTACTTTTGAAAATTGATTTTTTTAAAAGGCCTTTAAAATTCTTATTTTTAATAACAACAAAACTGGCTTTCCTTTCATCATCCTTTCTCTTTATAGGTGTACATAAAAGCAGAATGAATGTTTTGTGTTTATGGTTGTCTAATTACTGTTTTGCAGTATGTCATGTTGCTTGCAAATTGGCGTGTATGTGTGAAGGCTCAGTTGCTTCAGAAGACACTATTCGAAGACAGATTTTGGTAAGTGCAGATGCAATGAGATAGTTGTTACTCCTATGAAATGATTGAAGTTAGTGTAATACTAGAAGGGAGTTGAATCCTTTCGTGCTATCCACGTTCCTTTTATGATTGGTATATCTACTGCAGTTAAAGATCTCCACAATACTATAGTTATAGTGATTCAGTGAACTAAATACTGAACTTAAAATTCTGGATTGATGAATTATTTTTTGCTAGAGGTTTTTTTTTTTTTTTTTTGAGACAGAATGTCATTCTGTTGCCCTGGCTAGAGTGCAGTGGTGCAATCTAGCTCACTGCAACCTCTAACTCCTGGGCTCAAGCAGTCCTCCTACCTCAGCCTCCTGAGTAGCTGGGACCATAGGCCTGCGCCTCCGTGCCTGGTTCATTTTTTCTATTTTTAGTAGAGATGAGGTCTCGCTCTTGCTCAGGCTGGTCTTGAACTGCTGAACTTAAGTGATCCTCCCACCTGGGCCTCCCAGAGTGCTAGGATTATGTGAGCCACTGCACTCCGCCCTGCTTTTGACTTTTAGTGATTGATTTTTTTCTCATGTTGATTGAATACTTTTTTAATAATTATGTAAAATATTTACACAATTTCAAAGGCAAATCTACTAAGAAAAGTACAGTTGGCCCTCCGTAGCCTTGGGTTCCACATCCATGGATTCAACCAACCAAGGATCAAAAATATTACAGAGAAAATCCAATAAAAAATAACAATACAACAATAAGAAACAATACAAATAAAAAATAATACAATATAACAACTATTTCTCATAGTTCTGGGGACTAGACGTTCAAGATCAATGTGTCAGCAAGTTTGGTTTCTTGTGAGTACTTTCTCTGTGTCCTGCATAAGTCCACCTTCTTGCTGTGTTCTCACATGGCCTTTCCTCTGTGCATGCTCATTCCTGGTGTCTATTCGTGTGTCTCAATTCCCTCTGGTTATAAGGATGCCAGTTAGATGGGATTAGGGTCCACCCTAATGGCCTCATTTTAATTTAATCACTTCTTAAAGAAAGGCCCTATCTTCAAACACAGTCACATTCTGCGATGCTGGAAGTTAGGGCTTCAACATAATTTTTGGGGACATACTTCTGCTCATAACAATAATTCTTGATTTATCAACTTTATATATGATCTATTTATTTGCTGTCAGATGAGTATTTATCTCATATTATATTACCTCCCTTTACCCCCTCTTAATTTTTTTGCTTGTATTTATATTATACTATTTTAATTTATCTGATGGCTCCCTTTTAACACTTTAAATAATATATTTAAATTTAAAATTTTATTTTGTCTCAATTTTTTATTTTTAATTATGGGTTCATAATATTAATAGTTGTATATATTTATATGGTACATTTTTTTTTAAGACAGAGCCTTGCTCTATCACCCCGGGTGGAGTGCAGTAGCATCATCATAGCTGAATACAGCCTCAAACTCCTGGGCTCAATATATCCTCCTGCCTCAGCCTCCTGAGTAGCTGGGACTACAGGTGCCTGCCAACACACATGGCTAATTTTTCTATTTTTAGTGGAGAAGAGGTCTTGCTCTTGCTCAGACTGGTCTCGAACTCCTGAGCTCAAGCAATCCTCCTGCCTCAGCTTCTCAGAATGCTAGGATTACAGGAGTGAGCTATCACGCCTGACCTACATGTGATGTTTTGATAGAGGCATACAATGTGTATTAATCAAATCAGTGTAATTGGGGTATCCATCACCTCAAGCAATTATTTTTTCTTTATGTTTGGAACATTCCAATTCTACTCTTTTAGTTATTTTAAAGTATACCCTACCTTATTGTTGTCACTTTTTTGTGCTATTAAATATTGTTCATTCTAACTATAACTATAATTTTGTATCCATTAACCATTCCCACTTTACCACTCCCTCCCTGCTACCCTTCCCAGCCTCTGGTAACCATAATTCGACTCTCTGGCTCCAGGAGATCAATTGTTTTAGTATTTAGCTCCCAAGTATGAGTGAGAACATGTGAGGTTTGTCTTTCTGTGTTTGGCTTATTTCACTTAACATAATGTTCTCTAGTTCCATCCATGTTGTTTCAAATGTCTGGAACAGACTACAAAGTTTCTCCTTTTTCCACAACCTCTCCAGCATTCGTTATTGCCTGTTTTTTTGATACAAGCCATTTTAACTGGGGTGAGATGGTATCTCATTGGGGTTTTGATTTGCATTTCTTTGAAGACTAATGATGTTGAGCATTTTTTCATATGTCTGTTGGCCATTTGTATGTCTTCTTTTGAGAAATTTCTATTCAGATCTTTTGCCCATTTTTTAATGAGATGATTTGATTTTTTCCTATTGAGTTGTCAGAGCTCCTTATACATTCTAATTATTAATCCCTTGATTGATGGGTAGTTTGCAAATATTTTCTCCCATTCTGTGGTTTGTCTGTTCACTTTTTTGACTGTTTTCTTTGTTGTGCAGAAGCTTTTTAGCTTGATGTGATCCCATTTGTCCAATTTTGGTTTGGTTGCCTGTGCTTTGGGAGTTTTACTCAAGAAGTCCTTGCCCAGACCAATGTCCTGCAGCATTTCCACAATATTTTCTTTTAGTAGTTTCATAGTTTCTGGTCTTAGATTTAAATCTTTAATTCATTTTGATTTGATTTTTGTATACGATGAGAGGTAAGAGTCTAGATTCATTCTGCTGTGTATGGATATCAAATTCTCCCAGCACCACTTATTGAAGAGACAGTCATTTCCCCAATGTATGTTCTTGGCAGCTTTGTCGAAGATAAGTTCACTGTAGATGTATGGATTTATTTCTGGGTTCTCTATTCTGTTCCATTGGTCTATGTGTCTATTTTTATGCCAGTACCGTGCTGTTTTGGTTACTACAGTGCTGTAGTATAATTCGAAGTCAGGTAATGTGATTCCTCCATTTTTGCTCTTTTTACTCAGGATGGCTTTGGGTATTCCGGGTCTTTTGTGGTTCCATATAAATTTTAGGATTATCTTTTCTATTTCTTTTCAGAATGTCCTTGGTATTTTGATGGGGATTGCATTGAATCTGTAGATTGCTTTGGGTACTATGAACATTTTAACAATATTGATTCTTCCATCCATGAATGTGTAATATCTTTCCATTTTTTGTGTGTCCTCTTCAATTTCTTTCATCAATGTTTTATAGTTATCATTGTATAAATCTTTCACTTCTTTGGTTAATTTTCTTCCTAGATATTTTATTTTATTTGTAGCTATTGTTAATGGGATTATTTTCTTGGTTTCTTTTTCAGATTGTTTGCTGTTGGCATATAGAAATGCTACTGATTTTTGTATTTTGATATTGTGTCCTGCAACTTTACTAATTTATTGGTTCTAATAGGGTTTTTTTTGTGAAGTCTTTAGGTTTCTCTAGGTATAAGATCATATCATCTGCAAACAAGGATAATTGGACTTCTTCCTTTCCAATTTGGATGCCTTTTATTTCTTTCTCTTGTCTGATTGCTCTAGCTAGAACTTCTAGTACTATGTTGAATAACAATGGTAAAAGTGGGCATCCTTGTCTTGTTCCAGATCTTAGAGGAAAGGCTTTCAGGTTTTCCCCATTCAGTATGATACTAGCTGTGAGTCTGTCATATATGGCTTTTATTATGTTGAAGTATATTCTTTCTATACCCAGGTTTTTGGGAATTTTTATCATGAAGGGATGTTGAATTTTATCAAATGCTTTTTCAGCATCAATTGAAATGATCATATGGTTTGTGTCCTTCATTCTGTTGAAATGATGTATCACATTGATTGATTTGCATATGTTGAACCATCCCTGCATCCCTGTGATGAATCCTACTTGATCATGATCAATAATCTTTTCAATATGTTGTTGAGTTTGGTTTGCTTGTATTTTGTTGAGGATTTTTGCATCTATGTTCATCAGAGATATTGGCTTATGGTGTTTGTTTTTTTGTTTGCTTGTTTCCTTTTTCTTTTTTTTTTCTTTTTTGAGACAGAGTCTCACTCTGTTGCTCGGGCTAGAGTGCTGTGGCGTCAGCCTAGCTCACAGCAACCTCAAACTCCTGGGCTCAAGAGATCCTCCTGCCTCAGCCTCCTGAGTAGCTGGGACTACAGGCATGTGCCACCATGCCCGGATAATTTCTCTCTCTATATATATATTTTTTAGCTGTCCATATAATTTCTTGCTATTTTTTTTAGTAGAGACGGGGTCTTGCTCTTGCTCAGGCTGGTCTCGAACTCCTGAGCTCAAACAATCCGCCTGCCTCGGACTCCCAGAGTGTTAGGATTACAGGTGTGAGCCACCGCGCTCGGCCATAGCTCACTTCAACCTCAAACTCCTGAGTTCAAGCGATCCTCCTGCCTCAGCCTCCTGAGTAGCTGGGGCTACAGTTGTGTACCACCACGCCCAGCTAATTTTTCTATTTTTTGTGTACATGGGGGTGTCGCTCTTGGTCAAGCTGGTCTCAAACTCCTGGCTTCAAGCAGTTCTCCCACCTTGGCCTCTGAAAGTGCTAGGATTACAGGCGTGAGCCACCGCGCCCGGCCAGTTTTCTTTTTTTGTTGTGTCTTTGTCTGGTTTTGGTATCAGGATGATATAGGCCTGATAGTATGAGTTTGGGAGTATTCCCTCCTCCTTGATTTTTTGGAATAGTTTAAGTAGGATTGGTATTAGTTCTTTGAATGCTTGGTAGAATTCAGTAGTAAAGCTATCAGGTACTGGGCTTTTCTTTGACGGGATACTTTTTATTACTTCTTCTATCTCATTACTTGTTATTGGTTTATTCAGGTTTTGGATTTCCTCCTCCAATGTTGGTAGGTTGTATGTATCTAGGAATTTATCCATTTCTTCTAGGTTTTCCAGTTTATTGGCATATAGTTGCTCACAGTAGTCTGTAATGATCCTTTGAATTTTTGCAGTATCAGTTGTATCAGTTGTAATGTCTCCTTTTTCATCTCTGATTTTATTTATATGGGTTTTCTTTCTTTTTTCTTAGTCTGGCTATAGGTGTGTCAATTTTGTTTATCTTTTCAAAAAAACCAACTTGATCTTTTGGGTTTTTTGTGTGTGTTTGTTTCAATTTCATTTATTTCTGCTCTGATCTTTATTATTTCTTTTCTTCTACCAATTTTAAATTTGGTTTGCTCTTGTTTTTCTAGTGCTTTGAGATGCATCATTAGGTTGTTTATTTGAAGCTGTTCTCCTTTTTTGAAGTAGACACTAATTGCTATAAACTTTCCTCTTACTACTACTTTTGTTGTATCCCATAGGTTTGATATGTTGTGCTTTCATTTTCATTTGTTTTGAGAATTTTTTAAATTTCCTTCTTAATCTCTTCATTGACCCCATTAGTCATTCAGGAATATATTGATTAAGATCTATGTGTTTGTATAGTTTCCAATGTCCCTCTTATTATTGATTTCTAGTTTTATTCCATTGTATTCAGAGAAAATACTTGATATGATTTAATTTTTTTTGAATTTCCTAAACTTGCTTTGTGGACTAACATATGGTCTATCCTTGAGAATGATCCATGAGCTGAGGAGAAGAACATGTATTCTGCAGCTGTTCTGTACATGAAATGTTCTGTAAATATCTATTAGGTCCATTTGGTCTATAGTGCAGATTAAGTCCAATGTTTCTTTGTTGTTTTTTTGTCTGGATGATCTGTCCAGTGCTCAAAGTGGGCTGTTGAGGTCTCCAACGATTATTGTATTGGGGTCTATCTCTCTCTCTTTCCCTCTGAAAGTATTTGCTTTATATATCTGAGTGGTCTAGTGTTGGGTGTATATATATTTAGAATTATTATATTCTATTGCTGGATTGACCCCTTTATCATTATGTAATGACCTTCTTTGTCTCCTTTTACAGTTTTTATCTTGAAATCTATTTTATCTGATAGATGTATAGCTACTCCTGCTCTTTTTTGCTTTCCATTTGCATGGAATATCTTTTTCCATTCCTTTATTTTTATTCTATGTGTGTCTTTATTGGTGAAGTGTGTTTCTTATAGACAACATATAGTTGGGCCTTGTTTATTTATCCATTTAGCCACTCTATGGCTTTTGATTGGTGAGTTTAGTCCATTTACATTCAATATTATTATTGATAGATAAGGACTTATTACTATCATGTTGTTATTTGATTTCTAGTTGTTTTGGTGTCTTCTCTTTCTTCCTTCCTTCCTTCCTGTCTTCCTTTGTTAAAAGCGATTTTCTCTGGTAGTGTGTTTCAATTTTTTGATTTTTATTTTTTGTGTATCTGTTGTAGGTTTTTTGATTTGAGGTTACCACAAGGCTTGCAAGAAAACATTTTATAACCAATTATTTTAAACATATGTGAACTAAAATAAAATCTTTTTTTTTGAGACAGAGTCTTGCTCTGTTGCCCGGGCTAGAGTGAGGTGGTGTCACCTTCACTCACAGCAACCTCAAACTCCTGGGCTCAAGTAATCCTGCCTCAGCCTCCCAAGTAGCTGGGACTACAGGCATGCGCCACCATGCCCAGCTAATTTTTTAAATATATTTTTAGGTGTCCAGCTAATTTCTTTCTATTTTTTAGTAGAGATGGGGTCTCGCTCTTGCTCAGGCTGGTCTCGAACTCCTGACCTCAAGCGATCCTCCGGCCTTGGCCTCCCAGTGCTAGGATTACAGGCATGAGCCACCATGCCCGGCCTGAAATAAAATCTTAAGGCTCACCCTCCACCGACTGACTGAATTGAGCCCCTCTTGGCCAAAGGAATATCCTAAAACTAAATTGCCTGCCAAGAGGAGGGAGGTCAGACATGCCTCATCATGCCCCCCTCCCTTCTTGGGGACATCATTTGTAACCCATTAATAGGCCTAAGGATATACAAGACAAGCCTGCTGGTCCTCAATTTACACAACAAATATATGGGTGGCTTATCTCTGATAAATAGCTCCTATGTTAAAACATTCCAAGCCTTTAAACAAAGCTTCATGTCTTTAACCAATTACAAGTCAAAGAATATTTAAACCCACCTATAACTATTAAGCACCCCCCCCAGGTGGTCCACCTTTTTGGGCCAAACCAATGTATGCCTCCCATGTATTGATTTATGATTTTACCTGTAACCTCTGTCTCCCTGAGATGTATAAAACCAAACTGTAACCCAACCACAGAGAGTCCACTTGCTCAAGACTACTTGAGTGTGGCTCCGGGTAATGGTCCTCAAATTTGGTTCAGAATAAATCTTTTTAAAATTATTTTACAGAGTTTGGCTTTTTTTCCCATTGACACATATGACATGTTAACTCTGCTTACAAACAAATGAGAAAAGAGAAATCAGAAAGAAATTCTACACTTTTAACTCCATCTCCCTGCTTTTTTATTTTTTGTTGTTTACAGTTATATCTTTTTATACTATCTCTCAAAAAGTTATTGTTGTTATTATTTTTTAAAGGTTTGTCTTTTAGTCTTTCTACTCAAAATATGAGTGGTTTATACACTGCAGTTATAGCAATAGAGTATTCTGTATTTGTGTACTTACTGTTGCCAGTTAGTTTTATACATTCAGTTGATTTCTTATTGTTCATTATCGTCCTTTTCTTTCACATTGAGGAACTTCTTTTAGCTTTTCTTGTAGGACAGGTCTGATGTTGATGAAATCCCTCAGCTTTTGTTTGTATGGGAAAGTCTTTATTTCTTTTTCATGTTTGAAGGATATTTTTGCAGGATATAATATTCTAGGATTAAGGTTTTTTCCTTCTGCACTTTGAATATATCATGTCACTCACTCCTGGCCTGTAAGGTTTCCACTGAGAAGTCTGCTGCCAGATGTATTGGAGATCCTTTATATGTTATTTTTTTCTTTTGTTTTCTTTTTGCTTCTCTTAAGAAATTTTCCTTTATCTGTGGCCTTTGGGAGCTTGATTATTAAATGCTTTGGGGTAGTCTTGTTTGAGTTAAATCTGCTTGGTGTTTTATGACCTTCTTGTATGTGAATACTGATATTGTTTTTTAGATTAGGAAATTCTCTGTATTGTTTCTTTGAATAAACTTTCTACCCCAATCTCTCTCTCTATGTCCTCTCTAATGCCAATGACTCTTAGATATGCCCTTTTGAGGCTATTTTCTAGATCTTGTAGGCGTGCTTCATTCTTTTTTATTCTTTTTTTCTTTTTTCTCCTCTGTGCATTTTCAAATAGCCTGTCTTCAAGCTCACTAATTCTTTCATTTTCCTGATCAATTTTGCTGTTCAGAGACTGATTCATTTTTCAGTTTGTCAATTGAATTTTTTAGTTCAGAATTTCTGCTTGATTTTTTTTATTATTTCAATCTCTTTGTTAAATTTCTCTGATAGGCTTCTGATTTCCTTCTTTGTGTTGAATTGAAGTTCACTGAGCTTCTTCAGAATAGCTATTTTGAATTTTCTGTCTGAAAGGTCACATATGTCCATCACTCCAGGATTGGTCACTGGTACCTTATTTAGTATTTTTGGTGAGGTTATGTTTCTCTGGATGTTCTTGATGCTTATGGATGTTCATTGATGTCTGGGCATTGAAGAGTTAGGTATTTATTCTAATCTTTGCAGTCTGGGCTTGTTTAAACCTTTCCTTCTTGATAAGGCTTTATAGATATTCAAAGGGAATTGAGTGTTGTGATCTAAGTCTTTGGTAACTGCAGCTATATCAGCACTGGGAGTGCCCCAAGCCTGGTAATCCTTTGACTCTTGCAGACTCCTGGTGGTACTGCCTTGGTGGACGTGGGTAAGATACAGAAAAATTTCCTGGATTACCAGGCAAAGTGTCTCACTCCCTCATTCTCTGTGCTGGGCTGCTGGAGTTGGGGGAGAAGTGACATGGGTACTCCCTTATGGCCACTGCAGCTGGGACTGTGCCAAGGTCATACTTTAAGCCAGCCCAGTCTCATCTAAAACCTGTGGTAACTGTTGCCTGGCTATCTATTATGTTTATTCAAAGCCCAAGAGCTCTTTAGTCAGTAGGTGGTGAATCCTGCCAGTATTGGGTCCTTCCCTTCAGACAGTAGATTTCCTTCTGGCCCAGGGTGGGTCTCGAAATGCTGTCCAGGAACTAAGGCCTAGAATCAGGGGCTTCAGGAGTCTGCTTGGTACTTTATTTTCCTCTGGCTGAGTAGGTACCCAAGTTGCAAAACAAAGTCCTCTGAACTCTTCCCTTTTCTTTGCCCAAAAGGAAGAAGCCTCTCCCTGCCTGCAGTTGTGGGAAGGGTGACACAGGCACTGGTTTGGTGGCCACTGAGGTGTCTCACTGGGTCATGTGCACCCCAAGTCCACTGCCTCTGAACCAGCACAGCCACAAGAATTGCCCAACGACTGCAGCCTTTGTGGCCTGACTGCTTTATGAATTTATTCCAGGCCCCAGCCCACTTTTTATCACCTGGTGTGGGGTTAGCTGAAACTGGGGCTTTGAGGTGGAGGATTTCTCTGTAGCTGGGCTGGTATAAATGCTCCCTCCCTAGGTACTGGTAGAATTCTGCCCTGTGTTGTGTTCCTCTGTGACAGGGTCGTCCTCAGTTTCAAGGCAACGTCCCACAATCACTTAACTCTCCCTCCCCGGGGCACACAGATTCTATTTCCACCAGGTGTACTGAGGGGTACTGCCAGGGGATGGGGGAGGGGTGGCATAGGCCATGCAAGACTGTCTTTTCCTTGATACAATTTTTAAACAGGGTACTGTGATTGCATATCTGATTTTTGGTTCTTCTGAAGGTGCTTCCTTGCATGGATACTTGTTGAATTTGGTGTCTGTGTGGAGGGATGATTGCTGGAGGTTTCTATTTGGCCATCTTGCTCCATCCTCTCTCCTAAAGTTTTATTTTTTTTCTCATTAATTTTGGAGATTATATCCTTACTTTCTACTTTGTGAGGATATTAATGCCTTTACCATTTTCTCTACCTCTCTTCCCCTTTAACCTTCCAACTTCCGTCACTTACCTCTAACATTTACATTTTGGGCTTTGTTGATTCCAAACAATGAAAACTAAGTGGAGCAGGTTATTATTATTATTATTACCATTATTATTTTTGAGATAAGGTCTGTTATCTCAGCTAGAGTGCAGTGGCGTCATCCTAGCTCACTGCAACTTCAAGCTCCTGGGCTCAAGAGATTCTCCTGCCTCAGCCTCATGAGTAGCTGGGACTAGAGGTGCACACCACCACGCCCAGCTAATTTTTCTATTTTTGGTAGAGATGGGGTCTCACTCTTGCTCAGGCTTGCCTTGAACTCCTGGCCTTAAGTGATCCTCCCACCTCGGCCTCCCAAAGTGCTAGGATTATAGGTGTGAGCCACCGTCGCCAACCTCGAGCATGTTATTGATTGTGACTATTTAACTCTGTGGATAATAATTGTATTTGTCTTTATGTTTTTATCTGCTAGCTCTCTTAATTCTATTTTCTCAGGTATTCTTCTGTTTGTTGAGTGTGATGTCCTTTCATGGTACAGGTTTCCCTCAATAGTTTGGTAATTCTTACTCATATTTCATTTAAAATTATTTAAGTGTCTTTTGTGAATACTGTGTCACATTTTGTACTATAACTGGTGACTGATGGGATGGTAGGACTGGATATTTTGAATTTCTTTTCTTTCTTTCTTTTTTTTTTTTTTTTTACACATCCTGCACTCCTTTTTGAGAATGGATATTTTGCATTGACATGTGTTGGTAGCTACCTGGAACTCTATTTCTCTCCAGCCCAAGTAATTGTATTCACTGTTCCTTTACGGAGAAGAGGGAGAAAGATAACCGTTTTTTGGGAGGCCAAGTGTCTGATGCTTCTACTATTCACATATTTTGTTCTACTGTTTCCACATTTTGCATTTTTGTACATGTTGGGATGTGGGTTTCTGCCTCATCCCATTTGCTGTCTATTTTTCAGAGGTTCTTCATAATTTCAGGTCCATTGAAAAAGCCTAATTTTTCAGGACTATTATTGAATAAGAAAAAATATGTACTGAATTTTCTCTTGTTTCTGTGTATTATCGTATCTAGAGGTTTATGGTAGAAGGGGTGGCTGTACTGTATGCTCAGTCCTCCATTTTTATTCAGCCTTTGTTTGCTTTCATAACATTTGTGCATATTACATATCAATAATTTATTTAGATATCTATCAGTTACAATACTGTGAGCTCCTTCAGGGTGCCGGGCATGTAAAGGATACTTAATAAATATTTGTTGGATTAATGAAAGTTTTATTAGAGATGGAATTAAAAACTAGAACCCAAGTGTGTGGACTTATAGTCCAATGGTTATCCTATAACTTTCTTCAAATACGTGAAACATTACATTTTCAGAACTTTCTCTTCCTATCTAAATTATCCCAATGTTTTCTTTTAATATTTCTTCAGAAGATGTGTTTTCAAGTCAATTAATTTTTTTGTTATTATTGCTTTTCTTAAGACCATTTTTCTTAAATTATGTAGTTCAAAGCAGAACACAGAACTCTAATAAATGCTGACTATTTCTTTCTGTTTTCTGTGGGCTATGCTACTGAACAAGAACAGAGGATTAAATATTTTCTTCAATACCCCCCAACCAATTTGGGGGAGTTGTGAATTTTTAATCATTATTTTATAATTTCTCTCTTCTTCTAGATGAATATGAAAACAGGAAAAGGGTGGGTGAATGTTGGAAATGCTCTGATTGCTGATGAATTTTTTCAAGCTGCCATGGCTGTAAGTTCCCATGATTTTTAGCTATGGCAATTATTAGTAACATCTGTGGTTATTCTCATTATTACATTGTATTGTGGTTTTATTTTCCAGAGTGTGGAGCAATTATATGTCATATTAATGCAGAGGGGCTCCAGTGAGGCTCACTTAACCATGCAGAAGATTGCTGTTGAGACAGACATCTTCAAAGTGCTTTCTTACCAAGCAGAGTCAGTAAGTATAAGGCACCAGAGCCTTCCAGCAGGGCATGTTGTATATATAAATGCAAAAGTGATGAGATGTAACCTATTAGAAGAAAGTCATGTGTCACTGGCCTTTTATAGGATATTAATTTGCCTTTTTTATCTCTGTCATATCTGAAGGTGACATTACTAACGGTGATTAGAATCTCTGTGGAGGTAGACGAGGGTGAAAAGACTGATATTTAGCTAAACATCATTTTCAACCACTGCATGTAATATCTGTCATTTATTTATGGCAGCAGCCGCTACTTGAAACACCTGTCTCTGTTTGTGACTCTCTCTAATATTCACAGTCTGCCTAAAATACTTGCGGGAAAAGAGCCTTCTCATTTGCAATTGTACTGAGTTGTTTGTTGATGTTTTCTGAACGTCTGCTGCTATCACAGTGTTTAAAATTGTGCTTTACCTCTGTTTATCTTGTAGGTTTCTTCCTTTTGTTATCATGCAGTTAGGTGTGCATTTTCAGTTGACCGAATGTAAACTGTGATGAGTTTGCTTTAAAAATCTTACAGTATATAGTCCAGGCAAGGTGGCTCCCTTCCCGCCTATAATCCTAGCACTCTGGGAGGCTGAGGCGGGAGGATCACTTGAGCTCAGGAGTTTGAGACCAGCCTGAGGAAGAGTGACACCTCATCTGTAGAAAAAAAAAAAGAAAGAAAGAAAAATTAGCGGGGCGTGGTGGCACGCCTGTAGTCCCAGCTACTCAGGCTGAGGCAGGAAGATCTCTTGAGCCCAGAAGTTTGAGGTTGAAGTGAGCTGTGATGTACTCTAACCGGGCAACAGAGGGAGACACTGTCTCCAAAAAACAAAACAAAATAAAACCAAAAACAACTTCCAGTATAATCCCCCTATTTTTACTTTTTAACCTCTTTATTGAGATATAATTCATATACCATAAAATTCACCCATTTATGGTGTGCTATTCAGTGGTTTTAGTATATTCACCGAATTGTGCAATATTTACCACAGTCTAAGTTTAGAACATTTTCGTCACTCCAAAAAGAAACCCCCTACTCATTAGCAGTCACTCCCCATTCCTTCTGACCCTAGCTCTAGCAACCACTAATCTAATTTCTGTCTCTATAGATTTGCCTATTCTGGACATTTCATATAAATACAACCATATATATAATTAGTGGTCTTTTGTGATTAGCTTCTTTCACTTAGCATAATTGTTTCAAGGTTCAAGTGTTATAGTATGTTCCACTGTATGGATATACCATGTTTTATTTATCCATTTTTCCATTGATGGAAATTTGAGTTGTTTCCAATTTTTGGCTATTATGAATAATTCTACTGTGAACATTCATGTATAGAGTTTTGTGTGTACATATGTTTTTATTTTTCTTCGGTGTATATGTAGAGGTTGAATTGCTGGGTAGCATGGTAAATCTAACTCTGTTTAACCTTTTGAGAATCTGCCCGAATGTTTTCTGTAGGGACTGCACTATTTTACACTCCCACCAGTAGTGTATGAGGGCTCCAGTTTCTCCACATCTAAAAGTTTTATGGTTTTAGCACTTACAGTTAATTCTATAATCTAGTTTGAGGAAATTTTTAGGTATGATGTGAAGTAGTGGTCCAACTTTGTTCTTTTGCATGTGACTATCCAATTGTCCTGGTACCATCTATTGAGAAGACTATTTCCCCTCCTTGAGTGGTCTTGGCACCCTTGTCAAAAATCAATTCATCATAAATGTGAGAGTTTATTTCTGGACTCTTGATTCTATTCCATTGATCTATATGTCTAGCCTTATGCCAATACCACACTGTCTTGATTATTGTAGGTATGTAGTAAGTTTTGAAACTGTGTGTTTTCCAATTTTGTTCTTTTTTAAAATGTATTTTATTTCAGCAAATCCAATTTTGTTCTTTTTCAAGATTATTTTGACTATTCTGGGTCTCTTGCATTTCTACATAAATTTTAGGATCAGCTTGTCAATTTGTGCCAAGAAGCCCACCTGGAATTTTGGTAGGGATAACACTGAATCTGGGCCGGGCGCGGTGGCTCACACCTGTAATCCTAGCACTCTGGGAGGCCGAGGCGGGTGGATTGCTCAAGGTCAGGAGTTCGAGACCAGCCTGAGCGAGACCCCGTCTCTACTAAAAATAGAAAGACATTATATGGACAACTAAAAATCTATATAGAAAAAATTAGCCGGGCGTAGTGGCGCATGCCTGTAGTCCCAGCTACTTGGGAGGCTGAGGCAGTAGGATCGCTTAAGCCCAGGAGTCTGAGGTTGCTGTGAGCTAAGCTGATGCCACGGCACTCACTCTAGCCTGGGCAACAAAGTGAGACTCTGTCTCAACAAAAAAAAAAAAAAAAAAAAACACTGAATCTGTAGGTCAATTTGGGGGGTATTACTACCTTCATAAATATTAAGTGTTCTGATCCATGAACATGGGGTGTCTTCCCATTTATTTAGGTTTTGTTTAATTTCCCTTATGTTTTATATGATGAAATTGAGGTTCAGAGAAGGAACATA
The DNA here is from genome assembly GCF_041146395.1 of Eulemur rufifrons. Taxonomy (NCBI): domain Eukaryota; kingdom Metazoa; phylum Chordata; class Mammalia; order Primates; family Lemuridae; genus Eulemur; species Eulemur rufifrons. The sequence goes on from NC_091012.1 coordinate 91,475,984, forward strand.
ACTTAGTGGAAGACCTAAGACCAGAACCAAGATTTTCTGACTTTCAGTCTATTGTTCCCTGTACTACAAGTTAGACTGAATATCTAAATTAACCTACTTTTGGTAATTTTGTCTTGCCCTTTAATGTTAATATACTTTCTGGGTTACTTTAATGCAACTACTAAAAAACTGATATGAAGTACAGCAGGTCTTGGTCTTACATCTTAACTCTTTTACCAAATTTGCTCTGTGATCTTGGGCTGTGACTTAACCTCTCTGAGCCTATAAAAGCTAATATTTCAGTTAAGGAATCAACTCTCTATATAATAGATTGTGACAGAGGTACATTTGGCTTGACAGCGGTTTATGTGAAAAAGACCTATGTGTGTTTTTTTAAACAGGAACAAAAGGCTTAGAAATTTTATTACATGCACATGTGTGCATGGGAGTCATTCAAAATATAAAAATAAAAACTCAAAGAAATGCCAAGATGACTGATCCTTTTATACCATCTTGAGGTTACAGAAAGAATGGGAGCTCAGAGCATGGCCAAAAACAGGTTATGGCAGTTAAACAAGTTATGATGCAAAAGAGGTTATGGGAGGGAGAGAAGAGGAGGAGGTCTGGCTAGCAAAGGTGATCTTGTTATGTAGATGAAGCCTCACAGGTGGCAGCTCTCAGAGAGAATAGATGGTAAATGTTTGTTTCCTTCTAACTTTTAAATATATCAGACTCCCAGTTAATCTTTCCTAGATCTGCGACTAGGGGGGGCTTTTGTGAAAGCCTGGCTGCATTAATGCAGATTTTCTCTGCATATACAATTCTCTCCCACAAAAGAGAGCTTTGCAAGGTTATTTCTGTTTGCAGGCCCTATGAACAGCCATCTTAAAACATGTCAAAGAAGTATATTTTAGGATTTAATATTTTGGTTTTCTGTAGTCCCCTCTTTGAAACTTTACATTCAGAAAGTTTCACATATTAAAAGCCAAGTTGATAGCTTTGGAAAGATTTGGATTAGAAGTTTCAAGATAAGGGATAGGCAAAGGGGAAGAAAAAACCACATTGGGATATGCAGAAAAGAGCAAATTGGCCAGGTGCAGTGGCTCACAGCCTGTAACCCTAGCACTCTGGGAGGCTGAGGCGGGTAGATCGTTTGAGATCAGGAGTTCGAAGCCAGCCTGAGCAAGAGCAAGAGCCTGTCTCTACTAAAAATAGAAAGAAATTATCTGGACAACTAAAAATATATATAGAAAAAATTAGCCGGGCATGGTGGCACATGCCTGTAGTCCCAGCTACTCGGGAGGCTGAGGCAGGTGGATTGCTTGAGCCTAGAAATTTGAGGTTGCTGTGAGCTAGGCTGATGCCATGGAACTCTAGCCTGGGCAACAGAGCGAGACTCTGTCTCAAAACAAAACAAAACAAAAAAAAAAAAAAAAAGGAAAGAGCAAATTGAAGTATATCATCCCATATCTTCTTGAATCAGTTTAGTCCAGAGAATAGATCAGTTAAGTTAAACATTTGTGAGATCTATGTGTTTTAATTATTCACAAGCTCAAGCTTAAATCAGTGATGTGATGTAGCTACAAAAAAAGCTAGTGCAATCTTAGGCTATGTTAATAGATATATAGTGTCCAGATCTAGGTAGGGATTCTATACTAGTTAATTCACATTTTTAGTATTGTGGTCAGTTCTAGGCCTCACATTCTTTTTTCTTTTCTTTTTTCTTTTTTTAAGAGTGTCAGGAATTTTTTTTTTTTCTTTGAGACAGAGTCTCGCTCTTTTGCCCTGGCTAAAGTGCCGTGGTGTGTTAGCCTAGCTGACCCCAACCTCAAACTCCTGGGCTCAAGCAATCTTTCTACCTCAGCCTCCCGAGTAGCTGGGACTACAGGCATGTGCCACCATGCCCGGCTAATTTTTTTAATATATTTTTAGTTGTCCAGGTAATTTCTTTCTATTTTTTAGTAGAAACGGGGTCTCACTCTTGCTCAGGCTGGTCTCGAACCCCTGACCTCGATCGATCCTCCCGCCTTGGCCTCCCAGAGTGCTAGGATTACAGGTGTGAGCCACTGCGCCTGGCCTAGGCCTCACATTTTAATATCACTGGGGTAGTGTAGAAAATATATCATGTGAAAAATATTTGGAGAATATAGTGGTCTGCCTGGAAAAAAGAAGACAGTAGGAATAATAGCTCTCTTTGAATATTTTAAGGATTATCATATTAAAGAGGAATTAAACTCCACAGCATGGAATGCAGACCAATGGGTAGAAATTATGGGAAGACAGATTTTGGCTCAACATAAAGAGTAATCGTTTATCAGTGATAGTGAGCCTATAATGGAACAGCTTTCTTGCAAGATTGTAAATCTGTTGTTACTGGAAGACTGTACACAAAGGTGTGAACATCCTAAAAATTATATATTACCGAAAGGACTACTTTCTTAGGTAGAAAATTAGACTACTCTATGACTCTTAAGTCCCTTCCTAATGCCAAGATTATATGATTCCAGAAAGTTTTGTAACATTTCTTCAGTATTGTGGATGTTGATATGTAAATGGTGTCTTCTTTATTTAACTGGCTGAAAGTGTTAGTAGTTATGATCGATAATGAGAACTATATAATTCTTGACTTTTGTGACATCTACAAAAGTTGGAATGAAGGCTAATTCTTTTTGCTGTAAGTTGATTTTTCATCTCTATGAAATCCTCATGATTATTAGGGCCTATGGGTTTTATTGATATTTGCTTGACATCTTTAAAAACCACTGTTAACAGTGGTATTTGCTAATGGGTTTTCTCTGTCCCAATAGAGCTCCTGAGATATTTCTTAGAGATCTATATAGGTCTTATCTTTCTCTCGGCACTTACCATTAAACCAGTTAGGTAGTTGCTTTATTTATTATTTATTAAATTATTCAACAGACAATGACTATCTTCTATTAACAGTACTATGCTAGGCTTTGTGGGGGAATGCAAGTGATCACATATCCTATCCTCGAGAAGATTATAGTTTAGTTGGTGAGATAAAGGATGCATATACAAGGTAGAAAGAATTAGGTACCATAAAGGTTGTGCAGATACATGATCTACATGCAGTGTTTAGTGCTATATATGAATAAAGATATAAGTTATGATCACATAAAGAAAATTATAAGCTAGTTTGGGAGATAGACCATGAATACATTTTTTAAAATGGAAAAAGGAAAATATTAAGTGCCAATGAGTGGCATAGATTAGGTGGGACACAGACTTTGTCTAAAGTGGTATAGGGACCTAAAGTTTTGCTGAAGAATCACTGACATGAAACAGATTGATTAATATGAGAAAAGGCATACAAATTTATCTAATCTGTATACATGGGAGCCTTCAGAATGAAGACCCAAAGATACGGGGGAAACTGTCCATTTTTATGTTTAGGTTCAACAAAATATGGACAGCCATGTAGAAGTATGATTGGACAAAAAGGGCATGATCTAGTGCTAATGGGTGGGCAAAGGGGTGGAGGGCAGGAGGGAACCCAGCAAGGCCTGTCTGTCTAGATTCTTCTTGGGTTCTCTGAGCATGCATTCCTTCCTTCTGGGTGCAAGGCAGCGCCCTCTATGGAAAGGGGGTCTTATGACCTACAATTAAACAAAATAGGTCGGATAATTTCTTTATGGTCAGTTTTTACACAGAATAATTTTAGGTTTTATGGCTGGCTTTTGGGAAAGGGGGTTCTGATTTCTCTGACCTGCCTTGGGGAAGAGGGCTTCTACTTCCTATGGTTGGCCTCAAGGGAGAATGGGACTGAGAGACAAGAGGACAGGGAAGGTCAGAGAAAAACATTTGCTTCTGAGGCTGCTTCTGAGGCCTTTATTTTGTGGTACTGTTTTCTGAGCCCCAACAGTGGTCACATGTCCTTCATTTAACGATTGTTAAAAATTTACTTTTCATCAATCTCTGTATTCACCAACAAGGTGATGGATGCTCTTCTGTTTATGTTTGTAACACAGATTATCCATCTATAATCTTTTAGCATTATAGAAACGACTAGATCTTGGTGTTTCTCCTAATTCCTCATTTCCCTTCGTTACTGGCAGTGCCTCTTTCTGCTGTCTGCATCATTTGCAGATGCAAGGGTCATATGTTGTACTTGTGTTCCCTCCCCCATTTAGGGTAAGACCATTTGTAGAAGCTGGCAGGGTCACACTGAGGTAGGAGTCATGAGCTTACATATAAAGACTGTGATGGAGGCTATCCTGGAGATGCAAACTAAGTGGAAAGCCAGCTTTCTGTATTATACCAAGGGCCCTGGTCCACTATGTTTCCTACTAGTTAAAAAAGTAGTAATGTAAAAAATTAATCTTTGCATTGTCAGCTTCTAGCATGGTACCTAGCACATAATATAGATATTATGTAAATGTATGTGGTACAAATGTATCTGATCTTCTACTATTATCCCTCCCTGACCTCTTTGCCTCCTCTCCCAACAAAAAAGTTATAAGTAGTATGTAAGATGTGAAAGATTGAGAAACACTGATATAAGCAAGTGCTATAAGAGTGTAGAAAAGGGGGAGAATATTGTGGACTCGGTTGGTAGGGGAAGACACACAAAGGATTTAGGGCATGATTTGAACTTTGAAGGAAGAAATAGATTTAACAAAGTAGGGAAGAGGGCACAGAATATTCTAGGCAGAGCAAAGGCTTAAGCATGAGCAAAGTCATATGGGCAGAAATGTGCATGTCATGTTTAAGAAACATTGAGTGACCAGTTTATCTGAAGTAAAATATTTTGCAAGGGCTAAGTTTGGAAAAATAAGTTGGGCCAGGTTGAGAAAGCCCAAATATATCTCTTTGAAAAGATATTTTTTATATTTTCCTAAAGGCAGTGGGGTGGTTGAAGGTGATTGGGAAGAGTTAAGGTGACACCAAGCAAAGAGTAACCTGACAATTATACTTCGAGTGGATTGAAAAGTGAACAGCATGGAAGTATAGTGTAGGCATGAACTGATGAGAGCCTGGACTATAGTATTAGCAATGAGGATGGGAAAGAAGGGACAAATATGGGAGACATTATAAGGGAAGCAAGCATTTATGCTCAGTGAGAAGGACTTGAACCACTCAATCTTTGGAGGCAGGAAAGGGAGGATAATAAGAAAACCTATTCATTCCATAAATATTTACATGTTGTTGGGAAGTGGGAGGGTATAGTCAAAAGTAGAGCAAAGAAAAAGGATAAAAGGCATCAGAGATGAAAGAGGACTAGAACAGTGGGCCATGTATAAGAAGAGAAGAAAACTTCCAGGAAAAGGGATGATCACAGGCACAGTGGCCAGTGCTTCAGAGAAGTAAGGAAAATGAGATTGGACTAAAGGCTATTGTGCCTGCCATTTAGGAATTTGATAGTGACTATAGAATGCAGTTTCAGTAGTAAGGTAAAGGTTAAAGACAGGCTATAGGTGTTTAAGGACTGAGTGGGTGGTGAGGCAATGGAGAAATTAGAATGGGGGGGTTTTGAGAAGTCAAAACTATTTTCATAATAATTGTAAAACATTATTTGCCTTTTTTGCTATTGAAGCATTTGCACGAGTGGTGCAAAAGCAATGATGGATAAAACTGCTTTTACTTGGACATGAATCAAGACAGTGGCACAGCACACACTTCACTAGTAGTTCTTGTATTCTTTACCACTATACACTTGCTTTAAAAAGAATGCCAGTTTTTCTTTTCTTTTAGATACAGGGTCTTGCTCTGTCACCCAGGCTGGAGTGCAGTGGTACGATCATAGCTTACTGCAGCCTCAAACTTCTGGGCTGACATGATCCTCCTGCCTCAGTCTTCCAAGTAGCTGGGACTACAGGCATGCACCGCTGCACCCATCTAATTTTTTTATTTTTTGTAGAAACGGGGTCTCACTATGTTGCCCAGGCTGGTAACTATGGGGGTGAGAGAAAACTTCTCTTTCTCCCAAAAGTTTGCTGAAAGATCAACTCATAATTAAGGCAGATTAATAAGAGGAAGAGGTTTATTTACTGTGCATATAGGGAGAATCATAGAGAGATTACCCAATATCCCAATGAAGTCCAGATATTTTTATACCAGCCTTTTAGAGGGGAGGGGAAAGACGAGGAATTTAGGTAATTTTGTTTAGGGGCAATAAATGGTTGCTAGGGAGGATGAATGGATGGGGGGAATCAGATTGACTTGTAAATGAGACCGATATTATATGTAAAATGATTTGGGCCAGATCTGGTTGCATGCTTGATTTTCTTTCCTGTAATATAGTGAGATAACAGGGAGGAGAAGGGAAATCAGTTGTTCTTTTAATGGGTCCATCTTGTTATGCAGATACAGAGAAAGCCCCTTCAAAGGGCCCGTTGATCTCTAAAGTTCTATAATTAAAAATACTCTTTATATACCAAGGAGTCATATTTTGAGGTGAAATTTCCTGAGCTCCTTCAATGCCATTTATTTCCTTTCCTAGACTTGTTATGCTGGCTAGGACTTTCAACAGTATGTTGAATAAGGGTGGTGAGGATGAATCTGATTTTTTTGATATGTTATGATGAAATATGTAAACCTATGTGCATATCTGCATAACTTAGTGAATATTTTCCAAATTACCAATTCATATTTTTACAAAATCATGCATGGTTAGAAGATCCATTCAAAGTGTAGGATAGACCCATGGGTTTTAATGTAAACAGGGTATGAAACGTTTGTTGGTATGGTTCCAGAATTCACATTGCAACTAACCTTTAAGAAATTATCACTTGCTGAGTTTAGGTGTTATATCAAATAAGAATACCCACAATAGCCTGAAAAGACTATTTTCTAACTACATATATGTGTGAGACTGGAGTTTCTTCATGTACTTCAACCCAAACCATTACAAAAGCTGTAATGCAGACAGTTATGAGAATCTGGATGTTCTGTAAAGCCAAACATTAAATAGATTTGTAAAGATATAATACAATGGTACTCTTCTCACTAAATATTTTTTATTTTTGGAAATTAGTTAGTTTTCATAAAAATATGTTATTTATGTTAATATATAGTGGATTTATTGTTATTTTAAAATGAATTAATATTTACATTTTTGTTTTAATTTCTAAGATGGCAAATACTGACAGCTATAACCTAGATAATTAAAATCTCTTTGAGTCCTTAATAATTTCTAAGAGATATAAGGCTCCTGAAACCAAGAAGATTTAGAACCATTGGTATGAGATTGGTTTACAGCTGTGATTCTCAAAGTGTGGTCCCTGGACCAACAGCATCAATATCACCTAGGAACCTGTTAGAAATACAAATTCTTGGGTGCCACCTTAGACCGGATGAATCAGAAATTTGGGGGATAAAGCCCAATAATCTACATTCTAACAAGTTTTCCAGATGATTCTGTTGCCTGCTTAAATTTGAGAACAATTAGTATAGCACAGTATGTCAGAATGTTTGCCAATGAGAAGAAGAAGAAACACTGGACTGTAGCTCCTAAGAGTAGCATGGTCAAGGGAAGGTTATTTTCAAAATAGAGTATATATATGAACTTATTATAGATAGAATTTAAAAAGCCATGGAGAAGATTGGAGGATTTGGATAAAGAGGAGGGGGGTTTATTGATGAGTTATAGACTAGAAGGAGATGAAATTAATCGGATGAAATGCATATATAGAGGGCTGAACATTTATTTAGTGCCTTCCATATGAGTCAATGATCTGCGCACTAGAGATAAAAGGATTGATAACATTAATATCTTAATTAACTTAAGATAAGTTTTGTAGGAGATACAGATATGTAAATAGATGCATTACAACAAGGTAATTGCTTTAAAAGAAATGTGAGGCTCCACAGTAAAATAAATGATGAGTAGTTAACAATGCTGTGATAATTAAGAAGATTGTGAATTTTTCTGGGAAGGAAAGGGACATAGATATTTTATTTTATTTTATTTTTTTGAGACAGAGTCTGGCTCTGTTGCCTGGGCTAGAGTGCTGTGGCGTCAGCCTAGCTCACAGCAACCTCAAGTGATCCTCCTGCCTCGGCCTCCCAGAGTGCTAGGATTACAGGCGTGAGCCACCATGCCTGGTCAACATAGATATTTTAAATTGTAGAAGAGAATTAGGTTTTGGACAAGGGAGCACCTGAGATTTTTAAAAAAATTGATGCATAACAGAAGTACATGGTTTCATGGATGAGTTTTTTTTTTTTTTTTAAGATGGGAGGTAAAGCAATTTTGGGGAGAGGTGCAGCAGGAGGATATGCCATTTTACAGAGGACTTGAAGAGAATGACAAAGTGTTTGACCATCTGTGAGGGAAATGTAGTAAAGAAATTAACAAAGAAGTAAACTAATTTTTACTGAGCATCTACTATATGCTTGACATAGTGCTGGAAGCTATAACATTCTTGATTGCTGAGCTGCAGTGCAGGTGTGGTTGAAGTTAACGTAATTTTGTAGTGGATCCATTTGGTGTAATTTACTGTCTTTGGATGGATTGTGTTGTCATCATCACTTAGTAGCATATTATGTGATGGTCAGTCTAGCATTTAATTCCTTATATAATGGCCATAATTCATTGTTGGTGAGCAGCAGTTCAGATCCAACCTTGGAGCTTTTGTTCTCTCTTCTAAGGAAGAGCAAGCCTAAGGTTCCCTGATGCATCAGTATAAGTTATAATACTTTATAGATCTGCTAGGATATGATTTCAGAGAGCTTTTCTTTTCTTCACCAGCAATAGTAAGTACCACACAGGAACAAAGAAGCACCTTTATTACAATTCTTGGCACTGATAGTAGTTTTGAGTGCCAAAAGTGTTCACATTTTGGTATACTGACTTACAGTTTATGGAATGCTTTCATGTCGGTGATCACATTTGATCCTCATAAGATCAATCTTATGTGGTAGACATTACTATCCCTATTTTACAGTTAAGAAAAATTGAGCCTCAAAGAGGTTGTGACTTGCCTAATTTCACCAAGCAAAGAAGTAGAAAAGCTGGGAATCCACAGTGCGTATTCTTTTCACTAAATCAGTATAGGAAGGGCATCATCCCAGACCTAATGAATCACAATCTCCGCGTGGTGGGAGGTGGGCATATGATTTTCAAAAAGCTCCACCGGTAAGTCTGATGCTGACCAGAGGTTGCTACAGCACTGTATCATGCTGCCGCCTCTTTAAGACTTCTTTTGCTTGAATTCTCTATCTTTTGGGTTTGAAATATTGATTTTTGGCCATAAGAAGATGAATACATTTTCAAAACAAGCTTGAATTATTAGAGTTTTGATTTCTCTAAGATACAATCTGAGTAATGTATTAGAGCTTTGATTTCTGTAAGATACAATCTGAGTAATGATAGACACTTTCTGGATTTTTTGAGCATTGAAGTCTTGTGTTGTTTTATATATTATGAGAACAGAGAGCAGCATCCTCTGATATGGGGTTTGTCATTCAGCATTTCTCTTTTATAATGAGATTTTCTCCACCTTGAATAATGAATCAATCACCAAATATTCATAGACTATTTATTGTGTATATTTGAATATTATATTGTAATCTTTATAGATAGAGATTTGGCTTATTGAACCTCTTGTGTTAACAATTTATTTTTCCTTCCTTAGAGGAGGGTATCTACTTAGCAAGATGTCAAGGGTACTATTCAGCAGGTAGATAGTGGAAAAAACTAGAGAGAACCTGGCATCTTACATTGTTCATCTTTTCTTCTCTCAATCCTTTTCTTATTCAAAGCACAAGAATATTTGACACCACATAAGGAAAAGAAAATAGTAAATGTAGTACTTTATAAAATTATTTTCTTGTATGTGTCCATGTTTTTTTTAAATGCCTTGTCTGTCAGCTAAATGCTTAAATGGCTGAAATAATCCTCTTTTATAAGTGCTTAAATAATGTGTGATTGATGTTGCATTTGGGGGTGTTCAGTCACAGAATGGTAGAACTTGAAGGAATCCTAAAGTCTCCTCACTTTATGGATGAGGGAACTGAATCTGTGAGAGCTTAAGGCTCAAGGTTACATATAACAAGTGGCGGAGTACCTCTTGTGGCTTCAAGATGAGATTGCACTGAGCTGCTTTTCATAGTGGATATGCACAGCAGTTCAGATTATGAGGTTATTGTGAGCTTGTGTTAGGACAAAAGATGGCTGTTTAACTTAATTCCTGTAGTATAGAGATAAATACAAGAGCCCCTCAAGTTGGAAAATCATCTATTAGACATGACATTATGCCATAATATAATAACATAAGGTAGTACACCAGTTTCTGCATTTCCAGAAAAAGTAAATGACTCCTGCTCACTCAGTAGCAATTCTGCATTGCCAAATATTCTTACCACTGCTTCCTCTGTATTTTGAATGGGCTATTATGTTTAGCTTGACCAACTAGCATTGGTAAAAAGATTAAAAAACAAAATAAGACTTTTTAACACTGAAGTATGCTAAAATTGACGTAGAGACATATACCTTGTCATTTCATTTTAACCAATGATTGACATTTTTTCTCTTTCTCAGGCAATTGCTCAAGGGGATTTTCAAAGAGCATCTACGTGTGTACTGCATTGTAAAGAAATGTTGATGAGGCTCCCGCAAATGGTGAGTGAAATCTCTGCATTTATTCTCCAAGAGTTTGAAATATGCTATATTAAGTTCCAGGAAGACTCATTACTCATGCAAACTTTTGGAGATTCTATTTGAGATCAGTTCTACTTGCTTAGCTGATCTTTGAAATATTTTTCTTCCCTTGCTCTTTCCTAGAAAGGGCATTTGAAAAAGTGATATGGGTTATTTCTTAAAATTTCTTTGCTTTCCCTTTTATTGTTAAACCATTTGGATAATATTTCCTTCATATTTCATGCTACACAACAAAATAAGGAAAAATGAGTTTATTTTCCTGCTGACAAGGTTGAGAGCAGTTAATCATGTCACTGCCATAGTATTTTTCTATATTGAGATTTGGAGGTGTGAGAGATTTGATAGGATATAACCTGATTCCTGGACTGAATTTCATCAAAATTCCTAAATTTATAGTTTTTTGCTTTTCCACTTTATCATCATTTTCCATTCTTTCTCCTCTATTTCAATGCCTATATCTACTTCAGTCTTTACTGTCACAGAGGGAATTAATAAGAGAGATATATGTAGTGGGACATTAGGGAGAATGTTCCTACTGTCCCATAAGATTGGTCTTACTTTCTCTTCCAAATTCTGTGTTATAATGTAGAACTTAATTCAGTAAATATTTATATGTTGTCTAGTATGTGCCAGATATTCTTCTAAGCTTTAAAAATTTTAAAAACAATTTCATATTTATAGAAAAGTTACAAGAATAGCACAGATAACTCCTGTATACCCTTTGTCCACAGATTCCATTCACGTTTTCCAATAATGTTTTATATAGAAATGGATTCAATCTAGGATGACATATAGTCTCTAGTCTCCTTCAATCTGGAACACTTCCTCATTCTTACCTTGATGTTCATTACTTTGCCAGTTTTGAAGATTAAAACCATTTTGTAGAATGTGACTTAATATGGCTTTATCCAAAGTTTCCTCATGATTAGACCAGGTTATGAATTTGGGGCCAGAAAATCACAGAATAGATTCTTTGTTTTCTTCATGTCTTCCTATTGGGTGGTATAAAGGATTGATTTGTACTATTATTGGTAGTGTTAACTTTTTTTTTTTTTTGAGACAGAGTGTCGCTCTTTTGCCCTGGCTAGAGTGCTGAGGCGTCAGCCTAGCTCACAGCAACCTCAAACTCCTGGGCTTAAGCAGTCCTTCTGTCTCAGCCTCCCGAGTAGCTGGGACTACAGGCATGCACCACCATGCCCGGCTAATTTTTTCTATATATTTTTAGTTGTCCAGCTAATTTCTTTCTATTTTTTAGTAGAGACGGGGTCTTGCTCTTGCTCAAGCTGGTCTCGAACTCCTGACCTCAAGCGATCCTCCCGCCTTGGCCTCCCAGAGTGCTAGGATTACAGGCATGAGCCACCATGCTGGGCTGGTAGTGTTAACTTTGATCTCTTGATTAAGATGGTGTCTTCCAGGCTTTTTCACTGTGAACATTTTTCTCTTTGTTATTTATAAGTATGTTGGGGGTGATACTTTGAGACTGTGGAAAATCTAATTTCTCATCACACTTTGACCATCTATATTCTTATTTATTTTTGTTTTTAATTATTATGGGTATATAATTGTATATATTTATAGGGTACATATGATGGTTTGATATAGGCATACAATATGTATTAATCAAATCAGGGTAATTGGATTATCCATCTCAAGTGTCTATCATTTCTTTGTGTTAGATAGAAACATTCTAATTCCATACCATCTGTATTATTTTTCCCCATTTGTCATGCTGTACAACAGAGCTCTAGAACTTATTCATAATGTCTAACTAAAACTTTATACCCTTTGACCAACATCTCTTCATCCCCTCCCCCAGCCCCTGGCAACCGCCATTCTACTGTCTGCTTCTATGACTTCAACTTTTTCAGAATCTACATATAAGTGAGATCATATGATATTTGTCTTTCTGTGTCTGGCTTATTTCACTTAGCTTAATGTTCTGCAGATTCATCCATCATCCATAGTGTCACATGGATTTCCTTCTTTTTAAGGATGAATAGTATTCCATTGTATATATACATCACATTTTCTTTATCCATTCATACCTTATTGGACACTTAGGTTAATGCCAATATCTTGACTATTCTAAAAAATGCTCTAGTGAACTTGGGATTGCAGGTATCTCTTTGAGATATTGATTTTATTTCTTTTGGATATATACGCAGAGGTGGGATTGCTGGATCATATGGTAGTTCTATTTTTAATTTTTTGAGGAACTCTCATTCTGTTTTCCATAATGGCTATACTAATTTACATTCCTACTAACAGTGTACAAGAGTTCCCTTTTCTCCACACACTTGCCAACACTTATTTTTTGTCTTTTTGATAATAGACATTCTAATAGATGCTTGGTGATATCTCATCTTGATTTTAATTTGCATTTTCCTGATGGTTAGTGATGTTGAACATTTTTTCATATACCTGTTGGTGACTGTATGTCTTCCTTTGAGAAATATCTATTCAGGTCTTTTGCCTATTTTTTCAGTTGGGTTACTGTTTCCTTGCTATTAAGGTGTTTGAGTTCCTTATATAATTTGGAGATTAAACCCTTATCATATGTATGGTTTGCAGATATTTTCTCCCATTCCATAGGTTGTCTCTTCACTCTGTTGATTGTTTCCTTTGTTGTGCAGAAGCATTGAGTTTGATGCAATCTCATTTGTCTGTTTTTGCTTTTGTAAGCTGTGGGGGTCATATCCAAAATATAATTGACCAGACGAATGTTAAGAAGCTTTTCTTTTCATGTTTTCTTCTAGTATTTTTATAGACTCAGGTCTTATAATAATTCATTGATCCATTTGGAGTTGATTTTTGTATATGGAATGAGTTAAGGGTCCAGTTTCATTCTTCTACATGGGGATATGCAGTTTTCTCAACACCATTTATTGAAGAGACTGTCATTGTGTGTTCTTGGCATCTTTATTGAAAATCAGTTGACTGAAAAATGCATAGATTTATTTCTGGGTTCTCTATTCTGTTCCACTTGTCTATATTTATTCTAGTATCATGCTATTTTGATGATTATAGCTTTCTAGTCATCAAAGCAATCTTTTTGCTTAAGATTGTTTTGGCTATTTGGGGTCTTTTATGGTTTCATACAAATGTTAGGATTGCTTTCTCTGTTTCTGTGAAAAATGCCATTGGGGTGTTGACAGGGATAGAATTGAATCTGTAGGATGCCCTGGGTAGTATGGCCATTTTAAAATACTAAGTCTTCCAATCCTTGACCATAGGATATCTTTCCATTCATTTGTGTCTTTTTTTTTTTTTGAGACAGAGTCTCACTCTGTTTCCCAGGCTAGAGTGCTGTGGTGTCAGCCTAGCTCACAGCAACCTCAAACTCCTGGGCTCAAGCAATCCTTCTGCCTCAGCCTCCCGAGTAGCTGGGACTACAGGCATGTGCTACCATGCCCGGATAATTTTTTCTATATATGTTTAGTTGTCCATATAATTTCTTTCTATTTTTAGTAGAGACAGGGTCTCGCTCTTGCTCAGGCTGGTCTTGAACTCTTGAGCTCAAATGATCCGCCCACCTCGGCCTCCCAGAGTGCTACATTATATGCTTTTTAATTGGAGAAATGAGACCATTTACAGTCAGTGTTATTATTCATAAGTAAGGACTTATTACTGCATTTTGTTTCTTGGTTTTCTGGTTGTTTTGAGACTCCTCTCTTTCTTCCTTTCTCACTGTCTTCCTTTGTGGTTAAGTGATTATCTCTGGTAGTATGTTTTAATTTATTGCTTTTTATTTTTAGTGAATCTATTGTAGGTTTTTACACAGTGGTAACCATGAGGCCTGCAAAAAACATCTGTTAGATATAACAAGTTATTATAAAGAGATGACAACTTATTTTAGATCACAAATAAAAGAATGGAAACAAAGTAAAAAAAAACCCACAAAAAATTCTACACTGAAACTTCACTCCCCACATTTTCATTTTATGTTGTCTCAATTTACGTATTTTTGTATTAACTGTCTCTTAACAGGTTGGTGTAGCTGTTATTGTTTTTTATAGATTTGTCTTTTGGGCTTCATACTAGAGTTGTGTGTGGATTACACACCACAAATACAGTAATAGAGTATTCTGGGTTTGTCTGTGTACCTAATTTTACCAGTGGGTTTTATACCTTGATAAGTTTTCTGTTGCATGTGAGTGTTTTTTTCCTTCAGTTTGAAGAACTCCCTTTAGTATTTCCTGCAAGATGGATCTGGTCGTGGTGAATTCTCTCAGCTTTTGTTTGTCTGGGAAAGACTATCTCTCCTTCATATTTGAATGATAATTTTGCTGGATATAATATAATTTTTTTCTTTGAGCACTTTGAAAATGTTGTTCCATTCCCTCCTGTCCTGTATGGTTTCAGTTGAGAAGTCTATTGCTAGACAAATTGGAGCTCTGTTATATGTTATTTGCTTTTCATCTCTTGCTGCTTTTAGGATCTTGTCTTTGTCCTTGACATTTGAGAGTTTCATTGTTACATGCCTTGGTGTAGTCTTATTTGGATTGAATCTGTTTGGTGTTCTAAGACCTTCCTGTACCTGGATATATTTTCCTCAAGGTTTGGAAAGTTTTCTATTGTTATTTCTTTGAATATGCTTTCTAACCCTTGCTTTTTTGCTCAGCTCCCTTTTGAACACCAACAATTCTTAGATGTGGTCTTTTGAGTTAATTTTCTATATCTTGTAGGTGGTCTTCATTCCTTTTTGTTCTTTTTTTCTCTTCTTACTGTGTATTTTAAAATATCCAATCTTATAGTTCACTGAGTCTTTCCCCTGCTTGGTTCATTCTGCTACTGAGAGCCTCTAAAGGGTTCTTCAGTTCAGCAAATGTATTTCTCTGTTCCAAGATTTCTGTTTGATTTTTAAAAATTATTTCAAGCTCTTTGTTAAAATTCTCTGATAAATTTCTGACTTGCTTTTCTGTATTATCTTGGAGATTACTGAGTTTCCTTAAAATTGCTGTTTTGAATTCTTGTTAATAGAGCTCACAAATCACTATCTCATTAGGGTCAGTCACTGGATTTTTGCTGTATTCTTTTGGAGAGGTCATGGTTCCCTGTTTGCTATTGTTTCTTGTGGGTACACATCCATGTCTTTGTATTGAAGGATTCATTATTTATTCCAGTTTTCTGTGTCCAGCTTGTTTTGGTTTATATTGAATATATTTGCTTGGTGAATCTTCACTGCTAGATCACTGCCTCCTCTCTGGCTGTTAGGTGATGCCTTAAGGCCAGGTTCACATCTGCTCTAGTTAATGAACAGAGAGCGCTGGCTGTCCCAAATGGGGGAGATCCCAAAGGGATTATCCTGGCAGTGTGGGAAGGCGAGGTAAGGCTTTGTGCCCAGGGAACCTGGGGAATGTACCTTCTACAGCATGGTGTTGCTGAACACCCATTCTGATTTGGCATCTTCTTTGGCTAAATTATACAGCAGAGTTTTCCAGGGCTGGGGTTGGTAGTCCCACCTCCCCCATTTGTTTCTGCCTGTCTTTAGAGATATTTCTCCCTTCAGGAAGTCACGATATTTCTTGTGGGTTAAAATGATGACAGGTCTCCTGCTAGGGAAGCCACTAATGTGGGGAAGCTAGTTGACCACCTCAATTTCCCTTTTTCTAGTGTAGAAACCATGAATTGGGAGGAGATTTTCCTCACCCAGCATGTGGGCAGAATGAGGGGAGGGACATTGTGAATGTGGAAGTCCATTCTCCTGCCATCTGCTTGGAGTTTTTCCACTCCGCTGTGGGCCCAAGAACTGTCTCATCCTTGTACTTGAGTTCTGGGTTGTTGCTGGTGTAGATCTTGGTGCTACATATTTATTTTTGGTTTTCTGTGGGGAAGGGCAGGGAGTGAAGTCAGCTTGCCTCTATGCCACCATTTTGGAACTGGAAGTCCTCTCTTTTCACTCTGTTTAGAGTGTTCTTTGATGCAGAAAAGTTCTTAATTTTGATGAGGTCCAATTTACCTACTTTTTATTTTGTTGTCTGTGCTTTTGGTGTCATTTTTAAGAAAGCTTTGCCAAATCCATTTTTAAGAAAGATTTTCCTCTATGGCTTCCTCTTAGAGTTTCATAGCTTTAGTTCTTAAATTCAGGTCTTTGATCCATTTGAGTTAATTTTTGTATATGGTGTAAAGTAGGGTCCAATCTCATTTTTCCCATGTGGATATCCAGTTGTCCCAGCACCATTTGTTGAAGAGACCATTCCTTCCCCATTGAATGGTCTTGTCTCCCTTGTGAAAGTCATTTAACCATATATGCAAAGGTTTATTTTCTGTGCTCTCAATTCTATTCCATTAATCTATATACCAGTACCACATTGTTTTGATTAAGGTAGCTTTGTAGTACTGTACATTTGAAAGAGGGAATTGTGAGATCTACAACTTTGTCTTCTTTTCAAGTTCATTTTGGCTATTGTGAGTCCCTTGAAATTCCATAAGAATTTTAGGATGGGTTCTTTCACTTCTGTAAAAAAGGCCATGGGGCTTTTGATAGGGGTTACAATGAATCTGTATATCTTGTTGGGAATATTGTCATGCTAACAACATTAAAACTTCCAATCCCTGAATATGGGATGTATTTAATATTTCCATTTAATTAAGTTGTCTTTAAGTTCTTTCAGCAATGGTTTGTAGTTTTCAGTGTACAAGTCTATACTCCATGGTTAAATATTTATTCCTAAATATTTTATTCTTCATGATGACATTGTAAATGGAATTGTTTTCTTAACTTTCTGCATGGATCACTCATTGGTGACATACAGAAATATAACTGATTTTTGCATATTGGTTTTGTATCCTGCAACTTTGAATTCATTTATTAGTTTTAATAGGCCTTTTCTGTATTCTCTAGGATTTTCTATATAAAACATCTTATTATGTGCAAATAGAGATAGTTTTACTTATTCCTTTCTAATCTGGATGATATTTGTTTCTTTTTCTAGTCTAATTCTTTTGACTAGAACTTCCAGTACTATGTTGAATAGAAGTGAAAAGTGACATCCTTGGCTTGTTCTTGATCTTAGTGGAAATTTTTTTTTTTTTTTACCATTTATTATGTATGATGTTAGCTGTGAATTTTCATATACAGTCTTTATCATGTTGAGGAAGTTCCCTTCTATTCCTACTGTGATTGTTATCATGCATGGTTGTTGGATTTTGTCAAATGCTTTTTCTGAATCAATTGAGATTTTCATATGTTTCTTTCTATCATTTGAAATACATCATTATTGTTATTAATGTTAGGAACCATTTGAGAGAAGGATGCCATGCATCATGCACCTTTACTGCTTAAGATTTCATTAAAAAAATTTTGTTTTTTTAAGAGACAGAGTCTCACTCTGTTGCCCAGGCTGGAGTGCAGTGGCATGATCATAGCTTGCTATAACCTTGCACTCCTGGGCTCAAGCGATCCTCTCACCTCAGCCTCCCAAGCAGCTGGGACTGAAAGTGTGAACCACCATTCCTGGCTAATTACAAAATTTTTTTTATAGAGACGGGATCTTGCTCTGTTGCCTAGGCTCGCCTTGAACTCCTGGCCTCATAGGAACCTCCCGCCCTGGCTTCCCAAAGTGCTAGGATTACAAGTGTGAGCCACTGTGTCCAGCTTCAGTGTGTATTTCTTAAGAAGACGATACTCTCCTTTATAAACATGGTACAGTAATCAAATTCAGGAAATTTAGCATTGATAACTATATTAATCTACAGTCCATATTCTAATTTTGTCAACTGTCCCAGTAATGTACTTTTACAGCATTTATTTCCCCCCCTTAGTCCAGGAACCAGTTCAGGATTATACTTTGCATTTATTTTTTTTTTTTTATTTATTTTTTTTTTTGAGACAGAGTCTCACTCTGTTGCCCAGGCTAGAGTGAGTGCCGTGGCGTCAGCCCAGCTCACAGCAACCTCAAACTCCTGGGCTTAAGCGATCCTCCTGCCTCAGCCTCCCGAGTAGCTGGGACTACAGGCATGCACCACCATGCCCGGCTAATTTTTTGTATATATATATTTTAGTTGTCCATATAATTTCTTTCTATTTTTAGTAGAGATGGGGTCTCGCTCTTGCTCAGGCTGGTCTCGAACTCCTGAGCTCAAACGATCCGCCCACCTCGGCCTCCCAGAGAGCTAGGATTACAGGCGTGAGCCACCGCGCCCGGCCTATACTTTGCATTTAGTTGTCTGGTCTCTTTAGTTTCCTTAAATCTACTTTCATCTTTCATGAAGTTGGTGCTTTCAAAGCAGCTTCATTGAGGTATAATAAATCTCATACAAGCTTATCTCATTTTATTGTGCTTAGCTTTATTGTACTTTGCAGATATTGGGGTTTTTATAAACTAGAGGTTTGTAGTAACCCTACATTCAGCAAGTCTATCAGTGCCATTCTTTCAACAACATGAGCTCTTCATGTCTCTGTGTCATATTTTGGTAATTCTTGCAATATTTCAAAATTTTTCATTATTATTATATCTGTTATGGTGATCTGTGACCAGTGTTCTTTGATGTTACTTTTGTAATTGTTTTGGTGTGCCATGTACTGCACCCATATAAGCTGGTGAACTTAATTGATAATTGTGTGTGTTCTAACTGTTCCACTGACTGGCCAATTCCCTCATCTCTCTCCCTCTGTTCACGGCTCACCATTCCCTGAAATGCAACAATATTGAAATTAGGCCAATTAATTACCCTATAATGGCCTGCAAGCATTCAAGTAAAAGGAAGACTTGCACATCTTTCACTTTAAATCAAGAACTAGAAATGATTCAGCTTAGTGAGGAAGGCATGTAGAAGCCTAATATGGAGCAAGGCTCTAACTCTCTTTAATTCTGTGAAGGCTGAGAGAGGTGAGGAAGCTGCAGAAGAAAAGTTTGAAGCAAGCAGAGGTTGGTTCATGAGGTGTAAGGAAAGAAGCCATCTGTATAACATAAAAATGAAAGGTGAAGCAGCAAGTGCTGAAGTAGAAGCTGTAGCCAGTTATTCAGAAGATCTAGTTTAGATAATTGATGAAGGTGGATACACTAAACAACAGATTTTCAAAGTAGACAAAACAGCCTTATAATGGAAGAAGATGCCACTTGGACCTGTCAAAGCTAGAGAGGAGAAGACAATGTCTGGACTCCAAGCTTCAAAGGACAGGCTGACTCTTGTTAGGAGCTAATGTAGCTAGCTGGTGACATTATGTTGAAACCAAAATGCTTACTTACCATTCTGAACATCCTAGTGTTGCCGCCCAATCAGGTTCATTTGTCTGCTGCCCAAGAAGAAGCCAATATGCTAAGACAGCAGGGTTTAGGGCAGAGAAAAAGGTTATTCTGCATAGTGCTAAGCGGGGAGATGGGAGAAATTTCTCAAATCAGCCTTCCCAAGAATTCGGGAGACAGGGTTTTTAAAGACTGTTTGGCATAGGCAGTTGAGTCTGCCAATTGGCTGGGTTCAGGGAGGAACCATAGGGTGGTAGAAATTGTCTTCTTTGCTGACCAGGTTCTTGGGTGGGGGTCACACGACCAGTTGAGTCAGTTCCTCGGTATGGGCCACCTGTCTGGGTGGGTCAGCCATTCCACTGGAATGCGGGGCCTGGAAGATACCTCAGAAATTACTCCTAGGTTTCAAAAAGGTGATATTATCTATGGAGAAAGCTAAGAATCTTTAGGACCACCAGCTATATGGCTCAAGAGTGGCAATTATAGAGAAATAGATGGGGACAGTGGCTAACTAATATCATTATTTTTAGCTAGGCCTGTGACTTATTTTTAGCTGAGCCCTTACCACAGTTCTCGCCTTGTACCCCTTTTTATTAATTTGTAAGGGCGGTTTCACTAGGGCCCTTAAGAATTATGCTAAATTTACTCTGCCTGTGTTCTATAAATGGAACAACAAAGCCCAAATGATAGCACATCTGTTTACAGCATGTTTTACTGAATATTTTAAGCCCACTGTTGAGATCTACTGTTCAGAAGAAAAGATTTCTTTCAAAATATTACTGCTTCTTGACAATGCATCTGGTCACCCAAGAACTCTAATGGAAATATGTAAGATTAATGTTGCTTTCATGCCTGCTAACACAAAATTTGTTTTGCAACTCATGGATCAAGGAGTAATTTTGGCTTTTAAGTCTTATTCTTTAAGAAAGACATTTTGTAAGGCTATGGCTGCCATAGATAGTGATGGATTTGGTTAAAGTAAATTCAAAAGCTTCTGGAAAGAATTCACCATCCTAGATAGATGACTTGGAAGGGTTCAAGACTTCAGTGGAGGAAGTAATTGCAGATGTGGTTGAAATACCAAGAGAACTAGAATTTTATGTGGAGCCTGAAGATGTGACTCAATTTCTTCAATCTCATGATAAAATTTGGACAGATGAGGAGTTGTTTCTTACGGATGAGCAAAGAAAGTGGATTTTTGAGATAGAATCTACTCCTGGTGAAGATGCTGTGAACATCGTTGAAATGACAACAAAAGATTTAGAATATTACATAAACTTAGTTGATAAAGCATTGGCAGAGTTTGAGAGGTTTTGTGGCTTGAATTGAGCATTTCATATAATCCCATTTTATATCCTTTCTTAGTGTATCAGTTATACTTCTTTTTAAACTTTTTGAGTGGTTTCCCTAGAGTTTGCAATGTATATTTTCAGCTGATCCAAGTCCACTTTCAAATAATACTATACCACTTCACAGGTAGTGTGAGTACTTTATAATAACAAAATAATCCTTATTTCTCTCTCCCATCCCTTGTATTATTGCTGTCAGTCATTTCACTCATATCCAAGCATACATGATAGAATACGTTGTTGCTATTTTGAACAAACTGTTATCTGTTAGATTAAGAATAAGAAAAATAAAAGTTTTTGTTTTTGCCTTCAATTATTCCTTCTCTCATGCTCTTCCTTTCTTTGCGTAGATCTGAGTTTCTGACCTATATAATTTTTCTGCTCTCTGAAGAACTTAATTTAACATCTCTTGCAAGGTGGTTCCACTGGAAAAAAAAATCCCTCAATTTTTATGTTCTCCATAATCTTTTTTTTAAACAAGCCTTTAAAAATGTAAAAACATTTTTTTATTCACTCTCTGTATTGGCCCACAGGTTGTAGTTTGCTGACTCTTCTTTTGTTTTGTTGCTGAAACTTAATATTTTTTCTATTTGTTTCATGAGTGTTTATAACTACACGTTCAGTTTTTATCTTTTTTTTAATTATTGAAAAGAAGTTTTTCTTTTTTCCAAAAATTGCACCAAAGTAAAGCAAAGCTCTAATTGATGTGGGCATGTTGTGTAGGTGTTAGCAGCACTGCCCTCACTACTCATTCATTGGACAGTTGTGCTACCCCAAGAAAAGGATGGTTGCGTTCAGTTTTTAAACATGTGGTTTCAAGTCCTTATCAGATAATTCTAACATTCATATCATCTCATCATTGACTTCTGTTAATTGTCTTTTCTTCTGTAAGTTTAAATTTTCAAGTTTTTTAAAATAAAAAGATGTAACAATTTTATTTTTATTATAAATTGATAATTTATAATTATATAAGTTTATGTTATAATCCATGAATCAATGTGGAAGAATTAAATCAAATAAGTTAACACATCCGTTACCTCAAATACTTAACATTTTTGTGGTAAGAACATTTGAAATTTACTCTCTTAGCAATTTTGAAATGTATCATACTCTAGTATTAACTATATTTACCACACTGTACAACAGAACTAAAAAAAAAATAAAATAAAACATTCTTCCTGTCTGAGATTTTGTACCCTTTGACCATCATTTAAAATTTTAAATGAGACCAAATGTCATTTTCAAAATAGCATCCAAAAGTGAGTGTATTTAACCATATTCAGCTCATAATAGAGCAAATGGGTGAACAGAATAATAATTCATGCTACTGCATGTTTAACAATCTGTTAACAGAGAAAGTTGGTTGAAGAGAGGCGGAGGAACACTGTCTTGTAAGAATTAGAACCAAGGGGCACCGTAATCATCAGGCATCCATTCAACATTGTATCTATGGTTAGAAATGTACGTGATAGGAACTCCAGGGATTTTCCGGATTCTTCCTCTAAGGTCTCGGTCAATCTGTGGCCACAATGTAACACTTGTGCTGAGTTACTTTCTGTACTAAGCAGTCATCTGTATATGTTTCTTTGTGTGTGCATGGTAATCATTCAAATCTTAGATCCTTGGCAATCCTGAGGGCCACTCAATACTTCTGCCCCATTTTCTCAATTTCAGCCATTCACAGTCAGTTATACAAGGAATACACTTGGCAGACAGTCCATTATTGACTGTACTAAGTCCAGTTTTGCTTTAATGGCAAAGTTGATAAAGTTGGTATCAACCAAGATGTGGTAAGGTGGGCCCAGCTGTGTATTATATTGGAAGAATAAGCAGGAAGGATGTTGAGGGACTTCCCTTTCCTTCAGTATGCTGGGATCTTCCTTTTCTTTCTTTTTAGGTTTTAATCTATTCTTTTTCTTTACTCACAGAATTGTTATGAGGTTTAAATGTGACATGGTAGATAAGCCATACAACAACAGTGGAATAAAGCGAGCACTTAAGAAATGTTTAATTCCCAACGCCCTTCTCAGTGTAATTGCTCAGCAGCTAAATGACTGTTATACAGTTGATGACTATCCCATGCTATATAAATCGAACAGACAATAATATCAGAAGCAAATACTTATCCCCTTGTGACTCTTATTATATCTCTGAGTAGTCTAAGAACCCAGTTGATTCCAGACACTCACAGTCTCTGATCTCTGAGACTAAGCATTCGCTTCATGATCACATACTTCCCTTGTTTTCTTTTGCTTCCCCTTGAAACAGAAGTTTTAGAGTTAAAAGATGTGGAAACACATTGCGCCTTTTTAAGTCTCTTCTTTTCTCTTGTCCACTCCCTTCCCTTCTTCCCTCAAATATCCACCCCCTCTCTCCACTCCCGAAAGCATAACAGGCACCGTCTGGAGCAGTTTAAGAGCTAAGTCTAGAATGAAAATAAGCAAGAGGAATGTGGAGGAAATTTAGCCACAGACCGACTCCCTCCATTCCTGCCCCAAAGTGGTCTGACAATGTCCCTTCTCGGACCCTCCTCTCTCCGAGATTTTTAAGTGTTGTCATACACCGAGTAACTTTTTATTGAATCCTATACATTTCCAATATTACGTTTTTGGCTTCTGAGTCTTGTTTAAATTTTATGGGAATGTTGATATTTTTATTTTAGCAGGAAATCAACTTGGTTCGATTCGTGCAGTTTTTTTTTAACTTATCTTTTGTGGAATATGGTTCCATTGTTGTTTCAGTTTTGCAGTGCTCTTCAGATTTGTCCTGCATATGCAACACTGATTGGTCAGTCTGGCACCTTGGAGAGGTTTATCTGTTAGCTCAGTTATCAGAGTCTTTGGTTGAGATTTATTTAGTATGATTACTAAGGTGAGGGATGAGCCCCAGACTTGATAATGAACTTTTGTGCTGTTGCTTTTCTTTTCTTTTTTCTTTTTTTTGAGACAGAGTCTTGCTCTGTTGCCTGGGCTAGGAGTGCAAAGGGGTCATCAGAGTTCACTGCCACCCCAAACTCCTGGGCTCAAGTGATCCTTCTGCTTCAGCCTACCCAGTAGCTGGGACTACAGGCACGCACCACCATGCCCAGCTAATTTTTCTATTTTTTGTAGAGATGGGCCCTGTCTATGTTGCTCAGGATGGTCTTGAAATCCTGGCCTCAAGCCATCTGCTGGCCTCAGGATCTCAAAGTGCTAGGATTATAGGTATGAGCCACCGCCCCTGGCTGTGTTGCTTTTCTGAGCCTCTCTCTCTCTCTCTCTCTCTCTCTCCCCCTCTCTGATTTTTATGGTAGTTTCTGGTTCCCTTGAGCTACTATTTTCAGTCCTCTAGCCAGCAGTCTACAGTTTGCACTATGACTGAGGCCAACCAGTAGGAAGACAGAGACAGAGGAAAAAATAATGGGGGGTTGTCCCATGTTCTGGGAACTGCAGCTGCACTGAGTGGAGAGTAAAGGTTTCCTCTCTCAAAGTTTTGAGTATTGTGGTTTTCCCTAGCTACCACTGCTGTTGCCACTCTGGGATTGCCTAGGGGCTAGGGCACAAGAGAATAGAGAAAAGAGAAAACAAAAACCAAAATGGGATCTTTGCATTTTCTCTAAGCAACTCAAGCAGAAGTAGAGATGCATTCTTGGTCTGGTCTGCATCACAGTGCTCATTTCTAGGTTTCTGGCTGCATTAAGTTTAGACCAGGGGATACTAGAGGAGAAGAATGGTAAATCCACCACCAGTTTGGTGTTACTTTGAATTCTGGTGTTTTCCCCTTATCTGCTTTCTGCTATTATCTTCTCAGAGTACCTAAATAGCTGCATGCATTCTGTCCAGGTTTATAGTTACATTCAGTGGGAGATAAAGTGTGGCACAATCTTATTCTATTTTACCCAGAACTAAAACAAGGTTTATTTTGATGCTTAATTTTTCCTACATTTGGCCACTAGGAGGCCCTTTAAGCTGATTTTTGTTTTTTTGTGTGTGTGTGGCGGGGTGAGGTGGAATCATATACTAGTCTGATGATTTGTTCATATCCTTCCAGTTCCCAGTCTCAGCTTCTCTTTTTTTGAAACATTTATTGTGGCATAAATAAAAATTGTATATATCTAAAGTGTACAACTTGATGTTTTGATATACATATACATTGTGAAATGATCACTATGATAAAGTTAATTAACAACCAGACGTGGGGCTCAGAGAAGACCCAGGACTGCCGAAGGAGTAGCCCAAACTTGGTGCCAGGTACCGGCATGGCCCTTTTGGGCCCGCTGACTCTGAGCTTCTCCTGGGGCAGAACTGGTAAGTACTCCTGAGCTCCAGACCTCCCGTTTTCGGTTGATGGTCTTGCTTTACTCTGAGCTTGTTTTCCTAGGAATTGTTGTTTGGGATACTAACTTAGATTTGGAGGTGCATTCGAAAGGATCTTCTCCATTGTCTTTTTATCCTAAAATTAATCTCAATTGGCTTTTCTGTGCATTTTTGAAAGAGGAAACTGAACTGTCTTGTTTGTAGATAAATGAGAGACTGAGTTCCTCAAATCCGAAGAGAAGGGGCATCTTAATCTCCTCCCAGCCTTGGCAGCCCTGGGTGACCGGAGTCCTGAGTGGGAGTTGCCTGGGGCGATTCCCCGAGGTGCAAGTGGCCCTAAAGGGAACCCCCCAACAAGTTAAAAGAAGGCTTTTCTAGGAAACGAATATAAGAGCTGATCACTCAGCATTTTGAGCCCTCTCGGAGGTACTAGACCCCCAAGAGAGAAACTGAGACACGTAAGAGGGTGGGACCGACTCAGTGGTAAAACAGTGAGGAACCCCACCCACAATCAGCACACTCTGATCCAAAACACCAAACCCTATATTACAGTTCGGTTGCTTCTTTTAAAGAAAAATGGGAAATCCTTTAAAAATGAGGACAGACAAGGAGAATGACCCCCGTTGGGCACCCCGGTTGGTTTGTGGCGTCTCTACTTGCAAGTATTTGTGTAAATGAAAAGATTCAAAGGCATGCCAGGTTTTTCTAGGGCTCCAGCTGGTTATAGCTAATTCTTGTGCACAAGTTTTTACGAAAGAGCAAATTACATGAAGGAAAATTCAGAGCTCAAATGGTCGACCTACCACTATAGAGTTAAAATGTCTCAAGCTATTCCTCTTTTCTTTTCTGGCTACTCTAAAACCTTCTAACTTTTTCTGTTGATGTTAAGATAGCTCATTGTTTATGGTATTTTACAGTTGAA
This sequence comes from Eulemur rufifrons, assembly GCF_041146395.1. Lineage (NCBI taxonomy): Eukaryota > Metazoa > Chordata > Mammalia > Primates > Lemuridae > Eulemur > Eulemur rufifrons. The sequence goes on from NC_091012.1 coordinate 91,502,338, forward strand.
AGGCTACCTACCTGGAGATCCTGCTGCCAGTTCTAGCTAAAATGCAAACATTGAAAACTCATTCTGAACTGAAGAAAAAAAAAAGGATATTGAGATTTGTTAAAAAAATCAAACTACCACGGAAACTGCTTTACCCCAAACCTTGATCCACAGGCCTAATTAGGTTACCTATCAGGGCAACTAAAGTTTGCCATGTGAACAAGTTCCAGTTTCGTCAGAAGAAATTTGGATCCAGCTGTCTTATAGACTGGTGAGCTTGTGTTACCATCTCATGGCTAGAGTTCTAGGGTAAAATCTGTAAGAACTTTGTGTGCGTGTGTGTGAGTGTATATGTTTAGGTATGTTTTGTGAATGCCCATGTATAACATGTTTGTGCTTACATGGTTCCAGACTGGCTTAAAAATAAGGCAGCGCTCATAAATTAAACAAACCCAAGTGGTCCACGTGAATTTAGTAATCTTTGGTAAATAAGCTGGGTTATTAAAAAATAAAAAGGTGTTATTAGTAAAGTAATAGTAAATATGTTTTCAAATTGTCAGCATACATTTGTTTTTGCCTGGGTTTTTACTGGACATTTTTAGGTTCTTGAGGTGTCAAGATTTGACATAAAGGTTATGAAAATATAAACACAGCCAAAGACAAAATAATGTGTGATTTATCATAAGTAAAGTAAATTTAATATTTGGTCTAATGATAATCACTAAATCTGAGTTACCAACAAAAAAAAAATACCTATGTGTTTAGCTTTAAGATAAAAATGCAGGGCCGGGGCGCGGTGGCTCACGCCTGTAATCCTAGCACTCTGGGAGGCCAAGGCGGGAGGATCGCTCGAGGTCAGGAGTTCGAGACCAGCCTGAGCAAGAGCGAGACCTCGTCTCTACTAAAAAATAGAAAGAAATTATCTGGCCGTCTAAAAATATATATAGAAAAAATTAGCCGGGCATGGTGGTGCATGCCTGTAGTCCCAGCTACTCGGGAGGCTGAGGCAGGTGGATCGCTTGAGCCCAGGAGTTTGAGGTTGCTGTGAGCTAGGCTGATGCCACGGCACTCACTCTAGCCCGGGCAACAGAGCGAGACTCTGTCTCAAAAAAAAGATAAAAATGCAAATGTGCCTAAGTGTCAGCAAATTAGAATAAATAAAATACCAAGTAGAGCATGTTAATGGAAAAGAAACCAAACTTTGTAAAATAATTTTAAAGAGATTTATTTTGAGCCAAATTTGAGGATTATGACCCAGAGCCATGCCCAAGAGGTCTTGAGTAAGTGGACTCGTTGTGGCTGGGTTATAGTTTGGTTTTATATATTTTAGGGAGACAGGGGTTACAGGTAAAGTTATAAATTAATACGTGGGAATTATATATTGGTTTGGCCCCAAAAGGTGGGCCATCCCTAAGTGGGGGCTTATAGGTTATAGGTGGGTTTAAAGAACTTTTGGCTTGTAATTGGTTAAAGACATGAAGCTTTGTCTAAAGGCTTGGAATGTTTTAACATAGTTGCTGTTTATCAGAGATAAGCCACCAGACATAGATTTGTTGTGTAAATTGAGGGCCTATAGGTTTGTCTTGCATACCCTTAGGCTTGTTAATGGGTTACAAAGGATGTCCCCAAGAAGGGAAAGGGACATGTTGGGGCATGTCTGACCTCCCTCCTCTTGGAAGGCAATTTAGTTTTAGGATATTCCTTTGGCCACGAGAGGGTCCATTCAGTCAGCCGGTGGTGGGGGGGGTGGTGAGCCTTAAAATTTTATTTTAATTCACAAGCACAAAAAAGCAAACTTGTGGTTAAAGGTTTATGAAAATATTTTGGTTTTGGTCTTTTAACCCTAACTACAGATACAGTTTACTTCCACTGATTCAATGTCTGTAGAGAGGTACCCAAAACGTGTTTCTAACTCACTATCATCTAATTTTTTTTTTTTTTTTTGAGACAGAGTCTCGCTTTGTTGCCCGGGCTAGAGTGAGTGCCATGGCGTCATCCTAGCTCACAGCAACCTCAAACTCCTGGGCTTAAGCGATCCACCTGCCTCAGCCTCCTGAGTAGCTGGGACTACAGGCATGTGCCACCATGCCTGGCTAATTTTTTTCTATATATATTTTAGTTGGCCAGATAATTTCTTTCTATTTTTAGTAGAGACGGGGGTCTCGCTCTTGCTCAGGCTGGTCTCGAACTCCTGACCTTGAGCGATCCACCTGCCTCGGCCTCCCAGAGTGCTAGGATTACAGGCGTGAGCCACCACGCCCGGCCTATCATCTAATATTAACAGTACTGTTAGGGATTCAAAGTTGTCCTAGAAGTTGTAGTTAGAAGAGCTTAAATTGGAAGCTTCAGTTTTCCCTTGCTCTTGTCCATTTTTGTCCCACTCTTCACAAGCTAGCCAGTTATGTGTACATTATGTTGCTGTAACAAAGTTTTTGCCTAAGAAAAATTCTAAATTATTAATTTTTGTGTAGTAATTTATTTTAAGATAAAAAGTGAATGATGGTTAAAATCCAAAGAGTAAATCTCTTTAAAATTACAGAGTTTGGCTTTCTTTTGGTTAACAACTATGATAAAGCTAATTAACATATTCATCACCTCGTGAAGTTAACTTTTTTTTTGTAGTGAGAACACTTAAGATGTACTCTTTTAGCAAAATTAAGGTATACAATACACAGTAAGGTATTATTAACTATAGTCACTATGCTGTGTATTAGATTTCCAGAACTTATTCATCTTGTATAACTGAAATTTTATACACTTTGACTAACATCACATCATTTCCCACTCCCCTGAGCTCCTGGCAACCACCATTCTATTCTCTGCTTCTATGAGTTTGACTATTTTCATTCCACATATAAGTGAGATCATTCCGTATTTGCTTTATTGTGTCTGGCCTATTTCACTTAGCATGGTCACTCAGGTTCAGTCATATTGTTGCCAATGAGAGGATTTCCTTTTTCTTTTTTTTAAGGCTGTACTATGGTTTGGATATTTGTCCCCCTAAACCCCGTGTTAAAATTTCATACATAATGTTGGAGGTAGGGCCTAATGGGAGGTGTTTGAGTCATGAGGGTGAATATTTCATGAATGGCTTGGTGCCATCCTCATGGTAATGAGTGAGTTCCCACTGTATTAATTTCTGTAAGAGCTGGTTGTTAAAAAGAGCCTGGCTCTTCTCTCCACTCTCTCTCTTGATTCCTCTTTCACCATGTAATTTCTGCACAGACTTCCCTTCACCTTCAACCATGAGTGGAAGCAGCCTGAATACCTCACCAGAAGCAGATGCTGGCACCATGCTTCTTGTATAGCTTATAGAGCCATGAGCCAAATAAACCTCTTTTCTTTATAAATTACCCAGCCTCAGGTATTCTTTTATAGCAACACAAGTGGATTAAGACAGGCTGAATAATATTTTTAATATATACGTCTAAAAACCATTTATCAGATAAATGGTTTGCAGGTATTTTGCCCCATTCTACAGGTTGCCTTTTCATTATGTTGATGGTTTTCTTTGTTGTGCAGAAGCGTTTTAGCATGATGTAAGCCTACTTTTCTGTTTTTGTTTTTGATGCCTGTGCTATTAGAGTCATATGCAAAAAATCATTGCCAAGACCAATGTCAGGAAGCTTTCCCCCTGTTTCCTTTTAGGAGTTTTATGGTTTCAGGTATTAAGTTAAGTCTTCAACTTATTTTGAGTTGATTTTTGTATATAATGTGAAATAAGTGTACACTTTCATTATTTTGCATATTGATATCCAGTTTTCCCAACACCCTTTATTGAAGAGATTATCCTTTTTGCATTGTGTGTTCTTGGCACTCATGTCGAAGATAAGTTACCTATGAATGTGTAGATTTATCTTTGGCTTTTCTGTTCTTTTGGTCTATATGTTTGTTTTTATTCTAGTAGCATACTGTTTTGATTACTATAGCTTTGTAATATATTTTGAAATGAGGAAATATGATGCCTTCAGGTTTGTTCTTCTTATACAAGATTTCTTTGGGTAGTTGGATTCTTTTGTGGTTTTATATGAATTTTATATGAATTTTTTTCTATCTGTAAAGAATGCCATTGGGATTTTGATAGGATTGCATTGAATCTGTAGATTGTTTTGGATAGTGTGGATATTTTAAAAACATTAATTCTTCCAGTCCATGAAATAGGATGTCTTTCTGTTTGTTTGTGTTCTTTAATTTCCTTCATTGATGTTTTATAATTTTCAGTGAAGTCTTTCTACTCTTTGGTTAAGTTTATTGCTAAGTATTTTATTTTTTGTTGCTATTGTAAATAGATTGTTTTCTTAATTTCCTTTTTAGATAGGGTGTTGTTAGTGTGTAGAAATGCTGCTGATTCTTGTATGCTGATTTTGTATCTTGTAACTTTGCTGAATTTACTTATTAGTTCTAACAATTTTTGTTGAGTTTTTAGGGTTTTCTACATACATGATCATGTCATCTGAAAGCAGAGACAATTTTACTCTTTCTTCTCATTTGGATGACTTTTTTTCCTTTTCTTGCCTAATTGTTCTTGCTAGGACTTTTGGTATTATGTTGAATAGCAGAGGTGAGAGTGGGCATCCTTGCCTTGTACTGGATCTTAGTGGAAAAGCTTTAAGTTTTGTTCCCATTTATCATGATGTTAGCTGTGGGCTTTTCATTTGTGGCCTTTTGTGTTGAGGTAAATTCCTTATATACCTATTTCATTGAGAGTATTCATCTTTAATGGATGTTGAATTTTGTCAAATGCTTTATCTGCATCTACTGAGACGATCATGTAGTTTTTATCTTTTCATATGTGATAATGTGGCACATATCACATTGATTTGCATATGTTGAACCACCTTTGCATTCATCTCTCTCTCTCTAATATACTGAAAACTGATATTTTCTATTTCAGTCCAACAAAAAAATGTTCATCCTAATTTTCTCCCTTTCCATATTTCGAATCCTCTTATCTAGTAACAAAAAAACTAGACTTCAATTATCCGTGATGTATTTATTTAATCAGTACTCCTGTATGTTACCGATCTCCCATCTTCTCTGCCACTCTCTCCACCAAAAAGATGCCCTATTCTCCCTGCTCATGCTCTGACTTTTCATTTTGGGCTTCTCTTCCTGGGTGTTTACCCTCCTCACACTGTTCCAACTCCCCTTGCCAGAGCATTTACTCCATGTCAATGTTCTTTCACCCTATTTGGGCTCTGACTTTACATGCTCATCCCCTGGGTGGATGAATAACACTTTCTTATACTAGAATGATTGCATAGAATCTTATCAGGGAGACAAATCAGTCCTCAGAGTCTCTATCCCTCTGGAAAATTATAAAGCTATAAAAATAAAATCTTAAAACATCTGTTTTCAAGTGGCTACTGCTACCCGAAGAGAACGTACATAAAAACTGGATACCAGTCATTGGTGACTTGACTTCAAGATGTCTCTAATTTTTTCTTTTTTTTTCTTTTTGAGACAGAGTCTCACTCTGTTGCCCAGGCTAGAGTGCCGTGGCATCAGCCTAGCTCACAGCAATCTCAAACTCCTGGCCTCAAGCAATCCTCCTGCCTCAGCCTTCCAAGTAGCTGGGACTACAGGCATGCACCATCATGCCTGGCTAATTTTTTCTATATATTTTTAGTTGTCCAGCTAATTTCCTTCTACTTTTTTTAGTAGGGACGGGGTCTTGCTTTTGCTCAGGCTGGTCTCGAACTCCTGAGCTCAAGCGATCCTCCCGCCTTGGCCTCCCAGAGTGCTAGGATTACAGGTGTGAGCCACTGCACCAGCCTAATCCTTTTGAGATAATTTTGTGAAGTTCTAAAAAATCAAAACTAAAAAACATACTCTAAAGCAAGTCAAACTTAATTAGTTTCTGTTTTAAAGTAAATGTATGCCATATAACCCTTGTAGAAGCTTGATGGAGGTGGTATGAAATCAAACAATGAAATGGTTAGAAATACAGTAATCCCCCTTATCCATGGGGGATATGTTCCAAGACCCCCAGTGGGTGCCTGAAACCTCAGATAGTATCAAACTCTATATACACTATGTTTTTTCCTCTACATACATACCTATGATAAAGGTTTAATTTATAAATTAGACATAGTAAGAGATTAATAACAATAGGTAATAATAAAATAGAATAATTTTAACAATATGTTGTAATAAAAGTTATGTGAATGTGGTCTCTCTCTCTCTTTCAAAATATCTTATTGTGGTTAGGCGTGGTGGCTCATGCCTGTAATCCTGGCACTCTGGGAGGCCAAGGTGGGAGGATGGCTTTAGCTCAGGAGTTTGAGACCAGCCTGAGCAAGAGTGAGAACCCCTGTCTCTACTAAAAACAGAAAAAAATAGCTGGGTGTGGTGGCATGTGCCTGTAGTCCTAGCTACTTTGGGAGGCTGAGGCAGGAGGATCACTTGAGCCCAGGAGTTTGAGGCTGTAGTGAGCTATGATGACGCCACTGCATTCTACCCAGGGCAACAGAGGAGACCTTGTCTAAAAAAAAAAAAAATTCTTATTGTGTCATATTCACCCTTTTTTCTAGGGTAACTGAAACCACAGAAAGCAAAACTGTGGATGGGGGGGACTACTGTAATGATTTAGTATCCAGCTTCTTTAGGCACATAGTCAAAAACTAATTAACTGCATTAATTGGGATATAGTGATATTTTATTTAACGGAACTTCCTTGTTTAGTGAGAGTTAGAAAATTCTTTCATTTTTGAGCATTTGTTTAAAAAATGTTTGCATATACTTACTTTTATGAGTAAAACATAGGGATGCTTTCTTTGATATTTGAGACTGTTGTAATTATTGAAGACTATGTTCGTGATCTGCATTCTGCATTGTAGTAGTTACTACTCACTAGTGTGGCTAGTTGTGAGACACTTCACTACTCTGAAAATCAGTGTCCTCATCTGTAAAATGAAAATGTATGACAACATGATCTCAAAGGTCCCTTCAGTACAAAAATTCCTAGTCCTCAATTTAGAGAAGCCCTGGGCCATTGCCCACAGGGTATGTATGTCTGTGTGGCTGTTTTTATAGCAAAATTTTCTGGTAGCAACTTGTTTACTTACTTTTTCACCTCCTTCTCCTCACAGTTTGGATCCTTAATCGGAATTTTATTTTGAGTAGTTGGGTTGTGTGTTCCGGCTTGCTTTTATGTTTCATTTGTATCTCTGGTCCCCATTGGAATTTATCTTCAGTATATAGAATTTTACTTCGTTGTGAATCTTTTATTAATATTTACACAAAGAAAATGGCCAGTTGGTCTCTGAAACTTGGAAGTAAAGTCATGCAAGATTCAGGTAGGTTTAGTTGCTGTTCTGTAAGAGCACAAAGCTTCTAAATGAAGTCTGGGCTACTTTATTACAATTCTTTCATTCTCTTTTACCTATTTAAATTTACTATTTTGTAGCCAAATATTTGAAACATAATGTTTAAGATTTTGTACATTTCTCTCTGTAGTAAAATCCAATCTCATGGCACATAAATGAATTACTCCTCTTGAAGTAAAATTCAGTTTCCTGCCTGTTATGGCTAGGAGGCATATAATTGCTTTCTGTGAACCTTTCTAACCACTGCTTTGTGAATCTGGGAGAGCGTAACTCACTTAAAGGTATCTACTTTTATTCCAAACTGAAAATCATTTGAGCCTTAAAAATGACTCATTGGAAATTTTGTAATGGAATGTTCCATTAAATTTTAAGTGAGTTATATACTTTTAAACTAAATACCTACAGTATATGGAAAGCTTGGCCAGATTTGTTCATGTTCTTGGCTGCAGTGAGGATCTTTATGTAGCCATTGGAACATTAAGGCTTCTAGCAAATATCAATGTTGATTTTTTTTAGCTTAGGTTGTCACTGTTATTTTTTAATGTGTGTGGTTTATGTTTTATGCCTACTTGTTATATGTAATTTTTATTATCAGTGTATATATGTACATAGTTTAAAGAGAAAAATAATTCTACAATTCTTGTTACAAAATCACAAGTACCTACTCCCACTTTTTAAAAATCTTGCATAACAGCCACTTTCAGTTATTTTAGCTGGTTCTTTAGGTATTTTACCTCCATATATTTAGTGTTCTTATGCTGTTTCTTCTTGATTTTTTACTTTTAGATATTATATATTGACTTCCCACCTTAGCAGATGAATTTAGCTCCTTTTCTTCTTCCCTCTACCCCCAGCACATATATGTGCTCACTTTCTGTCACTCCATCATCTCTGTATAATTATACCATAATTTTGGATAGATTCATATTTAGTGTTTACACTACAGCATTTATATAAATACTATTATAGTTGAACCATATAAGGTCCTATAATTACTTTTTCTTTTCTACACAACATTTTGTTTTTCCCTGGAGTTAATAAGTGTATTGGTTTTCCTAATCACTTAGTATATCATGTACTTAATATTATTTCTCTCCTGATTATGTAAATTTCTTTTCAATATGTTAGAATATATTAGTTATTTTATTAGTTTCACTTGCCTGAAAACATCACTGTCATAGTTTATGATTTTCTCTAATCTGGACAGGTTGTTGTCCAGGCATGGTGTACAGTTATTGTTTTGGGATTTTCCTTCCTCATTGACTTGGGAATTCCCTTCAGTTCTCTTTAGATTGTATCCCTGTTTCTTGAGTCCTGTGTCTTTATTTTTCTGGTTTTACTCTCTCATTTTTGTGGTGCATATCCTCCAGTAGCTTACTAAGGATGGTTGGATGGGATGTAAATTGTTTGAAGACTTTGCATGTCTAAACATATTTTTATTCTACCATCACACTTAATTTATACTTTGACTGGACATAAAATTTGCAGTTGGAAATAATTTTCCTTGGGTATTTTCAAAGCATCAATGACATTGTCATCTAGCTTCTGACATGACTATTGAGAAATCTGATGCCATTTTGATTCTTTTTTTCTTCCATGGTTATCTTTCATTTTTATTTAGGTGAAATTCACATAACATAAATTGGCCATTTTTAAGCTAAAATGTACAATTAAGCAACATTTAATATATTCACAATGTTGTGCAATCATCACCTTTATTTAGTCCCCAAACATTTTCATACCCCCTTGAAGGAAATCCCATTCCCAATTGCAGTCACTCCTTATGCCTTCTCTTTACTAGTACCTAGAAACCATTAATCTGCTTTCTGCCTCTATGGATTTACCTATTATAATATTCCATGGTATGGATATAGCATATTTTATTTATCCATCAATCACTTGATTGACAGTTGGGTTGTTGCCTCTGTTATTATGAATAATACTGCTATGAGCATTAATGCACCATTTTTTTAACCTTTTAAAATTGAGTTGAAATTCACACATCATGAGATCAACCATTTTAAAATGAACAATTTAGTGGAGTTTGTTACATTCAAAACCATCATATCTAATCTAGTTCCAAAACATTTCATCACCCAAAATAAAACTCTGTAACATTAAACAGTCACTCCTCATTGCCCCCTCACCCTAGCCGCTGGCCACACCAATCTGCTTTCTATCTCTATGGATTTACTGATTTTGGCTATCTCATGTGAATGAAATCATAAAATACGTGACCTTCTGTTGTGGCTTCTTTCACTTAGCATATATGTTTTTGAGGTTCATCCACAGTGTAGCATGCATCAGTACTTCCTTTTTTTCAATTTTTAAAATTGTGGTAAAATAATTTATCTTTTTGTGACCAGTTTATTTCACTTAGCGTGATGTCCTCAAGATTCATCCATGTCATAGCATATTGCAGAATTTCCTGCCTTTTTAAGGCTGAATAATGTTCCTTTTTATATATATACTAAATTTTATTTATCTGTTCATCCCGCAGTGGCGGCTTTGATAGCTTCCACCTTTTAGCTGGTTTCCCTCTTTTACAAAGCAGAATAATATTGCATGATACACACACATACACACACACAGGCACACATTTTGCTTATCCAATTATCTGTTGATGGACACTTGGGTTGTTTTCACATTTTAGCTATTGTGAATAATGCTGCTATGAATGTGGGCGTACAAATATCTTTTTGAAACCCTTTCAATTCTTTTGAGTATATTCCTAGAAGTGGAATTGCTGGATCATATGGTAATTCTATTTTTAATTTTTTGAGGAACCACCATACTGTTTTCAACATTACATTCCCACTAGCAGTGTATGAGGGTTCCAGTTTCTTCATATCCTCACCAGTGCTTGTTAATGTTCTGGCTTTTAACACATTCACTGCCACACTAGAAAAACACTTTTTTTCTTTGGGGTCACAGTGTTTTATTCCGAAAATAGAATAAAAACTTTGAAAACAGTATGGTCCTTTCTAATTTAATGAAAAATTTGTTATTTTTCATTGTTTTCTGTGCATGAGTTATATGCAACTTGAAAAATAGTTCTCGTGGCTCCCAAGGTGAAGAGATGTGTGAGTTACATATGCTTCAGGAGACCCAGGGATCAAAACTAGCATGAGTTAAATGCAACTTACATGGCAGTTAATGCATTAAATTAATGCCATCCTAGCAGGTGTAAAGTGTTATCTCTCAGTGTGTTTTGATTTGCCTTTCCCTGATGACTAATGATGTTGAGCATCTTTTCATGTGCCTTTGGGCCTTTTGTATGGCCATTCTGTTCTTTGGAAAATGTATATTCAAATCCTTTGCCTGTTTTTTAACTGGGTTGTCTTTTGGTTGTTGAGTGGTAAGAGTTCTTTATGTATTTTTCATACTACACCCTTATCAGATATATGCACATGATTTGCAAATATTTTCTCCATTATGTAGGTTGCCTGTTCACTTTCATGATAGTGTCCTTTAATTCACAAAAGTTTTTAATTTGAATTAAGTTCATTTTATCTGCTTTTTCTTTTGTTGCTTATGCTTTTGGTGTCTTGTCTAAGAATCCATTGCCAAATCCAAGGTAATGAAGATTTACCACTATGTTTTCTTCTAAGAGTTTTATAGTTTTAGCACTTAAAATTATAAGGGTATTTTCCCATTTTGAGTTAATTTTTGTGTATAATGTTAGATAGGGGTCCAAATTCATTATTTTTCATGTGGAAATACAATTGTTCTAGCATCTTTTGTTGAAGAGAATATTCTTTCTCCATTGAATGGTCTTGACACTCTTGTCTAAAATCAGTTACCCATAGATGTATGGGTTTATTTCTGTGCTCTCAGTTCTATTCCATCGGTCTATATGTCTATCTTTATGCCAGCACCACACTATTTTGACTACTGTAGCTTTGTAGTACTGTACATTTGTAACAGGGAAATTTGAGTCTTTGAATTTTGTTCTTCTTTTTCAAGATTATTTTGGTGATTCAGGGTCCCTTGCAATTTCATATGAGTCAGAGATTGGCTTTTCCATTTCAGCATGAAAATCCATTGGCATTTTAATAGATACTGCACTGAATATCTGTATCACTTTGGGGAGTACTGCCATTCTAACAATTTTGTTTGCCATTCCATGAACAGAAGATGTCTTTCCATTTATTTAGGGCTTTAAAAATTTTTGTTGGCAAGATTTCATAGTTTTCAGTGTATAAATTTTGCAACTTCTTGGTTAAATTTATTCCTATTTCAATGTTTTTGATGCTGTTGTAAATGAAATTGTTTTCTTATGTTCCTTTCTGGTTGTTCATTGGTATCGTGTAGAAATATAACTGACTTTTGTGTGTTGATTTTGTAGCCTGAAAATTTGCTGAATTTGTTTATTAGTTCTAATAGTTTTTTGTGGATTTCTTAGGATTTTCTATGTATAAGATCATGTCATCTGTGAATAGAGATGGTTTTACTTCTTCCTTTACAATCTGGATGCCTTTTAATTGTTTGTTTTTCTTCCCATTTCCCCCAGTTAGAACTTTCCATACAATGTTGAATGAAGTAGTGGAGGCAGGCATCTTTGTCTTTTTCCTGCCCTTAGGGGGAAAGTTTATTCTTGTGCCATTGAGTATGATGTTAGAGAAGTTCTCTCTTATTCCTAGTTTGTTGAGTGCTTATATCATGAAAGTTTGTTGGGTTTTTGACAAATGCTTTTTCCACATCAGTTGACATTATGTAGCTTTTCCCCCCTGTTCTAGTAATGTAGTGTATTACATTGATTAATTTTTGCAATGTTGAGCCACCCTTGCATTCCTGGGATAAATCCCACTTGGTGATGGTGTATAATATTCTTGAATTTTGTTGACTAGTATTTTGTTGAGGATTTTTGCATCTATATTCATAAAAGACATTGGTCTGTAATTTTCTAACTTTGTGATATGTTTGTTTGGCATTGGTATCAGGGTAATGCTGGCTTCATATTATGAGATAGAAGTGTTACCTTTGTTCTATTTTTTAGAAGAGTTTCTGTTTTCTAGGTTATTAATGAGATCATTATTCTTTTTAATGCAGGCATATGTAGCTATAAATTTACCTCTGAGCACTGCCTTTGGTGCATCCCATAAGTTTTGGTATGTTTTCATTTTCATTCACCTGTAAATATTTTCTGAATTCCTTTGTGGTTTCTTCTTTGACACATTTGTTGTTTAAGGTTTTCTTGTTTAATTTTGACATATTTGTGAATTTTTCAGTTTTCTAGTTTCATTCTATCATGGTAAAAGAAAATGCTTAGTATGATTTCAATATTTTAAAATTTATTGAGACTTATTTTGTGGTATAACGTATGGTCTATCCTGGAGAATGTTCCATGTGCACCTGAGAAGAATGTGTGTTCTGCTGTTTTTAGGTATAGTGTTCTGTATGTGTTTGGTAGGTCTAGTTGGTGTACAGTGTTGTTCAGGCCCTCTTTTTCCTTTATTGATATTTTGTCTGGTTGTTGTATCCATGACTGATTGTGAAGTGTTGATATTTCCAAGTGTAATTGTAGAACTGTCTATTTTTTTCTTTAATTCTGTTGATTTTAAGTTTATATATTTGAGGCTGGGCACGGTGGCTCATACTTGTAATCCTAGCATTCTGGGAGGCTGAGGTGGGAGGATTTCTTGAGGTCAGGAGTTCAAGAACAGCCTGAGGAAAAGTGAGACTCTATCTCTACTAAAAATAGAAAAAAATTAGCTGGGCATGGTGGTGCATGCCTGTAGTCCCAGCTACTTGGGAGACTGAGGCAGGAGGATTGCTTGAGCCCAGGAGTTTGAGGTTGCTATGAGCTAGGCTGATGCCACAAAATTCTATCCTGGGCAAGGAAGCAAGACTCTGTCTCAAAAAAAAAAAAGTTTATATATTTGGTGCTCTGTTGTTAGTTGAGTATATGTTTATAATTGTTATACTTTCTTGATAAATTTATGATTTTATCAATATATAATGTTCTTTGTTTCTTGTAACATTTTTTGACTTGAAGTCTATTTTGCCTGATACTGGTGTGGGTACTCCAGCTCTCTTTTGGTTCCTATTTGTGTGAAATATCTTTTTCCATTCTTTTTACTTTCAACCCATTTTTGTCTTTGGATACAAAAGTGAGTTTTTTTCTAGACAGCAAATAGTTAGATCATGGTTTTAAAAGAGTTCTTAAAATCCAATCTGCTGATATCTGTTTTTTAATTGGAGAGTTCAATCTAATCACATTAAAGTAATTACAAATGACATTTTTTAAATCTCTGCAATTATATGTATAACTTTATTTAATCATTTACTTTATTATAAGATAGTAAGCTAGTTTTTAAATTATTCATGATTGTAAATCTGAAATGAATATTTTTATATATAAGAAAAGTAACACTTGATGAAAAACAACAAAAAACCAGAGTAATTATAGTCATCCCTTAGCATTTGTGGACGTTAGTTCCAGGACCCACCACCATACCAAAATCCACGGATGCTCAAATCCCTTATATAAAATGGTGTAGTATTTGCATAAAACCTACACATATCCTCCCATATACTTTAAATCATCTCTGGATTACATATAATACCTAATACAATGTAAATTCTAGTTAAATAGTTGTTATACTGTATTGGTTAGGGAATAATGGCAAGAAAAAAGCTTGTACATGTTCAGTACAGAAACAATCATCCATTAAATATTTTTAATCCTCGGTTGATTTAATTCATAGATGTGGAATCCATGGATATGGAGGGCCAACTGTACTGGCAGGGAAGGACTCACTTCTTCCGTTTTCCATTTGTTTTGATATATCTATATGTCTTTTATCTTTTTATTCCTCATTCCCTCCATTACTACCTTATTTTTGGTTAATTGCATTTTTTTCTAGTCTGCCATTTTGATTCTCCTCTATTTCCTTTTCTGTACATGTTTTAACTATTTTTTCATTGGTCACCATGGGAATTATAATCAACATCATACACCTATAACAATCTAGTTTAAATTACTACCAATTAGCTTCAATATTATACAAAAACTCTGCTGTTATACATCTCTGTCCCTCCCCCTTTATATTATTGTCACAAATTAAATATTTATATACTGTGTGCCTATTAACATAGAATTTTACTTATTGTTTTACATATTTTTCTTTAAATCATATAAAAAAGTAGAGTTACCAACCAAAAATGTATTGATACTGATTTTTACATTTACCTACTTACTTTTACCAGTGTTTTTATTTCTCCATATGGTTTTGAGTTACTGTCTAGTTTGCTTTTATTTTGGCCTGAAGGACTCCCTCTAGAATTTCTTCTAGGGCAGGTCTACTAGCGACAAACTCTCTCAGCTTTTGTTTTTATGGAAATGTCTTAATTTTAAAAGTATAGTTTTAAGACCAGGCACGGTGGCTCATGCCTGTAATCCTGGGAGGATCGCTTGAGCTCGGGATTTCAAGTCCAGCCTGAGCAAGAGCAAGATCCCATCTCTACAAAAAATAGAAAAATCCTCTGGGCATCTTGATGTGCGCCTGTAGTCCCAGCTTTTGGGAGGCTGAGGCAAGAGGATTGCTTGAGCCCAGGAGTTTGAGGTTTTGGTGAGCTACGACACTACTGCACTCTACCCAGGGTGACAGAGCGAGACTCTGTCTCAAAAAAAGTATAGTTTTTCTTACTACAGAACTCTTGGTTGACAATTTTTTTTTCTTTCATCACTTTAAATACGTCATCCTACTGCTTTCTGGCCTCTATAGTTTCTGATGGGAAATCAGCTATTACTGTATTGAAGAACCCTTTTACATGACTAATCATATCTTTCTTGCTGCCTTTCAAGATTCTCTCTTTGTCTTTGGCCTTTGACAGTTTGATTATAATGTGTCTCAGTGTGGATCTCTTTGTGTTTATCCTACTTACACTTTGTTGAGCTTCTTGGATTTGTAGATCTATATCTTTTTTTTTTTTATCAAATTTGGGAATTTTTTGGCCATTATTCCTTTAAATATTCTTTCTCCTTCTCACTCCATTTCATTTCCTTCTGGGACTTCCATTTTGTAAAAATTGTTGTTTTTCCTTGGATTTCTTAGGCTTTATTCATTGTTTTTCATTCTTTTCTTTCTGCTCCTCAGACTGGATAATTTCAATTGACCTACCTTCAAGTTTGTTGATTTTTTATTTTTTCTGCTCTAGTCCGGTTTTGAAATCCTCTAGTGAATTTTTCATTTCAGTTACTGTATTTTTATCTTCAGAATTAAAAAAGTAATTTCTATTTCTTTATTGATATCCTCTATTTGGTGAGACATCTTTTTTCTTGTTTGCTTTAGTTCTTTTCCATGGTTTCCTTTAGCTCTTTGAGCATATTTAAGACAATTCATTAAGGTCTCAGTTTATTAAGTCCAACATCTATTCTTCCCCAGAGACAGTTTCTGTTCATTTCTTTTTTTTATTCTGTGATGGGCCATAATTTCTTGTTTCTTTGTATGCCTCACATTTTTTTTGTTGTTGAAAATTAGTTGTTTTCAATATCATAATGTGGTAACTTTGGAAGTCAGACTTTTCCCCCTCCTCAGAGTTTGTTGTTCTTGCTGTGCTTTGTAGTGGTTTTGTTTGTTTAGTCACTTTTCTAAACTAATTTAAAAAAAACTGTATTCTTTGTCTCTTTTACTTTAACTTGCAGTCAGCTAATGGTTTGACAAAGATTTCCATAAATGCTTGGAGGCAAAAATAAAAAAAGACATGAAAGGAAAGAAAAAATACTCTCCCTGTCTTTGTATATTGGATCTGTGTTGGGTCACTCCGTCAATGCTTAGTCATACTGTTTATAACTCTGCCTTAACCTTTGCTTCCTGGTTGCATTGAGCCTAAAGATCAGCTGGAGGCGAAAGCTTAGGGTCTTCTCAAGCCTTTTATCAGCATACATCTTGCCCTGGACATCCACTTGGCTGTCTAGATTTCCCATTTTATGTGTGAGCTTTTCAAAGCCCTTATTGCCCAAAGTAACTCTCTGGAGCTTTTCCTCCCAGGCTTTCAATGTGTGTTATTGTTTGTCCCAATGTCATGTTTTGCTGCAGGCAGCAGTGGCTTGTTCTTATGCCTCTCAGTGTTTTCTAGCTAATTTCTCTGCTTAGCTACTTTCCACTTTGCAAGAGTTCTGAGTTAGGAGAAACAAAGGCAAGCATTTTTCCTTCTGGGAACTCCAGGATAGGTCAATCCAACAAACACAATTACTGAGCAACAAGGTCATTTTGTTTTCTTGAGAACCAGGAACCCACATTGGGAATGAGGGCAGCTATCTTTAAGGCTGTCACTATCCCAGGGAGTGGGGTGGGATAAAGCTAAATTTAAAATACCATGGAGCTCTCCTACTGTGTTTATCACCTTTTCCTTGATTCACATTTGCTTGGTTAATGTAAACTTTTGACTATTTTCCAAAGTTCCAACAAATTTGATTCTGACAGTTTTTGTTCATTTTTGTCAGTGTTTCTGTGGAAGGCGAGGCCCTTGGAGTTCCCTATTGTGCCATTTTCTCTGATGTTACTTGCCATTTTGATTATTGATCTTATGTATGAAATCTGTGTTTTTTTCTCTAAAAGTTTATGGAACAATAAGGTGCAGTAACACTTACCTAACATTACTATGTGCCAGGTATTATTCTAAGTGCTTCACATATATTAATTTATTTTATCTTTACAACAACCTTGTGAAGTGAGCACAGTTGTCATCTCTATTTTATAGATATGGACTGAGGCAAAAAGGGTTTTGGTGTCTTGCTCAAGGATATACAGTAAATGATAAAAACTAGATTCAAACCTAGACAGTGTGGCTCCAAAGTCCCTGCTGTTAAACACTATACTATCTTTGTTTCTTGCTAAGAAATGGATATTGTTCTTGTTTCCAGTGTTTTTTTTTTATTGCTTTTTAATTTTATTTATTTATTTATTTATTTGAGACAGAGTCTCACTCTGTTGCCCGGGCTAGAGAGCCGTGACGTCAGCCTAGTTCACAGCAACCTCACAAGTATGGTCTCAAGCAATCTTCCTGCCTCAGCCTCCTGAGTAGCTGGGACTACAGGTGCACACTACCATGCCCAGCTAACTTTTTCTATTTTTAGTAGAGATGGGCCTCTCACTCTTACTCAGGCTGGTCTCGAACTCCTGAGCTCAAATAATCCTCCTGCCTCAGCCTCCCAGAGTGCTAGGATTATAGGTGTGAGCCACCACGCCCAGCCTTCCATTATTTTTAAATTGCATGATTTTTTGCCTTGCTGTGGCTCTGTCTGCATTCATTGTGCTGGACACTCAGTAGTCCATTCCCATCTGGAAATTCTGTTTTGTTATTTCCTCATTTTTGTTCTCTGTGTAATCTCTTTTTTTCCGTAGGTGATTTTTCTCTCTCTCTCTTTCTGTGTGTGTGTGTGTGTGTGTGTGTGTGCATTTTGTCTCTTCTATTCTATTAGATGCCTTCCTCAACTGCCTGATGATCATTGGGTGTTTATGTTTAACAACAGAACTCCAGAAATCTGATTGAAAATTCTGTGTGCCTGAGTGTTCTCTGTAAAATGATCTGGATGAAGTGATCTGTAAGGTTAGCTATTCCTGGTTTTAGTGTCCTTAAATCTTTTCATTTGGGTTGGGCAATTTTCCTAAAGAATGTTCTTCTAGTCTAACCTTTGGAGATTCAATGCCTGGCTTCCTGGGTTCTGGAATTCAAGGAGGGAGGGAGGGAAGATAGACGTGGTTCTAAATATTCAGTATGAAAATTTTTACTTAATCCCCCTTTTTGCAATATAGTACCTTTATCCTTAACTGTGCCTTGTCTTCCTAAGTCTAGATACCCTCTGGTTTGCCCCCTGTAGAGAATGAATAAATTTGCAGTCTATTGCTAGGATCATGGAAAAATAATTAATTAATTGCTTGTTTGATGCAGTGGGGAAGGAGACTTGAGTCTTTTCTTTGTCTTTTTGTGCTGCTACAACAAAATACCCGAGACTGGGTAATTTATAAAGAACAGAAATATATTTTCTGACAGTTCTGAAGGCTGAGAAGTCCAGTTTCAACACACTGGCAAGTTCAGTTGTCTGGTGAATGTTGCATTCTCTGGGGGAGAGGAATACTGTGTCCTCACATGGCCAAATATGGAAGAGCAAAAAGGGACAAACTCCCTTTTTCAAGCTCTTCCACTTGGGCACCTAATCCTATTCATGAGGGCAGAGTCATCATGATACAATCACCTGTCAAAAGGTCACACCTCCCAACACTGTTGCATTGGGGATCAAGTCTCAACATGAATTTTGGAGGGGGCAAAAACATATAAACCATAGCAAGGGTCTAACTCCTTTTTAAATAGACTTTCAACCAATCTTCTTGTTTTAAGCCCCACCTTTATAAGGTACCTTGTGTGCCAACTGCTGAATTTGGGAGAATGATTCAGCAATATAAATTGGGTTACTTCTTAGATTTCCTCATTGCTAGCATAGTATTCAGCTTTCTCATGTTACTAATTTATCCATTTTTTCAGCTTTCAAAATTGTGTTGCTCTTGTCTGTAATCCTATTGTATTTATCCTTCTGAGTTTGTGCCTTTTTAAATTTTTTTCCTTAATAGCATCAAAAAGAATAAAATACTAAGGAATAAACTTACCAAAGGAAGAGAAAGACTTGTACACTTACCTACAAATCATTGCTGAAAGAAATTAAAGACACAAATTACATGGAAAGACATCCCATGTTTATGGGTTGGAAGATAATATTGTTAAGATGTTCATACTACTCAAAGTGATTTACAGATTCATTGCAATTCCTATCAAAATTCCAATGACATTTTTTGCAGAACTATTAAAAAATCTTAAAATTCACATGGAATCTCAAGGGACCCAGAATAGCCAAAACAATCTTGAAAAAGAAGAAAGTTGGAGGCCTCACATTTTCTGATTTCAAAATGTATTACAAAGCTACAGTAATCAAAATAGCATGGTACTGACATATAGACAGACATATAGGCCAATGGAGCAGAGTAGAGAGCCCAGAAATAAACTCATGTATTGTTATATGGCCAAGTGATCTTTAACAAGGGTGCCAAGGCCGCTCAGTGGGGAAATGGCAGTCTTTTCAACAAATGGTGCTGGAACAACTGGATATGAAGTTGGACCCTTACCTAACACCACCTACAAAAAATGACTCAAAATGGATGAAGGACTTAAACGTAAGACCTAAAACTATAAAACTGCTAGAAGAAAACATAGAAAAAACCTTTTTGATATTGGGTTTGGCAATGATTTCTTAGATATGACACCAAAACTATAGGCAGCAAAAGCAAAAATAAATAAATAGGACTTCAACAAACTGCAAAACTGCACCTCAGAGAAAACAATCAACAGACTGAAAAGGCAACCTAAAGAATGGGAGAAATATTTGAAAATCATTTATCTCATAAAGGATTAATAACCAGAATATATAAACAATCAAAAGAAAAAAAACCAACTTGATTAAAAAGTAGGCAAATGACCTGAATAGACGTTTCTCAGAAGAAGATATACACATGGCCAACAGGTATATGAAAAAATGGTTAACATCACTTATCATCAGTGTGTTAGTCTGTTTTGTATTTCTATATTACTTTATAGCAATACAAGAGAGATTGGGTTAATTTATAAAGAGAAGAGGTATATTTGGCTCATGTGCCTTATCTTCCTAAGTCTAGATACCCTCTGGTTTGCACCCTGTAGAAAATGAATACATTTGTAGTCTATTGCTAGGATCATGGAAAAGCAATTGCTTATTTGATGGAATGGGGAAGGAGAGCTTGAATCTTGTCCTTGTCCATTTGTGCTTCTAAGGCACAGTTAAGGACATATGAGAAGCATGGCACCAGCATCTGCTTCTGGTGAGGGCTTCAGGGAGCTTCCAGTCAAGCCAGAAGGCAAAGGGGGAGCAAGTGTGTCACATGGCGAGAGAGGGAGCAAGAGAGGAAAGAGGTAGTGTGAAGTTCCTTTAAACAACGAACTATCATGTGAACTAATAAAGAACTCACTCATAGTCATGGGGAAGGTACCAAGACATTCATGAGGGATCTGCCCTCATGACTCAAAGACCTCTTACTAGGCCTCACCTCAAACACTGGGGGATCAAATTTCAACATGAGATTTGGAGGGGCCAAACATCCAAACCATATCAATCAGGGAAACACAAACCAAAATCACAATAATGTATAACCTCATACTCATTAGGATGGCCACTATCAAAAAATAGAAAATAAAAAGTGTTGGTGAGGATGTGAGAAATTGGAACTTGTGTGCACTGTTGGTGGAAATGTAAAATTGTGCAGCTGCTGTGGAAAACAGTATGGTGGTGGTTTCTCAAAAAATTAAAAATAGAATTATCATATGATTCAGCAATCCCATTTCTGGGTATATATACAAAAGAAATGAAAGTAGAGTCTCAAAGAGATATTTGTCCACCCATATTCTTTGCAGCATTATTTACAATAGCCAAGTGGTAGAAACAATCCAATGTCCATTGATAGATGAATCGATTATAAAAGGGGGCATATACATACAATGGTATATTATTCAGTCTTTAAGAATAAAAGAAATCCTGCCACATGTTACAACATGGATGAGCTTTGAGGACATGCTATATGAAATAAACAATAACAAAAAGATAAATACTGATTGATCACACATACATGATATATCTAAATTAGTCAAACTCATAGAAACAGAAAGTAGAATGGTGGTTGCCAGGAGCTGGAGAGAGGGGAAAACAGGGAGTTGTTCAATGGATAGAGTGTGTTTTACAAGTTGAAAAAGTTCTAGAGATCTGCTACACAACAATGTGAATATAGTTAAAACTACTGACCTATACACTTAAAAATGGTCAAGATAGTAAAGTTTATGTGCTTTTTCAAAAGAATTTCTTCCCTATCATTTTCGTGGGTTTTCAGAAGAGAGCCGACATTAATGTGTGTCCTCAATCTGGCATCTTTAATAGGAACTTGATGCTGGCCTTTATTTGTTTTGCTTTCTGTTTGTTCCCTCTGCTTTTTGTTTCTCTTTTTAGTTTTTCCCCATCTTTCTGTGGGTTAGATGTACATTTTTAGAATAACATTTTGATTTATCTATATTATTTCCAAACGTTCTTCTTATAAGGACATCAGTCATGTTGGATTTAGGGCCTGCCCTAATCAAGTATGATCTCATCTTTATTACACTGCAAAGACCCTGTTTTCAAATAAGGTCACTTGCATAGTTTACAGGAGGACATGAATTTTGGGTGGGCATTATTCAACTCAGTACAGTGTTGATAGGGTAAGTCTTTCTACTTAGTTGTTCTTCAACATTATATTAGCTGTCCTTGGACCTTTATTCTTTCATATTCATTTTAGAATATTTCTAAAGCATTTTTATTTTCTTTTTTTTTTAAGACAGAATCTCACTCTGTTGCCTGGGCTAGAGTGCTGTGGTGTCAGCCTTGCTCACAGCAACCTCAAACTCTTGGGCTCCAGCAATCCTACCGCCTCAGCCTCCCAGGTAGCTGGGGCTACAGGCATGCGCCACCATGCCCAGATAATTTTTTCTATATATTTTTAGTTGTCCAGTTAATTTCTTTCTATTTTTTAGTAGAGATGGGGTCTCGCTCTTGCTCAGGCTGGTCTCGAACTCCTGACCCTGAGCGATCCTCCCGCCTCGGCCTCCCATAGTGCTAGGATTACAGGTGCCAGCCACCGCATCCGGGCAGCATTTTTCTTTAATAAAATTATGTTGGCTGTTCTTTGCCTTTTACTCTTTTATATTCATTTTAGAATATTTCTAAAGCATATTTCTTTAATATGCTTTGTAGGGTAAATGGACATTGAATTGTACATTGAACGTCATGAAAGGAGGCTCTTGAGTAATATTTACGGAAAGAAAACTTGTGGTATATTGTACAGTGTTAGAGGTGAAACCAAATGTAGAGAAAACCAAATGGGAAAAACAAATGTAGAGAGAGGAAAGGGCTGAATTAGAGGCTCCTGGATGATATGTAACTGAAGAGTAATTATGCCTTTGTCAGGATGGGGCTACTAGTAAAGAACCTTTAAGTCCAGAGTTAAGAATTTGTATTTGTTGAATCCTTGGGGTTTTCTAGATATCATATCATATCATCAGCTAAAAGTAAGAGTTTGATCTCTTCTGCCCCCATTTGGACACCCTTAATTCCCCTCTCTTGTCTAATTGCTCTGGCAAGGATTTCCAGCACTATGTTGAATAGAAGTGGAGATAGTGGGCAACCTTGTCTGGTTCCAGTTCTAAGCGGGAATGTTTTCAATTTTTCCCCATTCAATATGATATTGGCTGTGGGTTTATCATATATGGCCTTAATAATTTTAAGGTATATCCCATCTGTGCCTATTTTGTTAAGAGTTTTTATCATAAAGGTGTGCTGGATTTTGTCAAATGCTTTTTCTGCATCTATTGAGAGAATCATATGGTCTTTGTTCTTGCTTTTATTTTTTATGTGGCGAATTGGATTTATAGATTTGCGTATGTTGAACCAGCCTTGCATCACTGGGATGAAGCCCACCTAGTCATGATGAATTATTTTTTTTGATTGCTGTTGGATTTGATTTGCTAAGATTTCTTTTTTCTGTTTTTTTTTTTTTAATTTCAGCATATTATGGGGGTATAAATATTTAGGTTACGTATATTGCCTTTGCCCCACCCAACTCAGAGCTTCCAGATTTGCTAAGATTTTGTTGAGAGTTTTTGCATCTATATTAATGAGGGATATTGGTCTTTAGTTTTCTTTTTTTTGTTGTGTCCTTTCCTGGCTTTGGTATCAAGGTCATATTGGCTTCGTAGAATGAGTTGGGGAGGATACCATCTTTCTAAATGTTGTGGAATAATTTCTGCAATATAGGTATGAGTTCTGCTTTGTATGTTTGGTAAAATTTGGGTGTGAACCCATCTTGTCTGGGACTTTTTCTTGTTGGAAGGTTTTTAATTGCTGCTCCAATTTCTGTGCTTTATATTGGTCTGTTCAGGAATTCTATTTCCTCCTGGTTGAACTTAGGGAGGTTATATGTTTCCAAGAATTTGTCCATTTCCTCCACATTTTGTAGTTTTTGGGCATATAGATTTTTATAGTATTCAAAGATAACATTTTGTATTTCTGTGATGTCTGTGGTAACCTCTCCTTTTTCATTTCTAATTGAATTTATTAGAGTCCTTTCCTTTCTAGTCCTTGTTAAGCAAGAAGGCTGTCAATTTTGTTTATTTTTTCGAAAAACCAACTTTTGGTTTTATTGATCTTCTGTATAGTTCTTTTGTTCTCAATTTCATTTAGTTCTACTCTGATCTTAGTTATTTCTTTTCTTCTGCTAGGTTTATAATGAATTTGCTCTTCCTTTTGCAGTTCCTTGAAACGTTTTATTAGTTATTGGGTGTCAGTCAGGTGGGGGGGTGGGGGGGGTAAATTCACAAGTAATGGATGTGGTGCACACTGTATGGGGGAAGGGCACGCCTCTAGCCCTGGCTTGGGTGAGGCAAAGTCATTACTTGTAACGAAAATGTTTGTACCTCTATAATATCCTGAAATAAAAAAAAAAAGAGTTTGTATTAATACTTTATTTGGGTCTGGGCATGGTGGCTCATGCCTGTAATCCTAGCACTCTGGGAGGCTGAGGCAGGAGGATTGCTTCAGGCCAGGAGTTCAAGACCAGCCTGAGCAAGAGCGAGACCCCGTCTCTACCAAAAATAGAAAGAAATTAGTTGGAGAACTAAAAATATATAGAAAAAAAATTAGCTGGTCATGGTGGCGCATGCCTGTAGTCCCAGCTACTCGGGAGGCTGAGGCAGGAGGATCGCTTGAGTCCAGGAGTTTGAGGTTGCTGTGAGCTAGGCTGACGCCACGGCACTCTAGCCTGGGCAACATAGTGAGACTCTATCTCACACACACAAAATATATATACATATATATATATATATACATATACTTTATTTGGAAGATGGTTAGTGGTTAATAGAACTTTACGTTTAGGAAAATCGTGCTTTTAATTCTAAAGGTCAATGAAATTATTTAGTGTGTGTTTTTGATGGGCATAAAGTTTAGACAAGGGACCTGGAAATCTAGGGCAGAAAATCTTATAATGAGAGGAAATGATCAGATAAAGGTTGGAGAAGACATAACAGTGTTATTCACTTAAAAGAAATTAATAATTAAATAAACCAACTCTTTTTTTGTTCTGAGACATCCTTCCTGTATCCCAGAACTAGATTAGAAATCACTATGAGGTGTTGGCATGAAGGCAGAAGGTTATGCCGTATTGTTATTCAGAGGCAGAGAAAAAGTATTTGGGAAATTGGATATATAAGTTTGTATCTTAGAGTACCACGAGAAATAACTAATGAGCTATTCTTGATTACTACTGAGATATCTGAGGATTAGAGAAAGCTGAGTGAGGGAGGGGTTGGAAGGTAAATGTCTTAAGGCCAAGCAATTATCATTCAATTATTGCTACACTATTATAACTGAACAAAATGTAAAATGCATCATCTATAAATGATTAAAAGACAACCAAATCAGAAAAAAATAGCTTGGAAACTTCGGACTAAAAAAGTAATTGGAGGTTTGCTTTTTCTCAATTTTGAAAGCCTATTTACAAAATAAGTTGCATACAATGAAGTTGTTTAGTTAATTAAAAATAAAAATCCTCGTATTGAACCAAAAAGCTGGTGATCAAATTCATTTTTAGCAGCAATAGCTAATTGAGTATTTATTTATCATCTATATAGTCTCATCTTGGCATTGCAAAGTAGGTATTAGGTTGGGGCTGTCATTTCTGGGCCAGTCAATGTAGCAGTGGCTGCTGGTTCTAGAGATTTCATGGGCCCTGGAGCCCCTCTAGGTCCCTTTCTACATGACCAATATACAATAGACTTATAAATATATCTTCCTAGTACTATTTTTGCCATGTGTCTTTGCTTGCAAAATTAGATGTTGGCACTCCATGGAAGGCTAAGAATATATTTTCTTAAACATATACTTTTATGAATCTTAGTACCTCATACCTCATTAGAAATATTTTATGAGGACAGGGATTTTTGTCTGTTTTGTTCACTGATGTATCTCTAATGTCTAGAATGGTGCCTAACAGATAGGAGATGCTTAATAAAAAGTTATTATTGAATGTATAAATGATCAAGTGGGTAATAGAGCAGTATTGGTAGTGAAAGCATTTTTTTGTCATTATATTAAAAAATACTGCAGATCTCTTGGAAATTCTTTTAGTCTTTTTTAGATATGTTGTTATAAGTTTGTTATTATTTTGTATTCTTTTCTTCCCTAGAAAGTAGTATTTAACGTAAGTACACTTGAAAGGATTGTGAAGGCAGAGGCAGAAATACTGAGGAAATTGAATAACAATTCAGTAGACATAAATGTTCATTGAAATTTTTATTTTTCATTTTCCCATGTACAAATTCAGTTACGGACCTCTCTGCAGCAAGTGTGTGTGAGCTGCATTATTCCAGTATAGCTACATCATTGGTATGGCCCTGTGTGAACCTATGAGATCTGGGGCATGTAATGGTTAAGCTGTTTTTGCTGAGGTGTCAAGAATGCATTTAAATACCTCTGGATTCTTGCCAGACCAAATTTCTAAGACTATTCTTTATTTTAGACTCAAAAATACAGTAGGTCTGATGTGCTCAGGCATGCATATTGGGCTTCTATTTTCTGAATGTACTGTAATTCAAAGGGAAACTTTTTGAAGCAAGACAGGTCTTTACACATTACTTATGAATAACTCACTTCAGATCTTGGATTCTTAATTGAGGATCTGCTTCTGTAGTCTTACTCAGGTGAAACTTATAAAGGACTTTTTTATATGGGTATAATCAAATTCTGGATAGATGGTTTCTATAAATAGTGAGGAGATATTTAGATAAATTATTAGAATTAAAATTAATCCTATGCCATTTCCAGGTATTTTGAGAGATGAAAATTCTATAAAACATGATGTTAACGCAGGGACTGAGGTGCTGATTAACCCATAAAAGAGTGTTTTCCTATGGCACCATTCACGTACTTTTACTGCTTTCATCTCAATGGTAATTTAGTAAAGACAATTATTGTTGCTAAAGATAAAATTATTATTTCTAAATAAGTCTTATGCCTGGATAATGCTATGAACACATTTGAGAAGTTCAGAATTTTTTAAAGTTGTCTTAATTTTGGAAAAAAACAAACAAAAAGCATTCATTCCTCCCCTTCCCCCCCACCCATAGGGATTTTTTGTCTTTGAATATACTCTCCGCATTAGCATTTTACTGGATCTGGCAGCCAAAAGCAGTGTTTTAGCCTGTCCTTTTGTTGGGCAATGATTGGATTTCTCATTTCCTGTTACAAAAGATCTTTTAAGTTCTATTAATAATACATTGTAATACCTTCCCATACATAGCTAATGCCCCAACCTGAATGTTTTATATTTCTTCTTTATATAAATTGAGAGCTTTTGATAAAGAAGTTTATTTTGATGTACAGAACACTTTAAGTAAATTTTAAAGATTCTGAATAGCTATAATTTTTTTTTTTAATTTAAGGAAATCACGAATCTGACACTTTTTTTATATTGCAGACAGGATATCTTCATATTCTCTGTTACAACTTTGGAGTAGAAACCCAGAAGCAGAATAAATATGAAGAAAGCTCTTTCTGGCTTAGGTAATATAAATAAAACAATGAATGTAAATTCAAGAATAGTATCATAGAGGCCAGTTAATATTTACTGTATGGTACGTTGGCAGTTTAAACCTTCTCTGACTTCAAACGCCAACATGTGAAATTTATTTACTCTTTTAACATGTATTGCTTATTCTTATATGTTGCCAGTTGATAGAAAAATGTGTTCTCTTCTTCATATAACATAAGAGCTTACTCCCCCTACCCCAGTATTCCTTTGTATCTCCATCAGGAACACGGAAAATTTATTTATTGTTGCTTTGGTAGTTATTGCTGTTTGCCTACATGAAGGTGTAAGGTGGAGGGGTCGGTGGGGGTAGTATCAGGTAAAATTATTAGTCTTAGATGAATTTTGGTATTTTAATATCAGTCAAGTAAGTATATATTGATATTTAACATTTACTGAATGCTGAGCACTATACTAAGATTTGGATTGTTATGCTTAAGCTGGAAATATCGAGAGGATAATAGAAGAATATAGCACCTATATGCAAGAACCCTGTCTTTTACTGAAAACCTGGGTCCAGCACGGACACATAATAAATACTCAATAATTGCTAGTTAAACGAATTTATGTGAAAAATGTATTTGTCTGCAGATGTCACATAGGGTGTTTTGAATATGAGAGGATCATGGAGTAAAATGTATCAAATCAATTCACTAAATGTTTACCTTGTCTAAGTATAGGGTTCTAGTTATTTGGAAATACTACTGTGATTATTTTAACGATAGTCTAACTACTGTGAAAATTATATTTGTCATTTAAGGAAATAAATACCAATATGGTCATTTAAATTATATACTCAGATATACCTTTAACAAAATATTTATGCAAATAATCTGTTTATGTAAAAGACTTTTTAGAGCCCAAAGATTGATCAAATCCTGTACAAAGAACTATACCTGATAGAATAGGCTTATGCAATTGTAAGATATATACTTATCTCAACTTAGACTACTTCACACAATTGGAATATACCTGAAAGTTTTTATTATAAATCATATTTTTATAAATTTAATTATTTAAAATATACCAACAAAGCTAACTAGTTTAGCTCAGTTTTACCACAGATTTCCATTAAATAAAGTACATGATGAGTGAGTTCTAGCCCACGATTTGGCTGTATTTGGGAGTAGAGCACTTACAAAATTTATGGCATCAATGTATCAAAAGACTGGTATGCCAAGAAGGCAGGAATGGGGAGGTCCAAACAAACAAAATAAAACAAACAAAAAAAGGATGCTGGTGGCATGGATGGCTTCTGGAAACTTAGTCTGGAACTGAGCTTGAACTTTATGCCAAGAATGAGGATGAATTAGGAGTCATAAAGATAAATGTTTTCTAGAAATTGGTCATAACATCAGGCTGAGGCTTGAAGTGGCATGACATGAAGGTTATTTTCACATATGCCATATGTTGTTGACCTCTTATCTGTTATCATCTTTTTTAAAAAAAAACCTTAAAGAAGGAAAATGTGATGATGATGGGACATGACTGACATCCACATCATAAGCTAATGATATCATATTTTTGCTGTATTTAGTGGTTATATTTGTGGGAAGATAATTTGACCCACAGTGATATTTTCATAAAAATCCAAATAGATAACACTTTTAGAGTACCACTGTACTAGTGTTTGCATCACTAGAATGATATTGAAGAAAAAAGAAAAAACTTTAATTCTAGCTTAGTTATTGTATATGATTTTAATCTTTTTGTCTCCTTATTTTTTCCACATCTTTTGGACATACAAAAATAACTCGGTGAAATATTTACAAATGCCTTGAAAGGAATTATCATATTTTAAGGATTAAAAAGATGCAAAAGTAATTATCAATATTGTCAACATTAGGAATTTTAGCACAGTGAATAGACTTTTTAGTACTAGACTAACTCTCAGTCAAAATTTGTTGTCATCTATGACATTAGTATGAAATCGTTAAATATTGTGATACTTTTTAGAGTGTTGTAGGGTTTAAATATGATGCTGCATGTATCATAGAGTGTTCAGTAACATGCCTAGAAAATAGAAACTACTCAGTAAGTGGTAGCTGCTGCTGCTGCTATCTTTAGGTATTTGCTATTTACTGCAAATGGACACTCCTGTGGCCACTCCACTAGTTTCTTCTAAAATTTATCACAGTTAGATCAAGCATGGATTACTTGTTAACTTCCCAAATAAAATGTCATAAAACCAACATCCACATGTTCTATCATAATACTGTCAATCTTTGGAACAGGTTTTTTTTCATGTTTTAATTATATCCATGTGTTGAGACAACTGTTGGGAGCAGTTGGTGCTATAAGCAGAGATGAATAGCTGATAATTAAGCACTCTCTTCTGTAAATTTTATACCAGAAGGAGGCCATGGAAAATGAGTGTACATTCTATAGGCTTAACTCTTTTTGAGAACAGTGAATGCCTGCCGGGTGGGGAATCTGTGGCCTTGGGGCTACATGTGGCCTTCAGGATCCTTGAGTGCGGCCTTTTGACTGAATCCAAATTTTATAGAATAAATTCTTTTATTAAAAGGGGCATAACAGAGAAAGATGAAGCTTTTCTTCCCTGCTTTAGTGCTTAAAAAAGAATGATCTTGAAATCAGAAGGCTGCAGGTTCCCCATCCCTGCTTGAGGCCTAGAATTAGACTAAAGATAAAGGATGGTAGTGGATATTGTTTAAAAATCTCATTATTTTCCAGCAATTTTTGTTAACAGATCTCAGTTCAGGACCTTTATCAATTTTTGTCTCTCCCCTGCCTTTTCTT
The DNA here is from genome assembly GCF_041146395.1 of Eulemur rufifrons. NCBI lineage: Eukaryota > Metazoa > Chordata > Mammalia > Primates > Lemuridae > Eulemur > Eulemur rufifrons. Next base: position 91,532,102 of record NC_091012.1, read on the forward strand.
TTGCTAAGAAGAGTTCATAGACAGCTCCTGCTCCCTTTGCTTTCTGCCACATTCTTTTGATCATGTCTTCTTATTAGAGATACCACAGATTAAGAGAAGGCTGCTATAATTATGAATGAAATTGAGATTCCTTCAGCTCCCTTTTCTGTGATTGTCAGAGTATCTGCCTCAATGTATTCAGTGACAAATTCTGTCAGGCCTTTATAAAATATAGAATTTAAGATTTTTCAAATCTAAATGCAAACTTTGGAAATAATATGCCTAAGAGGTTTGTGTTTAATAAAATACCATTTTTTCTCCTATTCCTCCTCTTTTGTAGTCTTGCAGTATTGAACTCCTATGTCTGCTCCTTGAAGAATGCAAGAATAAGTAGTTGGAAAGAGACTGTTAATATGGAACTTTCCTCTATAATCTAGAGGATTTATTAGTGGTGTCTCAGTTGCCCTGATGGAATTTATTATTTTATTTATTTATTTATTCACATTTAGAAGCTGATTTTATTTAAAATTTTTTTTAACTTTCAGAATATTATGGGGGTACAAACATTTTGATTACATATATTTCCTTTGCACTGCCCAAGACAGAGCTACAAGCATGCCCATCCCCCAGACAGTGTGTTCCGCACCCATTAGTTGTGAATTTACCCATACCCTCCAGCCCCCTCTTACCTGCCTGACACCCGATGAATGTTATTTCCATGTGTGCACCTAAGTGTTGATCAGTTAGTACCAATATGATGGTGAGTACATGTGGTGCTTGTTTTTCCATTCTTGTGATACCTCACTGCAAATGTTGGGCTAAAACTCGATCCAGGATAATATAAGAGGGGCTAGTTCACCATTGTTTTTTATGGTTGAGTAATACTCAATGGTATAAATATATCACATTTTATTAATCCACTCATGTATTGTTGGGCACTTGGGATGTTTCCACATCTTTGCAATTGTGAATTGTGCTGCTATAAACATTCGAGTGCAGATGTCTTTATTTATAAAATGACTTTTTTTTTCTTTGAGTAGATGCCTAATAGTGGGATTTCTGGATCAAATGGTAGTTCTATTTTAGGTCTTTGAGGTATCTCCATATTACTTTCCATAGAGGTTGTACTAATTTGCAGTCCCATCAGCAGTGTAACAGTGTTCCTATCTCTTTGCATCCATGCCAGTGTTTGTTTTTGGAGGTTTTGATAAAAGCCATTCTCACTGGAGTTAAGTGATATTTCATTGTGGTTTTGATTTGCATTTCCCTAATGATTAGAGATGTTGAGCAATTTTTTATGTGTTTGCTGGCCATTATTCTGTCTTCTTTTGCAAAGTTTCTGTTCATGTCCTCTGCCTACTTTTTAATGGGGTTGTTTGATTTTTCTCTTGTTAATTTTCCTAAGTTCTATATAGATTCTAGTTATCAGCCCTTTATCGGATGGGTAGCATGCAAATATTTTCTCTCATTCTGTAGGTTGTCTATTTGCTCTGATGATAGTTTCCTTGGCTGTGCAGAAGCTTTTTAATTTGATCAGTTCCCATTTGTTTATTTTTATTGCTGCTGTGATTGCCTTTGGACTCTTCCTCATGAATTCTTTGCCTTAGACCAATGTCTATAAGAGTTTTCCCAACATTTTCTTCTAGAATTCTTATGGTTTCATGTCTTAGGTTTAAGTCTGTTATCCATCGTAAGTTGATTTTTGTGAGAGGTGAGAGGTGCAGATCCAGTTTCAATATTCTGCATGTGGCTATTCAATTTTCCCAGCACCATTTATTGAATAGGAATTCTTTTCCCAAATGTATATTTTTGTCTACTTTGTCACAGATTAGATGACAGTATGAGGATGGTTTTATATCTGGGTTCTCAGTCTTGTTCTAAAGGTCTATATATCTGTTCTTGTGCCAGTACCATGTTGTTTTGGTTACTATAGCCTTGTATTGTAGCTTGAAGTCTGGTAGATTGATGCCTCCCAATTTGTTCTTTTTGCTTAAGATTGCTTTGGCTATATGGGGTCTTCTCTGGTTCCATATGAAGTGTAGAATTATTTTTTCTAGATCTGCAAAAAATGATGTTGGTATTTTGATAGGGATTGCATTGATTCTGTAGATCACTTGAGGTAGTATAGACATTTTAACAATATTGATTCTACCAATCCATGAGCATGGTACAGTTTTCCATCTGTTTACATCCTCTGCAGTTTCTTTTCTCAGTGTTTTGTAGGTCTCCCTATCTATATAGGTCTCTCACCTCCTTAGTTAAATATATTCCTAAATATTTAATTTTCTTTGATGCTATTGTGAAAGGTGTTGTGTCTTTGATTTGATTTTTGGCTTGACTGTTATTGGCGTATATGAAAGCTACTGATTTGTATGCATTGATTTTGTATCCTGAGACATTGATGAATTCATTTATGAATTCCAGGAGTCTCTAGGTTGAATCTTTGGGGTTTTCTAGATATAATATCATATCATCAGCAAAGAGTGAAAGTTTGACCTCTTCTGTCCCCATTTGGATGCCATTCATTCCCTGCTCTTGTCTGATTGGTCTGGCAAGGACTTCCAGCACCGTGTTGAATAGAAGTGGAGATAGTGGGGAACCTTATCTGGTTCCAGTTCTAAGCGGGAATGCTTTCAGTTTCCCCCCATGCAGTATGATGTTGACTGTGGGTTTATCACATATGGCTTTAATAATTGAGGTATGACCCATCTATGTGCATTTTGTTAAGAGTTTTTATCATAAAGGTGTGCTGAATTTTGACAAATGCTTTTTCTGTGTCTATTGAGAGGATCATATGGTATTTGTTGTTGCTTTTATTTATATGATGAATTACATTTATAGATTTGTGTATGTTGAACCAAACTTGCATCTCTGGAATGAAGCCCACCTGGTAATCATTAATTATTTTTTTGATGTGCAGTTGAATTTGGTTTGCTAAGATTTTATTGAGAATTTTTGCATCTATGTTCATAAGGGATATTGGTCTGTAGTTTTCTTTTTTGTGTGTGTCCTTTCCTGGCTTTGGAATCAAGGTGATATTGGCTGCATAAAATGATTTGAGGAGGATTCCATACTTCTCAATGTTGTGGAATAATTTTTGCAGTAGAGGTACCAGTTCTTCTTTGTAGGTTTGGTAAAATTCAGGTGTGAACCCGTCTGTTCTGGGACTTTTTTTTTATTGGAAGATTTTTTATTGCTGCTTCAATTTCTGTGCTTGATATTAGTCTGTTCAGGAATTCTATTTCTTCCTTATTGAGCCTAGGGAGATTGTATGTTTCCAAGAATTTGTCCATTTCCTCCACGTTTTCAAGTTTTTGGGCATAGAGGTTTTTATAGTATTCAAAGATGATGTTTGTATTCCCGTGATATCTGTTATGACCTCTCATTTTTCATTTCTAATTGAACTTATTAGGGTCCTTTCCTTTCTACTTCTGGTCAATCGAGCAAGAGGGCTGTCAATTTTATTTATCTTTTCAAAGAACCAACTTTTCATTTTATTAATCTTCTGTATAGTTCTTTTGTTCTTGATTTCATTTAGTTTTGCTGTGATCTTAGTTATTTCTTTTCTTCTTCTTCTTCTTTTGTTTTTTGAGACAGAGTCTCACTTTGTTGCCTGGGCTAGAGTGCCATGGCATCAGCGTAGCTCACAGCAACCTCCCACTCCTGGGCTCAAGCAATCCTCCTGCCTCAGCCTCCTGAGTAGCTGGGACTACAGACATGTGCCACCATGCCCAGCTAATTTTTTCTATATATGTTTTTACTTGTCCGTATAATTTGTTTCTATTTTTAGTAGAGACAGGGTCTTGCTCTTGCTCAGGCTGGTCTCGAACTCCTGAGCTCAAACGATCCTCCTGCCTCGGCCTCCCAGAGTGCTAGGATTACAGGTGTGAGCCACTGCACCCGGCCTATTTCTTTTCTTCTGCTGGGTTTAGGATTGGTTTGCTCTTACTTTTCTAGTTCCTTGAGACAGTTCATTAGTTTGTTGATTTGTGATCTTTCTGTCTTTTGGATGTGGGCATTTAATGTTATTAGTTTTCCTCTCAGGAATGCTTTTGCTATATCTCACAGATTTTGATAACTTTTGGCCCCATTATCATTTAGTTTGAAGAATCTTTTGACTTCCATCTGGATCTCTTCCTTAACCCAATAGTCATTTAGCAATAGATTGTTTAATTTCCATGACTTTGTGTAGAGGTGAGTGTTTCTGTTGGAATTGATCTCTAATTTTATTCTTCTGTGTCCTGAGAAGATACATGGTATAATTTCCATTTTTTAAAATTTGTTGAGATCTGTTTTGTGGCCTAGGATGTGATCAATTTTAGAGAAGGTTCCACGAGCTAATGAGAAGAATGTGTATTTAGTGTTGTTTGGGTGGAATGTTCTGTAGATGTCTGTTAGTCCCATTTGTTCTAAAATTCTGTTTAAATCCATTGTTTCTTTGCATCTTTTCTGCTTGAAGGATGTGTCCAGTTCTGTTGGTGGGGTGTTCAAATCCCTAGCTATTATGGCATTGGTGTTTATCATGTTATTTAGATCAATCAGGGTTTGCTTTATGTATCTGGGCACTCCTATGTTGGGTGCATAAATATTTAGGATTGTTAAGTCTTCTTGTTGGATTTTTCCCTCCACCACTATATAGTGACCATCTTGGTCTTTCTTCACTTCTGTTGCTTTAAAGTTTATGTTATCTGATATAAGAATGGCTATCCCAGCTTACTTTTGGTTTCCATTTGCCTGGAACTTTATTTTCTATTCCTTCACCTTGAGTCTGAATGCATCCTTGTAGGTAACATGCACTTCCCGGAGATGGCGGACACTTGGCTTGTGTTTTTTTATCCACTCAGCCAGCCTGTGTCGATTAAGTGGACAATTCAAGCCATTCACATTTATTGAGAGAATTGACATTTGGGGTAGATTTTTGTTCATACTGTTGGATAGACTCTTATTGGTTTGTTTTCCCTCTTGAACCATTGTGGAATCAGGGTTCTGGACTTTAACTTTTGGTTTATTTTACACTGATGGTTGTGTATTGTGCTGGTCAGTGCATAATGCAGGTGTGAGTACTTCCTGCAGGACAGGTCTGGTCTTTGCAAATTCCATCAGTGATTGCTTGTCTGGGAAAGTCTTTATTTCTCACTCATATAAGAAGCTTAGTTTTGCAGGATAAAGAATTCTAGGTTGGCCATAATTTTGTTTTAGAAGACTGAGGATGGGTCTCCAGTTCCTTCTGGCTTGTAAGGTTTCAGTTGAGAAGTCTGCAGTTAGTCTGCTAGGTTTTCCTTTGTAGGTTACCTGCTGTTATCATCTTATTACTCAAAGGATTGCCTCTTTCATGTTTACTTTGGCCAGTCTAATAACTATGTGACGTGTTGATTGCCTTTTTACATTGAGTCACTATATAGTGGTGGAGGGAAAAATCCAACAAGAAGACTTAACAATCCTAAATATTTATGCACCCAACATAGGAGTGCCCAGATACATAAAGTTCTGTGTGCTTGTTTTACCTCGAAATCTAGATTTCTGGCTAGGCCAGGTAAATTTTCCTCCATTATCCCAAGAAATAGATTTTCCAGCCTTGTGTATTTTTTTCTTCTCTCTCAGGGATGCCAGAATTCTTATGTTTGATTTCTTTACCTAATACCACATTTCTTGTATGCTTTGTTCATGTCTCTTGCTTCTGTGCTCTTTTTCTTCATCTGATTTGTATAGCACATAGGCATTATCTTCAAGCTCTGAGATTCTTTCTGCTACATGATGCATTCTATTCTTAAGGCTTTCCACTGTGTTTTGTAGTTCCTTGAATGCCTCTTTTATTTCCAGTATTTCTGTTTGGTTCTTTCGTAATACTTCAATTTCTTTAGAGAATTTTTCATTCATTAGGAAATGTATTGTTCTTGTGGCTTCTTTGTGTTGGGTTTCTATTTTCTCTTCAATTCCATTGAGTTTTCTTACAATCCATATTTGGAATTATTCCTGTATCATTTTAACCATTTCACTTAAGTTGCTATCCATTGCTGAGGAGCTAATGATTTATTTTGGGGGTGACTTTTTGCTCTGATTCTTCATGTTTCCTGAGTTCTTTCACTGATTCTTTCTCATCTGGCTTCTTGGCCAAGAACTGGGGGGGCTAGAGCTGGTTTATGGCCCTATCTCCAAGTCCCCAAGGGTCGTTCCTTGACAGTTCTGGGGAGAGGCACGCTGGTCCTGTTTTTTTTTTTTTTTTGTAGGTGAGTAGATGTTTTCTTCTTGCTGATTTTAAAGTTATTTCTGTCCCTTTGATTTCAGACAGTCTGATTATAATATGCCATGGTGAAGTCCTTTTTGCAGTGTATTTTCCTGGTGATTGCTGGACCTCCTGTATCTGGATGTCTAAATCTCTTGCTGGACTTGGGAAATTTTCATCAGTTATTTCCCGAAATAAGCTTTCTAAACATTTTGATCTTTCTTCCACCTCAGGAATAGCAATAATTCATAAGTTCATTCACTTTATGTAGTCCCAAATATCTTGAAGGCTTTGTTCATTCTTTTTTATTCTTTTTTTTTTTTTTCTCATTTTTGTCTGACTGGATTATTTCAAGTTCTGAGATTCTTTCTTCTGCTTGGTCTAGTCTATTATTGAAGCTTTTGAATATATTTTGTAATTCATTCAATGAGTTTTCCAGTTCCAGATTTTTTTTTGATTTTTAAAAAGTTATATATCTCCTTGATAAAATTCTCATTTGTATCCTGAATTGATTTTCTGATTTCTTTGCATTGTTTTTCAGATTTTTCTCACATCGTATTGAGCTTCTATAAAATTAATATTTTGAATTCTTTTTCTGGCATTTGAAGATTTCTTTTTTTAGGATCTATTGTGAGAGAATTATTGTGTTCACTTGAGGATGTCATAATACCTTGCTTTTTCATGCTTCCCGTGTCTTTACATTGCTTTTTGTGTATCTGAAGCAAAAGTTGCTTCTTCTTATTTATTTATTTATTTATTTTTTGTTTGTTTGTTTTGAGACAAGTTCTCACTTACTTTGTTGACTGGGCTAGAATGCAGTGGCATCATCATAGCTCACTGCAACCATAAACTCCTGGGCTCAAGTGATACTCCTGCCTCGGCCTCCCAAGTAGCTGGGACTACAGGCAGGTGCTACCGTGCCCGGCTAGTTTTTCTAATTTTTGTAGAGATAAGGTCTCACTATATCGCTCAGGCTGGTCTTGAACTCCTGGCCTCAAGTGATCCTCCTGCCTCAGCCTCCCAAAATTCTAGGGTTAGAGGTGTCAGCCAGAATTTTCATGGCTTCCTTGGGGTCACCCCGTATCCAAATAGTCCACTTATTGGTCAAACATTTTGCTTAAGCCCACTTAGCCAGTTAGATTTTTCACCCTGTTCTGTTGGATGTATGTTTGTTTAGAGTCTTTTTTTCACAGTTCAGGGAGTTTATGGTTTTGCCTTGCATTCAGCTAGGGACTGGTAGCTCATAGGTTCTTCATCTGCTTGTGCCTGAGAGAGCACAGTCTTTGGCATGCACACAGTCTCCCAGATCCCTAGGTATAAGGTAGGTTTGATTTTTAAGCTTGGCTTCTCACCAGTCATCCTGGGCCTTAGGTTAATTTTCGGTTTGTGTTTGGTTAGAGGTTCTGGTTAAGCCCCTTGAGCCACTCAGGCTCAAGGCTCATTGCTGATGGATCTGTGTATGCCTTGAGTAATGCTTTTTAGTCTTCTCTGAAACTTGCTCTGATTGTCCCTGAGTGGATGTAGCCTAGTACAAATACACAGCCTTCTGGACCCTGGACCCTGAGTGTTCTTCTTGGCTATTTCTTTCCCTTGTTCACTCTAGTAATCTTCTGGCTGGTCTGCAGTTTCCCTTGTTGCTACTATTATCATGAAGCTACCAGCCCCCTCTTAATTGTTTACCACCAAGATCGCTATTGTTTTCAACAAGTCCTTAGGCATGAACTCCTCTATGCTCTGTTCCAAATAACATCAGTACTCTCAGGAAGAAATGTGGAGTTCTTCTTTGCTGCTTGTCTTTTCCTCTGGGCAGAACCTCTATGTCATATGACTGGATCTGGGAGCAGGCTGCATGGCATGCTTCTCCTGAAATGACACTCCTCCTCTATTAGTGGATGCTGGGGGTATGGTAGCCCCTCGTTTTCTTACTTTGCCCTTTTGGCATGTAATCTCTGCCTGATGAGCCAGCTGGGGTGAAGGTGATCAGGGTCCCAGTGTGCCTGCCCAGAATAGCAATTTTATGACACAGGCCTAGGCATGGTAAGAAAGACTGGAAGCCTGCTCCTCCCAAGGTGAAACCATTGCCTAGGAGCCTAGGAACTGGAGGGAGAGTGAATTCCCATCTTCTTGGCTGCACCCATCTGGAGTAGCTTTTATCACATGGAGCCAGTATGGATGGGAGCAGGTTATGGCTCAAATGCCACAGATTCTTGCTGGTTATACTGAGATTTAGATAATTTTCATGAATAAATATTTTCTCATTTTCTACATGCTATATGGACAATTTCCAGAGATTTTAAGTGGTTGTTTGTTTTAATAAATTTTCCAGACAAATAGTTGTTTCACTGGGGAGAGGGTCCAAAGTGCTCATCATACCACCATTGCAGAAGTTCCACCCACTCATTAGTTATTTTAAAAACTGAAAGTATAAGGTTTAATGTAACAAAGGAGACCTCTATGAGAGAGGGTTTACAAAGACTAGGCCAGCATTATGTCTTTGTTAGCAAGCTGAAAACTCAGTTTGGTAGTCTGGGTCTTTTAGAGTTTTTTAAAAAAGGATATTTCAAAGTATTGTCTTCAATTGACTTCCATTCACCAAGATTTTATTGACATACTCCCTTGGAATACCAGTTTTATGGTGAGTGATATTTGCTTTGCTTTTTTTTTTTTTTTTTTGAGACAGAGTCTCACTTCTCTTGCCTGGGCTAGAGTGCCATGGCATCAGCCTAGCTCACAGCAACCTCAAATTCCTGGGCTCAACGGATCCTCCTGCCTCAGCCTCCTGGGTAGCTGGAACTGCAGGCACGCACCACCATGCCCAGCTAATTTTTTCTATTTTTAGTTGTTTGGCTAATTTCTTTCTATTTTTAGTAGAGACGAGATCTCGCTCTTGCTCAGGCTGGTCTCGAACTCCTGAACTCAAACAATCCACCTGCCTTGGCCTCCCAGAGTGCTAGGATTACAGGCGTGAGCCACCACGCCCAGCAAGCTTTTTAAATTTTAGGTTTTGAAACTCAGATTCATGTTAATGTATTGTTTGTGGTTATCTGGATGTCTCATAGATAATATGGTTTAGTAATTAAAGAAGAGAACTGAAAGGCAAATTTCTCTATTCTCCAACCCCTCACTCTCATTTTTAATACCAATCTAGGAAATATTAGAAATCATTTAATTACTACATTGGTTCATTCAGCTGCAAAATGGAACTAATAGTGCTTCATGAGGGTGTTGTGAGGCTTAAATGAACATTGCTAAAGCATTTGTTTCTGTGAAAACAGCTGTTTTTGTTGTATTTTAAAAATGTATTTATATCTGTAAGCTTTAAAATGGCCCAGTAAGAGCTTGTATACACTTGTAAAGTATTTTAATGCAGTATATATATAACCAAATGGAAAACAGCATTAATATAATTATAGTGTTGATTTATTGGGTATCTCCTGTGGAAATTGTGGTTTTGTATGGTTAGAAAGTATTGCTTTATATGATTAATTTTCATGTATTAATTGGCTAATAATCTATTGTGCAAAATAGAATAGTGGGAATAAATTATTATACTATGTCTTAGTAATATATAATCTTGAAAAATTATATATGATTTGAAATGAATATATATACACACATATATTTTTTCCTTTTTAATGGTAGACAAAGCTATGATATTGGGAAGATGGATAAGAATTCTGTTGGGCCAGAAATGCTGGTAAGAATCATGTTACATATTGCAGAAGTAGGTTGAAGAAATACAGTTTATGTTATTGTTATAAAATTATAATAGTCTACCCTCCATTAGAGTAGATTATAGATTGGGCACATGATTAACATCTCAGTGAATTAATTTATGTATAATTTGTGTAATAATATCTATCTCAGAGGCTTGTACCTATGAGCCATATGTAAAGTGTTTTGAACAATGTTTGATTATATAAGTTTTAGCTTTTATTATTGCATATTTAAAACTTTCAGATTTTCCCCCAACCACTCAGACAGAACATGCTTGGGTATGTAAATTAATTTTAATATTTAATCAAGCAAAATGTGATTATTTAAACAAATCTGATGTAAAATTATCACATGACATAGCAAAGTGGAATTTTTTGAATATTCATCTCTGCTTTTTACCATTATAGTATGTTAATCAAAATGTAACTGAAGACCTATGTTATGTATTTACCACTGTGATATATGGGGAGTAAAAGAGAAGCATAAAATATAGCCTCTACCCTTAAGTAGCTTATGTTTGAAGGATAAAACGAGTACAAGTGAATACAATGAAATATTATTCAAGTTTAAAAAGGAAGGAAATCTGACATTATGCTAATTGAAATAAACTATTCACAAAAAGGCAAATATTGTATGGTTCTACTTATGTGAGGTACCTGGAGTAGTCAAATTCATAGAAACAGTAAAATGGTGGTTCTAGGGGCTGAAGGTCGGGGAGTATTGGGAGCTATTGTTTAGTAGGTACAGTGTCAGTTTTGCAAGATGGAAAGAGTTCTGGAGATGGATGGTGGTGATGGTTGCACAACAATGCAAATATATTTAATACTACTGAACTGTACACTTAAAAATGTTTAAGGTGGTCATAAAGCCAGGCACAGTGGCACACACCTGTGATCCCAGCTACTTGGGAGACTGAGGCAGGGGTATTGCTTGAGGCCAGTAGTTGGAGGCTGCGGTGCGTTATGGTCACTCATGTGAATAGCCACTGTGTTCCAGCCTGGGCAACATAGTGTGACTGTCTCTAAAAGACAAATTTAAAAAAATGTTTAAGATGGTCAATTTTATGTTATGTGTATTTTACCATAATTAAAAACTATAATGTTGCATATATATTGACATTGTCACTTAACAGAATATTGTATAGCAATGAGAATTAATGAATTACAATAATTGCAACAATATGGATATTCTCACATATAATGTTGAGTGAACAAAGCAAGATACAAAATAGTACATATGGTATGATTCCATAAATATAAATGTCAAAAGCAGGCAAAACTAATATATGGTGTTGGAAGTTGGGGAAGGAATCGGTTACCCTTATTTGGAATAGTGTCTGAAAAGAAGCTTATGAGGTGAACTGGTTGCTGTTAATGTTCTGTTTCTTGATTTTTGTGTTGTTATCATATATGTGTTTGCTTTGTGAAAATTGATGGAGCTATACTCTTGATATTTTTGAACTTCTCTATATGTATTTTATACATCAATTAAAATTTCAAAAATAGATTTTAAAAAGCACTAGTGCAAGTGAAACAATTTGGGAAAATAAATGATAAACTTTATGGTACTGACCTGAAGTATGAAGAAGGGCATGTAGAAAAGGGGATTATCAAGTTTAGGTAGAATAGTTGAAGAAGACTTTTGTAGGAGACAGGACTTGTAGATGGGGTCCACACAGTTAAAAGGGAGGAAGAAAAGGATTCCAAGCAAAAAATCTAGATGAGAGGATGTGTTGAGGAGGAAATGAGAATGGAAGATAGGATACAAGTCTGATTGAAATTCAGTATTCATAATGTGAAGTTTGGTGAGATAATATGCAATAGTTTTCCTTTTATGCCAGCAGTACTTTACTGAGGTATAATTTATATATAGTAAACTGCACAAATCTTAAGTGTATGGCTTGATGAATTTTAATATGTAGTCTTGTACCCACCATACAGATCAAAATACAGAATCTTCCGTCACCCGTAAACATTCCCTTGGTCTCATTCTAGTTAATACCCAGTTGCTGCTCCCAAGGAAAAAACCCACTATTCTGACTTTTATTACTATAGATTATTTTTCGCTGTTCTTGAGCTTTGTATAAATGGAATCATACAGTTGTACTATTTTATGTCTGGCTTCTTTTTTTTTACACAAGTTTTGAGATTTATCCATTTTGTTATGTCTTTCAGATGATTTGACCCTTTTGCTGTTATGAAATAGCTACAATCTTTTTCAGAGATACCATATTTACTGCATAAAAATCATTTGGGGGAACTTAGAAGTTCTTGATTAAGTTCTTTATATACATATTATTAGATCCATTTTAGTTTTTGAGTTAAAAAACTCAGAGATATGATGCCCCAAATGTAATTTTTCTAGATTCACAGAGCCCTCATGTACTTAATATGTTTTTTTGTTGTTAAAGTTAGTAGATTACCTTTGCCTAGTCCTGCTATCCTCATTATACCTAGAGGCAGATTCTTCATTGAAGTAGGGCTTCTTCTTTCAAATTATGAATCTATAGTTACACATATCCACACTGACTAAAATTACTCCCCTTATCGATGCCAATCTGGCTGGAGAAACTTACTTGATTTAGCGATACTTTATTCATTTTAAAATGTAGCTCAGTTGGGGGAAATCCTCTATATATTAATAGTAAAGTATATCTCTTCCAACTGAAATGGTTTTATGTGTGCCCGTGATCCAATAGGTTAATCCCAAGTAGGCTCTAAAGCCTATGAAGGCAGGATTATGTCTTCCTATTGATCTTTTTTGATGGTGACCTAATACAATGCTACCTATATAATAGGCGATAAACTGATTAAATTAAATATTGCTGTGCCTTAGTTTCTGTATTTTTAAAGTGGAGATAAAATACTTTAATGCTAAATACTGTTAAAAATAATTATATTAATGTAAGTATATAAAAATTTAAATAAGTCAGGAATATAACCATTACTATAAGATTCTTAGACAATATTTGGTGTGGGTACCATAATGATGAGACATATCCTAAGACCATGCAGTTGCTTAAGGAAATGCTATTTCGTAAAGATGACATGTTTGAGAAGATGCCTGTCACTGTGGAAGTGCTAGTCAGCTGTTGTGTTGCAGTTTAACTCTCAGTTATGTGCTTTCTTTCTATTTTTAATTACAGGCTAAAGTTCTACGGTTACTAGCCACCACTTATTTGGATTGGGATGACAAAGAATATTATCATAAGGCTCTCAGTGCCATAAACCTAGCAAAAAAGGTATAAGAAGTTTTTACTTTGGAATACTAACTTAATTTTTTAAAGTTTTAAATCACATTTTGAAATCCAGTTTAGCCATTTGCTTCAGTATTGATTCTTTTTAAAACAACAGATTGTTCTAATCTATTCTGTAGCACAGAAAAAAAAAATATTCCTATGCTTTGAATGTGTCTCCCCCTCCAATTCATATGTTGAAATGTTAACCCCCAAAATGATGGTATTAGGAGATGAGGACTTTGAGACATGATTAAGTCATGGGGCAAACCCCTCTTGAATGGCATTGGTGTTCTTATAAAAGAGGCCCAAGAGAGCTTGTTTACCCTTTCCACCATGTGAGGACACAAGAAAACACCATCTGTGAAGAAGTAGGCCCTCACCAGACACCAAATTTGCTAGCACCTTTATCTTGGAGTTCCCAGCCTTCAGAACTATGAGAAATAAATTTCTGTTATTGGCTACCTAGTTTATGATATTTTGTTATAGCAACCTGAATGGGCTAAAACAAATGTGCTTCTTGAACACCATAGATTTTTGAGAAACAGAAAGGGATCTTTCCACTATAAGTTTTTAGGATGAAAAAGTAAATGATGATAAAATAGGCAGATAATGGGATTTAGTTTTAAAAACAACTTCAGTGGTTCACTTTCAGCTCATGCTCATATGTACATAAAAACGTGCATACAAAGCTGGGCACAGTGGCGAATGCTTGTAGTCCCAGTTACTTGGGAAGCTTAGGTGGAAGGTTCACTTGAGGCCAGGAGTTCAAGGCTGCAGTGTGCTATGATCATACCTATGAATAGCCACTGCACTCCAGCCTGGACAACACAGCGAGACCCGCATCTCTAAACAAAACAAAACAAAACAAAACATGACAAAACAAAATAAAACATGTATACACTTACACTTTTGGACAAGGAACACTGATATTCAGGCTGATGACTCTTTAAAAAGATAGTTAGGATTGATGTGGTTTACTTAATAAGGCCATTAAATATACTAATACATTTTAGAAATTTTTTTCAGTAGAATGGAAGCATGAAAATGAATAATTCAATTAACCAGAATATTAAATTCCTCAAACAGAGCATTTAATTGAACTATATTTTCTTGAAATTTACGCCATGTGGATGGCATTATTTAATGTTGAAAAACTTCTTTAACATTGAAATTTTTAAAAAATTTAAAAATATTAATAGACAGGAACATTTTCAAAAGTTATATTCTTTTATTTTTTTATTTGCTGAGATGCAAGTCCAAATTAAAAATAGGGATCAAGGCCGGGCGCGGTGGCTCACGCCTGTAATCCTAGCACTCTGGGAGGCCGAGGCGGGTGGATTGCTCAAGGTCAGGAGTTCGAGACCAGCCTGAGCAAGAGCGAGACCCCCGTCTCTACTAAATATAGAAAGAAATTATCTGGCCAACTAAAATATATATAGAAAAAAATAGCCGGGCATGGTGGCACATGCCTGTAGTCCCAGCTACTTGGGAGGCTGAGGCGGTAGGATCACTTAAGCCCAGGAGTTTGAGGTTGCTGTGAGCTAGGCTGATGCCATGGCACTCACTCTAGCCTGAGCAACAAAGCGAGACGCTGTCTCAAAAAAAAAAAAAAAAAAAAAATAGGGATCAAGATATCTCAGGAAGTAGATAAGGCTTCTTGCCAGTATCTCTCTTTGTTTATTGGACACAGAAGTTGAAATTTTATAGCAGTAATTACTCACCTACATTGCTCATGACATAGCACATTTAATAGCCTAATGATTGATCCTGACATAGCTGAAATGGGTGCATTAAGATTTCAGTGACAATATACACTTTTAAAAGTTTTATTTGAAAATAATTTCGAACTTAACAGAAAAGTTGCAAGAATAAGAATAATTCTAATCATACCTGTATATACTTTACCTAGATTCATACTTGTTAACGTTTTGCACACTTACATGCATGCTCTCTCTCTCGTCACTCCCTTTTTTCCTTCTCCCCTTCTCCCCTCCTCCCTCCTTTCCTCCCCCCATATATATCCCTTCAGTAATGAACTTTCATTTTTTATCCTTTGATAAAGGATTAGTCTAGGATCAGCTATTGCATTTATCTGTCATGTCTCTAGCCTCCTGTAATCTGGAACATTTCCACAGCTTTTCTTTGACTTTGTGTCATTGATATTTAGGAAAAATACAGTATCCTCCGATTTTGTTTTAACTAAAGGTTCTTCATTTGTGGTTTATGTGATGTTTCCTCATGATTAAATTCAAGTTATGCATTCCTGGCTGGAATGCTACATAAATGATGCTGTGTCCCTTCTCAGGGCATCACATTAGGGGACATATCATGTCCATCTGCTCCTCCTTGGTGATGTTAATATTGATCACCTAGTCAGAGGTGTTGTTTGATTTCTTCACTGCATACTTAATATTTTTTCTTTTGCAACTAATAAACAATTGGAAGACCTATAGATCATGCACATGTCTTTCCCTTTAGAGTCGGCATTTTTGTCTGAACCAATCTTTATTATGATGGTTGCCAAATGATCATTTTCTAACTTCAGCACTCCCACCACATTACACTCAGCATTCTATAAGCAAGAATTCTCCCTTCTTCTCCCATTTATTTAATATTTATTTACTTATTCATTTATTTTCAGTTTGGATTTATGTCTTCCTAGGTTTTCACTGATTTATAATCCATTACTGTCCTTAATTTTCTTTTGATAGTTTTATTGAGATAGCTGACATACAATAAACTACATATTTAAAGTATAAATATTTGATGAGTTTCGACATATATGTATACCTGTGAAACAATCAAGATAATGAATATATACTTTAATACATCACACCCAAAAGTTTCCTCAAGCCTTTTTGTCACCTCTCCCTCCCACTCTTCCCCAAGCAACCACTGATCTGTTTTTTGTCACCATAGATTAGTTTGCATTTTGTAGAGTTTTATGCAAATGGAATCACAGAGAATGTTCTCTCTTTTTTTTATGGCTTCTTTCACTCAGGATAATTATTCCATGATTCATTCATATTGTCGTGTATATCCATAGTTTATTTCTTTATTGCTGAGTAGTATCCAATTGTGTGGATATACCACATTTGCTCTTAAATCTACTGTCTTTTATTAATATAGCTACTTCAGCTTTTTTTTTATTAGTGTTAGCATGTTAGCATGGTATATTTTGTTCCCATACTTTTATCTATTTATGTCTTTTCATTTAAAGTGCATACCCTTTGAGTTGCATATACATAGTTGAGTCTTGATTTTTTATTCAATTTAACAATTTCTGCCTCTTAATAGAGGTGTTTAGAATATTTACATTTAATGTGATTACTGATATAGTTAAGTTTGAGTCTGTCTTGTTATGTTTTTTCTTTATCTCATCTGTTCTTTATCCCTCCTTTCCTCTTTTTCTGCCTTCTTTTCAATTACTTTTTAAGATTCTATTTTATTTTTTGTTGGCTTATAATTCCTTGTTTTGTTATTTTAGTGGTTTCTTTAGGGCTATGGTCCCCCGAACCCCCAGGCTACAGAGCTCCGCCCTCCCCCAAATTATCTTCCATGAAACTTAGGAAGGGGGTGTGTGTGGGTGGGGTGCATAGCAGGAGGTGATCAGCTGGTGAGTGAGCAAAGGAAGCTTCATCTGTCCTCCACACCGCCTGTCAGTGAAAAAACTGTCTTCCATGAAACCTGTCTCTGGTGCCAAAATGGTTGGGGACCACTGCTTTAGGGTTTATACTATACATCTTATCTTGGCCTACCTTTATATGCCTTAATAATATACCTCCATTTCTTTTTAAAATATTTTGAAATTGACAGATAAAATTGTATGTTTTTATTGTGTGCAACATATTGTTTTGAAGTATATATACAGTGTGGAATGACTAAATCTAGCTAATTAACATATGTGTTACATTTTTGTGGTGAGAACCTTCACATCCACTCTCAGCATTTTTTCAAGATTACAATATGTTATCTACAGTCATCATGTTGTACAATAGATCTTTTGACCTTATTCCTTCTATCTAAAGTATACTTCCATTTCTCCCAGTCTGATCTTTATGCTATTGTTGTTATGCATTTTACTTTTATATATGTTACAAAACCTGCAATACTATCTTATTATTTTGTTTAGATAGTCAGTTTTCTATTTTAAGAGTTATAAATAATAAGAAAAAAAATCTTATATATTTACACATGTAGTTACCATTTCAGGTGATCTTTATTCCTTTGTATACATCCAGACTTCCATTTTGTGTTATTTTCCTTCTCCTTGAAGGACATTGTATTGGTTAGGGTTCTCCAAAGAAACAGAATCAATAGGATATGTGTGTGTGTGTGTGTGTGTGTGTGTGTGTGTGTATAAAGAGATTTCTTATAAGGAATTGGCTGACATGATTATGAAAGGTGGCAAGTAGGGTGAGTTGGCAAGCTGGAGATCCAGGAGAGTTGATGGTGTAATTTAACTCCAAAGGCTGGAAGTCTTGAGACCCAGGAAGAGACAATGTTTCAGTTCAACTCTGAAGGCAGTAATAATAAGCTGATGTCCTAAGTCAAAGGCCAAGAAGAGTTTTCTCTTACTCTGGGGTGGATCACCCTTTTTGCTCTATTCAGGTCTGATGGGCCGAGGTCCACTCACATTATGGAAGGTGATCTGCTTTACTCAGTCTTCTGATCTAAATGTTAATCTCACCCAGAAACACCCTCATAGAAGCACACAGAATAATGTTTGACCAAATATCTGGGCACTCTGTGGCTCAGTCTAATTGCTACATAAAATTAACCAACATAGGCATCTTTTAACATTTCTTGTAATGCTGGTCTACTGGTAATGAGTTACTTTTAACATCCGTATGTTTAAAAATGTCTTTATTTCACATTCTTTTAAAAAACCCTTTTAATTTTGAAGTAATTACAGATTTACAGGAATTAACAAAAATAGTATCAAGCAAAAAAGTAAATAAAATAAAAGCAATAATGGTTAAGATTCAGAAAAAAATTTTAACACCTCCCCAAACAATAGTATAAATGATACAAATGTACTCTTCACCAAGTTTCTTTAATGGTTACCTGCTATATAACTATACCAAAAACAGCAAGTTGACATTGGTACAATATGTGTGTGTAGTTCTTTACAGTTTTATCCCATATGTAGATTCATATAACTACCACTGCAATCAAGATACAGAGCTATTCCATCACCCCAAAGACCTCTTTGATTTCCTACCCATATCTACTCCCTCCCACCACCATCTCTACACCCTAATAACCACTATTCTATTCTTCATGTATATCATTTTTTTCATTCCAAGAATGTTATATAAATGAAATCATATAGTATGTGACCTTTTGAGATTGACTTTTTTTTACTTAGCATAATGCCCTTGAGAGCCATCTAAATTTTTTATACGTCCAAGTGTATCAATAGTTGATTTCTTTTTATTGATGAGTAGTACATGGTAAGGATGTACCACAGTTTGTTTAACTATTCACTAGGGTGTTGCTTGTTTCCAGGTGTTGACTATTACAAATAAAGCTGCTATGAATATTTGTTTACAGGTTTGTGTATGGACATAAGTTTTCATTTCCTTGGGATAAATGCCCAGGTGTGCAATTTTTGGGCTATTTAGTTATTAAGAAACTGCAAAACTATTTTCCAGAGAGACTGTACCATTTTGCGTTCCCAAAAACAATGTATGAGATTTCCATTTTCTCTGCATTCTTGCTAGAAGTTGGTATTGTCACCGTTTAAAAAAATTTTGCTGTTTTAATAGGCATGTAGTAATATTTCATTGTGTTTTTTATTCATACTTTCCTAATAGCTAATGATACTGAACACCTTTTCATGTGCTCGTTGCTAATTCTATATTATCTTTGGTGAAATGTCTCTTGTCCATTTTATAATTGTTCAACTTTTTACTGTTGAGTTTGAGAGTTCTTTATCTATTATAGCTATGAGTTCTTTATCACATATGTGGTTTGCAAATATTTTCTCCAAGTCTGTAGCCTGTCTTTTCATTCTCTTAATAGGGTCTTTTGATGAAGTCCAATTCATTGATTTTTTCCCCTCCATTTTTTTCATCATGCTTTTGGTAATATGGCTAAGAAGTCTTCACCAAGATCTAGATCCTGAAGATAATTTCCTACTATGTTTTAAAAGTTTTATATTTTTATGTTTTATATTTAGATCTATGCTCCTTCTGAGTTAATTTTTGTGTAAGATAAGAGGTTTAGGCTGAGGTTTACTTTTTTGCCTATCTATGACTATCTAACAGTTGTTCCAGCACCATTTGTTAAAAAGACTGCTATTTCATCATTTAATTGCTTTTGCATCTTTGTCAAAAATCAGTTGGCCGTGCTTGCATTGGTCTACTTCTGAGTTTTCTGTTTTCTTGATCTATGAGTCTGTCCCTCTTCTGGTACCACACTGTCTTGATTACTATAGCTATATAATAAATCTTGAAATTGTACAGACTGATTACTCCCACTTTATTCTTCTTTATCAAAATTATTTAGCTATTATAGTTCCTTTGCCTTTCTATATAATTTTTTAGAAAATCTTGTCTATATCTAATAAAAATCTTGCTGGGATTTTCATAGACTTCTTGTGTTAAACTTATGCATCGTTTTCAGGAGAATTGTTATTTTTATTGTGTTTTATCTCCATTCCATGACTTTGATATGTTTTTCCATTTATTTATCTTCTTTGATTGCTTCTTTGAGAATTTCATAGTTTTAAGCAAAGTCTTGTTTATATTTGTTATGTTTATATCTAAGTATTTTTCAGTGATTGTAAATGGTATTAAAATATAATTTCATTGTCCATGTGTTCATTGCTAGTAAATAAATATATAATTTTGTATGTTCATCTTGTATCCTGTCAGTTTGCTAAACTCATTTATTAGATCAATGATTTTTTTTGTAGATTCTAGGATTTTTTATGTAGATGATCATGCCATCTGCAAATAAGAACATTTTATTACTTCCTTTTTGATTTGTATGCCTTTTATTTATTTTTATTGCCATAATGTGCTGGCTAGGACTTCCTGTACCATTTTGAATACAAGTGGGCATCCTTGCCTTGTTTCTGATTTTAAGAGGAAAGATTTCAGTCTTTCACCATTAAGTGAAATGCTAACTGTAAGTTTTTGTGAAATGTTCTTTATCAGGTTGAGGACATTTTCCCTCTATTCTTGACTTGCTCAGAAATTTTGTGATGAATACCTGTTTGATTTTGTTAACTGCTTTGTCTGCATCAATTGATATGATCATGTGATTTTTTCTTTATCTTATTAATGTGGTAGATTACAGTGAATGATTATCAAATATTGAGCTAGCATTACATCCCTGAAATAAATTCAATTTGGTCATGGTGTATAATTTTTTAATATATTGTTGAATTCTATTTGATAATATTTTGTTAAGGATCTTTGCATCTGTATTCTTGAGGGATATTGGTCTGCAGTTTTCTTTTTGTGTCTTTGTCTGGTTTTGGTTTCGGCATAATAAGGTCTTTTTAAGATGAATTGGGAAGTCTTCCATAGACTGAGTCTTAATTCTTCTTTAAAACTTTGATAGAATTCTTTAATGAAACCATCTGGGTCTGGATATTTCTTTTTTCAGCAATTATTTTATTGTGGTAAAATACACATAACATAAAATTTACCATTTTAACTATTTTTAAGTGTATACTTCAGTGGCATTAAATACATGCATAATGTGCAACCGTCACCACCATCCATCTTCAGGACTCTTTTCATCGTATAAAACTGAAACTCTATACCCATTAAACAATAACTCCCTATTCTCCCTTGACCTAGTCTCTGGAAACCACCATTCAGCTTTCTGCCTCTATGATTTTGATTACTCTTTTAGTACCTTATATAAATGGATTCATACACTATTTGTCTTTTTGTGGACAGCTCATTTCACTTAGCATAAAGTCCTCAAATTGCATTGATGTTGTTGTAATGTATACAGAATAATATTCCATTGTGTAAATATAACATTTTGCTTATTCATTCATCCATTGATGGACACTTGGGTTACTTCCTCATTTTAGCTATTGTAAATAATGCTGCTATGAATATGGGTATATAAATATCTCTTTGATTCTTTGCTTTCAATTCTTTTGGGTATATACTCAGAAATGGAGTTGCTGGATATGGTAATTCTATTTTTAACTTTTTGAGGAACTACCATACTGTTTTCCACAGTGGTTGTACCATTTAACACTCTCACCAGTTGTGCACAAGGGTTTCAATTTCTTCACATCCTCAACACTTTTACTTTTTTTGATATTAACCATCCTAATAGATGTGGGGTGATGTCTCATTTTTGTTTTTATTTGCATTTCCCTAATGATTAGTGATGTATGCCATCTTTTCATGGGCTTATTGGCCATTTGCATATCTTCTTTAGAGAAATTTCTATTCAAGTCCCTTGCTCATTTTAAAATTAGGTTTTTTTTTTGTTGTTGTCATTGAATTTTAAGAATTCTCTATATATTCTGGATATTAACCCCTTATCAAAATAATTATTTGCAAATATTTTCACCCATTCTTTGGGTTGTCTTTTTACCC
Organism: Eulemur rufifrons; assembly: GCF_041146395.1. Lineage (NCBI taxonomy): Eukaryota > Metazoa > Chordata > Mammalia > Primates > Lemuridae > Eulemur > Eulemur rufifrons. The sequence goes on from NC_091012.1 coordinate 91,553,838, forward strand.
TGTTAATATTGACTTTTGATGCACAAAGTTTTTCATTTTCATGAAGTCCAATCTGTCTGGTGATTTTTCCTTTGATTCCCTGATTTCCTTTGATTTGTTGTGATACCATGAAATCATTGCCAAATCCAATGTCATCTAGCTTTTCCCTTATGTTACTTTCTGAGAGTTTTATAGTTTTTGGCCTTACATTTAGGTCTTTGATCCATTTTGAGTTAATTTTTTTATGTAGTGTTAGGTAAGGGGGAAATTTTTAGCTATAAACACTTAAAAAAAAGAAAGATCTGAAATCAACAATCTAACTTTACAAGTTAAGGAACTAGGAAAAGAAAAAAACTCAACCCAAACTAGCAGAAGGATAGGAATATAATAATAAAGAGTAGCACAGTGATAAATAAAATAGAGAATGGAAAAACAATACAGAAAATCAATGAAACCAAAGTTGGTTCTTTGAAAATATCAACAAAAGTGACAAACCTTGATCTAGATGGACTAAGAAAAAAAAAAGAAGACTCAAATTACTAAAATCAGAGATAAAAGGTAGAACATTACTATCCATGCTTTAGAAATTAAAAGGATTATGTAAGAGTACTGCGAACAGTTGAATGCCAACACTTTGGATAACCTAGATGAAATGGACAAATTCCTAGAAATATAGAACCTATATGGATTAAATCATGAAGAAATAAAAAAATCTGAATAGACCTATAACTAGTAAGGAGATTGAATCACTAATCTAAAATCTCCCAACAAAGAAAAGCCCTGGACCTAATGGCTTCACTGGTGAATTCTACCAAACATTTAAAGAAGAACTAACAGCAGTCCTTTGCAAACATTTTCAAAAAACAAGAGGTGGGAACACTTTCTATTCATTCCATGAGTACAGCGTTACCCTGATACCAAAGCCAGACAAAGACACTACAAAAACAAAGTAAAACAAAATAAAATCAAAAACTACAGATGAATATCCTTTATGAACATCAATGCAAAAGTTGTCAACAAAATTACAAACCAAAATGAGCAGCATATTTAAAGGATTATTCAACATGACCAAATGGGATTTATTCTTGGAATGCAAGGATGGTTGAACAGGAAATTGATTAATGTAATACACCACATTAAGAGAATGAAGGAAAAAAGCCTACATGATCATGTTATTAGCTGCAGAAAAACCATTTGGCAAAATTGAACACTCTCACGATAAAAATACTCAACAACCTAGGAATAGAAGGAAATGATTTCAACTTAATAAAAACCATATATGAAAAACCCACAGTGAGCAGCATACTGCAATGGTGAAAGATTGAAAGCTTTTCCTCTAATATCAAGAACTAGGCAAAGATGCCTGCTTTTGCCACTTCTATTCAACATAGTACTAGAAGTTCTAGCCAGAGCAATTAGGCAAGAAAAAGAAAAGGCATCCAAATTGGAAAGGGAAAAAGTAAAATTATCTATGTTCCCAGATATTATGATTTTATATGTAGAAAATCCTAAAGGTTGCCCAAAAAACTGTTACAACTAATAAATGAATTCAGCAAAGTAGCAGGATACTAAAGACTATGCACAAAAATCAGTTGCATTTTGATACACTGAACAATGAACATTCTGAAGAGGATATAGTGAAAACAATTCCATTTACAATAGCATCAGAAAGAATGAAATACTTAGCAATTAACCAAGGAAGTGTTGTACAGCAAAAAATATAAGAGATTGCTGAAAGAATTAAGGAAGATGGAAATAAATGGAAACATATCTCATGTTCATGGATTGGAAGGCTTAAGGATGACAATAGTACCCAAAAAGATCTATAAATTCTGTGCAATACCTTTCAAAGTTGCAATGATTTTTTTTTCAAAAATAGAAAAACTGGTCCTAAAATTCATATGGAATCTCAAGGGACCCCCAGTATAGCTAAAACAATCTTGGAAAAGAAGAACAAAGCTGGAGGACTCACACTTCCTGATTTCAAAGCTTATTACAATGCTATAGTAATCAAAGCACTATGGTATTAGCTTGAAGATGGACATACAGGCCAATGGAATGAATAGAAAGCCCAGAAATAAACCCTTGCTTATATGGTCAAATGATTTTTGACAGGGGTGCCAAGATCACTTAATGGGTAAAGCACAGTCTTAAATTAATTTTTAATTAATTTTTGCTTACTGAAACTTCTTTCACATGATGCCACTGTGACTGGTATTATTAGAAAAATTCTCAAGTCTACTTCCAAATTTGGATAAGATTGCACTAAGAAAATTCATGAAACAGTTTTAGAATATCCAAATATGATGCCCATTTTATATTACAAATTATTGATTTGGAATGTTACTGAAGGTTGAAACAGATGAAATTTCTATAGGACTTCATGTATCAGAATATTTATGAACCAAGTTATTGGCTGCTTTTTGTCAGAAATGTTCATAGAAAATAACTTTTTTCTGTTTAAAAATGAAAATTGTGAGGATACTTCATTTAATTTTTCATGTTTCCATTTGAAATGTGAAATTAAGACACTTATAATTTCCTTAATATCTATTTGATATACATTTTCTGCATAATAATCGATGTTATCATCTGTTAATTTGTACATTTCAAATTTCTTTACTTTTCTTTTTTCTTTATTTCAGGAGGAATAGTCATATTTCTTGGTAAAGTTTTACATTCATCAAACATATTTTCATAGTTAGTTTCTTTCATTACTATTAAAAATACATAGAGGCTGGGCACAGTGGCTCATGCCTATAATCCCAGCACTTTGGGAGGCCAAGGGAGGAGGATTACTTGAGGCCAGGAGTTTGTGACCAGCCTGAGTAACATAACAAGACTCTGTCTCTACAAAAAAATGAAAAAATTAAAAAATTACTTGAGCAAAGTGGTACATGCCTGTAGTCCCAGCTACTTGGGAGACTGAGGCAGGAGGATTGCTTGAGCCCAGGAGTTTGGGATTGCAGTGAGCTAGGATGGTGTCACTGCACTCTACTTGTAGAACAGAGCAAGATTCTGTCTTAAAAAAAAAAAAAAAAGACCTGGGCACTTAGATACAACACAAAAAACAAAAAAGAAAAATTGGGTAAAATTAGGCTTCATTACAATTAAAATTTTTTACTTCAAAAGAAACTATCAAGAAAGTGAACGTATAATCCATGGGATCCTCCCAACAGAATGGGAGAAAATATCTGCAAATCATATGTCTGATAAGTATCCATTATCCAGAATATAAAAAGAACTCTTACTATTCAATAATAAGAAGACAAACAATCCAGCAGAAAATGGGCAAAGAATCTGAATAGATATTTCTCCAAAGAATACATGCCACAGCCAATAAGTCCATGAAAAGATGCTCAGTATCATTAGTTATCAGGGAATACAAATTAAAAGCACAATGAGAAACCACTTCACACCTGCTAGTATGGGTCTCCAACTTTGTTCTTTTTCAGGATTGTTTTGGCTTTTCTGGATTTCTTGCATTTTCATATTTTGGGATCAGCTTGTTGATTTCTGCAAAGAAGCCAGATGGAATTTGATACGGAGTTTGTTGAATCTGTAGATCAATTTGGGGATTGTTGCCATCTTAACAATATCAAGTTTTCAAATCTAGGAACATTCATTTAGGACTTATTTAATTCGTTTTACCAATGTTTTGTAGTTTTCAGTAAGCAAGTCTTGCCTTTCTTTTGTTAAATTTATTGGTATGTATTTTATTTCTTTTGATGCTTTTGTAAATGGAATTATTTTCTTAACTTCACTTTTAGATTGTTCATTGCTAGTATATAGAAATACAGTTAATTTTTAAAATATTGGTAGTAGATCCTATAACTTTGCTGAACTTGTTTTTTTTTTTTTTTTTTTTTTTTTAGCTTTCATACGTTTTTACTGGCTTCCTTAAGATTTTCTATATACAAGATCATATCGTCTGTAAAAAGAGATAGTTTTACTTCTTCCTTTTCAGTCTGGATGCCTTTTATCTCTTTTTGTTTCCTAATTTTTCTGGCAAGAACATCCATTATAATGTTGAATAGAAGTGGCAGAGCAGACATTCTTTTTTCTTGTTTTGGTCTTAGGGGGCGAGCTTTTGGTATTTTACCATTAAGTATGATGTTAGCCGTGGGTTTTTCATAGATGTCCTTTCTCAGGCTGAGGAAGCTCCCTTCATTCCTAGTTTTTTAAGAATTGTACAACCACTTTGGGTAACAGTTTGACATTACTTGATAAAGTTGAACTTGATCATACTGACCACTCAGCAACTTTGCTCCTAGGTATATACTTTGGAGAAGCTCTATCATTTGTTTAGTAGGAGAGGTATACAGAATGCTGATGTCAGGATTGCTCATAATAGCAATTGAGTTGGAAATGACTCAGATGTCCAAAGTATAATGAGTAAATTGTGATGTATTCCTACAACAGTCATTGTTCTCAAACTTTAGCTTGTATAAGTGTTATCTAGTGTACCTGTTAAAACAGTTTGCTCATTACCTTACTGAACAGAGACTAGAATTTATGTTGAAATGGGAATTTTTCATAATGCAAATCAATAATAATGATTTTATATATTTTTAAACACACACACACACATACACACACATATACATACACACAATTTGCTGTACAGCACTACCAGAGTTTCTCATTCAGTAGGTTTGGAATGGGGCTTGCATTTCTAACAAGTTCCCAGGTGATACCAGTTCAGGGACCACTCTTTGAGAACCATGCTATATGGTAATGAAAAAAAATAAATTAGTTTCATATATTAACATGAATGAATCTGGAAAACATGATTTCATGATTTCAATGAAAGAAGCAAGTCACAGAAGAACTTCTCTACACTGTGATTCTGTTTAAGTGAATTTCAAAAATAGGCAAAACTAAATAGTTGTCTTAGCTTGAGCTGTCACAACAAAACATTATAAATTGGGTGGCTTAACCAGTAGAAGTTTATTTCTTACCATCTGGGGGCTGGGAAGTCCAAGATCAAGATGCTGGCCTTTTTGGTTCCTGGTGAGGTTCCCCTTCCTGATTTGAAGATGGCTACCTTCTTGCTTTATCCTCACTTGGCAGAGAGAGAGAGAGAGAGAGAGAGAGAGAAAGATCATCTCTCTCATGTCTTTTCTTATAAAGGCAACTTATCCCATTCATGAGGGCTCTACTCTCAGAACCAAATTACCTCCCAAAGACTCCGCCTCCAAGTACCATCACATTGAGGTTAGGGCTTCAACATACGAATTTTGGAGGGACAGAAACACTTAATCCATAGCAACAATATATTGTGTGTCTATAAAGAGAAGCAAGGGAATTACTGCACAAAATTCAGAGTGGTGGTTGTGGTGGCTCATGGCTATAGTCCCACCTACTCAGGAGGCTGATGCAGGAGGATTGCTTGAGCCCAGGAGTTCAAGACCAGCCTGTGCAATATAGTGAGACACCCTTGCACTCCTCCCCAAAACACCAAAATTCAGGGTGGTATTTACCTGTGTGGAGAAGTGAAGAGAATACAAATGGGCCAGGACACATTGGAGGCTTCTAATGTGGTGATAATGTTCTGTTTCTTAACCTGGATGGTGAGTACGTGGGTGTTTGTTTTATTATTCTCTAAACTATACGTGTATGTTTTATATACTTGTGTGGGTGTGTATATGTGTATGATACACTTCACACTAAAAATGGATACATTATGTTTAGAGCTTGCAGGAGATCCGGTGTAGTAATATGTAGGCCCAAGATGGACCAAACTTTAAGGGAGACAGCGTATTATAGTGTCCTTTAGAGTCAGAGAGATATGAATTCAAATTTAAGCCCTACCATTTACCAACCATGTGACCATGGTAAGTTACTTAACTTCATCTGGGCCTCATATTCCTCATCTGCAATACAAGATTCACAATACTTACTTTGTATGTTTGTTGTACCTGGAGGCTGTTTCTCAATAACTGGTTTTTTAAAAAAGCAAACAAAAATGTAAGGAACAAGAGTAGAAGAGTGAGAAACAATAGTGAGAAAAGTTACAGAGAAGACAAGGATTTTAATAGTAGGGAGAAAGCTGATGGATTTAACAGGCAATCCTTCATGCCTTCTAAAAGTGTAGTTTCAAGTGACAGTAAGGATGGACAATACAGTGCAAATGTTTATAGAAGTGAAGACATGATGATACAATAGAAGGAACATGATACAAAGAAACATTCTCTGGAGTTTGGTAAAGAAATCAAAGAGCAAAACAGAATGTTAACTTGTGTGAGAATAGCAGTCTCAAGGAAAACAGATGCTGCCAAAATCTGGAAGACTTATACATCTCTGAAGATAAAAGGTAATTGAACCCAATACATATTTTGATGTGCCTGTAGGAAAGGTAGTAATACAATAAATTAAAATTGACAAATTTAATTTTTATTCTTTGTATTGGTGTCATTTATATTTGCAAACTCTTTTAATGCCAGTGCTTACTTTCTCTAACTTTCCATTTTTAAGGCATCTCACACATGAATAGCTGTAATTATTTGTGGAGTATGGAGTGAATGAGTACAATGTTTGTGTGTAGGCTAATTGGTTTTGTAGAGAGAAAAGTTCTGTTTTGTGGGCCTAGACTGAATTTTTAATCTTAGCCGGCTGTTTAACGATGTATTCTGTCAGGCAAAAATGGAACTGGGCAAGAGATAACAGATGGATTAGGGCAAGCTAACAATGACTTAGAAACATCATTCAGAGCACATTATTATTAATGGTAGACGTGATAGATATATCCTATAGAAAAGATAATACATTTTCTATTTATTCTACCATTGTTTGCAAAGGACCTTAGTTGTTACTAAAATCTCAAAAGAAAGTAAGTCTAACTGATGCTTACCAATAATATGGCCTCAGAATCACACAGTTTTAAAAGTATTGACCTTGTCATTAAATTTTGTCACTCAATGGAAATGTTTACATGTACTTTTCCTCATATTATTTCATTTAGATTGAATAAAATACCAGAAAATATCCTTAGGGATAGACTGGATGTTATGATACGATATTTTATGCTTTCGATTTGCTTTGATCATGAGTCATTCTGAAGCGGTTGAATAAAATAGGCAATTACTTGAATATTGTCTTTTACATTACATAATTTTAATATCACTGTGATTTATTTGTTTAAAATAGGAACATTTAAATCCTGCTGGGCTTTTCTTAAAGATGAAAATCCTCTTGAAAGGTGAAACAGCTGATGAAGAATTCCTTGAAGGTATCATCTCTATGTGTGAAGAGCACACAATTTTGAAATCTAAATACCAGTTTGTTGAATATAAGATCTTTTGTAGTATACTAAAAATAAGTATAATTTGATAGTGGCTGAGAGGGAAATGGATCACATAGGAAAAAGAAAAGATTGTCAGCCAGGAAGAAAAAGAGAAAGGAGAAAAAATAGTAGCAAATTTAAAAAGAGCTAAAAAAAAAAGAGCTGAATCAGTTTTCCTTTAGTCTAACAGAGAAGTACAGCTGTCCAACCCTTCTGAAGTTATCTACCACCATGAAGAAAGATTATATATTAATGGAAGAAGCCTTTTAGTGCCATGCTTTTTACAATTACTTATATAAACATTGCTATTTGTTTTTCATAATTCTCAAGGGATTAGAATGTACAAAGCTGATGTATAACTGTGGGTCGTTGGACAACTTACTTAACTTTTCTGTGCTTCTTTTCTTCATCTTTAAAAGAGATATAACAACAACAATAATAATAATATCTACCTCATCATGTTGTTTTGAGAATCTTTTGAGAAAATGTATGTAAAGCATTTAGCACCATACCTGGTACATAGTTAGTGTGCAATACATGTTATCTATTACTGTAGTTATTATTAATACTATTATTACTATGATATAGGTGCATTGAGGCAAAAATCTCTATGCACACTAGTCCTTAACAGTGTTTCAATTTTGTTTAGTCATAAACATAATTTACTCTAAATTCTTTTAATGTGTACATGCTTTAGTACATTAGTAATCTTTGAGAGCTGTATTATTTGTACTATACAAAATTATGTTAGTATAATTACTGATTATCCAATAAATATTAACAATTTGTAGTCATTAGAATAATAATCAAATTTGGCAGTAGCCCTAAATTTAGTGCTAGTTTAATACTGCTGAATCTTTCTGTGACCTCTAGAATTTTAGCCAATCACTTAAGAGACCTCAGAAGCTCAAACTGATAAGAGGATTCTGCATCTCTAGGCAACAGTATTACCTCAGCATACACAGGTTGAAAAATGTGAGATACCAGAAAGACAGCTCCAGTTTTTTACATTACAGGAATAAACAAATCACCTAACCAATTAAAGGAATACACTTACTCACACTAATATAATACAGGAAAATCAGAGCAATTATTATAGTCACCAAGTTTGGAGTTGATTAGTTTTAGATGAGAATTCCCTGTTACACTGTTTATTCAAATGTAGATAAGAAGCAGAGTTTAAAGTGAAATTATTCTTTAATCCCAGATTTTTTTTTACTTAACTCAATCTAGTTACTCCTGATATTCAGAGTAATGAAGTTGCAATGTCAGTCATTGTTTGATTTTACCAATTTTAGGAGTCTTTCCCAAATCTAAGTTTTTTATATTTTAAAATAACAGATTTTTACTTTGTTGTATTGAGAGATGTATGAAACTTGCATTTTTATAGTTTGTTCATTTCTTTGCTGGTGAAGGTACTTTACTCTTAAAATAGTCAACCTAACTCCTGGCATTAGAATCTCATTGGTATTTTTTGTAGCAGAAAAAGTAGAAATTTAAAAATACAAAGATTTTTCATTGTGAAAGGGTAGCATGTATTCATTAAAGAAATTTTTGGAAAATACTAAAAATACCCATAGTCCCACCATCCACTAGAATGTAAACTCCTTGACAGCCGGAATTTTTGTGTGTTTTGTTTATTGCTGGGTTCTCAGAGCTAAGCACAGTGCCTGGTACAGAGACTATACTCATTAAATATTTGTTGAATAAATAATTGAATCTAAACACAACCACTTTTAGAGATTTGATTATTTACTTCCAGTACTTTTTATCTTCATTTATTTTTCTTATATTACAGAATTGTGACCTATAGTACATATAACCTTGTTTTCTAATTTTGCACTTACCAATCTTGTAAACATTTTTCATATTTGTGCATATTCTTTTTTTCATATTATTTCATACTCAACAATTTTAATGGTTGCAGAATAGTTTATTGCTGCCCTATATTAGACATTCAGGGTATATTTCTTTTCTATTGCTATTATAATCTATACTGCGTTTAATGTCTTTGTTCATAAACGTTTTCTCATATTTATTTCAGATGACTTTTCAGAAGTAAAATTTCTGAAGTAAAGGGAATAATATTAATAGCATCTGCCATTTAGTAAATGATTACTAAGTGCCAGGTGCTTAGTTGTGTACTTTCCATACATTATCGCATGTAATCCTCTCAACAAACCTGAGAGATTGGTGGTATATTCTCCATTTTACAGATGACAAAACTAAGGTGCAGAAAAATTAACTTGCCTATGGCAAGTGGCAAGTGGTTTCAAATTTAGATCTGACTTCAGATCCCAAGCTCTTAACCACAGTGTTCTTAACATATAGTATGACCAAATTGCTTTTCAAAAGGATTGCACCTGGCTACTTTGCTGTCCATGTAAGAGTGCCTGCCGCCTATCTCTCTAGCATTGGATATTAGTACTTTAAAAAAGATTTTGATAAATTGTTAGGCAAAACATGGTATATGGCAAACATTTAGTAAGTAGATTTTGAATAGAGGGAAGTTATTGAAAATAGATGAGCTTCCTCAAAATGAAACTGATATGATTACTTCATTTTTTCATTTTTTTAGCTGTCCTGGAAATACTAGATCTTGACATGTCTTTAGACTTCTGTCTGAACATTGCTAAACTGCTGATGGATCATGAAAGGTACAGAAGAATTGATTTCCCTTTCTCTAAACATTAACATTTTTCTAAGGTTTCCGTTAACACATATTGAATACACACACACACACACACACACACTCATGCTCTGTCTGACAGCACAATGTTTGCCTTGTGCTGATCAATTTAGAAGTTACAACTGTTTGCTTAATGACTTAAATAATAGTAAAGTTAATTTTAAAATTTATATTAAATTTTTAAAAAGGAAATAAATGAAAAAAGAATAAGATGGGGCTTCATAAAATAGGAGTTAGGCTAGAATTAACCTGCAGGCTAGAGTCATGTAGAATAGGAAGGCATAAACAGGTGCAGTTCTGCAGTTAATAGCCTCTCTGGCTTTATTTTCATGGGACCATTAAAGTCAAAAGGGACCTTGCAATTTTTACAGACCTCTTAGTGATTCTCAAACTTTGGTGTCATTAGAATGACTGGGGAATAAGTACTTGAAAAGATGCTCAACTTCATTAGCCATTGGGGAAATGCAAATCAAAACCAAAATGAGAAACCACTTCACACCCACTAGGATGATTATAATAAAAAAGGCAGATAATAACAGATATTGGCAAGGATGTGGAGAAATTGTAACCCTCATACTCTGCTGGTGGGAATGTAAAATGGTGCAGCTTCTTTGGAAAACATTTGTTAGTTCCTTAATAAGTTAAATATAGAGTTACCATATGACACTGCAATTCCACTCCTAGGTTTAAACCCAAATGAATTGAAAGCATATATCCACACAAACGTTTGTACATAAACATTCATAGCAGCATTGTTCATAATTGCCAAAAAGTGTAAACAACCCATATGTCTATCAACTGATGAATGGATAAACAAAATTTGATATATCCATACCATGGAATATTATTTATCAATGAAAATAAACAGTACTGATACATGTTACAACATGGATAAACCTTGAAAACATGCTAAGTGAAAGAAGCCAGTCACAAAAAACTACATGTTGTAAGATTCCATTTATAAGATATATCCAGAACGGTAAGATTTATAGAGACAGAAAGTAGATCATGGTTGCCTAGGGCTGCAGAATTTGAGGGGAAATGGTGAGTGACTGCTAATGCAAAGGGGTTTATTTCTGATGTGTTTAAAATGTTCTAAAATTGATTCAGTGATGGTTGCACAACTCTAAAAATATATTAAGAACCATTGAATTGTGTACTTTAAATGGATAAATCATATGGTATGTGAATTATACCTCAATAAAACTGTTATAGTATAAAAAATAATCACTGAGGAACCAGACAGAAATATAGAGGTCAGGCCTTATTTTACTTCAACAAGCCCGGGTCTCTGTTTTCTTTTTTGGTTATCCAGGAGGTTCTGAGAACCACTATTCTAGACCAGAGGTCAGTAAGCGCTTTCTGTTGAAGGGTCATGTAGTAAACATTTTAGGCTTTGCAAGCCATAAGGTCTCTGATATACCTACTCTACTGCTATTGTAGTGTGAAAGCAGCCATAGACAATATATAAATGAAAGAATGTGGTTGTGTTCCAATAAAAGTTTATTTGCAAAACCAGGTAGCTGGTTGGATTTGGCCTGCAAGCTATTGTTTGTCAGTCCTTTTTGTAGACTAGTCTCCCACCTGATAAATGAATTGTCCATGATTTCGTGCATGAGAAGCAATTTAGCCTCTTCTGGAATACCTGTGGAAAAGGGGCGCTCCATTGTATTTTTATAAAGCTGGAACAGAAAATTCTTCCTTACATAGAATTGATACATGTTTTCCACTGATTTTTAAGGCTGCTGGTTCTGCTGCATGGTAACATCTAAATCTTTAACTTGACAGCTCTTCATCAGTTCATTTTAACATTGTTTATGATATGGTCACTTCCTGGGTGTCACTTCCAGTTTGTAAGCATGGCAACTGGAACTGAACACAATACTGCAGATGTGATCTAAATAATAGTACACACCTTTCATGTTCTAAATGTTCTAAACCTGCACTGTTCAATATGGTAGCAACTAGCCACATGTAGCTATTTAAATTTAAATTAATTAAAATTTAAAAAATTTAAAAATTTAGTCCTTTAGTTACACTAGCCCCATATCAATTCTCAGTAGCCACATGCAGCTAATGGCTACCTTATTGAACATTACAGATAGAGAACATTTCCATTATCGCAGGAAAGTTCTATTGGGCAGCGCTGTTCTAGATCCTATATTTCTTTTAATGCAGGCAATATTTAAATTAGCTCTCTTCTGGTAGCTACATTGTATGGTTAATTTCCTGGGCTTATAAGACTAGATCTTTACAATATCAATTGTTCTTAATACCTGAATTCCATTTCCTCTATGTTGTTGGTTAAATACCCAATAGCCATACTTTATAAACAAGTTTCAGCCTAATGGTTACAGTCTATTTTTTCAGTGTTCTGATCTTTGTGAATTTTGATTATCTCATGCAATATATTAACTGTTCCAGTTTATGTCATCTTCAGATTTGGTATGGCACCTGTCTTCATCTAATTCAGGGGTCAGCAAACTTTTACCTAAAGGGCAAGATAGTATATATTTTATTTAGGCTTCTGGGCCATATAATCTCTATCACAGCTAGTCAACTCTGCTGTTGTAGTACAAAAGCAGCCATAGGCCAATCATAAACAAATGGGTGCATCTGTGTTCCAGTAAAACTTTATTCATAAAAACAAGCAGCTGCAGGCCATAGTTTGCTGACTCCTGATCTATTTAATAAACAGAACAAATCTGAGGCCAGAAACCTCATGGCAGCATAGATTAATCTCCAGGTTAACATCAACCCATTAATTGATAATTTTTGAGGACAGTCATTGAACCTGTTATAAATCCATCTAATTATATAGCCATATGGCCTAATTTCCTCCATCTTGTTCACAAAAATTTCATGGGACTTAACTTTTATTTTTTTAGGTTTTGGTTGTTTATACACCACCTCCTTCCAAAAAGAATTTGAAGCTTCCTATAGTCAAGTATATAGTAAAAATTTTAAAATTGAAATAGAAAATCAAAACATGCCAAACACAATAGCTACTATGGTTACTGTGATTATTAAATTTAACTGTGAGCTTTCTTTCAGCCAGAGAAAAAAGGATAATGTGATAATTTACTTAATTTTCATTATTGAATAACAAAAACTAATATTTACTGATACTTGTCTAGGCACTATTCTAAGCCCTTTACATTATAAATCATGAGATATCTATAAGGTAATTTGTTTGCCTAACCTCATTTTGCAGGTGAGAAAAATGAGGATTATAGAGAAAAAGTAATTTGCCCATAATCACATAGCTAGGAAGGAACAGAACTGGAGTTAATACCTGATTACAGAGCTCATGCTTTGTTTTTTTTTTTTTTTTTTGAGACAGAGTCTCGCTCTGTCACCTGGGCTAGAGTGCCATGGCGTCAGCCTACAGAGCTCCCACTTTTTACCACTGTGCTAGAAGGAATACGTAAAGACTGACAAACTTTCCCCCAAATACTACATTCTAAAGCAATTCGTCACAAGAAAGTTTTCACATAGGGAACCATGAGCTTTGGTATGGCCAGAGATGTGTTGCATATGGTTGAATTAGTTGCCAACATTTAACATTCAGGAAATTTCACATAAAAATCTGGCTTCCTGGCTTCTCTTGAAAAAATAAAAAAATCTAGAAACACTTGGCCAGTATTTCCACTAAGCAATGATCAGTTGGAGCTAAGTAGCAGTTGTTAACCTTTAGACATGGGACACGTGTTCTCCAGTTTGTCATAGTTCCCACAATTCCTTATTTTCTCCCATATCTTGTGTATCAAGCTGTAATTTATCACCTTTTTTGTGTTATTATTCTTATAGCAACTATAAGAAGAAAATAAAATATAGTACCCACATCTCTATCCAAAGTAGGAGAATGAAAGCTAGACTGAGAAGGTGTTTCAAGAAAATGGGAAAGAACAAATTTCTTTATAATGGAAGTAAAAAAATTCTGGTGTTTTTAATATGCAAACAAAGTGTGTTTCTGTCATATGAATACAACTTAAAAGCCCATTATGAAACAAAACATAGTAGAAACTATGGCCAGTACCCAGAAAAACTGTGTAATGAAAAACAATGAATTCAAGAAAAGGACCAAAATTTCAACTGGGTTTATTTTGGAAAATGAATAAAATAAGCAATCTTGTTGGAAAATGCAGTTATGTAGTTATATATTAAGGGAAAAGATTGCCCAGGCATTAGGTTTTTTGTAGATGACAAGTTTACAAAAGAGTGTCTATTGAGTGAGGCATGCAATGTATTTTTAAGTTTCAAATGCAAATCTAATCAGAAATGCTGTTGTTTGGCATATTGAAGATATTGCTTAGAATTTATTGGCTAGGTTGCTTGAAGAGGATAATTTATTTGTGGTGTTTTCTATTGCACAGACATGAAAAATACTGCACAGTGAAGCATATTTATTTGTGATATCAATGAGAATTTTCGTATGATAGAATTTCTGAACACAGTGCCTGTGTCTTAAGTTTAATGTAAACTGGTCAAAATAATTTAAGTATAACTACAGAAGATATTTCTGTAATGGTTAGTGTTAACATAAGACTTGATTTGAAACTTAAATCCAAGGTAGCAGTGTTTTCTAAAGATGTAAAACTTAAGTATATTAATTATATAATTCACTAGGAAACATTGTCCTAAAGAAGCTAAAAATGAAATGTGGATATAGTAATATAGAATATAGTAATATATAATACCAGATATTCTTCTGTGGCTTCAACAGAGATTATTGCTTTGTTGGATGAATTGGATACACAAATACAGTAGTTGCCTCTACTTCTTGTAGGTTAGAGGGCTTAGTTGGATATAGTGCTGTCACAGGTTGAGTTGCCCTGGAAGCAGATTTTGAGGTGGAGGTTAATGTCCAGATGGTTTATTGAGGGGTGATGTCAGGATCAACAATTGTAGGGGGGGAAGGGAAGGAGGAAGGACTAAAGGAGCAGTTGGCTGAGGTACAGTTACAAGCCTCAGCCTTACCCATGGGGAGCTCTGAAGCTGGAATGGTTCCTCAGAATTGTCCTCAGCTGGAGTGAGAGGGCCAGGCCTTATAGTCCAGTGTTGATTAGTCATTGGATGCCAGCTACCCTGGGAAGGGAGCATAACCTTGTATGTGGTAGCTTTTTTCAGCCTAGCAAATTCCTGGAGAGCAACTGGGGAATAAATACGTCAATTATGAAGAGGGGATCTGGGTGATGTAGCACAGCATTTATGTTAGGTGCTGCTGAAGAGAGAGTTTTTGAACTGTTGAAAGAATTCAACTTGTTCATGTCATTCAAGGGAAAATCCCTGCCTCAGCTGAACAACTTGACCTTTTTGGTGAGTATGACAATCCATATAAACACTGTGAATCTCTCTGCAAAAGTGCCCCTAAGTAATTATACAAATGTAAAATTTAATTCACATGTTCTTAGTGAAGTCATATTTTGGGGGAAACTCTTTTGGCAAGGAATAATCTGGCTCGCTTCTCTGTACTGTAATTGGTTTCCAGAGATGCAAGTGGTTACCTAAGCTACATACAATTGTGGGCTTAAAGATTGAACTTAAAAAAAAAAAGTTTTCTGATTTCCAATATTATGGTAATGAAAAATATTGCTTATTTTGCCTTCCTCAACTAGTTTTACTAATGTAAATGAAGAATTACAAATTGAAGAAATTGAACCGCACTGTAGTGTGGTACTGACTCCTAATTAGACAACTTTGGAATATCAGATATAGTAGACATTTGATGTTTTTGGCCACTTGTCATATATTCATTCCACCTTCCTCTTAATAACAGTACCCAAGTTTCCATTTAAGTATCTACTTCTCCCTATCAGCTCATGTGGATATTGACATATTTGTGTAGAAGAAAAGGTTTTAGGTTTCTATCTCCAAATCAACAAAGTAATCAATTTCAAAAGGGAAATTTGATAAATTAAGTATTTATATTTTTAGATTTAAAATTTTAAATATAGCTTCTATTTTCTTACCTGTTTGCTTATACCATCATTCAGTTAATAATAAAGTTTGATTACATATCTGGCAGTGGATATATTTTACACTCTGCTTCATTCATTTATGTTACACATTTGGTTTCTGTAAGAAGTTGTATTACATAATGGACAATGCTTTTAATAACAATTGTATAGCAAAAGCATATTTTATGTAGAGAAGTTTCTTTAAGCAACAAAAGCAAAGTGTGCAAAACATTAGCTGCTACAAAGTGAATGAAGTTCTATCGTGGACTAAACTACTGTAGTTTAGACCTAGTTTTATGATGAACCACTTGATGTAAGGATAAAATTTTGAACACATGGACTTTGAATTCCCCAAAATTTTAATGCATAGAATGAAGGGAAATACTATATCTCTTAAGTGACCTTTTTTTTGAAATTTTACCTTTTACAGTTATGTTTCACTAGGAGACAGAATTATCACCAGATAATTCCAGGTTATACACATATTAGATCCTGGTAATATATGGTACCATTTAAGGGAAGAGCATATGCTTTGGATTCTAGAAAAGGTGGTGAATAGCTTGATATTCTGTTATTGAATCATTTTTCTGAATTTGTTAGATTATATCTATTTACTCTCTGACTTTACTATTTAAATAAACTTTTCTAAGTTTATTTAAAAAGATTAATTTGCCATTATTTTTTCTTAGTGAATCCTTGTTGATTTATGTTAGTGCTTCTGAAACTTTAATGTGTATATGATCAACTGGATCAGCTGAAGATCTTAAGATGCAAATTCTGATTCAGAAGGTCTGGGATGGGGCCTGATCTGCATTTCTAACAATCTCCTAGGTGATGCTAATGCTGTTTGTCTGTGGCCCATACTTTGAGTAGCACAGTGTGGGAATCTACTCACCATCAAATTGGTTTTAACTGACCAACACTTAAGTGCACATACAGTACTAACATTCATCGGGTGTCAGGCAGATAGGAGGGGGGAGGAGGGGATGTGTATATACACACATAACGAGTGCGGTGCTCACTGTCTGGGGGATGGACACGCTTGAAGCTCTGACTTAGGTGGGACAAGGGCAATATACATAACCTAAACATTTGTACCCCCATAATATGCTGAAAAAAAAAGAAAAAAAAAAGAATCAGAACTTTTCCTGTCTCCAGTCTTCATCACTCCTCCAGTTTTCCATAATTTCTTAAGGACTTCTGTAATTATGAGTCTCATCTATAAATTCTCTTATTTCCCTATAATGCAAATTTATTTGATTCAGGGGTCCTGAACTCTTTTACAACTAAGTTACTGTTACTCTCTCCTCACCTTGGACTTTAATTTTTTCTTTTAGAATTTTGTATCTATTTTTAAAATTCTACAAACATACCATGACTATAATGAAAATTTTAAAAGAAAAAAGATCACATCTAATCTTATTATCCTGACAAATTATCTGTTTTTAGTTTTTTCTTTCCTTCAATTCCTTGTCTATATTGGCACATAATTTTTCCTAATTGTAATCTTAGCATAGATCATTTTATGTTATTGGTGAAAGGGGTTTATTTTTAGTGTGTTTAAAATGTTCTAAAATTGATTCAGTGATGGTTGCACAACTCTGAAAATATACTGAAAACCGTGGAATTATGTACTTTAAATGGATAAATCATATGGTATGTGAATTATACCTCAATAAAACTGTTACAAAAATAATCACTAGGAAACCAGACAGAAATATAGAGGCGAGGCCCTATCTTACTTCAACAAGCCTGGATCTCTGTGTTCTTTTTTAGTTCTTACATGACTGTTGTTAGCTTCATCCAGAGTTACCAGAGATCAGGAAGAAGCCTCAAGGCTTCTTATGTCTTAGCATCAGAAGTCATGCACTGTTAAAAGTGAGTCACAGAGCCAGTCCGGATTCAAGAGGAGCACGGTACACGAGGGCATGAATACTAGGAAGCATAATTTATTGGAAGTATACCTTTAGAAACTAGCTATGATAATATTATAGTGGACTAGGGACAATAGCCTCCACCCCTACTTTGATATGGGAAGTAGGAAATGTGTTCTCTTGCTAGATGAGGATTTTCACTATGGTACTGATTGATTTTCTTCTTTCCTACCCCTATCTTTATGCTACAATCTCCTTATCCCTTATGCTTAAGCTGGGAGGTCCCCATAACTGATCCTTTATATCATTTAGAAAATTCTTTGACAGCAGAGCCTGAGGTCAAACATCAATGGCCTCTACTCCTTGTGTATACAACAGGAAATTGGATTAGTTTCTGCAGTTCCTCTATAACCATCACCAATTTTTCCTGTCCCCTAGTAATTAATTCCTGATTTTGTAGGGTTTCCTAGGCTGCTTTTTGGGGGGAGGACCTACCTACTTATTTCTTCAGCAGAGCCCCCCACCTTTTGTTTCTGTTGGGTTTCAGGAGTCTCATCTCTTGATTTTTCCCTCAATTTGATTACTTTTAGTTATAGAAATTCATCAAAGTTTCTGACCACTGAAAATATATTTTCTTGTTCTCTGGCTCTGCTATGGATTTATTCTTGCACTTATTCTATTATTTTTTGAGGTAAATAGTGGGCTCAATCTAGTGTTTTAAACTCAGGTTCATCCACTATAGAATAATGGTTAATAATGTGGCATATAAAGTTAGATTACATGAGTTCAAGTCCTGGTTCCTCCACTTTGCAGATGCATAACTTTATGTAAATTATTTAAACTATATATGCTTCAGTTTCCTACCCATTAATATTACTTAACTCTTATGGTTGTCTGAAGATTAAATAAGTTCATTCATGTAAAATTCCTGGCACATGATAAGCATTCAATAGACTGTAGCTATTATTATTTCTAAAAAAGTATTAGAAATAATACAATATTTCATTCCAAGTTGAGTTGTATGTCTACAGAATAGAATTCATGTCTATCATTTTACATAAGGCTAGCATTCCTGGACATGATCAAAATGTTGCATTTAGCTTTTTAGCAGTTTTATCAGCATCACTTGTGAGCTATGTTTAAGAGTAAATTGCAGGACAATTTTACTAACACTGAGCCCATTTATAGGCATTGAAGTGATGATTGCCAAAATGCTATTTAACACGAGCAGTGAACATAATGACAGCAAGAGGCAATGTATGGTATATTGAAATGAGTTCCTCCTTCAAACTAAATGACCATGAGACCTCAGATAAGTCATTTAGCTTCTCAGAGCCAGTGATAAGCAGAATAATGTCCCCTAAAGAGCTTCCTTACCCTAATCTCTGGGACTATGAATGTTACTTTACATGGCAAAATGAACTTTGCATATGTAAGTAAAATTACTAACCAGTTGAATTTAAAATAGGGATGTTATCCTGGATTATCTGGGTGGGCCCAACATAATCACATGAGACCTTAGAAACAGAAGAAGAATGCAGAAGGGGAAGTCAGATGGATTCAAAGTACAAGAAATATTCAACACCTCATTGCTGGCTCTGAAGAAAGAATGAGCCATGAGCCAAGAAATGCAGGTGGTCTCTAGGAGCTGAGACAAATCCCAGTGTACAGCCAGCAAGGAAATGGGACCTCAGTCCTAGAACCTCACAGAACTGGATTCTGCCAATAGCCTGAATGAGCCTAGAAGTGGACTCTCCCCCAGAACTCCCTAGGTAAGAGCCTAGGATGGCCAATACATAGCCTTTAGCCTCGTGAGACCCTAAGCACAATTCCCAGTCAAGCCTGCATGGGTTTTTGACTACAGGACTGGGAAATAACAAGTGAGTGTTATTTTAAGTCACTAAATTTGTGGTCATTTTTTATAGCAGCAATGAAAAACTAATATAAGGCCTCAGTTGCTTCTGTAAATAAGAGGGTAGTAGGAGGTGGGGTGGAGGAGCTTGGAATAAATAAACTTTAAGGTTCCTTCTAGCCCTTGATTGCAGTATTCTCATACAGCTGCTAGTTTGTGAGCTAAAGTCTAACAACCATAAATTGGATGCACACATAAACACACAAACTTTAAAGCAGCGGTTCCCAGCCTTTTTGGCACCAGGGACCGGTTTCATGGAAGATAATTTTTCCAGGGACCAAGGGTGGAGGTGGGGGATGTCGTGGGTTGCTGGGAAGTGGTGCAGAGCTCAGGCGGTGATACACATGTTTCCTAACAGGCCATGGACCGGTACTGGGCCACGGCCCAAAGGTTGTGGACCACAGCTTTAAAGGATACATATCAATATGGCAAAGCTAAAGGTTTGAGGGACTTCATAATAGCAGAACAACCAGCTAAATGGTAGAGTGAGTTCTGCAACTGCAAACAGTTGTAGCCAGAACCAGGTTCTTCAGCTATAGCCCCAAATTAGGATTCAATGAAAAGGTGACTTTGTATATACAGAGTATTCATACCCTGAAGTGGAAAAATGATCATTGTTACCAAACCAGAAGGTCAGTGATGTCTATATGCCTACTAGCATTATAATAATTTATAGTTCTTATTCCCCTAAGGAATCAAGTTTATACCCTATATTTCTAATACATAGCAAATTTCAACAATTTGCTCTATTTGGCAAGTATACTCTTGGTCTTCTATGAAATTAACTCCAAGGAGCAGAGATTCCAATATAACCTGGAAATGAGTACTTAGTACATTCCTTAGAGATGCAACACTGCTTTAGAGCAATCTCCAGGGTCTGCCAACTCTGTGCAAGTTGGCATTAAGTTTATAATGACAGTTCTAGCTCACCTTCCCACCCACTTCTAGCAATTATGCAAAGAAATGCCCAATTTTCCTTTATGTTGTTATTTTTTTAAAAAACAGCTTTATTAAGGTATAACTGACATACAGTTCAATGCGTATATTTGGAATAAGTGTACAGTTGAGTAAGTTTTAGCTACACACACGCACACAGTTATGAACCCATTATCACAATCAGGATAATGAACATATTTATTATCCCTAAAAGGTTCCTTGTAGTCTTTTATAATCTCTCCTTAGCCCCCTTCAACAGATAGCCATTGATCACTAAATGTCACTATAGATTAGTTTGCATTTTCTAGAATTTTATGTAAATGAAATCATAGAGTATTTCTTCTTTTTAGTCTGGCTTCTTTAACTCAGCATAATTGCCTGAGGTCCATCCATGTTGTTGCATGTATCTATAATTTATTCTTTTTTATTGCAAATAGTATTCTGTTGTATAGGATATACCACAATTTGTTTACCTATTTATCTGTTGATACAAATTTTGGTTGTTTCCAGTTTGGGGCCATTACAAATAAAGCTGCTATGAACATTCATGTATGTTTCTTTGCATGGACATGCTTTCATTTCTCTTGATAAATACCTAGAAGTGAAATGGCTGGTTTGGATGGTAGGTAGTTCTATGGTTTGGATATAGTTTATCCCCAGCAAAACTCATGTTAAAATTTGATCCCCAGTGCAGCTGGTGTTGGGAGCTGGGGCCTAGTGGGAGGTGTTTGGGTTATGGGAGGGGATCCCTCATGAATGTCTTGGTGCTGTTCTTGCAGTAGTGAGTGAGTTCTTGCTCTTGGAAGACTGGATTAGTTCTCAGGGTATGGATTAATTTCCATGAGAGTGAGTTGTTATAAAGCCAAGACACCCCTTGGGTTTTGTCTCTTTGCATGTGTCCAATTCCCCTTTGATCTTCTCCACTATGTTATGATGCAGTGTGAAAGCCCTCACCAGAAGCCAGGGGTATGCCCTCGTACATCCCAGCCTGTAGAATTATGAACTAAATAAACCTCTTTTCTTTACAAATTACCCAGTCTTAATTATTCTGTTATAGTAACACAAAACGGACTAAGATAGGCAGTATACATTTAAATTTTCAAGAAATTGGCAAACTGTTTTCCAAAATAGTTATAGCATTTCATTTTATATTCTCACCAGGAGTGTATGAGAGTTCCAGTTCCTCCACATCCTGGCCCACATTTAGTATGGTCAGCCTATTTGATTTTTAATAGGTATTCAGTGATATCTCATTGTGGCTTTAATTTGCATTTTTATAATTACTAATAATTTTGAGCATTTTTTAAAATGCTCATCCCTTTTTGTGAAGTACCTGTTCAAGTCTTTTGCTCATTTTTAAAATTAGGTTGTTTTCTTACTATTGATTTAGAAACTCCTCTCAATATTTTATAAACAAGATCTTTTTTCAGCTTTATTGAAGTATAATTGATGAAAATTGTATATATTCAAGGTGAACAATATGATATTTTGATATATGTATACATTGTGAAGTGATTACAATGAAGCTAATTAACAAATATATCTATCATCTCATGTAGTTACCTTTTTTGTGGTGAAAATACTTAAGATGTACTCTTTTAGCAAATTTCAAGTGTACATTATTATTAACTATAGTCATCATGCTGTACATTAGGTCTCCAGAACCTATTCATTCTGCAAAACCACAAGTTTTTACCTTTTACCAGCATCTTCTCATCCCCCCACCCCACCCTCGTCACCACCACCCTTGGTAATCACCATTCTACTCTCTGTTTTTATGAGTTTGACTTTTTTAGATTCCACATATAAGTGAGATTATGCAGTATTTGTCTTTCTGTGTCTAGCTTATTTTGCTTAACATAACGTCCTCCAGGTTCATCCATGTTTTTGCAAATGACATGATTTCCTTCTTTTTAAGGCTGAATAATATTTACACCACATTTTTTTATCCATTCATCCATTGATGGATGCTTAGGTTTTTATACCTTGGTTGTTGTGAATAATACTACAGTGAACCTGGGAGTGAAAATATGTCTTTGAGATCATGATTATGTTTTCCTTTAGATATATACCCAGAAGTGAGATTGCTGGATCATATGTGGTAGTTCTATTTTTAATTTTTTGTGGAAGCTCCATACTGCCTTCCATAATGGCTATACCAATTTACATCCCTACTAACAATGTGTAAGTGTTCTTTTTCCCCGCATCTTCACCAATACTTGTTATCTTTTGACTTTTTGATAATAGCCATTCTAACTGGTGTGAGGTGATATTTAATTGTGGTTTTGAATTGTATTTTCCTGATGATTAGTGATGTTGAGGACCTTTTCATATACCTATTGGCCAATTGTATATCTTCATTGGAAAAGTATCTATTCAGGACCTTTGCCCATTTTTAAATTGGGTTATTTGCTGTTTTGGTATAAAGTTGTATATATTTTGGACATTAACCTCTTATTGGATATATAGTTTAAAAATATTTTCTCCCATTCCATGGGTTGCCTTTTCATTTTGTTGATTGTTTCCTTTGCTCTGCTGAAACTTTTTAGTTTGATGTAGTCTTATTTGTTTATTTTTTCTTTTATTGCCTGTGCTTTTGGTATCATATCTAAAAAGTCATTGCCAAGACCGACGTCATTATTTCTTTGTTGTGCTTAGTTTGGGTTATATTTACTCACATTCTAAGAGTTCCTGGAGGTAGAAAATGATATCATTGAGTTAAGATCTTTCTTTTTTATTTATATGAGAATTTACCGCTATTAATTTCCCCTCAAGTACTACTTTAGCAGCATCCCACAAATTTTGAAATGTTCTGTTTTCATTTTAATTCAATGCAAAATATGTTGGAATTTCCCTTTTTATTTTCTTATTTAACCCATTGGTTATTTGGAAGTATGTTAGTTTCCAAATATTTGAGCATTTTTAAGACATCTTTCTGTTATTGATTTGTAATTTAGTTCCATTGTGGTTAGAGAACACACATTTCATATAATTTGAATCCTTTTGAATTTAGGGATACTTTTTTATGGCCTGGAATATAATCTATTAATATTTTGGTAAATGTTCCGTGTGCACTTGAGAAGAAGGTGTGTGCTATTGTTGGGTGAATTTTTAAACACTGTTTAGTATAAGGGTAGCATAGATTTGTTGTAGATGTTTTTTATTAAGTTGAGGAAATGGCTCTCTATTTCATCCTTTTTGAGAGTTTTTTAAAATCATGGATGGTGTTGAGTTTTGTCAAATGCTTTTCTTGCATCAATTGATGATATGATCATGGGATGTTTCTTCTTTAGCCTGTTAATATGGTGAATTTCACTGATTATTTTTCAAATATTGACCCAGCCTTGCACTCCTAAAATAAACCCCACTTGGTCATGGTGTTATTTTTTTTTTTATTTCAGCACATTATGGGGGTACAAATATTTAGGTTATGTATATTGCCCTTGCTCCACCTGAGTCGGAGCTTCAAGCATGTCCATCCCCCAGATGGTGTGCACCGCACTCATTATAATATGTGCATATATCCATCCCCTCCTCCCCCCTCCTATCTGCCCGACACCTGATAAATGTTATTGCTACATGTACACTTAAGTTAAAACCAATTTGATGGTGAGTACATGTAGTGCTTGTTTTTCCATTCTTGTGATACTTCACTTAGTAGAATGGGTTCCAGCTCTATCTAGGAAATACAAGAGGTGCTAGATCACCATTGTTTTTTGTGGCTGAATAGGACTCCATGGTATACATATACCACATTTTATTAATCCACTCATGTACTGATGGGCACTTGGGTTGTTTCCACATTTTTGCAATTGTGAATTGTGCTGCTATAAACATTCGAGTGCACATGTCTTTTTTATAGAATATCTTTTGTTCTTTTGGGTAGATGCCCAGTAATGGGATTGCTGGATCAAATGGTAGATCTACTTGTATCTCTTTGAGGTATTGCCATATTGCTTTCCACAGAGGTTGTACTAGTTTGCAGTCCCACCAGCAGTGTATGAGTGTTCCTATCTCTCCACATCTATGTCAACATTTATTGTTTTGGGACTTTTTGATAAAGGCCATTCTCACTGGAGATAAGTGATATCTCATTGTGGTTTTGATTTGCATTTCCCTGATGATTAGAGATGTTGAGCATTTTTTTATATGTTTGTTAGCCTTTAGTCTATCTTCTTTTGAAAATTTCTGTTCATGTCCTTTGCCCACTTTTTGATTGGGTTGTTTGACTTTTTCTTGCTGATTTTCCTGAGTTCTGTATAGATTCTAGTTATCAGCCCTTTATTAGATGTGTAACATGCAAATATTTTCTCCCATTCTGTAGGTTGTCTGTTTGCTCTCATGATAGTTTCCTTGGCTGTGCAGAATACGTTTTCTTATATATTGGATATTTCTGTTTGATAATATTTTGTTAAAAATCTTTGCATCTGTATTCATGAGTAATATTGATCTATCATTTTCTTATTTTGTGCTGTCTTTGTCTGACTTTATTACCCTAGTAAAACTGTCTTGATAAAATGATTGGAAAGTGTTCCCTACTATTCTGTTTTCTGGAAGAGATTGTATAGAATTGGTGCTAGTTCTTTGAATATTTGGCAGAATGCTTCCATGAAACCATTTCAACCTGGAATTTCTTTTTCAGGAGTTTTTTATTTTTTATTTCTATTTTTTGAGACAGAGTCTCACTCTGTTTCCCAGGCTAGAGTGCCATGGCATCAGCCTAGCTCACTGTAACCTCAAACCCCTGGGCTCAAGTGATCTTCCTGTCTCAGCCTCCCTAGTAGCTGGAACTACAAGCACGTGCCACCATACCTGGCTAATTTTTTCTATTTTTAGTTGCCCAGGTAATTTTTTTTCTATTTTAGTAGAGACAGGGTTTCACTCTTGCTCAGGCTGGTCTCTACCTCCTGAGCTCAAGGAATCCTCCTGCCTCGGCCACCCAGAGTGCTAGGATTACAGGCATCAGCAACCACGCCTGGCCGAGGAGTTTTAAAATTATGAATTCAATTTCCCTAATATTTACATGGTTATTCAAATCATCTATTTTATACTGGGGGTTGTGATAGTTTGTGATTTTGGGGGAATGGGTCCATTTCATCTGACGTTTCAAATTTATGTGCATTTAATTGTTCATAGTATTTTCTTATTATCCTTTTGATGTGTACATGGTCTGTAATGATATCCTCTGTTGCATTCCTGATATTAGTAATTTGAATCTTCTCTCTTTTTTCCCTCAGTCTTGCTAAAAGTTTATCAATTGTATAGGTATATATATTTTTTAATAACTTACTTTTGTTTCATTGATTTTTTTCTATTTTCTACTTTAAATGTTACTGATTTCTGCTCTTATCTTTATTATTTACTTCTTTCTGCTTGCTTTAGGTTTATTTTGCTCTTCCTTTTCTAATTTCTTGAGGGTGGTATCTTAAATTATTGATTTGAGACTTTTCCTCTTTTTTAATGGCAAGCCTTTAGTTATAAAAACAATTCCCTCTTAGCACTGCTATCGCTGCATCCAATAAATTTTAATATGCTGTATTTTCATTTTCACTCAGTCACCTTTCTCTTATGGATTTCTATTTGAGCCATGTTGTCAGAAAACACATTCTGCATGATTTTAATACTTTCAAATTTCTTGAGGTTTGTTCTATTTCTCAGGATATAGCATATTTTGGTGTATAGTTTGTGGACACTTGAAAAGATTTTGTAGTCTGCTGTTGTCTGGTGAAGTCTTCTTCAAAGGTGAATTAGATCCTGTTATTTGATGAGTTACTTAGGTGTTATGTACCTTAGTTGATTTTTGTCTAGTGTTATAAATATTTTAAAGAGATAGGGTTACACTATGTTGCCAAGGCTGGCCTTGAACTCCTAGACTCAATCCTCTTGCCTCAGCCTCCTTAGTATCTGGGATTATAGGCATGTGCCACCACACCAAGCTTAGTTTTATAAACTTCTGAGAGGGGGTGCTGAAGTCTCCAATTCTAGTAGTTGGATTTGTCTATTTTTTCTTTTAAGCCTGTCACTTTTTGCTTTACATACTTTGCAGCTCTGTGTGTGTGTGTGCATGTGCACACATACACATTTACAATTACTATGGCTTCTTGGTGGATTGACCTTTTCATCATTATGTAATGTACCTCTTTGTCCTTGACAATTTTCTTTGCTCTGCAGAGTACTTTATCTCATATTAATATAGCCACTCTGAAAACATACAAATGGCCACTGGGTATATGAAAGGTACTCAATATCACTAGTCATCAGGGAAATGAAAATCAAAACCACAATGAGCTATCACTTTACACCTGTTAGGATGGATATTATTTTCTAAAAAGGTAATAAGTGTTGGCAAGATTTGGAGAACTTGGGATTCTTGTACACTGTTGGTGGGAATGTAGAATGGTACAGCCCCTGTGGAAAACAATATGGTTGTTTCTCAGAGAATTGAAAATAGAACTACCATATGATCCACCAATTCCACCTAAAAGAGTTGGAAGCAGGATCTCAAAGAGATATTTTCACTCCCGTGTTCATTGCAGCATTATTTACATTACCTAAATTGTGGAAGCAACCCATGTGTCTATCAATGGATGATGAATGGATAAGCAAAATGTGGTGTATACACACACACACACACACACACACACACACTCACACACACAATGGAATGTTATTCAACCTTAAAAAAGAAGAAAATGAGGCCAGGTGCAGTGGCTCACGCCTATAATCCTAGCATTCTGGGAGGCCGAGGCGGGTGGATTGTTTGAGCTCAGGAGCTCGAGACCAGCCAGCGAGACCCTGTCTGTACTAAAACTAGAAAGAAATTAGCTGGACAACTAAAAATATATAGAAAAAATTAGCCGGGCATGGTGGCGCATGCCTGTAGTCCCAGCTACTGGGGAGGCTGAGGCAGAAGGATTGCTTGAGCCCAAGAGTTTGAGGTTGCTGTGAGCTAGGCTGACACTGCTTGGAGGTTCTGTCCAGTTACGTCAGTGGGGTGTTGCAATCCCCAGCTACTATGGCATTACTGTTTATCATGCTATTTAGATCAAACAGGGTTTGCTTTATGTATCTGGGTGCTCCTGTGTTGGGTGCATAAATATTAAGAATTGTTATGTCTTCTTGTTGGATTTTTCCTTTCACCATTATATAGTGACCATCTTTGTCTTTCTTTACTTTTGCGATTTTAAAATTTATGTTATCTGAAATAAGAATAGCTACCCCCACATTCTTTTGGCTTCCATTTGTGTAGAAGTTTGTTTTCCAACATTTGACCTTGAGTCTGAAAGTGTCTTTGTGGGTTAGATGCATTTCCCGGAGACAGCAGATACTTGGCTTATGATTTTTTATCCACTTAGCCAGTCTATGTCTCTTCAGAGGACAATTCAAGGCATTCACATTTATTGAGAGAATTGATATTTGGGGTAGATTTCTGTTCATATTGTTGGGTAAATTCTTATTGTTCTGTTTTACCTCTTGAACCATTGTGGAACCCAGGTTCTGGACTTTAACTCTTGAGTGATTTTACTTTGGTGGGTGTCTATTGCACTGTTCAGTGTATAATGCAGGTCTGAGTTCTTCCTGCAGAGCGGGTCTGGTCTTCACAAATTCCATCAGTGATTGCTTGTCTGGGATAGTCTTTATTTCTCCCTCATAGATGAAGCTTAGTTTTGCCAGGTAAAGAATTCTAGGTTGGCCATTATTCTGTTTTAGAAGATTTTTGATGGGTCTCCAGTCCCTTCTGGCTTGTAAGATTTCAGTTGGGAAATCTACAGTTAGTCTGATAGGTTTTCCTTTGTAGGTTATCTGCTGTTTTAGTCTTACTGATCTAAGGACTGCCTCTTTTGTGTTTACTTTCATCAGCATAATAATTATATGATGTGGTGATTGCCTTTTCATGTCGAGTCTCCCCAGAGTTCTGTGTTCTTCTTGTATCTGGATATTTAGATTTCTGGCCAGGCCAGGCATATTTTCCTCCAGTATTCCAAGAAATATATTATCCAGCCATTGTATATTTTCTTCTTCTCCTTCTGGGATGCTTATAGTTCTTATACTTGGTTTATTTACATAATTCCACATTTTTTGTGTATTTTGTTCTTGTCTCTTGCTTCTGTGTTCTTTTTCTTCATCTGATTTGTTTAGCACATAGGTATTATCTTCAAGCTCTGAGATTCTTTCATCTGCATGATCTATTCTATTCTTAAGGCTTTCCACTGCGTTTTGTAGTTCCTTGAATGGCTCTTTCATTTCCAGTATTTCTGTTTGGTTCTTTTGTAATATTTCAGTTTCTTTAGAGAATTTTTCCTTCATTTCCTGTATTGTTCTTATGGCTTCTTTGTGTGGGGTTTCTATTTTCTCTTCAATTCCACTGAGTTTTCTTACAATCCATATTTGGAATTCTTCTTACATCATTTTAGTCTTTTCATTTAAATTGGTATCGGTTGTTGAGGATCTAATGATTTCTTTTGGGGATGACTTTTCTCTCTGATCTTTCATGTTTCCTGCATTCTTTCACTGGTTCTTTCTCTTCAGGCTACTTGATCGAGAACTGGGGTGCTAGGACTGGTTTATGGCCGTATTCCAAGTCCCCAAAGGGACGTTCCTTGATGGCGGTGGGAAGAGGCACGCTGGTATTGTATTCCCTTAGAAGTATTTTAGCAAGTTGGGCTATGTCTGACCTATTATCTTCACCTCTTGCCAATGGAGATTAGTGAGTTTGGTCCACCAGCTTAAGCTCCCAGATGGTGGATCGCACTTGTCCATATGATTCCACTGCCTTCTAGTATCTTGGGATAGAAGGCACTGTGTTAAGCTATGGGGTTACCCTCTCTGTCATTGATTGTAGTTGGCATGGAGGAGCCAGTTATTGAAGTAATCTGATGCCTCTGTGTTATTCTCTGGTCCCCAAGATGGGGAATACGAATGCTCCGATCTTTAGGAGGGGTCTTGCCACTCCCAAGGGTTACTTGGACCCTGTTCCCCCTTAAGGTGGGGGCAAGGGCAAGATAGATGCAGCTGGTGCCTGCAAGCCTAGGTGTGTGTGTTTCTATGGTTGCTTGATCTGCCGCTAGGGGGACGACTAATATGTGATCCAGGGCTCTTTCACCTAGGCTGCTCTTGGTGGGCGGGGTCAATTGGTACAATTGCTGAAGTCTCTCGCTAGGATTTTCCTTCCCTGTCCACAAACCCCACTGCTGGCAGCCGCCCGGACATGGAAAGTAAGCCCTAGAGTTATGTTCTTACTAGATGACCTAAGCCAGTCCAGTGGGCCGAATCAACGGGCCGCCAATTATTGTTCATTGCCAAGGCCCTACAGACTCACACTAGTCACGCAGAGAAAGCAGCTTTTTTTGCTTCTCCCCAATTCCAAGGGTGGAGCCCTCTACTCCGGGTGTGAAAGTCGCTGGGCTGGGGGAGAGGTGTTGCCGGAGACTGCCACGCGCCCCAGCATCTGGGGATCCCGCAGATGGCGACCTCCCACCCCTGGAGAACTAGCATTGGAGGGAAACACTCAAGATTCTCCCACTGACACAGGCCCAGCTAGCTGAATCACCAGGTCATGGACTATTTTTCAGCACCAAAGTCCCTCGGATTCATGCCAGCGGCACAGAGAAAGCGGCTTTAGTAGCTTCTGTTTATGTCCAAGAACAGCACCCAGTGCGAAAATCCCCAGGCTGGGGGAGGGGTGCTGCCCCAAACTGCAGGGTGCTGCAGCATCTCTGGGTTGTGGACCCCCAAAATGGTGGCCGCTCACCTATGGAGAGCTAATGTTAGGGGTCACTGCTCAGGAGTTGGCAGATGCCGGTTTGGCGAGCTGAATCAACAGGCCGTTAGCTGCCCCTGTGCATCACAGTCGGGCAGTCTCATGTCTGTCTGGCAGAGGGGTCCTACTCTTTCTGTGCCTGCCTAATCATCAGCAGTTTCCAGGGACAGAGCCCCCTTTTCAGCATTCACCTCCTTTGTTCTGGTCCTGCTGACCACCAGAGGCGAGGTGCCTGTCTCCAAACTGCTTAGCATGGTTGCGAGAAGTGACAACTCAGACCAGTCCCTCCCCCACCCAGGGCAGTCCTAGCACAGAGCACTGGGGAGTTAAAAATGTTTTCTGCTATTTTCCCCTCTCCACAGAGCCCCTCATCCCGTGCCACGACTTTGTACCAACTTCAGGCGTGTCCTTGTCTGAGTGGGTGTGGAGGTCGGTGGAGGAGCTGGGCATCCTCCTGTGGGTCAGATCCCACTGCACTGGCTGGCCGGGCAGGTGCAGCCATCCCACACTCTGTTTTCTATTGTTTATCTCGCATTCTGCAGACTCTGCAGACTTTGTGATCGTATCTCTCATTTACCTTTTTTTTTTTTCCTTCGTGACTTGTCCCACACTGTTTCTCTGTAGTTTTACAACATTGTTTTTGGTGGGGAGCAATCCACTAATGCGTAGTGGTCCGAGTTCTAAACCTCCCTCTCTGGGAGCAGAGAGCCAGGAGGTCACTGCTAATTCGTCATTTTCCCCAGGAGCTGTCACAAATAATTTGATCATATGTGCCACAATTTATTTCTGGTTCTTTATTCCATTTTGTTGGTCTATATGTCTATCTTTACGCCAGTTCCACACATTTTCCACAGTATGATAAATTTTGAAATCAGGAAGTGTTAGTTCTCCAAATCTGTTCTTTGTTTCAAGATTGTTTTGGCTTTTCAGGGTCCCTTGAGATTCCATTTGAATTTTAGGATGGATTTTTATATTTCTGCAGAAAATGCTATTAAGAATTTAATAAGCTCTGGGAGGCCGAGGCGGGTGGATCGTTTGAGCTCAGGAGTTCGAGACCAGCCTGAGCAAGAGCGAGACCTCGTCTCTACTAATAATAGAAAGAAATTATATGGACAACTAAAAATATATATAGAAAAATTATCCGGGCATGGTGGCACGTGCCTGTAGTCCCAGCTACTTGGGAGGCTGAGGCAGGAGGATTGCTGGAGCCCAGGAGTTTGAGGTTGCTGTGAGCTGGGCTGATGCCACGGCAGTCTAGCCTGGGCAACAGAGTGAGACTCTGTCTCAAAAAAAAAAAAAGAGTTTAATAAGGATTCCAGTAAATCTGTAGATCACCTTGGGAAAAGAGTTGTTGGCAGAGGGAATTAATACATACCTCACGTCTATTCATGTAACTTCACTGGGTCTCAGTAACCAATTTTTAAAACTTGGCATCAGTTCTTGGGGAAAAGCATAAATTAGATATTAGGAGATAAATGATCATCTGATTATAGGTATTCATGAAAATAAAATGTTCATGGCTTAATTAAACCGAAATTAAATGATTTATTGATGATAAATAGACTTATTTAAACATTTCATAACATTACCTGAGAAATACTTTCATCTGGCTTGTTTTGCTCACACTGAAATACATTTTAGTCCCATAGATCAAAAACCAGTTTGTCTATTCATATTGCTTAAAATTGTGTCTTCTTGAACAGAGAATCTGTTGGGTTTTATTTCATGAAGATTATCTGTGAACATTTTAAGTCATCAGAAAATATTGGAAAAGCTCTGCTGCTCCACGTTGACATGCTTTTACAAAAGAAGGAAGAACTACTTGCCAAGGAGAAGATTGAAGAAATCATTTTAGGTCAGTAGGATTTTTGCAGGTGTTTTAGAAAGGTGTTAATCTGGATATAATTCTAAGATAGATGTCAGAACAGTAGCATAATCCTCAGGTCAACAGATTTCACCCACTTTTCTTCCTCCCTCATGGTCTTCAGTAGCAACACTTCACCTGTCCAGATCCCAGAAATTGGGCAAGCTGGAATGAGAAACTAAGCAAAAAGACCAAAACGTCAACAAAAACGGACAAACCTCTGAGTTTAAAGTTCATGTGTAGTGGAAAATTGTGAGGTTACAAGCCTAAATTCACGTCTACAAGTTGGATCTCAAATTATATGTGTGCCTTTGGGCAAGTCAATATCTCTGTATCTTGTTTTTTTTTTTTCAACTGTAAAATGAGGATTGTGAACTAAATTCCTTGGGTTAACAAAAAAATTTTTTTTAGAGATGAGGTCTCACTATGTTGCCCAGGCTGGTCTTGAACTCCTGAGTCAAGGGATGCTCCTGGCTCAGCTCCCAAGTAGCTGGGACTACAGATGTGGGCCACCATGTTCAGCTAAATTCCTGGCTTTTAAACTTCTTTTTAGCAGCAACATCCTTTTGTGATGCAATCTTATATGAACTTCACCCTGAATAAAATAGATTAGAGTTTCTCTGGTTAAAGCAGAGATGTGGAACCAAATCTGCTCAGCATTCCCTGCTCCTCTACCTCTTTGCAGACCTGTGCACCCTAAAGAATACAGATAGTATGATCCCTTTATTAGAAAATTCTCTCCACCACCTCATCCTTCCAATGCTACACATGTATAGAAATATAACTAGAATGATATTCACTAAATGTTATCACTGGGGTTTATTTTGAGTGGTGGCATTTTAGGTGATGTGTTGCTTTCTTCTTTATACTTTACCACATGGCTTGAATTTTTATATCATGTTTTTATGGAAACAAAGTCATTGATTGATATGTTTTAAAAGGAATGCATTTGACTAATGAACTCCAGATTCTATGAACCATATTTTACTGATGACCCCTTCCCACCAGAGTCTGGGGAACCTGTGGCCCTGGGGCCACATGTGGTCTTCCAGATCCTTGAGTGAGGCCCTTTGACTGAATTCAAATTTTACAGAACAAATACTTTTATTTAAAGGGGTGCAGCAGAGAAAGATGAAGCTTTTCTTGCCTCCTTTAGTGCTTAAGAATGAACAATCTTGAAATCAGAAGGCCGCAGGTTCCCCATCCCTGCTCTAGACCTTCACTAAGAACCCAACTATTTTTAGACCCAGTTTTGATAACCTTGGTTATCTGGTTTTCCTACTTTTAGCATTTTAATGGTAGCATATTTGAAAAAGCAAATGGGTCTACAGGGAAATACACAGGTAGCCTGACCATAGGGAGGAAAAAACTCTACAAATTATATAAAACAGCTTCATATATTATTTTTAAAAACACAGCAATCTGTACTATATAACAACCCCCAAAGGCATCATTATAATTTATTAATATTACAATAAAGTACAATAGTTGTTACTATTGTAACAACTTGTTGTTGAACTTGTATGGTCAAGGAAAGGTTAAATTGTGCTTAAGAAAACTAGGAATTATGTTTAATTTATAGAAAATTTAAGAACTTTCATGAAAAGATTTAGACTTTTTAAATAAAAAAAGTTTTATGTTTAAAGAAACCGTCAGCTAACTAGAAAACTTGATTATACAGAATAACTTCTTTTCCTAAAAGCCCAGTTAGACAAAGTTTTATTGTGATATCTAATTATACACTTATAATTTCAAAGCATCATAATATTTTAAGTAGATACATTTAGTAGCTGTTTACTCTCATGTGAGTATTTTTACCTAAGTCATGGAACAAACTACATTTGCTGACTGGGCTAAGGAGTTAGAGATTCTTAACGTGCTAATCAAGACTTTTGTGGAAATTGATAGTTTATGTGAAAGGGGCATAAGGGAAGGAAGTATAGAATTCTATTATAGTTTAAACTTTACCTTAATGTGCTAATGTATTTGAACTCAGTAAATGTCTAGACCAGAAACAATCAGACACAAGTTACGATTTAAAGTAATAAAGTTTATGTGTAAGCGTGGGCTTAAAGTATTTTACAAAGGCTTTAAGGTATAATTGGCCTTTCTTGTGAACTTGATCTGATCTATTTAGTACAGAATAGGATAAACACTTCTTATTAATGATTTCTGGCATTGTTGTCTGCTCATTCACAATAACCTTATTAAGGCACCAGATGATGATCAAATTTGGAACATGGAAAATAAGTTTAAAAGAGACTAAGCTGGAAAACTATCTCCGATTGATAGGAGAATTATGGTGATTCTAGCAAACTCTGATTGTATTATATAATCGATTACAGTAGTAAACCTAAAATTGATGATGAAAACCTGTCTGAATGTGGTTGTTTTGTAGCCATTACTTAAAGATTATAGATTCTGAGTATAGTTAGCACTCTCTATTTAATGTAATAGATCTAGGTTCTTTTTTTCAGAACTTTGTTTTTTTTCTTTAGGTCACCAAACAGGAAAACAACTGACCACAGAATTAGTAGAGTGGTTACACAAGATTCTGTGGGAAAAAGCTGCCAAAAGTTTTGAGGTTTGGGAATAATCTATTTTCATTCTTTATATTCTTTCTCTGCTATACCAAAAATAATGTGTTCACTATAAAAATCATAGAGCATCAAATACTTTAATAATCTCTCTCTGTTTGGATACTATATATTTATTAAAATTCACAATATAAAGTGTTAATGAGCATTGTACAAAAGTTTATTAAAAAACAGTAACACATGGTTCCTCCCCATGGGAGCTTACAGTATAGGGAAATATCATCTTTGATATTAAGATGTAGGAATGTAATTTATTTTAACGTGAAGGCTGAGAAATTCAGAGGGTTTTTATTCCCTTTAAAAAGTTGTGATTCAGGCGGGGCGCAGTGGCTCATGCCTGTAATCCTAGCACTCTGGGAGGCTGAGGCAGGTGGATTGTTTGAGCTCAGGAGCTCGAGACCAGCCTGAGCAAGAGCGAGACCCCGTCTCTACTAAAAATAGAAAGAAATTATATGCACAGCTAAAATATATATAGAAAAATTAGCCGGGCATGGTGGCACATGCCTGTAGTCCCAGCTACTAGGGAGGCTGAGGTAGGAAGATCGCTTGAGCCCAGAAGTTTGAGGTTGCTGTGAGCTAGGCTGACACCATGGTACTCTAGCCCAGGCAAAAGAGTGAGACTCTGTCTCAAAAAAAACATAAAAAAAATAAATAAAAACTTGTGGTTCAGCCGGGTATGGTAGCCTGTGCCTGTAATCTCAGCTACTTGAAAGGCTGAGGCAGGAGGACTGATTGAGCCCAGGAGCTCTAGACCAGCCTGGGCAACATAGCAAGACCCTGTCTCAATAAAGAAAAAATTGTGGTGCAATTAAAAAAATGCAAAAACAACTTTGCAAAACAAAACAGATTTCTGACAGAAAAATTTGAAACTAAAGATAAGCTTTTTTAAAATAAAAAGCAAAGAACAGTCATTCATAATCTGATCACTCTTAAAATTTTGGTATATTTCCTTCTAATCTTTGTGTACATTTATGTGTCTATGTATAGAAATCAAATGGGATGTACTATTAAAAAATAGTTGTGGTACATTTCTACTATCAATCAATATGTAGTAACAGGGACTGGTTTATGTCCCTACTTGAACAACACCTCCTCCAAACAAAAATGAGGCAAAATACATGAAAGGTAAAAAAAATGGTTTTTAATGACACTGAACATGAGGCAATGAAAGAGAATGATCCCTCAGAGATAAGAAATAAGGTGATCCCTGCAATTGTGCAGCTTACTGCCTTGAGTTTCCAGGCTATAGCACAGGAAGGGGAACTGAAGTGGAGCTTGGCAGGCATCTTGATCTGAGGAGACAGAGCTGAGGGTTGAGGGAGACCAAGGCAGCTAGAGTTCACAGGACAGGGTATCAAAAAAGGTTGCATAGCACAGAGAGAGAAACCTAGTGATTAGAAGGTCTTCCTCCAGTGTTTAGCAGAGTACTAAAAAGGACATACATGAAACACAATTAACTAAAGCTGGGGGAATAACCATCTAAGAATATTAGAGGAAACAGTGCCAGGACTCACATGGAGCTGTGAATATGGCTTGTTCTTACCTCTCAGACTGCAAAACCTCTAACTCATGGAGCATTGTGTAGAAAACTCAGAAAGGTCTTGTCTCAGAAATGGGGATTAATTATTCCTACACTGAGCCATGCTCCAGACCCACCTAAAAATTATAAAAGTATAATGTGAAAGCATCAAATTGATTCCAAAGAACTTAATTGCTTCCCAGAGCAGAGCTCAAGAATATTTATAGGAATACAAAACTACAGCACCCAACCTGATAATGTTCACAATGTCTGGCATCTAATGAAAAATTACCAAGTATGCAAATAGGCAGAGAAACATAACCTATGCTGAGGAGAATAAGCAATCAATTGAAACTGACCCAGAACTGACATAGAAGTTAGCATGAACAGAAAAGAAACATTAAAATACCTCTTATAATTGTATTCCATACATTTAAAAAGTTAAGTAGAGGCATAGAAGCTATATAAAGATCCAAATTAAACTTCTAGAGATGAAAAGTATAATGTCTAGGATGCAAAATATATTGGATAGTATTAATATCAGATTAAACATTGTGGAACAAAAGATCAGTGAACCTGAAGTTATAGCCAAAAAGCTATCCAAAATGAAACACACAGAAAAAAACCTTAAAATATTAAAAGAGCATGAGTTGAGATGAGGGACAACTTTAGGTAGCTTAATATGTGGGCAACTGGGACTCCCAAATGAGGAGGAAGAAAATAAATATTTGAAGAAATGATGGTGAAAAACCTTCAAAACTTAATAAAACCTCTAAACCCACAGATTCAAAAATGGTAACAGACCCCAATAAAACAACAACAAGGCACATAATCATCAAATTGTTCAAAACCAGAGATAAAGAGAGAATATCTTTAAAAGCAGCCAGAGAAAAATGACAGCCTACATACAGAGAAATAAATCAAGAACATCAGATTTCTTATTGTAAACAATGCAAGCAGGAACTCAGTGGAGCAACGTCTTTAAAATAATGAAAGAAAAAAACCTGTCAACCTAGAATTCTATGCCCAGCACAGATATTGTTTAAAAATGAAAGTAGTTGATGGGAATGAAAAATTGTACAGCTAGTATGGAAAACAGTGTGGCAGTTTCTCAAGTAATTAAAATATAATTACCATATGATCTAGGAATTCCATTTCTGGTTATATTTCCAAAAGAATTAAAAGCAGGATCTTTAAATTTTTTTTTTTAAATGTCAGCATATTACAGGGGTACAAATGTTTAGGTTACATATGTTGTCTTTTCCCCACCTGAGTCAGAGCTTCAAGCATGTCCATCCCCAAGACAGTGTGTGCTGCACCCACTAGTTGTGAATATACCCATCTCCTCCTGCCCACTCCCATCTGCCTGACACCTGATGAATATTATTACTATATGTGCACATAAGTGTTGATCGGTTAATACCAATTTGATGGTGAGTACATGTGGTGCTTGTTTTTCCATTCTTGGGATACTTCACTTAGTAGAATGGGCTCCAGTTCTATCTAGGATAATACAAGAGGTGCTAGCTCACCATTGTTTTTTTGTGGCTGAGTAGAACTCCATGGTATACATATACCATATTTTATTAATCCACTCATGTATTGATGGGCACTTGGGTTGTTTCCACATCTTTGCAATTGTGAATTGTGCTTCTCTAAACATTCTAGTGCAGATGTCTTTTTTATAGAATGCCTTTTGTTCTTTTGGGTAGATTAAAAGCAGGGTCTTAAAGAGATGTTTGCACACCCACATTCATAGCAGCACTATATGTGATAGCGAAAAAGTGGAAGCAAGTCAAGTTCCATCAATAGATGAATGGATAAACAAAATGTGGCATATCCATACCGTGGAATATTATTTAGCCTTAAAAAGGAAAGAATTGTAATACATGGTACAACATGGATGAGCCTTGAGGACATTATGCTAAGTGAAATAAGCCTGCCACAAAAATCAATACTCTGTTTCCACTTATAAGAGGTACCTAGAGTATTCAAATTAATGGATAAGGAAAGTAGAATGGTGGTTGACAGGGGCTGGGAGTAGGAAAAAATGGAAAGTACTTAATGGATATAGAATTTCTGTATTACAACATGAAAAACTTCTGGAGATTGGTTGCACAATAATGTGAATCTACTTAACACTAGGGAACTGTGCACTCAAAAATGGTTAAGATGATTAATTTTATGTTACATATTTTTTAACACAATAAAATGTATTTTTAAAATATGAAAGCAAAATACTCTTCCAACCATTCAAAAGCTAAAGTAATTCATCACTAAGATATCCATGCTACAAGTAAGGCCTTCAAGCAGAAGGAAAGTGATATGAGCTGGAAATATGGATCTGTACAAAGGAGTAAAGAACACTGGGAATAGTAATTACATGAATACATATAAAAGATATGAGGACTTTGTCTTGCAACTTGGGTACCAGGTCAGCCACAGTAAAATAAAGTACCAAGCAGACTCCAGAAGACCCTTATTCCAGGACTTAGTTCCTGGACAGCATTTCTAGACCCACCCTAGGCTAGAAGGAAACCCACTGCTGTACAGAGAAGGACCCAGTCCTGGCAGGATTTACCACCGGCTGACTAAAGAGCACTTAGGCCTTGAATAAACATCAGCAGTAGCCAGGCAGTAGTCACCACAGGCCTTGGGTGAAACTGGGCTGGCTGCAGATATGACCCAGCACAGTCCCAGCTGTGGTGGCCAGGCAGGAGTGCTCACGTTAGTCTTCCTACAACTGTAAGCAGCGCAGCATGGAGAGTGAGTCTCCTGTTTGGGGGAAGGTTAGGGTAAACAGTGAGAGACTTTGCCTGGCCATCCAGGGAATTCTCCCATAGCTAACCCAAGTCCACCAAGGCAATACCACCAGGAATCTGTAAGAGTCACAGCATTACTGGGCTTCGGTGGCCCGCTAGTGCTGATATGGCTGCAGTAACCAAAGACTTAGACCACAGCACTCAATTCCCTTTGAATACCTGGAAAGCCTTCTCAAGAAGGATGGATACAAATAAGCCAGGACTGAAGATTAGAATAAATTCTAATTCAATGCTCAGACATTGATGAACATTCAAAGCATCAAGAACATCCAAGAAGACAAAATCTCACCAAGTAAACAATTTCTTGAGGAATAACTCTAAAGCACAGGCAACCAAAGCAAAAGTGGGTAAAAGGGATCACATCAAACTAAATAGCTTCTGCACAGCAAAGGAAACAATCAACAAACTGAAAGAATGAGAGAAAATATTTGCAAACTACCCATCTGACAAGGGAATAATAACTAGAATATATAAGGAGTTCCAACAACTCAATAGAAAAAAAATAAAATAATCTAATTTAAAAATGGGCAAAAGATCTGAATAAACATTTCTAAAAAGAAGACATACAAATGGCCAACAGGTATATGAAAAAATGCACTACATCATTAGTCATCAGAGAAATGCAAAAAAAAAAGCACAATGAGATCTCATCTCAACCCAGTTAAAATGGCTCTTATCAAAAAGACAGGCAATAATGAATGCTGGCAAGGATGTGGAGAAAGGGGAACCCTCGTACTCTGTTGGTAGGAATGTAAATTAGTGCAACCACTATGGAGAACAAGATGGGAGGTTCCTCAAAGAGCTAACAATGAACTACCATATGACCCAGCTATCCCTCTGCTTAGTATATATCCAAAAGAAAAGAAGTCAGTATATCGAAAAAATATCTGAATTCACATGTTTATTGCAGCACTATTCACAGTAGCCAAGATTTGGAATCAACCTATGTGTCCATCAACATTGGAATGGATAAAAAAATGTGGTACATATACACAAAGGAATATTATTCACCCATTAAAAAGAATGAGATCCTGTCATTTACCACAACATGGATTGACCTGGAGAACATTATGTTAAGTGAAATAAGCCAAGTGCAGAAAGGCAATTGTTGCACATTCTCACTCATTTGTGGGAGATAAATATTAAAACAACTGATCTCCTGGAGACAGAGAGTAGAATAATGGTTACCAGAGTCTGGGAAAGGTAGCAGGGAGGAGGGGATAAAGTGGGGATGGTTAATGGGTGCAAAAATATTGTTAGATAATTAGGTAGAAGGAACAATATTTGATAGCACAACAAAGTGACTATAATCAACAATAAGTTAGGGTATACTTCAAAATAGCTAATGAAATGGAATTGTAATATTCCTAACACAGAGAAATGATAAATGCTTGAGGTGATGGATACTCCAATCACCCAGATTTGATTATTACACATTGTATGCCTGTATCAAAACATCACATGTACCCTATAAATATATTCAACTATTATGTACCCATAATAACTAAAAATAGAAATTAATTAATTTAAAAACAATGCATAAAAGGAAAAATTAATAAATTGTATTTTATCAAAATTAAAACCTTTTTCTCTGTGGAAGGTCTTGTTTAGAGGATGAAAAAACAAGCTACAGAGTGGGAGAAAACATTTTAAAACATGTTTGATAAAGGATTATTAGCTAGAATATAAAAAATATTCTCCAAACTAAACATATGAAAATTTGAAAATTAGTGAAAGATATGAGCATTTCACCAAGAAGGATGCATAAATGACAATAAGCACACAAGAAAGATGACTCATGAGTCATTAGGGAAATGCAAATTAAAATCCCAAGGAGATATGCCACCACATAACTCTTAGAATAGCCAAAATGAAAAAGATCGACCATACGAAATGTTCGTGAGGATGTCGAGGAACTGGAACTTAATCGTGGGAATGTAAATAATGTAAACATTTTGGAAAATAGTTTGGTGGTTTTCTAAAGAGTTAAACTTGTCCCTACCATATGATCCAGCCATTCCAATTTTACGTATGTACTCAAGAGAAAAGGAAACATTTTTCTATACAGAGACTTGCACACAAAAGAGCACAGCATCTTTATTTGACAAAAACTGGAAACAGCTCAAATGTCTATTAGCAAGTAAGTGGATAAACAAACTGTGGTATATCCCTACAATTAAATACTACTCAGCAATAAAGAGGAATGAATATGAAATAACAAGGATAAATTTTGAAACTATTTTGCTGAGTGAAAGAGACCAGACAGAAAAAAGTATATATTCAATTATTAAATTATATAAAAGCCCATAAAATGAAAATTAATCAATAGTTACAGAAAGCATACTTATGGTTACTCGGAGATGAGCGGCCAGGAGGGGATCGAGTGAGGAATTACGAAGAAAACTCTTGGTTGTGATGGATGTGTTCACTGCCTTGATTGTGATGATGGTTTCAGCTATGTATACGTATGTCAAAACAATTGTACAGTTTAAATATGTGTAGCTTTTAGTATGTCAATTTTACCTCAATAAAGTTGTTTTCATAAAAAGTTGTGGTATGTTTTGTGGGAGAGAGAGGTGAATAGAAAAGGAAGACGAGAAATAAAGGGAACAAAATTAAGGGAACAAAGTATTTCTTTACTGAGCAGGTGAACAACTACTTCAGAATTTCTGTTCTCCTATTAATTCTTTTTCTTTCCCCTCATTTTCTAGTCTTGCTGAATGATATTTTTTAAACTTCTACTTCCAACTCTGGAGAAGAATGTAATCTTATTTCTCAATAGTCAAAGGCAGTATTTTACCCACTCAGCCTAGTTGTTTCTAGTTGAAGAGGCCATTTTATTCCTTGATAGGGTACAGGGACCCATTTACCTTACCTTGGTTTATAAGCAATCTCAGTTTTCTTAGCTTAGAAAACAATTATCCAGACGATTTCTGTCAAATTTTTCCTAACCTAATAGCTTCTTGCCATTGAAAATTTTAAAGTGACTCAAAAGAAAAAATATTTTTGTATAAAATATAGCAGCAGTAATTATAATAGTGAAAAATCTGGGCAAGGAGAGGGGAGTTGCCCGACCACCCAGCGCACTAGCTTCTGGGGACCTCTGTGATGGGGGCCTCCCACCGCTGGAAACTAGCATTGGGGGAAAGCACTCAAGTTCACCCACCAACACAGGCCCGGCTAGCCGTGTCAACTCACTGACGTCCGGCGGATTCAGGCCAGGCACACAGAGCAAGCAGCTTTTCTGGCTTCTCCCCATCTCCAACAGCGGAGCCAGCCACACCCAGTGCAAAAGTCCCTCGGCTGGGGGAGGGGTGCTGCCCAGAACCGTAGGGCGCTGCAGTGCCCAAGCTATGGACCCCCAAAATGGCGGCCACCCACTCGTGGAGAGCTAGCACCTATATAGAACTTAAGAAAATCAACAAGAAAAATTCAAACAACCCCATCAATAAATGGGCAAAGGACACAAACAGAAACTTTGCAAAAGAAGATAGAATAATGGCCAGCAAACATATAAAAAAGTGCTCAACATCTCTAATCATTAGGGAAATGCAAATCAAAACTACAATGAGATATCACTTAACTCCAGTGAGAATGGCCCTTATCA
This sequence comes from Eulemur rufifrons, assembly GCF_041146395.1. Lineage (NCBI taxonomy): Eukaryota > Metazoa > Chordata > Mammalia > Primates > Lemuridae > Eulemur > Eulemur rufifrons. Next base: position 91,596,642 of record NC_091012.1, read on the forward strand.
AAAAGTCCCAAAATAACAAATGCTGGCATGGATGTGGAGAGATAGAAACACTCTTACACTGCTGGTGGGACTGCAAATTAGTACAATCCCTGTGGAAAGTAATTTGGAGATACTCCAAAGAGCTAAAAATAGAACTACCATTTGATCCAGCAATCCCACTACTAGGCATCTATCCAAAGGAAAAAAAGACATTCTATAATAAAGGCATCTGCACTCAAATGTTTATAGCAGCACAATTCACAATTGCAAAGATGTGGAAACAACCCAAGTGCCCATGAATACATGAGTGGATTAATAAAAATGTGGTATATGTATACCATGGAAAACTACTCAACTACAAAAAAGAATGGTGATCTAGCACCTCTTATATTATCCTGGATAGAGATTGAGCCCATCCTTTGAAGTGAGGTATCACAAGAATGGAAGAACATGCACCACATGTACTCGCCATCAAATTGGTACTAACTGACCAACACTAAGGTGTTCACATGGTAGTAATACTCATTGGGTGCCGGTTTGGGGGAGGGGTGGTGGGGAGGTAAACCCACAACTAATGGAAGTGGAACGCATTGTATAGGGGAGGGACACACTTGAAGCCCTGGCTTGGGCAGGGCAAACGCATTACATGTAACCAAAATGTTTGTATTGCCATAATATCCTGAATAAATTTTAAAAAATTATAATAGTGAAAAATCTGGAAAATCACTTAATGTACAATATTAAGAAAATAAGAAAATCATGGTATATTAATTTGATAAAATGTTATGTATCCTTTAAAACTGATAACTGTGAAGACTACATAGCAATATAGGTTAATATGTATAAAACATAATTAAGTGGAAAGAATAGAACATGAATTTCTATATAAGTTATGATTACAACTATGTACATATACAAAAAGATAAATTTCTATGTTGTATGAAACGTAGGAAAATGAAAATACCTATATAAGTATGGTGAATTATGGGTGTTCTCTTTTAAATTTTTAAAAATTATTGTTTTAATAAATTTTAAAATGGATTTTCAATTTTCTAGTGTAGTTCACCACCCTCTCAGACTCTTCATCCCATGTGTGAAATTTCTAATGTGTAGGAAAAAGAGAGAATATTGATTTCTACTTTATCTAAAACTTATATTGATCAAGACTGATAGTAAAATGCACTTAGAAGTCAATAGAAAGTGTATTGTGTTTTGGTTGCTTCAAAAAGAAGCCAATACAATCTTTTGTTTGTTTCTAGAAGTGACTTGGGATAAATGGGATGGAGATATCTCTGTGATTTTTTTTTTGTTTCCTTTTAAATTTTAGGTACAAAATTATGCTGATGCCCTACACTGGTACTGTTATTCTCTGAGGTTTTATTCATCTGATCACACAGATCTGAACTTAGCCAAGCTGCAGAGGAACATGGCTTCCTGTTACCTGCATTTGAAACAATTTGATAAGGTACTTTGATTTATCTATTTTCAGAGGCAGTAAATGTTCTTATGCGCAGTGGCAGAGAGATAGATGCAGTGTTATGACTTCTTGGCTGTTAGTTTAGGATATCTGAGAGTTTCCTCATACAGAGCAATATGAACATTTTCTTGATTTGCATACTGTAAACATTGAGTAGAACTTCCCAAAGGGAGAGAGAATTTGGAAGACCATTAGTCCCATTACTTACTGTTTATTTTTGCATCCTATTTTGAAAAGTTATATATCATTGGAACTCCTGAACGAAGTTCTCTGCTGCTAATCATCTGCATTATTGTCCTTTGAAGCAGATTGAATTTTAAGGTACACATTTTTATCCAGCGTTCATTGAGAGCAAATACTTGGATGAAGTGGCCTTTCTTTCACTTTCTGGGTTGTTATCTCTTTCCTTTCCAGCAGCTCTAGAAAACGTTCAGTGACTGATTTCTTATCAGGACAAAACTCTAGCAGGTAAAAGAGATAAAAGCTTGTTTAAGGGTAGAGCCATTTATACTTCCCAAAGCAGCTGGGACATTTCTTCCTTTGGGTATCATATGGTGTGCACTAATGCAGGGTATTGGCTCTTGGCAGGACATAAAACTAGAAGGATTAGTGCGGACCCAAATGAAATATGAAGATTTTGTTGCTTTTTAAGTTTTGATGACAGGTTGAGGGAGAAATAGGTGATTAAGGGCAGTTTTTCTAGACATTTTCTTTGAAGGTTTGTTTATCTTTGAAGGGTTGTTTATCTGACTGAATACTTTAGATTTTCTTTCAAAAGAATTTTGCTATTTAGCTTATATGTTATAAATTGATTGTCCTGGAAGAGAAGCTGAAATGTTACTGAATTCATCATATTGATACACAGGCTAACATTTAACTGTTCAGAAAGATTGTTGCCTACTATTTAAGACCTGAAAAGATTTTCAAACAGATTTTGTTACCTAATTCATTGCATTTCTGCACAGGGTAGCATTAACTATTTCAGAAAGATAGCTGCCTACTGTTCACTTCAAGATCTGTAAAGAAGGTGATCATACAGCTTTTGTAACTTCCATGATTTATGACACAGTGGGCCTGGCCGATCGAGAAGGACGTGGATCTGGAGCCACTTGGGGAATAGATGCATCTGTAGGCCAAGGAAGGATATCTAATCAGCTAGTCAAGAAAGAAAGAAAGAACACATTACTAGACATTGTGCTAGGCTCTGAGGTTAAAGAGATGCGCAAGGCATAGTTGCCTTCAACTCACCCAAGAAGCTGCCATCAGGATATCTTAATGGGCAGATAAGCAGAGCATGGTGTTAGAAATATTCCATAAATCAGGCACACAGTTAGTTGGCATCACATAAGCATATCAGCAGGGCTTTAATCACAGAGGTTTGAACTCAGAGGTGGTACTCAAATCTTTGAGGTATGGGGGTGTGTGTAGACAGGCTAGAAAGAGGAAGGTAGGGCTCCAAACCTAAAAGGACTGGGATATGAGGCTGTTCTTAAGAGCAGAGTCCATACATAGGAAGCCAGACTGGGATGCAATTACCAGAAGAGGAATACAAGTTGACTAGATACAGTCTTCCCAGACTTGAAGCAGTACTTCTTAAATCTCCTCTAATGTTAAGTTTGGTCCTAGAGCCTAGTATAGGACTGGGTCTATAATTGGGACTTCAAATGGTGTTAGTAGTAAGGAGGAGAAGAACGGGAGAGCAGGAAACCAGGAAAATTTTAACAGCATGTATTAAATGTGTAACTGAATGATTTAAGGCCAGGTTGGTGGTGAAGGCAAAGGTTATTTTGAATATGTTCAAGGTAACCTTCGTGATTACTGTTAGTATATTTCTCCATTTCATCCTTCCTATCTTGGATTTAGCAGACATTGACTGGATACCCTCCATATTTGAGGAATATCCTCCTATACACTAGGACAGATAGAAAGGTGAAAAAATACACAACTCATCATATTTTACTATTCTCGCCTTGCCAATGTTTAACCTTTGTTAATTTTCATTGTTTGCCATTTTTGACTTGTTCCTTTGAGCTGCCTAGCACTGTTGGGGAAATTTATTAAACCCTATTTATTGGATCTGCTGAAATTTCATGGTTTTTCAGCTAGGCAGTCAATAACATTGACTCTTGTTGACTTTCTATCATATTTCCGACAGTGGTGATTCCAAAACATTTTTTTTCTATTTTGCAGAAACACCAATGCCTTCTCCTTTGTTTTAGCAAAAGATCTTTTCATGTAATTTGGTGAGTTTATAGCCAATGACATGAACTTCATCAATTTCTCTCCTCTTCACTCATCCCTTCTTATCTCTGAGAAATAAGTAACTTTCTCTGGGGACTTTATAGATCTCAACTTTAGCTCTTTAATCTTTCTCTACTGTTTCTTTCTCTTGTCACTACTATTACATTGAGGTCTTCTTTATCCAAAACCCTTCCTTCAACTTTATCATCCTCCTAAAACTTCAGTTCTATGTCCTTGCTTTCATTGCCAAACTTTCTAACCCAAAGTGCTGTCTGTATTTTTTGTTTTTATTCATTCAAAAAACATTTATTGATTGTCTGACACATGTTAAGTACTATTCTAGCCATTGGGGATATATATTTTTTTAATTTAACCCTTATAAATTGAGGATATAGTAATGAACAAAATAGACAAAACTCCTGCCTCCATGGAGTTTATATTCTACTAGGAGAGACAGGTAACAAAAAGATAAATAAGTATTATGGCATTTTATAGGAGTTGACAAATTTTCTGTAAAGAACCACAGTGAATATTTTAGGTTTTGCAGGCTATATAGTCTCTGTTGCAATTACTCAACTCTGCTGTTGTACCATGAAAGCAGGCCTAGACGATATGTAAACAAATGGGCATGCTGTGTTCCAATAAATCTTTATATTTTAGAATACTGAAATTTGAATTTCATGTAATTTTATAATTTGCATATGTCAAAAAATATTCTTTTGATTTATTTCAACCATTTAAAAATATAAAGCCATTCTTAGTGTGTGAACTGTACAAAAACATATGGTGGGCTGGATTTGCCAAAAGGCCCTGGTTTTTTGTCCCCTGGTGTATTGAATGTGATAAGTGCAAGAAGAAAACTAAGCAGGAAAGGATGATATTAAATGTTTTGGAAGAGGGTGAGTGTTTGAAATTTTAGATAGGGTGGTCAGGGAAGTCTTCACTGAGAAGGTAAATTTTTAGTAGAGAACTGAGAAAAAAGAGCATTCCAGACAGAAGGAATAGCAAGTGCAAAGTCCCTGGGTGTTTAAAGAATGGCAAAGAGGCCAGGCACGGTGGCTCACACCTGTAATCCTAGCACTCTGGGAGGCTGAGGTGGGAGGATCACTTGAGCTCAGGAGTCTGAGACCAGCCTGAGCAAGAATGTGACCCTGTCTCTACTAAAAATGGAAAAATTAATGTGGTCCTGGCTGCTCAGGAAGCTGAAGTAGGAGGATAGCTTGAGCCTGGGAGTTTGAGGTTGCAATGAGCTATGATGATACCACTGCACTATATAACCTGGGTGACAAGAACAAGACTCTGTGTCAAAAAAATAAAGTAAAATAAAGAATGGCAAACAGACCAGTGTGGCTGGAGCAGAGGGAACACTAGGGGAAGTAGGAGGTGTGATCAGGGAAGTAGTGGTGTCTTAGTTCATTCTGTGTTACTATAACAGAATACCTGAAACTAGGTAATTTATAAAGAAAAGAGGTTTATATAGCTCATGGTTCTGCAGGCTAGGAAGTTCAACAGGTGTATGGTACTGGCATCTGCTTGGCTTCTGGTGAAGGCTTTTGTGCTGGGCCAAAATATGGTGGAAGGTCCAAGGGGAAGCAGACATAGTATGCAGAGAAAAAACCCAAACGCAGTTCTGACTTTATAACAACTCACTCTCTTGGGAACTAATCCATCCCTGTGAAAACTAATCCATTCTTATGAGAATGAGAACTCATTACTGCAAGAACAGCACTAAGCCATTCATGAGAGATCTTCCCCCATGACCCAAACAATTCCCACTAGGTCCCACCTCATAACACTGGCCACACGGGGATCAAGTTTCAACATGAGTTTTGTTGGGGACAAACCATAGCAAGTGGGGAAATAGATCATGTAAGAAAGGCATTGTATGAACACTATTTGGGTGATGGGCACATTTATAGCCCTGATTCAAGCTATGTATCTAAAACATCAGTACCCCTTTAAAATTTTGAAATAAAAAAGGTTAAAATAAAAGAAAGGGATTGTAGTTCACAGTAAAGATTTATGATATTAACTTTAAGTGAGATGGGGAGCCATTGGAGGGTTTTGAGCAGAGTGACGCAATCTGACTTGTATTTTAATAGGATCACTCTAGCTGCTGGGTTGAAGATACTGGGGTAAAAGGGTAGAAGCAGGGAGACCAGTTAGGAGGTCATTAAAATAATCTGCGAGAGAGATGATGGTGGTGTGGACCAGGGTGGAGGCAATGTGGGTGGTAAGAAGTGGTCAGATTCAGGAGAGATTATAAAAGTAAAGCTGACAGGATTCGGTGACATACCAGATGTAGGATAGAAGAGAAAGGAGAGACAAGGATGACTATAAGGTTTTTGGTCTCACTACCTACTCCTTTCTTTATGATTTTTGCATCTATAATTCTATAAGCTACTCTTTTGAAAATTACTAGTGACCTTGTAATGATCAAGTCTAATGATCTTTTCTCAGTCTTTCTTATCCTCTGATATCTTTGCAGCACAAAACAATATATCACTGACCACTTCTTCCTCCTAGTAACTTTCCTTTTAGCTTCTATGATGTCTGCTGTTAATCCTATTGTTCTGACTATTCCTTTTCTATTTTTGTTACTGGCTAGTCCTCCTCTTTTCACCAAATAAATATTGGATATGTACCATGTGTATCTTTTCATGATTTTATCTCTGGTACCCATAATCATGCTTGGTACATGGTAAGTTTTCAGTGAACATCTGTTGAATGAATGTATTCTCTGGTCCCTTTTTTCCTCTCTCTCCCCTCAATAATTCATCAAGTGTTTTCTTAGCTTTCACTCTCCATTCTCAAACCTATATCTTTACCCCTGATTTCTCTCATAGATCAGATTCACTTTTTCTACTGCTTTTGGGTATATATAGCTATCTAAGACTGTATACAATCACTTGTCGAGTCTGGTCAATTCTACTTCTGTAGTATTTCTTTTTTTGCCAGCTGTCTGCTCTTCCGTTTTCACCTCACCACTCTAATCTAAGTCCTCATTACCTATGAGACTATTGGAATAATCTTCTAACTAGTTATTGTCTCTTGCTCAGTAATCTTCAATGGCTCCCTGTACATAAATACCAAATTCCTTAGCACTTAAGGCTCCTCCATACATTCATGGAAGCTAAATAAAAAAAAAAAGGCTCCTCCATAATCTATAAATAAATTAATCCTATTTTTTCCCTTTTACTTATATACTATGTTTGTCCTCAACTAGACTACCTCAATAGTTTTTTTTTCATGCTTCTTCATTGCCAATTACCTCTTCCCAGCATCCCTACTCTTTGAAATTCCTTTTTTCAAAGCCTAGCTCTTAATGATCATCTTAGCTTCCTAAGGAAATTTCCTTGTCTGGCCCTCCCTCCAAGATTTTGTAAAGATTTCTGTTTATCCTTAGGTACTTATATTGTGCCTTATATTTTAGTTATTTGTATACCTATCTTAGCCCCCTGTTAGACTGCCAACTCCTTGAGAGACAGGAACCATATCTTATCTTTATTTGCCCTGGTATCCAGCATAGTGCTTAATGCATAGTAGATACTCACTACATTAAAAAAATAATAATAGAGACCCATAAGTAGCTGTCAGTAAATTTCCTCTGATATAGGAATTCCATTTGCTCATTCTATTTTTTTATTTCAAAATATTGAGGGGGCACAAATGTTTTTGGTTACATGGATCACTTTTGTAATGCTCAAGTCATGGCTACAAGTGTGCCCATCACCCAAATAGTGTTCATTATACCCATTAGGTAGATTTTTCTCCTTCTGCCTGCTTGATTTCTACTGAGTTTTACTTCCCTCTGTGCACAGATGTGCTCATTGGTTAGTTCCAATTTAATAGCGAGTACATGTGGTGTTTGTTTTTCTACTTTAGATACTTCACTTAGGAGAATGGTCTCCAATTCTATCCAAATTGTTGCAAAAGGCATAAATTCTTCCTTTTCTATGGCTGAGTAGTACTCCATGGTATACATATACCACATTTTATTAATCCACTCATGAATTGATGGGCACCTGTGTTGATTCCACATCTTTGCAATTGTAAATTGTGCTGCAATAAACATTTGAGTGCAGGTATCTTTTTGATAAAAATACTTCTTTTCTTTGGGTAGATACCCAGTAGTGGGATTGCTGGGTTGAATGGTAGGTCTACTTTTGGTTCTTTGAGGAATATCCATACTGTTTTCCATAGAGGTTGTACTAATTTGCAGTCTCACCAACAGTGTATAAGTGTTCCTTTCTCTCTGAATCCATGCCAGCATCTATTATTTTTGGACTTTTTAATAAAAACCATTCTAACTGGGGTAAGGCGATATCTCATTGTAGTTTTAATTTGTATTTCCCTGTTGATTAGTGACATTGAGCATTTTTTCATATGATTATTGGCCATTTGTGCTCATTCTATTTACATCCTTGCTGCTATACATAATTGGAAATTAATAGCAATCAAAATCTGTGAGTGCCCTTTGATTATCAGAACTAAATGAGATTATATTATTAAAAATCACCCACCTTTACATCCTCATGCTTAGTTCCTTTCTCTCTGGGTGAGGGAAACACATTTTATTTGATTTTGCTTTAAAATGAAGTATTGAATCATAGGTCAGAAGTTAATTTGGTTGAGTCAAAGGGATTGGGGAATAAATTCCTCTAAAATTTTAGTAGATAAGATTACAGTCATTAGCTCACACATTTAGCAACATCTCCTTCGATAACAATGCTAATTATAGATAATTTCTTTGGTTTATTTTCTAAACTGTATAAATACACGTATTTAAATTGTCATTATCCATTGAGATGTCTCAGTACTTTGCATGAGACAATATTAAACAATGTGGTTTTAGTTTTCATAGACATCAATTCTGCTCTTGGGGAGTTTGTAGTACCTTAAGCCCAATATCCTAATTTGCTGTATTATTTTTGAGGATTTTTAAGTGTTTGGTTTATGCAAATCATAGGCTTAAATATATTTAAGCATAAGGGAAATGAGCTTGAGTTCTAAGTATAGAAACAACTTATTACACCTTGATATAATGGGATTTTGCTGTATAATAAAACCTTAATGTTAATTAACAGATGGATAATGGATTGTTTTGGTGATAGTCTGTGTAAGTTAAAGGGAATGCACAATTTGATACTCTTTAACTCACTACAGAAGTTCCATCCTCAGTTTGCAACTGCACTTTCCATGGATGTCATCAGTACTGCCATAGATTGATAAAACTACCATAGATTGATAAAACTAAACCATGATCCCAAACCATAGAATGGCCATAAAACTCAACAGCCACAGAGATGAGGCAATTTATAGAATATTTATATGACCTAAAGTGAAAGCAACTATGTATCATGTGCTAGTTATATATTGTTTCTATTTACTATATAAAGTTCTCAAAATCACACCCTTTCATTATAGGACTGAAAATTAGCTTGTGGTCAGCAGACGTAAACTAGTGATGTTCACTAGATGGCACTGTGGCTTTTGTTTGTACTATACCAGCTTGTCACCAATTTTAAAGTTATTTTGTAATTCTTAAGTAGATATACCTTTCCCACAAATACATCTATGAGGATGTAAAAGAAACCACTAAAGAAAACATAAGATGAAGGTCAATTGTGGCTCATTTCATGCAGCTATACTGTAAAAATAGCCTAATTGAGGTTTTAAGTCAAGTAAACAAATATTTATTGAATGCCCAATCTGTGGCTGGTACTATGGAATAAGTGGAAGACACGATCTGCTGTACAGATGAGCTTAAAAATATTAATGCAGAAACAAGACTTACATGTATAAAATAATTAGAAAGTAACAATGTGCAAATCAAGTTTCAAATTGTGTGGTACATAGCATGTGAACTTAGAATAGGAATGGGTAAATGTGGGATTTTTGTGAATACTGACTGAATGTACATATGGCCTAAAGCTGAAAAAAGCAACTGATATGGTAGAAGACAGAGTCAGATCTGAAGGGACCATAATAGGCTGAAAGGATAAGCCTATTCTAGCAAGATGAAGATAAGCAGGAAGGAACAAAACATCCTTCCTATACTTGGGTCCCCAACAACAACAGTACAAGAACAGAATAGATAAAATGTGGCTTTAACAGCAGCACACATGAAACACTTGGGGCTTTTTGTTGACTGTAAGCTCAACATAAGCCAATAATACTAAGAAAGTTCACTCAAATTAGGTTGAATCAATAGAAATTTAATGTACCGTGGGAGAAAAGTGGCAATCATCCTCTATTCTGCTCTAGTTAGAATATATCTAAAGTACAGTCAGCCCTCCAAACCTGTGGATTCAACCAACTACAGACTGAAAATATTTGGGAAAAAAACAATAAAAAATAACAAGGTAACAATAAAAACAAATAAGCAATACAGTGTAACAACTATTTACATTGTATTAGGTATTATCAGTAATATAGAGATGATTTAACATATACAAGAGGGCTACTTGGGAAGCTAAGGCAAGAGGATCACTTGAGGCCAGGAGTTTGAGGCTCCAGTGAGCTATGGACGTGCCACTACACTCTAGCGTGGGTGACAGTGAGACCTCCTTTTCTACAAAAGAAAAAAATGTATACAATTGGATATGCATAAATTATATGCAAATACCATGCCATGTTATATAAGGAACTTGAGCATGTGCAGATTTTGGTATCTGCAGAGGTCCTGGAACCAGTCCTCATGGATAGTGAGGGAGACAGTACAGACAATACCTGACTTACAATGTTTTGACTTATGATGTTGTGAAAGCAATACGCATTCAGTATGCTCCTCAATTTACCATGGGGTTAAGTCTGGATAAACCCATCATAAGTTAAAAATATCATCAGTTGAAAACGCACTTTGGATTTACAGTATTTTCAATTTATCATGGGTTTGTTGTGACATAGCCCCATTGTAAGTCAAGGAGCATCTGTATTGTGTTGGACTGAGGGACAACACTTTTGAAGGAGGATATTGACAACCCTAATGTGACAAAAGGAAGGCATTCAGGATGATGTGAGCACTAAAAAAACCTCTTATTCTAAGAATAGTTGAAGGAAGTATGAATGTTAAATTTAGGAAATGGAAGATTTAGGAGGAACATGATAGCTTTCTTCTAATATTTGAATGGCTGTCAAGGAGTAAAGCAATGAAATTTATTCCATGTGTGTTTCCATTGGTGAGACCTACAAGGAATGAGATTTGGGGTCATCATAAGGAAATTCGTTCTAATGATTAGACCTGTCCAAAAACTGAAATGGATTTTCTTAAGGTATAGTGAATTCCCTCTTCTTGAATGTATTTAAGTGAAAGACTGAATGACTACCTGGTATAAATGTTATAGAAGAGATTCAAGTATCAGAAGAGTTTTTTGGCTAAGAGAACTTTAAGTTCTCTTCCAGCCATATTGTTCTAAAATATCAGTATAATCTGAAAAAATCTATTATAATCCAAGAAGATTCTGTGGAGAACTAGGCTCATAGATCATTGAATTTTAGAACTAAAGGGACCTTTACAAGTCATTACTAATTTCTTTTAAAAAATAATTATATTGGAATATAATTTACATATAAAAATGCACCCATTTTAAGTATACAGTTAGATGATTGTGACAAATATGTACACCAATGTACCCACTACCACAGTCTAGATATAGACTTCCATTATCCCAAAAGGTTTGCTTGTGCTCCTTCCCAGTCAATCCCCACCTCTACTCCCAGCTCCAGGCAATGACTGATAAGCTTTTTATCATTAGAGTTTAGATTTGTCTGTCCCAGAGTTTCATATAAGTGGAATCATACAGTATGTACTTTAAAAAAAAAGTCTGGCTTCTTTCACTCAACATAATGTTTTAGAGAATCACTCATGTTGTTGCATATATCAATAGTTTGTTCCTTTTTACTGCTGAGTAATATTCCATTGTGTGCTTGGATATACCACAATTTGTTTATTCATTCATCTGTTAATGGATATTTTGTTTGTTTCCAGTTAGAGGGTATTATGAATAAAGCTACTGTGAACATTCACGTACAAATCTTTGTGTGGATATTTGTTTTGATTTATCTTGGGGAAATATCTAAAAGTGGAATTGCTGGGTCATATGCTAAGTGTATTAAGTTTATAAGAAATTGTCAAGCTATTTTCCAAAGCAGTTGTACCATTTTATATTCCTACCAGCAATGGATGAGAATGTCAGTTAATCCACATCCTTGTCAACATATGGTATATTCAATCTTTTTCATTTTAACCATTATAGTAGATGTATTGTGGGTTTTAATTTAATGAAGTCAAATTTATTTTATTTTTCTTCTATGGTTATATTTATTGTGTATTATTTAAGAAATCTTTTCCTACCCCAAGATGGCAAAAGAATTTCTCCTATGCATCCTTCTAGAAATTTTATAGTTTTAACTTTTATGTTTAGGTCTACAATCCATCTTGCGTTAGTTTGTGTGTGTGTGTGTGTGTGTGTGTGAGATAAAGATCAAGTTTCATTTTTTCCCATATAGATACCATATTGTTCTAACACCAGTAATGAAAGACTATACTTTCTCCATTGAATTACCTTGGCGATTTTGTCAAATATCAATAGATCATAAATGTGTGGATCTGTTTCTGGACTGTATCTATTCCACTGATTCTATGTATCTATTCTTTTTTTTTTTTTTTGAGTCAGAGTCTCACTTTGTTGCCCAGGCTAGAGTGCTGTGGCGTCAGCCTAGCTCACAGCAACCTCAAACTCCTGGGCTTAAGCGATCCTCCTGCCTCAGCCTCTCGAGCTGCCTCAGCATCCCTAGTTGCTGGGACTACAGGTGCACACCACTATGCCCAGCTATTTTTTTCTATTTTTAGTAGAGACGGTGAGGGGGGAGGGTTTCTCTCACTCTTGCTCAGGCTGGTCTTGAACTCCTGACCTCAAGTGATCCTCCCACCTTGGCCTCCCAGAGTGCTAGGATTACAGGTGTGAGCCGTCACGCCCTGGCCTCTATGTATCTATTCTTATGCTAGTACTTTACTCTCTTGATTTTTGTAGTTTTATAGTAAGTCTTAAAATTAAGCTGTGTAAACCCTCAACTTTGTTTTTCAGAAACATTTCAGCTATTCTAGATTCTTATATTTTCATATAAATTGTAAAATCAGCTTGTCAATTTCTACAAAAATGCCTGCTGGTGTTTTGATTGGGATTGAATTGAATCTATATATCAATTTGGGGACAGTTATCATATTAACAGTATTAATTGTTCCAATCCATAAACATAGCATAGCTCTATATTTATTTAGGTCTTCTTTAATTTCTCTCATCAATATTTTCCAGTTTTCAGCATAAAAATCCTGCACGTTTTGTTAATTTTATCCCAAAGAATTAATGTTTTGATGATATTGCAAATGGTCTTGCTCTATGAATTTCAATTTCCAATTGTTCATTGCTAGTCTACAGAAATACAATTGATTTATTTAAATTGTGGTAAAATATGCATAACAAAATTTACATTGAATGTAATTACACTTAACCGTTTTTTTTTTATTTTATTTTATTTCAGAGTATTATGGGAGTACAAATGTTTTGGTTACATAAACTGCTTTTGTACAGTTTGAGTCAAAGTTATATACACTTAACCATTTTTAAGTGTACAGTTCAGTTTCAGTAAGTACAGACAAATTGTTGTAAAATCACTGCCACCATCTGTCTTCAGAACTGTTTTCATCTTGTAAAACTGAAACTCTGTACTTGTTAAACAAAAATTCCCCATTGCCCTTCCTCCTAATCCTTGGAAACCACCATTCTGTGTTCTGTCTCTTTGATCTTGAGTACTCTAGGTACCTAATATAAATGGAATCATATAGTATTTGTTGTTTTGTGACTGGCTTATTCCACTTAGCATAATGTCCTCATGTTTCATCCATGTTGCAGTATGTGTCAGAACTTCCTTCCTTTTTATGGCTGAATAAGATTCCATTGTATGTATAGACAGTCATGCACATAATGACAACCTTCAGTCAATGATGCAGCTCATATATGACCCATGGTTCCACTATACTATACTTTTTATCATTATTTTAGAGTGTACTCCTTCTACTTAAAACAAAATTAACTGTAAAACAGCCTCAGGCAGGGTCTTTGGGAAGTATTCCAGAAGAAGGCATTATTATCATAGTAGATGACAGCTGCATGCATGTTATTGCCCCTGAGAACCTTCCAGTGGGACAAGATGTGGAGTTAGAAGACAGTGATATTAATGATCCTGATCCTATGTATGCCTAGGCTAATGTGTGTGTTTGTGTCTTAGTTTTTAACAAAGTTTAAAAAGTTAAAAACACTAAAAATGTTAAAAACAGAAAAAAGCTTATAGAATAAGGATATAAAGAAAGGAAATAATTTTATATAGCAGTACAATGTGTTTGTGTTTTAAACTTTTAATACAAAAGAGTCAAAAAGTTTTAAACAAATTTAAAAGTTTATAAAGTAAAAAATGTACACTAGGCTAAGGTTAATTCATTATTGAAGAAAGAAAAATACTTTTTATAAATTTAGTGTAGCCTAAGTGTATATAAAGTACATAGTAGCAGACAGTAATGTCCTAGGCCTTTACATTCACTCACCAGATACTCACTGACTCACCCAGAGCAATTTCCAGTCCTGCAAGCTCCATTCATGGTAAGTGCCCTATACAGGTGTACCATATTTTATCTTTCATACTATATTTTTAAAATATGAGTGTATTACGGGGGTCATACCATATTTTTTACTGTACCTTTTCTAGGTTTAGATATGTTTAGATATACAAATACTTACCATTATGTTAGTTACCTACAGTATTCAGTATAGTAACATGCCTTACAGGTTTGTAGCCTAGTAGTAATAGGCTATGGTGTGTAGTAGGCTATACCATCTAGGTTTGTATAAATACACTATGATGTTCGCACGAGATGAAATTGCCTGACAACACATTTCTCAGAATATATCCCTGTTGTTAAGCAATGCAGGACTGTACCACATTTTGTTTATCCATTCGTATAGACACTTGGGTTGCTTCAACCTTTTGGCTATTATGAGTAAATGCTGCAGTGAACATGGATATTACAAGAATCTGTTTGAGTCCCTGCTTTCAATCCTTTTGGGTATTTACGTAAGAGTAGAATTGTTGGATCATATGGTAATTCTATGTTTAATGTTTTGAGCAACCACCATACTGTTTTCCATAATGGCTGCACCATTTTATATTCCCACTGGCAATGCACAAGTGTTCTAATTGCTCCACATCCTGGTCAACACTAATTTATTTTCTAATTTTTTGATAATAGCCATGCTAATGGGTGTGAAGTGGTCTCTTATGTTTTTTATTTGCATTTCCCTAATGACTACTGATACTGAGCATCTTTTCATGTGCTTATTGGTCATTTGTATATTTTCTTTGGAGAAAAGTCTACTCAAATCCTTTGCCCATTTTTAATTGGGTTGTTTATTTTATAGTTGAGTTGTAAGAATTCTTTACATATCCTAGATATTAACCCCTTATCGATATATGTCTGGCATATATTTTCTCCCATCCTGTGGGTTGTCTTTTTCTTCATAGTGTCTTCTGAAGCACAGAAGATTGTTTTTTAATTCTGATGAAGTCCATTTATCTGATTTTCCTTTTGTTGACTGTGTTTTGTATGTCATATCTAAGAAATTATTGCCAAATCCAAAGTTATAAAGGTTTTTATATATATTATATTATTTTTTTTAAATTTTGAGATAGTATCTCACTTTGTCACCCTGGGTAGAGTGCAGTGGCATTATTGTAGCTCACTGTTACCTCAAACTCCTGGGCTCAAGCGAGACTCTTGCCTCAGCATCCTGAGAGCTGGGGCTACAAGTGCGTACCACAACGCCCGGCTAATTTTTCTATTTTTAGTAGGGATGGGGTCTCGCTCTTGCTCAGGCTGGTCTCGAACTCCTGAGCTCAAGCAATCCTCTCACCTTGGCCTCCGAGAGTGCTAGGACTACAGGTGTGAGCCACCATGCCCAGCTGCTATATGTTTTCTTTTAAGACTTTTATAGTTTTAGCTCTTATGTTTAGGCCTTTGATCCATTTTGAGTTAATTTTTGTGTATGATGTAAGCTATGAGTACGACTTCATTCTTTTGCATGTGGACATCCTGTTTGCCTAGCACCATTTGTTGAAAAGACTGTCCTTTTCCCACTGAATGGTCTGGGCATTCTTCTCAAAAATTATTTCACCATATATATGAGGGTTTATTTCTGGGCTCTCTTTTATATTCCATTGGTCTATATGTCTGTCCTTATCCCAGTACTATACTGTTTTGATTACAATAGCTTTGTAGCTAGCTAAGTCTTGACATTAGAAAGTGTCAATCCTCTAACTTTGTTCTTTTACAAGATTGTTCTTGGCTACTCAGGGTCCCTTGAGATTCCATACAAATTTTAGGATGAGTTTTTCTTTTTAAGCAAAAATTGCCTTGGGATTTTCATCAGGATTACGTAGAATCTGTAGATCACTTTGGGTATCCTTATTTATTTATTTTTTTAATATTCAAGATAGGGTCTTGTTCTGTCACCTAGGCTGTAGTGCAATGGTATGATCATAGCTCATTGCGGTCTCAAATTCTGGGGCTCAAGTGATCCTCCCTCCTCAGCCTCCTGAGTAGTTGGGACTACAGGCATGTGCCACCATTCTCGGCTAACTTTGTTTATTTTTTGCAGAGATGGGGTCTTGCTATGTTGCCCAGGCTGGTCTCAAACTCCTGGCTCAAGCAATCCTCCTGCCTCAGCCTCCCAAAGTGCTAGGATTAGAGGTGTGAGCCACTGAACCTGGCCCTAAAGTCTCTTAATAATTATAATAATTAACTTGTAAATTCTTCTGAGTTTTCTATATATCCAATCATATCAACTGAAAAAAATATTTTTTCTTTTCCAATATACTTTGTATATTTCTTGCCTTATTGTGTTGTCTAATGATTCCACTACTACGTTGAATAAAAGTGGTGGTCCTGATCTAAAAGAGAAAACTACTATAAATTACTATTAAGTATAATATTTGCTTTAGGGTGGTTTTTGTTGTTGTTTTACAGATACTATATTAGTTTCCCAGGGCTGCTATAACAAAGTACTACAAACTGAGTCTCTTAAAACAATAAAAATTTATTCTCTTACGTTCTGGAGACTAGAAGTCCAAAATCAAGGTGTCAATAAGGCCATGCTTTCTCTGATGGCTTTAGTGGAGGATCCTCCCTTGCCTTTTCCTAGCTTTAGATGTTTGCCAGTAATCCTTGACTTGCAGATTCTTCACTCCTATCTCTGCCTCTATCATCACACGCCGTTATCACTGTATCTTCTTTCGTTATGTGGTACTCTCTGTGTCTCTGTCCAAATTTGCCTCTTCTAATCCAATCCAATGATTGGATTTTGGCCCATCTTATCCATTATGACCTCATCTTAACTTGATTATATCTACAAAGACTCTATTTCTAAATTAGGGCACATTCTGTGGTTCCATGATAGGCATGAATTTTGGGGGGACAACATTCAACCCGGTGCAGGTACCATACATAAGGTTAAGAAAGTCCCCATCAGTGGCTCATTTGTTAAGAGGTTTTCTGTATTGTTTTGTTGAGATAATCATATGATTTTTTCTTCCTTTATGTTGCTAATGAACTGAATTGTATAAGTAGGATTTTTAAAAATTATTTGTCTTTTTTGAAAAAATCCTATAATGCACAGGGTTTTTGGTTTAAACCAACCTTGCAATCCTGGAAAAAGCTCAATTTAGTCATGATGTTATTCTTTTCTTATTTTACTTGGATTGGTTTGCTAATATTTTCTTCAGGATATTTACATCTCTCTTTATGAGTGAAATTGGTCTCTAATTTTTCTTTTTCATTTTTGTCCTTATTGAGTTTTTTTTTTTTTTTTTTTGAGACAGAGTCTTGCCTTGTTGCCTGGGCTAGAGTGAGTGCCATGGCATCAGCCTAGCTCACAGCAACCTCAAACTCCTGGGCTCAAGCGATCCTACTGCCTCAGCCTCCCAAGTAGCTGGGACTACAGGCATGTGCCACCATGCCCAGCTAATTTTCTTCTGTATATATTTTTAGTTGTCCAGATAATTTCTTTCTATTTTTAGTAGAGACGGGGTCTCGCTCTTGCTCAGGCTGGTCTCGAACTCCTGACCTTGAGAGATCCACCCGCCTCGGCCTCCCAGAGTGATAGGATTACAGGCATGAGCCACCGCGCCCCGGCCCCTTATTGAGTTTTGATATGAAGGTTATGCTGACTTCATAAAAGAAGTTAGAGAATGATCCTTTCTTTTTCTATTCTCTAAAAAAGTGTTTGAAACTTGAATTATTTCTTCCCAAAAATCTGAAATCATCTAGAGAGTTACCTCAGCAAGATGATACAGTAGGAAGCCCTGGCCCCTCCTTCCCCAAACAAACATACTGATTCAGCAACAATTTATGGACAGATTCCCTTTGTGAGAAATCTAGAAACTGATAAAAAATACTCTTGCACTCTGGGCAAATGTGAAACCAGACTCACCAAAGCCAGTAGGGAGTTTAAGGAAGCCCTCTCACCAGAATCCCTACCCCTAACAGCACCATATGATTATGAAGAGACCCTTTAGCTCCCAGCTTGAACCATGGGAGGAAAAGAATTGGTTCGTGTATGCAGAACCCCAACTTTTCTGAAGGAGCTCACTGTAAGACTGGCTTCTGTCTTGCTGTGTTGGAGCTCTGACAGGCCCAGCACAGTCTAGCTGCCTGGAGGAAAATGGTAGGTGTCATATCTCTTCTGCCTTGCATGGAGCAAGCAGATGAAATATCTCAGCTCTCAGCTTCCTCCTGGGGAGGGAAAGAGTTGATCTGGGGAGGAGAAGAGCGTTCAAAGCCCCAACTTCTCTGGGGCTGTCTGAAGAACTAGCATCTATCTTGCCAGTCTTGGAGCTCTGACAGGTTCAGCACAGTATACCTAGCTAGAGGAGAACTGAGACAGTGGCTTGAGCTGATAGATATTATAGTTCCTCCCTCTAGCTCAGCAGAGTGAACACACAAAAACCATAGCTGCCTGCTTCTCTTTTGGGAGGGAAAGAGTTAGTCCAGGGATCTAACACCATGACTTTTCCATGGGTAACCTAAAAGACTGGCTTCTGACTTGCCTATCTCGGAGTGCTAACAGTGCCTGGCATAATCTAGCCACCTTGGGGGCAAGTGAGAGCAGATATGGAGATTTTGTCTGGCAGTCATCATAGACCCCTTTCCCTTCTGGTCCAGCACAGAGTGAGTAGACAAAAAAACCTTGGCTCCCACATTCTTCCTGGGGAGAGAAAGAGTTAGACTGTTGGACACTGTCTGTCCAACTTTGCTGGAGGTCACCCAAGGAACTGGCTTCAGTCTCACTTGTCACAGTGCACTGATGTGACTAGGCATACCCTACATGCCTTGAGGGCTGCAAAGAACAAAGCAAGCAACTTGGACTAGGACAAGTTTGAGAGTCCCCCAGAATCTCTGGCTGGGCTGATTGGTGGGGATCCTCTCCTGTACAAGGACAGTTCATGAAGCCTAGTGGAGGTGGCTGCTTCATCTAATGTGCAGACACCAGCATGGAGACTCATGGAAAACAAAAAATCTGGTGAAGATATTCCAAACAAAGGAAAAAAGGAAACAAGATAAATCTCCAGAAACTGACTCTAATGAAATAGAATTATATGTTTGAATAACTGTCATATAGATACTCACTGAGAACATGATAACAATGCATGAGCAAAGTGAGAATTTCAACATAGATAGAAAATATTAAAAAATACCAAACAAAAATCATAGAGCTAAAGATCACAATAACTAAACTAAATACCTTACTAGAGGAGTTCGACTGTAGACCAGATCAAGCAACAGAAAGGAAGAGCAAACTCAACAACAGGTCACTGGAAATAATTTAGTCAGAGGACTAGGAGGAAAAAATAGTGGAAAAGAGTGAGGAAAACTAAGAGAATTATGGCATACTATCAACTGAACCAATATGTGTATTATGAGAGTTCTATTAGAAGAGAGAAAGGACCAGAAAGCTTATTTAAAAAAAAACTTAATAACCTAATTAAAAATTGGGCTAAGGACTTGAATAGATATTTCTCCAAAGAAGATATACAGATAGGCAGCAGATATATGAAAAAATTATCAACATCACAAATCATCGTGGAAATGCAAATGAAAACCATAATGAGATATCATCATCTAACACCTATCACAAAATGTCTATTATCAAAAAAAAAACCCAAACAAAATAAAGCAAGTGTTGGTAAGGATGTGGAGGAATTGGAACCCTTGGATGCTGTTGGTAGGAATGTAAAATGGTACAACCTTTACAGAAAACAGTATGGAAGTTTCTCAAAAAATTAAAAATAGAACTAACATATTATCTACCAATCCCTCTTTTGCGTATTTATCAACAAGAATTGACATCAGGATCTTAAAGAGATATCTGCATTTCCATGTTAATTAGCAGCACTATTCACAATAGCCAAGATGTAAAAACATCCTAAATGTGCATTGACAGATAAATGGATAAAGAAATATAGTACATATATGCAATGAAATATTATTCAGCCTTTAAAAATAAGGAAATTCTGTAACATGCAACAACATGGATGAACCTTGAGGACATTATGCTAAGTGAAATAAGCCAGTCATAGAAAGACAAATATGGCATGATTCTATCTTTACGAGGTACTTAAAAATCATCAAATTCATAGAATCAAAGAGTGGAATGGTGGTTTCCAGGGATCAAGGTGAGTGGTAGAAATGGAGAGTTACAAATCAATGGGTATATAGTTTCAGTTAAGCAAGATTAATAAGTTCTAGATAGCTGCTCTATAACAATATACCTATAGTCAACAATACTGTATTGTATACTTAAATATCTGTTGGGGATAGATTTCATGTTGGTGTTCTTACCACAGTAAAATAAAATTAATAAAGTAAAAAAAGTGACACAATCTGAGATTTGAGTCTTCTTTAGGGAAGAGTTTAGACTATTGATTTAATTGCATTAATAGTTACAGGACTATACAGATATTTCTAGTTCTTGTTTATTCAGTTTGGTAAATTATATTTTTCTTGGAATGCATTTATGTTTGTCTGAAGTTTCAACTTTATTAACATAAAGTTGTTCATATACCCTCTTGGTAGCTTTTATTTTCCTTCTCTCTTTTTTGTTCTTTGTCTTACCAGAGGTTTGTCTATTTTATTAGATTTTTGGAAGAGAACAAAGTTTTGTTTTAATGAGTCCTCTCTATTGTATGTGTGCTTTATATTTCAGCAATTTATGCTGTACATTTTCTTCTTTGTATTTTTTTAGGTTTATCTTGCAGTTCTTTTTATAATTTCTCAAGGTGGATTTTTAGCTTTTGAATTTACAGTCTTTTATTTATTTATTTATTTATTTATTTTTATTCTTATTTCATCATATTGTGGGGGTACAAAAGTTTAGGTTACGTATATTGCCCTTGCCCCGCCACCCCCCCGAAGTCAGAGCTTCAAACGTGTCCATCCCCTAGACAGTGCGCATCGCACTCATTATGTATGTATACTCCCATCCCCTCCCCCACCTGCATCTGCCCTACACCCAATCAATGTTATTCCTAAATGTGCTGTTAGGTGATGATCAGTGAAACCAATTTGATGGTGAGTACATGTGGTGCTTATTTTTCCATTCTTGAAACAACCCAAGTGCTCATCAATACATGAGTGGATTAATAAAATATGGTATATGTATACCATGGAGTACCACTCAGCTATAAGAAACAATGGTGATATAGCACCTCTTGTATTTTTCTGGAAAGAGTTGGAACCCATTCTACAGTCTTCTTAAAATATATTTATTATGTAATATATTTATATTGCCCTCTAAGTGCTACTTTAGCTGTATCCCACAATATTTTAAGTTATATGTTTATCTTATATATAAATAAAAATACACAAATTGTGAGTGTACAGCTGATAAATTATCACAAATTAAACAAACCCATGTAATCTCTACCCAGAGAAGAATTACAACATTACCAATCTACCTAAATATCCCCCATGCCCAGTGCCCAAGTTTTGATATGTAGTATAATGGTTAATTTTATGTGTCAACTTGACTGGATTAAGGGATGCGCAGATAGCTGCTGGCAAAACATTATATCCGGGTGTGTCTGTGTGGGTGTATCTAGAAGAGATTTGCTTTCGAATCAGTAGACTGAGTAAAGAAGATATGTCCTCATTAATGTGGGCAGGCATTACCCAATCCATTGAGGGCCCAAATAGAACAAAAAAGTGGCGGAAGGGCAAATTTGCTCTCTATTTTTGAGCTGGAACATCCATCTTCTTCTGCCCTTGGACATTGAGCTCTTGGATCTCGGGCCTTTGGACTCAGGTTCTTCAGCTTGCAGATGGCAGATAGTGGGACATCTCATCCTTCATAATCATGTGAGCCAATTCTTATAATAAATCTCCTCTTACATATGTTTATACAAGCATGTGCCATATAATAAAAGTTTTGGTCAACAATGGACCACATATATGATGGTGGTCCCATAAAATTATAATGGAGCTGAAAAATTCCTATTGCCTAGTGATGTCTTAGATGATCCTGACCCTGTGTAGGCCTAGGCTAATATATATGCTTGTGTCTTTGTTTTTAACAAAAAAGTTTAAAAAGTAAAAAATTTTCTAAATTAGAAATGCATAAAAGCCTATAGAATAAGGATATAAAGAAAGGAAATATTTTTGCACAGCTGTATAATGTGTTTGTGTTTTAAGCTAAGTGTTATTACAAAAGAGTCAAAAAGTTAAAAAAATTTAAAAGTTTATAAACTCAAAAGGTTACATAAGCTAAGGTTAATTCATTATTGAAGAAAGATAACTTTTAAAATAAATTTATTATAGCTAAAGTGTACAGTGTTTGTAAAGTCTACAGTAGCATACAGTAATGTTCTAGGCCCTCACATTAACTTACCATTCACTGACTCACCTAGAGCAACTTTCAATCCTGCAAGCTCCATGAGAGCCCTATGCAGATGTACCATGTTTTATCTTTTATACCATATTTTCACTGTATCTTTTCTAGGTTTAGATATGTTTAGATACACAAATACCCACAGTATTCAGTACAGTAACATGCTGTACAGGTTTGTAGCCTAGGAGCAATAGGCTATACCATATAGCCTAGATGTAGTAAGTAGGTGATAATGTCTAGGTTTGTGTAAGTAAACTGATGTTTGCACAATGATGAAATTGCCTAACAAGGCATTTCTCAGAATGTATCCCTGTGGTTAAGCAACGCATGACTATATATATACTATTTGTTCTGTTTCTCTGGAGAACACTGATACATGTAATATTTTTATTATTATACAGTTCAAAATGTTTTCCAATTTTCCTTAGGGTTATTTTCTTTGGCCCACGAATTATGTAAAAATATTATATCTGAATTTTGAAACATGAAGATTATCTTGGCATCTTTTTAGTTACTTAGCAATTGATTTCTAGCTTAATTACATTGTAATTGATTTCAGACTTTGAAATAAGCTGAGATTTGCTTAATGGTTAGGTATATGGTCAGTTTGTAAATATTCTGTGTGTGCTTGAAAGAAATGTTTTTTCAGTTTTTAGACACTGTGTATGTACATATATATAAAGATGCTTCTCAACTTACTTCCAATGGCGTTACGTCCAATAAACCCATCATATGTCAAAAATACTAAGTCAAAAATGCATTTAATGCTGGCAGCACAGCAGATATCCCCAATTTACGATGGTTTGACTTACTTTTTTTTTGCTTTACAATGGTGCAAATGTGACACAAATTCAGTAGAAATCATAACCTCATTGTAAGTCATAAGGAACACCTGGAATTACAATGGGGTTATGCTCTAATAAAACCATGGTAAACTCAAAAATTGTAAGTCGAACCACTGTAAGTCAGAGACCATGTGTATAAACACATATAAATTTAGATTGAGTTCATTGTTCATTTTGTTTGAATCCTCCATATCCAAAACTCATATTTTGTGTGCTTGCTCTATCAGTTATTGAGATGAGGTACCGAAATGTCCCATTATAATTGCGAATTTATTTCTCTTATCTAATGTTATCATTTTTGCTTTATATATTTGAGACTATACTATTTATGCATACAAAATTAGTACCGTAATATATTTCTGTTTATTGAGATTTTATTGGTATGAAGTGATCTTCTTTATATCTAGTATTACTTTTTGCTTTAAAGTCATTTTTGTCTGATACTAATATATCCACACCAGCATTCTTTTGGTAGTATTTTCCAGATATATTTTCCTTAATCCCTTTACTTTGAACCTTTCTGTATCTTTTATGTTTTAGGTGTGCCACTTGTAAACAGCGTATAGTTAGATATTTTTAATTCAGTCTGACCATTTTTGCTTTTTAACTGGAATATTTATAAAGATGTTTACCAGTTTTTATACATTTATTAATAATATGATATTGATATATTTATGTTTAAATCTACATCTTTCTGCTTCCTATTTGTGATTTCTATTCTGTTTCTTTTTCTCCTCTTTCTTGGCCCTTTTTAGGATCAATTTTTTAAAATAATAGAATTTATTTTTTAGGGAAGTTTTAGATTAACAGAAAAATTGAGTGAGAGGTACAGAGAGTTTCCATATACCTGCTCACCACCCTCTGCATAATCAGTTTCCCCTATTATTAACATCTTAACATTAGTGTGCTCTGTTACAATCGATAAGCCAATATTGATATATTATTTTTAACTAACATCTATAGTTCACATTAGGGTTCAGTCTTTATATTGTATATCCTATGGGCTTTGATGAATATATATTAAAAACGTGTACATCATTATATTAATAATATATAGATTAGCCTCAATCACGGATCTTTTTTCTGTTTCCTTAGTTTTGCCTTTTTCAGAATGTCACATAATTGGAATCCTGCAGTACTTAGCCTTTTCAGATTGGTTTCTTTCACTTAGTAATATATACTTAAGGTTCCTTCATGTCTTTTCATGGCTTTATAGTGCATTTCTTTTCAGTGCTGAATAATGTTCCATTATCTGAATATGTAAATCCATTAACTTTTTGAGGGACATCTTGGTTGCTTCCAAGTTTTGGCAATTATGAGTAAAGCTACTATAAATATCTGTGCGCAGATTTTTGTGTAGACATTAGATTTCAACTCATTTGGGTAAATACCAAGGAGTGTTGGATTGTATGGCAAGAGTATGTTTAGTTTTGTAAGAAACTGCCAAACTGTCTTCCAAAGTGGTCATACCATTTTTCATTCCCATCAGCAGTGAATGAGAGTTCCTGTTGGTCTGCATCTTTGTCAGCATTAGATGTCAGTGTTTTGGATTTTAGCCACTCTAATAGATGTGTAGTGGTACCTCATTGCTGTTTTAATTTGCAAAACCCTAATGGTATATGCTGTTAAGTATCCTTTTATATGTTTGTTTGCCATATGTATGTCTTATTTGGTGGAGTGTCTCTTCAGGTCTTCTGCTCATTTTATAATTGGGTTGCTTGTTTTCTTATGGTTGAGTTTTGAGAATTCTTTGTATATATTGGATAGCAGTCCTTTATCAGATATGTTGCACATATTTTTCCCAATGTGTGGCTTAGTCTTTTAATCTCTTAATAATGTCTTTCACAGAGCAGAAGTTTTAAATTTTAATGAAGTTCAACTTAATTTTTCCTTTCATGAGTCATGCTTTTAATGTTGTGTCTAAAAAGCCATTGCCAAACCCAAGGTCACCTAGATTTTCTCCTGTATTATCTTCTAAGAGTTTTATAGCTTGGGGTTTTACAGCTTGAAGTTATAATCCATTTTCATTTAATTTTTGTGAAAGGTTTATGGCCTGTGTCTAGATCTATTTTTTTTTTTTTTTGCATGTGGATGTCCATTTGTTCCAGCACCATTTGTTGAAAAGACTATTCTCAATTTTTTTTTTTTTTGAGACAGAGTCTTGCTCTGTTGCCCTGGCTAGAGTGCTGTGGCGTCAGCCTAGCTCACAGCAACCTCAAACTCCTGGGCTTAAGCAGTCCTTCTGCCTCAGCCTCCTGAGTAGCTGAGACTACAGGCATGTGCCACCATGCCCGGCTAATTTTTTCTGTGTATATTTTTAGCTTTCCAGATCATTTCTTTCTATTTTTAGTAGAGTCGGGGTCTCGCTCTTGCTCAGTCTGGTCTTGAACTCCTGACCTCCAGCGATCCTCCTGCTTCGGCCTTCCAGAATCCTAGGATTACAGGTGTGAGCCACCGTGCCCGGCCCTCTCAATTTTTTTTTTTTTACATTTCCCTTTTCCCCTTCTACTATCGTGAAAATTATTTACTGCTTCTAATCTTTCAGTGGCTAGCCTAGGGTGTATAGAATCCTTTCTTAAATGTCTTCCATGTTTGTAATCTGTCTGTACTGCACTTTGTTTTGTTTGTTTGTTTGTTTGAGACAAAGTCTCACTCTGTTGCCTGGGCTAGAGTGCCAGTGGCATCATCCTAGCTCACAGCAACCTCAAACTCCTGGGCTCAAGCAATCCTACTGCCTCAGCCTCCCTAGTAGCTGGGACTACAGGCATGTGCCACCATGCCTGGCTATTTTTTTTCTATATATTTTTAGTTGTCCAGCTAATTTCTTTCTACTTTTTTAGTAGAGACAGGGTCTCACTCTTGCTCAGGCTGGTCTTGAACTCCTGAGCTCAAACAATCTGCCCGCCATGTTCTCCCAGAGTGCTAGGATTACAGGCATGAGCCATTGAACCTGGCCTGTGCTGCACTTTGACTAATTTATTCTGTTTTATATTTCAGTTCACTAATTTTCTTTTCACCTGTTTCTAATCTGCTAGTAAACCTGTCCATTACGTTTTCATTGGGTTATTGTATTTTTCATTTCAAGTGTTACTTTTTTTCAAATCTTCAAGATCACATTTTGTATTATCTGTTTCCTAGGAACTTTATTGATATTCAAAGTATTTAACAACTGGTATAACATAGACAATAATGACTCAGAATGAATACTATCTAGAAACAGTCACTATAACTGTATCAGTATGTACCATTGTGTATCAACCCATGTACATTTATTTTTGAGCATATCTTTTGTTTCTTTAAATTTTGAAAGTGTAGGTGTTTTATAACCAGTTTTTGATAATTCTAGTATCTGCTTCTTTGGGATCTGCTTCTGTTATCTGTTGTTTCTGCTGATTCTTATTTGTGGTACCTTTTTTCCAAGTGTGCATGGTTATTTTTTAATGTGTATAACCCATGATTCTTGGAAAATTATTTGTGGAATTATTTTGAAGCCTAAGATGAAGGTACATTCCCCCAGAGAGTATTTACATTTGCTTCTGTAGATGTTTGGGAGCTGTCTAAACTAAATTCTCAGGGAGCCATGATGACTCATGTCTGTAATTCCAGCACTTCGGGAGGCCGAGGCAGGAGTATCATTTGAGACCAGGAGTTTGAGACCAGCCTGGGTGACACAGTGAGACCGTGTCTCTACAAAAAAATTTAAAAATAGCTGGGTGTGATGGTGAGTGCCTGTAGTCCTAGCTACTTGGAAGGCTGAGGCAGGAGGATTGCTTGAACCCAGGAGTTGGAGGTTGCAGTGAACTATGATCCCGCCACTGCAGCCTGGGTGACAGAGCAAGGCCCTGTCTCTAAAAATAAATAAATAAACTAAATTTTCAGCTTCATATCTTTCGCCTCCTATATAATGTAATTTGGGGCTATAAGTACACGAATCTCCTTGTGTTATACCTCAGGGATTATTTCCCTCCACCCCATTGTGAAACCTTTAATTAGCACCAAGGTAACCTTATTTATAGTCCCCTAAGGATATATTAATGTATGGGTGGGAGTGGGTTTACTTCTGGTTTGCCCTTATTATAAAAGTGTGATCCCTTGGGAGTTGATATCTGTTTCTCTGACCTAGTGAGGCCCATCAAAACTAAAGTTAACATTTGAATTGATTTATAAATGCTTACCAGATAATAGTGACTTTACTTCTCTGCTTACCTCTCTAGAGCCTCACTTTCCTTAGATTTTGGCTTGATAATTCTTTTACTGTCCTGTCAGTTTCTCCTTTATTGTTTTCTGAAAAATAATTTTAATATATTGTCCAACATTTTTAGTTGTTTTCAGCAGGAGGGTTGGTCTGACATATCTAACTCATTCATTTCCAGAAGCAGAACTATTTCTTTAGCATTCTAGGAAAGCAGTTCTGTAAAGATTTTTCTTAGATTTATATCTTTTCATTGTGAGTATCCCTCAGCCATTTTGACTACCTTAATTATATTAGTAAAATATGGTAAGGACTGCCTTATAGATTTTATTTAAAAGACCCAATGTTCTTCTTTTCAGGCCAAAGAGGCAGTGACAGAAGCTGAACGTTGTGATCCTAGAAACATTTTCACTCAATTTTATATATTCAAGATTGCAATCTTAGAGGAAAATCCTGACAGAGGTATAAATATTATTTATGAGTTATATTTTACACTTAACACAAGGAATAAATAATCCTCTTTCACCAAAATAGAAAAATGCACATTGTTTTTAAGACAATGGAATTGAATGTATATTCTATCCTTCCTACATAAAGATGGTAAAACAATGCAGAAACAAAATGTGGGAGGTTACATAAAAGTAAAAGAACAGTGGTTACCTATTGAGGGACTAGGAGCTGGGCAAAGGTGGGACAATAATTGGGGGTAAGTCTTGTCACTGTGTACTTTTTAAAATTTTCTGTCATTTGAACAAACCTATTCAAAAATTAAGTTTAAAAAACTGGGGGTGAAATTATACCGAAAATCCATATCAGCTAAGAATTGTCTTCAGAAAATGAAGGCCTCCGGGGTACCTTTTGACTTTTCACTTATTTAGGAGGTAATTAGTGAGAGATTTGGCCTTGAAGAGGAGTTCTCTCCACATAGTGAACAGTGTTGGAATTGCATACATGACCCTATCGCATTAGTGCTGTGTCCTTTCCATTAATTTAAGTATAGTTTCCTAGGTGGTGTGTCTGCACATGCACATGTATCTTGAATTGGTTACAGATATGCCTTTGCTCAGCTATTAGTCCTTTCAGCCTTCAGGATAGCTGAGCAAATCCTGAAGCAGTCTGAGCTCCAGACTGGTTGCTGATTGTGTGAAGGAAGTTGAGAAATTGAATTAATAGGTCCAAACAGAATTTATACTAATCCAATTAAGCAACTATATATGAATGCCTACTAGGTACAAGGGACTCTGTTATTCACTCCACAAGAAAAAAAAGATAATTTATTCTGCATTGAAAAGAAATATTCCAGAATAGTAGATTATACCTATATTATAATTAAGGAGTAGTAAATTATAGTCAGGTCTGTATCAAGGTTAATATTGCTGTCATATCTATCATCAATGTTTCTGGCCTTTGTTTTACCTTATATACTATGTTTAAGGATAAAAGAACTTGAAACTCTTTTTCCACCAAAAATGACAAAAAAAAATAGATTGCCTATTAAACCTTTTCTTTTAACATTATATTAAAATAAAATTATTTTACTTTTTAAATACAATATCAGATCAATCTTTTTATTTCTTCTCCAGTTATCTGTGAACATTTTTAAAAGTCATGTTTATTGAAGATACTTACAATAAAATTTACTCTTGCTATGGTATGGTTCTATGAGGTTTATCTATGTTAATAATTCTGTGAGCTTGAAAAATACATAGTCATGTAACCACCACCACAATCCAGATGTAGAACAAAAAATTACCAAAGGTTCCTTTGTTGTCACTCCTTCCCACCACTTCTAGCCCAGGAAATCACTGATCTTTTCTCTGTCTCTGTAGTTATACCTTTTCCAGAATGTTATAAAAATGAAATCATACAGTATGAAGCTCTTTGAGCCTGGCTTCTTTCACTTAGCATAATGCGTATGAAACTTACCCATACTGTTGTGTGTATCCACAGTTTGTTATTTTTATTGCTGAGTAGTATTCCATAGTACAGAAATACCACTGTTTATCCATTTACCAGTTTGAGGAAATTTGGATTGTTTCCAGTTTTGACAATTATGAATAAAGGTGCATAAAACATCTCTTTCCATCTTTTGTGTGATGATAATAGTTCACTTCTGTAGGGTAAATATCTAGGAGTGGAATTGTGGGGTTGTATGATAAGTATATGTTTAATTTTATTAGAAACTGCAAAACTATTTTCCAAAGTGGCTATACAATTTTATATTTGTACCAGCTTTTTATAAGAGTTTCAGCTGATCTACATCCTCATCAGCACTTGAAATTGTCCACTTAAAAATTTTAGCCATTCTAATAGTTGGTTAGTAGTATCTTACTGTGGCTTGAATTAGGTTTTCCATAATGTCTAGTATTTGACATCCATATATCTCCTTTGGTAGAGTGTTTGTACAAATCATTTTTCCAGTTTACTATAGGGTACTTTGTTTTGTTATTATTGATTTTTGAGAGTTCTTTATATATTCAGGATAGAAATTCTCTCTTTTAGAATTTATTTTTTATTTTATTTTATTTTATTTTTTTTGAGACAGAGTCTCGCTTTGTTGCCCGGGCTAGAGTGCCGTGGTGTCAGCCTAGCTCACAGCAACCTCAAACTCCTGGGCTTAAGCAATCCTACTGCCTCAGCCTCCTGGGTAGCTGGGACTACAAGGCATGCACCACCATGCCCGGCTAATTTTTTCTATATATATTTTAGTTGGCCAGATAATTTCTTTCTATTTTTAGTAGAGATGGGGTCTTGCTCTTGCTCAGGCTGGTCTCGAACTCCTGACCTTGAGCGATCCACCCGCCTCGGCCTCCTAGAGTGCTGGGATTACAGGCATGAGCCACCGCGCCCAGCCTAGAATTTATTTTTTAATTGACAAATAAATATATATATATTGAACATAATATTGAACAACATGACATTTTGAGATATGTACACAATGTGGAATGGCTAAATAAGCTAATTAACATATGAATTACCTCACATACTTATGATTTTTGTGGTAAGAACACTTAAAATCAACTCTCAGTGATTTTTAAGAGTACAACATTGTTATTAACCATAGTCACCATGTTGTACAATAGATCTCTTGAAATTATTCCTCCTATCTAACTGAAATTTTGTATCTTTTGACAAACCTCTCCCCATCCCACACCCACACCCCACCCCTGCCTCAATCCCTGGCAACCACCATTCAACTCTGCTTCTATAACTTCAGCTTTTTTGGATTTCACATGTAATTGACATCATGCAGTATTTGCCTTTCTGTGTCTGGCTTATTTCAGTTAACATAATGTCCTCTGGGTTCATACATGTTTTCACAAATGACAGGATATCCTTCCTTTTTAAGGCTGAATAGTATTCCATTGTGCATGTATATACCACATTTTCTTTATCCATTTATCCATTGATGGACACTTAGGTTGATTACATATCTTGGCTATTGTGAATAATGCTGCAACAAAAATGGGGGTGCAGATATCTCACTGACATACTAATTTCATTTCCTTTGGACATATACCCAGCAGTGGGATTTTGGATCATATGGTAGTACTATTTTTAATTTTTTGAGGAAACTCATACTGTTTTCCATGATGGCTATGTTAATTTACATTCCTATCTATAGTGTGCAAAGGTTCCCTTTTCTCCACATCCTTGCCAATGCTTATATTTTGCCTTTTTTTATAATAGCCATTTGAACAGGTGTGAGGTGATATCTCATTGTGATTTTAATTTTCATTTCCTTGATGATTATTGATGTAGGGCATTTTTTCATACACTTGTGGACCATTTGTCTGTCTTTTATAAGAAATATCCATTCAGGTCTTTTGCTCATTTTGAAGTTAGGTTATTTGTTTTCTTGCTATTGAATTGTTTGAGTTCCTTATATATTTTGGATATTAACCCTTATCAAATGTCTGGTTTGCAAATATATTCTTCCATTCCATACATTGTCTCTTTACTCTCTTGATGGTTTCCTTTGCCATGTGGAAGCTTTTTAGTTTATGTAATCTCATTTCTCTACTTTTGCTTCTACCAGTGTCATGTCATGGACCTTTCGCCCATGTTTCTTTTTTCCTTTCTTTTCTTTTCTTTTCTTTTCTTTTTTTTTGGAGACAGAGTCTCACTCTGTTGCCCGGGCTAGAGTGCTGTGGTGTCAGCCTAGCTCACAGCAATCTCAAACTCCTGGACTCAAGCCTCCCAAATAGCTGGGACTATAGGCATGTACCACCACGCCCGGCTAATTTTTTTTCTATTTTTAGTGGAGACAGAGTCTCAGGCTGATCTTGAGCTCCTTACCTCAAGCAATCTTCCCGCCTCGGCTTCCCAGAGTGCTAGGATTACAGGCGTGAGCCACTGCGCTAGCCAAAGTGTATTTCTTATGGGTTGTGTTTTGTTTTGTTTTGTTTTTTCCAATATGATTATCTCTGCCTTATATTTGAGTCATTTATATTTAAAATGATAATTAATATGGTTAAATTTAAATTTAGCATTTTGTTATTTGTCTTCTATTTGTCGCTTCTGTTCTTTATTGCTTTTTTCTTTTTCTTTGTACTCTTTTGGATTAATTAATTTTTTTTTTTTTTTTTGTTGAGACAGAGTCTCACTTTGTTGCCCAGGCTAGAGTGAGTGCCGTGGCGTCAGCTTAGCTCACAGCAACCTCAGACTCCTCGGCTTAAGCGATCCTACTGCCTCAGCCTCCCGAGTAGCTGGGACTACAGGCATGCGCCACTATGCCCGGCTAATTTTTTCTATATAGATTTTTTTAGTTGTCCATATAATGTCTTTCTATTTTTAGTAGAGACGGGGTCTCACTCAGGCTGGTCTCGAACTCCTGACCTTGAGCAATCCACCCGCCTCGGCCTCCCAGAGTGCTAGGATTACAGGCGTGAGCCACCGCGCCCGGCCTGGATTAATTAATTTTTATGATTACATTTATCTCCTTTTTTGGATTATTAGCTAGAACTGTTTCTTATTTATTTGTTACTTAAAGCCTATAGTATTCATATTTAACTTGTCATAGTCTACCTTTAAGACATATAATGGAATATAAAACAGCGATTCAATTAATAACTTCATTCCATATTATACCATTTTATGGATGTATCAAGATGTATTTAGCCCATCCATTATTGATGGAATTTAGGTTGATTCTATATTTTACTCTTATAAATCATGCTGGTTCAATGTCCTTGCATGTATTTGTTTACTTTTACAAATATATCTATGGGATAGATTCACAGAAGTGCAATTGTTCAGTTGGGCATTTTTCTGGTATTCAAATCCTCCTGGACTCATATTACTTTATGAATATTAACTAATATTTTAAAGATATTAGTGCTCTTAAATAAGTTCCAAATTCATTACGGTATAGTTAACTATAAGTAGGTATTATCTTTGATTAGAGTATTTCCTTTTTTTAATTGTTTCCTTGCTTTTCAGCTTTGCAGGCAATCACTACTTTAAAGAATTTATTAACAGATGAAAAGCCAGAAAATAATGACCTACTTACAGATAAAAGTTCACCTACCATGCTTCTAAGTTTAGCTGCCCAGTTTGCTCTGGAGGTAATTCATATGTATACATCTACTAGATTTCTACCTCTTTTCCTTTATGAAAGACAGTTAATAGAAGCATCATCAGTGAGGCACAGAAGAGACCTTATTTTACTGTTTGTTTTGCTTCTTATTTTCTCACCAAGCTTGGTTGCAGAATTGCTTTATTTCTCTTTATTTTTTTATAATGTAGACTAAAGTAAATGAAACAGTGAGGCATCAGAGTTGTACTCAAAAAAACAGAAAAATAAACATAGCAAAACATTAATTTTTAAGAGAAACTCCAGGCCAGATGTGGCTCACGCCTGTAATCCTAGCACTTTGGGAGACCAATGCAGGAGGATTGCTTGAGGTCAGGAGTTCAAGACCAGCCTGAGCAAGAGTGAGACCATGTCTCTATAAAAAATGAAAAAGTACCTGGGCCTGGTGGCATGTGCCTGTAGTCTCAGCTTCCTCAGAAGCTGAGACAGGAGGATCACTTGAGCCCAGGAGTTTGAAGTTGCAGTGAACTATCATGACACCACTACACTCTAGCTGGAGTGACAGTGCAAGACCCTGTCTCAACAAAAAAAAAAAAGGAAAAAGAAAAAAAACCCTCCAGATTTAAAATGTGATACCATGCAAATAATAGGTATCTATTAAATATTTAGAAACTTATCTTTGTCATCAATTTGAACAAAATGGTTTACATTTCTGTGGACCTTTTTAGTTCATAACCACAAAACAATGTTAGTTTAGAAGTAATAAATACTTGCACCCCTGTGTGTTACTTACAAAATTCTGGTATTATGAATATATAGGATTAGAAAAAGCACAGTAGCAGCTCCGGAGCTCTTGGACTGGGTTTGAGTACTGGCTCTGTCACCTAACAAGTGCTTAACTTCTTCAAATCTTTTTATTTTTAATTTTTTTTGAGACAGAATCTCATTCTATTGCTGGGGTTAGAGTGCCATGGCATCAGCCTAGCTCACAGCAACCTCAAACTCCTGGGCTCAAGTGATCTTCCTGCTTCAGCCTCCCAAGTAGCTGGACTACAGGTGCACGCCACCATGCCCGGCTAATTTTTTCTAGTTTTAGTAGAGATGTGGGCTCATTCTTGCTCAGGCTGGTCTCAAACTCCTGATCTAAAGCAATCCTCTCGCTTCGACCTCCCAGAGTGCTAGGATTACAGGTGTGAGCCACCGCACCTGGCCTTCTTCAAATCTTAATTTCATTATTTGTAAAAATAGAGATAATACCTACCTCTGGAATTGTTATGAAAATTAACTAAGAAGATGCCTGAGAATGTGATTTGTAACTTAAACTACTTTAGTTTCTGATTCTTTCTCCTATATAAAAACCATCTTCCTGATTGGAACTACAATTCCATAATTCTTCCACTGGCTCTCTCCAGCTTTCCATAACAAATGTAAATTTATAAACCTTCCTTTAAAAAGATAATTAATTGCCTTTGAGTTCCCCACTACAGATTTCTCTCTTTCCTCGTCCTCACCATCCTGTACAAATACATTCTGTATCTGCATCTGCCAAATATTTTTCTTTCTTCAGGAGTTTTATTACCCTACTCATAAATGTCAAAATACATATCATTCAAACTGTATTTAGCAACTACTTTGGGCAAGATATTGGGCTAGGTGCTAGAAATATGGTGCTCAGGGATCTCACAAGTCAATTTGAACAGACAAGCCATGCCTTAGCAATATAAGGCAGTATATATGATAATGACCAAATAACTAATATACATGTTAAAATTACTGAAATTTAGAGTAGGAAGAGAGCACTGACAACTAGAATTGATTTGGGAGGTCTCTACAGTGGAGGGAAACTTTAAGTTTGCCTTTGAAAAGGGTAGCAAAAATGTTCTATATAAGAACATTTTTAAAGGATGGAGTGGTATAAACAAGACATGGAAAAAGGAAAGTGATTGCCTTGGAAAACACTGTATTTGATTAGAGTAATGGAGGGCTTATGTCTCCACCATTCCAGTTCTTGTGCCTAATGTAATAGGGGCTCGTATTGTAATGATGATGATATAGGAGAGCAGTATAAGATAAAGTAGTAGAGATAGCTGTGACCAAATTGTATGTACATTTTATTTCCTAAACAATAAGAAAATGTTGATGGTAATTTATATAAAAGTAGTGCTTTAGGAAAATAATTTGGGTTGTGCCTCGGGAGCTAAATAGGGAGAAAATAGAGGCAGGACAGGATGGGAGACTATGGTAATAGTGCAGTCTGAAGGTGATAAGAGTGTAGACAAGGGTAGTGAGGGTGGGATATTAAGCAAGTAAAACATTGCTTTCTCTTCTCTTAAAGTAAGCTACCTATCTTTAAATCCCTTTACAAAATTCATCCCCCATGCACACAAGGGACAATGTGGTTATTCTAGGTTCTGAAAACTGAAACAGTCAGGAAGAGAACTTCCACAGATTCCCTCTACCACCTCTACTCACACACCAGGAATCACACCACATAGTCTGCCTTCTCAACTGTTGTCATAGTTTCCATCACCTCTTGTCTTTTCCTCTCTCATGTTGTTAGTATTTTGTTCTCTTACTGGGTCACTCACATCAGCATATAAACATTCTCATTTATCCCATTTAAAGCAAACAAAAACAAAAAAAACCTCTTGACCCTCCTTCTCTCATCAACTACTACCCGACTTTTTTTCTTCTCTTTGTAGCTAAATTCCTCTAAAGAGTTATCTATACTCATTGTCTCCAATTCCTTTCCTCCAATTCTCTCTTGAGCTTACTCCAATCAGACTTTTGCCCCTCCACTCTACCAAAATTCCTTTTGTAAGGGTCACCAATGACCTCTGTATTGTAAATTGCAGTGGTTAATTCTCAGTCCTCATTGTATTTGTATTTGACCTGTCAGCAGCATTCAACAGTTGATTACTCTTTCTTCCTTGAAACACATTTGGCTTCCAGGACACCACATTATCCTTATTTTCCTCCTACCTCATGAGCCACTCTCTTTCATTCTCCTTTGCTAATTCCTCTTCCTTTTTTCTCTCCCATTCTCACTCTCAAGTGATGAGCTTAGGAGAGGGGGTATTGGGGGATTGAGAAGACAGGATAAGATATAAACTAATTATCTAGGAAAGCAGGAAAGTGAATGACTAGGAAAGTATGATTTGCTTGCCAGTAGCATTCAGACCCATTTGATGAAGTTTTAAAATAAAACAAGTAGTTATATGGATTTTTTTTTCTGGCCACATTCAGCTGAATGGATGTAGGCATAAAGTCAGTAGAAAGTTGAACTTAATCAGACTTGTGGTTTTGTCAGATGAATACCCTGAAGCAAAAGAGAGGCAGGAAAATCAAGGAACAAGAGAGTGGTTATACTTAGTCCCCTTGGAATTTAAACTGGGTTTGGAGGAAGACATCAAGAGGATGAGGAACAGTGAAAAATTGGTACTATCAGTGGGTTAGTGGTCTTATTGCAGTTGAATTATTGTTGGAGTCAGGTAATAGAGGGAGCAAGTTGAAAAGGTAACAGGCAGTAGACAGAAAGTGGAGTACATGAACTGAGAGCTGGGGTGGGGGACTAGAGTGAGGGAGTGAGGCGCCTAGGGCACAAAACTCAAGGAGGCACCCATTCTCAAGGTTGTGCAAGTGCAGGCTTGCTACTTGTATGACACTAAGAGTGAGTGCCTCCTTCAGTTTTTCACTCTAGGTGCTTCACTACCTCACCTGGCTCACCTTCTTCCCAGCCCTGACTGAGAGTATGGCAGGGTTGCAATTATTAGTAATGACAAGGTCTAGTGAGTGATTGTGAGTATAATTGGCGGAGTGGAATTCAAGAAACTAAGAATCTGGGATATTGGGTGGATCATCTACCTATATATTGAAAGTGCCAAAAATTAAGACAGGAGTAGTTTTTGGAGAAAATAACTGAGCAGTAGACAAGTCATCAAGAAATGAAAAGAAATAGCCTGGGAGTTGATAGACAATAGCAACAATGAAGGATAGTGGGTGATAGTCTGGTGCCAAGAAATTTAATTTAGGGATTTTAGGATATAGAACAGGAGAATAATTTTAAATGACAATGAAGAGCAAGAAGGATCCCTATTCCATCTCCAGGTCTAGGAGTAGACTAGGGCAGGTGAGAGCAAAAACAGCCACCACTTATGAGGGCTTCAGTAGAAGTAGTATCTTGGCAGAAACCTAGATTTTCATTAGACCAAGAATGTGGATGGAATTTTCAGGGAAGAGGTTGCTCATAGAGGAGATTTTGCTGAGAGTGGACTGAATTTCAGAGAGCATAGTGGAAGGGTTGGAGGAGTTGAGGAGAGGTGGGAAAAGAGGACAGAAAAGGGGATATACAGAGCCTTTTGGGAATTAAAGTGCTGGAAATGAGGGTGACCTGACAGTCTGAGATTCTTTTGGATATTGCTAATAAATGGGGACAAAGGGCATAATAACATTGGCCCTAGTGGATTCACGGCAGTGTTGGCAAGGCTGTGAGTATTCATCGATAGGGAGGAGCAGGTTTCTGGGGATAATATGAACATGTTTTGTTTTTGTCAATGAGTTGTATCTTCATTCTGCCATCTTGCAGTAGCTCTTTTGAGAATACAAAATGAACATATTCAGATGTTTGTCTTATCCTTAATGGACAGGAATATAGATAACATTTTGTAAGTATCAATTGAGATATAATTTAACATATTATATTTGTTCATTTTAGAATGGACAACAAATTGTGGCAGGAAAAGCTTTGGAATATTTAGCTCAACATTCAGAAGACCCACAAAAAGTCCTTATAGCTTTAAAGTAAGTAATCCACATCCTGTGGAAATGAAAGGATTTCCTGTGCTCGTTTTACTCTTGGTCTGTGCTTTGCTGAAATCGTGCTGACAAGATCAATGCCTACTGTAACAACTGTTAACCCAGATACTCAAAGTGAAAAAAAAAAAAAAGATAGCAGTTGAGCCTGATATTCCTTCTTTTCTCTTTCTGGGAAGGTAAATGGTTTGTCAAAAGAGAACTTCTACATACAATAGTGAGGCAGAGGAGGGTGAGGTTGGGACTTGATAACTACTAATGGTGTGACTGAGAAAATGCCACTGTGAAAAATGGGAAACCAGAGAGTTTTAAACTGGTTCTTCTGTTGGTCAATTACGCTTGAGGCTACACTTCCAAAGGGAATTGGAGTCACAGAGATAAAAGAGTCAGAAGGAGTCTTGAGGTACTTGCATGCCCTCAGTTAGGTAAATATCTAAAATCATTCAGCACAAATGGTATTCATTAAAGCTTTTTAGGGTTTAAAACTTTACCAACTATCTTATTTTGTCCATTTGTCATTGTGCTGCCAGAGCCCTTCAAAGAATTGTGATGCTAGTTTATGTGATACCCAAAGGCCAGTTCCAGGTTCCTTTATAGAAAGAAAAATACAAAGACTGGTACACCATATCCGATATTCTAGAGGGTGATTTTGGGCAATGATATGAACTGTGGAACCATTTAATAATTTGTTATAAGCAACACTTTCATTTTAAAATTCTCAATTTAAAATTCTTAATCTCCCCCTTACCCTCTCTTTTCTCACTCTGCCTCCTAGAATAATCAAGGTTGTTAACAACTTGGTATATGTTCTTTTCACATGTTTGTTTCTAAGAATCACTTTCTATATTACTTTATCATACAGGTATTTGTTTCATCTTGTTCTTCCAGAAGTTTGTCAAATGCTGGAATCTGAAAATAAGTAAGTTATTTCAACAGAAATGATGTATTCACCATTAGAAAAATTAGCCAGGCACCTGCTTGGGAGGCGGAGGTGGGAGGATTGCTTGAGCTCAGGAGTTTGAGACCAGCCTGGGCAACATAGCAAGACCCCATCTAAAAAAAAAAGAAAAATTATAGTAACTTTCAATATAAACCTTATATTGAGAGATGTTTAGTTTAGTAGATAAGATCAATACAGGCTTTGGGACCAGTCTTTCTGGGTTCATATGCTGGCTGTGCTACTTATTGATGTTTAACCTTGGGCAAGTTTATTAACTTCTATGGGCTTCTGTTTCCCAATCTGTAAAATGAAAATGATAATAGTACCCACCTCATTGGGTTGCTGTAACAACTTGATGAGTTAAAACATGTAAAAGGCAAAAGATTTATGTGATTTTCAGAGAAACCAGAGTATAAGTTAATACAAGTAAAACATTTAGAGTGCCAGCCACTTAATAAGCCCTCAAGAACATTGTCTATGATCTAATTATGATGTTGCATCTGTTTCTTCCTTTCTTAACAGATGGCTCAGATATAAACATATCTGTTACTTTCCCATAGAACATATAACCTGGATGGCTTGTTGATTCTGATTCTGTATCAGGTCACCTGGGAGGAGTATTCAAATATGTTTCTGCTCACAGGTTCTATGACATAAGATATCAAGAACTTAACAATTTGTGGAAGAATTTGGTTACCAATTTTTCATTCATAAAACTCACTACCTCCTAATGATTTGAAAGAAAACTCTATTCAAGGTGTTGATTAAGGATAACTTTCAGAGAAATATCACTCATTTCTGCATTCTTTGCTTGGATAAGAACACTACTTCACTTTTGGTTTATATATTTGCAGCTGGAGGCAATATATTTTTTCAACTAAATTCTTTGGGAAATATCTGACTGAGATAGTGTTGCACAGATGATTTCTAACTTTCTTTTTCATAATACAAAGTTTACCCAAGCACAAATAAGTTTTGCCTTTTCTTTATAAGCTGTATGAATCCATTAGAAGGGAACTCAAACAAACTTAAAAAAAGATAAGGCAATTGGAATTGAATAATGGCCAAATATTTGATGATATTAAGAAATTATTAATTTTAAGGCATGATCATGGTAGTGTGGTTGTTTCTTTTTTTTTTTAAATATTCCTCATCTCTTAGAGACACATCCTGAAATATGTATGGACAAAATGATATGATGTCTGGAATTTGCTTTAAAAT
The DNA here is from genome assembly GCF_041146395.1 of Eulemur rufifrons. NCBI lineage: Eukaryota > Metazoa > Chordata > Mammalia > Primates > Lemuridae > Eulemur > Eulemur rufifrons. The sequence goes on from NC_091012.1 coordinate 91,636,877, forward strand.
AATATGGAAGAGGAAGAAGTAGATGGAGGATAGATATCAATGAGATAAGATTGATGATGAGTTAATAATTATTGAAGCTGGGTGATTGGCACATGAGGATTCATTATACTCATCTGTTAACATTAGAACATCTTTGAAATTTTCAACAATAAAAAGTTAAAAGAAAAGGAAACTCAGAAACTAAACTTTGATAGCTACCGTATTAAAAGAGTGCCTTGAGGGCTAGGACTATTTGTATTCTTCTGTATATCTCTGGAACCTAGGGCAATATCTGACACATAATTGCCACTAAATTTATTTAAATGACTGAAATATTAGCTTTTTATAAGATCTTCAGCACTGGACTTAAAGGTGCTTCATATTCTGTGTAATTGTGGCATACAGTCAAACCCCACTCATTAAAACCAATTGGGGAACGGGGTAAGGGAACAGATTCTGTTTGAATTAATGATAAATTACAGAACATTTACAAAATATACCTTTATTGTTTTCAAGTAAATGTAGTAATAGAGAACATCTTCTAGCAGTGTTTTCAGGTAGAGGTCAGGACCTGATTTAACAAATAGAATAGATTAATTTGTAAGAATGTTTTAAAGTGCCTAATTCAATGAGAAGAGTTAAACTAATTAAATTCTAGTTTTAGCTGTTTCACTAACTTCTGGTTTACCTTAGGCAATGGCAACTTATTTAACTTCTTTAAGCTTTATTTTCCTCATTTATAAAATTTTAAAAGCTGGACTGTATAATTTTTAAAGTTCCTTTCTGTTCTAAAATTCCTATCATTATAAATTAGCAGTATCTACCTAAGTACTAATAGCTCATGTGCTAAATTTTTTAAAAACAGTTTATCTCTCAAATAGATTCTCCATCCCTTTCCATGTCCTCATTCTTATTTGTACTATTTATTTGCATTAATGGGCCCTTCCTAGATTATTTTATATAGAGTCACTGAACTAAACAGTGAAGAAATCAACTTTAGCTCAGCTGAAATTCAAATTAATAAAATTTACTATATGAAGTTACTTTATATAAACCATACTTCTAAGATTTATCCCTTAGAAAGCTGCTACTTTTCCTGACCCACAGTCTTTATTATATAGTGCTAGATCGTTCCTGATAAGTCCAGTCTTACAGTATGCTCTATCCTACTTCCTGTAAACTTCGTTAGTTGAGTTTTCCAACACTTTCTCATATTCATTCATTTGTTAAAGCAAAATGGGCTCTTTTCTCTGTTAAATTTTTATTTCATTTTATTTTTTAATTGTAAGACTTTATTTTTTTAGAAAAATTTTAGGTTCACAGAAAAATTGAGAGAAAGGTTGAGATTCCCACATACCCTCTTCTCCAACACATGCATAGCCTCCCCCATTATCAACATCTCCCACTAGAGTGGTACAATTATTACAATTGATGAACCAAAATTGACACATTATAATCACCTAAAGTCCATAGTTTATAGTAGGGTTCACTCTTGATAGTGTACATTCTATGAGTTTGGACATGTATCCATCATTACAGCATCATACAAAGTATTTTCACTGCCCTAAAAATCCTCTGTGCTCCACCTATTCGTCCCTCCTCCATCAACCCTTTACTGTCTCCATAGTTTTGCCCTTTCCAGAATGTCATATAGTTGGAATCATACAGTAAACAGCCTCTTCACATTGGCTTCTTTCACTTAGTAATATGCCTTTAAGGTTCTTCAATGTAATTTTGTGGCTTGATAGCACTGAATAATGTTCCATTGCATGAATGTACCACATTTTATTTATCCATTCACTCATTAAAGGACATCTTGGCTGCTTCCAAGTTTTGGCAATCATGAATAAAGCTGTCATAGACATCCCTGTGCAGGTTTTTAGCTCCCTTGGGTAAATACCAAGGAGCATGATTGCTGGGTCATATGGTGGGACTATGTTTAGTTTTGTAAGAAACCACCAAACTGTCTTCCAGAGTGGCTATACCATTTTGAATTCCCACCAGCAATAAATGAGAGTTCCTGTTGCTGCACTTCCTCACTAGCATTTGGTGTCATCAGTGTTTGGGATATTGGCCATTCCAATAGGTATACAGTGAGTGGTATCTCATTAGTGCTTTATTTTACATTTTCCTGATGACATATGATGTGGAGCATTGTTTCATATGTTTATTTGCCATCTGTATATCTTCTTTGGTGTGGTGTCTGTGAAGGTCTTTGGCCCATCCTTTTTTTCCAAGGGTTTTAGGATCCTCGTGCTAGGAACCAGGGACAAAGATCAAATACACTTATTACACCACAGTATATACCACTGTATAAAGATCCCTGGTCTTTTCCCATATAACAAAAGTATCATAACAATTAAAAGATACTGGCACATTACTAGAATCCCATTCAGTCATTAATAATTTCTCCAGTCCATCATTATATCATAAGAAATTGTCTCCTAGAATGAGGTTTTCAGGCTTCTGGTATAATTGAGCTAAGAGACAATATCATCTCTTGCTCTGAGCCTCTTTTGAGGTGTTGATGTAATATTGGATCTCCCTTACTGCATAATCCATTTGTACTATTCCTCCTTTTCTCCACTTATAACCAAAGTTTTCCACATTTGGAAAGGAACATTAGGTTCATCAAGTGTGCTGGTCCAGATTGCAGGTAGCAATACTAATGTAGCAAATGCCTCCCCCTCAGTCCACTCCCATTTATGTAGGGTGGGTAGGGTTATGTTAAGACAGAACTAGTGGACTATCTTGACCACTAGGCAATACAGCTACATTTACTCTTGACCCCAACTTTGCCAGATAGGGTAAAGGCACAACCTGCTCCCATGAGGCCTTTAGGAATTCTGACATAAAGATTTAAAAATATAGTCACAGTTTCTTGCTTAGGAATCATCCCAGTTTCCAGCACTTGTATTAATAGTTACATCCATGGTCCTGTAACCACCTCATCAGGTAGGAAACAGAAAGTTGAGATGATATGAAAAAGAAAGAAAAAAAGTATTGTCATACCAGTGTCCATTGTCCTATCCCCTTGGGAAGAATTGTAATGACACCAGCCTCCTTCCCCAACTCCTTTTCCCCAGATTTACCAGAAAAACATAGGAGTCTACTAATGGGGATACTCCCTTATCCCCACCCCCCATGTTGAATATGAATACACACTTGTGAAGGCCTCTAAGCCAACCCTTCTGTTAGGTGCATCTGGATGTTCCCTGGTCCCCTAGTTCCTAGTGTCAAGAATGAATACTGGTACGGAGTTGAGCCAATGGTGGAGTGGTCACAAACACAGAGCAATTTTATACAAAGTTTATCATGTAAAAGAAAGAATGAAAGTAAGGAAGGAAACTACACAGAGTGAAAATATTTCCCAGAGAGAGTGGAACAGGTCAGTCTCCGTGACTGGAGAAGGACTCAGAACTCTGAGCACAAGCTGCCTTTTATAAGCTCACTAGTTTGTCCCGCCTTTCTCCTGGCAGGATTGGTTGTTGTTTCCTGCCCTTTGCGGTGATTGACAGATTGGGGCTATATAACCGGTTATGTAACCTAACTAGTTTCCCTTTCTGCTCCTGCATCTTCCCCAGAATGCTTCATGAAGCTCCACCCATGTTATGCTAATTAGGTGGTAACAGGCTCTAGGTCAGTTAAAGGTTACTAGGAACTTTTTACTGTGTATGTTCTCACCAGGGAACAGTTCCTAGCCGTAATTTGGTTCCTAGCTACAATTCAGTTCCTGCTTTCCGCCCTTGGCCACTTTCTTGCCACCTGTTTCACCCTCCACCAGAGCTAACACTTCATGCCTATATCTCCTCCCATTTTGGACAACTAGTGTTTCAAGTGCCTATTCCACTTCCATTTCTAACTATTACTCTGAAGAGGATATCTCTCTGCCCATTGTTGGGCATTATGGGTTGTAAAGTGTGTTTCTTGGTCTGAAAAAAATGTGACTCAGCAGTCCAAATTGGTGCAATATCTTCTGTTCTGGTGCTTTTATAGCACTCTGAGCATTTGCATCTAACATTGGGTAATCAAAGCCAAGATTCAATGTCTATTCCTGTCAAGACTCAACCCCCTGGAGCTACCAGCATCAATCTGATTTGCCAGCTGTGTTCAGGGCGTTACCCCTGGGGAATCTGCCACATAGCCATCTTCAGTCTCTGTCTCTCTTGTTGGAAAACAGAATAGTTATTGGCATTTTGTGCCTTAGAGGGTGCAAAAGAAATGTCTACATTCAGTCCTTCTCTGCATTCCCCTAATGTCCACTCATTTCATGAACCCAGGTGGCCACCATATCCACTTGTTGATTTCAGTCACCTTCCAAACCTGGAAGGGGAGTCTTCTGATGGGCATTGGTATGTCCTACTTTAATGCACCCCTCAAATTCCCATAGCGATTTCCATAGAGCCATGCCCCATACAGGCATCCTTTTAATAGGCCAGTTTTCCATTTCCCCTCTGTATGACCATGTGGCCAGGTCATTGGCCACTGCCTATGAGTCAGTAAAAACCCAAACATAGGAGCTTTTTACCACTGTTCAGTTCTTCCATCACTGCTAGGAAAACAGCATGCAGTTCAGCCTGCCGAGCCAATTTGTTCTTACAATCTTTGATCAGATGATGGCCTTCCAAACAGAATATTGTTCATTCACCTTGGAACTGCCATCCATAAACTAACCTACTCCTTGCTGATCAGTTGAGAGCTGTTTATAGGGCTCTGCCCAAGTGACAATAAAATTCAACAGCTCCTCATGCAGTTCCAAAATCATTCCTAGGGGAAATGAGGCTCTCTGCTCATAAATACCTCCTCCTTGCATTCCACAGGTAGCATGATCATGTATAAACCACTTCCATTTTATCATGGAGCTCTTCTAGGCACTGCTTTCCCCATTAGAGTGTTTTTCTGACATCACCCAAGATATCATGGGTATTTCAGGTTTCAAGATTATTTTACATCCTTCAGTTGTAGGGGTAGTTTCAATTAATGTCTAATAGCAGGCTAGGAAATGTCCTTAAATGGCCCATTTAGCATATTTAATTAACATTACCTGATGGACAGATTTACATTCCTTTGTTTTACAATGCTAGGTCAGAAAAATATTTCCCAATCAGATACAGTGTCCATCCCCTTAACACAATAAGGTAAAAGACACAACCACATCATGTAAAGCCTATTCAAACATATTAAGTCTTCACACTTTTACCTTAATCCCATCAACCCTTATGTTCCAAACTGTAGCCTCCATTATGATTTCATTACAAGTTTTGTTTTTACAATACTAGGAAGGGTAGGTATTTCCCAGTCAGACATAACATCCATTCCCATGAAACATTTAAATAAAGGAGATACACCTTCTTCACATAAAATCTTTTTAAACATTCCAATTTTCATCCAAATTTCCACCTTAATCCTATCAACCCTTATAGTTCTGTATTTTCTCAATCAATTTTGTAGCTCCCATAGGGCTTCACCAACAGGTTTTGGTACCACAGTGCATGGGGCTCTTATGTCAAGAAGTCCCACAAACTTTTCTTCTACACACTCAGACCATTTTACCCACTAATGTGCAAAAAGCTCTGGGTCCCTAGTGAGTGGTAGAGCCAAGGGACCGTGGCCTTTTGTTAATCTTTATCATGATTAATCAGCCTGACTATTCCCCCAGGTAACTTCAGTTAGATTTATCATTATAATCTTTGCCTTCTGGTTTATTAAATTTTTCCAAACTGGGGTAAATAGAGCAGACTTGTTTGGAGCCCTTTAATGTTGAGAGACCAGCAGGGACTCCTTTTGGTTCATCCAACCTTTGGTAGCACAGTATTCAAAACCAAAGACACTGTCCCTAAATTAGTTACTCTCAAAATCCTTTTTAGTAAAGGTTCCTCAGGAAGCCAATGATACCAATCTACAAAATGAAACAACTCCTTCACACTATACCTTCTACTTTCGGCAGTTTCTTGGTTTTGCCTTTTTCTTATTAGTTTGCATTTCCATATGCATCCAACTAACTCCCTGAGAGTTGGATCCATCTCAAAATTCCAATGGTAACTTACCTTTAGTGACTGAGAACCGTATAGCAACTGCTTCATACCATGGGTGACCACATGGACCCCCAGGTCAAAGGTTCCTCAACCCTCACCCTTTCATCCTTTCTCTTCCCAAAATACATGTTTCCATGAGCCAACATGGTCTAGTAAATCGCACTCCTGACACGAATTCTGGAGTGTTTTCCAATACCAACAAATGACACTATCTACCTGGAGTTAGCATCAGATCCCGCAAGTTAAAGGGCTCAGTCTCACAGGGCTTCCCCCACTTCACATGCCAATCTCAAGTCTAGGCCTCATGGACTTCTGATTAGCCAGCTATAAATCAGAGATTCCTACAACCCCCTCCTTGGGGTCAATTATTTGCTAGAATGGCTCATAGGACTCAGGAAAAAACTTTACTTATGTTTACTGGATTATTATAAAGGACATAACTCAGGAACAGCCAGATGGAAGAAATACAAAGGGCAAAGTACGGGGTAGGGGGAAGTGTTGCAGGATTTCTATGCCTTTTCCAGGCATACCACCATCCTAGCACCTCAATGTGTGCACCAACCCAGAAGATTTTTTGGCCCATTTCTTTTTTTTTTTTTTTTTTTGGCCCATTTCTAAAAATCAGTTTGTTTTTGTTGAGTTTTAGAGTTCTTTGTATATTTTAGATTACAGTCCTTTATCAGATATGTCTTTTATAAATATTTTCTTCCAATCTGTGGCTTATCTTTCTCATTCTCTTGACATTGTCTTTTGCAGAACAGAAGCTTTTAATTTTAATGAAATCTGGCTTATCAATTCTTTCTTTCTTTCATGCACCATGTGTTTGGTGTTATATCTATTAATAAAAAGTAATTGTCATACCCAAGGTCATCTAGGTTTTCTCCTATGTTATCTTCTAGGGGTTTTATATTTTTCTGCTTTAGATTTAGGTCTATGATGTATTTTGAGTTAATTTTTGTGAAGGGAGTAAGATCTGTGTCTAGATTCATTTTTTTGCATATAGATGTCTAGTTGTTACAGCACTATTTTTTGAAAAGACTGTCTTTGCTCTTTTGTCAAAGATAAGTTGACTGTATTTATGTGGTTCTATTTTTGAGCCCTCTATTCTGTTCCATTGATATATTTCTTTATCCTTTCACCAATACCACACTGTCCTGATTACTGTAGCTTTATATTAAGTCTTGAAGTCAGGTAGTTTCAGTACTTCAATTTGTTCTCCTTCAATATTATGTTGGCTATTCTGGGTCTTTTGCCTCTACATATAAACTTTAGAATCAGTTTTTCAATATCCATGAAATAACTTACTGGGATTTTGATTGGTATTGTATTGAATCTATAGATCAAGTTAGGAAGAACTGACATCTTGACAATATTGAGTCACTCTATCCATTAACATGGGATACTCCTCTCTCAATTTATTTAGTTCTTCTTTGATTGCTTTCATTGGAGTTTTATAGTTTTCCTCATATAGATCTTGTACATATTTTGTTAGATTTATACCTAAGTGTTTCATTGTGGGGGGGCTGCTAAGGTAAATAGTATTGTGTTTTTAATTTCAAATTCCACTTGTTCATTGTTGGTATATAGGAAAGAAACTGACTTTTGTATAATAACTTTGTATCCTACAACCTTGTTATAGTGACTTATTCGTTGCAGAAGATTTTTATTTTGACAATTCTTTTGGATTTTCTATATAAATGAACACATCATCTGTGAATAAAAACAGTTTTATTTCTTCTTCCCAATTGATATACCTCTTCTTTCCTTTTCTTGTCTTATTGCATTAGCTAGATGTCTTAGTCCATTCAGGTTGCTATAAAAATACCATAGACTTGGTGGCTTATAAGCAACATAAATTTATTTCTCATGGTTCTGAAGACTGGGAAGTCCAAGATCAATGTGCCAGCAGATTTGGTACCTGGTGAGGGCCTGCTTCCTCATAAGTGGCTATCTTCTTATTGTAACCTCACGTGGCAAAGGGGCTAGGGTTCTCCTTAAGAACTCTTTTATAAGAGCACTAATCCTATTCATGGGGCCTCCACCCTCATGACCTAATCATCTCACAAAGGCCCCATCTCCTAATACCATCACCTTGGGGGTTAGGATTTCAACATATGAATTTGGGAGCCACACAAACCTTTAGACCATAGCACTATGACTTTCAGTACAATATTGAAAAGGAGTATTGAGAGGGGACATCTTTGCCTTGTTTTTGATCTTAGTGAGAAAGCTTTTAGTTTCTCACCATTAAATGTAATGTTATTTTCTATTTTATTTTATTTTATTTTATTTTATTTTATTTTATTTTATTGGGACAGGGTCTTGCTCTTGCTCAGGCTGGTCCTGAACGCCTGACCTCAAGCGATCCTCCCACCTCAGCCTCCCAGAGTGCTAGGATTACAGGCGTGAGCCACCATGCCTGGCCTAAATGTGATGTTAGGTGTAGGTTTTTTGTAGATATTCCTTATCAAATTGAAGAAGTACTCCTCCATTCCTAGTTTACTTAGAGTTTTTATCATGGGTCTTGGATTTTATCAAATGCTTGCTCTGCATCTATTAATGGATCACGTGATTTTTCTTGTTTAGCCTGCTGACATGATGGATTACATTAATTGATTTTCAAATGTTGAAACACCCTTGCATACCTGGGATAAATCCCACTTGGTTGTGACATATAATTCTTTTTATACATTGTTGGATTCAATTTGCTAATATTGTATTGAGGATTTTTGCACCATATCCATGAGACATTGATCTGTAGTTTTCTCTTGTAATATCTGTCTGGTTTTGGTATTAGGGTAATGCTGGCCTCACAGAATGAGTTAGGAAGTGTTCCCTCTGCTTCTCTCTTCTGGAAAAGATTGTAGGGAATTGGCATATAATTTCTTGTAATATATTATTGCTATCATTTTGAATAAATTATTTTCTGTTAGAGCAAGTAAGCGTAAGAAAAATAAAAGTTTTAGTTTACCTTCACTTATTCTTTATTTGATGCTCTTCCTGTCTTTATGTAGATCTGAGTTTCTAACCAATATTATTTTCCTTCTCTCTAGAGAACTTCTTTTAACATTTCTTGCAAGGCAGGTCTACTGGCAACAAATTTCCTCAATTTTTGTTTGTCTGAGAAAACCTTTATTTTTCTTTATTTTTGAAGAATAATTTCACAGGATACAGAACTTTAGGTTGGTGGGTTTCTCTTTCAACATGTAAATAATTCACCTCACTCTCTTCTTGCTCATGTGGTTTCAGAGCAGAAGTAGAATGTAATTCTTATCTTTGTTCCTCTATAGGTCAGATGTTTTCTTCCTCTGGGTTTTTTCAGAATTTGTTCTGTATATTTTATTTTTTGTAGTTTGAAAATGATATACCTAGGTGTAGTTTTTTGGTTTTTATCCTGGTTGGTGTTCTCTGAGCTTCCTGGCTCTGTGGTTTGGTATATGACATAACCCCTCCCCAACCACCACATCATTTAGGCTCTGATAATACACTAGAAGGTCAGGCTCTAGTTAAGCAGTTTCTATTAGGGCAGGCCTTGTTAAGAATAGAGTGCTCTGGCATATTTTAAAACGGTTTCTTTTCTCTCCCTCTGTCAGAAGCATGAAGGAATTTTTCTCAAATATTCACAGTGAAAACCTAGCTGAGCTCCTGGAGGTAAAACTCACAAAATTGTGGAGGCCCCTTTATGACTGGGTCTCCCCTGGAGTTTTCAACTCTGAGACTTGTTTACACTGAAACTCTAGCAATTTGTCATTTATGTTTCAGGTTTTCCCCCTCTGACACTGGTTCCCCTGGTGGTTTCCACTCCTGAGTCTCTGTTCCAGTAAGCCATGACTCCTTGTATTTGTCTGTTTGTCTCTCCACTCTTTGTGGCAGTGGTGGTTTGCTCTGTTTCCTTACCTGTCTTATAGATCCATGAAGAGTTGTTGCTCTTTCAGTCTGTTCAGCTTTTTACTTGTTAGGAGAGAGTGGTAACTTCCAGGTTCCTTACATGCAGAACTAGAAACCAGAAGTCCTCTGTTAAAATGTGTATACTTCTTAAAGAAGCTTGACAGAGAGTCAAGAGACCTGGCTAGTAATCTTGACATTGTCACTTACTGTATTATCTTGGACAAATCATCCCCAACCCCATGTCTGTTTCCTCATCTGTAAAATGAGGGGTTTGTACTAGTTAAGTGATTTTTAAGACTGTGTTCCTCAGAACCCTGGAAAGTTTGTGCTACCGCCTCAGGGACTTCCAAGAAGGTGAAACTTCAGGCCTCCACCCCACCCCTGGTTCAACTAGAGCAGCTCCACTTTTATCTTTTCTTACATATTAGACTTTTATACAATTTTATTTGAAATAAGAATTCTAATTGTCCCTCTTCAAAAGAAAGCTTATAAATCACAGAAAGGACTACCTACTCTCAAATTCTATGACCCTGTAATGTAAAATCTTACCAGTCATTGAAATCGAAATCCTTTGCTGAGAGTAGGTATAGAAGTAGAAGAGAGAAAAAACATGAGGGCACTGGGGATGAGTAACTGTCCTATAGAGGAGGGAAAGATTGTTGAAAAGATAGATTGGAGTCCTGAACAACAAATTTTACAATTTTGCATATTCTTAGTTGAGTTCTCAGGCACAAATAGGGTATCTTTTTATTATAGTTCTTTTCCATAGTAAATCTTGGAACAGTTGGAAAACACCCTTTTCTTTTTATTTTTTATTTTCCAGAAAGAAAGAAATGGATAGACTTTTGAATTGCTTGAATATAGGTAAATATCTCCTTGATTGTTTTCAGTCCTTCATCTTGCCTCTATCCTCTATTGAATTCTCTAAGTACACTTAGCACGTTGACTCCAACCTTATGTTTGAGTTAAGCTTCATGCTCCTTATTAATGTTTACCATGGGAGTTTATTTTGGTTTCTTCATCCACAAGCAGAGAAAAGTTTGTCTTCACTAGCATTCATCTCTAAATGTGATTTCAGCTCTGTTTTTATTCTAGTTTATTTTAAGGACATTTCCCTTCCTTCCTTACTTTGTTCCTTCTATCCATCTATCCTTTTTTTCTAACTGCCACTTTATGCTAACCTAGGAATTGAACAGGTGAAAAGGATCAAGACAAATAAAAATGCTGTGAACCCTGCTGGTTTTTCATGCCCTCTGAATCAAATTCAGATTGTTTACTTTATTATTTTGAAGCTGTCCACCTGTCTACCCAAGTCTGTGTCATCTCCCCTATCTGCTAATCATTCAAGCTAATCTCCTAGCTATGTCTTTTTCCAACTCCAAGCTTTCTTACATGATACCCCTTTTGCCTCACAGGTCCTCCCATTTTTACTGCCGATGTACCTCTTTCCTTATGTCCAAAACACACCAAAAATTCCAAATCTTAGAAACTCCATCCTATTTATTACAGTAGTTCAATTTTATACCTCAAATACCTGTCAACAGGGTGTTAAACATAACAAAGTGGTTTAGAAGCCAAACATTTTCAAAAGATATAAACTTTGCTACTTGGCATTCTTATTTCTCAGAAGGCCATGGGGTATGTAATAAATGCTTTCTAATAATGATGGAAAATCCTGGTTCTGTACTGAGTTTGTTGTGCGAGCTCAGTAAATATTATGCCAGTGTATTGATACTCCTCCAATTCTCAATCTCCAGTTCAGTCTTTTTAATGATTGTTTCTATTCTTTATTTCCTTACATGTAAATCATATCTTTCTACCTCAGGTGGTAAATGATTGCACTAATTAAAATTATAAATCTCTCCAAAGATATGTTTGTTCCCTAAAGTTTGAGTTAACAGCTTCTTGGAGCTTGGTAATGCTCTTTGTCATTTTAATTACTTTTGGTATACACCCACGTACACATACACAAAAGAATTTCTAAATTAAAACTCATGTGTGACTGTTTTTAAAGTAGGATTAACAACTTTGCTAGAGTATAACGTAAAAACTTCAGTATCATATTTTGCTGTTTGATGCAGCACTCCAGAAATTTGCTCAGCCTTTTGATGAAGGAACCTCAACTTTGGATTCAAGGACTGATGAAGTTCAGTGGTTTCGAAAAATAGGTAAAGGACAATTCTGTGGCTATGGGAAACATTGTGGGGTGGTAGAATCAGACAGATGTGGATTCAAATTCTGGTTCTTTCTTTTGTAGCTATGGGTACAGAGATAACTTGCTTAATCTCATTTTCATTATTTATAAAGTGGAAATAATTATGTATACTTCATACAGTTACTAAGGGTTTTTAATGAAACAGTGTATGTACCTGGCACATAGTAGGTACTCAATGAACATTAGTTTTTTTTTTCTTTTTCTATAGAAATGATTCTAAGATTAAAATGATGAGTTGTAACTGCAAGTCCCCAAGGTTATGCTCCTAAACTTGGTCTAAAATGCCTAATTTATTTCTAACTGTGATTCAACAAAAATAAATTATGCAATAATATAGTTAAATCTTACAAGCATAAAGTTGAGCAAAACAAGCCAGACATTGAAGAGTACATACTACATGATTCAATTTTTATGTAGTAAAAAAAAAAAAACAGACAAAACCATATATGGAGTTAGAAGTCAGGATAGTGGTTACCCTTGAAGGAGGTTTGGACTTTAAAGTGAGGGAACTTCTGGGTTTCTAGTAATGATCAAGATCTTCCTTGATCTGGGTGCTGGATACATGGATATGTTCACTTTGTGAAAATTCATCAAGCTGTACAATTATGAGTTATGTAATGTACTTTATGTAGGTTCCACTTCAATAAAATGATTTAAAAATTGTGGAGGCAGTTACTACAGTGATAAATAAGCAAGAGCAATTAAGCATCAATGTCACAAAGTAGACTCATTCTACATGAACCTCTTCTTGCTTTATTGGTTTAGTGAGGCTTTAATCTAGAAGACAGGGAATAAATATGCAATCTGGCTTCTAAAGAATTTAAGCGAAAATTAAAAATAACAAACATTTAAAATATAGAATGGTTGGATGACTTTGATCTTTCCAAAGTTTGAAAAGGTATTTTCCTACTTTTACTGCATTTTTATTTTGATTTTCTAAGGTGAAGATCATACTTAATGTTGCCTAATGGGGGCTTCCACTCCTCTTTGGAAGATGTGAATATTTCCAGCAATTTTCGTCAATTCTTGATTCTAATGTACCCTGTTCTCTGCTGAATTTTAACTTCCTTTACCACTGCCAGTTGGTGAGCTTCTTGGTGATCCTCATTTTTTAAATGGATTTGTGCCAACTAAGAATTCTTATCATATGTCCCCAATTTTTAAAAAATTCAGCAGCACCTCCATTGCTCATTGGCCTAGAATTGAAGATTAGAAGTGATAGGAGTCTCTAAATTTACCTGGGAAAATGCTCTCTACAAACCTAAAGTTAAGTTTTTAGCCCCTGAGAATCCCCTTATTAGTATATTAATATTAAAGAATAGGTAGTAGATATTATAATGATACAGACTAAATAGTAAATTTTCATAATTATATTACTTCATGTTAACTTTCAGCTTGGAACTTGGCTGTACAATCTGACAAAGACCCAGTGACAATGAGAGAGTTTTTCATACTTTCTTATAAGGTAGGTCTCTTCTAATAATTATGCCATGTATGGACCACAAGGATATGACAACTATGACTATAGTAAAGGGATAAGTATAGACTGGGATTGGCTCTTAATCTAGGAACTTTTAATGTATGTCTAAGCAGGAATGACATAGGAGAATTTGTTCCCTATAGAGTATAATAAGCACTCATCATGGAGCCTAAAGTTCTACACTTAGAGACTTATTCCTTTGCCTTTGAAGGAATTTCAGTCTCCCAGAGTCCTATACTAAAATGTAAGTATCTTTGGGAGTGAAATACTCTAAGCAGTTGTCAGTTACCAATACATTGGGGAGGGCTTGGGAAATAAGTCTGTAGTCTGAATATAGAATAAGTATCTGGGGACAGGAGGGGCTAAAAAAGGAGATAAGAAGCTTGTGCCACCTTTAAAACTTTTCCTAGAGAAAGTTCTGTGTGTAATGATTTGTAAGTTTGTTATTCAATTATAAGCATTTTTAAATAGTCACTAGCATCCAAGGTAGAGGTTAAATGCCAGAAAGAGGACCAAGTATTGATGAGTTAAAGAACATCCCTCATACACTTCAAGGGTACACAGTATGCTATGTTCAGGTCAATTAAATGTTAAGATTTTTAGAGCTGGAAGAAATGTAGAGATAATCTAGCACAAGTCCCTCATCTCACAAAGGAGTAACCTAGACCTAAAGAGATTGGTTGTCTTGAAATGCTATTAATTCAATGATGGTGATGATTATGATCACTACATGTTTGGAGAGGTCAAGAAATAGTCTTTGCAAGTTTAAGTGTAATTACCACTTTAATTAGGTGAAATAAATAGGTTTTAGTTTTGACATTTGTGATAACACATTTAGGACTGGCATGTAAGAATCCAAGTGGCCTAGAGTTTTATTGTAGTAGTTGGGAGTTTTTGCTAAAACTAGAGGACAAGGTTAATGATGAGGTTATGCATAATGCCTGTCAAGATTTGTCTCTTTCAGACAAATGTTGAAAGAAATGTCTCTTTCAACCATGACAATATATGTACTAATTTTGGCTCTATTCAGTACATCTATTTGCCAAGGGAAAAATTGCTTAGAAATTACAGTATAAACCAAGAAGTAAATCACTAGATAGAAATACAGGAGCAAATGATAGTATTTGTCACTGGGAAAGATAGGAAAACTATGAAGAAATGAAGCTTTTTATCTCTAGCAAGGTACTAAAAACAATGGAAAGTAATATAAAATTAAAACTGTAAATCAGTGTTATAGTCTATATCATTTCTGTGGCGACATGTGCTTTTCCAGCTGAATTTTCTCATTCAGACAGGATGTTGCTAATTTTCATTTTGATTGTTTGTGTTCACCTGGCAGAATTCTCACTATTCATTGATGTTCTGGTTATTTCTTATCAGCTGTCCCAGTTTTGTCCTTCTGATCAAGTAATTCTGATTGCACAGAAAACATGTTTACTTATGGCAGCTGCAGTTGATCTAGAGCAAGGGAGACAAGCTTCAACAACGTTTGAACAGGTAATCTGCAACCTTCAAAGAAATGACAAGAGTTCAGTGCACTATTTGATATGTTTGCCTTCCCTGATGTAGTTCTTTTTGATTCTCTGTAGAGAATACTTCCATTCCAGCAGCATCTTGATTTCAACGGTTTATAATGGCTAATTACTTCCTAAGGAAAGGTTACATTTGGCTTGACCTCTTCTTTTAAGAAGATTGAATATCTCTTCTTTTAAAATGCCCCTTTCTGTGGACCACTCTTTCCAAATATGTTGGTTTTGTTTTTTTTTTTTTTTTTGAGACAGAGTCTCGCTGTGTTCCCCGGTCTAGAGTGCCGTGGCGTCAGCCTAGCTCACAGCAACCTCAAACTCTCGGGCTCAAGCGATCCTTCTGCCTCAGCCTCCCGAGTAGCTGGGACTACAGGCATGCGCCACCATGCCCGGCTAATTTTTTTTTTCTATATATATAATTTTAGCTGTCCATATAATTTCTTTCTATTTTTAGTAGAGATGGGGTCTCGCTCTTGCTCAGGCTGGTCTCGAACTCCTGAGCTCAAACGATCCGCCCACCTCGGCCTCCCAGAGTGCTAGGATTACAGGCGTGAGCCACCACGCCCGGCCCCAAATATGTTTTTAAATGTTCTTTATCTTCATTGTCTCCCTGTGATTACATATGGTCCATTGGAGTGTTTCCCCTACTTTTGTTTCTTTGCACACATCTTCTAAGGAAGAACTCATCTATTTTCAGAGCTTTGTAGCCATCTGAAATTATTTACTTAGCTTGTTTTTTTCCACTCAATTGCATTTGCTTTCTTTGTCCCACACCCTTTAATATCTCATCATTAACTCAATTTCTCACCAAGACAATTCCTTACCTTGCCTGAATTCCCCTGTCATATTCTTAAACGTTACCATTTTTAGGAGCTGGCAACATCTCAGTCTCCCATACACCAGATTATTGGTTTGCCTTTAGCTCTTTACCTCCTTTCTTTTAAACTAAGAAAATTGTCTCCAAGTCAGACCAATAGCCTTTTTTGTGTGATTTTTAAAATCTAGATCCTCTCTCTACTTGATTTATCTGTACAAAGAGAACTTCCTAATTTCCCATACTTGTCAGCTTCTCTTCTCTCCAATCCATGTAAAATCTTTCTATTTATTCTTCTCCTTCTGTTAATCCTTCTTTTTTTATTTTATTTATTTCAGCATATTACGGGGGTACAATCACTTTGGTTACATAAATTGCCTTTACACTGTCTGAGTCAGAGCTACAAGTGTGCCCATCCCCCAGACAGTGAATCTCTTCTTTTATGTTATTCTTTAGATCTGAAACAAACTCTCACCAGATCTCTGCCAGTGTATTTCCCTTCCTTTCCCTTCCCTTGTTGAGTTCAGCTCAAGGAAACATTTCAGCACCCAAGCACTGTGCTAGGTACTGGGGATACAGAGATAAAGAAGACAAAATCCTTGTTTATGAGAAGTAAAGTGCCCTCTCTTAAGAAGTCTTTTCATTTTAAAAGAAGATGAGAAAATAATCTACCTGTCTCAGAGCAAAACAAACAAGAAAACAATTCTGCTTCTTAACAGGTAAAGGTAAATGTAATTTAATTCTCAATAGGAACTTTTGCTTTACTAAAAAATAGTAATAAATCTTGTTTTTATATAATGCTTTTAACTTTCTAAAAGTTCTTCCTTTTCAGTTTGTAGTCCTGAGTTTGTTAAATTTTTTTCTCTCAATGAGTAGAGATCAGATTGACATGAGGGAAATTTCATAAATTCTTAAGAATAGTCCTTAATTATTTTCTTTGTTTCTAACAAATGTTCTTTTTTATTCTATGTTCTTTCCCTTGTATACATCTATGTTTCCTAAGAACTCTATAACTTAGTAACCCTTCTATAATCTTTGCTTTTGAAAGGATGTCTATTTAGATAAATGAAAATATACTTCTGCCTTTAATCATCTAAGTGTGTTCCCTATGGATTAGACTGTGGTACTCTGTCTCTCTACAGCATACTTCTTGAATTCTACTGTATATATCTGCTCCATGTTCTGTAAACCCTCATAAATTGGGATATTTCCAAGTAAATAGGTGATGAAGGAATATAGATAGACTGCATACTCCTATCAACATTGTCTGTATCCTTCTCGTTATGAGTTAGAAGTGAGGGATACTTTAAAAACATATAGTAGTTGTAATTTGTCAAGGAGCTATAACTTTTTCCTAGAACAGGGCTGGGTAAACTACTGCCAACTGGCCAAATTAGGCCCATGGCCTGTTTTTGTACAGCATGAGAGCTAAGAACAGTTTTTACATTTTTTGCATTTGTAAAAGGTTGTAATTAAAAATGAAAAATATATGAAACAGAGTATATGTGACTGGCAAAGCCTAAAATATTTACTGTCTAGCCTTTTATAGAAAAATTGTCTTTATCCCTGTCCTAGATTATTATTTTTTTTTTATTTAATTTTACAGAATCAAAGAGTCTAACAGTATAAGTCCTAGCTTATTTTTAACAGACTTATTGAAGTATATAATTCATACAACTTACAATTCACCCATTTAAATGTACAATTTAATGGTCTTTAAAATATTCACAGAATTGTGCAACTATCAATGCAACCTGATTTTAGAACATTTTCATCGCCATAAAAAGAAACCCTTTACCTATTAGCAGTCACTCCTCATCTCTACCACCAGCACTAGGCAACCACTAACCTATTTTCTGTCTCTATAGATTTGCCTATTCTGGGTATTTCATATAAATGTCATAAAATTTATAGTCTTTTCTTACTGGTTCCTTTTATAAATCTTTAAATTATGTTTTCAGGTGTCTTCATGTTTTAGTGTGTATCAGTATTTTCATTCCTTTTTATGGCTGAATAATATTTCATTGTATGGATGTACCACATTTTGTTTATCCATTCATTCACTGATGGACATTTATGTTGTTTCCAATTTTCAGCTTTTATGAATAATGCTGTGATGAACATTCACATACAAATTTTGTGTGGACGTTTTCATTTCTTTTGAGTATATACCTAGGAGTGGAATTGCTGAATGATATGGTAATCTGTGTTTAATCATTTGAAGAACTGCCAGAGTTTTCCAAAGTAAATGCACCATTTGACATTCCCACCAGCACTGAATGAGGGTTCCAATTTCTCTACTTCCTTATTACCACTTGTTAGTAGGTTTTTTGGATTATAGCCATCCTAGTGAGTATAAAGTGATATCTCATTATGGTTTTGATTTGTATTTCCCTAATGACTAATGGAATATAGCATTTTTTCATGTGCTTATTGATCATTTGTATATCTTGTTTGGAAAATGTCTACTGAAATTTTTTTGCTCATTTTTAATTGGGCTATTTTTTTTTTATCATGAGTTGTAATAATCCTTTAGATATTTTTGATATTAGACTTATCAAATATATGATTTGCTATTATTTTATCCTATTCTTTGGGTTTTCTTTTCCCTTTCTTGCTAGTACTCCTTGAAACACATTTTTGATTTTGATGATATCCATTTTATTTATTTTATTGTTATTGCTTGTGCTTTTGGTATCACATCTAAGACCATTTCCTAATCCAAAGTCATAAAAGTTTACCTCTATATTTTCTGCTAAGAGTTTTATATTTTCAGCTCTTACACTTAGGTCTATGATCCATTTTGAGTTAATTTTGTGTACAGTGTGAAATAGGAGTCCAACTTTATTATTTTGCATTTGAATATCCATTTGTCCTAGAAATACTGTTGAAGACTATTTTTTCCCATTGAATTATCTTGGCATCATTGTTGAAAATCAATTTACCATAATGAGATTTATTTCTAGAATTTCAATTTGATTTCATTGATGTCTATGCCTATCCATATGGCAATACCATGCTGCTTTAATTTGTATAGTTTTGTAGTAAGTTTTGAAATAGGGAGGTATTAGTCCTCTACCTTTGTTCTTATTTTTCTTTCTTTCTTTTTTTTTGAGACAGAATCTTGCTCTGTTGCCCCAGGTAGAGTGCAGTGGCATCATTGTAGCTCACTGTAACCTCAAACTCCTGAGTTCAAGAAATCCTCTTTCCTCAGCCTCCTGAGTAGCTGGGAGTACAGGCATGCGCCACCATGCCTGGCCTTATTTTTCAAGATTGTTTTGGCTATTCTGGGTCCCTTGAATTTCCATATTCACATTAGGATCAATTTATTGATTTCTGCACAAAAGCCAGCTGTGATTTTGATAGGGGTTATATTGAAACTGTTGATCAGTTTGGGTAGTATTGTGATCTTAATAATATTAAGGCTTCTGATCCATGGATATGAACTATCATTTGTTTAGGTTTTAATTTTTCAACAATGTTTCATAGTTTTCAGATTATAGATTTTTCACTTCTTTACTTTTTGTAGTCTATTCAGATTTTCTATTTCTTCTTGAATCAGTTTCAGTAGTTTATCTTTCTAGAAATTTATCCACTACATCTAATTTATCTAATTTGTTGGCCTACAGTTTTTCATAGTATTCCCTTATAATCCTTTTTTATTTCTGTAAGGTCAGTAGTGACTCCTCCTTTTTCAATCCTAATTTTAGTTATTTGTGTCTTCTCTCTTTTTTTCTTGGTCAATATAGACAAAGGTTTATCAATTTTGTTGATCTTTTTCAAGGGCCAACTTTTTTTTCTGTTGTGTTTTCTAGTCTCTATTTCATTAATTTCTACTCTAATCTTTATTATTTTCTTCCCTCTGCTTGCTTAAGGTTTAATTTTCTTTTGTTTTTCCAATTTCTTAAAGTGGAAATTGATTTGAGATATTTCTTTTTTTTAGTGTCAACTTTTATAGCTATAATATAAATTTCCCTCTAAGAACTGCATTAGCTACATCCTGGAAATTTTGGTATGTTGTGTTTTTCTTTTCATTCATCTGAAAGTATTTTCTCATTTTCATTGTGATTTCTTCTTTGACCCATGGGTTAGTAAGGCATCTGTTGTTCAATACCCACATATTTGTGAATTTCCCAAATCTTTTTCTCTTATTGATTTCTACTTTTATTCCACTGTGGTCAGAATACATACTTTGTATGACTTCAGTTATTTTAAATTAATTTGAAGTTTGTGTTATGGCCTATCATATGAGCTATCTTGGAGAAAGTACTATATGAGCTTGAGAAGAATGTTTATTCTGCTTGAGTTGGTGGAATGTTTTATGGATCTTTGTTAGGGCTTGTAGCTTTATAGGCTGTTCAAGTCTTCTATATCCTTGATGATTTTCTGCCTAGTTATTCTATCCTTTATTTAAAGTGGGGTATTGCCTGGGTGTGGTGGATCACACCTGTAATCCTAGCACTTTGGGAGGCTGAGGCAGAGGATCACTTGAGGCCAGGAGTTTGAGACCAGTCTGAGCAAGAGCAAGACCCCATATCTACAAAAAACAGAAAAATTAGCCAGGCATGGTGGTACATGCCTATAGTCCCAGCTACTTGGGAGGCTGAGGCAGGAGGATCACTTGAGCCCAGGAGCTTGAGGTTGCAGTGAGTTATGATAATCCCACTGCACTCTAGCCTGGGCAACAGAGCAAGACCCTGTCTCAAAAAAAAAAGTGCAATATCACTGGCTGGGCACAATAGCTCCTGCCTATAATCCCAGCACTTTGGGAAGCTGAGGTGGGAGGATTGCTTGATGCCAGGAGTTAGAGACCAGCCTGAGCAAGAGCAAGACCCTGTCTCTACAAAAAATAGAAAAATTAGCCGGGCATGGTGGCATGAGCCTGTAGTCCCAGCTACTCAGGAAGCTGAGGCAGGAGGATCGTTTGAGCCCAGGAATTTGAGGTTGCAATGAGCTATGATCATGCTACTGCACCATAGCCCAGGCAATAGAATGATACCCTGTCTCAAAAAAAAAAAAAAATTGGGGTATTGAAGTCTACAACTTTTATTGTTGAATTGTCTTTTTCTCCCTTCAATTCTGTCCATTTTTACTTCATGTATTTTGGGGCTCTATTGTTAGGTGTATATATGTTTATAATTGCTATATATTCCTGATGGATTGGCCCTTTTAGCATTATAAAATTTCCCTCTTTGTCTTCAGTAATTTTTTTTTGTTTTAAAGTCTATTTTTGTCTCATATTAGTATTAGTATTGTTACTCTAACATTTTTATGGTCAATGCTTCCATAGCGTAGCTTTTTCCCTTTTACAATCAACTTATATGTATCTTTGAATCTAACGCATGTCTCCTGTAGACAGAATATATTTGGATTATGTTTTTTCATACAATGTGACTGTCTTTGCCTTTTATTAGATTGTTTACTCCAATCACATTTAATGTTATTATTTTTGTGGTTGAATTTACTTCTGCCATTTTACTTTTTAGTTTCTATATGTTTCATGTATTTTTTGTTCCTGTTTTTCTCCTTTATGCCTTTCTTTTGTGAATGTTTTCTAATGTAACATTTTAGTTCCTTTAATGAGTTTTTACACAATATTTTTTGAGTTACTTTCTTAGTAGTCACTCTAGGGCTTACAATGGAAATCTCTTTTTTTTCCTTTTAAAGAGATGGAGTCTTACCAGGTGCAGTGGCTCAGGAGGCTGAAGTGGAAGAATCACTTAAAGGCCAGGAGTTTGAGACCAACCTGGATGACCCCATCTCTAAAAACATTTTAAAAGGTATCCAGGTATGGTGGCATGCACCTATAGTCCCAGCTATTTTGGAGACTGAAATGGGAGAATCACTTGCGCCCAGGAGTTCAAGGCTGCAGTGTGTTATGATCACGCCACTGTATTCCAGCCTGAGCAAGAAAGGTAGATTTCATCTCTAAAAAAATTAAAATAAAAAGATAAAGAGAGATAGAGTCTTGCTTTGTTTCCCAGGCTGATCTTGAACTCCTGGACTCTAGCAATCCTCCTGCCTTAACCTCTGGAGTAGCTGGGACTACAGGCATGCATCACCATGCTCACCTTGCAATATAGATCTTAATTTATCAGGATCTACATCAAGTTATGAATGTAATTCCAGTAAGACATAGAAATGTTATTCCTACTAGCTCTCTTCTCTTTTCTTTTTTTGTGCTATTTTGTTATACATATTTCATCTATATGGGTTTCGAACACAATATACATCTTATTGTATCACTTAATATAATTTTTTGTCTTTTAAATAAACTTACAGAAGAAAGGAGAGCAAGTATATATTATGGCTTTTTATATTAACCATCTTATTTAGTATTTCTGCTTCTCTTCATTTTTTCCTGTAGATTAGAGTTACCATATGGTCTCATTTCCTTACTCCAAAACAGCTTTCTTCCCACCTGTCTCTTTTGTGCTGTTATTGTCAAATATATTACATTTCTATATGTTATAGGCCCAACAATACATATATACACACACATATGTGTGTGTGTGTATACAATGCAATTGCTTTTTAAAACAGTTAACAGAAGAAGAAATCTGCATTTATACTATCTTTTATAATTACATAGTTACTTTTATTGGTGCTCTTTATTTTTTCATTTGGATTGAAATTACTGTCTGATGTCACTTGCTTTCAGCCTAAAAGATCTTCTCTTAGCAACAGATTCTCTCAGCTCTTGTTTATCTGAGAATGCCTTTATTTCACTTTAAGTTCTGAGTGATAGTTTTGCTTGGTAATAGATTATAGGTGGACTGTTATTTTCTTTGATCACTTTGGATCCCACTGCCTTCTGGCCTCCACTGTTTTTAATGAGAAATCAGTTGCTGATCCTAAATGGGATTCCCTTGTATGTAATGAATCATTTTTCTCTTGCTACTTTCAAATTTTTCTCTTTGTCTTTGGCATTTATTTTTTTAACTGTAATATATCTGGGTTACATCTCTACATTTGTTCATCCTGCCTAGAGTTTGTTGGGTTTCTTGGATGTGTAGATGAATGTTTTTCATTAAAATTGGCAGTTTTCAAGCCATTTTTTAAAACTACTTTTTTTCTCCTCTCTTCTGTCCTTTTGGTAATTCCATTGTGTATATGTTGGTGTGCTTAGTGGTGTCCCCATTTTACTGAGGCTTTGTTTATTTTTCTTCTTTTTCATTATGCTTTTCATATTTCATAATCTCTATTGATCTATCTTGATGTTTGCTAATTCCGTCTTCTGCCAACTTAAACCTAGTGTTGATCCCCTCTGGTGAATTTTTTATTTCGGTTATTATAGTTCTCAATCACAGAATTTTCATTTGAGTTTTATAATTTCTGTCTCTTCATTGTGATTCTACATTTAATAAACATTGCTGTCAAACCTCCGTTCTCTTCCCCCGCCCCCCCCCCCGAGACAGGGTTTCACTCTGTTGCCCTAGGTAGAGTGCAATGGTGTCATTAGAGCTCACTGCAACCTCCAACTTCTGCGCTCAAGCAATCCTCCTGCTTCAGCCTCTTGAGTAACTGGTGCTCGCCACCATGCCCAGCTAATTTTTATATTTTTTTTTGTAGAGACAGAGTCTCACTATGTTGCTCAAGCTGGTCTTGAATTTCTGGCCTTAAGCAATCCTGCCTTGACCTCCCAAAGTGCTGGGATTACAGGTATGAGCCACTACACCTGGCCATACCTTCCTTCCTTAATTATGGTTTCCTTTAATTATTTGAACAAACTTAAAATTCCTGCTTTGTATTCTGTGTCTGCTAAGTTTAACATCTGGGCCTTTTCAAAGACAATTGCTATTTCCTGCTTTTTTCCTGTGTATGGGTCACATTTTCCTGTATCTTTGTGTATCTTGTAATTTTTTGTTGAAAACTGGGCATTTTAGATAATATAGCATGTTTGGGTACTTATCTCTTTGTGGGGCTTGTTGCTGTTAATGTTTGCTTCTTTATTTGTTTACTGAATTGGCTGGCTAGTTCAGTTACATCTATTTCTCTCATAATATTTAGACTCTGCTATCACTCCTCAGAAGGCACAGAGTCTTTACCTGTGCAGTCCCCCTGACCCTTCCCCCTAATAAGGAATGACAGTGGTTTTAGCAGGGTTCTTTTTTACTATCTCTTTCCCTGATCTTCCTCTAGATTTAATCTCTAGATGGTCTTCTATTGGTATCACATCCAGTTGTTAGTTCTGACTAATTGCTAGGTGATTGCTCTGTTTGTATGTATGTGTGTTTTGAAAATACTCTTGGGCATAAATTGCTTCACAGCCTGTTCCATTAAAATAAGGCCCCTTTGAAGGAGTAGGGATCTTCTTAGTTATCGCTTCACTGGGTTCACTCTTTGAACTTCTAGTTGTTCCTTTGTTTTGTTTGTTGATATCATTGAGCTACCAGCTTCCTCATAATTTACTCGTTACCAGAATCTCCATGATTTTTTACAGTGTCTTTGGACTTGAACTTCCCCAGGCTCTGTTCCAATTAGTCATTTCCTTTAGGGAGCAATACGAGTTCACTCTCCTAATGACCTGTCTCTCATACTGGGCAGAAACTCTGAACCACTGTTTTAGAGCTAGAGGCAGGGATAATGGCCCACTTCTCTGAGAGCGATAGTCCAGCTCTTTTGAGTGGAGGACTGGGTAACAGTTGTAGTCCCTGATATTCTTGGCTTGCCTCTCCCAGTGTGGAAATTATCCTATAAGCAAGCTGAGATGAGAGCAACTGAGACCCCGTATTCTGAACCTACCATTCCTGGGGTACAGCTTTTGCCCTATAAATGGGGGCTGGGCAGAGAAAGAGAGCTCCAAGGCCTCTCAGCTATGCTTCTTTATAATAGAGCTTCTACAATACAGACCTGGGGGGATGAGAAGTGCGGTAAATCTGGCCCTCCTGGGAATTCTTAGTCTGGAAGCTAGGGATAGAGATAGTCCCATCTCCTTGGCCACACCTACCTAAAGTAGTGCTTACATCATACTGAGCTGGGGGTTGGTGAGTGGGTCATGGCTTAAATGTCACAGCTTCTCACTGTTCTCACTGAGTCTTAGTAAATTTCCTGGAATAAATGTTTTTCCATTTTCTCTATGCCCTCAGGGCAATTTTCTGAGCCTTTATATGATGTTTTATAATTCTCACCAGTTATGATCATTTGGCTGGGGAGAGGGTCCATGGAGCTCCTCACACCACCATTCTGAAAGTATTTCTCTTCTGTTCTAGATTATTAAAGAAATTGACAGTGCTCAAGGTTTTCCATTTAATCCTCATTTTCTGGGGAAAAGTGCAAATAGAGGCTAATATTTCTATATAAATCCAAAATGTTCAGTTTAAACTATCATTTTTCTTTCATTTTATTTTTAGATGTTTTTAATGAATATGATATGAGATTATATTAATTTGCTTAAAGTTCTTTTTTGTTGAGACTAATTATCTTGCTGCATTTTTGCCAAATAGACCAGGTTACTAAATCGTGCACTTGAGCAGATCCATAAATGCAGTGACATCTGGAATCTCCTGAAACAAACAGGTACAGTGAAAACTGGAAGTTTGTTAACACAGTTATGAAGGCAGTTTAGAATCTGAATTACCAAGTTTTTGTCACCGGTCAAATGATTATTTAAGAACTGATTTTTCTCCACTGTATGTCATTATTTTGACTCCATAACACACTGCTTGGAGTAAGAATATTTTTAAATTTTCTTTTTATGAAAATATAATGTTTAATATTTTATTGTTCACCGTGTCATTATTGCTCTTTGGTTGCTAGATTTAATGTGCAATTTAAACAAGTTTTAACTCTGACTAAATGTAGGCTATAGTCTTCCAAATCACAATCAAGATATCAGATATTGCTAATATTTTCTTATAAAATGATCTAAATAGTAGTCAACTTTTTGAAGTTATATAATAGCTTGATACTGTTTCCTCATTAAAGATGATATTGTCTTTTAGGTTTAGATAGACATTTTTATAGTGTCCATTTATTCCTGTTTTAGATTTTGTTAAAATCAATGGATATTGAATTGAATTACATGCCTTTTCAGACTTTATGTAGGTAATCATATGATTTTCCTCTTTTGAACTATTAATATATTGAATTATAGTAATAGATTTCCTAAAATTAAGTCACCATTGCATTCCTGCAATAAACTCTATTTTGTCATGGTGTGTTCTTATTTTAATATGTTGATGAATTCTGTTTCCTAACATTTAGAAATTATTGGTCTATCATTTTCTTTTTGTGCATGTGTCATGTCTTTGACAGATTTTGGTATCAAATTACAGGAATTATAAGGAGGAACATAAACACATAAAATTTAATTTACCTTTTTCAACCTATGACAGTTATTTAAATCAATAAAAACAAAAAGTAAAGATTGAGAAGACCTAAATAAAATACTTACTATAGAAGATTTAATGGAAATATACTCCATAGTCTGAAAATATACTCTATATCCTGACAACAGAAAACACATATTCTTTTTATTTGCCCTTTGAATATTTACAAAATTGATGACAAGGAAAACCTCAATAAATTCCAAGACACATAAATAAAATAGGCATTATCTGATCACAATGAAAAAATTTGATATTAATAAAGAAATCATAAAAAGCACCCTACCACCTGGGCATTTTTCAAAACCAAAACTACAAAATACCTAGAAAATAATGATAATTAAAATACCTCATACCAGAATCTAAAGTGCTAAAGCAGTACTCAGAGCAAAATTCATAGTCTCAATGACATTTATTAACAAAAGTATGTCAGAATGCTAGCTGTCCACTAAAAAAAATCAATTTCTTCTTTCTAGGAATGCAACTAGACTATAGATAGAGAGAGAGAGATAAAGATCTCTCTCTCTCCCTCTCTCCCTATATATATATATCTATATCTACAATCTAGTTATATGTTTATATATATGTATACACACAGCTAGACTAGCTATAGATATAGAGACAGAGATATAAATATGTAGATAAAAATATATATCTCTATATATAATCTAGGTATGTGTGTGTGTGTGTGTGTATATATATACACACATACATACAGTCTAGCTGTGTTCCTAGAACACACACAAACATACAGTCATTAGGGAATTTTAAATTAGAACCATAATAAGATACCACTACACATCTATTAGAATGACCGAATCCAAAACACTGACAACACCAAATGATGGTGAGGATACAGAGCAACAGGAGCTCTCATTCATTGCTGGTAGGAATGCAAAATGGTATAGCCACTTTGGAAGACAGTTTGGCATTTATTACAAAATTAACATAGTCTTACCATATGACCCAGCAATCACACTCCTTTTGGTATTTATCTAAAAGAGTGAAAACCTATAACCACCCCAAAACCTGCATGGGGATGTTTATAGCAGCTTTATTCACAATTGCCAAAACTTGGAAGCAACCAAGATGTCCTTTAACAGGTGAATGGATGTTTTAAAACGTGGTACAGGCCGGGCGCGGTGGCTCACGCCTGTAATCCTAGCACTCTGGGAGGCCGAGGCGGGTGGATCGCTCAAGGTCAGGAGTTCGAGACCAGCCTGAGCGAGACCCCGTCTCTACTAAAAATAGAAAGACATTATATGGACAACTAAAAAAAAAATCTATATAGAAAAAATTAGCCGGGCATAGTGGCGCATGCCTGTAGTCCCAGCTACTCGGGAGGCTGAGGCAGTAGGATCGCTTAAGCCGAGGAGTCTGAGGTTGCTGTGAGCTAAGCTGACGCCATGGCACTCACTCTAGCCTGGGCAACAAAGTGAGACTCTGTCTCAACAAAAAAAAAAAAATAAAAAAAAAAAAAAAATAAAAAAATAAAACGTGGTACAGTCATGCAATGAAATATTATTCAGCACCATAAAGCCACAAAAATACATGGAGGAACCTTAAATGCATATTACTCAGTGAAAGAAGCCAATGTAGAAAAAGCTGCATATTGTATGATTCCAAATATTTGATATTCTGGAAAAGGCAAAACTGTAGAAACAGTAAAAAATCAGTGATTGGCCAAGAGCTTGAGGGAATGGAGGGAGGGATGAGTAGGTGAAGCACAGGAAAATTTTAGGGCAGGGAAACTATTCTGTATGATACTATAATGGTGGACACATATCATTATACATTTGTCAAAACCCATAAAATGTACATGTAGAGTGAACCCTAATGTAAATTATAGGTTTTGAAAATGATGCATCAATGTTGGTTCATCAATTGTAACTAATGTACCAACTCAATGTGGGATGTTGATAGTAGGGGATGCTGTAGGGGGGAGGTGCGAGGGTATGTGAGAACTCTATGTACTTTCTGTACAGTTTTGCTGTGAATCTAAAACTGCTTTTAAAAGTAGTATCTATTAGGGGGGCAAGGGCAATATACATAACCTAAACTTTTGTACCCCCACAATATGCTGAAATAATAATAAAAAAGTAAAATAAATAAATAAATAAATACTAGTAATATATATAAAAAACTAGTATCTATTAATCAAAAAAAATATATGGTAACAGAACATACCCTACTAGGAAATGGGTTAGTGTTGAATATTCTGTATTAGTTTTTTCTGGGACATAGTGTACTTTTCCAACATGTAGATTCAAGCCTGCCTGCCTGCCCGCCCTCCCTCCCTCCTTCCTTCCTTCCCTCCTTCCTTAGACATTGTCTTGCTGTGTTGCCCAGTCTAGAGTGCAGTGGCATCATCATAGCTCACTACAACCTCAGACTCCTGGGCTCAAGCAATCCTCCTGCCTCATCCTCCTGTGTAGCTGGGACTACAGGCACGTGCCACCATACCTGGCTAACTTTAAAAAATTTTTTTGGCCGGGCGCGGTGGCTCACGCCTGTAATCCTAGCACTCTGGGAGGCCGAGGTGGGTGGATTGCTCGAGGTCAGGAGTTCGAGACCAGCCTGAGCAAGAGTGAGACCCCGTCTCTACTAAAAATAGAAAGAAATTATATGGACAACTAAAATATATATATACAAAAAATTAGCCGGGCATGGTGGTGCATGCCTGTAGTCCCAGCTACTCGGGAGGCTGAGGCAGGAGGATCACTTGAGCCCAGGAGTTTGAGGTTGCTGTGAGCTAGGCTGACGCCACGGCACTCACTCTAGCCTGGGCAACAGAGTGAGACTCTGTCTCAAAAAAAAAAAAAAATTTTTTTTTGAGGAGATGAGATCTTGCTATGTTGCTCAGGCTGGTCTTCAACTCCTGGCCTCAAGCAATCCTCTGTCCTCAGCCTCCCAAAGTACTAGGATTACTGGTATGAGTCACCCCGCCCAGCCCATTTTTTAATTATTATGGCCATCCTAGCATGTGGAATGTTACCTCATGGTTTTGATTTGCATTTCCCTAATGACTAATGATGTTAGATTTTTTTTCATGTGCTTATTGGCCATTTGTATATCATCTTTGGGGGGAAGGGGACTTGACTATTCAGGTCTTTTGCCCATTTTTAAAATTGGGCTGTTTCTCTTTTTGTTTTTGAGTTGTAGGATTTCTTTATATATTCTGCATATTAAACCGTTATAAGGTATATGATTTGCAAATACTTTCTCGTATATGTCGTCTTTCACTTTCTTGATAATGTTCTTTCATGTACAAAAGTTTTTAATTTTATGAAGTTCATTTTATCTACCATTTCTTTTGTTGCTCATCCTTTTGGTATCATATCTAAGAATCTATTGCCAAATCCAAGGTCATGAAGAGTTATCCCTATGTATTTCTTCTAAGAGGTTTATGGCTTTAGTTGATATGTTTAGGTCACTGATCCATTTTGAGTTCATTTTTGTACTCAGTGATATGGTAGGCTTCCAACTTCATTATTTTGCCTGTGGAAATCCACTTGCTGATGCACCATTTATTGAAGAGACTATTCTTTTCCCCATTTAATGGTCTTGACACCCTTGTTGAAAATCAATTGGCCATAGATTTATTGGCTTATAAGTGGACTCTCAATTCTATTCCATTGGTCTGTATGTCTGTCATTATGGTAGTACCATACCATTTTGATTACTGTAGCTTTGTAGTAAGTTTGAAATGGAGAAGTGTTGGTCCTCCAACTTTGTTCTTCTTTTTCAAGATTGTTTGGACTTTGGGGCCACTTACAATTCCATATAAATTTGAGGATTGCAAAATTTCTGCGAAAAGAGGCTGTTGGAATTTTGATAGGGATTGCTTAGTGTAGTATTGACATCTTAACAATATTAAGTCTTCCAATCCATAAACGTGGGCTGTCTTTTCATTTATTTAGGTCTTTAATGTCCTTCATCAGTATTTTATAGTTATCAGTGTGCAGTTCTTTCACCTCCCTGGCTAAATTTGTTCTTTTTGGTGCTATTGTAAATGAATTGTTTTCTTAATTTCCTTTTTGGATTGTTCATTGCTGATGTTTAGAAACACAACTGATATTTGTATGTTGATCTTGTACCTGCAACTTTGCTGAATTCATAGCTTTCTTATTGTTTCTTTGGGATTTTCTGTATATAGGATCATGTTATCTGTGAACAGTGATAGTTTCACTTCTTCCTTTCCAATTTGAATGCCTTTTATTTCTTTTTATTGCCAAATTTCTCTGGCTAGAACTTCCAGTACATTGTGGAATAGCAGTGGTGAAAGGGGGCATCCTGTCTTGTTCCTAATCTTAGGGGAAAAACTTTAATTCTTTCACCATTGAGTATGGTGTTAACTATGGGTTTTTTTTAAATGCCCTTTATCAGGTTGAGAATAGTCCCTTCCTTTTCCTGGGTGTTTTTATCTTGAAAAGATCTTGGATTTTATCAGATTTCATCAAATGACTTTTCTGCATCAATTGATATGATAATGTGTTTTTCCCTTTGTTTTATTACTGTGGTGTGTGTATATACACACATACATTTTTTGATACAGGGTCTCATTCTGTTGCCCAAGCTAGAGTACAGTGGCATCATCATAGCTCACTCACTGCAACATAAGTAAGGAAACTTGTTCTTTGTTTACCATTAGATAACCAAAAATAAAGAATAAAAAGACAATATAACACTCAGAAAATTATTCTGGTAAAACACAGAATCTGCTATCTAGGCAGGTTACATAGAAAGTAAAGAATAACCTTTGTATTGTAGGTGAAGGCATTAATCAGTTAACTAAGGAAGCAAGCCCATCAAAATTGGGATAACTTTGCTATAATTTTAACACATTACATATCTTTATTTTAGACTCAGGTTTAAACCAAGGTAAATAAAATTCACTTTCCAAGTTTGTCCTTCATTATGTTATTTTTATGTTCTGGAACAAACTGACAGCCTTTTAGGGGATCTTCCAGGTCAAAACTATTTTCGTAATAACAAGACATGTAGTTTTCCAGAGGCAACATGATGTGTGATATTGTAATAGATTGAATGCAGAAGCAGGTAGGAGAATCTAGCTATTTCTATTATATCAGACATAAAGAAGCTTTGCAAAAATGTGAAACAATCTTATTTATTTTTAAAATATAATTATTTTTATTAAAGATCCAGCCTGAGCAAGAGTGAGACCTTATCTCTACAAAAAATAGAAAAATTAGCCAGGTGTGGTGGTGTGTGCCTATAGTCCCAGCTACTCGGGAGGCTGAGGCTGGAGGATTGCTTGAGCCCAGGAGTTTGAGGTTGCAGTGAGCTATGATGAGGGCACTACACTCTAGCCCAGGTGACCAAGCAAGACCCTGTCTCAAAATATAAAAAAGTTGATATTAACATGCAATAGCTTCATTTCAAGTCGATTCTATAAGTAAATATATTTAAATTTTGTTTTAATTTCTAATATGGTAAATAGTGATAGTTAGAACATACATATGAAAAACATCTTTGGAAGTCTTCAGTAATGTTTTCGGAGTACAAGAGGTCCTGAGAACAGAAAGTTTGTGAACGACTGCCTTAGAAACAGACTACTTTTTCCTTGAAAAATAAGAGCATATACCCATTTGTCACTATTGCTCATAATATAATTCTCAACCACTTGTTTTAATTGTAACTTTTGACCAAAATAATTCTATTTCAAAGAGAAAATTTGAGGAGTACAGTTGGCAACCATCTCTCACCCACAAGCATTATAGCAGATTAGCAGAGCCACATGAACACAGGTAGCACAACTTTCTGTGTACACACCCATCTCTTCTAAAGAGGAAAATGGCCATACCCATTAACATGACCCAAAGATACTGCCTCTGTGTAGCATATAAAAATAAGACTGAACAGTATATAAACTTAAAACTATGCTTAGTAAACAATGTTTAAGTATTCTATTTTATGTAAAAATTATGTAGGTATCAAATGATTATCCATTAATCAACTTAATTTGATATCAATCCAATGTTTTAAGTTACTAAATATCTTGGAAATTAGCTTAAATCTAACATACTACAGGATATATTTACTGCTGAAATAAAAGTTTGTCAGAATAATGATTCAACTTTAGTTGAATAGAAATTTACATTTCTCATAATCTTAAATATTATATATAAATAGTATTGTCTTAGGCCGGGTGCAGTGGCTCACGCCTGTAATCCTACCACTCTGGGAGGCCAAGGCAGGAGGATCGCTCAAGGTCAGGAGTTCGAGACCAGCCGGAGCAAGAGTGAGACCCCATCTCTACTAAAAATAGAAAGAAATTATATGAACAGCTAAAATTATATATATATATATATATATATATATATATAAAAATTAGCTGGGCATGGTAGTGCATGCCTGTAGTCCCAGCTACTTGGGAGTCTGAGGCAGAAGGATTGCTTAAGCCCAGGAGTTTGAGGTTGCTGTGAGCTACGCCACGGCACTCTAGCCCGGGCAACAGAGCAAGACTCTGTCTCAAAAAAAATAGTGTTATCTTATGTGGTGAGTAAACCTTTATATATTTAGGAAAAAACAGACCCAAGTTAAACAAAATATATGCTTGACTTATACTTTACACAAATAAATCACCAAAAAAGACATAGCTCTTTTAAAAAAAATTATTAAACTAATCTCATTCTCCAAAGAGTTACTTTCATTTGAGATTCTTAAAATTTTTCTGATTTAGCAGAATTTTATGTAAGAATATTTTTAGTTTAGCACATTTTAGTATTAATAATTCCACTTCTTTTTCTTGGAATTTAAAAAATATATACATATAAGTCCTTGTGTCTATAAACCAATCAGAATAGAGCTCCTTTAATTTAGGAGACTTTATCATCTAATTTTTTAATACCTTCCAGAGATAGGAAAACATTTCACACTCACACAATGTGAATTAAGGCCTTTTCAATTATAGACATGTAGACACAGATCTAGAGAGATCTTTTGGATTCAGAGCTGTAATTTCAGCTATAAGTCAAGAGTAAACACAGAAACTCACCTGTCCAGATATCAAAATGCTGTTCTCCTTCCCTGTGGGCATGAAATTACTGATTAATTTGAGCTCAAAATGGACAAATAGAACAAAAAAGAGACAAATTAAATTCTCTGTTGTTTCTCACCCATCAGAGACTAGATAATCTATTAATCCACTTACAGAGATCACCAAATGGTCAGACCATATAACCACATTGCCAGTCATTGCTTCTACCAAGGGGGAATATCTTATTGGCTATACACAAATCAGAAACTAAAACAAAACATAAAATAAATAGAAAAGAAAGAAACAGATTCAGCAAAGTTCTGTTGCCACTTAGGGTTCACTATGGAAGCCAAAAGAAGATGAGTTTAAGCAGTCTATGAGTTACCTTTCTCCAGGAACACAATATACTTGGTTTTGTCAAGTGTATCCAGTGGGCATCTCAGCCAATAATTTTAAGATATAACCATGACTCTCTTAGGAATATAAAATGAACATGTGTCAAGGATTTTATTTAACTCATTAATTGATGAGGAAACCAGGAAGATGTTGCAACCAATTTCTTTTTTTTTAATTTTTTTTAATTTCGGCATATTATGCGGGTACAAATGTTTAGGTTATATATATTGCCCTTGCCCCACCCAAGTCAGAGCTTCAAGCGTGTCCATCCCACAGACGGTGCACACCGCACGCATTAGGTGTGTATATACCTATTCCCTCCTCCTCCCCATCTGCCTGACACCTGATGAATATTATTACTATATGTACACTTAAGTGTTGATCAGTTAATACTGATATGATGGTGAGTACATGTGGTGCTTATTTTTCCATTCTTGGGATATTTGACTTAGTAGAATGGGTTCCAGCTCTATCCAGGATAATACAAGAGGTGCTAGATCACCATTGTTTTTTGTGGCTGAATAGGACTCCCTGGTATACATATACCACATTTTATTAATCCACTCATGTATTGATGGGCACTTGGGTTGTTTCCACATATTTGTTGCAACCAATTTCAATTTCCATTTCATTTTGTTTTCTTACCTCTTCTTGTTTTCTGTTTCTTACTATTTATTCAGTGGTGTCTGTTCTTCCTTTTGCTGCTTCCAGTTTTGCCTTTATTTCTGTGATGGTTTTATTTTTCTGTTTCCTTCTTTATCTCTGAAATAGCTCCTATTTCATTTCCTTTTCTTGTCCACCATCTTTTCCCTGAGCTCTTGCATTCCTGCCTTATAGTCTTATTTTAAATGGATGATTACTTAATGAATATTATAAAATTCATGCTGACATGTTTAGTCACAATTTTCATCTGTTTTATGGCAACATTTCTTTGGTGAGAATTCTGCATCTGTCATTTATTTAACTGCTCCTTTCATCTCATTTTCATGTAGTGTCTTTGTATATAAGTTGTGCTGGAGTGTTTTTTTTTTACTTTGCTTGATAATATCTTTAATTACAATACGTTTTCTTTAGACCATCTATTTGTAGGAGACACATGTGGAGAGGAGATCAGGGTCATAATCCAGGCTAGGAAAAACTTAAGATCTAGGGTTGCTGTGTATATGAGTTCTTGTAGTCTCTACATTTTCCCAACCAGTGAATGTAGGCAGCTATGGGCCTCTCATAACAATCTTTCCTCTCCACTGCCTCACTGACCGGTTGCTCGCTCTTTCAGCCCTTTCTTTTCTGCTTCTCAAAACCAAACCAAGTCCAGACCAATTGCCTTTACCAGCCTTTAAACCCTGTTATTATTATTGTAGATAAAGAATTTGTGCTTTAGAGTGTGCCCCTCACCTTGAATGTTATACTTTTGCTGGCTTTTTCTGATTCTATTTTTATTTTTAAAACATACATATATATACATACACACACATATATACTAGACTGTAAGCTCCATGAGGACAGATACTATGTCTGCTTTTGCTTGCCTTTGTATATCCAATGCCTAGCACATAATAGACATTTGGTTAATGTATGAATAAACAAAATAATACATATGTATATAAATTATATATATTTATATATCAAATATAAAGTCTTGAAGGATACACAGCAATCCTGACATTTGCTACCCCTTGGAACAGGAATTAGTGAGTTTAGGGGACTTTTAGTTTTATTTTTGTGTTTGAATTTTTCAATTAACATGTCCTTTTAATAATTAAAACAAAAAATACATTTAGAAAAATTATTCTGACTTGTTAAAAGTTTATATTTCTTAAGATTGTGTATTTCCAATGAAATAATGCCTAAATTATGAGCCCAGTATGTGAGTAATGTAAATAAATCATTAAACTACCAACTGTAAATACATAAATTGAGGGAAAGTACAAAGCTGGTGAATCATAAGCTCCTGAGGGAAAATTGGAAAATGCCATCCTTTTGAAAAATCTGCTCCAAATCAGAGTTAATTAAGAACTGTAAAAACAGTAACTAAAATTTTAGTGCTATAGGAATTGGCTTTTACAAAGGGATTACCCCTGACATGCCATTACATTTGTGACCTAAGGAAAGCAGCTCACCACATTTATTCTGCAAAGTCTTTATTAAATTCCTAAGGGCTACTAGGAATTGTGGAAACAAGGAAATGTATGACTGTCTCTGTCCTTAAGAAATTTACAGTGAATAATGTAGATCAGAAACACAATCAATTATACATATGTAAGGCAAAATGAAATAACTAATAGGGATACAGAATATGTAGGACCACAGAGAAGAAATGATCTTTTCCAAAAGGTGATAATTGGGGCAAGTGTGGTGGTTCACACCTGTAATCCCAGCACTTTGGGAGGCTGAGGCAGAAGCATTACTTGAGGCCAGGAATTAGAGACCAGCCTGTGCAGCATAGCCAGAACCTGTCTCTACCAAAAACAACAACAACAACAGCAAACCCCAAACCAAAAAGCTAATATTTGAACTTACTCTTCAAAATTAAATAGGATTTTAATGGTAAGAACCAAATGAACAAAAGCAAGGAGTATAAGAAAACATTGTTAGTTTTGGGATTGTCTCTTATTCAGGTGTTACATAGTGGGAGGTGAAGCTGTGTCTTAGTCTGTTTGTGCTACTATACCACACACAGACGGGGTAATTTATACAGAACAGAAATTTATTTTCTCACAGTTCTGGAGGCTGGGAAGTCTACAATCAAGGTTCCAGCGGGTTCAGTTGTTTGGTGAAGGCTTCTCTCTGCTTCCAAGATGGTGCCTTGTTGCTGCATCCTCCAGAAGGGAGAATGCTGTTTCCTCAGAGGGTGGAAGGTGGAGGGGCAAGAGAAGCTAATGCTGTGTGAAGCCTCTTTTATAAGGGCCTAAATCCCATTTACACAGTAGGAGCCCTCAGGGCCTAACCACCTATTAAAGGCCCCACCTCTTAATACCATCACATTGGCCATTAAGTTTCAACACCTGGATTTGGGGAGGGAGCACATTCAAACCATAGCAGGCTGAGAGCATGTGGTTTGTAGTGTGCCACTTCCCAACAATAAATTAAGCTACTAGTATCATCCTAGTTCAAGTTACCTCATCTCTGACTTGTACCAGTGCAGGAGCCTTACAACTGTCTTCTCTGCTTCCACTCTTGACCCCCTATAAATCCAATAGCCATACAGTGGCCAGAGTATTATAACATATAAGTCAGTTCAAGTCAGTCTCCTTACACTTCACATTTACTTGGATTTAATAAAATCCAAAGGCCTTACCAGGATCTACGAGGCCATAGATGATCTGGCCCTTGGTTACCTTTCCTACCACTCTACCTCATAGCTCAATGTACTCTAGCCCTACAATATCTCAATAACACCTTGTACTTTCCTGCCTCTGGCCTTTGTATTTGCCATTCCCTTTGCATAGAACACTCTTGTCCTGGATATTCATATGGCTTGCTCTCCCACTTGCTACAATGTCACTCTCCCCTGAGATCACACCCTTTCTAAAATAGCAATTTTCATCACTATATACCCTCTTAACCTATATTTTTTTTTTACAGCACACATCACTACTTGACATTATATTATTAAATATATATTGTTTATTGTTTGTCTCCCCAACTAGAATCTAAGTTCCATGCAGGTAAAAAGTTGTCTATCTTATTCACTCTTTATCCCTACCTCCTAAATCTCTGCTTGGACCATAGTTGGACTCAATAAATATTTATTAAGTGAAATGCTACTATAACACCAGAAATTCTATCATTAGAGAGTCATTCATTTGAGTAGTATAGCATTTTGATCTTTGAGAGCCCTCTATGCGAAGCTCCCTGGGAGAGCCCACAATGTAAGTCATTATCAGCTTACACTTTGGAGGAACACTTAGAAAAATACCTAATGGAGATTGAAGTTGGAATATCAAGTAGAGAATGGCAGGTCAAGATTCAAAGAAAAGAAAAAGGAGATTTAAAGGGAAGTTGGGTTTATACCAAAGATAATTTTGCTTACAGTGATAAGACACTCCAAACCTCTTTAACTTTGAGGGAGATCACAGCTTCTGAATCTATCTTTCTGGCTGTGAAAAGAGACTTCCTCTTCTGGGTCTCC
Source organism: Eulemur rufifrons (assembly GCF_041146395.1). Taxonomy (NCBI): domain Eukaryota; kingdom Metazoa; phylum Chordata; class Mammalia; order Primates; family Lemuridae; genus Eulemur; species Eulemur rufifrons. The sequence continues at coordinate 91,674,670 of NC_091012.1, forward strand.
ATTGAAGATTACCACTTTTGGATGTTGCTGTGAGCATCCTTGGAGTCAGACTCTCTATATAGAGAATCATCAAATGTTAGGGCTAGAAGTAATCTTAGCAATTTGATTTCTTAAAGATATCTATTTTGTAATATAAGTTAAATTTTTATTGCAAAAACATGAGGCCAGTGAAAAGTCTTTAGCTATTTTTATAGGTCATTACAAGGAAGAATTTCACTTATCTCCAGTGGTGTAATTTTGACTTTGGTATAAAATATTAATAAAGTGTCATCATTGAAAGTCTTAGTCTTTATGGCAAGCAAGGCAAACCTCCTGAGAGCTTTAGAACAAAGCCCAGCATGAGTTCTCTCCCAGCAGAAATGCAGTTCAGCTGGCAGGGCAGAGAATTGTCTATGTTTTTATATATTATATATTTCTATATTATGGTCTCCTCACCCAAGAACTGGAAAGGTCATTCTAATTTATCCAAATGCAGTAGATAAAATCTACAGTTTAACAAGGCTCATGTTGAAATTAGAAATATTTTTGTCTATTCCGTTGCACACACCAAAACTAGGATTAAATGCTCTTATTCTTTCAGCAGACAGTCTTTGCTTGTTTTTTTCACTGGCTTAATAACTAACAATCAGTCATGGGTTACTTTTGTCCCAGAGATTAGTTCTCCGTGGATAAGGAATTCTCAGAGATGATAGTTTTGAGATCAGCCAAGAGAAAAAGGAACCAGACCCAATCCTCAGGCACATTAAACAAAATAGTAAAACTTCAATAGATTTTCTAGTGTACATTTTGGACCAGGACTCATGCCACACAAATAGGAGAACCTGAGTTTAGGATTATTTCCTGGAAAGAAATCAAAGAATTAGCTGGAGATACCCTAGTATCTCTGATAAAAGTGGATCCTAAAAGTCTTCACTTTTGGTGCATTCCATTTCAATTATGCCTCACAGGCAGCATAAGCTTATCCTAATAATGAAAAGTAAAGCTCCAGTGACATTGAGTAGGGACTTTGATACAGGGCTATAGAGTCACTAAAGAAATATAATAGGGGTCCCAGGTTCAGGAGACAGGTTTGTTATTGTTCCCAGATATTTATGGTGATATACACTATTTCTTGTCCCAAGTGCCTGACCTAATTAGGAATGTCATGCGTGTCTCCCTGTTTCTAACATATATTCCACTGTGATTTGCTTTTATAAAAAGACAGATGTGAATCTAGAAATTTTCCTGTACAATTATCTTGGCACAATGTCTCCTGATCAGAGTAAGGTACATACCATAGTTCACCTACAAACATTCATTATTTGTTTCCACTATGCTTCCCAAACTATAAACTTCAGTCCACCCCTCACTGATACATATATGGAATAATACACCTATCAATTATACAATGTACATTCTTTTAAAGTGCATTTGTAAAATTTGCCAAAATAGATCATATGCTGAGCAAAAAAGCAAGTCTCAACAAATTTCAAAGGACTGAAATCATACAAAGTGTGTTATCTGAACAAAGTAGAATTAAATGAGAAAGCAACAGAAAGATAATTAGAAAACCTATCCTGTTGGAAATCTAAAAGAAACACTTCTAAATAACCTATCAGTCAAAGAAGTAATCAAAATGAAAATTATAGAATATATTGAACTTAACAAAAATGATAATGACATCAAAACTTGTTGGATACAACTAAAATAAAGGAAAATACATAGTTTTAAATGCATATATTAGAAAAAATGAAGGTTTGAAAATCAGTGATCTAAGCTTCCAACTTGAGTCTTGGAAAAGAACAGCAAATTAAATCCAAAGATAGTAGAAGGAAGAACATAACAAAGATGAGAGCAGAAAACAATGAAATAAAAAAATGGGCATATAATACGGAAAATCAACAAAGCCAAAAGTAGTTTCTTTGGAAAGATTAATAATAATACAATAGCTAACTGCCTAGTAAGATGGATCAGGAAAGAAAAGAAAGAACACAAATTACTAATATCAGTAATTCAAAAGTGTGCATCACTACAAGCTACAAATCCTTCAGACATTAAAAACACAATAAAAGGATATTATGAACAACAACTTTATGCCAATAAATTTGACAATTTAAACAAAATGAAAAAATTCCTTGAAAAGTATACCTGCCAAAATTGGCCCCCAAAGAAAGAATCTGAATAGTCCTATTTAGACTATTTTGAATAGTCCTATACTTATTAAAGAAATGAAATCTTAAAATACCTTCTCACAAAAGAAACATCTTTACTAGTACATTTTTCCAAATATAAGGAAGAAGCAATAGCAATCCTATACAAATGTCTCTTACAGAAAATAGAAAAAGAGATAACACATAGATTTTTTATGAGGCCAGCATGACTTTGATGCCCAAAACTGAAAAGGACATTTCAGGAAAAGAAAAATACAGGTCAATATCTTAAATGATAGATCCAAAAATCCTAAACACATTTTAGAAAGTTGAATCCACCAATATATAAGAAGGATACTATATCATGACCAGTTAGTGTTTATCCTAGAAATTCAACATTCAAAAATCAGTGCAGGCTGGGCACAGTGGCTCATGCCTGTAATCCTAGCACTCTGGGAGGCCGAGGTGGGAGGATCACTCGAGGTCAGGAATTTGAGACCAGCCTGAGCAAGAGCGAGACCCCGTCTCTACTAAAAAACAGAAAGAAATTATCTGGACAACTAAAAATATATAGAAAAAATTAGCTGAGCATGGTGGCCCATGCCTGTAGTCCCAGTTACTTGAGAGGCTGAGGCAGAAGGATTGCTTAAGCCCAGGAGTTTGAGGTTGCTGTGAGCTAGGTTGATGCCACAGCACTCTAGTCCAGGCAACAGAGCAAGACTCTGTCTCAAAAAAAAAAAATCAGTGCACATTAACAAAATAAAGGGCAGGTGAATATAATAATAGAAGCAGAAAAAGTGTTTTAAAAAATTCAACACCCATTCATGATGAGAACACTCAACAAACTAAGAATAGAAGGTAAATTCCTCAAGCTCATAAACATTACCTAAAACCAAACTACTCCTTATTTAATGGTAAAATATGAACACTTTTCCACTGATGTAGGGAATGAGACAAGGGTGTACACTATCACCATTTCTATTCAACATCATACTGGAATAATTCCAGACCTCCTAGTAACCTATTTCACCTCTTAGGTCTAATTGATTACTCTCTCCATGTTGCCTCCTAAAGACCATCTATTCTTTAAACCTCAGTTGCAAACCCTTCATATGATTCAGACAGTTTCCGAAGTATTTGCTAGGCTCTCTCTTCTTCAAACCAACTACTCCAAAAATTAGTGTCCCTAGGTTCTATTTTCCAACCTTCAAGTCATAGTCATTCTTATACTCTACATGCTTTCCATTAATGGATTGTGAATCAAGACATCTGGGATTAGAGTCCTAGCTCTCTATTCCTTTTCTATGTTTCTGTGGGCAAGTTATTTAATATCTCAGCCTTAATTTTCTCATCTCAAAAGTGGGACTAATCCCTGCCCTGTCTATACATTGGAAGGGAGTTTTGCTTATCTAAAGGACTCAGAATAGTGGAGCAATTTCTTTACCATGACTTTGAAAGCATTACAGAGACCCCACCAACCTGCCATTTCCAGAAGCTGATCACGTAATCTCAACAACAAAAAAGATAACCTGAAATAGATAAACAAACTCTACATTTATACAAAATTACTCAGCATTAAATGAATGTTCAATGCATATGCCAAGTGAAAAAAAACAGACCCAAAAGGCTATGATTCCATTTATGTCGTATCCTGGAAAAGGTAAAATCATGGGAACAGAAAACAGATCAGTGACTGCCAGAGGTTGGACATAGGAGGAAGAGTTCACTATAAAGTGGCGACACGAGAGAATTTTTAGGGTAATGAACTGCTCGGTAAGGATCTCTGATAGTAGACACAGAACTCTATGTATTGGCCAAACCCATTGAACTATACACCACAAAGAGTAGGTTTTACTGGATGCAATTTAAAAATAGATCAATCAGGATATGGAGGGAATCCCAGATGGAATTCAGACCATGACAAATGGATCTAACTGTATTACAAATGAACTACATAACTATACTGAAGTGGGTGGGGAAGAAAGAAGCTGACTTAAGTAACTGAAAGACACTCTTTTGACTGGACACAATGCTAAAGACAAAAAGAACTATGCACAATACTGTACTCTACTTGGTAACTTTGTTTTTCATGTGGATGTGGATTAGCAACTTTGAAAATACTTCACATGTTTAGTGAGTTCTGCTATAACATGGCATATGTGCTCCTAAAAATTATTGCACTGTGCAAAATTGTGCAATAAAAACCACAGGAATGGTTGGGTGCAGTGGCTCATGCCTATAATTGTAGTACTTTGGGAGGCCAAGGCAGGAGTTCAAGACCAGCCTGAGCAATATAGCAAGACCCCGTCTCTACAAAAAAATACAAAAATTAGCCATGCGTGGTGGCAAGCACCTGTAGTCCCAGCTACTTGAGAGGCTGAGGCAGGGGATCACTTAAGTCCAGGAGTTGTAGATTCCAATGAGCTATGATGATGCCATTGCACTCTAGCCTGGGCAACAGAGTGAGACCTTGTCTCAAAAGAAGAAAAAAACAAAAAACCTCACAGAGCTTATAGGGAAAATGGGGTTAAGGGGAAAACACTCAAAAATTTGGTCAGTGACACATTAAAAAAGGATAGGAGCCTAATAAAATGATAGCACAGTTTTAAATATTTTAAATCACTAAAAATACATAACTACTACAATAAATACAGCATTTTACCTTGAAAAAGACCTGAAATTTGCATGTGGAAGTGAATGTCAGAAGGATTGCAGCTTGTGAAGTTGTGGAAGGAGGGTTATCTGAAATCTGATAGTTATAACATCAGATGTGGATGGGTATGACTCATAACATATGTAGTGAACTGAGGTAGCTGATAGAAGTTTGAGTTGTGCACGTGTGTGTGTTTTGTGTATTTCTACACAGCTTGGTTCAGCTAGGTACAGTTTTCTGCATTACCATTTAATGTAAACTAAATTGCATATAAGTAAGCACCTAATTTACATTATGCTTGAATTGTTCCCTAATATATCAATTATGTTGGAACAAATTTACATTTTCAAAACAAACATTATAACAGAACTGTATGTATGTGTGTGTGTGTATATATATATGTATATGCAAACAAATGTACATGTATCATATGGTTTTCTATATTTGTATTTTATTTTCAGTAAAGTTTTTAAAATAAGTGAATTTGGTATGGTTGTTGGATACAGGCTTGTATACAAAAATTAATTGTATTTCTATATACTAGCAAGAAATGATTGGAAAATGAACTTTTAAAATACCATTTTTGATAGCATCAAAATCTATCTAATGCTTACTAGTCAGTTTATAATGAAAGACGTAGATCTCTACACTGAAAACTACAAAACATTGAAACATTACTGAGAGAAATTTTAAAGGCCTAAATAAATGAAAATATATGCTATGTTCATGGACTGGAAAACTCAATACTGTTAAGATGTCAGTCCTCCCAAATTGACCTGTAAATTCAAGGCAATCCCAGTCAAAATCCCAGCTTACTTGTGGAAATTGACAGGATATTAACATTTTTATAGAGATGCAAAGAACAATCTTGGAAAAGATGAGTAAAATTTGATGACTTAAACCACAGAATGCAGAGTCCAGAAATAGACACACACATGGTCATTTGATTTGCAACAAAGGTGCCCGGTGCTATTTAATGAAGAAATGATTTTTTATATTGAATAGTACTGGAAAAATTAAATATCCATATGGAAAACATAAACTTTGACCCCTCCCTCACACCATATACAAACATTGATTTTTTTAGATGAATTATAGTGTAAAACAATAAGGTTTCTAAAAATAATCATAGGAGAATATCTTTATGACCTCAGGGAGACAAGAAAAATTACCAAGTATAAAAGAAAATATTGGTGAAGTGGACTTCTTTACAAGTGAAAACTTCAGTTTGTGAAAAGAAAAGGAAAAGACAAGCCACAGACAGGAAGAAGATATGTCAATACATAAACTTGACAAGTTCCAGAATATATAAAGAACTCTTACAACACAACAAGAAAAGACAAACAACTCAATAAAAACTGGTCAAAAGAATTGAATGAGAACTTCATAAAGGACATATAAGTTGTCAATAAACAAAGGAAAAGATACTCAACGTCATTACTCATTAGGGAAATGCAAATTAAGATCACAATGAGAAACCACTGCACACTCACTGAAATGACTAAAAACATACCAAGTATTAATGAGGATGGGAAGCAACTGGAGCTCTGATACATTGCTGGTGAAAATGTAATTGTTACAACCACTTTGGAAAACTGTTTGGCAGTATCTGCCCAAACCAAACATGCTCCTATCCTAGCGATGACCCTGCAATCTCACTTTTGGGTATATACTCAGGTGGAATGAGTGCATCTGTTCACCAAAATATGTACAGGAATGTTCAAGACAGCTCCATTCATAAAAGCTAAAAATTTGAAACAATCACATTGCTTTTTCAGCAGCCAGATGGATTCAATTATGGTATGTTCATACAATGGACTACTACAAAGCAATAAAAGGAATAAACTTCTGACAGCATACAAAAATACAGATATTAATAAATATCAGACATTATCATGAGCAAAAGAAATCAGGTGCAAAAGAATACACAGTATAAATTCAACTTTAAAAACACCTTTATTGAGGTATAACTCACATGCTATGCAATTCACCCATTAAATGTATATAATTCAATAAGTTTTAGTATATTCACAGATATGTGTAACCACCATCAGCAATCAATTTTGGGACATTTCATTACCTCAAAAAGAAACCACCCTTTACGTACATTTGCATTTCCCCATGAGCAATCTACTTTCTGTCACTATAGATTTACATATTCTGGACATTTCATATAAATTTCATATATGATCATATAGTATGTGGACTTTTGTGACTGGTTTATATCACTTAGTATATTTTAAAATTTTGTCATCCATGTTTGACATGTGTCAGTACTTCATTACTTTAAAAAGAAATTTTTGGGGGGGACAGGGTCTCACTCTCCTGCCCAGAGTTCAGTGACATCATCACAGGGTGCTGTAAACTCTTGGGCTCCAGCAATCCTCCCACCTCAGCCTCCCAAGTAGCCAGGCCTGCAGAAGCACACCACTGAGCCCAGCTATATATTTTTTATTTTTTATAGAAATAAAGTCTCGCTATGGTACCCAGGCTGGTCTCAAACTCCTGGCCTCAAGCAATCTTCCCACCTTGGTCTCCCCAAAGGCTGGGATTACAGGCTTGAGCCACTTGCCTGGCCCCTTCTTTACGTTTTATGGTCAAATAATATCCCATTGTGTGGGTATACCACGTTTTATTTATCCTTTCATCAATTGATGGACATATGGATTGTTTCCATCTTTTGGCTACTATGAATAATGCTGCTTTAAATGATATGCACACATTTTTGTGTGGATATATTTTCACTTTTGCTTGGTGTTTACCTAGGAGTGGAATTGCTAGGTCATGTGGTAACTCTGCATTTAATCATTTAAGGAACTGACAGAGTGTTTTTCAAAGCAGCTGCACCATTTTACCTTCCCACCAGTAGTATATGAGGCTTCTGATTGCTCCACCTCCTTGCCAGCACTTGTATTATCTGACTTGTTGATTCTAGCCATCCTAGTCAGTATATGTTTGTATCCCATTGTGGTTTTGATTTCCCAATGAGTACTTTTGATGACCAGTAATGTTGAGCATCTTTTCAGATGGTTATTGGCCATCGTATATCTTCTTTGGAGAAATATCCATTTAGACCCTTTGCCCAATTTTTAATTGAGCTGCCTTCTTATTACTGAGTAGTAAGAGTCCTTTTTATGTTCTAGGTACATGTCCCTGATCAGATATATGACTTGGTTTTCTCCCATTCTGTGGATTGTCTTTTCCCTTTCTTGATAGTGTCCATTGAAATACAAAATTTGTTAACTTTGATGAGGTCTAATTTATCTATTTTTGTTTTGTTGCTTGTGTTTTTGGTGTCACATCTAAGAATCCATTGCCAAATCCAAAGTCAGGAAGGTTTACCCCTATGTTTTCTTCTGTGAGTTTTATAGTTTTAGCTCTTACCTTTAAATGTTTGATTCATTTTGAGTTAATTTTTATATATGGAATGAGGCAAGGGTCTGACTTCATTCTTTATCGTGTGGTTATCCAGTTGTCCCAGAACTGTTTGTTTAAAAGACTGTTCTTTCCCCACTGGATGGCCTTTGTCCCCTTGTGAAAAATTAATTGACCATAGAAACATGGTTTTATTTCTGCATCGTCAATTCTGTCCCATGATATGTCTATCCTTATGCTGGTATCATGCTGTCTTGATTACCATTGCTTTGTAGTAAGCTTTGAAATCAGGAAGTGTTAGTCTTCCAAATTTGTTCTTTTACAAGATTGGTTTGGCTATTCTGAATCCCTTGAATTTCCATATTAATTTTATGATCAGCCTGTCAGTTTTTGGAAAACATAAACTCAGCTGGGATTCTGATAATTATTGTGTTGAATCTATAAACCATTTTGGAGGAGTATTGCCATCCTAACAAAGTTTGATCTTCTGAACCATGAACATGGGATATTCTTCCATTTTATTACATCTTCTTTCCTTCAACAATGTTCTATAGTTTTTAGTGTACAAGTTGTGCAGTTCTTTTGTTTAATTTATTTTTAAGTATTTTATTCTTTTTTGATGCCATTATACATGGTCTTTTCAGCTTGCTCATTGCTGCTGTATAAAAATAGAGTTGATTTTTGCATATTGATCTTGATGAACTTGTTTATTAGTTCTAATGGCATTTTACTGCATTCCCTAGGAATTTTATTCATAAGATCACATCATCCTGTGAATAAAACTGATGTCTTTATTCTTTTTGAAGCTATTGTAAATGGAATTGTTTTACAATGCTTCAAAGTACATGAAGCAAAAACTTACAGAACTGAAATGAGGAATAGACAAAGTTGGAAGCTTCAATACTCCTTTCCATAGTCAATAGAATAAATCAACAGATACTCAATAAGGAGATAGAAGACATGACAACACTATCAACCAACTTGATCCTAACTCACATATATAGAACACTCTACCCCAAAACAACAGAATACACATTTTTTAAAAATGCACATGGAACATTCATTACCATAAAGCATATTCTGAACCATAGACCAAACATCAAAAAATTTAAAAGTATTAAAATCATAAAAATATTGAAATATCAAAGTATTTGATCTGACCATAGTGGAATTAAATTATAAATCTATAATACAAAGTTATCTGTAAAATCTCCTAATATTTGGAAATTAAACAACATACTTCTAAATTATCCAATGGGCCAAAGAAAAAGTGTCAAGGGAAATTAGGAATATTTTGAATTGAAGTAAGATGAAACCACAATATATAAAATTTGGAAGATACAGCTAAAGCACTATTTAGACAAAAATGTATGGCATTAAATTCTTCTATTAGAAAAAGAAAAAAGGTCTCAAATAATCTAAGCCTTCATCTCAAGAAACTAGAAAAAAATTAGCAAATTAAACCCAATGAAGCCAAAAAAAAAGAAATAATAAAGATAAGAGCGCAGATCAATAAAATTTAAAACAGAAAACAATAGATAAAATCAATGAAACCAAAAGCTGTATTTTTCTCTTTTGAGAAGATTAATGCAATTGATAAGCCTCTAGCCAGGCAGATCAAGACACAAATTAACAATATCAGGAATGAAAGTGGAGATATCACTAGAGATCCTACAGACATTAAAAAAGGCAATAAGGGAATATTATGAACAATTTTATGCCCATGAATTTAAAATCTTAGGTGAAATGTACAAATTTCTTGAAAGTCACAAACTATAGAAGCTCCCTTAAGAAGAAATAGACATAGTCCCATGTCTATTAAATTAATTGAATTCATAGTTTAAAATATTCCAACAAAGAAAACTCTGCTGAAGAATTCTATTTAATATTTCTATTACTAGCAACGAAGTTCAAGAGTAACGGATAACGATAGAAGTAAAAATAATTGTTATGTCTGATAGGATGTTATTGACTAGAAGGGAGCACAAGGGAACCCTATGAAGTGTTGGAAGTGTGCTTTATCATGATCTACATAGTGATTACTTACATGAGTTTAAACATATGTAAAAATGCATCAAACTGTTTAAGGTTAGAGCACTTCATTCAGTTTATTGTATGTGTGTTATACTTCTAAACATTTTTAAATGTTCAATATACCAAGGATGAATGAAAGCTGTCTCATGTAGTATGGTACATGCCACCTGACATAAGAGTCTTCCCATGGTGAAGTAGCACTTCTTAACTAGAAGATACAGTGCTGCATAATGCACTCAGCCAATAGAGGGAGCATGGGCAAGTTGAAAGTTCACAAGAGGCAAGTAAACATCGGATTTGAAGTAGAATCTTAATGATAGCAACAGGACTTTTTCAGGCTAGTTAGGAGCATGATGGCAATAGTTTCAGAAAATATAGGCAATGCTGGTGAATGCATTACGGGGTGCTGAAAGTAATGGTGAACTTAAAGATTTCAAAATGTTAAAAAAAATCTGTGTACAGAGGTTAGGATGACCTTCAAAGTGTCAGTAAAATTAATTTTTCCCCAAAAGAAAACCTCTCCAGTCAGAGAGATTGGAACAAGAGATAATAATGGAATGTAATCATAGAGAATGTTGCATTTTTGCCTCTGTCTTAGGGGACTTCTCAAATGATCCATGTGAGACATTGCTTCTGCTGTACGAATTTGAAGTTAAAGCCAAAATGAATGATCCATCCTTGAACAGCTTCCTGGAATCAGTGTGGGAGCTGCCTCATTTAGAAAGTAAAACATTTGAAACAATCGCATGTAAGAGCTATGTTTATGCTTTTGTAAGGTGGTGCCCATTTAGATCCTACTACTTTTTTTTTCTTCTCTTTACTTTTCTTTCTTACCTCCAGGTGGGAAACAATGTTTCCCCATAGTACTTTGTTTCTCCCTAAGACTATTTCATGTTATAATCATTTGGGCATTTATCCTTTTCACTCTATAAGATCACAATCTTCTTATGGTCACAAATAATAATTACCTATATTTATTGTACTTAACAAACCCTAGTGAAGTGCATTGCTCATAATAGGTGCTCAAATCTATTGAATGTGTGGAATTTAATTATGTAACTACACAATAGGGGGAGCTCAAACTTCAGAAAGTTTTTCTCTGCTAGCTAGAAATAATTGAGCACTTCACCAATCAAAGGTGATGCAATCTTAGCAATTTATTGAAACATATGGAGAAATACTGGTATTTTTTTTTTTTTTTTTTTTGAGACAGAGTCTCACTCTGTTACCCGGGCTAGAGTGCTGTGGCATCAGCCTAGCTCACAGCAACCTCAAACTCCTGGGCTCAAGCGATCCTTCTGCCTCAGCCTCCTGAGTAGCTGGGACTACAGGCATGCGCCACCATGCCCGGCTAATTTTTTCTGTGTACTTTTAGTTGTCCAGCTAATTTCTTTCTATTTTTTTAGTAGAGACGGGGTCTCGCTCTTGCTCAGGCTGGTCTCGAACTCCTGAGCTCAAATGATCCACCCGCCTCAGCCTCCCAAGTGTTAGGATTACAGGTGTGAGCCACCGCGCCCAGCCTGGTAATATTTTTTAACGCAACTGCTACCCTCAAATTTCTGGTTGAATTTTAAGTGGGTTAGAGCCTTTTTGAGAATATGTTGCAGAAAATGGCCTAATTATCTTCCCTTTTTATCTTTCATCCTCCTCAGGAGCATGCATATGGTTAATAAAGTTATTAGGTAACCCCAAGTGCGCAAGAGTCACATTTGCCTTTCCTTGCTCTTGCCAAGACAGAATTCCTAGAGCCATGGAGCAGATGATGTATTCTTTATGGACATGTTATGATGACCACTGCTCCTTGTATAATGGAACTCCAATTCTAGAGGCCTGTTAAATGCATCTGGAAGTTTTAGAGTTAGTTATCTCTGATTCTCACTCCTATGCCAAGTATTGGCTATTTTTAGTGTCAGACAAAAATCATACACTGTAGTATAAATCTGCTTTTGATTAGAGCCCTTTTACTGATCTGCTTTCTGTTTCCTTCTTAGTGTGCCCTTCCTTGACTCTCATTCATAAGATTATTGCTTCATCTGTATGACTGTGTGCAGGGTCATAGAAACAGTAAGTTTTCTATTGATATTTGCTGAAGAAAGGATGTAATCTGGTAATCCTACCCTGCTACTCTACCCAGAAATTAGAAGCTATTTCTAAAAGCATGTGTGGATTCATCATTTATACAATTCATTGTTTTGTTTGTTTGTTTGTTTGTTTGTTTTTGTTCATCTGTTTCAGGCCATTTTCATTAGAGAAAGCAAGTTGTAGCCTGGGATGAAAACTGTAATGGATGAGATTATGGTGTTCACCCTTTTTCTTCTCTTCCTCTAGCATTAGCAGTGGAAACGCCTGCAAACTATCCTTCTATCGCTGTCAAGGCCTTGAAAAGGGCTTTAGTGCTCCACAAAAAGCAAGAATCAATTGATGTTTTGAAATACAGGTTAGTAAATGTAATTCAACACCTAATCCAGGCTTTCTGATAGCCAAAAGAACTATAGTCAATGCCCCATAAGTAATCAATCATACTCAACTGGCCCAACCTAAAAGATGATCTAGGGATGATCTGGGAGGCACTCTTGTGAACAGCTCCATATTGAGACCAAGAATTATTTAGCAAGATCAAGGAGTCTGGTTTTCCCAAAAAGAAAAAGAGGGGAAAAGTTGCTTCTTTGTGTGAGTTTGTGTATATAGTAAAACTACTAAGTACCTTTTTTTCTTTGTGTCATTACTAAATATTCCAAATGTACAGAAAAATACAGAAGATGATATAACAAACACCAATGTATCCACCATCCAAATTTATTTATTTCTTTTTTTTTAAGAGACTGGGTCTTACTATGTTGCCCAGGCTGGATATGAACTCCTAGGCTCAAGTGATCCTCCTGCCTCAGCCTCCTGAGTAGCTAGGACTACAGGCTCTACCACCCAAATTTAACAAATGTTAACATTTTGCTATATTTGTCTCCAATTTTTTCTAAGTACTTTTGTTTAAGCATCAATAAGTGCTATATAAAATATTATTTATTAGAGATTTTTTGTTTTCTATGTCCAGACATGGGGTAAATAGATGTTGTGTGATTTTTCTCTGGAAAACTTCTTTTTTTTTTTTTTTTTTTTGAGAGAGTGTCACTTTGTTGCCCTGGCTAGAGTGAGTGCTGTGGCGTCAGCCTAGCTCACAGCAACCTCAAACTCCTGGGCTTAAGCGATCCTACTGCCTCAGCCTCCCGAATAGCTGGGACTACAGGCATGCGCCACAATGCCCAGCTAATTTTTTCTATATATATTTTAGTTGGCCAGATAATTTCTTTCTATTTTTTTAGTAGAGACGGGGGTCTCGCTCTTGCTCAGGCTGGTCTTGAACTCATGACCTTGAGCGATCCACCTGCCTTGGCCTCCCAGAGTGCTAGGATTACAGGCGTGAGCCACCGCGCCCGGCCTGGAAAACTTCATTATGATCTTCCTGTTCTAAGTCATGAGAGACAGTTCTTGTGAAATTATTCCCAATTTAAATCCCAGTTCCCTTGCCCATTTGAGGAAATAACAAGATGCTTTTAAATGCCTGCAAATTGAACCATCTCATGAAATAAAATAAACAGACACAACTCCTTTGTGCAGGAAACTAAAAAAAAGAGTGAGAGACAACCTAGGCATGATAAAAGGAAGGACTGGTCAATTTGTTTTATAACTTCAAAAATCTGTCTTCTGAGGTTGGAGGCCAGATAAAACTGAAGGAAGAACAGAAATGTTTTGAAGTTCTTAGTCTGGGATGAAATCCAGATTTTACTTATCTTAGCCATGACACCACTGATTTATTTCCTTATGGGATGAGTTTTGTCTTTTTGATTTTCAGCAACTGTATGCACAACTTGATTAACCTCTCAGTGCCAGATGAGACATCAAGTGCAGAGCTCTGTCCCCTGCAAGAAGTTTGGGGCTATTTTGAAGATGCTCTGAGCCTTATTAGCCACACTGTAAGTCAAATAGTGATATTAAACTTTCAGCTAATTTAAAAGAACTGCAATGTCTTATGTATTAGAAATTACATAGAATAATACTTTCTGATATGAATTTTAGGATAAATACATATTATGACACTACAAAATTTCCCTGGATTTCTGAAATATAAATAGTTAAAAGTAGAAATTTTCTGACACAAATATACTATAGATTAGATCAAAATAGCAGTACCACTAGGCATTATGAATTATTTTGTATTTTCAAATCCTGGTAGAATCAATACTTCCCCTATGATGATATGAACCTTTTGGAAAGGTTTATTGTTATTCCCACCCTTTCCCAGAGGCAGGTGATAGAGTAGAACACTGAAGACCTGTATTTTAGTCCTTCCTCTGCTGATTTCTTTTTCTCTTCAGTGCAGGTTTATTCAGTGATCTTAAATTAGCTTTATTGTGATATAATTTACATATCATAAAATTCACCCATTGTTCATGCATAATTCAGTAAATTTATAGAGTTGTGCAACTATCACCACAATTCTTGTGTCTGGCCTCTTTTATTTAGCATAAATGTTTTTGTGGTTCATCTGTATTGTGGCATAATCAGTATTTCATTGCTCCTTTTTTCGCCGAATAGTATTCTATTTAATGGATATACCACATTTGTTTATCCACTTACCAGTTCGTAGGCATTTGAGGAGTTGCTTTCACTTTTGGCCATCATAAATAATGCTGCTATGAACATTCATGTATAAGACTTTGTGTGAACATAACATTCTGAATTCTCTTGGATATATACCTATGTGTGGAATTGCTGAGTCATTTGGTAACTCTATGTTTAACTTTTTGAGGAACTGCAAACTGTTTTCCAAAACTGCACCATTTTACATTCCCACTAGCAGTGTATGAGGATTCCAATTTCGCCACACCTCATCAACATTTGTTATTGTCCATGTTTTTTACTACAGCCATCCTAGTGGGTATGGAATGGTAGTTCATTGTTGTTTTGTATTTTATTTCTTCCTTCCTTTCTTTTTTTTTTTTTTTTTGAGACAGAGTCTCACTCTGTTACCCTTGCTATAGTGCAGTGGTGTCATTCTAGCTCACTGCAACCTCAAATTCCTGGGCTCAAGCAATCCTCCTGCCTCAGTCTCCTGAGTAGCTGGGACTACAGGTGCATGCCATGACACCTGGCTAATTTTTCTATTTTTAGTAGAGACGAGTTCTTGCTCTTACTCAGGCTGGTCTCAAACTCCTGAGCTCAAGTGATCCTCCCGCCTTGGCCTCCCAGAGTGCTAGGATTAAAGGCGTGAGCCACGCCCAGCCTGTATTTTCTTTCTCTCTCTCTCTTTCTTTCTTTCTCTCTCTCTTTCTTTCTTTTTTTTTTTTTTTATTTTTGAGACAAGGTCTTGCTCTGTCGCCTGGACTAGAGTGCAGTGGCGTAATCATAGCTCATTGCAACCTCAAACCCCTTCCGCCTCAACCTCCCCAATAGCTGGGACTATAGGCGTGCACCACCACACCTGGATAATTTTTCTATTATTTGTAGAGACAGATTCTTGCTCTCGGTCAGGCTGGTCTTGAACTCCTGACCTTGAGCGATCCTCCCTCCTCGGCCTCCCAAAGTGCTAGGATTGCAGGCGTGAGCCACTGCACCCGGCTTGTTTTGTATTTTCTTGATGGCTAATGGTGTTGATCGTTTTCTCAGGTATTTATTGACCATTTGTATATCTTCTTTGGATAAATGTCTATTCAATTATTTTCTCATTTTAAAAATTAAGTTTTCTTTTTCTTGAGTTGTAAGAGTTCTTTATATATTCTGGATATAAGTCCTTTATCAGATATATGACTTGTAAATATTTTCTCCCAGTCTCTGGCTTGTCTTTTCATTTTCTTAAAGGCATAATTTGAAGAGCAAAAGTTTTGAATTTTGATGAAGTCCAGTTTATCAATTTTTTATGGGTAGTGTTTTTGGTCATGCTAAGAAATCTTTGCCCAACCCAAGTTTAAAAAAAATATTCTCCTATGTGTTCTTCTAGCAGCTTTTTTGTTTGTTTGTTTGTTTGTTTGTCTGTCTGTTTTTGAGACAGAGTCTCACTCTGTTGCCCGGGCTAGAATGAGTGCCATGGCGTCAGCCTAGCTCACAGCAACCTCAAACTCCTGGGCTCAAGCGATCCTCCTGCCTCAGCCTCCCGAGTAGCTGGGACTACAGGCATGCGCCACCATGCCTGGTTAATTTTTTACATATATTTTTAGTTGTCCAGCTAATTTCTTTCTATTTTTACTAGAGACGGGGTCTGGCTCTTGCTCAGGCTGGTCTCGAACTCCTGAGCTCAAACAATCTGCCTACCTCGGCCTCCCAGAGTGCTAGGATTACAGGCGTGAGCCACCGCGCCCGGCCTCTTTTAGCAGTTTTATACTTTTGTCTCTTACATATAGGTCTATAATCCATTTTAATTATTATGTATGAGGTAAGATAAGGGTCTAAATGGTATTTGGTTTGTTTATTTTTGCATATGGATATCACTCCTCTACTGTTTGACTTCAGTTTTCTCATTTGTAAAATGGGAATAACACCTGCTCAGACTCTTCTACATTGGGGTTGTAAGGATCCATGGAAATAATATATGTGTTGTAAACTTTAACAGCTCATACATATGTAAGTTAGTATTGTTATTATAAGGGAGCTATAAATACATTAAGGTGGCTACTTGACTTGCTTAATGTCACATAGAAAGTCATTATTTGAGTTAATGTTAGTATCTAAGGATCCTAACTGCTCTTGGCTCAAATGTTTCTTCATACATAAATATAGTCATGTACCAGATAGCAACGTTTCATTATATACCATGGTGGTCCCATAAGATTATAATGGATTCCTATCACCTAGTGACATCTTAGCCATCGTAACAACATAGTGCAAGACATTACTAGCGTGCTTGTGGCGATGCTGGTGTAAACAAACCTACTGCACTGCCAGTCATATAAAAGTCTAGCACATGCATTATGTATAGTACATAATACTTGATAATGTCTATGTTTCTGGTTTACCTATTTACTAT
This sequence comes from Eulemur rufifrons, assembly GCF_041146395.1. Lineage (NCBI taxonomy): Eukaryota > Metazoa > Chordata > Mammalia > Primates > Lemuridae > Eulemur > Eulemur rufifrons. The sequence goes on from NC_091012.1 coordinate 91,691,876, forward strand.
ACTATACTTTTTATTGTTATTTTAGAGTGTACTCCTCCTACTTATAAAACAAAAAGTTAACTGTAAAATAACATCAGGCAGATTCATCAGTAGGGATTACAGAAGAAGGCATTGGTACTTGGGGAGATGACAGCTCCATGCATGTTATCGTCCCTGAAGACCACCCAGTGGGACAAGATGTAAAGGTGGAAGACAGTGATACTTATGACCCTGAGCCTGTGTAGGCCTAAGCTAATGTGTGTGTTTATGGCTTAGTGTTTTGTTTTGTTTTTTTGAGACAGAATCTCGCTCTGTTGCCCTGGCTAGAGTGCCATGGCATCATCCTAGCTCACAGCAACCTCAAACTCCTGGGCTCAAGCGATCCTCCTGCCTCAGCCTCCCCGAGTAGCTGGGACTACAGGCATGCACCACCATGCCTGGCTAATTTTTTTCTATATATATTTAGTTGGCCAGATAATTTCTTTCTATTTTTAGTAGAGACGGGGTCTCAGTCTTGCTCAGGCTGGTCTCGAACTCCTGAGCTCAAACGATCCACCCGCCTCAGCCTCCCAAGCGCTAGGATTACAGGCGTGAGCCACCGCGCCTGGCTTATGTCTTAGTTCTTAACAAAAAAGTTTTAGAAGTTTAAAAGAAAATTTAAAAATAGAAAAAAGCTTACAAGAAAATATATAAAGAAAATATTTTTGTATAGTTGTACAATATGTTTATGTTTTAAGTTGTGTTATTACAAGAGTCAAAAACTTTAAAAAAAATAAGAAGTTTATAAAGTAAAAAAGGTTACAGTAAGCTAAAGTCAATTTATTATTGAAGAAAAATATTTTTCATAAATTTAGTATAGCCTAAGTATACAGTGTTTATAAAGTCTACAGTAGCATACAGTAATGTTCTAGGCCCTCACATTCACTCACCACTCACTGACTCACCCAGAGCAACTTTTAGTCCTGCAAGCTCCATGAGAGCCCTATGCAGATGTACCATTTTTTATCTTTATACCATATGTTTACAGTGCCTTTTCCAGGTGTAGATATGTTTAGACACACAAATACTTACCATTGTGTTACAATTGCTGACAGTATTCAGTATAGTTACATGCTGTACAGATTTGTAGCCTAGAAGCAATGGGCTCTACCAAATAGCCTAGGTGTGTGGTAGGCCATACCATTCAGATTTGTGTAAGTACACTCTATGATGTGCTCACAATGACAAAATCACCTAATGATGCATTTCTCGGATTGTATCCCTGTTGGTAAGTGACACGTCTGTATCTGCAAATCACAACAGATAGTGGAAAAATATAGCAAGGTGACAACCTGGTACAAACTAGCATTGGCTTATCAAAGCCTAGAATTCTCTTGGAATTGTGTGGGTAATTATGGCCTGTCTGAATTTAAGTTTAAAAAAAAAAACAAACTTCAACATTGAACATTTTGGATTTTTTTCTTTTACTATTTTGTGGGAAAAATAGAATATTCTATTTCTAAGCCATGAGCCTCATCTGGAATTTGTAGTTTATATTAGTGTTTGCCATAGTAACTAACACAAACTAAAATTAGACTGCACTAAGACTTCAAACTGATCAATTTCCAAGTTAGTGTAAGGCCAAAACTTCTCTGAGCATTTTGGTTTTGCTTCTTTTATTCTATTTAATACATTACAGTTCCAATAATACATTACAGCTATTGCCTGTTAGGGAGCTTAATGGTTTTCTACTTTTCTGATGAGTTTCCCATCCATTATTGCTCATCTCCTGAAACATGACTGATTAATTGGCTTTTTAATGAAGAGATTAGTTCAGCAACCCTCTTGGCTCTTCATATTGTACATCTTGCTTTTTCCTGTTTGAATGTGCTGTGAATCTCCTTTGTTTTAAATGCTTGGGAGAAAATTCTGCCTTTGATTGACTTTTTAAATGACCAATCACTCATTCATTCTTTATTGAGCATATAACCTTTATATCAAATGCCTCCATATACTGGCAAAATGGCTATTACACAAATATAAAACCTCATGCCTCACAATATCATGCTTTATAGTTTACAAAGCATGCTTACATCCATTATCTCATAACCCCCCACACCAATTCTATGAAGTAGACAATGCTGCTATTATTATCCTTGATTTCCAAATGAGAAAATTTTTAAGATTCAAAAAAGTCAAGTTACCAATTTGCCTAAGGTCATTCATGGTTAATGAATGAGGGTCAGGACTAGAACCCAGATCTTGTGACCTTACATTGTATTCCAGTCGGGCTGCTATAACAAAATATAGAGTGGATGGCTTATAAATAACAAAAATGTACTTCTCACAGTTCTGGAGGCTAGAAATTCCAAAATCAAGGTGCCCACAGATTTGGTGTCTGGTGAGAGCCTGCTTCCTCATAGATGGCCTCTTCTGACTGTAACTTCACATGGTGAAGAGGTGAAGGATCTTCCTGGGGTCTCTTTTGTAAGGGCACTAATCCTTTTCATTAGAGCTCTGCCCTCATGACCTAATCACGTCCCAACAGTCCCACCTCCTAATACTATCATCTTGGGGATTAGGATTTTAATATATGAATTTTGAGGGGACACAAACATTCAGCCCATTGCATCTCAATTACAGGGCTCTTTCCACTGGAACACATAACTTTTTTACCAGTTCTTGCTGAGAAATTTCAGTTCAAAGGAGAAACTCTAGTTGGTATTCAGAAGCTAGGGACAATGAAAAAGCAGGGGGATGACTCAACATGCTTAAGCAGGCAAGCCTATGTAATCTACAGTGGGTTCATATTCTAGATTATTTTTAACAGGAAGTAGATTGTCCAAGTTTTCTAAATTAAAATTTTATTTTGAGATAATTGTATATTCACTTGCAGTTGTAATAAGTAACAGAGAGATCCCATGTACCCCTTACCGAGTTTCCCCAATGATAACATCTGACATAACTGTAGTACAATATCACAACCAGGATGTTGGCATTATTACAGTCAAGATACAGAACATTTTCATCACCAAAAGGATTCCTCATGTTGCCTTTTTATAGCCTCCACACACTTCTCTCCTACTCCCAGCCCCTCCTTTAACCCTGGCAACCACTAATCTATTACTAATTTCTATAATTTTTTCATTTTAAGAATGTTATATAAATGGACTCATGCAGTATAGCTTTTGAGATTTGGAATTGTGCAGTACATAATCTTTTGAGATTGGCTTTTTTTCACTCAGTGTAATTCTCTGGAGATTCATCAAGTTGTTGCTTGTCACAAAAGGACAAATATTGTGTCATACTACTTACATGAAGTACCTAGAGTGGTCAAATTCATAGGGACAGAAAATAGAGTGGTAATTCCAGGGACTGGGGGTCACTATTTAATATGTACAGAGTTTTAGTTTTGCAAGATGAAACCAGTTCTGTGGTGGATGGTGGTTATGGTAGCACAACAATGTCTATGTACTGAATGCCACTGAACTGTATACTTAAAAATGGTTAAGATGGTAAATTTTGTGTTATATATATATTTTTTACCACAATTATTTACAGTCATAGAAAAACTCTTTATCAGATACTGTAACATTTCTGTCATCTCAGTGTTGGCATTAGTTGATTGTCTTTTTTTTAAATTCAGTATGAGATCTTCCCCATTCTTGGTATAATGAGTAATTTTTTATTGAAACTTGGACATTTTCATATTATGTTATGAGACTCTCGATGTCATTTAAACCTTCTGTTTTAGATGGCTTTTTCTGACACTGCTTTGGCAGCAACCTTGTTACTTCCAAGTAGAGGTAGAAGCCCAGGTTTCCAATTTGGCCTCCATTGATACTTGAGGTGGAGGACTCCTTGTTACTACTGGTCCCTTGACTAGAAAGAGCAGGCTGTTCATGAGACTTTTCTTGGTCTGTGCCTGTTGGCATCTCTAGCACCAAATCTGGGCTATGTGAAGCAAAAAGAAAACCCAGGGAAATCACCCCTATACCAAGGTCCCTAGCCAGTCTTCCTTCTTCTCTCCACCTTTCAGAGTCTTCTTATATTTATGTATCATGTCCAGGATTTTAGTTGTACTTAGCAGGGGGAATAGGGATAAAATATATTTAGTTCATCTCATGGAAGTAGAAGTTCCCTGGTTCATTTTTAAAACTATATAGGGATCCTGAGCAAGAGCGAGACCCCATCTCTACAAAAAGTAGGAAAATTAGCCAGGCATGGTAGCACATGCCTGTAGTCCCAGCTACTTGGGAGACTGAGGCAGGAGGATTGCTTGAGCCCAGGAGTTCGAGGTTGTAGTGAGCTATGGATGCTACTGCACTCTAGCCTCAGCAACAGAGTGAGACCTAGTCTCAAAACCAAACCAAAACCAAACTATACAGGGTCCAGACATGGTGGCTCCTGCCTATAATCCCAGTACTTTGAGAGACCGAGGCAGTAGGATCACTGGAGGCCAGGGGTTTAAGACCAGACTGGGCAACAAGACCCATCTCTACAAAAAGTAAAAGAATGAAAAAAGACTGTACAAAAGTTTAGATAATGATGAGGGAAAGCCTACACTTCAAGAGAAGAGACAAACCTAATCATCACAGCTGACATTGGAGTCACAAAGGCCTGTTGTGTAACCAAGAAGAAGCCCCCCCAAAAGCAGGCTCTTTTCTTTTCTTTTCTGAAAGTGATTCAGACTACTGATCTATGTTCTCTAGGAGTTTGATTCTCAAAGTGCGAGTCATGGACCAGCAGCATCAGCATCCCCTGGGAGCACAAACCCCACTGCAAACTGCACATATGAGGGACCCAGGTTGCGTGCTCCCCATGAGAATCCAACACCTGATGATCTGAGGTGGAGCTGAGGCAGTGACGCTCCCCCACCATCCACCCCCCATATGTGGAAAAACTATCTTCCACAAAACCGGTCCCTGGTGTCAAAAAGGTTGGGGACCGCTGCAGTAGTGCTCATTTTTTTTTTTTTTACTGAACTAAAGCACCCAATGCCTGTGTCACTCTAGCCCTTAATCACATAGTTTATGAAGTCATCTTTATACGTGGATGCCTTGTCTCCCCAAAAGTATTGTGTTTCCTTTAGGATAAAAGTTTTGTCTTATCCCTCTTAGCACCCTCATTATCACAGTGTTCTGTGAGTAGTAATATTTTTATGGATCCAAATGAATGAAAGAATGGCAGCTGAGGCAACATCCTTGACACTCTCAAGTAGCTGCTGCCCACATCTCCTATTGCATTTTCTCCTTCAAGGGCCTGACACCTATTGTGTAGATGAAGGGCTGTAACATAAATGCTCTCTCTGTGCTCCATCTCCTCTGCAAGAACAGAGAAAGTAGCTCCTCTTAGACTAATCTTTTTCACTACCACAAAAGTATTGTGAAGAAGCTATTATAATCTTGTGATTCATCATGTTAAAGACCACTGATAAGGCCAAGGGACAATCTTAGAAATGTGTCCTTTGTTCATAGCTAGGTCGATATTGTCAGTGCTAAAGATTAATATAGTTTCTATTCTAAACATGGACTAATTCTGGTCAAGGAAATTAAAGAGATTCAATAAAATTGCTTCTTGGCTGGGCGCGGTGGCTCACGCCTGTAATCCTAGCACTCTGGGAGGCCGAGGTGGGTGGATCGTTTGAGGTTAGGAGTTCGAGACCAGCCTGAGCAAGAGCAAGACTCTGTCTCTACTAAAAATAGAAAAAATGAGCCGGGCGTGGTGGTGCACACCTGTAGCCCCAGCTACTCCAGCGGCTGAGGCAGGAGGATCCCTTGAGCCCAGGAGTTTGAGGTTGCTGTGAGCTAGGCTGACGCCACGGCACTCTAGCCTGGGCAACAGAGTAAGACTCTGTCTCAAAAAAATAAAATAAAATAAAATTGCTTCTTCTTCTTCTTTTTTTTTTTTTGACACAGAGTCTTGCTCTGTTGCCCGGGCTAGAGTGCTGTGGCATCAGCCTAGCTCACAGCAACCTCAAACTCCTGGGCTTAAGCAATCCTTCTGCCTCAGCCTCCCAAGTAGCTGGAACTACAGGCATGTACCACCATGCCCAGCTAATTTTTCTATGTATATATATATATATTTTTAGCTGTCCATATAATTTCTTTCTATTTTTAGTAGAGATGGGGGTCTTGCTCTTGCTCAGGCTGGTCTCGAACTCCTGACCTCAAGTGATCCTCCCACCTCGGCCTCCCAGAGTGCTAGGATTACAGGTGTGAGCCACCGTGCCTGGCCTCTAAAATTGCTTCTTGACAACCTTCTGTGAATAGTAGAGGTAGATATTAGGGAGATAATTGACTGAGAACAGCATTAAGGGAAGCCCCAAACAGGATACAGGTTTTTCTCATGTATCAGGGAGACCAAAAATCTCTTTCTCTCATTCTTTCCTTCAGTTGAAGAGAGCTTCATTGCTGTTTCAGTATATGTCTCTTCATGAAATCTTGCTGTGGAACATTCAACAGCTGATAAAACTTCAGGGTGCCCTCCTCATACTCTCCAGGAGCATGCCCCTTCCTCAGTGTTAGCAGAGCGCCTGTTTGTTTAATAATAATGGGACACAGCACAGATACAGGTAGTGCTACTATGAGCTGTAATAGTAATAACTGCAAAATACTCACTGTTTTTGGATTTCAGGAAGGCTACCCAGAAATAGAGATTCTCTGGCTGATGATCAAGTCCTGGAATACTGGAATATTTATGTACAGCAGAAACAAGTATGCATCTGCTAAAAAATGGTGTGACCTAGCATTCCGTTTCCTTGACCACCTTGGCTCCCTCAAGAGAAGCTATGAAACTCAGGTGAGGAAGGAGAGGACTAGGAGTGGACAGAATGACTTAGGGGGCAGAGAGTTTATAGCTGGGCCTTCCATAAGAACTCAACCCTACCGTCTGTGGCTAGGAAAGGATCTTGATCATTGTTCCTCTCGGTGGTTCCATATAACGTTAAGAGTTAGGGGACTGTAAACGGTAATTTCTTAGAGTGAAAACCAAGAAGGATGGAGAACAGGGGGAATCTTAGGGATAGCAAATGGAATCTAATCAGGAGGGATGCCAAGAGTGAGCTCTGGAAAGATGCATCACCGTCAGTGCCAGTGCTATGTGGGAAACGACTGGCCTCTGCTCAAATCAATGACTGTTTAAAAAGGCGTCTTCTCCAGGAACAATTCACAGTTGCAGATTTCTGGGCCGTTAGATAACCAGGAGAGATTTGGTGGAGAAAAATCCTTGTTACCAAAGGAGAACAAAGGATCTTTTATGTTTTAAGTACCCTCTCCCTTATAATGTGGGATACTTCTTTCTCAAGAGAGGACTGTATTTTCTCCTCAAATCTGAGATCTCTCAGATCTCAGAAGGTAAGGGTTAGACTTTAGTGCCATCACCATGAGTCTGGGAAGCTTTCCCACAATTCCTTTTCCTCTCAAGAAATCTATTTGCTATTCTCTTTCCCAGATGAATGCTCTACATAGTAAGCTTGTGGAAGCATTAGATGAAAAGAAGGGCTCACTTTGTAATGAAGAGCAAGGACTACTGGAGCAAGCAGATGAGCAGGCAGGCTCACAGCAACTTGGAGAAGATGTAGTGTCCTGAGATGGTGACTATTTAAATTTTTGCCAAACTTTCTCTTGAGCTTATGTTTCTGTTTTCTCAGGCCCTATTTTCATGTTGTTGAATGAAATTTTCTAAAATAAAAGCATGTTGACTTTCTCCTCAGTGAACAGCTCATTTCTGAGGGACAAATGAATTTTCCAAAGTGCTAAGGCTTATATTGAAATAGCCCATGTGAGAGCAAGATGGTTTATGCCCCATGTGAACAAAAGGAACTGTTCATCCCAATCCAACACAGTTTGCATTTTATTCCTGAAGTGTTCAAATTCCCAATACCCGAAGATAACAGAGAATCATAGACTCTTCATTGAAAGGACCTTAGTGGTCATTGGGCCTAGCATTTGTCTGATTCATGAAATCTCTCTTTGATATCCTTGAGAATCAGTTGCCCAGTCTATATTAGGATATATCTTATGATAGGGAACTCCCGAGATAGCTCAATCCACCTAGTTTTACTGTATAATTGGTAAAAAGCCCTTCCTCACACTGAACAGAAATCTGGCTCCCTATAACAAGTCTGCTTCCTCTATCCCAGACACCCTTTGGAGAATTGAAGACAGAGCCAAGCCGCTCCCTGTTCTCCAGGCTTTTCCTCCTTCAGGTTAAACATCCTCAGACCCCTTCGCCGTTCCTCATGTGATCTGGTTACTTCACCTCCCAAGAGCCAGATCCTGTATTCCAGTGAGGTCTGAGCCACGCAGAATGGAGCAGCGTCATTCTGGCTAGACTGGCATTAGTGTACTGACTGTTAAGATCATGTTGCCTTTTTTCCCCAGTGGATTTGTATTAACATTTTTAAACTTTTGATTTTGAAATAGTTTCATACTTAAGAAAAGTTGCAAGTAAGCACAAAGAATTGTCGTACATCCTTCACCCAACTTCACTATTTGTTAACATTTTTACATTTCCTTATTATTCGGTGTCTTTTTGTTTCTTTCTGAATCAGTTGAGATTAATTTGCAGACTTCCTGCCCCCTTTCCCCTTAATGCCTCAGTGTGTATTTCATAAAAACAAGGATACTCTTGCATGACCACAGTAAAATCATCAAAATTAGGAAATTAAGAATGATATGATTCTACCATCTAATCCACAGATCCCATTCAAATTTCACTGATTGTCCTAGTAAAGTCCTTCAGGATCCTAAGTTGCATTTAGTTGTCATGTCTCTTTCATCTCCCGCAAACTGAAATGTTCCTCGGTCTTTATCTTTCATGACCGTGACATTTTGAAGAGTACAGGCTAATTACTCTTCAAATTACTCAATTGAGCATGAACCTCAATTTAGGTGGACTGGATGTTTCCTAATGATTAGATTCAGTGCATGCATTTGGGGCAGGCATACCACAAAAGTGATGTGTTCTTCTCCGTGTACCATACCAAGAAGCACACAATGTCAATTTGCCCTATTACTGCTTAAGGTTAAGATGGTGTCTGCCAGATTTCTCCAAAATAAAATTAATTGATAAATCTTTTGTACTTAGTAATGAAGTAATTATGAAGTACTTGATGGAAGACTGAGTAAATATCCTGCTCCTCATTAAACTTTCACCACTAATTTTAGCATCCATTGGTGATTCTTGCCTGAATCTATTTTCACTGTGATGATTGCTAAACATTGATTTTTCCGTTTCCATCATTCCCTGCTCATTTGTTAGTTGGCACTGGTAAGATAGAGGTTTTTCTCCCTCTCACACTTATTTATCTATTCATGTTTTTAAAATACATTTTAGTACAGACTAATGGACTCCTATTTTATTCAACTGGTTATAATCCACTATTATCATTATTTATTTTGCTGCCCAAAGCTGGCTCCTACACCATTTTAACATGTCCCCATCATTCTTTTAGCACTTCCTTACTTTGTGGCACAGTGAGATGTCCCCAGGCTCATCTTGAACTTTCCCTGCCCAAACCCTGGCATGAGTCATTTCTCCAAGGAGCCCTGGCTCCTTTTAATGTTAGATGGTAGGTAGGGCCCAAGATCTGGGTCCTAGAGGTTTACTCATTATTACTGGGGCGCTGTAGTTTCTAGGTCCTCTTGGTGGACGGAACTAGGAAATAAATGTATGTGTATATACATACATGAATGCACACATATACATGCACGCTCACACACACATTGAGAAGCCTGGCTCTCATTAACCTCAAATAGTCACGTATTTGCTCATTCTCCCTGTATGATCCCAGTCTCCTAGCCATGTGGGTTGTCTCCTCAGCCCTAATCCCACCATCCTGACCAAAAGGGCTGCCTTTTTGGCCCGAATCCTAGCGAACACTCTGGCCAAGTCATCAGCCGAGCCCCCAGACCACAGAGCAAGCAAGCTGAGTGCCTAGCTGAGGCCCCATTACAGCCCTGATCCTGACCCCAGCCCCCACCAAGAAGGGAAGAAGACCACATTAGCATCTAAGCGGGCATTTCACATTGTTGACTCACTGCACTTACTGTTTACTCTTCCCTGCCTTCACCTTAGTTTATTCCTCCTTATCTTTGAGAAGTCAGCTCGTGTCAGTTCCTCAGAAAAACTTTCCATGACTAGGTCAGGTTCTCTTGTTATATGCTGTCTTTTTTTTTTTTTATTGGAAACAGAGTCTTGTTCTTTTGCCCTGGCTGGAGTGCCATGGCATCAGCCTAGCTCACAGCAACCTCAAACTCCTGGGCTCAAGCAATCCTTCTGCCTCAGCCTCCCAAGTAGCTGGGACTACAGGCATGAGCCACCATGCCCGGCTAATTTTTTCTATATATATTTTTAGATGGCCAGATAATTTCTTTCTATTTTTTAGTAGAGACGGGGTCTCGCTCTTGCTCAGGCTGGTCTTGAACTCCCGACCTCGAGCGATCCTCCCGCCTCGGCCTCCCAGAGTGCTAGGATTACAGGCGTGAGCCACCGCGCCCGGCCTGGAGATGATTTCCATGTCTCCTTTGGTGAAACAGATTTGTCTTTTAGTTGAAGCAGTTGCTGGCTTTGTGTTTGTTAGATTAAATGTAAGCTTTTCAACGTTCATCTTTTCTTGAGGAACTAAAAAGGTTTGCAAACTACCACTCTGTTCAGGCTTATCAAAGAAGTTGGAGGAATTCAAAAAAGGAAAAAAAAAGAAATCAGGAGGTAAAGGTTAAAAGATCTTGCTGTTTAGAGGAATGTCAGAGGAGATGACAAAAGCACCCTGTAGGGTCTACCAGAGTTCACCCTACTGAGGCTGAATTGGGTCTTTCTAGAGAAGAAATAACAAGAAACAGAGGTGATAAAGGGGAATAAAAACCAAAGTCAAGAATATGAGTAGAAAAATAAAAGAATATGAGTAGAAGACTGCAAAACAAAAAAAAAGTGAAACCTCCCGCCACCCCGTCACTGAAGCTGCCCAATAATAGGGAGGAAGCCTTTCCAGGAAGTAGTAAACACAGATCTTCTGGAGAATGGAGAAAGATGTCCAGATTTAGTGCATGATAGGAAACATTAAAAAGCACCTACTCTGTGTCAGGTATCACTCTAAGACCTTTGTGTGTATTTACTCATATTCTCTTTACAACAACTCTGTGAGGATGGTTTTGGACATTTTATAGATGAAAAAACTGAGGCCTGGAGAGGTTACCTACACAGAGTTCATAAGCGGGAGAGCAAGGATTTGAACCCAGGCAGTTTGGTTCGAGGGTGGGTACCTGTGCTATGCAGCCTCTCTAGTTCTGCTACCACTTTCTACCTCATACTTCTTTGTAGTCTGGCTTTTGCTCTCACCACTCCACTGAAATTGTGCTCTCAGAAGTTACTATGACTTCCAAATCACCAGATCCTATACATTCGTGGAATTCATACCCATCAGCCTTTCTGTTATATTTGACACTGTTAATTATTCTCTCCTTCTTGAAACTTTCCCCTTGGCTTCAGTGATACTACCCTCTTGGTTCTCCTACATCTCTCCGTTTTCTCCTTCTCTGCCTCTTACAGATCTTTGTTTCTCCTTCCCCCTTAAATGTTTGTTAAAGTTGTTCTTGGCCCTCTTCTCTCTCCACATTAAATTCACTGGAGTTTTCCTGGCTTCAACACATATAACTCCCCAAACATTCTCCCCATCCAGACTTGAAACCTTTGTGGCTTCTCATCTCTGATTATGTCTCCACAGCAGTCCTCATGCTCACCTTCGCTGTTTTCACTACTATTGCCCCAATTCAATTCTTCATTATTTTCATTCTTTCAACAAACACATAACTCTATGTGTCAGGCCCTGGAGATACAACAGTGAGCAAAACAGATATGGTCTCTGCCCTTATAGATCTTACTATCTCAGAGGTAGTCAGACATTAAACAACCACACAAATAATTATATATTTACAAACTGATAAGTGGTGTTAATGAAAAATGTGAGGCTTTTTAAAAGGGTGAAATAGGAATTATAATGGCTTCCAAATTAGTCTTCCTTCCTCTAAACTCTCCCTTCTCCAATCCAGTGTACCCACTGTTGCCCAGATTAATATTCCTGGGGTCCATTTCTGACCCTGCCATTCTCCAGCTCAAATTCCTTCAACAGCTTACACAATACAGTCCAAGCTCCCCAGCCAGATATTTGAGATCCTCCATAATCTGGTACCAACCTTTTTTTTGAGACAGGGTCATGTTCTGTCTCCCCGGCTGTAGTGCAGTGTTGTCATCATAGCTCACTGCACCCTTGAACTCCTAGGCTCAAGTGATCCTCCCGCCTCAGCCTCCCAAGTAGCTGGGGTTATAGGTGTGCAGCACCACGCCCAGCTAATTCCAACATGCCCTTTTAACATTTTCCCCACTATTTCCCTTTAAGCACTCTATGCTGCAAATACATTGTCCCTCACACAGAAAGCCATGTGCCTTTGCCATGCTGTTCCTTTTGCCTGGAATACCCTTGCCTTCATTCCTTATGGCCAAATCCTACACATCTTTGAAGCCCAGTTCAACCTTTTCCACAAAGCATTTCCTGATCCCCTCCTTTGGAATCTCAGTAGTTTTCCCCAACTTTCATAGCACCTATCTTCTATCTTTAATATTGCAATCATTCTAATACAATAAATGTAAGCCTAACCTCTTCCCCTATCAAACGATAAGCACATTGAGGGTGTAAACCACAATCATTCATTGGCTGGACAGACAGAAGAATGAATGAATGAATGAATGAATGAATAATAGTTGATGGCTTCTTTTTTTTTTTTTTTTTTTTTTTTGAGACAGAGTCTTACTCCGTTGCCCAGGCTAGAGTGAGTGCCGTGGCGTTAGCCTAGCTCACAGCAACCTCAAACTCCTGGGCTCAAGCAATCCTCCTGCCTCAGCCTCCCGAGTAGCTGGGACTACAGGCATGCGCCACCATGCCCGGCTAATTTTTTCTATATATATTTTTAGCTGTCCATATAATTTCTATTTTTAGTAGAGATGGGGTCTCACTCTTGCTCGGGCTGGTCTCGAACTCCTGACCTTGAGTGATCCTTCCATCTCGGCCTCCCAGAGTGCTAGGATTACAGACGTGAGCCACCGCGCCCGGCCTCTAAAATTGCTTCTTGACAACCTTCTGTGAATAATAGAGGTAGATATTGAGGAGATAATTGACTGAGGACAGCATTAAGGGAAGCCCCAAACAGGATACAGGTTTTTCTCATGTATCAGCCTTATGGCTTCTTGATTGATGATATGGAGGGGGCTATATGTATGCAAACATAACATGACTATCGTCTTCAGTCATGTATTTTCATTGCCATTTAACAGAGAGCTGTGGGAAAGCTCTCAAGTCAAACAGATGCTGCCCATCCCCACCTTCCTCCACCTCTTATTCTAACAGGTGTCTCTCTGGGGGAGGGGGGCTCGGGAGCATCTGTCCAACTTCCTCATGTTTTAGAGTAAGACATTGAGGCCCAGAAAGGGGAAGTCCATTCAACAATATTTATTGAGCATCTGTCACGTGCAAGGCATGTATTAGCTGCTGTGAGGGATAGAAAGAAATACCAGATGCAATCCGAGCCTTCTAGAAGCTTTTTGTCTAGTTGGAGAATCATATTATGGACAAATAGCTACCACATAAGGAAGAACGGAGTAAGTTCAGTATAAACGGCTAGAGTGGTGCAAAAGGAGGCACGGGGGAAGCTCCTCTGCAGTGATCAGCAACATTATCATGGAAGGTGACATTAGAGCTGAAGCTTGAAGGGTTTCATTAAATAAGAGATGGGGACTGGAAACAGTCCAGACAAAGGCTGGAAAAGCAGATTAGGGCCAGTGGAGGGTGTTAAATAAATACTTCCTTCCTATATCCCATCTCACCAGGCTGGTCCTACTGACCTTACAGGTCTTGACCTGAATGTCACCTCCTCAGAGAAGGTGAGGGGTACCTCTCCCTGAGCACCTTCTCGAAGCAGGCCCCTCACTGTATTAGCCTCTATCACTGCATCCTGTTTATTCCTTCACTGCACTCATCCTAATGTGTACTTACGGATTCAGTCATTTCCTTCTTTGCTGCCTCCCCAGTAGATTATAGGCCCCTTAAGAACAGGACTTTGTTTGTTTTATTTGCCATTGTCTTTCTAGCACCAAGCACATTGCCTATCAATAAGTGTTCACCAAGCAGTAGCTCTTGACGCTAAGAGGGTAGGGGCAGCGACAACAACAAAGGACTGCATTGAAAAGATATTGTACAGAATCAACAAGTTTTAGTAGGAGATTGGATGTGATGACCACAGGAAGTCAGGGTTTGAGGCTGAGTGACTAGGGCAACAGTGGCACCTCAGGGTGGGGGAAGAGAGAGCAAAATGGTCAGAGCTGCAGGCTGGGGGAGCCCATGGAAGGGGCGGGCGGGGTTGGAAAGAAATGAAGTCAACAGCGAGAGCAGGGACATGGCATTTTCCTGTCTAGGGTCTTTGATTTCATGCTTGGGAGGTAATGGCTGGCCTCTGAGAGATTTTGGGCACTCAATCAACTTGTGTTGCATGAATGAATGATGGCCAGTAAGGGGAAGCAGACCGGGTAGAAGGTTCAGCTCTTGGTGAGAAGATAGCAGAGTGAAAACAGGTGGGAAGGAGCAAAGGAGAGGAAGTGGATGAAGATGAGAAAGAGAAGTCATAAAAATGGAGCAAGATCCCAGAGGAAGCTCTCCATAAAACAAACCAACACTTCACATCCACCACAGGTTTAGAATCAGTCAAATCACTTCCCTCCACGGTTGAGCCACAGACTAGTGCAGCTCTTCTCTTTTACCAAGTACCTACTGTGTGCCAGGTCCTGCACTAACTGTGGGGATATGAAGCTGAACAGGACAGTCTCTGCTCTCAAAGAGGAGGCTAGGCAAGGAAGACAGATGCAAAGAGATAGGGCGAGAAGATGTTCCAAGCAGGGCAAAGGGACAGGCAGCTCAGTGTGCTTAAGAATACGGCTGCTGCAGCCAGACAGCCTATTTGCCTCAGAGCTCTGCCATTTATTGGCCATGTGACTTCCTTGTGCCTCAGTTTCCTCATCTGGAAAACAGGGATAATACCAGCACCTACCTTCCAGGGCTGTTCCTCGCAACAGGTGGAATTAGTATGCATACGGCATTTAGTACAATGCCAGGCACAGAGTAGGCAGGAAATAAATGCGAGCTGCTACAGTGATGACAAAAGTCCTTACAGACATAAGAGCACAAAGGGAGGGATGGTCAATTCTACCTACAGGGTGGGAGGGAAGAAGTGGTGGCAGTTTAGGAAAGGCTGCACAGAGAAAAGGGAATTCGAATCGAGTCTTGAAACACTAAAAGAAGTCTTCTAGGTAAGCAACATGGGGCCACAGTGAGGGCATTTATGGGCACAAAAAGAAGCATGAGCCAAGAGCTACGGCTGGGTGCATTCAGGGAACTCAAACGCCAGGAGCAGAGGGGGACACAGCAGAAGAGGCAGCCGGAGAGACAGGCCTGGGCCTGATGATGAAGGGCCGTGCTGAGGAGGTGAGACTTTTCCCCGTGGGTAGCAGGGCCCCGTGGGATCCAGAATACATGTGGGACAGCTGATTCCGTCGGCCCGGTGGTGGACAGAAAGGCCAGACTCGCACAGATGCTCTTCACTGAGGGAATGCAGGTCCGAAGCCCACGCTCAAATCACCCTGCTTTCCGGTTCTTCCAAGTGTTAGATACGTGTGGTTAGACTGGCAGTGGTGGGGGGGGAATGGCCATGCAGGTAGTTCATCCAGTCTAATGTGGAAAAAGCCACCACTGGGTATCACACTGCACACAATGGGAACAGCTCTGCAGATAAAATCTAGTTTGGGCTTCATCGTCAAAGAAGCTCTTCTGGCCGGGCGCAGTGGCTCACGCCTGTAATCCTAGCACTCTGGGAGGCCGAGGTGGGCGGATCGTTTGAGCTCAGGAGTTCGAGACCACCCTGAGCAAGAGCGAGACCCCATCTCTACTAAAAATAGAAAGAAATTATATGGACAGCTAAAAATATATATAGAAAAAATTAGCCGGGCATGGTGGTGCATGCCTGTAGTCCCAGCTACTCGGGAGGCTGAGGCAGGAGGATCGCTTGAGCTCAGGAGTTTGAGGTTGCTGTGAGCTAGACTGACGCCACGGCACTCACTCTAGACTGGGCAACAGAGTGAGACTCTGTCTCAAAAAAAAAAAAAAAAAAAAAAGAAGCTCTTCTACTTTCTGGCAAAGCACAAAGTATCAAAACCCTGTTCACTGGGGAGGAACCAAGGTGTGCAGGAGCCAGTTCTATTTCTTGGAAGTGATGGGGGAAGAAAGAGGCTGTTGAGCAAATTAGAACCTGTGCTTCAGAAAGTTATTTGTAATGATAATAAAACATCCTAGAGGTGCCAAGGAAATGACTGGATGGATGAAAGGATTAGTGGAATCAAGGCCATGAAATCCTAGATGGGAACAGGGATGAAAGAGAAAATTGGGGGGAATACGGAGACTGAATGCACACTGCCAAGGCTCAGGTTGAGGTTGTCAGGCATCTAGGCTGGCTTTTGACTTCCACAGTAACTGTTGGCTTTCCTTGAGAAAGCTAACAGCTCTCTGAAAACCCTCTCATCTCATTGCTGCCAAGTCTTCTGCTGCCTTGGGCTTCCAGTGGTTGGCACCAAGCAGGGGCTGTCCCTGTAGAAGGGGCTCCATTGGCCTTTACTACTGACCTTCCTGCTCGAGCCGGTGCCCCTTCTCGGTCCCATCCTCTCTTTCTTGGCCTGGTCGGGATACTTTCCCTCCATGCTCTTCCCAGGCCTGCAGTTCAACTGCACTTTCTTCTGGAACTGTATTAGCTTCATCCTTGAGCCCTTCAACTTCCACACTTGCTTTGGGTAAGGATTTTGCTTTCATTAGCTAATTTCTAGAAGCACTTTCAACTTAAGATAAATTTAGTCATTTGTGCTTGAACAAATATTTTATTTAGTCATGGGTATTGACTTATGAATATTTTAAGGTTTAATAATACAGTTCTTCCTCTGTTAGAAATGAAGAAATGGAGACATAACCAGCTGCAGTGTCAGCAGCAAAACTGGAACGAGAGTCTAAGTCTGCCCCTTGTTCACACAGGCTCCCTCCTTCAGGTCACAGCATAGCGCAGCACTAAGGGAGCATCTCCCTTCGGTGTTTCCAAGTTGCTCAGTATCTTCTTGTGCTGGGGCTTAATTTTCTTCAGCCTCATCTCCTCTAGGAGGGACATCAGCCATGACGACAGAGTCTCAACACAGTGTGACTACAGGCCAAGTCTTTGTTCCCTTTGCTCTCAGGAGGGGGATTTCCTTAACCCCCCATGGAACTCCGTGGGGACTCCCTTTTGTTGGGTTGCCTTCTGGCAAATGGGCAAACATGGGAAAGAAAGCACCCTGCATACCATAAAGCACCACAAACAAGGGTATTCATCCCTGCTGTGGCTCAGCCCGCACACATTGGTTCACTGATCCAGATGTTGCTTTTGACCTCATGAACTATGGCTTCAGGCTTCTCCACCCAAGTTGCAGCGACATTGGCTATGTGAGGAATACCTGCTGTAAGCACTCCTTTCTCCTCAGAGGGCTTCAGGGATCACTGCTGCCCTCCTCTGCAAACTGGGCCCAGCCCACTCTCATTTCTGGAAACACTGGTAGATGCAGACCACTTTCGCTTACCATTTTTCTCCCCCAGTTCTCTGCTGCTAAGTTGGCCCCTGCTTTCTCTAACAAAAATCTTTGCTGCAGTAGGCATCTCCCACCTTGTGTACCTTTTGAGACAATGTCAGCATTTTGCCACCAAGGATATGAACCCCCATCTGGTTGGTGCTATTTGAGGCAACACCTGGGGCTGGGGTAGAAGACCCAGCATGCAGCTTTCACAAAGGACCTGTCACCACTCCAGGGGGCGGTTTCCATCTTGAGGACCAACCAGTTCAGTCAGCTGATCATCACGAAACGGAGAGCCTTTCGGCCCCCAAACAAAGGTTTGGGACATTTTTCCCACTGGTAGGCCCCCACCCTCCATGGTCTCAACTACTTCAAGAAAGTCTCTGAGCCACACAGTTCATTGCAACTATCGTTTATTAAAAAATATATGTCTCCTTGGAAGGAACACTGGTAAACCAACTAGTGCCATGCTGACTTGGAATCTTTGCTTTTCTTCCCTGGGAGGGGGAGAGGGTTGAGCGTGGTTCAGACATCACCACTTAGTTAACATCAGAGAATCAATACTCCCTGCTCACCCTCTCCTCACCAGAGTCACAATTGGCCATCATTTTATCCCTCTTTGCCTTCAACCCAGTGTACTGCCCAGGGAAAGCTGCCGCCCTTTCTTTATCCTCATTCTGGGCCCCAGATTTTACAGTTAGCCTCATTATGCTGGTAGGATAACTGTTAAGAGATTTCCCAAATTTGGCTGGTAGTGCTTAACATTGCATCTTCAACATTGCATCGTTTGCACCGGCCCTAACCCAGTGGGCTAGGAAACAAGTGCCTCAACCCTAGGGTCAAGCATTTCGATGTTCTCCCCTGCGTCATCCCTCCAGCATGGAGGTGAGGGAGGCACATTGGCTTCAAAGGAGCACAGTGGGATGGGAGAGGGCCTGAACCACACCTGCTGCCTGCACTTGTGGCGGGCAAAAAACTCCCTTGACCACAATCACTGCCATCAGACTCTGGGAAAAAGCAACAAGGTTTCACAGCTCATCAGTAAGTGAATTTTAGCTCTACAGCTCAAATGTACAGCATTAAAGTCTACTTTCTTCTTGAAGAAACAGTAAGCTACCAGCTGTTGGGGAGGGAGCTGGGGCAGGGCATATGAAGCAGCTGCAAAAAAAAAAAAAAATCCAAATCAAACTCATGACGTGGCTGGCCAAGCCAAATGCTGTTCTGCTGTCCCAGCATAGAACAGGAAGGCAAGTGCCTCCCTGTCCCTGTTGGTGGGCCCTGGGCAGGAACCTCAGCAGAGCCCAACATGTCCTTGGCAGGTGAATGAAGGGACAGCGTGGCAGTGCAGAGCCCGGGCTCCTCCTTTCAGCCCTCACCAGCCCCTGCTCTTCCTTCTGCTGACGGGACGGCCAGACCTGGATCACCTACTATGTAATAAGGCCTGGCTCTTTCAGGACCACAGAAGCCTTTAGAACATTGGCAAATTGGATTCTACGCATTCACTTAAATAGTAAAAGTAAAATTTGCAATAATGAAAAGGCTGACACAGTAGCACAACATGGTTTTGGTTTAACAGCAGCTTAAAAATGAACAAAAAGGAAACCTCTCATGCAGACACATCAGGTGGCATAAAACAATAGGCAATGTCACGTGGAGCATCATTAGCCATTCTTTCTCTTTCCACACACAGGACTGACTGCACCTCAGGGCAGCAGATGCTTTCAGGTAGTCTCCAACCCTCTTGCCCCAGGCAAAAGCCCCTTCTCTCAGGCCTCAGGCTGACCCCTCCTAGAGAAAACCTTAGCTCTCAAGAGAACGACCAAATGCGAGTGCCCTTAGTGCAGCACTTACTACCATTTTCAATCCCTTCCCAACCAGTTGGAATAGAAGATGCCATCTGATTGGAATATGAAAATTAAAGCATTTCTCTAATAACATAGTACCATTGATGAAGTCTCCATAGATTTTCTAAGTCCAAATGTGTGTGAATATATATATATATTATATGAGAGTGTATAATATATATATATAATAATTTCTATATATTTTATATAAATTACATATATATATCTATATATAAATAAGATACTTTCTGTTGCCATTACGTTGCACCATTCAGAGCTGCAAGACAGCGGTACAGATAGGTAGAAATGCCCATGAGCATCTCATCATGTGGTGCATTTAGCTCACTTCACAAGCTGTGCAGCTGTCCAGAGTCTGTCTTTCCATCAGTCCTCCTCTCTTCTCTTCGCTTCTGCTTGGTTTTTATGAAAACAATGGCTCTGATGGATTTGCACCTGTGCTAGTGCTTGGGAAAGGTCCATGCAGGAATGGGCACAGTCACATGATGAGTGAGATGGCATCATCCCAAAAAATAAACGAAAACAAAACAAAACTTAAAAAAAAAAACAGGACTAGAAAACTCAATTTTTTTTTGACATATCTAAAAAAGGGGACAAGAACAGTAGCATTTGTTCTCCCCATGGGGACAGGAATGAAGAGGGAGGAGGGAAGAGGGACTTGATTTCTTCTGTTCACAAGAGAATGGTTGGAGGGGATTCTTCAGAGTTTTTCAGGGGATGGGACCCAAATGTAGTGCCCAGACTGGTCCTCAATGATTTGTTTGATTTTGTTATAAATCTCTTCCAGTGAGTCACCCTGTACAATGGCTAAAGTGAAGAGGAAAACAAAATTATTACTGTGGTCCACAGCACATCCCCAAAACCCGGCAATCCTGCCTCTCCCAACAATCCTACGATGCCCCCCGCCCACCCAGCACGAAGGACACCCTCACGGGGGTACGGCTTTGGGCTTGGCTTCACTAGCCGGCTGCCTGTGTTGTCAGGGCAGTGAGGAGAACTGGCTACGTGCCCCAAGCCCAGGGCTTGAAGTCAACTCACTGAGACAGTGAGACTAAGTAGCAATGACCGGAAAAATGTATTTATTCAAAAGATGTTTATTGAGCACCCATTATATGCCAGACCTTGCAGCTCATGTTACTCATGGGCACCATAAGGTTGGCAGCTTGTAATTCTAAAGCAGCCTTACTAAAAGATTTGGAAAATCCTGGTTATCCACAGAAAGAACTGAAAGCCACAATTTCTGGCAAGAGGCAGTGCTCCTGGGGCCATCACATCTGCTGTATGTCAGAGGTCAGTCCAGCAAACAAGGACATGGATGCTGACAGTAAAGGGAGCTCCGAAGACCCAAGGTGTGCAAATACATTTATGAATTCTTTACTCAGTTAACCTAGTAGCACCACCAGCTAGAACCGACTCGGCACTGCCCTGCACATACATCTATGTCATCGTACTTTAAAAGGTGAGGAACTTATTACATAGAAACCTTCCCAACCTTTTAGGAACGGACCTTCTAAAGTAGGTGACCATATAAACACACACACAATACACATCCTGGCAGACAACTTCAACACCACACCAAGGAATCAGCATCATCAACAAACATTTATTCAGTACCTAAAACATGCAAAGCAAAGTACGGGGCGTGGATCTGGGAGGGAGGGAAACAAAGTGATATAGGAAGCCTACAAACTGGTAGGGACAAGGCAAAATGAACGAACCAACAATCCAATGCAGCCTCTGGTGCGTGGTTTATACTATAAACGGGCTAAACTCCTATGACTATACAGAGGGAACTTGAGTGTTTTGGAAAAGTTTTTGCTCAAATGCAACCAGAAACTCTGTGCAATTTTTCTAAATCCTATCTAAACCTCTGAGACACTTATTGAAACAGGTATCTGGCTGGTCCCACGCCACCCTCGGCTAGGCAGCAGAGATTCTTACCTGTAAAGTATTCTCCAAACTCCTGCTCCAGTTTCATGGCTTTGTCATAGAGCTTATTCGCTTGTTCATATGTCTGTCGTCGGTTCATTTCCCTGCCAAAAACACAGAAGAAAAATAGTTCCAAACTAGATCCTGTGTTTTGATTAACATAAAGGATTATTCCAGGATCCCTAAAAATGTGCTAAGCTGCCCTCTCAGAGTTAGCCCATGGCTAACTTCTTCCTCAAATCTTCCAGGTTCAAAAGCCCAACCAGGAGTACATGCGATACATGCGCAGGCACTCAAAACAGAAGGAGCAGCCAGCGAGGTGGCTCACGCCTGTAATCCTAGCACTATAGGAGGCTGAGGTGGAAGGATCACTTGACATAAGGAGTTCGAGACCAGCCTGAGCAAGAGCAAGACCCCATCTTTATTAAAAATAGAAAAAAAATTAGCCAGCTGTGGTGGCACGAGCCTGTAGTCCCAGCTCCTTGGGAGACTGAGGCAGGAGGATGGCTTGAGCCCAGGAGTTTGAGGTTGCAGTGAGCTACGATGATGCCACTGCACTGTAGCCAGGGCGACACAGTGAGACTCTGTCTCAAAAAAAAAAAAAAAAAAAAAAAAAAAAAAAGCACCCAGTGACCAGAGCTGAGGCACAGTTTCCTTCAAGCTTCCATTGGGTTCTACCCCTGCCCGACAAATCACTTTATTCTCCATTTCCTTTCCAGAGCCCCATCCTGGCTGGGCATGTCTGAGTCTCAGCAAATACTTACATAAGGGCTTCAATGGACTTGGGCTTGATGAAAACGGCAATAGGGTAAAGTTGTGCTTGCTGCAGTCTCTTGATAGCATTGCCAGAAACATCTAAGATGCAGTGCTTGCCCTGAAAAAGCAGAGTTGTATCAGTCCAGCCACTCCCTGTCCACCTAACCCCAAGCAGAAATTCAGTGACATTTCAAACATCCACCTGGGGGAAACCCAGGGCCACCCAGAATGGCCTAGAGCCAGGCCTCAGTTTTTGCTCCTACTACCCAGAAAAGGCTGCATCTGCCCAGGGGTCCCCATTCCCCGGTGGGCGACGCTCAGGGGTAAGTTGCATAGAGATACACAGCTTCATCAAGGGGCTAAGAATATGCAGAGCTGCCATGGCTTTGGTCAGCAGTACCACTTGGTAGCCCCTGTGTTGGAAGGATGAGGATAAGCGGAACATCTGTCTTCCCTTTAAGGTCCTCTCCTCTACGCTTACCCTCTCTGCAACTGCCCGCACTGACTGGATGCTGGTCCCATAGAGATTATCATTGAATTGGCCCGCCTCGATGAACTTGTTGTCCTGAATATCCTTCTCCATTTGTTCTCGGGACACCACAAAGTGGTAGTCTTGTCCATCTACCTCATTATCACGCCGAGGCCGGGTAGTATCTGAAAGAAGAAAGAAAGGAAACACTTTGTGGCCCAAGGGCAACGAACTGCCCTGAGCCAAAAAAAAGATGACTTGGTCCTCTCTCACGTGGGTGGGTCACAGGGCTACTCTAATTTTTTTCAGATGAGTGGAGGAAAAAAGCAGTTGGGAAGGAGTTTGTCTTGCCTACTTTTCTTCCAATCTCCAGGTCTCACACAAAGGAGACACAGGAGGCTATTTGCTTTAGCTTAAACTGGACCAGCAAGGTGGGGTTTCCGGAGCCAAGGCCTGGCAGAGGGTGCCAAACTTGGTACAGGAGTCAGTGAACCTAACAAACTTTTCATTGAGTCGTATCGACACCACTTTGGCTAGGCCTCTCCGTTTGTCCAATCATTCCTGACAGCTGCCAAACTTCCCCCTAAGGGAGTAAGCAGCCAAGCCTGATGTCTTAGTCTTCTCAACCCCATCAGCTTTTGGGGAATTTATTGCCACCTACTCTCTTCCAGGGTGTCAGAAATACCCTGTCCCCAAACAGCCCTGGCATGTGATCCCAGGCCTTTTCCATAAAACATCAGAGCAACAATTCCCAGGGCACCAAGCTTTACTCTCTTGCATCTTCCTGGGCTCTTACGTGGCACACAGGATCCAAATTTATGCGGGAACTCAGAGATCAGGTCATCGTTGACTCGGTCCTTCATTGGGCCCAGGATGATCACAGGCCTTGCATAGTGAACTAGAGAGGGAGAGCATCAAGACAGTGAATAGAGGCCCTATCTGCGAGTCTCACTAGAACACAGAGGCTCTGGAGCCGAGACTCAGACGGGGTAAAGTATCCGAGGCCATTGTCTGGCTTTTAACTACAAAGACATCAGACAGCCTTTAATTTGGGAATATCTAAGTCCAAGGCAAGTCAGAAACCAGAAGCATCTCCCAACAGATTCAGGAGAAATCTCTGCAGTGACACCAGTAGCTGAGCAAGGTTTTTGCAAAGCAGCCACTGAAGGGAGGGACTGGGACCTCTCTTTCAGCAGTGGCTATACCCACTGAAATATACCTCTCCTTTGGAAGACATCCTGGCAGAAGGCAAAGGCACAGAGAAAGGTACACACTGGATGGCCTCCCCCTTCCCTATGACACTAGGAAGGAGTAAAGAGGAGGAGGAGGAAGAACCCAGGGGCTGGATGTACCAAGTTGGGCCTTCCTCCTCCCCCCCAGGTCCCTTCCTCTGTTGCCATAGCTGCCCACTGCATTGAGCCCCATGACCGGGAGGCTAGCACGAAGGCAAGACTCTCAGAAGGGGGCTTACTTTCTTGCCGTGTCACTGGCTCATATGACAAGATAGCATCCTCTTGTCCTTCTGCAACAAAAAGGGATAGGTTAGCACTGTATGATCTGCTTCCCTATGTCCAACATTCACTGCAATCCCACCCCTGATGGAAAGCAGCCTTATCAAGTGGCACTTGCTACCACCTGCGCTGTCATCCTTTTTGCTTCCTGTTGGGCAAGAAAGCACAGGAAGCCCTTCACTGGCCCTGGGGCAGGAGTCAGCAGTTCTCCTGTTCAGCGAAATTTCTATCAGTGAACAAAGGGCCAAGTTCCAGAAGCCATGAAGCCTCTACCAAAAACCACCCCAATTTCTGAGGAACTGTTCTTGTAGCTAACAGTCGGCTATGTTCAGCAGCCCCCTTGCTCTGATAAAATGACAGGGATGCTTCAGCTGGTTGAGACACACTTGCCAGAGTCCTCTCACCTGCAGGCAGAGGAGTCAGGGCACTCACGCGGGTCTCTGAAACTGTTGTCTACCTTTGCCGTTTTAAGGGTCTACTTATCCCCACCTCTGTTAGAAGCAGCATCCAAAAAAGTGGTGCGTGGCTGAGCTAAGGGCCCCAGTGCCCTTTAAGAGCAATGCTGAGCCTGCTCTCTCCTCATGGTGGAGCTCCACATAGCCTAGTAATGATGAGGTTTTCCTAAAACAGTCACCAAGCCACTTGGTGCTGGATGCCTGGAGATCCAAAAGTGGCTGACAATAGCCCTGGGGAAGGCACTGATATTTGCATCAAGCCACAGGATGCTTGCTAAAAAGGTTTCTTCTGAGCCTACGACTTCTGGGCAGATTTATAAGGCCTCTAGCCACCACAGCTCATGAGGTTTGAACTGTGGTTCCTCTGGTCTGGTCACAGGATCTCCCAAGGAAAACTGGGCAATTACCTGATCATTTAACCAGCACAAAAGATAAGGAGGTCCTAGTGACCTGGAAAGACAGATTCAGAACAATATCCCATAGGAGCCATTTTTCTTTTGGTCTCTGAGCAAATCTGTAAACCTGGAAGCACCTATAGCCCAGTGCCCATGGCAGGGATTTACTGTCTGGTAGTTCACCCTTTCCAGGTCCCAGGGATGCTTTTAAGTCAGGCCCTGGCCAGAACTACAGGGCTTATACTCTCCTTTAATCCATGGGGCAAACCCCATCACATAAGGAGAATGAACCGGCCACAGCATTTCCAGGATCTCAAAGTGTACATGGCTAAAAGAAGCACCAGCCTCTGAGCAGAAATGGCAGCCGTGCAACACCGGAATGAGGATGACTGGGACACATGGTAGAGCTGCACAACATGGGGGGAATGACACACACTTACTGGAACTGCTTTCGCTGTCACTGGTGTTGGATGTCACTCCCTCTGCAAGCCAACAAGAAAGAGACTCCAATTCAGAACACACCACTGAGAGGTCACGAAAAGCACAAAACTCAAATGCTCCAGGAGCAAGACACTGAGCTGCCAACCAAGTCAGGCCACATGAGGCCTGTCACATCCAGGCTACCAACTGGGAGGCACAGCTCCAATTCTGAGCCCCTGGCCATCTCACACTTGTCCCCAGAGCTCTCTTGGTCTGCCAAGTTCCTCCCTACACACTATAAGCCTTGCTTCCTTCAGCAGCATCTTCTTCATCTGAATCAAACAAATTGACTTGGATGGCTTCCCAATCCTATCTCAAAATGCATCTCCCAAGGCTAATGACAGGAAAGAAAAGGCAGTGACAGGAGCAAAGAGACATCCACAGACCAGGCTGCTCATGAATTTCCTTCCCAGACAGAGCCCCCAAAGTACAGAATCGTGTGGCACTGCAGAAGTAATAAGCTAAGTACTGGATGGGTTAAGGAGGCACCAGGGAGTCCTGCTCTGACCATTCAGTGGGACCCCTGGCCCTTGCCACCACTCCAGAGAAGGAGGGCTTAGCTTCAGCAGTGAGGGGGGACGCACCTCTATCCACCACAAGACAGACATGTATGTCAAAACACAGAGACAACAAAATCAACAAGAACACCTTGAGGACAAGACAGTCCTCCTGTCTCAGACAGTTGGGACCTGCCCATCTCTGAGTGTGGGTGGAGAAAGCTCAAACAGAGGAACAGCGTTCACAGGAGGCACAAACAAAGTCCACCCCTCCCAGCACAACAGGCGAATGAAGATGAGACATGGACACACCAAACTATGAAGAGAGACACTGCTTGTTTCAGCCAAGACCACACTGTTCCAGACCATGATATGCTGTGGCCCCCCCTCAGGAAGGACTGGCTGAATTGCCACACGTGACTAGTTCCTGAACAATCCCTGATGGCAGCTCCTTTGCCTTCAGCCTTTATGATTTATTGAAGGAGAGTATATGCTGACAGAACCCACCAGGCATGGCATGGCACCTGTCCATGCACCTTTGCACACAGCAGGGAGGCCGGCCGCTAAGGCCCCATCATCTAGGCCTTTATCATTTTCCACTCTAGGATTATTTTCCAGAATGGAAAATCAGGTCAGTCAGAGTTTTCCTAAGATAAAGCACTAGCTATATATGGAATGGTGCTGAGACCCCCCACCAGGCCAGCTCAGCCCCTTAGAGACACTCTGTGGAAAGCTATTTGCTGAGGCCCTGGATCTGTTGGGATACTTATATTCAGGGTGGGTAAAAGGGTTCGCAGTACCCTTGCCCCTAGTTAGAGGGACTACAAGAGCTGCAATCCCTATACCCAATTCTTTAATATGTCACTGAAAGAAGAATCCAACTAGCAGGCACCTCCCCGCCTTGACAATAGGCTAGAGATTAGCTGAGTAGTTACCCTGGAGAAGCATTTCAGGCCCACCTCACTGCTTAGGTGGGATACCAAGCTCATGCCCTCCTACTTCAAGGGGAAAAAGGAAAACACAGACATGAATTATAGGGATTTATTAGGGTACCAGGGCTCTAGAGTAAATGTGTGACATTTATAACCACATGCATTTCCTCCTGCTGTGGTATCAAGAGTTCTCACAAACACTGCCCTCCCCTCCCCCTTCACCCTCACCCATGTCCCCTAAACCCCCACCCCCACTACCTCCACTCATGCCACAAATACAGTTAATGGTGTGTAAGTTTGACTTACTCAGGTTCTTTGCTCCATAATAATCGTCACTTAACCCCGGGAAGTCCTGATTTCACAGACAGCAAGGACAGAGAGAAGGGGAGGGGGGGAGGGGAGGGGAGAGGGGGGAAGGGGAGGGAGGGAGAGAATTGGGGAGAAGAGAAAAAATACAGAAAAAAAGACAAGGGGAAGGAAGAATACAGAGGCAGGTGAGCACTAGTGACAGAAGTGTGAAATACTATGAAGACCTATAACTTCAGTGAAGTCAAGAACTTTGCTACAGAAAGAACATCCCAGATCTGGACTTCATGCTGTCCAAATTTGTTGCCAGAGGACCTTGGAGTGAACCAGCTTTCTGAAGTAGTCTATAGCTGTAGGCCCACAGGATAAGACAGGTGACATTCCAAGGTTTAGAGCACCTGCTTTGAATAAATTTGCAGTTGGAGAGCCCAGGTCTCTGCTTTGCCCCTGAAATCACCATTTCCCTCTGTAGGTGCCTGAAAGAGCAAATATCCATGTGTGCCAGACTGGCAGACAGAATTACCATCCCCCAAGGAACTTTCACCCAATACTGACTCACTCTGTCCAAATGCTTCAGGGAAAGCTTCATGCAGTCTGAGGTGTGGCCTCCAAAGCTGCCCTGAATTGTGCAGACCATGGCGGGGGGTGAGCTCAGCTTCTGGAGAATAAGCACTAGGGTACTTTCAACTGTCGTCCAATGGGTACTCCTCTCCCAGGCTGGGCCACTAAGCAGTGGATACCTCCCCAGGCTTGGCTCAGCATGGAGGTACTAGGACTCATCTGGTGAACTGCAGTGACACCACCTCAGACCGTCTCCTACTTTCATGAGCAGAACCACCTTCATCTATTGCTTCTTCTTGAGCTACCCCAGGATAAAGAGCCATGGCCTCCATCTGGATGAGGACACCCTTCTATCTACCATGTTCCATCCCAGATGGCAATGACCTACACATATCATGACTGCGAATCAGGCTACCCTTAAAAAAGGACATTTCCTATTGGAACTAGTCAGTCTCTTGTCAGTCCCAACAGCCCGGGACCCCAAGATCCCTCCATGTAAGACAGAGGAGTCACTGGTAAATGACAGATGTTTACAGTTCGTGATGAGACAAATGGGAAAATAGTTTTCAAGCCAGATCTGGTGTTTAAGGTTAGGGTTAGAGCAGTTTATTTCTGAGGCATACGGTAGAACAAGACGATTCATTAGGATTAAATTAAAGTTAATTGAGTTCAGCATTATAACTTTTTCTGCCAAACCAGCTTTGCAATTCTCAATAAATCTTTATTTGGACAATGTTGAGCAACACCCCTTCCATGTCAACTCATTTAAACAGGAAAGATTTTCTTGTGAGAACTGGCTCTGTAGGCACTCTACGATGACAGTGAATCTGCTGAGAGTCACTTGGATATCCTGTGTGCTTATGTACGTGCATGGGATTTCGGAAGTAGCCCTGACTCCAGGGATCCTGGGAAGAAAAGGCTCTTCTCTTGACATAGATGAGTGAAGTTAAAGGAAAGAAAACACAAGAGGAAGGAGCCAGGAGAGCAACACTGAGTCCCTAGACCTTGTTTTCTTGAAAAACCATTTTTCTAACCCTGACACTGGCTGAAAACTGCTTTTCACCATAGCAGAGCTCCATTTGGCACTTCCGATGCCAGTGCCACACACTTCCTGGAGGCTGGCCCTGGGACCAGTACCACCTCAGCACTTCCAACATTCATTCCAAGTGAGGAACTGGACAAATTAAGACCCAATATCTCCCCGTGCAGACCAGTTTCTGCCCTGACTGCGAATAGGCAGGTGCATGTGCACATAGGCACGCACAGGGCCACACACGCCCTTGCCCAAACTGCTCCTAAGGGAAGGTGCGACTGAGGACGAGAGGAAAGGGCTGTGGACGGTCTGCTCTCTGGACTCTGCTGCTACTTACGTTCCTGTATGCTGCTCTCCTGGGCCAAGTTTTCTTTGCTCTTGTAAAATGGAAACTTTCGAGAGAGGCGGAAACTCTTTTTACGTTTCGTTTTGATCGACTGTGAAAGAACATGAAGATGGAGGGGAAGGACAGAAGAAAAAAAAAAACAGAACAATGGATTTTAAAGCATGCAAGAAAACTAAAATGGAGACAATGGTGAGCTAAATAAAAGACCATCTCTCACAAATGGAATCTAAGAGATTAAATGAAAGTTGATGTAAGAGGAAAATTATGTTTACAGGAAAATGTTGTAGGGATGTTAGAGGTTTCTACCTAATCCAGAATCATAACACTCACTGGCACTTCCTAAAGAACAAAGGTCACTGTAGCCTCCTGGACACATGCCCTAAGGTGCCATTGACATACAGAGTCATCTACTCCATGTCTCTCTTCCCTCTACTGCTCCGGAAGTTCTTTGGCCTGTGAAGCTCATAGAAGAAAAGGGGTGAATGGAGAGCCCTCCTGCCTCAGGTTGTCTGAAGGGAGGTGGAGCTCTGAGGCTGGCCTTCTTGGATGGATGATGGGGACAGATTCTGTTCAGGGTCCCCACAACTCCGACAGGGTCTGTAGCCAGGGAGACACCTGTGAGTGGTTTGATATTCCCCGAGCAAGTCAGCCTTCCAGAAGTCCAAATCCATCTTCAAGAGCCAGTACCCAGGGGGAAGGAGCACAGACTAGCCATAGACTTTCTAAGTGCTCCCTCACTGCTTTCTGAAAAGCAGTCAATGTTCTGATAGGGCAGAGCCAGACTCCTGAAAAAGAGATTTTCTTTTGTGCTCCCCACTTCTCTTAAACATCAGACCAAACTCCAAGCCTCTTGCCTCTCTTCAACATATAGGCTGACTTCCTTGGGGGTGTCCCACTTACCCTGTTAGACTCAATCATCCCCGTCCTGGCATGGAACTTCACAGTTTTCAATCGAGCTCTTTCTTTCTTTTCCACCCTGTTTTGGAGTCAGAAGAAAGCTCTGTTACTGCCAGAATATGGTCTCAGCAGTGGGTTGCAACAGGAACAGTAGCTACTTTTTGGCTCATTGAGTAAAAACCATGTCAAGTACCACTTCTCTACCAACACACATGTTGCTCTCAAGCAACTTGTAGCATAACGGGAAAACAAGAAAGAAATACCAGCAAGAGGGCAGGAAAGGCCTTGCTAGTGATCATGACAACTCACCTCTTCTTACTGGGGATCACACCGATCTGCTCACTTTCTCCATGTGGGGTCACCAGCCTTGCCTGCCACCACTCATCATCGGAGGCATTAATGACATGCAGAATATCACCATAAGAGAAGCTGAGCCCCTGGCTTGGCAGGCAGCTGTCCCGAGTCCGATCGTAATCAAACAGGGCCCTAAAAGGCACAGTGAAAGATAAAGTGATCATCCAACCCTAAATGCCAGGAGACTGGCACCCTGAAAGGATGGCACAGGAAGGCCAACCTAAACAGCACAGATATAGCAGCTTCACAGCAGACCAGAAGGAATTCTCCAGGAAATTGCAGCCTTCTTTCAGTCCCAAAATGGCAAATATGCATCCCCTTTTCAAAGGAACATCCCATTCTCCCAACAAGGGGCATAAGGGAAAATCTTGTACAAATCCCGTCCCCTCCTGGCTTCTGGACTCAAGGTGGAAGTCCAAAGTAGAACTCACTCAGTAGCCCTTTCCCTCACCCACATTCTAGGAAACTAGCTCTACCAAGGGGCTCTCTCAGTTTACAAACATATCCTCAATAAGTAGTTGAAGAGGCGGGGCTCAGTGTCTCATGCCTGTAATCCCAGGACTTTGGGAGGCCAAGGGGGGTGGATCATTTGAGCCCAGGCATTTGAGATCAGCCTGGGCAACATACTGAGACAAAAAGTAAGAAAAATTAGCTAGGCATGGTGCTGTGTGCGTATATTCCCAACTACTGGGGAGGGTGAGGCAGGAGGATCACTTGCGCCTAGGAGCTCGAGGTTACAGTGAGCTATGATGACACCACTGTACTCCAGCCTGGGTGTCAGAGTGAGACTCTGTCTCAAAAGCAAAAGTAGTTGAAGAGAGAACAAAAAAATGTTAACTACAATCCCAAACAATGAATGTTAAATGCTGCAGAAACACAAAAGAAAGAAAGGGCCTTGTGTCCTGAGGCAGCCAAGGAAAAAGCTAAGGTTGCCACTGACCCACACAATGATAAGGTCGAAAGGGACCCTAGAAGTCTCCTAGTTCAGTCTCTTTTTCTTATTTATAGAGAAACAGAAGCTTAGGGAGGAAGACTAGTTTGACCTAGGTCACACACCTAATTAACCTGGGACAGAACCCATGTCCTCTGACACAATATAAACGAAGCAGAGTAAATGAAAAGAAAGGAGTGGATACAACAATTCACAGTGCCCTGTTAATTCAGCTACAGTCATAAATCATCTTCACTCCCTTTAAAATTCCTAAATAAAAGCCCTGAATACCTGGTTCTCTCTGCCAACATACTCTTCCTCTTCCCCTCGTGTTGGCCCTTTTCCATCTGGAAAAGTAAAATAAACTTCTCTCTATCCTAAACTTTGCCTGGAGAAATCTTTCTCAAAACCTGTGTGCACTAATTTCCACCCTAACAGAAAAGAGATAAAGGCAAAGGCGGGAGACGGTGGGGAGAGAGCTATACCACCCAGGCTTGTGGAAAAGGAGACTAGCTTGGCTGCAGCTGGAAGTCCTAGGAAATGATGTTGGAAAGAAAGCCCTGGGGCAAATTTTGGGAGACCTTGAATAAACCTGATCCAGTGGCCCCTGAAAATTTGAGAGTGACACATCAAAGTGTCTTAGAAACATTAACCCAACCTCATATGTGATAGGATAAGTGGCCGGGTGTGTGTGGCAAATTTAAACGAAACCTCAATCCTTCTGGGCCTGCTGCTGACTCTAGCTCTGGTTGAGGCTGGGCTGGTACTTCACACCAGAGCTTCCTGCTCAGAGAACAAACTCACCCGGATAAAAGTTTCTACTTTTCTCATCCAGTGGATCCTCTCCTCATATCAAGTCACCACAAATGGGTGATTTCAGTGAGAAGTTTGTATTTTTCTACCTGCAATCTAGGCTCTGTCTTCTTTGTATTTTCGGTTAACAGAGGTGTTTTCACATCTTTGTATACACAGCCCAGTGGATTGCTCAGAACCCAGTTCCAAGACTTCAGCTTCTACCTGCAACATGGTGGCCTGTGGCTCAGCTGGAAGCTGCAAGTAAAACACACTATTTCCCCACGTGTAAGTCCAAATGAAAGACAGAACATAGTAAAACCATGGAAACAATAAAATACTCATCTACTGTTTAAAGTTCTTGAAACAGAATCCTTAAAAATCAATGTCAGAGGATTTGAAAATGAAAATACCCAACTCTAACAAAAAGCCCTGTTTTCTCTCAGTTTACATATTCAAGGCAGTAAGGAGAGCAACAGAGTCCAGCAGATAAGGAGGTGACGTTCGTGAGGTGCTTTCTGGGCTCCATGTGACAGAATCAAATCTGAATGCATTCACACTGTCTGAGTCCTGTGTTTCCTAAAGCAAGGAAGGCATTC
This sequence comes from Eulemur rufifrons, assembly GCF_041146395.1. Taxonomy (NCBI): domain Eukaryota; kingdom Metazoa; phylum Chordata; class Mammalia; order Primates; family Lemuridae; genus Eulemur; species Eulemur rufifrons. The sequence continues at coordinate 91,724,624 of NC_091012.1, forward strand.
TGTCAGCCACTCCTACTTACTTAGACAAGCATCATGAAGCGACCTTATTCTCAGCAACAATGAGAAAACACTTAAAGTCAGTATGGGCCACAAAGATTAGAACAAATGCGGTAAGGAAAAGAACAGAATTTGGGTTAAGCACAAATTAGTTGAAGGAAGGGAGGAAGGAGGGGAGGGAGGGAGGGAGATGTTAAAATGAATTAGGAAAGATTAGGATGAATTTGTAGAAGATTAGAAGGCAGAGTTTACTGGTTACAAGTTTAAAACACAATATACACTTTAGCACCTCACAGAACCATACTTGACCTTTGGCAACAGCAGCAACAAGCTGGAGTACCCATGGTAAAGTTGATGTAAACATGTTTTCCAGATGCCAGGAATCCAATTATTTGTAATTTTTTAAACATCTGAGGTTCAAATAAAGTTAATATAACAGTTTATTTCCAAGATGAATTTTAGGTACCTTACATTATTAAAACCCACAGAGCACAAGCAAAGTAAAAGCAAAATAAACACAGATCAAAGTTAACAAGGCTTTGCCAGTAGTTACCTCTGCACATTGGGAATTGTACCGTTTGTTTGTTTTTTTTAACTACAGCATGTGTTCCTTTTACAATCTTCAAAAAATATAAGTTAATTAAAAATGAAAGTGGGGAAACAAATATACTAAGCTTGAGTCATTTACTTCTGATGAGGAACACATTTGGCTCTAAGTTCCCTGGCAAGTAAGGCAAAAAAAGGAAGTTGTATTAACTCCAATTTCCCAATAAAAATCAGTACCCAAGTCTATCTGGATTTTGTTGATGACTTTATGAATGATGAATGAATGAGGAATATTGAATAAGAGGATGGATAATGCTTTTTTAAGCTATGATTTTATTGAAGACATAGAAACATAGTATCTGAATTTGAAATTCTGAACTAGAATATTATTCTCAGTTGGGAATGTAAAAGATGAATTAACAAGAATTTCCTTTTCTGTCAATCAGAACTGCAAATAGGAAAAGAACTTTGCAAAACATTGAGCCTTAGAGTTCATTTTGTCCAACTTCCTATCTAATGAAGGAAATTCCTTAGATATTCTGTAAATTTCTTTCCAGCTCTAGCATTTAGTAAGTCTGGGTCTTTCCTAGGTCTTCTCTACCAGGCTACACATTCCCAATTCCTTCAACAATCCTTTCCTTTGTCATGTTTTGATTTGTTTTCCAAACCCATGATGTGGATTTTCTCTAAATCCACTTTGTCTCTTTTGCCTGCTGAAATTTTGTTTGACTAAGAGCTAGAAAACTTCCTCACAGATGATGACGATAGCAAGACCCAGATATGCACAGGGCCTTATCTAGAGTTGCATGGGGTTGGGGGAGCCGGTGGGAGATAACTCTCAGATCAGAACTCTTAAATCTCAGAAAATTTCACAAGGTCAAAGTCACAGTCATGTGTCTATTACAAAAAAAAAAGCTAACGCTCCATTTGTCTACATCTAGAAATTACTATTCTTCCACTATTTAAATACTTACTGAGTCTTCTTTATGTGGGGCACTGTGTTAGATGCAAAAGCAAAGTAAGTTCCTGGCCCTGTGAAGCTTGCTATCTGACAGAGTATGTTGAGTATGTTATAGCAAGAGGCCCTGAAGGAGGACAAACCAACGCCTAAAAGCATTTACACGGAGTGTAGATCACATCTAGTTTGGGGAAGCTATGAGGAGGTATTGCTTTTTGAATTGGGCCTCAATGAAGGTTCAGGATTTCAAAAGGCGGAAACGGGGAGAGGTTCTTCCAGCTCCAGGGAACAGTGTAAGCAAAGGACTGGACTGTTGAGCTAAGGAGTTTGACATTAACTTACTAGGCCTTGTATGACCAACTTCATTGCCTCAGCTTTTTTATCCCATTACCAGGCTAAACTTTCCTGTGGAAATTAACCCACTAAAACATAACAGCCCAGAGTATTAAAGTCAAACAACCTCTCACATGACATGTATTTTCAAGTAATCAAAAAAAAGTATGTAAATTAGACCTTAATACATTTTTTAAAAATATCAATTACCTTTCTAGGATCTTTAAGTATGCTAAACTGTGGCTGTCTAGCAGTGACAGTCTCTCTGAGAAACAGCCTGGAATCCTAATGAAGTGACAGTTTGGCACCTTCTTACAAAAGCCTCATTTTAGGTCTGGTGAGAGGAGGAAGGAGCGTCTTTCTCCATAACACTGACATATCCTCTCCCTCCCCTTCCTATCCTTAGGGCAGGCACTAGAGATAGTCAAGGCAGATACTGCCCCTTTTAAATTGGACTGAACCACTGTCCCAGAACCGAAATCCCATACATGCAGAGCCCAGATGACACAGCAACCATTTCAACCCAATTCGAAAAGAGAGTGAGCAGGAAAAAAGAAAGCAAAACCTATTTGTCGCCACACACCTAAAGAAAGGCCATAATTAAGCATCTGCCACCTTGGTCTCACTTTACATATATGTGTGTGTGTGTGTGTGTGTGTGTGTGTGTGTGTATCAGCTTATCTGATAAAATTGTGTGTTGGGAGAATAGAAGCCTCAGAAATCTGGCCAGGCACGGTGGCTCACACCTGTAATCTTAGCACTCTGGGAGGCCAAGGTGGGAGGATCGCTTGAGGTCAGGAGTTTGAGACCAGCCTGAGCAAGAGTGAGACCCTGTTTCTACAGAAAACAGAAAAATTAGCTGGGCCTGGCGGCGTGTGCCTATAGTCCCAGCTTCTCAGGAAGCTGAGGCAGGAGGATCGCTTGAGCCCAGGAGTTTGAGGCTGCAGTGAGCTGTGATGATGCCACTGTACTCTAGCCCAGGCAACAGAGCAAGACTCTGTCTCAAAAAAAAAAAGCAGCAGCAGCAGCAGCAGCAACCTCAGAAAACCCCTTATTCTTTCTGGGTCTAGATAAAAAGAATTTCACAGAGGCCTCTGAATTAAGGACTTGGTCACATCACAAGGAAACACTGTGTCATGAGAGAACAAAGCTCATGGAAATATTACCATCCCCAACCTAAAGCCACAGTGCTTAATATACACAAAAGATGATTTGCCCCGGAATATGCTCCTCCTCAGTTAAGTCCATGCACCTCTATGAAGCCAGGGAGAGCTAGACCCTGGGTATTACTGTAACTTTTTAAATATCAAGGCCAGGCCAGAAAAATATTAAATTATTTAAGAGAAGGATAAAGAGTGTGGCACAGGAAAAATGTGACATGTAAAAACAAAGTAATAGTAGACAACAAAGCAGCTTTCCCGAGCTATCTCACCATCATAAGGAGCTGATGCAACTTCCCAGAGGTCTCTGGGTTTCAGTTCCTGAGCTAATCGTCAGCACTCTAGCTTTCAAGGCAGCTCCCTGTCTCACTAAGGAGAAAATGTTTCCAAAGGTCTTCAAAGATATGTTATTTAAGAGGTGACCTTTAAAATATCCCCTAAGAGATACATGCACACACCCACAAGGATAATGTACATGCTCAGGGGAACTTTGTTGAAGCTTCCTTTCAGCTGGGCCCTCCCTGCTGGATGGCAGAGCAAGAATATAATCAGTTCAAAGTGAACAGGTTATCAGGCAAAAATCTTTGTAGTTCAGATCCTAAATTGTGATACAGGGAAATCATAAGCACCTGGCACAGCCACCATGGTTGTCCTAGTGCACCAGAATGCAAAGAAAATGGCAACCACTAAGGAAACTGGTCAAGCAGGTTTCTCGATGCAAAGCAAATAAGAGCACTATAGTCTCAAAGACAAGGGGTTGACTCTGCTGAACTCACTTAGTATTGTGCTCAAGCCATCTGTCTAGCTGAGATGCTCTGTCAGCCCCCTCACCCCCTCAGCAACTCCTCTAAGGCCTGGTCCAAATCTTCCTTTGCTTTGTGATCCTGCCCACTCCAAATTTCCTTCTTCCAAATCCATATCATGTACTTTGCAGCAACTTTTCTTTATACTTTCTACTTATTGCTATTTAATTCTTGCAAGGGGTTTTTTTTTTTTTCTGAGACAAGGTCTCTCTCTGTCACTGAGGTTAGAGTGTGGTGGCATCATCATAGCTCACTACAACCTTAAACTCCTGGGTTGAAGTGATCCTCCTGCCTCAGCCTCCCAAGTAGCTGGGACTACAGGCGTGTGCCACCACACCCAGCTAAGTTTTCTATTTTTTTGTAGTGACAGGGTCTCACTCTTGCTCAGGCTGGTCTCAAACTCCGGGCCTCCATGCCTCAGCCTCCCAGAGTGCTAGGATTACAGGCGTGAGCCACCGGGCCTGGCCTTGCAAGGTTTTTTGATGTTTCATATTATATCGCCAAAGTGGAAGCCTTTTAAAGACTGAAACCATGTCTTATACTCTGTGTGGGATTCTGAATGCTTGTGAATCATAGATGAGACCAGGCTACTGGGGGTGGGGGTCCACAGAATATCCTCCCAGGTACTAGCCCTCAGAGTGTTCTCCCACTGTATTTCCCTTCCATAGGGAAGGGAAGTCTAAGACATCACTTTCTTCCTTTGGCCAGAAAGTACTGGATAAAGGGCACATATTATTTGAAGACTGAGCAGCCCATCCCTTGCCCAGTCCGTATAAAGCATGGACAGAAAGCTATAATGCAGCTGTCACTCATTAGCCCTCGACTTTAGTGAGAGAGTTAAAATTTCCAGCAGCCTCTAAAAAGCAGCCTAAAAGCCTGAACCCAAGCACTCAGGCAGGTACAGGCTGGGTTATCACAAGAGGAGTGAGTGCAGCTAGCAGCAAGTCAGGCCCCCCTGGCATAACTTGAAGAAGGGTGCATGGAGAGTAGGTGAGGGCACTTTTCCCCTTAGTCTATCTCAAAGTTTCAGGCCTTAGAGGGCAATTATGAAGTTAGAGAGGCATTCAAGGACCAATTAACCCACAATGAGTGGCTGTTCAGGGCTCACAGCACCTGCAGATAACAAGATGAGCTGAGGGATTACAAGTACAGGCCCAGTAGTGTTTGGGAACAGGCAGTTCCAGAAGTCACTGATGCAGGAAACTCTGCCTCACACTCTGGTAGCACTGAACACTTATATACATTGTTGTTGCTTTTTAAAATACATATTATCACCAATCCCAAATTCTGTCAGATAGTGAAGCCTGCCAATATTATCTTGTTGGCATCTTAATCCACTATTGAACTTTAATGAACAAGACCAGTTAGGCTCCGCCAAGCACCACCACTCTGGGTAAAGCGAAGAGTAGTTGCACAATTAATGTCTGCTTATTGACAGGAAGGAACATTCTCCAGCCTTCTTTGATGACCAAGCCACTATTTCTGACATTGTTTCTTGAATCAAGACTACAGATACCCCAACATTATTTCCTTTCTAGATTGGGAAGAAGACTGGGATGGCAGATGGCCAGTCAGGAGTCCAGGGCTCCCAACTGCCTGAATGCTGTCCTGTGGATGCAAAGAATGCAGCCAGGCTAGCCTGAACAGACTTTCAAAAGCTATTTCTACAAGTGTACTGTTGATCCTCTTGGCATTCTTTGGAGGACAAGGTTTTTCCTTCCCTCATTCAATAAATAGATAAATAAAAATAAAATACAAGTATAGAAGGAGATCATCCCTGGAATCCTAACCTACTCTGTGTCTTTGTACCGCCTTCATATCAGAATTGCCTGAGTTAAACACCTAGGCTCCCCAACCCTGAACAAGAGGCTCAAGAGAGGTATATTTCTGTGGACTTTTCCAGCGGGCAAGGCAAATTCACCCACAGAGCAAAACACTTAGGCTGGGCAGACCAAGGGGCTCTGCTTACCCTGCTCATCCATTTAAGAGATGATTCTACTATGGTGAAGGGTGGGGAAGGCCTTTCCCATCAAGTTACTGGTGACTTTTAAACCAAGTTTCATTTTCCAAATACTGTATCTTTCCTTCTTGCTCCTGCTCCCTGGTCCACAAGTCCCATCTCCCCTATGGTTAGCACAGCTGCAGCTCCCTTGAGTTTCACTTGCTATAACCTCAGTGCAGCTGTAAGAGGGTGTTAATTCTTCAAAATAGTTTTGCAAACCCATGCATACCAGAGAGGGATAGATACACAGGGGAAGGGAAGGGAGGAGAAACATGTCAGAAGAGTAAACAATAGCAAAATGAATTAGAGGTGAAACGCAAACAGAAAAAGTTTCCTTCACTTTAACAAATTTGTTGCTCAATCCTTTTTGGGTAGATGGCAAGCTGCCAGAGGGCAGAAATCACACCTATGCTTTACTGCTTTCCATATAGTAGGAGCGAAACAAAGTGTAAGGTTTAGTTATTTCAGTGATACAGAAAAAAATGTCTATTGTGACACGCAAGCAGTCATTCTTCAGTGTTCGATTGTTAAAAACATCCATTTTCCCAAACCTGGTGAATCTAACTCGATAGAAGAGGAGCCAGGGAATCTGTATTTTTTACTAACATTCCAGCTGATCCCTATCAGTAAGTTGGGGAAATGCTGAAAGAACCACACTTTATAGTCAGAGCAACCAGGTTCAAATTTCTTAGCTGTCTAACTGGAGCCTCAGTTTTCTTGTCTGCAAAATGGGAATCATATGTCTACTGTGTAGAATTATTAAAAGGATTTTAGAAGCCATTTAAAGAGAATAACAAAGGTCCTGACATATAGTAGGTGTTCCCTAAATGTTTATTCCCCTTTAACCTGAAGACACTGGGGAACTAGTGAAAGCTTCTGAGCAGATCATGTCCAGGTTATTGCTTTAGCTTCAACCCCCCTCTGCAACACCCAGGCAAATGGTTGCCCAGCCCCTTCTGTAACACCTTGAGTGACAAAAGATCAAATTTACTATATCCAGAAGCAGTCCATTCCATTTTCTGACAGTTTTAATCATTAGCTCTTCCTTCCTTGTGTTGAACAGATCTGCCTTGGGTGACAGGACAAATCTAATCCCTTTTCCACATGATAGGGTGAGGCAATTAATTTAGATAAGGAAAGTACAAGCTGCTAGTCCGAGGCATTGAAAGGGCAGCTTTATTTATGCACACGTGGGCAAGTAGTTGATATGCAGGTCTGGAGTTCAGTAAAGAGATCAAGGATGTCATTTATACAACAGGATTTGAAGCTGTGAAAATAAATGTCATTGCCATTTAGGGGGCAGAGCTAATGAAAGGTATTGAGGAATGGTCAGCAAGGTAAGAAGAGAGCCTTTAAAGAAGAAAGGTAATTCGTGGAAACAAATGTGGTGAAGAGGTCAGACCAATGTCAGAGAACCAGTCGTTAAATTTGACGACTAAGAAGTCACTGCTGATCCCTGATAGAGCCAAGCTTCTGCTCCTCTGGAGCTTCCCAGAGCTGCTCAGAACCACCACACTGAAAAGCAGATGCACACTTCCTTTCGAGCTAGTGAAAGAGAGGTGATATGAAGTAGCAGCAGCAAATACAGACGACTCTAACATTTCCTAACCGTTAAGACAGGTTTCTCCAAATAATGCTCCCATGCTCTTATCTTTTGGGGAAATACTACCTAGTACAGTCTCTCCTGGAGAATAATCACAAGAACGAACCCTGTTTTCCTCTGTTTCAGCCTGCATTTGCCCAACTTACTGAACCACTGATTTTTTTTCACACAATACTTTTAAAAAATTTTATTTATGTATTTATTTTGCAGAGATGGGGTCTTGCTATGTTGCCCAGGCTGGTCTCAAACTCCTGTCCTCAAGTGCTTCTCCTACCTCAGCCTTCCATCAGTGCCAGAATTACAGGAATTACAGGCCTGAGCCACCATGCTAGGCCCACACAATACTTATTAACATGTTGAGGAACTAGCATTTCCTGGCACATAATTTTGCAAATGCAGTAATCAAAAGAAGACAGACAATAGTTTAAGGGACCATTGGTATCAAGAGGATTTTTTTTCTTTTAAAAAATGGAAGAAGCTTAAATAAGTTTATATGCTGAAGAAAGGGAACCAAGTGCAGAGTTAAAGGCCAAAAACAGGAACAAAAGAAAAGAGAGCAAGCCAGGTTCCATTAAAGGGGTTAGCTTAGCAGAGGACTTCAGCTCACTGTTATAGCCATAAGACACTATTTCCCTAGCTTAAATCTAGTGATCACAAATGGTTACTATTTTCTAAACCATATCTACTTTCTTCAAAGGATACAGATGTTATCTAGACAAGGTTAAGGGCAGATTATATAAACTGATTCACTAGAAACAGAGTCATGGTCTCTACCCTCCTTCCCAGAGTTAGGCTGAATATATCCCTTGCCTGGGCCAGAGAAGGGTGTTCCAGATCAGGAACCAATGCCCCACTCCTCCTGCCCAGGCAGGGAGAATTCTAGCACAGGATAGGCAGAGAGGGGAAATCTAAAAATAAAGCTCTCCGAAGAAACTGTCTTGCCTAAAGAGCAGCTTCCCACGCACACTGGAGTGCCACATCTGCGGGGGCTGGAAGCACAGGAACGGAACAATCCTGACCAAGTCACATAAGCATTACCCATTTTTCAGGGGGTGACAGCACATTTCTGATTCTCCCCATCAGCACCCCAATGTCTAGGCTGCAGGCTTAGAGCAAGGGCTTTAGTGACAGACAACAGGACTTTCTTTTCTGGGAGACTAGGAAGATGGCCAGGGACTAGTCCAGCCTTCCTACCATTCTCCTCTCTTCACAGCAGATGAGCACAGCAAAGGCTCTCAACACAAAAGGAGTGGAGTTCTAGTGGGCTTTAGTAATAAGGAGGGGCTCCACTCCCTACCTCCCTGTAGCAGGGTTAGCTATTTATTGTCATATCACACTCCAAGGACACAGCAATTGTCACATTGCCAAGCAACTAGCAAATGTAGCCTCCCCACCCCTAACAGGTATCAGAGGCCACCAGAACAAGTTCAGCCCAAGAGCTTGATACAACCCCACACCTAAGCATTAAACACATGCCTTAGCTACTTACCGCCCAGGAGAGTAATTCCACCAACTCTTTCTCTAAGGGTTTTAACCTTGAAGAGATACAATGTACTTGCACCAAATTGTTGGAGTTTTGCCAAGAAATAAGGCAGGAAGAAGGAAACTATAGTGTTCATTTGGCAGTCCAGCTACTCAGGAGGTTTGTACTTTGACCTGACAAAGTATTATATTACACCTCAAGGGTCAGAAGCTCAACCTTGGAAATATCTCAGAATAGCTTTTAGTAGCAATACAATCAATGCTATATTATCTGTTCCTTCCACTCCCTCTTCCTAGGGAACATACACCATCCCATCCCATGATTCATAGATACAGCAGACCAATGCAGCAGGGGGTTGTGAGGGGGAATGGAAACACAATAAAACATCCAGAATGCAGCAACCTGCCAGTTCTTTGGTCTCTTAAAAGAGACCCTGTACCAGAACACTGTGATAGTTGATATGCTCAGATCCAAATCCTGATTATCTATTATGCATATGTGCAAGGGGATGAGGGGTGCCAAGTTTTCCCCTCAAAGCACAGATTGCAAGCAAAGTACTTTGAACATTTGACTGCTATTTGAATGCTGACTAGCAACAATCACCCAACAGTCTTTTACAATTAGAGCAAACTGAAATTTTCCTGTACTGACTGACCCATACTGAGTCATTCATGAGCGAAAAGGAAGAAGCCAGCTCACAAAAGGGAGGAGATACTGACCATAAAATACACAACCTGAGCATACAGTGAGAAGTGTTATTTTAGTACTGGGAGTACACACTCCCTACCCCACTAGTTAAACAAGAAGGGTTGGGTTGGCACAGAGCTCCCCTCCTCCAGCACAAGGCCTGGTACTCAGAAGGGCAACTTACCTGACATACAAGGACCTCTTCTCACTGGTTCGGAGGGACCCAGACCCAGAGCTCATGCTGCTGTTCATCATTTGTTCTCGTAAGTCATGTATCTTCGATTCAAAGCGACTGTACTCTGTCAGGGAAACAAGGGAAAAGGCAAGAAAAGAATGAACCCAAGGAGCTCCCCTGAGTCTGCATGCCACCGGCCAAAAAGCCATGAGGACACTTGGCTTCAAAGCAGCCAGAGCCAGCCCAGTCAATGTTTGCTTTGATAAGCAAAGTCCCTCCTCCAAGCACGGAAAGACAGACTTCCCTCCACTCCCAGACTAATAGAAGGAAAGAATGCACCTGAAAAGGGAATAGCATTTGGGCATGTGAAATGAAAACAGCTCTTATCTGCCTCAAAATGTCACTGATCCTTGAAAAAATAACAACCGGAAAGAGCTTCCAGCGCAACCTTTATAAATCTTTAGAGCCGACACTAACACAGCCCAAGGAGAGCAGATGGGAAAGGAGACTTTCCCAAAAAGCATATTGCAGAGAAGAACAGATGGCCCTGAGACTCAGACTGGAGGGGCTGGAAAGGACCTGAAGTCACTATATCATTGTTAAGCGAGGAAGACAATTTTTGGGGGATGACTTCTTTTGGGGGGTGGAGATGCTGGAACCCAGTACAGAGGTAAAAACAAACTTCACAACCATATGAGGAGAATTCAAGCTCTTCTGAGTTATTTCCCTTTCAACAGACAACCTCTTTGGCTTCAGTAACAATAAAACATTAAAACATAAATTCTCCCAAACCTAGAAGTCTGCTGACACCTCTCACCTCCGAAATCATCTGGTCAGTGAGGTCATAAGTTCATGCCCAGCCTTGTAGCCTACTGAGAACATCACAACAGCCTCAAACAGCCCTATCACCCTAGAAAGGTAACTACAGGTTTATGCCCAATTTAAGAAAACCTGATACAGGAAAATTAACTCTAGCTGTGCAATTATTATAAAAGGCTTTTTATAGGGCTGTTTGCTGTGACGTTCTCCTAGTACATTTAAAATATGATATTCACACTTACCACACACACACAATTACACATGTTCCAGGTCTATAATTGCTGCAAAAATGGGGTATATCTAAGGCACAAGCTATGGAAATGGTAGAAAACAGGCATACTTCACTGTGACAAGCTGACTTTAAAGAAGTCAAAATTTATACTAGGGGTTGAATGTTGGGGAACCGCTTTAAAAACCAAACAAATTTCCAGGAGAAAAAAATTCCACAAAAGCGTTTTCATGCACCATAGACAGCTGGCAAGAAGCATCCCCACCTAGTTGGTATGACTCTACAGGAAAAAACAAAACACCTGTTCCAACACCTGACGCTCCCTCTTCCCGCAGCAAAGCAACCTGACCTTCAGCTGGGTATAAAGGGAAATGCTAAAAAGCCTAAAGAGGAGGGAATGGCATTCTAAGTCACGTAAATAGCCTCTTCTCAACAAAGTTTCTTTTTGTTCACTGCTGATATCAATGAAGCCAACTGGTTAAATTCATTTGCTCTTTCATTCATCACGCACTGGTGTTATGGTGATTTGTCCTCATTACCTACTCTCATCCCTGAAATCCTGGAGGAAGCAGTTAAGTCACTGACTCACTCATTAAAGTTGGGAGCAAAAAAGAGACAACAGGTGCACAACGACCCTGTTTTTAGGGTTACACAGCAACACATCATTATCAATGAGGTACCCCAATCTAAAGGTAGAGGGTGATGACTAATTTGTCATAGAAGCCTTGGACTGCTGGAGAGCACAGCAGCAGGAAGGCCAATTGACCTTTAGAGACAGCTCAGACACTGGCCCCACCCCAGGGCTCAGCCCTCTACGCTGGGAGGGGGTCGGTTCTCCTTGGTTCCTTTCTGGTGCTCTGAACTCACCAACTAAGGAGAGAACCACGTGAGACAAAGAGATTTTATGATCAGGCAGTCCTTTCTTGGAGAAGATAAGTAAAAGACAGAACTATGTATTGAACCCAGAACAAATAAATATACGTAATCTATCTTTAAGCTGTTTTTCTCCTCTCAAAATTTGTTTATATATTACCTTCTTTGCAATTGATGTGCCCACTGAACTCCAACTTAGCAGCGGGTCACGGCAGTTGCTTGGTGACTACGTTTCTTAAAAAATGCTTTAAAAAACCACCACCAAACCACCATTTCCTCAAAGCTCCTAATCCAAGGCTGATAATTCTGGGCCACAGGGCCCACTTAAAATAAACTACAGAAAGAGAGCAAAGCTATTGTTTAAAGGAATCCACTTTTGTTTTTAAATGTGCTACTTAGATTTCAAGTTTATTAAATTGTGTTTTATTCATTCTTTTTTTCATTCAGATGATCCCCGTAGACTTCCTGCTACTCATCAGTCTTTGGCTTCTATTCGTAGAGTTACCTAATGTCCATTGCACAGAGTAGCCTTTGAATAAATGATTGTTGGGTAAATGAGGAGCAAATTAGAAAGCTGTCCAAGTCGATGCTTCTGTTCTCAAACTAATAAACCTAATGGTTTATTTAACTGATGGCTGCCAGCTTCACTGATGGCTTGGAAAGTAAGAAGCATTCCCATTTACTTTTGTTCCTGAGGTTAACTAGTGGGAGCAACTGGGGTTTATGTTTTTTAAACACCATTTTGAGATGTTAATAACTCACAAAGGGCAGCTGGTTAACACTTTGTATACAACAAAAGAAAAAAATCATTCTAACAAAAAGCTGTTTAGACTAAAGATACATAGTACTTCATCTTAATATTAGGGGTATCATTTTCCCAGGATAAAAACTTCACTTAAAAAGCATCTGTGGGCCGGGCGTAGTGGCTCACACCTGTAATCCTAGCACTCTGGGAAGCCGAGGCAGGAGGATTGCTCGAGCTCAGGAGTTAGAGACCAGCCTGAGCAAGAGTGAGACCCCCGTCTCTACTAAAAAATAGAAAGAAATTATCTGGACAACTAAAAATATATATAGAAAATAAAATTAGCCAGGCATGGTGGCACATGCCTGTAGTCCCAGCTACTCGGGAGGCTGAGGCAGTAGGATCACTTAAGCCCAGGAGTTTGAGGTTGCTGTGAGCTAGGCTGACGCCACGGCACTCACTCTAGCCAGGGCAACAGAGTGAGACTCTGTCTCAAAAAAAAAAAAAAAAAAGCATCTGTGGGCCAGGGGCACTTACACATGTAATCCCAGCACTTTGGAAGGCTGAAGTGGGAGGATCACTTGAGACCAGGAGTTCCAGACCAGCCTGGGCAACATAGTGAGACACCTTCTCTACCAAAAATAAGAAAAATTAGCCAGGTGTGGTGGCACACACTTGTAGCCCCAGCTAATTAGGAGGCTGACGCAGGAGTATCACTTCTCTTGAGCCCAGAAGTTCGAGGTTGCAGTGAGCGATGATTGTGCCACTGCACTCCAGCCTGCATAAAAGAGCAAGACCCTGTCTCTTAAAAAAAAAAAAAAAAAAAAAAAAAGAAGCATCTATCGCAATTCTAAGACTTCACAACTTGCCAAGGTCCCTCCTTCCTTTCCATTCATAACTAACAGCCATCATAGCCTTCACTGGAAGGGCATCTCCTAGGCCAAGGTCACTGTCTAGGAAGCCCACCTGACCAGCCTCTAACCCAAAGGGCCCACTCTAAAGAAGCAATACATTACTAAAATCTCAAGTCTACTAAAGAGTGCATTATTCATTTTTTTCCCCAGATGAACCCAACCATTAGTGACCCACAAAGATATCCACAATGAATCATCCTTTGCTCCCTTTTGCCAGTTGCTATCACAGAAAGAGAAACAAGTGGGAGGGGGCACAATTAGAAGTCAGTACTGAAACAGGGTTTCTCACTGACCACCTACAGTGCCTCTAAAAGATCAGGATTTTGGACCTCACTCCAGACACACAGAATCAGAACCTACAGAGCCAGGGCCTAGGAATTTGCATTTTAATGAGCATCAAGGTGATTCTGATGCCTGATAAAGTTTGAAACTGCTGGTCTTGACTTACAGAATTGAGTTTTGTTTTTTAGTTCAGAGAAGGATAAGGCAAAGATTCTGCAGTGTGTCTCAAAAGGCAGGACAAAAGGGTTGGAAAGTTCTCAAAAATAAAATTTGTCTTGAGTCAAAGTTTTAAGTGTGTAAAAATAAATAAATAAATAAATAAAATTCATCACTACAACTGCAAATCCCATGGGAAAGGAAAGTGCTAAAGAAGCCACAGTCCTATGTGCCTGGAGAGAAAGCTGATGAGTTTGCTTTTTTAAAATTATAAAAGTAACGTGATTTTTTAAAAAATCTTTAACTTTTTTCTTTAAACATTTCTGTATCATTTCTCCATCCCACTACCCAGAAGTAACCACTGCTGGAATTTTTAGTATGTATCCTTCCAGCCTTACTTCCATACATATATAAAAAGAAAATCAAAGTCTCAGGGCCACTCCCCCAACTCCTTATGCAAAACAGAAGGTAAAGGCCTCAGGCACCTGTGAAGAACTGGCCACACAGATCATTCATTAAGAAAATTTTCTTTCTGACCTCCCATAAGCAAGGACATGCAAATTGTAACTACATCTAGTACCTAAAACTAAAGCCTGTTTGACTCTGCACTAATTATGAATTACAAGTTTGTCTTTACCAGTAACAAAACTGGAGACACATAGGATCAGACATTCTTCCACCTACCTAGGGACATCTACATAATTGCTGCTTCCTCCACTCCCTTTTCCCCTTCTATTATTCCCACTGTTTTATGTAAAATGTAGATTTCCTGGCCTCACAAGAAGGTAACCACTTTGCCTCATGAGCCCCCATCCTCCTGCCTTTTTCCCTTCTCTCTGTATGCCTTTAAAATGCTGAAGCTTCCAACTTCCCCTTCGGAAAAACAGCCACAGTACTGTCTGCAGTTCGTGTGTTTCCAAGATGCACCCTCAACTTTTGCTTAATAAACTTCCACTGACTGAGATTTTTGCCTCAGTCACTTATGAGTCGACACATATATTGTTTATCTATATGCACTCAAAACTCACACACATACTTTTTTCATTCTCTGATATGTCATGAAAACCCATCCATGTCAGTATGTAGAGACTGACCTTCTTTTTAATAGCTGCGTAGCATTTCATATAATGGATAGGCCACAATTTATTTGGTCATATTCCAATTGATGCACACTTAAGTTGTTTATAATTCTTAATATCACAATCTATGCTGCGTTGTATATTTGTATGAGCATTTCTATAGCATAGGTTACTAGAAGTGAAACTACAGGATCAAATTATATGCACATTAAAAATTTTGATTGCTACTGCCAAATTGAACTGGAACATTCTGAAACCTTTGTTGCTGTAAATGAGTATAAACTGTTCTAAAGCTTCCAGCACCTTTTCTGTTTCAGAAGAAGTGGAGGCAGAATTTACCTTTGAGGACAGATTAATCCATTGTTTGAAGAAAAACACTTTAATGAGCTTTTTAGTTATGCAAAAGTAAAGTCAAGATTTTATTCTGGAAGGGACAAAGACAAAGAGCAGCTAAAATGTTCTCTGTGCATAATAATGGGAAGGGCTGCTCTTCTAGTGGGTGGAGTTGCTGGTTCTCTGGGGTAGGCCTCAGCCCTGGGGGTCTTGTTCTTCCTCCCTCCCACCCCCCACCCCACCCCCACTGTTTCTTAACTCAGGGTTTCAGCCTCCACCTATGTGATACTGTATCTACCTCTAAAAGTATCAACTGGACCACTTTGCCTCCTTGCCACCACTTGAAAACCAAGCTTTTCTTCCTTTATACCAAAACTCCCCTTACTGTTAATGACACCTCCTCTTTTCCCCTGCACATAACCCGTGTATTTCCTCAAGTTTTGCTGATGTTTCTTCCTAATTGCTTCCTCAATCCATCTCTTTCATTGTCATTGCCTTGCTGTTGATTTTGCCTTACTTAATCTTCTCTTGACTATTTTATCTGTCTCACTACCTTGCATTGATGTCATCTCTTCTCTGGGCCACTGTTATATTGCCCTAACTGGTCTTCTTCCCCAGGCTTCCCAAACTCTAATCCAGCTTAGGTTATTTGAAAAGCCTTCCTAAAACTTCCATTTGTACCCCCCGTCCAAGTATCCATAATAACTCAACAGCAACTAAAGAATTTTACTTTACTCTTTCAACTAAACTTTCAAGGACTGCTACAACCATCCTCCCATCACACCCAGCCTATCCATCCCATCTCTCAATTGCACAGGTCCTTTTTTGAGCTAGCCTGCCTGGAACCCTTGAACACAACTTGTTCAGTTCTGTTATTCCCTCGTTCTGGAATTTTCTCATCTGCCTGCCACTGAACATCCTTTATACGCTTTCACCACCTTCCTTTCCTCATCCCAGAAGTTTTGTTCAATCGCTTATTTATTCAAATATTTACTGAATGTCTACTGTGTGTCAGGCATTGTGCTAGCTGCTGGGAATATAATGGTAATCAAAATGGTCCCTAGAAATTACAATCACAAAACAAACAACTATTTAATTACAATTTCAATTATAATGATGATAACTGCTATGAAGAAAATGCTAAGAGAGAGACTAACAGAATGACCTAACTTACTGTGGGAGGGGAGCTGGGGTACCACAAAGGTTTCCCTGAGGAAGTGACATTGAAGCTGATTGCAGGGGAAGCGGGGTGGTGGTGAAGAAAGCATTCCAGACAGAAAGAACAGCATTATGTAAGGGGCACAAAAATGTATGGAACACCGGAAAGTCAGGGGATAATGGCAGGAGATCAGACTAAGAGGTAGTGGTCAGATCATACAAGGCCTTATAGACTATGGTAAGGATATTTGCTTTTATCTTAAGAGTAACAGAAAGAAGCCAGATTCTGAGAAAAGATTCTGAGAAAAGGAATGACATGCTCAAGTGTGTGTGTTACTTTGGCTATTGTGGACAGTAAGTGTGGTGTCTTACATCTAGCTTTAAGTTTCTTGACAGAAAAAGATCATGCTTTCTCTTTTTGTGTATCTCCTCAGTCCCTAGTAGCCCCTGCTCTTATAGCATCCAAACCAGCTAGCCCTCCAGCCTCTGCTCAAACACGTCCAATGCTGGGAAATTCTCTAATTCCTAATTACTAGACAACAGTATTCAAGAGAAAATTCTTGGGTTGAGGGCCACCTCTTTTGCCAGCTGGTCCCAATTTTGTTTAAAACAGCATAAAACATGATGAGTCTTCTTCTTCATAACAGTGTGAAGGAACAGTTTAAAGAAGGTCGATGAGCTGAGTGGGAAAAGTATAGAGGAGGTTCCAAAACTACAGACTAAGATGGAGTAGAAAAAAGGAAGAGTGCAAACAGGGGAAGAGGAAGTGGCGGCAGGTTGGGGGCCAGATTCTAAGAGATTGAGATGAGACTTTTCTTTCTAGGCAGTGGGAACTTCTATTAAATGTTTAAAAATAGGAAAGTGATACAATTAGAACTAGGTTTGGGAGAAAATTATTCTGGGAGTGTAATATAGACTGGAGGACAGAGGGAGAGATAACTGAGACCAGGAAGCTATTCTACTAGTACAGACAATAATATCAAAGGCCTGACATAGTATGGAGTCAATGAGGATAGAAAGAAGAGACAAGAATTAAGAAATAGGCCGGGCGCGGTGGCTCACGCCTGTAATCCTAGCACTCTGGGAGGCCGAGGCGGGTGGATTGCTCAAGGTCAGGAGTTCGAGACCAGCCTGAGCAAGAGCGAGACCCCGTCTCTACTAAAAATAGAAAAAAATTATATGGACAACTAAAAAATATATATATAGAAAAATTAGCCGGGCATAGTGGCGCATGCCTGTAGTCCCAGCTACTCGGGAGGCTGAGGCAGGAGGATCGCTTGAGCCCAGGAGTTTGAGGTTGCTGTGAGCTAGGCTGACGCCACGGCACTCACTCTAGCCTGGGCAACAGAGTGAGACTCTGTCTCAAAAAAAAAAAAAAAAAAAAAGAATTAAGAAATATGTTGGAGCTAGAAAAGAGAAAATTTGACATCTGATTGGATGTAGGGCAAGAAAGGACCAAAGGCAAAGGATCTGAACTTTGTCCTGGGAGACAAGGAAAAGGTGGGATAACATCAGCTATAATAGAGAATGGTCATCATGTCCTCAAAATGTTATCTCCTCTCCAGGCTAAATAGTGTTACTTCCTTAACCATTTTTTACCTAACATAGTTTCCAGATCCTCTACTACCTTTTAAAATCTAGTGCTCAGAATTTGTGGTGATGTCATTTCCTTTACTAAACTATAAGCTCCTTGATGTGGTTTTGTTTCCTTCTCAAAGTTTAGCGCAGCGGTCTGCCGCCCCTGTTGAGTCAACAAACATTTATTGAATGAGCTAACTGGATATAGAGATCTGACAGGCCAAACCTGAACTCTGTACTTCTCAAATTCTGGCTTCTCAGGAACAAATGTAAGAGAAAAGAATATAAACTTTCTCCTTCTACCTGCCAAACATGCTAAAAAACTGACCAATAAAACCTCAAACCACTTCTACAAAACACTGACAAGTCAGAGGTTCCAAAATATAAGTTAACAGCCTGATAAAGCATCAAAAGGGCCTGAAACTACAATATTCAGTATCGTGAACTGGACACACGCCCAGGCCTCTAAATCCATCTCACCTCTAAGACTTGTTTTCAAATCCATCTACCTTCCTAACGACAGAAAAATTGCCTTCTAAGAATAAAAAATGACGTTTATTATTAATTTGGAAAAGCTGAAAGGTGCTCAGTTTCTCAACCTGTATTAAGTTCCTTTAGTCCTATTTGATTATAGGCAGGAAGATATAGAGACAGGAAACAAATGGTAGCAACAAAGGACACTTACTCTGCATGCAGTATAGACTACCAATGATTTGAATGAAGATATAAAAGGAAAAAGCCCTTTTATAGAGAATAAAAGCCATGCCTATCAAATTTAGAAATGACAATGACACTGGGGAGACACGTGGATGACAGACTTCAGACACATAGATTGTGACAGGTAGAAACAATGAGAAGATGCAAATAAAAATAAAGTAAAATAGAGAACTGTATCTTTTTGACCTTGAGTCCCCACACGAATACTGAATAGTGAAGACATGACTGAATAATAGCTCGTGTTTTGGTTGCCTATAAACTCAAAATAAATCACCAGCTGCCCAGAAAGCTCATTCGGTCTCATGGAAGTGCAGGCATTCAAATCGCAAACTCATACAGCCCTTATTTGCCATTGCTGAGCTGCCCTGAGGCTCAAAGGAATCACCAATTGTGAAAAATAACAGAACTCTGGTGGAAGTGAAGTAACAACCTCAGAAGAGAGTCACAGGTTTTGATGAGTATGAATTGTGATTTAGGTTTTTGTACTTGCCTTTGGAGTATAAGGATATGTCAGAATTATAAACCTCTGTCCCAAAACTATGGCTCATGTTTTCAAAAGAATTAGATGGAGCTGAAAGTAAAATAAGTCCCTCAAGAAGACATTTGTTAGTATGGAGTAAGAATATGAATTGCCAAATATCACATTTCAGGAATTGCAAACTTGTCTCTATGAAAATAATTATGGGGCCAGGCACAGTGGCTCACGCCTGTAATCCTAGCACTCTGGGAGGGCAAAGCGGGTGGATCATTTGAGCTCAGGAGTTCGAGACCAGCCTGAGCAAGAGCGAGATCCTGTCTCTACTAAAAAAATAGAAAGAAATTATCTGGACAACTAAAAATATATAGAAAAAATTAACTAGGCATGGTGGCGCATGCCTGTAGTCCCAGCTACTCGGGAGGCTGAGGCAGAAGGATTGCTTGAGCCCAGGAGTTTGAGGTTGCTGTGAGCTAGGCTGACGCCATGGCACTCTAGCCCTGGCAACAGAGTGAGACTCTGTCTCAAAAAAATAAACAAATAGGCTGGGCGCAGTGGCTCACGCCTGTAATCCTAGCACTCTGGGAGGCCGAGGTGGGCGGATCATTTGAGCTCAGGAGTTCAAGACCAGCCTGAGCAAGAGCAAGACCTCATGTCTACTAAAAAAAATAGAAATTATATGGACAGCTAAAAATATATGTAGAAAAAATTAGCCGGGCATGGTGGTACATGCCTGTAGTACCAGCTACTTGGGAGGCTGAGACAGGAAGATCCGTTAAGCTCAGGAGTTTGAGGTTGCTGTGAGCTAGGCTGATGCCACGGCACTCACTCTAGCCTGGGCAACAGAGTGAGACTCTGTCTCAAAAAAAATAAAATAAAATAAAAATAAATAAATAAAAATAATAATTATGAAGCCTATTACTTAATTTCTAATTATGAGTCATTATTAAAAGAATCTGATACCTCTAAAACTAGACAATTTCTAAGGTCCCTTCTAACTATCGCATAATTATGATTTTATGACCAAACCAATGAGGTCTGTAAGGAATTAAAACTAATGCTAGTCTAATTTAATTTTTAATATAATCTAGAAAAGGGAAATCTTCAAATATGCAAATAATCCTAAACTCTCTGCATCAGAAAAATTATCAAGGCCGGGCGCGGTGGCTCACGCCTGTAGTCCTAGCTTCCTGGGAGGCCAAGGTGGGAAGAGAGCTGCAGCTCAGGGGTTCGACACCAGCCTAAGCACAGTGAGACCCCATCTCTAATTAAAAAAATAAAAAAATAAAAATTAAAAAATAAAATAAAATAAAGAAAAGAAAAGAAAAAAATTATCAAACCAATGAGTGTAAGTTACAAAAAAAAAAAATTTCTTAAGCCGTTGTGAGAGGGTAGAAAAGTGGCAAACAAGCCTCAATGTGGGAAAATATCACTTGAGGAAAAATCATTTCAGCTCTACTTTCAGCACAATGGTTTAGAACAAAGACTAACCCAGAACAGAAACCTGGGTGTCATTGTTCTGTTCCCTATACTGTCACAATGAGCTTCCTCAGCCATATACACACATAGCCAGGGTTCTGGATAGCAGCCTGAAGGATACTGGGAATAAAACAGAAAACAAAACAGGCCATATCAGCGTGCCATAAAAAATTCTAGTTTATCCCTATTGACTGGATATTTTTGTCCCCCAAAGAGCTTAGAGAGGATAAAGGAAGAGCTATTGAGTAAAAAGTGCTATACTATATAAAGGTTGCATTACATTCAGCCACCTGGTCTGAAATGAGTAGAATGAAAAAATGCCTTTATCTCTCAACAAGCTAAGAAAAAGTATTCACAGGACCTTGCCATTGGTCTTTCTCACCTATTCTGGATCACCCAGCAGATCAGGGAAAAAGGCTCAAATAGGGATTTTTCTCTATTTCAAAGGAATTTCGTACAAATGAAAGATTAACCCATAAGCCAAAGTATTTATAAACTCCAAGACAAAATACCTCATCCATTGGATCTCTGGCTCTTGAATTAAAAAAAAAAAATTCCATCCAAAAAACATGAGAATGAAGACATAATTATACCTTTTCCATGCCCTCAAGGTGGTGGGTAGCTTGTTCAAAAGGATCCTTTCCACTTAACAGGGATGCTACAATATATTAACTGAAACACACATTTTATGACGAAGCTTGCCAACTTGAGTTAATGTAACCAATTTCTATGTTTTACCAGGTCAATGGAGAGTCTAGAGTCAAATGTTCTTCACAGTAGTCACCCCTACAGGATCACAAACTCTCTGAAAATCTTTATTGGGGTATCAACTGAATCTCCTTTAGGTCAAGTTTCTGTGGAAGAAACCCAGAAAATGGGACCTAGAGAAAGATTCCTCTCGTCTATACTAACAGTTGTCAGGCCAGGCGCGGTGGCTCACCCCTGTAATCCTAGCACTCTGGGAGGCCGAGGCTGGCGGATTGTTTGAGCTCAGGAGTTCGAGACCAGCCTGAGCAAGAGCAAGACCCCATCTCTACTAAAAATAGAAAGAAATTATATGGACAGCTAAAAATATATATAGAAAAAATTAGCCGGGCATAGTGGCGCATGCTTGTAGTCCCAGCTACTCCGGAGGCTGAGGCAGGAGGATCGCTTGAGCCCAGGCGTTTGAGGTTGCTGTGAGCTAGGCTGACGCCATGGTACTCACTCTAGCCCAGGCAATAGAGTGAGACTCTGTCTCAAAAAAAACAAACAAACAACAACAACAACAAAAAAAAACAGTTGTCAAAACATCTACAGACATTTTTCAATAACTAATAATCCTAGGGTAAAATATTATAGAACAGAGTAAGAAACCCAAAATCCAAATCGTGTGTGTGTGTGTGTGTGTGTGTGTGTGTGTAAAGTATTTTATTTATAATAAAGGTGATACTTCCAAACAACAGGGAAATGATGGATTATTTAATAAATGGTACTGAGATAACTGATTAACACTTGCAACAGAAATTGTGTTAGTATCCTACCTTACATCATAAATCAACTCCAGGCAGGATAAGGTTTTAAATATAAAAACAAAAACATTAAATAACAAGAATAAAACACAAGTGGGTATTTATTTGCTCTAAGGATAGAGAAGGCCCTTCTAAACCTCTGGGTACAGGCAAAATACACAAAAGAAAACACTGATAGATTTGACTATATAAAAACATAAAACATCTGTACATCAAGATAAAATAAAAAAGCAAATTACAAACTGGGAAACATCTTTGAAATATATATGACAAAGAATATTCTAACTCTATTAAAGCTTTTATATATCAATGAGAACTGATAAACATACCCCAATAGGGAAATGGGGAAAGGGTATGAACAGGCAATCCAAAAAAATAAAATTACTAATAAACACACACACATAAATGTTCAATCCTATTATTAACGAAAGAAATATAAAGAATAACACTTTTTTCTATCAAATTTGAGGAGATTATCTTAAAAAAATAATACTCCATGTTAGTGAGGATCATGAAGTAGACAGACTGTCAGTGGAAGTGGAGGCTGATTTGGCAAAATGTATCAAATTATTGTTGATCCAATAATTCTATGGAAAGGAATTTATTCATAACAAATAATCAGAGATTCAGAAAAACCTTGTAGAAGGAGATCCAGCAGAGTGCTTTGTATAATATCAAAACATTGGGAAACAACCTAAATGTCTACCAGCAGGGAGACAGTTACACAAATTATAGCACACCCATGAAGGAGCATTATTTAACTATTAAACACCATTTTTTCAAAGAAATATAATGACCTAGGAAAATAGTCATGATATAAGTTAATGGAAAGAATATAAAACTGCTTAAATCCAATAATTCCATTATTGAAATATATATGTTATGATATATAAAATATAAATATATAAAAGTTTGGAGGGAAATACACACATACAAGAGGGTTACCTCTGAATGTAGTTTTATAGAAGATTTCAAATTTTTTAACTTTGTATTTTTCTGTATTTTTCAATTTTCTATAAATCTAAATGTAATACTTTTAAATCTAGGAAAAAATAAATATAATTTGAGGGAGTGAGGAGGCAGACTGAACAGGATAGGCCCAAGGACAAAGCTAGGACACACATGTACTAGAAACTTCCCTCCACACTGCTCCTAGCTCATTGATCACTTTCCTCTGGGACTGTTCATTCAACCAATTCCAGACAAATCTACTTAAATGTATTATCACTATTATCACTGCGCCATCTTATCCCAAAGTAGACCAAAGAAGTTTTGCCAATGCCTTGCTGAAATCTAGACATATCATATCTACCATATTTCCCTGATCTATAGCCCAGTAGCCCTGCCCATCGAGAACATTTGATCAGGCTAACATGACTTGTTGGACCTTGGTGAACAAATACTGGTTCCCAGTGCTCACTACTTCTTTTTCTGAGTATTTACAACATAACTCTTAATAATCTAGTCTGGGCCGAGCGCAGTGCACGCCTGTAATCCTAGCACTCTGGGAGGCCAGGGCGGGAGGATCGTTTGAGCTCAGGAGTTACAGAGCGAGACCCCCATCTCTACTAAAAAAAATAGAAAGAAATTAGATGGGCAACTAAAACTATAGGAAAAAAAATTAGTCAGGCATGGTGGCACATGCCTGTAGTCCCAGCTACTCGGGAGGCTGAGGCAGTAGGATTGCTTGAGCCCAGGAGTTGGAGGTTGCTGTGAGCTAGGCTAACGCCACGGCACTCTAGCCCGGGCAACAGAGTGAGACTCTGTCTCAAAAATAATAATAATAATAATAATCATCTAGTCTGGAATTTAACCCAAAATTTGCAAAATTCTCTTTCTCCTTTTCGAAGGACATCTATCCAGATCCCTAATGTACATATTTATACAAAATGTTAATTTTCTGCTTTTGGTCTATTCACATTTTCTATCACTTAATGTCATCAAGTAGAAAAAAAAAATCACAAAATCTCTAGGGCTTTGCTTTTTAATGATATCTAAATTCTTTTTTTTTTTTTTTTTTTTTGAGATAGTGTCTCACTCTGTCACCCGGGCTAGAGTGCCGTGGCGTCAGCCTAGCTCACAGCAACCTCAAACTCCTGGGCTCAAGCAATCCTTCTGCCTCAGCCTCCTGAGTAGCTGGGACTACAGGCATGTGCCACCATGCCCCGCTAATTTTTTCTATATATTTTTAGTTGTCCATCTAATTTCTTTCTATTTTTTAGTAGAGACAGGGTCTCATTCTTGCTCAGGCTGGTCTCAAACTCCTGAGCTCAAAGGATCCTCCTGCCTTGGTTTCCCAGAGTGCTAGGATTACAGGCGTGAGCCAATGCACCCCGGCCAATGATATCTAAATTCAGTGAAAAGCAAACAAAAGTCCATTTCAAGAAGGTGAAAGCCTTATCATAGCAAAGAAGAGGGGATAAGACCCTTATTAAAGCAAGATTTTTAATTAGCTCAAGACTGAGTAAATAGGAATTGGTAAACTGAATTTATAGCTTACTTGCACTTATCTAACAGAATTTGAGTTAGAAGAAACATTAGAGATCATTTTGCACAGTCCCCTCATTTTATGTATCAAAAAATTGAGTACCTAAGAGGTAGGTTGACTAATCTAAGATCATTCAGCTACTTAAAGTTAGAATCCAGGAAGGCCTTGGCTCCTCTGACAAGATTTTATTTATATATAGATTTTATATATATATATATATTCTTACATAAAGGGAGCAAAAATAATTTTTATTTTTTACAATAAAACAATCAGCCTATTGTGGAATATAAGACTAAAGCTTTAAAAAAACAATAGTGTCAATCAGAGTCAAGATTTTAACAAGTAACACATTAAATTAAAAAGAAATCCTAAAAAGCTATAATTAAATAAGAAATAATTCATTCTCATTATTGTATATTATCCTAATCATTCTACCCCATCAGGAAGAACTGATGTTTTACAGACACCAAAGCTCCTAGCATTTTGCCTCAAACCATCTAACAAAAGGACAAGAAAGCACCTGTCTAGCTAAATTCGGAATGCTTTGCCAAACCTAGCTACCATGTCCTTGGGCTACATAGAATAAAGAAAAGCCCAGCACAAACACACACACACACACACACACACACACACACACACATAAAGTTCAGCTCCAGGGAGCAAAACTGAAAAGAAAGCTTAATGTTTATTTTTCTCTTCTAAGTTTACAAAACAGGGTGGGCCTAAAAAGGAGGTAGCTACTTTGGGGAAAAAGTCAGGCAATCCCTCAAAAATGTTAAAAACTAAGTTACCTTATGACCCAGCAACTCCACTCCTAGGTATACATCCAAGAGAACTGAAAACATATGTTCACACAAAAACTTGTATATGAATGTTCATAGCAGCACAATTCACAATAGTCAAAAGGTAGATACAACCCAAATGTCCATCAACTCAAGAATGGATAAACAAAATGTGGCATAATGATAGGATGGAATATTATCGAGCCATAAAAAGGCATGAAGTACTGATATATGCTACAACATGGATGAACCTTGAAAACTTTATGCTAAGTGAAAACAGCCAGACGCAAAAGGCCACATATTGCATAATTTCATTTATATGAACCTGCCAGAATAGGCAACTTTATGGAAACAGATAGTAGATTAGTAGTTGCCTAGGGCTGGGGGGAGAGGAAGAGCTGGGGGGAAATGGAGAGTGATTGCTAATGGACACAGGGCTTCTTTTTGAGGTAATGAATATATTCTAAAATTGATTGTGGTGACAGCTGCATAACTCTGAAAATTCCAAAAACTGCTGTACACTTTAAATAGGTTCATTATACAGTATGTGAATTATATCTCAATAAGTTGTTTTTTTTTTTAAATGTGGGCCCTATCATTTTTATCAGGTCAGCATTCCTAGCTAAAATTAACTACTCCCAAAGCCTTAAACCCCTCCAGCACACAATGATAAGAGTGAGAGATAGTTATCCTCTTGGTTCCTTCTAATCACCTGACTAGCAACATATTTGGCTTGCTCCAGCCTCAGGTCAATTTGGAAACATTGAGAATCGCATCAGGGGACTGAGCAAAGCAAAACTGAACAGCAAACAATAAGTACACGAAAAGATGCTCAACATCATCAGCCATCAGAGAAATGCAAATCAAAACCACAATGAGATATCTACCACTTCACATCTACCGGGATGGCTAGAATCAAAAAGACTGACAATAACAAGTGTTGGGGAGGTTGTAGAGAAATTAGAACCCTCATGCACCGCTGGTAGGAATATGAAATGTTGCAGCTGCTATGGCATTTAGCCTGGCCATTACTCAAAAGGTTAAACAGAGTTGCCATATGATCCAGCAATTCCACTCATAGGTATATATATACCCCCCCAAGAGAAATGTAAACATGTCCATGCAAAAATGTGCATACAGATGTTCGTAGAGCATTATTCATAATGGTCAAAAAGCAGAAACAACCCAAATGTCCATCAACTGATAAACAAAAGGTGATGTATACAGATGATGAAATATTATTCAGTCATAAAAAGGAATGAAGTATTGATATATGCTACAACACTGAAAAACCTTGACAATATTAAGTGAAAAAAGCCAGTCAAAAAAAGACCACATATTATATGAATCCATTTGTATGAAATGTCCAGAATAATCAAATCCATAGAGATAGAAAGTAGATTAGTGGTTGCTTAGGGCCGAGGGGGGAATAGGAAGGTGGTGGGGGCAGGTGGTGGGGGCAGGTGGTGGGGGCGGGTGGGGGGGGGTAACAACTAAAGGGTATGGGGCAATGAAAATTCTAAAATTGATTGTAGTGTACAACTCTGTGAACATTTTAAAAATGACTGAAGTATATCCTTGAATGAATTGTAAGGTCATAAAAAATGAATGACAAATACAACTCCATTTCACTTAAAGAATTGAGAAATGCATACTTACTGCATTAATGTTCTTAAGCCTGCACACTATTAAGTCATGCAAGCCAACTCCCACCTTTTGGCTCCTCCTAAGTTTCCCCCCACAATATCATTCCCTAGTAATCTTCCTAAATCCACTTTCCTTCTACAAGAGAAGGGATCTCCCTCAGGCTTCCAGCAGCCCTTCTACCCCAAGGTTACTTCTTCCTTTGAGGCAGGAGCTTGTGGCCATTAAGACTAAAAAGCTGAGATTTGGGAGTTGGTTTTACTCCATTTGTTAACAGTTTCTGGCACCTGAAGAGTCTCAGAATGGCATCTTCTACGGTGTCCAGATGTATTTGGGGAGAGGGCTTACAGTTTTCCACAATAGTGAGAGATAGTTGTGGCCCAGTGGCAAAAGCCTTAGACCCAAAGTTCTCAGGAAATCTGACTTTAAACTTTTATTCTGCCCCTCACTGGCTATGTGACCCTGAGTAAGTCACTCCACCTCTCTGACCATCATTTTCCTCATCTGTAAAATGGAGATAACACCTATCCCACAGGGATATCCTGAAGATTAATGCTTAACAGAAGTATCTGAACATAGAGATACTCAATTCAATTCAACAAACCATGTGCCAGGCTCCAACTAGATGCTGGGAACACAAAGATAAATACAATACTAGCTGCCTTCAATTTGTTCACAGTGTAGAAATGCTGTTTATAGGAATTCATTTTCTTTCTTCCTTACCATAGCCTTCTTTCAGGATGGCAAAGTTTCAGAACTTTGATTCTTTGCCTTGGTATACTTTCACCTCTGTTCTCAAGAGAGATCATACTGATAGGATATCAGTTATGTTTAACTCCTTCATTCTTAAACAGGAGGAGATGGGATGGTTACGTAAATGTTATGAAGAAAATATCCCTTTTATGCTTTCAAGTTATTGTCATCACTGATCCCTAACTCTTCCAGACCTTATCTGAAGGTGTTTCCCTGGTGAAAATATGCTTATTTGGCACCTTAAAATAAGTTATGGAAAAACTCTTATTCTCTCTCACTCCCCATACCCCCAGCCTGTCTGGATTTACATTCCAGTTGAAAAGACTGGTCACAAAGGATCAGTTCCCACTTTAGCTACCTTAGTGACAAATTTCTGGCTCACCTCCTGATTTTGAGATCAGGTTCTACTCTAAAAACAAAAGAGCTTTCCAGAAAAATACCAGCTTGGTTTATAACCAGAGGCTGACACAAAGTAACTAGGGGGAAAATGTCGGAGATCTCAAAATGTTGTAATACAAAGCCCATCCTTCCCTTGGTGGAGCAATGCCACAAGTCACGGAAAAATATTTTTCATTTTAGAATAGATTGGAAGAGAGGCTTTGGCAAGAGCCAGTTGTTTAAATTTTCAATTTGAATTTTAAGCAGGATTATACATGCCCAAGAACATCATGCTATTTTTAGCTAATAGGTAGGATTGCTGTGTCCACAATAGATTGGAACAATCAGGACTGAAAATATTAAACAGCATCTCTCACTGTGGTACCTTATCATGTAGCAGTTTTATTTTAATATTTTCCAAATCTTCATCATAAAAACACCTGTAAAGCATCCATGCTAGGCACAATAGAAAGATGTGGTTTCTATACTTCATTATGAATTTAACCCACATTAAGCAAACTGGATATATGAAAGAATCTCAAGGTCAGAGTATTACCAAGTTGCCATCCAGCCCGTGTCCAGGGGAGATACATTAGGAAGCAACTGTCCTAAACCTATCACCCTTCCAATGCTTGTGCCCTCTCTATGTATTAAAAGGAGAGGGGTAATGAAAATGTTCTAAAATTTACTGTGGTGTTAGAGGCACAACTCTGTGTCTAAAAGCCATTGAATTGTATACCTAAATGGGGGAATTCTATGGCAAATGATTTATATCTCATTAATGCCTTTTAAAAAGGAAGAAAAAAATTGTTCTCTATTCTAATTAATCAAAGCTATATTTTTAAGCTCTCATGCTAAAGGCTATCTAGCTAAAGGCTGCACTGGTTTGGAACGGTGCCTCAGCGGCCACCATGGAGATCACTCTAACCTTCCCCTCCACATACATCTTTCCCTGACTCTTTACAGCGTCTGTTATTTCCCCAGTCCCTTTTCTGTTGCTCCTCCACTCTTAACTAGGTCTTAGGTCTCTCAGGTGTTCACAAGCATGGTTTGTCCCAACTGGCAGACCTCAGGATTAAACTGATTGATTGCTGACCCTATGCAACTTTCCCATCATGACCTTGGGCAAGTCATATCCTGGCTCTCCTCTCATTGTTCTAGTATGCACAATAAGGGATCGACATGATCTTTTCCAGCTCTCACATTCTATGTGAAAAATATCCAAATAATGAACACTTACCTGGCCAATAACATGCAAAATCTCTGCCATTTTTGCCAATAGACATATACTTGGATTATGCATTTTGTAAATACCCACCGTGATGCAATCCTCTAAAGAACTGTATATATTTATAAAATGATCAATATGGAGTTCTTATTTTTAAAAACTAGCATTTTATCAAACAAAGTTCAGAGCCCAACATGGAATGCTTAATAGTCCCTCTGGACCAGACTCCAAGGGTCCATTTTCAAATGGGAAAAAAAAAGCTTCTGCATGTTGGGGCCCTGTTGGATATATCAAACCAAACAAAGAAGTAAGATTGGGGTGGGACAGCCTTAACAACAGTAGTTCAACTAAATCCTGAAAGAAAAAAAAGGCCTTGTTTAGCAAGTGCTAGAAAGACCTAACATAAGATAGCACCTCAACCTACATTATAAACTCTCAGAAATATGCTCAGACAGCAATAAACATTGCAGGAATCCCCTTACCCTGGACAACTTGCAGCTTTTTTATGCAAACCAGTGGCATTCCCCCAACAAAAGTCATAGAATATGCAGTCACTAGTTTCCAACATACCACCACCAAATTCACAGTATTGTTTCCGAGTGCCCAACATTACAGAGCAAAACCAAAAGAAACATCAATTTCTCTCCCCCCCCCCCCCCCCCCGCACACACACGCGCACAACAGAAACCATTTCCTTTGCAGAACCTACTTTGTCTAAGTTGTGGGCACGAAATGGATAAATATGAGTTGCTAACATAAAAATCAGATGGTTAGCTCTATACTGAGAAGCAAACGGCACACACATAAATCATAAAAAGCAATAACCCTAAGGTGCGTTCCCTGTCAGCAAGCTGAAAACCTAACATGGAGAGAGATGATTCAAGGTGCCCATTTGCATCCCTCTTTCCCATTACCTCAGACCAACGAGCTCTCCAGTTAGTTACCTCCCTACACCTCTGTCCCCCATCAAAAAAAACCTCGGGCAAAAGGTGGCAGGCCCTCTCTTCTTTCCCTACAGGCTCCTGAGGCACTGAACAAGCACGGAGGAGGGGGCGGAAAGGACTGAGGTAGGCGCTTTCGATCCCTCTCAGCTTTGCGACAGGACGACAGGGCTCCCAGCCTCTCGGCTTCTCATCACGGAACTAGAGCACCTGCCAGGGAAAGGCCCCTTCCTCCACCTTAGTAACTGGCCCACAGGGCCTAGGTGTCCAAGGAGCCCAGGCGCTGCAGCCCTAGGGGACAAAGGCCGCCTTACAAAGGAAAGGGGGAGGCGAAAGAAGTCAGGAATAGTACAAGACCCTTGCAAACAAAAGGGAGAGGGGCAGGAGAATACCAGACCAATCCCGGGTGTTCCCAGAGGTAGCCAGGTTGTGTGGAGAAACGCGTGTGGGGGGAGGAGAACATTTAGAAAACTGCTCTGAGGAAAGAGATTAGGGAGCTGCTGGGGGCGCAGAAGCCAGCAGGAAGCGGGCAGCAGGCAGGACTGAGGCCCTGGGGCGAGAAGGGGGCACAGTTCGCGGGTGGGGAAAGGTGATGGTAAAGAGGTGAAGGCCACACAGGGCCCTGTGGAGGGAAAGCTGGCGCTTCGCCCCGCGCGGCGCTCCAGGGGCCCTCAGAAGGGGCTCAGGAGGAGGCCCGGGGCACGCAGCGAAGGCATTAGGGGGAGAGGGCAGAGCTGGGGGCGCAGTGTTGGAAAAGAAGGCTGAGAACAGAACCATAGAGAGGCCAGGGGGGACTGTGAGGGGGCCTGACCCCCGTCCACCCCACCTCACCTGGCGCCGGGTCGGAGTCCAGGTCTAGTGCTGAGAAAGCGCCAGCTCGGGCCAGTCCCTCCGTCCCGCGCGGGAGACTAGGGACACAAAGCGGGGCGCGCGGGAGGAGGAGAAGAGGGAGGAGAGAGGAGGAGGAGGAGGAGGGGGAGAGGAGGAGACGCCAGAGGCGCGCGAGGGGGGAAAGGAGGGGCGCCTGCCGCCCTCCGCCTGGGTCAGGGGCGGGGCGTGCAGCTGGAGGCCGCGCTCGCCCGGCCAATGGCCACCCTGCCGGCCGGCGGACTAGGGCGCGCCTTCCCGCAGCTCACCTCGGCACCTGAGCCGCGGTTGGCCCCAGCCAATCAAACGCATTTATTTGCATAACTAGCCCCGCCCATTCGCCCCAGTCAGGGGACTGCTCAGTGAGAATACAAAGAAGGCCCCCTCCCCCGTAGGGGGACTAGGTAGACTAGCGATCCACTACCCCAAGGGCATAGTATCATCTTTTCAGCGCGTTTATGGGTCTTTCGAGGTCATCTTGATGAGGGGAGGAGAGTGGGGGGTTCATAGACGTTTGGTTCATGATCTCTTAAGAGATTGTATCTCTTCTCCCTGAGATCCTTCTAACCAAGAGCTGTTCTCTTTTCCAGGGCACATAGTTCCCCGTCTCCGCCTCTCAGCCCTCCGCCCCGCTCCCCTTTTTCTAGCCGCCTAATCTCTGCACTTCTTCCCGTAGGCTGCTGCCCACTACTGGTCTTCTGCTGCACTGCAGCCCTGATCACTAGGCTCTGAGCACAGCCTTCCTAGACACCCAAACCAACCCCCATCCTGGTTACTGCCCTAAGCGTAGAAGGGACCTGGTCTAGTGGCTTTGTTACCTACGATGGCAAAAAGCCAATACAAATTCCTCCACATCATCACTTCCCACCTTCCCTTATCTTACCTTCAGGTCTGTACTGGGCCACAATGGTGACTGACTGGCCAGCCCGTTTCAAAGCAGCTGCAGCCTGCTCATGAGTTGCATTCCTCAGGTTCACTCCATTAACCTGGCCAAAGAGAGAAGCTGTGAGCCATCCCAGAAGCAAGGAGGGGAGTCCTCAGTCCTAGCAGTTAGGAGAGGGAGGGACAGAGGTAGCCCATCCCTAAGCCATTTGGATGTCTTTCCCAGTATTCCATCCTTGTCCCTAGAACAAGACCTAAAGGAGGCCGGGCGCGGAGGCTCACGCCTGTAATCCTAGCACTCTGGGAGGCCGAGGTGGGCGGATCGTTTGAGCTCAGGAGTTCAAGACCAGCCTGAGCAAGAGCGAGACCCCACCTCTACTAAAAATAGAAAGAAATTATATGGACAGCTAAAAATATATATAGAAAAAATTAGCCGGGCATGGTGGCGCATGCCTGTAGTCCCAGCTACTCGGGAGGCTGAGACAGGAGGATCGCTTGAGCTCAGGAGCTTGAGGTTGCTGTGAGCTAGGCTGACGCCACGGCACTCACTGTAGCCTGGGCAACAGAGTGAGACTCTGTCTCAAAAAAAAAAAAAAAAAAGACCTAAAGGATATGACATTTCTAGTGTAATAATTATCTTTGTAGAGGTCAAATGCCAATTAGGGTTAAGATCTAAGAGACATTCATTTCCTCCTCAAGAATAAGTATAGTCCTGGTCCCTGTCCCTCACTAAGGATGTCTATAAGAACAATGTAAGTTTTCTCCAGTTCTTATCCCTTCCCTCATCCCAAAAAGCATTGCTTGGAAAAGAAAGCTTTCCCCTCCTCCCTTTTACACTGGCATAGCTCCCATCCTCCCACCTCGCCTTTGCCTTTGTCTCCTCACCGATAAGATCCGGTCTCCCCTGCGCAGCTCCCCACTCAGGTCAGCTGGGCCGCCTGCCAGGATGAAGGAGACAAAAATGCCTTCTCCATCCTCTCCTCCTACGATGTTGAAGCCCAGGCCTGTGGATCCTTTGTGCAGGATGATCTTTCGGGGCTCTCTGGTGGGAAAGGAATGGAAGAGTCAGGACAAGGTAGAGATGAACTGTTGTCCCAGTGAAGGCCAGCCTGGAACAAGAGCCATACTGGCTGTAGGGAGTAAGGACTTGGGTCCCTATGTATGACACCCTGTTTCTCCCTTTGTCTCCTGAAATCTGCTTGGCTGCTGTTTTCTGTCAGGTGCCAAGTTTCAGTTCCTCTTCCTGAGGGCTTAGAGTCAACTTCCCAGTGGACAGTCCCCTACTCTCTCAGGTCAACGAACCCCTACCCTGAACTCTAGAGACAAAATCTCAGAGCCCACTCACTGGTCTTCTTCCTTCCCAGATTCTCCTATCCTACCAACCAGTGTGATGGACCCTGGGCCACAAGAAGAGGAACAGTGGAATCACCCTTGGGTTGAAGGCACTCACCATCCACACAAGATGTGCATAGTTACTTTACACACGCTGCTCTGCAGTCTCAAAATGCCACCCACCAACTATGATCCTTCCTACCTTCCTCAACAACATATTTAGTCAGTAGCTACCACTATGTACCCTGCTAGGTGATGTGGCAGACAGAGAAAGAACTTCTAGAGCTGGGTGGGGTGGCTCACACCTGTAGTCCCAGCTTCTGGGGAGGCTGAGGTGAGAGGATTGCTTGAGCCCAGGAGCTGAAGACCAGACTGGGCAATACAGTGAGACCCCATCTCAAAAAAAAAAAAAAAAAGGAAAGAAAGAAATCCCAGGACCCCAAAAGGAGCTTAGGAGCCAGACTGAAGAGAGGAGAGAAGCACATGAAAAACCTGCATAAAACTAACCACGTCTAAGGAACCCCTCTGTAAATGGTCACAGTGTCATCAGGTGAGAGCAAACAGCTGCACATGTATATCCATACAACCAGACTCCCAGCACACTCTCCTCCCCCACTACCTTCACTTGTCATAAGCACCTTTTATGTGAGCGGCCCCAAGCCCCAAGCAAGACTCCTGCTTTCTTGCTCCCAGTCTCAGGGGCAAGACTCCCTCCCTAAGTCTCAGATGCTTTTGCTCATTCATAGGCGTCCACTCCTACCTGGCATCCCCTCCAGGCCGCAGGGAGCGGAGCGGCCAGGCCCACCTTTGTGAAGCCCTCCTCCAGGCCGAAGCCGAGGCCGATCCCAAGCCCAGGGCCAAGCTGGAGCCTGAGAACTTGCGGGCCCTCTCCATGGCTCCTCTGGCTCTCCCCCGTCCGCCTACCCTTCCGGTTCCACTGCAGCCTGCCCAGCAGCCTACCAGGCCCCACCCCGCAAACCTGCCCCCCGGAACCCCAGCCGGCCTGACCAGTTCCAGCCGCCGCAGCCAGCGGGGCGGGGCTGTTCCCCGCGAGGCCACCGGGCCGGTCGGCCTCCCAGAGTCCAGCCAACCCCACCAGCTGGACTGCTTTCTTCTCTCATTTGAAATGGTTGCAGCAGAGGGGACTGCAACTGCCTCAGGGCAGGAAACTCGCAGTCCCCTCAACGCTCCACTCCACCCTTTATCTGCACTTTCGGATCGGGGCCACTCATTCGGCA
The DNA here is from genome assembly GCF_041146395.1 of Eulemur rufifrons. NCBI lineage: Eukaryota > Metazoa > Chordata > Mammalia > Primates > Lemuridae > Eulemur > Eulemur rufifrons. Next base: position 91,759,249 of record NC_091012.1, read on the forward strand.
CTCCCCCTGATGGTAGAACTTGTCCCTGCAGCTACCTCTGTCCCTCTCCAGGGCCCCAAGGGCTGAGGGAAGGCCCGAGACCCCAAAGCTGGGACTACAAAGCCACACTACAAGGAGGCTTGTGGCCCGCCGGAAACGGATTCCTCTCCTTCCCCATCCCCGGCTAGATTGAATGGGGCGGGGTCCTACCTGGTAAAGTCCTCCTCAGCCATCATGTGCCTGGGGATAGGAGAGTAACGGGTGGGGGGAACCTGAGGAGGAGCAGGGTAGCTGACCTTGCTCTCCACAGCCCCGATATAACCCAGGCTGGAGTTATGGCTTATGTGGTTGTCAGCCAAGGCAGTAAAAGCTGGAATCAAGAAAGGGAGAGAAAGGTTCAGAAACTGGTCCTGGCAAGTACCTTCCCCCAACCCCCTCCAAGGACTTTCCCCCACACCCTACTTCAGGTTCGAAAGAGACCAAGATTCCTCAGGCCGCTCCTCCCCACTCCATTCATCCCCCACCCAGGGTTCCTCCTCCGCAGTCCCTTTCTAAATCCTGGGCTCACTCCTGTGAGTCTTAGAAAGAGCTGAAGTCAAGGCAGTCTACAAAGAAGGCATGACTAGAGGTGTGACTAATAATAATCCCTCACATCTCTATAGCCTAATACAGTTTTCCAAGGGCTTTCTCGTCCATGATCTCATTTGATCCATGCAGCAGTCCTATGAGGAAGGCAGCACATATATCATTAGCTCCTTTTTTGCCAAAGAGGAAACTAAAGACAGGTGAAAGGGACTTGCTCAAGGGCACCCAGCTCTAAGGGACAGAGCTGAGATCTGCACTCAGTTCTTCTGAGCACTATCCTCTGTTCTTGCTCTCTCTTAACAAGGAGTATGAAGTTCTTTCCCTTGAAACCAGTGCACAGGACTTTAGGCCAGGGACAGGGGCTGATGGGTACGTACTGCTGGCGTAGTCAGGGGGAGCATACATGTCGTTGAGGTGGAGGCTGCCTGGCTTGGCCACCTTCAGATAGACCATATCAGATGTGTTCTTTAGCGAAGCCACAGCTTCCTCATGCCTCACATCCTGCAGATTGGTGTTGTTCACCTAGAAGCGGAGAAGCCTCAGGTTAGGACTTGGAAGAAGGGAAGGCCTCTCCAGGGAACTGTGAGGGGTGCCCTTTCAGTGAAACTCAAAAGTGGGCTAACAAAGGCCCAAGCATAGTGCTGTGAGGAGCAGAGAGGCAGGAGGCAGGGATAGGGCGAGTGAGAGGACCCCAGCCATGAAAGAACTAGGGTTTTGGTTTCTGGGTAAACACAACTCAGACGATACTCTTGAAATTCCTCATAATGTCTCATCCCCAAGTGAGGTTCAGGTGGAGTGAGAGGGTGCTGGAGCTCCTCCTCCCCACCCTACCATTTGGGTATCCCTGTGAAGTCTGTCTCACCGCCAGCAGCCGGTCCCCAATCTGTAGGCGTCCATCCTTCTGAGCAGCACCCCCCTCGATGATCTTGGTGATATAGATGCTGTTGTCTCCTGGGATGTGCTGATTGCCAATGCCCCCAGCAATGCTGAAACCCAGGCCTGAGTGGGAACCAGCAGGGAGTGGGAGAGGGCCACATGGAAAGGTTAGAGTGTTGTCAATCCCAAATCCAACCCCCCACTCCCATCCAACCCACTGGTCCCACAGGAGCTTCCCCAAGGGATCCCAACACTAGGCTGCCATCCCAAGGTCAGTAAGGGTCAAGAAAGAAGGCTGTGAGCTGGAACAGGGGGAGTAAGGCAAGGAGTAAGGCCATTCCCTTCCATTCTGTATGGGGCCAGCTAGGACCTGGAGCTGGGGGCTCTGGCCAGAGCACAGGAACCTGAAGGGCCGCACCTTTGGGTCCTTTGAGCAGATTGACCTCCATGATAGTCTCGGGTGGGGGCTGTCGCCTCCGCACCACCAACCGCACCACAGGGCCCGCCTCCTTCAGCGCCTCCACTGCCCGGCTGTGTACCACCTCCGACACGTCCACCTCATTCACCCGTAGCACACAGTCATTCACCCTGCAGGGGAGGCCCGAGAGGCATGACACTGCACCACCACCCCTCCACCCCATCTCCCATTTTCTCCGCCTCCTGTCTCCTCCCCACCTCATTCCTCTTCATCCCTCCTCTTCCCTCCTCTACCCACGCCCCTCTCAGATCTAATGGAAAGGTCATCCTGCCAGGCTGGCCCTCCTCCCCTCATCTCCATCCTGCCCATGCCACCCACAACCCTGCTTCCAGGCCATCTCACCCCAGCCTCCCATCCATGGCAGCTGCTCCACCAGGGATGATCTTGGTAATAAAGATGCCAGGGTCATCAGGGACATGGGGATTGTCGATGCCACCTGCAATACTGAAGCCTAGGCCAGAGTTGCCCTGCAGAAGGGGGTGGAAGGGCACAGTGTGTTCACTCTGAGGGTACAAAGAAGGGTTCTGGGCACCCCATTTCCCTCTATGTCCCAGAGCAAGTTCTCCAGGCCTCAGAAGGGACCAAGGCAGGCTAGGCACATTTGTCAGAAACCTGGCCGTTTCCCAACCTGTGCTGATCATTCTGGCAGGGAGGCCTCAGCAAACCCATCCCTTCCACAATTCCCTAGGCCTCAGTGAGCAAGGTCAATTAATATTCGTTAGTGGGTTGATTGATTGATGCAGTGAAGCTACCTCTGAGGGCTACTATCTCCCCATCCTCTCAATGCAGGTCCTCCCATGTGTCTTGAAACCATGGTTCAGGGCCCTCCCCTCTCCTGGCTCCAGCCCTCTCCACCCATTTCATCCCCTCTCCACTGGCAGACTCACCCGCTCAAGTACTATCTCCTCATATTTGAACATTCCATCGCCGCCATTCACCTAGGGGAAGAAACAGGCAATCCCCTCAGTGCCTCTTGCCCTCCCAGCTATCTACCCCCTAGTCAACCTGCCTCCTCCCTCACTCCCACAAGGTAGGAGAGCCCAAGTACACCCAAGGGTATCTCTTGGCCACAGATGAGGACAGGTTGACCCCAAGGAGGCTGCTCCCTTCCCCTTGCTTCCAACCAAATCAGGCCAAACCCAGCCACTCCTTTAGCCCAGATCAATTGTCTGAGACTGAGCCAGCCAGTGGTGCACTCACCAAGAGGCTGGGCTCCAGGGCCTCAGGGTTCACTAGGAGGGGTGCAGAGATGGCCTAAGGGGGATGGTAGAGATGGAGCATGGCAGGCAAACCATGCCACACCCAGCATCCATAGGGGGTACCCAGTGGCCTGGACAGGAAACCCCTCCCCTTCTGAACCACAGCTCTCCCAGCTTGAGGATCATAGACTCCCACTCTGTCAGAGCTGGAAGTACAGCAGACATCATCTTGTCCAACTCCATTCATGTGACAGATGGTAACACTGAGGCCCAGAGAGGACATGGGATGTGCCTAAGGGCACACTGGGAGTTAGCTGCAGAGCAAGGGCTAGAACCTGGATCTCTAAGTGCTCTTTTGATTACAGCAAGCTGTCAAGGCCACTGATGTTTTGGTCACTCATTCCCTTCCCCCAGCAGAGCTCATGGGAAAAAAGGGAGTTGTACTCCTCAGAGTACCTCGTGAACCCTCATTCTATACATTCTTCTGTGGCTCCAGGTACCCAATTCCTCAAATAGGCAGAAGGAAACAAAGTACTAATTCATTTTCTACCAAGGGACTTTTGATACTGAACCCTTTGTGTTTCCCAGCCGAAAGGGCCAGGGTGGGATCTGGTCAGGAGTCAGAGGCAAAGCCAGGGGTGGGACAGGAGCAGGGTGGACAAGATTCCCTATGAGGGAAAAGTCGATGACCCATGACTGATTGGCAGCAGAGTCCATGGTCTTCAATGCAGTAACCACAGGAGGAGAAGGAAGGGAGGGGATCAGAAACACAGGGTTGGTTTGATCAAACCACAGATGTGGCCTCCCAGACAGGACGTACTTGTGTCCATCTGTCAAGTAAAAATGCGATTCTGGACAGACAAGTAGCACCTGCCCCTGGCTCCCACTCTCATCCCCAAGAATGGAGGAGCCCTTTTGCCTCTCTCCCCAGGTATCCTGGCACCTCTCCCCAACCTTTCTTTTTTTTTTTTTTTTTTTTTGAGACAGAGTCTCACTCTGTTGCCCAGGCTAGAGTGAGTGCCATGGCGTCAGCCTAGCTCACAGCAACCTCAAACTCCTGAGCTCAAGGGATCCTCCTGTCTCAGCCTCCCGAGTAGCTGGGACTACAGGCATGCGCCACCATGCCCGGCTAATTTTTACTATATATATTTTTAGCTGTCCATATAATTTCTTTCTATTTTTTTAGTAGAGGTGGGGTCTCACTCTTGCTCAGGCTGGTCTCGAACTCCTGAGCTCAAACGATCCGCCCACCTCGGCCTCCCAGAGTGCTAGGATTACAGGCGTGAGCCACCGCGCCCCGCCTCTCCCCAACCTTTCTCTGGCTATGTCTCCCTTTCCTGAGGCCTGGCCTCCTCCTCAGAAGAAGAAAGCTGGAAACTCAGGGTGGGGGCTCCTCCACATGCCCTGCTCTGCTTCCCCCATCCCATCTCCACCCCACACAGCTTTGGCTTCTAGAAGCAGAGTGGAGGAGAGGGGGAGATGACTGGTTAGTCATGCTTCCACCATTTCAGGGTTTGGCCTCAGGACTTCCTGCCCTGCAGCCCTGGGAGTTTGTGGGAGGACTCCAGCTGCAGCCTCACCCTGGTTCCTGATCCCAGGGGGAAGAACTGGTAGCTCTTCACAGACCCAAAACCAACACAGCTGCCTTAAGTACCATGCAACAGACACACAGGCAAAACGACATCCATGTGGCTCTTGTATGTATCTGGTCTACCATGCGTGCCCACATGTGACAAGCCATGCCACAAGCCCTGATCAAGTAGTATCCAGAGACTTCTGACTCCCAGTGGTCCACCCTCAAGCCCCTACCCGACTCCTACACAGGGACCTGCTGCTAGGGCCAGGAGCCATCCAGGAATCAGCCCTGGCAAGGAAACCTTGGCCAACTGGCTCAGCCCTGGAATTGGCACCTGTCTCCCAGCTGGGCAGGACAAGCATGAGAGGGTGTTTGCAAGGGAAGGGCCCCAGGGCAAAGGGGCAAAGGAAAGAGGGGACTCACTGGAGACGGCAAAGGGCCAAGGCAAGGGACAGGGGAAGCAGTAAGTATGGACAGAGAGAAGGCCAAAACCAAGGGCTCCCTCCCCAGGAAGTCCCCACCTTTGCTTCTGAGAGCACATCTTATCCCCAGAGGAGGACAGAGGCAGCCAGAATGGTCACCAGCTTGGGGCAGTCAGCACCTGCCCTCGACAGCAAAGCCTCCTCTTCCTCTCTCCCCACCCTGGGAGCTGCAGAGTTGGATAATCAGACAGGCCCTCCGCCTTGTGTGCCAGGGACCTGGCTCTGCCGGCCCAGCCTCCATTTTGCTGCTTCTCCCACAGATGCTCCTTCCATTTTCTAAGCTGGCAGTTTAGGCTGGGAGTGGAAGCCGGAGTTGTGCTCGGCACCCAGGGGCTCCCAAGCTGTGCCAAGTCAGGGCTGGGGGCTAAGCTCTCTCACATCTGGGGGTACCCAAGAGGGACATGCCCTACTGGGGCCAGTCCCTGCACCAGGGCAGCTGCCCCTTGCCTGGCTCCAGGCACCATGCCTGCTCTGAAGCGAGGAAGCTTGCTTCAATCCCCCCACACCCCCACCCCAGCACACATACTTCAGAGCTGCTTGGACAAAAGAGTCCGTCCTTCTCAGCAGCCTCTCAGCCTTGCTTGGGACGTGTCTCTTACCTCCTCCCCCTCCCCTCCCTTGCCTGTCAAGCGCCTCTCACCAGGACACCACAGACACACACACACACACACACACACAGGCACACGCGTGCACTCTTACAGCCACATGCTCACACACATATACATGTAGCCACACACAGAGACACAGCAATCCCTGCAGCCTTATCTACAGAGACACCTCCACATTCAGAGAGACACCCCACACGTCCATGTGCACATTCACACACAAAGGGACTGGAATGGAGAGGGACTCATGGCATCGAGGGATGAAGCTCAGCAAACCAGGCACATGGACTCCTCTACACAGATTCACAGGAGCTCCATTGCCTTCCTCCACACACATACATACACACACATATGTCCCCCCTACGCAGAGCACCATGCCCCCTCCTCCTCTCCTGTGGAGACACACACCACACACAGCCCCCGCAGAACCTCCCGCCCCCTGCCAGACACAGAGACATTGCCAAACCCCCACACTGAGACAAACCCAATTCCCCCACACAGGAAAATGTGCCTCTCCGCCATACCTTCACCCCCTGACACACACAGCTCCTTCCAATCCCCTCCAAATGGAGACCCCCAAACAGACACACACAGGGAACCACACATTTCCAACCACCTCTCTTTGCCCAGCTGCAATGCTAGGGCTCTGGGTCCCCCAGCAACCCCTGCTGCACCCCAGGCCTCTAGGCCCCCACTATCCAGCCCCCCTGGGTTGCCCCACCACTGCCCCCACCCCCACCCCCTTGCTGGTCCATACCTGCTCATACCAGTCCCGGTTGGCACAGGTGCACTCAGGCCACCAGCTGGAGCCGCTGCCGTTGAGTTTGGGGGTGCTCTTGCCTGGGACTGGCTTAGGGGGCACTGGCCCCACATCCCGGCTCGTGGGGATGAGCTTGGCCTTGGTGCGAGGGGTGGGGGTGGCCCCCGCCTGCGAGGGCAAGGTCTGCGAGCTGTAGCCCCCATAACCCGTGCTGGCCCCATTGCCCCCACTTGGCCCGTAGGGGTCAGGCACTTGCCAGTCCCCATAGCCCGGAGGCTCGAGGCGCCGCAGGGCGGCCAGGCGAGTCACCTCATAGCATTCAGGGCACTTACAGCAGTGCTGGTGCTTGTGCATGGCACTGCCCCCCGCAGCTCGGACCCCCCAGCCCACGCCGGTTTCCACGCTGCCGCCGCCGCCGCCGCCGCCGCCGCCGCTGCCGCCGCCGCCGCCGCTGGGCTCCCGGGCACACTCACACTGCTCGGACCAGGAAGGGGGGGGCACCCGTGGGGGCGCCCGGGCGGAGCGGGGCCTGGGGCCGGGCGGGCGTCCCGGGGCTTCTGCCCCCACGCTGCCCCGCACCCACGGCTCCCCCTCCAGCACTGGCGGCTCCGTGTCGCCCGTCGTGGCTCCTGGGCCAAGGCCCAGCGGCAAAGAAGCAGCAGGAGCCCAGGCAGAGGCTGGGTGCTGCGAGGACCGCTTCTGCTCTGGTCCCCAGGATGGATCTGAGTGGAGTCAAGAGCATCTCTCCCTGGCTCCCTTCTCAGTTGATTCTAGCCAATCAGAGCGCAGAACCAGGCAGTGGCAGCGGCAGCGGCAGGAATGCTAAACAGCGGCCCCTTAAAGGAACAGAGGCAGTGGGGCCCCCAGGCTCAGCCCCAGCTCCGAGGATCTCTGGGGTACCACCGACCTTAGGGTGAAGGCAGAGGACTTGGGCCACAGGAGAGCTCAGGCACCTGATCTCATGCCCCTATATCCCCAATTTCAGCCTGTCCTCCGCCCACTCCACCCCACCCCACTTCCAAGAGGGAATTGCAGGGAGATGCTCAATGGGTCCCCAGGCTTGCTCTGAGCCAGGGCCATCAGAAGTAAAGACGAGGAAGCAGAACGGACCAAAGGGATGTTGGAGCAGGGTGGTGGGAGGTGCTCTCTCTTACAACGGACCAAGGAAGAGGGCAGCATGGGAGGCCCACTCTCCTGTAAATGCCTCCTCCACAGGACTATTGTTCTCTCAGCCTCTAGGCCCTGAAATTACTGCGACCTCACATTTGACCTTCTACCATTACCAGTGAGGGACTCAACCCTAGAACAGGGATTAACAGAAAGCTCTAAATCCTTATCCCTGGCCTACAAGCCCCTATCTCCTCGACTTCACCTTTGCATGGTTATGATGGGGGAAGGAGCTTCAGGATGCCAAGAGGAAAAATGGTCCAGGACAGGTGGAAAGGTAAGAAAGATCTGAAGTGAGAGAAACCATTCCGTGGGTCTGGAGTAGAACTTAGGAATACCTGTCCAAGGACATCTTCTTAGTCTCTCCTGGCTCAGCCTGCTGGGGGGATGGAGGAAGGATGACATGCCAGAAAGACTCTCTTTTTTTGTTGTTCTTGTTTTGTCTTTAGCTACCAATTATTGAGTCTTTACAAAGTCCTAAGTGCTTTACATGCAAACAAAACCCCTACTAAGGTGGTATTATTATCTGAATTGTACCAATGAGAAACTGAGGCTCAGAAATGTTAACACAGCTAGGTAACATAGCTGGAAGTGACAGAATCAGGATACAAATCCTGGTCATTTGACTCCAGAGTCCATGCACTGAACCACTATAGTATAACAGGTCTATTCTAAGTTCTCCTGCAGAACTTAGAGCTTAGTTCAATTCAATAAACATTCATTGAGCACCTACTCTGTGCAAGACTTTGACCTAGGTACTAGGGATACAGAGATTCGTTCTTTTTTTTTCCTGAGACAGAGTCTCACTCTGTTGCCCAGGCTAGAGTGCCATGGCGTCAGCCTAACTCACTGCAACCTCAAACTCCTGTACTCAAGGGATCCTCCTGCCTCAGCCTCCTGAGTACCTGGGACTACAGGCACGTGCCACCATGCCAGGCTAATTTGTTCTATTTTTAGTTGCCTGGCTATTTTTTTTTTCTATTTTTAGGAGAGATGTGGTCTCACTCTTGCTCAGGCTAGTCTCAAACTCCTGAGCTCAAGCAATCCTCCCACCCTGGCCTCCCATAATGCTAGGATTACAGGCGTGAGCCTCCGCGCCCAGCCCAGAGATTCATTCTTAATTCAACAAATATTCATGGAGCACTCAGTATGTGCCAGACACTGTTCCAGGATTTGGGGTTATAGCAGTAAACAGAACAAATCCCTGTCCTTGGGGACCTTACATCCTAGTAAGAAGGCACAGATTAAAATAAGCACAATGGGGTCAGGCACAGTGGCTCATGACTTTGATTGCAGTGTTTTCGGAGTCCGAGGTGGGAGGATCACCTGAGGCCAGGAGTTCAAGACCAGCGTGGGCAACATACTGAGACCTCTTCTCTAAAAAACAAAAATTCAAAATTAGTTGTGCATTGCACGCCTGTAGTTCTAGCTATTGGGAGGCTGAGGCGGGAGGATCGCTTGAACCCAGGAGTTCGAGGCTGCAGTGAACAATGATTTCACCACTGTACTCCAGCTTGGGTGACAAAAACGAGATCCTGTCTCAAAAAAAAAAAAGCACAATAAATAAGTGGATCATATAGCATAGTAAGTCCTCACTTAACATTGTCAGTAGGTTCTTGGAAATTACGACTTCAAGCAAAATGACGTATAAGAAAACCAATTTTATCATCGGCTAATTAATACAAATAAGAGCTAAGTTCCTATGGCATATTTCTGGTCACAAAATCATCACAAAACTTCTAAATAAAGACCCCAAATACTTCTAATATTAAACATTGAAATGTGAGCTATATATACATTTAAGAAAGACTAATCAAAACAAGTAAGATAATTATTTACCCACTTTTTTGTGAATCAGTGGTCATAGTGGTGTGGTGGTGGGTTAAATCAAGGAATAAAGCTTTGCAAAATGAAAACTGTAAGGAGCACCTCCTACCACCACGCAGTTCAAAAACAAACAATAACAAACATGGCAGGCTTGCTGAGCGCTTTCATAACTCATCATTTATTGTTGTGCATTTGTATGATCATCAGCTACTTTACAAATTTTTATTTTACAATAATTTGCATTGACTTAGTCATTAATTTTCCAACGTGCTTATTTCATTTCAGGGTCATGGGTGGCCAGAGCCTATCCTGGTGGCTCAGGGAGCAAGGCAGGAACCAATTCTGGACAGGATGTCATTCTATCGTAGGGCACACACAGACACCACACACTCATTCATACTGGGACAATTTAGACATGCCAATTCATCTAATGTGCACATCTTTGGGATGTGGGAAGAGACTGGAGTACCTGGAGAAAAACCACACATACATGGAGAGAATGTGCAAACTCCACACAGACAGTGTCCCTGCCTGGGAACTGATTTTTTTTCCTCATCAACATTATAACAAAATGATGTTGAACAAAACAGTATTCAAGGACCTGCTATATATGTGGTGATAAGTGCTGTGAACAAAAGAAAAAGTAGAGCACAGTAAGATGGATTGGGAAGGATAGGGGAGGACCCAAAGCTGTGATATTGTTTCCCTAAGTTATTTTATCCCCACATTTTAATATGAAAATTTTCAAACATACAGAAAAATTGAGAGAATTTTACAGTGGACACCCAATTACCCACCACCTAGGACTCTCATTCACATTTTACTATACTTGCTTTATCACATATCTATCCTCCAAATAGCCTCACCAACTTTTTTAAAAATGAAAATTTACAAACAGAAAAATGTTCAAATAGTACAATGAACACCACTATATGTCTTCCTTATTGAGTCAATAATTGGTAATTTTCTGTTATATTTGCTTTATCTATCTATACCTTTTAATGAATCATTTGTCAGTTTCTTACACTGACCTCTAAATACTTTAGCATGCATCTCTTGGGAATAAAGACATTCTCCCACATAACCACAATATTATTGACACCTAAGGAAAGTAACAATAATTTCATATCAACTAATATCATCTAATGTCCAGTCTATATTGAAAGTTCACCAAATTTGTCTTTTATATTTTTAAAAATCAGAATCCAATCAAGGTTCTCACATTGCATTTATGTCTTCAGCCATTTTTAATGTAGAACAGTCCCAATCTTTTAAAAAAACTTTTTATTTTGAAATAATTATAGATTTACAGGAAGTGGCATAGACAGTACAGAGAGGGCCTGTGTGCCCTTCACCCAGTTTCCCCCAGTGACTACATCTTACAGAATTATAGTACAATATCAAAACCAGGAAATTGACATTGATACCACGTGTGTATAGTTCTATGACATTTTACCATAGGTGGAGGTTCCTGTAACAATCACTGTAATCAAGATACAGAACTACTTCATTGCCACAAAGATCTACTGGTGTCAGTTTTTTTTTTGAGACAGGGTCTCACTCTGTTGCCTGGGCTCCAGTGCAGTGATACCATCATAGCTCACTGCAACCTCAAACTCCTGGCCTCAAACGATCCTCCCACCTTGGCCTTCCAAAGTGCTAGGATTATAGGTGTGAGCCACTGCACCCAGCCTGCTGTCATCATTTTACCAAGTTGAGGAAAGAGTAGAGACCTTACCTCTTTTAAGCACCTTTACTCTCCTCCATTTTTAGTAATCTTAAATATTTCCTCAATGTATGTACATTGAGATCCACATCAGACAATGTTATACTTATTGCTTCAACCATCAAACATAATTTAGACAACTGAAGAGAAGGAAAATATTTACTTATATTTTATTTTCTTTTTCTTTCTTTCTTTCTTTCTTTTTTTTTTTTTTTGAGATAGAGTCTTGCTGTGTCACCCAGGCTAGAGTGCTGTGGTGTCAGCCTACCTCACAGCAACCTCAAACTCCTGGGCTCAAGTGATCCTCTTGCCTCAGCCTCCCAAGTAGCTGGGACCACAGGCACATGCCACCACACCCAGCTAATTTTTTCTATTTTTAGTAGAGATGGGTCTCACTCTTGCTCAGATTGAGCTCAAGTGATCCTCCCTCCTCGGCCTCCCAGAGTGCTAGGATTACAGGTGTGAGCCACCACATCTGGCCTATTGTATTACTCGTATTTTTGCTCATTCTGTTCTTTCTTCCTTGCTGATGTTCCAAGATTTCTTCTATCATTTGCTTTCCATTTTAAGAACTTCCTTTAGACATTCTTTTAAAGTGAGTCTGCTGGAGACAAATTCTCTTAGCTTTCCTTTGTCTGAAAATGTCTTGATTCCCCCTTATTTCTGAAGGATCTTTTCACCAGATAAAGCATTCAGGGTTGACAGTTCTCTCCTTTTGGCACTTGAAATATGTTGTGCCACTTCCTTCTGGCCTCCGAGGTTTCTGGAAAATCCACTGACATTTGAATTGTTTTTCTCCTTATAGGTAAGGTGTTATTTCTCTCTTCCTGCTGTCAAGTTTCCCATCTTTAGTTTTCAAACTAAAGGTCCCCTCTGTCCAAGCGCCTTCATCCCCTCAACATATTGACTACCATCTTCCTTCTTACCTCCACAGGCAAATTCTACTCTTTATTTTTTTACTTTCCATTCATTCGTATACCTTGCAATTCGGCTTTTGATTCTACCACTTCACTAAAATAGTTCTTCTGTTGACCATCCTCTTTGGTCTTCTCCATTGCACCTGACTTGGCCATTTTCCCTCTTTGAAATTCTTTTGATTATGATATGTCTTGGTATGGATTTCTTTGAGTTTATTCTGTTTGGGGTTTGCTCAACTTCTTGAACTTGTAGGTTTATGTCTTTTGCCAAATTTTGGAAAAATTTGGCCATTATTTCTGAGAACTATTTTTAGTCCCATCTTCTTTCTCCTCTGTTTCTGGATCTCTAATGACCTGAATGTTAGGTCCTTTGTTATAGTCCCACATGTCCCTGAGGCTCTATTCATTTTTTAAAGTCTATTTTCTCATTGTTTAGATTGGGCAATTTCTAACGTTCTACCTTCAAGTTCACTGATTTGTTCCTCTGTCTTCTCTACCCTGCTGTTGAACTCATCCACTGAGATTTTAGTTTGGTTATTGTCTGTTCTAAAATTTCTACTTGATTCTTCATTATATATCCTATTTCTTTGCCAAGACTTTCTATTTTTTTATTTGTTTCAACCTTGTTTGTAATTGCTCATTGAAGCATTTTTTAATGTTGGCTACTTTTCAATCCTTGTCAGATAATTAAAACCTCTCTGTCATCTTGTTATTGGCATCTATTGATTATTTCTTGTTCAAGTTGAGGGTCTCCTGGTTCTTGGTAGGATGCATGGCTTTTTTTTTTTCTTCTTTTTTAAGAGATGGGCTTTTGCTATGTTGCCCAGGCTGGCCTCAAACTCTTAGGCTCAAACAATCCTCCTGCCTCAGCCTCCCAAGGAGCAGGGACTATAGGCCCATGTTACCATGCCTGGCTTAGATAAGAGATTTTTATTGCATCCTAGGAATTTTTGGATATCATGAGACTGGATTTTATTTAAATCTTTTGTTTTTGGTAGGCTTCTTCTGATACCATTGCCATCAGAGGAAGGGGCCACTGTCTGGTTACTGCTGGGTAGAGGTTCAAGTCCAAGTTTCCCCCTTGGCCTCAGTTGATATGCGAGGTGGGAGCTCCTCCTTACTGCTGGGCGGAGGTGGAAGTTCCCGTTCCCTACTAGGCCTCTACTGATGTGTCCCTGGCTGGGAGGGGCTGAAGTGCCTCTTTACTATTTCTCAGGTGGCTTCCACTGACACCACATCCAGGAGTTGGAAGAGAGGTTGGGGAGGGGAGGAGAAAGAGGGCAGCGGCCTCATTAATGCTGTGTTGTGGTGGTGAAAGTCCTGACTCTTCACTAGGCCTCCTCTGACACTCCAATACCACCCAACTGGGGGGCGGGGTCTTGTTACCCTTCAGGGATGGAAATCCAGGCTCTCTACTCAGCCTTCTCTGACACTACCTCAGGGAGTGTGGGGGAGCCTGGCCAGAGTCAAAATCTAGGTTCCGTACTTGGCCTTTGCTGGCTTGGGTAGAGCTGCAGTTTTTTCTGTGGTGTTTGGTTGCAGTGGAGTGATTACTGTCTAAGAGTTTTCTGTCTGTTTAAGCAGTCCCTTTCCTGGTCTTTTGGCTAGAGAGAACAGGTTTTCACTGGGGCTTTTATTGTCTGTGCCCATTGGCATTTCCAGGCTGCTGGCTTCTCCAGCACCCAGTCTGGGATTTATGAGACAATAAAAAAACACAGGGAACTCACCACCATGAGTTCAAGTCACTGGGGTTCCTAGTTCAGTTTGCCCTTCTCCTTCTTTCAGAGTCTTCTTTTGTTTTATATATCATGTCCAGAGTTTTAGCTGTACTTAGTATGAGGAATAGGGAGAAGTGTGTCTATTCCAACTGGGTCCAGAACTGGAAGTCCCCCATCTTTTTTTTTATTAATTAAGTATATTGACTTTTTGAAGAGTGTAAGTCAGTTGTTTTGTAGAATATCCTACATTCTGGATTTGTCTGTCTTTTCCCTCATGGTGTCATTTATCTCGTTCCTCTATACAGTAGTCCTCCCCTTATCCATGGTTTCAGTTACCTGCAGTCAACTGCAGTCTGAAAATATTAGATAGAGAAGTCCAGAAATAAACAATTCATAAGTTTTAAATTGCATGTTATTCTGAGTAGTGTAATGAAATCTCGTGCTGTCCCACTCCATTCCACCTGGGATGTGAATCATCCCTTTTTCCGGTGTATCCATGCTGTATACACTACCTGTCTATTAGTCATTTAGTAGCCATCTTGGTTATCAGATTGAAAAAACATGGTATACATAGGGTTCGGTACTATCTGCGGTTTCAGGCATCAATTGGGGGTCTTGTAACATATTCCCCATGGAATAATATTCTGTATTTACTGTAAACTATTAATTAGAATAGAGGGAATATTAAATAGTTTGGTCAGGGAAGCCTTCACTGAGAAGGTGGCATTTGAGCAAAGACTTGAGGGAGGTTAGGAAGTGAGCCACCCAGAAGAGTGAACAGCCAGTGCAAAGGTCCTAGGTAAGGAGTGTACTTGGCTTGTTCAAGGAACAGCAAGGAGGACCAACTGGCTGCAACAGTGTGAGGGAGTGGGAGAGTTCCAGGAGATTTAATAGGGGACCGGATTATGTAGGGCCTTTTAGAACATTGTAAAGATTTTGGCTTTACTCTTAGAGAGATGGGGAGCCATGGGAGGGTTTTGTGCAGACAACTGACATGATGTGACTTGGGTTTAGCAGGATTGGTCTGACTTCTTTGTGGAAAATAGGCTGCAGAAAGCAAGAGTGGAAGCAGTGGGAACAGTCAGGAAGCTACTGAAGTGATCCAGCTGAGAGGTAATTGTGTCTTGGACCAGGGTTGTAGCACTGGTGGTGATGAGAAGTGGTTGGATTCTGGGTGTATTTTTGAAGGGAGAGCCAACAGGATTTGCTGATGGATTGTATCAGCAAATGCAAAGTGTGTTTCCAAGATTTTTTGCCAGAGCAACTGGAAAGGTGAAATTGCCATCAACTGCAATGAGGACAGCTTTAGGAACGGTGATTTTGGGGGAAAAGATCAGGTGTTTAGATTTGAATATGTGGAATTTGAGATGTCTGTTAGATATCCAACTGGATATGAACACAGGCCCTGCTACCAAGGTGCTCAAAGTTAGAGAAATGGAAATATGGAAGCAGATCATTACAATACCTGTGAAAACTGCTACTTCAGAGGGTTGTACAGAAAAAGAAAGTTATCAACTCTACTTATGGGGGGAAGGGACTTAAGAAAAGTTTGACAAAGGACATGACATTTTTAGCTTGATTCTGAAGGGTAACTAGGTGTTTATTAGGTAGAGAAAAGAGAGAAATGTCTTGTTTTCTATATTCTTTGACCCTGGCACACAGTGATTTCTCAATCAGACTCAACTCAGTCTCTATTTTTGTGACCTTGGACATTACTTAACTTCTCTGATACTCAGGTTTTTAATCTGTGAAATGGAAATAATCATAATGTTCTTGTAAGGATTAAATGTAGAACACTTAGCACACCATCTGATACCTAGTTAGTGTTAATTTGAATGAATGAACGAACGAATGAATGAATGAATATCTTACCTAATGACCAAATCTAGGCTAGGCTGGTAATCCAGGAGTTTAAAGTCTGTTGTATGCTCAGCAGTTTAGAGTGCTAGATTCCTTTCTACATAATTGCTCTGCTTGAGGAATCAGCGTTACTAAGCCTGGAGTGAATGGAGAGGGCCACACTGCCCTCCCCATACCCCATACCCACTTTTTACGCCCCACCCCCTTTGATTGGTTCCTTCCTCCCTTCCTCCCACCCTCCCTCCCTCTTTTCATTTTTTAATGACTGAGTGAAATCCCTTCAGATTCATAGTGAGCCTCTCTCCACTCCACATCTCTGGCACTCAGGCTAGACTGGGTTGACAAGCTTGGGAGGAGATCAGCCACACTGAGACGCTTTGACACTTAATAAGGGAACCCCCTCCCAACTGCTAGAGCTCCAGCCTGAGACCCCAGGGAGACGGGCGCCCTCTACGGGCAGAAAGCAGCCCCACACCCCTGCAGGCGGCTTTGGTTGCTAGGCGACCAGGTGGCCTGCGCTGAGACTGAAACAATGGAGGATTTAGGGAAGATATTTTCAAGGACAGGCTATTTCTCTCTCCTTCCCCTGCTTCTCTTCCGCCCTTAGCAAGTAGACCCGGTTGGAGGACAGGCTATTTCCCTCTCCTTCCACTGCTTCTCTTCCACCCTTAGCAAGTAGACCCGGTTGGAGGACAGACTATTTCTCTCTCCTTCCACTGCTTCTCTTCCGCCCTTAGCAAGTACACCTGGTTGGAGCGGCCCGGCTCGCTGCCGTCTGATAACCTGGGCTCATTCTTGAAAACAGAGCTTCATTGGGTGACCCCAGTCTTTGTGTGTGGAGAACCAATCACCCTTGCCTCAAATGTGGTTTCATCTTGGGGCTGGAGACCTGGGTAGTTTAGGGCAGAAGTTTCTGGTTTGCAAGAGGGGAGGGGCATCCTTGCTGTGAGTGTGCATCCTTAGTCAATGGGAATTCTAGCAAATTGGGGATGGGGTGGGAATAATTTTGGTGATTTAGTCCAGAATGGGAGGATGGTAAAGATAGAATTCGGCAGCTTCCTAATTCTGTATCTGGTTTGGGGATCCCTAGCTCTGTGTCTCCTCTGTTAGGACCATGCTGAAGCACCTCATCCTTATGAGGACCCTTGGGGATCAGAAATCCACACCTTTTCCTCCCAGGGACCTAGCATTCTGGCCCAGGAGTAGGCCAAGGCCTTGGCCAAAATAACCTCTCCACTTGGGACTTTTATCTCTTCCCTCTCAGCTAATACAACAGAAGCTTCAGTGTGGTAGAGCCCCAAGCTATGGTAAGCTTAGGGAAGAGCTGTGCCAGGAGTCTCCCTCGTGGGCTTCCCCTCAGGAGCTCCAAGGTAGAGATACCAGGCTGAGGTAACTGGCAGTCAAAGAGCCTCTGGTCCAGCTACCGCCTCAGGCCACAACATCTCCACAGGGCATGATGGCAGGGGGAGGCTTCTTGCTCCCTCTGTTTCCAAACTGAACTGGGTCGGGGCTGTGCCTCTGCTCTATTAATAGCCCCCTAGCCCAGCCTGATAGCCCCAAACCCGGATGCCAGGAGCTGTGAGTCAGCAGCTAAAAATAGCTGAGAGCAACTAAACCCGAACCCCAATGAGCAGCTCCCCCTGGCCCTCCGCCCTCAAGTTTTTGTCAGTCTCAGTCTCTGGTCCAGGGCCTCACAGAGGTTAAATGAACTATAGCTGTCCAGTCTTCCTGGGAAGAGAGTAAGGATTTGTAGTTGGTAGGCTCAGGGCTGAGGACCCAAGACTAGGGGCTAGAGCAAGGGGTCAGGGGCTTGGGCTGGGTGCTGGCATTCTGGTTGGGAGTCTTGGCACTGAGGTTAGAGGACTGCAGCTGAGAGCCAGGAAGCTGACAGGTTGGGGCTGCGGGGGTGGAGACGCTGGAGGTCTTCAGGGTGAGGCTGGGAGGGGAAGAGAGGATGAGGCTTCAGGGCTTCGAGACTGGGTGACTGGAAAGGTACAGAAAAGTAGGGATGGGGGGAGGAGGTACGTACTGTAAAGGTGAGAACCCTGCAGTACCTGATAGGCTGGGGTCCCCAGAGCTGAGGCCGGTAGTTGGCGTGTCTGGAGTGGGGGTACGGGGCGGGAATCAGAACAGGGAAAAGTAAGGAATCGCAGCTTGAAAAGGCAGAATGTGCAAGAGAGCCGCCCAGTACACGGAGGGATGGACCCCCAAGATAGACGGAGACCAGGGCAGCAGCTGCGGTTCTCGTTCCCAGTATACCTCCAGCCTCCCAGCGCGTCGCAGGCCGGTGCCCCCGCCCACCGCGCCAGCTGCAGGCCAGGTATGTTGGCGTGGACGGCTGCCTGGGTATGTATGTGCATGTGTGTGCATGGAGAGGGCGGGGCAGCGACAGCGGGAAGGGGCGGGGGCTGGGGGAGGGGGCGGGAACACAAATTCAAACTCGCCTTCGTCAATCCTGAGACCGGAAATGGCCAGGGACATACTGGGAATTGTAGTTCCTGCGGCTGCCCTGCAACCGAGGGGTAGGGTCTTGTCGCGAGGTGCTAGTGCTGCCCCAGATCCCAGTCTGACGAGAGAGGAGGAATCAAGACCGAACCTCCTGACCTGGCCAGTGCCTTAATTCGGCTTCCTTTCGTGTAGAGACACGAACCAGGACGAATGTCTGTGCATATGTAGGGCCACATGTAGGGTCAGCCAGAGAGCCCCCTCCTGTCCCTGTTTTTGCTTTAGCTCCTCCCCGCTTCTACCAGACTCCTCATCCTGGGCCAGCTCTGCACTAGCCACCTCAACTACTTAGTCCGGGAACTCACGAGCAGCAAACACGATGGGAAACTTGCTCCTCAAGGAGAAGGCTGGGCTGGAAACCAGACCCTGCGTGTAGTCCAGAGGAGCGAAAACTTGTGGAAATCGGACCGTGCCCCCAGAGTCCGGAGTCAAGGACACAAATTCCCAACAGACAAGGAAAACAGGTGGCATTCAGCAAATACGTCATGGTGGCGACGGACGTGGCCCTCCTCTTGGGTCAGGTGACCACAAGGTGGAGCTACAACGCAACCCTGCACAGTGCACTTCGGCCACTGGGAACGCCCCCAACCCCTGCCGTGGCGGCCACTCTCCAGCTTGCCTCTGGCAGTCCTTCATTGTCCGGGGTGACTTCTCCCACCTCCAACCCATGAATCTCCCCATGATGACCTCTCAGTGTCGTGTCACATCCAACCCTAGACATAAGGTGCATCCTCTTCCCAACCCCAGCTCTGAAAAGATTAGACTGTGACCAAATGGGAATTAAATTCATTGAGTAACAAACAAGATACAGGAACCAATCTGTCTTGAAGAAAAGGCTGTGTATAGCAAAAAGCCACCCATAGGCACAAAATTACATGGTTAGATGGGTTCTTTACCTCCTAGCCTCTATGCAGGAAAGCAGCTAAATTCCAAGGGTCGGAGGGAGACAGTACATGGAGTGGGTATGTTGTCTCCATCATCTTACAGTTCTCCAGAAAAGGCCATTTTGTTGTCTCCTTCAGACACTGTTCCAAGCTGTCCCACCCCTGACACACCCCATGCCTTCTACGCAAGAACTCGTGCACACAAGTCTGAGACATTATCTTGGCAATCTCCCTTTTATTTCCTCTGCTCTCATTTTATTTTGGGAGAAACTTCTCATGACTCATTGTCTTCCCAATCACTTCAGGTCAAAACCCCAAGGGGAGCAGATTCCATAGCAGCATAGGGCACTCTCACCATGTAGGAAGAAGACCCTCATGGTTCAAAACCTCCTGTTAGTAAAGTTCCCCCCACTGCAACCCACTACCCTGAGACATCCCACTTCAGCCACTCTCCCTCTCTTGCTGTTGGTCAGCGCAGACAGGCTCAGACTCCAGTTGGGGGTGGGGGGTGGGCAGGGCATTCACTCTGTCATGAAATTGTTGATCCTCGTCAGCAGCACTGCTGTTTCTAAGCCTGGGGAGGTGGGGAGAAGGTGGTTCATATAGGGAGTAAGTAAGGGGAAGGGTAGAGGAGGGGAAAAATGAGGTGAGGGGGAACAGTTCTTACCAGTTCTTTCTCTCTCCTTAGCACATCTCCTGTAGGGAGAAAGGCTTCCCATTGTGAGTTCAGCTAGCTTCAAGCAGGACCTTCCAACCCTAGGGACTCTCAAACTGCCTTTCCCAGGTTCAGGCCAATTTGGTGGTATAAGTACGGGCTTAAGAATCTCAAGGGAACTAAGCAGACCAAACCCCGAGCCCCAGGCAGCACAAATGAGTCTGAATTAGCCTCACCACTAGGGGACTAGGGAAAGTAAGGACCCAGAAAGCTGAGGTACAAAGCACTCACCCTTGGAGGAGGAAGGTCCACAAAAGCAGCAGGGTGGAGACACAATTGGTAACGGTCCACATCATTAGGTAGGTTTGAGGGGGCTGTGGGAATTGAAAAAGGCCCTTGTTGGTAGCTAGAGCCCCAAGGGTAGTATATGGAAGGAAATAAGTAGGGAAGATAGGGACAGGGTTAAGAAGAACCAGGGATGGGAGAAGAGGAGGAGGGATGACAGTCCCAGAGTTCTTACAATAAGCCAGACGGGGTAATGCATCTGCTGTAGCAGCTGGCAGTCATTGGTGGTGACCGAATCCACCCCTGCACACCAAAGCAGAGAGAAGAGCCAGGGTTTGTTCACTACAAAGAGGTTCACTGAAACATTATCCTGGTGCAGTGCCCTGTGAAGGTGGGAAAGAAAAGGGAACATCTGGAATCATGGTGCATGAGGCATGGGAGGCAGCTGTCTGCCTGTGCTTGAATCTTGTCACTGCCAAGGAGGTTCTACCTTTGCATAGCAGCCCCTTACCAAAAGTGATTTTCTTTGTGTAGCTGAACTCCGTCTCCTGGTGGATTCTACCCATGGGTCCTAGCTTTGCCATCTGGGGCCACACAAATGTGTCTCTCCCCCGTGTCCCATGGCAGCCCTTCAGAGGTATGAGGAACAGAGGCCATGTCTCCCTGAGTCTTCTCCAGGCCCAACTGCCCCAGTTCCTTCAACCATTACTCTTGGGTCCTGGGTTATTATTTCCTTCCCCATACAAGCCTCTCTAATCTGCTCTTAACTCCAACTTATCAATGTTCCTTGAAAATATGGGGCCTGGCTCTGAAAATGATATCTCAGATGGGCTTGGACCAGCTTTGAGTAGAGCAAAACTATTTCCTCCTGCCTTCCAGGCACTATGCCTGTATGAAGGTAGCCCAGAGTCAGGTTAGCCTCTGGCAATATCATGTCTCACTGATGACTCACTATGCACACTGTTAAATCAAAGCCCTGGTCTTTTTGATACATGTTCCTGCTGATGTCAGTGTCTCCTCTCTGGTCTTTGTGCAACTGAAATTCTTTTGGGCCCCAAATATTTAGCCCATCTTTTTAGGGCACGTAGAACTTTCAGGGCCTCCATTCCATCATCAGTGTATTCGCTACCAATTCACGTCTTTTGGAAACATGATCAGCAGTTGATATTGACCAGGACAAGACTAAGGTGAGGGCCAAACTCTGTCATAGTTCTCTCCATGATGACAACTTGAGGAAAGAAATACTTATGATAACTGGGCTATCATTCAGTTTACATTTTTCTATTTTACCACAAGGACATTTTAAGAGACCTTGGCAACTGCATGCTTTGAAGTCCGTCATGTTTACTGGCTGGGTCAGTTTCTGGGGCCCAGCTCACATCTGGGATTCTCTCACTTCTCTCTGTCCTGGATCTATCCTCTCTTACACTGATCTCTTTAGTGTAGAATAAAAGCTAAAATCCTTCTCATGGCCTATAAGGTCCTACCCAATTTGGCCCCTGCCTACCTTTCTAGCTTCACTTTCCCCTTGCTCTTTAGGCTGCTGTTCCTGCTGCTCTTCAGCTCTTCTCATAGTTAGCTCCTTGTGACCATTCAGGTTTCATCTCAGACATCAGCTCTTTAAGTACTCTTCCTAAGGTAGCTATACCCCCCTCCCTGCCCCAGCCCCTCACTCCCAACTCCAATCACTCTTCTACATCTCCCCGTTTTGTCTTCATAACGTTCATCACTTTCCAAATTGCATGTAGTTTAAGTGGTTTGCTGTCTGTCTCTCACTAGCCCATAGATTCCATGAAAGCAGGGACCTTGTCTGTCTTATTCATGTTGTGTCCCTAAAGCCTGCAATAAATACTACCTGATACATAGCAAGTGCTCAATAAATATTTGTCGTATGAATGAATGAATAGCCTTTGCCCTCCCTGCATTGGTTCTTTCCTGCCATTAAGCCTCATGTGATCCCCTTGGTTCTTTTCCTCTAGCACTTACTTGATATCCAACAGTGGCAGGTCTTGATAGGGAAGGTTGAGAAACTGAGGCCTCTCGGTTCTGTTGCCTCCCTGATGTCCATATATCTGGCGCATTCTGGGTGCCCGTCGTTGGACATTAGCCCTATCTTCATCTGGTAGCCAAAGGACCTGTGGTTCAGGGAGGATGGACATGAAGCCGGGGAAGACCTAGGGATTCCAGGGACAGGGGAAGGAGCAGAGAGGATTGACTACAGAATGGGGTATGTGAGCTGGGATGGGGCTCTAAGGTAAAGGGCAGACTCAAAATCATCATTATGACCTAGGGAGGGCAGGATGGGGAGAGGGGGCAAAAGGGGGCGCCCTTGGGAGTCCTGGCAACATCACCATGGCTTGGGGCACCCTTGCACTCAGCACAGTCTCCAATGTCTGGTTCACAAAAGTGTCATAATATGTGTGGTTTTGTGGGGGTCGGCGCAAGTCAAACATGACGGAAAGGTTGAGAAGTGCAGCTTCCTTCAATAGCTCTTCTAATGCTGGTACTGTCTGATTTTCAGCCTCTTTTCGATCAGGGCCTGATAGTTGCTTGGCCCCCCAGAAGGGTTTCCTCTATAAGAAAGGACAATTATTTCAAGACCAGAGAGGCCTCCAGGGCTTCCCCTATCCTCACTAGCTTCACTTGGTGTCCAGCTTCTGCCCACCTCTAAGCCAGGGTCTGTCTTTCCCCCAACTGTGGCCTTTTTTTCCAGACCATCTAATACCTTATTTTATGATCTTAATCTCCTACCCTTCCAGTTTCCTAACTTCCTCTGTCCTACTACACCTTCTCTTTGGTCTTGCAGAGACCTCTGCGGTCTTGACCCTTTGGTTTCCTCCCAGTCTGTCAGCCCCTTTCTGGCTGCACCTAAATCCTGCACCTGTGGTCTGTCCACAGCTTAAACTACTTTTCCACAGCACTCTCAACTCCCCTTCTGCCCTACTTGCCCCATAACTCCCAAACTCTGGTTTAATTCTACAGTTGTATGCCTCCTCCACTCCTAGAACTGGGGGCTGAGCATTGCTACGGGCAGAGTACACCATGTGGACTGTTGGCACTGTAGTCCCATTTTTCACTCTCAGCACTGCTTAGCGATCCTTTTATTTGCTCCCTCACCCATTCTCCCTAGTGGCTATTCCAAGCTTCTGCCCACTTTCCTCTCTTCTCCTTATTTATTATCAATGAATGAGCTCACCTCCTAATTGCTAATATGGATAAAGCTAGCTATCTAACACTTACTGAATACTTAGTATGTGCCTGGCAGTGTTATGAGTACTTTGTGTATGTGTATTAACTGCTTAGGTACTGTTATTATTCCCATTGTACAAATGAGGAAATTGAGGCACAGGGAGACTAAGAAATGTTGCCCCGGATCACACAGCTAGTAAGTGGTGGAGTCAGGATTCAAATCCAAACATCCCTTCTTCTTAATCACTGTGGTATGACATCATAGAGAGTTAAATGGGAAAAAAAGCAAATGCAAAAGAGTCTGTGTAATGATCCTATTTGTGTAAAATAAAGAGTATGTATGTATGTATGTATATGCACATGCGCCTTGCCTTATGATGGAGTTACATCCTGATGAACCCATCGTAATCATAGCTTGGCCTATTCTACCTTAAACCTGCTCAGAACACTTAGATTAACCTACGATTGGGCTAAATCATCTAACACAAGGCCTATTTTATAATAAAGTGTTGAGTATCTCATGTAATTTATTGAATACTATACTAAAAGTGAAAAACAGAACTGTTGTGTGGGTACTTGAAATATGGTTTCTACTGAATGTGTATTGCTCTCGCACCATTTTGAAGTCAAAAAATTGTTAAGTGGAAGCATCATAAGTCAGGGACTGTGTGTGTATCCAACTGTTAACAGTGAATATTTCAGAGGAGTTGGATTATGGGAGACTTCTATTTCTATGTTATTTCTTTTATTATTCTGATGTTTTATTTTTTTACAATAAACATGTATTACTATTGTAATCAGGAAAAGAGGAACTGAAAAAATAAAGAGTCCTTTTAAATATTTTCCACCATTTACAGGATTGAAGTTGATACTTCTGGGCCCAGCATTCAAAGGCCCTCAAGCAAGACCAAGCCTCTGCTCCCTACCACTCCATGAATTGTATCTCCCAGTTACATTGAACCACTTTTTCTTCCCTGGAAGCATACTTTTTCATATTTCTGGGCTTTACATGTGCTTAACTTGTAGCATATGCTACTCATGCATCCTGTCCTGTGTGAATCCACTCTTCATCCTCTCCCACACCCACCCCGACAGTGACTTCTCTTTCTCTCTCCTCTCTACCCAGGAAAAATATTTTTATTGCTCTACGTTTCTTATTCTAATTGTCTTTTGTCTAGGCTCTCTTTTTTACTAGGTAGGAGTGACTTGAGAGCAGACTGTGTTACTACTGCCCAGCACAGGGCTCAGCAAATGCTTATCAATGGAATAAACTCTGCCTTCTCTGAGTGCCCCTATAGGTGGCTGCATCTTCCCAGAGGCTGTTCTTACCTCTAGGAACCAGGTCCCAGCATTGAGTCTCTTTAGTTCAGCCCAGGAGAAGTCACTGCTATGGGCTGTGATTCGGGCTGGGAACACAGAGGCTACGTCCGTGGTCCTGCTCAGGTGCTCATCATGCATGAGGAAGGGGACTCCATCAGAGCTGAGGGCACAGGAATGTCAGAGGGCCAAGCTCTGGAGCTGGTCACTTCCTGAGCTCCCCTGCTATGTCCCACAGGCCCTCCAGATCTCCTAAGCCTGCAGTCCCCAACCCCTGGGCCATGGCCTGGTACCGGTTCGTGGCCTGTTAGGAACCAGGCTGTGCATCACCACCTGAGCTCCACCTCCCCTGTCCTCCCCCTCATGGAAAAATTATCTTCCATGAAACTTGGGAAGGGGGTCAGGAGGGGGGCTGCAGAGCAGGAGGTGAGTGGTGGGTGAGGGCAAGCAAAGCTTCATCTGTATTTATAGCTGCTCTGCTCCCCATCACAGTCATCACCACCTGAGCTCCCCACCACCCTGACCCTGTGGAAAAATTCTCTTCCACGAAACCAGTCCTTGGTACCAAAAAGGTTGGAGACTGCTGCCCTAAGCCCCAGCTTCTCTCACCTGACCATCACATCGGTCTCAAACACAGCAGCTCCACATTCAGCCATCTTCCGCAGGGACATCAGGGTGTTCTCTGGGGCAAGCTGGGAAAGGGAATTAGTGAGCAGGTAGTGGGAAGGGTGGGAGCCTAGGAACCCATAGTCCTGGCTACTACAACTCAGAGGAGCAGACACTCCCCACCCCCCAAGCATTCTGCCCAACACTCACCATGGGGGCCCCTCGGTGTCCCACAAGTCCAGGCTTAGCGGGTAAGTCTCTGGGTTCCATGATGCAGGGTGAGGAGATGCATAGGGGGGCCAGGTAGATGACCAGGGAAACTCCAAAAAATAGGAGCAGGAGCAGAATCTTGGGACCTGTGGGGAGTGGTGGACAGGCTTTGGAGAAAGGGCACTGGGGGAGTTCTAAGGGCAGAAGGCAAAGTGCAGGTGCAGGAAAGCAGGGAGGTGGCAGGAGGCAGGAGCATGGGTGGATGGCTAGTAAGGGCAAGTGGTGGCACAGAGTTGGCACCTCTTCGGTGGATATGGTAGAAGGTATCAGCCACAGGCCAGGCCAGGAGGGTGATTCCAGCGACTGCTCCAATATGAAGGAATGGGGCTGTGGCCTGTGGACAAGAGCTGGTGAGCAGGGCTCTTCTTCCTAGTGCCCCTCCCCGCTTTCCTCTTAGGGCCTGACTTGGAGAGTTCAGAGCTACCTGCAGTCTTGGGGGACCAAGAGCAAGATACGATCTGGGGTTGGCCACAGGCAAAGGCTCCCACCTAGGCACTGAAGATCAGCCACTCACCTGCAGTGACAGACGTAAGCTATGCCATTCCTGCTGCCACTGGATGTCCAGTCCCACAAGGCCAGTGGCCACAAGAAGCATAATGAGGAGCAGCAGCACCTGGGGGACCAGGGATGAATGGGGCCTTCTTTGTGAACCTGGGCTCATGGTTACCTGGGCTGTTCCCTCACTCTGTGGAGAAAGGACTTCACCCTACCCTTCCCCCGACACATCCACTTTCCTTTTTTCATTCAACAAATATTTACTGGACTTTGGATCCTGGGCTCGATCCCAGAGATATAAAAGTGAGGTCCTGAGCAAATAGCCAGCCAAGCATTTGTCCCAGTGGCCCCCTCTCCCACTCTACCTTGTGGAGACTGTGCAGATGCAGAGGCTGTCCACAGAGCTGCAGGAGCAGGGCCAGGAGCTGGGGGCAGAGGGTAGTGGGACTTATGAGGCACTAAGAGGGGAGCAAGGTAACTGAGGTGGGCCTCCCAGGCTGGTACCCCCCCCACCCAAGAATTAGCTCCCTCCCCTCAGTGGCCAGGGTGAGAACAAGGGGACAGAGCTGAGCAGGAAGGAAGGGCTGAGGTGTGGGTTAGGCCAGCTATCCCTGGACCCACCAATAGCAGGGATGCATATGTGACCAGTAAAGAGATGACCAGCAGCAATGCCAGGGACCAGTCCATCCAGTGTCCCCAGTGGTGGAATAGGAATCTGAGGGAGGGGAGAGAGAGGTGTCCAAGTGGGAGAAGGGGTGCCAACAGTGGCCTGAGGGGAGTTGGGGGTGGTTGGATCCAGGAGGACCAGAACGGAGTGAGGGGAAAGCCCCTCATGGGGCCAGGGCCTCCATGGCTTGGGACGATTTTGTGGAGGGATTTTCTAAGGCAGTTGGGTAGCAGAACTGGGCTTGAGGGGCTGGGCAGGGATGGGGGATGCCTGAGGTTGGGGGCTGAGCACCCAGGGGTCCCAGGGTGGGGAGTAGGTTGACATGCATGTTAAGGAAGGGCTGCGGAAATCCATGACACACTCATTGAAGTTGTGCAGGTCATTGAGAAGGATGAGCCCGATGTACAGCCAGCTCAGGGAGAGGAGGAAGGTGAGGAAGAGCAGGCCAAACCAGATACAGTCACACTGCAAAGGGGCAGGAGAGAAGTTCACAGCTGATCCCTGTTTCAAGATCAGAGTCCTCAATGGATGGCAGCTGAAGGGAATTTCCCGTCACACGTGGGGCTGCTCTGCTCTGAGGGCAGCTTTTGTATATTTAAGGGAGATTTTCTTCCTGGGGAGCGAGCTGCAACTGGCCTCCTTATCCCCTCCAGTGGGCCTCTGCCTTCTGACTTGCAGCCTCCCCGCTCCATCGCTACTCTACCTTGCTCGTTTGCATCCTCTCTTTGGGGCATTTCCTCCAGTGGCAGCTATACAGGCAGTGGAGGCAGCGGGCCCAGACGGAGCAGCAGCGGGCCCAGACGGAGCAGCAGCGGGCCCAGACGGAGCAGCAGCCGGGGGATTCAGCCATGGTGAAGGCCTGGGGGAGGGGACACTCGGCCAGCAGGGCAGATCCCAGCCTCCCTCCCAGTGTATCTGAGGAGCCCAGCGAAGAGGCAGAGGACTGGGACGCTGCTCAGCAACAGAGGTCACGGGGCAGGCCCAGAGTGCCAGATTGGATGAGGTGAGTAGCCTCGGCTCCGAGCCTAGTAAAAGGGGACAATCTCCAGGGTCTTTCTTTCCGTCTAATCTTGATACCTGGAAAGTCGGCAGGACACCCAGGAGGTCTAGCCTCTTTGTGGGCAGGATGTATACCCACTCTCTCCAGCTCCTCCCCATTTAACAGCATCCAGCACTGGGAATGGAGTTTGCTCGGGGTTAGGGACTCAGGAGAGACTGCCCAGGGTGGGGCAAACTTAGTTCAGCAAGTTGAGGCAGATCTGGCCAGGCTTGAGGCAGGCCCATATTGAGCTGCTTTCCACTCTAGGAAGCAGGAGCAACCTGAAGCAGAAGTTCCAGTTCTGACCTGGGGCAAAGGGAGGCCCAGCTTGTTGGCCAGTTGCTATGGATACAGAGAGCACACAAATCACAAAGCCCTGACTGAAAGATTCTGTGTGTCCACCTTCCAGGGGACAGGGCACTGCCAAGAAAAGGAAGACTTGGGGGGAACAGCTTGCCTGGGTTACTCCCTGCCCAGTCATCCTGCCTAGTCATCCCCTGACCCCAACCAGAAACCTAGTCTCCCCTTCCCCCTTTCAGGGGCCCCACCCTCTGAGTTAGCTTTGATGAAAGTATAACAAATACAGGGCAAAGGTAAGCATGTGTGTGTGTGTGTGGGGGGGTGGCTGTCTTGGGGCAGGGGATCTCTGTACCTTGTGTTTCTGGACTGGCTCGCTGATCACTAAACTGGGCTGGGTGTGTGATTGTGATTCTACGTGAGAGGGTGTGCAATTTGTGTCAGCATATGTACCTGCATTTGCACTAGTGGCAGTCAGTACAATGGGTTTTTAGGTGACTTTGAGTATGTAAAGGAGCCCTTGGATATACCCAAAGTGTGTGTGTGTGGTCTAAGGGACAGGACCCCTTGTCATAAGGGCTCCCCTGAGGCTGTGAAGTCTTGTGGGGGAGCGTACACAGTGGCTGGGCCCCTGCAAGGAGGAAAGGTGTGGCTGCTCCTGAAACTGCCCTCTTTATGCTGCCTTGGGAAAGGAGAATTAGGATAGGGGGTGGAGGAGTGACGAGCTGGAACTGGGGGAAAGAAACCTCTCCCCTCCCTGAGACCCTTCTCAGGAAAAAGCTAACCCAAAAGGAGACCCCTAACTGTACCTGTCTCTGGGCTGGAGTGCAGTAGCCTCCCTGGGCTCCAGTCCACACCCCTTGCCTCCCCAGGGGTCCTACCCCTGCACCCCAGACACTGCCTTCCAGAGTCCCACCTCCCTCCAGGAGCTGTCTGAAGGAGGGGATCAGGATCTGAGCAGACTGAAAACCCCAGGCAGGGGAGCTGACAGGGGTGCTGCTCAATCCCCAGGCCTAATCCCTGTCACCTGTTGGGTGGAGCCGGTCTCCGCCTATAGCTCCCACCTGTATCCCCCAGCCTTCCCCGAGCCCTCACACCTTTTCTCTGCGGCAGCTCTGCTCTGCTCTCTGCTCTGCTCTCTGCTCTGCACTGCTTCTCAGGTCTTCTCCGAGTTGTCTGCCTCCTCTCTCTTCCAGTCCTTGGCTTAGCCCCATCGGTCAAACAGGTGGCACTGTTGCCACCTACAGGAGGCTGTGTGGGTCCTCTCAGAAGGCCTGCAGCTGCTGTATGGCCTGGGTCCAGCCTGGGTGGGAAGATGGGAGGGAGGAAGGGGGTGGGAGTGCAGATCTGCTTCTTTACTCGCTGGCGGTCAGGGGGCTTGGGGTGAGGAATTCCTTTGTGCAGCTTTCCCCATCTCCCTCTGTCCCTCCTCCTGTTCCCCTCCCAGTCACTGCCTGGGCTTTGTCCTGGCTCAGGGAGGCGAGGGCTGAGGGCACAGGCGGGCGGGGAAGCTGGGGGGAGGTGACCACACAACTTTGCAACTTGGCAGTGAGAAGGGGCCCAGCCAGCCCCCTGGAAAGGAGCGTGCGTGTGTGTGTGTGTGTGTGTGTGTGTGTGTGTGTGTGGTGTAAGTCTGGATCTAGTCTCAAGCTCCCTAGGAATACAGCCTTGATTCATTAACCTCCTTGCCCTCCTGGGCTCCTACTTCCACTTCTGCAAGGTGCATATATAAGAGATGTAGTTGCAAGCTACTTCCTGAAATCTGGGTAGCAGGTCACCCTGTTTCTGGACCAAGGGTCTTCATGGGCCTTGTGGCTCCAGTATGACACTAGCAGCCCTCCCCTTCCCCATCACCCCAGACAGGAGATGCTCAATTCAGGACATGCTGAGACATACGTCATTCCTGCTGCCTTGTCCCCAAGGCATCTCAAGTCTCTTTCCAAGAATCCTTTGAGGAGTGTATAGTATGTTAGGGTCACAGGCTTTTGGAAGGTGAATACATACAAAAGATGCTGTTACTATAGCATCAGCAGGAAAGGGCTGGCTAGCAAGTTGTAGGGTCTGCTTAGCACTAAAGTACAGGGATCTGGGTAGGCTGGGGGCTGGGGGGCCGGGGGTTTGATTGACTTTCTCTCTCTACATTTTGGCTCATGCAGTGTCTGGGGGCTAGTGCAGCGTTGGTGGGAAAGGATGTCTTCTCTGGGGATAAGCCCGTTTACCCCTCCCCCTCTACATGCACTGAATTTCAAACAGTGAGAAGACTGGCTCTCTTATGCCAAGAGCCAGCCCCCCTGCCTCTCAGCCTTCCCATTGTATCCAGAGGCTCTAGTTGGCAATGGCAGAGGCTCTCTTGCTCCCTCGGCATTAAAATGCAAAGAGGAGCAGGGCTGTTTGCTGGCAGAAGGCCAGGGAGGACCAGTGGGTCACTTAGTCCTCTGCAGGCTGCATTCTAGTCGGGTTGTTGTTCAATTTCCTTTGCTTGGACTCTGGTGGATTCTAGAGAAATCTTGGCTTTTGAGTTCTTGGGGATGGTTTGTGAGCTTTTTTGGGGAGAAGGAGTCTGGGATTCAGAATGCATGGATATGAAGCCCAGGGCTTGTGAACTACCCAGAAGGCTACAAGTCTAGTCAGCAGCCTGTGTATAGCATTCCACGGCTGGCCCCCTTTTAGCTTTAAGCAGAGATGGAGAACCCTGATGCATAGTAAGGAGTAAGCCTCTCCCCTTCTCTCCCCTGTCAAAGGAGAAAGCGAGGAGCCGTGCTGTTCTGTCCTGGGATTAGACAGCAGCGTGGTCCCAATGCCCCTCCTACACCAGGAAATCAGGTTACAGGGCATTAGGAACTGCCGCTGATGGCACTCTAGAGAGTCACACAGGAGCTTGGTTGGATGTTAGATCTGGGTTCGAATCTTAGCTCTATTATTCACTAACTTTGTGACTCTAGATAAGTTACTTAACTTCTTTTGTACTCCAGTTTCCTCATCTGCAAAACAAGGACACCTATCTACCTTGAGCTGTTTTTGGGAGGAGCAAACAAAATTGTGGCAGGAACATGGAAATGTTTAGTAAATTGATTTCTTCCTCTCAAATCTGGAGGCTAGGCAAGTTCTACAGTGTCAGGCCGCTGGCCTTACTAACATTTTTCCAATTTCCTAGGGCAGCAAAGCAACATAAAGACCCAACATCATCTTCGGCACTATACTCTGGGAAAGAGGGAAGCCACAAGAAGGAAGGGATGCTCAGGTACTTGCAATGAATCTCCTTAATATCTTTCCCAGGGGCTGAGGAATGAAGATTGAAATTTTATCTCTCCCTCCAACACAGCAGGATCTTTCCAAACAGTAAATGGGCTAAGGTTTATTTACTTATTTAACATTTAAAAATAATTAATTTACTTTAGTAACATTGCAGACAATTGAATTTACTATTAGAACACTTAAGACACAGAACCAGGGCAGGAAAGATCCCAACCCCATTCCTGAGGTGGGGTGAAAGAACTGAGCCAGGCCTCCATCCTAGACCAGGCTCCTCCATTAAGCAGAGACAACCCAGAGATAAGAAAGCCTTGGCCTCATCCCCATCAGGAGACAGCCTTAACTACTCACAAATAAGGAAGAGCTAGATTGCACTGGGGACTGGTTTCTGATGAGTCATTAGGAAAGTCAGTTGTTCTCAACAAAGGTTACCCTCCTTTCCATAACACTCTGTCCCTTTTTTCAACAGCAAGAAACCTGAAATCCAGAGAAGTTGTTAAACCTCTTCTGGATGCAACCTGAAAGCATCTTCTAAGCCAGACTGGGAGTAGAGATGATGACTCCAACTTCAGTGGGCTTCTTCTTCGATAGGGGAGCAGCCAGAGAAGAAGCTGGTATTGCTGGCTAGAGCTCGTTTCTTTTTTTTCCCTGGACCCTTATTATCTTCGGATTCTGTTGCTACATGTTTCACCTCAGGATTGTCAAAGGAGGTAGCAACAGAACTCTTCTTTAATAGCCTCTGGTCCACATCACGTAACTGTCTCAAGATCTATGGAGGAAAGAGACAGAAGCTCGGCCCAACCAAACCACTGCAAGTGCCTGAGATGTCCCCTAAGACTGCTCTATGAAAAACATAAACTCTAGTCTGTGCCCAGTCTGATTCCTAGTCTGATTCCCACTTCCCAGCAAGTGGATTACACTTTTACCCCAAATGCCTTTTTCCCACTGGTCTCTGTCATAGCTAATGCAGAGAAGGATGCTGACAAAGTTTTCCAATACCTGCCTACCTGACTGTTCGGAGTGGCACAGAGGGGCTTGAAGAAGCTCAATCCAGGGGTCACTTCTGTAGGATCCTCCAGTTTTAAGGAGGCTTCCAAATCCTCGGTCTTCTCAGGAGTGACAAGGCTATCCTAAAAATCAAGCAGACAGGTATATTATAAATTTGGCTCCCAAGGTTACAAAATCAATCTGCTCCCCTCTGACCAGTGAGATAACAGCTCTGAGTGATTAGTCAGTCAGTCTAAGCAAGCCTTATGGAGGCCCTGCTTGGAGACAGCCTCTGAAGGCAAAGGACCAGGTAGGATAGCAGTACAAGACATCTCATGAAGCAAGGTTTAAAACAAGGCCAAACCTTGGTCATTTCTTGGATTAAACTTCTCATCTCTGCAATCTGAAATATACTTTTTAACACCCCTATAGTGTGTTTACGTGTATTATTATTCCTTTCAGATGAGGAAACTGAGTCTGAGAAACAGAAGTTGTTCAGGTAACAAGGTGACTCTGCAGTAGAGCTTGGATTAGAATTATAGCCTGTTGTCATGGAAACAGAGCTGGATTAAGCATCAGGAAGCCTGAGGCCTAATCTTAGTTGTCATGACCAGCCATGTAATACATGGTGAATTGCTTAAGCTTACCTCTGGGTCTCAGTTTACATCTCTGTAAATGGAAGTATTGGACTAGATAAGTGGTTTTAACAATTGAAATCCTAAGAGGAATCCCAATGTGTAAACAAGTAAAAAGCAAGTTGCTTTGGTTGAAGTGGGGTTGAACAACCTCAGGCCACACCCCTCTACCAGGAGGCACTTTCATGGAACTCTTACATGACTCTAGAATCCAAATTGAAACACCTTGGAAACAGAGAATCCTTAAGGTCCCTGCTACATCTACAGTTCTTAGCCTGACTTCTAGCTTGCCACTTTAGTCCTCTAGAAATATTTTTAATAGAAGATGCAGGGAAAAACTGTTCACAGGCAGATGTTTAAGAAATACATTATGAATGATCATTAGGCTGTCCTTGCTAGAATTACTGTATATCACATTCAGAACTGTAGTGCATGTTTTGCCACGAGCACAGGTAGGTATAAGGCAAGTACAGGGATCTAACCTGCTTGGTTCTGCTCTTCTAAGGACACATTTTGTTTCCCTGAGTTGGCTATTCCTGGGAGCAATGTTAGGACTGCTATGTTAACTTGATTCACAACAGTGACTATTAGAAAGGACTGGTTCCTGTGGGTCTTTTCCTAGAGCCATGGAATAGCTGGTTCCCATGGAGAGGTTCTAAGTAACTAATGTCTCAAGATGTCAGAAGGATTAACTTCCTTCTTGGAAGCTGCCACCTCAGCACGTGGCTCTTACAGTTCCAGCTAAGCCTTTGGACTAGTTTGATCCTGTATGTCTATATGCCTGTAATGCCTGTTTTCTTGTTTCTTGCTCTGCCTCAGAAATTATACAGAAACTTCACAGCCAAGGCTGGGGGTGGGGAGCTGTATACCTGGGAATCTCCTGGGAAAAGCTATGGTTTCTGAAGGCGGCATGTGGACAGGCTAGCGGTAAGGAAGAAGGATTGAGAAGTGAAATGTCTCTTTTTCTGGGTGCAGAGGGAAGGAGAAGGGTAGGAAGAGTTGTGCAGGAGACTCCATGTTTCAGGATGGAAGGCAGAAACTAGTGGGAGGTTTGAGGGGATGGTGAGAGGAAATAGCACCAATCCTACCTTGTCTTGCTGGCGGTTCCGACACGTTGTGGGGTGACAGCTGCAGTCCACGCCACAGTCTGACTTTTGTTTCCTGCACCCACACTGCTTGTTCCCACACCAGCCCTTACAGGAGCACTGCAAAACAGATATGCAGAAAGACATATTACTGAAAGGGTGAGACGACTAGTTTAAAGTATCTTCCCTTGTAAGTTCCCTTATAAGCCTTTCTAGAAAACATGGAAAGTACCATCATCTTTACCAAGCTTCAGTCTCCTCAGTCCTCTCTTCTTTAGTGGAACAATGATCACCAAGAACCACCATAGGTTTACCATAGAACAAGTCTTGCCAGAAAAATTCATTTTCTTTTTTGGATAGTATACTTGAAGGACAGATCAGAGGGATACCATAACAATGCAAGGCAACTGACAAAGACTCTTAGGACAATTTTATGGGCAAAGAGAAGAACTGTGAACTGGATGGTAGTATACGTAGGTATATTTAAGGACTGAGTATAGTTACTTGATATCTTTAGATCTACCTAACTGTACTTTCATCCAACTCACATTTCAACATTTTTCCCGCTTTGTCCTCAGTACATTTTAATAAATCACTGATGATATGAAACAAAATCATTTACATTTGATAGCACTGTATAGTTTTCAGAGTACTTTCATATATATAAAATACAAAATCTCATTTGACTCTCAGAACCAGTCTACAAGGTAGGCATTTTTATCAGCTTTAACAATGACACAAAACTGGAAGGATGATTCAGATAACAGAATCATAATTCAAAAATATTTTGACAGGCTGGACTTATGGGCTAAAAGTAGAAAGAAAGGATACAACAGGGATAAACATAAGTTTGGTATTTAAGTGTCCCCCAAATCAGCCATATAAATACAATATGGGGGGTGATATAGCTTAAAAGTAGTTTGTGCAAAAAGGGCCTAGGGATTTGAGGTGTGAGCAAGTTCTGTCAGTCAATAGTGTTAAATCGCTGTCCAAAAGCAAATGCAGTCAGGCAGAAATTTGGAGTTCAGAAAATATGGGGAGCAATCATTTCACCATACCCTGGCTTAGTTGGACCTCATGTGAAATAATGCATCCTATCTTAGGGCACCATAATTTTTTCCATGCATACAAAAGCATAGAGAATAATAATAATAATAAAACCCACTCATGTCCCCACCACTTCCCTTAATAAGTAAAATGCACATATAATTGAGGTCTCCTGTGTACTCTTTCCTGATCCCATTTGTCTCCCTCCTTTCCAGGGATAAATAATCTCCTGAATTAGGTGTTTATCATTCCTATGCATGTCTTTTATCATATATGAGTTTTTGAAAAAAAAAAATAGAGAATTGTCTTACATGCTTTTAAACTTTATAGAAATGGCATCTTATTACATGTTGATATATGTAGCTCCAGTTCCATTCCTTTTCACTCTATAAACTTGCCACAATTTATCCATTCTGCTGATAGTGCCATTTTTCACTTTTATAAACAAGGCTGTAACAGTGATAGCTAACATTAAGGTATGCCAGGCACTGTTATAAGGCCTTTCCATGTATTAAACCCATTTAATCAATAAGGATGTTTTCTTGTGTATACATTCAGGAGTTCAGTGTGTATGTGTGTTTAATAAAGAGGACATTAAACAAAAAAGAGGTAGGTGACCAGAATTATATGAAACAATGCTAAAAGAGAAATGATGGAAGAAAGTGGGATAGTTTGGTTTGAAAAAGATAGAGGTGGCAGAGCTCACAGGATAAAGGGTTAAAGTCAGAAGAGACCTCAGTGGCCATCTAAAGCCTGGTTTAATGTACGAAGCCCCTTTCTAACATGCCTGGTCTAATTATCTGAAGCTCTATTTATCCTGAGATGATAATAGTTTCTATATAAACTTTTAACCACAGGACTCAATTCTGCCATCTGGAATGACATGGAATCAGTTTAACCCCACTTTTATAGCACAGTCATTCAAATGTTTACTCCCTAGTCCTTCTCTGTCCAAATCCTCTCAAAGATAAATATAGTTTCTTCAGTGATTCACCACATGACATGGCTCCCAAGTATCCTCACCACCTCAACTACATACCAATTTGTCAAAGTTCATCTTTAATTGTGAGATCCGGAAATGAGTACAACTTTCTAAATGTGGTGCGACCATTGTCAAGTGGATTGTGACAACCATTTCCCTTGTTATAGACCTTCCCTTGTTATTAGTCCTATTAATGAGGCCTAAAATGACAGTTGCTGTTTTTTTTTCTTGTCACCTTTGTGGATTCATACTAAGTTTACAGTCAAATTCAAGCCCTTAAGTCTTTTCCATATGAGAACCATCACCTTTGTTCTGTAGTTGTGAAGGTAAAAGAAACCATGATAACATCTTTTTTCTGATTATGAGAATAATATATATCACTTTATAAAATTTGAAAAATCAAAAACATGATTTTTAATAGTTGCATATATTTCATATGTGGATATGTCAATATATTTAACCAGTCCCCTAATGTTAACAATTAAGATTGTTTGAAAGAAATTGTTCACTGTTATAATTCATCTTGCAGTAAATATCCTTCTACATAAATATAATCTAAAGCATACTATGGTTGACAAGACCATCCACAATCTGGCCCCTTACTACCCCTCTGCCTTTACCTTGTGCTACACTCTCCTACTTCTTAATACACTCTAGCCACACTGGCCTTTTTAGCTGTTCCTTGAGACACTGAGCTCATTCTTGCCCTGAGTTCTTTGCATTTGCTGTTCCCCTTTCCTGAAGTGTTCTTCCTCTGATTCTTTTCCTGACTTGCTCTTCACTTTGTTCAGATCTCAGCTTAGATATCTCCTCCTCTCTGAGGCCTCTCCCAAGCACTCTTCTAAAGTGCTCTTTTCCCACTCCATCATTCTCTATGACTTCACTATATATTTTCTTTTCTTTTTCTCTTATCACCATCTAAAATTATTTTATTTGTTTTTCTGGTTATTGTGTATCTCCTTTCACAAGAATGTCAGTTTCATGAGGGCAAGGGTCTTACCTGTCTTGTTTATTGTATTCTTAGCACCTAGAAATAGTGCCTGGCACACAGGTGCTCAGAAAAGATTTGTTGAATGAATAAATCTATTTACATACCAAAGACTATTTCCTTACTATAAATTCCTATGCATATAATTACTGAGTCAAAGGATAGGACCATTTTAAAGGCTATTGATACACATTTCAAGTTGCCTTCCAGAAAGGTATACCAATTTACATTCCTAATAGCAATAGACAGGAATGCCCATCTAAGTCACCCTTGCCAGCACTAGACATTATGATAACAAAAAAACCTTTGCTGCTTTGATTAAGTCAGGGCAAAAGATAGAGCTCTGTAACATGTCCTAGGGATACCTCACTGAGATGACACTGGTCCATTGATTGCTATAGCCTGGGTATGGTCCTTTGGCCATTTACAAATTCATCTAAATGCTTCAAACATGCTCTGTTACCCTGTCCATGTTTCTCAATTTTATCCAAAGGGATACTATCATGAGAGCAGTATCTGAAGGGCTGTCATAAAGAAAAATGATTAGACTTTTGCATAGCCAAGACCCATTGGGATGATTTATAGGACAGCACATTTCAGCTAAATAAGGGACTTTTTAACAAATTAGTGGAATACAATGGGCTGCCCCATGAGACTGCAAGCTTCCCCCTACTAGAAGTCTTCAAGCAAGCAGAGGCTAAACACCTAGTAGTGGTATTATATAATAGTCATGACACACGTGACAGAGGTAGTCACATGCCACGTGCCCGAGCTGTAACTTTACCCTAATTCTCTCTCACTCCAGGAAGCAGATCAGAATGTCAGAACGGAAGTGTGACTTTACCACAGACATAGCTGCAAATATACATGTATGTGTGTGTGTGGTGTGTATCACAACTACTGGCAACCCACCAGCATGTCTCAGCACCACAGTTGAGAAGTCATAGAGAGATTCTTTATAAAGAGTGCAAAATAGAGCCAAAAGACCTCTTGGGGTTCCCTTAAGCCAGTGGTTCCCAATCCTGGCTGCACATAAGAAATCTCTGGGGAGCTTTTCAAAAAGGCCAGATCCTACCTCAGACCAATTAAATTAGAACATCTGGGGGTGGGGTCCCAGGCTCCATGTTTAAAAGCTCTCTTGGGGATTCCAATGTGTGGCTAGGGTTGAGAACTACTACTCTAGAGTCTATAATTCTCCTAGCACTGACTATAGTGTTACCCTGTATCTCAGAAGGCTAAGATCTGGTCAAAATTTTAACATAAAGAGTAAGGTAGAGACAAGAATACCTGCTGCCTTTTTTTCTGCCAAAGGTGACAGATGAGAATATTTGTAAAATTTTTACAGTGCTTTAATAATAATACTTATATGACATTTTATCCTTCACAAGGTGCTTTTGCATGTATTCCTTATAACTTCTCAGATACCAAGTAACAGCATATAAAGTACTATTATAAAAACCTTTTTTCTTTTTTTCTCTTTTTTTTTATCAACACAAGTGCTAGCCAACCATTTATACAACTTTGACTATTACTTTGACTCAAGGTATTAGCCCTTGAAGGGACTTTATATGTCATCTATTCTAATCTAGTCCCTTTGTTGCATAGCTAAGGAATCTGAGGCCCAGGGAGATTAAGTGACTTGCTCAAAGTCACCCAATAAATCAGTGGCACTCAAGACTAGAACCCATGTCTATCTGCCATCTAAGTTATTACTTCTTCTACTATAGCACATGACCTACCCCTCAGCATCTCCTTAGTACATACAGGATATGTGGCTGAGTGAGGAAGCCATTAACTCTGGACAAGTCAACATTTTAGTACTTGCTGCAATCTCCTTTTTAGTGCCTAGTAATAATACCAGCCTTCAACTGAGTTCAAGCAATAATAATAAAGATGGCCTTCATGCAAAGCATCAAGGTCTATAGGTAACGTATCTACAAGCAGTCAAAACATCCATGTACTTTGAGGTTGCCAAAAGGGAGAAAGTAGATTTTAGGCCAACTTGCTCACCTTAAAATACAGTTATATTCATCTCCCAAATTATAAAATTGGGGGAAAAACCTAAAAAAGAATTTCTCATTGCTTTAGAAATAAGATTTATCATTGATAGCAAATATTATTTACTTGCAATATTTTCTGTACTTCCATATTTCCCTTTTAAGCTTAGAGCAACAGTGCTATAATACATCAAGCTTTCCTTGAGGACAAGTATACTCATTTGCTTCACATCTGGAAACTCCTTTCCAACGGTTTTAGGCCCTCTGCCATTTTTTTCTGTGTGTACTTCTCAACTCTGCCTCCTATTATTAATACTTAACTGACCTTTTAATCTACATTCAGCTTATGCTCTCCACTTCAACCACAGTAGAGCATCCATAAATGCTTGTCAAGCAAATGAAAGACAGACACGTTCTGCCCTATTTTCTCCAAGTGTCCGAACCCTCTGTTCCTCTACCATCTTCAAGTCTTTGCAATATGCTATTCATTGTGCCAAAAATGTTCTCCCAGTTGCTTCCCAAACTTTATTTCCCTTTTTGTCTTATAATGTAGCAATCGTCACTTCTTTCATGGCATCTTCTAAACTATACCTCCTTGGTTTGGCTTTATAGTCACTCTTAAAAACCCCTCAGTCCTTGCCAGCCATAGTGGCTCATGCCTATAATTCCAGCACTTTGGGAGGCTGAGGTGAGAGGATCACTTGAGGCCAGGAGTTCAAGACCAGCCTGGGCAACATAGCAAGACCATGTCTTTACAAAAAACAAACAAACAAAAAATTAGCTGGTTATGGTGGCATGGCCTGTAGTCCCAGCTATTTGAGAGGCTGAGGCAGGAGGATGCTTTGAGCCCAGGAGTTTGAGTTTACAGTAAACTATATTGCACCACTGCATTCCAGCCTGGGAAACAGAGAGAGACCCTGTCTCTAAACAAAAACAAAAAACAAAAAATACCCTCAGTCCATCTCTCTGAGATGAATATGCTGAGGCTCTATGGTATGCTTCTATTTCTTTGCTTTGTTTTCCCATTAGATTATAAACTCTCTGAGGCTAAGGATGAGTTCTTAGTTCAACTCTGAGCACATGATATATTGCATTCCTGATGACTCTGACTGACCACCATGGCTGTCTATACCTTTTGATTTGCTTTGCTCTGGTGTTGTGGCTTTACAAGGTTTAGTTCCCCATATGGTAAACTATTAGCTAATCAAATAAACAAACTTTCTAGGAAAGCAGCTAAGGTAATTTGTGAACTGTTTTCTTTAAGTGGAATGTGGCTACAGGGCACAGTTTGGGTAGTGGTGGTGAACCGTAGTGTCTGGGAAGTTAATGTTTCAATGTAAAACATTTAGATTTGATAATTATGTAGGACTATCATTGTGTAAGTAAATAAAGCATGCCTAAATCAGATTGTTCCTAACTAGCCTTAACTTGATGTGTTTGATCTTAATTATTAGCTTTTCCTGTATTTCCCTTTGCCCCTTAGCCTAGCGAGCAAAATCACTTCAGTAGGCAAGGAAGACAGAGTACCCACTTAGCTTCGGGTCTGCAGTTTTTACTGACATGACCATGGTGTGGTAGAAACAAACTGCACCTGGAGTCAGAATATTTGGTTTCAAGTCCTGACTGTCACTTCATTTTATGACAAGGTTGTTTTCCTCCTATGGGTTTGAAGCCCATCTGTAAAATGCAAATAATAAATACCTCACTGGATTTTTTTGTGATGATTAAAAGATATAATGTATGAGAATGGTTTGTAAACTGTAAAGTGCTATAAAAATATGAAGAACTGTTATGGTCACTTTGGAATCAGTCTCAATGAAATTGTATGGTACACTACCTATTCAGACTGGTAAGAACCTGAAAACATGAAAAGAGCCAATTGTACGCTTGGGCAGCCCCCTATACTAGCCCCAAGTTCTATACAGAGCTGGCCCAACCAGCCACCCCTTAGTGGAGTCTTTGAATGGGATCCAAAGTGTCCTTTGAATGGAATCCAAAGGATATGGGGCCAGTACATTCCTAGATTCAGAAAGCCATCCCAGCAGCAGTGAATATTAATGATTAGAACTTCTGACAGAGTTGAAGAGCTAGCTCTTACCCCTTGGATGTTCTTCCTGAACAACTTAACTAATTTTGTTGGCTTCCAGTCCTCATCATCCCCATCATCACTGTCACCATCACCATCCTCATGCTCATTCACAGAATGCTCTGAACAATATTTTAGATCCTCGATGTCCATGGTTTGTTCCAGGAACTTTTCTTTAACACGAGAAGGTTTTGGCTTAAAAAAAAAGTTTGGAACATTTATTTAATAAAAATTTAAAAAAATACATATGCATAATATCTTCACAGTAGCCATTGCCAGCTATATTCTCAGAGCAGAGATTTCAGACTCCCTCAAATATACCCCACTTGGCTTTACCAATCAGAAGAAAACTTGCTTTAGCCTTTGGATTCACAGAGTCTTTGAAGGGACAGAAACTGAAGGCTGACCAATCTGAGGGAGGAAGGGTGAACTCATGATAGGATGAGATAAGTATCTTTGGATGGACAGCTGAACATTATTGTTCTTCTCTCCTGTTCCTCCTCCTCAGCTGCATTAGATAATGTCTGTGTGTGGCCAAAAGTCAGCCTTCTGAGGAGGGAGAAGCCTATTTTCCTTAGGATTGTATTGTAGTTTTATCTAGGACTCCAGGGAAAATTGAGATGCTAGAATTTGGGATTTCAACTCTCAATCTCTCATAAAAGGTGATTTTAGCACACTCACCCCAAACCTGGGCTATGCAAAGGTATCACAGGCACTGATCATTTTACCTTAGGAGGGATGTATTCAAAAGAAGAGTCCGGAGATACAAGGGTATCCTTGG
Organism: Eulemur rufifrons; assembly: GCF_041146395.1. NCBI lineage: Eukaryota > Metazoa > Chordata > Mammalia > Primates > Lemuridae > Eulemur > Eulemur rufifrons. Next base: position 91,801,053 of record NC_091012.1, read on the forward strand.
GAAGATGTTTCTGTCTGCTGGCTACTTCGAGGAGGGTCAGTTTCTATTTGAAAAAAACAGACAAAGTGTATAAACGCAGAGCAGCTTCTGGGAGTGTTCATGGCTAAAACACAAAGATTCCAGACCTAAGCTAGTTCAATTTTAAACCATAGTAAAGTGAGGCAGGGTTATAGTAGAGTAGGTTGAAGGGCTCCCACTTTCCAACATTAATAATAATAGATTCAGAAAAGGGCAAATTTTAAAACTTGTGTTTATACCACTTTGAAGTGTATACAACTATATCATGTGGAAACTCAACATAGACCTTGTTAAAATAGAGCCAAGTCACCATACTGAGGGTTGCTCCCAAGAGCTACCCTCAGTAGCAATAGGGCCTCCAGGGCTTACCAAGTGAATGGGAAACTATATTACCTTTCTGATGATTTCATTCTCTCGGAGAAGCTGCTGATTTTTCTCACACACTTCTTGCATCTTTTCAAGTTCTTTCTCCTATTTCCAGATAGTGCAGTGATATGTGGGGTTATTTTGGGCATTACATGTGGGTTACCAAACAACTTACATAGATGAAAACATACTGCTGCCAAGTTGCTGGCAGCAGATGGTTTTTGCACAGTAGGCATTGGCACCCAGAAAGATGTCTGATTTCCAGTTCCTAGGTACCCTGAATGCCACTTCTATTCCAATGCTCCCCAGCAGCTCTGACCACACTTGTAGGGACCACGGGCTCTGTCTTAAAAGCCTTTCTTATTCTTTTCCATTCTCTAGCTTCATATCCCCTTTTACCTCAGGATGCTGATTAAGAAACCCACAGAAAATTAGTTCTGTTTCCTTGAGGTCTGTAGATGCTTCTGTTCACCCTTCTCAGCATAGACTAGGCAGTTTATTTGCCACTCTAATGAATTTGATTAAACTTCCTGGCACTTAAGACCACCAGATTAATGTATACAACCTTAACTAGCTTGGTTATGTCTTATATGGGAGGTGCCAGGGAAACTGGTGGGTCAGGAAAAAGATTCTAAGTTGGACTAAAATAGTGCTCCAACATGTTACTAAAGGGTGTGGTGTTCCCAGCCTCTGAAAGGATTTTAGACCCCAGGCATTTCACAAACATGTCAGATCTCAGCTCAGAAGAACAAGCTCAGAAAGACAGAGTTGCCCTTTTTGTCCTCTCTCTCTTTTTCCTGCAAAAATGGGTCCAGTCGTCATCTGTGGTGTATGTATCTCACTCTGTAAACCTGTATCTTGCTCTTTCTCTATAATCTTATCTTGCTCTCCTCAATAAACCTCATTTTCATGCTTGCCTTAAAAAAAAAGAAAAGAAGGATAGAGCTGAATGCCCCTAGGATGCTAAGTAACTACTGGATGATTTCACTTCTTTAACTCTTCAGAGCTTGAGGTTGAGGAAAAGAACCATGAGGCCTCAAAGTCTGGTATGGAGTATTTACTGTTGTTTTGGTACCAAAATTGAGGTTATTCCTACGTGTGGCTATACTCTAAGTGCCACTAACCTGACTAAATAGGGCCAAAAGACAGTAGAGGCTACTATTATAAACTTTTTTTTTAAGCACTTAATTACTCTTTGCCACAAGTACAATGATCTAAATGAGACCAGATTTTCAGGCCTATGAACCCATCTCTGGGGACCTCTCCCTTGTTATCAAACCTGACACTTCAGTATGTTCAACAGCTGATTTTCCCTTTCGCTGACGGACTCCTCTAGCTCCTGCTTCTCTGCCATTTGGCTTTGTTGCAGTTGGCTGAGGAGGTACAGCACCTAGAGAAAGACACGACCCAGTGGGCAGTATCAAAGAACAAGGGGGAAAAGAATTTTGACTTAGTTCAAGCAGTGATCCAGGTGACTTTTGTGATTTAGAAGTAAAACTGTTATCTTTTGCTTTCATAGCTTGAAGGAGTAAGCATAGCACCGATGTTTCTCAGCATGTTAACGTTAGTATTCAAGTTGGAGGCTAACAGAGATTGTCATTGGTATGTGTAAACTCAGACAAGTCACTTGTCTCTTTCAGGTTTCTTCATATTTGCAAAATTTGGAAAAGACCACATGGCCTTTTGAAGGAAACTTCATACCCCCACTACATTTTTTAACTAACAACAAAAGACAATGCTAGTTTCTCCGTAAAACTTCTTGGCTTGCTAGAGTTTACCTTCCCTTGGTGCTGTTGCTCCACTCTGACCAGCTCAGCTTGTAACTCTGTCTCCATCTCAGCAAAATGATTTCTTTCCTCAAACAGCATCTTCTGCATGTCAGCACAGGTGGCCTTGCTCTGTTTCAGGCTGCTTTCAAGCTCACTGACCTGTATTTTGGAGGACACCAGCTGGAAGGGATAAAAGAAGATCAATTTATTTGGAAAATGACAACCTTCCCCCTCCCCCATTCATTAGGTAGGAAAATGTTAGCTTTCTTGAAATGGTCTGAGACAAGTTCCTCCATGTCTAAGTTCATTCGTATTTTTTCATGTCATATAGATTCTAACATTGAATAGTAACAACACTACTGTTCAATTCCCAGGCCAAGAGTCCTTATTTCTGCTGAGATACGTATCTTGGGGCTAGAAGCCACTGCTAAGGTCATTTTATTTCTTGCTCTGCCTCAAGGCAAGAATAAACCTAACACAAACAATATCTGACAACTCCAAATTCTGATATTTAAGAAATTCTTCCTTAATTTTAAAGAGAAATCCACAGGACACACCCTTATGGCCAATTCAGAATGTCTGTATTCACATGTCAGAACTCGTAGACACATTAGCTAAGAATGCAGATCTGGCTTTTCAGGCTACATTGATATCTTATGCTGGCCTAATTTTACTTTCACTACTAGCCCAAATGGTGAACATTGTAAATACCAGTGTTCACAAAACTAATCAGAATTTCCTTAGTAGAACAAATCTGCTAACCCAACACAAATATGTACAAAGGGTAACATTGTTCAAACTTGTGGTTTGGAGTTTGTATAATTTGTCTTAAGTGAAAAATTCCTCAATTGCCAAAGGTAATCAACTTTCATTCCTCTTGTGACAATGTAAGATGACATATTATTTTAAGGTCAGTGAAGATGGCTTTACCTTAAAACGAATCTTTTTTTTTTTTTTTTGATACAGGGTCTTGTTCTCTCACCTGGGGTAGAGTGAGGTGGCATCATCATAGCTCACAGCAACCTCAAGCTCCTGGGCTCAAGTGATCCTCCTGTCTCAGCCTTCCAAGTAGCTGGAAGGAACTATAGGCATGTGCTACCACGCCAAGCTAATTTTTTTCTTTTCTTTCTTTCTTTTTTTTTTTTTTGGTAGCGATGGGGTGTCACTCTTGCTCAGACTGGTCTCAAATTCCTGGCCTCAAGCAATCCTCCTGCCTTGGCCTCCCAAAGTGCTAGGATAACAGGAATGAGACACTGTGCCCAGCCTTAAAATGAGTTTTTGTCAAAACATACTTAGGTTTTCCCTTTTCTAGATTGTATCTTAAACTTTTTGAATATACATCTCATAGGTGTTTTAGAAAGTAGTATAACATAATAGTTTATGTTTAGCCAGTGATCCACTATGGCATCCTGGTCTTTTCCTAATAACAACAGCTAATATTTATTGAGTGCTTGCTATATGCCAGGCACGATGGGTATCAATTTGTGAGTCATATTATATTTTTGTAAGTGACTGGCCTGTAGTTGCTTACATGAACCTTTACCCACTAAATTCTCTAATGTTAGTGTTCTTGGTGTTTCTCCCATGAAAAGTGGCAATAACATTATGACAATATTCCAAGGTTAACATCTTATTTTAACCTACACAACCGGACTCCTAATTCCTGGTAGGAAGAGTGATGTTTACCTCTCCAATTAAATATTTCAGGGCACACTTGGCTTCCAGAATGGTAGCAATATTCTCCCATCGTTGTTTTGGCCTGTCTTCGCTTTCTGCATCCAGCAGCTTCTGCTGTAGGTCAGCAATCTGAGCACTCCTTCAGGGAAAGAAACAGTGAGCCTTATTGTGAGTAGCCTCAACATCAAGGAGAAGGGGGAAGAGCTCTAAGGAGAAATTTCAAATAATTTTATGGATGGAGCTATTAGTTAAATATCATTTGAACAATGGTTGAGTCATCCAGTTAGGATTTTATATACTATCTCAAATCCAGTTACAAAGGGACTTCAGGAGGCTATCCAAATGGTTTTATTAAATATTGGTTGAAATAAATGGGTCATATGGTGGGACTTAGAAAAATTTATTATAGTAAGGCTTTTATTGTAGGGGATTGACTATAATGTAACTTTGTCCTGAGGCCATATAGGCTCAGACTGTGATATGGTGGCCCACCTATGTAAGGATAAGATTCAGGTTGGAGAAGGAAAAAATCTCAAAAGAACAAAAAGGTAGCTGCTCTTTGCTAGAATCAAATTACCAAACTGACACATATGGCTGGTATTGTGAGAGGTTATCTTGAAGTGCTTGCCACAGGACCAAGAAATTTCTAAGAAAAGTATATACTTCAATCCTGGTTATAGCTTCCTGATCTAGTGGGGTCTTTCTGATATAGTATGGCCTAGTAGACCAAGGTCTGCACAATATTTCAGTTTCATTAATAGCTTTCTTCTCAGATTCGTTCTGTGTATAATGAGAAGGAACATATCAGCATGTGCTTAATATGCAGTGCTATGTTAGGTACTATAAGGAAGATGGTTATAAAATTATCTAAGATTGCAGTTCTTAAATTTTGGGGGCTCAGGAACGCTTTACATTCTTCAAAATTATTGAACACCTCTAAGAAATTCTATTCACATGTGTTATACCTATAGATATTTATAGTATTAGAAAGTAAAACTGAGAACAATTTAAATATTTATTAATTCACTTAAAAATAACAAACCAATTATACATTAACATGTTTTATAAAAATTAACATTTTCCAAAACAAAATAATTTAGTGAGATGAATGGAATCATTTTACATTTTTGCAAATCTCTGTAATGTCTGGCTTAGTTGAAGACAGCTGAATTCTCATATTTCCCTCTGCATTCAATCTTTTGTGATATGTTGTTCTAGTTGATGTAAATGAATACAATCTGGCCTCATATGGATATGCAGATGGAAAAGGGAGGAGTATTTTAATAGCCTTTTCAGATAATTATGGACAGTCTTCTTTGATACTACACCAAAAAGCAACAAGTGGTAGTTCCTTAAAAGTTAGTTGCAATGTGGAATCTGAAGCTATTATTAATAAACTTTTTGTACTCTTATATTAAAATTCATTGGTCTATCTTGCAATCTGAATGGATTTTTTACCTATACATGATTCTGTAACATGTCATTTGGACAATATTAGTCCACTGAGTCATGCAGATCCTCCAAATGTTAATACATTTCATTATATAATACATTAAAAAATACTTGCTAATATCATTATTGATCTTATCAGAAAAATTATGAAAAACTGTCAAGCTCATGGTGGCAGATACAAGTTTTCCAAAATTTAAAATTTTGCTTGAAAGCTCAAATTTTATCTTTGGTAACAAACATTGTCCATTGTTTTCCTTAAAGCAACAGGCTCACTCTGTTTATTTTTGAGAAAATGTCTGCCAAATGACCATAGTTTGTCAGTTGTTCATTTAAGTAAAAATGATGTTCCGTGAAAAAAGAGGCCTGTTGAGCTTACAGCTCAAGCAATCACATAATGCTTTTCTTGAGACAACCATTATGTTCAGCATGCAGCAGAAGTGCCTGATGTGTTCTTCCCATTTCATTACATAGGATATTTAAAAAGTCATGAACTTCAGGGTCAAGATTTAATAAAATTTACAATTTTTACTGCTTTATCAAAACCACTCTTAATTAAGACTGGCTTTTTTTTTTTTTAAATTGAGTGTGTAGTGGTGAAGCATACAATGACTACTGACTCAGGTTGGTGCCACTGCTTTCATTCAACCTAGGGTGTCAGCAGTTTTGTCTGCTATTGCTTTTGCGCTATCAGTGCAAATGTCAACATAATAACCGGACAAATAATGTCTTATTATTATGAAAATAAATTTGACTGTTTGGACTCCCTGAAAGGCTCCTAGAGAATCCCAGGGGTCTGCAGACCACACTTTGAGAATGCTGTCTAACGTGTAGTCCTTTCCTTCAACAAGCTTAAAATTTGTCTTTAGATTTACAAAACTAAAACATAAAATAATAAACAAATACAAAGATAACATGTCATCTGTAGCACATAATTGAGCATAATAAGTTCTGTAAGAGTTTAGAGAAGGGGAAGATTAGTGAGGGATGAAGAGTCAGGCAAAGCTTCTGGAAGAGGTGGGACAGAACACTTCAGAGTAATCATCTGTCATTGGCCCTTTCCTATCTTCTCTGGCAATTCACGTCCCTTATCTATTTCAAAATTTAGTTTAAGTCTCATCAACCTTAGGAAAATTCCCCTAATTAAACTCACCTCTGTCTAATTCCGTCGACTTAGCACCTGCCCTACATCTACATAATCATTTACTTATGCATGTAGTATACAGGTAAATGTTTAACAACCAGCACTTTAAAAACCAGCTCTGATTTGTAGCTTTTCTGTGATGCAAATACTCTTACCATAACCAACTATAAGTCATCAATGGTTTAAGACATTCCTGAAATCTTAACAAATGATTCTAGAATACCATTATGAGTAATTATACTATGTCTACCTGACAACAAAGATAATGCCATCATTCTTTCTGTATATCCCAACTGAACTGCATCCAGTACAGCACAAAGCAGGAACTCAAATGTTGAGTGATTTACAAATGTATCCAAAGATAAACATCTAGTATGTATTGCTAAAACCAAATTAAATGATCCCCAAGTCTTCTGGAAAATAAAGTTCTATTATCCTAAGACACTATAAAGTTTCTGTCAAAGTTCTGTTCCTTCTATATTTCATAAACTGCTTAAGAGATAATAATAGTGATTAGAGAGGATGTGTGGCATAATTTCTGGTCTTAGAGCCAGGAAGAGGGAGAGAAGGACATTCACTGAGCATTTCTAATATGCCAAGTACTGTGGTATGCACTTAACTAATCTCATTTACTGTTCATGATAACTTTACTTGTATGTTATATGATATCTCTTTTGTTAATGATCTCTGAAGTTCTCCTGTGTTGTTTGCTCTTCTATTATCATTTCTTGGGTTCCTCTAAAATTCTGTTCTTAGTTCTGCATTTCAAAGATACTACTACATCAAAAATTGTAGTGTAGGCCGGGCACAGTGGCTCACGCCTATAATCCTAGCACTCTGGGAGGCCGAGGAGGGAGCATTGCTTGAGCTTAGGAGTTTGAGACCAGCCTGAGCAAGAGCAAGACCCTGTCTCTAGTAAAAATAGAAAGAAATTAGCCAAAACAACTAAAAATAGAAAAAATTAGCCAGGCATGATGGCGCGTGCCTGTAGTCCCACCTACCCGGGAGGCTAAGGCAGGAGGATCGCTTGAGCCCAGGAGTTTGAGGTTGCTGTGAGCTAGGCTGACGCCACAGCACTGTAGCCTAGGCAAGAGAATGAGACTATGTCTCAAAAAAAAAAAAAAAAATTGTAGTGTATTGTAAAGAGCATGGACTTTGGAATTAGAGTGGGTTTTGAATCCCAGCTCTGTTGTTAGCCAGTTAATATCTTTCGCAAATTTCTTAAGATTGCTGAACTTCATTTTAGATCTCTAAAGCGAGAATAATGATACTTACATCATGGGGTGTCAAAGAAACTGAATGAGAAAATGTATCTAACATGTCTAGTGAAGCGTCCAATTCAAAAAATTGTTAGTTTCTTTTGTTTTTCCACCATCACAAAGCTTTTGAAAAACCAGCTTTTGAATCACTAGATAGTTTTTTTTTTTTTTAAGAGACAGGGTCTTGCGCTGTCATCCAGGCTAGAGTGCAGTGGTGTGATCATAAGCTCACTGTAGCATCTAAATCCTAGATTCAAGTGATCCCCCCACTTCAGCCTCCTGAGTAGCTGGGACTACCGGCACACATTACCATGCCTGGCTAATTAAAAAAAAATTATTTTGTAGAGACAGGGTCTTACTATGTTGCCCAGGCTAGTCTCGAACTCCTGACCTCAAGTGATCTTCCCACCCTGGCCTCCCAAAATGTTGGGATTATAGGCATGAGCCACTGTGCCTGGCCAATGAGGTTTTTTTTTTTTTTTTTTTTTTTGAGACAGAGTCTTGCTCTGTTGCCTGGGCTAGAGTGCCATGGCATCAGCCTAGCTCACTGCAACCTCAAACTAACTCCTGGGCTCCAGCGATCCTCCTGCCTTAGCCTCCTGAGTAGCCGGGACTACAGGCATGCATCACCATGCCCAGCTAATTTTTTGTTTCTATTTTTAGTTGCCTGGCTAATTTTTTCTATTTTTATTTATTTATTTTTAGTAGAGGCAGGGTCTTGCTCTTGCTCAGGCTGATTTTGAACTCTTGAGCTCAAGTGATCCTCCCACCTCGGCCTCCCAGAGTGCTAGGATTACAGCCATGAGCCACCATGCCTGGCCTCAATGGGTTCTATTTTTGATTCTAGGAGTAAGTTTTTATAATGCCTTAGTGATAGTCCCCTTACCTGAGTTCCATTTCAGTCTCTAGACTTTCAATCTGCTTTGTAATAGAATCCTCTGACTCTGAAACTTGACCACGCACTTCAGCAAGTGAGAATGTACGCCTCTGTAAAGAAGAATAGTGGGAACAAGGATGAAGTACTAAAAGGAAAGTAATCCTCCAAAGTGGTGAGGATTTCTGGGGAATGCAGAGTCTGATTATTGGTAACATTTTTTCTTTCATAAAGGCACTTACCCGGAGTTTAGGAGGTGGATTCTCCCCAGATTCTTTTTTTTGTCTGAGTTGAGCCAAATCCTGAGCCAGGATCTTTCTGTCTTCAAGAAGGTCATTCAGATGACGTTTGGCTTCTTCAGTACTCACCATTACCTCAATTTCATTTCCAAGCCAATTCTAGAAGAGAAATCAGTGATGTCTGGGTTAGGGATGAGGAATCACTGGTCCATGGGCTAGATTCAGCTCCAGAGTTAATTTCATTTGGACTAGAGCCCAAATAACTAGCAGTGCGATTTCCATTCATACTTACACTCACCAAAAATGTCAGGACTTCTCTTAAAGCCTTTAACAGTAATATCCTAAAAAGTCACAAGAAAGAGACTTTCTCCAGATATCTTAGCATTTTGATGTGCCCTGTTCTTTATTTTCTCCTTAAAATTTGTTCTTTGCCCCTAACTAGTTCATGATTTTGAACTGAAGAATATTTTTATTATCAATTCTATTTTTAAAAATTTATTTTTAGATATAGGGTCTCACTCTGTCACCCAGGCTGGAATGCAGTTGCATGATCATGGCTCATAGCAACCTCAAACTCCTGGGCTCAGGTGATCCTCCTGCCTCAGCCTCCTGAGTAGGTGGGACTACAGGCACATGCTACCATGCCCGCTAATGTTTTCTATTTTTTGTAGACATGAGTCTCCCTGTGATGTCCAGGGTGGTCTCAAACTCCTGGCCTCAAGCAATCCTCCCACCTCCACCACACAAACTGCTGGGATTACTGGTGTGAGCTACCATGCCCGTCCTATTTAATAAATAGAAAACCACTCTTAATTTTTAAAGTAGATGAATGGGATTTTTACTAAAATAAAATAAAATTCACTAAGTTCACTTTTTAAAACAGTAACCATCCCTGAGAATATTTCCACTTTTGATGAAATTATACCATGCTATTGGTAATCAAAAGAAAGCCAGAGTGGATATATCAATATCAGATAAAGCAGAATTCCTATCAAAAATACTGAGGAGAAAAAAGATTAATCATAAGGGAGTTAATTGTTCAAGAGAACATAATTCTTAATGTTTATAACTTTAATAACAAAGTACCAGAATACATGAAACAAAAACACATAAGTAAACAAAGAACATAATATGGAATCATAAAAATTCTCAATTGATCCAAAAAAGAAGGGAACAAGGAAAAAGAAAATGAAGAACAGATCAGACAAATAGAAAATGAATAGCAAGATGAGAGGCTCAAACCTACCCACAATGATCACATTAAATGTAAATGGTAATTATTTAATAAAATGCAGAGATTTTTAGATTGGATTAAAAATGCTTGACCCCATATATGCTGCCTATAAGAAAGACACTTTAAAAATGAAGGCAGACTGGGTATGGTGGCTTGCACCTATAATCCCAGCACTTTGGGAAGCCAAGGCAGGGGGATTGCTTGAGGCCAGTAGTTCAAGACCAGCCTGGGCAACATAGGGACACTAACTTCTACCAAAAAAAAAAAAAAAAAAAAAAAGAAGGCACAAATAAGTTAAAATTAAAAGGGTCAAAAAAATACCATCTTAATAATAATCAGAAGAAAGATGGAGGGACTATAATAATATTAGACAAAGTGGATTTTAGAACAAAGGATATTACTAGGGATAAACAAGGTCATTTCATAACAATAAACAGGTCAATTAATCCTAAATGTTTATGCCCATACTAATAGAGCTTCAAAATACATGAGGCAAAAACAGAACTCCTAGGAAAAATATCTGTTTTTTTCAATAATTGATAAGACAAGAAGGCAGAAAATCATCAAGGATATAGTAGAAGTGAACAGAACAATCACTCAGCTCGACATTTATAGAACACTGCATCCAACAACAGCAGAGTATGTATTCTTCTCAAGCACACATAGAACATTCACCAAAATTGACCATATTCTGGGCCATAAAATAAGTCTCAATATGTTCCAAAGGATTCAAGTCATACAATGTATATTCTCTGATCATGACAAAATTAAATTGGAAACCTATAACAAAAAGATATTTGAAAAAAACCCCAAACATTTGGAAACCAAATAACACAATTCTAAATAACCCATAAGTCAGGAAATCAACAGAAAAATTAGAATGCATTTTATTACAATGTATTTTGAATTAAAATAAAATGAAAACATAACATGAAAATTTGTGGGATGTTGTTGTTAAAGCAGTACTTAGGGGACATTTATAGCACTGAATGCTTATATTAGAAAAGATTTTTATAGTATTCATTGATGATATTTTATATTTCCAGGGTATGAGTTGTGATTTCTCCTTTTTCATTTCTGATTGAGCTTATTAGAGTCCTTTCTTTTCTGCTTCTGGTTAATCTAGCTTGAGGTCTGTCAATTTTGCTTATCTTTTCAAAGAATTACTTTTTGTTTCATTAATCTTCGGTATAATTCTTTTGTTATCAATTTCATTTAGCTCCGCTCTGATCTTGGTTATTTCTTCTCTTCTGCTGGGTTTGGGATTGTTTTTCTCTTCCTTTTACAGTTCCTTGAGATGATTCATTAAATTGTTGATTTGTGATCTGTCTTTTTGATGTAGGCATTTAGGGCTATGAATTTTTCTCTCAAGACTGCTTTAGTTGTATGCCACAGATTTTGATAACTTGTGTCCCCTTTATCATTTAGTTTGAAGAATCTTTTGATTTCCATCTTAATTTCCTCCTCAACCCAGCTATCATTCAGCAGTAGGTTGTTTCGTTTCCATGACTTTGTATGTAGATGAGTGTTTCTGTTGGAATTGATTTCTAATTTTATTCTGCTGGGGTCTGAGAAGATACATGGTATAATTTCTACTTTTTAAAAATTTTTTGAGACATGTTTTGTGGCCTAGGATATGATCAATCTTAGAGAATGTTCCATGAACTGATGAGAAGAACTATATTCAGTGGTTTTGGGGTAGAATGTTCTATAGATGTCTGTTAGGCCCATTTGTTCTAGAGTTCCGTTTAAGTCCACTGTTTCTTTGTGTATTTTCTGTTTGGAAGATCTGTCCTCTTCTGTCAATGGGGTGTTGAAGTCCCTGGCTATTACAGTGCTGCTGTTTATCATTTTGTTTAGATTAAGTAGGATTTGCTTTATGTATCTGGGTGCTCCTGTGTTAGGTGCATAAATATTTAGAATTGTTATGTCTTCTTGTTGAATGGTTCCCTTTACCATTATATAATGACCATCCTTGTGTTTCTTTACTTTTGTTGATTTGAACTCTATGTTATCTGATATGAGAATGGCCACATCAGCTTTTTTTTGGTTTCCATTTGTATGGAATATTGTTTTCCATCCTTTCACCTTGAGTCTGAATGACTACTTGTGGGTTAGATGTGTTTCTTGGATACAGCAGATACTTGGCTTGTATTTTTTTATCCATTCAGCCAACCTATGTCTCTTGAGTGGGGAGTTCAAGCCATTCACATTTATTGAAAGAATTGACAAGTGGAGTGGATTTCTGTTCATTCTGTTGAGTACAACTTTATTGCTCTTTTACCTCTTGAGCCATTGTGGTATCTGGGCTCTGACCTTTATCTTTTGAGTGATTGTACACTAGTGGGTGTCTATTGTGTTGATTGTATAACGTGGTTTAAGTACTTCTTGCAGGGCAGGTCTGGTCTTGACAAATTGCCTCAGTGTTTGCTTGTCTGAGGTCTTTGTTACTCCCTCATATAAGAAACTTAGTTTTGCAGGATACAAAATTCTAGGCTGGCCATTATTGTGTTTGAGAAGACTGAGAATGGGGCCCCAATTCCTTCTGGCTTGTAAGGTCTCAGTTGGGAAGTCTGCAGTTATTCTGACAGGTTTTTCATTATAAGTTACCTGATTTTTTTCGCTTTCCTGCCTCTTTTCATGTTTACTTTGGCAAGTCTAATAAGTATGTATCATGGTTATTGCCTCTTTGTGACAAATCTCCCAGGAGTCCTTTCAGCTTCTTGTCTAGATATCTATGTTTCTAACAAGGCCAAGGAAATTTTCCTTGATTCTTCTTTCAAATAGATTTTTTCAACCCTTGTGTATTTTCTTCTTTGCTCTCAGGGATGCTTATGATTCTTAAGTCTGGCCTCTTTGCATAATCCCACATTGCTTGTAGGGCTTTGTCCATTCCTCTTATTTCTCTGTTCTTTCTCTTCAACTGACTTGTTTAGCTCAAAGTGTTATCTTCAAGCTCTGAGATTCTTTCTTCTACCTGATCTAGCCTATTCTTAAGGCTTTCCACTATGTTTTGTAAATTCTTGAATTAATATTTCATTTCCAGAAGTTCTGTTTGGTTTTTCTCTAATAATTCAGTTTATTTTGAGAATTTTTCATTCATTTCCTGCATTGTTCATATGACTTATTTGTGTTGGGTTTCTATTTTCTCTTGTATTTCACTGAGCTTACTTTCAATCCATATTGAAAATTCTTCATCTGTCATTTTAATCTTTTTGTTTAGGTTGGTAACCATTGGTAAGGAGTTATTGTTTTCTTTTGGGGGTGTCCTTTTGCATTGGTATTTCATACTTCTGGAGTTCTTTTGCTTGGTTCCTTCTCATCAGGCCTCTCATTTGAGAGCTGAGAGTGCTAGGGCTGCCTTGTGGACTTGTCTCTGAGTCCGCGAAGATTGGTCCCTGACTGTGCCAGGGAGAGGAGTGCTGGTCCTGAGTTGCCTTTGGGGTGCTTTAGCAGGTTTGATGAACCTCTCAGGTTACCCACCTGCAGTGGTGGCTCGGCCGGGATTATCCCCCACCACAGAGAAAGCACTCTTCCAGTTGCTATGGGAGGGGAGGGGCCGCAGTTTCCCTGTACCACTCTCATGTCCCAGGAGCGCTGGGTCCTGCCTGCCTATCCAAGCTGCCAGTGGGCAATTCAGTTTCTTCCTTAAGAAACTAAAAGAATAAGAGCAAAATAAATCCAAAGTAAGAAAAAGTAAAGAAATAATAAAAATCAGAGTGGAAATTATTGAACTGGGAGTTTTGGGGGCAGTTTTTTATTGTGTTAAAATATACATAAAATTTACCATTTTAAACATTTGTAAGAATGAGTTGGTTCTTTGATAAACTGGACTGATTAGGAAAAAGAAGACAAAATATCAACAATAGGAATGAGATAGATGACATCACTATAGATTTTTAAGATATTAGAAGGATAAGGGATTATGATGAACAACTTTATGCCAATAAATTTGACAACTTAGATGAAATGGACAAGTTCTCTGAAACGCAAAAACTACCAAAGCTTACTCAAGAAGAAACATAAAACCTTGAACAACCGTATGTCTATTTTTAAATTAAATATTAGTTAACACTCCTCTCCCCAAAAAGCAAAAATAAACAAGCAAACAAAAGTCTCTCTTGGCCCAAATGGCTTTACTGGTGAATTCTATCAAATTTTTAAGGAAGAAACATAGTCTTCCAGACAACTGAAAAGGAAAGACCACTTCCCGACTCATTATGAGGCCAGCATTACTTTGATACCCAAACCAGACAAAGACATTACAAAAACTACAGACTAATACCCCTTATGAACACAGATGCTAAAAAATATTTTTTTTGGTTAAAAAAAGTCCACAAATTTAGTGTACATAAACCTCATACACATAGGCAACAACAGCAATGTCCAATTTTCCCAAAATAGCCCTCCCTTTAAAAAAAATTCCACCTTAGATTGGGTCGAGAGCTGTCTCTTTATAATTTGGAAATTTCAACCCACATGTTCCAATATGGAACAACAGAGATCAAGTTTGTTCCCTCTTCCACATGACAGGCTTTTATATATTTGAAGACAGCTTTCTTGTTTTCTTGGAATTGTCTTTTCTTTTTTTCCCCTTCTTTGAGACAAAGTCTTGCTCTGTTGCCCTGGCTAGAGTGCCATGGAGTCAGCCTAGCTCACAGCAACCTCAAGCTCCTGGGCTAAAGTGATCCTCCTGTCTTAGCCTCCCGAGTAGCTGGGACTACAGGCATGTGCCACCACGCGTGGTTAATTTTTTTTCTATTTTTAGTTGTCTGGCTAATTTATTTCTATTTTTAGTAGAGACGGGGCCTCACTCTTGCTCAGGCTAGTCTCGAACTCCTGAGCTCAAGCGATCCTCCTGCCTCAGCCTCCCAGAGTGCTAGGATTACAAACAGGCGTGAGCTACCACGCCTGGCCTGAATTGTCTTTTCTTAAGGTTAATCAAATGTTCCTTAAAACTTCCTTCCTCCATGAAAGACTAATAAGAGGGTACTTCTTCCAGAGGGTTTTAGTGTCAAAGATAAACACAGCCTGGTTCATTTCTAGTTTAAAAAATGGGGAATATGTAATGACAAAATACCACTTGGCCTACTTTCTCTTTGCAAGGCAGGCTTTAGGACGATGATGAGATGCAAAAATTTTAAATAAAATTTTTTATTTTATGTATTATTGAATTTAAAAATATATAAAAAGGATTATACATCATGATCAAATGAAATTTATTCAAGAAATGAAAGGCTGGTTCCACATTTGACCATCAAAGTAATTTACCAAATCAAGAAAGTAGAGACAAAAAGCATTTGAAAAAATTTAACTACAGTTAACATCATAGCTAATAATGAAATACTGAATGTTTCCCTTTAAGATTAGAAAGAACAGAAGGATGCCTACTCTTACCACTCCTACTCAACATCATCTTTAAGGTCCTAGCCAATGCAATAGGGCAAGTATAATAAATGAAAGACATACAGATTAGAAAGGAAGAAATAAAATTGCATTTATAGACAGCATGATTGTCTACATAGAAAATCCCAAAGAATCTACAAAAAAGCTAGTAGTCCAATAAAGTCATAAAAGTTAATATATAAAAAGAAATTGTATTTATATATCAGCAATGAACAACTGGATAAACAACTTTGCAGTTTCTTATAAAGTTAAGCATATACTTACCATATGACCCAGCAATCCCACTCCTAGATATTTACCCAAGTGAAATAATTACTATTCTTACAGAAACCTGTATGTGAAGTTTTCAATAGCAGCTTTATTCATAATTGCCAAAAACTGGAACAAAAAATCCAATATATCCCTCAACAGGTGAATGAATAAACAAACTATGGTACATCTATACAATGGAATACTACTGAACAGAAAAAAAGATGGCACAAATTACTGACATGCACAACATGAATGAATCTCAAATGCATATGCCATGTGAAAAAAGCCATATTGTATGTTTCTATTTATGTGACCCTTATAGTAACGGAAAACAATAATGACAGAATATAGCTCAGTCTTTGCCAAGGGCCAGTGATATGAGAGGAGTTTGAATACAAAGGGGTATAGGAGAATTTTGGGGGATAAATGAGCTATTCTGTATCTTGATTGTTGTAGTAGTTACACAACTGTATATGTTGTCAAAACTCACAGAACTGTACAATAAAAGGGTAAATTTTATTATCTGTCAGTTATGTCTTAATAAATTGGGGAAAAAAATCAATTTCATTTGTCACACCAACAGACTAAAAACAAATAAACCAACTAACTTTAAGATCATGTAAATAGAAAAAAAAAAGTTTCTGAAAAAAACCCAACCTCAAGTCATAATAAAAACTTTAGCAAACTAGGAATAAATAGGAACTTCTTCAACCTGATAAAGGACATATACAAAAATCCATAGCAAATATCATACTTTATGGGGAAAGACTGAATGCTTTCTCTCCAGGATTGAGAACAAAGCAAGGATGTAGTTTCTCACCTATTCTATTCAATATTGTACTGGAGGTTCTAGCAAGTGCTGTAAGGCAAGACAGAGGTTAAAAAAAAAGCACAGCGTCGAAAAGAAAACAAAATTGTCCCTATTTACAGATGGCATGATCACCTATATAGAAAATACTAAGGACTCTACAAAAAAGCTATGAGAACCAACAAGTGTGTCCAAACAACTGGAAATGAAAAAAATACCATTTCCAATATCATAAAAATATAAAATACTTAGCGATATGTTTGACAAAAGATATGCAACACTTGTACACTAAAAACTAAAACACTGCTGAGAGAAATTAAAAACCCAAATAAATGGAGAGATGTACTGCATTTATAGATCTAAAGACTCAATATTCTTAAGATGTTAATACTTTTCAAATTGATCTATAAATTCGATGCAATGCTAATCAAACTTTCAGCAAGGTTTTTTTTGCAGATATTGACAAGGTGATTCTAAAATTTGTATGGAAATATAAAAAGACCTAGTTTTCCCAAAACAATTTTGAAAAAGAACAACTTTGGAGGACTTACATTGCCTGACTTCAGGACTTCTTATAAAGCAACTATATTGATGACATTTTGGCATTGGCATAAAAATACACATGTAGATCAATGAAATAGAATCTAGAAATATATATATGATCATTTGATTTTGATAAAGGTGTCAAGTCAGAAGGAATCATAGACCTAAATGTAAAGCTTCAAAATAAACAACTTTTAGAAGAAAACTTAGGAGGAAATCTTAGTGACCATGAGTTTGGCAAAGATTTCTTAAACAGGACACAAAAACCATGAACTATAAAAGAAAAAAATATTAATAAATTGGATGGTATCAAACTAATAAAGCTTTGTTCCTCAAAAGACACTATTACAAAATGAAAAGGCAAGCCACAGCCCAGGAGAAAATATTTGCAAAACAGAAGTCCTCTGCTGGATATATCTAAAATATACAAATAATTCTAATAAGAAAAAATCCAGGCGGGGCACGGTGACTCGTGCCTGTAATTCTAGCACTCTGGGAGGCCGAGGCGGGTGGATCATTTGAGCTCGAGAGTTCGAGACCAGCCTGAGCAAGAGCCAGACCCCATCTCTACTAAAAAAAAAAAAAGATAGGAAAAAAGTAGTTGGACAACTAAAAAAAAATGTATATATACTAGCAAGGCATGGTGGTGCATGCCTGTAGTCCCAACTACTCGGAAGGCTGAGGCAGAAGGATTGGTTGAGCCCAGGAATTTGAGATTGCTGTGAGCTAGGCTGATGCCACGTCACTCTAGCTCAGGCAACAGAGTGAGACTCTGTCTAAAAAAAAAAAAAAATTCAAACAACTCAATTAAAAGATAGGTACAACAAACACTATTCTAGTGATGGACACCCCAAAAGTCCTGACTTAAGCATTATACAAGATATCCATGTAACAAAAACATTTGTACACCGTTAATATATATATTTTTTGAGACACAGTTTTGCTCTGTCACCCTGACTAGAGTGCATTGGTGTCTTCATAGCTCACTGCAACCTCCAACTCTGGGCTCAAGTGATCCTCCTGCCTCAGCCTCCCAAGTAGCTGGGACTACAGGCCTGCACCACCATGCCCAGCTAATTTTTCTATTTTTAGTAGAGACGGGGTCTTGCTCTTGCTCAGGCTGGTCTAGAACTCCTGGGCTCAGGCAATCCTCCTGCCTTGGCCTCCCAGAGTGCTAGGATTACAGGCATGAGCCACTGTACCTGGCCCCTTAATATTTTGAAATAAAAAAAGAGAAAGTATTAACAAGAAAAAAAATACACAAAAAAGATGGGGAAAACATTTGAACAGATACTTCACCAAAGAGAACATACATATGGCAAATAAGTACACGAAAAGATGCTCAACATCACTAGTCATTAGGCAAATGAAATTAAAACCACAATGATGTACCACTACCCATCCACACAGAATAACTAAAATTTAAAAGATTGACTATATTAAGTATTGGCGAGAATATGCAGCAACTAGAACCCTCATACATTGTTAGTAGGAATATAAAATGGTACAACCACTTTGGAAAACAGTTTGGCAGCTGCTTAAAAGTTAAAACACACACCTACCATACAAGAAAATCATCTACTCCTCACTACCTACCCAAAAGAAATAAAAAGCATATGTCCATAAAAAGACTTGTACATAAATGTTCAGTATCATATTTGTAGTAGCCCCAAACTGCAAACAACCCAAATGCCCATCAACAGGTGAATGTATAAACAAATTATGGTATAGCCACACAATGAATGGGATGCCACTCAGCAATAAAAAAAAGTTATGATATATGCAACCACATGGATGAATCTCAAAATAATTGTGAATAAAAGCCAGAAAAATTATACTGTGTGATTCTATTTTTATAAAATTCTAGAAAAATGAAAACAGATATATAGTGAAAGAAAGAAGATTAATGGTTGCCTGGAACCTCTCAATGGTTCGATCATTGCCCAGAATGGGGAGTAGAGGGGTAGGTCAAGGAGGGGAGGGAGGGATTACAAAGGGATACAAAGAAAGTTTTGGTAATGATAGATATTGTCATTATCTTGATTGGGGTGATGATTTCATGGGCCCATACATGTGTCTAAACTCATCAGACTGTATACTTTAAATACGTATAACTTATTATATGTCAATTATAACTCAATAAAGCTGTTAAAAAAAAGTAACCGAACCTCAACAGGGCAAGGCTAGAAAGGATTCTATACTCTTGATCTTCAACAACAGTTCAAAGACATTCATATCTTTAGGAAATAAGGCTTTCAGGTAGAACTTTAGATTTTGTAGTGTTTACTTCTAAACCAAAAAAAGCCATTTCCCACTTTTTCCTATTCCCAGTGTACACAAGAGAAATGGCAGTTCAAGTTGTCCATACCTTCACTCGAGCTGCAGTGCTTTCCATTCCACGGCTCTGAGGCTCTTTCCGCTTATCTGTCACATCCCGTTGTTTCTGAAGAGCATCCTTGAGACGCTTGTTGGCAGCTGCTGCCTAAATAAAAGTGGCACACAGTAATTTATTTTTTTTTTAGAGACAGGGTCTCAGTTTGTCACCTAGCTAGAGTACAGTGGCATGATCACAGCTCACTGTAACCTCAAACTCCTGGGTTCAAGTGATCCTCTCACCTTAGCCTTCCAAGTAGTTAGGTTATGACCACAGGTACATGGCACTGTACCTGACTAATTTTTAAAAATTTTCTTTGTAGAGATGGGGTTTCGCTATGCTGCCCAGGCTGGTCTTGAACTCCTGGCCTCAAGTGATCCTCCTGCCTTGGCCTCCCAAAGTGCTGGGATTACAGGCGTGAGCTATTGCACCCAGCCTGCTGGTGAAAATTAGCATCCCTGGTTTCTTAGGACACTTGCTCATTTAAGGGATATTACTTTGCCAGTATCTGAGCCTGAAGATGACAATACACTTGACCCAGGAGATGGAATTTTCTTACCTCCTCAGTTTTACGTCTGAGCACACTGGATTGTTTCTGGAAGTTTCTTTCAAGTTTGAGCAGCTCATATTGCCTCTTACGGTCCTGACAAGAAAAAAGTCAGATCTTAATTGCTGCTCAGCTAGCTAAAATAAAACCTTATACTACAACTAAGGAGTCTGTCAAGACATCCTTGACATGTAAGGCTAAATACAATACAGTGAGCTGCCTTCATCTTCTCCTATCACAGTCAAGAACCGGTAGCTCTAGAAACCGTACTTTTATGTAGAGGAGTGGTGGTTTTCCCCTTTGGCTTATTTCTGTGGCCAAATTCTTGAAGTCTCAGTCACAAGTTACTTGGTAGAAATAATGTCACGGAATGTGAGACCTGGGTGGAACCTTAAAGATCATCTAATGCACAGTCCCTTCCACATAGTTATCGATAGAGCTGAGACTCAGGTTGCCTCCAAAATAGACCAGTATTTCCCCCCCACAACCCTACCAGTCCATCCCATCATAAAACCAGGGTCTTTCCATCCCAAAGGTTATTTTCCTAAAAGCAATTTTGTCCCTTCAAATTAGCTGGCAAAAAGGAGAAAGCCTATCATATAGCCAACCACTTATAAAATTAAAGTAGACTGAAGCTAAAGAAGAGGTTTTTCTTTTCTTTTTTTTTGAGACAGAGTCTTGTCTGTCACTCGGGCATCATCCTAGTTCACAGCAACCTCAAACTCCTGGGCTCAAGCGATTCTCCTGCCTCAGCTTCCCGAGTAGCTGGGACTACAGGCGTGCACCACAACGCCTGGCTAATTTCTTTCTATTTTTAGTAGAGACAGGGTCTTGCTCTTGCTCAGGCTGGTCTCGAACTCCTGACCTCAAGTGATCCTCCTGCCTTGGCCTCCCAGAGTGCTAGAATTACAGGCATGAGCCACCACGCCCAGCTAAGAAGAGGTTTTTCATTCCTAAACAAAACCAAGTCATTACTGAACGTATTCTCTCTGTCCAGAGATTAAAGATAAAGAACAAGAAATACTATGGGATATCACTTGTTTCAAATGAGCACACAATATTTAACTGCTTTGATTTCTTGGCCCCTTCCCTAGTCTATTAATCCCTTAGGCTCCTTCTAGCTTCACTTGTTTCTTATCCAATCTGGAATGCATGGTTACCCATTTTCATCATGTCTTTGCCAGCATAGTAGGACAATTAATTTCATTCAACCAGTATGATATTGGTGGGCCATCTACCACATGCTAGGCACTATGCTAGGTGTCTGGGAGACAGAGATGAACATGACATGGTTACTACTCTTACAGAGATTACTAGAGAATACAAACAACATGCAGTACAATTATAATAAAATATGATGTGCCTTGATATTAGAAGTCAAGGGAATTAAAGAAACACAGCTAAGAGACTGAGCCCAGTGAAAAGAGAAAACCCAACACTCTCCTCACCACCAAACTTCTTGAAAGAAAGGTTTATGTTTACTGCTTCCACTGGTCATTGTTTACTCCATAATTCCCTTGTAAATAGTTCCTGCTATTGTCCTGGAATCTCCTATTTATTAAATTCAATGGTCTTTTCACAGTCTCTATCTTCTTTGCCTTCTCTCTCAGCATCATTAGCACTACCGATAACCTTCCCACACCATCCTAATTCTTTTTGTACCCTATAATCTTCATTGTCATCTTTTCATTTTCTTATACATAAAATAAAGAGATTCTCTTCTTAGCCTTATTTTTCTATATATTTTCCCAATGTTTCAATTTTCACTTCTAGGCAGATGACTCTCTAATTGTTAAGTCCAGCCCAACCTCTCCCTTGAACTCTAAACCAACATCATCCAATGTTTTTAGGTTTCTCCATCCCAAAGGTTTATTCTCCTAAAAGCAACTTTGTCTCTTCAAACTGGCTGTTTTCTTTGACTTTCCAGTCTCTCAAAACCCTGAAGTAAACTTTTTGATGTTTTACATTCTTTTACATTTTTTCCAAAGGCAGGTTTTGTATTAATTATCATTAAAATCATTCAATAAACATTAATTGAGTGCCACTATGTGCCAGTCGCTGTTATAGCCATTGGGAATACCTAAGTGAACAAACAAAGATCCTTGTCAATGTGGAATATATATTCCTGTACAATGTAAAGTTATCATCACTTCATAGATGTCATCTTTTTTCTTTTGTTTTTCTTAACAGTTTTATTGAAATATAATTCACATAAAATTTACCCATTTAAAGTACATGATTCAGGGGTTTTTGGTATATTCACAGAGTTGATATGACCATCATCACATTCAATTTAAAACATTTTTATTATTACAAAAAGAAATCTCACACCTTTTAGCTATCACCCCACCCACAAAGCCCTAGACAACCACTAATCTATTTTTTGTCTCCATAGATTTGTCTATTCTGGACGTTTCATATAAATGTAATCCTATAATATGTGGTATTTTGTGACTGGCTTCTTTCACTTAGCATAATGTTTTCAAGGTTCATCAGTGTTGTATGTAGCATGTATCAGTGCTTCATTCCTTTCTATGGCTGAATAAAATTCCATTGCATGGATACACTACATTTTATTTATCCATTGATAAATGATCAGTTGATGGATGTTTGGGTTTTTCCACTTTTTGGCTATTATGAATACTGTTCTGTAAACATCTGTGTACAAGTTTTTGCATGACATGTTTTCATTCCTGATTAGACAGAACTAAGAGTGGGATTGCTGGATGATATGGTACCTCTATGTTTTTATTTATCCCCTTGAAGAACTGCCCAACTGCTAAAGCAGCTGTACCATTTATACATCCCACCAGCAACGTATGAGGTTGCAATTTCTTCACATTCTTATCAACACTTACTATTATCTGTCTTTTTAATTATAGCCATCCCAGTGGGTATGAAATTGTATCTGGTTTTGATTTACGTTTCCCTGATGGCAAATGACGCTGAGCACCTTCTCATGTGCTTATTGCTTTGCCCATTTGAAAACTGGGTTATCTTTTTATTTTTAATTTGTAAAAGTTCTTTATATATTCTGGATATAAGACTCTTATCAGCTATGATTTATAAATATTTTCTCTGAATCTATGGATTGGCTATTCACTTTCTTGATAGTATTGTTTCTGATAAATAGGTATTCTTTCTTCTTTAAATGTTTGATAGAACTCACCAGTGAAGTCATCTATGCCTGGGCTTTTCCTTGTGAGAAGTTTTTAAATTTACTAATTTAATCTCTTATTACGGGTCTACAAAGATTTTCTCTTTCTTCTTGAGTCAGTTTTGGTAATCTTTGTCTTTCCAGGGATTTGTCTATTGCATCTAGGCAATCTAATTTGTTGGCATACAGTTGTTCATAGTCCCTTATAATCCTATCCTTCTGCAAGACTGGTAGTGATAGTCCCTCTTTGATGCCTAACTTTAGTAATTTGGATTTTCTCTCTTTTTTCTTGTTAAGGCTACCTAAAGGTTTGTCAGTATTGTTGGTTGTTTCAAAGGACCAATTTTTATTTAGTTTCATTGATTTTCTCTATTTCCTTCCATCTACTAGCTTTGGGTTTAGTTTGCTCTTCTTCTTTTCAGTGTTTTAAAGCAGAAAGCTAATTTATTGATTTGAGATCTTTCTTCTTCTTCTTTTTTAATTGAGATGGAGTCTCACTATGTTGCCTAGGCTTGTCTTGAATTCCTAGGCTCAAGTGATCCTCCCACCTCAGCTTCTTGAGTAGCTGGGACTACAGGCACTCGCCTTTCTTCATTTTTAATATAGGCATTTACAACTATAAAATTTCCTCTAAACACTGCTTTAGCTGCATTCCATAAGTTTTGGTATGTTGTGTCTTTGTTTTTATTCATCCCAAATTATTATATTTTCTAATTTCCCCACGACTTCCTTTTGACTCATTATTTATTTAGGACTGTGTTGTTTAACTCCTCATATTTGTGAATTTTCCAAATTTCTTTCTGCTCTTGATCTCTAATTTCATTTCATTGTGGTTGGAGAGTAGACTTTGTATTGTTTCAATCCTTTTAAATTTAATGAGGCACTTTTTTGGCCTAGCCTAGAGAATGTTCCATGTGCACTTGGGAAGAACGTATATCCTGCTATTGTTGGTTGGAGTATTCTATAGATATCTGCTAGGTCTAGTTTATAATCTAGCATAGTATATAAAGTATAGACCAATAGTTCTTATGAATGTAGATGTGAAAATCCTAGGAATTATATTCTTGAAGTTTGCAACATCCTTGCTGATCTTGTGCCTAGTTGTTCTTGTCATTATTGAAAGTGGGGTATTAAAGTCTCCAAATATTACTGTTGATTTGTCTACTTCTTCATTTCTCTGTGTTTGCTTCATATACTTTAGTGCTCTGTTGTTAGGTGTATTTTCAGGCCCTTACAATCTTTCTGGATTATATAATATCTTCTTGTGTTCTGGCCTCTAGTTTCTCAATACTAAAGTTTGTTCTACATATTACTCCCAGATATATCTTTCTAAAGCATTATTTTGTTGATATCACTTTGTTTCTCAAAAACCTTAAAAGTCTTTATACTACTAACAAAATGAAGTTCAAACTTCTTGGATCTTTAATAATACAGCTTTAACTTGTCTTTCGTAGTGAATCTTTTGCTATACTCCACCCCAACTGGACCATTTGCCATTCCTTGAATATATCTATGAAGTTGTCATCTCTGTCTTTGCTCCCACCGTTCCATCTATCTGGAATGCCCATACTTATTTCTATCAAAACACTCCCTATTTATTATTCAGGGCCTATTCAGCTATCATCTTTTCACTCCAACTGGAAATGGGCTTTCCTTTCTCTTACTTTTGTATTTCATACTATTCTTAAAGTCCAGATATTTTCATTCTTTGTATTTGAGAAATCCATGCTTATGTCTTATCTTCCCCTTTAGACAAGGCATTCTTCAAGGGCAGAGCTCATATACTACTCACCTTTCTATTTCTCAAGGTACCTAGTGGATAGCACCTTGTACATAGTAGACATTTAATACAAAGCTGTTAAATTCATGAATATGGAACATTTTTGGAGACACCAGGTGTTTGAAGAGAAGCATTAACATCATTAGTCAGCTCAGAGAAGGATTTATTACCTAGGCCTTTGAGGAGCTTTAGTTACTTACTCTTTCTTTTAACTGCATTACTTCTTTGTCTTTTTGATGCTTCCACTGTCTAAACTTCTCAGCATCCTCTTTCATCTGACGCATTAACTGTACCCGCTGGTTTTTCATCATCTTAAAAACAAAACCAGTACAAGTATTAGTCATCTGCACTTTATTCTAGGCTGATGTGCAGATGAATAAACTTACCATTAAGAAGAGAGAAAAACCAGAGTTAGGCTGAGAAGGCCACCAACAGATTTTCTGATTAGGCTTGTAATACCCCTTGCTATGTTTATACAGGGTTTCCAAGTATAAACTATACAAATGAACACTCTGAAGAAATAAAAGAAAAATGTACCTATAAGCTAAATCCAGCCCTAAATTCACTGTATATAAATGAAATTTCAAGGAACTATCTACTAAGCCTCAAGGACAAATACACCTAGCAACCATTGTATTCTAAAGGTTTCAGTACAAACCTGTAACCTGTAACCACCACTTTGTAGATTTTACAAATTGTAGATTCAATAACTGAGCATTTTCTCTAGGTGTCTGTCATCTTGCTACTACTTTATGAAATTATGCCACATGATCATAATTGTGATCAGGATATTAATATCACTACTAAATATGGAGACACCTTTGTCTTTTGGTTTCAGAGAATCTAACATTAAACTCTGAATGTCAAAGCAAGGTTTCATTTTTCAGATTCTAGACGACTACCAGCACGATGTTCTGCAAAACAGACATATGTGGAGACTCACACACTTGAAATAATTGCCCTGCCTACTACTTTCTCATCTGAAAACACCTCTGTAGTATAATTCTAAATGGAACACCTATGTTTGTAAATTCCAATGGGGTAAATGCAAGGATGAGAGTTTATTACCTGTATCTCCTGGTTCAGTTTGGAGATTGTATAGTCCGTGGATTCCTTCAGTTTCAGAAGTTTAGACTGTTCATTCAGTTTCTTCTTCAGATCAGTCATTTGACCCTCCAGCTCCTGGAGACGTTTGCGGCGGCGCTCACTCAACCTAAACACAGATGCTATAGAAGTGAAGACTGCCAGCAGCAAAGCCTGACTTCAAAAGACGTAATACTAGACTTCCAGATTCACAACCCTGATATATATAAAATAGGTCACTAGGCACATAGCCATCTTAAAAAAAGGAATACCACCCAAACAACCCAAACTGCCTAAATAATAGGAGCTTAATACAAAGAGTAAAACAAACTTTTTGAGTATGCAATAATGTAACTCAATATACACCCCTAAACCTATCCAAAGGATGGTTCTTTGAAGACATTTCACTTCACTTTAGCTCTAAGGAATAATTCTGATGATCATAACACAATTTTGGGATATAAAGTAGACATCCAGCGTAACTTTTAGGAACATGAGCTTTAGACTCAACAGAGAGATAAAACAGAGTCACTGAGTAAAAGGAAGGTAGAATAGCCAATAAAGGAGAGGTCTGAGGGAGAGAAGGATGTTCTGGTTATCTGTCTTGCTTGGTATTATTCTTAACTGATAAGGGATGGCTAGATTGATTCTGAAATCACTAACCTGGACACTAATTCTATCCACAAGCTAATTTACCATTAGTGCAGGGACAAGGAAACAGCTGCTATCTAGTAGATCTGATAATCTTTCAAAAGCCAGATCAAATGCTAACTTTTTACAAAGCCTTCTTTCATCATACCAGCTTGAATTGATATTTCTTGCCTCTGAACTCTTAACATAATTATTGCCTAAGAAATTTATTTGGCTACTAATCATGTGCTGTGTTGTGGCATTCTTTTACAGTCATCCTGAGATTTTTTTCTGAAATAGAGTCTCACTCTGTCACTCTGACTGGAGTGAAGTGGTGCAATCACAGCTCACTGCAACCTCCAACTCTTGGGCTTAAGTGATCCTTCTGTCTCAGCCTGTAGAGTAGCTAGCACTACAGACGTGCACCACCACACCTGGCTAAATGAGATGTTACTTAAAATCTCAATTACTTAGCTTTCCTTGTGTTTAGGTCTCCTTTGCACAACTAGGTTTAAACCCTTTGGGGGCAGTAAATGAGTCTTCTACTTTTCTATTCCCTCCAAAGCTCTTCACACATAGTAGGGACTTGAAATAACATTTATTGACTTTATTCTTACTTAGCATGGTTGACATCCTTCTTTGCTGTCTGAAGTTCAAGAACCAATTCTTCCTTTTCCTTTTGTAGATTGATGACGTCTAGTTCTAGATTTTTAATGTTATCCTAGAAAGGTTATAGGTCAGAGAGAAAGAAGGCATTACTTGGCACAGGAAGAAAATTGTTTCAGCATTCCACATCTCAAAGAACTATGCATTAAATTTTACCACTTCAGTTGCACAATAAAATCATTTGTTCTTAATCTGATGGAGATTGAAGTCATATAGTAGGAAAAGTTTGGAATCCAAAAGCCTGCATTTGAATCTTGACTATAACACTTACTATCTACATGTCTTAAGGAAAGACATTTCATCCCTTTTGGTCTTAGTTTCTATGCAGAAAACAGTTAATACAGCAGGCTTGAGAAAGCTGTCCTTAAAAAGTTCTACTTGTAAGGATGGCCCTTGGCTCGTGTCTGGCAACTCAGATTTTGGAAAGGTTCCCACCATTCCCTAACTGATGAGTGGCTTACAATGCCTAAACTGTATAAACAATATGATTTATCCTGAATTCCTATCTTCTTTCTGGGAGTCTATAATTTTGGTATGTAGAAGGCAGAGAATAAATAACTACAGGACGGACCCCTGTGACAGCCCTGGACTCCTAGGCTGAGGGGAGCTTCTCTGGTAGACAACATTTCATACAGGCTGTAACAATCCACTACTGGAGGAATAAAGTGCTTCCTGTGACTCCACTGGGAGAAAATTCTTGGACGCTTGTACCTGGTTTCCTCCAGACTTTGCCCAAGTGCTTTGTTTTTGTTGATTTTTCTTTGTATCCTTTCACTATAATAAAACAACTGTGAGTACAACCGTATGTTGAGTCCTGTGAGTCCTCCTAGTGAATCATCGGACCTAGGGGTAGTTTTAGGGATTCCTAAAAGTTTCCCTATCTATGTAAATAATTAACAATAACCCCGACTTCACAGGGTCACTGGGGAAGATCAAATAAGATAAAAAGGCAAAGATATTTTGTAACCTGTAAAAAGCTACACAAATATTCTCATATTCAGAACTTTCAAACTTATCTACTCAAGCAATTGCTACTCTGAATACATTTAGGAAACTGACTGAATGAGTGGCTGGCATCCAAGAAGATTATATGCAGGCCCTAGACCAGTATTGGACTGACACAGAGAAGTAGAGGCAGGTTAGGTGGGCTATATCAGAGAAGCTTTCTAAATAGGCTAGAGCTGTTTTCTAAGCAATGAACTTGAACTACTTCAGTATAACCAATGAAAATCAATCTCATTGCTTTATAGCTACCCTGCATATTTAAAATGGTCAATAACATGTGAGTGTGTACATATATATATTTTCAGTTATATATATTATTAATAATGTAATAAATAATATACATAATATAATACATAATATATAATATTAAATACTTATATTTATAAATTATAATATAGACATATTCAATAATTTATATAAATATTATATGCAATTATATTATATAACATATATATTCAGCTATATATATATATATATATATATATGGCTAACTTCTAAAAATTTTTTTGTAGAAACAGGGGTCTTGCAATGTTGCCCAGGCTGGTCTTGAACTCCTGGCCTCAAGTGATCCTCCTGCCTCGACCTCCCAAAGTACTAGGATTACAGGCGTGAGCCACTGCATCTGGTCTTAGATATTCTTTATATTTATTTTTACTTATAGAAGTAACATGAATATATTCTTGTAAAAAATAATCTAGATAATACATATAAAGGTCAGGTCCCCTTGACTGCCTCACCCTTGTCAAAATTTCATTGCCCTCTCCAGAAGTAACCACTGTTACCAGCTTGGTGCAGATTTTCCAGACATTTTTCTAGACATTTACATATTATATACATATATGTGTGTGTGTGTGTGTGTGTGTGTGTGTGTGTATAGTCATACATCACTTAACAATGGGTTCTGTGACGTAGCACTCTGGGAGGCCGAGGTGGGCAGATTGTTTGAGCTCAGGAGTTTGAGACCAGCCTGAGCAAGAGTGAGACCCCGTCTCTACTAAGAATAGAAAGAAATGATCTGGACAGCTAAAATTATATATACAGAAAAAAATTAGCCAGGCATGGTGGCACATGCCTGTAGTCCCAGCTACTCAGGAGGCTGAGGCAGAAGGATAGCTTAAGCCTGGGAGTTTGAGGTTGCTGTGAGCTAGGCTGACGCCACGGCACTCTAGCCCCGGCAACAGAGTCAGACTCTGTCTCAAAAAAAAAAAAAAAAAAAAAAAAAAAAAACACGGGTTCTGTGAAATGCATTGTTGGGTAATTCCATCATTATGCAAACATCATAGAGCATACTTACATAAACCTAGATGGTACAGCCTACTACATACCTAGGCTATATGGTATAGCCTGTTACCCTAGGCTACAAACCTGTACAGCATGGAACTGTATTGAATACTATAGGCAACTGTAACACAATGGTAAGTATTTGCAAATCTAGACATATCTAAATATAGAAAAGGTACAATAAAAATACAGTATTCTAATCTTATGGGACCACCATTGTATATGCAGTCTGTGATTGACTGAAATGTTGTCACTTGGTGCATGATTGTATATTAAATACATGTATTATATACAATATAATATACATTATATTATATAATGTCTAGAATATATAATAAATATATATAAATGATATATAGTATACATACATGTGTGTATACCAATTTAAGTGTGTTACACATAAATAGAATTATACTCTATGTATATATTATCTGTAACTTGACTTTTTTTAGATTTCTTTATATCAGTGCATATAAATCTGCCTCATTCTTTTTTTTGCCATAATGAAATATTCTTGTACATGCCTTCTATGCACATGTGCAAGGTTTTACAAGGGCAGAGAGAAGTGGAATTAGAGGGTCATGAGGGTACACGTTTTCAATCTTAACAGATACTGCCAAATTGTCATCCAAAGTGGCTATTCCAGTTTCCACTCTTGTCAGCTATGTATGAGAGCACTTGTTTTCCTGCACTCTCGTCAACATTTGATATTACTACACTTGAAAATTGTTACCAATCTGATGAGTGAAAAATCATATCTTTTCATTATATCAGTAATTGTCTCACCAACTCCACAGAGGGAATTATTCAAATTTGAGTCTGGTTTACTACAACTCATGGTAATCTTCATTAATTATAACCTATGCCTCTCCCAATTTTTCTATGGCAATTCTTCACAGCAATAGGAAAAATACTATTTAGAATTAAAAACTGCCTTTATTTCTTAAAAGACAGAGGGGGAGATTTATATGTGATTAAAGGTAATGTTTACATTAAAAATTTATTTCTTCTCAAATTTTAGGTTTAGGAACTCAAGTATATTTGATTCCAAGGAAAAAAGGACTAGATACCTTACTATAGCTCTAGCTCTAGCTCTAGCTCATTACTAGCACCTTCTTATGGGGTAAGGAATACAATGGGGGAACACATATCCCCATGTTTCTAGGCAAGAGTACAGAAGAGTACAAATCAGCCTTACCACTAATCCTTTGTTTATCCTGGAAAAGCCAAGATACATTTGATCTAAAAAAAGGTTGCACTGTATGTCCTGTTAGTGTGGACAACAGAGCTATATATATATTTAAGTTGCTGCCTTCTGAAATCCCACTAAAATGAACCAAAATGGACGTATAAATCAGTAAGAATGAAGAGAGGAGAGCAGTTGAGAGATATCAACAGACTTTTGCAAGAGGAAAACAGCTGGATAAGTGGTAACTTACTTCCAGAGTGGAAAAAGCTAAAACAGAACTCCCACAGGATGAATGCCAAGAAGAAGCAAGCCCATTTGAACCATAGAACCACCAAGGGGAGAAGCAGCTTCCTTTCTGGAGAGGCTGATCCTGACAGATTGGGCTTATAGACATCAAACACAGCTAAAGGCAAGGATGATAGGGACTGAATAAAAGTCTGCATATGACTAGAGAGACTCCAACTCCCTTATTTTCTCTGGGTTACCTGAATGATGACATACCATCACTCTGCCCACACAACTCCAGGCAGTAGAATAAAAGATTTCTTTATTGGAAACTGACTAGCCCAAGAGAAATCCACGCATACAGAACTTCCTGGGCTTTTAGTGCCTCACTCTTAAATATGAATAGACATCCAAGGAATTACTAGAAATTTGAAGAAAGCATCTTACATGAAAGAGAGACCAAAACAAACATATTAGAGAAAGGAAATTTGGGCCGGGCGCAGTGGCTCACGCCTGTAATCCTAGCACTCTGGGAGGCCGAGGCGGGTGGATCACTCGAGGTCAGGAGTTCGAGACCAGCCTGAGCAAGAGTGAGACCCCGTCTCTACTAAAATTAGAAAGAAATTATATGGACAACTAAAATATATATATATATACAAAAAAATTAGCTGGGCATGGTGGCGCATGCCTGTAGTCCCAGCTACTCGGGAGGCTGAGGCAGTAGGATCGCTTAAGCCCAGGAGTTTGAGGTTGCTGTGAGCTAGACTGACGCCACGGCACTCACTCTAGCCCGGGCAACAGAGTGAGACTCTGTCTCAAAAAAAAAAAAAAAAAAAAAAAGAAAGGAAATTTGGAGGATACAGAGGCAAGGAAGGGAGAAGAAAACCTTGACAAAATTTAATTCCTATCCTTAGAGATGGGCAGTGTATCCATAGAAAAAAAGATGTCTATAAAAATAAAGGAACAACTATAGGATCAAAAAGAGATCTTGAAAATTAATAGGCAAATAAAATAATTCACCAGGAATAGAAAGAAATCTCCCATAGAATGGAAGAAAAATACAAAGAAATAGAAATTAGAAAGAAGATAAGGCCTGGCATGGTGGCTCACACCTGTAATCCTAGCCCTCTGGGAGGCTGAGGTGGGAGTGAGGATCACTTTAGCTCAGAAATTAGAGACCAGCCTGAGCAAGAGAGAGATGCCATCTCTACCAAAATAGAAGAAATTAGCTGGGCGTGGTGGCTCACGCCTGTAGTCCCAGCTACTTGGGAAGCTGAGGCAGGAGGATCACTTGAGCCCAGGAGTTGGAAGTTGCAGTGAGCTGCGATGACACCATGGCACTCTAGCCAAGGCAACAGAGCAAGATTCTGTCTCAAAAAAAAAAAAAAAAGAAGAAGATAAGAAAAGCAGAAAATCTAAGAGATAAATTTCTAGATTGGAGGACCTACCAAGCACCAAGCACAATAAATGAGAAAAGATCCATACCAAGGCACATCACTGAGAAATTAAATAACACTTGAGGACAAAGAAATGATCCTGACAGTTTCCAGAGGAAAAAGAAAATATAAGTCAAATACAAAGAATCAGGAATCATAATGGACTTCTCAACAGCAACCAATAGAAGACAATGGAGTAAGGCCTTCAAAATTCTAAAGAAAAACAATTTCCATAGAATTCTAAACCCTAACAAACTAACAAGTGTAAGGATGAAAATAAAAGCTATTTTCAGACATGCAAAGCTTTCAAACATTTTCCTTTCATATATGCGTTCTCAGAAAGCTATTGGGATTGTACTCTACAAAAGCAAAAGGGTATACCAAAAAGGACAAAGACGTGAAATCTGTTTCAACACACAGAGGAGAAGTGAGGCAAATTCCCAGGATGACTGATGTCTGGGCAGGGGGCCCAGAGGAAGCAGACTAGGACAGAAGATTCCAAGAGAGTTGTTTTCAAGAAAGAAATGGATTGATAAATCATCTGGTATGTTTGACCATAATAAGAGGAGTTTTTATAGTTTTTGTCAAGAAGTTTGGTGATAAAATTGATAGGTACATAGAACACTAAATAAATTAGAAAATGAGATTATTAACTCCAGAAAATAAAAAAGCTGTACAAGATAGGAAATGTAATCATATTATACTATTTGGCTCAATTTTAAAACATATTTATATAATCAGAAGAATTTAAACACTAAATATTCATTTAATCAAAAAGTGTTACATAACCATTTTGAAAGATGGAGCTAAGGCAGTTTGCATAGGTAAGACAGCTATATTCTCATCTTCCACAGTGGGAAGTCAATAGATACTGTCTAAAAATTTTAAATTAACATAATTATATTGCCAATTCTCATCCAGAAATATGAAGGTAAATGTCAGAGGAAATAGCTTAAGGAACTTACAGTACTATATTAGCATAAGGAATAGGTGAGAAGGTGGTAGGGCAGGACTGCTTTTATTTTTCTGCATATTGTAGTATTTGACTTTAAAAATTATATACATGCATTTGTGTGACATAAATAATTAAATTAAAAAAATTAAACAAGACTGTGAGAACAAGAAGGGAAAAAATTTCTATTGGCAACTCAGTTATTATTTTGGAAGCAACTTCTACCCTACAGGAAAAAACATGGTGAAAATCAAATATGAGAAATACTTTTCTAGTTTTTGCTCTGAAAATGTAGGGTACCTGGTGGCAAAAATAGCATGGGTACTATAGCTATTTCTCAATACAAACATATAGCACTTTGGGGTGGTAGAATATAGCTAGATGGGAAAGCAATCCACCCTTCCTTCTACATAGCATCACTATGTCTGTGATCACAGACAAACAGTTAGAAACACTGGGCTAC
The DNA here is from genome assembly GCF_041146395.1 of Eulemur rufifrons. Taxonomy (NCBI): domain Eukaryota; kingdom Metazoa; phylum Chordata; class Mammalia; order Primates; family Lemuridae; genus Eulemur; species Eulemur rufifrons. The sequence continues at coordinate 91,834,879 of NC_091012.1, forward strand.
AAGGGAAAATAAGGTCTGGAGAAAGGGCCTTTCTTGTGGATAACCTAAAAGCCAAAGACTTGCCTTAAATAAAGACCTGATTATTAATTAGCAAGGGCCACTTAGAACCACCATTAGAAAAAAGTTTTAGCCATTTGGCAAGTCATGGGATATCCACTAGTCTTACCTACACCATCTACTAAAAGATGTGCCTTTTTCAGAATCCAAGCATAGTTATTAGAACACAATTTTTCTACAAGTGGGGACCAAGTTTATTATAACATTAAAAAACTACTAAATACCTGTGGCATAAGGTAAGGCATTAGATTAAATGGAACAAAATTACAGGCTCCCTATCCCAAATGTATCCTTTTATAAACCAATGATGCAACTCCAGTTGTACTATGCACATTTTGTTGTCTTTTTGTCATCAAAAATGGTGTGCTTGTTTTCTTCCCATTTAGTTAAAGAGAGATGGTAGACATGAACAAATACTGCCCTAGAAAATAGTTCACCTGGTACTGGAACTGAATGGGCTGTAGTTGGCTGTCATTCTGAGTCATCTTCCTAGCTAGGGCCTCTTTCAGTGCCAGGGCTTTATTCAACTCAATCAGCTCCTTAGACATTTGAGCTTGACGGAGAGCATGCTGAGTGGTGAATTCATCAGAAGACCTGTTGGTCTCTGGACCAGTTACCACCTCCTGGAAAGAAATAAGGATAATGATTTGTAAGAGAAATAAGCAAATGGAGTTCCTTAGGCACTATTTCATCAAGTCTCATAGCCACTTCTCCATTAGCAATATCTATTTAGTCAGAACTGGGGCTCCTCATACAACATTTGTTTTAAACATCTGAAATAAATTGAACTAGCCTACTTCCCTGCTCTCATAAGCACCTTATTTTTTATATACTTTAACAGACTATTTTAGAGCAAACTAAGTTTCTTGCTCTTTCCTTTATTGATCTGGTCAACATTTCTTACTTTTACCTCATTCCAAGGGGTCCTTAGAAGAGAGAAGGTCCTGGAAAAGGCACTTTAGGAATGGTGGAAATGGAGAAAAGGCTTCATTTATTCTTATATAGCTGACCGCTAGTACCTGATCTAGTATCTTCCTTCTTTCAGAATATGAAAACTACCAACATATATTCATTTCAGGGAGGAAAGGCTGTTTAAAGCAAACCATTGCCCAGCCTTTCATTTTGACTTTATAACCTTTAGTCAATATCTATTAATAATACATTTTATCTATCCTTGCAATCTGAATACTCCAAATATTTTCCTTGATTCTTTTAGCCCTCGATCATCCCAGTTACATAAAAGTATGCTGAGAAAAAACTCTCTTCCATTTTTCCTCTAATGCTTTTTTGACTTTGCCATAATTTCCTAATTTATTTTCATTTTAACTTGCTGGACAGTTGATGCAGAATACTAACATCTAACAAGAAATCAGTAAGCTAGATTGCAAATATGGAACATTACACCCCTGAGAAGTCCTGCCACCCATTACCAGTTACACTATTAGACATAGAGCCTATTCAAGTTAGGGATTTTATGAAGCTGAGATTTACACTAAAGATTTTTAGATTTCCAGGGCATTCTTTGGAGGATAGTAACAATCACAGGTTCTCTTCTTCAGTCAAGCAATAAATCATAGGAAATGGCACAGTTAGAGCTCCCAGTTCTACACAAAGGGGCCAATTACTTACAGTTTCTGGTTCCACTGCAGTATCAGTGGCTGCAGCCATGCAAGCAACAGTTTCATCCTGCAGTAACAAATGTTTTGGTTTAGGGAAAGATTCCAAAGTAAAGCTTACTAGTAGATTTTATATTAGTTAGTTATTTTTCTTCAAATGTATACAGAGACCATTTAAGGCATTGGACCCATTTTGTAGTCAAAGAAATCCCGACAGCCACATGTTTCTATTCCCCACCTCCTCAAGAGTCTTTCTTTTTCATAAAGGGCAATTGTATAGTTTTTGTAAAAAATAAGGTCTTGTGGCAACTGACATATTTCTTACCCTCCTCCTGCTCTGCCAGAGATCACTGGGCCAGAATGAAATATTTGGCCATTCTAACAGGCCAAAATTTAACCCATTTTATGGACTCTACTCTTTCTTTTTATGCTTCTACCACTAAGTTTACCTCTACTAATGTACAAGTCTAGCTAGTTCTTATGGGCATGCCATTCTAAGAACGGACATATCAAATAATGACAATGCATCAGAAAAGTGAATAGAATGAGGCCTATTTTTGATTCTTAAGTCAGTCAAGTAGGCAAGATCTTCCTCTACAAGGAAATAAATGCCTTAGGTGGATATCCCAGAAAAAATGTGCTCATGTACTGTAGCCTCTGTCTCTCATGTAGGTAAGAACCGATCATATGCAGCTACTCCAGGTAGTGGTTACTAGGAGGGAAAGGGTAAGTACTAATTCCCTCCCAGAGAACAACAAATTCTTTTGGGGGGGGGGCATTGGAACAACCACCACCTAGAAGGGAAATCTAAAACTACTAATTAGGACTAATTTGTTTACAGACTATCATATGAGCAATCTCTGTTCTCACTACTGGAATTTAGGCTTTATTTGGCATTGTAATATATGGATTACCACTTATGTTTAAGTGATTCTGCAAAGCCCTGGGAAGAAAGGATTATTTCCAGGTAGTCATGTGATTAAGGAGGTCATAGGTGAAAGAGCTATTAGCTCAATAGCAAACAAAGATTTAGGGTTAGCACATGGAGTCTATATACCAGTCCTATGAAACATTACATAGTTTTTGGAACTTGAATCTTAGTACCTTTAAGGCAAGGACTGAAGAGGCCCTTAGTAAGTGCTCTTTGTAAAGCATTTTCCTTATTCTGCCCAGAAACTTCCAATCAGTGAGGCTCAAAGAGAACTCAAAAGAAGTTTCAGTATACCCACATCCTTTCCCATGATGATTTACAGTACTGGTGATTCTCTAAGTGCAGGACATAACTAAATCCTTCTTTAAAAACAGCATATCAATCTATTATAGGTTAATGGTTACCTTTTCCTCTCTCCCATGTTTCAATTTTCAGTATAAGGACTAGTTATAGGCCCATCCTAGATTATTAGGGTCTATAGTCTTGGCTTTTGGAGACTTTTTCTAGTACCTTCCAGAGGGTCAGGATCAAAGTAGATAGGTTAATCCTTGAAGAAGATACGTTGATATTGTGAGTTCACTTTTGGCTTTTGGCCCAGTGAAATTTCACAATGCTAAGGTTTAAGCTTAGGGCTATGGTAACATGATCTATATGAACATGGCAGGATTCTGCCTTCATCATCCTACATGTAAATATGTAACAGTGGGATTTATTTCAATCTCACAGCCCTCTTTCCCCCAATTCTAAGGCTACAATTGAGAACCTCTTATAGGTAAAAGACATGATTTGATAAAGTTGATGGTCAGGGGAATAAGGAAAGGGTACATTGCACTACATTAACCAGCAATATCCTTCAGGATGAAGTTTGTGCTTGTAGGCTGTAGATAATATCATCACTGGGCATGCACAATGCTTTTTATGAAATTGTTCTTGGAGGAGGTGATATAAACAAAAAAAAATATTTGGTTTTGTGGGAACTGAAAGGACTGCATGAATTTCCTCACAGGTAACTGCAACAAGGAGGTTAGCTTGAATTATATTTTAAGGGAAGAAATGGTACAGTTTAGCACTTAAAGCCCCAGGAGGAATATTCAAGAACAATGGTTCCCTTCATAATGGAAAAAGAGGGGTGTTCACCCATCACTTAAAATAAAAATAGTTTTAATCCAGAATGAAGGGCACAAGCACTTACATTTGAAACATTCTGCTTTCACTGTAATGAGTCTTAAGAAAAGCCACAGGATACATTGTTGTATATTTCAAAAAACATGTAGCTGGGAGGGTCTCTAAATAATAGACGTGGAGAATTCTGATTCAAGAGTCCAGCAGAAGCTCTGGATAAAAAGGTTTACTCTGCCTAACTATGACAGTGGATGGAAGCCAGGAACTTTATCAGCTTGTGGCAATCTTTAGCACCCTCCTACTGCATGTGCCAAGTGCATTTAGTGGCAGACATAGCGATTCTACAGAGTTCCTCTGAGCCAGCCACCATTGGCAACTTCCTCTATAGGCACACCAGGCACCAGTAATATTGCCAGATCCTCACTGAGGATGCTTTATCTTATTTTATTAATTTCGTTCCACGGGTTTCCTTCATCTTTCCCATATGACTCAAAGCCCCAGAAATAAGGTGGTATGCAATCCTCCAAGATTGGTGTGATGGCCATGAACAATGGTGGGTACTCTGGGTCACTATTTTCTGAGCTTGTTTTGGCTCCAGTAGGCTTCTGCAGCCTAGATTATCTTAATTCTGAAACAGTGTACACAAGGTTTTCATATATTCAATGTTTCAGCTATATCTGAGTGGAATTATAAATGGTGAAATTTAACCTCATGATAGCCATACTCTAGCATGTACTTTATACTTCAGCCATATTGAAGTTCTTACCATTTGCTAAACTTTCATACCTCTTTGCTTCTGCATATACCTTTTCCTCTATATATAGACTACCCATTCTGTTTTGTCTGCATGGCAAACTCCTGTTCATTTTTAGGACTCAGTTTCTTCTATGATGCCTTCCTGAACTTTCTCAAGTAACAATCACTGCTTCCTTTGTGCTCCCACTGCACTCTGCTTATATTGTTAATGTAAAAGAATTAAAACAGACATGAGAAAGGGTTCCCAGTTTTCCTTGCCTTCAACCCTTACCCATTTTTCCTTTCCCTCTCTTTCTCGACACCCCTCCCACCTATGAACCTTGACCAACTGACAAACTATAAGACTTGGAAGAACAACTCTCGGAAAATAATGACAGTTATTAGGATAGGATTGCACCAATATATTCCTGAGGAAGAGGTATTAAAACTGGAACAATCTCCAACTAAAAGTTTCACAGCAAAAACTGTTACCTGAGCCAAACCACAAGGACACACATCCCTTTCTCCTCAACCTATAAAACTCTAATCCTGCTTCAAGTTGGGAAATTACCTGGAGTTCAGGTGCTCCCTGAGTGCATCAGCTGAATAATGCATTTAAACCCCATTTGAGTCGCTTAAATTATTTCCTTTTGACAGTAACACAGCACTTAGCAAGGCCAAACAGTTAGTAAGTGGCAGAATTGGCTTCAAACCAGGGTCTGTCTGCCTCTACGTAGAGCCCAGGTTCTCAATTACTGTGCCCTGTTCATTAGATAAATGAACTGTCATCCTGGACTGCTCATGACAGTTTTATACAGCACCACTTATTCTAAAATACTGCCTAATAGTCTTTCAGTTTACTCATTTAATTTCTTAGAGCTAGCTATCATAACCCTTCCCCCCCAACAATATTGTATGGCACTTTTTTTCAGTTACTCTTTAAGAATAAATCTATGTGTGGATGATTTTGTGACATATTACTGACAACTCTAGAAACCATTGGGGAAGTCCAGGGTTGGGAGACTCATGGTTCTAATAAAATTAAAACCTCTACCCAAGAGCTAGGAGTTAGCACCAGGCATTTATATACATATCAGTGCTGCAGAATAACAAACAAGAAAGGGTAGACGGAACAAAATCAACCATAACCTCTTAACACAGTATGTTATAGTATGATTTCAATTTAAAAAAAGCATATATGCCTAAGGACTAAGAGAAGAAACACCAAAAAATGAAAATGGATTTTTAGGGGTGGTGGGATTGTGAGAATTTTTCTTCTGGGAAAAACAAATAAACCTATCCCCAAAATACACCCATAACTACTATAATAATTCTAAAAATAAATAAAAATAAGAACTTATGGTAGAATGATCATTCAAACTTACTTATTATTGGTTATAAAAGTGAGCTATGGTATTCCCTCATTGCTCTAGGCTATCTGTCAGAACTCAGCTTATTTAAAATTGGGGTATGGTACAAGGCCTACTTATTAAGTTAGCCTACACCGAGAGAACAGCAAATCAATGACTGCTGCTCTTGCTACCTAGGCAATTTTGCGCTGCTATGTTGTTGCTTTTGGTATTTGATTAGAATACTGAAATACAAATGTGCCATTCATAGCATATGTAACTTATAAGTGTTTTGATTTGGCCAACTTAATATTCAGATCATATCCAATGTCCTCAAGCAGTTCACAATCTATTGTTTCAGTGAAAGGCACAGAGTTAGAAAGGCTTGTATGCATCAACAGAAACAAATGAAAGTGATATGCCTATTGACATTGCCCCTACTTGGCTTACCGATAACTGGGTAATCAACTGTTGTAGGCTACGAATCATCTCTACATTTTCTTTTAATTCTTGGTCTTCCAAAATCTCCACTAGCTTTTGAAGGTCCACTTTGCAGCTGAAAATTCAAGCAAAAAGAACTCAAGGGTTAATCATACTGCAAAGGCCACAGGATCCATGATTATATACTAAGGTGGTATAGGTCATTAACAAATATCTGGTAGGCAACTTACGCTGCATGCTGCCTGAGCTCTTCTAGCTTGGCACTCATTTTTTCATTCGCTTGCTCCGTCTGCAACAAAGACACAGGAGATCATCAGTGGCAGTGCCTCACAGCCTCACCTAATAATGCTCTCTCTCCTACTCCCATGGATTAAAACCTAGGTAGAGAGGCTGTCTTTGCTGTAATAGAGGATTTAGTGAGCTTTGGTTATTTAGTGAGAAATGTGTTTTTTAACAGAGTCATGGAAATTAGCCCTTCAGTCAACATGAGCTACTAAAAATAGCATCCAAGCAGCTGGGTTTTATGCTTGCCATGAAGCTCAGACTATGAGGTGGAGTGTGAAGCCTTAATTCCATAGAGAACTTTGCAACTAAGGGAAAAAGCAGTACTTCCTGGCATGCTACTCTCTGCTGTTTGCAAAAAAAAAAATCACTTACTTTAAACTGCCTCCTACACTACACTGTTCCCTAGCCCCAGCATAAGGGCATTTAAAACATAAAAGAGCCTCACACTAAATTTGAGCCGAGATTTTTTTTTTAAAGTTACACTATCTGATATGGTAGGCTAGTTTTAGCAAAAGACAGCAAGAAAAAGGGTAAGGCACAAGAATGATGGTAGAGAAAGAGGAAATGGCAGAAGGCAGCTACATTTTGGGGAGTGACTGATATTTTCAGTTTATTTCAATCACCGTATCTGTAACATGCTGGATGTTATAACAGATTTTGCAAGAATAGTTTATATAGGACAAAAATGTGCTTGTTATGAAGTTATGACAGGATATCAAACAATAAGCCTATCAGGCAGCCATTGTAACAATCTCATAAAGGTCATATGGGTATGCAGCTAGAATAACAAGTACTGTCTGTTATGTCAGCTACACTCACATACATGTGAAAACATGGCTTCTAGAGTTACTTCAAAGGCATAAAATATAACACTGGAGACAGAAAACTGTATATGAAAATCCCCTAGATCCCATTTTCACCCTTCTGCTAGTAATGAACAATACAATGGACATAGGAATTAGCCCACTTTAAAGAAATCTTTAAGCAGCTTATCCTTCCTTGACTAGAGAACGCATGGATGCATGAAGGTAAGTTACAGAAGTTCAATTACATTTTGGTAAAAACTCATTTTCGCTTCTGGCAATGGTTGTGCTATCAAAGATTGAGCTGTATTTAGTAAAAAACCTTAATGACAGAGCCAGCATGCACTGATCCAGGAGGTTACTATCAGACAGACAGGTAGTAGGAGTCAGAACTGGTGTAATCAGTTACATAGTGATCCACTATTTGGAAATTAACCACATGGAAAATGAATTAAAATTAATTTCCCGGCTGTTGGATCTCACCATGGCAGCTGTCAGGATGGGATATGAAATGTGACATTAGGGGAAGGAAGATAGAGAAGAACTAAAATCTTAGTGAGGGAACAGTTACTTGCTATTATGGATAAAGATTAGGTAGGAATTAAGGTGACAGAGGGACTTGGTTCTTTCCTTTCTGGTATTTTAGAACAAATCTATTTTAAAATGGGATTCATGTAGAATCTCTGTGGTGGATACATAGATGTTCACGGTACAATTCTTTTAATTTTTCTGTATGTTTGATTACAAGCCCATATATTTACCCTGGAAGGGTTCCCAAGAGGGTATGATAATACAAATACATTTCTTTCCACATAACTTGTCTGTCATAATGAGAAGCATGTTAAATATTTTAGAAACTTAAGCTAGTAAATGTCTATATTGCTAGTAGTTTAGTCTTGGGGCCTCACCAAAATGATCCTCTCCAACATCTGGGCTGTCTGACCAGCTGCCTCGCTCAGACCACGACTTAATTTTTCATTCTCCTCTACCAGGGACTGATTCTTCCCCATCAGAGATTGTAGATTTTCTGATGGCTCCACACTAAAAGAAAATAAGTAACATATTAGAAAAATATCTGATTGATAACACCTATATCAAAGGTGGGTAAAAATATATCCCATAGGCCTTTTGGGTGGGGGATTAGGTTAAAATTACCCCCCAAAAGTCTGGGAAAACAGTGTCCAACACAATCTATCCTCTCAGTTAGGTAGCATACTGCATGAACAAGAAACACGCCCTTGAAGTATTTTAATGGTTTGGAGGAGATTATAATTCAGAGCCAGATATGATTGTAACAGGATGAATAAACTCTACCTTGGCTCTTGGTTTAAGATCTTTCTATTTGTGTCCTGTAGGTAAGAAGTGAAGGCAAACTGTAGCTAAAATACATGTTCTTTCCCTTTTCTTCCCACCCTCGATCCTTCATCAAAATTCAGGGTAGTAGGGAAGGAAGAAGAATGGAGGAGGTAGAAGAGATGCTGCTCAGGGTCAAAATGTAAGCTCTCAACACAAGTTAATTATCCATTTACTGTAAAGTTTAGGGAAATAGCATTTAAAAAGTTAGAAAGTTGAAATAATGACCAGTGGCCACTAAGAGCACATTTCACAATTCTTTGTAAATAAGTGCTTCCTTCTAAATGCTTACTTTGCTTAAAACTGATGACCTCCTGTTCATTTGCCTACCAATTTTAAATTACTTAGAGTGGATGCTGGCAACAATGGTATCTGTTTCACATAGGAGTGAAAGGGAGGAACAGAAATAGCTTGAAGGAATACATATAGGTAAGAACTTTTGGAACTTATACATATCACTTGATATCAGTTCAAGACTAGTGAAGCAGACCAATAAGAAGCATAGTTTTTTTTAATCCACTGGGATGAAATGTTCAAAAGACTGGAAAATAGGACTGGTAAAAAAAGATCAGAAGAAATATGAAGATTTGATCTAAAGAAGACTGAAGGGAAAAATGAATAGTTGTCAAGCCTATGACAAAGAGAAAAAAAGGACAGGGAACAGCTGTTCTCAATCTCAATAAAGGCTAGAAAAGGATTTCAGGAATAGAGTAGACGCCCTCTCACCCAGCTTAAGACCCCTATCAATTCTCATAGAAGATTTTAGACTGCTCTTTATCAAAAAGTTAATAGCAAGGCCACACAATAAGGCCTCATATTACACTGTTGAGAATTTACTAAGACTCTTATGAAGGAATGTTCCATCAAAACATGGATTATAAAAATAAACTATTAGTAAATTTAAGTGTTATTTTAGATTGCTGTTTCCTTATTTCCTTATTCTTATTAAACTGAAAACTTCCATGCATCATTCATGTAAATTGACAAACTTCAAAGTAATGATACTTTCAACTCAATAGTTTTTTTTTCCCTAAAATTTTCCAGGGTTTATCTAGATGGGAAAATCATATTTAAGTCAACCATTGATTTTTCCAAATTTAGCACTTAGGGTAGCCTCTTCAGTGTAATTTGAGGCTAATGACTGAATATTTAAATACTACTACAATTAATAATAATAATAATAGATGGACACACTTATAACTTTGACTCAAACTGTACAAAAGTAATTCATGTAACTAAAACGTTTGTACCCCTGTAATATTCTGAAATAAAACAAAAAGATTACAATGGAGCTGAAAAATTCCTCTTGCCTAGTGACATCGTAGCTGTCTTAACTAATGTCCTAACAACAAGAGTCTCAGGCAGGGCCTCCAGGAGATATTCCAGAAGAAGGCATTGTTATCTAGGAGATGACAGCTCCATGGGTATCATTGCCCCTGAAGACCATCCAGTGGGACAAGATGTGGAGGTAGAAGACAGTGATATTGATGATGCTGACCCCGAGTCGGCCTACGCTAGCTAATGTTTGTGTTTGTGTCTTAGTTTTTAACAAAAAGTTGAAAAGATGAATAAAAAATTAAAAATTTTTAAAATATGAGAAAACTTATAAAGATATAAAGAAAGAAAAAATAATAGTTAACACTCCCATAGAATTATGTGCTCAGTTATATTCTAAATGCTTTATTATATTAAACTTATTTAATTCTCATAACAGCTCTCTGAGGTAGGGTCATTCTATTGTTATCCCCATTTTACAATTGAGGGAAATGGAAGTACAAAGAGATTAAATAACCCAAGGCCACACAACTAGTGAGTAATGGTGAAGCTGGGATTTGAGCTCAGCAGTCTAGTTTCAGAGTTCATGCTCTTAACTACTATGGTGACTATAGAGATAGGCACTGTAGGAATGCAGAGAATACCAGATATAAAAGCTCTCATAGTAGTAAGGAAAAAAGAGTTCTTGGCAAGATTATGGATATATTATATTACAAGACCACAACATGAAATAGGACAGCCATATGATGGGGTAAGTCTTTAAGAGTAAAGCAGAAAACGGGATTAGGGCCAGGCAAAGATCAGACTGAAAAAGAACATACAGCAGAAAACCAATGTTTTCTCATGCTATTTAATTACCAAGGCTCGGAATTCACGTTTGCTGAGTATATGTAAACTGACAAACACAGAAAATAAATATGAAAGCTTTAATGGCACACATTCACAAACAAAAGAACATAATCCAAGGACAATAACCCAAAAGATTCATATATATAAAATGAACTTTTTATAAAATGCCTTACAAAATGTCTCTAAAAATATACATATGCATTTTTGAGAAAAGTAGCAGCATCTTTATTTCTCTGTAAAACATTGAACAATGAGCTGGGGGCAGTGGCTCATGCCTGTAATACTAGCACTTTAGGAGACTAAGGCAGTAGGATCGCTTGAGCTCAGGAGTTGGAGACTAGCCTGAGCAACATAGCGAGACCCTGTCTCTACAGGAAATAGAAAAAATAGCTGGGCATGGTGGTGTCCACCTGTAGTCCCAGCTACCTGGGAGGCTGAGGCAGGAGGATCACTTGAGTCCAAGAGTTTGAGGCTGCAGTGAGCTATGACAATGCTGCTGCACTCTAGCCCAGCCAACAGAGCTAGACCCTGTCTACAAAAAAACTAAAACCAAAACCAAAAAACATTGAACAAGGGAGTTTAAATGTTTGATTCATCAACTGTTTCTTAGAATCTATTGCTTTTGCAGCTGAAATTATATCTTTTAGTATATTCTAGACAGTCAGAAGTCTGGAATGGTTTTCTTTAGTCTTGTGTTCATTAGTCTTATCAAATGTGACATGTTTGTGCTAAATTGAAAAAAAAAAAAAAAGGAAGAGCATCAATTGCTTCTAAATGAGTATGGTGAGAATAGGCCTTTAAGGGACTCTAGCTTTCTTCACTTTATCCAACATTCTTAAAATATTATCAAGTGACCCAGACTAAATTACTAAAAGAGGAAAACTTGAAAGAGAAGTGTAGTCATCTCTGGGTGATGAAATTATAACAACTTTTAAGTTTTATTCTTCATATTTTTCTAAATGCTCTACAAGAAGCAATGTATAACTTTTATAATCAGAAAAAACGAATGAGGTATTGAAAATAAAGGTAGCAAAATAAGCTTACATCATACATAAGAATAAACACCAAAAGGAAAAATGAAATGTAAAAAATAAAATGACATTAGTTCTAGAAGAAAACACAGGTGAATTCCTCTTTTAACCTTGGTGTAGGGAAAGGCTTTCTATCTATTAATCAAAATCCAGAAGCATGGGGAGAATGTAAATGGTGTAGCCACAGTTTAGCTGCTTCTTAAACAGTTAAACATACAACCCAGCAATTCCACTCTCACGTATCTACCCAGTGAAAACATATGTCCATATAAAAACTTGCAAGTGAATGTTCACAACAGCATTATTTTTAATAGTCCAAAAGTGGAAGTAACCTAAAAATTCAACTGCTAAATAGACAAATTTGGTATATCCAGACAATGAAATACTATTCAGCAATAAAAGGGAATGAAGCACTGACACATGACGAACATGTGTGATGGATGAATCTCAAAAACATAATATAAATGAAAGAAGCTAGACAAAAAGACCACATACTTATGATTCCATGTATATGAAATAATAGGCAAACCTATAGAGACAGAAAATAGATTAGTGGTTGCCTTGGGCTGGGAGTGGGAATGGGAGTGACTGCAAATGGGCATGAGAGAACTTTTTGGGGTGATGGATATGTTCTAAAACTGGATTGTGGTGACAGTTGTACAACTCTGTAAGTTTACTAAAAATCATTGAATTGTACACATAAAATGAGTGAATTTTATGGTATTTAAATTATAACTCAATAAGGCTAAGAAAATCCAGAGGCAATAAAAGAGACTAATGAACTACTATGTAACAATTAAAAATGTTTTGTATGACCAAAAAAACCACCATAAACAAAGTAAAGAACAACTGACAAACTGGGAGAAATATCTGTAACATACACCACAGACAAAGGGCTAATATCACTAATATATAAAGAACTATTAAAAATAACGGTAAAAATTAAGGTTGCTATTATTAAAAAAACAGAAAATAAGTGTTGGTTAGAATATGGAGAAATTGGAAACTATGTACACTGCTGGTGGGAATGTAAAATGATGTTGCCACTATGGAAAACAGTATGGAAGTTTAATTAAAAACAGAATTACCATATGATCCATATGGTACTTCCAGGTACACACCCAAAGGGATTAAAATCAGGGATATGAATGGCTATTTGTATACCTATGTTTTTTTCCTTTTTTAAGGAGACAGTGTCTCGCTGTTGCCCAGGCTGAAGTACAGTGGCTATTTATAGGTGCACTCATAGTGCACTACAGCCTGGAACTCCTGGGTTCAAGTGATCTTCCTGCCTCAGCTGCCTGAGTAGCTGGGACTACAGGCATGTGCCACCACGCCCAACTCTACATCCATATTTATAGCAGCATTATTCACAACAGCTAAAAGATGGAAGCAGCCTAAGTATTCATAGACAGATGAATGGATATACAAAATGTAGTATATACATACAATGGAATATTATTCAGCCTTCAAGTGGAAGGAAATTCTGACACATGCTACAATATGGATGAGCCTTGAAGACATTATGCTAAGTGAAACAAGCCAGTCGCAGAAGGACAAATACTGTATGATTCCACTCATATGAGATATCTAGAGTAGTCAAATTCATAGAGACAGAAAGCAGAATGGTGGTTGTCAGAGTCTGAGGGGAGAGGGAATGGGGAGTTACTATATAGAGTTTCGGTTTTGCAAGATAGGAAAAGTTTTGGAGATGGATGGTGGTGATGATTGCACAATATTATGAATGTACTTACCATTGAATTGTATACTTAAAAATGGTTAAGATGGTAAATTTTATGTTATATACATTTTACTACAAGTTATTAAAAAAGGACCAAAGGACAAAAAAATCAGATAGAAAAACGGGAAAAGATATGGACAATTCACCAGAAAAAGAGATAAAAGTGGCCCTCAAACATGGAAAAATGCTCAAACTCACTCATAATTAAAGAAATGCAAATTAAAATGTCATTATAGTATTTCTCACCTATTGACAAAAATTGAAAAAGTATGACAATACATTCTGCTGTTGAGGCTGTGGGAAATAGGCACTCTCATACACTGCTGGTGGGAATGCAAACTGGTACAACCCTTCTGGAGGGGAATATGGCAATACGTAACAAAACTACTAACGCACTTACCTTTTGCCCCAGCAATCCTACTTTTAGAAATCTACCCTGAAGTTAAGCCTCTAACAATACCAAAATATATACATATAGGTTATGCACTATAGCATGTTTGTAATTGCAAAATATTGGGAACAACCTAAATGTGTATATGTAGGAGAGAGGTTGAATTAATATATGGCACATGTACATAATAAGAATATTAGGCAGCTGAAAAAAAGAATGAGGAGAACTTCTCTGAACTGGTAAGAAATGATTTCCAGGAAATACTAAACAAAGCAAAGCTACAAAGAATATATTGTCATTATATACAGTATACTACCATTCATATGAGAAAAGTGATATAAGAAAATATACAGGTAATCTGCTCATTTGAAAAGAAATATAGGAAGGCTAAACCAGAAACTAAAGGACTGGTTAAATACAGGGGGAGGGATAACAGGAATGGAAATAGGGGTGGAATGGGAACAGGGTAGCAGAGATGAAGAGGGAATGACATTTCTCTGAGTTTATCTATTTTTCCCTTTTTAATATATACAGATAAATAGATACAAAAATATAGATGAGAGTGTATGTGTGGGTTACTATACATGCAGATTTGCAAGCTCTACCTGCTCGGAGGGCCCAGACGCAGTGAAACTCTAGTAACAATGAGCACAGCTATCTCCAGTTCCCAGATCTTGGTTTCTAAATACCATTTTCCAAAAATAAAGAAACCAATGCTCCTTGGAGACATGGTTGATTCCAGAACTAGGGCAGGGAAAATACAAGATGGGTTTGGAACATCTTGTAGAAATGCCAAAAACTTGAGAACTTATTAAAGAACACAAGAGCCAACCCAATGGAGCTCCTAATGGACAAAGGAGAAACAATTTGAGCAATAAAATGAATGACAGTACTGAATGTTAACCCACAGAATAAAATAAATATCCATGCATCTATACAGATAAAACTAAACAGTCAAATAAACAAAGGGGAAGAAGAGACAGCTCTTCCGCACAGAATTCCAACTAATAAATCTCTGAGGCTAGAACCCACGTTCCTTCTGTTACATCAGACTACTTCGAACATCACTAGCTAAGTCCTAAATAGTCAGCAAGATTGGTAAGATCCATACCTTCACACCAAGTGCTATCAGAAACTTTAGTAAATCAGGGAAAAACAATTATTAGGAGAAATATCCTCTACTAGAATATACATTTAAAATTAATCTATGACTCTTACTTCATAGATCCAGGCAGGGTACCTCCATGGGCTTGTAGCAACAAGACCTGTAGCTGTTGTACCTGGGAGAAGCAAAGAAAAATAATCAGCTAGCCACCAATCAAATGCTACTTATCCCTTGGCGGTGAAATTACCACAATTAGCAGTAGGGTAATTTTACTCAATGCCTATGAAATCTAAGGCAGATTTTAGATACTACAGAAGGCACCAGGGTTGATGAGCCAATGATAAAAGAACAATCAACATTACATGAACAACTATTACTTAGAAGTTGAGTTGTCCCTTTTATCCAAGCATCTTAAGTTTTTATTGAACACCTTTTTTTTTTTCTTTTAAGAGACTAGGGTCTAGCTATGTTGCCCAGGCTGGGGTTTGGTGGCTACTCACAGGGGCAGTCATAGCACACTGCAGCCTCAAACTCTTGGCCTCAAGAGATCTTCCTGCCTTAGCCTCCTGAGTATCTGGAGAGTACCTATTTTTTAAATCAAACTCACACAGGGCTGTGCAATGTAGGTGTATACAAAAATAAAATATGGTCCCTTCTCTTAGGTTTACAATCTAGTTAAGGAAGACAAGCCTAAAGCCTAAAAGAGTAGGAAATAATACAAGCCAGAAGATGCTAAATTGTCAGAAATAGTTAAGTACTTCAGGGTTCTGAGAAGCAACAAATTAACAAAACCCTAAAATAATCAAAAGGAGGCTTCATGGAGATGGATCTTAAACCAGAGCCCATGAGCAAGCATCCTCTCCCATTCCCTTCCATGACACAAGAGGAGCTGTTCTGCCTCCAATGACTAGTCTCCTTGTTTGTGCTTTGGATCCCCACTCTTCTTGCCTCCTTATGAATCTTACTGTTACTCCTTCTCTCTTCTATATTTTCAAGTTCTCCTTTCCTACAAGATTCTTCTTATTAAGATTAAAACATGTTCAAGTCTCTCCCATCTTAAAACGAAAACCCCACTTCCTTTCTCTCTTGTCCTATTTTTCTTTTTTGCAATCAAAATTTGAGAGAATAGTTTACACCAATTGCCTCCAATTCCTTTAGTTCACCCCTCACTTACTCCTTAACCCATTCCAATCTGATTTTTGCCCACATCATTTCACTGAAATAACTTGCTAAGGTCACCAGTGATCTGCATGTCACTAAATCCAACAGTCATTTTTCAGTCTTCATTTTACTTGATTGACTGTTTGGTAGTATTTGGCTTACCAGACACCACACTTTCTGGTTTTCCTTCTACTCTTATAGCTGATCCTTTAAGTCTCTTTCTTGGTTCATCTTTGCTCTGCCTTTTTAAATGATAAAATCCCCCAAAGCTTAGTATCAGTCTTCTCACTTTATACTGTTTTCCTTATATTCTCTGTCTATGGTTTCAATTACCATATATAAACTCAAATTTATCTCAAATGCAGATCTTTCTGAACTTTAGACCTTTACATTCAACTATGTATCTGATATTTCCACTTAGTTGTCTGCTATCCTTAAATCTTGCCCTTTTCCAGTGCACTGTAGGTCAGTGAATATCCAGTTCTACATGCCAGAAATCAGGGTGTCATTCCCCTATCTAATTAATTGGTTATTTCTTTCTGTCACTATCACCACCACCCTAAGTCCAAGCCACCAGTGTCTCTCACTTGGACTAGTACCTTCTTAAATGGTCTCCATGAATCCACTCTTGCTCTACTATAATCCATTTTTACACAGCAGCCAGACCATCTTTTAAAAATGTGAATTATCAATGTTATTTCCTAGCTTAAAATCATTTTTAACATGGTCCATGAGCCCTTGATCAGGCCTCTGCATTCCCACTAGCCTCATAACACTGGAATACAGGCACACATCAGTTATGGTGCTTCACCGTATTGAGCTTCACAGATACTATTGAAGGTTTGTGGCAACCCTCCATCAAACAAGTCTATTGGCACCATTTTTCCAACAGCATGTGCTCATTTTGTGTCTCTGTGTCAGCATTTTTTTTAGCAATAAAGTATTTTTAATTAAGGTCTGTACATTTTTTTAGATATAATGCTATTGAACATTTAATAGACTATAGTATAGTGTAAATATAACTTTTCTATGCTCTGGGAAACCAAAAAATTTGTGTGACTCACTTTATTGTGGTGGTCTGGGACTGAATCTACAATATCTCTAAGGTATGTCTATACTCTTTCCTTTCTACACTCTAGCCACACTGATATTCTTTGAGTTCTTCAAATGTACTATACCCTTTCCTAACTCAGACTCTTCCAGCACTTGATACATGCCAGGCATTGTTCTAAGTGCTATACATGTATTAACTCATTTAACCCTCACAAAACTCCTATGAAGTAGGTACTATTATTTCCATTGTACATATAGGGAAACTGAGGCACAGAGGACTCACCCAAGGTACATAGCTAGTGAGTTATAGAGCCAAGATTTAAACCTAGCAATCTGGCTGCAGTGTCAATGCTCTTAGGCACTATACAGTTGTCCCTTAGTATATTTGGGGGATTGGTTCCAGGAATCCACTTGTACTCAAGTCCTGCAGTCAGCCCTGCAGAACCTGCACATACAAAAAGTTGGCCCTCCATATACTTAGGTTTCTCATCCCCAAATACTACATTTTTGATCTGCATTTGGTTGAAAAAAAAAATCCACATGTAAGTGGACCCATGCAGTTCAAACCTTTGCTGTTCAAGGATCAATGGTACTTTGCTACACATGCTGTTTCTTCTCCCTGGAACTCTCTTCCTTCTTTTATGCATAGTTAATTTCTACTCAATCTCTCAGATCTCAGCTCAAATGTTGCTACCTCAGAGAAGTCTACCCAGACTAGATATATAGTTGGCCCACCATATATGTCGGTCCTGCATCTGCGGATTCAACCAACTGTGAATCGAAAATATTCGAAAAAGATAATAAAAATAACAATACAACAATAAAAAACAATAAATTAAAAATATAGTATAACAACTATTTATATAGCATTTATATTATATTAGGTATTATAAACAATCTAGATGATTTAAAGCAGTGGCCCCCAACCTTTTTGGCACCAAGGACTGGTTTCATTAAAGATTTTTCCATGGACCAGAGCGGTGGGGGGGAGATGGTTTCAGGATGATTCAAACACATTATATTTATTGTGCAGTCAAACCTCTCTGCTAATGATAATCTGTATTTGCAGCCACTCCCCAGCACTAGCATCACTGCCTCAGCTCCACCTTAGATCATTAGGCGTTAGATTCATATAAAGATCACGCAACCTAGATCCCTCACATGCGCAGTTTACAGTAGGGTTTGTGCTCCTATGAGAATCTAATGCCAATGCTGATCTGACTGGAGGCAGAGGTTATGTGGTGATGCGAGCAATGGGGAGCAGCTGTAAATACAGATGAAGCTTCACTCACTCACCCACTGCTTACTTCCTGCTGTGCAGCCTGCTTCCTAACAGGCCACAGACCAGTACCAGTCTGCAGCCTGGGGGTTGGGGACCACAGATTTAAAGTATATGAGAGGATGTGTATAGGTTATATGCAAATACTATGCCATTTTACCTAAGTGACTTGAACATCCATGGATTTTGGTATCTACCAGGATCCTGGAACCAATCCTTAGCAGATACAGAGGAATGACTGTATAATAGAAGACCCTGCACTGTTCCATACTTTCATAACACACTATCGTAGGCCATAATTATATAATATTATATATTACAATTATGTATGATTATGTGTTTTGTATTTGTCTGTCATTCTAGGCACTAAGTTCCACAAAGGTAGGAATTGTGTCTGCTTTGTTCAATAAAGTATCCCAGCAGAGTACCTGTCACACAGTAGTATTCAGTAAATATTTAATGTTAGAATGAATGAGCAAATAAATGAATAGGAAGAAGGGCATTTTTGGCAATAGAAATAAACATGAAAGAAAATGGGACAGAACTGAGTATGGTATTTTATAATTCAAATGATACTGTGGACAGGTAAATTACTTATATTCTCTATAGTGAACCCTAGGAGGAAAGGGGATAAAGAAACAAACTGTAGTCCCAGCTACTCAGGTGGCTGAGGCAGGAGGATTGCTTGAGCCCAGGTGTTTGAGGTTGCAGCGAGCTATGATGACGCCACTGTACTCTAGCCTGGGCAACAGAGTAAGACTCTGTCTCAAAAAAAAAAAAAAAAAAAAAAAAGCAAATCCCTCCTTATTTGTAATTAGAATCTCAACTACTTAGAGACAGCCTTTTACAAGCTAGTCCCTATTCTCAGTTTCAGTCTTTCCCAACCGGTTCTTCTACTTGTTCAAGCCCCTTCCATATTTTAAAAACACAGACCTACATCCCTTGATCCTTCACTACCTGACTATTGTCTTTTTTCACCTTGCCTTCTTAAAAGAAGCTTCCTCCAGGTCCTTATCTACCATTCTATCTATCCATTTTATTCTGTAGCAGCCTGCTCTTATCATTACCTTGACCTTTTTCTCACTGAGGTCACCAATAGCCTCCTTGTTGAAAAAAAAAAACCAATGGATACTTTTCAATCCTTATCTTACGTTATATTTCTTTGTAAATTTATACTTTTGACACCCTTCTGGAAATGCTCTTCCCTTGGCTTCCATGATACCACTGGGTTTCTTCTCACATGTCTAATCCTTGTTAATCTCTCTTGTCTTCTCTCCTTTCCCCATTCCTTAAATATTGGTATTTTCCAGAATTCTGTCTTTGGCCTTTTTCTCTTCTTCATTTGCTTATTCAACAATTATTTAGTGAGTACCTTTAATGTGCCAGGCACTCTTTGATCTCATCCACTCCGTAAATTCAGATACTATCTAAATGCTGATGACTCTCAAATCTCTATCTTCAGCTTAGATCTCTCTACATTAAACCCATACAGTCAGCTATGTTTAAACATTTCTACTCAGATGTTTCCCAAGCCCTTCAAATTCAAAATTCCTGAAACTGAACTCATCATTTCCATTTTCCTAACGTACCCTATTTTCCCCCTATATTTCCTGACTCAGAGATTGTCCTACCAATCACTCAGCTGCCCAATCAAGAAACTTCGGAACCAACCTTGACTCTTGCCACACACACTTCTTTCCCCACATCAAATTTGTTACCAAGTAAGCCTGAAACATTCTACCACCTTCTTGTTTTTTGCTCTAATTTGCCCCCTTCTCTTCATCTCTATTGCTACTATCTTTAGTTCAGGCCATAGTTCTCATCTGGGTTATTATAACAGGCTAATTAATTTTCTTACTTCTGGTCATGCCTACCTCTAAATCTACTTTCTCCACACTTGCTGGAGAGATCTCCTTAAAACATACACTTCACCATCACCCTCTTATTTAAAACCCTTCAGTGGTTCTTCATAGTTTTCAAGACATATAAGGAACTTCAGAATCTGGCCCCTGCCTACCTGTCTGGCCTCAGTGAAATCTCTAATCTTAAATAGATAGAAAATATGTTAATAGGAGTTACTTTAAGAGGTCCCCAAACTAACATACTGCTTAACCATCTCTAAACTTCTGATAAAGGAGAAACTGAAAAACAGAAACTCTGTCTTTCCACTCACATACTTGTAATTTTTCCCATCAAATTTTAAGTGCCTTATACCTGTTGCTTTAGATGATTAAGTTCAGCCGTCTGGGGATCAATATTAACAATAGGTTTGTTCTTGATTTTTCTTGCTCTGTCAGCATAGCGAAGGGTATTCAATGTTTCCTCTAGATTGGAGTCAGCAGGACTCACACAGGCTATCATAAGAGTATGGCTATTACCTCCTAGAGAATCTGAAAAAGAACAATAAAGAACAACAGAAGGAAATGAAATCAATCAAGTAGGATGCAAGCGAAGCTGTCAATTTGGGCTGGCGATTTAAAACTCAGAGCTGTAAGAAAAAGTTCTTAGATATCTACAGATTTCTTATATATGTCAATATAAAAAATACTAAGATTTCTGCTGTGTAAAATGATATAGTTTAGAATCCTATAGCAAGTGTCCCCATTTTCAAGAGAGATCGTGACCTCAACAATTAATTAGATTAAAACAACTGGGACCTTGCCCAAGTAAGTTAGGAGTCACTATTGGTATTAAACATTCTTAGGATGCCCCCTCTAGGTAGATTTTAATTCTCCAGGGAATTTTGCTTAGTAGCACTAATAATTAAAGAACAGTAACCAAGTTCAATCTCAGGTGCAATGTACTAAGTACAGTTGGCACTCTATAGATTTCTTGGCTCTCAAAGTCATATATGAAGACAGCTTTCCATTATCTTAGAAGCCTGCCTGCCAACAGCTCTCTCTCCTATTTATTAATTAGAGAACTCTGTATGTGATAGTCCAAATAGCTGGCTTTTTACCTGTTTAATCTTTGCTGTCTCAGCACTATCATTCTAAGTTACTCTCTCTTATTTTTAGAGGTACTTTGGACTTACCTTGAAGCAGTCGAGTCAACTTGGAATCTCTATAGGGCACAAAGCCACCCTTTTTGTCATCTCCAAGAGCACTGATTACATTTCCCAAGCACAGGAGGCCTCGATTAATATTAATACCTAATAGCAGGAAACAAAATGTAAATTGCTTGGTAACACATCTAATGTATACCTACATTTCTTCTGAGAAAGAGAAAAGAAATAAAGACCCAGAGGAAAATTAAGTCACCAATACTAAGAAAACTTCTTAATCCTGTTCACTTTTCTAAGTGCCTATTTAAGTTCAAAGGACAAAGGTCCAAATGTTGGATATGTACAATTGAGTCCGTTGGCACTTCTTGCCCTTTGTCACGGAAACAAGGCAGACAGATAATTATTATCATGACAACAATCATCTGTGCAGTTATTAATGTTTACTTTTTTATATCAATTATCACAATCCTTAAATTAATGCTGTGAAATTAGATGGAAAGCTATTTTTTACTGTCTTATTATTTTTACTATCATTCTCATTTTATAGATAAGGAAATAAGCTCAGAGGATGAATGAGTGGCTTGCCTAAGTTCAAATATCTAATAAGCAGTAGACCCGAGGTTCCATCTTAGGATTTTAGTCAAGTCCTATGCTCTTTCCATTATACCATACTGAAATACTTGGTGTATTGTTGCTTTTAAAAGGTTAAAAATTCTTTTCCACTTCATTTAATTCCAAAGGTTTGCTTTTTAAACATTGTAATAATCTCTGAAGTCCCTCTAAAGCACCTGTCATTTATTACATTTACTATGGGATGGGAATATAGTATAATGGCGAATTGCATTGGCTAGGTTCCAATCCAGGCTTGTCACTGACCAGGGATATGATTTTTGCTAAGTTCTTCTATAACAGGAGGCAAATCTACCTACCTTATTGGGTTGTGGTAGGGAATTAAATAAGATACTATAAGTATAAGTTAAATGATAAATAAATGGCGTTATGGTTTGAATGTTTGTGTCCCTTCCAAAATTCACATTAAAACTTAATCCCCAATGCAATAGTATTAGGAAGTAAGGCCTTTAGGAGGCGATTAGGCCATGGTGTCTCTGCCCTCATGGATGGTATCAGCGCCTTATAAAAGGGTTGGAGGTAACTAGCTAGACCCTTTTGCCCTTCTGTCCCTTTTGCCATGTGAGACACAGGGTTCATCCCCTTTTTCCCTTTTGTATGTAAGGATGCCACAAGAAGATGCCCTCACTAGACACCGATTCTGCTGGTGCCATAATCTTGGAGTTCTCAGCCTTCAGAATTGTGATAAATAAATTTCTACTGTTTATAAATTACCCCATCTAAGGTATTTGACATAGCAGCACAAATGGACTAAGACAAATGGCATTATTACTGTTAGCTCTATACTTATACAGCCATACCTTGGACTCCCTAATAACCTGAAACATTTATAAGATTCTGAATTCCAAATTCCTCTCTGACTGCATTCTATTTTCCTTTCATGAATACTGTCCTTCACCCTTTTTGTGACTACCGATTTACTGATACTTTCTAATACTGTTAGTAAGATTAGCATTTTCTGGACCTTAAACTCCATTCTGAACCCTGTAGTCAATCATTTCAGTTATGCTTTCCCAAGAACTCACTGGACCTATGACCTTCTGCCATCCCCACCATGTCAATTCCCAACCATAGATTAACTGTGTGTGTGTGTGTGTGTGTGTGTGTGTGTGTGTCTATCTATAGGCTGCAATGCTGAAGAAATAAATAACATAGCCAAATGGACAGCATCCATTATAAACACACTATCTAACCTTAGCTGAACCCTTGGTCAACTGACAATCTTTTCTTCTTCATTCCTACTTTACTAACATAATCTAATTCACCATGGCAGCCATTCTAAACACTCATCATTTTTAAGATTATAAATCTATCTTCATTTTCTATTGGCAGATGATTTTACCAAATACTTTATGGAGATCAAAGTTATCCACCAAGGATCCCTAACTTTCCCTCTCTCTACCTCAAATTCTTTCCTTTGCTGTTATCCATTCCTTTATCCTTCTACCTGTTTCAGAGGAAATAGCTGCCTCTATTTCCAAGGCTCTGCCTTCTGCCCTTCCCTGTGTTTCTATTCCCTCTATTTTCTCTAGGATTCTGGATCCTTTGATCTTCCCCCTCTCTCTTGGATTTTCAATTTGTTATCTCTTCACTAATTCCTTCATTTCAGTCTATACACATGCCCAAATCTCCCTAATCTAAAACAAAAACAATTTCCCCAAATAATCATCCCTTTCTTTTCTTTTTATTGCCAATTGGAAGGGGTATCACTGTGCAGAGCCATTTATCCTATCCAGGATGTGAAGGAAAGCCTGCTGAGATTTATCAAACCTGCTTGCCAATACCTGTTCTAATCCCTGTGTTAGTCCATTCCTTTCTTTTCTTTCCCTTTTTAGTCAAACAGAACATTGTGTTTTCTTATTGGCCCATACAGCACCCGGATATAAAGGAGAGATTGCTCAAGTTTTTCAAAATTGCTGAGCAAAACTTCCACTATAGTTTCACATAGGAACAAAATAAAATTCCAGATGAACCCTGAAAAGAATCTATGGTTGTGATCTAAGCAAGAAGCATAGACTTAAGGATAAAGTAGGTGTTTTTTTTTTTTCTTCAAATGAGAGCTGGGGCTCTGGAATAGAAAGGCGCTAAGGGATATAAATGTTTCTCTAGAAAGAAATCATCAAAAAATGGGATTTGATTTCCTGTTAAGATATGAAAATGTTATGTTCTTGACAAGGATGGAATATACATTACAAAGACTGGGAAGAATATGTTTGTATAGACTTAAAATTTCTGACCAAGGACAGCTATGAAGAAAAATGCCCAGATAAAATTATATAACCGAAAGTTCTTCTTTTGGTAAGATTGAGAACAGATCAAGTAAGGAGAGTCAAGAATACTACTCAATACTTTTGGGTGTTTGTTCACTAGGACAACAAATAAATAATAAAAGAGATTTTAACTTCAAAAGGGAAATATAACTTCACAGGTATCATGGAGGCACACTAAAATGGGTTTCACAACTGGAATAGAGGAGTGTATTTGTAACAAGGGAGGGAGTGAAATCAGGTAGGAGAGAAATGATGGAAATAGCTCTATATGCAGTGGTTCTTAATTATAGGCAGCTCTGCTTCGTAGGGGACATTTGGAAATATCTGGAGACATTTTGGTTGCCATAACTTGGGGGTGGGGTATGTGTGCTATTGGCATCTAGTGGGTAGAGGCCAAGGATGCTAAATGTCCTACAATGTATAGGGCAACCTCCCTCCCCCTAAACAGTTATTTGACCCAAAATGTTAATAGTGCCACAGCTGAGAAACCCTGGTATATATGTGAAGAAAATATGGACCTAAGGCAGTAGCATGGCCAAGTAAATTAAGGTATAAAACAGAAGCAATATTACAGTACAGATATGATCTGCCTGGCCAGAGAGAAAGGGAATGATCTGTTACTGAAAGGGAGCACAAAACTTACAGAGGCAACCAGTGAGAGGGGATAGTGGGAAGAGCACTTGATTAGGAGACAGAGGATCTTAGTTCAAACTCTGCCTCTGCCACTTACCAATGTGTGTTGAACAAGTCACTGAAATATTCCTTTATTCGTGATACAGGGGCAATACCCACTTTACCTTATGGAACAAAGGTGATAAAAACCAAATGTGATCTGTAAAGGGCTATCTACATATAAGTTATTATTAATAGAGTAGAGAAACCTGGAAATCTGGATGTTTGCTAAGTCACATAAGGTTGAAAGCAGAGTACCCGATAAATCCCTTATTTATTCTGATAACAATTTCTTCACCCCAAAGGTATTGCAAATGAAGAAGGAAATGGCTGCTTTGGCCTTCAAGTTGACACACAAGGAAGAATTGATTATAGAAGTAAAATGATGGAAATCTGGTTGTAGGGGACCAAGGGGCATGGTCAGACATCAGTAGCCTCAACTTTAAGAAGACACTCTCTAAAATTCAAGCAAAAAGACAGTTAAGATCCCAGGGACAGAAAGTCTAAAAGGGAAAATAAAAAAGGATAGAAGTCTTTCAAAAAATAAAATTCTAATTATCTGGTCACAAATTATTCCAATAAAAAAATCAATGTAGCTACATATGAATGGGCTTTCAAATAAACTCATATATAAAAAGAATACATAGAGCACTATGGGAAATTCTGCCCAAACATAGACTGACCACCAGCATCTCTCTCCTCTCCCTCCTAAAATATCACTAAAAAGAATAAAAATTGTACTAACCCACTAGATTACAGAGCATAGGAGAGGAAATATCAGTAGGCAGAAGGTTTCAAAATATTTTTAGAGTAAGGGTGAGAAGTGATAACTGCCTTAGCAAGATAGAGGAAGCCTCAACTTAAAGTGCCTTCAGAGTGGCAATAATGGTGACAGTAGTGACAAAACAGCTAAGTTTATATAGTGTTTATAGCACTATAGGTACTAGGTACTTTATACCCAGTACCTCATTTAATCCTCACAATAGCTCAAAGTAGATATTATTAATATAATTATTGCTGTTCTGACAGATATGAAAGTTGAGGCACAAAGAGGTTGTTATGTAACTTGCCCAAGGTCACACAGCTAATAAGTGGCAGAGTCAGAATTCAACTGTAGGCAGTATGGCTCCAAAGTCCATCAAATCTTAATCTCTATGCTCTATGGAAGTGAGCTAATTTGCTCACTTAGAAGACACCAGGTTCTGTAGAAAGAGGAGAGTCTGGGAGTTGAAAAGAGGGCATTGGTAGAAAATCTATACAGTATAGAGAACTCTTAAATTCTCAAGTCTCCTCTTCAGAGGCATGTAACTACTGTGTTGCCCATTCTCAATAATTCCCAGTCTACTTTATGGAATATACTTTTTATACTCGCCCATTAAATGTTGATATTCTCTTGGGACTGTTTTAAGTTCTTTTATGATATACACTCTCCCTGTGTGATCTCATCCATGTCTAGAATTCCAATAAACATCTATATACTAATGACTCCCTAAATCTACATCTCCAAACTAGACCTCTTTTGTAATGTCCAAATCTGTATTATGACTGCCTACTGAATACCTCTAGTGGACTATGCCCACATGGCAATGTGCAGAAACATTGAACAAAACAGAATTCATCTTTCAGTGCAAACCTATTCCACTTCCAGCACTGCTTTCATTGTCTCACCATATAACCTGTCGCCCAACCAACAGCAAATCTGAGTCATCCTGGACTCTTCTTTTCTCACCTCACACATCCAAATCCTTTATTCACTGAACATTTAGTGAATATATGTACAATGAAGATACAAAGGATGAATAAGTCACAATCCCTTCTCTCAAAGAGTTCATAGTCTAAAGGGAGAGACAGATGTACAAACAAATAAATACAATGTTAGAGGAAGAGATATGTAGTTAAAATGAGTTCCCATAGGAGAGAGTGGTAAACTTTACCTGGGAAGGTAAAGAAAGGCTTTAGAGAAGAATTGAAGTTTGAGCTGAATCTTGAAGGATGACCAGGGCAATGCTGATGGAGGAAGGAAGAGCAGGAAAGAAGAGTATAAGGGTATTCTAGGCAGAGGAATTCGCATACGCCAAGGCACATGTTTGTGAGAAAACATTATACATTTAGGAACTACAGGTAGTTCAATATGAGTACAATGAAAATTATGAGATAGTGACAATGAGGCCACAGAATGGTTAGAGATAGATCATAAAAGGTCTTATATGTCATGCCCAAGTATTTGTATTTATCCTATAGGACAGTGGTTTCCAATTGCATTCCTCAGATACTTTAAGGAGCCACAGAGATACTTCAGAGTTTCTGCAAAGTATACAGTTCAGTGGCATTAAGTACATTCACATTGTTGTACAACTATCGTGACCATTTAAAATTATTTTAACCATTTTAAAACTACATTTAAATAGTTCATTCCAATGTGCTATATACAAAATCTTAACACACTAAAGTCTACCAACACATTACCTTATGCATCAAGGTTAATTTTTATGCAGTCTTTGAAAATATCTCTATCATTTGCATGTATGTTTGAATATTTTACAAATGTATAGTTTAAGGTTGTGGCTTTGTACTAGACTTTTTTCCATTTCACATGTTCACCCAAGGAAAACTGTACAAATAATTATACAGTAGTCTACCCTTACCTTGGTTTTAGTTACCTGTGGTCAACCTAGCTCTGAAAATATTAAATGGAAAATTCCAGAAATAATTCCTAAGTTTTAAATTGCATACCATACTTCTCTGAGTAGCATGATGAAATCTCACTCTGTCCCACTCCCTCCCACCCTGTATGGGAATCATCCCTTTGTCCCACCCCCCACTACCCATTAGTCATTTATTAGCCATCTAGGTTATCAGATTGACTGTCAAGGTGCTTGTGTTCAAATAACCCTTATTTTGCTTAGTAATGACCCCAAGGCACAAGAGTAATGATGTTGGCAATTTGGGTATGCCAAAGAGAAGCCATAAAGGGCTTCCTTTAAGTGAAAAGGTGAAAGTTCTTGACTTAATAAAGAAAGAAAAAAAATTATTTACTGAGGTTGCTAAGATCTACAATAAGAATGAATCCTCTATCTGCAAGATTGTGAAGAAGGAAAAAGAAATTCATGCTAGTTTTGCTGTCACTCCTCAAACTACAAAAGTTAGAGCCACAGTGCATGATAAATGCTTAGTTAAGATGGAAAAGGCATTAAGTTTGTGGGCGGAAGACACGAACAGAAAACATATTCTGACTCACAGCAACATGTTTCACCACAAAGCATTGAGTCTATATGAAAACTTCAGCAAGGGATCCCCCTGAAATGAGTGACACCACGCCATTTAAGGCAAATAAGGGATGGTTATACAGATTTAGGAACACATTTGGACTGAAAAACATAAATTACTGGAGAGGCTGTGTCTGCTGATGAAGAAGCATAGGGTTCGGTACTTTCCATGGTTTTAGGCATCCACTAGTGGTCTTGGAATGTATACCTTGTGGCTAAGAGAGGGGAATGCTATACCACTATAGCACAGAAGCTTATACTTAAACACAGACATAGGCAGTTCCTCAATTCATGTGTTCATCACTGCATCACAGTCAATTGTATAGTAACAAATGAATGTGCAAATCCATATGTTAAGATGGTTTCAGTGTTTCTTATAAGCTTTGAGTATGTCTTGTTAGACATTTAGAGTTATTACACAATGTAAAGTATGAAAGATACTGTTAGTGAACCAACTCTGGACTTTCCTACTCTTCCTCATTCAAGCTCCTGTATCAATTTAATAATTGAAAGTAATTCTGAGATTGGAAAAAATGTTTATAATTTGTAACTATATATCAGTATGAATCAGAATTTTCTTGTTAATGTACCACCAAAACAAATTATAGGAATTAACTGCAAAATTTTAAAAAAGATTGTAACTATCATCTATAATCCCCATCATGCCATGAATTAATAATGTTCACTGGAGTCGTATTTGTAATACCAAAGTCTGGAATCAACCTAATGTTCATCAATAGAGGAATGGCATAATAAATACAATGGTATATCCACATAATACACAGACATGAAAAAGGACATGGTAGATCTATATATGCTGTTATGGAACAATCTCCAACACATATAGTTAAGAGGAAAAATAAGGAGTAGACTAGTGTACATAGTGTGCTTCCATTTGTACAGAAAGAGAATATCTAGAAATATAGACTAGGGATAAGAAGAGAAAAAATTACTTTTTGTTCTATTGTATTTTAAAAAATGTTTCATTTTGAAATAGTTATAGATTCTCAGGAGGTTACAAAACTATGTCTAGGGAGGCCCTGTGCATCCTTTACCCAGCCTCCCCCAATGGTAAGATCTTATACAATTATAGTACAATACCAAAACAGGAAATTGACATTGGTACAATTCACAGAACTTATTAGGCTTTCACCAGTTTTTACTCGTATTCTGTGTGTGTGTGTGTGTGTGTGTGTGTGTGTAGTTCTACGCAATTTTGTCACAAGTACAACTTCATCTAACCATCACCAAAACCAAGATACAGAACTGTCCTATCACCACAAAGCTCTCTCATAGTACCCTTCATAGGCACACCTTCCCCCTCACCCCCAATCTCTAACCCCTGGAAACCACTAATATATTCTCTCCTATGATTTTTCAATTTCAAAACTGTTATAAATAGTTACAGAGAATCTACTAGTGGTTGCCAGAGGTTAGGGATGGAGAAAGAATATGACTTCAAAAGGCTAGCATAAGGGAGTTGTTTGGAATGACGGAACTATTATGTATCTTTAATGTGATGCTGATTACATGACTCTGTACGTGTTAAAACTCTAGAATTGTACACCAAAATAAAAATAAATTTTGTTGTATATTAAATTAAAAAATTAAAAAGTAAAAAAAAGAATGTTATAATGGCATCATACATTGTGTTACCTTTTGAGATTGGCTTTTTTTCACTCAGCATAATAATCATCCATCTAAGTTGTTATATCTATCAGTAATAGTTCATTCCTTTTTAGTGCAGAATAGCATTCTATGGTACAGATGTACCAGTTTGTTTAACCAGTCACCTGCTAAAGGACATTTGGATTCCTTCCAGTTTTGGGCTATTATGAATAGAGCAGCTGTGAACATTCATGTACAGGTTTTTGTGTGAACACACATTTCCATTTCTCTGGGATGAATGCCCAATAGTGCAACTGCTGTGTCATATGATTAGCACAGCTTTAGGTTTTTTATTTTTTTCTTTTTGAGACAGTGTCTCGCTCTGTTGCCCTAGGCTAGAGTACAGTGACGTCATATTAATAGTTCATGGCAACCTCAAATTCCTGGGCTTAAGCAATCCTCCTGCCTTAGCCTCCTGAGTAGCTAGGACTACAGGCATGTGCCATCACAGCTAGCTAAGTTTTCTGTTTTTTGTAGAGACAGGGTCTTGCTATGCTGCCCAGGCTGGTCTTGAATTCCTGGCCTCAAGTGATCCTCCCGTCTCAGCCTCCCAAAGTGCTAGGAACACAGATATGAGCCACTGTGCCTGGGAGGTTTAGTTTTATAAGTAACCGCTGAATTATTTTCCAGAGTGGGTTTACCATTTTACATTTACTATGTAGAGAGATACAGTTTCTCCACATCCTCACCAGCATTTGATATTGTCACTATTTTCCCTTTTAGCTATTCTGAGAGGTATGCAGTGATATCTAATTGTGGTTTTAATTTATACTTCCTTAA
This sequence comes from Eulemur rufifrons, assembly GCF_041146395.1. Lineage (NCBI taxonomy): Eukaryota > Metazoa > Chordata > Mammalia > Primates > Lemuridae > Eulemur > Eulemur rufifrons. The sequence continues at coordinate 91,865,746 of NC_091012.1, forward strand.
TGACTAGGGATGTTGAACAACTTTTCATGTGTTTATTGCTATCTGAATTTCCTTTTTGGTGAAATATCTGTTCATGTGCTTTGCCCATTTTCTAGTTGGATTGTTTTTTACTTTTGAGTTTTGAGAGTTCTTTATACATTTAAGATATAAGTCCTTTGTTGGATGCATCGTATATTTGCATCACAGAAAATTTTATGATATACAAGTTAATTTTATGATATACAAGATATAAAGAAATAAAATGTGATAATAAAATAGCTATAATGTTTTATGGCTTGAAGATTGACTTAATATTATACAATTTGAACTTATAAATCTACATGAATTTAAAATCTATTTTTTAATCTATTTCAAGTGTTAGAATTTTCTATAAGGTTTCATTTAAAAAACAGTGCCTCTGCTTTAAAAAGAAGGCAGATAAAAATCTGTTGTAGATGATGGGAAACATGAAAGGTTTTAAAGAGGGGATAAAAGTGATCAAATTTGGATTTTAGAAATATTACTTCGGTAGTCATTTGGAAGGTAGATTTGGGAGTAAAAAACTGGTGTTTAAGAAACCATTTAGATGGTTATTTTAACAGTTCAAGTGAGAGATCTCTGAGGATAGGAGCAGTGGAAAAGGAATGAAGGAGACAGAAGTCAGAGGTATTTAAGACATAAAAATGACATGACCAAGCAACCTTCTAGATGTAAAAGGTGAGAAAGAAGGAGAATGGATAAGACATGTGCTAATATTGTTTGTATATTATACTTCAATAAAAATTTAAAAATATATACTTGCAATACTGATAAAATACAAATTACCTAAAAATAGAACAAAAGATGTATAAGACTTCTGCAGGGAAAATCACCGAGAAACATTAAAGAAGTCCTAAATAAATGGAGAGATATACTATATACATATATTTGGGGGACTTAATTTTGATTTAATAAAGTACCTAGAAACAGACCAAGGCATATTTGGGGACTTAATATATGACAGAAATAGCACTGCTTATCAGTAGGGAAAAGATAGACTTTTTAATAAATAGTGCTAGGGCAAATGCGCATAAATGTGGAAAAACAAAACTGAACCCCTGCATCATACCATGTACAAAAAACAGTTGTGGGTGGATTAAAGATTTAAGTACGAAAGGCAAAACTATAAAGCCTTTATTAGATAATACAGAAGAATATCTTCAAGATCTTGGGGTACTAAAGGATTTTGTAAATAAGACACAAAATAATCATAAATGAAAAGAGCAAAAGACAAGCCAGAGATGAGAGAAGATATTTGTAAAACATACAGGGTGGGGAGATTTGCAATAAATATAACTGACCAGTGACTAGAATATACAGTATATTAAGAACTACTTCTTAAAATCAGTAAGAATAAGACCGACATTCAGTAGAAAAATTGGCAAGACTTGAATAGGCATTTTACAGAAAATACACATGGCCAATAAACACATGAAAAGGTGATCAATACCATTAGTCATTGATGGAATGAAAATTAAAACCATAATGAAGTATCACTTCACACCTACCAGATTGGCAAAAATTTAAAAATTCTGACCAAAGAATATTGGGGGATGTGGAGCAACAAGGATTCTCATACATTGGAAAAACTTTGAAAGACAGTTTGGTGTATATATACCCTATGACCCAGCAGTTCTACTTTGATGCATATACCCTAGAAAATCCTTACACATAGCCAGCAGGATATATAAATAAGACAGTTCATATGGGTATTGTTGATAATAGCCAAAAGCTGGAAACCGGAATATCCATCAACAGTAGAAAGAATAAATAGTGCTATAGTCATTCGATGGAATACTATACAGAAATGAAATGAACTATAGCTACATGCAACATAGATGAATCTCTCAAATACCATGTTGAATAGAAGATGCAAGAAACAACAGATAATATACAATATAATTCCATTTACATAAAGCTTAAAAAAGACAAAACTAAATTATTCTGTTTAGAGATATATACACAGGAGGCACTGCTATCAAGAAAAGCAAGGGAATCATCACATAAGTCAGGAGAGTAGTTAGGGGGCATGATACGAGAGGGGTATGCATGGGTGCTAAAAGTGTTTAGTTTTCAACTTAAGTGGTAGTTACATAGTTGTTCACTTTATAATTATTTATTAAGCTATATACATGACTTATGCAATTTTTCAACAATGCATGTGATTCACTCTCTTATATGGCACCAGAGAAATGAAACTAAGAGTGAATCACATGCGTTGTTAAGCAGTGTAATCTTTTCTGAGGAGCTTGACTCTAAGGGAAAGGAGACAGTATAGCAGTTACAGGAGGATTCAGGATTGAGGGAATGTGGGCACTTATGTTCACCAAAAACACCTATATAAGAATATTCATAGCAGCACTATTCATAATAGTCCCAAACAGGAAATTACCCAAATGCCCATCCAACAGTAGAAATGATAAATAAATTGTGGTGTATTTGTCAGCAGAATACTATATAGTAACGAAAACTACAACTACATGTAATGCTATGGATGACTCTTTTAAGCAAAATGTTGAATTGGGGTTATCAGATTTAGCAAAAGAAAAAACTATAGAACATGCAATCAAATTTAAATTTCAGATAAATGAAGAATCATTTCTAATATAAGTATGTTCCACACAAAATGATTTGTCATTTATCTGAAATTCAAATTTAGCTAGGTATTGTGTATTTTCTCTGAAGACCTTATATTGAGTGAAAGACGCAAAGGAGTCTATACTGCAAGACTAATCTAGGATAAGTCTGGACAGAGGTTACCCTTTGGGGAAGACAATGACCAGAAGGAAGCACATGTGGCACTTCTGGGATGCTTATAATATTGTTTCTTCATGTGGGTGCTATTTACATGTGTGTATTTCACGTTGTAAACATTCATCAAACTGAATAATGATTATTTGGGTACTTTTCTGTATGTATATTATACTTTAATTGAATAATCTACCCATTATCTATCTGTAATCTATTTATAATCTCTCTGGCAATGGCCTAATTATGTTTTATATTGAAAATCACAATAAAAAATAGGGATAAACTTAACAGGAAGTATATAGCACCCACACAGAATGAAGGGAGAGAAATAATTTGAATAGATAATTTAATCAGGAATATAAATGGTCTATAAATATAAAAGTATGTTTGACTTCACTAATAACTACAGAAATGAAAATGAGATACTATTTTTTACTTATCAGAATGGTAATATGCTTAGCAAAAAAGTTAGAAAAATGAATAATCTCATGTCATTTCTTCATGGGAGTTTGGTAGCATCTATTTTTAAAATGTACGTGGATTTTGAGAAGATGTTCCAGATCCCCTCTATTCTCAAACCTAATTCATCAACTGTTCTTGAGCCAAATGGGTGCTGGGGCCAGCCACGAAAATGAGGTTGCAGGATGGGTCTGTGACCTAAGAGTAAAGGGTGATGCAGGATTTTTAAACTCTGGAACAGATGAGAGCCCTGGGCCAAGGGCCTGGAGTCTGGTGTAGTAGAGCCAAAGCACAAGGATGGGAACCTGGGCCCTGGCAAAGGCTTGGCCCATAGGATTCTGTGAACATGTAGGGGGAAATCCAATATTGCTTATGAGAGTATGTCAGGTTTCCCTATCTGAAAATGCTGAAAAGAAACCAATGAGTTGGGTTGGGTCCTGTCTATCTTGAGACTAAGACAGCAGAAGGAAACAGAGTAGAGAGGCCTCCTCTTGATACCTCTTCAGGGGTCTGACAAGCTGACTGACAACATGCCTCCTGTTACAGTGCTGGTTCATGGGCTGAAACCCCTGTGCCTTTCCCAGTCATTGGGCTGCTACAATTTCAGGCACCTCAGCATTAGACTTGAGCCCCAGTGAGCAGACAAAGGAAAATAATAAAACACCTAAGGGGACCCAGAAGCCAAAGAGAAGAACAGGATTTTAATGACATAGAGTAGCTAAATAAAACAGACAATTTATAATTTAAAAAGACTTTCTGGAACTTAAATTAAATGGTAAATTAAATGTCATTTACCAAAACCAATAGCAATTATCATTCCAAATAATAAAACACCAAAACCATTCCAATTTAAGTCAGAAACTAGATCCCCATGGGGAAAGCAACTTTATAAGCTCAGGGTGTACCCTTCAACATTATTCTCCTTGCTAATAAACATAAGAGAAAATAATAGGAGTAAATATTGGCAGAGATTAATTTTCTTGTCACTGACACAATTTTATACCAAGAAAACTCAAGTCTCTAGTTAAAAAAACCCAAACTGTTAGAACAAAGCTATATTATCAAGATAGATGAATCTCACAAACATCATGCCGAACAACAAAAAAAGTCAGTTATAGAAGACACATATGCTATAAAACCACTTATGTTTAGAGACAGGCAAAATATCATTACATATAGTTAAAGGATACAAGAATAAAGAAATTAATGGAAAGGATAAACACCGCATTTAGAATGGTAGTTAAATATACCCCTCAGTCTGATGCAACCTGCCCTAATTCCTTACCACTGAACTGACACTGCTCAGGCAAAGGTTACCAAAAATCTCAATGAACAAATCCATTTGCCTCTTCTCAGCCTTCATCTTATGTAATCATGCTGAAGCATTTGACACAGGTGATAATCCCTTCTTCATAGAAACTATTACCTTGATTTTCTAGATACTAATACTATGATCCTTCAGTGTCTCTTCAACCTCTTTAATTAACTCCTTTACCCTTGACTCTTAAATATGAGTACTCCTCACTAATATTTAGTGTTGGCTCTCTCATCATCTAGTCTTTCTCTACACAATTCTCCTACCCATAGATTCCAAATATTTATCTCCAGTCCAGACAGTGCTTCTAAGTTTTTGTCCTGAATTTCCCATTTCCTCCTGGACTTTTCTAATATGCACACCACATGCAACATGTCCAAAATCTTTCCCTCTGCTGTTTGCTTCCTACATACCTCTTTCCTGTTTTCTCACTAGCTTCCCTTTAGCTCTTGGCATCACCCACTTGATACAGGACTCAACTGTGATTTTGTCATAAACTTCTTTGCCTTACAAATCAAATTTGACACTTGAATACACCTCCTTCCTCCCCAGTAAGGCAACATGTAACTATATGCTAATGGGCCTTTTCCACCCTCCGAAAATATTCTAGAGGCTAGCAACTTTCCTAGCTCTTGATAGGTAGAAAATGATTCCCTATATTGGTGGTGAACTTGTCTTTGGGAATGGCAATTCGGTAGCTAAGGAAAACTTAATTCCATTGGTATAAAGCATATCCCTAAAAGCCTCTTCCACCCTCAAAATCTACCTCAAATGTTGACAAGCACCCTAGCAAGCTCCTAGGGGTCTTAGTTCAGCTGAGATTTCACATAAATATCAGTAGGGCCCATATTGCTCATTAGCCACTACTCAGAAGTAAAAACACAGAAGAGGAAATAATTATGAAGAGGCTACTATTAATATTTACTAGAAATTGTGCTACATGTTTTATAAATATGAGTTCACTTAATCCCCACAACTCTATGGGAGTATACTTAAATTCTATTTTATTAATGAGGAAATTGAAGCTCTGAAGCTGAGAGGGGCAACCCAGAAATGTGCATATAAAATCCTCTATCACAGGCCGGGCGTGGTGGCTCACGCCTGTAATCCTAGCACTCTGGGAGGCTGAGGCGGGTGAATCGTTTGAGCTCAGGAGTTCGAGATCAGCCTGAGTAAGAGCAAGACCCCATCTCTACTAAAAATAGAAAGAAATTATATGGACAGCTAAAATATATATATAGAGAAAAATTAGCCGGGCATGGTGGCACATGCCTGTAGCCCCAGGCTACTCAGGAGGCCGAGGCAGGAGGATCGCTTGAGCCCAGGAGTTTGAGGTTGCTGTGAGCTAGGCTGACGCCACGGCACTCTAGCCTGGGCAACAGAGTGAGACTCTGTCTCAAAAATAAAGAAAGAAACAAATAATAAAATCCTCTATCACAACTGATAAAATTCCTTTAAGAGTCCCTAAAAGTCTTTTAAGATGCTGCCAACTGGGAAAGCCACCAACCACTTGTGAATCCGACACTGGTGGATCAGAAACTGCACAAAATCCCTGAGAGATTGAAAGTGGATGACTCAGACTAACATTAAATACACACACACACACACACACACACACACACACAGGAGAGAACTGCTGTAAATAAAAAGCTAGCACCAACTCCAGGAGTACTGAAGACTTGAAGGTAGAAGATTCAGAAAATAGCAGGAAGCTCTGGGACAATGGTCAAGGTAACTGCTTGTGGTACCACAGCAGAAGTAGGCCAGTAGGCTAGTAGTCACTGATATGATAGAAATAAGTCCAAACACACACATAAAAATATATACGATAAAGCCACCTGTTAAAAGAGACCATCAGAGATCAGGTATAAATAATGAATAAATAAAGTAATTAATGAAATCAAGTTACATAGTTTCTATAAGATAAGGGGTACAGAAAGAAATACCAGGCAAGGGCTAACAAAGAGAAAGTAGGTGAAAAATACTAATCAGATAAAAATATCAGGTTATTAAGTATGAAATGTCTGATTTCCTTAAGTACTAAGTTTGACAGTCGATATCTCTGACATTTCACTTTGACACTTCTTGTTTTATTTTTATTGTGAAGGTACATCCTCATTGTTTGAAACACATGGTTTGGCTTGTGATTGTCTTTCAAATTTTTTTTTTTTAGAGCAATTTTGTGAGACCTTGAATAAGTCAAAAATTCGAGCTATTTTCGAATATGAGTTCCATCATGGAACCAATGCAGCGCAGACAGCTCAAAGTATCAACGAAGTGTTTGGGAAGGATGTGGTTAATGAATGCACAGTACCTCGATGGTTTGAAAAGTTCTGTTCTGGTGACTTTAATCTTGAAAATAAGCCATGTGTGCAACCTGAGACCAAGGTGGATAATGATAACCTGAAAGCTGTGGTGGAAGCTAATCCATCTCAACCTGCATGTGAATTAGCAGTAAGGTTTGATGTTACTATTCCAACAATATTGGACCATTTGAAACAAATGGGAAAGGTAAAGAAGCTGGATAGATGGGTAATGCATGAATTAAGTGAGCCTCAAGAAGAGATCTTGAAGCTTGCCTTTCTTTGCTGCCATGACATAAAGGTGAACCATTTCTACACAACATTGTTACATGCAATGAAAAATGGATTCTTTTTGACAATCACAAACATTTGGCACAGTGGTTGGATAAAGATGGAGTGCGGAAACAGTCTAAAACCAAATATTCGTCAAAAAAAGGTAATGGTGTCTGTTTGGTGGTCCAGTGCTGGTATTATCCACTACAGCTTCAAGAAACCTGATCAGTTGATTATAGCAGAGGTCTACTGCAACCAATTGGATGAAACGATGAGGATGCTTGCAATTAAGCAGCTGAGATTGGTTAATAGAGACAGGCCAATCCTCTTGCAAGACAGTGCTCAACCACATGTCTCACAAACAATACTGCTCAAATTACAGAGGCTGGGCTTGGAAACTCTGTCATCCACTGTATTCACCAGACCTGGCACCAACTGACTACCACTTCTTCCAGGCTTTGGACTAGTACTTACAAGGAAAAATATTCTATTTTCAACAAGCTGTGGAAAACACCTTTTATGATTTCATCACCACTTGCTCTCCAGGCTTCTTTGCTGCTGGCCTAAACAAGCTACCATTAAGATGGCAAAACTGTGTACATAGTTTAGGCGCATATTTTAATTGTACTGCTTCTTGTTTGAGATATAATAAACTAAACTTTTGATTTGAAATCAGACATTTCGTATTTAATGACCTAATAGATATAATCCTCTAAGAAGATGTATGTCATGATACTTTATGCAGCTAGCAACAAAGCTTCAAAATACATAAAGTATAAACAAAGAAATACAAGAAGAAATGGACAAATCCTTGGTCATATTGTGAGAAAATAACATATTAAGTAAATAACAAGAAAGAACATAAGGATCTGAAAAATACAATTAACAAACTTGTCTAATAGGTATAACTATATACCCAACAAAAAATACACTCTTAAAATACACATGGGATGTTAATAAAGACCAAATAAGCATCAGGCTAAATTTCAAGAAACAGAAATCACACACATTCATTGATCATAATGCAATAAATTAGAAATTAACAATAAAAGGAAACACAGAGGCACCTTCTACATAACTCTTAGGTTAGAGAGAAAATGAAAAAGGAAATATTATCCTATTTAGAAATGAACAGTGAGAGTACTATTTCTCAAATTTATAAGATTACATCTAAGTGGTACTTACAGGAAATGTATAGCTTTAAATGTATCTTTTTAGACAAAGACAATTGAAAATAAATGAGACAATTAAACGGTGTGCATAAATAAAAGAAAAAAAAAGATCCTGAATGTGATTAAGCCTCTAGCTCTAAATACCAATTTGTAGGAAATACAGAGGAAGAGAGAAACATGTTAAACTACATGGGTAAGCAATCAGTGAAATTCAGACTATGGGAAATTCTACAAGACAGCTTGATTTCTTCAATAAATAAATTCTAGAGACTTGATGGGTAAGGAGAGATGGAAAAAGTACCTGTAGATAAAAAGAGATTTCTTAGCCAGGTTTGGTGGTGCACGCCTGTAGTCCTAGCTATTCTGGAGGCTGAGGTGGGAGGACTGCTAGAGCCCACGAGTTTGAGACCAGTCTGGGCGATATAGCAGGACCCTGTCTCAATCAACCAATGAAAGAGGTTTTAAAAACTTATCAAGCAATAACAATGTGTGGACCTTGTTTGGATCCTGATCCAAATAAATAAAATCTATGAGACAATGAGAAATCTGAACACTGACTAGATATTTGATTTTATTAAGGGATCACTGTTAATTTGTTAGGTGATTATATTTTAAAAGAGTTCTTATTTTTTACAAACTGAAATAAATAAAACAATATATCTGGAATTTGTTTCAAAATAATATAGATAAAACAAGACTAGTCATAAATTAGTGAAACTGCATGACAGGTATATGGGGGATTCATTATACCATCCTGATCTCTTTTGTATATGCTTGAAATGCTTTTCTTTAAAAGAAAGGAAAGAAAAGAAGTAAACTCAGTTTTCAACTCATGAAGCAATAAAAAGAATATAAAACAACCTAGTAAGATGTCATTAATAGAGTAAAAAATACAAAATAGGAAAAAGTATAGTTAATCAACAAATCTGCCATATGTGATAGGAAAAAATAGAAAAGGTATATAAAAAACCGAAAGGGGAGACATAACTACAGATGTAGAGGGGATTAAAAATATAAAGTAAATCTATTTGTAATATTATATGAATAAATTTGGCAATCTAGACAAAATGAATAATTTCCTATGAAAATATAAATGACCAAAATTAGCTCAAGATATAGAAAATATACTCTTTAAGAAACTTTCAAATATAATTCCCATGTTATATAAAATGCAGCAGAGCACAGAAAAAAATGGAAAGCTTCTCAACTCATTTTATACAGTTGGCAAAATCTTCAAACCAAAACTGGACAAGGAGAGCACACATACAAATAAATATTATAGACCACTCTCTCACAGGAACAGATTTGTAAAAGTCCTAAATTTAAAACTAACACATTAAATCCAGCAGTGTGCAGAAAGAATAATTTATCACGGTAAATTCAGGAAATGATAGAAAATTTATCTTTATAATTCACTCTATCAATAGGTTAAAAGAGGAGAAACTATATGATAACTAATTCCCAATCAATGATAAAATTCAACATTCATATCTTATTTTAAAAATAAGTAATTCTTAGAGGGATGTGGCAGTATGCGCCTATAGTATGAGCTGTTCTGGAAGCTGAGACAAGAAGATTGCTAGAGCCCAGGAGTTTGTGTCCAGCCTGGGCAACATATCGAGATCCCATCACCATTAAAAAAAAAAGTAATTCTTTGCAAACTAGGAATAAAAGGCCACTTCCTTAACTTGATAAAGGATATCTGTCAGAAACGGCACAGTAGATAGTTAAAATTGAAACACTAGCAATTTTCTAGTTAGACTGAAAAAGGAAAAAAGATAAGGATGATAACTATCACTGGTACTATTCAACATTATGCTGAAAAAGGATGAGAAAATAAATTAGGTATAAATTTTGGAAACGAAGAAACTGAAGTGTACCTGAGAATAATCTGAATACCCACCTAGAAAATCCATGAAACTCCACTGACAAAACAATGAGAAACTAAAAAAGTAGTTCAGCAAGGTGGTGAAATAACAAGATCAAAATGTAAAAAGTAATACTTTTCCTAGACAGGAATGGAAAATAGAAAAGGAGATATTCGAAAAAGCAACAAAAAAGTTAAAAAAGTATTCTGGAATAAGCCTAACAAGATATGTGGTAAGGCCGGATGCGGTGGCTCACGCCTGTAATCCCAGCACTCTGGGAGGCCGAGGCGGGAGGATTGCTCGAGGTCAGGAGTTCAAGACCAGCCTGAGCAAGAGCGAGACCCTGTCTCTACTAAAAAATAGAAAGAAATTAACCAGACAACTAAAAATACGTAGAAAAAGTTAGCCAGGCATGGTGGCACATGTCTGTAGTCCCAGCTATTCGGGAGGCTGAGGCAGAAGAATTGCTTCAGCCCAGGAGTTTGAGGTTGCCGTGAGCTGGGCTGACACCACAGCACTCTAGCCTAGGCAACAGAGTGAGACTCTGTCTCAAAAACAAACAAACAAACACCAAACAAACATAAAAAAAGAAGATATGTGGTATAAGAATTATATTAAGAAAACTACAAACCTTACTTAAAGACATAAAAGATGACTTGAATAAATGTTCCTGGATGGGATCAATTCTCCTTAATCTATAAATTGAATTCATTTCTCAATAGAAATCCAAAGAAGATTTCATAGTACTTGACAACTTAATTCTAAAATTCACCTGGAACAGAACCTAATCAAAATAATTCTGATAAAATTGAGGGGAAACTTGCCCTCCCAGAGATTAAAACATATGATAAGTTAGACTTATTAAAAGGTCTAAGAATAAACAAATTGACCAATAGAGCAGAATAGTGTCTAGAAATAGACCCCACACACATATGATCAACTCAACACACCAAGACACCGAGTCAATCCAGTGGGTAAAGGAACTTCTATTTAACCAATGGTGGTGGTGTAACTGTAACAGACACTCCATCTTAAAAGCTAACTAATAACTCTTTCTTTTACAATGCCTAATTGTGTGCTTGCTTAAGAATTCCAGGAATTGGCCTTGGGCAACTAACTATAGAACCAAGATTGCAGGACTCCCCGCTAGAGGAAAATGCTGAGCAGTTAACCTTCAATTCTGTTGCAGTCTAGCGGATCCCAGCTCAGACTGCCAGATGGCCAGCTACTAAAGTTAACCATTGGAACAAGTTATGCTGACCTGCACATGGCCAGCTTCTGAATATAGTTTCCCAAAACTCCTCCTTTAAAACCCTTCAGTCAGTCTGAAAAATTTGAGATGGTTTTTGCAACATGAGTCCACCATCTCCTCAGGTTTCTGGCTCTTGAATAAATCTGCTTTTCCTTCCACCAACTCTTGTCTCTCGAGTTTGGCTTTTGAACAGTGAGTAGCAAAGCCTAAGTTTGGTTACAGTGGAACAACTAGATAGCCACGTGGGAGAAAAATGATCCTCAACCTCTAACTCACTTTATAGCCAAAAATTAAGACAGATTACAGAAGTAATGTAAAAGCTAAACCTATAAAGCTTCAAATAGGAAACAAAGGAGAATATCTTCATGACTTTGAGGTAGGCAAAGATTTCTTGGACAGGATACCAAAAGTACTAAGCATTAAAGAAACCTGATAAATTGGACTTCATCTCATGCTTGAAGCTCTGACTTGGGGGGATGAGGGGGCATGGGCAATATATATAACCTGAATTTTTGTACCCCCATAATAAGCTGAAATAAAAACTATAATAAATAAATAAATAAATGAAAAAAAATTGGACTTCATCAAAATTAAAATTTTTGCTTGTCAAAAGACATCATTAAAAAGAGAAACAAACTACAGACTAGAAAAATACATCTGCAACATATACACCTAATGCTAGAATCCATAATATATAAAGAACTCCCATGTATCATCAACAAAAGGAAGAATAACTCAAGTTTTAAGGAATGGGCAAAAGACTTGAACAGACATTTTAAAAAAATATATGAATAGCCAATAAGTATATGAAAATGGACTCAACATTCATCATCTTGGAAATGAAAATTAAAACCATGATGAGATACCATTCAACACCCACTAGAATTTCAAAGACATCTTTTTTGGCTGGCCATGATGGCTCATGCCTGTAATCCTAGCACTTTGGGAGGCCAAGGCAGGAGGATCACTTGAGGCTAGGAGTTTGAGGTTACAGTGAGCTGTGATGATGCCACTGCACTCTAGCCCAGCTGACAGAGCAAGACACTGTCTCAAAACAAATAAACAAAACCAAAAACCCCATCTTTTTTATGAAGACATGGAAAACTGGAACTCTCATATACTGCTGGGGTCTAAAATGGCACAAACCATGTTAGAAAACTGTTAGGCCTTCTTTTTTTTTTTTAAAAAAAAAAATAAAGTTAAGCATACATTTACCTTCTTCCATTTCTAGGCATTTATCCATGAGAAATGAAAATATATGTTCACAAAAAGGCTTTTACATGAATGTTCAGGGGAGTCTTAGTTAAAAACTAGATATAACCTAAATTTCCATCAACAGGAGAACAGAAAAATAAATGGTATAATCATAGAATGGAATACTAATCAGCAATACAAAGTAACAAATCACAAATCAAAACAAGAACATGAACAAATCTCAAAAATATATTATGTTGAGCAAAAGAAACCAGGCACACACACAAAAAATATTCTAAGATCCCATTTATAATGAAATCTAAGAACATGTAAAACTGATCTATGGCAACAGAAGTCAGAAAATTATTGCTTGGGGTAGAATGGGGAAAGGGTGGATTGACTGGAAAGGGGCACAAGGAAACTCTCTGGGGGAGATGGAAACGTTTTATATCATGTTTTGGGTGGTAGATAACATAAATGTATTCAGATATCAAAACTTAACAAACTGAGCTTTTAAAATACACGCATTTTATTACATATAAATTTTACTTCAAGAAAAAATATACTTAAAAAGGTAACTACATGAGGTGATAGATATGCTAATTAGCTTGATTGTAATAATCATTTCATAATTTATGCACATATCAAAACACATTGTCTACCTTGAACATATACAATTTTTATTTGCCAATTATACCTCAATAAGGCTGAAAAAGAAAAGCTATTGCTTGTAAAGTAGCCAATTTTATATATTCTAAAAAGAAAAATATGACAATAAACACACACAAGACATGAATGAAAAGATTAATAAAGTTTAAAAATGAGACTGAGAAAAATATATGCAATATATGTAACAAAGGCCTAATATCTACAATATATAAACAACTCCTACAAATCAATAAGAAAAATACAACTTGAAAGAAAAAAAATAAGCAAAGGGTATGAACAGGCAATTCATAGAAATGGAAAGAGAAATGGCCAATAACATGAAAAGATGCTCAATCTCACAAATACTTAGGGAAATACAAGTTTTTAAAAATAACATGTAAGATAGGCAAAAATAAAAAGGTCAATTAATATCCAATATTGTCAACAGTACAAGAAAACATATTCTTATATATTATAGGTAAAATGGATACTGAGGCAATATTTGGAGGGCAATATTTAATGGTACTTAAAATCTCAAATGTATATGCCTTTCAACCCAGCAAGTCCTCTTCCAGATATATAACCTAGAGAATACTCTCACATGCATATCATGTGCGAGGCTACCTAGTGAGGCATCATTTCACAATAGCCAGAAATTAGAAAACTGAAATGTCAGTAAAATGGGAATAAACAAGGTAGACTCTATATACTGTTCTATATAGCAGTTTTTAAAATGAGGTAGACTTACATATACTGAATACAAAAAAAAAAAGCTATATCACTAAGAGATAAAGTAAGTTGAAAAACAATATGTGTAGTATGATGGCATTTATCTTTAAAAACAACATGGAAACACCAATAAAAATGTATATAGTATGCAAAAAAATCTCGATTGCTACCTACGAAGCAGATGAAAGTGATTACTTCTGGAGTAAGATTGGGGTAGTAAATCAAGGGAGATTTTATCATCATCTGTATTGTTTGTATTTTAATAGTAGGAATTTATTCATGTACTACTCATGTAATTAAAAGGAAATAAATAAATTTAGCAATGCCAGAATTTTAAAAGGCATATAACGAAACTATATTACTATATGTACACATACATATATACATAGAAAAACATCTAGTAAAGATACACACTAAACTTAATAATCACAGCTAAATAACAGTCTGGCCAAAAGTTTGAAGGAAAGATCTGGGGAATGAGGTGTGCACAGAGGGCCTTAAAAAGTTCTGATATTGTAAGGGAAATTCATTTGTATAGGCAATAGGTTTCTTAGGCCAAACTAAAATAATTGCTGGTGTGTCTTCAGCCGGCCTTCCAAGGAGGCATGAGTCAGCACACTTACGTAACCAAGGTGTTATCTCCTATATGAACCCATGTGATCATGCTTTCCCATGGCATGTGGCCACTATTATTCCAAGCCATATATAAGTGCTCGCCATGTTCTTGGCCATGCACTCGCCAGGGCTGCATCCCCCCACAATAAAGAACATGTCTCATCTGCCCGCCACCGCACGCCTCTTCTTTGAACTGCTGGAAGCCTGCTCCAGCGCACTCGCTAACCACACAACCCACTCCCCACATTTGGCATAGTCAGTAGGATTCGAAGGGGAAAGTGTCCCCTCTGCCCCAGAAGGGGATGATATGTGGCCTCCCACAGCCTCTGCCATGGAGTGGCAGCAGGTTGAGTGGAAAGGGCCTTGTGGGCCGGGGAGGAATCACTGCAGCCTAGAAAGCAAGCAGCGGCTGGTCGGGTGGGCTGGCACTTCCTTTAGGCCCTCTGTGAGCAACATGCAGATACCCGGTGGTCAGAAGCCCAGGTGGAAAAATTACAAGTGATAGAGGAAAACCTGAAGGCGCGGATGCCAGCTTTGGAAAAGGAATTGATGAGCATTTCAGCTGCGGAGGCCGAAGAAACCATAGGGACGCAGGAGACTAAGGGCGAGATGGAGCGTGGGCAACCATGAGACTCCTGGTGGGGGGGTGCAGGGCGCACCCACGGTAACAGAGCATATTTCATACTCCACTTACACACCCACAGAGCTGTAGGAGTTAGGGATGCGCCAAGCCTTTTCTATGATAAACAAACTGGCTGGACTGCTGAGGACCACTATGCGCATGTGCGACCTGATCCTAGTCAAAGCCGAGGTTCATTTAACCTGCTGGCAGCTGTGCTCACTCCCTATGTGGGGAAGCAGAGCGCTACCCTGGCTTTGGGAGACGCCGAAGAATGGAAAGGGGAGAAGGAACAAGTGCATATGCTGCAAGGGCCCAAGAAGGGCCCGCGAACTCAGGGCCCCCTGCAGAAAGTCAGTACAAGGGGCCCAGAAGGTGTCACGAACCTTCTGTGGCTAGACAAACCAGATGTGGCTAGACCTCCTACTAGCAAGAATAAAGAAACAGCCTACTGAGGTATTGCTGGCTCTGTGGAATCAGCTGGCTCTCCACCAGCGATTCACAAAAGCACCCAAGAAGGGGGAAGCTGAGACACCTGCCAAAGAGACGCGCAATGTGTGGCTGTAAGATTTTATAGTTGAAGCCCCTCTCTTTGATATGGGTTAGGGGTCAGGCCAAGGCACCCAGTCAGAGGGGCCCCTGGATGACTGGAGGGAGCACGTGGAACTTGCTATTCATTGGTCCCCTACAAATGTATAGTGGGTTTTGGCCTTGATGGACATGGGAGCTGACTGCTCCCTAATTTATAGAAACCCTGAGCTGTTTACTGGACAAATGGCCCATATAGATGGCTATAATTGACAAACTGTTAAAGTTAAGCAAGTAACTATTCCATTGGGAATAGGGTGTTTGGCCCCTAGGCCTTACACTGTGTGTATCCCCCATCGAAGAATATATTCTAAGTGTTAATATTCTGTGTGGCTTAACCCTAACTATCTCCGTGACTTGACTTTCACCTCCAAGTTAGGGTTGTGAAGCTGGTGGTGTGTGGCCACCTCCATCACCTACCGCAGGTTTTGCCCACACCTTGTGGTGTGGTACGCACCCAACAATATCATTTGCCACGGGGGGCATGAAGAAATTTCACAAACCATATTGCAGCTGGAAAAAACTGGCATAATGTGCCCTGCTCACAGTCCATTCAACTCTCCTATTTGGCCAGTTAAGGAACCAGATGAAACCTGAAGAATAACAATGGACTATTGGGGACTGAATAAAGTGACTCCCCCATTGCATGTGGCAGTGCCATCTATACTGGATCTGATGGATCAATTGACTTTGATGCTTGGATAGTACCACTATGTGGTAGACCTAGCCAACGCCTTTTCTCCATAAACATAGCTATGGACAGTCAAGACCAATTTGCCTTCACGTGGGAAGGACGACAATGGACACTTGTGGTGTTACTGCAAGGTTATCTCCACAGCCCAACCATATATCATAGTTTAATGACACCAAATTTGACCACATGGAGTCAGCCATCCTCAGTGTACTTGTTTCATTATATTAATGATATAATGTTAAGGCCACCAGCCTTCAAACCTCGTTGGAGCAATGAAGTTGAGCGATGAACGACTCCAAGGTCCAGGGACTTGGATTATTGGTCAAATTTTTAGGTGTTGTCTGGTTGGATAAGACAAAGGCAGTCCCTGAGGCAATTATAAATAAAATTCAAGTCTTCCCCCTACCCACTCCGGTAAAATAGTTACAAGTGTTTGTGGGGCTCTTGGGGTATTAATATATGTTCACTCCCCACTTGACCCAACTATCACGGCCTTTGCATGCATTATGTAAAAAGAGGACACAGTGGGACTGGTCCCTGGAGGCAGAGGCCTCTTTTATGGCAGCCAAGAGGGCTGTCATGCAAGCCCAGATGCTACAAGTGATTGACTGCTTATGGTTGTTTGATCTTGATGTGGCAATTGACTCAAGAAGAATGGGCTGAGGTTTGTAGCAGCGCCAACATAAGCGGCAACTCCCTATTAAGTTTTAGTCCCAGACTTGAAAGGGCCCTCAAGAGCACTATTCCTTAATGGAAAAGCAGCTGGCAGCTATATATGCCACCCTTCAGGCCTATAAATCCATAACTGGACAGTCTAAAGTGATAGTGCATACCACATTCCTATAGCAGGGTAAGTAAGGTCATGGATAACCAACCCACAATCAAAAGTAGCCCAGTACCCACTCTAATAAAGTGAAAAGCTTATCTGGGGCAATGAACAGAGTTCAGCTCCAGCCCTTAACTGCAAAGTTGCAAACAGCCCAGATGCCCCCACTAATGAAGTAGGAAGCTTATTTGGAGCAACGAACAGAGTTCAGCTCCAACCCTTGACTGCAAAGTTATAGACAGTATTAGACCCAGTTAAATTTTTGTCTGAGGCTAACCCTTAGACCATGATAGTACCTAGAAAATAAAGCCTGTACCTTAAAGAATAAAGTCTCCCTCCAATAAAGGCATGATATACCGACAGGTCCAATTGCAAACCCCCAGCCCAATGGATGGTAGTAGCTGTCCAGGAAAAAAAAAAAAAACCATACCTTGAAAAACAGGATCTCCCTCCTATGGAAATATGAATCATAATGAAATCTGATTTAAAACGAGGCAGGAACAGAGCAGCCAAAGGGCTAAATTGCATGCTGTGAGTGTGCACAAGCCATCCCCTTTGCATATCTGAACTAATAGGCCATTTATAAGGAACTCACTGTCTAGTTACCTACATGAAAAGCCCAAAGTTGGCTAGTAGGGCACTGCATGGTGTGGGTGGCTTTAACTTTCCGCTTGTTAAATGGGAAAGTACATTTGATGTGCGCTTGGGGATGGCAACATGTCCCGGGAAAAATCCTCTCCACCTTTACCGAAAAGCCACGTAATTGGAATACCGTGTTCTCCCGCTAGCACCGGATGAAACAAACTCCATAATAATTCTACCTAGCAGCTATCTTTTTCCCTGAAGATGAAGCCATTAAGGTAGAAATAAAAGCTAATGCCCTAGCGGAGCATACTGCTTGGGCCCTGAATCAAACCATGCAAGCCCTAACCCTCCTGACAAATAAAGTCACCCAAATAAAAAAAGTGGTTTTGCAAAATCACATGGCCCTTAATCTTCTTACTGCAACCCAACGAGACACAAGCGCAGTCATACATACTGAATACTGTGTATATATACCTGATCACCAAAAAAATATCTCCTCTGCCTTAAAGGAAGTTAATGGCAAGGTACAAGCCATCCAACAATTAACTGGAAACACATTGCAACAATGTTGAAAACGTCTCCCATTGTCCCTCCTAATGTTAAAAAATATTTGCCAGAGGCTAATAACACTATGCTATTCCCTATATTATTACTATGGCCTTTATGCCCATGGGGCCTCCCTATGGGCCCATATATTGGCCGCCAAACCTATTACCTAGGGGGTGAAATGTAAGAGAAATTCATTTGTATAGGCAATAGGTTTCTTAGGCCAAACTAATTGCTGGTGTGTCTTCAGCCGGCCTTCCCAGGAGGCATGAATCAGCACACTTATATAACCAAGGTGTTATCTCCTATATGAACCCATGTGATCATACTTTCCCATGGCATGTTGTCACTATTATTCCGAGCCATATATAAGTGCTTTCCATGTTCTCAGCCAAGCTCTCGCCATGGCTGCATCCCCTGCCCCCTCCGCCAATAAAAAACATGTCTCATCTGCCTCATCTGCCTGCCACTGCCAGCCTCTTCTTTCAACTCCCAGAAGCCTGCTCCGGTGCACTCACTAGCCACACAGCCCACTCTCCACAGATATATTTCTGGAGATCTAGAAAGCCCTGTGCATGTGCAGGGCTGTGTACATGCTCAGGAAAGACCTAGAAAGCCAGAAATCTTGCATCCTTGGCTGACTTGAGACCCTGCTCAAGCAACGAAGGCTAAGGCAGAATTGTAAAGTACCTAAGTGTTGAAGGCATGCCCAAATACATATACAAAGCCCTAGGCAAATGGTGGAAGATTTACAGGTACAAGGCATACAAGGAAATCAGACCAATCATTAGCTAACCACTAAATTAACGGAGCAGACACTTCTGTGATTGCAAACTATAGGGAATACAGAGTTTATAGAATTAGTCCAGGAAAGTTACTAAACAAATAAAAAACAAGTGAGGTTTATTCTAGGAATACAAGGTTGACTTAAATTCCAAAAATCAATTAATACAATACACAATATCAGTAAAGAACAAAAATAATATGATCATGTCAATAGATGCTGAAAAAGCATTCAACAAACACCTGTTCATGATAAAAACACTCGACAAACTAGGTATAAAAGGGAATTTCTTCAATTTGGTAGGAGCATCTATGAGAAACCCATAGTTAACATCACACTTAATAGTAAAAGACTGAACGTTTTTCCCCTAAGATCAGGAACATGACAACAATATTCATTCTCACTTCTATTCAACATTGTATTGTAGGTTCTAGACAGGATAATTAGGCAAGGAAAAGAAATGAGGGCATCCAGACTGGAAAGAAAGAGGTAAATGTATGTCTATTCACAGATGACATAATCTTGTATACAGAAATCCTAAAGAATCTATTAAAAAACTATTAGAACTAATAAGGTCTGCAAGGTGCAGATACAAGATCAATATGCAAAACTCAATAAATAATTTGAAAATGAAATCAAGAAAATAATTCAATTTATAATAGCATTGAAAATAATTAAACATTTAGAAATAAATTTACCAAAAGAAGTGTAAAATTTACTTTGAAAATTAAAAAAAATTATTGAAAGATTTTAAAGAAGATCTAAATTAAAAAAAGACATCTGATGTTCATACACTGAAAGATTTACTATTGTTAAGATGGCAAGCCCAGGAGTTAGAGGTTACAATGAGCTATGATGGCACCATGGCACTTCAGCCTAAAAAAAGAAAAAAGATGGCAATACATCCCAAATGGATCTACAGATTCAACAGAATCCCTATGAAAATCCCAGCTGGCTTCTTTTCAGAAATTGACAAACCGAACCTAACATTCATATGGAAATGAAAGGGACCCAGAATAGCCAATACAAACGTGAAAAAGAACAAAGTTGGAGGACTCACAATTCCTAATTTCAAAAATTACCACAAAGCTATAGTAATCAAGACAGTGTGGTTCTGGCATAAGGATAGACATATAGATCAATGGAATAGAGTGTCCAGTTGCTCTTGACAAGGATGCCAAGACAATTCAATGGAGAAAGAATCGTCTTTTCAACAAATGATGCTGGGATAACTGGATATCCATGTGCAAATGAATGAAATTGGACCACTATCTCATATCATATACAAAAATTACCTCAAAATGTGTCAAAGACCTAAATGTGATATGAATGGACATTTTTCCAAAGAAGACATAACAAATTGCCAAGGAGCACATGAATAATATTCACCATCATTAGCCATCAATGAAATATAAATAAAAACCACAAGGAGATACTACTCCATATCCACTAGGATGGCTATAATTAAAAAGACATACTAACAAGGGAAAACGTGGAGAAGTTAGAACCTTTATATATTGCTGGTAAGAACAAAAACTGATGTAGTTGTTTGGAAAATAGCCTGGCAGTTCTTCAAAAAGTTAAACAGAGTCACCATATGACTCAGCAATTCTACTCTTAGGTGTATACCCAAGAGAAATGAAAACATATGTCCATTTAGGTATAACATTAATTGGGTGTCGGGAAGATGTTGGGGGGAGGGGATGGGTGTATACATACATAATGAGTGCGATGCGCACCGTCTAGGGGATAGACACGCTTGAAGCTGTGACTACCGGGGGGCTGGGGGGGGGGCAAGGGCAATATATATGACCTAAACTTTTGTACCCCCATAATATGCTGAAATTAAAAAAAAGAAAGAAAACATATGTCCACACAAAAACCTGTAGCAGCATCATTCCTAATAACCCAAATGGAAACAACCCAAATGTCCATCAATGGATGGATAAATAAAACCATGTTATTTTCATACAATGGAAGATTGGCAATAAAATGGAATGAAGTACTGATACATGCTACAACATGGGTGAACCTTGAAAACATCATGCTATATGAAAAAAGTGAGTCACAAAAGACCACATATTACATAATTCCATTTATAGGAAATGCTCAGGATAGACAAATCTATAGAGACAGAAAGAGGATCAGTTATTGCCCAGGGTAGGGAGTGGAGAACATATGTTGGGGGGAAATAAGGAGTGATTGCTAATGGGTATGGGTTTCTTTTTGAGGTGATGAAAATATTCTAAAATTTATTGTGGTGATGGTTATATAACTCCTTATGAACATACTAAAAATCACTGAATTTGTGCTTTAAAGGGTGAATATGTTATGGTATTTTAATTATTTAGTTGAAAAAAAAAAGAAAGTTAAACAGAGGTACCATATGACCCAGCAATTCCACTCCTAAGTATATACCCAAAAGAAATTAAAACATTTTTCCACACAAAAACTTATACAGGCCAGGTGCAGTGGCTCACGCCTGTAATCCTACCACCTTGGGAGGCTGAGGCAGGAGGATTTCTTGAGGCCAAGAGTTCGAGACCAGCCTGGGCAATAGTGAGATCCCATCTCTATAAAAAATTAAAAAATTAACCAGGTGTTATCCTGTAGTCCCAGCTACTCAAGAGGTTGAGGCAGGAGGATCACTTGAGCCCAGGAGTTTGAGGTTGCAGTAAGCTATGATGACACTACTGCATTCTAGCCTAGGCAACAGAGTGAGACCCTGTATCAAAAAATAAATAAATAAATAAACCTTATACGTGGAAGTTCATAGAACAATATTCATAATAGCCAAAATTGGATACAAGTGATAAATGGACAAAATGTGTTGTATCCATACAATGGAATATTATTCAGTAATAAAAAGGAACAAAGTACTGATACATGCTACAACATAGATACACCTTGAAAACCTTACACTAAGCCAGTCACATAAGATCACATATTGTATGATTACATTTATATGAAATG
This sequence comes from Eulemur rufifrons, assembly GCF_041146395.1. NCBI lineage: Eukaryota > Metazoa > Chordata > Mammalia > Primates > Lemuridae > Eulemur > Eulemur rufifrons. The sequence continues at coordinate 91,887,958 of NC_091012.1, forward strand.
CAGGTTGGTGGTTGTCTAGGGCTAGGGAAGGTGGTGGGAATGGGGACTGACTGCTAATGGAAGTGGAGCTTCTGTCTGGGGTGATAAAATGTTCTAAAATTAAATTGTGGTGATGGTTGTACAACTCTGTGAATATACTAAAATCCACTGGCGTGTACAGTCTAAATGGGTGAATTTTATAGTATGTGAATTATATCTCACTAAAGCTGTTAAATAAAACAACTTGGAACTGAACACCCAAAAGAAGATAAAGAAGGTATAAGAACCTTTAAAAATAGTGTCAAGAAAGCTAAATCTCAAGTGCAATCCAGAACAAAAAGGGCACTTTTAAATACAGCACAAAATAAGAAAGGAATAGGTCTCTACCCTATGCCAGCAGTATAATAATGATAAATGACAGAGGTAAAATCCTCAATTACTATTTTTGCTTCTGCCTTCTTAGTTCCCAAGAGGGAACTGAAGCCCAATATGAAAAGAGGTAGTAAGCGTAAACTCAACTACTTTAATAAGAGTTCAAATATCTTGGAACAGATGAATTATAGCCAAGGGAACTGAGAGTAATTTCAAATAAGACCGCTAAAGCCATGTCAATGATATTTGAGGAATCATGAAGAAAGATGTTCCAGAAGACTGGGCAGATGTAATTTCAATTTTCAAAAAAGGGGTAAAAGTTAAGTTAATTTCATAAATTACAGACCAGTGAATTTGATGTAAGTCTAGATTATTACAAGTACAGCTTGCAAGAACTGAGAAATGGAAGCATAAGCACTAGAAGTCAGCTTGAATTCACTAAGAAAAAGTCAATTTAGGCTAATCCTTATTTCTTTTTGTACTATTACTAAGGTGGAAGCTATGAGAAATATGGTAAATATAGTGTATCTGGACTTAGCAAAGCATTTGATGAAATCTTTAATGAGATCCTTAAGAAAAAAATTGAGAAATAGGAACTGGATGTTTAATTTTTGTTAGATAAATAATCACTTGAAGGACCATTCCCAAAGCATGCAGATTACCAGGTCACTATCATGCTAGAGGAAGGTTTCTAATAGCATACACCATAGGGTTCTTCTAGCCTTAGGAGCTTCATCACTTAAATCCAACAACTTGAATGAATATATGGAAACCATGCTGATAAGGTTTATACGTGCCAACATCAGGAAGGGAGAGTGAATACTTAAAAAGACAGAATCAGGACATTGATTTTAATTATAAGTAGTTGGGGATAAAATAAAACTAAACTAAACTAAAATTTAAAACTTGCCTGGACCAGATGAAATCAAATCATAAGCCAGATACAAATCTCATACCTAAATTAGAGAATGAGTACAAAGGAAAGAAATAATTTTTCACTATTTCTGAAATTAGCCTCACACTTGAATTGCAGTTACTGTTAAAATGTGATCTGAAATATCCCAGTCAATACACCAATACCAATATGAGTACTAGAAGTTTTTATCTACAACTGTGACCTTAAATACTCTCTCACCCTCTTTTAGACGATCCCCTTCAGCCTTGGTTTTCTTCTGCCTTTCTGATCCAGCGAGGTCTACAAGATGTAGCTTGGTGCGAAAGCTACTATTCCTGTAATAATGACAGGAAGACACAAGTGAGAATGGTCCACAAGCTCGAGAATAGCTGAGTATCAAAGCTGACCAGCTGTCAGCTCTCATTTTTTTTTCAAGTCAGTCAAAATGGCTACATTGGTCACTAATGCCCCAAATCTGATGTCTGATGATTTGTCAAATCAATTGAAGAAGCAGCCTAATATTCGACCTTAATAGAACTAGTATTAAAAATCTCTACTCTTTAAATTTTAACTTACTTGTCACTTTTCTTTCTTTGCTCTATGGAGATTGTAAAGATGGCATGAGATCGGGATGACTGGGAGTTCATAGCTGTGGAGGCCACAGTCCTACAATTATTGCCCTGCTCCAAACAGGAAACAGTATCCAGGGCAACTAAAACAGTCTTCTCAGTGAGTCCTACAATCTAATTCCAAGAAAGAAAAAAATTCACTTATGATTCATATTTCAAATGCTTGATCAGAAATATAGGGATTGGTGGTTTAAAAAAATGCCTTGTTCTAGTAGAACCTCAATAAACAGAATAGGTGTGGTAATGAGGACTGTTTTAACCAGCAACTCTGTGAAGATCACTGGAAACCAAGGTCTCCAATCTTCCTTAGGAATGTCAGAAACAAGGGTGTCAGCCAACATCTCTAGATTTTAGGATGGTAATGGCTAGGTGCCTTCCAGGGAGCTCTAAGTGAAGGTGACCCTCTTTCGAGATTTTTTTTTTTTTTTTGAGATAAAGTCTTGCTCTGTTGCCCGTGCTAGAGTGCCATTGCGTCAGCCTAGCTCACAGCAACCTCAAGCTCCTGGGCTCAAGCAATCCTACTGCCTCAGCCTCCCGAGTAGCTGGGACTACAGGCATGCACTGCCATGCCCGGCTAATTTTTTTCTATATATATTTGTAGCTGGCCAGATAATTTCTTTGTATTTTTAGTAGAGACAGGGTCTGGCTCTTGCTCAGGCTGGCCTCGAACTCCTGAGGCTCAAGTGATCCTCCCGCCTCGGCCTCCCAGAGTGCTAGGATTACAGGCGTGAGCCACCACGCCCGGCCCAAGATCTTTTATTATTATGCCCCATGCTGGCACATAACACTGTTCCCAAGTTTTGTATCTATGCTGTCCAATACAGTTGTCATTAGCTACATGTAGCTATTGAGCACTTGATATGTGGCTAGTACACCTGAGGAACTGAATTTTAAATTTTATTCAATTTTAATTAATTTAAATTTAAATAGCCACTTGTGGCTAGTGGCTACAATACTGGACTGATCAGCCTCAGAATTCTGTAAATAATTTAAAAATATTTAATTGATATTAGCATTTTTTCAATAAGAACAAGGTGATAAAATTGAATATGCATCCTTCTCTTCCCCACTAGAGCTCCCATCTAGAAATTCTAGATTAACAAAGGGAATTAGAACCCCACAAAATCTGAAAGATTGAGATGTTAGTAGTTATTTAAAACCACAGTGGCAAATAAAAGGGATGTCATCAACATTTTTTAATAACATGAAATAAGAGACAAACACACCTTTATGCCTTCCTTAGGGTCCTCCCGTATATTTATTTGAGGGGCTTTCTCACGAGCAGGGCATAGAAGATCCAAAATTTCTTCATTATAAATCTGGTATTATTAAAAATACAGTGGCAAAAACAAGATGTTAACAGTGGTAATCTCTGGGTAGTGGGATCATAGGTAATTTTTAAAATTCTTTGTGACTTTCTATATTTAAGAATTTGTTTATAATGAACATGTATTAAGTTTTAGAATGAAGAAAAAAGGACTTTAACCCTATAAGTAATCATTTGATATGCTACAAGAATGAATTCACATATAACTTGTAACATAATTGAGACTGCTCTCTTAAAACAGGTTCTCTTAGGAATAGACACATGAAAAGTTACATGGGTACCCAAATTCAGTTCTTTGATGGTGTTGTAATAGCATCACATTCACCAATCTTGTTAAAATGAGAAGGATGGGTCCTGAGGGGTGGGTGCAAAAGGAAGAAATGGCAACTAATATTTGAACAGCAAGCAGAACTTTAAGTACTTAGAACAGTGTTTAGCACATAGTAAGCACTATATTTGCTATTATTGCTGTTGCTATTATTTAACATACCAATTTCCTGTGTTATTTTTATATTCATTTACCTTGGCTATGACTAGGTTAATCAAGAGACTCAAGAAAGCTAATAATCTTAATGATGTTAACTTCCCCTCTTCCAACTCTACACCTCTTATACCTGTTAACATGTTGAGATTCAACTTCAGGATGAAGTATTCACATATAATTTATAATTGCATGCTTAAATTGTATAATTATTCCTCCTTAAAGATAAGACATCACTGCTATAGAACTGACCAGATAGTTTCTCAGAAGCCATTAGCTCCCTAACCATGTGTTTTTGGTGTCATGAGATTACTTAGATATAACTGGCCAGTCTACTTGCATACTAATATATACTAGAACATAAACTCCCATAAAGGCAGAAATTTGTATCTTTGTTCACCGATATATCCCAAATACTTGATATATCCAAGTGCCTAGAACAGGGCCTGGCACATAGTAGGTGCTCAATAAATATCTGTTGAATTAACACACTCTATCACCACTTACACAGCTCAGTATTTCACCCAATTTTTATAACATTCTTCATGAGGCAGCAGCATTATCATTTAAGCCTCAAAACAGTGAGGGGAAATCAAACACTTTTCTGTGGACTCTACAGGGAATCAGTAATAGAGGAAAAACTGGAATTAAAGAATTTATATCATATTCTTATATGGCAATGCCAATTTCTGTAATAATCAGATTAAATAGACTATTCTAAGACCAAGGAAAGAATTGTATGAGAGCCTGATCCAACTGAGCCAGTAAGTTTTCCCTATCAATTTATTAAAATGTAATTTACTAAAAATGCAATTTACCAATTTGAGTCATGCCAGGAAAAACCCGACTTGGATTTATTTTTCTATGAAGATAATTTTGAATTCAGAATAATTAAAGTAAATCATTTACCTCCAAGTAAGACACTTTCAAAGTAAATTCGAAGTCACTCTTTTTATCAATTTCTTTGAAGAGCAGTTGTATTACCCTAGGAATGACACCAACTGTTGGCTCATTTTCTTGCTCTGCAGTGTATGCACCTCCCATCGAATAGGTTTTTCCAGAGCCAGTTTGCCCATAGGCCAAGACAGTTGCATTATATCCTGCCAAAACAGAAGTCGTATGCATAGCAGAATTCAAACATTTTCATCCATTCAATATATTCCATTTCCTTCAGTAATTACTTGTAATAAAATTGAGATCATTTTCTTAAGGCAGACATAAAGAAAAGTTCTGTGGGTAACATGACTTTGCACTACTCAAAATAAGCAAAAACCAACCAACCAAACAAACAAACAAAAAATCCCTCAGAATGCGTCCCCTTCTTGATAGCCCTTTAAAAACTAAGAAGTCAAACAATTAAAGATAAGACTGAGGTGGGGAGGAGGGGATGGGTATATTCACACATAATGGGTCACACATAATGGGTGTGGTGCGCACCATCTGGGGTATGGACATGCTTGAGGCTCTGACTTGGGCGGGGCAAAGGCAATATATGTAACCTAAACATTTATAGCCCTGTACTGAAAAAAAAAAAAAAAGATAGGACTGAGATAGTGAAGGTGGCCAAGCTATTGTCAATAGCCACTCAAAGCTTTATAATTCTACTGTCTCCCTACCTCAAGCAATTCTAACTTATGGTAATTAAATGAAAGTCCTACAAGCTGCATAAAAAGAAGGGATTATGGCATGTATTTCTTTGATTAACAGACTCTTCATTTGAAAAGGCAACAACATTGTTTTTTACAGTCAATAAAAGTGTCTACTTCCTATCTGAACTCTCGGAATGCATCTGGACCATATTATCAGGCTCTTCACAAAAATATCATCATTTAAGTATGATTCAATTGCTTTTATGGAGGATTGATAAAGACGCATTCATTCAAAGGTGTTCATAATAAAGTTAACTGTAAAAAAAAGCAGGTTTAAAATAATTGTTAAATGTGTTATATGTAAAAAAATCAAAAGAATATCAATTATTAACATTTTGATGTTTCGTTTTTTTTTTGTTTGTTTGTTTGTTTTTTTTTTTTTAGACAGAGTCTCACTATGTTGCCCGGGCTAGAGAGCTGTGGCATCAGCCCAGCTCACAGCAACCTCATACTCCTGGGCTCAAGCAATTCTTCTGCCTCAGCCTCCCGAGTAGCTGGGACTACAGGCATGCGCCATCATGCCTGGCTAATTTTTTCTATATATTTTTAGTTGTCCGGTTAATTTCTTTCTATTTTTTAGTAGAGATGGGGTCTCATTCTTGCTCAGGCTGGTCTCGAACTCCTGACCTCGAACGATTCTCCCGCCTCAGGCTCCCAGAGTGCTAGGATTACAGGCGTGAGCCACCACGCCCGGCTGATGTTTATTTCTGAGTAACAGGATGGTAAAGGATTTTTTAATTCGTGTTTTCTTTTTTCCTCATTTGTATTTTCTAAATTATTAAGCAGAATGCACTATTAAACAGTGGCTGTGTCTTTTGTTGTCACCTTTGTAATTGTTTGCAGAAAGACCCACTAAATATATTTCAGTTTCAGTTTAGTTCCAGTACAAATGTTTCCTTTATAGATCAGTTTTTATATTTTCTCTTGTCAGATAATCCAAATTACTAGTAACTTGGGCATTTTCTTTTTATCTCATAAAGTTTTGACTGCAATTAGAGGCAGCTAAACCCAACTACAACTGTAGCAATATCTTAAAAAGAAACAATTAAACAATATATGGGCTATTCTCACTTTAACTTCAATTATCATGTAGTCATGCACTGCATAACGATGTTTCAGTCACATGGACTGCATATACGATGGTGGTCCCATAAGATTATAATGGCACTGAAAAATTCTTAGTGCCCAGTGACATCATAGCCATCATAACGTTGTAGTGTAATGCATTACTCATGTGTTTGTGTTGATGCTGGTGTAAACAAACCTACTTAGCTGTCAGTCATAGAAAGTATAGCACATACAATTATGTACAGTACATAATACTTGATAATAAATGACTGCGTTAGTGGTTTATGTATTTACTTTACTATACATTTTATCATCATTATTATATGGTGTACTCCTACTTATAAAAAAAACGTTAACTGTAAAACAGCCTCAGGCGGGTCCTTCAGGAGGTATTCCAGAAGAAGGTATTATTATAGGAGATGACAGCTCCATGCATGTTACTGCCCCTGAAGACCTTCCAGTGGGACAAGATGTAGAGGTAGAAGACAGTGAAGTTGATGAACCTGACCCTGTGTAGGCCTAGCCTAATGTGTCTGTGCCTTAGTTTTTAACAAAAAGTTTAAAAAGTAAAAAAAAAAAAAAAATTTAAAACATAGGAAAAAGCTTTATAAAATAAGGATTAAAGAAAGAAAATATTTTTATACAGGTGTTTAATGTGTGTTTTAAGCTAAGTGTTAGTACGAAAGAGTCAAAAAGTTTTAAAAAATTTATAAAGGTGATATCTCATTGTGGTTTTGATTTGCATTTCCCTGATTAGAGATGTTGAGCATTTCTTATATGTTTGCTGGCAATTATTCTGTCTTCTTTTGAAAAGTTTCTGTTCATGTCCTTTGCCCATTTATTGATGGGGTTGTTCGATTTTTTTCTTGTTGATTTTTGAGTTCTACATAGATTCTTGTTATTAGCCCTTTATCGGATGTGTAGAAAGCAAATATTTTCTCCCATTCTGTAGGCTGTCTATTCACTCTAATGATAGTTTCCTTGTGAGAATGGCCTTTATCAAAAAATCCCAGAAAACAAATGCTAGCGAGGATGTGGAGAGATAGGAACACTCTTACACTGCTGGCGGGACTGCAGATTAGTACAACCTCTGTGGAAAAGAATTTGGAGATAACTCAAAGAGCTAAAAATAGAAATACCATTTGATCCAGCAATAGCACTATTAGGCATCTACCCAAAGGAACAAAAGACATTCTATAATAAAGATATCTGCACTAGAACGTTTATGGCAGCACAATTCACTATTGCAAGGATGTGGAAACAACCCAAGCAGCTGTCAATCCATGAGTGGATTAATAAAATATGGTATATGTATACAATGGAATACTACTCAATTACAAAAAACAATGGTGATCTAGCACCTCTTGTATTTTCCTGGTTAGAGCTTGAGCTCATCCTATGAAGTGAGGTATCACAAGAAAAGAAGAATAAACACCACATGTACTTGCCATCAAATTGACACTAGCTGATCAACACTAAGGACACGGTAGTAATATTAAATGGGGGTTGGGGGGATGGGGGTGAGTAAACTCACAACTAATGGACATGGTGAGCATTACATGGGGAAAGGGCATGCTTCAAATCCTGGCTTGGGTGAGGCAAAGTCATAACATGTAACCAAAATGTTTGTACCCCCATAACATCCTGAAATAATACAAAACAGTTTATAAAGTAACAAAGTTACAGTAAGCTAAGTTTAATTTATTATTGAAGAAAGAATTATTTTTATAAATTTAGTGTAGCCTAAGTGTACAGTATTTATCAAGTCTACAATAGTGAACAGTAATGTCCTAGGCCTTCGCATTCACTCACCACTCACTCACTGACTCACCCAGAGCAACTTCTAGTCCTGCAAGCTCCATTCACAGTAAGTGTCCTATACAGATGCACCATTTGTTATCTTTCATATTTTGTACCTTTCACACTGTATTTTCACTCTATCTTTTCTATGTTTATTATTTTATTTTATTTTATTGGATAATGGGATATAATTTAATAACAGACTGTATAAAATTCAGGAAACCCGCACCCAGCAAGAGCCAGAAACAATACTAGTCTGTATTTTTCAACAGCAATTCAGACAATCTGAGGTGGCCTATGAAACTAGCAAAAGAGCAAAATACCTTCCCAAACGCAGAGGCACCACATGTTTTTTGTGGAAGTAGCCAAGCCATCCTGAGACCCCAGTCCCCTGGAATCAAATCCATTAGCAACAATCATCCTTAATGGAAAATATCTCGCCTCTCAAAATGTAAAATAAAAATGACACAAGCAAAAACTCAAAACTAAGAGACAACCAGAGCAAACTTTAACGCCTCATACTTCACCTGTGCCCCAACTGTCATGGTATTGAGACACAATCCGCCCTATTACTTACACTGATTCATTACCGCAGAACACAACAAAATGTAAGCAGTGATATCCCTCCCCATCAGAAAAGTAAATAAACACTACACAAAATATAAACTTACCCCAAATAAAAGTCAGCATTAGCCTAGGGATTTGACAGTAATATTACTACACTAACCCAGGATATTTTAATCCTCTTCCTACTTATTTACAAAATACCCTCATTCTGAGGGCTCTGGAAGCATTATAAACATTGTTGCATCAGATTCCTCTTCTTGAGGTAGTTCAAAAGTAAAACACAGCAGGTTTACCTAGTTTTCTACACTACCATGGTGGGGTAATTATCATAAAAGGCCTACAAGCAAAATCCTCATCCCTCATTCTCAGACTGTTATCGTTTTTCCCTCAGATCAAACAAACGAACCTAAATGGAAACACACACAAGGAGATGAAAAGTCATACAAAAATTTAAAAAGCAAAAAAACATAAAAAAGAATCTCTAAGTATCATCACACTAACAGTCTAAACTTCACTAAAGAAAAAAAATTTACTTGGTTTACCCAAGCTACAGGCATTTTAGAAAGTATTTGAGACATTAAACAGCTTATAAAAATAGTGGAAAAATTTCAGGTGAGAATAAAGAGTTCTTGCAAAATGCCACATGCACAAGAAGAAGTGTGTGGCAAACTGCCCGAGGCTGCCTCACACACTGGCAGGCTCTCAGGCTGCGGCTGCCCTCTCCCTTAGGTCGGCTTCAGAGGTGCAGGGATAGTGGCTGGCGCCTGTTCCAGGTAGGCCAAGGAACCCTGAGCAATGTCGGCTGGCTTTTTGTGCTGTACACTGATGTCCTCCAGCACTTGCTGCCAATGCCTCAGCTTTGTCAAGTGCTTCTGGACCAGCGCATCCTTCCGCTGTAATTCATTCCTGAGCTCCGAGACATCCTCTTTGATAACTTGCTCTGGTTTCTGGACAGGTAACTGCAATCTTTTTTGTAGAAAAAACATTCTGTCTTGCAATATCTAGAAATTTCTGGATACACTGATCAACACCAGTTCGAATTTCTTCTTGATCAGTGCCATTGACATAGTCCTGACTCACCAGAGAAGCAAAGCAAGCCTGGAAAGATGATTCCAACTCATCCACCAAAGTACTGTTGGAAGGTCTCTGAGCACCTGGCGCCACCTGAAGAAGGAAGCCGGGCCCGGGAGTCCCGGCAGGGGTGGTGGAGGGCCCGGTGGCTGCCCAGGGAACATACTACCTAGCGGAGCCGCCATGTCTGGAATCCCTTTTCAATGTTTAGATTTACCAATACTTAACATTGTGTTACAATTGCCTATAGTATTCATTAAAGTAATATGCTATACAAGTTTGTAGTCTGGGAGCAATAGGCTATACCATACAGCTTAGGTGTGTAGAGTGCTATATCATATAGGCTTGTGTAAGTACACTCTATGATGTTTGCACAATGATAAAATCACCTAATGATGCATTTGTCAGAATGTATCTCCATCATTAATCGATGAATGACTGTAACTCGCTAATTAACTATAGGGAAGAAGCTACTAAAACTGTAAGCATGAAATCTAGAAGGAACTACAAATGCAAATTTATATCAAGGTGAAAAAAATACGAACTTAGGGAAGGCTGACCTATATTAGGGTGGTAGACATGTTCTAAAAGGAACACAAAGCAAGCTTTCTCTGTTAAATGATCAGTGTATATATGTCAAAGCTGTTAACTACAATTTACCAAGATAATTTAGTAGTCTAAGTTTTGAAACAATGTGCCAATCTAGATAAAAGCTTTGAAGTTTTGAAATAACTTACTGGTTTACATGAAAGATCATAAGAAGACGCTAAATTTGGCTGGGCACAGTGGCTCACGCCCATAATCCTAGCACTCTAGGAGGCCGAGGCAGGCGGATTGTGTGAACTCAGGAGCTCGAGACCAGCCTAAGCAAGAGCAACACCCCATCTCTACTAAAAATAGAAAGAATTATATGGACAGCTAAAAATATATATAGAAAAATTAGCCGGGCATGGTGGCGCATGCCTGTAGTCCTAGCTACTCGGGAGTCTGAGGCAGGAGGATTGCTTGAGCCCAGGAGTTTGAGGTTGCTGTGAGCTAGGCTGATGCCGGGCAACACAGTGAGACTCTGTCTCAAAAAAAAAAAAAAAAAAAAAAGACGCTAAATTGAGGTTTTCACTGTAATAGATTGTTGGTATCACCTGGCATGAATGTGGGGCAAGAGAGTAACATTCCATAATTTTCTGCAATACCACAGATATGTGTAGATAGCAATAACTGGGGAAACCAGGTTTCAGTACTTTTTACAAAATACTCAGGGCTCTGTAGTACCAGGAGTTCAGAGTACAAGAGGGTGCTATTGGGCTGACTATAAGAAATACTGGCTTTGTTTTTGCAACTGAGGGCAATGTTAACCAAACACATGTATATTGGAATCACTTTATACTGCCTTTGAATACTATAATTAATTCTAATAGTTTACCAAATTAAGAATATAAAGGTAGAACTATAGTGTTCTTACTATGCTATAGAGGTACATTCTGAGGAAGATGACCAGATAGTGAAGGGTCTTAAAACCATATTGTTTCAGGAATGGCTAAAGGAAAGGGGAGATGGTTAATTAGAAGAGAAATAGAACCATCTAACAGTCTTCGAAATGCTGTATGTAAAAAGATAAACTTTATAGTGGAGAAGCCCAGTAGATTAACACCTTAATCAAATGATCAAAATGGGTATCAGCAGTAATAGAACAAATCAAAATCACGTGCTCCCTGGTAGGATTCAATGAGAAGAATACAGCACCACTTTTGTGATATGTCCCCTAAAAGAGACACAGCTTGATCTAATCATAGATAAGCATCAGCTAAACCAATATTGAAACAAGGTTTACAAAATAACTGGCCTGTGATTTTCAAAAGTGTCAAGATCATAAAAGTCAAAAAAAGACTGAAGAACTGTTTTAGAATGAAGACTAAAGAGGCAGCAGAACTAAACACAACACATAATTTTTGAACTATATCCTTTTGCCATAAAGAACAACTGGTGAAACTTGAATGGGGTTTGAGGATTAGATGGTAGTAATGTAGCAATGTAAATTTCATGATTTTCATGGTTGTATTGGGGTAACTTAAGAGTCCTTCTCTGTAGGGAATATACACTAAAGCAGCAGTCCCCAACCTTTTTGGTACCAGGGACCAGTTTCATGGAAGACAATTTTTCCATGGATGGGAGGGATGATTCAGGTGCATTACATTTGTTGTGCAGAAAAAGCTCTCTGCTAATGATAATCTGTATTTGCAGCTGCTCCCCAACACTAGCATCACCACCTGAGCTCCACACCTCAGATCATTAGGCATTAGATTCTCATAAGGAGTACGTGACCTAGGTCCCTCACGTACACAGTTTACAGTAGGGTTCACACTCCTATGAGAATCTAAGACCACAGCTGATCTGACAGGAAGCAGAGCTTATGTGGTGATGTGTGTGATGGAGAATGGCCATAAATACAGATGAAGCTTTGCTCCCTTGCCCACAGCTCACCTCCTGCTGTGCGGCCCAGTTCCTAACAGGCCACGGAACAATAAACACCTGCAGCCTGGGTGTTGGGGACTGCAGCACTAAAGTATTTGGGAGGCATCAGGTCAACAACTCATCTCAAATGGTTCAGGAAAAAAAAAGTTCTTTATACTGTTCTTACAACATTTTTATAAGTTTGAGATTACTGTGCTAATACTTTAAAGTTTTGAAGCAAAGTGTTCAATGTGCCTTGAGCCATGCATTAAAAAAATAAAAATAAAAAACATGTGAGTAGCTGTTGGATGGAACAAGGCTTCTGCAGAGGGATGAACTAACAACACCGGGAAGAAATTACTGGGAAACAAATTTCATCTCAATATAAAGATCTTTAGGGCCAGGTGTGGTGGCTCACGCCTGTAATCCTAGCATTCTGGGAAGCCAAGGTGGGAGGATTGCTTGAGCTCAGGAGTTCCAAACCAGCCTGAGCAAGAGTGAGACCCCATCTCTACTAAAAATAGAAAAAATTAGCTGGGCGTGGTGGCCTGCACCTGTAGTCCTAGCTACTCGGGAGGCTGAGGCAAGAGGATCCCTTGAGCCCAGGAGTTTGAGGTTGCTGTGAGCCAGGCTGATGCCACAGCATTTGTAGCCTAGGCAATAGAGAAAGACTGTCTCAAAAAAAAAAAAAAAAAAAAAGATCTTGGCCAGGTGCGGTAGATCACGCCTGTAATCCTAGCACTCTGGGAGGCCGAGGCAGGCGGATTGTTTGAATTCAGGAGTTCGGGACCAGCCTGAGCAAGACGGAGACCCCATCCCGTCTCTACTAAAAATAGAAACAAATTATCTGGACAACTAAAAATATAGAGAGAAAAAATTAGCCAGGCATGGTGGCGCATGCCTGTAGTCCCAGCTACTCGGGAGTCTGAGGTAGGAGGATTGCTTGAGCCCAGGAGTTTGAGGTTGCTGTGAGCTAGGCTGATGCCACGGCACTCTAGCCCAGGCAACAGAATGAGACTGTCTCAAAAAAAAAAAAAAAAAGACGCTAAATTGAGGTTTTCACTGTAATAGATTGTTGGTATCACCTGGCATGAATGTGGGGCAAGAGAGTAACATTCCATAATTTTCTGCAATACCACAGATATGTGTAGATAGCAATAACTGGGGAAACCAGGTTTCAGTACTTTTTACAAAATACTCAGGGCTCTGTAGTACCAGGAGTTCAGAGTACAAGAGGGTGCTATTGGGCTGACTATAAGAAATACTGGCTTTGTTTTTGCAACTGAGGGCAATGTTAACCAAACACATGTATATTGGAATCACTTTATACTGCCTTTGAATACTATAATTAATTCTAATAGTTTACCAAATTAAGAATATAAAGGTAGAACTATAGTGTTCTTACTATGCTATAGAGGTACATTCTGAGGAAGATGACCAGATAGTGAAGGGTCTTAAAACCATATTGTTTCAGGAATGGCTAAAGGAAAGGGGAGATGGTTAATTAGAAGAGAAATAGAACCATCTAACAGTCTTCGAAATGCTGTATGTAAAAAGATAAACTTTATAGTGGAGAAGCCCAGTAGATTAACACCTTAATCAAATGATCAAAATGGGTATCAGCAGTAATAGAACAAATCAAAATCACGTGCTCCCTGGTAGGATTCAATGAGAAGAATACAGCACCACTTTTGTGATATGTCCCCTAAAAGAGACACAGCTTGATCTAATCATAGATAAGCATCAGCTAAACCAATATTGAAACAAGGTTTACAAAATAACTGGCCTGTGATTTTCAAAAGTGTCAAGATCATAAAAGTCAAAAAAAGACTGAAGAACTGTTTTAGAATGAAGACTAAAGAGGCAGCAGAACTAAACACAACACATAATTTTTGAACTATATCCTTTTGCCATAAAGAACAACTGGTGAAACTTGAATGGGGTTTGAGGATTAGATGGTAGTAATGTAGCAATGTAAATTTCATGATTTTCATGGTTGTATTGGGGTAACTTAAGAGTCCTTCTCTGTAGGGAATATATATACACTAAAGCAGCAGTCCCCAACCTTTTTGGTACCAGGGACCAGTTTCATGGAAGACAATTTTTCCATGGATGGGAGGGATGATTCAGGTGCATTACATTTGTTGTGCAGAAAAAGCTCTCTGCTAATGATAATCTGTATTTGCAGCTGCTCCCCAACACTAGCATCACCACCTGAGCTCCACACCTCAGATCATTAGGCATTAGATTCTCATAAGGAGTACGTGACCTAGGTCCCTCACGTACACAGTTTACAGTAGGGTTCACACTCCTATGAGAATCTAAGACCACAGCTGATCTGACAGGAAGCAGAGCTTATGTGGTGATGTGTGTGATGGAGAATGGCCATAAATACAGATGAAGCTTTGCTCCCTTGCCCACAGCTCACCTCCTGCTGTGCGGCCCAGTTCCTAACAGGCCACGGAACAATAAACACCTGCAGCCTGGGTGTTGGGGACTGCAGCACTAAAGTATTTGGGAGGCATCAGGTCAACAACTCATCTCAAATGGTTCAGGAAAAAAAAGTTCTTTATACTGTTCTTACAACATTTTTATAAGTTTGAGATTACTGTGCTAATACTTTAAAGTTTTGAAGCAAAGTGTTCAATGTGCCTTGAGCCATGCATTAAAAAAAAAAAAAAAAAAAACATGTGAGTAGCTGTTGGCTGGAACAAGGCTTCTGCAGAGGGATGAACTAACAACACCGGGAAGAAATTACTGGGAAACAAATTTCATCTCAATACAAAGATCTTTAGGACCAGGTGCGGTGGCTCACGCCTGTAATCCTAACACTCTGGGAATCCAAGGCGGGAGGATCGCTAATTTTTCTATTTTTTGTAGAGGCGGGTTCTCACTATGTTGCTTAGGCTGGTCTTGAATTTCTGACCCCAAGCAATCCTTCCACCTTACCTCCCAAAGTGCTAGGATTACAGGCATGAGCCACCATGCCCAGCCTCAAAGAAAAAATTTTAAACGGACACTTAAGTTCACCTAACAGAGATATTGCTAGAAAGCATTTTTCATCAGATGGAAATTTAAAGTAGATGACATACAAATGTCCCTCTCAACTTTAAGGCACTAGTATGCATGATTATACTTCTTTTAAATGAACCTCTGCTTTGAATCTTGAATAAGCACTGTACTGGAATAACAATTAGACATCTCTCAGGCACCACTCCTTTTTTTAGAATCCTGCTATGGTCTTAACATTAAAGCCTTAGCTTCTGCAATAAAGATTATTAACTGGCCATAGTATTCAGGGGCTTTAGGAAATCCCCTTCTCCACCTGAAAGAATTTTACTCATCATTCAAAACCTATCTCAAATGTTCCCTATTCTGTGAGAGTCATCCTAAATTCCCCAAGCAAAGTTAGCGCCAGCCTTTTGTTTTTCGTACCACTTTGTATAACAGCAGTGCTACTTCTACAGCAGAACTGACTCTGTTGTATATTTTTAACCTTTAAAATATTTTTTCTTAAAGATAGGTGTAAAAAATTTAAAAATTGTTATGTATTCAAAATTATTTATGTAGTCATCTACCTCCACTCCTACCCGCCTTGGACTTTGAACTCCTTCAGGGCCTGAAAGCTATATTATTTATCTCTGAATCCCTCAACAAGCTCTGCAGTGTCTGGGGCTCAAGTAGGTTAGCACACTAATCACCATCCGTACCCACCAAAGAGCTTATAATCAAATGAGGTTCCAGGACAAACAAAAATACATACAAGTCAAAATGAACAGAACTACAGAAAGCAAATACAGTATAAAACTAGCTTCAAGGGTACGGAGACTTTCACAAATGTTATTAGGCTAGGGGCTTTTTGAAGGCAGGGATCATGTTTCATCCATTCCTGTGTTTGCAGCACCCAAGCATAGTGCCGGGCACACAGTATATGCTCAAGAAACATTCGACAAATTAAACAGCCTCACCTTTAAATATGCCTTTTATGAGTGGCGCTACTGCTGAATTGAAGACTTCTTCCTGTTCAGTAGAGGGGTCAAACACAAAATCGTAGGTAAAGGACTTATCCGTACCAACCACCACCTAGAGAAGGCAAGGGAGAAGCCATAAGAAAAATACCATGAAAGAATAGGCCACACCCCTCACTGCCATTTGGCCCCCGCTGTTTAGACACAGGCCCTGGACGCTGCTACGCACCTGAGGCTCCCCGGGTACGAAGGAAAGGCACATATGGCAGCCCTCGCTAACCTCTTTGGGAACCAGAGGGCGACAGCGCAGAGCCACTCTTACAGGAATTCCCTTCACCTCTTCCTTCATGATCCTACCTCAGCACCGTCTCTGCAGAGAAGGAAAAAAGGCTTGCTTATGAATCTAGGTAGGTCGACAGGAGTGGGAGGGTTCCTCCCCAGTTCCGGCCCTCCTCAGAGGGTGCGGTGGGTTGTGGAACTCAGCCTTAGCGGCTGCAGCCTCCCCTCCCAGCTGGACCGCTCTGCCTCCTACTTGACCACGACGGGACTGCCTGTCTGCCTGACACGCTGAAGACAGCGAAGTGGCGCCTGAAATGAAAAGATAAAACTCCAACGGGGACAGCGACAAAGAACTGAGGCCCCGGAGTACCGGAAAAACAGGTTCTCAGCTAAGGTGTGCCCCCTTAACTCACCAAACCAAACGTCTCTTCCTGGGTCCTCCCTGGTATGCCGCTGCCCCGTCCCAACCGGAGCTTTAACCGCCAACTTTCAAATTAGTCATGGTGACGCTAACCAATCAGAGCTCAGATAGCCTGTGGGGGGAGCACGTACGTCGGCGCGCGCAGGCGTCGAGTTGGGAAGGCGGGGCGAGCGCATCGCATTCCAGCCCCACCTCTTTCCCACCCAGCGGAGTATCCGCTTCCGGCTCCCAGGCTGAATTGGTGGTGAGCGGAGCCTGAGGTGGTGAGGCTTGTCCTCTGGCAAGGTGGTTTACACGGTCGTGAGTGCGGGACTCGGACAGGTTTCGGGGCGGGGATCTGGAGGGTGGCTGGTGATGAAGAAAGGGTCAATGTGGGGACCCACCATTACTAGTCACATCTAGGGAATGTGGGGCGGTGCCTTGCCCAGAGTCTCTCTAGATAGATGGAGTCAGCACTCCGTTGGGCTTTGAAAGTCGATCTTTTTGGACGCGACCTGATTTCTCTTCTCCAGGAAGGAGACGGTAACATCTATTTTGCAGAAATTAGTTCATTTTTCTAAAGTACCTAGCACGTTGCTTGGCATCCAGAAGATGTTTAGCAAAGCTAATAGTTTTCTTCTTCTTAGCAAAGCTAATAATAGTTTTCTTCTTCTTCTTAGCAAAGCTAATAATAGTTTTCTTCTTCTTCTTCTTCTTCTTCTTCTTCTTTTTTTATTTTAGACAGAATCTCTCTCTGTCACCCCAGGTAGAATGCAGTGGCGTCATTATAGCTCACTGCAACCTCAAACTCTTGGGCTCAAGCGATCCTTCTGCCTCAGCTTCCCGAGTAGCTGGGACCACAGGCGCTCGCCACAACACCTGGCTAATTTTTCTATTTTTTTTATTTTTTTATTTTATTTATTTATTTATTTATTTTTTTTTTGAGACAGAGTCTCACTTTGTTGCCCAGGCTAGAGTGAGTGCCGTGGCGTCAGCCTAGCTCACAGCAACCTCAAACTCCTGGGCTCAAGCGATCCTCCTGCCTCAGCCTCCCGAGTAGCTGGGACTACAGGCATGTGCCACTATGCCCTGCTAATTAATTTTTCTATTTTTAATAGAGACGGGGTCTCTCTCTTGCTCAAGCTGGTCTCAAACTCCTGAGCTCAAGCAATCCTCCCGTCTTGGCCGCCCAGAATGCTAGGATTAGAGATGTGAGCCACCGTGCTGGGCCTCTTCTGTCTTTTTTATTTCTTTTCTCCTCCAATCTTAACACCTAGATAGGCCCCTAGAATGACAGCCTTAAAATGGGTTGGAGCTGCTTTCTAAAACTTGCTGGGCTGCTGTCCCTTTTGAACCACTTTTATCCACTTTGATCCACCTTTCCATTCCAGAGTCTTGCCTGAGATGGACAGCCGGATTCCTTATGATGACTACCCAGTGGTTTTCCTGCCTGCCTATGAGAATCCCCCAGCATGGATTCCTCCTCATGAGGTGGGAGGAGGAATATTCCTGAGTAGGGGATTTTTCCTACTGGGCATGAGATGATGCTTGAAAGGTAGGATGGCAAGGTTAGAAAGCTAAATGGAGAGTGAATCTTAGCCCTTGTTGTAGCCAGAGGAGCCAGAAACTGGATTCGGAGCAGGAGGGCCTATTGGGAAGTTCTTATGGTGCCTCCTGCCAGGGTACATTCACCTAGTGAATTCTGGAAATTCGGAGCTCTAGTTTCCATTATGTCAAGAGGTGAAGAAGTGGGGAGATACTGGACTGCTAACATGTCCCAATGCTATCCATCTACTCATTTGGACAGTGTTATCTATTCTACTTAAGCTAAGTCTTTTCATGACTTTAGGATGATGCATTAGTCTTCTGGTGAAGGTAGGTGTGAAGTCTAAGACTGGTATTAAAATTTCTAGGGTTTCTGTGTCTTGCAGAGGGTATACCACCCAGACTACAACAATGAGTTGACCCAGTTTCTGCCCCGAATTGTCACACTGAAGAAGCCTCCTGGAGCTCAGGTGAACTTATAGAGCCTCTCATTCTAGGTCAGATTTGTCCATACTGGAAGTTGGCAATGGTTAGGGGGATAGATTGGGAAGCAGGTGGGGATGGGAGGAAACTCTTCTTCTTGTGGACAGAAAAGCTGTGATATAACTTCCACGACTTCTGGCTTTAATCTGAGGAAAACACAAGCTAAGGTATTGTACAGTGATGCTGCTATGTGTTCTTGTGTTTCTGGTCTCTATTGAGCCCCCATTCTGTGCTCTTGTGTTACAGTTGGGATTTAACATCCGAGGAGGAAAGGCCTCCCAGCTAGGCATCTTCATCTCCAAGGTGTGTGTGCCTAGTAGGCAATATGGATAGCTATATCCCTTTGTTAAATTATCAGATTGCAGAATGCTGATGTCCCTAGGGCTGAGAGAAGGATGACTCAGTGGACTCACTGAAGGGGCATAATGGGGACACCCCCTTTCCCACTTAAAACTTTCCATTTGGCGAGCCATAACTATCTCCCTACATTGTCATAGAAAAACAGTACCATCTTACATTTGAATAGCACTGAATTTCACTTAACAGTCTTCTGAAATTACCCCATCCCAATCACATGTGTTCTCTTTTTACCAACAGGTGATTCCAGACTCTGATGCACATCGAGCAGGACTTCAAGAAGGGGACCAAGTTCTAGCTGTGAATGATGTGGATTTCCAAGATATTGAGCACAGCAAGGTGAGCACAGCACTTGGGCTGTGGTGGTACAAGAAGCCATCCCAAATAAGACAGGTTGGACAGGATTAGCCATCTGTAACTTGATAAGAAAGCATCTTGCCAGGCACAGTGGTACATACTTACAATCCCAACTATTTGGGAGGCTGAGGCAGGAGGAGTTTGAGACTAGCCTGAGTAACATAGCCAGACCCCATAAAGAGGCTGGCCACAGTGCTTCACACCCATAATCCCAGAACTTTGGGAGGCTGAGGCAGGAGGATTGCTTGAGCCCAGGAATTCGAGTCTGTAGTGAGCTATGACTACACCACTGCACTCCAGTCTAGGCAACAGACTGAGACCCCATCTCTTAAATTAAAAAAAGAAAGATGGTATAGCCTATTCTTCCAAAAAGGAAAGAAAGGATGCATTACTCCTGGGGAAATGTACCACAGGGAAGCAACTATTAGTGACCCAGAAGGTTGGAGTGGCAAATTCCTTTCCCCCTTGTGATTCTATCCTGGGTCATCTCTCGGCGTTTGTACAAGCTGCTTTGTTCCTTCCAGGCTGTTGAGATCCTGAAGACAGCCCGTGAAATCAGCATGCGTGTCCGCTTCTTTCCCTACAGTAAGTGCCACTCTCTGTTTTACTTCCTTGGCAGGTCCTAGGTAAGAACTCTTTAAATACTGATGACTAGAGGCCCCACGAGTTGGGGGTGGGGAATTGGGAGCCAAAGCCCGAAAATAACCTACTCTCTTCTTCCCTCTTTGCCTCAGATTATCATCGCCAAAAAGAGAGGACTGTGCACTAGAGAGTTGCAGCCCACAACCCTTCATGTGGACTCTGCCAGGACAAGCTAGCTAGGCTTCAGGGAAGCCACTTTTACTCTCAGCCCCTCTCTGGCATAGCAGAATGGGGAGGATGGGGAGACAGCTAGCCAAGTACATCAACCAAACTGTACTGTACTTTTAGTTCCCTAGTTTTCTAGGTGAGCTTCATTCCCTGAAAGGAGAAGGATGATGATGTCTAGGTATGACCTGTGGAACCCAGTTAGAAAAGGCAACTGACATATGTTGAATACCATGTGCTAGTCCTTTATACATCATATCATTTTAGTTTCAGAAATTAGTAGAAAAAGAATCTTTGGAATCTTCCATCCAATTCGCCTGGCCATCTCATCCCATCTTTGAACTACCAGAGGTTTCATACACTTTGGAGACTTCAATAAGACCTGTTTTTGCACGTTCCTCCTCATATCCTCTCCCCAGAAAAGTAAAACACAATGCTAAAGAAATGTTGGTGTGACTTTTGAATGATACTGATTGGATATAAAATACTATCGAGGCAAGAAAAAGCTCTTCCAAAGACAGGGGCCACTGGAAAGAATTATACCTACTTCATAACTATCTTTGTCTGGCCAGAACATTAGGGAGACCCAGGAACCTCAGTCACAGTATCACCAAGGAATGACATAGGGTAAAGGGTACTGGAAGAAACAGTGCCCTTTCCCCTAGGAGCTTCAGACATTCCTCTGCAGAGGACAGTATTAACATAATTCTCTCTTCTCCTTTCCCAGATTCTTTGATCTGGAACATAAACTGAGGAAGGGGCTTAGATGCATGTCTTTTCAGAGGCAACAATAAGAAATTGGTTCCCAATGTCCAACTTGTAGGTTGAGTAGTACTAACTGCCAGTTTCTCCCTTTTCCTCACTCCAGTGCCAAATAATTTTCTACCATGTTCTTAGAGCTTTAGTTACCAATTCACTGTTAGATATTCCAGATCACACCTATGCTGTCTCCATTGGCATGTTCAAAATACCCATTCAGAATGAAAAGTTTTCTAGTGAGGTATGGGGTGAAGTGTCCCTAGGATGAAGGCCCAAAATTTGCCTTGAAAGAATCCTGGGGAGCTTAAATATGTATTTCCAGGCCCTTCCCTGGAGAATGATTCTATTAGTCTGAGGTGGAGCCTGGAAAACTGGATTTTTAAATAAGCAAAGTAAATAAGTATCCAAGTATGGGAAACACTGTTCTAGATAGTAGTAATGTATCTCTATGAGAACATTCTGGCTCTTCCTATATATCCCACCCCAGCTGTACTAAGGTACCTATTCTGGAGGCTTAGTGCCATTGTTAGGTGGTAACATCCCTTGAGAGCAGAACTGGTAGTAAAATTAGTTTGGCTGTGTCTGTGCTTCCTGGGAAATCCTCTCCTATTTTATGCTCCTATTTGCTCTGCTGCCCCCCAATGTCCATCTGAGAAAAAAAGAGGCTTAGTTACTTCAGTAAAGGCGTATTGGCTAAGTGAGTCTACTGAATGTTGAGGTCCAAGACTCTCCCTGTGGTTAACAGGTTTTAAAACAGCTCATCTAAGAAGTGTGGTAAACATCATAAAAAAATCCCAGTCAGGTGTCATGGGCCTGAGAGGCAAAAACCCTCCTGCCTTAAGTCAGTTCTTACTTTGAAATACTTGAATGGTTCTATGTTAGGGCACCAGCATGAGGCAATTGCATCGTGGAAGCATAGGTATAATGCAGAGAAGGTGCAAGTGGTAACAGGCTGAGGCTAAAGGACCAGGCATTTATTGAGGGTGTAGGTAGGAAAACAGTGGAGAATGAATTGTATCGGCTTTTGAGGTACCCCAGCTGCTGTAGATCTGCATTCTCTATAGATGTCTTTTAGTCATCAGAGAAGGTAAGGTGCTGCAAAAAGCTTCCACCCAATAGCTGTGAGATACAGTTAAGAAAAAAATGATAGCACTTTCAGGAGTTCCATTTTACTCCTAAGCCCAGGAATTGGAAGAGAGTAAGTGGCCAAGTATTTAAACCATAAACCTGGAGGTAGGGGAGAAGGACTGGTATGGAAAGCCCAAATGCAATAAATCCATCAAATTAGGCAAAGAGACAGCCTAAGCTATCAACAGGAACAATGGCTTTTGATGCCTGACTCCTTGAAGGGCTCCAACTGGATTTCAGCTGCTGAAGTGTGTGTTAAGGAAGGTAATAGAGTGAGGTGGCTGAAGTCAAATCACAACTCTCAGCGGTAGCTTCTAGGAGACACAGAAGAGGAATTCTGATCTTATGATTCTTCCCACCTAAAGGCAAACCAAGGAACCACTCTGGGCTAAAGTTAGTCACATTTTCCCTTCACTACCACTTAGGCAAAAAAATTTGTCCTGGCCATTTTTCGGCCTGGCTGAGTTCAGCAAAGGAAGCTTGCCTTCTCTGTATACTCCCTACTCCGGCAAAGCTGGGGGAAAGGACACTCCCCTCTGTTTTCAGTGGAGGTGAAGTACTTCTGGAAGGAAGGGCAGAAGCCACACTCTGGAATAGCTGTGTGTGTGTGTGTGTGTGTGTGTGTGTGAATGGTGACAAGCAAAAGGAAAAAAAAAAGGTCAGGTTCAGAGGCTGAGATGATTCAGGGCCTTTGGGCTATCTGATGGGGAGACGAACCTTGCCCCCCCACTCCACAAAGGACAACCCAAGGTTATCCAAAAGAGTAAGCAGTGGTAGATAGCTACAGACAGAGTGCAATAGAAGTATCATAAAGAGAAATGAATATTACATCTTTTACATTGTAACCAGTTTGGGCATTGGTCCCAATAAACCTCATGTTGAGGTCTCTGGATTTTTCTTCTCCTTCTGCAGAGATTTGTCTGGACAAAACAGAAATGATGAAAGGGACCAGATAGTGGTAACCCAGAGTTAGTAGACAGGGATAGATCCTTCTGAGGTATAACAATGTTTCCCTAGGTCCAGGAATCCTAGAAGCCTTGAACCCGTGACCTTTCTGATCCCTAACACTAGTAATTCCTTCCCAAATAAATAGAGCACCATAGACCCTCTCCATAGATTTAACTTTAAGTATGCTGGAAGAAGTTGTAGTTATACCTTACCTTTTATTCAGGTCACTCTTGTTACCCACCAACATGATGACAACATCATCATCTCTTTCTGCTCATACATCTACTCACTTATCTGTCTCCTTAAAAGAACTGATGTCTGCAAGAAAATATGTAGCAGAGGGGTTTAAACATTAGCAGAGGGTTTTTTTGTTGTTGAGATAGAGACTCATTCTGTTCCCTGAGCTAGAGTGCAGTGGCATCATCACAGCTCACTGCAACCTCAAACTCCTGAGCTCAAGCTATTCTACCTCAGGCCCATTTTGGAGAGAATAATGTACCTGCCCGTCCTCTCTGATAGTATTACCAACCTTCCTATCACTTCCTTCATAATCACTTTTTCAAATAAAACAACACACAACACGCACTTGTGATGTCATGGACAACCACTGCAATAGTTGAATCACGAATGTAGCTAGGAATTAGGATGTGAAAGCACTTCTGGCTAGCTGTGTCGCACAGCTGCAGCTAAACTTGCATAAAACAAATGTTTAGGAAGAAGATGGGGAAAGGTAGAAAAACTAATCTCTTAAAAGCTAGAACCCAATAAAGGCAGAATATAAAGAGTCAGGGAGACTAGATTCCTGAATAGTGGCTGCTATGACCTCAAACCAAGTGGCCTACAGTCCTAGGACAGGTCCAACCAATTTCAATGTACTGTTTTGATGAAGGAAGATCGTATAGAACAGCAGATTTAAGGATTCAAGTCCTCTTGAACTTTATCTATGTTACAGGTGGAGATTACATGATGGCAGAGTGAACAAGAAACAGGGCTTGGTAATTTGAGGAGGCTTCAGTTTTTTTCATCCCTTCTTTCTCCACGGATGACATGGT
Source organism: Eulemur rufifrons (assembly GCF_041146395.1). NCBI lineage: Eukaryota > Metazoa > Chordata > Mammalia > Primates > Lemuridae > Eulemur > Eulemur rufifrons. The sequence continues at coordinate 91,912,327 of NC_091012.1, forward strand.
GTGATGCTACCCTACTTTGATAAATAGAGCTAAGGAGTTGAGGTGTAGGGGTAGTGATATGAGTTAACACTCACTATTTGGGACCTAAGTACATGGTCTTAGAAATCAATTCCAGTGGATGGGTGCAAAAGAGAGTTGTATCCCCTCTCTGATCCCCCCACCCCCACCCTCTATTTCCAATACCAGGCAGTTAAAACCAGAAGTGGAGAATGGCCCTTTAGGAGGTTGTTCTGGCTTCACTTCCCAACACTTGTTCATATAATAGATAATTTTGAGGAGGAGAATCCCCAGGGGAGACAGCCAAGGAAAGGGCCAAAAATGTACCATGTGACTCCTTGGTGGTGGGTCACCCAGTAGGCACAGTGAAAGCTGTCATAGGTGAAGCCGATGATTATCAACATCTTCCCTGCTGTGAGGGCATGCTTTCTCCCCTGAAAATCTCCATGAACCGCCCCGCCACGCACACACACTCCAAACTTTCCTGAGGAGGGCTAACCCGATTCTCCAGAGAATATCACAGCCCATTCTATACCATTCACACCTTACTACCCCCAAAGTCCAATTCAGCGCTGCACGGCTCTTCTCTCCCAGGGATACAAGCTTGGATTTGCACAGAGACTGGTATTCAGGTCTCCCAGCCTCCAGGCCAAAGCCTCCGACATTACTCTGGGCCCTACGGTATGGTAGGGAAGGCATACATCAGGCATACATCACAGCAGGTGGGCTCCGCCACCTGGCGTCACACCGCGTTCTCCCCAAGGGCGGCTGGCGACTATTGGTTTTGCACCCACGCCTGGGTGCGGCCACGCCCCCTCGGCTCCCTCCCGGCAGCTTCCGTGGCACCAGTGCCTTGTGCTTAGAGCGATCAAGGGAGCGCTGGAGTCGGGTGGTGGGGTGGTGAGGTGATGGGGTGGGCGGGGGGGGGGGATGGCCTGGGCCGGAGAGAAAGCCAAAGGACCCACAGAGGACTGGTGGCAATCACGGCGAGGGCATGGGGGCAGGAAAGATTGTTCTCAGTAGTTAATTACTCTCCGGGAAGAGGAAATATTAACGAGATCACCAGGCATAGCTGGACAAGCCAATTTATTAGAGCATTGCAGTGGGGCCTCCCACACAGAGGGGCATCCGAGCGAGGCGCTCAGCTCCCCTCATCTCCTTCCGCCTCCAAAGCCTTCTGGCCGTCCTCCTCGCCTTGCTCCTGCCGCGTAAACTCCTCGATGACTATGTCCTCAGAGCTTGCAGAAGCAGCAGAGGGGAGTGGACGGTTTGGAACCCCTTTCTGGGCGTCCTCCTCGTTCACTTCCTTTTCCAGATCCCAGAGAAGTGATCCCCTCCCTGCTTCCCAGCTAGGCTCCTCGGCCCTCTCTCAGCACCTACCCCCCTCAACTCCCCCCACCCCCCGCCCCGCCCCGCGCCGCCCCGCCCCGCGCCGCACCGCGCCGCGCCGCGCCCGCCAGCGACCACTCTGGCTAGTTTCCTTTCATTCCCTCCCAAATTTCCCAGCACAAAAGTCCCCCAGGAGTGCTGGAAGGGAAATAAGAATGGAGGGTGGGAAGGAGGGAAGGGACCAAAGAATGAAAGACAGAGAAGTGCGTGCGAGGGAGTAGGGGAAAAGGAAAAAGAAAAATGGAAGGGATGAGGGGGAAGGACGATTCCTAGAGGAGTGGGAGGTGGAGGGCGGGGGGTGCAGAAAGGGAAAGGAAGGCGTATGAAAAGCACTGAACTGTGACACGAAGCTAAACCATACGTTTCCACTGCACACCTATTGAAAGCAACACCCCAGAGAAGCTTTTTTGCATTTCCATCATCGTAAAATGGAGGGTGGCGATGGGGAGAGGGGGATGGGGCTGCCAAGCATCATATTCCATTACCTTGCGGCCTCTGTAGCAAGCATGGAAAGGGAAGGAAAAATGGAGCTGAAGCTGATGAGGAACTCTTCGATTCCTTGAAGAAATGTCTTCACTCTTGCCCCTCCATTTCCAAACCCTTCGCCTCACGCACACCCAACACACATACTTCCCCTGAAAACCTAGACACCCAGCCTGCTTATTCTATTCCATCTCTACCCAAACTGTTTGGCCCCCAACCCTTAGGACTACCCTTCCTGTGAGTCCCACCTGGTCACTCACCATGAGATGGCTTTGGATGGATCAGCATCAGGGGCAGCTCCACACCAACATCACTGTGAGGATCCCAAGATGGAGTTACTGATCTCCCTACAAGCCTGATCCCTGAACCTCTCTCCCTCCCTCCCTCCCTCCCTCAGTATTCCCGTTCTAGGATGCCCTCAGACTCTCTCTAGTCACTCTTTTGGTCTCCTTATCCCCTCCTTGACCCCTTCTTGTCCAGTCCTTCCACCTCAGTCTCTCACCTGGCTGTCAGATCTCCTAGGATGCTGTGGGTAGAATGACAGCCAAAATTAGCAGCTGGAAATGGATAATGGGCAACCTAGTTTTACTGGGGGATGAGAGATCATAAGGCTAACTCAGCCACAGAATGGGTTTCTGGAAGGGAAGGTGATTTTCTCACTGAGCTCACAGGTTTGGGAACCTGGTCTGGCAGAAGGAGTGGGGAACAACTTGATTGGGTCAGTCTAACTGGGAGAAAAACAGACATGAGAAATGCTTGGCTCCCCAGCCCCTGCCCAGACAGACCCCGAACCCTCACTCACCCTCCACAGGACACCATCAGGTTGACTCTGACTTTGTAGGACACCAAGATCCCCAGCAGCTCCTTGTCCATTCCTGGTCTAAGACTGGAGGTTGCAGTATCATTTTGTGTGTTTAGGGGCATGAGGAGTAATTCATTCATTCCTCCCATTTCTTCCTGTGCATTCCCATCACCACACCCTATTACCTTTCCTCTTCTCTGAGAAGATCTCCCAGGCTTTAATCTCTCCTACCCACTGAGGCCACATTTCTCTTCCTAAAATTCAGTTTTACCGCATCACCCTCTGTTCAAGAGCCTACTTTTTGAATATGACTACTCTGCCTGACTTTCAAGATCCTTAACAACCTGGCTCCACCTAGCCTCTCTAACCTTTTTCTGCCCTAAATCCCTAACACCTGGGATGCAACCTAAGTAGACGCATCCTCTTTCCGTGATCAGAACATGTCATATGGAGCCCCACCTTCTGGCCTTTGCCCATGCTATGTTCCCAATCTGGAATGCTCCTTTCTTCCTCTGTTGGTATTCAGATCCTTCACATTCTTCAAGATCTAGTTTATTCTATCTCTTCCTGGAAGCACTCACCAGCTATGCTGGCTTCTCATTTCTCTTTGTTCCTCACCTAGGCTATAAATTGACTAAAGGCAGAGACTGGCTTAAACTTCTTTATATCTCCCCCATTGCTGAGCATAGGAATAAGCATGTAACCAGTGCTCAATGAAAACCTGCTAATTGAGAAATAAGACACTGAGAGCTGTATGAGCTTGGGACAATCTCTTCATTGCTCTGGGGTGTTGGTCTCCTATCTATAAAATAATGCTGCTTGGATGATTTCTAAGGGTATTTCTAGCAATAACAGCCTATAGCTACTTGATTGATAAGGCACAGGAAGAGGTGAGTGATTGACACTTGTCAGATTGTAGCAGATGGCTTTTGGTGAGAGACCCGTCTAACACTAGGGCCTCTGAAGGCAGAGGGCCAAATGAATAATTTCATAGAATTCTTAGTTCCTAATCATATGATTTGCCTTTTTTGTCCTCCTTTTCCTCCATTTCTCATCTCCTAGTCTTCTACTGCATTTCTATCTTCTCTAGAAAATAGCTACTATAGGGATCACAGTGTTTAGAGCCAGGTGATGTGATGAAATCCTGTCCACCTCTGCCACTTGTTAGCTATGCAACCTTGGGTGAGTTCCTTCTTCTTTCTGAGCCTCAGGGTCCTTAAGTATAAAATGGAATAAGAACACCTATCCAGCCTACTTTAATGAGATTCTTACAAAGACAACATAGCACATATGTAGGACCTTTGTGAACTGTGAAATATTATACAACATAAGGGTTTTTTTTCCTCTCCACATTTTCTTTTCTTGCTGCCTTTGACCTAAGGCTACCATTGGTCCCATGGGCATTATTTAGCCTGCTGCTGGCCCTCAACCCTGGAGGAGTCTCTCAACACTGGCCAAGGACATTTTAAAAAGCAGGTAGACTTCAGTGAAGATGAAACCTCAGAGCTGTATATGTTCCATATGTGGAATGGGTTAGGAGTAGGAAATGGAGGTTGATAGTTACATTTGAGCTTACATTGTGCTAGAGGCCAGGTTGGTATCTTCATGCTTGAGTTTTCCATCCAGTGCCAGGCCCTTTTTCTGGCAGCTGGAAGCCAGGAGTGGGGTTACTGAAAAGCTCTGGGAGAAGCTGGAGTTAGCAGCTACAGTCTCCCTTTAAAAGGGGAATAAGAGAATAACTTAGGTTAGGCTTGCCAACTAAATGTACTTTCAGTCCCAAGAGTATCTTGCACAATCCTAAGAACCTACTGGAGCATCCAAGAGAGGTGAAATGTCTAACTGTGAAAAGGAGTGGGAGGAATTAGCTCTGGTAGAAAATCCTTATGCCCCTGCCCACTCTCAGCATTGCAGTGGTCCTCTTGTGGGTAAGGTGCATCCCCTCCCTCAAGTTCACCTTGTAATCCCTCCCTTTCTCCACGTCAGCCCTCACCTTGACCTTCCTAATTCCTGGGCTCTCCCCGACTTTTTTCTCTCCCCAACCCCCTCATGTGCCTGCTGGCCCTCTTCCCACCACCACACCCCTTGACTCTCTGACCCCAGCCCCACCACCGGCTCACGTGAACTCCTGAGTGAACACAGTCTTGGTGTACTTGTCTAGTGAATACAGGACAACATCTGTGATCTGGTCAACTGAACAAGCCAGGAAGAAGCACATGACTATAATTAGTCAGTTATCCTTGAGACCCCAGCTCACTGTCCTTAGATGTGACCTTATACATGGGCATACTATACATGATGCAGTAATATGTGCTCATGGACAAACAAAAATATGTATTTTGACAAGCCTATGTTGGGGGGAAAGCCTAGATGAATGCAGACAGGTAAATGGGGCAGAGTTTTGGAAAAAGACCTGTGGCTTTGGGACCAGATGCAGAAGGATGGGGAAAAAGAGCTCACCTGAAATCTTGATTTTTTTGATGACCTTGCTGGTGCAGTTGTTAATAGAAACATTGACAGAGATGGGTTCACCATGGTAGTGAACCTAAAGCAGGAGGAGAGGCCCATCACAAGGTTAGAGGAAGAATACGCAGATTAAGACCTAGAATTCCTGTTTCCTTAGCACTATTACCACCCTGGCTACTGTCTCTGCCTGCCCAAGTAGGAAATCAATGAAGAAAGGGTATCAGAGGGGTTCCAGGGTAGGGGCAGGAAGTGGGGGGGGGTGCGTTACAAACCTCCCTGTCCATCCAGGCCTGGAGTTGTAGGGGCTGAGCTGACAGAAGGAAGCGGCGAATGGTCTGGGCCCAGGGCCCAGGGCCTGGCTCCAGGGGTGCAAATTGTACTTTCCGAATAACCAGCCGCACAGAGTCTCTGAGCAAAGGCCATAGGGTTAGCCAGAACATCTCTTTTGGGACCCACAGATCTCTCCCATGCCACACTCATAGCCCAGTTCTTGCTTGGGAGTGAGGGTGGGGGTGGGGGAAAGCTTCCCTCAGAGAACTCCTCTAGACCCTTAATGTAGGTATCTCAACCAAGGGTTAGTAAACTATGGCCCGTTGGCCAAATCTGGCTGGTTGCCTGTTTTTATATGGCCCACAAGCCAAGAATGGGTATTACATTTGTAAATGGTTGAAATAAATCAAAGAATAATAACATATTATGACACATGGATATTATATAAAATTCAAATTTCAGTGTCAATAAATAAAATTTTATTTATTTACTTTTTTTGGAGACAGAGTCTCGCTCTGCTGCCCAGGCTAGAGTGCTGTGGCATCAGCCTAGCTCACAGCAACCTCAAACTCCTGGGCTGAAGCCATACTTCTACCTCAGCCTCCCAAGTAGCTGGGACTACAGGCATGTGCCATCATGCCCGGCTAATTTTTTTCTATATATTTTTAGTTGTCCAGCTAATTTCTTTCTATTTTTAGTAGAGACGGGGTCTCACTCTTGCTCAGGCTGGTCTCAACCTCCTGACCTCGAGCTATCCTCCTTCCTCGGCCTCCCAGAGTGCTAGGATTACAGGTGTGAGCCACAGTGCCCGGCCATGCTCATTCATTTATGTACTATCTGTGGCTGCTTTTGCACAATAGTAGAGTTGCGTAGTTGCAACAGAGACTATATGGCCCGCAAAACCTAAGTATTTCTTTTTTTTTGCCCTTTACAGCAAAGTTTGCTGACCTCTGCCCTAGAGCAAAGAAGAGAACTCAGAGGGGACTCAGAACTGGGCATCATTTGTGGTAACGGTGATATGGGGGTCAGAAGTAGGGCTGTTTCTGTCGTGAGAGCAGGATCTCTGATGACATGGCAGAGGCTGGAGGCAGGGATTTGGGGGAGGACCAAAGAATACCTTTTGGGGATTTTCTCCTCCAGATTTTCAGCACAGAAACTCTTCACTTCAAAGTCAATCCCACAGGCCTGTAAAGGGAGAGGGGCAAAGAGAACTCATTTCCAGTGCTTCCTTCCTCTTGGGCCTATGAGAAAATGCCTGATCTCATTCCTTAGTTGTCCATTTCTCCATTATTGTCCATTTGTCCCACTGTTTTTCTTCCCTGGCACTACCATCTATCACTCTTTCTCAGAACCCAGACTTTACCTTTCCTGAATCTTCAGGACCTGGTTGCAGTGTCACTGAACAGGGCAGGTTGGCAACCATCTAGAGGACCAAAAAGAGGTCAGCAAACAGAAGAAATAGGGACCCCTCTCCTCTGTCCTCCTTCTTTATCTTCCTCTCTTAATCTTGCCTGGAAACTTTGCCCAGGACTTGGGGTCAGTACCTGCAGGGTAAAGGGGTAGGCATTGTCCCCCAGCTTGTGCAGCAGTCGCTCCTGTAGGACTGTGAGGGGCCCCTGGGGGCTAGTGGGTTCAGCTGGGACCACTTGCTGGGCCTGTACATACAGATCTTTGCGGAATGTCAGACCAATCACATCCAAGTCATCACGGCCATAGCGAAAGGCACATGTCAACATGACAAACACTGCAGGCAAAGGAGGAAGAGAGTGACCTATCAGGCCTGAGTGGGAAAAGAGACCTTAACTGGGTCACAGGAAGACATGAAGAGGCAATATAATATGATCAAAAGACTATGACCATAAAGAAAAAGATTAATACTAAGTAAAATTTAAAACTTCCTTATGTTAAGAATTTTTATAAACAAAGAAAGAAAGAAAAGCCAAGGAGAAAATATTTGCAACACATACAACAAACAAAAGTTTAGCATCCATGCTGGGCGTTGTGGCTCACGCCTATAATCCTAGTACTTTGGGAGGCCAAGGCAGGAAGATTGCTTGAGACCAGGAGTTTGAGCCCAGCCTGGGCAATAGCGAGACCTCATCTCTACAAAAAACAAAAAAATTAGCCAGGTGTGGTGGTGCAGGCCTGTAGTCCCAGCTACTCGGGAGGCTGAGGCTGGAGGATCGCTTGAGCCCAGGAGTTTGATGTTGCAGTGAGCTATGATGATGCCACTGCCCAGGCAACAGAATGAGATCCTATTTAAAAAAAAAATGTTTAGCATCCAGAATGTATAAGAACTACAAATCAATAGTAATAATATACCAATATAAAAATGTGTAAAGAATGTGAATAGGCTCTTTACAGAAGCACAAAATAGAATGGCCGATAACAAGAAAAGATGTTTAATCTCACCAGTAGTCAGGTAAACGCAAATTAAAATCACAATGAGATAATATTTTACACCCTTTAGATTGTCAAAAATTTTAAAGTCTGACGATACTGAGTGTTGGCAAAGACGTGGAGCAATAGGAGTTCTTATATACTGCTGGTGGGAGTATACATTAAACAACCACTTTGGAAGACTGTTTGGCACGATCCAGTAAGATTGAGTCTGTTCATATCTTATGACCTAAGAATTCTACTACTTTAGAGAAGCTCTTGCCCATGTTTATAAGGAGATACATATGAGAATGTCCATTGCATCAATGTTTGTCAGAACATAAAACTGGAGATAATCTGAATATCTATCAACAAGAGAAAGGGTAAAAAATTGTGGTATATTCATATAATGGAATACTAAACAAAGATTAAAATACATGAACTAGAACTTCATATTGTGCTATAGTTTGTGTCCTTTCCATAATTCAAGTGTTGAAACTTAATGGCCATTGTGGTAGTATTAAGATGGCCTTTAAGAGGTGATTAGGTCATGAGAGCTTCTTCCCTGGTGAATGGGATTAAGACCTTTATAAGAGGCCGGGCGCGGTGGCTCACGCCTGTAATCCTAGCACTCTGGGAGGCCGAGGTGGGCGGATCATTTGAGCTCAGGAGTTCGAGACCAGCCTGAGCAAGAGCGAGACCCCACCTCTACTAAAAATAGAAAGAAATTATATGGACAGCTAAAAATATATATAGAAAAAATTAGCCGGGCATGGTGGCGCATGCCTGTAGTCCCAGCTACTCGGGAGGCTGAGATAGGAGGATCACTTGAGCTCAGGAGTTTGAGGTTGCTGTGAGCTAGGCTGACGCCACGGCACTCACTCTAGCCTGGGCAACAGAGTGAGACTGTCTCAAAAAAAAAAAAAAAAAAAAAGACCTTTATAAGAGAGGCCTCTTGCTATTCCACCTTCTGCCATGTGAGCACACAGTATCCCTCCCATCCAGAGGATGCAGCAACAAGGTGCCATTTCGGAATAAGAGAGCAGCCCTCAGCAGACAACAAAACCTGCCAGCACCTTGATCTTGGACTTCCCAGCTTCCAGAACTGTGAGAAAACAAATTTCTGTTCTTTATGCATTATCCAGTCTCAGGTATTTTGTTATATCAGCACAAACACTCAAAAACTCTTGAGTAAAAAAAGCTAGCTGTAGAATGATATGCATAGTATGTTACCATTTATACAAAGTCTAAAATCATGTAGAACAATATCAAAGTTGACACAGATATATAAATATGGAATAGAAGTATAGATATCATCATGGGAGTAATAAACACCAAATTCAGGATAGTGACTGCCCGGGGAAGGGCAAGAGAAGGAGGAGGGAGGGAGGAAGGTGAACGGGATCATGAATGGACACACAGGAGGCTTCAGTTTGTTTCTGTAATTTTTTTAAAGCTAGGTAGTGGGTACAGGGTATTCATTATATAATACTTTATACCTGGAATATTTCATAATGAAAAAGAGAGACAATAAAATTTAGGATCAGAATACCTGGGCTTGAATAGGACTTGTACAAATCCCCTGAGTTTTCTGGGTCTCAGTTATTTTGCCTGTCAATAATGGGCCTGCACTAGGAACTCTGCTTATGTTATTTAGACCTCACAATAACTCTCTAAAGTATTATTATCCCCACTCTACAGGTTAAGAAAATGATGATGGGAATATCGGCAGAAATGGAGCAGTTATAATTGAACTCATATTTGCAGCTGGTACCTAAGACGAGATGCAGATAGAAAGCTTCTGCAAACTACCAACAGCCACACATAAGTAGAAAGCAACTTATTTTAGTATTCTTAAAAGATCAAGACATTGAACATCAGATTATTTGATTTTAAAATTAATAATGAGGAAAATGAATCTATATTCAAAAGATACAACAAAGACTGAAAGTAATGGTAATACCCGTGTTTATAAGGACTGGGGCAATGAGCAGCCTCATACACTGCGGGAGGGAAAGTTAATTGGTGTAAACTTTCTAGAGGGCAATTTGGCAATAGGCATAGAAAGCAGAAAGCTTTAAAAATGTGTAAATGCCCTTTGGCCATTAATTCCTCTTCTAGGCATTTAGCCTAGAGAAATAATTGGACAAGTACCAAAAGGTATATACATATACATAATACGAATGTGCTTTACAGGGTTGTTTATAGCAGCAAAACATTGAAAATACAGTGACTGTCCAACAATTGAAGATTGGCAAAACACATATAGACAACTTGAAAAGCTATAGGTTTTTATATATTGATATAGGTTTAAAAGAAGATAGTAAAATGTTATTCATAGTATAGCCTTTTAATGAAAACATAGATATGTTTGCACAGAAAATGTGAATAAATAAGAGCTGAAATATTAGTGATTAAGGATGATAAGATTACAATCTTTTTCTCCTTTGTCTGTGCTCTCTAATTTTTCTACAATAAAGACAAACTTAATTTTCAAAAGATACAACACATAGATTCACCTTGGTTCTCAATTATGGCCAATTGAAGTGGGAGAAGGGAGAAATAAAGAAAAGGAAAGGAAAAGACAGAGAAGGTAAGAAGGAGAGGAAAAGAGGTGGCTGGAAGGAGGCAGAGTCAGGGAAGAAATGAAAGCAATGAGGAATGAGAGAGAAAAAGGTCACGAGGGTCGAGGCAGAGGGGGATCTAGTAGACCCTGAAGTGAGGGTGTTAATCAGATGACTTGTTCTTGGCATCTCTTGCTGTTCCTGTGTGGAGATGGCAGCGGAGTACGTCATCAGCTGCCATCACCCCCCCACCACCATGCTGAAGCTCTAATTGGCTAAGAAATTTAGAATCATCTGTTTTTTGTGCTAGGAAATATCTTCTTTTTGTTTTCTTTCATAAATTGTCATCTATTCTAAAGTTATTAATTTATATTTGTGTTTATTGTACAAATAATATATATAAATTGTGAACATCAGAAAATGCAAACAAAAAGAGAAATCAAAGCTCAGCTGTAATGCATCATATTCCAGAGATAACTGCTATTCATAGCTGTTGTGTATGCTTCTCAACTTTATTTGCTACTATAATTGAACATGAGGCCACCTAAGGTATTCATGCTATACTATGAATAATATTTCTCTCATTGCCTTTTTTTTTTTTTTTTGAGACAGAGTCTCACTCTCTTGCCCGGGCTAGAGTGAGTGCCGTGGCGTCAGCCTAGCTCACAGCAACCTCAAACTCCTGGGCTCAAGCAATCCTCCTGCCTCAGCCTCCTGGGTAGCTGGGACTACAGGCACGTGCCACCATGCCCAGCTAATTTTTTCTATTTCTAGTTGTTTGGCTAATTTGTTTCCATTTTTAGTAGAGACAGGGTCTCACTCTTGCTCAGGCTGGACTCAAACTCTTGAGCTCAAGCAATCCTCCCACCTTGGCCTCCCAGAGTGCTAGGATTACAGGCATGAGCCACTGTGCCCGGCCTCATTGCCTTTTTGAAATTAAACTCTGTGTTTTGAGATCACTGTAGATTCATATGCAGTTGTAAGAAATAATACACAGAGATTCCAGATAAATTTTTGTTAAGCAACAATTCATTCACACCATCACATATACTACCCCTATATTGGCCTTTATCACTCAATGGTTAGAGTAATCATATTTTACATAAACAAATACACTTTGATAGAAAAACACATTAGAAAATATGATGCAACTAAGATGATCTTCATAAAAGTAATGAAATGTATAAAATAGCTAGGAATAAACTCAAGAAATATGCACAACTTAAATGAATAATAATATAAAACTCTACTAAGGGGACATAAAAGATTAGAATAAAAGGAAAAATACATCTTATTCCTGGATCAACATGTATTTTTTTAAAACTAAAGATTTCTTTTCATAGCTTATTCTGAAGATTTTGTAGGAATGTGAAAAAAATGATTTAGGTTTTAGAAATATAGAGTACTTGGAAACCTTAAATAAGTTGGTTAATTTATGAGTATATCCCAAAGTTCCTCTGATATTTAAAACTGGCTGGATTGCTTATCCACACTGCTCAATCTGAGAAATTAAGGCTACTCTATTATTCAATAGCTAAAGGTTACATCTGAACTAGTATTCATCAACTCATTCTGAGCCTGTTTCAAATGAAACCCAATTCTCAGTCTAGTTGGATCACAGTGGGCTTAATCCACAGTGAGAATTAAAAGGAAAAAAAGCAGAAAAAAATAATAATAATTCAGTATAATCTTGATCTATAGTACTGCTGCCAGAGTAATGTCTCTTGCTGTTGCTTCCTGTGGCTGTCATTTTGTTTCTTTGTTTGGGATTTTTTTAAAGGAAAGGTTAGGCATTTTCCCTACACAAAAAGGGAGATGGAAAGACACACACCAGAGGTTGCAAAATGGCAGCCCTGAGGGTCACATCCAACCTACAGAAAAAAAGATTTTTTGATTTATCCAGGCCTTTTAAAATCTTTTAGTGAGTTGCCAACATTTGAAAATCAGGAAATTTGCATAAAAATATGGATTTCTGGCATTTGAATCATTCCATAAGCAATTTAAGTCCATACTCAAATCAATAGCCAAGCAGGGGTGCCACCAACAATAATGGAGAAAATCAGAAATTTTAGAAAGAACCTATTTTAATTTCAGCACACATGTAAGTTTTGGGTAATTTTGAAAACTAAAATTTTATTTATGTTTTAGAAATATATTTATTTTAAATATTATTTGGGGAAGGGGATACCATAGTCTTTTCAAACTTTGGGGCTTTAAAGGTCTTATTCTGAGCTTCATTTCCAGTTCCTCTTTAGCAATCATAAAATTTGGCCACACTGGGCCCAGTTGTCAGTCCCCACCAGACAAGGCATTCACAGTTCCTGCCACTTTCTGGTTTTCTTATACCCTCTGGTCAAGTCCACTCATTCAGATTACCTGTCTGGCATGTGCAATGATTCAGTTTGGGACCCCTAAAACATACAAAGACCAACAAGGATTTCCACTTACTTTTTCGACCTTGTAAGTAATCAGGGTCAACCAGGACTACACCATCTGTGAAAAGAGGGTGAGATAGCACCCTGGTCAGGAAAAACTCTCAGACTATGAAAAGCAGAAGTTGATTCTTAAAACAGTACTTCCCATTCTTCCCTTTAATTGGCTTTCTTTTCTGCATGGATTTCCTGACTTTCTTTTACTCCCTGGCTCCCATGCCCTTTTCCCAGGGCTTTTCCCCTCTTTGGACTCACTGACCAATGGGTTCCACCATGTCCACATGGTCCACGAAGTCCCGTCTCCCCAGGTAGATGGAGATCTGTTGTGGAACAACCTCCCACGTTACTCTCACAATCATCTTTGAACGGATTCCTCTGAATCCCCCAACCCAAACGCCCAATACCTTGAAGGAGGTACCCACCTATCCCTTTTGCCCTCCCATTTGCCCAGCTGGGCCAGGTTCTCACCTTGCCATTGGAGCTGGTCTTCTTAAACACCCTATGGGGAGAAAACCAGAAAGAGGATAGGGAGGGGGATTGGGAGAACAGGGAAGAGGAGAGGAAGTGAGAGGAAAGAAAGGGAAATGGAGGGAAGAGGAAATATTTCTAGGACTAGGAGAAGAGGCTCCAAGAGCACAGGATCAAACAAAGGTAGAGGTAATTGGGGTAGAGTCCAGAGCCACAAGTTAGGGAAAGGTTGGAAACCCCTCTACCCCAAAGACAAATACCTGGGTTTGGGTAGAGAGCAGTTCACAGATTCAGAGCATTAGAAGGAGTTCTTACTTACTTGGAGGTGTTGGCCATGGAGTTGATATTGAGCCGTTTCTGGAAAGAGGGAAAGAAGAAGAAAGGCTTGATCACTGGAGTAGGGTAAGGTCCCTATTCTCCTTACCCTACTCCAGTATACCATCCATATACACCTAGTGTGATGTAACCTCTCCTCCTTAGATGGACACCTCGCCAACATCAAGTGCCTCCTATTCTCCCTGCTGCCAAGGGTACTTCTTTAGCCATCCTGGGCAAGGGGAAAAGTCCCTCCTTGTTTTGTACAAATCACTGACTAACCATACTATCTACTCTTTACAGATGTCAGGACTTTTTGGAATGGCTGGGGCACTCTTGAGAGCCTTCAGAGAGAAGGAATTTGTCTGGAAAGGGGCTGGGCAGAGGCTTTCATCCAGAAAAGTATGAGGAGAATGTGTTTCTTGGTCTAGGTGAGGCTGGCACACAGTAGATGCCAAGACATGTTTGTTAGATACATGAATGAATGAATGGATTCTGTGTCCTTCTTCTCCTGCAATGGACCCTGAGCTTGAGTTCACCTCATCATGGCCTTGACTCTCAGCTAAGAAGAGAGAAAGGTATGGGAGAGAAGTGGTTGGTGCCCTCATGCTCTTGGTTGTTGGTGACAGAAATCTCTATGGAGGTTGAAAGTCTTCCTTGAACCTATTCATCTGTCTTATTTCTGTCCCCACATTTTCCCATCCTTATTCTCATCCCTGTCCTCAGGGGTTAGGCCTTGAGGTAGGGATGCTTAGAGAGAGGAAGATGTCTTTTTAGTCCTTCCCTTTGATGTATACTAGTCTTGGCCCAAGGGGTGAACTTAGGGGAGATTCCAGAGGTCTCTTGCAGGGCCTCTCAGCCTGAACTGAATGCTGGGTGGGTCAGGAAAGGTGTTCCTCAACTGTTCCCTGATATGTTAAGGGGGAATGCTAAGAGCAAGGGATGTAGGGCTTAGTATGGGCTAGTAGTAGAGGGCTTTGGAGTATTACCTGGGGAGATAGATGAAGTTCACATCAGTCTCCAGCTCTGGTTGCTGTGCTTACCTCCCCAGCCTCTTATACTCACAGTCCTCTGAGAGTTTAGATTGGTGGGGGTCAGAGGAGAATAGGGTTCTGGGGGGGGGGTGCATGAAACACTGCTATAAATAGCTCAGGTGCCAAGAGTTTGGAAAGCAGATTACTGCCTAAGAGATTAGTAGCTAAAAGATTAGCAGGCTATTGCTGCTGGGACAGGGTGGGGTAGGAGATTGATAATGATGATGTTAAAGGCAAGGGAGTTTGAGAAGGGAAACTACAGGGTTTTGGCCTTGTGAGGCCTTGAACCTGAGGAACTGGGATCAAAGTGGAGTTGGAGGTCTTGCAGGTGAAGCACTGTGGGAGATAGAAATAGGAGGGCTCAAAGTATAGGCCCTTGTGTTTTTGAAAGAAGAGCCTTGTGTCACACTCCAGTCTCTATATCAGCTGTTCCAGGCCACACAAAAGCCAAGCGTATGAGAAAGAGTACCTTTTCCCCAGCCCCCACCACTTGGCACTTTGGACTCTTGAGGCCCATGTTTAGAAACCCTGATTATCCCAGCTTATGTGCACAGTGGGAGTCAATCTCCTGTAGGTAGTGGGAACAGGATGGGGAGGAGCTGCATGTATTGAGCTGTGTGTGCACGTGTCTGTGAGCCTTGAACTTCTTTTCTTTTTGGAGAGGAAGGTCACATCAGATTCCTGGCCCAGGGACAGGTTCTCCTGGCAGGACATTACATGTGGAGGAAATAGGCAATTGACATCTGTATCACCCTCACCTAAGGTAACCTCTCCCCCGGCCCCAGCTCTTGACTCTTTCCAATCTCTGAAACTAAGCCCATGCTCTAAGCAGCTTCTCTTGCCTCATATGACCACTTATGGAATTAGAGATATTTCTGTCCTTACAGCTGCCAGGATCCCCACAATGGCAATAACAAAGTAATCCTCCTTTCTTGACCGTCCTTCCCATAGAGCCCAGGCCCAGGCCTCATGGGCATGGAGAATGTAGAGACAGAATCTCTAGGCTCTGGGGATCCAGGGCCCTGACCGCCTCTACTTCTCCTTAGAACTGGCTGGTGACTGGTACTTATCTATAGACACAGCCCTCAACCCCTCAATGAGGTGTCCACTCCTCAGGGGATAGCTCTGGCTATGGCTCAGAGGGCTGGGCAGGGCCTTTCCTAACTCCTGCTCCTTACTGAGGGCCCTGGACAGCCATCCTGTATTCCCTTTGCATAGTTAACTGTGTCAGCCCCTGCCATTCCTTGGCAATATATACCTCAGGGCTTTGTTTAGTTGCTGTAACTCTCTCCTTCTCAGGGGTTTCCAGATAGAATGAACAGCTCAGACTCTGCCGGGACCATAGTGGGGTAGAAACCAATGCTGGACATATAATAAAGAGTCATATACACATCAAGAGTGTTGTCTGTGGGGAAGATGAAAAGTCAGAATGAATCTACTTTGGACTGGTCTTCAGCCCATTTTTGTCTTCAGACCCACACTTGACTCTCCTTCCTCCCTTTTAGGTACTTACTTATCCCCTCTTTCTACTCAGGTCCATGGGCCTCTTAGTAGGAAGAAAGTAGATCTGCTAGATCTTTAATTCCTTATTATGACTGAGCATAAATCATTATCTTTTTCAGAAGTATGTGCATTTCTTGATTGAGATAAATTTACAAACAATAAAATGCACAAATCTTAAGTGCAGCTTAATGAATTTTTACCTACTGTGGCAGGCTGAATAATGGCCCCCAAAGATGTCAGGTCTAATTGCTGGAACCTATGAATGTTACCTTATATGCAAAAGGGACTTTGCAGATGTGATTAAATTGAGGATCTTGAAATGGGGAGATTATTCTGGATTACCCAGGTACCCCCTAAATGTAATCACTAGTCTCTTTATGAGAGAGCGGCAGAGAGAGATTTGACTATAGAGACAGAAGGCAATACAAGGACTGACGCAAGATGCTACATTGCTGGCTTTGAAGATGGAGGAAGGGGCTGTGAGCCAAGGAATGCAAGGAATGCAGTTCTAGAAGCTGGAAAAAGGAAGAAAATGGATTCTGCTGTATAGTTTCTCATAGTCACAAGGTGGCTGTTGTAGTTCAGGCATGGCCCTGCTGACACCTTGATTTTGCCCCATTGAAACTGATTTTGGACTTCTGACCTCCAGAACTGTAACAGGATAAATGTTTATTGTTTTAAGCCACCAAGTCTGTGGTAATAATTTGTTACAGTGTCCATAATAAACTAATACATTTGTGTAAACACACATGCAACCACCACCCAGATGAGACATAGAATATTTCCATCTCCCCAGAAAATTTTCTCGTGCCCCTTTCCAGTTAGTAGTTTCCCAAAAAGAACTATCACCATAGTTTTATTTTGACCAGGAACACATTCGTGTTACAAGGATGCAACAGTAAGAAGGCAAAGGGATGCATCTCTAATTATGGAGTTTCTGGCCCCTATAATAGATTGGTAGGACAAATATTTTCAGGTCCTTAGCCACCCTCTTTCTGCATACCCCAATGATATTCTCAACCAAGCCTTCCAGTTAGGAAGTAATGATCAGATCTCTGTGTGAGGAAGGAGTGGGTTATTCAGTAAGGGGTTGGAACAGATAGAATTGTTTCCCAACTCAGTAGTCATCTCCCTTTTCCTTCTTGTGAGTAGAATCCCCATTTTTAAAGGTACCTTACCCTCCTCCACATAGTTCTGTGGTCCTTTACAGCAGTCATAGTCGTTTTATCCCTGCTGCCAATGATCAGTTTAGTTATAGGCATGATGAAATTCAGGCCACTGAGATGCTGGGGAGATTCTGGGATTCCTGAATGATAACAATAAACACACAGGAAGAGAGGCCTTTCTACTCTACCATTGAATATTGCCACATTTAGACACAATGCCTGCACTGCAACAGCCACCTTGTGACCATGACTGTTGCTAAACAATGCACTGAAGGGTGCAAATCAGAAAGATGGAAAGAATCAGGATTTTTTAATGATATTGTGGAGCTAGTGAATTAGCCAACTCCAAAGCCACCCACCCATGGACTTATATGCAAGATAATACATCTCCTTTTTTAAAAAAGTCAGCTGAGTTGGAATTTTCTGTTCTTGCAACTGAAAGCATACCAATAGATTCAAGTGGGATGTGGACGAAGGCATTAGCTCAGCGGGGGAGGATGGCAAATGAGATAGATGGATCAAATAGCAGAAACAGAGACTTCCTGCACTGTCCTAGGTGCTGGACAAAGTGGTCCCGGTCTCTGCTCTAAGGTTATTAACAGCCTTGCTGGAGATAAAGGCAGACATTTAGAAAGACAGAAAGGGCACACTACAGAGAAGACATATGGATAAAGCTAACTTGGGTACAACTATATGGAGCCAGTCACTTTCCCATGATTTTATTAGTAAGTTTGGATATCCAGGGTTTCAGAGTACTGCTCCTTTCCATCAAGGTTGAGTAACCATCTTGTTCCACTTACTCTCAGCAGGTGACCTCAATTTTTCACTTCACAAAGAACAGCCAAGAAATTGGGGTGAACCTCCCACACCCTCCAAAACCACCTATATTTTAATTCCTAATAATGATGAAGAGGACACCAGGTTGGCTTCTTTGCACGCATTGCTGCATTTTCTTCTCACAACAAGCTAGGTGCTAGTATCATCATTCTACATATAAGGAAATGGATGTTCAGGAAGACTTATCCATAGTCACATAGCTGGTGGTTGATGAAGCTAGGGTTCAACCCTAGGTCTGACTCCAAAGCCTGTGTTTTTTTCTACTATATCACTTACCTTCCCTCCCTCATTGGTTCCCTTCTTTCCCCCATTCCTTGCTCCTTCCTCCCTCCCTCCCCTCATTCTTCCCTTCTTTCCTTCCCACCTTCCTTCCTTTCTTCCTAACTCAGAGAAAGAGTTTAGAAACCATGCCTTTCACCCTTTTCCTTCTTTAGGCCCCAAGGAAATGGCAAACATTGTACAGAAACTGTCACCAAGACATTTATGAATATTAGATGTGAGGGGCCAGAAGGGAGAGGACTGGAACAAACTGGAGGAGTAGGGCAATGGAAGAGTATCAGCCATAATGGTATCCATACATCTTATTTATCTCTGTTAGGGGAAAGAAGATAATAAACTTTTCCCGAATACTAAATTCCAGATGTCAATGAGATACCCAAGTGGATGTGTCCTATAGCAAACAACACACACAGGGCTTAGATTATAGGTGTGAGAATCATTCAATTCAACAAATTATAACTGGGTCATTGATTCTTTCAACAAATATTTATTGAATACTTAACTATGTTCAAGGTACCTGTTTTCTTAACTGTGAATTGGAAGGCTTTTTTGGACAGCAGGGCAAATAATTTGAAAGAAAATATCTAGAACATATGTTATAATATTAGGTCATTAGGCTGGGTGCAGTGGCTCACACCTGTAATCCTAGCACTCTGGGAGGCCAAGGCGGGAGGATCGCTCGAAGTCAGGTGTTTGAGACCAGCCTGAGCAAGAGTGAGACCCCGTCTCTACTAAAAATAGAAAAAAATTAGCTGGACAACTAAAAATATATAGAAAAAATTAGCTGGGCATGGTGGCGCATGCCTGTAGTCCCAGCTACCCGGGAGGCTGAGGCAGGAGGATTGCTTGAGCCCAGGAGTTTGAGGTTGCTGTGAGCTAGACTGACGCCACGGCACTCTAGCCTGGGCAACAGAGCAAGACTCTGTCTCAAAATAAATAAATAAATAAATAAATTAGGTCTTTAAATATGAAATATCCAATTTCAAATCAAAAGTTTAGTTTATTTTATCTCAAACAAGAAGCAGTACAATTGATCAAAGTATGCACCTAAACTATCAACACAGTTTTGCCAACATAATGGTAGCTTGTTTATGCCAGCAGCAAAGAAGCCTGGAGAGCTAGTGGTGATTAAATCATAAAAGGTGTTTTCCACAGCTTTTTGAGAATTGAATATTTTTCCTTGCAAGAAGTGGTCCAAAGCCTGGAAGAAGTGGTAGTCAGTTGGTGCCAGGTCTGGTGAATATGGTGGATGACAGAGAGTTTCCAAGTCCAGCCTCTCTAGTTTGAGCAGCGTTGTTTGTGTGATATGTGGTCAAGTGTTGTCTTGCAACAGGACTGGCCTGTCTCTATTCCAATCTCAGCTGCTTAATCACAAGTATCCTCATCATTTCATCCAACTGGTTGCAGCAGACATCTGCTGTAATCTATTGACCAGGTTTCATGAAGCTGTAGTGGATAATACCAGCGCTGGACCACCAAACAGACACCATTAGCTTTTTTTGATGAATATTTGGTTTTGGACTGTGTTTTGGCCCTTCATCTTTATCCAACCATTGTGCTGAATGCTTGTGATTGTCAAAAAGAATCTATTTTTCATCACACATAACAATATGGTGTAGAAATCATTCGCCTTTTATGTCATGATAGCAAAGAAAGGCAAGCTTCGAGACTATTTCTCTTCTGACACCTGTTTAATTCATGCAGTACACATCTGTCCAGCTTCTTTACCTTGCCTATTTGTTTCAAATGGTCCAATATTGTTGGAATAGTAACATCAAACCTTGCTGCTAATTCACGCCTAGGTTGAGATGGATTTGCTTCCACTACAGCTTTCAGCTCATCATTATCCACCTTGGTCTCAGGTCACCCACATGGCTCACTTTCAAAATTAAAATCACCAGGATGGAACTTCTCAAACCATTGACGTACTGTGCATTCATTAGCCACATCCTTCCCAAACACTTTGATGATATTTTGAGCTGTCTGTACTGCATTGGTTCTATGATGGAACTCATATTCAAAAATAACACGAATTTTTTACTTATCTATGGTTTCACAAAAATTGCTGTAAAGAATGTGAAAGATAATCACAAGCCAAAACATGTGTTTGAAAGACTAAGGATGTACCTTCACAATAGGAGGGAAAAAAGAAGTGTCAAAGTGAAATGTCAGAGATATCAACTGGCAAACTTAGTAATTAAGGAAATTGGGCATTTCATACTTAATGACTTAATACTTTTACCTGGAAGGCTGTGGGAAAGACAGAGGTAAAACAAGGTACATTGTCCTGAAGGAGCTCTGGTTCC
This sequence comes from Eulemur rufifrons, assembly GCF_041146395.1. Taxonomy (NCBI): domain Eukaryota; kingdom Metazoa; phylum Chordata; class Mammalia; order Primates; family Lemuridae; genus Eulemur; species Eulemur rufifrons. The sequence goes on from NC_091012.1 coordinate 91,933,014, forward strand.
GGTGTGGGGGTGGGAGGATTGGTAGGAGATGAACAAAAACACAAATGACTGTACTTTTAGGCAGCCTGTGGTATGTGCCACAATCTCTGTAGAAATCAAATGGAATGAGAGTATGAGAGAGGGAGAGAGAAATTTTGATTAGAGAGAGATCTGTATGTTGCAGTCTCTTGGTCATTAGAATTATTGATAACTTCTAAGTAGTAGTTGAAATCGTGAGAGTGAATGTTCTGAGAGGGGGGAGTGGGGAAGAGAGAGAGATGGTGGATAGGAGAGGAGGGGAGGGAAGGGAAGGCAGGGGAGGGGAAGAGGTTCCTTGGGGGAAGGCTCACATTTGGGGGAAGGAGGACAAAAAGGAGCCAGGGAAGGAGTCAGGAAGAACATGCAGAGGAATAGGATAACCAGAGTGATGTTACAGAAACTTAGGTGTAGAAAAGTTTCACAGAAGAGAGTTTGTCTGATCTGCTGCATCCCATTCCTTTTGGCCTGGGTGAGGATAGAAGCTAGGGCTTCTGGTTGGGGAAGGTTGGGAGAGGCCTTTTCCTGAAGTAGCCACTGGGTGGCAGTGGTGGCAGCAGCAGCAGCTGCAGCTGTGTCCAGGGACAAGCAGAGCCTAGCAGAGTGAAGACAGGTAAAATGCAGCAGAACTAAGCCAACCTGAAGCAGTAGGAGCAGGAAGCTGGCTCAGGCTGGGGCTTCTCTGGTACAGCGCTTCCCTTGAGTGTACATTGAACCTCAAATCACACTTGTCCTCCTCCGAAGAGGCTAGGTTCATCCCTGTGAGCAAAGTATAATAATAATAATACTAAAACACCTTATAGATTTGCATCATTTTATGATTTTGAAGTGTTTCCACACCTATTAACCAAGTCAGTATTCAGAAAACCCTAAAAGGTTGGTACTATCATCCCCATTTCACTGGTGAGGAAATTAAGTTACAAAGAGGTGCCCAGGATCACATAACTAATAAGTGGAAGAATAAGGATTTGAACTCAAATCCATCTGGCTTCAAAAAACCCTGGGCCTTTATGCAATATCATAGTATCAGCTGCCCAGCACTCAAGTTATGACTGCTTCCTCCACTTCTACCTTTTATCCCACCCTCTCCCCTGCCACAGGGCAAGGATCTCCAGATTTCCCCCATCCAGGTCCCTGGGCTTTCCAAGAGATCTAGGCTCTCCTCTCATTCCCAGGATTCAGCAGCCACATTCTCAGGATGAGAGGATCAGGTTCAGAGTCTCCATTGCTTCTCAGGTCCATTCAGAGTAGATTCTGTGCCAGCCTGCTCACCCCTCCCCAAAGGCACTGCCCACCTTATCCTCAGAGTCCTCCAGACCCAGAGTTTGCCTCTGGTGCCTAGGACATTCATACTTACAGTCTTAGTGAGTTCCAAGAGCCCCAAAGCCAGAGCTGCTGACAATTCGGTGTTCCCTGGCAGTAGGCTCTCAAACATCTAGGCTTGTTCTTTGTACCTCTCCACTATTCAGACCAGGGGCTCTGGGAGTGACTGAGAGAGATGAGGGCTTCTGTGTAGGAAAGGCTGGAGTCTGTAAGGGAAACTCATTGGCTAGTATCCTTAGAGAGGCGTGAACTGCCTCCTGATCGTCTCTTCTTACATGTGTAATAGACAATTCAAAATTTACAGGCTGAAAAATGAACTCCCTGATCTTTCCCCAAACCTGCTCCTCTCACAGCCTGTCCTATCTCTGTCAATAATAATTCTCTTCTTTCAGTCGCTCAGGGCAGAGATTTTGGAGTCATTTTTGACTCCTCTCTTTTTCTCATATCCCACAGCAGTAAATCTTGCTGTTTCTATTTTCAAAATCTGTCCAGAACCTGACCACTTCTTACCGTCTCCACCACTGTGGTCCAAGCTACCACCATTTCTGTTGGCAATAGCCTCTTGCCTGGTCTTCCCCTGGACCCCCAGCTCTGCGGTCTATGCTCAACATAGAGCTGACCAGTGAGTCTTCTAAAAGATAAATCAGATCATGACACTTCTCTCCTCTAAACCCTCAATGCCTTCCCAGTCACTGAAAGTAAAAGCCTGAGTCCTTACAACGGCCTCCCAGGACCTTCATGACCTTGTCCCTATCAAATTCTCTGACCTCATCTTCTACTTTTTCCCTTCCTCACAACACCTGGTCTTTATTTAAAACAGCAATCCTCTATTTCCCTTTTCCTTCCCTCTCTATTCCCCTTCCTGCCTTTATTTTGCTCTATAACAATGATCACAATCTATGTATTTTACTTATTAGTTCTATTATCCCCCAATAGTATGTAAGGACCATTAGGGTGGGAGTTTTTGTCTATTTTGTTCACTCCTAGTGAACTACCAGTGCCTAGAACTGGACCAAGCACATAGTAGGTTCCCAGCAAATATTTGTTGTTTCTTTCCTGGATCATGGCCAGTGGCTTAGAGAGGCAACTAAGCATAGCAATAAAGTCATGGATGCTAGAGCCTGGCCCAAAGGCCGGCCTGCCTGGGTTCAAATCTTGACTCAACCACTAATTAGCAAAATACTTAAACTCTGTGCCTTCATTTTCTCATCAGCAAAGTAGAGGAAATAATATTACCTATTTCATTAATCAGTATAAAGCACTTAGAACAGTGCCTGGCACACAGTACATGCTATATAAGCATTTGTTATAATTATATGCAGATGGAGTTAATATTTGTACCAGTAGTTGGATTTTCTAAAATCTTTCAGTGTATTTTCTTGCATTTGCCCATGTTAAAATTCATTCCCCATGTTTCTGCTCACTTACACAGACTTGTATGATTTTCCTGTAATTTATTTATCTCCAGCGGCCTGGCTCTTCATCTGTAAACTTGGATGTTTCCTTGTGTGCTCCCTCTTACAGTCACTTCGAAGCTGTTAAACAGTAATCTCACTGGGCTCGTTTCCCAATCTGTACAGTGAATGGGTTGGACTAGATAATCTCGAAGGGCCTTTCTAGCTTTTACAATCTCCTAGATGGGTGGAGGGACAGGCCCCACCCTCACCTCAACTCCGCCCCCTTGGATATGCCCTCTGGCTGCCAAAGGGCCAGGTGACAGAGTCAGCTGAGCTCAGCTTCAAGGGGACCAGGTAGGAGATGTGCCAAGTTTCTTGGGTAAGGGTGGCAGTGGGGCTCCTGGGCTCAGGCAGGCAGGGGGAAGGTGTCAGAGGTCAGCGTAGTCTGGAGACACTGGGACCAGGGCAAAAGGAGAGGTGAATGAAGGCACTGTGGGGGAAGATGCCCCTCTTCACAGGTACACAGCTGTGATGATGAGTGAGGAGATAATTTGGGTCTGGGCATCTTCCCACTTTGGATAGCTCTGGACAGGCTGTGAAGGATAGAGTCAGCTGCAGAATGCGAACAACCCCAAACCAACAACTGCCCTCCTAAGCCCCAGCACTGCCTGCTGCCCACTACTTCCTGGGCTGGCCCAAGGGGCCAGACCAATGGAGCTTGGGTAGGGACTGGGCTGGCTTGAGTGCCCCTGGACGCACTCCTCGCAGTGCTCCCTATCGCTTCAACCACTGCTCTCCCTGCTCTCTGCTTTCTTGCCCCAGGTCAGGGCCGGGGAGACAGGGTAATCTAGCCACCCTCACTTCTGCCCTCTCCCCCTCTAGGAGGGCCATGGCCAGTACAGAGTCCTTGCTGTTGAGACCCCTAAGCCCCAGCCCAGGTCCTGACGACAGTGAGGTGGAGCTGGACTGCTGGTTTGACGAAGATTTCAAGTTCATCCTGCTGCCTGTGAGCTACACAGTTGTCTTTGTGCTAGGTCTGGGCCTCAATGCCCCAACCCTCTGGCTCTTTCTCTTCCGCCTCCGACCCTGGGATGCAACGGCCACCTACATGTTCCACTTGGCATTGTCAGACACCTTGTATGTGCTGTCACTGCCCACTCTCATCTACTACTATGCAGCCCGCAACCACTGGCCCTTTGGCACTGGGTTATGCAAGTTCGTCCGCTTTCTCTTCTATTGGAACCTTTACTGCAGTGTCCTTTTCCTCACCTGCATCAGTGTGCACCGCTACCTGGGCATCTGCCACCCACTGCGGGCACTGCGCTGGGGCCGCCCTCGCCTTGCAGGCCTTCTCTGCCTGGCAGTTTGGTTGGTTGTAGCCAGCTGCCTCGTGCCCAACCTGTTCTTTGTCACAACTAGCACCAGAGGGGCTACCATCCTATGCCATGACACCACTCGGCCTGAGGAGTTTGATCACTATGTGCATTTCAGCTCAGCAGTCATGGGGCTGCTCTTCGGCGTGCCCTGCCTGGTCACTCTTGTCTGCTATGGGCTCATGGCCCGGCGCCTGTACCGGCCCTTGCCAGGTGCCACCCAGTCATCTTCTCGTCTCCGTTCTCTCCGCACCATCGCTGTGGTGCTGACTGTCTTCGCTGTCTGCTTCGTGCCTTTCCACATCACCCGCACCATTTATTACCTGACAAGGCTGTTGGAAGCTGACTGCCGGGTGCTAAACATTGTCAACGTGGTCTATAAAGTGACTCGGCCCCTGGCCAGCGCCAACAGTTGCCTGGATCCTGTGCTCTACTTGCTCACGGGGGACAAGTATCGACGTCAGCTCCAGCAGCTCTGCAGTGGTGGCGGACCCCGGCATCCCACAACTGTCTCCTCCTTGGCGCTGGTGTCCTTGCCTGAGGACAGCAGCTTCAGGTGGGCGACCACCCCCCCAGGACAGTAGCTGACCTAACCTAGGGGCAGATAGGTTGTAACAGTGGAAGCTGGCAAGTGAGAGAAAAGGGGTGAGTGCAGGGCAAAGGTGAGGGAACAATAGTGATGCCTCATAAGGCGCCTCCTCCTCTTCTCCAGGCTCTGGAGAGAAGCCCTCACCCTGAGGAGTTGCAGGAGGCAGGGAAATTGTGTGTGACCTCATCTTTCATAAACCTTTCAGCTGCTCTCTCTTTATTAGCCAAAGGCAGTAGCAGTCACTCCTCCGCCTCTACTTCTTTCTCTTTGTTTCTGTCCCTTCCTGGGGCCATTGGTCCTGTTGCTTGATCCTACAAGACTTCCTGGAAATCTTCCCCACTCTTTCCTGTTCCATTTCCCCCACGTCCTCCTATAGCATGCATTTCTGCAGCCAGACCAGAGCGTTCAACTGGATGGGTGGAGAAGGCGGAGTAGTCCCAGGATAGGCCTGACATATCTGATGGTGATAAGCAGAATCAGGAAGTGGGAGCACCTTGCATATCACATATCACATATGCCAAGGACGTGCCATATGTAGCACCTACACCCACTTCCTGGTTCTCCCTTGAAGACGGGATAGTTTTGCCTACTGAGGTGCTGAAGTAGGGCTCAATTCCGGGGAACCTACATGCCAGGGTCCCCACATGCAGCTGGAGGGCTGGCACTGTTGAGCTGGTGTGCAGCACGAGTTAGAGTCCTATCATGGGGTGGGGACACTGAGGAGCCTCAGGGGCCAGGACCCAAGCTTATAACAGCCTTTGGGACAGGAATGACACTGGACTTTCTTTATGATGTTTGCTGAGAACATATCTGACAGCTCTCCTGTACTTAAAGAAAGGAAGGCTTACACTGAGGGGGAGGAGCTTTCATGTCTATAAGCTAGAAATTCCAGCACCGAGAGGTAGAACAGGTTTGTGCAGAAGATGGGGTGGTGACAGGAATTGATGCCCAGAGCTGGTGCTCCACTTATCTCTCCCCTTTTTCTAGCTGCTGCCCCAGATCAATGATAAATCTGTCACCAGCTCTTTCAGATCAGGCTTTAGGGCTACAAGGCCAAGACTGAGCACTGGGAGTAGGATGATTCCCCTCAGAGTTTCCCACTCATTCACTCCTCTCTCCCAGTGCCATCTTAGCATTTATGGGCTCATAAGATTGGGGGTATGGAACTTGGGAAGCTAAGCCCTAAGCCTTGGGAAGTAAGAAGTTCTGGGCAGGCATTCGTGAGAAGGGTGGGCTCACACTTTAGGCCTTCTCCCTCTGAAATCACCTTCCAGCCTATTGGTCTCCTGAATCAGATCCCAGCCTTGCCTTGCTTTTGTCCCACCCTTGCTGCCCTGTCTTGATTTCTTACTTATCTAGTGATACCAAATTCTCATTGGCTTCTAAGGGGTCTGTCTCTGGAGAGCATGATTGGGGCTGGACTGCAGGAAAAAAAAAGGGACTTCAGTGCCCCAAGATTTCTCTTTTTGCTCCCACCTTCTCTCTAGTTATCCAGGACCTTCCTGCTACACAGGACTCCTTCTGTTAGGAGTAAAAGAACTGGCCTTCTTCTCTACTTCTTACTAGTCGCCCAGTCTCATGGCCATTGCCTAGGCTGTTTCATAGCCTGTTCCTCATCTGCACTCTCTCCCTTTTATTCACATGACCATGGCCTCTTTGCCCATCACCTCCCCTACCCGCCATCCCCACCCAATACAGCTGCTCTGTACATCACAACTGACGCAGCCTCCTCTATTTCCTCAGTCCCTTTAACTCTTGTAGACTTAATGGAGACGAACTGCCTAAACTTCATGGTCTATTACTTTAGGGCTGCCGTCTTTCACAGTTTAGCTTTAGTTAAGCACCTTGACTTTTACCCTGGGCCAATCTTCTCCTCTCTCCCAGGACTGGAGGGGATTGCAGATGAAGCCAGATCACAAGACTGGCTTGACCCACTAAAATTTCATGCCCTAGAACTTCTCCTAAGCTCTCATTCCTCTTAGCCTGCTGCATTCCTAGAGAACGTTCCATAGCAGCTGTTTCCTGTCTTTGCCACCTTCTCAAGGCCCCAACTTCATCCTCCCCTTGTGACCTCTTAGAGTTACCTTGCCTCCTGCAAAACCGAGAAGCTCTAATGCCTCTACTTTGCTCTGCTTCATTGACGATAACTCTACTTCTGTATCTGCCTTGTCTTTCTCCCCTTTTTCCTGCAGTCCCAGAATAAGAGGTGATTCTTTTTCTTATTCCTTGTTTTATCCCTCTTCATTGTTTTCAGTTTCTTCCATCACTGATTTCGTTCCATCTTAAAAAAAAAGATACAAACCAAACAAAACCAAAACATTACCACTGATATCTTAACCAGGCTTTCTCTTCTAGCTACCATTCTATTCATCTTTATTTATTTCACTGCCAAATTTCTAAAAAGAGTACTATAAACCCCATTTCCTCACTACAAAAGTCACCCTAAAGGGTTAAACAGTTAAAGTTGTCTGAATCTAGTTTCCTTTCTACACTTTCCTGCACTCAGAAGAACACAAATTATCTCTTAAGCAAGACCTTTAACACTCCTCTCTACCTTCATCCTCTTTGACTTCTCTACCTCACTTGATACTGTTGCATGTCCTCTTAAATTATTTCCATTTTTCCATGTTCCATGCTTTGCCAGTTTGCATATTATATATATATATATATTGCATGTGTAATCAGAGTATACGTGTCTTTTAAAATTCTGCTTTTAAAAAACTTTTTATTATAAATATTTTCCCTGTTGCTAGAGTCTTTCATATTTATCATTTCAGTGGCCACACAAAATTACCATCCATCAGTATATTATATTTTATTTGACTATTTCCCTGTTATTAGACCAGGAGCCGGTGGTTCATGCCTGTAATCCTAGCACTCTGAGAGGCTGAGGCGGGAGGATCGCTCGAGATCAGCAGTTCGAGACCAGCCTGAGCAAGAGCAAGACCCCCATCTCTACCAAAAAGAATAAAAAGAAATTAGCTAGACAACTAAAAATATATATAGAAAAATTCGCTGGGTGTGGTGTTGTATACCTGTGATCCCAGCTACTCAGGAGGAAGTTGAGGCAGAAGGATTGCTTGAGCCCAGAAGTTTGAGGTTGCTGTGAGCTAGGCTGACACCATGGCATTCTAGCCTGGGCAAGGGCAACAGAGTGAGACTCTGTCTCAAAAAAATATATAAATAAATAAATAAATAAATAAATAAAATATTTCCCTATTATTGGGCATTTAGGTAACTGTCATTTTTTTCTGTGCTTTGAACATCTTAATGTGTATGGCTTTTTTATTCTTTGTAATTCTGTGTCTAGGACAAGTTCCCAGGAGTGGGATTACCAGACCAAAGAGCATGAACATTTTTATGGATCGTGATTTCCAAAAGGACTGCACAAATTTTCAACACCACAATGACATATGAATGTTCCAGTTCCCTTGCAGCTCTAGCATCAGACTTTATAAGAAATCTTTTTGGATGGTGAAAAATTATTTTTAATAATTTTTCATTTCTTTGATTACTCATGGGATTGAACCTTTTCCCATATGTTTACTATTTGCATCCTTCTTTGATTGGCATCTTATTTGTCTTCTTATATATCTAAATGTATTCTTGGTTTAATATATATATTAATCCTTTGTCGTGTTGGATATAAATATTTATCCTATTTGTTTACTTTTAATTTTAGTTCCTTATTTTAGCCCCTCCATTTAGAATTTCTTTCCTCCTGATTTTCTCTCTCTGATTACTTTCTCTCTATCTCCTTTGCTGGCTTCTCTTTCTCTTTTACTCCCTAAGTGAATAGAGTTCCTGAGATCTGTCACAGAGTCATAGCATGTGGAGATTATTTAATACCCTTCCCCCATCAGACCGTTGATTTTGTCTCAGAGAGAACATATTTACAGGTGAATACAATTCAGTTGACTCATAGTCCTTGAGAGTACCCCAGAAATCACATAGGGCTTGAGCACCCCATCACTTTACAGTGGAGGGAATAGGCCCAGCGAGATGGCTTGTCCATGACTTAGTAAGTTAGTAGCAGAGCAGAGACTAAGCCCCAGGTCTCCTGACTCCCAGGGCTGGCCTGACCTTCTCCCAAGCTCCTCCTCTACATCTTCAATTGCATACTAGATAGTTTCACTTGGACCTTCCATTGTTACTTCCACCCTGACGTGTCAAAAACTAAACTCACCGAACCAGTTCCCCTACATGTCTTGCTCATTTCTGTTCATGGCATCTTCTTTCCTCAAGTCGCCTAGGCTTGAAAATTTTCAGGTAAGTTCCATTCTTGTCTCTTCCTATTTCATCAGGTTCTGACATTTCTTTCTTCATCTTGCCAATTACAATTGGCCTTCCTTTATGGTCCCAGTACTACCATTTCTAGTACTGGCTCTTGTCACTTTATTCCTGACAGATTATCACAAGCTCCTAACTGGTCTTCCTTACCTCCAGTCTCTCCCCACCCGAATGCATCCTCTACAATGCATATTGCCAAATTAATCTGCCCACATACTGCTTTCAGAGTTTCACTCTCTTACTCAAAACCCTTCATAGTTCCCTATTGTCTATAATACAAGCCAAAATCCTTTAGTCAGAAATTCAAAAGGGCCTTTGCAATCTTATTTTCTGTTCTTCTCTAATATAAATCTCTCTTCTCTAGCTAAATTGGTCTCCTCATTCTCTCTCCAAACAAGACCTACACTTTCTCACCTCTGCACCTTTATTCGTCCTGTCCCCCATATTGGAATGCCCTCCCTTTCTTCTCTGGCTGTCATTTTCCTACTTAGTTTCCAAGGCCAGACTTAAGTCCTACTTCTTGTGTGAAGCCTTTCCTGCTGACTCTTACCCTCAGCAACCTTCCCCATTACTCCTGAAGTAATTATTGTCTATATCAGTCATTTGGCACTTTTATTATGTTTTGACATTATTTATCCTATTATCTTGAATTGTTATTTAACTCTTTCTGTATGTTTCTCTTGAGTTCCCACTTGTAAACCTCTTGAGTGACTGTGACAGAAAAGAAAGGACACAGGACTGAAAATCAGAAGAACCATGTCTGATCCTTGGTTCTGAAAGTGTGGTTCAAGTGTGTCACTTTGGATGAGTCACTCAGAATCCTTGAGCCACAATTTCATTATCTGTAAAAAGATCATAATCTCAGCCTTAAGTACTCCTTCAGATTCTGGTAAGGCTCTGCAAATCTAGAGAGCTAAGCAAGTATAAGTGGTTGTTATTATATCATCCCATTTGCTTAATAAATGGTGCTTGATAAATATTTTCTGAATGATTGCATGTCAGTAATTGTTGTTTCTTCTCTTGGGCATATTTCCACTTTGAGAGGCCATAGGAAACTGAAGGAATTAAATACCTAGGGGACTTTAGCAGCAGTGGGGGTAGGGAGGGCATTAGAAAGATGTTTTGAAGGGAAGTAGGCCCATCCAGCATCTCCCACATTCCACTATGTGAGCCATGCACTACTTGCCCTGCCTGTAAGGCTAACATGGATGTAGGGAGGAGGGGAAGGTAGCACATCTGAGATTTTACTTTGCTCACATTTTCTACTCTGTCATCACACAACTCCAGAATCCCCAACTGGTTAGGCCAAATTCTTCACATACATTTACTGATGTGATGCAAGCCAGTGTTTTGGTGAAGGAGGCTATGAGGAGAAGTAAAGAGAACAATTTTTATCAGATAGCTAGACTTGGTTTTGAATCCTTGATCTGCTACTCACTAGCTGCATGAATCTTGGACAAGGTACTTCATCTCTCTGAGCTTCGGTTTCCTCATTGATAAATTAGGATAGGAATACCTATTTTACAGGGTTGTTGAGAAAAGTCAGTGGAGTAATGGCTAAAGAAACAGCACTTATAATTCCTGTGGATGGGAGCTCCCTTTCAACAGTTTTCAACATTAGCATAGCTGGACAAGGAGCCAGAATTCTAGATTTGACTCTGCTGCTGCTTAAATGTGATAGTTAAGAACATGGCAAAGAATGAACATTTGAGTGTGAGAAGCAGAGGGTTAAGAACTGATCACTGCGGGGTGGCCATAGTAATGAGTTGGGAAGAAACAGATTGGGACTCTGACGTCACATTAAAGGAGAAGAGAGCTTCAAAAAGAGGGACTTATGCTTTGTATTAAATGTCAATTGTTTTACAAAATGAGGTTCCCATATATCTCCAAAGTATAATGTAAATATAAGTGCTATAAAATCATTTTAAATGCTAAAAAAACCAGGGACTTATAACAGTTATTTAAAAAAACAAAAACTTTTGAACAAAAAAGAGAGAAAGATTAAGAAAGTAAGCAACAGTGTCAAATGCCTAAGAGAACTCAGGGAGGATGAGACATTCAGAAATACTCAGTAAAAAATACTTGATGCCCTGCCAACCCAGATTTATGCATACAAAATATATTAGCCAATGATATTGACTAAAGAGGCCAATCTCAAATAGCTTTTGTAATAAAGATCTGTTTACATGCATTTATACTCCTCCTTCACTTTGAGTTCCTAGGTGCCCCCACCTCTTTCCAGAGATTTCAGGATAACCCATTGAATGGGTTACTTGCCATAACGTAGAGAGTGGATATTTCCAGTATGAACTGAGATGTCACCAAAAGGAAGAGCAGAAATACCTGAGTGCAACCAAAGGGCAAGTCTGTCTATGAGGGTACTTTGGTGTATGTTTGGTTACCAGAGTTTATGTATTTCGGTCACAAAGTGGGAAGAAGACAAATTACCCCTCTTTGAGTCAAAGTGTAAATTATTAAAAGATGAGAATTCTCCAAGAGAAAAAGGAAGGCCTATCCTTCCTTCTTAGGGCTGACTGGTTATTATCATCAGTTTTGAACCAGTTTGGAGCCCTAGTCCTGTTTTTAGATCTACTGATGGGAAGGAGGAAACAAATGTACTGGGAAAACTCAGGAGAAAAATCAACTGATATCTTCTCAGGAGACACTGTGCTGATGGTCCTGGCACAATTTGTGTTACTTCTCACTAATATTTAACTTACTACTTCTCATTGTAAACCCTACTCCCTTTACTACATCGATAGTCCTTTACCTCCAGTGTGAATAAATCATTTCTTTTTACCCACTCTGAATCTTGCTACATTCTTTTCCAGAGGGTAGTCATTGCTCTGGTTCTTTCAGGATTTAAGCTAGTTTGATTTTAAAAGTTTTCATCTTTATTCATTTGTCTGACGAAGTTTTCCAAAGTGCATTTCCAAAGTGCATTCCAAAGTGCTACTAAGTTTTTAAGGGGCTAGGTTAAATAATGTTAAGCAGGTTTCTTTACTACAGTATTTATCCAGAGCCTTTGACATCATAATGTCCACCATGAATTTCTACAAGGAGGGGATACAGTATCTACCAAACTTACAAAACAAGGGAACTTTTTTTCCCTAAGGCACATCTCAAGGGCCTGCTATGCCAAAACACAGTTTAGGAGACACTGTTCTAGTAAAGCAAACCTTGAATCTTGAAACCACTTAGAGTGCAGGAGTTAGCTTACATCTCTTGCTCTGCTAGTTTTCTTGCTCTCTACTATGGGCATATACAGACCAAGAAAAGAAAAGTTCTTTTCTTTTCTTGCACGTAGACATGTAGAAAACACTCTTATACATGTGTCAAGAAATCCCATTGCTTTTCAAATCAGAAGGGAGATTTTTTTTTCCTTCTCCTAATGAAAAGTAAAATACTTTTCCTGCAAACCTTTCCCTTTTGAGGTAGGTGTATCAGTTAGGATTGCATTTGACTGCATGTAACAGAAACCCTACTCTGGCGGCTCAAGAAAATAGGTGTTTCTTGCGTTTGTTTGTTTGTTTGTTTGTTTGTTTTAACAAAAAATTCCCGGGTAGGCAGTACAGGGTAGGTACAGCTGCTCAAGAGAATCCTTACAGCTTCCTGTTTTTTTTTTTTTTTAGCCAGTCAAGTCTAGCAGTGGGGGGTTGTATACCAACTTTAGTGACACTAATGTTAATAAGTTCTGATAACCCTCTACCATCGGACCAGCCACAGCTTCCTGCTTTACCATTTTTTTAGTGTGTTTTTCATCCTTGCAGTTGTAAAATGGCAGGTCAACTTCCAAGTACCTTGTCCATGTTCTACACAGGTGGAAAGGGGTAAAAGCATAAAGCAAAGGGCTAAAGAATCTGGCCAACTAATCTCTTTTTCTTTATCAGAAAAACAATAGCCTTTCCAGAAACCCCATCCAGTAGACTCCTGCTTACACCTCACTGACCAGAGCGAGATCATTTGGCCAACTCCAGCTATGTGGATGGGAAGTTGGGTATATTGCTGCCTCAAACAAAGTTGGGGTTCTTTGAGTAAGGAAGACAGGAATAATGGGTATTGGGTAAGATACTAGCAGGCTCTGTTACATACTGCCTGGTTTATTTCTGACTTAAAAATTGGTTTTCCTGTGGTAGCCTTATATAATACAATTAAACTCCTTTCTGAGAAAGCTCAAAGTTACAAAAGCAAGATTAACAATATACAATCTTTGATCATATTTATTATAAATTTAAACAACTTCTTTATAGGACTTTATTTATAGGACCAAGAAGTTGTCCTATAAATCTTGCATTCAACAATTTATTTATTTATTTATTTATTTATTTTAATTTGTGTTATTTTTATTTTTTTTTTTAAAAACAATAGTTTCATATTTTTCCCCACCCCCCCTTCCCCGAGTCAGCACCTTCAAGTGTTACCACTCCCCAAACAGTGCGCAATGCACTCATTGTGTAGGCATACCCCCATCCCCTCCCCCACCCCCCACCTCAGTCTGATGTCCAATTGGTGTCGTTCCCAGATTTGTATTTAGGTGATGATCAGGGAAACCAATTTTCTGGTGAGTACATGTGATGCTTGTTTTTCCATTCTTGGGATACTTCACTTAATATAATGGGTTCCAACTCTCTCCAGGAGAACCATAGAGATGTCGTATCTTCATCATTCCTTATAGCTGAGTAATATTCCATGGTATACATATACCACAGTTTACTAATCCAATCATGTATTGATGGGCATTTGGGTTGTTTCCACATCTTTGCGATTGTGAATTGTGCTGCTATAAACATTTGGGTACATGGCATTCAACAATTTAAATTCCTCTAAATTGTCTTGTATTCATTGTGTACATACTATTGTAGCCTGACATCATCACTTCCCTTTCACATGCAAAGTTTTATACAGTCTGCATATGAGAATGCTTGGTACATAGTGAGTCAACATTAGTAACTGTCAACTGCATTTGGGCATTCATCCACTAGATGAGCTCCTTAAGGACAAGGTAGGTATGTCACTTATTTTTGTGTCTATTCCAGTACCTAGCACATAATGGGTGATCAATAAATATTGCTGAATGAAGCAAATGAATGAATGAATGTCTGAGGCATCCAGGAAGGCTTGTCAGGGCCCTAGGTTATCAAGGAAGATCCAGCCCTGGAGTAAGCAAGAACCAACCTGCCAGGTGAGAAGATGGCAGAAAAATTGAACTGTCAACAGTTGATTCAAAAGCAATTTATTACTGATTCTTCACAGTGCATCAGAGATGGTTTTTGCAACCCTTTATGCATCTCTAAACATCTCTGTTTTTCAAAATTTGGGACTTTTATTTTTAATTTATGAAGACATTGCCAAATCAGCAGGGGTGGCATAACTGTCTAAAAATGAATTAGAAATAAAACTCCAAGAAAATATAGGAGGAAAAGCCCCATATCTGAAAGTTATAGATTCTTTTACTAAATTTTTAAAGCTTGCTTTTCATTATTACAACAGGAATACATTCTCATTACAGGATCAGAAAGTATAGATAAGCAAAAAGAACCCCATGGGGAAGGAAAAGTTTTCTTAGAACCCAGAAAACAATCATGAAATAATTTGATAAATTACACTTTATCAAAATTTTTTAAAAATTGCTAGAGATAAATTTCCAGTGCAAAAGAATTCCAAATAATTTATGTATACTCTTTATCCTCATGGAGAGGGGTCACAACTCCCCACTCCTTAAGTGTGGACTATGCGTAGAGATTTCTTTCCAACGAGTGCCGAATAGAAAGGAGAAAAGAGTAACTACAGTGGAGAAACCTGACAAATACTATCTCAGCCAGGTGATCAAGGTCAACATCAACTATAAGTCGATGTTGATAGTATGTATCCCAGTAGTCTGTATGTATATTCTAGTAGTATGTGTGATAGTATGTATCCTGATAATTCAGGTTGATAGTATGTATCTTAGCTATGATGTGATGAAAATGGCACTTACCTCTGTGGTCTTCCTCCCTAAAACCCATAATCCCAATATAATTGTTAACAAACCCACAAGGGGGGTTCAGTGTTGCTTGTTGCACAGAAAGCCAATTACTGAGACAACAAGAATTGTCAAGGAAGAAAGGATTTACTGCAGGAGACATGTCTACTGGGAGGGGGAGGTATGGACTGCCTCCCCAATCAATAGGGTCAGCAGTTTTTCTAGAGGTGAAATGAATAGTTCATGAGGGGAGTGAGCATCATTCCAGGTTTGGGGTGGAGTGCGGGCACGCAAGCGCAGTGAGAAATCATGCTAGTACATACATCCGATGATCAAAAAAATGGCAGATAAGTCCCCCCCAGGGCAGGGATTTTAGTATTATAATGAGCTAGGGGTTAATATTGGTCATTCTTTCAGCCGTGTGTGCAGGCTCAGTGAGTCTTTCGGCACAATCTGTGGTGGAGTATCACTTATCTTATCTTCTCCAGACAAACAGGTGGTGTAAGGCTTTGTAGTTATCTTGTGACTGCAAGGAGGCTCTGCCATTTCAGGGAAAGAAACTCAAAAGGGAATGCATCAGTGCAACAGAAAGTTACAAAGGTCTGGTCAGCAAATCTTACTGGCCTGGGAACTTGAAACATAAAAGAACTACAAAAAAAGACTATAAAAAATGTTTTCTTGCTTATGGAGTTGGTTGCATAATCATGATAAAAACATCAGATAAATTTCAATAGGAGAGCATCCTACAGTGTACTTGACCAGTTTTGGCTCCTCAAAACTGTCAAGGTAACTAAAAACAAGGAAAGTCTGAGAAACCGTTACAGCCAAGAGGAGCCAAAGGAGATATAATACCTAAACGTAATGTGGTATCCTGGATGGGATCTGGGAACAGTAAAAGGACTTTAGGTAAAAACTAAAGAAACCTAAATAAAGTATAGTTAATAATAATGTATCAATATTGGTTCATTAACTATAACAAATATGCCATACTAATGTAAGATATTGACAATAGGGGAACTTTGTACTATGGTCTCAATTTTTCAGTAAATCTAAAACTATGCCAAGCAATAAAGTCTATAAAACACAAACAAACAAAAATTTGCTCATCCAAAGAGACCATTAACACATGAATAGATAAGCCACTGACTAGGAGAAAATATTCGCAAAACTATCTGACAAAGTAGTGGTATTTAGGATATATAAAGAACTCCTGCTAAAACTCAATAATGAAAACACAAACAGCCCCACAAAATAAGCACAAGATGTAAACAGATACTTCACAGAATAAGATACATGAATGGCTAGTAAACACAAAAAATGTCCAACATTATTAATCATCAAAGAACTGAAAATTAAAACCACAATGAGATACCACTACACACTTCCCAGAATGTCTAAAATTAAAAAGACTAAAATTAAATGCCAAATGTTGGTGAGAGTGTGAAGCAGCCAGAAATTTCATACATTTTTGATGGGAGTGTAAAATGGTACAACCGCTTTTGGAAAGAGTCTGTTAGTTTCTTATAAAAGTCAACATAGATCTATCCTACGACCTAGAAATTACATTCTTATGTATTTACCCAAGAGAAATATACATCCATATAAAGATGTTCATAGTAGCTTTACTTATAATTGCCCCAAACTGGAAACATTCCAGGGGCCCACGGACAGGATAATGGATAAACAGACTGTGGTACATTTGAACTATACAGTAATAACAAGGAATGAACCACTGATATACACAACAGTATGGATGAATCTCAAAAACACTATGCTGTGTGAGAGAAGCCAGACACAAAGAGTTTGTAGAATATGATTCCATTTACACAAAAGTTCAGTGTGGGCAAAACTAATGTATAGTGGGAAGAGTCACTTCTGGGGAGCTTGGAAGCAGGGATTGACAGGGAAGGGGCATGAAGGGCATTTGGGTTGATAGTAATGCTCTACATCTTGATAGGGGTTTCAGTTACACAGGTGTATGTGTTTGTCAAAATGCATTAAAATGGTACACTTAAGATTTGTACATTTACCTGTATGTAAACTTTACCTAAAAACTGAAACTATAAACAAATATTGAACTCTCGTTAATGATATGTATGCTAAAGTATTTACAGATGAAGTATACTGATGTCTGCACTTTATTTTGAAACACATAAAGCAAGACGGATTGATGGATAGTTATGTGATAAACAAAATACAAAAAAAATCACTGTACACATCTTTCAACTTGTCTATATGCTTGAAAGTTTTCACAATAAAATATTGGGTAAATAAAGTTCACCAAAAAGATTAGAGAGTCACTATTCAAACCTTGGTGTATAGCCTTCCAGATCCTTATGCACAGATACAAGGGGCATTGTAGACCAAGTTTGGCCAAATGCTGAATAGCCAAGTTTTAAAGTCAAAATTCAGGATGAAGTTCAGAATGAAGTTGAATATTACTATTCATTTTAGCATGAATCCCTGGTACATAAGAATAAATCTGAAACTTTATTAAAAATAAGTATTACTACACCTTAAAATTGTCAGCAGCATTTTTTAAGAAATTTGACATTATAGTGAAGAAACCGTAATGTCTCAGCAATGTGAATTGTGTGATTGTTCTTGTGCTTGCTATTTTGCACATTTTTCATATTAAATAAATGTTTACTTTCAGCTGAGGTCAGTAGAAGAGCATGATTCACGGCCCAAATGTAATTAGTTAACTAAAAATTAAACATAGTTCCTGAAAGTTATTTTTAATGTTGTTAAGGCTAGTACATCAAGCAGTTCTGTAAAGATTAGAATTGAGATATAATTCAATTTTTATGGTTAAAACTTTCATAAAGGTCTGGGCATGGTGGCTCATGCTTGTAATCCTAGCACTCTGGGAGCCCGAGGTAGGAGGATCACTTGAGGTCAGGAGTTCGAGACCAGCCTGAGCAAGAGTGAGACACCCCCCCGACCCCCGCCCCATCCCTACTAAAAATAGAAAAATTAGCCCATCGTGGTGGTGTGTGCCTGTACTCTCAGCTACTGGGGAGGCTGAGGCAGGAGGATCACTTGAGCTCAGGAGTTTGAGATTGCAGTGAGCTACGATGATGCCATTGCACTCTGTCCAGGGTGACAGAGTGAGACTCTATCTCAATAAATAAATTAATTAATTAAATAAAACTTTCATAAACATTTGTTGGTTCAAAAAGGATATAACATACTTTCTAAAGTTATCTAGATAATAATTCTCTCTTAATGTTCATGCTATCAATCTGTTTCTATATTTAGCTAACTGAAAGATCTTCATACTTATTTTTGTACATAAAATTAACAGCTTTCACAATTATTAATAATTGTATTTAACTCTTACAATCATATACATACATTTATACTTTGATAAAATTTCACTATATAAAGCATAGAAGTTTTTAAACTCCAAACTATATTTAGAATGCTTACCTATATTTGAAAGTGTGTATTTAGATATTAATAGTAAGTCCCAATAACATACTGTGTTCATAATACTATGATATTATGCTGATTAGGTATACTGTAACCATGAAATCATATGATCATTGATCAAACACAAATTCAGTGGTTACAGAAATGACGTTGAAGCTGTGAATAAACACACACATACTCACACATATTGCCAATGCTCTCCATCTAAAGACCAAGTCAGGTTTATTATTCATTGGTGTGAGAGAGAACACATATCATGGGGAACCAAGTGGTGTCTTAGTAAGAGGAGGGTAGAAGGAAACTATTATAGGATTTGGGCTTTTGTTGGGTGGTTTGGGGGAGAATCTAAGGAGGTGGGGGTATTCTCTTGTTTGGATGTTGTCAAAAAGCAGGGGCAGGCTGGGCGCGGTGGCTCACGCCTGTAATCCTAGCACTCTAGAAGGCCGAGGCAGGAAGATCACTTGAGCCCAGGGCTTGGAGGTTGCTGTGAGCTAGGCTGATGCCACAGCACTCTAGCCCAGGTGACACAGCGAGACTCCATCTCTTTTTTTTTTTTTTTTAATTTCACTCTGAATTACCAACTGAAAGAGACTCCATCTCAAAAAAAAAAAAAAAAAGCGGGGGCAATTCTGAGATTGAATATGTCAATAAATATTATCTATAGGTACGGGAGACTAGAACAAGGATAAAGATGTAATCGGTAAAGAAGTACCACTCATGCATTTTGGTTGCGAGAGGGTATGTTAGGTATTTTGTGGGTGGCATGGTAACCTTATTTTGTTTGTGTTTAGACAAAATTATAAAGTGGCCTTGTTTTGTTTTACTTTATCATGGTGTCAGAGTAACCTAGTCTGAGGTTGGTATTCTGTGAAATGTTTTATGTCCGATAGGAGAATAAGATGGTATAGCTGTGAGTGCCAGGCCAGCTTCTGCATGTCAAGTGCTTCTCTCTGTCTGTCTGTCTGTCTGCTTCTCTCTATATATGCACACACACACACACGTTTTACAATTAGATAATTTTATACATACTCTTCTGTAAACTCTACTTTTCACTTAATTTATTGATAACAGTTTTTCCTATCAAAAATAATAATTCTGCAATGTCACTTTTAATGGCTACGTAGTGTTCCATTGTATAGATGTATACAGCATCTTTTATTGTTTAATCTTTTCTCTTCTGATGGACATTTAGATCGTTCCCATCATCTTACTGTTATATACATGGCAGAGCAAACCCTATTGGTTGTAAACCAATTAAAATCAGGATTCTGACGTGGAAGATTTCTTAAGGTATGAAAATGATCTTCTTATGCCCTGAATATTCAACGTGGAGTCTGTCATGGACTAAATGTTTGTCCCCCCATTCATATGCTAAAGCCCTAACCCCCAATGTGGCTGTATTTGGAGATGGGGCCTCCAAGGAAGTAATTGAGGTTAAATGAGGTCATAATGGTGGAGAACTGATCTGATAGGATTAGTGTCCTTATAAAAAGAGACACCAGAGAGCT
Source organism: Eulemur rufifrons (assembly GCF_041146395.1). Lineage (NCBI taxonomy): Eukaryota > Metazoa > Chordata > Mammalia > Primates > Lemuridae > Eulemur > Eulemur rufifrons. Next base: position 91,952,906 of record NC_091012.1, read on the forward strand.
CTCTCTTGCTCTCTCTCATCGAAGGAAAGCCAGATGAAGACCTAAAAACAAGAAGGAGGTCATCTGCAAGCCAGAAACAGAGCTCTTACCAGGAACCAAATTTGCTGAAACTTTCATCTTAGCCTTCCCAGCCCCCAGAACTGTGGGAAAATAAATTCTAGTTGTTTAAACCATCCAGTCTGTGGTATTTTGCAGCCTGAAAAGACTAATGTAGAGTTCATTGGCCAAATTCTGTGAATCTACCTAGGATTTATTTTATATATATACACATATACACACATGTATACACACACACACACACACCCTGGAATTCATTTTATATATGTTCTAACTAATTAGCTTGTTCTCCTTTAACTTTTTAAGCTTTTAAAGTAGGGATATAACTAATTACTTTTCTTATTAATAAAAGCATTTAAAAAGTGATGAGTTTTCCTTTCAATACCAATTCGACAGCAACCCATAAATTTTTTAAATAAATTGTTTATTTTGGAATAATTTTACATTTACAGAAAAACCTCAAAGGTGGTACACAGAATTCCCATATATCTCTCATTCAATTTCCCCTACTGATAACATCTTATATAACCACGGTACATTTGTCAAAACCGAGAAATTGACATTGACACATTAGTATTAAACTCCAGAATTTATTAAACTTTCACCAGTTTTTCCGTTAATGTCTTTTTTCTGTCCCAGCACACAATTCAGTGTACCACATTGCATTTAGTCGTCGTGTCTTTTTAGTCTCCTCTGGGCTGCAGCAGTTTTTTAGTCTTTCCTTGTTTTCATGACTTTGATGATTTTGAGGAGTACTGGTCAGGTATTTTGTAAAATATCCCTCAATTTGGGCTTCTCTGATGTTTTTGCCATAATTAGACTGGGTTTACGGAATTGGAGAATAGTACAGAGGTAAAGTGCCTCATCTCAAGATATCAACATGACTCATCACTTGTGATGTTAACCTTGATTTCTGGGTTAAGGTAGTGTTTGTCTGGTTTCTTCACTGTAAAGTTACTCTTTTTCCCTCTCCACACTATTCTTTGGAACTGAGTTGTTGTCTGGCTCAGTGGCAGCCAGTTAGGAACTGGCTGAGCATCACTACCTGACCTCCCCTCAGCCTGAAAAATTGTCTTCCATGAAACATGTCCCTGGTGTCAAAAAGGTAGGGGACTGCTGGTCTAGCCCATACTTGGGGATGAGGAGGGGATTAAGCTCTATCTCCTGGAGGGGGAAGTATCTCTATATAATATTTGTAATGCTTCTGTAAAGAAGATTTGTCCCTTTCCCACCATTTATTTGTTTATTCAATCATTTATTGTTTTGGGGGGGATTGTTGTGTGGGGGTTTTTTTGTTGTTTTTTGAGACAGAGTCTCATTCTGTTGCTCCAGGCAGAGTGCCGTGGCATCAGCCTAGTTCACTGCAACCTGCAACTCCTGGGCTCAAGCGATCCTCCTGCCTCAGCCTCCCGAGTACCTGGGACTACAGGCATGTGCCACCATGCCCGGCTAATTTTTTCTATTTTTGTAGAGACAGGGTCTTGCTCTTGCTCAGGCTGGTCTCGAACTCCTGAGCTCAAGCTATCCTCCTTCCCCGCCTCGGCCTCCCAGAGTGCTAGGATGCCATTGTGCCTAACATCATTTATTGTTTATTCAATAATTTATATCAATATGGACTCGTGCATATATATTTTGAACTTTGGATTATAATAAAATACTATGTTATTTATCTTGTTGTTCAAATGTTCCAGCTTTGGCCATTGAGAGCTTTTTCAGGTTGTTCCTGTGTCCCACTGACACACTTGAATTCTTTTGTTTTTTGAGCACTTCTTTGCTTTCTGACACCATGAGATGCTCCAGGATCATTCTGTATTTTCATACATTTCAACATGCTGTATTTACATTGTATTGTTTCCCCTAACATATTCCACTATTGTCTTTAAATTTCTTTTCTGAGCCAGTTTTCAGGAGAACATTGTTTATTACCATTCAGCCGCCCACTCTAATTCTATATTTATTATTTCTAAGTTTACTGTATTGTATCCTGTGAGTATAGCATGCAGAATTTCTGCCTTTTAAAAACCTTATTTAATAAGAGAATTTTTATTTCAAATACATAAATAGTTGTGAATGACTTGTAAAGAAAGTGTAATTCCTTGCCCTGCTCACTAAGTTCTTATCATTTGACAGCCTAGTCTACATTATTTATTGTATTATTCAGCTCCATACTTTTCAACCTTTATCTCCAATCACTCCCTATCAAAGGGTATGGAAGAATGAAGGAAGGGGCGGTTCATTTTGCCTGGTGAAGGCTTCACTGAGAAGGTGATATTTGATAGGAGCTTAAGAGATGAATAGGCTTTACCATGTAGAGAGAACGTGAGCAAAGGCAAAGAGAGGTGAAAATGTTCAGAAAACATGTTGTCCAGTGTACTACTTTGGATCATAATAGGGAGTGATTGGAGATAAGGTCACAAAGATTAATAGTGGCCAGAGTGTGAGGAGCCTTTATTGGCCGGCCCTCTGTGGGGCAGCTCTCTGGACATCACTCTGCTTACTTTCTGCCTCCATCGTTACCTCCGACAGATCCCTGGCCATTTGGTCCACTAGGGGTCGCCATCCTGGCCATTTTTGGGAAATGTTCCTTTGTCCCCTCACATACCATGATTAAGTCCTACTGATTAGTTCCCTTGATGATCACCACATAAGAAGTCACTGTGACATCCAGAGTATGGAGCAGACACTTAGGGTATTAGGGTATCTCAAAAATATTTAGAGAGAGATGGGGAGAGGGAGAGGGAAAAGGAGAGACTGCATTGTTGGGGAGAGGGTGAAGGTGAGGAGAAAAGATACAGGGGGAGTGAATTTTTGAGGAGGAGCAAGTGGCCAAAGCTAATAAGAAAGCAAAGGCTTAAATTGCCATCCCTCTGTTCTTTTACTCTTCCAGGGAGCCGTGGCCATGAAACACAGCCTCATTCCCATGTGTGCACTTGAGACTTTTCTGGAAAACTCTGCTCTCATTTCCTTATTCTAGAAGAAACAACCCAAACAGATGGGAACAATTCAAATCCAATTCCTCTTTTATTCAACTACCTTCTGATCACCCCCTATGAAGTTTCAACCTGCCCTATGAGTCCAGCTTCTCCTGTAAAGGCTTCACCCAATCTGTTAGGCTCCCAAATCAAATCAGCCACCTTCCCTATATTACTAGCAGCCTCCTCTGCCATGTTGAGGAATTTGAACTTTATCCTGTAGGCCGGCATTTCCAAGACTGTATTTAAAGGAACTCTAAATGTTCCATGAGATGTTAATAAGTGATATTTGAAGCAAAGATTCCACTGTCAGATAAGTTTGGGAAATGCTAAATACTCCCTTTTCAAAAGTCACAATGCCCATTAGTGTACTAAAGACTCTGAAAATACTTCAATAAATACATCTGTCTAACTTTGTTTAATCCAGCATCTCCCACACTTATTTTACCACAGAACCAGTTTTTTTTACTGTTCAATATTTATTAATATTTGAGGACCATTAGTGGCCTCCAGAGCCCAATTTAGGATATTCTAGTAGAGGCACTGTAGGAGCAAGAAAGGATTTTAAGCAGAGGAATGACAAGTCAGATTTAAGTTTTTAGCAAGATTGCCCTTGAATTAGTATGATGAATGGGTTGATTAGAGAGGACTTTACCAGAGGGAGTGGCAATAGTCTAGGAATGTTGATGAGGGCCTTGACTAGGTTGTGACAGTGGAGAAGGAGAGAGGGGACAGGTTGGATTAACATTAAGATGGTAAAATTGATAGGACTTGGTGATAAGATGTAAGGTTGGGAGGAGGAAGATGATTTGCCTGGTATTGGGTATGTTGAGATAGAGGTGCTTGTTGGAGATAGGTAAATTGGATATATTGGGCTGTTGTTTATGAGGAAATTCTGGGTTAGAAATAGATATTTCAGACCCGAAAGAGTGTAAGTGAAAGAAGAGGGTGAGACCCCACCTAAGGCCACTAGCAAAGAAAAAAGGCCAGTAGTCCAAATGGTCTGTTAACTTTTGGTCATTTGCCATTTTTTAAATGTGCCTCTTGTTGGTTGCCTGTGAAGGGAGAGACATCTGTGTTTTTATTTACTCTTTTTAAAATTCTCAGAATACAGCTTTATGAAAAACTTTTAAACAGAATTTGGTAACGATTTAAAACATAGATACTGAGTGTATTCCCCACAGTTGGCTGCCAGGATGGTTAAGTACCTTGGGACTGTGAAGTCAGAGTATCATTATGAGGACAAGGTGACCTATGGGAAATGCCTGTGCCAACTGGAAAATGATCCTGAGTAAAATACCTTTTAGCTATCCTACCTGTTCTCTGTCAGTGGTGTGGGCATAACGCAAACCTTTATATTTGAGGGCAGCAGATTATGACACAAAAACATGTATGTACATAAATGTTTATAGCAACACTATTCACAATAGCTAAAAAGTGGAAACAACCCAAATGGCCATCAACCGGTGAATTAATGAAAAAAAGATTAATACAATGGAGTATTATTCAGCCATAAAAAGGAATGACACACTGATACATGCTACAACATGGATGAACCTTGAAAACATGCCAAGAGAAAGAGGCCAGTCACCAAAGACCACATATTATAGGGTTCCATTTATATGATTGTTCAGAATGGGCAAATCCACAGGGACAGAAAGTAGATCAGTGGCTGCTCAGAGGCTGGGGAAGATGGGAGAATGGACGGTGAATGCTAATGTGTACTGGGTTTCTTTTTGGGGTGCTAAAAACATTCTAAAATAGATAGTGGTGGTGGTCGCACAGCTTTGTGAATATACTAAACAGCATTGAATTTTATATTTTAAACATGTTAGGTCTATGATCTGCAAATTACATCTCAGTGTTAAAATTGTATTAAGACTGAAAACAAAACAAAATGGTCTGGCCATCATTTCATGCCTTCAGGAGTCCTTTAGGACCTGAGGTGTCAGGCTTAGAGAGGAAAGCCAGGAGGAGCCCCCCTTTGAGGAGTGACTGAGTGAAGCTCCTCAGGGAGAACTCCTGCAAGGGCTGTGTGGCAAGGAGGCCAGGAAGGAGTTCCTAATGCTCTCCTCTACCACACGGCCTCCCTCCTCTCCCTTCCTCCGCCAGGCCTCTCTTTGGTTGGTAGCAGGCACTCTTGTGTTCTTGGATACTCGGTCCCTTCAGTCACAGGAAAAGCAGCTTTTGGGTCTCTGCAAAGCCGTACTGGGTCTTATGCTGGTCAAACAGTTTGTGTAGAACATCCATATAGAGCGCATGGTATTTATCCACCATCTCCTGGCTTGGCTTTTCAATTTTGGGCAGTGGCAGGGGCTCCCCAACTGCCAAGAGAGATGAGAAAAGAGAAGGGAAGGTGTTAGACTCTCCTCTTCCTTTAACCTCCTTTTCTTTCCTTGGGCCTGACATTCTGGCACCCCAAGTCAGCTCCCAATTTCTGGCCTTCTGCTGCCCTCTTCTTTGGTGGGGGTGGGCTGGGGCTGATGTTGAGAAAACTGAGGTGGACCTGAGGCTGAGAGCAGCACTCACCCACAGTGACAATAGGCCGGGAGTATGGCAGGAGCCCAGTGGAGCCTTGGCAGAAACCTTGTCCATAGAAGACACAAAAGAGAAACCAAAGACACGGTGGAAGCAGCTCTGGAACTTGTACATCCAGCTGTCCTCATGAAACAGCACCTGCTCATACACCTCCCTTTCTCCGAACGTGAAGGTGGGGACCAGATGAGCCCTGTAGGAAAACCCTGATTTATTTCCCAAACACAGGCTGGAATGGGACCCACTCTGGAAAAACATTTGTTGGCTGTCAGGCCCCCATCTATTTTGTTAAAATTCTGGTGGTATAAACCATTTCTTCTTACACTAAACAGGGCTCCCCTATTTAATGTCTCTCGTCCTGAAATTTTCAAGGCCAGTGAGAGTGCTATCTCTGGGCCAGGATTACAAGGGCAGGATATGGGGGTGCATGGAGGGAAGAGGAGTTGGATAGAGATCCCCAGAGACCCACATCATGAAAAGTTCCCAGGAGGTGTCAAGGAGGGGAATATCCAACTCTGTGTCTATTAGTGGAAAGCACAGAGAAGACAATACTTTTGCATATGTGCACATCCTGTATACGATATGCCCCTCACCCAAGGGAGCTGTGCATAACGTATTCTGTCCTTGGATCATGGGATTAGAGAAAAATTGTTTTCCTTCCATGGACCATGTGAATCCACCCTGAACAGTGTCCTAGGTAGAGAATCGGGCTCCTTAAGTTCCTTGAGTGAAAGAAGAGTAAAGAAAACACAGTTTCTCTTACACAAATCTTTATGAATTGCTAGAACAATCTCTCAGCACTGTGATATATATTACCTTACTGGTTCCTCACAGCAAAGGCAGTGGAGGTCACAGTGGGGTTGCAGAAGCCCAGGTTCAGAAGGGGAAGGTCATTCAGGCAGTCAGCGAGTGGCAGGACCTGAACTAGAACCCAGGACTCTTCCCTCCCAGCTCAGAACTCTGTCCCCTGCATTATACTCCCAACTGATGAACAGGCCCCTCAGGCAAGGTCCATAGAAGAAATGCTCCCCTCTTCTCTGAGTCTGCAGTAAGACAATTGTCCCTGAGTCCAATGAGCTGTCCTGCTGACCTGATGGGCTACTCCACAGATCCAGCATTGGGCTCCTGCTCTTCACCCCTAAGTCAGAGTGGCCAACATTTACTGATCTCTTCCTGTGTGCCAGGGATATGACAAGTGATCTATGTGGATGAATTCATTTAAAGCCCACAATCACCCTTTGGAGTAGGCACAATTACCAGTAGCCACATTATGAAGATGCAAAACACCAAGGCCCAGAATGGTTAAGGAACCCGTCCCAGAGTGCGTGGAGTCACAGAGCCAGGATTTTAAATCAGGCCCCTGATTCCAGATCCTGCACTCACACTCATTATGCTGTTCTGCCACTTGCACTTACCATTAACAGACAGGTGTGGATATCAGTATTGATAGAGATAATGTGGGCATCAGCTATATGCTAGGGCGGCCCTAGCCCAATCCCCCACGATACTGAACCTGGGTTTATGGTTTGGCTTCCTGAGAACTGGTCCAGCTAGCTCAGAAGGAGTGGATGACACAAACCTTTTAAAAATTGTATGCCCATCACTTCTACTCAGTAGTAAGTTCCTTGAGGGCGAGACTTGGGTCTGATTCATTCATCCTGGCATCACCTACAGGGCATGCTGCTCAGAGAAGGCCACCCACTCCCTCTCTGGGGAGAATACCTACCTGTGCTGGAGGGCTGTGCGCACAAACCCCTTGTGCTTCTGGAGGATGAGGGTGGTGGCGTTGGGCACACTTTGCAGGGCTTCTCCCACACCTCCCACTACAATGCCCACAAGGTCGCCAGTACCATGGCTCATCAGGTAGTTGATGGCTGGCTGGCTCACGGAGCACACGCCTGCATGAGAATCAAGGAGCAAAATGATCAGGAGGGGAGAAAATGGCTCAGAGGCAACACCCTTCTCTCTGCTCTTCACTGGCTTGTTCATGTGCCCTCTGTTGCCATGGGCACTAGCAGGAAAGGCTCAGTGAGATGGGACTGAAGGGTGTGGAGAAGAGAAGGCTGTGGACAAACAGAACACAGCTCATGCTGAGGCACTATCCCTACTTTGCAGGAGGTACTTGTTGAGCCTAAGAATACTGAGTTATAGAAATGCCCCCTGTATTTTTGGAGACAAGATTTGATTTCAGAAGTCAAATAAGGCTTTGCCTTAAAGAAAAAATAAGTGTGTTAGTTCAAAAGCGCCTCGCCTCAGGAGGGCGTCTCGTTGGTCAGTAATAGCTGCACTTCAAAGAGACAGCTGTAAACTGGGCCTTTAGTTCTCACCTGTTTTGAAAGACAAGACAGGGTACATGGGGCATTTCTATAACTCAGTATTCTTAGGCTCAACATCTCCCCCTTTTTTATTTTTTGAAGAAAGTTGATGGAGTTGGACAGCCATCACAGCGAGGCGTTGGTCTCCGGATTCTTGTCTTCTTTGGAGTTTTCTCCAGACTATAAATAAACACAAGCAAAGGATTAAAATAATGCCAAAAGTTACAATAGTGGAACTCCCATAGATCTTAAGATGATAAAGTGGATCAGCTGATTCTAAACCAGAAGAGATGTCATTAATAATGCCAGCTTCAGAGAGCAATTTAAGTTTGTGACTGAAGGTACTTAATATTTCTTGTTGTAAGTTTTCAATCTCTTCAATCAGATTTCCTTGATTAAGTAGATGTTTTTTGATGTTTTCCCAAGGAAACCAAGTTTGATTATACATATGAGGTGTAACACAAAATTGAGTGATATTCCAATCGCAACGGAGTCTAAGTTGCTTTTGTAGACTTATAACCTGTTCTCCCAACAAGGTGACTGCTTGTTGTAAGTCAGCCACTTGAGTAGCTAATTTAGTGTCAATTTGATTTTGGGTAGACCATAATTGATTTGAATCGTGGTGCCAATTTTGAGCAAATTCAGTGGTTTGAACGGTCTGATGCACAGCCACACCTGTGGTGGCCGAAGAAGCAGTGACAGCAATGATTCCCAAAATAGCTGCTATTAAGAGACCAATAAATGTTTTTGTACGTTTAAGGATGTGGTTAAGTAGTTTGTCCAAAAGGAACATTGCTGGTGTTTCTTGGCAGACTCTACTCATTTTAACAGGTAACCACAGTCCTGTTCTGGCTTTGAGAATATAAAGTGTTTCTTTTTTTTTCTTTTCTTTTTTTTTTTTTGAGACAGAGTCTCACTCTGTTGCCCAGGCTAGAGTGAGTGCCGTGGCATGAGCCTAGCTCACAGCAACCTCAAACTCCTGAGCTCAAGGGATCCTCCTGTCTCAGCCTCCCGAGTAGCTGGGACTACAGGCATGTGCCACCATGCCCGGCTAATTTTTTCTATATATATTTTTAGCTGTCCATATAATTTCTTTCTATTTTTAGTAGAGATGGGGTCTCGCTCTTGCTCAGGCTGGTCTCGAACTCCTGAGCTCAAACGATCCTCCCACCTCGGCCTCCCAGAGTGCTAGGATTACAGGCGTGAGCCACCGCGCCCGGCCTAAAGTGTTTCTTTATAAGGAAACTTTATAGAATTGTTAATACAGGTATAATAAGAACAGTTTTTACAGGTCACTAGGAAAGAAGGTTCATTATAAACAGCATAAATAAGTAAGGTAGTCTAACACAAACTTGAATATAATGAGTAGAATTTAAATTAAAAGTCCATTCTTGGCTATTGTTTGTATCCAAAGTGTGTGTGCTAATCCAGGCCTGCAAAGGGTGCAAAGCAGCTGATATTTTCCACAATTGATCATGAATAGGGCCATCTAAAATATGAGGAGCTGGAGAGCTCATACCATCATTGAGCCATGTAATATGACTTTTAAGGTCAGTGTCTTTTGCAGACATCGAAGTGGCAGTTTTATTCCAATGAAGCTTTTTAAAATTGCAAGAGTGGGCAGGATGTCCATAGGGACTCCAGTCAAGGACAACACCATAAGATGTGGACCCAGCAAGAATGCGCCCCGTGTGAGCTCTACAATTGTCCCATTGTACCCAAGTTTTAGGGTCAGAAATTAGTACTTTCTTACAAATGGGTACATCTGTGGGTGCAATTTTAGAACGCCCAATAGTGATGTGTCTGGGTGCCAGACACTCTTACCACCATGCTCACCATGCAGATCATGGCAAGAAAAAGATTTACAGACATTTTAGGTACAGATGTCTGGTCCAATATCCTGTCTGCTTCTTTGTATGTTCTCTTCAGCTGTCCCCACATCATGATCTGTGCCTGACTTGTCTTCTGCTTTTTCCCCTCGAGTTTCCACTCTGGGCTTGATTCTTCTGTTTGAAATCCAGACTGTTTGTCTGTCATCTGTTAAAACACAAGCAAAAACTCTCCCCCACACCTTTGCCCATCCTTTTTTCCATTTATTTTCTATTTTATCTTTCCACCAGACAGGTTGGTGAGGGAAAGAGTCTGATTGTGGACTCCCATTCCAATGCTTTTCTATTGCTGTTAATTTATCTTCCTTACAAATATTCAAAAAATTTAAGGTAAATAAGGCTTTATTCTATCTTTGAGAGACTGTCTACCTCCCCCTTTTTGTTTTAATAACATGTTCTTTAAAGTTTGATGTGTAAGTTTTATAATACCTTGTCCTTGAGGATAATAAGGAATGCCAGTAATGTGCTTGATGTCCCATTTAATACAAAAAGCTGTAAAAGAATGACTAGTGTAAGCATGGCCATTATCAGTTTTAATGGTGGCTGGGACTCCCATGTATACAAAACAGGAGTATAAATGTGAGAGTACATGTCTAACAGTTTCTCCAGAGGATGGAGTAGCCATAATAAGACTGGAATAAGTATCTACAGTAACATGTACAATACCTAACTTGCCAAATTTAGGAATATGTGTAACATCCATTTGCCATAATTCATTTGGTGAGAGATCTCGAGGATTAACTCCTGCAGAAAATTTAGGCTGATTAATTAATTGACAAGTGGGACAATGAGAAACAATATGTTTGGCTTGATTATTGATTGTATAATTGCATTGATTTTTCTTAAATCAGTTAACATTTGCCATTTGCCAGATTTTCTTTTAATAACAAATACAGGAGAATTCCATGAACTGGTGGACTCCTCTATATGTCCTGCTTGTAATTGTTCTTCTACTAATATTTGAAGAGCACCCAATTTTTCTTGGTTTAGCAGCCACTACTCTGTCCATATAGGCTTTTGTGGTATCCAATTTAAAGCCAGAGCATAATGGTGCTTTTCAGTAGCAGTGGCTGCTATCCAAAATTTGGATAGCCTAAACCATGCTGAGAAATATGTGCCTTTGGTGCCTCGAAAGTCTTAGCCCCTTGGCTCCTTTTACCCAAACCAAAACAAGGGTTATAATTTATATTTAGCATAATCTGTTTAGCAGGAGCAGATATATTAGGTATATTGATGTATGCTCCCCATTGTTGTAACAAATCTCTTCCCCACAAATTAATAGTGATGTTAGCCACGTAAGGTTTTAAAGTGCCTGTCTGTCCATCAGGGCCTGAACAATTTAAAATTTGTTGACTTTGAAATACATCAGTCACCGTTCCTATTCTGGTAAGAACAGTAGGAACTTGTTGTAAACGCCAAGCCTTTGGCCAAAAACTTTTAGACATAATTGTAACATCAGCTCCAGTATCTACAATTTCAACAAAAGATTTGCCATTTAACTTAATTTCTAATTGAGGTCTCTGGTCATTAATAAAAGTTTGCCAATATACTTTAGTTCCACTACTCCCAAAACCTCCTTGCCTTAGAACATCAGATTTTCCAATCTGTATAAAAGGTAACAATAGAAGTTGTTCATTACGGTCTCCAGTCTGAATAGGAAAATCAAAATTGGAATTTATCATAACTGATATTTCTTTTGAATAATCTGAATCAATTACACTCAAATCCACTGAAATTCCTTTTAATGTAAGAGAGCTCCGGTCATTGATAAAAGCTCCGGAAAGGTTGTTTACAATTTTTTTTTTCCAAATGTCCTTTACGGCTGTAATTGAGACCTTTTACGACAGTTCTTTGTTTTCCGGGAGGGATTGTTTTTTCCCCTGCTGCTAGCCTCAGCTAACATTTGCATTTTAAAAGCATCTGACTTGACCTTTTGGCAAAATTTTCTTTAAAAATTCTTTGAGCAGCGGATGTAAAAGCTGCTCACACTTTGAAGTAGCATTATTAAAAGCCAACATATGGAACCTCAAATTTCCCAAGTCAGGCGGATGAACCATCTTTTGCACAACATCTTGTAATCTAGCAGTAAAATCTACATAAGTTTCATTAACTTTTTCTTTAACATTTTACACAAGAAAACATAGACTGTTTAGGAGAAGCTATCTTTTCTTATGCTCTAATACAGCACTGTTGGATTTGAGCAATAACCTGATCATCATATTTTAATTGAGCATTTATGCCAAACCAATTTCCTTGTCCTGTAATTTGAGCTTCTGAAATTTCTATCGGTGGATCACGAGATTGGTTTAGCCATGCTTGTTGGCGAGCTTCATCCCTCCACCAGGTAGTGAACTGTAAAAATTCTAAGAGAGACAGAACTGTTCTCGACAAGGACTCCCAATCCCAAGGAATTAATCTTTCCATTTGAGCCAATCCTTCAATCAAGCCCTTGGTGTAAGGAGAATTTGTACCATACGTGACACAGGCTTGTTTTAATTCTTTTAGAGTTTTAAATGGAATAGGCTCATGAATATAGCAGGGGCTCCGAGGTTCTTGCTCCGACTCCATTCTGAACATCAGAATCTTAATTCGTCTGTACTATAGCCACAGGGTAAAGATACGCCTCCAAATCTCCTTTTAATTGCACCTCTCTGATACCCCTCGAAATCCTTGTCTGTCCTTTTGGAATTTTTTCAATTGTCTTTTTTAAGGGCAAATCACGCTTCTGGGCACCACTTGCCTTATAAAGCAATGGTTCAGCAGATGGAAATTTAAGACGACTAAGTCGTGCTGAACAATGGGAGAGGGCATCTTTAACTGGCACTGCAGCCTCTTGGTCAGTCTCATAAGGATCAGAATGAGAAGAAAGTGAAGATTTATTTTCAGAGTCTTTTCGCTCCCTTATCCTTTTTGCAGACCCGAATGAAGGGTCAGCGGCCAATTTTATTGGCTCTATCTTATCTTGACCTGAAGCAGAGGGAAGGTCATATGTGACTTCTTCCTTCTCGCAAAAAACAGGCTTTGGATCTTCCTCTAAGCTTTTTTTAGGACGGGAATCCTCCGTCTCACTAGAAGATTCTGAATCAGAATGAAATAGCCGTAGAGCTTGGGTAATTAAAGAGCAGAGCTGCCAAATATGTAGAGGAATCTTTTCTCCCTTACGGAAAGCCCTTCGTAACGTTTTCAGCGCCAGCTGCCACTGCTGCAGCTTGAACGCATCCGGTGGTGGAAACCAATCACGGTGTTTGAAAATTAAATGTAACAATTCCTCAAGCTCTTTCTTTTTGGCAACTACTCCAGCACTCTTCAATAAAGCTCTCAACAATTCCACATATTCTAAAGAGATAGTCTTCCTCATTATTTTATTCCGGACAGAATAATAATTTACTTTGCCCTGGAGGTGTTCACTTACCTCTCTTTAGGTAAGACACGTGCGTGACTTCCAATCCTCTCCAGGTCCCTTGCGATACAATTCGGGAACTCTTCGCTCCAGCAAAGCCTTTTGCCTTCAAGACCCTATCGGAATTTCCTGCCGACTATGCCAGTTTGCGGGGAGTTAGCTACGCTCCCGGCAAAGAGGTTTTTTCCTTTCTTCCGATCAGGTCTCTCAGGCATCCTTTTTGATGACCCCTGCCTGAGAGACCTGATCGGAAGAAAGGAAAAAACCTCTTTGCGGGGAGCGTAGCTAACTCCCCACAGGTACTGAGTCGAAACTATAGCAGGGAAGTTTTCAGTGAGGTAACCAGAAGGACTTTCTGAATCTCAGCTATAATTCTACCTTTTTCTTTTCCAATAACAGAAGCTCTGTTTTCTCTTCAGATCATATAAATCTTTTGCCTTTTACTAGGCAACAGCTATTGCTTATTGAGTACATCCCCTGTGGCAGGTGGGCGTGATATTGAATGCTTTACTTGCATCATCTCATTTAGTCATCATACCACGTCTGAGGCTGGACGACTATCATCAGCACTGCTTTACAGAGGAGGAAACTGAGGCTAGTTTGCTCAAGACCACACCACAAGTGGCAGAGCCAGGATTCACACCCAGGAAGTTTAGCTCCAGAACATATGCTTTTGAGTATGTGTTATGATGACATGGGGGTCAGGTGGGGAGGAGAAGAGGAGGCTTAAAAGGTGCATTTCCAAGCAGACAAATGGACCAGAATCTCCAGTAAATATGGTCAGAATCACCTTTGGCCATGAGGTAATCCCTAATAAGTGGGATCTTGAAGAACCAGGACAGCGTGGCCAAGTGAGGTGTGATGCCTAGGAAGGTCTTTGAGAAGCCTGTGGCCTCAGTACAGAAGTTGCAGAAGACGCCAAAGGTCAGGAGGCCATGGGGGTGAGCTACCATGAAGTAGTTGTGCTCAGGTGACAGTTCTTTAGTCTTCAGAATCTGCAGCCATGGAGAGAAATGCCAGAGGGGGTGGAATGAGATCACATAGGGAAGCAAGGGTGATGACACTTCAGGGATTAGGGTGCTCTCTAAGGCAGAACTTTCCAATAGATAGACCATGAGTGAGTTTCAGGGGGCTGAGATATTGGTCTCCTCAGCCCTTGGCAACAAGGTAGGATCTGGGGCAGCTAGAACTGCCAGGCCTCCCGCCTGTGGCTGAAAGTAGTCTCGGCCATCTACATCAGTGCACTTCATGCAATTTATCATTTTTTAAGAGCACCGTTATGTGAAAAAGGTTGGGAAGCTCTGCTCTAAAAATCAGGGCAGTGTTTTTGTTTACTCCAAAGAGTGCCCTGAGGATCAACATAGCAGTACAGTCCTGTAATCTCTTCCTGGTATGGTTTCCACCCAACCCCCTTGTAGTATCTGCCTAAGCAACTTTCACTGAACTTGGAAAACCCTTCTTAGCTATCACCATGTCTGTGAAGCCTCTCCTTATCCCCCACCTGAACTACTTCTTTACCTTGTACCAAACTATAATCATATTCTTGTCTATCCTCCCCATTAGATGAGAGCTCCTTGATGGCAGAGAATCATGTCCTAGTCACTTCTCCGTACCCCTAACATGTGTTTCAGAGTAGACTTTCCATCAGTGTTTATTAAACTGAACTGAACTGTACTTGCCTCTGCCTGTGTCATCTGGCGGGTCGTGCCAGGGGTGTCCAAAGTATCATAGCAGAGTATAGAGTGCTCAGAAGGAATGTTGGCTCATCTTCCTATGGACAACATTAGTCATTTGGTATAAATGCTTAGTGGGACTATGAGGGACACTGGGGAAGAGACACTTACTGTAATGGGGAAATAGTCCCTGATGTAGGTCCAGACACACCAGTTCCTTACCCACACTGAAAGCCTGCCACCTGAGACAAAAATACCAGTAGGCAATGATGTCAGTATGTGCTACCTAATACCTCCCACCGACTGCTGCTTTTCTAGCAGCACAGAGGGACTAAAGCTCTGCTAGAGAGGTGGGGAAGGAAGAGACTGCAGGATGGTCCTGTCTGGCCCAGCTCCTGTGGCTCTAAGAACTTGGATGAGAGGCCCTGTGGCATGGTGAGTCGGACTGCCTGGTTGCAGGTCAAGGTGGAGTATTTTTCTTTGTAGGTCCGTGAGTCTTACCTTGCTCTGGGGTCTCCCAGTCCAGGAAAAACCAGGCAAAGTAAAGTGCTGGTAGTGGCCACAAAGATGTAAACAGCAGATAAATGAACAATGGCTGTAAGATCCAAACTGACGAGGGATTAGGTCAGACAAAATTTGTGTTGCCAGTAGAACTTGACTGTGTCCAGTCCCATTACCAGCCCCTCATAATACACACGCCTTTGGTTCTGGCCCTGAGCACAATCCAGATACTGTCCATCCATCATCCACATCCATTTGTCCTTCAAAAATTTTCTCTAGCATCTACCATACACAAGCCCTGTTTCTCTGCCTACCTGTCATCCCTGTCCACCTGCCTCTCTGTCCAGACACCATCCCTCTACTCCTGCTACATCCCTTCCCTTCCCTTCCTGTCCCCATTTGGCCACCCTCTTTTTTCTTTTGTCTCCTGTCTCCCTCCGTATCCATCATCCTTGAGCCCTTGTTAACCCACTCCCTTGCCCCTACACTATCCATATCTTCCTACACCCTGCCCACCCATCATCTACATCCCTCTACTGTTTCCCTCTACTGTTTCCTATCCACTATTCTTGTCCTCTTGCCCATTTGCCATACCTTCCACTGCCTCTGTCTTTCCCCGTGCTACCTCCTACCCCACTCCCAGAGTGGACAACTCTATGGTTTAAATATAGGCTATACTTCTCTAAGTCTGCAATGCTAATGTCCTACTCCCCATGATCCCACCCCCTGGGCCACACTTTTTCCTTTCTAGATAGTAAGGGTTAGGAAGTGGCTGAAATGAACTTTATCTACTCATATCCATCATAACCCTCTTCTACCCCCCATGCCTGTTCTCACTGTGCCCTGAGACTCTATCTCTTCCTTCTCCAGGGCATTCATGGAACTGGAGACTCCTGGGTTTTACTCTCTAGCACCATCTGAGATGATCAAAAGGCCCGAGGTGAGACTTCCCATGACCATAAAAATCACCCCAGATCTGACCCCAGCCTCTGACTCTGGCTTCTTGCTATGCACTCCTGGGTTGGTACTCACAGATAGCCAGGTAGCTCAAA
Source organism: Eulemur rufifrons (assembly GCF_041146395.1). NCBI lineage: Eukaryota > Metazoa > Chordata > Mammalia > Primates > Lemuridae > Eulemur > Eulemur rufifrons. The sequence continues at coordinate 91,969,300 of NC_091012.1, forward strand.
GGCCACTGCAGAAGCATCAAACTGTGGAAATGTTTAAGCTGCTTGGAATGAGGCATGATGCCCAGGAGCCTGAGGGAGGCAAAAATCCCAGAACGGTGTTCCAACCAAAGGTGTCGCCAGCCTCTGGAAGCTCACTGGATAGTGAATGCATATGACTATGAGGAGTTTGCACCTGCCCAGTCCCCCCACCCCCCATCCACTGCAGAGGGAAGGCTCTGAAGTGCAAGGACTGCCCATCAGTTCTGGTCCAGCCCAATTGCCCTTTGACTCTCTCTCCTAGGATTATTAGGACATCGGGATGGAGAAAAGTGAGAATGGCTGCCATCCAGTTTGAGTGACCCGGAGACCCAGAGAAGGGGAAGCACTTCTCTCACAGGCTACTCAGAGACTGCAGGGGTTGTGACCTGAGGGGGATGACTGATGGGAAGGGAATGCTGGGGATTTGTAGCGTGGGGAACACCTGGGATTAGGTCTCTGTTGCCCTGAAGCGGCCTGGTTTGGGGCTGCCCTCCTTTAACTTTTTATTATAAAAATTTCCAAACACAAAACTAGAGAATGCAACGAATTTTTATTTTTATGTTCATCTTCAACAACTATTAACATTTTGCCATATTTGTTTCATTTATATCCCCAGGCTTTTTTTTCTTGGAGTATTTTAAAATAATTCTAAGATAGCATGTCATTTCACCCCTAAATATGTCACTATGAGTCTACAAAAAATACAGGTATTTACTTCCATAACAATAACACTATCATCCTAATGAATTTAATAATTCTCTAACAATATCTAATACCCAGTGCATATTCAAATGTCTTTTTATAGTTGGTTAATTTGAATCAGAATCTAAGTAAGGTCCACTGATTATATTTGGATGTAATGTCTCTTAAGTCTGTCTGTCTGTCTCTCTCTCTCTCTCTCTTCCTCTCCATATTAAAATAGAATCCAGATACAGAAAACCACTTAAAACAAATGTATGGCTTAATGAATTATTATAAGACAAACACCTTGTAACCGCCACTAGTTGAAGGAAAAGGAACTTTTCTACCCACCCTAGAACACTCTTCCATGTGCCCATTCCAATCACAATCCTCTTCCTCCTCCCAAAGCAACCATTATCCTGACATTTGGAGTCATCTTTTCCTCGCGTTTCCATGGTTTTCTTACCCGAATGTACTTCCTTAATGACTGTGGTTTAGACTTGCTCATTCAAAAAATTGGTATGTCCTTTAAGCTTTCTCTTTTTATTTTGGAATAATTTTAGATTTATGGGAGAGTTGCAGAGAGAGTACAGAGAGTCCCCTGTACCTTTCACTCAGCTTCCCTTTTATGTTAACATCTTACGTAACCATGGTATATTTATCACAACTAAGAAACCAATATTGGTGCATTTCTATTAACTAAACTCCAGGCTTTATTTGGATTGCATCAATTTTTCCACTAACGTCCATTTTCTGTTCCAGGATCCCACTGGGATTCCACATTCCATTTAATCATCATGTCTCCTTTGTCTCCTCCAACCTGTGACAGTTTCTCAGTCTTTCTTTGTCTTTCATGACTTTGGCACTTTTGTCTGTTTTAATCTACATGTTCCCCCCTCAACCCCTTTCCTTTCCTTGTGATTTAGCCGTTGAAGAACTCATGGCATTTGACCTGTAGAATTTCCCACAGTCTGGGTTTTGTTTATTTCATACTTACTGCACTTCAGCATGTTCCTCTGTATTTCCCACAGATTGGCAGCTAGATTCAAAAACTAGACCAGATTCAGGTTTCATCTCTTTAGCTAGATCTTAATTTGTTTTTTAATATAGAGCAATCTCCCTTTCTATCCTTCTTTTTTCCCCATGCCATTGACTTATTGAAGCCTGTTTTCCTTTGGAGTAAGCTAGTCTTCCAGGTTTCAGCAGCAGGCTCTGCAAAACCTCATTCCTCTCTCTGACTCTGTCTCTTACCTTGTAAATTTATGCCCAGTAAAGCAAATTGGGTTGTATGTGTATGGGTTTTTTTTTTTTTTTTTTTTTTTGCTTTTTCTACCTTAAGATTGTATGCTTCTAAAGGGGTTGGGGCCATATATTTTTTGTCAGTGTATCTGCTTCTAATGCCTGGAAAGTCCTTGGCCCTCAGTGTTAAGTGAACAGTCAGTGTCTTAGCTTGAGGTCTGTGATTGGATGGCTTCTTACGTGTAATGAGATCACTGGAGTCCTGTGGAGGCATATGTCCTGGGGGCTTGAGTGAGGGACAAGAGGCTGTACAGAAACAGAAGACAAGAGACACATTACAAAAGGGAAGAAGAAAGAATGAGAGAAAGGAAGGCAAATGCTGACCTTTGAGGAAGTTTGGCAAAAGACAAAGTTCTGCGTCCTTTGCCTCTCCTGCTCTCCCACTCCAGGTCTTCCTGCTGGCTGGATATCAGCCTGGCTCTAGAGCAAATGTTAGTGCTCAGGTCTTGCAGCACCGCTGCCCTAATGATGCGTTGACATCCCTCTGGTTGAAGGTAGGGACTTGTCCCTGGCAATACAGGGGAGATCAGCACTGTCTTTTCCGAATAGGATATCCTGGGCCTGCGTCAACTTCCTCTCCACTCTCTCATCCTTGTAAATTGTCTTCTCCAGGAAGCAAGCCTTCTGGGTTAACTTTTGCTAATGTGTGAATTCTCAGTTTTTCTCCTTTATTTCCTCCTCCCCTGCCCCTGAAATAAAGGAGGTAGGTTGTTGAGAAGACACTGAAGCTATAGAGACTTGATCTGTATATATATTTTCCTTTTTAGCACAAGAGCCCAATTGCCTTAGTATTTCAATGTTTAAAATGCCATGGACCTCCACATGACAATAGTTGTATCTTTAACATCAATTGATTGAGAAATGTATAACACATTAAAGGCACTATGTATACATATCATGACAGTATTTACATGCCTTAAAAAAAACATGTTCGGCAAGCATATTATTTATTCATTGTAGACAATGCTTGGGCCAGGTAGGGATTTCCAGAGTTCTTGTAATAATTAAGCTACCCCCACTCCTCAGTGGTTTGCTGCCTACATCTTGGTAACAATGGCTTTTTTGCTTTTTTTTTAAATGTAAATTGAGGCCGGGCGCGGTGGCTCACGCCTGTAATCCTAGCACTCTGGGAGGCCGAGGTGGGCGGATTGTTTGAGCTCAGGAGTTCGAGACCAGCCTGAGCAAGAGCGAGACCCCACCTCTACTAAAAATACAAAGAAATTATATGGACAGCTAAAAATATATATAGAAAAAATTAGCCGGGCATGGTGGTGCATGCCTGTAGTCCCAGCTACTCGGGAGGCTGAGACAGGAGGATCGCTTGAGCTCAGGAGTTTGAGGTTGCTGTGAGCTAGGCTGACGCCACGGCACTCACTCTAGCCTGGGCAACAGAGTGAGACTCTGTCTCAAAAAAAAAATGTAAATTGATTTATTGTTTGTCCTGATTATGAAAATAATCCATGTAAAACATAAAATTTTCAGAGTACTCAGAAAAGTATAAAGGCGGCCGGGCGCGGTGGCTCACGCCTGTAATCCTAGCACTCTGGGAGGCCGAGGCGGGTGGATCGCTCAAGGTCAGGAGTTCAAGACCAGCCTGAGCAAGAGTGAGACCCCGTCTCTACTAAAAATAGAAAGAAATTATCTGGCCAACTAAAATATATATAGAAAAAATTAGCCGGGCATGGTGGTGCGTGCTTGTAGTCCCAGCTACTCGGGAGGCTGAGGCAGTAGGATCGCTTAAGCCCAGGAGTTTGAGGTTGCTGTGAGCTAGGCTGATGCCACGGCATTCACTCTAGCCAGGGCAACAAAGCGAGACTCTGTCTCAAAAAAAAAAAAAAAAAAAGAAAGAAAAAAGAAAAGCATAAAGGGAACAAAAGTCACTCACAATCCCATCATCCAGAAATAACCCCTGCTAACTGTTATCCTGGCATCTTTCTTGGCTTTTTTCCTATGCAAATATAGGCATAGATGTAGTGTCACTGTTAAGAGTTTGGGCTCTTAAGTCCAACAAATCTAGCTCTGTGTCTCGGCTCTGCCACTTTAGTGAACTATGGCAAATGACTTAATCTCTTAGTGCCTCAGTTTCCTCATACATAAACAGATAAATATAATACCTACCCATATCATAGGGTTGTCATGAAGTTAAAATAATTTATGTAAAGCACTTTGCTCAGTGCCTTGCTCATATATGTGTTCATATTAAAATCTCAAGAAATATTAGTTATATATAATTTATTAACCAAATTGGGATCATACTCTATGTTACATTTTGTAACCTGCTTTTTCACCCAAAGGTATATTGTGGGCATTTTTCATGTCAATTTTCTTCCATAATGTCAATACGTAGCATTTCATTGTATGGATATGCCATCATTCATTTAATCAATCTTCTATTACAGAGGAAGCACTAAATTTTAGACATGTCTCTTCCACACTCTGGTCAAATCTCTCGGTCTTTTAATGGTAGGTGAAAGGTCACTGATAAGAAACTCTCCTTTACATGCAGCCCTCTCAGTGGCACTGCTGTGTCCTCCCCTTCAACGGTTTATAGGAGTTAGTGATGCAGAAAGTGGGATACATTTTCAAGCCTCTATCACCCTGGGTAGGGTTCAGGGACCATGTTGCCAGGTCAGCAGAATCAGCCTTTCTCTCCAAGCAGATGACTGGGTCTGAAGAGAGGGCTTGACCTCAGCAAGTAGGTGCTATGGTTTGAATGTGTCACCCAAAGTTCATGTGTTGGAAACTTAATCTCCAGGGCAACAGTGTTGAGAGGTGGAACTTTTAAGGGGTGATTAGGTCATGAGAGCTCTGTCCCCATGAATGTATTAATGTCATTTTCATGGGAGTGGGCTTGTTATTGCTGGTGTGGGTTCATTATCACAAGGGTGGGTTTGTTATAAAAGCAAGTTTGGTCCTTTCTTGCTCTTGCTCTTGCCCTCTCTTGCCCTTCTGCCATCTGCCACAGGTTGATGCAGAAAGAAGGCCCTCATCAGACACGGGTCCCTTGACCTTGGACTTCTCAGCCTCCAGAACTGTAAGAAATAAATTTATTTTCTTTGTATAATAAATTACCCAGTCTGTGGTATTCTGTTTACAGCAACACAAAATGCACTAAGACAGCAGGCTTTGTGAAAACCTCCAAAATCCTACTAGACCTGGTAGGGCTGCTGTTTAGATTCACCTCAGCTTAAACAGAGGGAACATTCTGTTCAAATGCAAGCCAAGTCCAGGGCTGAAGTGAAGCCTTGAAAAATGGGACTTATACGCTATGGATCATTGAGGTCAGCCTGTACCCAGGATAAACTAGGGTAAGAAGTCTGTTTTTATCAACATGTTGGTTTCTATGCTTTTATATTATTTTCTTTTCCTCTTGAGAAAAAATTAAATCATTTCACCTGAACTAGTGGTGAGTGCATTATAATTTCTTAGGCCAGAATATCTGGGGCATCTGGGGATTTTCTTGGTATGCAAGTGGTCTTGGCCACTCTGAATTATATCAAAGAAAATGAAGCAATAGGTAAAAGAGTAAAAGCTAAAAGGAAACCTGGGAATGTGGAGAACTGGTTGTTAGTAAGTACACTGATCCTTTCCTTTTTTTTTTTTTTAAATGTGACCTCATAGAATTGTAGTAATCATAATCCTTGGTTTATGACATATTTTCATCATTTTTTGGACATCCTTCTTTTATATTATCTATCTTCATTGATCCATATTTTATCTCTATCTATCTATCTTTATTGATTCATATTTTTCCAGCCGGAATTTCCTTCTAGAATAGTACACATGAGAAGGACTGTCTTGCCTCTGGATCACAGCTTAGCAGCTAGTTGTCTGGCCTCCTTGACCTTCACTTCCCTCTCTGAGGGCTGATGGAGTTCTTCTTTCTCTTTTCTTCAGTCCCTGGCTTATAAGAATTCATCAGAGCAGCATCAAACTCTCAAGTGTCATAATAGGATGTGGGCAGCAACTAGCTAATGTAGGTCACAGAGAAGGGGAAGGAAGGACAGGTGTCAACATTCTCCTAAACCAATGCCTGGTCATATGGAGATCTAGACCTCAAGAAACAAGTTGAAGTTCTAAGATCTGGGAGGTCAGCAAGGTAGGGAGGTTAAGGCAAGAATAAACCAAGAAGCAAGGTCATTCCAAAAGGTGACCAAGCCAGTAGAAACCATTCAGGTTTAGTCCTAGGTCAAAGATTAGTGGACATCAAAAGGGCAAGTGATCTTGATTTCTCTGTCTGAGTGATTAGAATAAACAGACATTTTCCCACCTGCTTTGCCATGCTGGGCCAGCCTGTGATGCAGGATTGCTGGTCAACCTCAGCTTAAACCCAAGTTACCCTGTCTGCCTCTGGCTATTTGCCTGTTCCTTTTTTTTTCTCACAGCAACCTCAAACTTCTGGGCTTAAGCAATCCTTCTGCCTCAGCCTCTCGAGTAGCTGGGACTACAAGCATGTGCCACAATGCCCGGCTAATTTTTTCTGTATTTTTCTATATTTTTAGTTGTCCAGCTAATTTCTTTCTATTTTTAGTAGAGACAAGGTCTTGCTCTTGCTCAGGCTGGTGTTGAACTCTTGACCTCAATCGATCCTCCCGCCTCGGCCACCCAGAGTGCTAGGATTACAGGCGTGAGCCACCGCGCCCGGCCTTTTAGAGATTTTTTTTAAAGTTCTTAATTTTAATGTGGTTGAACTTTTCAATCCTTTCCCTTGAGGTTTGTACTTTTTGTGCGTTGTTTAATGAATCCTTCCCTCTTCTAAGGTTATGAAGATATTTTTCTATACTTTCTTCTGAAAGTTTAGAAGTTTGTTTTTCTTAAAAAAATTATTCATAACTTTAGGGAAAAGAACGGACTGCAAAAGTAGCTAGTTATGGGAAATGTAAAAGTCTCCCCAAATGTTGACCTGAGTGAGTGTCGGTCTGGAAATGGGGCTGGGCTAGGCCTCTTGGCTCCTCTTCAAGCTCCTTTCCCCATGTTTTTAGTCTGAGGGCTGAATCTTCATCCTAGCTCTCCTCTCCCCACCATGCTGCCTCACATTTTCTCTACCTAAGATTCCTTAAAGAAAAGTACTAGTAGAAGGACTTAAGTGAAATATATTTTATATTTCATTCATCTATTCAACAAACATTTATTGTGTGCTGACTAGGTTATATGCAGTATTCTAAGTGGTGGAGTTACAGAAGTGAACTAGACAGAGTCTCTGTCGTCATCATGCTTATATTCTAGGGAGGGAAGACAACAAATACAAATAATTATGATATAATATATAATATAATATAATGCCAAGCAGTGTTACCTTCTGCAAAGTAATATAAATCAGAGCAAGGGGAATGGGGAATAGGTTACACTTTTAGAAAGATTGATCAGGAAAGGCATGTGGCTATTTAGGGGGAGAGCCCTTGCAGACAGAGGGAACAGCAGGAACAAAGGCCCTGAGGCAGAAGCATGCTTAACTTGTTCAAAGAGCAGCAAGAGGGCCAGTGTGGCTGAAGTGTGGTGAGCAATAAGTAGAGAAAAAAGTAGGAAGTGAGGTCAGAGAGGAGGTGGTAGTGTTAAGCCATGGCAAGTCTTCCAGGAAATAAGTTATCTTGAGTCATCCATGACTGACTGTTGGGTGGAAGCAGGCCCTGGGGCTGGATTTCTACTCTGGTCTCCTGGGATCTGGTTTCTCTTCTCTCCCCTACCCATTTAATCTTTTGAAAATTCCCTTTGCACTTGTCACTTTCAGAAATTATTGCTTATGAAGTAAAGGACAACTTTCACAGCCTCTAGAACCTCTCCCATGTTTTTCCCTCTACCTGGAATACGCACTCACCGCTTCTTTGCCCAAGGTCACATGACCAACCCCGTCAAGACAAGAAGCCAGTTGACTTGACTCCCAGTGGTAACGATAACAGTGTGTTGGAACCCGAATGATTTGTGTTAGGATGTAGATTCAGTGCACGTGACAGACATTCAAAATAAAATGTAGCTTAAATAAGATAAACATCTATTTCTCTCTCCCTCTCAGATACCACAGGGTGTCTGCGCTACTGTGGCAGCTCTGCTCAGTGAGGTTGTCAGGGGCCCAGGCCCCTCTGTGCCTAGGGTGTTGCTCTTATTTGCATGATCCAAGCTGGTTCATCACCATGGCTCCTTAGACCATCATAATAGCCTCTTGATGGCCTCCCTGCTTTGGTACTTGCCCTTTTAAATTCTATTTTCTACAAGGCATCTAGAGGAAGGCTGCTAAACAACAGGCCAGAGTTTGCCATTCCCCTGCTCAAAACCCCTCCAGCAATCAGGATAATCTCTAGACACTGATGTGGAGTGATTTCCAGGAAAAAGCAAGACACATAATAGCATATACCATGCTACATTTTGGGCTAGATGGGGTACATAAGCATATACATATACACACACAAATACACACACACACACACGCACACACACACAAATGTTTCTGATTGCAAAAAGGACTCTAGAAGGAAAAAAAAAACCCCAAATTAACAAAAATGATTACCTGTAAGGAGAGGGAAGGAACAGGTTAGAGGGGGTGGAGTTGGAAGTGAGGTGTCTCTGAATGTACTGTGTTATATTAGCTTATGAGTGTGGAGGGAATGATAGAAATACAAAAGCATTATTGTATAACCTCTGAGGAAATAATAGTGTCAGGCAATGATCATCATTGGCTGCTAAAACCATTAGATGAAAGATTGATGTGGAATGTCACAGGGAAAAGTTCAGGATATCACCGCTTGTACTTCTGATCAATCTTAGAATCACTAAAAGTGGGACAACCCAATGTGAGGGACCTACCAATACCTTCCTATAAAGTACTCTTGCCTTTGAAGTTGAACTTGAATCTGAGCAAGCCTTGGGCTAACTTTTAGTTTACAGAAAGTAGGTGGAATCAAGGAACAAGTTAAGAGCCAACACAAGGAGGCAAACAGACCAATCCAGAATATGGGACTTTTTACAGCATAGTGATCTAGTTTCTTTAAGAAGTCAGTGGTATGAAAAAAGTGGGGGACAGGAGATGAAGGACTGCTCTAGATTAAAATAATTTATGGGACATCATAAATCAACTGAAAAAAACAATTTTGAAGGCAATGAGGGAAATTTGACTATGGATCCAGTATTAGATGGTATCAAGGAATTACTTTTAATTTTGTTAGGTGTGATAATGGCTTTATTGTTATGTAAGAAAATGGTTGTATTTTCCAGAAGTGACATACATAAGGGTGAAATTTATTTTAAAATACTTCAGCAAAAAAAAAAAGAAAGAAAAATTGGAATAGATGAAGCAAGTAGCAGTATCTTGATAATCGTTGACTCTAGGTGATGAGCTTATGGAGGTTCATTATACTGTTCTCTCTACTTTTGTATATGTTTAAAATTTTTCATAATAAAAAATTTTAACCACTCCAACAACTCTTCTTCTCAGTTAGAAAAAATATCCAAAGTCTTCACCTTGGTCTATGAGATCCTACTTGATCTAGTCCCTGTCTCTACATCTTTCACCTCACCTTCCATTCTCCCCCTGTTCATTCCATTCCAGTCAGTTACCAGGCCGTCTTGCTGTTGCCTAAAAATGCCAAGCAGGTTACCTCTCAGGGTTTTTGTCCTTGCTAGTTTCTCTGTTTGGACGGTTCTTCCCCAGATGTTAGCATGACTGGCTGCCTCATTTCACTGAAGACTATACTTTCAGGGATCATTTCTATAGTTCGTTACCAGATCTCTCTTCAAATCACACATTTCCAGGAAGGGCCTCCAGCATTACTCTAGCTGAAATAGGACTCCCCATCACGCCCTGATCCCTTAGTGGCTTGATTTTTCTTTATGGAACTTAGCACTACCTGATGGTGTCGCTGGCTTGCTTGCTTGATCGATCGCCTGCCTCCCCACCTAGAATGCAAGCTCTATGAGGGCAGAGTCTTTGTTTTACTCAGTGCTGCGATTTCAGCCTCTAGAACAGTGCCTGCTGTGTAATAGAAACTCCACAAGCATTTGTTTAAATTATGAAAGAATAGTGTAGTGATAGCTTGAAAGCACCGAGTGACATGTCAGGTTGACACATTTGCTCAACTGTGAATCCTCTAGGAACACCATATGTTGAAATGACCTTTATATGTCATATGGTGTGAGAGATCTTGCAGATAAAGAGTGAGGCATCTCCCAGACTCTGCTTGTCTTCAGGGAGGACTTATTTGCACAGATGTTTTTGGGCTGTGTTACCTGGCTGGCCTCGAGGCAGTTGGATTTGCAAAGAGGGTGGAGTCTTCATCCAGCTATCAGCGTGATTGCTCTGCTTTCTGACTCACCAGTTCCCTGTCCTAGGCTATCCCTAAGCTCTGTTTTCCTCCAGTTACTGGGGAAAACAGAGGAAACCTGGTTATTGACAAAAAGCTCCACCAGGTCTTGGGAGCCAGAGTTTAGACCATAAAAGTTTTTAGTTCTTCCTGAGACATTGTACCTTGAGACTGTGGTGATTTATGTTGTGGACGCCCCAAAAGGGTGAGTTCCCTGTGCCAGTCTTGAACCTGGAGGCAGCAGTGAGTCTGAAGGTCTCTTCCTTCTGCCCACAGGGAACCTTCCCCCTATATATTTTCCCTCCAACCTCTCTTCATTGGCCCTCTTGATACTTCCTTGTTATGCAGCCACAAGCTAGAAGCGCGCTTGGGCCTATGGCACCTGAGTGAAGACTGCTGAGGGATGCCTGGGCAGAGACCCCATTCAATTATTTTCAGCTCAACAAATTCTAAGAGACCTTGACCACTAATTTTGCCTCACACTAGAAGAATACTGCTGTGCCACTGGGTTGGAGTCCAGCTTTGGTCTAGAAAGCACCAAGGCCAAGGAAAAACTTTGGAGGCCCTGAAGAGGGCCCTCCATTTTCTCCTGAGAGAAGAGGCCATGAGGGAACTGCAAGCAAAGGGACTCTAAATCCTGAGCCCATTTTCTCAGGGTCCTTACAGTTTTTTCTACTCTTTTTGTGGTTTGATGATTTAAATGAAACTCTTTAATCTAATTAGAATATATTTAGGTATACAGTATGGGATGACATTATACCTCTTTCCTCCAAATAATAGCTTATTTTTCCTGTAGCACCATTTTATCAAATAATCCACCCCTTCCTTATTTATCTGTGAGGCAGGCTTCCTTTACCCTGAGTTCTGTGTGTGTGTGTGTGTGTGTGTGTGTGTGTACATGTGTACACACACACAGCTGTATGTTTCTGGGCTTTCTGTTCTGTTCCATTGACCCAAATGTGTGTTTTTGTGCCAGTACTATTCACTATTCTATTTTAATGTTTGAATATTTAAAATGTGTTTTTAACATCTGCTTGTTCTATTTCCTCCTCATTACTCTTAGGTTTCAAAAATTTCCTAGTTACTTTGATTGTTTATTCTTTCAGATGAATTTTAGAATAACTTTCTCAAATTCCAAACAAAGCCCTACTAGTATTTTAATCGGAAGTGCATCAAACATTCCATTTAATTTGGAAATAATATCATCACAATATTGAGTTGTCCCATCCAGGAACATGGTATATTTCTCCATTTATTCACACATTCCTTTATATATATATCAATAAATTTTTGTAGATCTTTTTCCCATTATTTTTTCTGATCTATTGTTATTGGTATAAAGGAATAACATTGTATTTTGCCATTCGATTGAGCTCCCTTATCAATTCTAACATTTTCTCAGTTTATTCTCTTGAGTTTTTAAAGCAAACAACCTTATTGTTTGCAAATAACTTATAGCTTCTTGGTTCCTGGACCAAGTTCAGGCACTAAGCTATCATAGGTAAACTCATATCCTACTGGTACAATATAATAATACATTGTAATTTGTTACTGAAAGCTCATCTCACACTGTGAAAATACCAAAAGAAAATCTAAATATATTATTTTAAAAACCCTTATTAACTTTGTAAAACCAAACACTCACTAGAAATGCTACATCATAAATGCTTCTTTGGGGGAGTTATTTTTCCTTGGAGACTGGATTATCTCAGATGTCATCCACTGTGAATATATAAAAAACCACTGAATTGTACATTTTAAAAGGATGAATTATAGGGCATGTAAATTGTATCTTAGCTTTAAAAGAAAGAAATACAAGTTCTTGAAGTTTGGAACAAAGATGGCATATTTTTCTGCTAAATATTCCTCAAGTAAACACAGGGATTCTTTATTACCCTCTGGACCATCCAAGTGCATTTTAAAATAGGGTCATCTCTCTGGGAAGTTTTTGTTGTCAATGAGGTGTATAATGACACATGGTAAATGTTTGCAGCAGGGTAATTTCTACGGCAACTTTAACAGTGATCCCTTGCTCTCCTATTTTAAACAAATTTTGGCCGGGCGCGGTGGCTCACGCCTGTAATCCTAGCACTCTGGGAGGCCGAGGTGGGTGGATCGCTTGAGGTCAGGAGTTCGAGACCAGCCTGAGCAAGAGTGAGACCCCGTCTCTACTAAAAATAGAAAGAAATTATATGGACAACTAAAATATATATATACAAAAAATTAGCCGGGCATGGTGGCGCATGCCTGTAATCCCAGCTACTTGGGAGGCTGAGGCAGGAGGATTGCTGGAGCCCAGGAGTTTGAGGTTGCTGTGAGCTAAGCTGATGCCACGGCACTCACTCTAGCCCGGGCAACAGAGTGAGACTCTGTCTCAAAAAAAAAAAAAAAAAAAAAAACAAATTTTATGGCTGAGTTATTTTGAGAATCTAACAATTCAACCACCTCCGCTTTATAGTTAGGCCTTGATTTGTATCTCTCAGCATCGTGGATGTGTGACAGCATTATATTACAAAAAGTCCTGTTCCATTGATACTAGACACTTGTTTGCTAATAGTAGTTTTTCTCTTTGCTGATTTGAGTTGACATTGCCAGGAACTTCAGTGCGTCTGTGCTGGGTCCTGCAGATACCTCCTCCCCGAATTCTGATGTTACAGCAACTGGTTCTCTTCCTGTAGCTGTTAAACCATAAGTATACTTTGTTCAGAATGAAATGTCTTCCCTTAATGTCTCACTTACCTATTTTTATGTGTTCTTAAGAGAGCCAATGTTTTTGCCAGAATTGTTGCTTGGTTCATTAATGGAGTCAAAATTCAAAATATTATATTTCAATTTGAAGTCATAGCTCTTCTTTATTTTTATTGATTTGACATTTCTTTTCTCATATATTGAGGAGAGTGAAAAAATTTTCAGTTTTGAAGAAAATTGGACAAAAAAGTGAAGTGTTGTAAAGGGGATCAGATCTCATCACTTCCCCATTCACAACTTTTCAGTGGTTTCCCATCTAGCTCAGAATAGCATCCAAAGTACTTGCGGTGACCTAAAAGACCTTATGTAATGTGATCCCTGCCTACCTCTGCTATCTCATTCTTATCATTCCTCCCCTTGCTCACCCAGACCTCAGCTTCTTATCAATTGATGCTGTATCTGTGTTAAACAGGAGTTTGAGTATTACTGTGGGGATTTTATTTGTGATAAAAAGGTGTCACCTCTAAACATGATTCTGTTGCCTTCTTTCCCATATTTATTCCTCTTATTTCTGTTTCACTTGTTGTTGCTTTGGCCTGGAGTTTGAAAATAGTAGTAAATAATTGTGCTGATAAGAGGCATTCTTGGTTTGTTTCTGATTTAAATGTCTGTAGGGTTTCATCATTGAGTATGAGGTAGGCTATTGATTTGAGATAGATACCATTTATGATGTTATGGAAGTATCTTTTATATCTAGGTTTTAAAGAGTGTTTAATCAGGAATGAACATTTTATTTTATTTTATGCTTTTAAAGCATATGTTAAGAATGATTGCACAGCTTTTCGTTGTTGGCCCATTGTGTTGCATCATAGGAATAGATTTTCTTATACTTAATCACATTGGTATTCCTGGGATAAGCCCTTCTTGCTGGTGGAGCATTCCATTAAAGGAATTCTGAATTCAATTTATTCTCACTTTATTTAATAAGTTTACATATTTGTTTATAAGTAATATTATTCTATTATATATTTTCACTTTTTTATCATGTGTGCTGTCTCTGTTTTGGATCAGGTAGTACTATCAATGAAAATGCTTGAAAAAGATGAATCATCTTGGTGGCTTTCCCTGGGGTAGGTACAGTGGTTCCATTTGCTCTGATTTGCACTTTGTACATAATCAAAAATTTATTAAGCTCTCACACCTTATACAAAAATTAATTCAAAATAGATCATGGGCTTAAATATACAACATAAAACTAGAAACATTTTAGAAGAAAAAGCAGGAGGAAATCTTGGGGGCCTAGGGCTTGATGCAGGGCTAGGAGTTTGTAGACATGACATCAAAAGCAAGATTCATGTATTAGGCTGAATAATGACCCCCTCAAAGATGGTCACACCCTAATCCCTGGAACTTGTGAATTTGCACTTTACCTGGCTAAAGGGACTTTGCAGATGTGATTAAGTTAAGGATCTTGAGATGGAGAGATAGTCTGGATCCCCTCTGTGGTCTCGGTGTCATCACAAGGACTTATATAAGAGGGAGAGAAGGAGATGTGATGACAGAAGCAGAGGTTGGGGTGATGCCTTTGCTGGAAGATGGCCATGAGCTAAGGAATACAGACAGCCTTTACAAGCAGGAACAGGCAAAGGAATGGATTCGCCCCTAGAGCCTCCAGAAGGAATAAACTTTGCCAACACCTTGATTTTAGTCCAGTGAGACCCTTTTTCAGGTTTCTGATCTCCAGAACTGTAAGATAATAAATTAGTTGTTTTAAGCCACTGAGTTTGTGGTACTTTGTTACAACTACAAGAATAAACTCATGCAATTCATTAAAGAAAAACTTGATAAATTGGACTTCATTAAAACTAAAACAATTTTTTTTTCAAAAGGCCACATTAAGAAGTTGAAAAGATAAGCCACAGACCAGGAGAAAAGATCTGCAAACCATATATCCAACAAAAGGCTAGTATCTAGAATATATAAAGAACTCTCAAAACTCAACAGTAAAAAACACTAATCAATCCAATTAGAAAATGAGCAAAAGACATGAAGAGACATTTCACTGAACAGGACAACTACAATGAGGTATTACTACACATATATCAGAAAAGCTAAAATTAGAAACAATGACAAGTACAATTTTAAAAATTAGGAAAATGAAAAACAGTGACAATACCAAATATGACCTAAGATGCAGAGAAATGGAATCCCTCATATGCTGCTGATGGCAATGTAAAGTAGTACAGCCACTCTGGAAAATAGTTTGATGGTTTCTTATAAAACTAAACATGTAACTACCATGTAGCCCAGCAATCTTGCTCCTAGGCATTTATCTGAGAGAAATGAAAACTTACATTTACACAAAAACTTATAGATGTTTTTATCAGCTTTACTTGTAATAGTCAAAAACTGGAAGCAATCCAGATGTCTTTTCATGGGTGAGTGGTTAGACAAACTTTGGTACATCCAGACCATGGAATACTACTCAGCCAATAAAAAAGAATGAATTATTGATACATGATAACTTAGATACTAAGGGCATTATGCTTAGTAAAAAAAGCCAATCTCAAAAGAATACATACTGTATGATTCCATTTATTACTACATAACATCCTTGAAATGACAAAGAAGTAGAGATGGAGAGCAGATCAGTGATTACCAGTGACAGGGACAAAGGTGGGGTGTGTGGTTATACAGGAGTAATATGAGGGAGTTCCTCTGTGGTGATAAAACAGTTTTATATCACGGTGGTCGTGAGAGTTACGTGAATCTACATATGGGATCAAATTGCATAGACACACATGTGCACATGCTCAAACACATAAATGTGCTTATAAAAATGAGTGGATTAATAAAATGTGGTATATGTATACCATGGAGTACTACTCAGCTGTAAGAAACAATGGTGATATAGCACCTCTTGTATTTTCCTGGATCAAGTTGGAACCCATTCTACTAAGTGAAATATCCCAGGAATGGAAAAATAAGCACCATATGTACTCACCATCAAATTGGTATTAGCTGATCAACACTTAAGTGCACATATAGTAATAACATACATCTGGTGTTGGGCAGATCATCACCTAAGAGCACATTCAGTAATAACATTGATCGGGTGTCGGGCAGATGTGGGTGGGGGAGGGGATGGGTATATACATACATAATGAGTACGATGCGCACCGTCTAGGGGATGGACACGTTTGAAACTCTGACTCAGGGGGTTGGGGGGGCAAGGGAAATATATGTAACCTAAACTTTTGTACCCCCACAATATGCTGAAATAATAATAATAATAAAAACTGAATAAGGCCTATAGTCTAATTAACAGCATTGTACCAGTGTCAAGTACCATTGCGGCAAGCTGGATAAAGGGTTCAAAGGACTTTGAAACCACCTTTAAATCTACAATCATTTCAAAGTAAAAAGCATTTAAAATTGTTTTATTGTGATTTTTAACCTTAATACAATTCACACTTTTTCCCTTAAAAGACAAGTTTTTCATAAACATTACCTTTTCATTGAGATAGAATTTCATATACCATAAAATTCAACATTTTGAAGTGTACAATTTAGTGATTTTTAGCATATTCACAAGATTGTGCAACCATCAGTAGTATCTAATTCCAGACCATTTTCATAACCCACAAAAGAAACTCCATACCCATTAGCATTCATTCCCCTCTCCCTCCTTTCTCCTCTTCCCCCCAGTCCCTAGTAACCACTAATTCATTCTCTCTCTCTCTCTCTCTCTCTCTCTCTCCCCCTCCCCCTATTCAACACACATCATAGAAATGGAATCATACAATATATGCTTCTTTCACTTATAATATTTTCAAGGTTCATCTGCATTGTAGCATGTATCATTACTGCATTCCTTTTTATTGCCAAATAATATTCCATTGGATGGATATACTACATTTTGTATATCCATTCATCAGTTGATGGACCTTTGGGTTATTTCCACTTTTTTGCTATTATAAGTAATTCTTCTACAGTCATCTGTGTATGAGTTTTTGTATGACCATTATGTTTTAAATTCAGGGGTATTATTTGTATACCTAAGAGTGCAATTGCTGGGTCATATGGTAACTCTATGCTTAACTTGTTGAGGAACTTTCAAACTGTTTTCCAAAGTGGCTGCAGCATTTTACCATCATCAGTGCCTGAGGGTTCCAATTTCTCCACATACTAACCAATCTTTGTTATTGTCTATCTTTATTATAGCCATCCTAGTGGCTGTGAAATCGTATCATGGTGGTTTTGATTTGTATTTCTCTAATGATTAATGATTTTGAGCACTTTTTCATTTGTATACCTTCTTTGGAGAAATGTCTATTCAAATCTTTTGACCATTTTAAAAATTCTGTTGTCTTTTAGTTGTTGAGTTATAAGAGTTCTTTATATATTCTGGCTACTAGACACTTAGGAGATACATGATTTGCAAATATTTTCTCCCATTCTGTGGATTGTATTTTCACTTTCTTAATGATGTCATTTGAAGCACAAAAGTGTTTGACTATAATGGAGTCCAATTATCTATTTTTTCTTTTGTTGTTTGTGCTTTTGGTGTCATATCTAAGAAACCATTGCGTAATCCAAGATCATGAAGTCTTACAACCTATGTTTTATTTGGAGAGTTTAATAGTTTTGGCTTTCACTTTAGCTCTTTGATCCATTTTGAGTCAATTTTTGTATATAGTATGAGGTAAGGGTCCAACTTTATTATTTTCCATGTGGATATCCAGTTGTCCCAGTATTGTTCGTTGAAAACACTATTCTTTCTCCCATCTAATTGTCTTGGCACCCTTGGTGAAAATCAATTGACCACAAATGTCTCGACTTGTTTCTGTACTTTCAATTCCATTCTATTGAAATAAACAGGATTTTATTTTACATCAATCAATTATTTTCTCTGAGGCCTAACCTGGGACCACTCTGAGTAGAATCTCTGCCATTTTCGTCCACACTTTTAAACTAATTTTGGTGGAGGGCCATAGGACCTCGTTTAAGAAAATAAAGCTGATGAATAGGTCTCCAGAAAATGAGGAATGAGACATGTAGAGGGGCATTGGAGAGAACTTTGGGTTGGGATTAGTAAGACTTGGGTTTGAATGCTAGTTCTATCTAAAGTTGTGTGGTTTGGGGCAAGTTACTTAACCTCTAGGAGCTGTGGCTACTGTGAAATGGAGATGATGACAATCTCAATCTCACAGACCTGATGTTAGCATTAAGAGACAAAGGTTGTGAAAGTGATGGCATGGTCTCTGGGATACAGTAGATACTTGACATCAAGCAAACTTACAGCTGGTGCATGGTCTTGTGGCTCCCTCCCTGCTGTCCTAGGGTGGTTACGTGGGATCAGAAGAGGGGGCTGCTCAGTGGGTACCTTGGCCAGTTCCCATGGTTCTGATCCTGTTTCTTAAGTGTGCAGCAGCTATGGTTCCATTCCTCTACCTTTTTTGTCAGGGGTAGCATGAAGGGTGGATGAAAAAGAGGAGAATGGCTCTTCACAGACCAGCTCTCTGGCCAGAAGGGAAACTCTTCGGTTTGAGGGAAGCCCAGTAGTGAACCACAGTAATTAGGAAGTACTGGAATCCTGTTTTATATAGAGAGAGCTTTATTTTTATAGAAGAAACTGCATAACCACATTGTCAGTCTAGAGTTCTGTCACAATTGAGGGAATCCTGTCTGCTTGGATAAGGAAGCCACAGTTCAGGTCCCTGATTTACCTTGTGGAAGTCCCCAAATTATAAGAAAAGGGCCTGGGAGGAAACAAACAATCCTAAATAAAGCTTCTAAGCCTAAACAGTGATGAGTGTCTCTAAGGTTCAGGAGGAAGGGCACAGTGTTCTTTGGCTTCTTATTACTGTGATCAGAGAGTTGGCTGGAATGATTCACAAGACTCCCAAACTGGATTGTTGCCTAGAATAACCAGGGGTGGTGGAGCCACCTCCTCTGCTAGCCAGCCCTCCTCAGTCCTACCCTGCTCCTCTGATTCCTTCCCCCAAAACTGCTTTGGTTACTTGGGAGGGGATTCCATTGCTGGAACCCTAATTCATTAAATAGTTTCTGGCTTGCTTGGCCTTTCTCATCCTTGAGATCCTACCCTCTCCCCAAATTCTTCCTTCCCTTTGGCTTTACTTGAATCCCTCATGGCTTTGGGGGCTTATTAATGGGGAATTTGGCTCTTGTTATATGATTTTCAGCTCTTGGGTCTCAGGGAAGCCACATTCAACTTTGTATCGTTCAAACAGCTTCTGCAGGGCACTAATGTAGAGTGCGTGATACTTGTCCACTGTCTTCATGTCTGGATTCTCAATCTTGGGAACTGGCAGGGGTTCCCCAACTATGGAGATGGAAAAGAGACAAGAATCAGAGTCACCCCCCCACCCCAACTAAAAATACCCATCCCTCACTGGGAGCCATCTACTGCAACTCAGTATCTGAATTTCCTCCCCTTCCTTCGTTCCTTCCCTCTGCTCCAGCCCCATATCGACCCTGTTCTCCAATCACCTAATCTCACCCATGCTCGAGAGAATGAAAGCAAACCCAGGAGAGTGCTGAAGGAATGTGTGTGAATAATCGTGCTCTTGTGGCAGCTGTTGAACTCTACCCCACCTGTGAATGGCCACACTTCTTATCTGTTTAGTTGTCCTACCCAACATGCTCTCAACCACAGCCACTGCCCATCCCAGTTGTGAGCCAGGTTCCCTGGGACTTGATGGATGACTTGGGTAAGGGGTGGGGATTAAGAACTAGGTGGTCCAGAGATAATGGAAAGCTTACCAACAGTGGTAATGGGCCGACTTAAAGGCAGGAAGCCCCAGGATCCAGGAGTGAGGCCCTGGCCAGAGAAGCCACGGAAACTCGTTCCCAGGAATCTTTTGCATGTGTTCTGGAAGACTGTTTGGAAGGACCTCATCCACGTGCCCTCAGGGAAGTTCATGTATTGGTGAATGTCGTTCTCACCAAAGGAATAGCAAGGGACAATATGTGTCCTGCAAAGAGAGGGGCAGGAATGTGAGCTCTTTGAGGAAGCTCCCCCAGCAAAACCTTCTCCAAGGTGGAAAACTTCTCCCAATTATAGGACAAAAACCCAAGCACCCAAACATCTCCAGCCTCATGTCCCATTCTTCCCCACCCTCCCTACTGAACACTACACCTTGGGAGCTGCTACACCTTGTCCTGTAATAGGAGGAAAACTAATCTCCAGAGATCTAACTACCTTCACTGCATCCAGCATCCAGAGTGTTCTTCCTAAACTACATATCTGGACATATCACTCCTCTCTTTAAAACTCCTCCAGAGCTCTTTGCTTGATACTACACTGCTTAGCATGGCCTGTATGCTCTAGCCCTCCCTACCTGGCTGGTTTTCCCTCTCCCTACTCTTTCTTTGCAATCCGCTTAGCCATACTAAGTGTGCCTAATAATCTCTTGTCTATGTGTCTTTGTATATTCTGCTCCCTCTGTCAGAAGTGCCTTCCCTCTGTCTTCATATGGCTAATTCAAATTTGCCTTTCCATACTTAGTTCCAATTTCATCCCTTTGAAAAAACTTTCTTTGACCACCTAGTCTAATTCCCCCAATGTGGATGAGGTAGCCCTCATCTAGTGCTTGCCTCTCTTCTGCACTAACACTACCCCAGCCATGTGTTACAGTTATCTCCTTACCTGTCTGACTGCCCCAGTAGACAGTAAGCCAATCAAAGGCAAGAACTGTGTCGTATGTATCTTTGAATCCCTAGAGCCTGGCATGGTGCCCAGCATGCCATAGGTCCTCATTGAATGCCTGAGTTCTTTCTCCCTTTTGATGTGCCTGGCAACTCCTACTAATATTTCAATTCACAATTCAAATGTCACCCACCTGTGAAACCTCCACTTTGGGTCAAGCTCTTTCCACAAATTGGTGCTCCCATAGCACTTTGTGCCATTTCTATCATGGCGCTTCATTCATTCAACACCTATTTATTAAGCTCTTTCTATGTACCAGCACTGTTTTAGGCCGTGGGGCTATATCATGAACACATTGATTTTTTTTTTGAGACAGAGTCTCACTCTGTTGCCCAGGCTAGAGTGCCATGGCATCAGCCCAGCTCACAGCAACCTCAAACTCCTGGGCTCAAGTGATCCTCCTGCCTCAGCCTCCTGAGTAGCTGGGACTACAGGTGCGTGCTACCACACCTGGCTAATTTTTTTCTATTTTTAGTTGTCTGGCTAATTTGTTTTCTATTTTTTAGTAGAGACAGGGGTCTCACTCTTGCTCAGACTGGGTCTCAAATTCCTGACCTCAAGCGATCCTCCCGCCTTGGCCTCCCAGACTGCTAGGATTACAGGCAAGAGCCACTGTGCCCAGCCAAACACATTGATTTTTAAAAATCTCTGTCCTCATGGAGCTTATGTTTTTTGGGAGGAAGACAGACAATAAACAATAAGAATAGTAGGTAACCAAACAAATTAATAAAATAGATGATCTATAAGAAGATAAATGCAATGGAGAAAAAATAGAACAGGATGATCAGGATAAACCTTACTGAAAAGAGACATTGAGCAAAGACTTGAAGGAGGTAAAGGAATGGGCCAAGAAGTTATTTGGAGGAATAGTGCTCCAAACAGAAGGGACAGCTAGAGCAAAGGCCCTCAGGCAGGAGTGTGTGGCCTGCTCGAGGGACAGCAAAGAGGCCAGTGTAGCAGTGATGGAGCAAGCAAGGGGACGAGTACTGGGTCATGAGGGCAGAGAAGTAGCGAAGGACCAGATTATTCAGGGTCTTGCAAGCCTTTGTAAGGACTTTGGTGTTTGGTCTGAGTGACATGGGAGCCACTGCAGTATTGTGAGTAGCGACATGATCTGACTCAGATTTAACAGGATTTTCCTGGCTGCAGCTGGGAATAGAGTCTTGGGGGTAATGCAGGGAGGCCAAGATAGAAGCAGGGAGAACAGTTAGGAGTGTCATACTAGTCTGGAGGGAGATGATGGTAAAAAGCCAGGGGGTGGTAGTCTAGGTGGTAAGTGGTTGGATTCTGCATATATTTTGTAACTGTATGTTCATGTTTCTGTCTTCCATATTGGACTGAAAGTTTGCAAGGAGCAGGTATTATTTATTTATTTTTATGTCCTCAATGCCTAGTATATGCCTGATGTCTAGTAGGTGCTCAATAACTGCTCAGTGAATGTGCTTTCCTGCTTTCCTTCTTTCTTTCTTTCTTTCTTTCTTTCTTCTTTCTTCTTTCTTTCTTTCTTTTTTTGAGACAGAGTCTTGCTCTGTTGCCTGGGCTAGAGTGCCATGGCATCAGCCTAGCTCACAGCAACCTCAAACTCCTGGGCTCAAGTGATCTTCCTACCTCAGCCTCCCTAGGAGCTGGGACTACAGGCATGTGCCACCATGCCCGGCTAATTTTTTCTATTTTTAGTAGAGATGGGGTCTCACTCTTGCTCGGGCTGGTCTCAAACTCCTGACTTCAAGTGATCCTCCCGCCTCGGCCTCCCAAAGTGCTACAATTACAGACATGAGCCACCACACCCTGCCTGCTCTATTTCTTAAAGCAGGTTAAATGTTCTTTGTGGGAATGTCTTATTCATCTTTGCAATTCTCACAGCATCAAGGCCAGTGCCTTCCTCGCCCTTGCTAGGTTCTCAGGGCCTCTCAGTTAACAGGTTGATATAGAGCGAAGCCTCACTTCCCCAGATGCCCAGCCTACTAGGCTAATGGGCAGAAAGTAAAAGGTCTTCTGCTACTGTTCTTTCTCTAACTTCAAGTAAGAAAAGTGCCCATTGAAATGTATCTGGAGGCCCACACACCCCTAAGGCACAGGGTGAGGGCATAGAGAGAAGGAATCCGAATGAAGAGGAAGCCCCCTCTAACAGGGTTCCCAGGGAGGGCACCATTCTGGAGAGGGCTACAGAGGGCCTATGGCACGCTGATAAGAGAGCACTAGAACCTAGACACCCACCCTGTCTTCAGTGCCATCTTCACAAAACCTTTACGGTGTTTGAGGAAGAGGATGGTTTCTCCAGGCCGAGTCAAGAGGGCTTCGGCAGCTCCACCCACCACGATAACCATGGCATTGCCTACTCCTTTTTGGGTCAGGATGTACTTCAAGGACACGTCGCTCACTGGGCACGTGCCTGTGAAACCAAAGAATCAAGTGTTAGAACAAACTTGGTGCCTGAGGATAGGGTAAGGAGTTCCTCTAGGCTCTTCCTGTTGGGGACTGCACTTCTGTTTCCTGACTACTGCTGTTTCCACCTTTCTGTCTTTGACCTCGATATCATGGGTTAGCCCTGGCCTGAGGTTGGTTCTTAGGGTCAGCTGCTTACCTTGAGGGTTTGTGCTACTACAGTTGGGTCTATATAAGCTCCTCTACCTACTGCCACCCAAAGCCTACTACCTTTCAGATCAACAGTATTTAAGCCCAGCCCTTCTCTCTCTACCCATGAACCACAGCCATCTTCTACTCTGCCCAGGCTGACAACACTGGAGACCCTCTACTCCCACACTGGAGAGTTCTCTACTTCAGGGGTGATCAGGACTAGCCACCACCAACCTGCTTCCTCCTAAGAGAAACCTGTCTAAGGGGAGCCATTGGCTGGGGTTTCTGGAGAGTAAGTAGACCCAGGAGCCTACATAAGCCAAATTGAAATGTAGCTGAATGATGGAATGTGGATGACATCCTGTTGTTCAAAACAGTAAGAGTCTTTTTGTCTCTCATCTTTGCCCTGCGCTTACCTTCTATTCTCTACTGGGATGGTGGAAATTGCCTCCAGGCTCCAGCCACTGAGACCCCTCTCTAGGGCCACGCTAACCTCACAGGAGAGCAGAGCAGAAGCACCCTCTGGGACTCTAGTAGTCCGACCTTGGCCATCGAGATAAATGCATCTTACTTTCTAATGTTTGGCTTCAGATGTTTTCTGGTGTCCAGAAGGATGAATATTCGCCCAGAGAGTGACATTTGTCATAGTGCCCTAGCTTGAAGCCTGGCATAGAGAAGTCGTCCTGGATTCTGAAGCATGCCTATCCTTTGTCCCTTGGCATCTTATGCAAGGGTGAAGGGGTTCCCAGAAGATGAAGGTCATGGACCAGAAGCACAATAGCTAGTATGAGAGACTTTAAAATGTCTTTCAGACACGGTGGGATGAGAGCTACTGTACAAATGACTGGGCAAAAGAAACCAACTAACATCCCAGAAAGAGTCTGGTGAAGTTTGTCTGAGCTACCCTACTCACCCCTGCTTTTCCCTACATTTGTGTTTAATACTTGGCTTTCACCCTCTTATTTCCATGGATTCTCCCTCTGAAAGGAATCCTAGCACCTCTTATGAATACCTGTAACTTCCCCTGCTGCCCAACCAAACCCTACCTCCCAAATATTGGACAGAACCTGATGCTTGGCCTCATACTCCTATGATTGACCCAGAGTGTTCTGGACTCATTTCCTATCAAGTCCTGAAGAGTGACTGTCAGGGCTTACTGGGGTTGGAGCCCCGAGTTAGGTCAGAGAATGAAATTTCTTATACTCACCCAACCACATTGCAAAGTCTCGCAAAATTGGCAACCAGAAGAACCCTTCCAAAGTCCCTACGAAGGGAGTGATGGATGGGAAAATCTTAGCAAAGCCAGTGGCCTCAGTGGCAAAGTTGATGAAGACACCATAAGATAAAATGCCATGGGGGTGGTTGGCAATGATGTAGTTGCGATTTGGAGAAAGGTCATGAGTCTTCACCAGCTGTTAGAGGGAGATTGAGTCAGAGCACTGGCTAGGAAGAAGGAAGAGAGGGCGTGTACTCAAACCCCAGCAGGCAGCATATGTTTTCCTCTTGGAGCCCCAAATCTCTGTTCATTGGGATGTCATTATTGTCATGGGATTGCCAGGGGTTGTGATGGTCAGAGAGGCTGACCTAGGTTTGCCATTGTGGGAAAGGCTGCTCTGCGCCTATCTCCCCACCTGCCCATCCATCTTGGGCCCTTGCTCTGCATTATGCCTCTGGGCCTTGACCTTCACTGCTGACAACCAAAGCCTTTGAAAATATGGAGCTGAGTAGGGAGTGGGAGTCTAGGCAACAGGGACTGAGGGCACCCAAAGGTAGTCACCTTTACTGGGAAGTAATTTCCGAAATATTTCCAGACAGTCCAGTTTCGTACCCAAGCTGAACGTCTACAACCTGTGGGTACAGAAGGAAGGGAAGAGCAGATGGGACATTGCCAGATGGACAATCGCCTTTCCCAGAGATGGAGAGTTCTGCCTGCAGTCCTCGGGTCACAGGAGGGGCCTCCTTCTCACACCTCAGAGCTGTAGGTACTGTCCCTGAACACAACCCCCAAGACATAGGAAGCCCCTGCTCCTCTGGAGCCAGCCAGAAAGGTGATACGAAAACAGCCTGAGGCTGGGGGCACCTGCCCAGAAACCTTAACCTCTTAATTCTTCCTGAGCCACATGGTAGAGACCTCTGTCCCTGCTGAGTTTTGCTCTCCCCTTTCCCTCCTTTCACCTCTTCCCTTCCTTTGCTTCTTCCCCTCTCTCCCTCCACCTCCCTCTCCTGTGGCTCCATCCTTGGCATAGACAGGACCACCATTCTGCCCCCGTCTCTTACCTTGACTGTGGGTGTTCCAATCATAGGCAAGCCAAGCTAGGGTGAGCACAGTCAAGGGCCAGAACTTAGTGAATGCCAGATAGAAGGGTAAAAGGGCAGCAAAAGAAAATCCTGAGGGGACACAAAGGGTTCAAGTTTTAGTACGCCTCTCACAATGCTGCTCTCTGCTCTACACGGAAGAAGTAGGGCAAGGCTGGTGTGCAACCTTGTCTCCCTCTCCCGCTCACCCCTCACCTCCCACCCTCCACCCAGCTCTGCTGTGGTTCAGACTGGCCTCTGAGCCGTCAGACCGGGGTCTCCTTGATGGCTGAGATCTTAACTGAGGAGACAGCAGAACCATGAGGTTCTCAGAGCAGACCCTCAGCCAGGGTCCAAGGACAGCTCTTCTTGGCAATTGGGAAGAACAGCACATGGGGCTAGGGGATGACATCCTCATTCTGGGACCTTGGGAAATTCTTTCTAAAAGCTTGACCCTCCTTCTTTTTTTGAACTGTTAAGTCCTCATATTCCAGTAGAGAGGGGTTGCCTGCAGTGTACAGGCTGTTTGATGCTGAGAAGAAAACATGGATTAAAAACTGCTTTACTGTGTTCTATTTTGTCCCATTCAAAATGTTGCAAAGGTTCAGAAAAGGAAAAATTTATCTCTGTTAGCAAAGAGCCACAGCAGGCTGGGAAATGCAAACATAATACATCTTACAGCAGTGGGAATTGAATTCCATTTTTAAATCTGCAGTCATGAGAAAGAGAGGCTAAATACACATATTGTGAATAAAAAAAGACCTGGTTGAGGGAATGACTTCTTTGACCAGGTACCACATCCTGGCAGATAAAAGTTTCAGAGAAGGGGAAGAAACTCGAGTTACCTACCAGCAGGTTTGTCTCTTGCATTTTGGACATACATGAAAGTGGCAGGAAAAAGACTGAATGGGCACTGCTTTCAAAAGTCATGTTATGGAGCAGAAGAAACCTTAGTGATAAACTGAACTCCCCTTACAAGAGCTGGCTGCGACTGTTGTCGGAAGCATGCTAATTAGACAGCAACTAGCGGTGGGAGGAATTTTATGGGCAGCCTGCTGTGCATAAAAGCCCCACTATCTCTGACCTTCCTAAAAGATGACAGTACATTTGCCAGTTAAGCTTCAGAAAAAAAACTCAGATAAATAAGAATCATTACTAATTAAAGGTAGCCTAAGTGTATAATTTCTTTTATATCTTGTTTCAAACAAATTTTGTGTCCCCAGTATTTAGAACAGTGTCTGGCACATAATCAACAAATATCTGTAGATTGAAAAAGAAATA
This sequence comes from Eulemur rufifrons, assembly GCF_041146395.1. Taxonomy (NCBI): domain Eukaryota; kingdom Metazoa; phylum Chordata; class Mammalia; order Primates; family Lemuridae; genus Eulemur; species Eulemur rufifrons. The sequence goes on from NC_091012.1 coordinate 91,996,162, forward strand.
AGTAAATGTTTTCTTTTTTCAATAATGCATAAAGCTAAATGATGAGTGTTTAGTCGGCATGTATAATGTTATATAAATGTGATGTTATTTGCAAAGGGTAGACAGAGTAATTGTGTGCCTTGTAACTCCTTCATTTACCTGCCAGTCCTAAAGGCCGTCTAAGAGCCCTTATCGCGGTAACACCAGCCCCACCTTGTGGAATCTATTGGAACTGCAGGTGTGGCCCTGCAGGACGTCATCAATGTCCTTTGAGGACAAAGCTTCCAGACACAGCCTATTTGAATGTCGTCGGTGTCATGCGTGGTGATAAAAGTGGGATTTAAAAGATAGGAGGAACAGAAGCCAAATGTGGAAGAGCTAAAGCTCACAGAACAAGGAGTTCTGTGACATAAAGCAAGGGCATCCTGAGGAAGGAATGATGAAGAACAAACATTTGTATGTATGTATGTGTGACACTCCTTTAGATATTATGGCCTTGACACCAGGAGACGGTTCCAACTTCTCTCAAGTGAGGCATCTTTGAGAGGTTATCAGGGAAGAAGTCGATGTAGGTGGGCTCCTAATTTAGCTTGTATTGGAGACGGCCAAGCCACTCTAATAGATGTGCAGTGGCATCTCATCATAATTTTAATTTCCCTAATAGCTACTGATACTTAATAGCTTTTCATGTGCTTAGCTACTTTCTGTATATCCTCTTTGATGAAGTGTCTATTCAAATCTTTTGCCCACTTTCAATTAGGTGGTTTGTTTTCTTACTGTTGGCTTTTGAGAGTTCTTTAAAGATTTTTGGGTGCAAGTTCTTTGTCTGATATATGATTTGCAAACATTTTCTCCCAATCTGTGTCTATCTTTTCATTCTTCTTTTTTATTTTATCTTTTCATTCTTGTAACAGAGTCTTTCTTAGAGCAAAAGTTTTTAATTTTGGTGAAGTTCAATTTATCCATTTTTTTTTTCCTTTTGCAGATTGTGCTTTTGGTGTCAAATCTAAGAACTCTTTGCTTAACCTCAGGATTTCTCCTATGTTTTCTACTAAAAGTTTTACAGTTTTCTGTTTTACATTTAGGTCTATGATCCATTTCAAGCTAATGTTTTCCAGCTTTATGGAGGCATAACTGCCAAATAAAAATTGTACATATTCAAGATGTACATGTTGATTTGATATATGTATACATTGTGCAATGATTACCACAATCAAATTAATCAACACATTCACCACCGCCACACAGTTACCCTTTGTGTATGTGTGTGAGGGGGTGAGGACACTTAAAACCTACTCTCTTATCACATTTCAAATAAATGATGCAGTGTTATTAACTATAATCACCATACTTTATATTATCACCAGACAATAAGTTATAAGATAAGTTATCTTATAACTGAAATGTTGTACCCTTTGACCAATATCTCATTTCCTCTTTGCCTTAGGCCCTGGCAACCACCATTCTATTCTCTGCTTCTATGAGTTCAACTTTTTCATATTCCACCTGTAAATGAGATCATACAGTATTTGTCTTTCTGTGTCTGGCTTATTTCACTTAGCATAATGTCCTCCATGTTCATCCATGTTGTTGCAAATGGCAGAATTTCTTTTCTTTTCTTTCTTTCTTTCTTTTTTTTTTTTTTTTGAGACAGAGTCTGTTGCCCAGGCTAGAGTGCCGTGGCATCATCATAGCTCACTGCAACCTCAAACTCTTGGGCTCAGGTGATCCTCCTGCCTCAGCCTCCTGAGTAGCTGGGACTAAAGGTGCACACCACCACACCCAGCCAATTTTTTCTTTCTTTCTTTCTTTTTTTTTTTTTTTTAGACAGAGTCTCACTCTGTTGCCCAGGCTAGAGTGCCGTGGCGTCAGCCTAGCTCACAGCAACCTCAAACTCCTGGACTCAATCTATCCTCCTGCCTCAGCCTCCCGAGTAGCTGGGACTACAGGCATGTGCTACCATGCCCGGCTAATTTTTTATATATATATATTTTTAGTTGTCCAGCTAATTTCTTTCTATTTTTTTAGTAGAGACAGGGTCTCGCTCTTGTTCAGGCTGGTCTCGAACTCCTGAGCTCAAACAAACCTCCTGCCTCAGCCTCCCAGAGTGCTAGGATTACAGGCATGAGCCACCATACACAGCCGAATTTCCTTCTTTTTATGACTAAATAATATTCTAGAGTTTGTGTGTATCCCGTTTTCTTTATTCATTCATCTATCAGTGAACACTTAGGTTGATTCTATATCTTGGCTATTGTGAATAATGTTGCAATGAACATGGGGGTGCAGTTCTCTTCAAGATACTAATTTCATTACCTTTGGAACCTCCACACTATTTTCCATAATGGCTGTACCAATTTACATTCCAACCAAAAGTGTACAAGGATTCCCTTTTCTCCACATCCTAACACTTGTATCTTTTATCTTTTTTTTTTTTTTTTTTTTTTTTTGAGACAGGGTCTTGCTCTGTCACCCAGGTTGGAGTGTAGTGGTGTAATCATAGCTCACCGTAACCTCAAACTCCTGGACTCAAGCGACCCTCCCATCTCAGCCTCCAGAGTAGCTGGGACTGCAGGCACACGCCACCACATCCAGCTAATGTTTTTGTTTTTTTAGTGGAGACAGGCTCTCACTATGTTGCCCAGACTGGTCTTGAACTCCTGGCCTCAAGCAATCCTCCTGCCTTGGCCTCCCAAATTGCTGCAGTTACAGGCATGAGCCATTTTATCTTTTTGATAATAGCTATCCTAACAGGTATAAGGGAGTTTTGATTTGCATTTCCTTGATGATTAGTAATGTTGAGCATCTTTTCGTATACCTGTTGGCTATTGGTATGTCTTCTTTGAAAAATGTCTAGTCAGATCCTTTGCCTGTTTTAAAAATTAGGCCCCCTTTTTTGCTATTAAGTTGTATGAATTCTTCATATGTTTTGGAAATTAACCCCTTATCAGACATACGGTTTGCAAATATTTTCTTCCATTCTGTTGGTTGCCTTTTCATTTTGTTGATTGTTTCCTTAGCTGTGTGGGCTCCCTATCTCATTCCATTGGTCTGCATGTCTGCTTTTATGCCAGCACCATACTATTTTGATTACTGTGCCTTTGTAATATAGTTTGAAATCAGGAAGTGTGATGCCTCCAGCTTTGTTCTTCTTTCTCAAGATCACTTTGGCTATTCAGCACCTTCTGTAGTCCCATACAAATTTTAGAATTGTTTTTTCTGTTTCTTTGAAAAATTTCGATAGGGATTGCATTGAATCTATAGATTGTTTTCAGTAATATGGACATGTTAATAATATTAATTCTTCCAATCCATGAATGTGGGATATCTTTCCATTTATTTGTTGTCTTCTTCAACTCCTTTCATTGACTTATAGTTTTTAGTATACAGATCTTTCATCTCATAGGTTAAATTTGTTCCTAAGTATTTATTCTTTTTTATACTATTGTAAATGGGGTTGATTTTTTCTTTATTTCTTTTTTGGATAGGTCATTGTTAGTGTATAGAAATGCAACTGATTTTTGCATGTTTATTTTGTATCCTGCCACTTTACTCAATTCATCTATTAGTTCTAACAGTTTTTTGGTGGGGTCTTTGGGGTTTTCTATAAATAAGATTATGTCATCTGCTAATAGACAACTTAACATCTTCCTTTCCACTTTAGATGTCTTTTATTTCTTTTTCTTATCTAATTGCTCTTGGTAGGACTTCCAGTACTATGCTGAATATTTTTTTTGATCTTAGAGGAAAAACTTTCAGCTTTTTATAATTAGTATGATGTTAGTTCTGGACTTTTCATATATGGCCTTTATTATGTTGACATGCATTCCTTCTATATCTAATTTACTGAGAGTTTGTAACCATGAAAAGATGTTGAATTTTGTCAAATGCTTTTTCTGTCTCTGTTGGAATGATTTTTATCCTTCATTCTGTCAGTGTGGTATATTACATTTATAGATTTGTGTATGTTGGACTATCCCTGCTTCCCAGGGATAATCAATTGATCATGGTGTATGATCCTTTTAATGTGCTATTGAATTTGGTTTGCTAATATTTTGTTGAGGTTTTCTTTGCATCTATGTTCATCAGGGATATAGGCCTGTAAATTACTTTTCTTGGAGTATCTTTGCCTTACTCTGGTATCAGGAGTTTTTGTAGACATAGACAAGCTGATTCAAAAATTTATATAGAAAAACAGAGGGACTATAATAACTAAAACAATTTTGAGAAAGAATAAAAGTAAGGGGCTACACTATATTATTTTAAGACTTAGTGTAAGACTACAGTAATGAAGACAGTGATGTATTGGTGAAGGGATGGACATATCGACTCATGGAACAGAATAGAGTCAAGAAATACACCCACACAAATATGGTCAATTGATTTTTGACAAAGATGAAAAAGCAATTCAATGTAGGAAGAATAGTCTTTTCAATGAATGGTGTTGGAACAATTGGATAGCCATAGGCAGCAAAATGAACCTTGACCAAAACCTCAGACCTCATAAAAAAAAAATTAACTGAAGTGACATCAAGAGGATGGCAAAATTGGAAGTCCCCCTCTCGCATCATTCCACAGCAACAAGAATTTGGCAGCCATCTATGGAATCTCTGTGGTAAAAGCCAAGGGGACTGGGTGGGGGACTGGAAGGAGGAGGGTGAAGGGAATAAATATGGAAATAATGAAAATAATGCAAATGTGGTCATTGATACCATATAGTGAGCATTTATTGTGAAACACCACTCTGTTCGGCATTTAATGTGCATTATCTCATTTAAGCCTCTCACAACCCCGATAGGTAGACAATTTTATTATCTTCATTTTACAGATGAAGAAACTGAGGCTCAGAGAGGTCATGTATCTTCACTCCAAGGTTTGGGAAAAAAACATAGGTAGCATTTGTTGAGTCTTTATTATGCGCCAACAGTTATTTTAAGCACTTCGTGTGTGTGTGAACTCATATTAATACATGTAAAATACAAAGCTCCTGCCTTCCAGAAACTCTAGGCTTTGTGTGGAAGGTAAGATTTAAAGTTGAATTTTGGAGGAGGGGTAGGTTTTTGACAGATGGATTGGTGGAGGAAGGGCCCTCTATGCACAAGGAAGAGTTTAAACAAAGAGTCTGAAGCCTGTAAGCAACACCATAACCTGAACAAATCCAGGGAGCATGAGGACTCTGTAGAACAGGAGGGCAAGCTGGGAAAGAAGCTGGGGACATGAGGCCTGATGCAGAAGGGAATGAGAAGGCAGTGAAGATAGCACAATCATATTTGTGTTTCAGGAAGATAATTTGGGATAACTGTGGGAGCAGGAGACACTGTAGGCAGAGATCAGCTAAGAGTATCAGTGATTCAGATGAGAGACAATGGAAACCTGAAATAGGCTACTATTTCTCTAACCAATTTGGAATATACTGTGGAGGTGGAATTTTCAGCCCAACACAGCTGATTGGACGTAGGGGTGATGGAGGGGGAGTAGGGAAAGATGCATTGATTGGGCATGTGGGAAAGCTGGGAATGCATCAAAGTCTCTAGCTGCTTAATTTTCTAGGACCTGGTTATGATTATTCTTCCTGACGGTGCAATGAAATCAGAGTCTAGGGTGCCTGTCTCTAGCCCTGGCAACAGAGCGAGACTCTGTCTCAAAAAAAAAAAAAAAAACGAAGGTGATAAAAACATTCACATTTATTCTTATGTGCTTTCACTGAAGACACATAGGTGCCATCATCGTGTGTCCCCAACATCCCCACTTCCTTCTACAGCTCTTCCAGGATGACTGGAAGCTGGTGAGATTTGGGGGTAGACGAGGCATTACCAGGAGGCTGACCCTCCCCGTCTCAGTCCCCTCTATCCAGTTATGTGACATACTCTCTACCCTATCCCCGCCCAGAGGCAGTGTCCTTTGGCAGGGGAGAAGTAGTAGAGGGAAAAGGTACTTGAGAAAGAATCATTTTCTGGTAGAAAAATGAGAACATTTTAATGAGAAAAACTACCCCAGTAGAGCCAGAATCATCTGGGCACTTGTGTCCAAATATAATACCAAGGCCTTCTTGGGTGGGAAAGACCCCTGACCTAAATCTGTTCACGCAGCTCTTCCTCTCTTTTCCCTACTCTCTTTGCCCCATCTTTGCCCATTCTTTCTGGGATCCAGACTTGAAATGCTGGCTGCCACCCTGATGCCAAGTCTCTTAGGACATTCCTGTGTCCCTCACTTTCCTAGCTGAGGGCTGGAACTTATCAAAGGTTTCTTTTTGAAGAAGTTAATGGAAATGCAAGGGAAAACAAAAAGAAACTATGGAAGACTGGAAACAAATAAGTTTATCTCTCGATATAGCTAAAGTCAAGCCATTAATGGGCTCAGCATGATTTGATTTTTATAAGGCTTAATAAGTCTACATCTTTTGGGGTCTATGGACCTCTGTGGCAGTTCAGTAAATCCTATGTACCCCTTCTCTGAATATTATTTTTAAGTGCACAGAATTAAATACACAGACTTACAAAGAAAAATCATTATATTAAAACACAGTGATCAAAATATTACCTCCGAAATCTGATAGAGTAACATATGTGCTTCTTTTTTTTTTTTTTTTTTTTTTTTGAGACAGAGTCTCACTCTGTTGCCCAGGCTAGAGTGAGTGCCGTGGCGTCAGCCTAGCTCACAGCAACCTCAAACTCCTGAGCTCAAGGGATCCTCCTGTCTCAGCCTCCCGAGTAGCTGGGACTACAGGCATGCGCCACCATGCCTGGCTAATTTTTCTATATATATTTTTAGCTGTCCATATAATTTCTTTCTATTTTTAGTAGAGATGGGGTCTCGCTCTTGCTCAGGCTGGTCTCGAACTCCTGAGCTCAAACGATCCGCCCACCTCGGCCTCCCAGAGTGCTAGGATTACAGGCGTGAGCCACCGCGCCCGGCCTGTGCTTCTTGATTTATGCTTAAATAACCAGATCTAATGGCAGTTCCAATAACCACTGGGTTTTTGATGTAGTCAAGAGCATTAAATGAAACTTTGAGATGCCTGCAACAACTGTCACATGAAACGCAAATCTCTGTGCTGTCTGTTACTGACAGAGTGACAGGTATAGCCAATGCCACTGTGGTTTGTTGCCTGCATTCATCATTTCAGTTCGAGTTTGTGAAAATAAACAGGTGATTTTTTTCTATCTTAGTCCAACCCCACTCCGAATTCTTGGTCTGTAGGACCCAGGTTAAGAGCCTCTGCTCTAAAGGGCATATAACCTCCCATGGGTTGGAACTGGCTGCCTCCTGCCTCTGTTCCTCCTTCAGGATGACATTATTCCCCGCATCCAGCCTCCCAGCTTGCCCCATCACTGCCTGCCCACAGAGCCCTGGTTTCTGACTGAGAAAAGCCTGGGGCTGCCAGCCTATTTGCCTAGCACCGGTGACTGCTGTGCCCTGAGTCCACTGAAAAGCAGCTGGCTCTCTCTCAAAACTCTGTCTAATAAGGCACTCAAGCAGCCCTCAGATTTTCCAGAATTTTCTCGTCATAATCTTAGACTAGAAAGTCACCTTCCACTTCCCTAGTAACACCAATTCTGCAAGCCACCATCACCTCTGCCCTGTCCCCGAATATGACTATTTTCAGCTAGTTTATAGGGGACAGCCTCTGAGAAGGCAGGAGTGATCTTTAAACCAGAACAGCCACAGCCTCACTCCTGGCCTCTGTGCCCACTCCTTCCCAGAGGGTGGAGAACAATCAGAGGGTCTCTTCAGAGCCCTCCCCATCTGGAAATGCCTGGCCTCTTTCTTGGTCTGTTATGATGTGCTCTCCAGCCCTTGGGGCTCACTCACCGAAAATTATGAAGAACGGCATCCACTGTATAACACTGAAGCTTTGGCGGCCCTCCTGAACATCCTTTCGGGAGAAGGCCATGGTAATGGTGCTCTTCTGTTGTGGCAATAAGCCCAACCAGAGGCCCAAATCTCTTAAGCTGAGTTGATTATAGATGCTTTGCTATAATGTCTTGTCACTGAGTCCCATTAGCTGCTGTGGTTTTGTTGGGCTTGACCAAACCTCTCCTCTGCTTTTTCTTACTCATTGCCCCGCCCCAACTTGCTACACACATCAGTTGCAAATCAGATCATCTAATCTCCCCAATATGTGTCCTTTCTCCACGTGCAGTGCACCCGATTGCAATCTGGCAGAAATGACCTTAGGGTGGCTCCAGCTGTGGCAGGGCAGGTTCCTAATAAATTAATGCAGGAAAAGAGAATAGCTTAGGCCTCAAATAGGACCCCTGGGAAGCACCCACTACCTTTCTCTGCTCAAGAAGAGGAACCTGGCAGGAACACTTGTTTCTGCCCCAGTGGTTACTCTTTGTCTCCTCTTGTCTTCTGCTGAGAGCCACCTAGCTCACTAGGGCTGTTTTTTTGCATAGGTATCTAGACCTCTCAGATGCCTCGTTGTGCCTCTAGTCCCAGGGGCTCTGTAGCAGTGGCCAGACACCCTATGGTCGAGTGGGAGAAGCATTGCACAGAGAACAGACTTGGCTTCCAGTCCTAGCCCCACCAGCCTCTTCCTGTGACTCCTTTGGAAAATGCTCCATCTCTCCAGAGCTCCGTTTGAGCATTCATTGCTGGAAGGGAGTGCAGTGGTGAGGGGCATGACTTTGGAGCCGGATAGCTGGGGTTCACATCTCAGCTCTGTCACTTACAAATTGGGGAACCTCTATGCCTTGGCTTCCCCATCTGTAAAATGGGGACAGTAATAGCACCAACTTCATAAAGATGTTCTGGGGATTAAATTAGTGAATGAATGTAAAGTGCTTAGCATAGGGCCTGGCACACAGCAGGCACTATTTCCTGTTATTACTATTCATTTATTCCAATTAGTGTCTATTGAACATCTACTATGTTTCAGGCTGAGGTTTGCTTCTGTGCACCAGCCTTTGCAAAATTAAAGATGGTCCCTAGGTCCCAGACCTCTGGATTTATTTTTTTTCGGTCGCTATCTATTGAGTGACTGCTATTTGCCAGGCACTGTTGTTAGGTGCTGAGGATTCAGTGGGGAAGAAGACAGACATGATTCCTGCTTTCTTTGAACTTACAGTCTAGTGGAGGAGACAGACATTAAAACAAGAAAATCACAAAAATGTTTGTACACTTGAATTTGTGACGTGTCGTACATGGAAAGGCCAATATTCCCAGCATAAGGCCTTGAATGTAGAAGGTTTTCAGAAAAATCTATTGAATATAACTAAAGGGGTTGCTGGGAAAATCAAATTTAAAAATGGTACCAAGTGTCCTACAAGTGCAAGGGAACATGGATCCCTTTTCCAAGGAGATCAGCAGAGCTCTATCATGTCCCCAGTGCCCATCTGCTCTGGGCCTCCCTCGTTAGACTTACTAATGTGACTCTTCAGAGTTGAGGTTAGGGAATTTTGTGGGATGTCAGGGTGTGATTTCATTCTCTCATGTATCCTAGTTGGCCACGTGACGTGCCACCCTTTCTCCTCTTCCTTTTCTTTCTTTGCCTCCCCCCAGAGCGAGTTGGGGCTGCTCTTCTTGGGGCTGCCGGGCCACACAGAGGGTGAGATGGACTGGTCACGCCTGCTTGGAACTTGCAGGGGAGAAGGGAGAGAGGGAGGCGAGGCAGGCCTGGCTCTTCTGGGGGAAAGCACAGATGCAAAGGGACCTGGAGTACCCAAGACAGACGAGACCCACGGTGTTGAGAGCTCCAAGGCCCCTTACGGATCAGGTCTCTGCTCCCCTCCACTTTCAAACGGGTCAATGAAGGAGATCTAGAAAGTTTTCCATCTCTATATCCCTGATATCTGGCTCAGGGCCTGGTACAGAGCAGGCACCCAAGTAAGTGCTTGTGCAACCAGTGAGAGAGGCCAGGTCTCCCGGTGCTTCAAGCAAGATGGACTTTCAGGGATCGGCCCAAACCCGGACTGGCCACCCCTTCCTCCACAAAACCCAGAGCGTGCTGGCTGAGCTAGAGCTCCCTTGCATCAGATGGGCAAGTGTAACATAAACACTAGGGGACCTAGAAAGAGCCAGTACTCATGATTTCCCAATTACAATTCAGCTAAGCAACAAAGCAAAGCTTGGCTGCCTCACAGTAAGTGATAACAAAGGAAAGATTGCCAACAAGGACAAAAGGCCTGCCAATTTCATTTGCAAATGTTTACAGGTGACATGATTTCCACCTGCAAGACACTTACAGTCCAGTGTGGGAAGTAGATGTAGGACAGACACCTACACGGGGTGCTGCGGGATGCACGGAAGCGAGAAGCACCAGCCGCCCGCGGAGGTGAAGGAAGGCTGTGTGGGAGAGGGCGCCGCAGTGAGGAGAAAAGGACTGGGTGAAAGAGGCCTGGGAGGGTGGGCCAAGAAAGACTGTGGGGAGCTCGCCAGGCCAGAGGGAATGGCCTTCGAGGGTAAGCTGGACCCCCTAGGAAACTTAGAAGGAGCAACAGAGAAACAAAGAAAGGAGAAAAGTGGAAGGAAACAAAGATCAAGGAAAGGGTGGTGGAAGTCAGGGTAGCTCTGAGAAAGAAGCAGCCCCAGGATTCTTCTTCTTAGATTCAAAGATTTACTCAGAGAGCTTTGGATAACTGAGGTTTTGCCATAATTTGTTTCTTCTGATCTTACCCCGCTGTCATATCCTTATATGGCTGGGTATTGCAATTTCAGGTCAATCAGGAACATTAATGGAGAACCTATTTGATGCCAAGCGCCAGGCTAGGTCCTATAGAAGGGACATATATAATCCCTTCATTCATCAAATCTTCACTGAGGCCCTAATTACTGTAAGTCTGGGATTGTTCTAGGTTTACAGCTGTGCGTGTGTTGGGCCAGGGGTGGGCAGGGAGTGGAAGAAATGCATACATCATCCGTACAGGGAGTGGGGCCATCAGAGAATTACAGGGGAGATGGAGGGGAGGGCCAGTATTAACAGCTCTGTGACCTTGGATGGGACACTTCCCCTCCTCGAGTCTCTCAGTTTCCTCATCTGGTAAAAGGGCTTAATCATATTCATTTGCCCAAGATTTAGCGGTAATAATTGAAAAGCTCCTCATGCAGTGTCTGCTACCCAGGAGCTGTTCAGTCGTGCTGGGATTGGGCTGCGGGGAGGTGGTATTTGCCACGGGCTCTGACAGGCTGAGAAGTGGGAATGCAACATTCCCCGTGGCGGCCCAGGATACACGAAAGTCCGGAGGTTTGCTTTGGCACAGGGGATAGTTCAGTGTGATGGGAGCCTGAGGTTCGTGGAAGGGAGTAGAAGAGAAGGCTGGAAAGTGATAAGTGGGGATGTCTTCCTCACAAATCTCTGTGTGTCTGGAGGTCAGTGAGTCTAGAGTCTAGTGAAAGTAGGCCCAGGACTGGTGGTTGGAGGAGGGGCCCGTCGAGGTGGAGGGTAGGGCAGAACGAGGGACTGTCAAAATCCCCTGGAAGCATTAGTGACTGATCACTTCTCAGGGCAGGCAAGGCCCTGGGGAACAGTGGCCCCAGGACCTTGGTTCAGGCTAGGGCGACCAACCAGTTGCCCGGGATGCTGGACTTTCAGAACTAAAACCGGGATGGTCTTGGGAAAACTGGAACATCAGGTTCCCCCTAGTTCAGTCCCTTGTCACTGTCTCTGGGACTACAGCAGTTTGCTGCCTGCTGCTCTCCTTTCCTTTGATCTCCATACTGCAGTAGGCCGGGCTGCTGTCAAAGCAGCTCTTACCATCTCTCTGCCCTGTTTCAAACCTGTAAAGGCTCCCATTGTCTTTGGGATCAAATTAAGACACCAGAGCCTGGATTCAGAGTGCTTTCTACACTGCTTTCTGCCCTCCTTGAAAGTCTTATTTCTCATCACTTTCACACCACACTGGATACAGCCTTGCTCCCCAAACAAGAAGTGTCCTTTCCTATTCTGGGCCTTGGCCCATGGCCATATCCTATCAGCCTGACTGACTCCTATGTTCAGTGAAAAATGTCCTTCCCACTCCTGGCCTTTAACAAGCCAATACTCCTCTGCCTCCAGGAATATTTTATGATGCACAAGCAAATAAGGTAATTTACTTTGTTAGATGAATAAAGAAATGAACAGTAAAAACCTGGAAACAACCCAAATGTTCCAGATCTGGGGCTGGCTAAGTAAGCGATTATCTAGCAACATTACAGGCCAATCTGCAGTCATTAAAAGTCATTAAAATCATTTTAAGGCTGAATCTCTAGTATTATATGCTAAGCTTTAAAAGCAGAATATAAAGCAGACCTCCACACTGAATGCACTTGGTAAAAAATTGGTCTCTTCAGCGGTAGACTGAAATGATCTATCAGTCTGAGTGAGAAATGATTGCTGCTTTAAGGTGAAGGGGTTCGGAGTTTTCTTTTATGTGAAGTTGTTTGAATATGAAAAGAAAGAGGCTGGATTATTGTGAATCTGCCTGATGAAGTGTGATTCATGCTGAGACTCATTCATTCAGGGATTCATTCAGCGCACATTTGAATGCTTGCTTTGTCAGGAGGAAAAGCCAGAAACAATGCCGGGCTGCTCAGGATGAGCACTGTGTAGGTGACGGGGACAGAAGACGCTCTGATGGAGGGAGAGGGGTGCGGAATGCAATGAGTTCATTTTAAGACTGGTGAATTTGAGTTCCGTTTGTTCATCAAGAGGAACTGTGTAGCAGATGATAGGATATAGGTCTGGGAGCTCAGTGAAAGGGTCAGGGCTCGTGACAGCCATCAGTATATATGTGGTCAGGGAAGCTGGTGCTGGAGTGGAGCTTACCCAGGGAGAAGATAGACAAGGAAAGGGGAAGACAGATTAAGTAAAGCTAGAGAGAAAGTCTTTTTGCAAATCTCACAATGCCTTTGAGCGAGGGCCAAGGGCACCAAGGCAGCAGAGCCTATATCTGTTCCTGAGTGTTGAAGGGCCTCAGGTTTCAGGCAGAAACCCTTCCTGCCAGCCCTTGTCCCCCAAACCCCCTGCACTCATGTCCTGGGTCTGGTCTTAGTTGTCTTGGAAAGCCTGGTAGATGGAGGGGTGCTTTGATTAGCTTAGAAAATACATAGGAAGCCCTGAGTGAGAGGGTTGGAGGGTTTAAAATTTATCTGAACAAAGACCAGCTAGGGGATGAGGAGAGCAGGTGAGCTTGGTATTGAGGGCAGATATGTTTCCCTGCAGGTTGAGGGATGTGGGCTCCCATGAAGCGTAGGTTTCTGAGAGGGGGTTTTCCCCTAGAGAGCAGGCTTCCGACATGTCCCTGACGGGCCTGGCAGGCAAAGCTGATGGAATTGTTGCTCCACACTTGGACAGAACAAGGGAAGGTGTTATCTCCAGAGCAGTATGCCACCAGGGTGTGGCACCTTCATATGTCCTTAGGCCAACCTGCAATCCAGGCCCAGCTGAACCCCATAGACCTTAGTGATCTTTAGGAAATCACTTCTCTAAGCTTGGATTTCTTCATCTACAAATTGAGGCTATAATAGTATCTATCTTGGGCTATTGTGAGGATTAGAAATATTGTATGTAAAACTCCTAGTATATAGGAGGTGCTTAATAACATGGTAGCTATTATTTTTATTCCTGCTACCACACTGGACTAGGCTGGTCTAAGACATGGCTCAGTTCAACTCTCTCTGAGGGATTTGTTGCCAGTTGAACCAAGACACTGGAATCTAAGACTTTGCCCATCTTCCTTTCACATACATTTTGTCAAAGGTGGCTTGGCAGGTACATACGTAAAAACCTGTTCTCAGTTTCCACTGCACATAATTCTCTCCTCTGCTAGTCATTTCAGCACACAAAAGCATGCCACAAACCTTTGGGCTGGTGGTGATATCTAGGAGACAGATTGAGAAAGCAAGGGCAGGGGTTAAAATAAATTTGTGTAATGATGAAGTAAAAAACAAGCATCCCCTCCTCTGTCCCTCTAGTTTGCCAACAGCCTACCACTCTACACCTCACTCCTGTGTCTTGTTTTAGAACTGTTCAAAGTGCTTTCTCATGTTTGATTTCATTCGCTCCTCGCTCAGGCCTGTGAGGTAAGTAGGGCAGATATTGTCTGTGTCTCAGAGAGGCTAGGATAGTGACACAACTGGATCTAGAACCCACATCTCCTTATGATGGAACGTGAGTGAACTGTGTGGGCTCCCTTTGAGTTGCACTTGGATGAGTGGTTTAAAGGGCATCTGTGAGGAAATGATGTGCAGGTGTTGAGGAGAGCTGTTTTGCAAGGAGGTGGTGGTAATAATAACCTATTGCTGTAGGGTGCCCAACAGAGATGGGTGACAATGTGCCTGTCGTGTTGATGAGCAAACTTGAGGCCCAGAGTAAGCAGAGGAGGCCTTTCTGGGGTTTGGATGACACACAGGGGTGGTGTTAGTTTCAGAATTTCCCCCAAGTTGTCTTAAATGACAGAAGACTTTGTCTGAGGTCACCCAGCTTGGGAGAAGCAGAACCCCGAGAATTGAGACTTTAACTCAAGACTCTAACTCCAACTTCTTGGGTTTGAAATCAGCTCATTCTGCCCCCTGCCCTGTCTTTCTCACAGGGGTGTTGAGAGGAACAACAGTGGAAAGGACAAATCAGTGGATAACGGCATTAAAAGAAATAGTGCCGAGCACTCACCTTTTCCAAACCTAATTGGCCTCCATGAGAGAGTCAGGGAGGGCAAATACTTCGGCTAAACCGACATGTTTGCACACTCTACTTCGTAGCTGTGTGACTGAGATAAGTCCCTCACTTTACCTCTCGGAGCCAGTTTCCTCCTCTGGAAAATGAAGATATCGTATCTTGTCTGACCGGTTGTGAGAATAAAATAAGCATTTTGCAAACTACTAAGCAGTACTATCTTTGAGAGCTTTAAGGAGTCCTCGCTTCCAGGAGTCCACCAAACCCAGCTCACTCTAGGACCCTGAAAGGCCCAGCTCTGGTGGGAGTAGAGAAGGTGGCCCTTTTTTGGTTTCTCTGCAGCTAGGCAGACAGAACTGGGGAGGAAATGGAGGAAGCCGGGCTTGCTCACCACCTCCCACTTCTTATCCCCCAGCTGAGGGGGCAGCGGCGGGGGCGCTAGCATAACCTTTTCTTCGGTGAGTCAGCTAAGAGGAAATTTCTAGAGCTCCAATGAGGTATAAGTGGTGGTTTTAGTTTGGATTTTTAAAGCTGCTCCTTCTCTTAAGCAGCTTTAAGACATATAACTAAAAGCACAAGCAATTGGGAAGCACATGGACAGTGTGCTCACTAGTGTGAACTTGAGTCAATCAAGTTGTGCAGGGTCATTGTATTAATAGTATGGGAAAGTGCCTGCACATACTAGGGGCCCAATACCTGTCCATTGCCTTTCCCTTCTTTGTGGACAGAGCGCAGTCATTGAGTCAACAGAAAGCACTTACTATTCAGTTATTCATTTAATTCTCACAACCCCAGGAGACAGCTTATCTACATACACTGAGAAAAAGGCAGTTCAGAGTTTTACTGCCCAAGCTCATACAACCTGCAATTTTTAAAGCCAGGGTTCAAACCCACCTTGTCTGGTTTGCCTCTCAAATATCAGAATGGTGCGAGGGGGCTTAGCTGGATCTTCTGGAAGGCCCAATCTTAAATGGAGTTGGGCCAAGGAGGTAACCCCAACCTGGCCCATTTGGGAAATGAACTCAGGATGGGGTCTGAAGGGCAGGAAATAGGCCATTGCTAGAGGCAGCCTGGCAACAATTGGAAGAGAGCTGAAAATGTTTGCTTTCCAAATCCTTGGGGAATTTAAGCTGTGTTCTACAAGTTTCAGGAGCTTATGTTGTGAGGGTGAGATGACTCCTTTATTAAGCAGTATACAAATAGATTATTGGGAATCTTCTGTCATCTCCCACGAAACACAACCTCCTCCTCATCACCTGACAGCCCTCCACTTACCACCCTATAAACAAGAGGGAACTAAGTCTCCTTTCCAAACCCCTCTCCTAAGCTAGACTGCAGAAGCTAGAATAGGAGGGCTGAGTCATCTTCCTCTTCAAAGAAAACCTGTGTACCAAAGCCACAGAACAAAAGTATGTTTTCTATGCAAATCATATGTTTCAACACATGGCTGCTTTTATAGCCCAGGAGCTGAGGACATTGTCTTCTCTCTACTCCAGAAAGTAGGTACCTTGCAGTGTCATCTGTGCTGTCCCTGTTCTCCACATCCAGGTATCTGCATGATTGCAGGTAACTCTTGCTAAGCAGCCAAATGACCACCATAGCACATTTACCCAGGCCACCAGCTCAGATTGTGCCAGTTATGGCACAGCAAAGGTCAGGAGGGACAAAGTGGTCTACAGCAGTCAATTTAAGAGCTGGGCTACAGCCTGAGGCTGCTCTTCACCCTAAGGATTCTGGAAAATGTTTCCATGAGAGTAAAGACCCTGGCCTCAGGCACACACACAATGACTCTTGCAGCACCTTCTCCATCTCTTTCTCTGGGCCAAGGCAAGGAAGACTAGGTAGATAGGATTGGGAAACAGACTTTAACCATTTATAGTCCATTTTCCTACAGCTATAATTACTGAAAATAGTGCTGTGTGGCAGACAAAGTCCTGGCTTTTGTGCGCTCCCCTTCTAGAGTGCTGGGTTATTTCACAGTGCAGGGTGTTGCTCATACAGCTTTGCACCATATACCCAGGATGAAGGAGATAGTCTGGGCACCTCTGACTTGGGGCAATTCACTGCCTAGATCACGGAAGATGACTGGGATTTCTCCATAAGCCCAGAAACCCACAGCTCAATGCCCCCTCTCCTCTCTCAAAAAAAGCAATTGATGTCCACATTTATGCACAGGCTCATGCAGTATTAGGGAGTTTATTATTTTTTTAAGGAGAATTAATGTAGCCATTGATTATACAGAGCCATTTCTCAGTGTTCTTTTCTTTGCATTCAAGAAATTGAAATACACCATGATGAGGATGATAATGCCAAAACAAGATTGCTGGCTCATCATCTAGGGTACAAATACACATAATAATTTCAGACTTTACTGAACGCAAAGCAAGATTCAGCATCTTTGCTTTCGTTGTAGACAGCTGACGCAGGTGCCCAGGGAGGGGAAGACTGCACAGTTTTCCTTGGTGGGGAAGGTGTGCACCCGTAGTCCTGTTGTGCTGTGGAAAGATTAGCCCATGTTCTGTCGGTTGCCGTAGCCCCTAGGATGGGTGTCCTTCCACTCATCCCATTCCCGAGCTCTGTGGAGTGTTTTCTCATCATCTTCTTCCTCCTTTTGGTTTTGATCCTCCTGTTGCTGGGCTGCTCTTTTGAACTCCACTAAAGTAGAAAAATGAGAAGGGGCGGGGTGAGAAATTGAGGGAATTTTAATAAGCTACGCTAGGAACCTCAGCTCCACTCTGAACACAACCACATGCAATGAGGACACGAAGAGAGCCAGCTGCCTACCCAGGGCCAGTGGAAGTGCGGAGAGTACTTATGTTACTTATAATATCACATGTTAAATAATAGTAAGAAAGGATGCTCTGAGTGGTTTCTACAAGAAGGCAAAAACATAAAAGGTGCCCCTCAGAATGAATTCTATTTTGGAACAGGATTCCAAAAGGCCAACACTCCTCTACCAGCAAAACAAAACCACCACTACCACCAAAAACCCCAGCAATCCAGAAACACTAGAGTAAAAAATATTGATGATTTTATGACTTGTGAATTGCCAGGCTTGCAGGTGACCTTTCCTCCTCTATCCATTTCCTCTATTACAGTTGTACAATTTGTGTGTGTGTAACACTGAAAATCACAGGGCAGTTGGACTTACCAGACAAGAATGCCTATGTGTTATTTTGTGCATGTGCTTGAAACAGGCACGTATTGTGCAGTGTACACCCAAAAGAAATTAAACTGTTACATCTCTCTTTTGCATTATTTTTCCCCCTTTATGAGGTAAAGCAGCATTTTCCTGGCCACCCTGAGTTTGCCCATGAGAAATATTCTTTTTTTTATTTCAGAGTATTATGGAGACACAAACACTTTGGGCCTTTGCACCACCCAAGTCAGAGCTACAAGTATGCCCAACCCCCAGACATCATGCACCGTACTCATTAGGTACAAATTTACCCATCCCAGAAATATTCTTATTACAATGATAAAGAATGAAATATGTGGGGATCTGATCTCTGATCTCTTCTAACAGCTTAGGATTCTGGTGTTCATTTCTTTTATTAACCCCTTTCTTGTAAAAGATAGAGGAAACCACACAAATTTATATACATTATATATATATATATATATATATATATATCTGAAAAACAAGTTTTTGTAAGGAGGGCTTATATTAATAGCTTCTACTCAGGTCAAGAGACATAACTCCTGTACCCATCCCCAAAGCCTCTCCATGTGCATCAAACAAATCACAACGTCCCTCCCTCTACAAAAGTAATCACTATACTGCTTTTTATAGTAATAACTTCCTAGAGTTTATTACAGCTTTATTACCAAAGTGTGCATCACTAGATGCCATAGTTGTCCATTTGTACATTTATTTTTCACTCAATATTTTTTAGTACTGAATTGTACAACCATCACCACAATCCAATTAAAAAATTCTATCACCCCTAAAAGATCCCTTGTGCCATTTATGAATTCCCCTTCCTTCCCTTCCCCCAAGCCCCTAGAACCACTAATCTGCTTTCTGTTTCTATAGATCTGCCTATTCTGGACATCTCATATAAATGGAATCAATGTAATATGTGTGTGTTATTTTTAATAGACTGCAGTGCCCAGTATTTCTGGGGAGTCTTCCATCCAAGTACTAACCAGGCTCGACCCTGCTTAGTTTCTGAGATCAGATGCCTTCAGGGTGGTAGGCCTGTACACTCAACACCTGGTCTTTTGTGTCTGACTTCTTTCATGTAGCATGTTTTTGAGGTTAGCCTTACCTATTTAAAAATACTTTGATATCTTTTTAAATCTACAAGTTCCTCCTCTACCCCTTTCTTTCCTAAGTTATTTATTGAAGAAGCTGGGGCATTTGACCTGTAGTGTTTCCCAAAGCCTGGATTTTGCTAATTAGCATAATGAAGATGCAGTCCAACATGTTCTGTATTTCCTGCAGATTGGCAACTGGATACAGAGGCTTGATCTGAGTCAGGTTTGATCCCTTCCACATGATTATAGGCGTTGCTGTGTTCCTTCATCAGGAGGCATGTGTCTCATTTGTTGTGATGTTAGCAGCTGTTGATGTGCAATCCTGGGACCCATTAATTTGGGGGGGGGTTTCAAAGGTGACAGTCCTTACATTTCTTTTCAAGGGTACATGCTATCCATCTGACTTCTCACTAATAATAACCCTGATCACCTGACCAAGGTAGCGTTTGTAGGGTTCCCAACTATGAAGTTACTCCTCCCCCTCCTTCCACACTGTAGTCTTTGGAAGCAGGTCACTAAGCACAACCCATACTTACGGGGTGAGGAGTTATGCTCCACCTCTCTGAAGCAGAAGTACCTACATAAAATATTTGGAATTTTTTGTAGGGGACATTTGTCTCTTCTCTCTCATTTATTTATTCAATCATTTATTTCTAAAACAATGGACTCATGGGTATTTATTTTATTTCTTATTATAATCCAATACTGTTATTTATTTTCCTGCTCAAATTCTTCTAGTTTTGGCCAGTGAGAGTTCTTTCAGCTGGTTCTTTTTTTTGAGACAGAGTCTCACTCTGTTGCCTGGGCTAGAGTGAGTGCCGTGGCGTCAGCCTACCTCACAGCAACCTCAAACTCCTGGGCTTAAGCGATCCTACTGCCTCAGCCTCCCGAGCAGCTGGGACTACAGGCATGCGCCACCATGCCCGGCTAATTTTTTGTATATATATATTTTAGTTGTCCATATAATTTCTTTCTATTTTTAGTAGAGACGGGGTCTCACTCTTGCTCAGGCTGGTCTTGAACTCCTGACCTCGAGCGATCCACCCGCCTCGGCCTCCCAGAGTGCTAGGATTACAGGCGTGAGCCACCACGCCCCGCCCATCAGCTAGTTCTTATGTCCCTTTAACACCTCAATTGTTTAATTTTTTGAGCTCTTCTTTATTTTCTACTAAAGATGGTCCCAACCTACGATTTTTTCAACTTTATAATGGTGTGAAAGCGATATGCATTCAGTAAAAAATACTTCAAATTTTGAGACATTCAACACTTTATTATAAAATAGGCTTTGTGTTAGATGATTTTGCCCAACTGTAGGCTAATGTTAAGTGTTTTGAGCATGTTTAAGGTAACCTAGGCCAAGCTATGATGTTGGGTAGGTTAGGAGTATTGAACGTAATTTTGACTTACAGTATTTTCAACTTATGATGGGTTTACCAGGACATAATCCCATTTTAAGTCAAGGAGTGCCTGTACTACAAAATGCTCCAGGCTCATCTTGTATATTTCCTGCCCCAGCCCTAGAATCAGCCCTTTCTCCAAGGAGCCCTGGTTCCTTTTGGAGAATAGTATTAGAAACTAAGATTTAGGCACTGGATGTACTTGTTGCTACTATCAATTATCCTTTTTGGAGGCAAACTGGCCAGTGGAAACATCTTCAAATTGACTCCTGAGCCCTTTTGACATGACCCCAGTAGTCTATGAAAGCTTCTTCCCTATCTTTTATGACAAGATGTTCCAAGGTCATCTTGCACATTTCCTGCCCCAGACTTGGAATTAGCTATTTCTCTAAGACATCCTGATTTCTTTTAATGGGAATGGTATTTCAATACCACAATTTGGGTTACTAGGTATCCTCATTGCTACTGGGCTGGTCCTTGTTTCTAAGCCTTTTCAGTGGATAAAATAAAGGTAGAGGGGTGTGTGTGTATTTACTTTTTTAAAAAATTTCAAAATATTAAGGGGGTACAAATGGTTTTGTTACATGGATAGCCTTTATAATGCTTAAGTCAGGGCTATTAGTGTGCCCATCACCTGAATACTGTTCATTGTACCTGACAGGTAGGTTTTACTCCTCCCCTCATTCCCTTTCTTCCCTTCTTGATTTCCAATGACCTTTACTTCTCTCTGTGCCCATCCATTAGTTCTGAATTATTAGAGAGTACATGTGGTGTTTGTTTTTCCATTCTTGAGATACTTCACTTAGGATAATGGTCTCCAGTCCCATCAAAACTGCTGCAAAAGACATTAATTCATTCCTTTTTATGGCTGAATAGTAGTCCTTGGTGTGTGTGTATACACATACATACACACACACACACACACACACCACATTTTGCTAATCCACTCATAAATTTATGGGCACTTAGGTTGATTCCACATCTTTGTGATTGTGAGTTGTGCTGCAATAAACATTCAAGTGCAGGTGTCTTTTTGATAAAATGACTTCTTTTCCTTTGGGTTCATATTCAGGACTACAAGGGGTTTTTTTAAAACCTAAATTCTTTTGAATTATATCTGTATTCTTCCATACTGAAAGTCCTAGTTCTCAAAGACAAGAGGATGACAGAATATCTCATAATTATTCATTTATATTGTATAAATGTATACCTCACATTATGCATAGTATTAGAATAACTCTAACATTGCCACCAATATAATTACTGAGAACTGTTATTTTTCTATAGGTTTTCCTCATTTTTCCATTTTTAAAAAGTCATACTACATCTACATTATATGAACACATAGGCATTACACACTCTACTCTCTCCCCTTTAACTCTCATTTAGTCTTAACTCTACAAGTAACTGTACATTTAACGCTCAATACCAGTCATTATGTCAATGTCTCTCTCGTCATTTTGATTGTCTGAAGCTCAGTCTCTAGCAAATATCTCAGGAAGGGATCATGGGAACAATATTTCCTGAAGTCCTGCATGCTGATAAATGTCAATACGCTTTATACTTGAAAGTCAGTTTTACCAGATATAATGTTCTCAGCTCACATTTTTCCCCTTTGAGCATCTTAAATATCTGCTACTCCATTTTCCCTGGCATAAAGCGTGTGTGTTGAAACATTTGAGAGTAATCTAAGTTCTTTCCTTTACAAATCACCTGCTATTTTTGCTGAGATGCCCATGGCGTTTTTTTTTTTTAAGGTTTAGTAATTATATCAGAATGTATCTTGTTGGTCATTCTGGGTCAAAATTCTCAGGTACACAGTATGATTTTTCTTATCGAGTGACCGCAGTACCCCAGCCCTCACAGGGCCCTGCCCCTCTGGGACCAGGCACTCAGGCTTGGTGGAAAAGCTGTGCCTGGGTCAAGCAAGCAGCCACACCACCTCGACACCTGAACCAACCTAGTGCTTCAGCCCCAGAGAATTGGAGCCTTGGCCCAGGGGAGCAACTATGACCCTGGTGCTCCAGCCCACGTAGTTCATGGCTCCTGGCCCCTCAGGGAAACACAGCCTTGGCTAATCTGTATACCCTGCCCTCTGTGCCGAACAGCTGCAATGTCTCACTTTCCTGGATCCGGACCAGTTCTCCAGAGTCTGAGCACCTCCCTGGGGAGTGAAGCCAACACTGCACTGCTCCCCATGCCCTGGAGCCCATGCCACAGCTGTGCCTCACCATTCCTGGCTCTTTGTGCCACTGCACCTGGCCTCACAGGGCCTGGGCCACTGCTGTGTCACCACTCTGGTGTCCAGAAAGTCTCTCTCCTGGTGCCCGAATTGCCACTGTGCCCTGTTAGCTCCAGAACTCCCCTTCCCAGAGCTGTGCCAGTACTGTGCATTGACCCTCAGCATCAGAATCACAGCTACATCCCTGCTCCTGGGCCTGAGCTACTGGGAAGTGCCGCAGAGTCATAGGTCTTGGTTTGGTGGGACAGTGTGTCTACCTGTGCCTAAGGGGGTGAACCTTGTGCCCACATCACAGGTGCCACAGTAGTTCAACAAGACACTGAGCCCAGGACCCCAGTTCCATAGCCACTTCGAGTACCTGCACCCTGGAACACAGCACTGCTGTGGCTGCCTGTAGCCCATGTCACATCCAATACCAAGAGGAATCTACCCACTTTTTTTTTCTTCAGTTCCAGGAAAGTTTCCTTAATACTAGCTTTTAGCATTTATTCTTTTTCCTTGCTTTGGTTTACTTCGTCAGATAATCCTACTATCCACATGGAAGCTCTTATTTGCTATCTTTAATAGTTTTTTCTCAAATCCTGTTTATCTCCATTTCTATTGATTTTTAAAATTTTTCTTTTTACATTAGTAAGGCATTTTCTGTTGTATTATTTCCTACTACTTTAGGCTTCATTTCTGAAGTGATTCTTTTTCATTTTCCCCAAGCTGTCATTGTATTTCTAAGTTTTTCTAATCCTGATTTATATTTTTCTTCCATGTCCTATATTATTTTCTGAATATCTCCCAATTCACTTTTAAATATTATCTTTCAGACTTGTTCTATTTTTTGACCATGTTTTTCTGGAGTGCTTTTGATACCTTTTCCCCCCTTATAATAATTTTGCCTAGGACTTGACTTTGATGATTTTGTTTGTTTTCAGCTTTGAGCTATATTTCACACACTATAAAATTCACTCGAAGTATACAGTTCAGTGGGTTTTAGTATATTTAGGGTTCTACAACCATCCCCACAATCTGTTGTTCATTTTTATGTGAAATAAGTTCTCCCAAACCTTTAGAAAGAAGCACAGTTTGGGGTAGCTTTTCTGACTGCACACAGGCACCCTTTCTGCCATTTTGATGTAGGTTAAAGAAATATGACTTGTTTGATTAGAGTTCCTGGTTCTGGTCCTCTCTCCCACTTTTACCTGGACCTTCTCTTTCTTCTCTGTTGTTACTGTCTTGCTTAATTTCAATTCTACTCTCAGCAATTTCCCCTCATTGGGGGACCCTGTCCTGGAAGGGAGACCTAGAGGATCAGTTTCAAGAGTTTATAAAGAACTAGACTGCTCCATACTTTTCAGACCTTCTGACCACGGGTCCCTTGTGCTCAACTGGGTTTTTACTGGAAGGTAAAATCCCACCCAGCTGCTGTTTTTAAATTGGACTGCCACACTGTTTAGTTAATACGTTGTTGTGGAATTGTCTGTCAGGTCTTTCAGATGGTCTGTCAACTCCTGCTTTCTCCTACACTGATGCCAATAACCTGTGGATCTTGTGGCTATGGGTGATTTGCGCTTATCTGTTTTTATTTTGGAATTCATGGGGATACACTGTCAACCTACTGTCATTGTAAATATTGTCCATGGGTTTTTTTGCTGCATTTTTATTCAAGTATAACATACATGTAGAAAAGTACACAAACGTAAGTATAGCTCGATGGATTTTCACATACTGAACATAACCACGTAATCTGGACCCAGATCAAGACACAAAACATTTCTAATTCTTCAGAAGCCCCGTCAGGTCCAATTCCATTCATGATCCCCCACCAATGGTGAACACTTAACTGGCTTTTAACCAACACATACAAGTTTCACCTGTTTTTGAACTTTGTATAAATGGAATCATACAGTATATACTCTTTTGTGTCTGGCTTTTTTCACTCATAATTAGGTCTTCAAGATTCAGCTATATTTTCCACTTATAGCTGAAGAACTATAGTTTAACATTACTGCTACATAGTATTCCAAAATGTATCCATTCTAATATTTGTAGGAATTTGATTAGTGTCTAGTGTGGACTACTACAAATAATGCTATGAACAATCTTGTACGGGTCTTTTGTGGACATATGGTCTCATTTCCCTTAAGTATATATTGAAGAGTGAAAGTGCCAGGTCATGGAGGTATACGCATGTCCAGCTTTTGTGCATCACTACCATCACCACCCTAGTTTTCCCAATGTTTTTGTTTCCTTTCATCTATTAACTTTGGGTTCGCTTTGCCTTTCCCCCTCTAACTTCTTAAGGTAGAACCTTAGGTAATTGATTTTATCTTCTTTTCTTCTAAAATAAGTGTTGAAAGTTATACATACTTCCCTTTCAGCATTGCTTGAGTTGCGTCCCACAAATTTTGATGCCACACTTTCCTTATCATTCAATGCATTTTATTTTTAAATTGACAGATAAAATTATATGTATTTATTGTATACAATATGTTTTGAAGTATACGGACATTGTGGGATAGTTAAATCTAGCTAATCAATAAATGCGTTACCTCACATACTTTTGCAGTGAGAACATTTAACATCCACTATCTTTGTATTTTTCAAGAATACAATATATTGTCATTAACATAGTCATTATGCTGTACGAAAGAGCTCTTGAACTTATTCCCAGTTGAAAGTATTTTCTAATTTTCCTTGTTGAGTTCTTCTTTGGCCCATAGGTTATTGGAAGTATGCTGTTTAATTTTAAAATATTTGGGGATTTTCTAGGTATGTTATTGATTTCTAATTTAATTCTATTGTGGTCTGAAAACATATTCAGTGATTTCAATTTTGAAAATTTATTGAGACTTATTTGATGACCTGGTATATGGTCTACCTTGATGAATGCACCATGGGGCATTTGAAGAGAAGTGGAAGGCATATCTCGTTTTATTGTACTTTGCTTTACTGTGCTTCACAGTGTATTTTACAAATTGAAGGTTTGTGGCAACTCTGCAATGAGCAAGCCTTTTAGTGCCATTTTTCCAATAGCATGAGCTCACAAATGTGTCTCTGTGTCACATTTTGGTAATTCTCGTGATATTCTAAACTTTTTCATTGTTTTATCTTTTGTGATGATCTGTGATATTTGATGTTACAATTGTTAGCCAAGTTGTGAATGCAAAGGAAAAGTTCTTGAAGCAAATTAAAATCTTAATCCAGTAAACACACGAATGATAAGGAAGCAAAACAGTGTTATTGCTGATATGGACAAAGTTTTAGTGGTTTGGATAGAAGATCAAACCAGCCACAACATTCCCTTAAGCCAAAGCCCAATCCAGAGCAAGCCTCTAACTCTGTTCAATTCTATGAAGGCTGAGAGAGGGGAGGAAGCTGCAGAAGAAAAGTCTGAAGCTAGTTGAGAGATCTAGCTAACTGATGAAGGTGGCTACACCAAACAGATTTTCAATGTAGATGAAATAGCCTTATATTGGAAGAAGATGCCATCTAGGACTGTCATTGCTAGAGAAAACAAGTCAGTGCCTAGCTTTAAAGCTCCAAAGGACAGGCTGACTCTCTTATTAGGGGTGATTTTAAATTGAAGCTAATGCTCATCTACCATTCTGAAAAATCCTAGGGCTGTTAAGAATTATGCTAAATCTATTCTGCCTGTGCTCTAGAAATGGAACAAGAAAGCCTGGATGACGGCACATCTGTTTACACCATGGTTTACTGAATATTTTAAGCCCACTGCTGAGACCTACTGCTAAGAAAGATTCCTTATTACTGCTCACTGACAATGCACCTGGTCACCCAAGAGCTCTGATGGAGATATACAAGGAGATTAATGTTTTTTTCATGCCTGTTAACACAATATCCATTCTGCAGCCCATGGTTCAAGGAGTAATTTTAACTTTCAAGTCTTATTATTTAAGAAATATATTCCATAAGGCTATAGCTGCCATAGATGGTGAGTCCTCTGATGGATCTGGGCAAAGTAAACTGAAAACTTTCTGTAAAGGATTTACCATTCTAGATGCCATTAAGAACATTTGTGATTCATGGGAAGAGGTCAAAATATCAACATTAACAGGAGCTTGGAAGAAGTGGATTCCCAACTTTCCACTGATGACTTTGAAGGGTTCAAGACTTCAGTGCAGGAGTTAACTGCAGATATGGTAAAAATCACAAGAGAACTAGAAGTGGAGCCTGAAGATGTGACTGAATTGCTCCAATATTGTGATAAACTTGAACGAATGAGGAGCTGCTTCTTATGGATGAGCAAAGGAAGTAGTTTCTTGTGATGGAATCTACTCCTGGTGAAGATGCTGTGAACATTGTTGAAATGACAAAAGATTTAGAATATTAGATAAACTTAGTTGATAAAGCAGCAGCAGAGTTTGAAAGGATCGACTCCAATTTTGAAAGAAGTTCTACTGTGGGTAAAATGCTATCAAACATATATGATGCTGTTTTGTGAAAGGAAATATTTTGTGAAAAGAAGAATCAATCAATGTGGCAAACTTCATTGTTCCTTATTTTAAGAAATTGCCACAGGGAATCCAACCTTCAGCAACTACCACCCTGATTAGTCAGTAGCCATCAACATCGAGGCAAAACCCCACCACCAGTAAAAAGATTACAACTCACTAAAGCACAGATGATCATTAGCATTTTAGCAATAAATTAGTTTTAAGGTATGTACATTGTTTTTTTTAGACACAAGGCTACTGTACACTTAACAGACAGTACAGTGTAACATAGCTTTTATGTGCACTGGAAAACTAAACAGCATGACTCCACTTTATTACAATATTCTCTTTATTGTGGTGGTCTGGAAGCGAACCTGCAATATCTCTGAGGTATGCCTGTATTTTTGCAGTTGTTGGATATAATCATTCTATAAACGTCAAATAGGTTAAGATGGCTGATAGTGTTAACCAGATCTTCTGTGTCCTTACTGATTTGTTTAGCAATTCTATCAATTACTGAAGGAAAGGTATTAAAACTTCTAGCTATAACTGTAGATTTGTCTATTTCTCCATTTAATTCTGTCAAATTTTTTCTTCATGTAATTTGACACTCGTTAGGCACAAACACATTTACGACTGCTATATCTTCCTGATAAATTGCCCCTTTCTTCTATTCCTGATAAAAGGGGCAATTAAAAAGATGTCCTTTTAAAATCTTCAGTAATACCTTTTGTCTTGAATACTTTTTATCTGATAGCACTATATCTGATATTATTAAATACCTTTTATCTGATATTACTATAGCTATTGCAGCTCTCTTATGCTTACTGTTAGCATAGCAGAGGTTGAGTAACCCTTATCCAAAATGCTTGAGGCCCGAGTGTTTTGGAGTTTTTCATATTTTGGAGTATCTGCATTATATACTTACTGGTTGAGCATCCCAAATCCAAAAATCTGAAATCCAAAATGCTCCAATAAGCACTTCCTTTGAGCTCATCACGTCAGAGCTCAAAAAGTTTCGGATTTTGGAGCATTTTGGATTTTCAGATTTGGGTTGCTCAACCTATATATCTATTTTCAACCTATCTATGTTTTACATTTAAAATGGATTTTCAGATTTGGGGTGTTCAACCTATATATCTATTTTCAACCAATCTATGTTTTACATTTAAAATGCATCTCTTATAGACAGCATGAAGCTCAGCCTGATAATCAATCCCTGATTTCAAACTTGAAGGTTTATTCCATTTAAATTTAAGGTATACTGGATTTGGCCTTTCTAATAGGCATATCTCATTGTTGTTTTAATTTGCATTATCCTGATGACATATGATATGGAGCATCTTTTCATATACATATTTGCCATATCTTCTTTGTTGAGGTGTCTGTTAAGGTCTTTGGCCTACTTTTTAGTCAGGCTGTTCCTCTTCTTATCGTTGAGTTTTAAGAGTTCTTCATATATTTTGGATAATAGTCCACTATCAGATATGTCTTTTGCAAATACTTTCTTCCAGTCTGTGGCTTGTCTTTTCATTCTCTTAATACATTATTAAGTGGTTGCTTTAGGAAATACAATATTCATCTTTAATTTCCCATGTGGTAGGTAGCCTTGAAGATGGTGCCCAATGATCCCAGCCTCCTAGTATTTATACTCTTATGTAGTCCCCTCCCACACCTATATCAGGGTTGGTCTATATGACCAATAGAATATGCAGAAGTCATAGTATGTCACTTCCAACATTAGGTTATAAAAGATACTGAGGCTTTTGATCTTGGTCATTCTCTCTCAAATCATTCACTCTGGGGAAAGCAAGCTGCCACACCTATGGACAGACCGACATGCTGAGGCCTCCTGCTGTCAGCCACATCAATGAGCCTGGCCGCAGATCTTCTAGTCCCAGTCAAGCTTCCAGAAGACTGCAGCCCCCAGCTAACAGCTTGACTGTAACCTCATGAGAAACCCTGAGCCAGGACCACCCAGTTAAGTTGCTCCTGGATTTCTTACCCTCAGAAGCTATGTAATATAATAAATGTTTATTATTTTAAGCTGCTAAGTTTTAGAGTAATTTGTTACACAACAATAGTTAATATGTACCAGTTCACCTAAAATAGAAGAATCTCACAAAGTAATTCCATTTTCTCCCTGTCCTTTTTGCTATAGCTGTCATATGTATTACATCTATTATATTACAAATCGCACAAGACAGTATGATAATTTTTTGCTTTAAGAAGCTATATATACGCCAGGCATGGTGGCTCACACCTGTAATTCTAGCACTCTGGGAAGCCGAGGTGGGTGGATTGCTCGAGGTCAGGAGTTCGAGACCAGCCTGAGCAAGAGCGAGACCCCGTCTCTACTAAAAATACAAAGAAATTATCTGGCCAACTAAAAATATATATAGAAAAAATTAGCCGGGCATGGTGGCGCATGCCTGTAGTCCCAGCTACTCGGGAGGCTGAGGCAGTAGGATCGCTTAAGTCCAGGAGTTTGAGGTTGCTGTGAGCTAGGCTGACGCAAGGCACTCACTTTAGCCTGGGCAACAAAGCGAGACTCTATCTCAAAAAAAAAAAAAAAAAAAAAAAAAAGCAGCTATATATAGTTTTAAAAATTAGGGCTGTGTGTGGGGGGGGGGATAGTCCTTTGTATTTATCCACATAGTTACCATTTCTGCTGCTCTTCACTCCTTGAATATCTAAGTTTCTATCTGGTATCGTTCCCCTCAGCCTAGGAATTTCCTTCAGCATTTCTCTAATGCTAATTTTCTAATGAAGAGTTCTTTTACCTTTCATTTATTTGAAAATGTCTTAATTTCACCTTCATTTTTATGGATATTTTCCCTGGGCATAAAATTATAGGTTGACAGGGTTCTCCCACCCCCAGTACTTTAAAGATGTTCTATTGTCTCCAGCTCCCACTGTTTCTAATGGAAAAGCCAGCAACAATTCATCTTTGTTCTCATAATATGTACTTTATTATCTCTGGCTGTTTTCAAAATTTTCTTCTTTGGTTTTCAGCAGTTTGAGTACAATGTGCCTATGTGTGATTTTCTTTGTATTTAACCTGCTCAGGGTTTGCTGAGATTTCAGAATCTGTACATTTGTGTTACACAGATTTTGGGAAATCTTCAACAACCATTTCTTCAAATTTTTTTTGTCCCTTTCCCTTTCTTCTCTCCTACTGATATTCCAATTGCATGTATGTTAGACCTTTTCACATTGTTACATGGGTCACTGAGGTACTGTTTACTTTTCCCCCAATCTTTGTTTTACAGATTGAATAATTTCTATTGACCTTCAAGTTAAATGACACTTTCTTCTGTCATTGGCAATCTGCTATTAAGCTCATTCAGTGATATTTAAATTTCAGATACTGTGTTTTTCAGTTCCAGAATTTTTTTGTGTATAGTTTCTATTTCTCTGCAGAGACTTCCTTTCATTTATTACAAGTATATTTTTCCTCTCTGCCCTTGAGCATAGAAATAACAGCTGCTTTAAAGTCCCTGTCTGCTAATTCCAACATCTGAGTTATCCTGGGATTGGTATTCATTGATTGCCTTTCCTTTTGAGTTATGAGTCACATTTTCCTGTTTTTTTTTTTTATGTCTAGTAGCTTAGGATTAAATCCTACACGTTATAAATAGTATACTGTAGAGATTCTGAATTCTGTTTCATTCCTGATTTTCCATTTTAGCAGGCAACTAACTTGCCTAAAACCAAACTACCAAATTCAATTTCCCTTGCATTGGGCAACAGCTGAATTCTCCATTTAGTTATTTTAGCCTTAGGGGAGGTGCTTGGGGTCTATTCTGTGTATGCATAGTCAGCCAGAGGTTTCAGTGGAGTTTATACACAGAATTAGGGCTTCTCTTTTGTGGTTTTCTCCTTTCTGGGACATCCTACCTCAGTTTTCAGTTGCTATACTCACCCTGAACTCAGTTCTCTCATTTCTCAATAAGACTGCAAGATTCTGTCGAAGTTTTAGCTACCCCACACCACAGCAAAGGCAGCCTGCCCACAGGTGAGAAGCTACAAAAAAACAGGAAACCCTTTTTCAAATTATCACTCTTCTCTTTTCCCTCCTATAGTAGAAACAGCACTGAAACTAGGAATTTGAATGTCTGAATTTAAATACTAGCCTGGCCACTTTCAAATTATGGGTTAGTCAGTTCTTGGCAACTACTTCGTCATCTTAAAATGAGGATAAGAATGTCTGTTTCATGGGGTTGTTAAGAGGATCCAATAAGATAATACATGAGATAAGGAAACAGAGGCTCAGATGGGCTTAATAGATAATGCTCCATCTATTAAGTGGTAGGAGTTAGACTGGTTACCCCAGGTCTGTCCATGCTTTTTCTGCTATACCATATTGCTTCCACTTTTCTGATGACCACCCTCTCTCCATCTTTCCCTTCCCAAAACACCTCCAAGTACCTACTATGATCCAATTACCAAGTTGGGCACTAAGGATAAGTTAAAGTCGCTGCCTCAAGGAATTCCAAGTACCATTCCCTCCTTCTATGTGTTGACTGCCCTTCAGTTTACACCTGCTTTTGGTCACTCTCTAGGGCCTTCAGGTAGTTTTCTAGAAATATTTTGTTTGGTTCGTAATTGTTATTACGAGGGGTTGGCCTGATACAATCTACTCTGCTAGAATTGCTGTCCACAGATTTTTGGTTTTGCTATATGGCTGCTATTTTTATATCATGACATTTGGAGAGATTCAAAAACTATGCTGCTACTATCCCCATCTTCCCCAAATCATTTGCTATTTACCTTAATAATAAACATAATACTACACTCAAAATCCTTGTTCAGACTACTTCTGCTCTTAAAGGGCAACAATACTTGGTCAGAATTTAATTGCTAGGGAGTAAAAGACCAGTAGTACAACAATTTCCCTCCCACCTCTTCATACCTGATGTTGCCTTGGCTATTCCTTTATCTGGTAACGCTCCATATTTCTGACGCTGATCATACCAGTCACTCACTGTCATAGATGCCAGACTTGGATAACCAGCTCCAAATACTCTGCAAAAATCACATTGCAGTTAGAAAACTAAATAAAAATACCATTATTAAAAAGCCTCTTTTCTTTAATGACAAAGCCTGTCTGCTTCAGCCTTGTTCCCCTACCTAGCCATCTTCTGAGAGGTTGTACAAACTCATGTGAGGATATGAAGGGGAAAAAAAAGGAATCCATAAAGGGGCATTAAAGTATAGAGCTTTCATGAGAAGGTAAATAGCCCAGGATCATCTCCCAATAAGCAACCCCAGAGGCCAATGCCCTACAGAGCAGTGATGACACTGTGAAATGGGTATTTATAGTTGGTGGCTCTCAAAGGTACAGAAAAGGAGATTCTCCTGCTACCCTATGGAAAAAGCATCTCAAGAACTCAGAATTAAATCATAGACAAATACATCCTTTTGAGAATTGCAGGTGAAGGCAGGAAGAGTGGCAATAATGAAAAAAACCTTTAAAGCACACAATTCTCCATCAGATTCTTTCTTTTTTTGTTTTGTCTCCTTTTGAGACTATTTTTAAGCTCGAATTTGTAAAGGAAATGTCTGTGGAAGACAGGCATGGAGAAAGTTTCAGGGAAGATAACATCCTTTTGCTGAAAGAACAGCCTCCATAGGTGAAGCCATGACTTTTCAACAGCACCCATTCTGTGTTACTCATGCATTGCCATTGAGCAATCACAGCAGGGGAGTGGAAAGTAAACCACTTTCTAGTACCACCTACTTGGCTTGAGCCCTGTTCCGAGTAAGAATGAAGGGTTTCATTGGAGGCCTCTCCTGAAGAGATGACGGCGAAGTTGATACCTGAAAAGGAAATTAACTATCAGAGGTAAATTTATCATTTTGCCCACCTTACTATGCAGGCTCTTAAGTCTTCAGGTGCTTGAAAAGCTCTGCATTCAAATTCCCTCAGTTTCTGTTTATCAGTCTCTAAGATATAGCAGCATTCATTGTGCCTTCTTTGGGGAAAAAAATAAGATATAGAAGCAGAACACTAACAGTGGAGGTTGGTTAGCTGTTCTGAGGGGGCCTGAGAAGAGCTTGCAAAAAGGGTTTCGAGAAAGTTCTCCCAGGAATCACATCACAAGTAAAAAATTATTTGGCTTTAAAATACTCTCTCCAGGCCGGGCTTGGTGGCTCACGCCTGTAATCCTAGCACTCTGGGAGGCAGAGGCGGGAGGATCACTCAAGGTCAGGAGTTCGAGACCAGCCGGAGCAAGAGCGAGATCTCATCTCTACTAAAAATAGAAAGAAATTAGCTGGACAACTAAAAATATATACAGAAAAAAAATTAGCCATGCTTGGTGGCACATGCCTGTAGTCCCAGCTACTCGGAGGCTGAGGCAGAAGGATTGCTTAAGCGCAGGAGCTTGAGGTTGCTGTGAGCTAGGGTGACGCCACGGCACTCTAGCCCGGGCAACAGAGTGAGACTCTGTCTCCAAAAAAAAAAAAAATAAATAAATAAATAAAAGAAAATACTCCCTCCAAAGAAGATTCCAAAGGCCTCTTTCATGTTCCATCTAAATCCCTCGAGCTGAATTTGAAGCCCCTTTCTTCAGCCTGGCCTTCAGTGGAAAAGCTGAATTAATAAGACCCTTCTTCTAAAAACCCTTCCAATGTAATTATGCTATTAATTATGAAGAACCCCTAGGGTGCTTTAGAAGTGAATGTTCCTAAATGAAAGGGGGAAGGATGGGTTAGTAGTTTTCCATATAGAGGTATGCAAAAATGTTAAGGAACCTTGGCTTTCTAGGGGCATACTGAAACAAAGGATGGTCAAAGAAAAGGTGCTCACTTGGTTCTAGCTCCATTACTTCCAGAGCCAATCCCAATACCACATAAAAGAACATTAAAAAACAAAACAGAACAAAAAAACAAAGAAAGGGACAGGGCAGGGCCCAGAAGAGTCCAGACTCAAAATGCTTGAAAACCACATCTAGATATGCTCAAGGGGCCTTATGACCTTAGAATACTAATTGTTCATTCTTAGATCCTTTAACAAGAACTAGGTTGATGTTATCTGAGGCAAGAGCTCCTGGGCTAATTAGTACAAATCAAATTAGGAAGAGGTTTCTCTGAGGACTTACATAAATGCCTGTGACTAGCTTGTTCAATTCAATTCATGTCGTATACTGAACCAAAGAGCAAGTGGCAGCAGAGCCAATTCTCTGGAAGCAGCAGCTCCAAAACAGGGCTATGATCTTCAAAGACAGCCACACAGCTTTCTGTGTTATATCAGGTTTTCTTTACCAGTATACTGGACATTCTGTGCATGGAGATGTCCTTGCTGTGTCTCCTACTTGGGTGATCTAAAGGTGTGAGAGTGCACCACTGTGGTAATGTTAAATTCTAATTCCTCTCTCAACCTAAGTATATTCACTGGTCTTTTGTTTCACCTTCTTCTTTCTACCCTTTTCTCTCTCTCCTCCAGTTCTACCTCTCTTCTCTATTCCCATCCTATTCCTCTTCCCCTTTGTTTGTTACAGTTAAGCACAGATTTTAATTAAAGGCTTACCTCCCTATGCCTTCCTTCAGCAGCCATGACTTCCCATGGCCAAAACCAATTTTTATTTCAGAGAAGTTTCTGTCACCTGAGGTATGTCACCAAATTACAAATGACTACAAATGTGCTACAGATTAGAAAGCACTAGGGAACATACTATAAGCTAAAGAGAAAGCTATCCTAGAGAACCTTCAGCCTTTCTCCATCTTAATAAGAACAACGAGGCCGGGTGTGGTGGCTCACGCCTGTAATCCCAGCACTCTGGGAAGCTGAGGTGGACGGATTGCTTGAGCTCAAGAGTTGGAGACCAGCCTGAGCAAGAGCGAGACCCTGTCTCTACTAAAAATAGAAAAAGTTAGCCAGGCGTGGTGATGCATGCCTGTAGTCCCAGCTACTTGGGAGGCTGAGGCAGGAGGATCCATTGAGCCCAGGAGTTTGAGGTTGCTGTGAGCTAGGCTGACGCCACGGCACTCTAGCCCGGGCTACAGAGTGAGACTGTCTCAAAAAAGAAAAAAAAAAAAAAAGATTTTTATGGAAACTTAAAAAGATTTTAACTGTATTACTCTCCTGTAGAATATTCAAGTCTCTGACAGTAGCTTTTTGAGCTATGTGAGCAGTGACCACTTACCTCTGTTATAGAGTCTTTCTCTCTCAGGATCTTCATCTCCTGGTCAATGCTCTCAATCTCTTCTAAGCTGATACCAATCCACCTCCGAAGGTTAAGAAGGTAATATTCACGAACACACTCGTCATCTGCTTGACCACTTTCCACAGCAGATTTCAGTGCCGACAACCTATGCTCCACCTCCTTCTTCTGTTTGTATCTGTTCCACAGAAAAGCATTAGCCATGAACTTACAAATAAAGAGGTATTCCTTCTAAAAAAGGCCACAAGATTTTGCCTTTGCAAATGACCAGGTAGTAAGTATGCCCACTTCCACCATGGCAGGAATATAGATCCTATACCCCAGGGCTTTCCACCAGGCAGATCCCTCAGACTACATGCAAGGAAGGACCTAGCAGGGGCTGAGAAATACATTCCAAAGCCATTAAAACATATAAGTAATTTGATCTTGTCAAGTTCTGCCATCATCTTTAGGGATCAGTGCGCCTTGGTCATTTGATTACATAAACTCTTATTATGGTGGGTGCTTAGCATCACAGTGCATCCCACGATGCTTCCACTTGGGAGTTACAACTTCAAAGAACTGTAGAATCTTCAGGGGTCATTAACTTGCCATTGATGCAGGAATTCCTTGTGAAGGAGCCTAAAAAAGTCATCTTTTCTTCTGGGCAAAACATTCCCAGCTCTTCTGATTCATCCTTACATAATCTAAGGACACATAACCACCCTAGCTGCCTTTTTCAAGATGCACTCTAGTATGTCATCTATCATTCATCTGACAAATAACTACTGAGTACCCATTGTGTGACAGGCGCAATTCTCAGTGCTGGAGGCACAGCAGTGTATAAAAGAAAGTCCTTGCACTCATGAAGCTTTCATTCTAGTGGGAGAAGACAAAAATAAATAGATGATGAGTCAGGTGGTGATAAGTGCTATGAAACAGCAAAAAGCAAGCTCAAGTAGATACAGTGATGCTTCAAAAGTAGGGGTGTTATTATATACAAGGTGGTCAGAGGAGACCTCTCTGAAGAAGTGACATTTGAACAAAGACTTTCAGAAAATAAGGAAGTAAGCTATGTCGGTATCTGGAAGTGTGTTCTAAGGACAAATAGCAAATACAAAGGCCCTGGGGGTGGGAGAATGCCTGGCCTGACATGTTTCAGAAGTAACAAAGTGGTCAGTGTGGCTGAAATGGAATGAAGAAGAGTAATAGGAAATGAGGTCAGAAAGCCAGGGCCGTAAAATGTAGAACCTTGTAGGCCATGATACCCAAAATATCAAATACCACAGTATTTTGAGATGGGAAAGCCACTGGAGGCTTTTGAATAGAATATATGACATGGATAGAATAGAGAGACATGAAAAGGCTTTTTTTATATGGGCCACTCTGGCTGTTGTGTGGAGTGTGGGCTGTGGCAGCTGGAAGGTAAGGGTGAAAGCAGGGGAAGCAATT
This sequence comes from Eulemur rufifrons, assembly GCF_041146395.1. Classification (NCBI taxonomy): domain Eukaryota; kingdom Metazoa; phylum Chordata; class Mammalia; order Primates; family Lemuridae; genus Eulemur; species Eulemur rufifrons. The sequence goes on from NC_091012.1 coordinate 92,032,674, forward strand.
AAGAGGATAGTGCCACAATGCAGGTGAGAGATGGTAACCTGAAATAGGGAGGTAGGGAGACGTGGCTGTATTTAAAATATATAATGATAGGATTTGCTGATTTATTGGATGTAAGAGCTTGAGGGAAAGAGAGGAGTCAAGGAAAAATGCCAAAATTTCCAAGAGAACCATCTTGAAATATCTTCCCTGGGACCCCACTCTAGACCCTCTAAAATCAGATGCTCCTCTATAGGTCTTCACCCAAATCAAGGGGTATTAGCCAGAAGTCCATAGAGAGTTCAGCATGGGGGAGGGTGGTCCTTGAACTCCTTCAAATTTTACACAGAACTCTACATGTATGCTTTTTTCCCCTTTCTTCTTTTTTTTGGCTGAGGAGAGATTTTGTTATCAAAGGGGAAGGGGTCCATGACCCACAAAAAGCCAAGAATCACTGCTCTGAAAACACTATTATGAAAATTTTTAGGCTCTTCTGCTCATTTTACCCAACAAGTGGTAAAATGTCACACCATTAGCATAGGTAGCCTCCTGAGTAAAACACTACAAAGGTTACCTCCGAGTTCATGAATGCTATTGAGGTATTACTTGAGAATGTTTAACCCCAGTCTCACTCTTACCCCCACTCTCTTTCCTGGATGTACCTAAGTCACAAGGAAAAAATATGTGAGGACCTTAAAATGTATATAATCCAGGGTAAATGTGGGGTTCATTCAGTGGTCCTCTGAATAAGATTCTTTTGCTTCTTCCATCCTCTGCATGCATATGGCCTAATGGTACTCTCTGCTCCTTCCTTGTCTACTTACTTGCTTCTATAATTTTGCTTTATCTCTTAGATCTCTAGGTTTTCAACACCTGTTCTTCTATACCAGTGTTTTAAAACCCTTTTTGTCTTAGCAAAATAACACTTTCTTCTAATGAGAGCTTTTATGTAATTTCCATCAACAGATAAAATCTGCTTTGGTTAAATCAAAGGAGGGCTCCCTACATCCCCTCTATCCAGGTACTGCAGTGGAATCTTGGGGCTCTAAGGAACAGACTGAAAAATACTATCCTAGACCTTCATCACTGTTCTACATTACATGAAAACACTTCATATTACCCTAAATCCCCCTACCCCTGTGACCCTTCTGACTCTGTGCAACTTTCACCATTTCCCTTTTCTATCCCCAGGTTGCTGAAGAGAGTTAAGGAATTACAAATTTGTGTCAAATGGATCAACTACAAATCCCTGTTATCAAACTTTGGCTGAGTGGTCACTCTTGATCAGCCATCCTTATATTCACCTTTTGTGGAGGCCCCGTACCACCATCATGCTCTTTGGATGGCCGGTCAGCATAGAATTCAATTTATCTCTTCACCTTAAAATCTCTGTAGCTTCACCCTTCCTCCTTTTACTCTTGTCCCTTAAGGGGACAGAGCTAATTCTGTCTCTACCAAGGCATTTCCAAGCCAATGTCTTTACCATTCCACTTTTGCTATTAATCTACTCCCCAGACACATTCTTCCAGCCCTCACTATTGATCCTCCTCTCTGACATTAGCAGCTACAATTTTTCATTCTACTGGTGCTTTTGCCCTATCTTAGAAACACTTTACCTCAACTCTTTTTCTAAACTTTCATATGACTACTCTTTTCTGTGCTGGAATAGGAACAGCACTAGAACTCGGAATTTGAAGACTTGAGTTTAAAGCCTGGCCTGGCCACTTACTAGCTATGTAACTTTGGGCAAGTCAATTCTTGAGCCCATTTCCTTATCTCTAAAATGGGGATAAAAATGTCTATTTCATGGGGTCAAGAGGATGAAATAGAAAAATACACATGAAAGTGCTTTGTAAGAAGCAATATAAATAATGTTAGCTGATGAGGAAGTTGAGGCCAGAAGGGGCTAAACGAGGCCCCATCTATTAGGTGGTAGAAATTGGTTTGATCTGTCTGACTTCAAAGTCCAGGCTTTCTCTGCTACAACATATTGCTTCTACCTTTCTGCTGACTACTCTATCTGTCCCTCCCAAAGACTCCTTCAAGTACCTACTATGATCCAGTTACTGGGTTGGGCACCAAGAGGTATAATGATATAATCAGGATACTAAGATACAATTAGTCAAGGTCTCTGACTTTGAGGAGTTCCAAGTCTAGAAACTGACAGTTATGCTGTGACAAGTAACATCAAGTGCTTGTATCTGGGAGGGAGGATAGGTAGGGAGAGGCTTCAAAGAGGACATAACATTTGCTCTCTTCTCCAGGCTTCTATAAATACTTCTTTCTGCACCTTGTTGAGTTCCTTACCTCTGATTGTTCTTTCCTTCCTCTTCCTTCTCCCTTAACTTGCCCCAAGGTTTTATCCTTGGCTTTTTTTCTCTCTACATGATTTTCCTTGGCAAACTCAAACACACCCACCAAAGAAGAAGGCTCTTAAATTTTTCATATCAGCCACAGAACAGTCTCATAAGTATTAGTTGCATATTGCCACCTGTCTATGGAAATGGCTACCAGTTATCACTTTAGGACCTAAATTCAGTAAATCTAAAACTAGACTCCTTCTCACCTAGCTTCCACTTCTCTATTTCTGTCAAAATAATGGAGAAGTATTAATCAACCAGACTCACACTCACTCCTCAAAGATAGGAATTACAGAATATACATGAAGAAACGAGTTTTGGAAGACAGAAGACATACCATTTAGTTTTTTATTTAGGATAGCCTTAACATCTACAGTCATGGTTGGTGGTGGGGGGCACTTCCACAAAGTAAATAAGGACCTGAGTAATTTGTTTTCTAATCATGTAAATGCTTCTTGCAAAAGTAGTATCCCTGATACCTGTAACTTCATTTTTATCACTTCTTTCTACTTGAAGTACCATTATAACATATTATCTTGTCTTTCTGCCTTTTTCCTTTCATTATATACACATCACTTCCTTATGCAGACCTCTGAACATACTACTCTTAGCTTCTGCCAAACTAGACTATTATCTCTTCTTTGTACATACCTAAATCTACCCTGTGTTTGAGTTGTTTCTTCTGCTTGTCAAGAACATTGCTTGAGTACTTTCTATATGCCAGGCCCTATGCTAAGCATACCACAGCGAACAAGAGAGAAATGGCTCCTGCCTCTGTGGAGTATACATTCTAGTAGAGGAAAGAGACAAAACCCAGACAGACAGACACATGAAATAACTGCACCTGAGATAAGTGCCAAGAAGGAAACAAAAATGGGGCAAAGGGAATGACAGATGTTAACTATTTAAAGAGACTGGTCTGGAAAAGCCTCTTCAAGGAATGACATTTAAGATGAGACCTAAAGGATAAAGAATTAGCCATATGAAGAGCATTCCACGCAAAGAGAACAGCACATACAAAGATTCTATAGAGGGAAAGATTTGGGTCTGTTCAAAGAACTGAAAGAAGGCCATTGTGGCTGGAGTCCAGGGAACAAGGGAAGAATGACACATAGTGAGACTGGAAAGAGGCAGGCACCAGATCACGCAGGACCTTGGAATTAGTAGTTTGGCTATTTCAGGTGGCCTAGACTGAGGTATGATTGTGGAAATGGCAAGAAATAGAAGGATAGAGGCTATCTTTTGTAGCTAGAACTGACAAGCCCAGGCCGGGCATGGTGACTCATGCCTGTAATCCCAGCACTCTGGGAGGCCGAGGCAGGTGGATCGTTTGAGCTCAGGAGTTCAAGACCAGCCTGAGCAAGAGCAAGACCCTGTCTCTACTAAAAAAATAGAAAGAAATTATATGGACAACTAAAACATATATAGAAAAAATTAGCCGGGCATGGTGGCATGCCTGTAGTTCCAGCTACTTGGGAGGCTGAGGCAGGAGGATCGCTTGAGCCCAGGAGTTTGAGGTTGCTGTGAGCTAGGCTGATGCCATGGCACTCTAGCCTGGACAACAGAGTGAGACTCTGTCTCAAAAAAAAAAAAAAATAGAACTGACAGGCCTTGCTGATGGGTCTGGATGTGGAAATTCAGAATAAGGGAGAAATAGAAGCTAACTCCTAGGTTTCTGGCTTAAAACCTGGGTAAATGGCAGTACACTTACTGGGATGGTAATAACTTTGGCATGGGGGCTCATTTGGAATTTAACACATTGACTGCCACCCTAGAAAAAACTTTTTTCTTGGGGCCATGGGGTTTTATTACAAAAACAAAATAAAAACTTTGAACACAAAACGATCCTTTCTAATTTGATGAAAATTTTGTTATTGACTTCTATTAATTTAATCCATCTTTTCAGAATTAAATTGTCAACATTAATTTAACAATAAGAACCATCAACAAGTAATGTTTTCACGAACCAACTGCAAATTTGCCCAGGTTTTGCTTCACGAGGGCCTGGGCTCAAAACCAGTGTGAATTAACTACAACTCACATGGCAGTTAATGTGTTAAAAAGCCAAGGGCTGAATTTATGAGATGTCTGTGAAATGCCCAGGAAGTGTGGTGGAAGTATGAGTCTGAGGTCAGGAGGGGTCAGGGGTAGCAATATGAATGTGGGAGCCGTTAGTATAAAGATAGCATTGATGTCTCATCTGTCAGGCATTTAAGGAAAAATGTTCAAAAATCAAGCTTGCAGGCCAAAGAAATACCAATCAAAACAATGAGATAACTTTTTTGCTTGCCCAATTGGATTTTTTAAGTGCTAACATCCAAGACAAATGGGACATACTCTGAAACTTTGTTATTGTGGAAAGCAATATTGTTACCATGTATCAAAAGCCTTAAAATATTCAAACCCTTTAACCCAGTCACAGGTCCTTCTAGACATCTAACCTAAGGAAACAGCAACAGATGCAGCTAACGGTTTTCTTATAGCATTACTCAGAATAGCAAAACACCATAAAGTCTGAATACCTGACAATAACAGATTAGTTTAAATAATTATGGTACAACTACAGGATGGAATATTAACATGACAATTAAATATCACGGTTTTAAAATACATGGGGAAATGCTCACAGAATGTTAGGTTCAAAAACCAGGATAAAAAGCTATATTTACAGTATTACTCCAAATTTATTAGCTTAATAACTATATATCTGAAAGGAGATACATCAGAAAGTTAACAATGATCATCTATGAGTGCCAGGATTAAGGCCTATTTTATTTTATTTTTTTGAGACAGGGTCTCTGTCTCCCGGACTAGAGTGCAGTGGCATTATTATAGCTCACTGGAACCTCAAACTCCTGGGCTCAAGCAATCCTCCTGCCTCAGCCTCCCAAGTAGCTGGGACTACAGGTGTGCACTACCACACCTTGCTAATGTTTTCCTTTTTTTTTTTAGAGATGGGGTCTCACTCTTGTTCAGGCTGGTCTTAAACTCCTGGCCTCAAGCAATCCTCCTGCCTTGGCCTCCCAAAGTTCTAGGATTATAGGCATGAGCCATTGTGCCTAGCCTACGACTTACTTTTAATTTTTAAAAGTCTTCTGTTTTGCAAACTTCCTACAGTGAGTATTACTTTTACATCCAGAAAAATCTCTAATTTCTATTTTTAACCATCCTTCAAGACTCATCTCAAATGCCAATACATTCTGAAATTTTTTCCTCATCACTGCAATCAGATGTGACCACTTCCTTGTCTTTCTCCACATACTGTATTTCTACAGTATGGGACTTACGGTCTTTTTTTGTATAGTTATTTGGATACCAAACTTATTGCTTAAACTACCTGTTATATGCTGATAAGCTGCCCCCAATTTCTTACAAAGGATAGGATGCTGAATTCCACTTCATGTCAGTCTATTCCATATCCTCAAAAATCATTCGCTGTCACTATCCTCTAACCACACTTTATTATTCTTCATAGCCCATACCACCTGAAATTACATTGTTATTTATTAGCTTATTGTCTGTCTCCTCCACCAGAATAAAAGCTCCATGACAGCACTGACTTTGTCTAGTTCTCTAATATCTAGGAATAGCTCCTGGCACTCAGGAGAGGCTCAATAAATATTTGTTGAATAATGAATCAATTTTCAGCTCTATAAACCAAGCCTCTCATTTGAGCTTCATGCTACCATACACCTCTGCTTGGATGACTCCTAGGCACCGCACCTTAAACTCATGTCTCAATACTGACTTCAATACACTTCCCTACGCCTTTATCTACTCTTCCTTGTCTATCCCCCATCTCAATGAATTTCATAGCCATCCACCTAAATCAGAAACCTGAACATCTTTCTTGCTGCTTCCTTCCATCCCACCTCCCATAACCAATTATCACCAGGTTTTCCAGATTCAACCCTCCTAAATAAATACATCCTCTCTGCCACTGCCATAGTGAAGCCTCTGTGACTTAACTGGGTCTAATGTTCTCCCTCATTGTTGCCTAACTTCTGTTAGAGTGTGCCAGTTAAAATGCAAATGTGACCATGCTACTCTTTAAAAAGAAACAAACAAAACTCTTCAGAGGATCCCAGTTACCAACCAAAGTAAGTTCTTTAGCATGGCCTAATAGAAGCTAACATTTATAGTATACTCTGTGCCAGATACTGTGCCTTTTATGTGTTTTTTTTCATTCATGTTTCTTAACCCTATGAGTTAGGTACAGATGTGGCTTGATTTATGATGGGGTTATGCCCCAATGGCCCTGATAAACCCACTGTAAGTTGAAAATTATTAAGTTGAAAATGCATTTACTACATCTAGCCTACTGAACATCATAGCCTGCCTTAGCCTACCTTAAACATGCTCAGAACACATTAGCCTACAGTTGAGCAAAGTCACCTAATACAAAGCCTATTTTATAATAAACTGTTCACTATCTCATGCAATTTACTGATGTTCTACTGAATGTACCACTGTAAAGTAAAAAAATTTTAAGTCAAACCACCCTAAGTCAGGGACTGTCTCTATTTTTCTTATTTAGATTCCACATATGAGGAAACCTAAGGCTCAGAAAGGTTAAATAACTTACCCGAAGTCCAATGGCTTATAAGTAAAGCTGGGACTCAAACCCTGATCTCTGACTCTACAACCCATACTCTTAGCCACAAATGCATAACAGTTGATTCTGAGTGCTTGCTATGTGAGACACTGTGCTAAGTGCTTTATATGTATTTCTCTTTTAATCCTCATAACCACTTTATGAGGAAGTACCTATTATTATCTGAATTTTACAGCTGGGGAAATTAAGGTACCGAGTAATTAAATAACTTGTCCCAAATCACAGACTGATTAAATGGTGGAGTTGGGATTCAAACACCTTATCTAGTCCTTAGCAACACGGTTGCTCCTTCACCTTCCTCACATCCTAAGCTCTCCTTGGTCTGAACCCTACAACATTCTTCAGCATCATTCCTTCCCCCTCACCACCACCCCCTTTGTGTGTTAGCATTACCTAACTGTTTACAGTTGCTGTTCCCTTCCCACACATCCTCACTCCAGCACTGTTTCTTTAATGCCCCTGTAGCTTTACTAATGCTATTACCTTTACTGGCTAATGCCCTCCTCTCCTCTTTTTCTGGATAATACTCCTACTGATCCTTAAACAACTCAACACAGGAGTTGCCTCTTCCAGGGAGCCTTCTCCTCTCTCCTGCTCCCTCTTTGGTTAGGTGCCCCTCCTGTCTTCTCTCACAGTACCTTGTACATCTCTCTGTAACATCACCTTATATATGATACTCTTATTTCTACATCTGTTTTCCTCACCAGACTCTATGCTCCTCCAAGGCAGGAAACCCATACTCACACAAATACCCATATAATTTGTATCCCCAGTACCTAGTATAGTTCCTAGATACCATAAACATCCATTAAAAATTCTTTTTAAACTAAGAGAGTAAGCAATTTTTTCAAGGTCACATGATGAAGCTATGCCAGGACTAAGATCAGGATGTTACACATCTGATCTAGTACTCTGAACAGAGCTTCTCAATCAATGGCCCCAAAATGGACTACAGCTCTGAGATACTGTGCCCTTCAGAAATATTTACCCAAATGTACCATACAAACACTGCTATGCTGTGATGTGGAAAAGGTTGGGACATACTTTGGTAAACTACATTGCTACTGTTGGCAACCACAAGGTAGTAGGGGTCTGACAGGTAGGTATGATCACCTCAACAAAGGCAAAGGATTCTTGAAAAACTCCAGAAAGTTTGCTCTCACCAGGGCCTATGCTCAGTAAGAACCAAGAGAGTGACACATGCCATTCTGTTCCCCCTACCCCCACCAAAATATCACGCACACCTCCCAACAGCACTGCCATGGGGCAGCCCTCAGATTACCCTATGGACCCACCTCTCTATTTTCGCCTTTCTTTGAGATGCCATAGCGACGAGGCTAGGATAGGCCATGGAGGAACTAGCAGTATTATTTTCAGCTGAGTTGTTCTTGGTTTGGGGCAGCTCAAACTGTGCCACATGATAGTAATGGCACTGAGTTAAGTAGTTTATAAAGTGTTTTCGAGCCAGCTGCAAATGATCTAGACGCTTGCTGGGGTTGACTTGTTTCATGGTGAGAGCTCCTTGAAACGCTGGCACCATCAGGTACTTCAGGTCGGTGGAAGCAATCTCTTCCAAATCTTCATTTCGGCTGAAAGGAGCAAAGAGGAGGCTGTAAAGCCTGGCTGGGCATTTAAACCGTGGCCCTTGCTTCTGGGGGAGAGGGCTGGGCTGGGAATGGGGCAAAGGGAGAAGGTACAGGGAACAGCAGCCAGTTCCACTAAATGAAAGTGGCTCAGCACTCACACCCAATGTCTATGCAGGGGGCTGACACCAGGGAGCAGAGTCGTGGGCTATCGATCATCTCGGAAGAGGGGTGGGGAATGTACACAAGATCGCAGTGGGAAGCAGGAACAAAAGGTTCTTAGTCTTAAAGGTCCTCATTCAGGAGCAATGGCTCCACCCTTGGTAACCATTATTACCTTCGTTCTCAGCCGTTATTACCCTCTTCCCCATACCTGAACAAGTCGAGCTGCGATAACATTTCGGCAGCCTTCTCGAGGAGGTTCAGTCCCTTGAACACCTTGTCCTGGACTCTCCGGGAGCTGGTGGGTTCAGTCGCTGCTTCCACTTCATCCAGAAGCTGTTTGCCGGTTTCGAAGAGCTCGGGGAGTCGGGGCAGCAATAACTCGTCTTCAGCAGCTGCCATCTTGTGGGAGGGAGGAACCCGGAAGACCTCACTTCCGGGGTTAAAGGCAACTTTGTTAAAAAAAGAACTACGCGAGTCTGAACAAAACCGGAAAGGGCGCCGCATTGGTCCAGTAGTTTCATTGTTACCAAAACGTCCAAGGACTTCCGGGAACAGCCTTTTGCTGGCCCTGGCAACCGTTTCCATAGACTCATTTTACCACGCAGCCTGTTACAAGCCATACGCATCTGTTAAGAACAAACAAACAAGCAAAACCCTAGGCGCTGTTTTACGATGTGTTCCTAGTGGCTGATACTGGGCTGGGAAATTTCGTGGGCTCTGAGGCCCGGGTGTGGTGAGACTGAATTCAGAGCGCGAGCGTGAGCGCGAGCAAGCGCGTTTCAGGAGCCGGTCAGGCGCGCGCCTTACCTCGCCAGTCGCTCCCTAGGTTGAGGAGTCTGGGCAGCCCGAGACTCCAGCTGCCGCGCCGCTCTCACCGTTCGCAGGTCTGGTCGCTTGAGTGCGACGTGCAAGTAGCGCCCCCCTCCGGCTTCCGTCCACCCACCAGAGGAGCTCGGGTTCCTCCCAGCCAATCCCCGCCCGTCCGCTTCCCCTTCACGTCGCCCCTCCTCCCCACACTCACCTACATCCTTTGGGCTGGCGCCCTGTAGAACCCCTCTCCTTAGTCCTGATAATTTGGTAACTTGCAACTCCAGTCATCCCACAGCCGACCTCCTTCGTGCTACCTAGTTCCCAAATCAAATGTTACTACCTTTGTGCAACCTTCCTTAACTTCCCCCTTCCCCACCTAGGGCCCCTCAGCCACCAGGTCAGGGTTTCTTCTGTGCATCTCTATAATGATTTACAAATCTCCCTTATCAGAATGAATCTGATTCATCTTTACACCTCTCTGGCTAGCCTGAGTACTTATTAAGTGCTCAGCGTCAGTCATTATCTGAACAGAAAAATAAGTGATCAGTTTGGAAAGCAGCCCAATGATACAGAACTGCTCTGTTCAGTAAGTATCCACTAGCCACATGTGGCTACTGAGCACCTGAAAGTGGCTATTTTGAATTGAGATGTGCTGTAAGTGTAAAACACACCCCAGATTTTGCAGACATTAAAAAAAAAAAAGAATGTAAAATATCTCAATACTTTTTACATTGACTACATGTTGAAATGATAATATTTTGGATATATTGGGTTAAACATATTACTAGAATTAACTTGTTTCTTTTCACGTTTTAAATGTGCCTACTAGAAAATTTAAAATTACATTTGTGGCTCACATTATATTTCTACTGGACAGCACTGATGTAAAAATAGAATTCCAAGGCTTTGAAAGAAGGGGCATCATTGCTTTCAACAAATCAATATAAATACATACTGATTACCTTAGGACACACCCTGAGTTGTCCTAGGAGATTTAAGTTAAGTAGGAGACACATTGCCTGCCCATGAAAATAAACTTTTAAACTAAATATATTTTAAACTACATATAGTTAAGAAAAAATTTTCATATCAAAACAACTAGAGGGCAATATAGGACAGCATATAATTAGGTGACATGTTGTATTGCACAGGCTGTTGGAAAACCAAGAAATGACAAGTCATTCCACGCTAGGAGTAGTTCAGAAGGTTTCTTAGACATGATATGCAGTCATAGAATTTCAAAGCTTGAAAGGAACCTCAAAAATCAGAGGAAAAAACTGAGACCAGAAAAGGCTAAGTGACTTGCCCAACCAGTTTGTGACAAAGCCACTGAGTTCAATTGCTTCTATTCCACCAACCTTCAGTTGGGCGGGATTTAGAAAGATGGTGAAGACCTTTTATGTGGGATAGAATGAAACCCCATGCTAGAACAGTGCTTCACAAAAGGGAGAGGAGACTGGGGCATAAGTGTAGGTTGAAAAAGCTTCCAAAGTGATTCTAATAAACCTCCTCTGCAACCTCTGCTTTACAAGCTGAGGAGGCGTGAGGCTCTGGCAAATTACTTGGTGTGTCTGGCACGTCTAGCAACTGCAGCAGACTGAACTTCTGGGGTCAGCTCTGGCCAGGAATACAAAGAAGACAAAGATAGTATCTGTGGAGGAGACTTGGAAACGCAGTAATTGTGACACTAAAGATAATTTGTTTCTCTGCATTTGCTTCGATTAAGACATGTCTTTACTATTGCCTAAGAAGGGAAAGAAATATGCAGAATCTGAATTTGGTCCTGAACTTTGTAAACCATTTTCTATGGTTTTCAAAATGGCAGTCTTTATGGGAGATGCCAATTACTTTCAGAATGCCTATTATATATTAGAATTATAATTTTAAGCATTGCATTTCATCTTATTTTGAAATAATACCAAGATTAAAAGGTGATTAAAAGAAAAGGAATAATAAAAATGAGTCATTTGTTGTGTTTCTGTGTATAAATACTTTATCACATTAAATTCCTGTTGTGTATAGAAGATTTAAAAAAATCCTAGTTTGGGGAACCAGAAGGGCCCTTAGAAATCATGGAAGTATAATGGTACTTAAACTTTTTATAGTAGCATAACTCTTTTTCCAAACCAAATTTTAGAGCAGCCCATAATTTTTAAAAAGACTGATGTGTTTGCAGAGGATATAAAGAAGCCTGCCAACTCAGCCACTGGCCCACCTTTTCCCCAGCCTGCTCAGTTGCACACCAGGCACCTCTGAGGGACTTGAGGGCTCTAAGTAATACAGTATAAAAAACACTAATCTAACGCAGCTCCCCCATTTTTCAGATGAATAAACTGAGGCCCTGAGAAGTTAGGTGACTTGCTCAAGGTCACACAGCTAAAATTAACTGGGAAATAGTATATAGAGTGAGTTGGAATGGAGAGAAACTTGAGTCCAGGGGAATAGTAGAAAGCATTTTAAGTAATCTATAGATGACTATAGAAATGAGATGAACTTTCAAGTATTTCCTAATGTGACTCCCTGATAGAGGTGATGGATGTCCATTTGTCATGTTTGGATCTTAACACAGATTTTTTAATCTTGGATAACAAATTGCATGATTCATGAAAGAACTGTAATAAAGGAGACCTTTTCCTGCCTGTCTGAATTGTTGTGCTTTAACTTGCTTTAGAGGGTCCATTTGTCTTAAATGAGTAATATTCTACTGATATTTGTATCTGTAATGCCAGCAATAACACTAGATGAGATCAAATTGTGAGCAGTATAAAGCCAATAGTAGGCTGTAACTTGCCAAAATTGTTTATTTTTTTATTTTTTTATTTTATTTTTTTTTATTTTTTGAGACAGAGTCTTGCTTTGTTGCCCGGGCTAGAGTGAGTGCCGTGGTGTCAGCCTAGCTCACAGCAACCTCAAACTCCTGGGCTTAAGCGATCCTACTGCCTCAGCCTCCCAAGTAGCTGGGACTACAGGCACGCGCCACCATGCCCGGCTAATTTTTTTTCTATATATATTTTAGTTGACCAGATAATTTCTTTCTATTTTTTTTTTTGTAGAGATGGGGTCTCGCTCTTGCTCAGGCTGGTCTCGAATTGCTGACCTTGAGTGATCCACCCGCCTCGGCCTCCCAGAGTGCTAGGATTACAGGCATGAGCCACCTCGCCCGGCCCAAAATTGTTTATTTATTACTTAATCATTAGTATTCAAACTATCTTCACAAAGTATTCTTGAGACTTGAATCTCCCTGACTAGTAGCAAGAAGTTCATGAAGGAAAAAACTCCAATACAATGAAGATTGCATTCAATAAAATATTTCAATTCCTAGTTCTATATCCAATTCTGAGGAATGTGATACAACACTCAAAAATACTCTGGAGACCTGGATTTGAGTCCTGCCTCTGCTACTTAATAGCTGTGTGACCCTTGGAGACATCTCCTTTCCTCTTTCCACATTTGTTGTGTGCTACCTGAATTCCTGGCACTGAGAATTCAAAGAGCAATACACAGGGCTTGAGCCCTTATGGGGCTCACAGTTCAATGGAAGAGACAAGTAAACAAATAATCAACTAGTAATTTGATAAGTATTATAATGAAGGTGTGTCCAAGGTGTTGGAAGAATGGAGGGAATACTTTGGCCCTGAGGGACATTCTGTTAAAGGTCTAATTCCTTGGAAGATGACTTCCAAGATCCTTTCTGACATTCTTTTCATTTTGTTCCTTCATGGATCCCAAGCTGCACCTTCAGTGAACTCTCCTTGTTCTCCAAAGCTATAAGGCCTTCAGGCATTTACATGGGTTGTGCCTTCTCCCTGGAATGTTCTTCTCTCCCCTCTCTGTGCCTGGCGAATTTCTATTCATTACTCATGACTTAGCATTTCCTGCTCTTTCCCCTGTAGGTGGGGGGCCCTCCTCTTAGCTTGTACAGTATGTTATGCATCTTCCTATAATAGTACTGTACTATGGTTATCTTTATCCACACCTCTTTCTTACTAGACTGAGAGCTCCTTCAGGCCAGGGAGAGTGTCTTATTCATCTTTGTTTACTCCAGTACAGGACCTGACACCTGTTAGGTGGGAGGCGAGGGGGGGGGGAATGATTGTTGAATGAATAACTTTGGATGATAATAATACCCAACCTTCTCTGAGTGCTCACTCCTGACGCCTCCTCCTATCCTCCAAAAGGAACTCAATTGTCACGAATTCCTTCCACAGGAATTTTAGCAACCAGGGAAGATTAACTCAGATCCTAGGGGAGGAGATTGGAGGTTGACACCATGACCATATAGGCTATTCTCTATTCTTTCATGGTTGCTCCAAGACAACTTTTATTACCTGAGAGACTTTTCATCTGCATAAAAAAACAACCTTTGTTCACCATACATTTCCTTCCCTTACTCTCCCTTAACTTATGTCACCAACTACCCATGGGAAGTCCCAAGCCCCTATTCCCTTCTGTAGCTCAGATTGCTATATAAGCTTCAATCATCTGACCCTTCTTCAAGTCTCATATTTTGTGGGATTCGCATATGTGTGTATGTATATAATTAAATATGGTTTTTCTGTTAATCTGTCTTATGTCCTAAATCACAGCCTAGCCGAGGAACCTAGAAATGTGGAGGGATGCCATTTTTTGCTCCCCTACAGTTGGTGACTAAAGTGGAGCCTCACTGGCTGGGACCAGCTCTCTCCTCTCTGCTGCAGCTACAGGATGCTTGGACCCGAAAAAATGCCAGCCACAGGTAAGATTTCTTACCACATCAGTCTCCCAGGTCTCTACCTGCAGAGTCTGGATGAAGCCAGAGGGGTAAGAGTCTCTGTCTTTTGCCTTTTCTAAATTTGAATTAGCAGGAGAAAACGTGTGTGAACTAGTTCTTAAATAGCAACTCTGGTATTGGGGGGCTATGAATATTCTTGTTTTCTGATCCCTTCCCTCCCAGAGTTGTTTCCCTCCCAGGTCTTTGTTTTCCATCGTCTTTGTTGTTTGTGTCATGTGTCATAGGAGAATCATAGGACAGAACATGAAACCTCCCTTTATAAAATTAATAAAAGGCTGTAAGGTGGGAACTGTGGTAGGGGCCTGAACTCTGCAGAAGTATAGACATAGTTTTATATATATATATATATACACACACACACACACACACGGAAAACAAAGACCAAGAATACTCATACCCCCCCAATACCAGAGTATATATAAGAACTAGTTCACACACGTTTTCTCCTGCTAATTAAAATTTAGAAAGGGCAAAAGACAAAGAGACTCTTACCACTCTGGCTTCAACCAAACTCTGCAGGCAGAGACCTGGGATACTGATGTGGTAAGAAATCTTACCCGTGGCTGGCATTTTGTCAAGGGTCCCAGCATTGTTCCCTAGCTTGCTTTCCTATAATCACTTACCTCTCAGGAGTCACACAGCTGATAGTCATAAAGATTTTTACCTTTCTTCATTGCTCCCATAAGTAACATCACCCTTGTGAAACCTAAGATTGGTCTTTGAGGTATCTTCCAGACCTTGCATTCTGGTAGACCAACTGACCCAACCAGACCAGTGGCCCATACCATGGAACTGACTCAACCAGTCTTAGGACCCTCTACCTGGGAATGACTCAGCACAAGAAGATGATTTCTGCTTCCCAATCCAAAGAATTCATTCCCAGCCAATCAGTAGACCCAATTCCCTAGCCCTTTGCCTGCCAAACTATCTTTTAAAACCTGGGCCCCCAAGTTCTCAGGGAGACAGATTTTAGAAATTTTGTCATGTCTAACTTACATGGCATCTTGTGATATTAAACTCTTTCTCTGCTATAACTCCTGCTGTCTCAGTGTACTGGCTTCCTCTTGAACAGTGAGCAATGAACTTGGTTGGGCAGTAACAGACATGGGCATAGGCCCTTATAAGCCTGTTGTTTGAGCTGGACTCAGACTGGTGAGTTCATGGTTCTCACCAGAGCAGAATCTATTTAGACAAACTTTGCTGTGGGTCCCAGAGGCAAATAAGCTGAATGAAGTTCTCCTTTCATCTTGTTTTATGTCCTGAGAGCTTGGCTTTTCAAACAGTGAGAACACTCTCTCTGATCTCTGCCATCTGGAGGTGGGGGGTGCAAGTGTGGGCTTGCATTATGCAGCCAGTCAAACAGGTTGGGAACTCAGACAAGAAGTAAAAAGCAGCATTCTCTTTGACTGACCATGCCAGCTTTCAGGGGAGTTTGTCACAATAAGAAGTCCCAGTCCAGAAGGGGCTTTTATCATCTCAACCTTTGTTGCTTAGTGCTGGGAAACTCCCACCCCAGTATCACCTGTTTGGTGTCACAGATTAGGAGGTTTGTGACTGGAGGCATTCTACATTCTGTGGGAGACCAGAGAAACCATTTATACAAACACTATCCTTAACCACCTGGGGCAATGAAGGTCTTTGCTTTCTTAGTCTATCTCTGGGAGTGAACTTTTTGGATCATGAGGGCTACATCTGCTGTGCCCACTTTGAGAACACCACACGAGACCATGGTATTCTAAACCTGGAAAGTTACCTCCACGTCTTTTCATGAAAAGACTTATTTGTTTGAGTCACTTCTAGGATAAATAAATTGGATATATTTTAAAAAGATTTTTAGAGAGCTCTTAATCTAAACAATTATCTTACTGGTACCTATGGGAAGATCAAACTGAAAGAGGACATGAAGTATAACAGCTAGCCTTAGAGACTCCCTTAGCAAGATCAAAAGGCAGAAATTAGATTTAGAAAAGTTAAAATCCTTTAAACCCACTGTAAATTCCACTTTTCTGCCTTCTTATACTCCCCCAATTCCCTGTTTCTGACCCTCCAGATCTTTTGGATCTCTAGGCCCCTAATTTAAAACTCCTCCAAATCCAGCTCCATTTCCTCAGTAAATTCCTTTAGCTCAAGAGAGAAACATAACAATTGGTTTGAATTATAACTACTGGTTTTGGAGTACCGATTCATTAGAGATCCTTTCCCTCCCATGGACGGCTATTGCTTTCCTGTTGGTCTTGTTTTTGTGTCCTGAGAACTTGGTTTGACTTTCTGCTTGTCAGAGGCATGGGGGTTTGCTGCCTGTGTGCAGGCGGCAAACCAAATATATGGCTGGACAGAAATGTGAGTTGCATCCCATTGGAGGCTAGCGAACCGACTGTTGTCAGCTCTCAGGTGCATTGTCTAAGTCTTTTTTTTTTTTTTTTTTTTTTTTGGCTGTCTTTGGGAATGGCTTTGGATCATGGAAGGGCTGCATCTTTTTGTGTCCGCTTTGGAAATGCCTCATGTGTCTGTGGTTAAAGCCAAAAGAGGCTAATTAGCCTTGTTCTTGAGCCACTCTTTTGGTAAACCGTTGATTTAGAACTTTGGCTTATATTCAGAGCATGATAGGAACTTTTTTTAGGCCTTCTCCCCTAAGCTAAAATGGAACTATATGCTTGGAAAGAAAGAAAACAGCTTATTAAAACATTCCCAAGACCAACAGCTATAAATCTAGCACAGGAAATCTGGTCCCTGATATAAAGGAGATAATTGAAGATAATGTAATTAGATGGTCAGGCCAGCTCCTTGATATCATTCAGGCTGCAACCCAATTCTTTAGGGAATTAAAAACATCTGTCCTTGTCTTACAAATTGAGTATTTACAAAAACAGGAATGTGCCTCTAGAAGCATTCAAAGCCTGCCTATCCTTATTATCAATCTTTAGATCTCACCTATTCATTTTAAGATGCTTCCAGATACTATAAGAAAAACCCACAGTATTGGAAATGGAACTGTCCTGCACTTAAGAAAAAGAAAGAAAAATTTAAATAGTAATTACTCTATACCTCTAATAGGCAAATATACCTCCCAAAACTCCTTGGTGAAAACTTATATTCTTTCTCTTTGCCTTTAAGATGTAAGATGTTTCCACCCTGTCTTACCCAAAAACTATTTCTTTTGAAATGAAAACTTCAGGGAGATGATTTTCAGCAAAAAAAAAAAAAAAAAAAAAAAAAAAAAAAGGAAAAGAACTATGAAAAATCTTAAAGGTCTTTTTATTAACAGTAAAAAGCTTTAGCCATGTGAGCAGGTAATCTTAACACCTTAACTTGTCCCCTTTTCTTTTGGTCAGAAACACAAATTGCATAAAAATATGAATGGGGATAAACTAGTGAGTTTATATTACTATGTTTTACTGCCTTGTGACCAAAAATTTTCTTTCTTTTTTTTTTTTTTTTGAGACAGAGTCTCACTCTATTGCCCAGGCTAGAGTGAGTGCCGTGGCATCAGCCTAGCTCACAGCAACCTCAAACTCCTGGGCTCAAGTGATCCTCCTGCCTCAGCCTCCCGGGTAGCTGGGACTACAGGCATGTGCCACCATGCCCGGCTAATTTTTTTTTTCTATATATATATTTTAGTTGGCCAGATAATTTCTTTCTATTTTTAGTAGAGACGGGGTCTTGCTCTTGCTCAGGCTGGTCTTGAACTCCTGACCTCGAGCGATCCACCCGCCTCGGCCTCCCAGAGTGCTAGGATTACAGGCGTGAGCCACCGCGCCCGGCCGACCAAAAATTTTAAAAGTAAAAAGCCATAAGATCTTTGTGTGTTTATCTGTATGTCTGTGTACGTTTATGCATGTGTACATAGATATAGGTATGTTTGCATGTTATTTCTACATGATATAAAAATCCCTTAAAGGGGCCAGGTGTGGTGGCATGTGCCTGTAGTCCCAGCTACTCGGGAGGCTGAGGCAGGAGGATTGCTTGAGTCTGAGATTGCTGTGAGCTATGATGACACCACTGCACACTACCTGGGGTGACAGAACGAGACTGTCTCAAAAAAAAAAAGAAATAAAATAAAATCCCTTAAAGGATTTCTAGTCAAATTGTCTTCAAGATAAATGAGTGCTCATATAAATTAAATACTCCTGTAACTGCTAGAAATATAGGAACTAACCCAAGTGTTTTTCAAGTTTATCTGATTTGAGTAAGTCTTTGGTAAATAAGGCTAGTTTAATATTGTTGCTTTAATGAAAACAGCTGTGTCTACTGTGTTATAAGCAAAAAAAAAACCACATGTATTTTGCTTTAGTGATGACTGCTTGATATACATGTGTTGTAAAAATGGTTAATAGGGAAATAACTTGAGTTGATGGCTAGCTTTATCTAACATCTAATGAAATATTCACAAGTAATCCAAGCACAATTGTTAATAATGAGTGAATTAAATAAGATGTAAGTGGTATAAAAGTTTATCAATAAACTTTTTAATAATAATTATGTTTTAAAATATGTTTACTTAAAAAGTTTCCCAAAACTCTTTGGTAACTTCTACCTATAATTTATAGAGTTTTGCTAAGTTAAATTAAATGATAGATATTCATTGACTATCCAAATCATTTCCAAATAAGATAAAATATTGAAACATTAATTGCTGAGCATAAATTTATTTACTTTTGGATTCTTAAATTTTATAGAAATACAAAATATATTTTCTCTGTTAGTACATATGTCCTGTTCCACAATGGAAAATTGTTCTATGAAGAAGCATGTTTCTAAAAATTATGAAATGTGTATTCATAAAATGTTGGTGTGACAGTTCAAAATTGCTTACTTTCTAGATTTTCACTAGAAATTAGGATTACTATGACTCAAAATTCTAATATGTAATTAAAACTACTAGAAATAGGAAAACAACACTTTGTGCAAAGTGTACAAAGAAAATAAGGTGTTATAAGGTATATGCTTTATTTGTTGAGAGAAAAATAATTTCGTCTAGTTTAGAGGTTATTTAAAGGTTGTTTCAGAATGAATGAAGGAAAGATGGACAAAAATTAAATGGATATGAAGTTGGGCAGAAAGAGAGAATGAGGGAGAATCTTGTATGGCCAAACTGACTAAAATTGAATGACTTTATTATAAGGGTTCTAAAAAATGAGCTTTCAGCTTTCTAAGAGTCTCTGACATAAGGTGGCCCCTAGTAAAGTAAGTTCAATATTTGAACTTCTTTGAGTAAAAGGGAATAGATTTGTTCAATACAGTCTTAAAGAGTGATGCTAGGAGCAGCAGGTAAAAATTTGAGAAAGACAGATTGTCTCTAAGTATTCCTGAAATGGGAAGTGCCCACTGGCCTGGGTGACTACTTGCCTTGGCAGAGTTACTATAAAGCAGTTCAAAGTATGGAAGGTTATAGGGGCTGAATGACTACTCAGCAAGGCCACCAAATTTGGCAAATAAAGATATGGATGTCCAGCTAAATTTGACAAATAGCACTAACTTCTGAACTTTTATGATTCATTGGGAAAAAACAGAACACAGGACAGGGTGTTCTGAGAAAGCCAGTTCAGGAAGCAGGACAAAATCATTAAATGCAGGACATGCCCTATATATACAAGTTGCCCAACATCCCTACTTCTTAGGCTATTTCCACCCATAAAATTCTACCCATAACTATAAGCAGTGTTTTTAGCTAGTACTAGTAGGCCCAGTTAGCCAGATCATATTAATTAAATTAACCAGAGTCTTTGCTGGAAAATTCATAAGTCTAAGTTTCATACTGTGTTACTTGAAAATAATAAAAATTTGTTTAAAAAAATGAGCTTTCATATCAAAAGTACAGTGATGCAAAACTAGAATTGGTGTCCTTTAGAATGACAAGATTTTCTTATACTACTGATGAGAGACAATGAAAGATTTTTTTCACCTTTTGAGCGATCTGCCTAAAAAAAGATTTGTGTCTTATGAAGATAATTTCCTAGCTTCATGTTCTCTTTTATCATGTCTTTGATTACTTAAAAAGAAAACTGAGTCCTCTCTATTAAGAGAGCTAAGGTTTGTCCTCCAACAATGTAACTTTCTGGATTTGCCTTTGACATCTTAATGAATACTCTGGCTAAATGAATGATATAGTGACCCAAAATCCTATTTAATTAAGTGTTTTAAACCTTTTTGACAAACTTCCCCAAATCAAATTTTAAATTGAGTCTTTTCAACTTTAAATTAACTTTGGAATTTTCTAGTTGGGTCCCTGGAAAGCTCAAATGATGTGTCTCTCATCTTATACAAGAGAGACATTAAACTAATTTCACTTATTCGATATGTTAAATTATAGGGGAAGCACTGTCAAATAATAAGTGACAATAAACTTTCTTTAAATTATATTTATGGATGTTATTGATATGAGTGTTCCAAAATTTGCACAAGATTCCTAGAAATATCATCAGTCGCAATTTTTTTACTTTTATTTTTTATTTGTTTTTTTTTTTTTTTTGAGACAGAATCTCACTCTGTTGCCCAGGCTAGAGTGCCATGGTGTCAGCTTAGCTCACAGTAACCTCAAACTCCTGGGCTCAAGCAATCCTTCTGCCTCAGCCTCCCTAGTAGCCGGGACTATAGGCACACACCACCATGCCCAGCTAATTTTTGCTATATATATTTTCAGTTGTCCAGCTCATTTCTATTTTTAGTAGAGACAGAGTCTTGCTCTTGTTCAGGCTGGTCTCGAACTCCTGAGCTCAAACGATCCTCCTGCCTCAGCCTCCCAGAGTGCTAGGATTACAGGTGTGAGCTACCGTGCCCAGCCACAATTTTGGTTTATTATGTTAAAATGTTGTATGCCACAGAAATAACCAAATTTCCTTGTCAATTGCTGATTATAATGAACTTGCTTCAGATTTTTGGCCATGGCCATTCTAAATTTTTGCCATCCATAGTTACTGTTTTGATTCTTCTGTAAAAGCCTTTACAATCAGTTCCAGTCCAAAATTGCTTCTTCAAGGAGACTCATGGAAAAGACTTTGACAATTATTCTGGAATATAGGTTTCTGATAACTATGACATCATACCATTGGACTGGGTAAGAATTTCTAGAACTCTAATGAAGAAACTGATTGGTTTATGAAACTATTAACTTCATGCAGAGTAAGAATTAATTTATATGGGACTGAACTGATAAAGGATTATGATTTTTTAAATGATTTTTTTGTTTGAAACATTGCTGATTCTTTCTATGTTTTGTTTTCTAGGTTTAAGGAAACATTTTTTCTTTTAAGCTATCTATAACTTAAAGCAATTTGATAAATTATACTTTTGTAAACAGAATTGCAACACTTACTTTTTTCTCCCTACCTGATCCCTCCAGAATTTGGAAACTATTTGTGAGTATTCTTGTTTTTATGGCAATATAGTTATCTGTATAAGTTCAATAAGAATCTCTTCTCTTTGTAACAGGACACAATTGGAAACACTGGTTATATTACCAAGGCTTTGACTAGAATGTCATATTTTCTGATATGACCAGACAACTTTAAGGAACTAAGGTTGATTTTATAGAGCCAATAAATCCCTTGGAAAAAAATACTCGTCTGGCACCTTTAATATACATTTCACATTGCCTTCCAGGTGGGTAAGGAATGTCACTTCCTGGCAGGCCCAGGAACATCAGGATATTTTAGGGACTTTGAGAAGAGAGGAATTCACACAAATCTACAAATATTACAGGCTAAGTTTTATGGTGAGTCCTTGGCTTGGCTTCCTAGCCTCAAGAGGATTTTAAAAGCCCAATCTGAAATTCCTTATTAAAAGTTCCAGCAAAGTAGACTTAAAAGAGCCTAGATGATCAATCATTATTCTTGTTGCACTTAAGTAAATAATCAGGCCAAGTTTAATGAGTCTAAACTTAATTTGCAAATAAAGTGGTCTTACTGGAATTATCTTTGGTAGAAATGGGGGTGACTGTAGAGGGAAAAAATATGTTTCAAAAGAAAACTATAGTTCACCCATTATTAATTAGTTCATTGTTTTTGAAGGTTTGTTATTTACCTGTAAACTGGACTAGATCCTGAACTCTTCTAGTTTCCTCCACTATCTAGATATGACTCTATAAACTAATATTTCCAATTTTTCTCCCACCCTCCTTACTTGGAATTACTGAAATTAAAACTGTCCTTTCCTGAAGCCCTGAAAGGTGAAGCTGGACAACTTGATAGAGACTTCAGAGAAATCACGACAACTTATGTATGAACAACCTTCATGCCTGTTGATGTATGGACTACTCAGAAAGTTCATTGTAACACCTGATGCCAATTGCAAACCAAGAAAATCTGTCAGATTTCCACTGCCTGCCCTCACTCCAACTGAAGATGCTTCAAGGCTAATATCTAGAAATCTCAATTGGCTGCCTTCCAGAATCAGAAACTAGTTTATAGACTGTTCCAAATATTAACTTTTGTTTTTCTTTTGTTTCCATAGAAATGCCTCTTATTAAATACCTGTTTTCTTGTATCATATAAAGGCATAACCTTGATGGGATCCCAACTGCAATACCACCTCCTGAAATAAAACACAACTGTTTAATTGGACTGACCTATCCCAGGTCTCTTACCACTCAGCTACTAACCCAATATTTCCCTCCACAGCCACCAACTTAAGTGTGTGAAACTCCTAGGGAAATTTCAGCCAGGGAAAATGAAGTAGTTCAGGAAAAGGCCACCCCAAAATATGTTGATTTGGTATGCTGATTACTTTAAACTGAGGTTACTTGAGGAAAACAGATGCAGGCATAGGCTTTCTCTGAACTTTCATTAGCTGCCTAAAGATGGATCCTACAAAAAGAACTCAGTTGTCATGAATCCCTTCCCAGGGAATTTCATCAAACAGGGAAGATTAACTCAGATCACAGGAGAGGAGACTGGAGGTTGACACCACACCCAGACAATTTTCTATTCTTCCAGAGTTGCTCCAAGACAACTTTTATTACCTGAGAGACTTTCTATCTGCATAACAAAACAATCTTTATTCACCATACATTTCCTCCCTTTGCCCTCCCATAACTTATGTCACCACTACCCCCTAGAAGCCCCAAGTTCCTATTCCTTTCTGTAGTTCAGTATGTTATATAAACTTCAATCATCTGACCCTTCTTCAAGTCTCATATTTTGTGGGACTCCCAAGCATACAGATATAATTAAATATGGTTTTTCTCCTATTACTCTATCTTATGTCCATTTAATTCATAGCCCAGCCAAGGAGCCTAGAAGGGTGGAGGGAAACCATTTTCTACTCCCCTACACATGCATTTTATCAATTAATCCTCACAAGTGCCATAAGAAGTAGGTGCTGTTATAACCCTGTTTCTTAGTCCATTTTTTGCTGCTTTAACAGAATACCACAGACTGGGTAATTTACAATGAAAAGATTTATTTGGCTCATGGCTTTGGAGGCTGGGAAGTTCAAGAGTGTGGTGCTGGCATCTGGTGAGGGCCTCTTCCCATGGCAGAGGTACCACATGGTGAGTGAGTGCACAACACAGAGATAGGAAATTGGGCCAAATTTATCCTTTTATCAGGTGTCCACTCCCACAATAACTAACCCACACCCACAATAATGGCATTAATCCGTTCATTAATTCTTAAATGCCCCACCTCTCAATACTATTACATTGGACATTAAATTTCAACATGAGTTTTGGAGGAGACATTCAAACTATGGCACTCTGTTTTACAGATGAGGAAATTGTGGCTCAGAGAAGTTAAATTCTGTTGGATCTAGATCTGATTCCAGAGCTCATTCTCTTAACCACTACACTCTACTACAGAAGAGGGGAAAATTACAGAACAAAAGAAAAAATGAACGTGTAATAGTTATGTGCTAGAAAGTAAATATATATATGCTAGGAAGTAAGATTTAATTAGTAGGCTGGCCCACATTATGGAGGATGTAGTCAGCCAGGAGAGTGCAGACTTGATGTGCTATAAACAATAGGGAGGCATTTAGTTCAACTAAATATTTTATTTTATTTTATTTTTTTTTTTTTTGAGACAGAGTCTCACTTTGTTGCCCAGGCTAGAGTGAGTGCCGTGGCGTCAGCCTAGCTCACAGCAACCTCAAACTCCTGGGCTCAAGCGATCCTCCTGCCTCAGCCTCCCGAGTAGCTGGGACTACAGGCATGCGCCACTATGCCCGGCTAATTTTTCTATATATATTTTTTTAGTTGTCCATATAATTTTTTTCTATTTTTAGTAGAGACGGGGTCTCACTCTTGCTCAGGCTGGTCTCGAACTCCTGACCTTGAGCGATCCACCCGCCTCGGCCTCCCAGAGTGCTAGGATTACAGGCGTGAGCCACCGCGCCCGGCCTTTTTTTTTTTTGTTGTTGTTGTTGAGACAGAGTCTCACTTTGTTGCCCAGGCTAGAGTGAGTGCCGTGGCGTCAGCTTAGCTCACAGCAACCTCAGACTCCTCGGCTTAAGCGATCCTACTGCCTCAGCCTCCCGAGTAGCTGGGACTACAGGCATGCGCCACTATACCCGGCTAATTTTTTCTATATAGATTTTTAGTTGTCCATATAATGTCTTTCTATTTTTAGTAGAGACGGGGTCTCGCTCAGGCTGGTCTCGAACTCCTGACCTTGAGCAATCCACCCGCCTCGGCCTCCCAGAGTGCTAGGATTACAGGCGTGAGCCACCGCGCCCGGCCTAGTTCAACTAAATATTGAGGAACTTTTATGTTCCAGGTGCTGTGCTAGCTGCTGGGATATAAATATGCATAGTCTTTGGTCCTGAGGCTCCAGGTGAAGGAGAGTGACAAACAAATGATTTCAATATAATGTGGTAAATGCTAATGTATTAGTGTAAACCACAATGTAATAGTGATACCTGGAGGGTATGATAGAAACACCCAGGAGGAGAGCCTAGCTAGAGAGTTCATAGAAGATCTCTCACAGGAGATGATGCCTAAACTGAGTGGTGTTTTGTTTGTTTGTTTGTTTGTTTGTTTGTTTTGAGACAAAGTCTCACTCTGTTGCCTGGGCTAGAGTGCTGTGGCATCAGCCTAGCTCACAGAAACCTCAAACTCCTGGGCTCAAGCGATCCTCCTGCCTCAGCCTCCCCGGTAGGTGGGACTACAGGCATGCACCACCATGCCCGGCTAATTTTTTCTATTTTTAGTTGTTTGGCTAATTTCTTTCTATTTTTAGTAGAGATGGGGTCTTGCTCATGCTCAGGCTGGTCTTGAACTCCTGAGCTCAAACAATCCACCCACCTCGGCCTCCCAGAGTGTTAGGATTACAGGCGTGAGCCACCACGCCCTTCCCTAAACTGAGTCTTGAAAGGTGATAGCATATGCAGGGTACTTGAAGCATTTTGATATTATTGGAACTTATAGTTGGAGGAAACAAGAAATAGGTGATTAATTTATTTGACATACATTTATTGAATGCCTGCTATGTGTGAGACACTATTCTAGGCACTGGAATGAATGACATAAACAAAATCCGTGCCCTCATGGATCATGAAAGGCAAGCAGGGGCTATTACACGCTCCCCCATTTGTAAAGCACTTATTTCTAAAGGACTTAGGTAAACAATGCCTCAACTGCTCCCAATGATAGTTCTAAGAAAGACTATAGTAGATATATTGGTCTAGTCTTTCTCAAAGTGTGCAGGCTTACTGATGATACGAGACGAATTTACGTGGTATATTGAGGGACATCTAAGAATTTAAATAGGTCTAAGTGAACCCCTAGCAGCCCTCTAGCATCAGAGATAGAAAGCTTCACTGCCAACTGTTCCCTGGGTGACTCTACCCATCCTCCATCTGTTGCCATGGAGATGTGTGGCTTCATTTCTCCAATTTCCCTACCCCTACCCCTAAGTGAGCCTCAGAGAGCCTCCTCCCTATCTCCATGGAAAGAACTCTATGATCCCTAACTTTCCTTCCCAGTCATATCCTTGCTTCTCAGGCTGTCACCATAGAAACTGAATGCCCCTCTCCTCTAGCCATCTCCATGGTGACCCTCAGCCCTATCCCCAGGATATCACTAGGATCAATTTCTACTAGATGCCTAGAACTCAGGGAGGGGTCAAAGGTGAGGGTGACTCCCTGCAGTGGCTGCAGTCTTCTTTGTGCCTCCTGGCTTTGAAGACATAGCAGTCACTCTCTCAACAAAGAGGGTAAGGAAGCTATGGTTTATAGAGTACTGATTATGTGCCTGGCACTGGGCTAGGTACTTTACATACTTGAACTCATAATTGCCCATTTTACAGAGTTTAAGGGAGAAAGGCTCACAGAGGTGAAGGCACTTGACATTGTTTTTCCCCTGGGCCTCTTATCATCCTCATAGAAACTGGGAACCAAGAGGATTTTATTCCCACCATTCTCTTTGGCTATTTGATCTTGAGAAAATAGCCTCCTGTTTCTGAGCTTTGTTTTCCCCATATGTAAAATAAGAGTGTTGGACTAAGTGTCATCCTGAATATCCCCCTGTTACAGTCAGATTATAAGTGATTCTGATCTCATTGAGGAACTGATTTTTCAGTTCAGTAAATCCATTAAGGTATTTTTGTTTGTTTGTTTGTTTGTTTGTTTTTAACTGACACAGTGGAAGTCTCTAAAGTGTTTTATACAAAAATGAACTCAACATGGATCACAGATTTAAGAGTAAAATATAAAACTATAAAACTTTTAGAAAAAAATAAGAGAAAATCTTTGAGACCTAGGGCTAGGCAAAGAGTTTTTTAGGCTTGACACCAAAAGCAAAATCTGTAAAAGAAAAAATTGATTTTACAATTAACACTCTAAGTTTATTATTTAGAATCTCTCACGGTTTCTTCTAGGGTTTTCTTTTTTATTTCAGCATATTATGGGGGTACAAAATTTTAGGTTATGTATATTGCCCTTGCCCCCCCACCTCCCCCCGAGTCAGAGCTTCAAGTGTTTTTGTTTTAAATTTCTATTTTGAAATAGTTCACAGGAAGTTGCAGAGAGGTCCTGTGCACCCTTTACCCGACTTCTGTCAATGCTGGTATGTTGCATAAATATAGCACAATATCAAAAGAGTCAACTGACATTGATACAATCCACAGAGCTTATTCAGATTTCATCAGTTTTACATGAACTCATCTGTGCATGTGTGTATATAGTTCTATGCAATTTGATGACATGTGAAGATTCATATATTCACAACTCCAGTCAAGATACAGAACTGTTCCATCATCACAAGGATTCCCTTTTATAACCATATCCATCATCTTCCCTCCCCTCATCCTTAATCCCTGGCAACTCCCAATCTGTTCTCCATCTATATAATTTGTTACTTCAAGAATGTTATAAAAATGGAATCATACAGTATGTAACCTTTGAGAAGTAGCTTTTTGCACTCAGCATAATTCCCTAGAGATTCATCCAAGTCATTGAGTATACCAATAATTTGTTCCTTTTTATTGCTGAGTAGTATTCCATGGTATAGACATATCACAGTTTGTTTAACCAGTGACCTGGCGAAGGCCATCTGGGTTGTTTCCAGATTTTGGCTATTATGAAACAAACTGCTATGAATGTTCATGGTTTTGTGTAAGTAAAATGTGTCTTTCACAGAGCAAAAGTTTTTAATTTTGATGAAGTCCAATTTATCAATTTTTTCTTTTATAGATTTTGCTTTTTGGGGTCAGGACTAAAAACTCTGCCTAGCCCTAGGCATCAAAGATTTTCTTATTTTTTTCTAAAAGTTTTAGAGTTTTTTTTTTTTTTTTGAGACAGAGTCTCACTCTGTTGCCCAGGCTAGAGTGAGTCCCGTGGCGTCAGCCTAGCTCACAGCAACCTCAAACTCCTGAGCTCAAGCGATCCTCCTGTCTCAGCCTCCCGAGTAGCTGGGACTACAGGCATGCACCCCCATGCCCGGCTAATTTTTTCTATATATATTTTTAGCTGTCCATATAATTTCTTTCTATTTTTAGTAGAGATGAGGTCTCGCTCTTGCTCAGGCTGGTCTCGAACTCCTGAGCTCAAACGATCCGCCCACCTCGGCCTCCCAGAGTGCTAGGATTACAGGCGTGAGCCACCGCGCCCAGCCTAAAAGTTTTAGAGTTTTATATTTTACTTTTAAGTCTGTGATCCACGTTGAGCTCATTTTTGTATAAGGTGTAAGGTTTAGGTCAAGATTTTTTTTTTTTTTTTTTTTTTGCCTATGGTTGTTCAATTGCTCTAACACAGCAGTCCCCAACCTTTTTGGCACCAGGGTTGGGTTTCATGGAACACAAATTTTCCACATGCTGGCAGGGGTGCAGAGCTCAGGCGGTGATGCAAGTGACAGGGAGTGGCTGTAAATACAGATGAAGCTTCTCTCGCCTGCCACTCACCTTCTGTTGTGCGACCTGGTTCCTAAGTTTCATGGAAGACAATTTTTCCACGGATGGCAGGGGGCAGCAGAACTCTGTGGCCTGGTTCCTAACAGGCCACAGATTGGTACCAGTCTGCAGCCTGTGGGTTGAGGACCACAGCTCTAGCACCATTGCATTTGTTGGAAAGATTATCCTTCCTTCATTGAATTATTTTTGTGCCTTTGTCAAAAAATCAGCTGGGCCAATTTGTGTAGGTCTATTTCTGGGTTCTCTTTTCTGTCCCACTGGTCTGTGTGTCTATCCCTGTCAGTACCACACAGCACAGGCTTTTGAGACAGAATGCCTAGTGCCACTTACTAGACTGGGTGATCCTGGGCAAGTTACCCTCCCATGGCGTCCCATTTCACTCACTCAGTATATATTAATACAATAGGAGGCCTCCAGAGCCCCCATGATCTAACCTCTGCCTGTTTCTCTGTGTCCATCTCCTATTACTCTTTCTCTCGTTTGCTCTGTTCCAGCCATGCTGGCCTCCTGACTGCTCCTCAGTCATATAACACATGCTCCTACCTTTGGGTCTTTCCTGAGCTGTTTTCTCATCCCAGAACCTGCTTCCCACATCCTCATGGCTGCCTCCCCACCTTCCTTCAAGTCTTTTCTCAAGTTTCACTTTCTCAGTAAGGTTTTATTTAAAATGGCAGAGCCTCTGATCCTCCATGTTCCCTGCTTTTTCTCTATAGCACTCATCACCATGTAACTCACAATATCATCTATTTTTTTTTTTTGTTTGTCTCTTACCACTACAATATAAGCTCAATGAGATCAGGAATTTTTGTTTGTTTTGTTCACTGCTGTATTCCCAGTGGCTAAAATATATCTGGTATAATATACCTTTGTTAAATGAATGAATAGATGTATGGATGAATGAGTGAATGTATAAATGGCTTGCGCCAGGGCCCAGCTCACCTGAGCAGCCTCTCTGGCCCTTGGTTTGAGTCCTAAGCTTGTAACCCTAGAACCATCCACTTGCTTTTCTAAGGCTGACCACCAGGTGGCAGTTGGAGCCTAACTTCTACCTTATTTGCTCTCACTTGCCTTCTCTCTTCGTGGCCTATCAGACTTGCTCAGGTCTTTTTGACCTTCTCTGCCTGGGAACGGCCAGGGGATTTTGTGTGAGCTCTTTAAATAGGCAGTGTCAGTACCTGAAGCTTTGCATCTTTTTCACCTTAGAAAGGTATTAACTTCTTTTCCACCCTGGCCTGCTCTTGGTCTCAGAGGAAGCCAAGGTACGGGCCATTGGGCTGCCCCAAGGTAACTGTCTGCAGCCTCCACATCAGGACACATGGCCTGACTTCTCTGAAAGAGATTTCACCTCCACTTATGCCAGCTTCAGCAAGACTCTCCCAGAGTTACTGTGCCCCTCAACTGGGTAAAGACTAAGTACTTTAGCACCATGGTTAAGGCTTTTGAGTCAGCCTGGCTTTGGATTTCCACTATACCACTTATTAATCTTGTATCCTGGGTGATGTTGGGCAACTGACATAGATCTTCAAGCCTTGGTCTTCTCAGCTGTAAAATGAGGATAATAATGGGTGTGCCAGACTCACAGGGTGGTTGTGAAGATTTAATAGGATAACATATGTATAGCAGAGTGCCTGGTATAGAATAAGGCTCAGTTAAAGAAAAATGAGGGGCAGGGGTAGGGATAAACAAGACCAGATATGGCAGGAACTGGCCAGGAAGTATGAGGAGAGTGCCAACTAGATGACTAGAAGGCTGAAGCCAAGAAAAGGTAGGAGGTCAAGGAAGGCTTCACAAAAGAGATTTCAGCTGCAGCTTGTAGGACAGGTCAAATTATGGCAGGAAGTCAAGATGGAAAGAACATTCCAGGAAGAATGGTATGTGCAAATAAAGAGAGGTGTGAAACACTAACTACTTATAGTTATTCCAGGAACTTTAAGTAGTTAAGTATGACTGAAATGCATCTTTCTTGTGGAAGGAGTGATGAGAAGTACAGACAGATAAGCAGAGGCCAGATAACCTCATGTGCCAGGTGAAGAAGGCTGGACTTGATCTGGAGGGGGCAGTGGAGAGCCATCAAAGAGTTTTAAGCGAGTAAGCAGATGGATACAATTGTCGACTTGGAGGTCCAGCTGCCTTGAAGGAACGCAGAAACTGGAGGCAGGTGAGAGATGGGCTGAGCTTAGATTAGAGAGGTTTTATTAGGAATAGAGATGAAAGGATGAAGCCCATGGATTTTTTTTCACAGGAAGAAATCAGCAACCAAGGTTTTCCAAGAGCTTACCTGAAAAAGGAAGAAGAGCCAGGGCCAGACAAGGAAGTAAGGTCTGGTACAGCTTTTGGTTTTTTAGTATGGGTGAGACTTGAGGCTCTTGTATTCCCCACAGGGCCTGGCACCAAGTAATTGAATGAGTGGAGGAAGGGGCACCCAGAACAATGCTTGCCAAGAGGTAGAGGCCTATCCTAGTTTCAGCCTGGCCCCCACTCTCTGACTTCCCTGTTGTCGCTGAGCCAAAGCCCCATGATACAGGGGCTGACAGGCTGGCCTTTTTACTCAGAGCTTGGATTTCCCTTCCAATGGAGGTGTCTCCCTATAATGGCCCCCAAGGACTGAGGGAAACTTATAGGCCTATCAGGGAAGACATCCTGGTTTTTTCATTTCCTGGTACCCAAAGATGTGACTCCTGTTAGAAAAACCCAGAAGCTTTCCTCTGCCTACTTCCTTTTCACTTTCAAAAGCTTTCATTCCCTCCCCACCTTCTCTTTCTTATCCCTTCCCCAGGGAGAATGTTGGTTCTTACTTTCCCCATTCTGTATTGATACCTCCTGCCCTGGCATGAGCCTACTTAAAAGAATCCAAGGCTCAGTCCAGGTTGTTCATGGTTTAGGGGAAAATTGAAGGAGCCTAACAGCATGGTCCAACCAGAACTCAACCTACTCCTGGCCTTGAAGTCTCTACAGCTCACAGGTAAGTAGAAATTCTACCCCTTCACCCCAAGGCTGCCATGCTGGGGACTCTTGCCTTTCTGGCCAAGTCTGGGGTGAAAATATGGGAAGTTATGGTAGATAAGAAAGAGACAAATTAATAGTAATAGATGTATACTTTGTGTTAAGTGCTTTGCATATGTCATTGCACTGAATCCCCATAACAACCCTTGAGGAAGGTATTAGTATCACTATTTTACAGATAAGTAAACTGAGGCTCAGGGAAATTACACAATTTGTCCCAAATTATTAGGCTAGTTAGTGGTGAACTTGGGAATTGAACTCATGTGTTTTTACCTCAAAACCCATTTTTACTCAGTAAGTTATATTCCCTGGAGAGTGGGGACAGAGGTTGGGAAGTAGATAGGAGGAGAACCTTCCTGGTTGACCCTTTTCCTTAAGGAAAGGGCTAGAAACAGGTTCTTGGGGGGTACCCCATCTCTAAGGGAGAGTAACTATGGGTAGGCAGCATCTACCCTAAGGAATTCAGAAACAGATTTACTGTTGCCTCTCCCTCCTTTCTTTGCACACCTCCCCCACCTCTGGCTCCCAATGAGCTCCTAGGGCAGGGGGGTCAGCAGGCAGACTCAGGTTTGTTGTCCCCTTAGACAAGCCTCTTCCCATCTCTGAGCCTTTTGTTGTTCTAGCTATAAAATGAGACAGTCGTCTGAGAGAAACGGTCTCTAAGGTCTCTTCCAGCTCTAAAATTCAAGGATCGTATTGATTGTATTGTACTGTAGGATCGCCTGATTCATTCATGGATAGAAACAAATTTCCTGTTGCCACAGGGAACAAGGGCTTTTTGAACCAGAAAAAGATACACTCAAGGAGGCAAGATAAATAAATAGTTGAAAGGGCATGGGCTTTGAGTCAGCCAGACTTGGGTTAAAACCCTGTACACTGGGCAGGTCACTTTGCTTCTTTGAGTTTCTTTCATCATCTGTAAAGCAGGAACTACCACCTCTACTTCTTGGAGTGAGGTAACCTATTTGACAGTGCCATGGGAGGTGCTCAAGACCTTTCTTTCTGAGGGTATGAGGTTCAGCTCTTCCTCCCCAACTCCACCCCACTCTTTCACTAGTTCACAGAATACTCTTTTCTCTCCCTGACCCTAACGGTCAGGCTGAGAGTTTTCTGCCAGGGCTTCAGCTTCCAAACTTTTCTGGCAGGGCTCCCATGGAGTGGAACAACTTGACCTCTCTCACAACCTTCTAAAAGTCCTAGGGGGGATGGTGCAACTGAGGCCAGACCAAGGCTTCAACACTTGGAGTTTTGGGGCAACCAGCTGGAGGTTCTAGCCTCAGAGGCCCTCCATCAGCTTCGTTGGCTCTGCCCCTGGCATCCAATCTCCTGGACCATAAACATCTGGCTAATGACAGAGCCCTCCAGTTCTTGTGTCACCTTTGAGTTCTGCACCTTTCAGCTGACTGCCTCAATAGGGACATGACTACCTACTAGGCAGCCAAACTCAGCTCCTTGGAGAGCCTAAATCTCTCAGACAACCACATGACTTGCCTAGCCTGGGGCACGTTCTTGGGCTCCCCTTTGCTGTTTGACATCAACCTGAGCAACTACATTCTGAAAATTAAGGCAGGGGCCTTTGCTGGCTTGCCCCTGCTGTAGGCCAGGAATTATCTTCATGGCATCTCTGCCTTCAGCCTCCCCAAGCTGCAGTGGCTCCACTTGAGCCCCAATGTCCTGAGTGATTTGTAGCTGAGGAGTGGGATGGGACATACTAGTTTCAGCTATTAGACCTGCGTCACAGCAGGCTTCTAAGCACTTTCCCACTTCTCCCTACCCCAAATCAGCTCTTCCAGCTTACCCTCTCTGACAACTGCCCGGTCTCTCTAGAATCAAATGCCCTATCTCCAGCTTGGGGGTTGTCAGTTGGTACCAAGAGGTGACTAGGTGGGCTCTGACTAGGAGTGGCCATGATGTAAGATCCAACCTGAGTGGCATTATCTTGGCATATCCCGCTTGACCTAAGTAGGGACCAAATGGCAGCTTTTTCAAGAGACTTCCTTGATAGGCTTCCTGCCCTTTAGCACCTCAACATGGCATGGAACTGTTTCCGGAATGTAACAGCCCCATTGCCCCATGGCATCACCAGTTCCAAGGCCAGTCCCTATTTCTCCACTGTCCTTCTGCCTTTGATATCTCTGCCTCTCCAAGGGAATCTTATTCAGTCTTTGTCTGTCTGGCTCTTTGAGGTTATGCCCAGGCTGGAAGCTGTGGACTTGGGGGACAACAGGTTGTACCTGTTGGGGGCATGGCGCATGGGGAAAGAGCCCCTCAGAAGCACCACTGCCACCCCCACCCCCACCCTGGCCTTTAGGACAGCCTTCCTAGTGAAGCCTCTGAGCCTTCAAAGGAACAAGCCCAGGGTCCTACGTTCAGGAGTCTGTCCCTGACACTCTCTGCTCCCTGGATCCCTCTGGCAACATGGGGCTGGCTTTTAGCCCCAGGGGCCTTTTGAGGTGGGCAGTTCTGCTTGAAGCAGCTCTCTCTGTAGGGCAACAGGATGACGAGCTCCCAGGCATGTCCTCCTTGCCTGCGGTGGTCATCCAGCCTCTCCTTAGACATCTCCTTTCCTCTTAAGGCAGGCGGTTCTAGCCACAGACAGCTCTGACGTCTAAGACATTTTTTTCCCCTTATATTAAGTCCAGATCTGCTTCCACTTTTGGGTTCCAGCTCTGCCCTCAGGGGCCACATACACATACATCTGTTCTCTCAGACTCTGACAGAAGTCTAAAGACAAGAGACCCACTTTCCCTTGAATCTTCTTTTCTCCAGGCTAGATAGCCCTAGCTCTCTCAATCACTCCTCATGGTACTAAACTGTCAAGAAATGTAACCTCTCTGTGTCTCAATTTCCTCATCTGTAAAATAGGTATTAAACCAGATAACACATGCTAAATGCTTAGAAGTATGTGGCATATTATAAGCACTCAATGCATGTTGTCATTATTAAACTCGTATTTCTAGATTTGGTCATTCAACTCTTTGAAGTCAAAAGGCTGTACCTTATTAATCTGCATGCCCAGTGCTTAGTCTAGTGTTTGGCACATAGTAAGTACTTAATTAATGTTGGTTTTGAGACAGTGACATGGTCTCCAGTCCCTGCTCTGGCCTGCTACCTCTCCCCTGGACATATTCTAGTTTGTTCCTCTTAATGTGTGAGGCCCAGAACTGAATACTGTGTGGTCATTTCAGGTTCAAGTATGTTACAACTGTAAAATCTCAGAATCCTGCATTGGGGATGGACCTTAAAAGTCATTTATCTACTTCATCTAGTCCACCTTCACCCCCTAACTCCTCTATCTGGTGCTAAGTTGTCATCTAACTTATGACTATCCCAGTGAGTCAAGTTCTGGGAGGATGGCAGTTCCTGTGGGGGGCTAGAGCCCTGGGACCTCAACACACACACCAGAAGAGTTAAGGGAGCTTTGCTTAGCATCTTGACTGAGGCTGACACTTGTGCTCAGTGTCACAAGTGTCACTGAGTACTTAAGAAATTAAGAGACAGGGCCACTTCTCCTTTCTCTTAATTTCTAAGTAAAATTACCTTTTTTAATTTGTATGTTTGTCAAAGGGAAAAACGAGTGTTTCTGTATCTGGGCATGTGGACTGAGCAGTGATGAGAGAGTGAGAGCGAGAGATAGGAGAGAGAGATGAGAGAGAGTGAGCAAAAGAGGAGACACAGAGAAGAGTGGGGGTGAAAGAGAGAGGGAAGGAGTAGAAAAAAGGGAAAGAGAGAGGAAAGAGAGAGAGAGATGGAGGAGAAGGAGACTGAGACAAACACAAAGATGGAAAGAGTCAGAGAGGGGGAAGGGGTTAGGGGTAGGGAGAGGGAGAGAGAGAGACAGACAGACAGACAGAGGCAACTGAGCAGCAAGAGGAAGTGAGCATGAGATTCAGGCTGTCTGTGGAGCCCAGAGTCCTTTCCTGCCCAAATGATGGTCCTGAAGCCTTTTGTTGCAGTCCAGAGATCAGCAATTTAGATCTCCCAATGGGAAAAAATATGAAACTATTGTTTTTAACTTGCACTGTTCACTTAATAATTTATCATGAATATTTCCCATATTATTTCATATCATTGTACAAGAAATAATGTATACATTATGAGGACATACTGTATCTAACAAGATATACTGTTAGACTCTTTGATTCTGTAAAATTAAATAAAAAAAAAAAAAAAGAAAAAAAAAAAAAAAACTCTCAAGGCCAGTCAGTCACAGACCATATGATGACTAGCCAGCTTCTGGTCTCCTTCCTCTCATCTTCCCCCTGGATGTGATGATCTCAGGTCTTGGTCAATGGGCTGGGCATTACAGGGAGCACCCAGGCAGCTCTTTCTCCAGCCACCCGTGGCAGGAACATACATGCAGGGATCTCTGGTGATGCTGGCCTGTGAGGGGTGTGCCAGTCTTCCAGACCAGAGCAATATTAAGGTATGTAGACCTGCCACCCAGATAGGAAATTGCTCATGCCTAAATTCTAGGGGAGCTTGGACTTGCTGCCACATAATTGTCCCAGGAGCCACCTGGTTTGGCCTAGAGAGATAGGTCTCTGAGTTTTCATTCTCAAAGAAAGCTTATTAAGCACGTAGGTAGGAGTGAGGCTGCAGTGAGCCCCATACAAAAGGATTCCAAGGCCAGGCTTATCCTCACAGAGAGGTACCAGAATGAAACAGCCAAAAGGCTGCTCAGGCTTAAAGGGCATGTGATCAACCGAGCAAACAGGTAACCAGGGCAGAAATGCATAATCGACAAATGCACCTACATAATGTACAAGAACAAGGATAAATGCATACCTGACAGAAGAGAGTGAACAGGAGAATAGGCAGGGCAGAGCCAGTGAATTGGTCACTCTTCTAACTAATCAGGAAAGGCTCTCTGGATCAGGTGGAATTTCAGATTGCTGAGCATGTCTGCCCTCTCTGTAATGTGATTAAAATTGGTTTAGAAATTTATGCTATATTTCAAGTGAGTTCTGTGCTTAAAATGTAATTGCATTTGGCCGCATATTTGACATTCTTGAAATTAGAGCAGCTTGCATGCAATAAGGAAATTTGTCCAGAATGGAATTTGATTTTTAAGCCAACACACAGAAGAGAAGTTGCAATCTGAGCCTCTGATGGATGGTTCCTTCAGGGCTGCCTCTCTGCTGGCTCTCTCTTTGTACTTCCTGTTCATTCTGTAACTCTTCTCTGGCACTCAGCAGGAGGGAAGCTTCTTGATTCCTAACACCAGAAACCACATTTCTCGTGGCAGTCAGAGTTGGAGCCATCTTGACTCCCCAATCTAGGGAGTAGGCCTCTCCTACACATCTGCCAGCCTCAGACTATATATGCCAGACTGGGGCAGTTAGGGACTTTGTCTTTGTCGCGCAGGACTTAGGACCTTGTTCTGGGATCTGAAATCCCCAGAGCTGGTACTCTGTTCTTACTGGCTTGCTCTCCTTTATTAGAACCCAAAAGAGCTGTCACATTGGCAGGCAGAGAGAAGCTTTATCTAATCTTCTTCTGGTCTTACATTTATTTCTTGGGCATGGCATCTAGAGGCCTCCAATTTGGCATCAGTCCAAGGCATAGGGTTGGCCTCTCTGTCTCTCAGCTTTCCTTGGTAAACATATTCTGTCAAGCCAAGGGAAGGAAAGGAACACTTTTAGAGCACAAGCGCTGTGTCAAGTGCTTTCACAAATACTTCACTAAAACCTCACAATATATTTAAGAGGAAGTACCTCTTTGTTTTTGCGGATGGAGAAACAGACACAGAGCAGTGACATAACTTGCTCAAGGTCTCAGCGCTACAAAGTGGGGGAGCCAGAATTCCAACCTAATTGGATTCTCACAGCAAGCTTTTCCCACAGTTCAACACAGCCTCTCTGTGACAGCTGTGACGGTCCTACCAAGCAGCAATCTGTCTGGGAACAGACACCATTGGGTCCTGTCAGTTCTCTGTCCTGGGGCCTACCTCCATGCCCAGATGGGCCTGCCATCACCATTCTTACCACAGCTGTGAAGGGCCAGCTGGCAGAGGCCTTGGCTCCTTTAAATTCTAATCAGCCAAAGGCTTGACCCAGAACAGAGGTGCAATCCGAGGAGAGGGGTGCTGACAGGTAGGCTTGAAGGGATCTCATTTGAGTCACTTGTGGCAGAACATGCCTCTAGGGTGTGGGACTCATAACCCCTCCACATGTCAAGAGCATAGTGTGAGAGGGATGATGACCTGGAACCTTGGACACAATTCCTCCTTCCCCCTGGGGAGACAGCTGGTTCTCAGAACCTTTCCCCCGTTGGGATCCTTGGTGTTTCTCACACCTGGCTCATTTGGCTCTGTGCCCAGGCTGTGTGTAATGACAGGATATTCACTCTTGAAAGTTAGAACAATTCCTTTTGGGGAGGTATTTGCGCTTCCATTATGAAAGAAGGCCAGAGAGTGTGACAAAATGAAGCACAGTGTCCTGTCTCTTCTGTAGAATGAGCTGGCTTTACTTGCCAATGCCAATTCCCAGGGGAACCAAGGGGCTGGGGTCTTCCTATCAATGACTATAAACCTGGGCTTAAGTCTCTTTCCCTAACACCATTTTTCTTACTGGATGGGCCTCTTGTAGAAGGGACCATTCTTTCACAGAGGTGAGGGAATTTGCCCTCCAACCTGGGGTTTATCTTGTAGTCTACTGGCCAAAAACGACTGCAGCAAACCTCCTGTTTAAAGTGTGTGTGTAAGGGCGAAGGGCTTGAGATAGAGATACCCATTGCTGATTATGTTGAATGAAAAAAATGAGCCCTTTGTTTTGAAGGGAGAAGTTTGAAGAAAGTGTCAAGGAAGCCTTCAACTGGGCAAGGGGCATGGGTGGGTAATGAGATCTAGGGCCCAGAATCCAGGGTCACCTGAAGAGCAACTGGTTTGTCCACTCATTCCCCTCTCAGAACCCCTAGGCTTCCCTCACCCGTTTATGTAAATCCTGATGGGCATCTGAGTTACCTGATAATTACATAACGATTTAGACCCATGGACCAGCAGCATTGGCATCACCAGGAGCTTGTTAGAAATGCAGACTCTCAGGCTTCTGAATCAGAATCTGCATTGGAGCAAGATCCCCAGGTGATTCAGTGCACATTAAAGTTTGAGAAGCACTTGTTTAGCAGACAATGGACAACTGCTGTAGGAACTTGGTCAAAGTTCTCTACCCTCTGGATTACCTGCTTATGTTTGCTATTTTGTCACCTCCCATCAGTGACTCTATATTCTAAATCCTAAAGAGCCCATGGGTTTGTTTCAGGGACAGCAAGACATCAGGCAACTAGAGAAATGTGTCCTACTTTGTAGACAGTCTGGGAGGGGAGAGGTGATGGCAGCTGGAAAGGAGAGATATGCATGGACCTAATTGGGGCCTGTGGGAAAATCAGAGTACTCCCCGACATCCATTCCCTAGCTATGTTTAGACGTGACCTGGTTACCAGATGTTAAAGCAGCCTGTTAAAGCCCAGGGATAAGAAAGCCAACGGTTATGAAATGAAACCAGGCTGCTGAACACAAACAGAGAACAAGTGTTTTAGCTGTAAAGTTAACTGGGTACTTAAATGTGTTCCGCTATAATGTTGTCATACAACCTGAGCTTGGACTCTTCCAGTGACAGGGAGCTCATTACCTCACAAAGTATCCATTCTGAGGTTGATCATTTCTGTAAGACAGTTCCCTGTATTGAACTAAAATACACTTCCCTTAGGTTTCTACCCACTTAAGAGTTCTAGTTCTGCCCCTCGGGCACTCCCATCCCACCTGCCTTATAACAGCCCTTCAGAAGTACAGAAACCACACTGCTTTGATGCAGTGAATGCTTATAATTTTATGTTGCCTTGGCATCCATTGTGAATGCAGGCTTAGCTTTCTCATGCCAGATGTAGGGATCAGTCACCCTTGACATGGTTTCTAGTTCTACACTGCACCCAAATGGCTCAAGCAGATGGCCAGAGATAAGAACTTAGAGACATCCCTCATGGGACCATTCAGGTATTTGCCTGTGAACTTAAAGTGACCCACACCCTGTTCCCCAATATATACAGCTAGATGCCATGCTCTCTTCTCTCCTACGCACTCCCTGATCTGTGAGTGCATGTGTGTGCATGAATGTGTATGTGTGTTGGGGGGCCTCTAGGCGTGCTGTGTACCCTCCAGGGTCTGTAAATACTAAAAACTCAAAAATTTTCACATTGTGGTTATGTCATTGAAGCTGTGCCCACAGTCTGACCCCTGACACTTGCTCTGCCTGCTGGAAGAGACCCATGCAGGTGGATCCCCTGCTACTGTTCTTTTGCTCCAGCCACTAGAGGCTCTTGGGAACAGTTAACAACCAGCTAAATTGATAAAGAAACTCAAAGAATTTCATTCAAAACATTTGAGTCTTCTCTTCTCCAAGCTAAACAGACCTAGCTCCTTCCAACTGTTTCTAGGTTCTAGCTCTCTCCCCAGCCTGTCTGCCTACCTTAACTGGAACCCAAAACAGGATTAAGCTGCAAAGGTACAGAAAGAGAGAGAGACCACGAGGCTAAGCAGCAGCCTGGCCTTGTGGCTGGTGACAGGGCTCCAAGTGCCTGCCCAGGAGTCTCAGCTTAGAATCTAAGGCCTTTAGTCATATGAATAATAAAGGACTTTAGGTTATATGAGAACATTTTTAGAACCTGGTGCTTCCCACCAGAGGCAAAAAACAAGGCAGGTTTTAAGCAGTTGGCCCTTGCTGCAGTACTGGCTCCTAAGCTACTCTTTTACCAAGTCTTTCTTGGCCTCTTGTAATAACTAGTATGTTCTCTGTAAGGTTTTTTGGATTGGCAGGTGCCAGAGAAAGAAAGACAAGCAGAGTTGAAAGGGGTAAGCAATGAGGCTTTATTGGGGCGCTCCCAGGCAAGGTTCATGGGCCCCGAGAGAGAGAGAGAGGCCCAGGAAGTCGCATCGTCTAGAAGTTTTGAGTGGGCTTATATATGTTTTTAGGGCTGGGGGTGGGGGTTTTTTTTGGCGGGAAGATTTATGGTGGGAAGAGTAAGGAATTTTCTGTTGCAGTTTTAGGGCGGGTATTGAGAAATAAGAGGGGCCGGTGGTATGTGTGGACTCCAGGAACCTGGACTCTTATCAGGGTAACCATCCAGGTGTGGTCATCCTTTAACTTAGCTGGGCCTTGCAGACATTGTCCTTGGCAGGTCTTGTGGGGTTCTTCTTTTTCCATTAGGGAGGGGAGGGGTGCCCGCCACCAGCCTTACATTCTCCAACTGGGGAGGCCCTAGCAACAGTTTTATGTCCATCTCCCCACCACTCCTACTTCACCCTCTTTCACTAACTTTGCAAGATGTAGCTCTATACTGTGCGACACTTTTCCTGTCAGTGACTGTTTTTGCCAACCAGGGACCCCAGTCAGACCAGCCAGGAAGAGTATAACCCTCACTTTGGCACCTTATTAGCTTTTAGCCCCCTTTTATCCTTCTGAGCTGGTCACAAGACTGTCTTTTCCACTCTCTGGGCGATTTTCGTGAATCTGCTTAAACATGCCATTGCCTAACCTACTTTTCATAGCTTATACTTTCAGTGGCCTGCAACTATGGTGAACAAAAAGAAAAAAAAGCAACACTGATAGCTAATATTTATTTAGTATCCAGTGTTTATTATGTTTTAAGCACTTTACATATATCAACTTATTTAATCCTCACAATAACTTTATGAAGGAGGTACTATCTATTATTAGCTCCATTTTCCAGATGAGGAAATTGAGGCACAGAGAGGCTAATTCACTTACCAAAGGTTGCACAGGTAATAAATAGTAGTATAGTATTTAGCATCTGGCTCCAGAGTTCTCATGCTTAGCCACTGTCACTCTACAGGCAGAATTTCCCCAGTATGGGCCACAGACCCCCTACATCAGAATCATTTGGAGAGCTTATTAAAAGTCCCAATTCCTGGGGAAAACTGCCCCTCCATGCTCATCCTCTGAGGTTTGTGGATCTCAGATTCCAGGATGTCTCTCAGACTCAGGGGTCATCAGAATCACCTTTAGAGCTTGTTAAAAATGTAATGTGCTGGGGCTCCACCTCCAGAGAGTCCAATGCAGTAGGCCTGGGGTAGGATCCAGAATTGAGCAATTGCCATCATTTTAACTGTGATAAACACTGAGAAATCCTTACTGCAGATTTTCTCCAATTTTCTTTACCCACTCCTGGTTCCCTCATTGCTCAGCAAAATTCCTCAACTATTTACTTTACTTTACTTTACCTGATGTGGGCTCTCTCCGCTTTCTATTGCACAGACCTCTCCACTCTTCAGATCTTAGAAGGTGCCTTTCTTTTGGGCAAAGCTTTACATGTATGGGTTCTTGATCCATCCCCTTCTGGCCTCTTGGAGGAGGATTAAGCACTTTTGCTCTCCTCCTTTTCTTTCTGGCTTCTCTCCTCAAACCATAAATGCACTCAACCCTGCCTACAACAACAGAATTACAAAAAACAAACCTCTCTGCTCCCTGCATGAATTACTGTTCTCTCTTTTCATTTCCTATAAACTTCTTAAAAGAGTAGTCTATAACCTCCTTGGGCAACTTACTTAATCATTCTGTATATCAGTTTCCTTATCTGTAAAATGGGGATTATAATAGTACATACCTCAGTGGATTAGGGAGGATTAAATTTATTAATATATGTAAAGTGCTAGAGCAATGTTTGGCACTTGATAAGTATTCATTGAAATAATTATCAGTCATGTACATGGTACCTATTATTATTATTATTACTGTTATTCACAATATCCAACAACCTAGTCTTGGTCACCATCCTAAAATTCTGTGACGTTCAACTCTGTTTGACTTCCCCCTCTTTTTGTTTTTAATATTATTTACTGAAGTATGACACACATACAGAAAAGTGCCCATTTCATAATAGTACAACTCCATACATTTTCCCAAATGAATACACCTATATTATTAGTGCTAAGATCAAAAGTAAAACATTTATGATTACCCGGAGCCTCCCCCCTTCAACCCCCACCCCATGCTCCTTTAGTCACATCCCCTTTGTAAAAATTTATTTTTAATGTTTATAGTTTTTATATAATACCTAAAAATTTGGGAGGATGACAATTTTATTGTAAGTTACCTATTTGCTTGTATGGTGTTATTCTACAAGTTACTTTGCAGCTTCATTTTTCTAATGAGTCCTATTTTTAGGAAAACACTGAATTTTTAATTTGAGTCAATATTTTTCTCAATTTTTAGTATTTTAAGGGAGAGTTAAACTTTTCATTATGTTAGCTATTGTGTATGTAGTTAGCATACTACATCACTGAAATGTTTAAAACTTGAACACTTAGAACAAGTCTGTTTGAGGAAATCTTTATTCATTGAAAAAAATCATGGCTGATTGTTTTCCCATAAAAAAGGAAGGCATTTGCAATTTAAAATGATTTTTTTTCTTACTTAAAGAAAGGCATTTTGTTTGCAGAAAAATACTACAAAACCATTTAATGAGACTCTTACAGTATCTAAGAGTCTTTATACTGATTTGTTTTTATTAAAATACAATGTAAAAGAAAATGTAGGCCGGGTGTGGTGGCTCATGCCTGTAATCCTAGCACTCTGGGAGGCCAAGACAGATGAATCGCTCGAGGTCAGGAGTTCAAGACCAGCCTGAGCAAGAGCGAGATCCAGTCTCTACTAAAAATAGAAAGAAATTAGCTGGCCAACTAAAAATATATATAGAAAAAATTAGCTGGGCATGGTGGCACATGCCTGTAGTCCCAGCTACTTGGGAGGCTGAGGCAGTAGGATCGCTTAAGCCCAGGAGTTTGAGGTTGCTGTGAGCTAGGCTGACGCCACAGCACTCTAGCCCGGGCAACAGAGCGAGACTCTGTCTCAAAAAAAAAAAAAAAAAGAAAAAGAAAAAGAAAATGTAATATATGCTCACTGCTGATAATCTGGAGAAATTAAATTCACCTATTATTCCACTGAGAAAAAAACTGCTAATACTGGTGTCTATTCTTGCAGTGCTTATCATATGCAAATGAAAATGTAAGAGTTGCTCCCCACCATCCTATCTGCCCTTCACTCTCCCCACCTTGCTTTCCAGGGACTACTTTCAAAGATCAGAGAGGGGAATACACCAAAGCTAAAAATTTCATGTGGCCCAAAGTAAAAAACAAAAACAAAACAACAAAGAAGCAAAACAAAAAGTTCTTGAATGTCAAAGCTTCGGTTGCAATTTATTTGTGTCACTAGGGTTTAATGGTTCTGTTTTTAGACAAGGCATTGTAGTGGGCCTCAGGTCTCTGCACCAGTAGAAACAGAAGAAATGAATAGAAACTACTTTGCAAAATGAGGTAAAAGTCAAAATCCATTGTGAGTCTGAATTCAGGAAAAAATTACATTGCTTTTAAAATGTCGATTTAGACTTTCTCATCTCTGAGAATCATTGCTTTCCTTGAAAGGAGTGGGATGTGTATATGACAAAGAGAGAGGCTTACTCTAGTAAAATAGTTATCTCTGGATAACTACAGGAAAAAGGAGGCAGAGCACATTATAACCCAGAAGTGCCAGTGCTCTCCCTGCATTGTCCTGCTGAAGCTCCTGTCTTATTATTACCAAGTGAATCATCCCAAGTTTGGCAACAGTATTGTTGAGGGTTACTTCTGGGTGACTGTCAACACACACTTGGCTTGCTACTGACTTTATTAATTTTAGTTATATATATTTTAAATTTTAACTACATTTATATTTTGA
Organism: Eulemur rufifrons; assembly: GCF_041146395.1. Lineage (NCBI taxonomy): Eukaryota > Metazoa > Chordata > Mammalia > Primates > Lemuridae > Eulemur > Eulemur rufifrons. The sequence goes on from NC_091012.1 coordinate 92,077,024, forward strand.
ATAAGCAATGCATTTACACCCTGTCCCTTAGCTACTGAATTTGTTTCCTTGGAGTTTCTTGTGTATCTTTTCTAGGATCGTCTATTCTCTCTCTCTCTCTCTCTCTTTCTCTCCCTCTCTCTCTCTCTCACACACACACATCCACCCACCCATTTTAGTTTATTTAGCTCAGAGGTACAAAAAAACTTTAGTGTACAAAGGTTGTATACACAAAACCGGGTATGCTCTACATGATGGACAATTTAAGGGATTTTTAAGGGCCTATCTCAGTGAATCATTTCCTGAGTTACTCCAGCCAGAAACCAATGAATCACCTCTGATCCTACCTTCACCCTTACTCTCCATATAAATGCTAACTCTACTCCCAGTGTCCATCACCTTGGACCCCTCCTCTCTCCCTGCTGCCACTGCCCCAGTCCAGGTCAGCATCATCTGTCATGAATTAAAAAAGAACCTCCCAATTTATCTTCTTGCCTCCATTCTCTCTCCTTGCAATCCATTCTTTTCCTCAAATGCCATCAGATTCGTCATTCCTAAAGCATAGCTTTGATGTCTCATCCCTTCTGAAAAACAAACTTAAGGGATCCTATTGCCTATAGAGTAACATTCTAACTCTGCAATACAGATTTTTTTCCCTCAAAGGGTGAGCAAGTTGCAGAAATAACATTATCTCTTATCTCAGGCATGCGGTGGTGGCTGAGTCAGGGCTCTACAGAAAAGGCAGGTCATGAAGCTGCTACGGAGGCTGGTCCTTGGGATAGTCCCTGAACACCCAGTGATGTCTACATTCTTAGGAAGGGACAGACATTAACTCAATTCACGTCACACTGACATAAGCCCCCAAATTTCCATTTACTACTTCTTAGGGAGGTCACTCCCTGGGGGCTGGAATATACCCTGAGTATTCCCTTCTTGGTTTCACGGTGGCCGAGAAACCTAAATAAAGTTGCTTCATGAACACGGAATTGAAAACACGGGAAAACGCTGTTGCTATTCATTTCCTTCCTCCTTTCTTTAAAACAAAATTCTGAATGGAATTTTCCAAGAACTCTGAACTCACCTCCAATCCCAGGAAGGCCTTAAGAACTGGTGATTTCTCAAGGTGGCTTCACGAGAGCAGCCCCTAGTAACCACAGCCTCCTCCCCCTCACCTAATGGTCACAAGATGGCCCCAGGTTAAAAAAAAAACCAACAGCGCATGCGCCCCTCAAACGCTGGGTTTCACTCTGATTGGACAGGCCCAGGCCACAGGCTCATCTTGAACCAATCACTATGGCCAGGGAGAAGAGGTGCTTTTATTGGCAGGCCTGAAGGGGGAGGGCTCTGGTGGTGAACCCCTTTCACCCCAAGAGGGTGGCAGAAGGGTGGCACACCAAAAGGCAAGTGGAGACTTTTGCAGGAGTGAAGGGAGATGGATCCTGGAAATGCAAACTGTTCTCTACACGTCTCTCACACTACCACTTTTTGTGTTTGACTGATGGGGTCCCTTCTGCCTGGAACTCCCTTCTTTTCAGTGCTGCCCGCCTAAATCTAAGCTGACCTTTCAAGGCTCCCCATTCCATCTTGCCCCACACTCCTGTCAGCCCCAAGCTGGTCCAGGGCATTCCCACTTCATTTCCTCATTTTCTTACTGGATCACAGCACTTTCTGAAAGGACAGGCCTTGGGTTGAGGGTCACTCGGATTTGTGTTGATCTCACCTCCCAGGCTAGGCATCCTTGGAGAGCACCTATGAAGTCTTAGCTATTTTTGGGCTTCTCATTTGGCCTTCCTGGGCCCCAGCCCAGCAGGCACTGCCTGTCATCGGAAACACTCGATGCATTTTTTTGAAATGAATAGGATACTTAAGAGAATAAGCTGTTTTCAAGCCCCTTCAAATATTTCAGAAGCACTATTTACACACTTGAGAATGTGTTCCAGTCATTCTAGGCTATTCATTAGAATGGGTCCCTTGAGCAACAATCTAAGCCAGGCTGACGTAGCCCGTTTTGCACTTAAGAACTGGAATCAACATTGTAATTGTGGTGTCTCCACCTCAGGCTGCTTCTTCAGCCACCAAATCTAGTGCTTTCAAATTCAAGACTGATCAGGGCCTGGAGGAGGTATTAACATTTTTGTGGTTCTAAAAAGAGGACTCAACTGGGCCAAAGGAGTCAAGCAAACCTCTCTTAGTGCTCCCCCAGCTCCTAACCCAGCCTTCCCCATGCCCCAGGCCTGTCGGCTTCCTTTCTTATTTCACTCCCATCTCCATGCAGAAGAAACTTCCTTTGTTTTCTGATTTCTTAAGTAAGGTGGGAAGCTTCTTAGTTGCATCAGATGCTTGAATGGCCTGAAAACTTAACTTATGAGGTGATGGTTATCCAATCTGGGCTTACATGCCTCTAATAGCAGAGAACTCACCTACTTGTGAGCTGGTCCTCTATCTTTCTGAATACATTTGCTTATCAAAACATTCTTATGCCAAACCAAAATAGCTTTCCTATTGCTTCTGCCTTGTGGTGTTGTGGAGTCATGTACAACATTCAGAGACAGGTCTTGGATGTGTGTGAGAGATTCAGAGAGAGATAGAGACAGAGTGCTGGAAGGGCCTATAGAGATAGTCTCGGTCAGTGGTTCACAGGCTTTATTTTCAAGACTAATTCAGGAGCAACAAACATATTTAGGGAATAAATTTTTCTCATTCATAGTGAAGATGGGACTTGATGGCTTGGTAAATGTGTATTTGCACAATTCCCCCAGGTAGGACTCACTGAAATGAAAAGGACCACAAAAGAGAAAAGCAGGTATCTTCTATCTGAAACTAGGTATAGGCCAAAACAGCATACCACAACCTCACTGTCTCCATATGCAAAATAATTTAGGCCAAAGTGAAAATGAAGACACCAGGAGAAAAATACACAACCTACACTCCCCTCTCCCTACCTCCATAAAAGGGCAGTAAACTGGTTTCTCTTACCTTGGTTTTCTATCTGTTGCTCTAAGGGGTGGGTTTTCTTTTCTTTTCCTTTTTTAAAAAATCCTCTAAATGGGAGGTTAGGCGATCTGTTTTTAGTTCTACTGGTGGTTATTTTTATGATGTTAAGTACTATGTGTAAGGCTATAATTCTCCATATTTCAACTTCAAAAGTGAAAAGGTATCTCTGATTCACCATCTGAGAGATGAGAAAATTGTCACCTTTACTCTTTACCTCCTGATTTTGTGTTCTCCAATCTTTGTCCCTATCTATTTTAGATGAATTTTTATTGTTTTTACATTACATTACATTACATAGCTTTTCTTTCAAGAACTATACCTGTCAAAGAGGCTCACTTCAAAAAAGGTCCAGGCCCTGTTTCACAAGTGAATGGCTTATTTCAAACTTTTAAGGAGCAGATAATTCCTATGCTATTTAAATTATCTTAGAGCAAAAAGAAGAAACAGTCCCAGTTTTTAAAAATTATTTTTCTATGTTTTAGATAATATATGGATAAAATTTTCTATTTAAAATTAAATAATATAATGGATAAGGTACATACACACAATGGAGTATAATTGAGCCTTAAAAAAAAGAAGGAAATTCTGGCACATGCTACAACATGGATAAACCTTGAGGACATTATGCTAAGTAAAATAAGCCAGACACAAAAGGACAAATACTGTATGAGGTACCCAGAGTAGTCAAATTCACGGAGACAGAAAGGAGAATGTTGGTTGCCAGGGGCCGAGGGGAGTGGGAACGGGGGGGGGGGGGGGGGGGGGCCGGTTAATGTTTAATGGATATAGAGTTTGGGAATATAAGAAAGTGCTGGAGACAGATGATGGTGGTGGTTGCAAGCAATGTGAATATGCTTAATGCCATTGAACTATACACTTAAAATAGTTAAAATGGTAAATTTTGTTATGTATATTTCACTATAATACAAATATTCAACTACATAGAAGGACATAGTTTAAAAGTGAAAGCTCACCATCTTCCTCCCTTCACTCATTCACTTCTACCCCTCTCCCTAGAGGTAACAATTCATATGGATGTACCAAAATTTATTTAATTAGTCCTTACTGAGGATATTAAGGTTGTGTCTAGATTTTTGCTTTGACAAAAAACACTGGAACGAACATCCTTGAAATATAACTTTGTGTAATATGTATATTTGTAGTATGCTGCTAGGTCAAAAGCTATGTGCATTTTTAGGTTACCTTTAAATTATTTATTAATTCATATGGCTCAAAATATCAAAAGTTCAAGAGATTACACAGTGAAAAGCCCCTCCCATCCTTTTCCTTCACCAACTTGGTTTCCCAGCCACCTGGTCTCCCTCCTCAAAAGCAACCAGTTATCTTTTTAAACATGTATTACAGTCATGCACAAGCGAAACTGATAAAAATACAAATGATAGTGGTTTACACACTTTAAGTTTGATAACTATTGCCAAATTGCCCTCCAAAGAGATTGTACCTGTTTACACACCATCAGCAATGTTTGAGAGGGCCTGTTTCTGCATTCCTCTGTCAACACAGCATATTATCAAACTTTACTTCTTTACTATCTGATGAAAGCTAGTATCTCATTTAATTTATATTTATTTAATTTGTAATATTATCATGAGTAAAACGGATATTTACTTAAGCTGGGTTACCTCACCTGCCTCCCTCCCCAGCTCTCTCCCACAATCCTCTCACTCCTGCTGTCCCCTAAACTGAACAGGAAGACACCCAGTTCTTTCACTCCTTCCTACCTCTGCTCTAGTTTGTTCTCTGCGAGCTCGTCTTAAGCCTCCTGACACCACAACAAGTCTGATGAAGTGTCTTTCCTCTGTGCTTCCTTTCATCATGGCATTCATCATATTGCTTTCTATTTCCCTTTTCCTGTCTGCCACCTGCACTAGACAGTGAGCACTGAGACTGGTTCTTTTATCTTTCTATTGTTTATCACTGTTATCTTCAGTAAACATGGAATAAATGGACGAATGGGACAGCTGGCAGTTTGAGATTGAGGTCACAGAAATGCAGCCATTCTATATAGCTGACTAAAAAGAGATTCACCCTCTTACAGTATAAGAATATAATATATGTGAAAGTGGCACTTCAAATCAGTGGTGAAATGATGGATTAGTCAATAAATAGTGTTGGGCTAATTGGTTAATAATTGGTATCATAATTGGGGAAAATCGATTTATGTTCTTATCTTACTCCCAAGTAATTTCCAGGTGGATATGTTACATATAGTTAAATACAAAGATAAAGCATAAAAAATCTGAAATAAAGTATACACAAATATTGATCCAATCTCAGGATGCGGAAGCCCTTTCCAAGCCTGACACCAAGAGAGAAACCATAATGAAAAAGATTGATAAATTCCATTACAATTTTAAACCAGCATATGCAAAAAGAAACAAAACTGAAAGACTAATAATATACAGGAAAAACTATTTTTTTTAAATATCCAAATGACAAGTGGTCAGATTCATTAATATGGAAGGAACTATTAAAAATCCATAAGAAAAAGACAAACTTATCCATAGAAAATTAAGCAAAGCTCGAGAACAGACAATAAATTAAGGAATATTTGTTCCTGCACAAATGCAATAAACACATATAGGAATATTCAGCCTCACTAGTAATCAATGAAAGGTCCATTAATACATTCTTCACCTAACAAATTAGCAAAGATGGTAATTTTCAGTGTTGGCAACTCTATGGGAAAATAATATTCTCATACTCTGGGAGTATAAATTGGTGCAATCTTTCCCAGTATACATTAAAAGCCTCTCCTTTTGACCTAGATCATGTCTAGAAATCTTATCAAAAGGAAATAATCAGAAATATAGAGAAAGCTTCAGCTGCAAGGATATTACAGTGGCATATTTATAGTAGTGAGAAATTGAAAGCAATTTAAATGTCCAGCAATAGAAAAGAATTGAATAAATAAATTATGGCACATTCATTGGCTGGAATGTAGGCATTAAAATAATCATATTGAAGACTGTTTAAGGACATAGGGAAATGTTTATAAAGTATTGTTGAGTCAAAAAAAGTAATTTCAATAGAATGACACCAATCTTGTTTTTCAAAACATGTGCGTCTGTTATGTGTTTGTGTAGAAAAAGCCTGGAAGGAAGATACTATGGCTGGCCTGAGGAGTCCCTGCATGCAGGTCACCCTGTCTCCTGGAGGGCACTTTAGGTGAGTTCCAGTAGAAGCTCTGGTGGCAACAGCGGGGGCAGACAGCCTTGGGAGGCATTGTACATCCACTGCAGGACCTGTGGGATGTGGCCAAATGGCCCCAAAAGTCACTGTAGACAAAATCAAGGAGTGGTTGCTGCCAGAGTTGATAATGTCATGTTCTTGAGCTCCTACATAATAGTACTAATAGTAGCTTACCTTTACTAGGCACTTATTTATTGGGCACTTTATATGTATTTTCATTTAATGTTCCTAATGTCCTCAAGAGATATCTCTAGGCCGGGTGCAGTGGCTCATGCCTGTAATCCTAGCACTCTGGGAGGCTGAGGCCGGTGGATCGTTTGAGCTCAGGAGTTCGAGACCAGCCTGAGCAAGAGTGAGACCCTGTCTCAACTAAAAATAGAAAGAAGTTATATGGACAACTAAAAAATACATACAGAAAAAATTAGCCGGACATGGTGGCGCATGCCTGTAGTCCCAGCTACTTGGGAGGCTGAGGCAGGAGGATCGCTTGAGCCCAGGAGTTTGAGGTTGCTGTGAGCTAGGCTGACGCCACGGCACTCACTCTAGCCCGGGCAATAGAGTGAGACTCTGTCTCAAGAAAATAAAAAAGAGAGATATCTCTAAAACAAGTATTAACTGTCCCATGTTATCAGTGAGGAAACAGGTCCAGAAAGATTAAGTGACTTATCCAAGGTCACAAAGCCAGGTAGTGGGTGGATGAGTTGGGCATGAAACCCAAATAGATGTCTGACTCCAGAACCTATATCTGCATATAAGAGGCACCTTATTTTTGATTGCTATGGCAAGAGGGGAGAGGGTATGATAATGAGTAAATAAAAAACAGCAAGCAAATGAATGAAAGTTGCTTCTGGAATTGTATCCCTTTAATAGTGCCCCATGGCTTTCACACATGAAATTGCCCAGAATAGTTGCTGTCCTCAGTGATTGTAGTCATTGTTACAGAATGGAACAGACTACAGATCCTTCATGTCCTGCCAGATAGCACGGTGGAGGCCCCCTCTTTGTTTGTGCTCTGGGCATGGTTAGGATCTGGCCTGGGTTAACACTTCCCTCTCCTTCCTGCTGAAGGCAGACCCTTCTCTTTCCATGGCCCCTTCCACACCATATGGCCCTTCTCCAGCCTGTGTCCCCTACCCAGCTAGGTCCCTTCCCCATCCAGGCCCAATTCCCCAGCAAGGACTCCTCTGCTGGCTCCGTTCCTGGGCCAGCTCCCTTTTCACAGCCAAGCCCCTTTCCCAAGTTGTGGCCCATCCCAGCCTGGTCCTCTTCTCGCCTGCTCCAACCTTCCAAGCCTGGTGGCTCCCAGCCAGGATGCCTCGTCTATCCAGTCCTCCTCCCACAGCCAGACCCTGTTCCCTAGCCAATGCCTCTTTCCCCAGGAAGACCTCTTCTCCCTCCAGACCCCTTTTCTCAGCAGGCTCCCCTAGCCTGGCCCGGCAGCTTGCCCCAGCCATTTCCCCATTCAGCAGCCCCAGATTCCTCTATCATCTGCTGTACCCTTCCAGCTGAGGCCTCTTGCCCAACGAGTTGCCCCTTCACTGGCCTATTCCTCCTTCCACAGCCAGTGTCTCTTTCCCTGCCCAGCCCCCTTTCCTGCCCTATTCTCCACCCAACTCCACCCCTGCCAGGACCCCTTCAGCAGAATGTAGCTCAGTTAACCAGCCAGCTTCCCTTCTCAAGCCAGGTCCCCTTCCCCTCCCTATTCAACCCACCCTCAGCTGGGCCACCTTCCCCTACACCAGGATCCCTTCACCAGCCCATGTCCCTTCCCTTGCCAGGCACCCTCCCTCAGCCAGGACTTCTTTCCCAGCCTGTTTTCCCCTATCCAGCTGAGCCTCCTTGTCCATCAAGGCCCCCTACCCTAGCCAGGCCCCCTCTTTTAGCTTGTGACCCCCTCCCCGACCCCATGTAGCCCACCCCAGTAGAGTACCTTTTCAATTTCTAGAGCCCTTCACCAGCCTTTGCCTATGTCCCCAGTCAGCCCCCCCACCCCCACCACAGGCCCATGTCCCCTCCTCTAGCCAGGCTCTCTCTTCACCACCTATGCCCAGGTCCCCATCCAGCCCCCTTCCTCAGCCTGTCCACCCTCCCTCCACCCCCCAGCCTGTTCCACTTTACCCTGCCATGCCCCATTCATCCTCTGAGGCTGCCTCAGTCCTCAACTTGCACCCTCCTTCCCAGCCAGCCCCCCTTTCTGCAGATTACATCTCCTACCCTGGCCTGTTCTTCCTTCCCCTGGCTATGCCCCTCCCCAACCTGTACTCCCTTCCCCAGCCGAAGTTCCTATCCCTGTAAAAGGCTGTCTTGTTACAATGTACCCAAATACCCGGTTTTCCCAGGGATCTTCTCCTCTCAGCCAGCTGGCTAACTGAAACTTCTCTGATAAACATTTACACAAGGAACTATCTGGCAGGATTTCCATATTTGTATTTTGGAAACCCCCCCCCCAAAAAAAAACAGTGGCACTTCTTTCCCTCCTACAACACTGCCCTGGGCTGGTGAGTTTTTGGAAGTAGCGGTTCTTTTTCATACACTGCAATGAGAGCATCCTTAAATGAAACCATTTCATGTTGTTTTTTACCTAGTGAAACATCAACTCAGGACATTCTCAAGATAAAGTTCCTCCCTAAATCCTTCCCTGGGAAACACTCTACTCCAGGTCACCACGAAGACTGCAAGCCCATTTCTCCTTCCCAAAGCCTCAGCTGTCCCGTCCCTGCTCAACTCCTGTTCCCTAACCCTCTAGGGTCTCTTTGCTGAAGTAGATCCTGGGGTGTAAATTCCATATGAACTAGGTCAGTTACACAAAAATAGAGAATCAGGTATTTTTTAAAGCACTTTTATTCTTTAAAGAAATTGTATAATTGAAAAAAAATATTGAACTTATATATTTTATTTTAGAACATTTGGAACGTACAAGTAATTTTTTAAATGAATTCAAGTGATCTCACTGAAATACAAGATGTGAAGATTAATTTTTAAAGAAATTATTTACTGCAAATCATTTCAATTTTACTATTCGTTTGGCAAATTCAAGATATTACAAATTTCAAATATCAACAAAGGTATATTCACTTTTTTCACCTCGTGTTAATTGTTGATATAACAAAACAGATAAACCACTTTAACACTTTCGAAAAATCTTTTCTAATACTTTTCTATCTCTAAGAATTAAGCAAAGTTACCAAGTTGAGGTATTTCACAAATTATACCAGTGAATATAACAAGGTGGATCAACTACTTGAATAAAGTCATAGCCTTTTACATCTACAAGAATAAAAGAAACTTACTAGATTCAGATCTTTACCCCTTACAGTAAGTTAAACTATCAGTGTGTCTTTGCTTCAGACCAGCTGTAGAGATAATGACATGGATATCCTTTGTTACTTTTAATAAAGGAAAATAAGCACAGATTTTTCACATTTTAGAGTAAACCTTACCTAGCCTATCAGTTTATCTAAATTCGTTTTCTATATTTAACACTTACATTTACATTCCAAACTTAAACGCTATTATTTAGAATTTAGCAAACATCTGAGCAACTGAAATTAATTTGGAACCACACAGGTTTTGATGAAAAAACAAAACAAAGTACTAGCAGATCTCGTTCAAACTTCAGACATCTTCCGAGTAGCACACGTTAAGTAAAAAGCAAACCATGACAAATTTTTTTTTTCAAAAAACTCAGCAAAAGGCATTCACAAAGCATTTCAATCATATAAACTCCAACTTTATCTAATTAATACGATATATTCATGAGAAAAACCTGAAGACGCTGAGCTATTCAACTGAACTTATTTTTCCCAATTTAAGAATACAACAAGCCAAACGTTTCCATTTTTAACTTACAGTTATTTGTAACATGACCAGTTCTCAGTCGCGAGGGAGGTAAAGACCTTTAGGGGCAAGAAGAGGCTAGGTTTTATCAAACTTATGCCTCTCATGTAAAACAATGCAGATATTTTCCTTGAAATTAGCCCCATCCCCCACCTCGCGAAGAAACAACAAAGGAATGAGGAGGATAGAATGGCTAAAGTAGGAAACGGCCAGGCGGGGATGGGGGGATGGGAGGAGAAAAGCCGGTGAATTTTGAGTGAAATGAAGAAAGATAAACCAGAAAAAAACAAAGGAAAAAAATGCAGCCTACTGAGGAAGACGCGGTAGCAGCTTCAGCTCCAGCAGCAATCGCTGTGGCAAGGAAAACGGCCACGGCGCTCCACGGCATAATCCGGCCTAGAAAAGGCGCGGATCCACTCCTCCAACGGCGCCGGCCTCGGACTCGGACTCGGCCTCGGCCTCGGCCTCGGCCTTGGCCTTGGCCTCGAGCGGCTTCACGGAGTTGTAGTGCTCCCCGAGGCTGCAGGCGTAGCGCAGGTAGACGAGGATGAGCGGCTTCTTCTTGTACTCCTCCCCGATAACCACGACAGGTGAATTGGCCTGGATCACCTCGATGGGGGTCTGCAGGACGTGAGACAGGGCCCTCAGCTCGAGCTGGCCTCCCCACGCTGTGCACATGATGCTTCTGCAGTAGCTCAGGAAATCATCATGGCCGCAGGCATCACCGGTTTCAGGGTTGCAAAGGAAGGGCAGGAAGTCCTCGACGTGCTTCTGCATGTAGTCAGCAGCGCGGAAACGCAGGTTCTCCACGGTCGTAGAGAACCCCAGCTGGTCTTGGATGGCGCGGAACATGCAGTGGCCGTCTGCTGGGATATCCTTCATCTCCAGATTCCTGGCCCTCAGGATCATGGTGAGCTTCTCCTCCTCATTGCGGCTGATGCTGGACCGGTGCTCCACTTCAGCCTCCATGATCCTCTCCTGGCGTTCTCTCTCCTGGGCCGCCCTTCTTTCTCGCCTTTTCTGTGCCTTCGTGGTCTGGGGAGGCTCGTTCTCGAGATTCATCTTGGCCATATCTTCAGGGATAGAAGCGAGGTTGCTGCTACTAGGAAAGTTCTCTTGGAACTTCTCCAGCTCTTGCTTGTGCTTTTGCGCCAACTCGGCCTCGAGGCGGGCTGCATCTTGGAGCAACTGCTTTCTTTTCTTCTTGTCGCTCTTGGGGACCGAGTTCTTCATGGCCTGGATGCGGGCCTGTAGCTCTTTCTTCTCGCGGTGGTGGCGTCTTACCATCCGCTGGTACTCCCTCTGAGAATCTTCCATGATGTTTATTGGCAGGTAGGGGCTGAAATTTGAGGCAGCTCCAGTATCGGCTCCAGCTTAGACTCACAGCCGAAGGCTCGCAACGGGCGGCAAACTGCTAGCCTAGCCGCCGCTTTATATTCACCTGAGACGCCGGTTGCCCTCACAGCTCCCCTCTGCCATTGGTCACTGCCTCTTCACGGCTACGCCCCCAAGCAAGCCTGGCTCTAGGATTGGCTGTTGGGAGATCCTACGTACAGTCATCTTTAGACTCTGTAGCAACTGCTGCTTCCGGGTTTAGCGGGGTTCAAATATTGCTGATAAAATCCCGTCTTTTAACAATGTGTGTGACAATTGGGCTTGCAGAGTTGTTTCTTTGATTCTTACTGCCTACTTCATTTCCAAGTCTGGACACAGCGCAGACACTGGCCGTGCTTGAGAACCACAGGACAAATACTATACCGTCAGCTGAATGTGCTCTGACCTTTGATTTGGCATTGCTTCCCATGTTCAGGAGGTAGTGTGGCTTTCTCCAGTTTTTTAGTTCCCTTGACTGATGAAACCTTAATCTTTGTGTATCAGAACAAGGACATTTCCTCATGTTCCTGGGAACACAGAGTCCTTTCGATTTACTCCTCAAATTGACCCTGTCCCATCTCAGTGTAAGAATGCAACAACCCCTCTCCTTTGAGTCAACCACTACAACAAAGCAGATGTCTTGGATTAAGCCAACAGGATGCACCTACACTAAACATTCCTTCTCCTGGGTTCCCAGATCCCAAATTGGTCTCCTTAGGATGTCCATAAAGCACGACAGTCAGCGTTCATTAAGCCACTTCTTTCTGGTTATTTTGAATCTCCAAAAGTTCTGAAGAAAAAAAAAAAAGCCTTAACTCTTTCAAATATGCTCTCTTCCTGACCCCCCCTTTCATCTTGAATTCCAAATAGAAAGACCTTCCAGAGGACATCTCCCTTGGTACAAATGAGGAAAGTGGACATTGATTCAAGTTGTGTGTTTCAAAATTTCATTCATTTTTATTGCTAAGTAGTATTCCATTATACGGATTTGCTGTAGTTTGTTTATAACATTCACCTGTTGAAGAGCATCTTGGTTGTTTCCAATTTGGGGATATCACACATAAAGCTTCTATAAGCATCTGTATACAGGTCTCTGTGTGAACATAAGTCATTTCTCTGGGGAAAATGCCCAGGAGTGCAATTGCTGGGTCATTTTAAGTGTATGTTTATTTTTTAAGAAAGTATTTTCCAGAGTGGCTGTGCCATTGTACATTCCTGTGAGCAGTGTATGAATGATCCAATTTCTCTGCATCCTCACCAGCATTTGGCATTTTCACATTTTTTTTTTATTTTAGCTGTTTTGTTAAGTGTGTAGTGACATCTCATTGTGTGTAGTTTTTTGTTTTTTTTTTTTTTTTGAGACGGAGTTTCGCTTTGTTGCCCGGGCTAGAGTGAGTGCCGTGGTGTCAGCCTAGCTCACAGCAACCTCAAACTCCTGGGCTTAAGTGATCCTACTGCCTCAGCCTCCCGGGTAGCTGGGACTACAGGCATGCACCACCATGCCCGGCTAAATTTTTCTATATATATTTTAGTTAGCCAGATAATTTCTTTGTATTTTTAGTAGAGATGGGGGATCTCGCTCTTGCTCAGGCTGGTCTCGAACTCCTGACCTTGAGCGATCAACCCGCCTCGGCCTCCCAGAGTGTGAGCCGCCGCACCTGGCCTTTTTTTTTTTTTTTTTTTTTTTTTTTGAGACAGCATCTTAGCTCTGCCTGGGCTAGAGTGCCGTGGCGTCAGCCTAGCTCACAGCAACCTCAAACTCCTGGGCTTAAGCGATCCTACTGCCTCAGCCTCCCGGGTAGCTGGGACTACAGGCATGCACCACCATGCCCGGCTAAATTTTTCTATATATATTTTAGTTAGCCAGATAATTTCTTTGTATTTTTAGTAGAGATGGCGGGGGGGGGGGGGGGTCTCGCTCTTGCTCAGGCTGGTCTCGAACTCCTGACCTTGAGCGATCAACCCGCCTCGGCCTCCCAGAGTGTGAGCTGCCGCACCTGGCCTTTTTTTTTTTTTTTTTTTTTTTTTTTTGAGACAGCATCTTAGCTCTGCCTGGGCTAGAGTGCCGTGGCGTCAGCCTAGCTCACAGCAACCTCAAACTCCTGGGCTTAAGTGATCCTACTGCCTCAGCCTCCCGGGTAGCTGGGACTACAGGCATGCACCACCATGCCCGGCTAAATTTTTCTATATATATTTTAGTTAGCCAGATAATTTCTTTGTATTTTTAGTAGAGATGGGGGAATCTCGCTCTTGCTCAGGCTGGTCTCGAACTCCTGACCTTGAGCGATCAACCCGCCTCGGCCTCCCAAAGTGTGAGCCGCCGCACCTGGCCTTTTTTTTTTTTTTTTTTTTTTGAGACAGCATCTTAGCTCTGCCTGGGCTAGAGTGCCTTGGCGTCAGCCTAGCTCACAGCAACCTCAAACTCCTGGGCTTAAGCGATCCTACTGCCTCAGCCTCCCGGGTAGCTGGGACTACAGGCATGCACCACCATGCCCGGCTAATTTTTTCTATATATTTTTAGTTGGCCAGATAATTTATTTGTATTTTTAGTAGAGACAGGGTCTCGCTCTTGCTCAGGCTGGTCTCGAACTCCTGACCTCCAGCGATCTTCCCGCCTCAGCCTCCCAGAGTGCTAGGATTACAGGCATGAGCCACCGTGCCCAGCCTCATTGTGGTTTTAATTTGTATTTCCCTAGTGATGTTCATCTTTTCATGTGCTCATTTGCCATCCATGCCATATCCTCTTTGGTAAAATGTTGATGTCATTTTCCTGTTTTCTAATTGGACTGTTTTTTACTGTTAGTTTTGAGAGTTCTTTATATGTTCTAGAAACCAGTTGTTTGTCCGATTTGTAGTTTGCAAATATTTTCTCACAGTCTATAGCATATCTTTTCATCTTCTTAACAAGGTCTTTCTCAGAGCAAACGTTTTTAATTTTTATGAAGTCAAATTTATCAATTTTCTTTTATGCATCATATTTTTTGGTGTCAAGTCTAAGAACTCTTTGTCTTAGCCTAGATCCCAAAGAGTTTTGGCCTTTTTTGTTTGCTAAAATGTTTATAGCTTTAGGTTTTAAAGGTAAATCTGTGATCTATTTTGACTTTATATTTGTGTAAGTTTTGAGACTTAGATTGAGGTTCACTTTTTTGCCTAAGGCTTCCTCCCTTGAATTGTTTTTGCACCTTTGTCAAAATCAGTTGGGCATATTTGTGTGGGTCTATTTCTGGGTTCCCTATTCTGTTCTATTCATCTATGTGTCTTTCTCTCCACCAACACCACATGGCCTTGATTACTGTAACTATGTCTTGAAATCAGACATAGCTATAGTCTATAGACAACTTTTATGTCTTAAAAATTGTTTTAGCAATTCTAGTTTCTTTGTCTTTTTGTATAAATTTTAGAATACTCTTGTCTGTATCTACAAAAAAAAATCTTGCTGGGACTTTCATAGGAATTATGTTAAAGCTGTATATCAATTTGGGGAGAATTGACATCTTTACTATGTGGAGTCTTCCAATCCATGAACACCTGGGTATGTATCTCCATTTATTTAGATCTTCACTGGTTTCTTTCATTAACACTTAATAGTTTTTAGCATATAAATCATGTGCATATTTTGTTACATTTATACTTAAGCATTTCTCTTTTTTGAGTGATTGTAAATGGTATTACATTTTTAATTTTGATGTTCATATGTTCATCGCTAATATTTGGAAATACAATTGACTGTTGTATGTTCATATTGTGTTCTATGACCTTGCTTATTTCACTTATTATTTCTAGGAGGTTTTTCTTGGTAGATACCTTGGAATGTTCTATGTAGAATATCATGTCATCTGTGAATGGGGACAGGTTTATTTCATCCTTTCTAATCAGTGTGCCTTTTATTTCCTTTCTTGCCTTATTGTACTAGTTAGAACTTCCAGCACTGTGTTGGATAAGAATGGTGAGGGTAGACATCCTTCTTTTGTTTTTGATCTTAGAAAGAAAGCATTTTGTCTTTTGCAATTAAGTGTGATATTATCTATAGGCTTTTTGTAGATGTTCTTTATCAAGTTGAGGATGTTCCCCCCTCTTCCTATATTTTTGAGAGTTTTTGACATGAATGAGTATTGAATTTTGTCAATTTTTCTGCATTGATTAATATGTTAATGTGATTTTTCTTCTATAGCTTATTGATATGAGAGATTACAGTGATTGCTTGTCAAGTATTGAATCAGTCTTGCATTCCTGCAATAAACCCCATTTGGTCATGGTTTACAATTATTTTTATATGTTGCTGAGTTTTATTTGCTAATATTTTCTTTCTTTCTTTCTTTTTTTTTTTTTTTTGCCAGAAGCAACACTAGTCTGTATTTTTCAACAGCAATTCAGACAATCTGAGGTGGGCTATGAAACTAGCAAGAAAGTAAAGTGTCTTCCCAAACGTGGAGGCACCACACGCTCTTTGTGGAAGTAGCCAAGCCACCCCCAGACCCCAGTCCCCTGGAATCAAATTCATTAGCAACAATTATCCTTAATGGAAAATATCTCTCTCCCAAGATGCAAAATAAAAATGACATAAGCAAAAACTCAAAACGAAGAGAAAACCAGAGCAAACTTTAACACCTCATACTTCACCTGTGCCCCAACTGTCATGGTACTGAGACACAGTCTGCTCCATTACTTCCACTGATCCATTACTGCAGAACACAACAAAATTTAGCATAGTACTGCTCCTACTACATCCCTCCCTATCAAAAAAAGTAAATAAAGACTACACAAAATATAAACCTACCCCAAATAAAAGTCAGCATTAGTCTAGGAATACTGCAATATTACTATACTAACCCAGGATATTTTAATCCTCTTCCTACTTATTTACAAAATACCCTCATTCTGAGAGCTCTGGAAGGATTATAAACGTTGTTGCGTTAGATTCCTCTTCTTGAGGTAGTTCAAAGGTAAAACACAGCAGGTTTACCTATTTTTCTACACTACCATGATGGAGTAATTATCATAAGAGGCCTATAAGCAAAATCCTCATCCCTCATTCTCAAACTATTATCGTTTTGTCCCTCAGATCAAACAAACTAACCTAACTGGAAACACACACAAGGAGATGAAAAGTCATACAAAAATTTAAAAAGCAAGAAAACATAAAAAAGAATCTGTAAGTATCATCACACTAACAGTCTAAACTTCACTAAAGAAAAAAAAATTTACTTGGTTTACCCAAGCTACAGGCATTTTAGAAAGTATTTAAGACATTAAACAGCTTATAAAAATAGTGGAAAAATTTCAGGTGAGAATAAAGAGTTCTTGCAAAATGCCACATGCACAAGAAGAAGTGTGTGGCAAACTGCCCGAGGCTGCCTCACACACTGGCAGGCTCTCAGGCTGCGGCTGCCCTCTCCCTCAGGTCGGCTTCAGAGGTGCAGGGATAGTGGCTGGCGCCTGTTCCAGGTAGGCCAAGGAACCCTGAGCAATGTCGGCTGGCTTTTTGTGCTGTACACTGATGTCCTCCAGCACTTGCTGCCAATGCCTCAGCTTTGTCAAGTGCTTCTGGACCAGCGCATCCTTCCGCTGTAATTCATTCCTGAGCTCCCAGACATCCTCTTTGATAACTTGCTCTGGTTTCTGGACAGGTAACTGCAATCTTTTTTGTAGAAAAAACATTCTGTCTTGCAATATCTAGAAATTTCTGGATACACTGATCAACACCAGTTCGAATTTCTTCTTGATCAGTGCCATTGACATAGTCCTGACTCACCAGAGAAGCAAAGCAAGCCTGGAAAGATGATTCCAACTCATCCACCAAAGTACTGTTGGAAGGTCTCTGAGCACCTGGCGCCGCCTGAAGAAGGAAGCCGGGCCCGGGAGTCCCGGCAGGGGTGGTGGAGGGCCCGGTGGCTGCCCAGGGAACATACTACCTAGCGGAGCCGCCATGTCTGGAATGGTGGGGAGAGTATTTGCTAATATTTTCTTAAGGATTTAAAAATCTACATTCATGAGAAATATTGGTCTGTAGTTTTCTTTTTTGGTACTGTTTTCTTTAGTTTTGGTATCAGGGTAATACTAACTTAACAAGAAGAGGAGGACCCTCCTCTTCTATTTTTTGGAAAGAGGTTATATAAAATCAGTATTAATTCTTTAAACATTTGGTAGGATTCTCCAATGAAACCATCTGGGCCAAGAGATTGCTGTTTTTGGAGTTTTAAAACTACAAAATCATTTTCCTTAATGGGGCTAATCAAATTATATATTTCATATTGAGTGAATTTTGGCAGCTTGTGTTTTCTGGTGGATTGGTCCATTTCTTCTGAGTAGTCAAATTTATGTGTGTAGAGTTATTTGTAATATTCCATTATTATTGTTTAATGTTTGGAGGTTCTGTAGTGATATTCCCTGGTTTATCCCTGATATTGGTAATTTGTGTCTTCTCTCTTTTGTTCTTTGTGAGTATTGCTAGAGATTTGTCAATTTTATTGATCTTTCTAAAGAACTAGCATGTTGTTTCATTGATTTTCCCTATTGCTTTTCTGTTTTCAATTTCATTAATTTATGCTCTTTATTATATCCTTTCTTCTGCTTGCTTTGGGTTTCGTTTGCTCTTCTTTTTCTAAGTTCTTGCAGAGGGAGCTTAGATAATTTATTTCAGATTTTCCTCTTTTTCTAATGTATGCATTTAGTGCTATAAATTTCCTTCTCAGTATTACTTTAGCTGTATCTCACATGTTTTGATATGTTGTATTTTCATTCTCATTCAGTTCAATGTATTTTTTGGTTTTCCTTGAGACTCTCTGGCCCATCGATTATTTAGAAGTGACTTGGCTTCTAAGTGTTTGCAGGTTTTCCTGTTATGTTTCTGTTGATGATTTCTACTTTGATTCCTTTGTGGTTAGAGAACACACTTCTATATAATTTTATTTTTATTTTTTTATTTCAGCATATTACAGGGGTACAAATGTTTAAGTTACATATATTGCCCTTGCCCAACCCGAGTCAGAGCTTCAAGTGTGTCCATCCCCCAGACGCAGCGCACTGCACCCATTAGGTGTGTATATACCTATCCCCTCTTCCCCACTCCTGTCTGCCCAACACCCGATGAATGTTGTTACTATATGTGCACTTAAGTGTGATCAGTTAATACCAATTTGATAGTGAGTACATGTGGTGCTTGTTTTTCCATTCTTGTGGTAATTCACTTAGTAGAATGGGTTCCAGCTCTATCCAGGATAATACAAGGGGTGCTAGATCACCATTGTTTTTGTGGCTGAGTAGAATTCCATGGTATACATATACATTTTATTAATCCACTCATGTATTGATGGGCACTTGGGCTGTTTCCACATCTTTGCAATTGTGAATTGTGCTGCTATAAACATTCAAGTGCAGATGTCTTTTTTATAAAATGTCTTTTGTTCTTTTGGGTAGATGCCCAGTAATGGGATTGCTGGATCAAATGGTAGTTCTACTCGTATCTCTTTGAGGTATCTCCGTATTACTTTCCACAGAGGTTGTACTAGTTTGCAGTCCCACCAGCAGTGTATGAATGTTCCTATCTCTCTGCATCCACGCCAATGCTTATTGTTTTGGGACTTTTTGATAAAGGCCATTCTCACTGGAGATAAGTGATATCTTGTTGTGGTTTTGATTTGCATTTCCCTGATGATTAGAGATGTTGAGCATTTTTTTCATATGTTTGTTGGCCATTAGTCTATTTTCTTTTGAAAAGTTTCTGTTCATGTCTTTTGCCCACTTTTTGATAGGGTTGTTTGATTTTTTTCTTGCTGATTTTCCTGAGTTCTATACAGATTCTAGTTATTAGCCCTTTATCGGATGTGTAACATGTGGATATTTTCTCCCATTCTGTAGGTTGTCTGTCTCGTGATAGTTTCCTTGGGTGTGCAGAAGCTTTTAAATTTGATCAGGTCACATTTATTTATTATTTTTTTGTTGCTGTGATTGCCTTTGGGGTCTTCTTCATAAATTCTTTGCCTCGGCCAATGTCTATAAGAGTTTTTCCAACATTTTCTTCTAGAGTTCTTGTAGTTTCATGCCTTAGGTCTAAGTCTGTTATCCACTGTGAGTTGATTTTTGTGAGAGGTGAAAGTTGCAGCAATGTTGTTTTAATTTGCAATTCCCCAATGACATATTGTAACAGAGTAATCACCCCTCCCCCCATAGATATGGAAGGGAAATATTGACAGTGGGGAATATGTAACAGAGAGAATGGCCTGAAAAAAACTGCAAAAATATTTTCTATCTCTTTAAAACATCCTCCACTCCTTTTTGAAAACTAAAACCTGCATCCCTCCCTCAGGCCAGTAGTTGGGAGGAGCAGGTTAAGTCTTTTGTTCTTTTTGCTACAGGAGATGGGTCAGCCAGACCTGGCTGTGGCGGGGAGAGAGAGAGGTCCTGGGTGGAGGTCTCGGGAGTGTCTTCAGTGGGGATGGGACAATTTGAATCATCAACTGTAGTTGAACAGCAATCGCCTGAAGCTGAGACCCCACCCTTTAAAAGCTCTTTATTTCTGCGTATTATTAGGAATTTGGATTTTGAGGCGAGAAAGTCTCCCATTTTTTCTCCTCTGATGGCAAAGTAATAAACTTCTCTTTCCTTCTTCTGAAACCATTTTTCTCATTATTCTGATGCAGCCCCAAGGTTGCAAAAAACAAAGACAAGGCTTATGTAGAAGGTGTTAGTCATCCAGAATGCCACTGTATATTTGGAAACTTTCAGTAACAATAGGATGTTGAGCATGTTTTCATATGCTTAAATGCTATCTGTATATCTTTGGTGAAGGATCTGTTCAGGTCCTTTGCCCATTTTTTAAATTGGATTGTTCATTTTTTTATTATTGAGTTTTAGGAGTTCTTTAAATATTTTGGATAATAGTGCTTTATCAGGTATGTGTTTTGCAAGTATTTTCTTCCAATCTGTGACTCATCTTCTTATTCTCTTGATTCTTTTTTTTCAGTCTATTTTCTCTCTGTTTAGAATGGGTAATTTTAATTGTTCTGTCTTCAATTTCACTGGGTCTTTCCTCTGTCCCCTCCATTCTGCTGTTGAGCCCATCCATTGATTTGTTTTTTATGTTGGTTATTGTATTTTTCAATTTTTAAGTTTTCATTCAGTTCTTTTTCATATCTTCTATTTCTTTGCTGATATTTTCTGTTTCTTTTTCTCTTTCTAATTTTCTTTTTCTACTTTTAATGTTGGCTGTGACTCTATTTTTTCATTTGCTTTGAGCATATTTGTTGCTTGATGAAGCATTTTTATAGTGGCTTCTTTAAAAATCTTTGTCAGATAATTCTAACATCTCTGTCATCTTGTTTTTGGCATCTATCTATTGTCTTTTTTCATTCAGTTTGAGATCTCCCTGGTTCTTGATATGATGAGTTATATTTGATTGAAACCTGGGCATTTTGGGTATTATGTAATGAGACTTTGGATCTCTTTTAAACCTTCTGCTTTAGTTGGTTTCCTCTGACACTGCCACCTTCAGGGGAAGAGGCAAGTGGGGGTAGAAGTCTAGGTTTCCCTGGGCTTCCACTAACCTAAGGTTGGAGGGCTTCTCATTACTGCTTGGCAGGATTGAGAGTTTCTGTTCCATACTAGGTCTCCACTGATACTTCTCTGCCTGGGAAGGGTAGGGGTGTCTGGTTGCTGTTTCCTTTGTTACTGCCTCCTCTGAGGCTTGGCAGGGGGTGGAGGGTTGGCCTCTTTATCACTGGGCGGTGGTGAAAGTCTTGACTCACCACTAGGTCTCTGACATTCCCACAGAAGGGAAAAGGGGAGTACTTCATTACTTCAAAGTGGAGGTGGAATTCTGTATATCAGTTGACATAATGTATATAGGTGGGTCTCATTATCTGCCAGGGGGATGAAAATCTCCACTCCATTCTTGACACCACACCAGCAGGGGATTGGAGCTGTTGAGACATGTCCTTACAGTCTCAGAGGGTGGAAGTCTAGGCTCCCCTCTCAGTCTTTCTTGGTGTGTATGTCAGTGGGGCTATAGTTTTTCTCTGGTTTTGTCTGGAGTAGAGTGGTTACTGTCTAAAAATTTTCTTTCTTGCTAGGTTAATTCTTTCCTAGTTGTTTGGCTAGAGAAAACAGGCTTTTGTTGGGACTCTTTTAGTTAGTGTTTTGTTTTGTTTTGTTTTTGTTTTCTGTCTTCTTCAACTCCAAGTCTGGGATATATGAGGCAAAAAGAAAATTAATGTCATTCCTCCCATCCTGAGGACCCTAGGTGGTCTGCCTTCTTTCCACCTTTCAGAGTCTTGTTATGTTTGTTTTATATATAATGTTCAGGTTTTCAGTTGTAAAAGCAAGAGGAATAGGGCAAAGGATGTCTATTTCATCTTCCCCCATCTTATTTTAAATAAACAGAAATACTTCACACTCTCCCTTACTGTCATTTGCATGTTTCAAAGAAATTAAATACTGTGACTTAAAATGAATCAAAGCAATGATAGTTTTAGAAAACCATTATGCTGATCCTGAAAGAGACGTCATTTGGACTTTGATAGCATGATAGCAATGGTCACGTAGATTCTGCTTGTTTGTTGCAATCAAGATTGCTTTTTCAGATTGTGCGGAAAGAGTGACAGGTCCCTTTGAATGTCAAGCCCCATTGCGTGGGTTTGTTTTTGTGGCCTGGAGTGCAGAAAAACCAGCTTTGCAAATACTGAGCTTTCCTGTCTGTAGTTTGTGTTAAGGAAACTATAATTATTATAATACTGAATGTGGCTTTTCCAGCTCTGCACTGAAGCCTACTCCCCCAACATGCACTCTCCCATCTGGAGATTATGATCCAGCATTCAGAGCACAGGCCTTGCCTTTTAGAGCCACATGTCTCCAGCAATGGCTGAGCTCCCTGCTCTTCAGGCATCTCTCTATGAATATCATTTCTGAGCTTTGATAAGGATTAGATGGCAGGGTTTTAAAGGTTACCTTTTCCAATCAGAGGCACTGGGAACAGTGATAGGCCATCTTATTGATTAACAGTTATGCTTTGCCAGTCAATGAGGTGGGAGGGGAGGAGAATGAAAGCCAATCTTGCAGGGGGCTGTGATGATTGAATGTATGTCAAATGCTTTGTTCAGTACCTGGCACCAAGGAGGCCAGGAACAAATGGCAGTTCCTTCCCTCTACCATACCCCAGTCCCTGCCTCCCAGCTCCTGCTCCCCAGTTCAGATCCCCACATCTGCCCCTTTCCACCTCACCATTCCCCATTCCTCCTCCCCTTCAGAGGCCACTAGAGATGGCAGTTTTCATGGTAATCAGTGCCCTCATTAGTTTAGAGTTTAATGGTCCCTAAGTGTCCGTCTGAATTAGCCCACATAAGAAGGAAGTTTTCAGTAAACTTGAGGACTGTTGAGAAATTGTCAGACATAAGCCATTATATCCAAGTTGTCCTAATTAGACACAATAGCACACAGAGTTATTTGAATATAAAGAGCGAGGATGTGGGGAAATCATCCCATCCTGTCCTGGGCTCACAGTACCTGGGCATCTAGAGAATCACTGTCTCCCTAGAACTTGCTGATGAAGGATTATATCACTGGACTGTAGATGTTGGAACGTGAGTAAGGGGGTGTAGCAGATTGGGCAACAGGGAGCCAACCTCACTGAAGGATTTTGAGTAGCTCACCGAGGATTTGCTCTTTCCTCATCCTCCCACCTGTCCCTTAAGGCTCTAAGGCCACAGAGTTTCCTGCTCTGCTCAGGCCTGGTTTCTGTACTGACCTCAACTTTGTTCCTGACCCTGCTGCTACCCCTGACCTGCTTTGTTCATTCATCCAGTCAGTCATTCAGCAACCATTTATCAGCCCTATAATGTGCAAGGCACTGTTCTAGGCACTGGGGATATAACAGTGAATGAAACAGACAGAGATCCCTAACCTCATGGAGCATATAGCCAAATAGGAGAAGACAGATGAACAACAACTATAGCGCTACATACAAAATTGAAGCTGACCTTTGGAAAGGAGGTTCACAATGTTGCTTTTGACTAGGGTCCTAGCCCCTTTCTCCCTCTGTTCCTCCACAGTGATAGTCTACATACCCCCTTCCATATCTGTGAAGGGATTACATGAGCATACGTGAAAGAGTTTGAGACTCATTATTGTTGCCAGGGGCATGAAGTTGGAGGTAAAGGCTAGTCTTTGGGAAGGAATGGCCATGTGAGGGCCCCAAATCTTGGGAGCCCTTTGGAAACAGGAAACATACCCATTGCCCACCAGGGCAAAGGAGAGTGGCCATCTCCAATCCACTGAGTCTTTAGAGGCCTACTAGTACCTTTGAGCTAACTCAGGCTCAGCCTTTCTTCCCCCATCACTCATCTCCTGTTTTGGGTTCTTAGTTAGGCCTCCATCCCCTGATGATTCTTAGTTTGCCAGATGAGAGAAAGGGAAAACAGGCACTTGAGCCAGGATGCCTAAAATCTCTGCTCAGCAGGCCTTCTTCCTTCAGTAGAGATGGCTGGAATGGGAGCGGGTGCCAGGCATGCAGGAAAAATCATCCAGCATAGTGGGGAGTCTGTTGGAAGAATTTGAGCAAAGCGTTAAGTGCAGGGCATGGGGGCTAGCCTGATCTCTGGGGCAGTGGAGAAATTGAGGGTTACATGTAGGCCTCCTGAGCCACTGAGTGAGGTCTACTATCTGGATGTGATGGACAAGGCCTAACTGTGGCTGCCACAGTGTACCAGCTGCTCTGACCACTTGATCCTGGTCTGGTCATAGGGTTGCCAAATTTAGCAAATAAAGGCATAGGGCTCTGTCAAACTTGAATTGCAGATGAACAACAAATAATGTTTGAGTATAAGTATGTCCCATGCAATATTTGGGACATACTTACACTCAAACATTATTCATTGTTTATCTACAATTCAAATTTAACTGGAATCTTGTATTTTATCTGGGAACCTGCTTGAGTGGAGTGAAAATGGCTATGTAAGGGAAGGACTGGCTTTATTTTTGTCTGTTTCCAGGGGCCTAGAGTACGACCAGTGGGGTTTGAGCCTAGGTCTGAAAGCAGGAAGAAGGATTTCACTGGAAGGGACTCAGTGAAGACTATAGGGTGTCCTCCCTTGGGTAGCTTGGAATTAGAAAACTCTGAGAGCCCTTCCAGCTCTGACAACCTATGAGCATCAGAATCTTCAGAAATTTTGTGAGGATGGAGAGGCAAGATGATGGAGCGGAATAGGACCGAGGACTGGAAGCCCCCTAACAGCCTTGACCATTTCTCTGTTTGGTGTTAGGATGGTGTGATGCACACAGATGCATCGGCTGGGTACATGGCCTTCTCTGTGAGGACAGGAAGACAGAGCTTCTAAAATATTCCAAGCGTTCACATTGTCGTGGCTTCTGCTCTTGAATCTCTGACACCCCTTCTTGAAGGTAACGCTGCTCAGGGGGGAGCCCATCCCCAGACAGGTTCAGTTTAACTCTGGGCTGTCACTCCTCAGTGCCCATCTTGACCCTTCTCGCCCCTTCTCTTAATGACAGTGACCGTGGCAACCTACATATGGACACCATTTCACAGATCAAAAACTGATTGGCCATCTGTTAGTTCTCTGGATTCTCACACATCTGAGAGGGACTGCTCATTATCTCCTGTTTATGAGTGAGGAAACCAAGCCTCAGAGGTTTGCCCGGTGCCATACGGGCCAGACCTCCACCCACTCAGGCACTTTTTTCTGACAAATGAGTGTCTACTGTGTGGCCTGTGTTAGGGGCGGGGCATATGAGGACAGTAAGACTCAGTAGCACTCAATCCCTGACCTTGAGAACTCTCAGACCAGGGTGGGGAGCTGAGGAGTCGGGGTCACTGGACAGATACATGAAGAGGCAGGGCCAACACAATTCCCCAGGGCCAGCCTTGATACAAATGAGGCCCCCCCTCAGAGCTCAGCGGAGAGAAGTGAAGTGACCACGCAGCTGCAGGCCTTCTTCCTCTCCAGCAGGCAGCTCTTCTTCTCTTTTCAGGCTGCTGCAGTTTCCACTTGCTGCCTTGGCTCCTGGAAGTGTCCCGGGGCCCCATGCACTTGGCCCATAGCCCACCCCCAGCTGGGCTGAGGCGGATTCTCCTTGGCAGGGAAGTGTAGATCCTTTCCCTGCTAGGCCTCCACGTGGCCTTGCAGAATGTTCCTCTTCCTCCACCCCACCCCCAACCACAGTGCTTCTGTCAAATACAGTCTTTCGTGGAATTCCACTTGTAAACAGATTCAGAGAGCTGGTGACCCGTTTTAAGAGGGGTCTGGTGAGGCCAGAGTCCTCTGCTCAGCCTCCCATCGGGGGCCCCGCCGCAGTTGCCCCTATAGCAAGTCTCTGGAAGCCAGGGTCAGCAGAACACGCTTTAGAAACCAGCAGCTGGCTTTACTAGTCATCACCGAGCCTGCTTGTCCCGCAGGCCCCTCTCACAAATGGTGGCCCAAACTGAGCTCATACTTTGCTCCATTCACCCTACAGGAAGTGCTCCTCTTCCTATGTTTCCCATCCCTAGTGTCCACCCAGGGGCCGAGTTCGAATCATGGCCGTCACCTGTGGTTCCTCTCCTCCTTCACCTCCATGCCAGATGCCCAGGCCAGCTCTTTCCCAGCCACCAGAGCCTTGTCTGGCCCTTGCCTTCCACCTGTGCTCAATGTTTATGGAGCTTTGTTTCTCCAATAGGGGACAGTCTCAGGAAGTTTCCCTAACAGGAGCCTGGGTCCTGGGACACCCCTACCCCAAACAATAACATCAGTATAATGGGGAGAGGGATCTGGGCCAGCAAGCCTTTCTGTGCCAGTGAAAATCCCTGTGAGCCACTTACTCTGCATGGAGGTGGGGATGGTCCTGCAAGTAGGTGTTAGAAAGGAGAAAAGGGTGAGCGTGTGTGTGAGTCATTGGGGAAACTGGGCCCTGACAGCCACCCTGTGCCTGAAAGTTGCCTTCCTGTGGCATTTGGCACAAGTCACTGTCCCTGCTCAGAAGGTAACCTCACTTCCTCAGTGCCCACGTGATTAAGGCCAGTGCTGGGGGTCCAGACTCTTTTGGAGATTGGCCCTGCTGCCCTTTTCCACCTCACTTCCCACCAGCCCTTCACAGAACGACCATTCCAGCCAAGAAGGGGAGCTGCACCCAACACCCTCCACAGATTTCTTGTTGAGTTGGGTGGGACAACACTGGATTCAGGGAAGGCACCCAGGCCAGAGTGGGACCCATGGTGGGTGCTCACCAATGGGATTCCCCTCTGGTGGCACCTGAGCCTCAGAAAGGATAGGGTCCAAGTGGGGGCTCTTCTTCAGAGGAGAACATCACATGTTCCATACATTGAGAACTCGACCACTTCTCATCACCTCCAGTTCCACCAACATGGCCTGAGGCACCGTCATCTCTCACAGGGCATTATTGCCATAGCCCCTCAAAGCTCTTCTCCTCCTTCCATGCCCTTCAACAGCATAAATCAATCCTGTCTCTTCTCTGCTCAAAACCCTACAAAGGCTCCCCGTTTTGGTCCGAGTAGAAGGCCAAGTCCTTACATTGGCCTACAAGGCCCTCCATGCCCATACCAATCTTTCTGACCTCACCTACTCAGTTCCTCTTACTGGCTTGGCTCAAGTCTTCTTGCTGCTCCTTAAAACCTGCCAGGGACACTTTATCACAGGGGCTGTGTTCTGCTCTATTTCCTCTGCCTGGAACATTCTCAATCCAGACAGCCACATGCCTCACTTCCTCATCTCCTTCAAGCCTCTGCTCTAAAGCTACCTTTTCAGTGTGGCCTTCCCTGACCACTGTTTTTAAAACTGTAAACTCTGCTCTCCCCACCCAATCTCTTCCTACCATCCAGCACTCTGGATCCTTCTTACTCTGCTCAAAATTCTTTTTTCCCATAGCGTTTATCACCTTATGACATATTATGTAATTAGTTTCTATCATCTGTCTTCCTATACCAGAATGTAAACTTCACAAAAGCATGAATTTTTTTGGTTTGTTTTGCTCACTAACCCAGTTGCCTAGAATAGTGCGTATACTATGTCCTCAATAATGTTGCATTAAGAAACCTTTCCAGTCTTTCACTTTCACATGTACTTGGCCCATAGCACACACCTGGCTGGACTTGGATGCTTTCACACTGACACACTCCATCGCACACAGACACACACTTGGAGAGCCACCTGACCTGGTATGTAAGCGTGTTGACAACTAGATACATATTTTCTTTTGTACATACATATAGTCACATGTAAAGGCCACGTGTGCACATGTACGTGCATGGAAGAATCACATTTTTTAAAATTTATTTTTTATTATGATCTTGAGGGAGGCTTTTTTTTGCAGAATTCTATTATAAAAATATTCAAACCTATGGAATAGTTGAAAGAATCATACAGTGAACACCCACCACCTAGATTGTGCAGATAACATTTCGCTCTATTTGATTTATCGCATATCTCTTCGTCACTACATCCCTCTATCCATCCATCAATATAGTTTATATGCATTTCAAGGTATATTGCAGACATCAGTACTCTTCACCCCTAAACATTCAGCATTAATGAGAGTTCAATATTTGTTTACTTTTGAGGTAAAATGTACATGCAGTGAAATGCACAGATTTTAAGTGTACCTTCACTGAGTTTTCACAAATGAGATTTTGATTTGTGTAACTCAAGGTCCTATCAAGACAGAGAACATCCCTGTCACCCCCTAAAGTTCTGTCATGCCCCTTCCTAGTCAATCCCCTAGCAGAGGCAACCACTGATCTGATTTTTTCACTATAGATTAATTTGGCCTATTCTAAAATTTCATGTACACAGAATAATATCATATGTATTAACATTCGTTCCTTCATTCAATAAAAAATTTATTGAACACTTACTATAGCTTACATACACATGAGATGTCTCTTCCTGTGAGTAATGACTTCTCCCAGACTGATCAAAAGACTGAAGGTATTTCTAGGCTTGGCTTGTGATCTCCTCTCTTCTACCACCCAATCACATTGTCACGGAGAGACCATAGACAGCTGGGCCTCAGAAATAGAAATGCAGACCCTATGTCCCATCTGAGCCCTGGTCTACTTCCTGCTCACCACTCCCCCAATCCAGACTGGCCCCGGAGGCCTCTTGTCAGCACACACCCACACCCAGTCACTTCCCACACTAGGGCTTCATCCACGTTTCTCTACCCAGGTGTGCAAGGGGCTGTCACAATCTCAGCCTAGGCCATGCCCAAGTGGGTAAAAGTGCAGGTGGGTAGGCAACTGGAAGGAACTGGACAAGTAGAGGCGGTATGTGGTCCTGCAATCCTGTGGAGGGGTGGGACAGAGGGTGGAGACTAGGCAGGGGCTAGAGAAGAAAGCATGAAGAGAGGAAACTCCATAGGCCCCGACCAGTCAGGGCTGGGCAGCAGAATAGAACTTACTTGGAGCCACTGGGACCCTGGGCATAATGCTCTTACCCTCTAAGAAGGACCTCAAGACCGCCATGGAGGTCTTTGCTCTTTTCCAGTGGGCCCTCAGTGCCTTCCTTATCGGTGAGTCTTCTTCAGCCATTGGTAAGGTGACCAACCATCCTGGCTTGCCTGGGACTTTCGAAGGATTTTAGGGTCGCAGGACATTCAGTGCTCAAACTGGGGCTGTCCCAGGCAAACCAAGATGGTTGGTCACGCTGGCCTCTGGCCTGATCCAGCTGGGCATGGTATTCGTGGGATCTGTCAGTGTCCATGTGGGCATGAGTGCACATATGGGTGTGTGGCTATGCAGGGGTGGTGTATGCATGTGTATGCATGTGCCTTGCTGCAGGCATGTATGGTGAGCCCTCCTGGGTCTACACTGGGGTATGGAGGCCATGTTCTGGGAAGATGGGGAGCAGTTCCACTGAGGCTAGCCAAGGAAAAGGGCTTAGCTGTGACTGCAGGGACTCAAGCAAACCATCAGTGAGAGACAGTTGGCCCGGTGGCAAAGGAAGGCTTTGGAAACTTCTCATTCGGAGGGATTCAACCATTTATCCATCCATTTCTTTCAACCCATACATCACCACAAATGCTTTGCGTAAGTTATTTATATGCCGGCCATTGAAACAAATAATTGCTGTGGGAGTGGGGCCTGGAAAAAAAACCACTCACCTGGCCAGTGGTTCAGGTGAGTACTGCCTGGAGTGAAGGGCATGAACTAAATGGCCTTGTAAGCTATCTGGGAATGAAGAATGCAGATAGGC
This sequence comes from Eulemur rufifrons, assembly GCF_041146395.1. Classification (NCBI taxonomy): domain Eukaryota; kingdom Metazoa; phylum Chordata; class Mammalia; order Primates; family Lemuridae; genus Eulemur; species Eulemur rufifrons. Next base: position 92,106,612 of record NC_091012.1, read on the forward strand.
CCTTGGAGCATTGAGCTGGCACAGGGGCATGCCAGTGAGTAGTGAGGGTGGGTCTTCCTTACCTCAACTCACCTGTGTTCAAATTCCAGCCCTACTACTTACTATTTGTGAAACCTTTAACAAGGCATTTATTCTGAGCCTTATTTTCCTAATTTGCAAAATGGGTGTATTTAGGGTATATTACTCAGGAGTGGAATTGTATCCCTTTGGATCCTAAGGCCTTGAGAGAAGGCCCTCCCAATACATCCGTGAGGAAAATAGGGTAGATATTGGTATTTTAATTCCCACTTTGCAGATGAGGAACTGAGGTTCGGCGACATGTTTGTTCACACAGATGGTAAGTGGCAAATCCAGGACTCATCTCGTCACAGGGCGCTCTGCCTGAGGCCACACTCACAAGATGTCCCCAACACTGTCTGCACTGGAGCAAAGCCTGAGGGAAACTGGAAGGTGCCCTCTGCACTAGACTCATGCCTCTTTTTAAATGGCTCATATCAAAAGCCTACTGGCTTTTGCTCCACCCTTAGTTCTATTTCCCTGAGGCAGTCCTTTTCAACTTTGTTAGCTCTTTCTTCTGGTATTTACTTCTGTATTTCTCAATTTTACTATTTAGAATTTCTAAATATTATTATTTTCTGATATAACAATTTTAGACATTTACTATTGACTTCCTAATATGGAAGATGAGAATTTGGCTCTATACACTATGACTAGAACTTTGTCTTCCCCCATGCTACCCAAATTGTTATAGCACAGGTTTTGGTTAAATGCCTATGACTAGGAAATATTATTCACAATTGAGCTATCTAGGGTACCAAGATTATATTTCCTTTCCCATGCAACTTCTTGTTTTCCCTGGAGTTAATAATTGCCTCATTTTAAACTTCTTTTTTTATCTATTAGAAATCTATTAGTTATCACTAATTCATCCCCTGACTCTCCACAGACATGTGAATTTCTCAATATGTGCAAACACATCAGGACACATTGAGGACATCACTGCTGGAGCCCATCATCTTCCTGTTACAGTCTGGCCTCATGCACAGCTGTCACCTCCAGGGCCCTTGAGGCACCTTTGGTTCAAAATTTTAAAAGGTGCTCACTCTCAGGGCTGTGCAAGTGTTGGGCCAGTGCTTGCATGACCCCAAGAGTGAATGTCTCCTTCAATGCTGTGCCCTGGGTGCCTTGCTCACCTCTCCCTGACCCTCACCCTGCTCACTGCCCTCCTTCACTGGATCCCCTGTTTCCCTGGATCCTATGAGTTTCTCTTTCTTGGTTTATTCCTTCATTTTGGTGGGTGAAGCATATCCTCCAGTAGTTTTCTGAGAAAGGGACATGGGAGACAAATTATCGGAGCCTGTGTATATCTGAAATTGTTTTTATTCTACCTTCATACTTGATTAATAATTTGCCTGCATATAGACTATCTTAGCTGTGTCTGGTGTAAGTATTTGAGTCCAGAGTCTCTTTGGTTCAATTTTTTAGAGAATAATCCTCCTACCATCCAGTTGTGGAGGGGACCTGGGGTTCTAATTCTTTAGCACACTTTCTACCAATCGTTCGGTTTTTGTTTGTTTGTTTGTTTTTAGCCCTGTGCCTCATGCCTGCCTTTTGTGATACCTGGTGCCTCCAAATTTCAAGTCTTTCCTACATTCTCCCATACAAACAGGTTTGCTTCTTGTAGCCATCCTCTTTGCAGGTAACTAGATTTCAGCTTTTGTTGTTCTGAGTCAGTTACCCTCTCCTCCATCTACTTTCCTGCATGCAAGTATTTTGCTGATGTCTCTTATCCACTGTTGGCACCTCAGTAATTCTTTTTCTTCTTGTGGGTTTATATTTAAAAAAAGCATTTTAATGGTAATTTTCATGGAGCTCCAGCAAGCAGTCAAGACAAAAACCTGTGTTCAAACTGCCATGTTCAATTAGAAGTGTTTTTTTTTTTGTCTTTTCTAATCTTTATTTTGACCCACTTTCCCACATTATCTTATTCACAGCTGCTTTAAAAACTGAGTCCAGTAATAATTCTAAGTGAGTGTGGCTTCCTATGACTCATCTCCAGCGGCTCTTTCCTAACTAACCTACACTCTTCCGATCTTATTGGCGCTTGTGTGGCCCTGTGCCTTATTCTATTCTAGCTTGTGTTTTCCTTTGTTTCTTGTTTGCCGTCTTGTATGCCCCCAACCTGGCTGAAGGTGAGTTTTGGCTTTCTGTGGTATTCCCTTCACTGATGCCTCGCAGAGAAGATGTGGAGAGGAAAACGTGAGTTAGAAGAAAACCGTTCTAGGACTCTTGACCCATGGGCCCAACACTGGCTCCCTGCCATGGAACACACTGCGGGCAGAACCCGGCACGGTGCTGGGGCAGGCCCTTACCGTGTGAGGCACGGCTGGGGAGGAACACACCTTGCCTTCCAGATCTGAATCCGGTTCCCAAGGACGGAGAGGAGAGGGGCCTGGGGATGTGGGCATGTGGGCATGTGGGCCAGGTGCTGGGGTGAGGAAGTGAGAGTGTTGAGTGGGCATGCGTGAGAGTGTGTGTGACCTTGGGGTGGACAGAACTCCAGAGAGAGGGTAAGCATGAGGGGTGGTTCACAATTCATTAACTCTGGGCTGGGCTCCCTCCAGTAACCACCGTGATCCTTGTCAACCTCTACCTGGTGATGTACACACCATACTGGCCTGTTACTGTGCTCATGCTCACCTGGCTGGCTTTTGACTGGAAGACCCCTGAGCGAGGTAAGGGCCCTGCCGACACTGTGTTGCCACACATCACATGCTCTTTCCTCTTGTCTCATTATAGTCCTAAGAGGCTCTGGCCAATTCTCAGGCAACCCTTCAGCCTGTCCCTCCCTGGGCTAGAGAAGCTGAGGGAAGGGGTCCTTTTAAAGTGCTAGAAAGGCCCAGATCAGAACTGGAGTGGGTTAGGAGAGGGGCAGCTAGTGAAGCAGAAGCTATGTCTGCCCTAAATTGGCCCTGATAGCCCACCCTGGTTGTCAGTTAAGAGGCCAGGAAACAGCGGTGAGTGAGAGCACCTGCGGTGGGCCCACTGTGGGGCTGGGCAAAGCTCGGCTACATTGCCTCTGTTTTCAGGCGGCCGCCGGTTCAACTGTGTGAGGAGGTGGTGTCTATGGAGACACTACTGCAATTACTTCCCGCTCAAGGTGAGTAGCCCCAGGTCCCCACTCAGGCCCTGGGCCCAGCCCCAGCTCCGGTGCTAGTGGTTGGGTCAGGTGAGGGGTGCAGGGCATCATCCACGTTGTGTCCTGTGAGAGAGACACCCCCTGGGGTTGTACATTGCCCAACCTGCATGGCTGGGCCCAGAAGCCCTTTCCCTTTTGGGTCTCTGGCCAAAAGAGGAGTCCTCTTCCCTGGCTGTAGCCCTCCTGACTCCACTTTCTCCCACAGCTTCTGAAGACTCATGATATCTCCCCCAGCCACAACTACATCCTCGCCTGCCACCCTCATGGGCTCATGTCCCATGCATGCTTTGGCCACTTTTCCACAGAGACCTCAGGTTTCTCCAAGATCTTTCCTGGCATCACCCCTTATGTGCTCACATTGGGAGCCTTTTTCTGGGTGCCTTTCCTCAGAGAATATGTAATGTCTACAGGTGAGTTGGCTCCTAGGACATAAAGCCAAAGAAGAAATCGCTTCCCAAGGGAGAAGCACAGGGCAATGGGTGAGAGCAAGGCCAACTCCATGATCCCCTCTGGTCTTAAACAGCTACCCTAGGCTCACCTGCTTGAAGTGAGGCTCCCTGCTCCCTCCCTCCTTTGAAGGGATAGGGAGGAAAGTTATGGGGTTTGGGAAGTGGCCAAGGACTGTTTGATTTTTTTCTGCTTTCCAGGTGCCTGCTCTGTGAGCCAGTCCTCCATGGACTTTCTGCTTACCCATAGAGGCACAGGCAACATGCTCATTGTAGTGGTTGGTGGCCTGGCTGAGTGCAGACACAGCCAGCCAGGCTCTTCCACCCTGGTCTTGAAGAACCGGTCTGGCTTTGTGCGCATGGCCCTTCGACATGGGTAAGGACAGCTCTGGCCCAGACTGGGGGAAGGGGATTCAAAAGCCCAGCAAGGAAGGAGGAAGGGGTTTTGCGGAAGTGGTATCTAAAGAGGGAGATGGAAGTATACAATATGTTGTCATTAACTATAATCATCCTAAATACATACAATTTTTATTTGTCAATTAAAAATAGGAGAAAAAAGAGGGTGGAGGAAAGCCACCTCTCGTTGCAGTAGAGCCAGGGCCAGGTCCTAGAGGCATTTCTGTTTAAGAAGAAAGGGTAGAGGGCCAGCCCTGAGCGTATTATCCCTCATACCAGTCTCTCATCTGGGCTAGTTCCTCTATAAAAGGGGATTGCCTGCAACCCCATCTCAGGGCCAAGTGTAGCCTGTGGGTTAAAGAGAAGTAAGCCAATTGAAATGGCCCTCAGGGTCTTATCTTCCAGTGTTTCAAACCTGGGGCTTCATAGGAAGGTCTGGGCTTGCTCCCTGTAGCTTACTGCTGCTTGTCCCCCACAGGCAGCCAGGGCTAGGCCATGGAGCCCCCACATTCAGCTTGTACCTAGGCACAGCTGGGCTGGGGTCTGAGGAGCCTGCAGGCAGACCCAGGGACCACTGGCAGTTAGCACACCTGGCTTTTAGCAGAGTCCCTCCCTTTCTGGGCATCAAAGGACATGCTTTTCCTCTGCAGGGTGGCTCTAATCCCTGCATATGCCTTTGGGGAGACAGACCTCTACGATCAGTACATTTTTACTCCTGGGGGCTTGGTCAACCGCTTCCAGAAGTGGTTCCGGAGAATGGTACACATCTACCCTTGTGCTTTCTATGGCCGTGGCTTCACCAAGAACTCCTGGGGCTTTCTTCCCTATACTCGGCCTGTGACCACCATTGGTGAGTGGGCCCTTCTGCTGGCAGCCTTGGTCTAGGATACAGGGTCCAGCTCTGAGGCTGGGCTATGCTCAGAGGCAGGGAGCCTGGCTAGGATGAGTGGTGGCTTTGAGGTGAGGGTGGGGAGAGCCTAGGCTTGAGGCCTGGGGCCCATTCTGAGGAATGAGCTATTCTGACGCTTTTTTTCCTTTCCCTTTTCCTTCTCTGTCTCCCCTGGCAGTTGGGGAGCCTCTGCCACTGCCCAAGATTGAGAATCCGAGCCAGGAGATTGTGGCTAAATACCACGCACTCTATGTTGATGCTCTACGCAAACTGTTTGACCAACATAAGACCAAGTTTGGCATCTCAGAGACCCAGGAGCTGGTGATAATTTGACAGACATCTCCAGCAGCCTCTCAGCCTGGCTGGATGGAACCAGTGAAAACAGGAGGACAAAGGTCCCCTACGGCAGTGGTCCCCAACCATTTTGGCACCAGGGTCCAGTTTCATGGAAAACAATTTTTCCATGGACCCAGGGTGGGTGGGTGGATGGAAAGTGATGGAGAGCAGCTGTAAATACAGATGAAGCTTCACTCACTCCCGCTCACCTCCTGCTGTGCGGCCCCGTTCCTAACAGTCCATGGACCAGTACCAGTATGCGGCCCAGGGGTTGGGGACCACAGCCCTATAGGGCGGGGCTCCTGCTCCTGATTTAGCTAGTCCTCATTATGGGAAGGGGCTGTCCATTTGGATGTTTTCTGCACTCCTTTTCCTGCTTTGTTGCTTTCTCTTTCCAGCTCTTCTCTGCCTTTTCCTTGTGGTTACTGGGGAGATAGCCCCAAGAAGCAGGGGAGACCCTAGGGGAGAGGTACCCTGAAGGCACCTTGGCACCAGCATTAAGGAAAACAATAGACAGAATAAAAATCCCATCTTCTGATACTGTGTGCCCCAACTAGTCTGCTTTGAGGGTTCTAGGATCCCTGCGCATGTCTTTCCTTCTTGACCTCTCAAACAGTGCCACCTCATGGCATCGAGACTCATGCAGGACTGGGTGCCTTGAGAGCTGGTGGGCTTTGAGTTCAGGCTCCACCACCTTCAAGCCATGTGAGTTTGGGGCAGTCAGTCACCACTGAGCCTCAGTTTCCTCATCTATAAAATGGGTTTAATAATCCCTCCCCTGCTTACCTCAAAGGCTGTTGGGATGATCAGATGATATTGGATGTGATTGAACTTTGTAAACCGGAAAGCTACACAAAATTATTCCCCTCCAACCATTTTACCCATTTCCTGTTCCTGAGCAAACAGTGTCCTAAATTTCATGGCATCTCATTTTTTAAAAGGTTCACAATATAGGATCTTGTGTTGAAAGCTGAAGTAATTGATACCCCCTGCTACTCCCTAGTCCACATTCAGTTTCTGCCTCATAAAGCTGTAACAGAACGGGTCAGGCTCAGGCCTAATTTTCTCTGTCTTGCCCCCAGCAACTTGCCTGTACTTGCCTGGCCCTATGTCTGCCCTTTGTGTGAGAGTCGGCCAGACTTCTCAGATGGAAGTGAGGTACCTGGCTTCCAGCATCCATAAAGAACTCTCCTTCTGAATAGCAAGTCTCAGACTCTTGGCCCAGTGGTTGTTGCAATGACAGGTTACACAATTTGGCACACAGCTCTTTGCTCCATCCTTCTTGGGTGGATGCCATTTGGTCCAGTGATTTACTTGCACTGAGCTCGACAATTTGGGTTAGAACATCGTGTGTGTTTACTACAGTGTGATCTGCTGCTTCTGCCCTGGGTGCCTGCCTCATGTGATGATTTGTACACAGTGGGGCAAAGACATGCTTCCACTTTCCTGCTCTTCCTGTTGTGTCTTTTGCCAAACATTACATTTTCCCTGAACTTCCATGTTTCTAAACAGTCTGCAAGATTGTCGTGACGGTTTCCTTTTTAAAAAAATACCTCTAAGGTGGCCAGAGGACCAGCCTGGGCTCCAATATCCAGGCCCTGCACATCTGGCCAATGCAGATTTGTCATGTGCTACTGTTGTTAGAACTGGTTTCCCTTAGCCCCAGGAACAGATAGGCAGAGTCACCAAGGCTGCAACAGGCAAAGGAGTTTATTGTCTAGCTCGAGCTAGGGTGCAAGTCCCAGAGCGCCAACACAGTGGCCTCTCCACAAACCAGGATCGTGCCCTAGGGTGGGAACTAAGCTTTTATACTCATCAGTAGGTTACATGTACCGGGCACACCATACCCCCACCCCCCCCCTTTAGTTCATTTGCTCCTTCAAAAGTGGCTGATAGTGTTGGCTCCTGATTGGCCGGTTTCCAAGCCGGGGGCTTGGCTCCTGATTGGCCAGTTTCCAAGGGGGGGGTTGGCTCCTGATTGGCCAGTTTCCAAGGGGGGGGTTGGCTCCTGATTGGCCAGTTTCCAAGCGGGGGGCTTGGCTCCTGATTGGCCGGTTTCCAAGCCGGGGGCTTGGCTCCTGATTGGCTGGTTTCCAAGCTGCGGGACTTTCAGTTGTTACCAGCGGCATTCCGGGGAGGGGGAGGGGGAGAGGGAGGAGGAGGGGGAGGAGGGGGAGGGGGAGGGGGAGGGCCCGCGTTGGGGAAACCGAAATTTAGGCATATCCTAGGAGGTCCAGTCTGTCATGGAGTCACTCCTGTTTTCCTTCCTGCTCTACACTGTGTGCACATTGCTGCTTAAGTGTCACATTTTCCACCTGTATAATGGGGGCAAAGACTGCTGGGGTTGTGAAAAGTGCCCAGAACTCCCTTGAGCTACGTGTTCTTGAGCTTGCTATCTGGTCTTCTTCCTGGGAGCCTCTTCCTTACTACAGCATTCATGCAAAGAGCTTGGGGCCAAGTAGTGGAGGCAGCACGGTGACCAGGCTGACACGCTTACTTGTTAGGTGACCTTGGGTGAGCTACTTAAATTCTTTGAGCATTGGTTTCCTCAATGCTCAAAATCTGCAAAATGGGATGGGACCTTTGCGAGGAGCTGGAGGCTGGATCTACCCAAGCTGTTTTGGGCCCAGGCCTGAAATATGTTATAGATGCCACAGTCTCAAGCTGAAGGTGACTCCATGCTGTGTGTCCCTGCTCCAGGACAATGTTCCTTTTGTCGGGATATCTGCCTACCAGGCATGTGGTTATAGGAGAAGATATAAAGTGATGGGGATGGGGGCATGTGGTCTGGGGCAGAGGGGATGATGGGGATGTTTTGACAGAAAATTCATTCTACCTTCCTTCTGTTGCCCCGTCTAAAATGGGTACCTAGGTCCTTCTCCTAGCAAGTGTGGTGTCACTTGCAAAGAAGCACCTAACATATAGGAAGTGCTCAAGACAATTTCAAGAAGGGGGGGAGCAGTTTATTTGCAAAGAATAGACCATTAATTTACACAAACTTACATCCCAGTTTATATACATTATATATAGTTTATATACACAGTATCTCACACTGGATGCTGGCCCCCCCAAAAGCAGCATTGGGCCTGCTCCAGGCCATTCTCAAAACAAAGCCCCCCTATCCCAGCTGGAGGAAAGAAGAAGTGGCATACCCCAACCCCTCCTGGAGAGAACCCTGAAATGGATTAAGAGAAAAAATCAGTTTCCTTCTTTGTGCTCACAGGGCCTCGGGGAGACTCCAGGCAGGGATGGGGCCTGAGGCAGCACTAGAGTAGCCTAAGGACTTCCTGGTACTGGGCCAGTCTAGAGCCTTCCAGTCCAGAAGCAAGAGCTGGGAGAATGCCTTGGGAGGAGGAAGAGTTCTGATGAAGGCTGCTTGTCTCTTCCTGCCTGACCAGGCTCCTGAAGGGGGCCAAGCATTTCCAGCCTGGAGTCTGTGGGTGGGAGAAAGAAGAGGGCCATGTGGGACAGGGACTGTTCTACCCTCTTACTCTGCTGAGTCTGGAGTCAGGGCTTGCTCCCCACTTTGGGTAGGTCCCCTTCCTTCTCTGGGACTCAGTTTCCACATGAGTAACAAGGGGTGGAATGTAGGTTGGGCTAGATTCCCTCTAGGGGCCTTTTAAGCTGGAAATTTCTGTGAATCTACTTGCGTCCACCAGAAGTTACATAAAACACACACACTCACATGTGGATCAAAGTCTGTTTACCTCCACGGTTCCTAGCTCTTTCCTGTTCAGCAAAAGAAATTTGGCTCCCGATGGATGAAGGGAGAAATAAGGCAAATACTACTTTTCCAGGTAACCAGTAGTTGAGTAGCCTCTGACAGCTGCCTTTTGTGCCAGCTTGGCTGCTGAAGCCGAAGCAGCTGGCAGAGGCCTCTGCCATGCAATTCTCCTTCAAATCTCTGTCATCTGCTTGCTCACAAATGTTCTTGTCCCATTCTTCACACTACCCTTGGCCCTCTGGTAAACTCACATCAGCATAATTCCAAATTGTAAATCTATTCCCACATTCTCTTATCAGTAAATCACTTCCCCATTTTGTCAATGACTTCGCAGCAATAGGGGCCCCAGCTACCCATTGCTCCCTCATCATCCCCCCCAGGGTTCCTTTGGGGGGTTCAGAATGAATAAAGGGTCAGATGGGAATCCTATTTCCCCTATAATCCTCTCCATGTCTGGAGAATAGAACAAGTATCAGAATGCTCTTTAGAGGCACAATTAAGAAGACTTCCTCTTCTCTCCCCATATGTTTTTGGCCTTAGAACCAATCTCAGGTCTTCCCTCCATCCCTGAGAGCCCCTGGCAGTGTTAAGGTCTCTGTGGTATGATAGAAAGAAATAAAGAGTCATACTTAGTAGCTGTGGGCAGCGGGGTGGCTCCTGTAAGCTGTCAGCAGGGTAAAAAAAGGAGGACCTTGCCCACAGCAGGGGCTCCACACATGATGGTTGGCTGGTTCCTCAGATGGGGAAAGGAACATGAGGGCTACCAATTCTGTGGGTCCCAGAGGCCTGCTGCTTGGACATGGTGTCAACAAGATTTTTCTGAACACAAGAGATCTAAGGCTGATGGCTGTTTCCCCAAGAAACGTCTGACTCTTTTGCCACAGAATCCCTAGTAGTCCAGAGAACAGACATTACCATCATGGGATGAAAATGGGTTTCTCCCTAGGACTGTCAAGGCTTTGGTTCCATATTACCACTTCTATTTATTCTCTCTAGACTCGAAATTCCACATGATGCTGTGGTGTAACAGAATCTTTCTGGAGTTAGACCTGGCTGAAGCCTCAGGTCTGTGACTCAAACTGGGTGAGATCTTGGTCAAAGTCCTTAACCTCTCTGAGCCTCACCTAAACCATGGCATTTGTAATACTATCTGCCTTGCCTTCTTCAAAGAAGATAATAAAAGAGGAAGTACTTTCCAAACTTTAAGGAGAGGTTCCTGTTGGTTCCTGCTACAACTGCACACTGTCCAAGGCACCTTATAGGAGTTGGGGCCAGACACATGCCTAAAGTTTGCTTCACCTTGGGTTTGCAAGGTCATCGTTAGCAACTAGACAATGGAGGCCTAGCCCACCACTTCTTGCCCTGACCCTGGAAGGACCAAGCAGTATGGTTGCTTAGTAAGGGAAGACACAGCTGAGAAATGAGTACCTGTTGTTGGATTTCAGCTGCCTGAAGGAACTTATTCCCCATCTTCTGAAAAGAAAACTCCTTTCAGGAGCAAGAGGTCTGTACTGTACAAGGGTGGCCCTCACAGTTTTGGATTAGACTTAGCACCCAGAAGCCAGGCTGGGCCCAGGCTGTCAGAAGTAAGGCGGGCCCTTGAATGGTCCTACCATATGATCAGGTGGGAAGCTTTGGGATAAAGCGAAGGTGCCTTTGGACCTGAACTAGGGGACAGAGCCCTGCCCAAAGCCTAGACACTGATGTCTAGACAATGGCTTCTCCTGAGCCTGGCATCTGTGGTGACTATGCTCTGCTATGGTTTATGAAGCCAGAACAAAGACAGGCTGGGTCAGTAGGGCATGAGCCACTGTCCTTTCAGATAAGGCCTGGACTAATGACCACTTGAGTTGCAGCAAACTTGAACAAAACCCCTCTGTCCTCTCCCCACCTCTTGTCCTTTCGAGGCCAGGTAGAAAGGCTCTGCCTTGCTGATGCTCAGGGGCAGTCTAGGGTTTGGGAATTTAGAAGGCTATTGTGGTGGCTGCCTGTTAAGAGTCAGAAATAGTAGAATTTGAAGGGACTTCCAGAGGTCGTCCAGTCCAACCTTTTATCCCCAGACACAATTCAATTAGGATTAGATGAATAACATTTGTGCTGCTTAATAAATGGAAAATTCTCTTTGTGCCCAGGTAAGCTAAAGAACGTCCCAGACTCACACGAGCACAGGTCCCAGGTTAGGCACCTGTCTCAGACAGAGGTAGGCTCTGTGGAGAAACAAGACAGGAGTTCTAGTCAGGCTGGGAATGGGGGCAATGGGGAGGCCACCCCAGGGAGTTTTCTGAGTGTGGAGCACAGCTGTAAACAAAGTGAGAGACATGTGGCCCCAAGTACAGATTCAGGTTCTTATGTGCAGGCAGATTTGTGGCCATTTCCTGCAACTGATCCAAGGCAGAGCAAGCCTTCCTTCTCCATGGCCCATCAAGCTGCCACAGCGTGGCTCTCAGCCTGAGTGGGAAGAGCTCTCTGACCCTCCTGCAGGCCACAGCGTGGAGTAACAAGAATGCTTCCACTGCTGAGGATGCACTGGTGGCAGGTTTCTCACATGGTCTCTGCCACAAGCAGATGCCTTTCCCCTCCCTGGCCCTCTCCTTAGGCTGCAGTGCTCCCTTCCCACTCACCCGCATCCCCACCCCCACCCAAGAGAGGAGCAGCAGCCCCCTTGGGTCAGATATTCCCCCCAGAGTCTGGAGTACACCTTTGCTTTCTCTGGTCTGCTGCCCTGGATCCTCATTTTAGTGCAACAAATGATAACTCTGACAACAGGGACCTTGGGGGTTGAAAAGTCATGCCATAAGCCAGTCAACATGGAGCCAGAGAGGAAGATTCTGCTTCAGGTAAACCCTGGGGCTCCACTAACTGTCCTGTTAACTCAAGGTCATTCTGGAAAGTCAAGCAGGCCATGTCATCCTGGAGTCATTGGGGAATAAATAGCACTGGGGCATTTCTCTCTGTGGCTGCAATACGAATATACCTCACTCCACAGCAGCACTTAGAGGTTCCGGGAATCCCGGCTCCCAAATCTGGGGCAGGGGCAGGGGCAGGGGCAAAATGAGGGGAATCTAGGATGCAGGGGCTTCACCCAGCCTGATGGCCCCAAAGAAGGTGGTGTGTTTGCTCATGTTGATAGAGATGTCAGCATGCACCATCTTCACGGCGATCTTCTGCCGGGCTTTGAGGAGGCAGACGCCTGCGGTATAGCAAGTGTTGTAGTTGGTCTTGCCCGTCTCAATGCTGCGGGTGCACTGCAGGAAGGGCTTCTCGTCCACCACCACCTCATAGCTGGCAAAGTCAGTGAAGTTGATGTAGTATACCTGGGTGAAAGGCAACAAGAAGGGATTGGGGAAGAGAGGAAAGAGAGGGTGGGGACCCTCCCTGTCATGAACAGACAGAACCTTCTCAGATGAGCTGCCAATATACCTGGTGGGGGTGGCGGTGCCAACTGAAGTTGTGCTAGCTGGCCAACAGGAATGGCAGGGTGACAAGTTTATGCACTGTACTCCCACTCCATGGGGCTCAGGTGGCTGAAAAAAACCTTTCTTACAAAAGCACACCTGTCATTAACTCTGTGAGGCCAAGAACCATGCCTTAATTGCTCATTTGCACTCCACCCCTGCCCCAGCTCTGGCATGAAGCACAGTGCTGTGCACATATTAGGTGCTCAATCAGTACTATAGATACAAACTAACTTCCACTTTCAAGCCTCATGGACTATTTGTGGAGAAACTTAGATTCCCCGGAGAGGTCACATAACAACTTGCCATTTCTTCAGCTTTTTAACAGAAGCGCACTCAGCTTGCAGCATCCCCTCCCCTGCGGCTGAACTTTTCTCACTGATTCCCAGCGCCCTTTGGCCCTCTCATTTGATGACTGAGGAAACAGGTCCAGAGAGATGGAGAGCTATCCACTACAAATGAGATAAAGAATTTAGCAGGGCAAAACCCAGGCCTCTAATTTCACTTCATGGTCAGAGGGAAGCACTACCCTATGCTCAATGGCCTGACATCATGGGGATTTTCCTAGCATGTGTGGACCACCCCCAATTCTTTCCTAGATCCAGAAAATTAATTTTTCTATCCTTCACAACCCTTATCCATCACACCCCACCCCAAACTTTGATTCCCTAACCCCCATGACATGGAGCTCATAGGTCATAGGACCTTGGGATTATACCCACATGCCCCATGGGGGTTGGGACCTTCATCCATCACCCTAAATCACTTTATGAAAGGCCACTTTGTCCATGAGCTCTTCAGGTGGGGGCAGTGTATTCGGGTGCCATACAATCTCTCAGGTCAGGACCCAAGCTATGCCAAGATACTTGGTGTGCCTAGCAAATTCTTGTTAACCCACCTTCTCTGGTCACTCTCCTGGTTATACCCATCTGTTGGCTCTGTAGTCCTCCTGTCCATCCACCTGCTTTGCTGCCTGCCTACAAAAGCCGCAACCTCAAGGCTCATCTATGTCTATCTCTGAGGAGCCACCCTCGTGGAGGCAAACAATGGGGGATGCAAGTAGATGGGCATTGGCAGACTTGGGGAGTGGGCCCAGGGCAGGGAAAGGACAAAAGCAAAGGGAGAAAAGGCTGGGAGAATGACAGTAGGAAGGATGCAAGAATAATAGAGAAACAGAAAGACAGAGAAACAAATGGGAGAAAGAGGAAGGAAAGACAGTCAGAAATCTTTTTGAGGTAGAGAGAAAGTCCACAGGAGCACTGTTCATTGTAATGCCCAAGCTAGCAGTATTGAGGGGAGGGGTTCTCAGCAGCCCTGGAACTGACTTTCAAAGAACATGCTGAGACCAAGTTCAAGTTTGGCAGTAGAACCAAACAGCTGAGAGGGGAAACAAGGGCCTGGGGCCCTGCAAGAGGGAATCAGATGGCAGGGTGTGGGGAGGGGCCTCTTTTCAGTTTTTCAATATTTGGCTAGGGAAACAAACAAACAAAAAACCACGAAGCAGGCCCCCTCTCTCTTTCCTCCTTTCTACTCCCTCCCAATGCTGTTTCCCCACTTCCCTCACCCACCAAAGGAAGTTAGCCATTGGATGGTTTTGGCTAGCTCCACAGTGCCCCTATGTGGCCTGCACCGGATCTGCATTCTGGATATAAGAAGAGTTAGGCCTAAGACCGTACTCACTTCTACCTGACTATAGATGAAGTAGGTGCCGTCCACCAGTACCTCCAGCTCCCCACTGCGGGGATGTAGCTTGAACACCTTGGGGTTCATAGTGATGCGAGACCAGTCATTGAGCACTCCACCTGAAAGATCTCAGTATGAGAGAAGGGCAGTCACTCAGCACATGTCAGAATAATCTGGGCAATAGAAAATAAGAAATACCAAGCAGTACATAACCCCCATCCCCTATACCAATGCAACCAGGATAGCCTAGAAGGTCAATCTTTAAGAAGAGCATTTGGAAGCAGAGAAGGTGTTCTGTTTGTAAAGCGGCTCAGGGCTCCTGGAGTCTGCCTTTCTGTCTTCATCCTTCTTTTCCTGACCCCTCCATCTGGAAGGGTCTTTACCCAACACCTTCTAGCTGGAATCTTGGGGAGGGAGGAGTAAGATCAGAGTGGGCATGCTGCCCTATTTTCTTTGTTGTTATGGGGCCTGCACAGGCAAAATTCAGACACTAAGTGGCAGGCTAGGTCTTATTATTCAATGTTACTTGCCTAGCGATAGCTACTGAATCCCTCTCCTGTCTCATAGGTTCATGCGTTTTTCTCCTTCTCCTTGAGAGATTCTTTTTTATGGTTCCTCCACACCCACACCTTTCTGGAAAGTCTCTCTAGGCCCCCAGGAAGCCATTCAGTACAAGGAACTGTCTATCTGGAGAACCTTAGGGATAAGGGGTGATTCAGACTTCATGGCAGCCAGGGCTAGTGATCCTCAGTACCAAGGCCCCACAGGTGAGCGGGGTCCTTATGAGAGTGAGGGATAGACTTCTAGGCTGTACTAGAACAAGCCAGAAGAATAGGGGAGGGTGTCTGGGAGCTGAGGCACCCTTGGCAAAGCATCTGTGGCTTGGCCCCACCCTAGTCAGAGGTGGAGGGGCAGTCATACTGTTTGGCAGGACACTGGGAGCCAGCATGTGAGGGTGGAGGAGAAACTTCCCTTTCCATCCTGCTAAGAGAGGGATATTCCTTCCTACCCTGAGAGGAGGTCATCCAAGCCTATGGTGCCCTTTCTCCTGTAAGCCATCCATTCTTCACCCAAGAAATTGTTTTGAATGTCCATCCTTGGCCAGTCTTAGGAGGCCTGCCTCTCTGAGGTGTGAGGAAACAGGCGTTCTGGAAAAGGTGCCATCTTCCCTCAAGGTGATAATTGGATGGGATAGGAGTTAGGAGGAGATAGTCCGGCTCATCCCTTAAATGGACCACTCTGCATGTCATCCTTCCACCTGACCCCATCACTTCTTCTGGTGGAACTGAAGATCAGCACAGAGTAATACTGGGGACTGGCCCAGAGGGGCTGGAAACGGTCTCATTATACGGTAGTGGGAGCAAAATCAGTAGCTGCTGACACAGAATAAACACTGAGGCCACCCATCCAGATACCCAAACAAATCTATTTCTTGCCTGTCTCAGTCCTCCCTGGACAGATGGTGATCATGGCCCACCCAGGGCCTTGGGGTCCCCAGCAGGACCACTTGGGTTTTGGTGCCATTCTATTCCTATTTACACTTCTGAGGCTATTAAGTCAGGCATCCAGGTGGCAGTGAGGGGAGTAGCTAAGTCCAATCATTAAGGAAACTCAGCACAGCCAGTTCAGGACTGAATGGGCTCTTAGAAGCTATCCCCATGTAGCAGGTTTATTAACCTTCATTTACTGTTTCCACACTCACGGCCCCTCCCTTCCACTCCAAGCTCTGTAAGCATCTGGCATCTTGGCTAGCTTGGTGCTTCCCAAGGCTCCTGGGGGTTCATGCATTTTAGGCTTTGTGGACCGGGGACTGGACATTATTTCAAAGTGCTGTTCTTTAATGAATGTTCATGTATCGTTGGGGAAGAAAATGAACATAATCATTCAGTGGAGTGTACATACACATCACTGAAGAAGCATAGTGCAGGGGAAAGAGTCAGACAGATTTGAATCCCAGTAGTTTTGAATCCCAGCTCTTAAACTTAACTGTGAAATCTTGGGCCAGTTAATTAACCTCTCTGTGCTTCAGTTTCTGTCTCTGTAAAAAGGAGCTAATACCTACCTCATAGAGTGGTTGTGAAGATCCCATGAAATAAAAGACAAAGCTTGTTGAGAAGTCTAAAGTACCATACAAATATAAGGCAGTACAATTTATTATGGTATTATCCAATCTCTCTGGTACTCTGTTTCCCCATTTTTAAATGCAGTAATTACATTAAATCAGTGTTTCTTAACTTCATTAAACACAGTCTCCCTTTTGCTAGACACTAGCATTTCATACTCCCTTGAGATTCTAACATGCGCCCTACTTCCCTGAGAGAAACAGCCTGTCTACCCATTTTCTGTGTAGATCCACCAGACAAGAATAATAATTTTATGTAGTTTTAATTTCTTAATTTGTATTGTGAAAGTGTTTATCAAACTACACATATCTCCATGGTGACTCTGATATCACCTTTATCCCCCAAGAATGCCCAGGCTTGATGATGTCTCAAATCCCTTTCAGCTCCCTCATCAGTGATTCTAAGTGCAATTTAGGTGTAGCAACTGGTCTTGGTGCAAGCAATTACTCAGGAAAGCCAGTAGAGGGCATGATGGAGTAGAGAATGGCCCCTTATACCAAGGGTACCTCAGAGGCCTGCGAGGAACTAGGCTGGGAATGAGGGAGAGAGCCTACTTTGATTCTTACCATTCTTGACTTGAATTGCTGACCCTTGGCCCTGTAGATGCACCACAGCTGGCTGGGAGGATGAGAAGGATAGAGAGCAGTCACTATGAGTAATGGCTGCTTGCTTAGCCACTGGTTCCCATGTTTCCACTCCTGGTTTCTAGTATCCTTTTGTAATCCAATTCTGATCCCTCTCCCTTGTCTTGGGATGTTAGTGACTACATTTCTACTAGAGGGTAATATGATTTTGTAGCTCTGCCACTTCCTAGCTATGTGACCTCAGCCAAATGAAATGCCTCTGAGCCTCATTTCCCTAACTGTAAAATGGGGATTATAAGAATCTCTGTCTGGCCTCTCTAACAGGGATGTCTGAAGATCAAATTAGGCGATGGATATAAAATTGCCCTTCAAGCCATCAAGCACTGTGCAGCTGTGTAGATTTATCACTGTGGCCACACAGCTGTAGTGAGGAGGCTGGGATCAGACAAGGCAAGGCAGCAGGACCTGCCAATAGAGACAGATTAGGCCGTTGGAAGACTGGGAGGAGCCCTTCAGGACATTAAGGCAGAAGCCCAGGCTGGGCTTGGGCTCCAGCTGGTTGGCTCTTTTTCAAGGACATACTCTTAAACGCCTCAGCTCCAGATCCCAGGTGGTCTGAGTGCTGACAAGGTGTCTGCAGTGGTTGGGGAGTCAGAGGCCCAGGTGAATAGGCCTGACTGGCAGCTCATTTCAGCTGACTACTGGGCCTGGCTATGGTGACCCTGTGTCCTGTGGAATAAGGAAAAATGGTCCTGGCCAGACTTGGTTGTGTTAGCTAAAAACAGGCCCTGGAGCAAAGCTTTTGTATTCATAGAGATGAGAGGAGGCTGTGAGTGAAAACCCTCAGGACCTCCAGGGTGTCCTCACAAAATAAAGCTTCAGGAAATTTAATAGGAAGCTAATTTAAAGGTGGCTCTAGCCCTTGCCCTTCCCTCCTCCCAGGAAGGGAGCAATCCCCAGCCAACCTGGTTTTCTCGGGTTCCGGCTTTATCAGCAGCACCTGCAAAATAGGACAGGACAATCAGAGGGCATGCTCTTTCTACTTCCCATTCTCCTCACCTGAGCAGCTAGTGGCAGTGAGCTTTGCTCTCTATAGCCAGTCCTGTCTGAGCTTTATTCTCCAGGGCTTAGAGCTGGAGAAAGAGTAACAGTGCAACTCAGGGCCCTTGGATGAGAGAGGACACTCTTTCCTTCTCTTTTCTGTCCCTGACTTTCATCATCAGCGGGCCCAGCACCCAACAGGGAAACCAATAGTGGTCCAAGGCAAGCCTCACTGAGCACCCATGGAGAGCGATGAGAGGGCATTCCTGTCACTGTGTGATCCTGAGACAATGGCATTAGCTTCTCTAGCCTTTTGCTCCCTATTACTTTTCTTCATAGAGCCCATTGCCATTTGTAAATATCTTGTTTCTTTAATTGTCTCTCTTCTCCTCTAGGAGGTGAGCTCTATGAGGATAGGGACCACTTACCAATATATCTCTTTGTACACAGAAAGTGCTCAATTAATATTTGTGGAATGATTGGATCAAAAATAATCCCTAACTCCATCTCTTGTGGTCATGGTAACACTGCTTAACTCTGTTTGAATCACAAGTTAAAGAATCTGAGTCCTGCTGAAGAATTCTTGGACCTAGAGAAATCAGCTGTAAAGAGTCCATTTCTTTAAAGCCTCAAGATACAAGAGGAGAGCAGGAGAAATAAATAACAACTGACATAAGCCCAGGCAGTCTGGCTCCTGTCAATTCCAATTAGGCAGGTTTATATCTGCATCTTTACCTTTTGGGTGCCCTTCTGGGCCCAAGGAGAAAGATGCAAAGGGATGAATTGGTATCTGAATGGGCAGTGTGATAGGGTAAGGATCTAGTGCAAGAAGCACTTGGTTCCTGGACAGGACAGCCTTGGTGCCTGGGTTTGCTTCATCCATAGCTGGAGTGACTCATAAATTTCCAACTTCTTGACCATCAGTGGCTATTTGTCTAACTCTACAGGAAAGGTACTTTGGAGTTCAGAGGATGAAACTATCCTAGGGCTTGTCATTTTGTCCAGTCCCCAACTTTCTGCCCCATAGCCTATTTCCATGCAAACATCAGCATGTGGAGCTAGATGCTGGGAATCAGAGCAGACCAAATCCATCCCTGACTGGAACTCCATCAAGCCATCAGGGCCTCTGTCTCTGGCTCATGTGAATTTAATGGCCTACTATAGGGAGGCCAAGAGTTAGGGAGGGTTTGTGATGGAAGGATTGAAACGGGGCAAGAACAGGTGGCCTGTTCTTGACAGTTTGGTACAAATAAGATGTTAGAGCAGGCCAGGCCTTACTGGCTTGCCCAATTCCTAGCTCCACACTGGGCTAGGAGACCTCCATCCCTTATTGCAAACCAACCCCACCACCACCATTTAACTCTCTCAGATCACCTACTCCTGCTCTCCTAAAGTACTTGTAAGGCATCTAGGCGGAGTGGAGAGACAGGGGAACTCACCAGAAGGTCCCTGGAGGCCAGGGGGTCCTTGAGGACCAGGAGGACCTGGAGGACCGGGTGGTCCCATAACAGTTGTTCCTGGAATTCCAGGAATCCCAGGAATCCCTGGGGGTCCCTGGGGTCCTGGAGGTCCTGGAGGCCCTGGGGGGCCATTGGGCCCAGGAGGCCCTGCTTTCTTTCCTGAAAAACAGGACTCAGTGTTACATTTGTAGTTATTTATTGCTAAGAGTGTACTCTCAGGAGTTTAGAGACTTTCCATGACACAAAGGCAGCCCTCAGGGAGTTCCTGCTAAAGAGCTGGACACCCTTATCACATATCTCTGTCTCTCTGTTTCTCTCTGCCTCTCTCTCCCCACCCTCACTCCCAGCCCCGCTGAGAGCTAGGTTTGAGGATATAGAAATAAATGGCCCTCAAGGTGCTCAGTCTAGTGGGGAAATGGACACAGTAATAGGTTAGTAGAAGTGCTACATTAGAGATAAGGACCAAATGCTGAAAGGTCAGGGAAGGCTTCAAAAAGGAAATTACATTTTAGCTGAGTCCAAAGAATTAGAACTACCAAGTGATCAGATCCATGGGTCACTTGGTGATTTTTTTTTTTTTTAGAATTGGGCTATTATTGATGAGTGTGAGGCTTTCATGTTTACTGCCTAGTTTGGTGGACTTGATGTCCATAACAGGAGGAAGCTGGACAGCCTGACCTTAGGAGCAACATCAGCTCCAGGAAGGTTCCTACAGGAATCAGGATATACAGGAAATGGGATGGGGGTGTTGCTAGTTGGGAATGAGGAATGGAAAGGAGTTTTGGAGATGGGGGGATGGTAAGGGAGGGAGAGAGATGAGAGGAGAGAGAGAGAGATATTGAGAAATAACAGGAAAAGAAGGGGAGGCAGAGACTAGAGAGAGCAGAGAAGGAGGAGCAGGTTTTATTTTCTCAGCTGACCTCTCTAAACTCTATTTTTAAAGATCTGTGGGAAAGGAAATCCTGCAAACTCCCTTGGTAACGTGTTCCAATGTTTATCACCCCTCACTGCTCACTGTTAGGAAGTTTTTGGTATATTTAACTGACATCCCTCTTGTGGCAGTTTAAGTTCTTATTCTATTCTTTGTGTATACAGAAAAGAATATATATATATATATATATATACATACATATATACATAATAACCCTCATATACTCAAAGACATTAAGTCACTTATCAACTTGCATTTTTATAGGGGAAATAATCCAGCTTCCCAGAGTCTTTCCTCAGAGGCCCTATTCTCAAATGTATTATTAATCATGCCCACCGACTCTTCCCCCTTTCCTCCTTGCTATCCTTGCAGAACAATCTTGGCCCTCCCATTTCATATTCTAGTCCTTTCAACATTTCCACCAGGATGTAGTTATGTTAAGTGGGTCCTAACCATGGTCTTGAACTAAAACCTCCAGCTCCTGCTATTGACTTCCTCTGCTCTATGCAGCCCCACTCAAGGACTACAGGTGGCCATAGGTAGGTGTATTCTTCCTTCTTTCACAACTTTCTCACAATTTTGTGGAAGTCCCAGGAATGGAAGCCTCTTACCAGACTTCATCACAATGTCTTCACCTGAGGTAGTTTCTTAGTTTTAAATACAGTCCTCTCTAGTCTCACTTAAAAACCTTCTTACTGACTCTGAATTCCTGCTCCCCAGACTCTTAGGCAGGAGAATCTTGTCCTGATTAATCAGGTCCTCCTTTCAGAATAATGCCTCATGTCCAAGAAACCAAATCCTCATGACAAAGCCACTCAAGAGGCCAATTGTCCATGTTAATCACATCTGCATTTGAAATGAAACAACAGGGTCATTGTGGGGCCTCTTCCTCAGAAGGGAAAGAAAGGAAGGTCCCGAGAGCAACTCTCCCAGGAAGAGTCCCTGTAGCCTTAAAGACCTAGACGCATGAGCTTTAGAGGTTTCCTGCCCTTAGCAGCAAAAGATTGGATCTGTCCAGTTTCTAGATCTAGCCAATTTGAAGATGCCGAACAGAAAAACCATCTCCCTTCAGATTTGGGCAGCTTCCAAATCAGGCTTATTCAGAGCCCAAGTTTCAATTCCAGCTGGTATAGTGGAAAGAACACGGAATCTGTACTCAGGAGATAAGGATGTAAGCCCCAGCTCTGCCACAGACGCACTTTGAGCAAATCCCTTCCTCTCCTTGAGCCTTAGTTTCTACATCTGTGAAACAAGGAGGTTGGCTTCAATGATTTCTCTGTTTCCTCTCAAGACTGAGGTTCCATTAAAGAGGACTGATTTACCTCTTGCAGTCAGAAAACTTCCCTAACCTAGTTGTAAAACTTGCTTCTCTCTCCTTATTTTTTGTGTCTGGGTGGCACAGACACAGAGGATGGCACATATTAGGCTGTCCTGTGTCTCAGTATGTCTAGACCTAATAGTTATTTTTAAGCTAGAGGGTGTTCTGTGGGTAGCACAAACTTCAGCTTTAAGAATATGAGTCTTCTGTAATTGCTAATGTAATTTTGGAAGAAATACAGCCAGAAACTCCTCCAGTCCAAGAGAATAATGGTTGCAGTGTAAACAGAAAATGTTCACTTACGAAAATGTTAGAAGGCATTTGAGAAAACACTCTTGCCATGATCCAGTTCTGCAGCTAGTTCTCTGCTTCTCTGCAGCCTGTTTAGGCAAGTGTGCTTCTCGTACTTGCATACTTACAAAAAGTTGGGCCCAGAGAAGAGCTTGTACAAAATAACCCCTGGACCAAGAGGATGATTTTAGAGGATTGAATCCTTCTCTGGATTTCCTTACTTTAACAGAGCACTTCATGATACAAAAGCCCAGAGACGTTTGTACTTAGAAAGTTACTCTGTGTAGTCTTAGATGAAAGAATATACACATTCCTTTCAAAGTTAAACTTCATCAAAGGGGCATTTCCTTAACCTTGTAGCTAAGCTCAAAATGTTGAAAGGAGAGAGAGAGAGAGAGAGAGTTGTGAGAGAAAGAAAATTCCATTAAAGTGTGAAAATTAAGTGAACAACTCAATTTACCTCTTTAGGCATGTGCCTATTCACTGTGTCCAAGGAAATCTGTATTAAATGGCTTCTAAATTACTTTCAGCCAGAGTAAACATTTAAGGCCTATGTGCATTCTCTTCCCAATAATGTCCCATATACAAGGTAGCAGTGCCAGGCAACGATCCAAGTTATAATTTCTGTCTTAAAGGGATATGACAGGAGCTAAGAACTATATGCTTGAAAATTAAATTTACTTTTTTAAAAGGCAGAATACTTGGTGGTGAATGCCCAAGCCCCACAGGGAAAGGTTTCCTACTGACTCCAGTTCTCTGGCTGTTTCCTGACTTTGCTCAGCTCAGGCCCTCAGGAGGCTAGGCCATTCCTCGGCTTCTCAAGTTTTCCATGTGGACGATGATACTTCAAGGTACCAAAGTATCCAGTACTCAGAGAAGAGGCAGGCTGCAGCTGAAGTTAATCTTTTTGGCCTAGTCTGGGGTTGATAATCTATTCTATAAAGGCCCATAAATCTTATCAGACAGAATCATTTCACTTAAAGCATCTTAATGAAAAAATCATTAGTTTTACTCTACTATCTTCCTCCAACATCAGAACCCAGAAATAAATAGGTACTATAGGTACTTTAACTGGTTTATAGTTGGTTCTTTCAGTCCTAAGGAGTGGACCATGTTGTCTGGTCCTATCCTCGAAGACTGTTCTGTCTTTGGATTCTCCTTTTCAAGTAGGTGAACACTTGTACAAGCCCCTGGGCCAGTCCTATCACAAGTATCCTGGGGACTTACTAACCCAACAACAGCACAACAGAACTTCTCAATTAGAAGCTGCTTCTTTGAAAAGAATAAAAAATCATGGTAATACTCCAGCCTAGTTTTTCCATCACAGAGAAAATGATATTAAATCTCCCAAAGCAAGAAATAACCTTCCCTATCTGAGAAATTGAATAGGGAAAACTATTAGGTCAAGAAATAGGATACTGGTATCTTCCAATGGGCAGTATACCTAGCTTTTAGAAGCTGTCTCAGGGTTTTATTCATATTTGATCACTGAATTTTTTTTTTTTTTTTGGAGACAGAGTCTTGCTCTGTTGCCCGGGTTAGAGTGCCATGGTATCAGCCTAGCTCACAGCAACCTCAAACTCCTGGGCATAAGCAATCCTTCTGCTTTAGCCTCCCAAGTAGCTGGGACTACAGGCATGTGCCACCATGCCCGCCTAATTTTTTATATGTATATTTTTAGTTGTCCACCTAATTTCTTTCTATTTTTAGTAGAGACGGTGGGTCTCACTCTTGTTCAGGCTGGTCTCGAACTCCTGACCTCGATCGATCCTCCCACCTTGGCCTCCCAGAGTGCTAGGATTACAGGCATGAGCCACCGCGCCTGGCCTGATCACTGATTTGATAAAGGAGGAAAACAAGATAAAAAAAAGAAGGGGGAAAGAGTAAGGAAGAACAAAGGAAAGAGATGTACATTGAATTGTACAGAAGAAGGAGCAGGAAAGAAAAATAAAAACAACTTTTATATGTTGCTAGAGAAGCAATTCTATCTTTTATGAATCATCACTGAAGAACAATTTCATGTTCTTTTTAGAAACTACAATACTCAAGATCACATACGATTGAATAAAATAACAGACAACCAATGTTGAAAGAACATAATACAAAAATCCTACTTTCCTGATTTTTTTCTTCTAATTTTAGAAAAGACATGAGATGATAGCAATTAAAAAAGTCAGGAGCTTAACTTACCCTTTTTCTTGTTTTTCACTGGACCTATTAGAAAAAGAAAATAGAAAATTAAGTCACTGGAAATTAACAGAAAATATTTGTTTTCTAAGACTGTCACTAAGAGGGACCCCCAAAACACTGCACATTTGAGAGAGTCCCACAGCCAATGGTCAGGGTTTTGGCAAGGTATCTCCCAAATACCAAACCTCCCCAGTCTGTCTTCTGACTATTGGGGCTGTGAAAGTTACAAGGAAGAGTCTTCGCTGGGGAGAAAAATCTTTTAGCCTTAGTCTTTGGGGTGAGGGAATGGGTGCTTCTCCATAGAGATGAAATGCCCAGAAACGCACAACTCAACAACCTTAGGACGGCATTCCACTAATTCTGCAAGTCCTGAGGTTGAAGAGTCATGCATTCAGGTGAGGATCTGAGATGAAGTCTTGCATGTTGAAGCTGGAAGAAAAAAAGGGTTGTCTTCATGGAAAGAGCAGAGCAGCAGTTTACTTTTTAGTCACTTCCTGATCATGATTTGTTAGTTATTAAAACAGTGTGACCATAATATGCTCATGTAGGGGTCACATGCACTCCCATTGCAATTTACTGTAAGTTAACAGACACTTTAAAAGAAGTATCATCAGTTTCATTGACAGTGAAATCACAAGCATTTTCTTGGGAATTACTTCTAAAGAAAATAATTCTAATAAATTGAGGGCACTTTGAAAACCCAAGGATTTTCTAACATAGTTAGGTGACAACCATTCCCCAGATACACACAGTTTAGGTCTCTCCCAGTCATTTTTTTCCTTTCTAGGGACTCAATTCTCTTTATTCTGTAGATGTATTTGACTTTGTTTAGATACAGGCATTTAAAATCTATTCCAAATTCCCAGGGAGACACTATTATACAACATTAAACCACTGTCAGTGCCCTCAAGAGCTTACAAAAGAACACCAAGCATTTGTATATTATCTTATAGTTTATAAAACATATTCCCATCTATCATCTCATTTGATCCTTGCAACAAGCCTAGAATGATCTCTACCTGCAAGAGCAGGCCCTACTAGAGGTCAGTAAAACCTATAACCTAGAGGGCTGCCAAAGTGGCCATCAGAGTTTGCACAGCTCCCTAGAAAAACCAATGTCTGCACAGACTTTTCTGGCAAAGCAATTTCATGTGCAACAGTAGGTATTATTATGTACAGGGGATGTTTTAGGTTGGAGCAACCTGCTGCACTTAAGATCATGAATCTCCATTCTCTTATCCTTATTTCTCCTTTTCTCTCCTTCCAGTACTTTGTTTTCTTTCTTTGCTACCCATCCTTTATGTTTTTTGACTGCACTGAGAGTTCTTGTGAATGTGCATGGAGGTTCTGGCAGAGAAGCACAGCTAAAGAGAGTCTACTAACTAAGAGGCAGCAACTCAACCTTAGAAGGGCCTCCTCCTTGAACAAGAAAGCTGTTTGGGGAAAGATTTACACAGAAAGAGCCCAGCCCCATCAGTCAGCTACTCGCCAGCCAGTCAGCCACCACAGCCTGGAAGAGCAATAGAAAGACAGCCATTGTAACAACCCTGCTCTCATAGCCAAAGTGTGCCACGTTTTTAACCATTTCAGCTGGTTAAGAGTAAATGCTGTTACATCAGACTTCAAAGCAGGTTTTGAGGAAATCATATTATCATCAGCCAACCAGTCCTTACTGAGCATGCCTATGGAAGGTAGCACAGTAAATAATGAAACACAGTTCTATATTTAAAGAATTTACAGTTAGGTAGGAAAATACTAAGGAGAAGGGACTTCAGAAACTATACTGGCTAGTTAAGGGGAAAAAAACTTCCTGGAGAAAGTTTGACCTAAATCCACAAATGAAAAGAGGGAAAGGGAAGTTTTTTATATTTTTTTAAGCTTCTATTATTTTTATACAAGGTATACCTAGTTGTCACACATATATAAATGTATGCATACATACATTCATACATAAAAAAGAGGAGCAAAAGGAAAAAAATAGTTATTAATGTACCTACAAATAACTGTTATTAACATTTTATGCACATCTAGAAATCTTCTATGCATATAAATATGTATTTTTACAAAATGGGGTCAAATTAAAAATGTTTGATAACCTTTTTCTATGTCAATAACTATATTTTTGTATTGTGATTTTTAATATGGATGTACCAGTATTTAATGTCCATCTTTGATGGACATTTAGGTTGTTTCCAGTTTTTCACTATTATAAACAATGCTATAGTTAATGTTTTTACATATATACATTTGTATACACTTGTCTAAAGGTTTTTTCAGGATGTATCATTAGAAATGGTACCATTGGGTCAAAGGGTGTGAAAGGCTTTCCTTATATGTAGTTAAATCTAATAATCTTTTCTTATGTGATTACTGCCTTCAGTGTCATGCTTAGTTAAGCCCTCCCTAATATAATATATATAGGTAACTCTTTATATTTTCTCTAGCTTTGTTATGGTTTCATTTTTATTTTTAAATCTGTAATTAATGTTGTATAGATTTTGTTAGACAGTGTGAGGTAATGAGCTAACTAAATTTTTTTTCCTCTAAAATGGCCATGAAGAGTACTGAGAGAAACACGAACTCAAAGTCTTTTCTTACACTTCATCTTGAGTCAGAGAAGGGCTCCCAGAGAGCTTCTGCTTAGTAGAAATTTGGTATATCCTTTGGAAAAAATGAAGATGCAAAAGTATACACAAGATTATTATTAGATTATATTACATTTCCCGCAAGTGCTAATGAATACATCATCTCAGCGGTATAGTAGTTCCTTCTTGTTCTAACATAGCTTACCATGGCCAGAAAATAATTCTCATGAGTTTCAGCATGGACCTCTAACCTCTGGCTCCATATCTGTCATGCCCATTGCTTTTGCTTGAGGCCATTGTAGTTTTCTAGCTTCTGGAGAGAAAATGTCAGGGAGCTAGAGCTATCCCATATTAGAGGTGAGCATCCTGACCCAGAACAAAAGCAGTAACCCGTGCTGAGTTCTATATTTTAGATATATTGATTTATTTTCTTTAGATTCTCAGAACTTTATTTTCTTTAGAACTTTATTCATACCTACTCAGAGCACTACCACTGTTACATGTCTGTTTCTCTGGTAACAAGGTACATTTCTATAGCATTCCAATTTCCCATATTTGTAACCATCATGTTTTTGGCAGGCACAAACCACAAATGTATCAGAGTGTGAAATATAGCTGTGCAGTACTTTGAATTGTTTTGATGGGAGTAGGATTGAGATCAGACAGGTTTTGATCAACATGGGCAGACGGTTTCCCTATCTGGCATTAAGAAAAGAAGATCTTATAAAAGAATCAGGTTCATGGAGGCCAGCAGCAGGCCTACTCAGATTCTAGCCTTGACCCAACCATAAAATGATCATAGGGCAAGTGACTTTTTCTCTGGTTCTTCATCTGCTAAATTAGGGAACGCTATATGCTTTGTCTCTATTCAAGGCCTAGGGTTCTGATGAGGATCAATGATATAAAACCAGCAAGCTAGAATTATGTATCCAGTGAAATTATCCTTCAAAAATGAAAGATAAATAAAGACTTTCTCAGACAAACCAAAATTCAGGAAATTTGTTCCCACTAGACCTGCCTGTCAAGAAATGTTAACAGAAGTTCTTCAGAGAAGGAAAATGATATAGGTCAGAAAATTGGATCTACATAAAGAGAGAAAGAGAACAAGGTTATAGAACAAATGAATGAAAGTAAAATATTCTTAATTGATTTAACAGATAACAGTTTGTTCAAAGTAATAGTAGCAAAAATGTATCCCATGATTATAGCTTACAGATATGTGAAACAAATGACAGCAATGTTATAATAAGGGCTAGGAGGGATGAATTGGGAATACTCTGCTTTAAGGTACTTGCACTACCTGTGAAGTGGTATAGTGTTATTTCTTATTTATTTCTAGGATATTATGAGGGTACAAACATTTTGGTTACATTTTATGACTTTGCCTCACCCCAGCGAGGATTAGAGGCATGCCTTTCCCCTCTACAATGCTCACTGCATCCAGTAGTTGTGAGTTTACCACCCCCAATCCCCTAATCCCTGAAGAATATTACTACTGTGTGAGCACCATAGTGTTGATCAGTTAGTCTATAGTGTTATTTCAAAGTGGACTTGGATTATTTATAAATGTATATTTCAAATTGTAGGGCAACCACTAAAATTTTCTTAAAAAAGAAGTATAATTGATATGCTAAGAGAGGAGAGAAAATAGAGTCATATGAAATGCTTGATTAAAACCAGAGAAGGCAGAAAAAGAGCAGAAGCCAAAAAAGAAACAAGAAAAGTGGCAATGAATAGAAAACTATTACAAATATGGTAGATATTAATCTAACTATAACAACAATCACTTTAAATGTCAATGCTCTACATTCATCAGTTAAAAGACAAAGATTGTCAGAGTGGATAAAAAAACAAGACCCAACTATATGTTGTCTATAAGAAATCCACTTTAAATATAAAGACACAAGTAGACTAAACTAAAGGGATAGAGAAAGATATATGCTAACACTAATCAAAAGAAAGCTGGAGTAGGTATATTAATTTCAGACAAAGCAGACTTCAGAGCAAGAAAAATGATCAATGATAAGGAGAGGTATTACATAATGGTAAAAAGGGTCAATACTCCAAGAAGACATAACAATCCTTAATGTATATATATCTAACAACAGAGCATCAAAATACATGAGTCAAAAACTTATAGAACTGCAAGCAGAAATAGATGAATCCACTATTACAGTTGGAGACTTCAATATATCTTCAGTAATTTTCAGATCCAGCAGGCAGAAAATCAGTGAGTATATAGTTGAGCTAAATAATACCATCAGTCAACTACATCTAATTGATATTTATAGAATACTCTATCTAACAACAGCAGGATACACATTCTTCTCAAGTTCACATGGAACATTGATGAAGATAGGCCACATTCTGTGTCATAACTCACACTTTAACACATTCAAAATAGATATCATACAAAGCATGCTCTCACATAACAATGGAATTGAACTAGAAATTAATAACAGAAAGATAGCTGGAAAATCCCCAACTACTTTGAGATTAAACAACACCCTTCTAAATAATACATGGTCAAAGAAAAAGTCTTAAAGGAAATTTAAAAATATTTTGGACTAAATGAAAATTAAAATAAAACTATCAAAATTTGTGGGATGCAACAAAAGTAATGCAGAGAGGGAAATTTATAATGTTGCACGCATATATTAGAATAGGAGAAATATTTAAAATCAATATCTAAACTTCCACTTTAGGAAACTAAAAAAAGAACAACAAATTAAATCTAAAGTAAGCAGAAGAAAAGAAATAATAAAAATCAGAGCAGAAATAAATAAAATTGAAAACAGAAAAACAATAGAGAAAACTAATGAAATCAAAAGCTGGTTGTTTGAAGAGATCAATAAAATTAATAAACCCTTACCCAGGCTAACCAAGGAAAAGAGAGAGATGACACAGATTACTAATATCAGAAGTGAAAGAGGGGCTATCACTACTGATCCCATGGATGCTAAAAGGGTAATAAAAGAATGTGATGAATAACTCTGTGCTCATGAATTTGATAAATGAAATGGGAAAACTTCATGAAAGATACAATCTACCAAAACTCACACAAGGAGAAAAAGGTAATCTGAATAGGCCATTATCTATTAAGGAAATTGAATCAATAATTAATAACCTTCCAAAACAGAAGACACCAGGCTCTGAAGGTTTTGCTGGTGAATTTTACAAAATATTTAAGTAAAAAAAATTATACCAATTGACTACAGTCTGTTTCAGAAAATAGAAACAGAAGGAACACTTCCTACCTCACTCTATGAGGCCAGCATTACCCTAATACCCAAAGCAGACAAAGACATTATATAATAAGAAAGTAAAAGCACAGACTGATATCTCTCTTGAACATAGATGTAAAAATCCTCAATAAAATATTAGGTAATAAAATCCAACAATGTATTATAAGAATTGTACATTACAACCAAATGGGATTTATTCCTGTTATGCAAGGCTGGCTCAACATTCAAAAATCAATTAATTTAATCCATCATTCATAAAAAGGCTAAAGAAGAAAAATGTGATTATGTCAATAGATGCAGAAAAAAGCCTTTGACAAAATGCAACATCCTTTCGTGTTAAAAATGCTCAGCAAGTTAGGAATCAAAGGGCACTTTCTCAATTTGATAAAGAACATCTAAAAAAAGCCTACAGTTAAATGGTGAGAAACTAGATACTTTCCCTCTAAGACTGGGAACATGGCAAGGATGTCCCCTCTCGCCATTCCTATTCAACATCAGACTGGAAGTCCCAGCTAATGCAATAAGGTAAGAAAAGGAATAAAAAGTATACATATTGGGAAGGAAGGGGTAAAACTATTTTTGTTCAAAGATGACATGATTGTCTATATAGAAAATCCCAAAGAATCAACAAAAAATCTTCTGGAACTAAGTAGCAATTATAATAAAGTTGTAGGATAGAAGCCTAATAAATAAAAGTCAATTGTTTTCCTATATACCAATAATGAACAATTGGAATTTGAAATAAAAACAACACTATTTACATTAGCACAAAAAGAGAAATACTTAGGCATAAATCTAACAAAATATGAATATCTATGAGGAAAACTATATAACTCTGATGAAAGAAAATAAAGATCTAAATAAATGGAAGGATATTCCATGTTCACAGATAGGAAGGCTGAATATTATTAAAATATCACTTCTTCCCAACTTGGTCTATAGATTCAATGCAATCTCAATAAACATCCCAGCAAGATACCTTATGGATATCAAAAAACTGATTCTAAAGTTTATATGGAAAGGCAAAAGACCCACAATACCCAATATGATATTAAAGATAAGAACAAAGTTGGAGAACTGACACTACTTGATTGAAGACTTACTATAAAGCTACAGTAATTAAGAGAGTGGATTGATGAAATAATAGACACGCAAGTTAATGGAACAGAACAGACAGCCCAGAAATAGATCTATACAAATAGTCAACAAATCTTTCACAAAGGAGCAAAGACAACCCCAATAGAGAAAAGATAATTTTTTTCAACAAATGATGCTGGAATAACTGGACATCCATATGGATAAACTGAATCTAGACACCTCTGACAAATATTAACTCAAAATGGATCACAGACTCAAATGCAAAACACAAAACTATGAAATTCTTAGAAGATAACATAGGAGAAATCTAGGTGACCTTGGGTTTGGCAATGAGTATTTAGATAGAACACTAAAAGCACAATCAATGAAAGAAAAAAATTGATAATTTAGGCTTCATTAAAATTTAAACTTCTTCTCTAAGAAAGGCATTGTCAAGTGAATCAAAAGATAAGCCACAGACTGGGAGAAAATATTTGCAAAACATTTATCTGATAAAGGACTTTTATCCAAAATATAAAGAACTCTTAAGATACAACAATAAGGAAACAACCCAATTCAGAAATGGTCCAAGATCTGAACAAAAAACCGAATAATCAAAGAAAAAATAATCCAATTAATAAACGGGCAAAGAATCTGATACCTCACCAAAGAAGATGTACAGATAGCAAATAAGCATATGAAAAGATGCTTGATACCATTTGTCGTGAGGCAATTGCAACTTAAAACAGTGATATAGCACCATACACCTCTTAGAATGGCTAAAATCCCAAATACTGACAATACTAAATTCTGGAGAGGATATGGAGCAACAGGAACCCTCATTTATTGCTGGTGGGAGTGCAAAATGGTACAGCCACTTTTGGAAGGCAATTTGACAGTTTCTTACAAAGTTAAATATAGTCTTACCACATGACCCAGAATCATGCTCCTAGGTATTTACCTAAATTTGTTGAAAATGTATGTTTATACAAAAACCTGAATACAAATGTCTATAGCAGCTTTATTCATAATTGTCAAAAATTGGAAGCAACTAATATATCATTTAATAGATGAATGAATAAACAAAGTGTGGACATCCATACAATGGAATGTTTTTCAGCAATAAAAAGAAAAGAGCATCGCTTCTTGGCCTTTTGGCTAAGATCAAGTGTAAAAAGAAAAGAGCTATCAAGCCACAAAAAGATACAGAGGACACTTAAATGCATATTGCTATGTGAAAGAAGCCAGTCTGGAAAGGCTATATATTGTATAATTCTGATGACATTCTGGAAAAGGAAAAACTATACAGATGGTAAAAAGATCAGTGATTGCCAAGGGTGGGAAGAAAAGAGGATACAGGAACTCTTTTTTTCTGTTGAATTTTCCTGTAAACCAAAACTTCTCTAAAAATAGTCTATGATTATACAAATAAACTTATAAAACATCCACTAGTTTAAAAGCAATGCCACACTGCATGTAGTTCAACATGGATCTCTAAGCCCTGGCTCTATATCTACTGTACCCCCTTCCATACACCACTTGCCTCTGAATCTTTCTTCATGCCATTCCCTCTGCCTGCAGCACACTTCTCCAGTCCCGCTTTCTCTCAGTGCCTACTCATCCTTTAAGACTTGTCTCATACATAAATTCCTCTGTGTTCCATAACATACTACTGTACTTATCAAAGTGTAATTTTCTGATTATGTGATTGTTCTACTTACTAGATTGTTAACTCCCTTGAAGGCAAGGGTCATGCATTATTCATCTCTGTATCTCCAGCTCCTAAAGCATTTCTTTTATAGTAGGTGCTCAATAAAATGTTTGTTGAATGAACAAATGAGTGACTGAAGGAAGTGGTAAACCTGGGATGTGAACCAAGATTCTCTTGATTCTAAGCTCATTGTACCTTCCATTGAATCACAGTCATGCTAAGAATATCAACAATAATAGTTTCAAAAACTGCCCATTTGTAAAATGGGCATAATTCTATCAATTCATAGAGTTGTTTCATGGCCTAAGTAAGTAAGAGTGATGCACATAGAGTAGGTACTCAATAAATGTTAATTTAATTTTATTTGTCCTTTGGTTATACAGCTAGTAGGCTCCTAGCTTTCATGTCTTTCTCCTTTTATGTTGAGAGCAACACCAGAGAACTGGACATGGCCAATATTTCTTTAGTATCAGTTAGTAAAGGAATAAAAAAAAAGTAAAAGTAAAGGCAATGGCTGGCAGCTGGGGAGACTTAGGACTAGACATTTTTTCTTAAAAAAAGAAAACCAGCCCTCAATATAGTATCTTCAAATCTTGGCATCTTAAGAATTTATTTCATTTTCTATCTCACACCATTAGAACTGTAAACATAGGGAATGCACAAATACATGTGGCAAGCTTAATATATTTTTAGAAGATGGAGGCCATTAGCTTCAAAGAAGAGTGAGAACCACATAGAATGCCCATGTTCAGAACCCAGATTACAGTTCCAACATCTGCTCTAAGCAAGCAAAAAGACAAGAAAAGGTAAGGTTGTACAAATTGATTCCTATCCCACCCACCCTATCCCGATCTCAAGAATTTCTGATATAAGAAGTCTTGCATTCCTCATCCAAGGATTTCTTCTCTAGTCTTTGCAACAGGGGCCCACCGCAGGGGCTTCAGCCTCCACAAACAAGTTATGATCAGCTGTGAAATTTTCTTGATCAATTCTGGCTCGGTTTGGGAAAGACTCAAAAGTATTACTATGGTTAAGGCAATACTTAAAACACTCCCACCAACTGGTGACATTTCAGAATCTTAATGGTCCCTCAAAGTTCCATGAAGTATAGGTTTCTTAATGTTACCAAAGATGTTCCCAAAGTTACAAGCATGTGTTCTTGCTCAATAAGTATTCTGCAACACTGAGTCTTTAGTTGCTTTAGTGGTTAGGATGAAAAAAAGCCAGGGCTAAGAGCAACAATTTCTGAAGAGGATCAGAAAGATGAATGGAAGGTTGTGTGGTCTAATGTAGTGTTTTTCACACTATGTTCTAGAGAACATGAGAGTCCTGTGTAATATTAACAGATGTTCTTGGGAAAAGGGCTCCTTGGTCAAAAAGAGTTTGGGAAACACATGGTTAAGGAAAAGGAAAAATAGATTTCTTCATTGAAGACTTCTCAGATCTCTTAACATATTAATGAGAAATGTGCCTCTCTCAAAAGGGGATATGATATGCAGCATTTCCCAAACTTATTTGACCACAGAAACTTTTTCTAGAAACACCTATCTCTTGTTGACTTAATGTTCTAGGTTATACTGTTTGGGAAATACTAGGGTTGTGGAAAGAGCATGAGTTTTACTATCCTTTCAGTACTGAGTTTGAATTCTAGTTCTAACAATCAATAGTTATGTGACTTTGGGCATGGTACTTTACCTCTCTGAATCAGATTTTTCATTTATGAAAATTGAGACAATAATATCTACCTCAAAAGGGATGTCAGGAAGATTAAATAAGATAATGCACAGTACTTAGCATAATATCTGGCACATATAGGCACTCAATAAATAGCAGCTATAATCATCACATTCATTTTTCATCACCATCATTATCAAGCCACATACCTACCTGACAGGGCTGCAAAAATAGCTTCAAAATAGATCTGGCCTGAGGACTCAAATGACTACATTTTTGATTGCTTTGGGAACTAAGCGTAAGGAGAAGAGAACTGGAGTAGTTGTTCAGAGGTACAGCTCTATGACTTATTTGCTGTCTGACTTTGGGTGAATCACTTCACCTGTCTGCATTTCTTTCTCTTCCTGCCAAATATAGGTATGGACTAGGTGACCTCTTACTCTAAAATTTTATGAACCTCAGCTCTAAAATGCTATATAAGAGATTTATAAATTTATTGTGGAAGAAATCTGCAGTACAGGTTAAATCCAATTATAAAGGACAGTCCTGTATAACAAAGCTATTTTTATGTTCTAGCAGATGGCTGGCAGAAACAGTGCTTTGCCAATCTGGTTACAATGAACTCCATATAGTGAATAATTCTGTATAACAATTGCTTTCTCTGGTCCTTGACCCCGTAATCGTCACTCTCTTAACATTGCTCTAATCAACCAAAGAACTTGATTATGTGTTGTTTTCATTGTAGACACGCAGAGCTGAGCTAAGCTAATCTCTAGAATTTCTAGCTGAGATATTTATATCCAATTCCATTATCTTAAAGTTGAAGAAACAGAATGAGAGGTTAAATAACTTGTCAGGGGTCACACAGTTAGTAAGAGGCAGAACTTTGAATGGTGTTTGGACTAAATGATTTGTCATATGCAAACTTAGAGATTTCACTGCAAACTCTTCCACCTAGACCATATGTAAAAATGTAAAGTAAAACCAGAAAGTTATTATAGAAACTCTATTGTTTATGCTTCCCAACCTAGCAAGATGTACATTTATCACTACCTTTTATCCCTGCCTTGAAGCCTTCTTCATAGGATGGCCCCTCTAATTCCATAGTTCATGATAACACAACTTAAAGCATAATAACCTTTATTCAGAAGTTCAGTTAGAGGTTTCATTAAAGTCTAAATAAATTACATCCATTGATCTCTTTAGATACATGCACAGTTCCTTCCACAAAGGCCTCTGATTTGTTATGAATGTTTTTTTTATTATGAAACCATGTGGCCTTTTAAAGAAAACTAAATTAACAGAGATAGGAATCTTAACACTATGAACATCAAAAGTTACTCTTTGGGCCCCTGCTTTTATTTATCTACATACTTTCTCATGAGTACATTTCATTCCAGGACTTCAACCTTTAGGGAGAAAGATACTCCCTGCATCATAGCCCATATCTCCAACTACCATTGTGACGTTGCCACTTGAATTCCTGTTACCTGGAACTCACATGCATCAGATTGAATTTATCTTCTAAGTTAGTGGTTTTCAAATCTGGCTACACATTGGAATCACCTGGGGAGTTTCAAAAACTCTCAGTGCCTGGACCCCACCCCTAGGGATTCTGATGCAACTGGTGTGGGGTCAGGCCTGGGCACTAGAATTTTTAAAACTGCTCAGGTGATTCTAATGTGTGACCAAAGTTGAGAACCACTGCTGTAGCGCAAGCCCTGAGTGCCAATTCCTTCATTTCTGTTAATGGTATCACCATTCTCCTTCACTTGAGCTCAAAATAAGCCCAAGGGTAAGAAAGACCCAGGGTATTCAGTCTCCAGATCTTGGGATTAGTGAGATAATAGAAACAAACATTTTGGGAAAGTGTGAAGTGCTAAGCAAATGTAAGGAATTATTTTATGCAGTATGCACGTGAATCAAGTGGATTGCTTTAGTAGTTGAGATATGTTACTGCATGAAACATGTTAAAGGTTACACTGGCAATTTATCATCCTAACCTTCTTTTCTAGCAGAACACAGGAGCCAGAGAGCATCTACTTTTGGGACATGACATAAATCGTCAGAACTACCTGAGTGTATCCTCATTTATAAAAGGGGGAAACTGTTAATTACCTTACAGAGTTGTTACAAAGTTTACACAAGATAATATAAAAAGCATGTAAAAGATATTTTCTAGGCATTTGGTAAATACAAGTTCATCTCTTTGCAAAATTCTATAACTATATAAACTTCATTCATTCTAAACTCAAGCAAACAGAAAACTCAAATAACCAAACCCTTTTATCTAATATGAATTGCAGTTCAGAATGATGATCCCAAGGCACAACAAGATTCTGAAATGGCCTCGAAGAATTTAACTGCCTGTGGAAAGTTTTTTCAAGTTAACTCTTTTAATTGTATTCAACTCATAAATGTTGTTTGAACACAAGATATGCTAGTTGCTATGTTTGTACTACAGGGAACAATGTAAGACCTGGTCACCTTGGTGATCTCTATTTATAATATCTTTTAAATTAATTGCCTTGGGTTTTCTAACTATTAGAATCATAGCTGTAAATAAT
The DNA here is from genome assembly GCF_041146395.1 of Eulemur rufifrons. NCBI lineage: Eukaryota > Metazoa > Chordata > Mammalia > Primates > Lemuridae > Eulemur > Eulemur rufifrons. Next base: position 92,143,537 of record NC_091012.1, read on the forward strand.
GATTGTTTATATAATTCCCCAACAGTTATACCTCTTATTTCAGTTTCTTATCTTATTGTATTGGTGAGAACTTCAAGAATAATGTTGAACACATCAGCACTTATAATGAGCATCCTTGTCTTATTGCTGATTTTGTCAAGAATGCCACTAACATATTTACCATTAAGTACTATGCTGTTTACTAGGCCAAGATATTCTTTTTTTTTTTCCTCACAAGGGATATGAGTTTTATTATTTCAAACCTACATTCAACATATTGATTTATGGAGATTGGGAAACAACATATCTTATTTTGCACCTAGTCATTTGTAAATAAGTAGGATAAGGAAGAATTTTAGTGGTCAGTCAGTTAAATTAAAATGCATTTCTTTTTTTTTTTTAATGTTGCAACATAATCTATAAGTTTATTTGAAAATCAAAGGCTATATATAAAATGGCACATGAGTAAACTCATTATGTCAGCCACAGTTCTGAGTGATTTACAGATATTAACTCATTTAATCAACCACTCGAAGGAGTAAGAGTTTTAAGGCAAGCAATCCAAGGCACTGAGAAGTTCAGTAACTTATTTTTTTTTTTATTTCATCCAAGATATTCTTTATCATATTAAAGAATGCCCTTTTATTCCTAGTTTACTAAGAATTATCAGAAAACTGTGTCAAATTTTTATCAAAAGCCTTTGTGGTAACTGAGGTAATCATACAATTTAAATCCTTCGAGTTGATGATGTAATGTGATATTAAGAGATTTCCTATAATTGAATCATCTTTGTATTCCTAGGACAAACCCTAGTTGGTCACAATACATTATATTTTAAATATATCTCAGGGTTTGATTTGCTAATTGTTTATTTAGGATTTTAATGTGAGACATCTTTAGTTTTCTTTCTGGTGCCATTTGGGAAGGGTTTGTTATCAAGGTTACATCAATTTTATAAAATGAACTGGGAAGCATTCTTTCTCTTTCTATGCTTCGCAAGAGTTTTTGGAACATGGGAACTGTTTGTTCTGTAATATCTTGATTTGGGCCTATTTTTTCCTAGGATGTCGTTGGGTCATTTTTCTCCCCAGTATAAAAATGTTCAATAGCTTTCATTTAAAAATAATATGGCTATACCTAGTTTGTAACACTTTCTTGAGGGACAACTGATAAATGACTTCAGTTTTTTTTTTTAACAGTTCATCCAGCCACACTAACTTTTTAAAAAGTCCGTGATCTCTTCTTATCTGTTTTCCACGTACTTTCATTTCAGGCACTAATGTCATTGTCTCCAGAGGCATCAGAGTCAGGAAGGATGAAAGATCAAAGTGTGGAAGGAGAGGCCGGGCGCGGTGGCTCACGCCTGTAATCCTAGCACTCTGGGAGGCCGAGGAGGGTGGATCGCTCGAGGTCAGGAGTTCAAGACCAGCCTGAGCAAGAGTGAGACCCCGTCTCTACTAAAAATAGAAAGAAATTATATGGACAACTAAAATATGTATATACAAAAAAAAAAAAAATTAGCCGGGCATGGTGGCGCATGCCTGTAGTCCCAGCTACTCGGGAGGCTGAGGCAGTAGGATCGCTTAAGCCCAGGAGTTTGAGGTTGCTGTGAGCTAGGATGATGCCACGGCACTCACTCTAGCCCGGGCAACACAGTGAGACTCTGTCTCAAAAAAAAAAAAAAAGTGTGGAAGGAGAGAGGATGGATAGGTTCAAGGAGATGAGAAACAAAGGTTTGCTCTGGAAAGGCTTTATGGTGGGGATGAAGCTCAAAGAGCTCTTTGGAGGAGGGCTAGTTACTGGCCAAGGTGACTATTGGGAGTTGGGGAAAGAAATATAATTTCAGTATTTATCACCATCAATTAAAATTTATAGAATTATTGGTATTTCTTCATTTCTAATGCACAGTAACTGAAACAGACCTTTCATGCTGTTTATTAGGCCAAGATATTATTTGTCATATTAAAGAATGTCCTTTTATTCCTAGCTTACCAAGAACTGTCAGAAAAGGGTGTTAAATTTCTAGGACATAAATTTGCAAATTGTAGGTCCTGAGTTCAGATGGTAAGTACCTTATTATATTTCTTTGTGATTTTGTTTATGGAAAGGTCTTTGCCTTCCATCTTTAAGAAATTAGCTTTTTGGAGCTTTTTCCTTACATTACTTACCTTCTACATAGACATAAACAGAAGTGAGGAGGACACTAGAACATGTGGACTGTGACTTAACGGCCTAGTTATAGGGTGTCAGAGAGTGCAGAATGTCACGTGTCTTGGTTATTCCTAATAATCTGAGAAGTCCGTGTTTAGGAACTGTGTTACGTCTACTTTCCTAAAGGAACAAGAATAGCCTGGAAAGCCCATCCTCCTGAGAAAGTTTGGAATGCCTTCAAACTGCATCCTAAATTGGTCTACTCTTTTCCTTTACCCTTTCCTTCTCTAGCAATGTTCCCACTTGCCTCATTTGCTAGGAGCATCTGGGTCAGTAACTTTCCTTGGGCACTTCAGTTTATTTCCTCTAAGCTCCAGGGCTATTATAAGAATGCTTGTTGAAATCTAGGCTGTGATTCAGTGGGGTCTGATATACAGCCTAGATTTAGCATCTGGAAGATCCCAAGTTTCACCCATTTATACAAACAACTGGATGAAGTATCTGCTCTGTGAGGACTCTGTTCCTTCTGGCCTAGTAGTTGCTTCTTCTGGAAGTGAGAAGTGCAGTTAACAAAAAAGAAAAACAACTAGATGTTCCTTTTTATAGAAATTTATAAAAAAGTTGAACATATTATTTAAGAAAACTATTTTTAAACAAAGCCCCCCCCCCATTACTCCAACAGTCTACTGTTGGTTCTTCCCATTCCAAAGAATGAGGTCATGCTTTATGGGAGACATCTGCTTCTCAGGATATTACTGCCCTGAGCACAGAACATGACTTCATTAGAGGGAACAGTGGACCAGAGACATTCAACAGGAGACCTGCATATGTGACAGTAAAAAGAAAAAGAGCCAATTGAGATTCTCCTTAAGTCTCTATCCTTCAGGATAGACTGAAGACCTGATGATTTCATTCTCATATGACTTCCTGTTGCTTTAAAATCATGAGCTATATGTGAAAACTTCCAGAAAACTGTAACTCATAGCAACACCACCTGTATTTGTAAATAGAGAAGCAGTCTTCTCTCTAGGGATTGGATGGATTACATTCTGGGAAGAGACCAGGTGTTTGAAACTTTGGGGTAGCTACTGAATGCACACCCACGCAGAGTAAGCTCTGTTTCAAGAAAGCATTGTTTCAAACAGTGCTGCAGATGTATACCATGTCAACTTTCAGTTCTGAAAAGCAAATTCAGAACATTAGCAGGGATTTTGGCTTTCCAGGAAGATGATTTCCAGAGCAGTTTTATAAGATTTTTGACATATGTTGTTTATAACCTTAATTTTTGAAACGAGCAAGTCCAATAAATCTGTTACCTACTAACCAAGCTCTGGTCTACTTGCATCTGTTCCCATTTTATTTGATACTGTAAAGAAATTTCAATAGACAGCTAAATATTTTGGTGTCATTCATAGTTTTCTTTTCCTATTAAGACTTTTCAAAGAAAACCCTTAAAATCACTAGCATTCTAAAAGCCAAATAATCGCTGGTTTAATTTACCAGGCTTTGCTTCTAAGGACTCATGATGCAGCTGGAATCACAGAAGTGGAAGGAAATGTTAAGAGATTATGTGGCCAGGTCCCCTTTGACCTAGGAGGGGTAAGAATTTGGAACACTGGGGAAGGCTGGGTTGCAACCTCATATTGTAAGGTGCTTTAATACCAAATCCCACTCAGGGTCAAGAAATTCTTCTTTGTATATATGATGCTAAGTATTTCAGGCAATATGGGTCCCATATCTGGCTATGTTTAAAGAATTGTCTGGAGAGGATTTTAAAAATATAGATTTATGGACCTCATCTCAGATCTACTAAATACAATCTGAGGCTAAAGCCAGGAAATCTGTATTTACAAAGCAAGTCGTGGGTGATTCTTATGAATTTGAGAACAATGGCATTAGGGTTGCTGCATTAGAGTCATCTAGCAGAGTGCTGTTGGTATAGATATAACAAGAACAGAAATTATTATAAAAAATAGAAGATGAGTAAGAACAGTGCCACTTCCCTCTGCACAGCATTTTACAAGGTGAATTTGCAATTATTATGTCATTTAATCCTCACAGTAACTTTTAGTGAGTTTTAGAAGCAAAGCCTATTAAATTAAACCACCAATTACTGCATTTTAAAATGCTAGTAATTTTAAGGGTTTTCTTTGAAAGGTCTTACTCAATAGGAGCAGAAGACTATGAATTTTACAGAGAAAAAGCCTAAAGCTCAAGGAAGAGAAGTTCACTTGTCTAGGTAGGATCCCTTAGCCAAAAGCAGAGTCAGGACTCAAACTTTGATTATCTGATGCCAAATTTCTTGCTTTTGCCATGTATTATAACTTCTTTAAGACAGTCTTGGGCAGGAATGAACATTGGATTGAAAGGAGGGAAAATGATAGGTCAATAAGAAGTCAATATCCAATGTGGCAATATGATAAAATCATGTAAGGGCTGATATCACATCAGTACATTTGGTACCTTTAATGTGTGAAATCCATTCCTGTACAAAAATGCTAAGAATAAATGATTTAGCCCTCCCTTAACCACCCTTTGATTACTTTTTCTCTCCCATGCTACCTACAGCTTAGCAGGAGGGTCTTTGACAACTAAATTATATACCCTAAGTTGGGGAAGTATGGGACAGAGATATAAGTAAACTGGAAGGGGATGGGAGAGGAAGTAGGACCTCATCTTAGGCTGATGCTTTGCTCTAGTCTGGGGTGCAAACAAGCAAAGCAGTCATTCTGAGAACATTTGGTCATTCAAGGCACTGTTCTACTTGCCACATATGGTCTACCCCTAATGGGAAAATCATATCTTCCTCAGTTCAGGGCTGTCAGCTTTCCTTGGAGGGTAGTGTAGTAGAGTGGCAAAACCAAGCTCTTTAGAATTAGACCAATCTGGGTTTGAGATATATCTATCCTGCTGTGTGGCCCTAGGAAACTTAACTTTTCAAAGATTTAGTATTCTTACCTGTAAAATGGGAATAATACCATCTCTTTCTCAAAGTTGTAAGGGATAAATAAAATGAGCCTAGGAGTAAATTGCCTGGCAGTATCTGATACATCACAAGTGCTTAATCAATGTTAATAGATATTTTATTAATATTAATCTCTATCCATGACCCTCACAGTTCCTTTACTAGTAGAAAGTTGGTTTAAGGTTAAGGTTCTATTTGGGGGACTTGTAATAAAATGTTTCTTACTTTAAACTCAATATTTTACTTAACCTCATTCTCATTTTTGGGCGGTTATTTTTAAACTTCAGAGTTAACCTAGACATATATGGGAATGTGAAATATGATTGAAGTGGCACTAGAGATAAATGGGGGAAAGAAAGGACTCTTCAATGAATGGTGCTGGGACAATTGGCTATCCATATTGGAAAAAGTAGAATAACATTCCTGTATCAGACCATACACAAAAATAAATTATAGATACAAACTAAAGAATTAAATTGGAGAAAAAATATTTTAAAAGTTTTAGAAGCAAATATTGAAGAATATCTTTATGACCTTAGCACAGGAAAAGATTTCTTAAACAAGATAAAAAAGCAAACTTACACGGGAAAAACTGAAAAAAGTTGACTATATCAACACAAGTTTTGGTGAAGATGTGATAAAATGAAACATCTCATGCATTGTTGCCAAGAGTATAAATTGGTACAATTTTGAAGAGCACTTTGGTAATATCTAATAATGTTGATGCTGTCTGTATCTTAGGATCTTAGACCCAGATAAATTCTCACACATATGCACCAGGAGACATGTATGAGACCATTTACTGCAGCATTGTTTGTAATACTGAGGAGTGGAAACCTCATTGTCCATCAAAAGGAGAATGAATAAATAACTTATGGCATATTCATGCAATACAAACTCTACATTATGTAAAATGAATGAACTATATATCTACCTTTACTGAAATGAATGAATCTCAAAAACATGATATTGTGTGAAAAAAGCAAACTGAAGAAACATAAAGACAATATGATATCATTTATTACAATTTAAAATATATGTAAGTCAGGCTTCTGGTTCTGGGATAAGATGGCTCCTCCTCTCTAAGTACAACTAAGTACCCTGGAAATAATTCAACAATCATAAAAGAACTCTGAAAAGTAGAAAGGAGAAGGTGGACTGCCTAGGGATATCATTACTTTAGTAACTACGTGGGGCTGAGTTCCCTGGGTTTTCTTTCTATCACTCATATATCCCAGACTGGGTGCTAGAGAGGCCTGCAACCTAAAATCACCAACAGACATAGACAAAAATAGAAAAAAAGCCTGCTGTCTTTAGCCAAAGGATCAGAAAAAGGGAAGCCTAACAAGGGCTTAGCAGGGAAACTTACCCAATGGCAGGGGCACCTGATCTTCTCAAAGAAACTGCAACAGTAGAACCTGGGCAGGCCAAACTCAGCGCCTGTCCCATACCAGCAGGTGGCAGGCAGGACCCTTCTCTTGAACTAGCAGTGCTAGCTGGCCAGGTGTCTCCCAACCCTCTACCCAGACCCAGTGGTTCCTGACCCTCTACCCAGCAGCAGAAGATAATCCAGGCTAGGCACCTGCCAGACCTCTACCCAATGGAAGAAGGCAACCCAGGCCTGGTAGCTCCTGGCCATCCAATGAGTGGCAGAAGGTGAACCAGGCTCCAAGATTCCTGAACCTCCACTCGGTGGCAAAGATTCATACGGAATCTGTGCCTGCTGTCCCTCTACCCAGCAGTAGAAGGGAGCCCAATTAGGTAATTTCTTCCTCTGCAAGTACCAGTAGAAATGGATTGGAAAGCCCATCAGCTTGGGTGGCTGGAGAATAGTCAAGAGAAAAATGCTCCCTGTCTTGTAGGCCTAGTATTCCTGACTTTCCACCTAGTGACACTCGGTGGCCCATGGAAGCAACTTCTGTCCCTACAGGTACTACCAGCAGGAATCAAGCAGGAGCTCAAGTAGAGCCAGAACATGAAGCAAAATAGAATAGTAGCACTGCAAAGGACTCAGAAAACTAAATTGTCAATGGAATTATAGCCCACAAAAGTAAGGCCAGAACTGACATGCTATATCTAAAAAGTGTTAAAATAGAAGATTTAAGTAGAGTCAAGATCTCCTAATATTCAAAATGTCCAGGATACAATAGAAGAAATCACTCATGATAACAAGAACCAGGAAAATCACACAGTGAATGAAAAAAGAAAATCAACTGATACAATAATGGGATGAATCAGATTGTTAGAACTATCTGACACAGGTTTTAAAATAGGCACTATAAAATTGCTTCATCAATTAATTACAAATTCCCTTGAAACTAATGAAAAAGTATAAATCAAAAAATAAGTCATAAAAAATAATAAAATAGAAATTATATAACTAAAATTTAAAATTACCAAAATAAAAAATTTGCTAAATGGGCTCAAATGTAGAGTGAGATGACAGAAGATAGAAATAATAAGCTTGAAGACAGATTGAGTATCTGAACAACAGAGAGAAAATGGACAGACTACTAGAACCCTCAGAGAAAAAATGAACTGACCACTGAGACCCAAGGAACAATATGGTAATAAGTTCTCCAGGTTTTCTTTTTGTACCATATATCCCAAGATAGCAAGAACCAGGAAAATCACACTGTGAATGAAAAAACAAAATCAATTGCTACAATACTGTAAAGAAATGAAAATCCAGCAACCTAGAAACACCAACAGGAGAAGATAAAAAAGATCCCTAACAAAATCCTGCTATCTTAAGCCAAAGGACCAGGAAAGGACCAACTAGGCATGAGAGAGAACTTTTAGACAGTAACTTCTTTATTATAACCAAACACTACAGAAAAAACCTGTGGCCCCACCCCATCTCACCAGTGAAGGCTGAGTTGGGGGCCTAGAATTCTACCCTCATGAAGCTATAACAAGGTGCATCAATACCCTGCTGATGTGGTGTCTGAGAAGGCCAAGTAGAGAGCTGAAATTTTCATCCCCCTCAGCAGGCAACTAGACTTCAGTCTAGTTTTTGGTAGCTGAAACTGGTCTAGTTACTGGTAGCTAATTACAGATAGTTGGACCTCCCTCCCTGGCCCAGCAGTAATGAGAAGTCCCTTCTCCCTCAGGTGTCAAAGGAGATCAAGTGTGGGACCTGTACTTCTATCTCTACCTGGCAATAATGAGGTGGCAACCTCCTCTTCTCCTACCAGAGAAGTGTCACAGAAAGCTTTAGCTAAAGCAGAAGGTTAAGTAAGATCCAGCACCTTAACACAAACTACAAAAATGTCGGGGTTTCAGTTAAAAAATCATTCATCATATCAAGAACCAAGAATATCTCAAACTGAATGAAAAAAAGATAATCAGTAGAAGCGAACAATTAGATGACAGAAATTACAGGATTATATGATAAATATTTTTAAAGTAGCCATAATAAGAATGATTCAGTGAATAACCATGAAAAAACTTGAAACAAATAAAAAAACAGAGAAAGCCTCACAAAGAATAGAATGTCCCCACAAAGAAATCAAAGATATAGGAGGAATCACTTTACCAGATTTCAAGCTATACTACAAGGCTATAGTAACCAAAACAGCATGGTACTGGCATAAGAACAGAGACATAGACCAATGGATGAGAACAGAGAACTCAGATATAAAACCATCCTCATACTGCCATCTAATCTTTGACAAAGCAGACAAAAACATACACTGGGGAAAAGAATCTCTATTTAATCAATGGTGCTGGGAAAACTGGATAGCCACATGTTGAAGATTGAAACAGGATCCTCACTCCTCACCACTCACAAAAATTAATTCTTGATGGATAACAGACTTAAACCTAAGGCATGAAACTATAAGAATTCTAGAAGAAAATGTTGGAAAAACTCTTATACACATCAGCTGAGGCAAAGAATTTATGAGGAAGACCCCAAAAGCAATCACAGCAACAACAAAAATAAATACATGGGACCTGATCAAATTAAAAAGCTTCTGCACACCCAAGGAAACAACCAATAGAGTGATTAGACAGCCTACGGAATGGGAGAAAATATTTACATGCTACACATTTGATAAAGGGCTAATAACCAGAATCTACAAAGAACTCAAGTAAATCAGCAAGAAAAAAATCAAACAACCCTATTAAAAAGTGGGCAGAGGACATGAACAGAAAATTTTCAAAAGAAGATAAGTTAATGGCCAAAAAACATACGAAAAAGTGCTCAATGTCTCTAATCATCAGGGAAATGCAAATCCAAACCACAATGAGGTATCACCTAACCCCAGTGAGAATGGCCTTTATCAAAAAGTCCCAAAACAACAGATGCTGGTATGGATGCGGAAAGAAAGGAACACTTATTTACACTGTAGGTGGGACTGCAAACTAGTGCAACCTCTATGGAAAATATGGAGATTCCTCAAAGAACTAAAAGTAGACCTACCATCTGATCCATCAATACCACTACTAGGTATTTACCCAAAGGGAAATAAGTCATTTTATCAAAAAGACATTTGCACTCGAATGTTTATTGCAGCACAATTCACAATCACAAAGATGTGGAATCAACCCAAGTGCCCATCAGTACATGAGTGGATTAATAAAATGTGGTATATATATACTACTTAGCCATAAAAAAATGGTGAACATTTTGTGACAACCTGGATGGAACTGGAGAAAATCAAACAGGTGGGGGTGGGGGGGAAAGGAGGGGATGGGTAAATTCACACCTAATGGGTATAATGCACACTATCTGGTGATGGACACACTTATAACTTTGATTCAAACTGTACAAAAGCAACTCATGTAATCAAAATGTTTGTATCCATAATATTCTGAAATAAAAAAAAAGGGAAAAATAAAGACTTTCCAAGATTAAAAAAATCAAAGATATAAAAAAGAGCCAATGGAAACATTAGAAGTGAAAAATAAAAACCAAAATAAAAAGCTCAGTTGATTGGCTCAATATCACATCATAATTAAACTTCTGAAAAATAAAAAGAAAAAACCTTGAATACAGCCAGAGAAAAATGAAACCTTACCTATAGGGGAAAAACAATTCAAATGGCCGCATATTTTCTCATAAGAAACAAGGAAGGCCATAAAGTAAGTGGCACAACATTTTTCAATTGCTAAAAGAAAAGACTTGTCAAACCCTGAATCCTATACCCAGTAAAAATATCATTCAGGAATTAAATGAAAACTAAGAGAATCAGTCACCAATAGACCTCACCTAAAATAATAGCTACAGGAAGTTCTAAAAGAGAAAGGAAATGATAAAGAAGGATTCTTGGATGATCGGGAAGGAAGAAAGGACAACAAAAAGAATAAAAATACAAGTACATACAATAGACTTTCTTTCTCCTCTTGTTTTTTTAAACTTCCATTGAGACTTCCTCCTAGGCTTATGATTATTTTGAGACATGCTCTTTAATTTCTAAGTGTTTATACAGTTTCTTGTTGCTTTTCTGCTATTGATTGCTAGTTAGCTAGTTTAATTCCATTATGATCAGAAACATACTCTGTATTATTTAAATTCTCTTAAATTTGATAAGGTTTTTGCTATGGCCCAGGATATGATTTATCTTGGTAAATGTTCCAGGGGTGCTTAAAAAATGTACATTCTGCTGTTATGGGGAATAGTGTGTGTGTGTGTGTGTGTGTGTGTGTGTATTAGATCCTGTGGGCTCATTGTGTTGTTCAGTTCTATGTCCTTGCTGATTTTCTTCCTAGTAATTCTATCAGTTGCTATGAGTTGTTAAAGTTCCCAGCTATATTTGTGGATTTGTCTATTTCTTCTTTGTTTAATGTATTTTGAGGCTCTGTGTTTTGGTACATACACATTTGGATTATGTCCTTTTATCATTATGTAATGCCCTTCTCTGTCTCTAGTAATTTTCTTTGCTTGAAATTCTACTTTATCTGATATTCATATAACCACTTTTGTTTCTTTTTCATTAACTTCTGCATGGTATATCTTTTTCCATTCTTACTTTCAACCTACTTATTTTTTTTGAAATGAATTCTTTATAGACAGCATATAGTTGGGTAATATTTTATAATCCACTTTATCTTTTAATTGGTGTATTTAGGCCATTTATATTTAGTGTAATTATTGATCTGTTAGCACTTAAGTCTGCCATTTTATATTTTGTTTTCTGTTTATTTCCTATTTCTCCTGTTTTCTCTTTCCTGCCTTCCTGTGGGTAATTTGAGCAATTTTGAAGAAATCCACCTTTATTTATGTTTTGAGTATTTCACTCAGTATAGTTTTCTTGGTAGTTCTTAGTGGTTATGCTAGGTATTACAATACATACATAACTGATCACAGCCTACTAGTTTAGATGACTTAGCACTTCAAGTAAAGCACAGAAAACTTGCTTCCATTTAGGTCCATTTACAATCCTCATCATTACTTTTTTGATAACAGATATAATTCACATATCATATAATTGATCCATTTAATGTGTACAATTCAATAATTTTTTAGAGTTGTGTGAATACCACCACAGTCAATTTTAGAACATATTCATCATCACACCAAAGAAATCCGATACCCTATCCCTTCAACTCCTCATTTCCTAATTCCCACTTCCACATTCACAAGGAATCACTAATCTACTTTTCTGCCTCTATGGATTTACCTATTCTGGAAATTTCATATAAATGGAATCATACAATATGTTATTGGCTTCTTCATGTAGCATGTTTTTAAGGTTCATCCATGTTGTAGCGCACATCAGTATGATTGCAGAATAATGCTCTATTGTATGGAAATATCACATTTTATTTATCCATTCATCAGTTGATGAATATTTGATTTGTTTCTACTTTTTAACTATTATAAAAAATAATGCTCTGAATATTTGTTTGAATACCTGTTTCAATTCTTTTGGGTATATATACTTAGGAATTGAAGTGTTGGATTAAGTATCTCCTCTACATGCATTGAGCACCTCATCAAAAAGTGCTATAATTTTTGTTTCAATTGTCAGAAACAATTTAACAAACTTACGAGAACTAGGATAGTCTGTTATATCTACCCTTATTTTCAAAACCATGGTGTGCTTCTTTCCTTTCTGAAGTTCTGACCCTTTTTTTGTTATCATTTCTGTTTATAGAACTTCTTTTAGACAATTTTAAAGTGTAGGTTTGCTAGCAACAAATACTCTTAGTTTTCTTCACCTGAAAATTCCTTTATTTTCCCTTACTTTCTGAAGGGATTTTTTTGATATAAAATCTATTGTTGACAATTGTTTTCTTTTAGGACTTGAAAAATGTACCATTCTCTTTTGGCCTCTATGCTTTCTGATAATACATATGTTGATAGTCAAACGGTGTTCCCCTATAAGTAATGCATCATTTTTCTCTGGCTGCTTTTAATATTTTTTCATTATTTTTAGTTTTTAGAAGTTTAATTATGATATGTCTTGGCATGGATTTATTTGGGTTTATTATATTTTGGTCTCACTTAGCTTCTTGAATCTCTAAGTGTAAGTGTTTTGCCAAATTTGGGGATTTTTCAGCTGTTATTTCTTTTTAAAAAATTAAGCAAAACTTAAAAAATACTCATATGCATAACATAAAATTTATCATCTTAACCATTTAAAGTGTACACTTCAGCAGTGTTAAGTACATTCACATTGTTGTGCATCCAATCTCCCAAACTCTTTTCATCTTACAAAATTGTAACTCTGTACCCATTAAATAACTCCCTATTCCCCTCTACTATTAGCCCCTGGCGATCAACATTCTATTTTCTCTACAAATTTTCCAATCTTAGGTATCTCATATAAGTAGAATCATATAGCATTTGTCTTTTTGTGACTGGCTTATTTCACTTAGCATAATGTCCTCAAGTTTTACCCATGTTGTAGCTGGTGTCAGAATTGCCTTCCTTTTTAAGTTAGCCATTATTTTTTCAAGTCTTTGTTCAGTACCTCTTTCTCTCTCCTCTCCTTTTAGACACTGATGATATGAATGCTGGATCTTTTGTTATTGTCCCACTGGTTCCCTGAGGCTCATTTCATTTTTTTCTGGTCTATCTTCTTTCTGTTGCTCACATTGAGTAAATTCTATTGATCTGTCCTCAAGTTCATAGATTCTATCTTCTGTTATCTTCACTCTACTATTGAGCCTATCCAGTAAGTTTTTTCAGTTATTGTATTCTTCAGTTCTATAATTTCTATTTGCTTATTTTTATAATTTCTATTTCTTTGCTGAGATTTTATGTGTCTGTATTTCAAGAGAATTTATAATTGATTGTTAGAACATTTTTATTATGGATGTTTTATAATCCTTGTCAGATAAAATCTGATTCATCTTGGTGTTGGTTTCTGTTGATTTGGTGTCTGTGTCTTTTCTGATTCATGAGTGATTTTCAACTGTAATTGTGAAATTTTGGATACTATATTATGAGACTCTGGATCCTATTTAATCATCTTTTTAAAGCAGAAAGTCCCTGTGTGAGGTATAATGTAAGGGCTGGGTATGTTCAGCTTCCTGCTGACATGACCCTGGCAACAGTGGGGCAATGACACATACTTTCTTGTTGCAAATGGGTGAGAAGAAAAGTTTAGCTACCCTCTTGGCACCACTGACACTATCCCAGTGAAAGTAGGGCAATGACTCACAAGTCTCTGGCTTCTGTTGTCTCTGAATGGAAGTATAAGCTCAGCTCCCTCACAGGCCCTGCTGGTGCCAGGGGATGGGAGGGGGAGAAGCAGAGTGACAACTGGCTCCACCTTTTCCTACTTTGTTAAGCCTCATTGATGCTGACTGAGGGTGAAGGTTCAGCTCCCCACTGGGTCTTGCTAAAACCTGGGCAGGGGGATAGGGATGGTGATTAGTCCTGCTTCATGCTTCCTCTTTCAGTCTCATTGCTAAGTTGTGTGTAGAAGTTCAGCTTCCCACTGGGCCTCCCTAACACCAGGGGGGTGAGGGAAAAATCGAGTGCTTGCTAGTCTTGACATGTACCCCCTTGCTCAGTCTTTTTGATGCTGGTTAGGGGTGGAAGCTCAGTCTTTCCTCCAACCCACAGGGCCCCACTGACATGGAGATGGGGTGGTAAAATATAGTAGTAACTAGCCTTGCCTCACATTGAGTCATTAACTCTCCTTGCTGCTTGGTGGGTGTGATGGCTTACCTTGTCACTGGACCAAGTTGACGGTACTCTGGCAGGAGAATGGGAGCACCATCTGCTTCTGCTGGATGGGGGAGAAAAGATCAGCTGCCTGCTCAGTCCTGCCCACACTACCATAGCAGTGGAATAAGAGCAAGCTGTCTGCTTTTGTTGGGGAAGGAGTGAAGTAGAAGATTAACTGCTGGCTAGGCCCCACTGAAATTGGAGGATGTTGGGGAGGGTATGATTTTTTTCATTGGTATTTGGCTGGAGTAAGGTGACCCTTTCCCCCCTTCTTTTGGATGTGCAGAACAAGCTTTTCTTAGAGTTTTTTTTTTTTTTTATGTCTGTGCCTGTTGGCAGATATGGATTAGAGGCTTCTGTAGTACCCTGTATGGGATATATGGGAGACAAAAAGGAAACCTAAGGGGCCCACAGCTGCATTGTTCCTCCAGTTCTGAGGCAATCTGCCTTTTTCTTTCCACTTTTTAGAGTCTCGTTTGTTATGTTATATCCAGGGTATTTTAGTTGTAAGAGGGAGGACCTAGAAGAAATGGGGTTTCCCCATCCTGGTGGAAATGTAAGTCCTTCTGTTTAATTTTTTTTAAGAAAAAATCAGCAGAGCACACCACATCTTCAAAAATGAACTTTTTTGAAATCTAAGGGGATTTCTGACAGTAGTAATGATTTAAGGAATCCACCATAGTGAAAGGGTGTCTAGGGAAACTAAAAGAGATGGAGATTTACTAGGTTTATGGAAAGGCATGCAAGCTGCCTTTCCCATTTTCACTGAAAACTTGTGGAATGTTAAACCAATCACTCTTGGTATGGCCCAAGTTCTCTTTCTATACAATGCTCCTTTGTGGGTTTGTAAAGCTCTTTGTGTTTTTTGGTTGAAAGATGTAAGTGGCAGGGAAACTTGGTTCCTTGTGACTAAAACAAGATTTAACATTCATAGTTACTATTAAGTAAAAGTAAGACTGGAGGGAGTAGGGTCCCCTGGGGCGGGGGCGTTCCAATAGCAGCTGCTCTATGTCTCATAAGTAATAGCAGCAACATTTTTCCCTACCTACACTCACACTCTCAGCTGTAAGTACTAGTGACTTTTACTTGTTGGGATTCTTTGTGTAAACTGTACAGTTTCGAATTTATGGTTTCAAGAGAGAGACCCATATCTTCAATTTGACAACTCCTGTCTTAGATGCCATATTCTGGTCCTTAAAACCTCCCCTCTCCCTCAAACCAATATGCTTCAGATGCTGCTGCATTATTAGCATCAGGTGGATTATGACAGTGGCTACTACAAGGAAAAAGCAAGTATCTGATTATGCTGAGTCATTTGCAGACAGTGTAGTTGAAGGAGCTTTGGAGTCAAAAAGACCTCGGATCAATCTCTGCATCTTCCACTAACTAGTTGTGTGGCTCTGGGCAAATAATCTTTCTGAACCATGGTTTGATCATCTGTAAAATGAGACTTTTAATACTGATTTTATAGGATTGTTATGAAAATTCAGTGACATAAAGCACATAAAGTGAGGGTATAAAGTTGGTGCTCAACAAGTCTGAAAAAGCTTCCAGAGAATGTGACGGACCTCTAACAACTATGTATTCAACTACTGTTTCTCCCACTTGACCATGTAATGGCTGTTTTCTGCTTCTCCCATGCCTTCAGTTCAATCCAGTTTTTGAGACAAAGAGCCATCATTCACTTGGAACAGAAAAAGAATGATATAGTTATTTCATCTTAATATTTATAATTACTTACTATCTATAGTCCCCAGAATAGAAGCTCAAGATACTTAAAGCAAGAAAACACAAACAAAAACTAAAATTTTTTTTTTGCAATGCAAACTAAACATTTCCTGCTCAATTCTCTTCTATTCTATAGTACTGGTTTATTTCTATAGTACAAGATTGTTTTTGTAGTATAGAAATGGGGAAATAGTGGCCAAACTTTGGTTCATACCATAATGATACTGTACACCATTGGCAATAATGTTTAAGGCCCTACCCTACAGACCTAAAAGGATCTAGTGGTAAAGAGAGATTGGTACCACTGAGACAGCAGTTTGGGGATGGGTCTATGTCTTGGGGGTTTACTAATATTCTAAACTTTCATTCAAAATATTCACTTTAAGTTTTTCCACCAAGAAACAGTAAAATAAGCTGATGCCCTGTAACCCCAATGCAATGCTTATGGCTAGAAAAAGCTTCCAGCCATGTAGCTGTAAAGAAAGCCCAGCATGCCCAAGACGAAGGCAAGACAAGGTCAACACAAATACTTTACAGTTGAAATCAGGTCTAGAAGCATCAAAAAGATAAAAAAAAAATTTGTCCAGAGGGGCAAAATAAGACAAAGAAGGCTTTATTGTTGTTCTTATCTTTTCTTACCACCTATACCTCTGCACAAATTACTTAACATCTCTGAAATTGTTGTTCATGTCTATATGTAAAATGAGAATAACTTTCACTTCATGTGCAGGGATGATGTGAGGGTTAGAGTGCCCACTGCAGTGCCTGGAACATAGTAAGAATGCAATAGATGACAGTTATTTTTAGAACATAGCTTGAGGTCTTTATTACAGCACTTGACTTATTTAGTCCAGAATAAATTAGATATGTTAAATAGTTTTATGAAATAATTTTAACTCTCTGCTTAAAATTAACATAGTGTCACAGCTGAGAGGAACTTTAGAGAACATCTAAGATTTTTTTAATTTAAATGTGTAAGAGTATTGTTCTGGAAGAAATTTGTTCTTTTTAAATAATCAGCTCAAATTCTTTTGCTGAGGTATTCTATAACTAAGCTATGCAGAAAAAGTGCAGCTTGCTAGTGCCTAACAGCTAACATCATAGCTAAGTGTTACAGAATACTTATTATAGTTGATCTATGTAGGCAAAACACAGTCAATTATTGAAGAAACCATGTATAGGTTGGTTAGATATTAAGGTACAGATATACTTCTATGTCTATAATCTCACTCCATTTCTGACAACTGCAAGATAGGAAGGAATATTCCTTACAGAAGAGTGAGGGAGAAAAAATACTGACTCCTTGTCTCCCAGTTTAGACCATCCAGTTCTGCAGGGAGTCAATTATGAGAGAAGCTAAGATGGAAAAGCTAGACAGACTACCATTGTCAAAGCTATGGAGCCATGAAATAATAGTAAAATCACAGAGCCCCTAGAATTGTGACTGAATATCAAATAATCTGAGAATAAAAAACATACCCTGGACTCTCCTAAGTTATAATATAAACATAAAAATGAGAAATATAAGTGACAAAAGAAAAAATAGATAAATTGGATTTCATCAAAGTTAAAAACTTCTGTGCTGCAAATGATACCAACAAGACAGTGAAAAGACTACCCACAGAATGGGAGGAAATATTTGCAAATCATATCTTGTAAGAAGTTGGATCCAGAATATATACAGAACTCAATAATAAAAAGACAATAATTCACTTGAAAACCGGGCAAAGGATCTGAATAGACATTTCTCTAAAGACAACATACAAATGGCCAATAAGCACAAGATGCTTGACATCATTAGTCATTAGGGAAAAGTAAATCAAAACTACAATGGGGTATCACTTTGCACTCACTATGATGGCTATAATCAAAAAGACAAATAATAAGTGTTGGTGAGGATACAGAGAAATCAGAACCCTCATCCACTATTCTTGGGAGTGTAAAATGGTGCAGCTGCTTTGGAAAACAGTCTGGCAGTTCATTAAAAGGCTGAACATAGAGTTGTATGTTCAACATAGAGTTTCACTCCTGGGAACATACCCAAGAGAAATGAAAACATATTTTCATAAACTTGTATGCAAATGTTCATAGTAGCATTATTCATAATATCCTACAGTGGAAAAACCCAAGTATTCATCAACTGATAAATGGATAAAATATGGTATATCCACAAATGGAATATTATTCAGCCACTAAAAGAAATGAAGTACTGATATATGCAATAACATGAATGAAACTTAAGTATATTATGCTAAGTGAAATAAGCCAGACACAAAAGGACAAATATTACAAGATTCCACTTACACGAAGTACCTAGACTTATATGAAGTCAAAGTCATAGAGACAGAAAGTAGAATAGAGGGGACCTGGGACTGGGGGGAAGGGGATGTGGGGAGTTACTGTTTGATGGATACAGAGTTTCTGTTTGGGAGGATGAAAAAGTTCTGGAAATGGACAGTGGCGATGGTTGTACAACATTATGAATGTACTTAATGCCACTGAATTGTACATTTAAAAATGGTTAACATGGTAAATTTTATGTTATGTATGTTTACCACAATAAGAACAGGAATGAAGTATTGATACATGTTACAACATGGCTGAACCTTGAAAACATTATGCTAAGAGAAAGAAGCCAGACACAAAAGAACACACAGTGTATGAGTCCATGGACATAGAATGTCCCGAATAGGCAAATTTATTGAAATAGAAAGTAGATTCTTGGTTGCCTAGGGCTGTGGGAGAGAATGGGGGAGTTGGGGGATGATAGCTACAGAGTTTCTTTTTGAGGTGATAAAAATATTCTAGAATTAATTATGGCGATGATTGTACAACACTGAGAATGTTTTAAAAACCATTGAATTGTACGTGTTAAATAGGTAAAGTGTATGATATGTGAATTGTATCTCAATAAAGCTGCTATAAAAAAGAAAATAATGAGGATTATAATAATCCTCATTATCATTAGTGTGGAAAGTATCATTTAAGTACTTTGGGATTTTGCTGTGTATATATCATACTTAATACAGTATTTCTATTACTATAGTTTTTTATATTTCTTTAAAAAAATTTTAATTTCAGCATATTATGAGGGTACAAATGTTTTAGTTAATGGGTTGCTTTTGTACCGCTTGAATCAAAGTTATAATTGTGTCCATCACCCAGATAGTGTACATTGTGCCTGTTAGGTATGATTTCACCCATCCTCTCCTTCTCCCACCTGCATGATTTCCATTGAGTTTTACTTCCATCTGTGTACATGAGGTCTGATCGGTTATTTCCAATTTAATAGTGAGTACATGTGGTGTTTGTTTTTCTATTCTTGTAATACTTCACTTAGGATAATGGTATCCAGTTCCACCCAGATTGTTGCAAAAGGTATTAATTCATTTTTTTAATGGCTGAGTAGTACCCCGTGGTAGACATATACCACATTTTATTAATCCACTCATGAACTGATGGGTTGATTCCACATCTTTGTGATTGTGAATTATGCTGTTATAAACATTTGAGTGCAAATGTCTTTTTGATAAAATGACTTATTTTTCTTTGGGTAAATACCTAGTAGTGGTATTGATGGATCAGATGATAGGTCTACTTTTAGTTCTTTGAGGAATCTCCATAATATTTTCCATAGAGGTTGCACTAGTTTGCAATCCCACCTACAGTGTATATAAGTGTTCCTTTCTCTCCGCATCCACATCAGCATCTGTTGTTTTGGGACTTTTTGATAAAGGCCATTCTCACTGGGGTTAGGTGATCTCTCACTGTGGTTTTGATTTGCATTTCTCTCATGATTAGTGACATTGAACATTTTTTCATATGTTTATTGGTCGTTAGTCTATCTTCTTTTGAAAAACTTCTGTGCATGTCTTTTACCCACTTTTAAAATGGGAATTGATTAAATTAAAAAGGTTCTGCACAGCCAGGGAAACAATCAACAGAGCAAATATACAACCTACAGAATGGGAGAAAATATTCATATGCTATATACCTGACAAAGGGCTAATAACTAGAATCTACTATAGTTATTTTAATAAAACATTCTGTTTTAATTTTTTTAAAAGATAAAAATGAGCTAGTATCACTTTTTCAAATAAAATTCATTTATGTCTAAAGGCTGGCATTTTTGACTATACTGACAAAGGCCAAAGCACATTATGGCTACATCCTCAACCTATAAGGGAAGCTAACAGGAAATGTTCACCTGAATGTTGGAACTGCAAATGTAATAACATCTAAAGAACCTCATATTTATATGGTGTTTAATTTACAAAGTACTTTCTGATATATTTCTAATGTATTGAACTTGTCAATACTCTTCTGAGGTTATCAGGATGGGTGCTAGGCCATCTCCTTCCATTGCCCAATAAATTAAAACAGATTTGATACACCTAAGTCCCATAGCTAGTTGAACTAGATCTGAATTCCAGATCTGTTTCCAACTAAATGCTCTAATAAATAAATAATAAGATTGTACAGTATTCCATAAATATGCCCATAAACAGGAAACATTTTTATATAGCAAAAGTAAACTAAAATGTGAAAATATATAAATAGGCCATTAATGATTAAAACTCTTGCATGTTTTCCATTTGTATTTCTAGCTCCAATTTATCTTTTTGTGATCTTTGAACACAAGTTTACTACTATGTGCACTTACGGCTTTTAGAGAAAAGCATGAATAGCATAAAATAAACCTAGGCAGTGTTTGGGAAATGAATTCTTGGTAATATTTCTGTTAGTAAGTATTTTCTGAACATGTATATTATATTGCTTTGGCATTAGACCTAGACATGGTCTCTTACCTCAAGGAACTGCCAATCTAATAGGAGAAGGAAGCAAGACAAACACGTGATCAATAAAGAAATAGATAAATAAGATGGCCAACTAGAGACATCAATCACCAGATCATCTGAAAAAGAACAAAAAGTTTCGGGTGAAAAAGCATAGCCCAGGTGAAATACTAAGGGAAAGGTACCAGAACTTACCCTTACCAGAGATCCCATGGGAAGAAGTTGTGGAGTAGAACAAGGAGGAGGAAGATTTTGGCAAAGACTGACCCCCAGAGGGATTCAGAGTCCATTGGAAAAGGTAGGTGGGAGTGTTTACTTTTTCTCCCTCACACTTGTGGCAGTTTGCCAGCTCCTAATCTGTCAGAGAGCCTTCTACCCTTATGAATCCAGGTGCTGCTTCCATAGGCGAACTGAGAGCTTCTTGGCAGCAGAGCACCAGGCTATGGGCCTGTGTCAGGTCACTTCCCCTACCATAGACCTGAGTTGAGATGGTGGGCACCATATTCCCTGTGCACATGCTGGATGCCTCTATCCTGCCAGGGGGGTCACAACCTTTTGGTCTCCCTGTCACTGGATCCCACATGAACATTTCCCAGCACCTGCTTGGCTGTGACAATCACAAAGGAACAGGGAGAAGACACAGGATAGCAGCAGCATTCCCAGAGTTCTGACCCATAGGGCAGGCTGCCCCAAGGGGACTGCAAAGTGCCATGAATGCTTTTTAGATGATTTTTAGGACAGAGGAAGGAGGAATGTGAACTTTCTTGACCCTGAGAGCTCCTGGCTCATGATATGAAGTTGTCTGCATCCCTCCCAGTGGAGATACAAGTGCAGAGAGGAGTCCATAGGGTAGGAGAGTGTCCTTACCCCAGAGCAGAGGCAGCACTGGAGTCTGGAACAGGACGTGGAGATGGGGACCTCCCCTCCTACAACCACCCAATGCTGTGGACATAGCTGCCTCTGCTCCCAAGCACAAACTTTTAGCATAAGTGTGCTATGGGACAACCAGTTCCAGGCTTTCAGGGTGATATAACCCCAACTGTACTCTGCTCACTGCACCCAGGTTTTATATGGAAGGTGCAGCTCATTTCCCTCCCTTCACAGACAGGCAGCATTTCTGCAGCT
This sequence comes from Eulemur rufifrons, assembly GCF_041146395.1. Taxonomy (NCBI): domain Eukaryota; kingdom Metazoa; phylum Chordata; class Mammalia; order Primates; family Lemuridae; genus Eulemur; species Eulemur rufifrons. Next base: position 92,165,408 of record NC_091012.1, read on the forward strand.
GTCCCAACCCAGCAATCTCAGCCCTTAGGTCTCTGTATCACTGGATCCACAACCAACACTCCCCAGCACTCACTTGGACTACAGCAGCCTTGGGGGAACTGTGGGTTTCCCAGAGCTTGAGCATTCAGGGCAGGCCACTTCTAGCTGAGAGGAGAGTGCAGCACATCAGAGGGCCCCTTAGGACAAAGGGGACCAGGGCACCGGCTCCACACCATTCAGAGCCTTCTCCTCCTTCCCCCCCCCACCGCTGCTGAGGTAGCCATGCCTCTTTCTGCTTGGGACTGGTAAGGGTTCCATAGGGGATGATTATGCGAGGGTACTTGGAAATGGCTTCCCTGCCTCTGACAGAGTACATGTCACACCCAGGGTTCCATGGTTCCCTCTAAAAGGCTGTGGTAAATGCTTTTGTGTACCCAAGGACAAAAACTATTGCCTCGGCTGAGGGAGGGTGGGGCTAACAGTCCACTCTCTGAGCTTCCTGTCTCTTCTGGGAGGAGACTACCCAGCCTGGAAGCAAGTCCCTGGCACAACTCCATCTCCCTTCCACAGCATTTCAGCCACAGCCCACAGCCAGTCTAGTGGCCCTGTACACAGTGGATTTAGCTGCTTTCCCACCTCTGCTGCATCTGGGCCATAGTGGGAGCTGGGAATCTGGGCACTTTTGTGCCCCTGAAGGACAGAGACCACAGTCACAGCTGAGAGAGGGAGGTATGAGTGGCTTATGTGTCCCACAGCTGCCTGCCTCTGCTAATTTCATCAAAAGGGTTCTGGCCCCCACCCTGTCGCAGGCTCACAGTGCCATCCACCCTTCTCCTGCCTGAGCATTCTTCTGGAGCAGGAGATCACTCCACCCCTCACTAGCACAGCCAGCATCTGAACTCAGGAAGGCTTGAGGCAAGTTTGCCGACCCGGTCTCAGTCTGGTCCCCCCAGGACTCAAGTATGTCATCCAAGGGCCTGGAAATTGGGTTTTACCTAACCAAATCTACCACCGCTGGCACATGAATATTCTTCCAGGTGTCTGAGGTCCAACCAACCCAAAATGTCAGAAGCACCACATTGGATACCTACCTTCATTAGCTGAAAGGAAGTGTATCTCTCCCTCTCTACATTGAGTAGCAGAGTTCCCAGAAGAAGAGAACAGGTAAACTGCAAAGCTATCTGTTTTGAGCTGAGGGAATAGGTTCTAGATGAGAAGGAACCAGCATAAGAACTCTGGCAATATGAAAAAACAGGCTGTTTCAACACCCCCAAAGGATCACACTGGCTGTCCATCAATGGACTCCAACCAAAAGGAAATTTTTGAAATGTCAGATAGGGAATTCAAAATATGGATTGCAAGTAAGCTCAATGAGAAAGTTGAAAACTCACACACAAAAACCCCAAAAGAATAATTCAGGACATGAATGAAAAAATTATTAAAGAGATAGATTTAAAAAAAAAATAACAAGGCTGGGTGCAGTGGCTCATGCCTATAATCCTAGCACTGTGGGAGGCCAAGGCAGGAGGATTGCCTGAGGTCAGGAATTCAAGACCATCCTGGGCAACACAGTGAAACCTTGTCTCTATAAAAAATATTTAGAATTATCCAGATATGGTGGTGTGCATCTGTAGTTCTAGCTACTCAGTCAGCTGAGGTGGGAGGATTGTTGAAGCTCAGGAGTTCAAGGCTGTAGTGAGCTATGATCACTCCACTGCAGTCCAGCCTGGGCAACAGAGAGAGGTCCTATCTCAAAAACAAAACAAAACAAAAAAACAAGCAGAACTTCCTGAAATGAAAGAGTCATTTACATTGGCTTCTTTATATAATCCCACATTTCTTATATGTTTTGGTCTTGCCTCTTGTTTCTGTGAAATATCTAGGAATATATTTAACGAAAGAGGTGAGAGACATATTCAGGAAGAACTATGAAACACTAAGAAAATAAATTGTAGAAGATGTAAACAGATGGAAAAATCTACCTTGCTCATGGATTGGCAGAATCAACATAGTTAAAATGTGCATACTACCTAAAGTGATCTACAAAATTAATGCAATCCCTATAAAAGTACCATCATCCTTCTTTACAGATCTAGAAATAATAATTCTACGCTTTGTATGGAACCAGAGAAGACCTCATATAGCCAAAGCAATCTTAAACAAAAAGAACAAACTGGGAGGTATCAGTCTACCAGATTTCAAGCTGTACTACAAGGCTATAGTAACTAAAACAGTATGGTACTGGCACAAGAACAGAGATATAGAACTTTGGAATACGACTGAGAATCCAGAGATGAAACCATCCACATATGGTAATCTAATCTTTGACAAAGCAGACAAAAATATACAGTGGGGAAAAGAACCTCTTTTTGATAAATGGTGCTGGGAAAACTGGATAACTTCATGCCGAAGATTGAAACAGGATCCTCACCTCTCACCTCTTACAAAAATCAATTCATGATGGATACCAGACTTAAACCTAAGGCATGAAACCTTAAGAATCCTAGAGGAAAATGTAGGGAAGACCTTTTCAGACATCGGCCTAGGCAAAGAATTTATGAAGAAGACCCCCAAAGCAATCATGGCAGCAACAAAAATAAATAAATGAGACCTGATCAAATTAAAAAGCTTTTGCACAGCCAAGGAAACTATCATTAGAGCGAATAGACAGCCTACAGAATAGGAGAAAATATTTGCTCTCTACACATCCGATAAAGGACTGATAACAAGAATTTATCTAGAACTCAAAAAAAAAAATCAACAAGAAAAAATCAAACAACACCATCAATAAATGGGCAAAGGACATGAACAGAAATTTTTCAAAAGAAGACAGAATAACGGCCAGCAAACATATAAAAAATGCTCAATATCTCTAATCATTAGAGAAATGCAAATCAAAACCCCAACGGGATATTACCTAACCCCAGTGAGATTGGCCTTTATCAAAAAAAATCCCAAAACAACAAATGCTGGCGAGGATATGGAGAGACAGGAACACTCTTACACTGCTGGTGGGACTGCAAATTAGTGCAACCTCTGTGGAAAAGAATCTGGAGATACCTCAAAGAGGTAAAAATAGAAATACCATTTGATACAGCATAGCACTATTAAGCATCTACCCAAAGGAACAAAAGACATTCTATAATAAAGACATCTGCACCCGAATGTTTACAGCAGCACAATTCACTATTGTAAGGATGTGGAAACAACCCAAGTGCCTGTCAATCCATGAGTGGATTAATAAAATTTGGTATATGTATACAATGGAATATTACTCAATTATAAGAAATGACAGTGATCTAGCACCTCTTATATTTTCCTGGATAGAGCTTGAGCCCATCTTTTGAAGTGAGGTATCACAAGAATGGAAGAATAGGCACCACATGTACTTGCCATCAAATTGGCACTAACTGATCAACACTAAGGTGCTTACATTGTAGTAATATTCTTCAGGGATTGGGGGGTTGGGGGGTGGGTAAACTCACAACTAATGGACACGGTGAATGTTGTAGGGGGGAAAAGCCACACCTTAAATCATGGTTTGGGTGTGGCAAAGTCATAACATGTAACCAAAATGTTTGTACCTCCATAATATCCTGAAATAAAAAAACCCCAAAGAGTCATTTACAGAATTTCAAAATACAGTGGAAAGTTTTAACAAAAGAATAGACTGATCAGAAGAAAGAATATCAGAACTTCAGAATTTCAGAACTGGCTTTTGAATTAACCCAGTTAGTCAAAATAAAGAAAAAAGATTCAAGAGAAATTAAAAAAATCTCTGAGAAATAGAGTTTATGTAAAATGCCCAAACATAAGCATGATAGGTATCCCAGAGGTAGAAGAAGAAAAAGCAAAAAGCATGGAAAACCTTTTTGAAGGAATAATGGAGGAAAACTTCCCAGGTCTTGCTAGAGATTTAGACATCCCAATGCAAGAAGGTCATCAAATTCCTAGAAAATTCATTGCAAATAGGACATCACCAAGGCATATACTCATCAGTCTGGCCAAAGTCAAAGTGAAGGAGAAAATTCTACAAGCTGTAAGATACAAGCATCAAGTAACCTACAAAGGAAAACCCATCAGACTAACAACAGACTTCTCAGCATAAACCTTAAAAGTCAGAAGGAATCAGGGGCCTATCTTTATTCTTCTTAAACAGAATAATTATCAGCCAAGAATTTTATATCCTCCAAAATTATGTTTCATAAATGAAGGAGAAATAAAATCTTTCCCAGACAAGCAAACACTAAGGCAATGTGCCATTACTATACCTGCCCTACAAGAAATGCCCAAAAGTGTTCCAAACACCAAAAAGAAAGGTCAATATCAGTGTAAAAACACTCAAAATTAAAAACTTACAGCTCTTCTAAAACAGTAACAAAAGGGAGAATACAAAGCAACTAGGTAACAATCAACATGATGACTGAAACAGTATCTCACTTATCAACATTAACATTGAGTCTAAATGGTCTAAATGTCCCACATTAAAGATATAGATTAATGGACTGGATAAGAAACACAACCTAGATATCTGCTCTCTCCGAGAAACCCATTTAGCTCATAAAGAGTCTCATAGACTCAAGGTAAAGAACTGGAAAAAATATTCCATGCAAATGAAAACCAAAATCAAGGAGGAGTAGCTATTCGTATATCAGATAAAACAGATTTTATATCAATAAAAGTAAAAAAAGATAAAGATGGTCATTATATAATGATAAAGGGATCAATTCAACAAGAAAATATAGCAATTCCAAACACATATGCACCTAACACTGGAGTTCCCAGATTCATAAAACAAATACTACTAGACCTAAGAAATTAAATAAATAGCAACATAATAATAGTGGGGGACTTCAACACTCCACTGACAGAACTAGTCAGATCATTGAAGCAGAAAATCAATAAAGAAATACTCGACTTAAATTGGGCTCTAGAACAAATGGACCTAATGGATATTTATAGAACATTCTACCCCAAACTGCAGAATATACATTCTTCTCATCAGCACATGAAACATTTTCCAAGACAGACCTTATGTTAGGCCACAAAATAAGTCTCAGCAAATTTTAAAAAATCAAAGTCATACCATGTATCTTCTCAGATCACAGTGGAATAAAACTAGAAATCAATTCCAAGAAGAACTCTCAAAATATACAAATACATGGAAATTAAACAACCTGATGCTGAACGATATTTAGGTCAATGACAAATTCAGGATGGAAATAAAAAAGTTTTTTGAATTGAATGGCAATGGTGACACAAGCTATCAAATCTCTGGGATACAGCAAAAGCAATATGAAGAGGGAAATTCACAGCACCAAATGCCTATAGCAAAAAGACAAAAAAATCACAAATTAACAACTTAATGTTACACCTCAGGGAACTAGAAAACAAGAACAAGCCAAACCCAAGCTAGCAGAAGACAAGAAATAACAAAGAACAGAATTAAACAAAATGGAACAAAAAAAAAAATTCAAGTGATCAACGAAATGAAAAGTTGGTTCTTTGAAAAAATAAACAAAATCAATAGAACACTAGCTGGATTAACCAAGAAAAGAAGAAGATTCAAAAAGCTCAATTAGAAATGAAAAAGGAGACATTACAACTGATATTGCAGAAATACAAAACATCATCTGAGACTACTATGAACATCTCTATGTACAATAACTAGAAAATCTAGACGAAATGGAAAAATTCTTGGAAACATATAACCTCCCAAGCTTGAATCAGAAAGAAATAGAAATCCTGACTAGACCAGTAATAAGTAGGGAGATTGAATCAATAATAAAAAAATCTCCTAACAACAACAACAACAACAACAACAAACCCAGGACCAGGATTCACAGCTGAATTCTACCAGACCTACAAAGAAGAACTGGTACTTATCCTACTTTTCCATATCATCGAGAAGGAGAGAATCCTCCCTAACTCATTCTATGAAGCCAGTATCACCCTGATACCAAAGCCAGGGAAGGACACTTCAAAAAAGAAAACTACAGGCTACCATCTCTCATGAACATAGATGCAAAAATCCTCAACAAAATAGTAGGAAAGTCAATCAAACAGCACATCAAAAAAATAATTCACCACAATCAAGTAGGTTTCATCCCAGGATACAAGAATGGTTTAACATATGCAAATCAATAAATGTGATTCACCACATAATCTGAGTTAAAAACAAAAACCATATAATCATCTCAATAGATGCAGAAAAAGCATTTGATAAAATATAGCATCCTTTCATGATAAAACCCTTAACAAACTAGGCATAGAAGGAACATACCTAAAAATTATAAAAGCCATATATGACAAACCCACAGCCAACATCATGCTGAATGGAAAAAAGTTAAAAGCATTCCCCTTAAGAAATGGAACAAAACAAGGATACCTACTTTCACCACTTCTATTCAACATAGCACTGGACATCTTAGCCAGAGCAATCAGGTAAGGGAAAGAAATAAAGTGCATCCAAATCATAAAAGAAAGAGTCAAACTATCCCTGTTTGCCAATGATATGTTATTATATCTAGAAAACCCTAAAAATTCCTCTAAGAGACTCCTAAAATTGATAAATTCAGTAAAATATCAGGTTACAAAATTAATGTACATAAATTAGTAGCATTTCTATACACTAATAATAGCCAAGCTGAGAATCAAATCAAGAACTCAATACCATTTACAATAGCTGCAAAAAAATAAATACCTAGGAATATACTTAACCAAAGAGGTGAAAGATCTCTACAAGGAGAACTATAAAACACTGATGAAAGAAATTGTTGATGACACAAAACAAATGGAAAAACATCCCATGCCCATGGATTAGAGGAATCAATATTGTTAAAATATCCATATTGCCCACAGTGATTTAAAGATTCATTGTAACTCCCATCAAAATACCAATGTTATTTTTCACAGAATTAAAGAAAATACTCCCCCAGCAAAAAAAAAAAAAAAAAAAAAAAAGAAAATAAGAAGAAGGAAGAAAATAATCCTAGATTTCATATAGAATGAAAAAAGAGCCTTGGTAGCCAAAGCAATCCTAAGCAAAAAGAACAAATCTGGAGGTATCACGTTACCTGACTATAAGCCTATAGTAACCAAAACAGTATGGTACTGGTATAAAAATAGACACATAGATCAATGGAACAGAATAGAGAACCCCAAAATAAAATCATATACTTACAACCAACTGATTTTTGACAAAGCAGAAGAAAACATACACTGGGGAAAGGATACCCTATTCAATAAATGGTGCTGGGAAAATTGGAGAGCCACATGCAGAAGAATGAAATTGGATCCCTGTCTCTTACCACACCTAAAACTTAACTCAAGATGGATTAAAGACTTAAATGTAAGACCTGACACCATACAAATTCCAGAAGAAAATGTAGGAAAAACTCTTCTGTACCTTGGCCGAGGCAAAGAATTTATGACTAAGACCCCAAAAGCAAATACAACAAAAACAAAAATAAATATATATGGAACTTAATTAAACTAAAAATCTCTGCACAGCAAAAGAAATATCAACGGAGTAAATAGAACACCTAAAAAATGGGAGAAAGTATACATAAACTATTCATCTGACATAGGACTACCAGTATCTAGAATCTACAAGAAATGCAAACAAATCAGCAAGAAAAAACAAAATAACTCCATTAAAAAGTGGGCAGAATACAAGAACAGACATTTTTCAAAAGAAGATATACAAATGGCCAAGAAACATGAAAAAATGCACAATATCACTAATCATCAGGGAAATGCAAATTAAAGCCACAACAAGGTATCACTTTAACCCTGTTAGAATGGCTTTTATCACAAAGTCCAAAAACAATAGATGCTGGTGTGGATGCAGAAAGAAAGGAGTGCTTATACATTGTTGGTGGGACTGTATATTAGTACAACCTCTATGGAAAACAGTATGGAGATTTCTCAAAGAGCTAAAAGTAAACATACCATTCAATCCAGAAATCCCACTACTGGGTATCTATCCAAAAGAAAAGAAATCTTTCTATCAAAAAGACCCCTGCACTCCAATGTTTATTGCAGCACAATTCACAATCAAAAAGATGTAGAATCAACCCAAGTGCTCATCAATTCATGAGTGGATTAATAAAAGGTGGTATATGTCTACCATGGAGTACTACCCAGCCATAAAAAAGGATGAATTAATGCCATTTGTAACAATTTGGATGGAACTGGAGACCATTATCCTAAGTGAAGTATCTCAAGAATGGAAAAACAAATACCACATGTACTCATTATTAAATTCGAACTAACCAATGAGCACACATGTGCACAAAGGGAAGTAAAACTCAGTGAAAATCAACCAGGGGGAGGGGGAGGGGGAGGAGGAGGGAGAGGAGGAGAGGGGCAAAAACCTACCTAATGGGTACAAGGAGGAACACTATTTGGGTGATAGGCACACCTATAGCCATGACTCAAGTATTACCAAAGTGATTCATGTAACCAAAAACATTTATATTGCCTTAATATTTTGAAATTTAAAAAAAAGTAAAGAGAAAGGAAAAAAAAAGACAAAAAAAAAAAAAGGCAAAAGCTAGGACTGTCAAAAACTTACATCCAACCATATGGTTCCTTCTCACTCTCATCTCTTTACCTCTTCCCCACCCAAGGTAAACTTTATCCTGAATGCTGAGTTCATCGTTCACTTGATTTCCTTTTCACATAATTGTATCATGTTTATATGTGTTCCTAAAGGTTATTTTTTTTTTAAAAACTTAGCTGTTTGTAACTTATAGGAAAGCTATATTCTTGTATTTAATACTTAGACTTTTTAAAAGTATTAAATTAGGTTTGTTTTTATTATAGTCCAAGGTGACTTATTTCTTGAATGCATTTAATATGAACATTTTTGGTGACAACTTCAACATAGGGGATTTACCTTTTAATAAACTTAACATTATATTAGTAATATTCATTCATATCCATAAGTGTTGCTGCAATTCATTGGTTTGACTGCTGTTTAATATTCCATTGTATGAATATATCATAGTTTATCCATACACTGTCCTGTTGATGGGCATTTGGGTTATTAGATTTTGCCAATGTATATTCTTGTATAAGTCTCCTGTTGTATACATGAAGGAGGTTCTTTTGAGTAAAGACATAGGAATTCACAATTCTCACCTAACTGAGACAACTAATTAGCGGAGGAGGGAGGAAGCAATGTAGGTAAGTAAGAGGGAGTTTCAATATGGATCAGAACCAGTAGGAAGAGGAACTGGTAAGGTGGGGCTGCTTGTACCCAAGAAACATTGTGAATGACAGTTCGTTCAGTTCCAATCTTTATTTGCTCCACTGAGCTGGAACATATGGGGTTAGAGCTTGGAACAGTAGTGGTAGGTATAGCCAGGCCCTACTGTTGAAGGTTCCCATGCAAATTTTGAAAATGCCAATACATCCTAATTGGATGTTGTAATTTAGCCATCCAAAGAACTTGGATCTTGCCTTCCCGAGACCTTGTCTTGTTCTTGGTGGTAAATCCCTTTTCTCAGCATTCCCTAAGATGTCTTTCTGTACTGGGCTATGTGAGGGTAGATACTGGAGGTACTGGGAAGGCAAAAGAAGAGTTTGAATTTGGTGTATGTGAAAGCATTCTCTCGGGGTGGGGGAAATTCTAAAACAAGGAGCTTTTTTTCTGTCCCAGACTGCACTAAAATTCATCATTATGATCACAGTAAGAAAAACCTCTAGGAGTTAGGGCTTAGCATAGCTGGTTCTAATGGAAAAAAAACATGAATCTGGGACCGTTAGCTGCATCCACTACAAGAGAATGATTCTGAAGGAAAGGGGCTGAGGAATTTACACGAAGTTGGGAAGCAGACAGCAATAAGAAGTTCAAGGCTTAAACCAAGGGCCTGGCAATGAGAGAAAGCAGAATTACACAGGTACATATGGAGATCTAGAGCTCTAGAGATCCAGATTTCCCCAGAGCTTTACATTTTGAAAACTGCTTTTCAAATAACAGTGTATTTAATCCCCACGGTAACCCAGTCATAGGTATCACTATTATTGCCATTTTATAGGAACTGAGGATGAGTGATCAATAAGCACGTTCAAAGTTTCATAGCACGTAAGTGGCAGACCTGCAACTTGAACTTAGGTTCTTAAATGCAAAACCAAAGTCCATTTTACTGCCCCAGTGATTTATAAGTGCGGTATTGAAGTGTGTTGCAAATACTTTGTTACTAACAAAACGCTGAAGGTCATAAATGATTTACTTAAATAAAAACTGGGACAGATGTAATGCTATTTCTATAACAGCATCATTCTTAATTGCATTCTGATAGGTTTTCTTGAGAAGGAAAAAAAAGGGGCCTAGTTATAGCTAGTGATCTAGAAAAATGTATGGGACCCCAGGGAGGGTGTTCTACACGTGAATGTTATCCAAGTTCTGTATTATGTTGATAAATGCTCAAGAGTACCACACTATACCTTAGCAGTCAGAGGAGTAACAAAATTTGGGGAATGACGGGGAGATAATAAATGTATGATGGCAAATTTTTAATTAATTAAATTAATTAATAATGTGATTTTTGTTCATTTATGTTTAAATGTGAAAATGGAACATAATGTATATTGCACAGTATTGCCCTTTGAAGAAGCCATTTGTGGACAGCATTGTTACTATGGTATAAGAATAGAACTGGAAAGGGCCTGAAGTTTGCTCCCTTACGAAAAAATATTTATAACAACTTCTTCCCTCAATCTCCCAATGAGTCTCCAATTATGTGCCATTATATACAACTCCCTGTGGCTTCAAAGACATCTGCATTATCTACTGTCTATCTCTTAGGATCTTTCAAATATAGTTTTCCTTTTTAAAAGAGGGGTATGCTTTAGCATGGGCCTGTAGCATGTTTTCTTTCAATCTACAAACATTTATTAATTACTTGACTATTTGCTTGCCTTTTTATTTTATTTTACTTTATTTTTTTATTTTCTTTACTCTGTAGGAACACCTGTATATTTGCTTGCCTTATGCTAATGCCACGCTGAGGTAGAAGGATTCTCTAATTTCTTTGGGATTGTCACGCAGCTGGGAAGATGAGAGAAGCACACAAAAAAGACACAGAAAATGTGAATATCTTAAGCAAGTACATGGAAGAATGTAAACTAAAAAGATGAGCTACTTGGATAGAGGTTAATAAAGGCCTCTTAAAGGCCATGAAGCCTAGGGCTGGATTTTGGAAGGATGAATTAGGATTAGAAGTGAGGAAGTAAGAAGGCAGTCCAAGAGGGACTCTGGCTTGAGTTAAAGCAAGAGGCTGTAACCAGCAAGGTCTGGTGAAAAAGGTAAGACCACTTATCTTTGCTGCTATGGTTGCCACCCCATGGATATGGTACCATGATATATTAAGTATAACTAAGCCTTTGGTTTTCCTGTAATCCTTATTTCTTTGAAATTCCCAAACCAATAAACTCTTACAAACCATTTTTTCTGTATTCAAATTTTATGAGAAATAACACTTCACATTTGTATATCACTTTACAGTTTGCATAGCATCTTCAACAGACATCATTTCATTTGACCCTTACAGCAATCTGTGAAATGACATGGAGGCTGACTAGTGCGAAGTTACAGGACCAGTTAAGTGGAGGAGCTCAGGACTTCAATGCAGATCAGATTCAGTCCAATTTTCAATATTTACATGTACAGTTTTGACAAATAATTTATATTCATAAGTGATATTTTTAAGGTCCTGTAAGATTCTGATATACAGCTGGCATTAGGAATTATTAAATTATGTCTTGGGTCATTTTTATATTTAGCATATTTGGTGGTTCAAATTTTTAAAAATCCATATGAAATATTTTAGAATGTACTACATTATCTTTAAGATGGCTTCTCATAGAGTTGGCTTGAATACAAAACCTCAGATTTCTTTCTAATTACAATGATGTATAGTCCTCTCCTGGTAGATTTGTGCACAGTTTAACACCTCACTTATTTGGTACCATATAGAAGAAGTTCCACAGAAATAAGTTTTCTGGGTAATTAAACCTTACTCCACTAACAGCAAACTTTAAAATCTGACGGAAATCTTTCAAAAATATTTTGAGACTTAACTGCCTTGTCATGCCAGATACAGTGTCTATTGAGGACTAAGAATTACCATGAAAATCCCATTCTGGACCATACAATGAGATGCTCAGTGTCTACCAAGGTATATAGGGAAGTTTGAACCCCTACATTAAAGGTCCCAAGTGACTTCACATTTCTAGTTATTCTGTTTTTAGAACTCTTCTGTTCTTTATGCTACTAAATGTACCTTCTTAGGGTATTGGTTTTCTCACATCTAGTAGACCCCTTCTGCCATTCTAATTGTTTGTCACACAACTAAGCTTATCACATCAGCAAGTAACCTTTCTTTAAATACAACACTAAACCAATAGGCTTAGTAAGGGTGGTGTTCCTCCTCTCTAATTGGAATAGAGCGAGAGGCCTCAGTGAATTGAGATTTTGTCCCCAGATCACAGAACTTCTATCCTCCCTACTTTTGGGGTTCTAGGCTGTGTTCAGCTTGCCAAATAAAAGACCTCTGAATAATTGGGATATACCTAGAATAATTATATTCTATTTTCAAAACTCACATTGTATATATTTCTTTTTTCCCTTTATTTTTATTTTTTATTTCATAATATTACAGGGGTACAAACGTTTAGGTTATATATGTTGCCTTTGCATCACCTGAGTCAGAGCTACACGTGTGCCCATCTCCCAGAGAGTGTGCAACTCACCTATTAGGTGTGAATATACCCATCCTCTCCCCCATCTACCCGACACCCAATGAATGTTACTTCCATATGTGCACATAAGTGTTGATCAATTAGTACCAATTTGATGGTGAGTACATGTGGTGCTTGTTTTTCCAATCTTGTGATACTTCACTTCGGAGAATGGGCTCCAGCTCCATCCAGGATAATACAAGAGGTATTAGTTCACCATTGTTTTTTGTGGCTGAGTAGTACTCCATGGTATACATATACCACATTTTATCAATCCACTCATGTATTGAATGGGCACTTGGGTTGTTTCCACCTCTTTGCAATTGTGAATTGTGCTGCTATAAACATTTGAGTGCAGATGTGTTTTTTATATAATGTCTTTTTTTCCTTAGGGTAGATGCCCAGTAGTGGGATTGCTAGATCAAATGTATATTTCTGCATGGTGGAAAAAATCAGTTGTATCAATTGTAATGGCAGTTTGTAATATCCAATTTTTATTCTTTAATTCTTAACTCATTGGTAGGAGAAGAAAAGAGAACTCTTAAGACAAGCCTTATTTAAAATAAAGACTCCATCTTAATCTTAAGCAGCACTTTATATTTTTCTAAGTGTTTTAGCAATTATTATCTCTTTTGATCATCACAATTCTGTGAGATAAGCAGGATAGCCTTTCTCAACCATAAGATGGGTAAGATATTGTGATGTTTGGGGGGTAAAAAGCATTCTCATTCATTCCACCTATAACCTAAGAAGTAGATGGATTAATACTACTCTCATTTTAAAATTGATACTAATAATTATCAATTATTGAGTACCTGTTATGTGCCAGCCCTGGATTAGGCATTTTACATTATATATAATCCTTATATTATCAAAGGAAGTATCATTACCATCTTTATATAATGAGAAATCTTAAGCTGAGAGAGGTTACATGACTTAGCCAAGGCCACAAAGCTAAAAGTAGTAGAGCTAGGATTTGAAATCAGGTCTGTATGATTTTCAATTCTATGCTCTTTCCTTACCCAAAGCTGTCTCGGAGAGAAATTAAGGGTCAGAAAGGTTGCTTCTTTTTATTAACTGAATTTTTTCTTTCGTGTATGTATGTTTCATCCATGCACTGGGAGCTTACTGCACTAAATATGGGCCTTATAGCTTCTGGATTTTGCATACTATGCTAAGAGGTGGGGAGAACAGATTAGACTCAAAATGCTGAACTGAAACTTGAAAATACGCTAAGATAAAATATTTGTACCATAAATATATATTTCCCCTTTAAATGGGTTATGGTGTAAGCTTATATTTTTAAAGAGCTTTGGAGATCACTTGTAAAAATAATGTATTATACAAGCTGATGACTTTACGGCTCATAAAAAGTTTTTGTTCTTTTGAGAAAAATAGAGATTTAAATGTGTGACCTGACATATGAAATTCCATTTTTTGAAGCATTCAATTCATACTTTAAAATCTGATCATTTCAATGCAGTTTATTTTTTTAAAGAGATAAAATACATCTGAAATTCAAGGAGAGAATCAAATTGCTGTATTTACAATAACTAAATGTCCTCTCAGGAGATACTGTGAAGCTATCATGAGAAACAGATTCTTTTTGCATTTCCTTTTAAAGAAATCATATTTCTAAACAGATTAGAATCGAAACATAGTGAATTACCAAGTCAATCTTCTTCCCGCTCTTCTGGCACAATGTAAGATAATGATGTGCTGAATTTCATCTATAAAGATGATACTACTAACTTTCTGGCAGCAGGCCAGGCCCATGACTTGTTTTGCTACAGGGAAAACAGAACTGCACACAGACCTCTTCTTTTCAGTATACCATGTGACAAATTCCATAGGTTGATTAGACCCCCGCTTTGAGTATATAGAATTCAGCACGGCTAGAATTCTATACAACTGACCTAATGCACTATAGTACTAGGTTCATTAAAGGACTGTATACTGGAAGCAGTGGTAAAATGCAGCCAAGATTCATAAGCCTACAGCAAAGCATCCTTGGTACTTTGCCATTTCAAAAATAGCTCTCTCTACATTTGTGAACCTGTTAATAACATAGGATCTGTGTCCTTTAAGTCAGCTCAGAGTCCTACACGAGAAAGAATGTAGGATTGATCATTGCTTCTAAGTTACATCAAGGGACTAAACGTATTTGCTACCTTGTAACAGAGATTGGTAAGTAGAAGATCAGGGAAATTAAAACTGTTGCCAATGTTAAGAATCAACATACATGGCTTATATCTTATATTTAATAGCAAGGAAGGATTGTGCTTGCCTTGCTAATATTTATTTCTCAAATGTATGAAGGGTAGAAGAGAGAAATAGTGAGGTAGGGAAGATGCCAAGATGATTTGGGATTAAAATGGATTATTAAAATTTGGTATATGTATACAATGGAATACTACTCAATAATAAGAAACGGCAGTGATCTAGCACCTCTTATATTTTCTTGGATAGAGCTTGAGCCCATTATCTGCAGTGAGGTATCACAAGATCGGAAGAATAGGCTCCACATGTACTCGCCATCAAATTGGCACTGACTAATCAACACTATGGTGCTCACACGGTAGTAATATTCTCCAGGGATTAGGGGGTTGTGGGGGTAAACTCACAACTAATGGACGCGTTGAGCATTGTACAGGGGAAGGGCATGCCTCTAATCCTCGCTAGGGTGAGGCAAAGACATAAAATGTAACCCAAATGTTTGTACCCTCATAATATCCTAAAATAAAAAAAAACATTAAAAATGCCACTTATTAAGTACCTGAGTGAGCATTTGAAAGCCCCCTCAGACTGTTATGGCCTCTTGTCACATTTTCTCTGGCTTCCCTCAGACCTTATTCCAAGCCTCCCATGCCAAGAGGAGAGCCAGCAAACCTAGGGGATTGGTTAGCCTTTGTACTTGCTGTTCCCTTTGTTAGAAATGAACTTTCTACTTTTCTTCATCAAAGTCTCATTCATCCTCCAAAATCCAATTCAAATGTCACCTCATTCATTCACGTATGCATGCCTAGTACATGCCAGCCATTGTACACTTCTCTTGGGAGATGTATTTACTGTGTTTGGTTGGCCATTCTGTGGCTCCCTCTTGTATGTTCCCACTACAATCTTACCATATGCCCACATAACTTCTTACCACCTCTGCTAATTATTTGTAAAATTATCTCTCTTATGAAGACTATGGGCTTCCAGAAATAAGAAACCATATTTTATGAGTCTTTGTGTCCCTGTGTGTAATATAACACAGTGCTTTGCACATAGTAGGTGCTTAATAAATTGCTAGCTATTACTCTGTTCTCCTCCTCCCTTTCATTTATATTTGCTATTTTCTAATTCCTCATCTGGTTTAATCCTGAACCCTTTTGCCCCAACTGCCCTACTAAAACTGCTCTCACCATGTTGTCAACATCTTTTTTACTGAATTCAATGGATGGATGAGGCACACTCTTTCCACTGGGCTTGCTAAGTTGATAAGATGTAAGCCTAGAGCTGCTGGTAGCTATTTCTGCCACCTCATAGGAAGAACCTGCCTGAAGAATGAGGCTAATATAAAGGAAAGCAGAGCTTAGAAAGTCCTGATGACATCATTTAAGCCCCAAGGTTAAGCCATGTTTTAAGCCAGCTTCATCAGGACTTTGCAGTTAAATGAGCCAATAAATCCTCCCCTCCTTCTTTCTTTTTCTTTAAATCTCAATCCAGTTTAGGCTGGCTATCTGTCATTTGTAACTGAGAGAGTCCTAACATAGCTAATGATCTCCATATCTGTATTTCCAAACCAGATAGCTTTTTTGAGCTTCCAACCCAGATATCTTTCTTGAGCTTCAGATGTGTATCTCCAAATGCTTACAGGTTTTCTCCCCTTGAATTTCCCACAGGTACCTGAAACTCAACCTGTCCAAAACCACACATCTTCCTCTCCTGATCATTATCTCAGTGAATAGTACAGCACCTTGCCAGAAACTTGGGTGGCTTCCTTGACTCCTCTTTTTCTCCCTTCAATCAAATCACCAACTCCTATTTTTCTACTATAAACTAAATGGGTCTACTTTCTGTCTCCATTGCTGCTACCCTAATTCAGCCACATTCATTCCTTTTGTGTATCATTGCAGCAACCTCCTGACTACCTTGTCTCCCTCATGCCCCATTCCAGTCCATTTTTTCTCCCCATTTTATCCACTTTTAAATTATATTTTATAAATTATAGTAACACATGCTTATTGTAACAAGTCAAACAATATAGTATATAAAAAACCACTTAATAGTTGTCACCTTTCTATCCAACCCCCTTCCACACAATGTAATCAGTATTCACTGTATGATGCTTTTCCTTCTCACATCTGTTTCAGTGTTCATATATAAACATTTTAGGGATTTAAAATCTCTCTTTTTTATGAAAATGGGATAATTTTATACACAATGCTTTGAAACTTGCATTTTCTAATCTAGCCATAGAACATGGCTATTCCTTCAGATCCAAACATGAAACTCTAACTTATTCCTTTTAATAGCTGCATAATATTCATTAGTATGACTATGTTATAATTTATTAGACCATTTTTTATTCATAGATATTAGGTTTATCCCTCCTTTTGCCACTAAAACAGTGATATAATAAACATTCTTTTGTATATATGACCTATGAATTTGTAGGATAGATTCCCAAAACTGTGAATGCTGAACCAAAGGTATCTTTAATTTTATTAGAGCGTTGAATTAATATTCAAAATGGTTGTAACAATTTATATTCTCTCCGGCAATATATGAGTTTTTCTACCTCCTAAATAACATAGGGTATTACATTAGAAAATTGTTGCTACTTTATTTGGGTATTAAGTAGAAAATGGTATATCATGCCAATTTTATTTTTTTGTAAAATTAAATTTTATCTATTTATTTATTTTAAATTGGTAAGACATACACATGTTAAAAAATTAAAAAAATACAAAACATGGAAATTAAGTCAACTCCCTCCCCTCCCCAGCCACAAACATTCAGTTTTTTCCTCAGAGCAACCATGGTTACCAGTTATAGATTAATCATAATTTATTTAATCAGTTCCTGAATAATGGACATTTAAGTTATTCCCAATTCTATATTACAAATAGTACAGCAAAGAATATCTTTGTTGATAAACGATTTTCAATGTGTGAGTATATCTAAAAATAGAAGTGGAAATGCTGGATCAGAATATGTACATTTAGCATTTGAAGATGTTTGCCATATAATCTATTCTTGACATTGATCCTGTGCCTTACCATTGCCTTTAGGATAGTCTCTAAGCTTCATAAAATGGATTCCAAAGCCCTGCATGATTTCACCCTTTTTAGCCAGCTCATTATCACTTCCCCTTTAGATCTCTACACTCTATCCATACAAACTTCTTCCAGTTCCTTAAATGAGCTAAGCTCCCTCTTTACTCTAAGCTTTCCAACATGTATGTTCTCTCTGCCTGATGCACCTTTCCCTTAAATCTTCATTTGGCTAACTCCAGTACCTGTCAGGTTGCAGCTCAGATGTTAACCCCATAAGGAGAACTTCCTTGATCTCCCAAGTCTAGATCAGATGACAATGTACCCATAGAACCCTGTGCCTACCCCATTATATGACTCACTACATTGTATTAAAATCATCCACTATGAGTTCGATGAGGGTAGGATCTTATCTTGTTCCCCAATGTCTCCCTAGTGTCTGGAACAGTGATCAATAAACATTGATTCAACAACCAGTTGGTACTTAATAAACATTTGTTGAATAAATGAATTAAAAAAACAAAGAAAGCTGTAGTAGTTCCTTATCTTTGAGACCAAAGAGGCCCTGCAGGTCAAAGAGTAGAATCTAGAGTAAGGCAGGGTTGCATAAGTAATACACCACACAGCCAACGGGTGTCTTCTGACTATACATCTACATCTGCCTGTGATATTCTGAGGAGCCATACAGAAGGGAGCTAACAGTTCACCACTTAGCCATCAGATTAACCTTCTTAGCCTTCACTTCTTGAAACTATTTGCATGCTCTTAATCCTTACTGAGCCTCCTCATGGATGCTAATGAAAAGGCTCATTGACTATCCAAATTGAAACTCTAAGTATTTATTCATTTAGATATCATCTGATTGGCTAAAACTAGCCTAGCTATTATCATTATATTATAGAAATCAGGAATAGTTAGAAGCAAATTATATCAGAATTGGAAGTAAACAATTAGACCATCTATTCTAGTAGTTAAACATCTTTTACTTACCCGAATACATCTGAGGGATATGACATACTCTCATCAGTAATAGTACCTACCTCACTATAGTTTTCTCAGTGGGGTGTAGAGTAGTCAGAATTTCCAGGGCTGTACATTCTTTGAAAATAACTCCTTAGATGCCTTTGAATCTCTTATACCCAGTGATTATAGTCTAACCCTTTAGAAGAAACTAAGATCAGAGACATGAAGTAAGACTTACCCAAGGCCATTATGCTAGTATAATTACTAATGGCAGAGTTGGGATTAGAATCCAGGTCTCCTGGCTTAAGAGTTCATTCACCACTTTCCATAATACTGAGAAACAAATAGCTAGAAAGAACTTTAGAGAGAGTGACAGACTGGAAGGACCTTTAGAGAACCTCAGGTCAGGTGGGCCTGTTACCTCCTTTAGGCAAGTAAGATATTCCTCAAAGATGTCTTACTTTTATAGCACTCTTATAGTGTGTGGGGGCATGTTCACATTTTACCTTGCCTAATTCTGTATTGCTTATATTTGTTACAATGTGTTATTTTTGCAATTAAAAAACCCCATAAATATTTTTAAGCATCTTAATCTTTCACTAATCTCTATGCCAAATTCAAGTTAGGCCTTAAGTACTAAGGACTAGAGTTTGGTAGCTATACCAATTACAGAGCCTGCTATACTGTCTTACAAGTAGTTGGTATTCTAAAAATGCTTGTTAACCAAATGTCAGTGGTGATGGCCTGTTGAGATCATTTACTGCAGGGCTAGTTTCATCAATGAAAATGCAGTTTTAAAGGATATTTCGGAGTATGAGCAAGCTAAGATATTTTAGCTTACTTAATGTCTTATTTGATATAAAGCCACTTTCCAGAGTGTTCTGCTGTGGGCACTTAAGCTGTTGGCATCCACTACCAGCAGGCAACCTTGGGATTCTACATCTGAAATCAACAATCCTCCTTAAGTCCATACACATGGTAAGCCTTCAAAAGCTTTAATTTAAAAAAAAAAAATTAAAAAAATCTTTAATTTTGTCTTGTGAACAAGCCCCTGAAACTCTATCAGCTCTCAAAATGATTTTAGTCTCTCTCATTTGATAATAGCAGAGTGATGGCTCACTGAAAAGCAATAAATAGAAGAGCAGTACTAGAATAAGGGCAATTCTTAATTTTAGCTAACATTTGTACAGGCAGAAAGTCTGTTTTCTTTGATATCATAGCCTTTCATGTTCATCTGTATCAATTTAATAGTAGCTATGTCCTATTCCATTATTATTTTTAAGAAGTGAAGGACAAAGGATATATTTCAATCTTACTTGTTTTTCCCCTTTGCTCTTTTATAATAGAAAAGAATACTAACTTTTTTGATCTGCCCAAAAATAAAGAAAACTACAATGAAGAAAAATTTCTAAGAGATACTGACAAAAAGCGACACATGTATACAGCCAGCCAGCCAGAGTGTCACAAAGCAACGTGCAGATGTGATCATTTGCTGTGATGAGATAGGCCAGTTTGAGGCATGGAGTCTTCTTTCTATGGGCTTGGATGGCATCAGTGAGAACAAAAAAGGGCAATTTGGCTGAGAAAGAGCATCTTTGCAGAAATTATTATGGTTGTTCATAAATTAAGGAACATAAATGCCCCAAATGCCTGGGAGACCAAATTATTACATTTATTTTCTAGGGAGAACAAAGTAATAGCACTTAATAATTTTTGAAGTATTTTTGCGTACATTAACACTTTTGATCACTACAACAACTGTATGAGGTAAGCAGGGCTAATTATCACCCTTTTACTCATTGGAGCACCCTTCATATCTTAAAAAAATGGCTCTGTAGACTAAAGGTAAAAGGCTGAAAATCCAATAAAATCCCAGGACTTCTGGGCATTCTATACCCCTAAGGGTATACCCCTACTCTAAGGGATGCATGGATTCCTCCAAGGTATACTGATTAAAGAAAAAGACCTGGATTGCATGAGAAACTTGACATTGGCACAAAATGAGTAGAGTCTGCTGACTGACTTGAATATCAGATCAGGAGGGAAGTAGATAGGAAGTGCTAAAAATTAATAAGAGAGGCTTTGGCCTTGACTGGAGAGAAAACCTATTTTGTATCAAGATAGAATAAACATTCTAAGGAAGATCAGTATCAGAGATGTTGGTAGCTACATCTGGATAAAGTGGTTTGGGGGAAAAGAGGAAATTGCCTTCTTTAAGAGAAAACTTGGGAGGTTAGATGAAGAGGTAAACCTTAGAAGCCATTAGACTTCCTTGGAAAGGAAGGGAAGACCATGTATACTACAGAAGGTGATACTGCTCTTACCACCTTTTTCCTATTCTCCTTAGCAACCAGGGATTATGAAAGATTTGCTGATACTGAGAATAACCTCAGGGGAAAATCTAAAGGAGGAGAAAGGGTGAGATGATTAGGAGAGGAAAGGGACCATGACTCTCAGCTCCCAGCTTCCACATAGCCAGAAGACTTCCAGGAAACTGGCTACAAATAGTAGGTGAATATGGGTGCTTTTATTTCATGGACTACATTTCTTATGTTTGAACTTGGTTATCAATTGTATGCAAAATGTCTGTTCTAGAGAATGGCCCCACTGGTCTAGTTCTCCATTTGAAGGCTCAACGCTGCTGCCTCCTCCACCAACTAGAAAACCCTATCTTACTGCTCTTTTTAAAAATTATTACTATGGGATTCTTGTTCTGAGTTCTTTTTCAGACTTCAGCCAATTCTACTTCTTCTTGCCCCTTCTAACAAAGTCCTGGCCCCATCTCTTTAATGGCTCCTGCCTTCTGAAACTGCTTCCATCATTGGCCCTTACTCACATTGACAACTGTCATCTTAAAAATCTCATTTCCATCTTTATAAAGTCATATTGCTTTCTAACCATCCAGACACATATCATTGGCTGATGTAGCCAGACACATGCTGTCTTTGAATCCAGATGGCTTTGCAGCAGCCCAGAGCTACGTATTCTATAAACTCCTATGCCAAAGGGGTAGCATTTTGTCAACTGACAGAGTGATGCTGAAATATCAGAGTGATTCAAAGACTCTTCCCAGGAGCTAGCTCAACATTTTGTTATGCCCCACAGAATGCATTTATAGTTAACATAAAGCTATGACACCCACGATAGGGATGGTTTCCATTGGCACATTACTGCCTAGCTGAAGGATCAGTCAACATCATCAACTTACATTACAAACACCAACAATGTGCCAGACACCAGGCTAGATTCTTGGGTTATACAAAGAAAAATGAATCCCTGCCCTCAAGAAACTTACAAACAAGTTCTAGAAGCTCTAGATTTGGGCATGCTCAGATTTAGGCATGGTAGCAGATACCAACACTGATACAATTATCATTGGAATTAACACATGATGTAAGTGCCAGTATGGTACAACACTCTGCCCATTTCAAGAATAGGACTAAATCCTCTTGGTGACCTTAGTAGATGCAGGATGTCTCCAGAGGATATGAGGTGATCTTGGTCCTTACACAGAGAGAGATACAAATGCTACCATGGATCTCAGACATACTGAGAAAAAACTGCAAGTATTTGGAGTTGGAGGAGGGAAGATCCTTATCTAGTTAGTTCTATGTCAAAGGACTGATTGGTAGGTTAGAGTGGAAAAATCTTCTGTGATCTTGGGTGTGTGGACAATATGAGATGATGAAGCACACTTGAGAAGGTAGTTCTTAGAAGGATATTCTTATTAACATATAACTCAGAAGTGATAAAGGATCACCTGAGTAGACTTACCATCCGCTCCTTCACTGCTTTTGCTTCTTTTATTGCGGCGAACACGCTTACTTTCCTCTTCAGAGTATGACTTTTCATCAGGGAAGAAGAAATTCAGTAGAGCCATCTGTAAAATAACAAGTAGGTTAGTGAATGATTGATCCCAGTCAGCCACAGCCCACATAAAAAACTAGCTTTCCATACACAGTCTACCTTTATCTTAAATTCATTGTGTCTAAAGCCTCAGCCCATCTTCCTCTTCACTGTACAAATCCTTTTATTTTTGATACCATTATTATTCCAATCATGTGGACATGAAATTTTGGTTAATTTCTAAATCCCTACTCTTCTGCCCTGAATATCTAATAAGTAGTCCATTATGTCCTTTTCTCCGTATATTTCTGGGGTTCAGAGAGCCCAGCCACATATTTCTAACCTCCCTAACATACTAATGATGCCTTGAGTTTGCTATTCTCTCTTGGATTTCATTATTATGCACCCATGATTTTGCCTCATTCCTATTTGTGCTGTACTTTTGGTTTGGTCCCTGAATGCTATGCATGTAATACTGAGGTATCATTTATGTCAATGCTCTTCTGGGAGTTAGTCATGACAAAGCACACAATTATTCTTTCCCTTTCCTAGATTCCTACAGCACTTATGATCTATAAGATTCATTTTGGGCTGGGCATGGTGGCTCACATCTGTAATCCCAGCACTTTGCGGCCAAGGTGGGACGATTGCTTGAGGCCAGGAGTTTGAGACCAGCCTGGGCAACATAGGGAGACCCCATCTCTATAAAAAATTTATAAAATTGCTGGATGTGGTGGCATGTGCCTGTAGTCCCAGCTACTCTCAGAAGGCTGAGGCAGGAGAATTGCTTGAGCCCAGGAGTTCAAGGCTGCAGTGATCTATGATCGTACCACAGCACTCCAGCCTGGGTGATAGAGTAAGACCCTGTTTCCAAAAACAAAAACAAAAACAAAAACAAAAAAGCTCATTTTGGTACTTGGTCCTCTACTGTCTTATAATGATCTCTCATAATAATATAATATGTTTCATATGCAAATAGGTCTGGGTTCACTAATGATAATCAGAGTTTAAATATACACTTGCTGAATTGAATCATAATCTTTCAGCATGAGTGCTTTATTGTGGTAAAAAGATGTACTTGAGTGTAAATAGTGAACAGAGTAGTAGGATTAAGAGTGATTCTAATCCCATCTCTGCCACTTACTAGCTATGTAACCTTGGACAAGTTACTTAAGCTTTAATTTCCTCATTGGTAAATAGGGATAATAATAGTACTTTGCTCATAAAGCAGTTGCAGAATTAGCACAGTACCTAGCACGTAATATGTACTCAATAAATGTTAGCTATTACTATTAATATTAAAATTAATCTTCAACATAGACTAGTTAATTTGGAGCTTAAAAAATGAATCTGCATTCTTATTATAGTGTGAGTTCAAAAAATAAACAATTCCAGAGTCCTCATATCTGCTGCATCTCTGATTAAGTGGAAAAAAATGGGTTGGACACAGAGAGCCCTAACATTTTACACAAACTTTCTTCAAAATCCTGTGATTTACTGTTTATATTGAACAATTGTACCCAATAGCCTTAAGGTGTAGGATTAGTGTCTTGTAGGATACATTCATCTATTAAATATAAAATTAATAAATGAATGTATAGGTAATCTCCAATTTGTGAATAGGGTTGCATTTAAAGCTTATTTAGGTTGAACTGCATGAAACTGTAAGTTCTGTATGTCAAAAATGATTGAATATCATCAATTTCATATGGTTCAACTGAGCAGTATTTTTGAGTCACTTGATTGGAACGTAAAATGCAGTTTCCCATAGAATCAATATAATAAAGTCTGGTTAGTTTTCCTGATAAGCCCACAGAGAGTTACTTAACCCACAGTATAAATAAGCTAATGTACTAATAATAGTATAAAACAAAACTTCTATTTACAATAAAATCTCAATCATTTGCAGCTCTGTAAGTCATTCTGGATGGAAGAGTTTTCTTGATAACTTTGCTAAAACTTCAGCTATTTTGGATAGAAATTCATTTATAATATATGATTTAATTTAGGGCTTACTCAATATACAGAGGACCATTTGCCTGTATATTAAATGGCCCCAGTCCAGTATGGTTTTGAGGTTTTAAAAAAATTATTGTTAAAATTACAAGACAGAGTAATATATGCCTTGTAGAGAGAAGTTTAAGGTTCTCTGTAAGAAAGAGGGAAGTACCTAATACAAACTGGGGGTGGACAAGCCTTCTTGGAGGAGGTGCTACCTCTGTGAGTCCTGAAGGGTGTCAAGGATTTAGTTATAAATGGGAAATACAAAAGGAATTCTAGGCAAAGGGAGCATTGTGTTTAAATATCCTCTTTCAGAGGAAAGAGAAAGAATAGCAATTTTTGGAACTACAAGTGGCTTAGAATAAGTGGTAGGAGGTGGGGAGGAATGGTGAGAAATATGAACCAAGGGGTGTTAAATAAGAGCCAGATCATGTTAAGGAATTTAGACTAGATCCTGCAGCAGAGGGATCCTCTGAAGGATTTTTCCCTTTCTAAATTTTTGTCCCTTATGAAAATGAGATATAATTTACATACAACAAAATGCACAAATTTTAAGTATATAGGTTGAAGAGATTTGACAAGTGCACACACCTTTGTAACCACCACCCAAATCAATATATAGAACATTTACATCATCCTCTAGAATTTTCCCTTGTGCCCCTTCCAGTCGTTCTCCAGCAATCCCCTGTCCCAAGGCAACTACTGTTCTAATCTCTATCACCATCTCTTGGTTTTTTTCCGTTCTATACTAGAATCATATAATATGATTTTTCATATGTATGAATGAATATGATTGTTCATTCAACATAATGTCTGTGAAATTCATCCATGTTGTTGCATGTATCTCTAGTTCATTCCTTTTTAGTGCTGAGTAGTAGTATTTTGTTGCATGGATCTATTACATTTTTCTGTGCATTCACCTATTGATAAAAATTTGGGTTATTTCCAGTTTGGGACTATTATAAATAAAGCTGATATGAACATTCATGTACAAGTTTTTGTGTAGGCATATGTTTTCATTTTTCTTGAGTAAACACCTAGCAGTGGAACCTATGGGTAAGTATTTGTTGTAAGAAACTGCCAAACTGTTTTCCAGAGTGACCGTACCATTTTATATGCCCACCAGCAATGTATGAAAGTCCCAGTGCTCTGTATCTTCACCAATACTTGGTATTGTCAGTATTTTTAATTAATCCACCATTCTGGTGGATGGGAAGTACGGTTTCATTGTGGTTGGTTTTTGAGTTCTTAAAGTTCTTTTTTAGTGTTTTTTTTTTCATCTCTTACCTTCCTGTACCTCCTCACCATCACCAACTACAATTCCAGAGTTTTTCTTATACTTTTTGTGCTCCCTCTTGGGCTCAGCTCCCATGAGAGTTCTGGCAGGGGCTCTAGCACATTCTTGTGTCCTGATGGTGGCAGTAGGAGAAGGTGCTCACATATTAACTGTTCCCAAGAGTCTGATGGGAGCCTGTAAGAACTCAAGCTCCCAGAAGAGGAGGGCTGAGAAGAAACAAACTTCTGCAGACAGCAGAAATGACTCCAGCTCCCATGGGTAGTAGGAGTAGCTCACAGTCCCTCAAGAGAGGCTGCTGATGAATATGGAAGATTCATAAGTCAAGTGTTCATTAGAAAGGGACTGCTAGTATGTGAAGATGCTTTGAATATAGTTTCTATTTTCTAAATAAAAACCAAAAGAAAACAATACAAAACATTGCTTAAAATGAAAGAGATTTCCTATTCACAGTGCCCTTATTTGAGTCTCAATTAGAGGTAGGAGGTAAAACTATATCATATAATGGTAAAGACAAAAATCAGTGGCTGCTCATATAAAAAGTCTAGAATTCCAGCTTGAGTTTTGCATTCATTAGCATGGCCTCCAGAGGCAAGTTGCAGAATATGAACAAAACAACCCTCTCGTTTAGAATATTGCTTTCCTATTGCACAAGAGAGGAGGCATCAGGAATGTTGGCCACAGCCAGGCATTTTGCTCAAGGGAAAAAAAATCTAATTCTTTACACTTTATTAAGTGATTACACCCTTGTTTCCTATGGTAAAATTACATGGTAAACAGCACCTGCAGATTACAGGGATCTCAGCTGGAAACAATTCGTTAACAGTGAGACATGAGGGATACATCCATTATTGCTAGTGACTCTCCAGATATTGCTACAAACATATTTTTTCTAATATCTAAACCCACAAAATTATTGGGTCCTTTTTTTTTTTTTACCATGACATAGAATAAATTTAATTCATTTTCCATTTCATGGCTAATGTACTTGATTGTACTAGATGATTCATAGGAAATTACTTATAAGCCTCTTGAGGGAAAGGGCCATACCTTATCCATTTTTGTATACCTAGTGCCTTGCCCTGAGCCTGGCACATAGTAGGCCCCAGTAAATATCTCTCTGTTGAAAGAATAATTGGACCGTTTTAGTCTGTTTGTGCTGCTATAACAAAATACCTGAGACTGGGTAATTTATAAGGAACAGAAATTTATTTTCTCACAGTTATGGAGGCTGGGAAGTCCACGATCAAGGCGCTGGCAGGTTTGGTTATGTGGCTGTTCTCTGCTTCCCAGATGGCATCCTGTTGCTGCATCTTCCAGAGAGAAGGAATGCTGTGTCCTCACATGATGGAAGGCAGAAGGTCAAGACAGCTGAACACTGCATGAAGCCTCTTTTATAAGGGCCTTAATCCCATTCATGAGGGAGGAGCTCTCATGGCCCAATTACCTCTTAAAGGCCCCCACTCTTAACGCCATCACATTGGCAACACCTAAATTTTGGCACATTCAAACCATGGCAGGCATATTCAAATCATAGCATGCATTAACACCAATCTATACCTTAAGGCCAGGATATTATTTGAACTGATTGGACCTATTTTTTGAGATCAATCATGGAAAGGTAGACTAAGGACTGAATACACTACTAGTAAGAATCAAATAAAAGGGATTCTAAGAGTGAGAGACTCTATAAGTCAGTAGTTCTTAAACTTTGGTGTGAATCAGAATCACTAGGCATGAGTGTTAAAGTGCAGAATCCCAGGGCTTTCCCTTCCCAAATTTAGGCTGAGTAAGACTGAGGTAGGATCCTATAATCTGACTTCTCAACTTGCTCACTAGGGCATTCTGATGCAGGGAGTTCCTGAACTACACTTTAGGAAGCTACTGTATTGTTCATTCCTCAACCAATTCATTATCTGTAGACTGAAAAGACTTCATCCTCTTTTTTTTCCTGGTAAAATAGGGCTCTTACGTAGCTAATGTTTTTTACCTTTTGTTCTGTCATTCTAAAAGAGAATCTGTTTACAGAAAGTGGTACTTCATCTCTCTCAAGAGGAGGCAGATATATACCAGGCTTTCTAAAAATCAGTAAATCACCTATTTTTTAAAAAAGATTGCTCTTTCAATGCTGTTGAATAGATAATCTATTTTTCTTATTGCAACCCCTGCCATCACCAGCACCATCCATCAGCAATCAGCTGGGACCTTCAAATAAATTAAAAGCATTTATGTCCTGAAACATTCAACAAAGTCTCTAAGTGATTCCACTATAACAAGATATGAGCATCCCATTACCAATGAATGAAAGTAGGGTTGACTAAACTAGCTTGATGGGTACATCATGGATATAAAATGAATATGAAAGGTGGCATTGAATACACTGCTAATCTTATAAGAACCCTTAACTCAACATGTTCTGATTATCAACAAAAGGCCTGGGGAGAGCCATTCAGGGTGGTGGTGTCTGCTGAACAAATATTGAGTACTTACCATTTGGAGGGCACTGAACTACACACTGTCTTTAACATATACAGACAAACAACATGCAAATAATCCTGAGTTTTTGTGTAGTGCAGTCATAGCACTACATGACAGGAGGTAGTAGTGTTTCAGTATGACAAGAAGGGAAGCACAGTATGTGCTGGTTGCTGAACAGAGTGTGCCAGCTACTGGGAGTGAGCAAACAAGAACATTCAACATTGATCACAGCATCCCATGGGAGCAGCAACCAGCGGAGTGGGGTGGAAGTGGCAGCAATCAGCCCAAGTGCCAAATGAAATTGGCATCTTGGGCATCTGTGATATGAGTACCAGGGATTGCCAACCCCTGTTGTAGATATGTCAGAGGATGACTGAAATTATGTAGTAAGCCTAAACATGGAAGTTAAATACAACCAACATTTTCCATCATACAGAGCTAAAAGCCGTTACTGAATCCTGTATCCTATGCAGTTTGACTTAAAAATCAGTGCCCAATAATGCAAATGACTGTAAAGTAGAAATCAAAATAAAAAAGAATGGTATCTTTGCCTGGGGATATTACCATAGTGCGGCATCAGTGAAAAATTGTACTATAGACTAGCTCAATCTTGGCTTCCCTTAGCTCCCATTTTTGGGCTATACAGATCACCTAACATTTATCAAATAATACCTTATATATTTTAGTACTAATTTTTCTTCTCCCATAGGTAGTAAGCTCCTCAATGGTAGGCATATTTATGGGGTCAGAACTGGTATGGACTTGTCCTATGGACAGGATGAAATCTGTTTAAGATGCACATCAGTTATTAGAAACACACAAAGGACAAAATGGACCCCTGCTCTGACTTTCTGTTTGCTAGGTTCAGCTTTATTTCTAACATCCGGAACAGAGCTGGAAAAACAAAAGCTTACTGAACTGATTTTTATCAATGGACAATATAAGTTGTGTCCAGCTTTTGTATGACTTTGAAATTCACACCTGCCACAGATGTCACATTTACCTTGTTGAACTATTTTATTGCCAGATTCAGAGTTGTGCTTAATGTGAAATGGCAAGAGAGGACCACCACTACTGAGATTCTGGAAGTCAGCTGGTCTATCAGCATTAAAGCAATGTTCCTTGCTGACATGAGTAGAGATGCAATGGCAGAAGGATACCCAAACATCTTTGGTATGGTGAGCTTTGTGGCATAATCACAAGCAGGGGAGGCATAAGAAATACTCTAAAGGATGCACTAAAGCATAGCTTCAAATAACACGACATAGCTGTGTGCTGCTAGGGAAAACAGAAGCAGAGGTCATCTAGGAATGCAACAATATGGAATTTAGAAACTCTTTTTGAGCAAAGGCTTTCAGCTGACCACAAGTCAAACACAGAAATACAGACAGTGACAGGCTCTACAAATAGCAGCTGCAGCCACAAATCAAAAAGCAGTTTGTATGTTATGTCACATAGAAAGGACTTTTGGTTGAAGATTTAGTCTTTGCTCCCCATGAGTGTGGGTGAAATCAGTAGTGACATCTTTGAATAAGAGGAAGGGCAACAATATATACTGGATGTCACTGCTTTCTCTTTGGAGTATCTGCTTATTAAATTTGTAATTCCTCATACTTCTAAGAAGAATGGTGCTTTGGCACATAAGAAGAAAAAATATACTTCCACTTGTAATACCTGGAAATCACTAAAGGCTATCATTTGTGAGTAGAATCAGCTTATAAATTAGATGAACTCTGTATTCAGAAAATATTAGGTCAAATGCATCTTCTTAATTATGAATTCTTAAATGGCTCTTGAAAGTTTTATAATGATGCTGCAGTTTACCTTTATAAAGCTGGACTAATGCATGTTACATGTAGCATTATAACTAAAACGAGACTGCCTGGGCAATCCATTTAAATGAGGATATTTTCCCTTTGTCCAAAATTTCACTATCAATAGCATCCTATTATACAAAATCTATTCTGTTCCCAATGGAGATCTAAACCACATAAACTACCCCTAGGCCATATCTGACTACAACATTCAAGATCAAGTACAGAGGAAAGACAAAAGTGAGGTAGCTAGTAAAAAGAGAGTTGTAACAGTCAGAATATGGGGGAGGAGAATAGGATACAAGTAAGAAGCAAATTAAGAAACAGATGACTATTGATTCTTACAGGGAAAAAGTGTTCCAAACAGTGTAGAAAAATTAAGCAAGTGGGAAGGACTTTAGGGAAAGATGACTTATATTCAGTTTAAGTTAATAGTGAAATATGTTGTAGACTGGAGTTCAACTGTTATAATGAGGACTCAGATGATGAAGGAAAGGCTAGAAACAATGATCCAAACAAGTCCATGGGATTGGGGAGATGGCAAGAATATGAACATAGATGTGTGGCCAGTGGGCCATCCAGGACTGGCTCACAGCAATGTGAGTATAGAAAGTGAAACTCAGAGACCAGTAGATAAGTTCAGAGGGAACGGTCAGGCAGGATAGGATATAGGTACAGTAGGTTAAAAGTGATGCATGTAACCTAAACTATTTGTACCCCCATAATACTTTTCAATAAAAAAGTACAGTAGGTTGAATTCAAAGAAAGTCTAAGATACAGGCATCTTAGTGGCAGGCAGGTTAATCAGTGGTGATATAATCAGCAAAGATTCAGCCCACAATAAATGCGTCTAAGAAACTTGAGGATTGGAAAAAAGAATAAAGGCCCTGGGATACAAGTTCAGAATTTTAAACACTGTAAAACTAGCATTACCAAGGGAATAAAAGGACTGTCAAGAAAATTGCAAGGCTAGGAAGATAATTTCACTGTGAGATTAGACAAATCCAAAGTTGCAATGCTTTTCTCAGTTAACTTGGCATTTTAGTGTTTCTTGGGTCCAAGCATGGCCAAGGCTTCCCTTGAGGTAAAAACAAAATAATTCATTATGTGACATAATGGCAGACCAATACTGTTTCAGTAGCTGTAAAACTGAGCGAAATTTTTTTCAATGTAACAGTTGATTAGAATACAGAATTAGGGTATTTCCATCGAAATGTCATTTTCTCAGAGGAAAATTTCTGACTCTTGCTTATGACCATGACAGTCAGTGAAGAAAGCCTCACGCTGAGTGTTGTCTCATAAATCTTTCCCATAGTATCTCAACAGAGCTACCGATTGAAAAAGAAATTAGGATAAAATATAAACAAATGAAATGAACTATAGCAAAATACTGAATTCATTAGAGTCAATTTTATGCATATCCATTGTTTGATTGTTAGTTTTAGGGACTAAAGCCATCTTTCCATGGAGCAATAGAGAATTAAATTTCACCAGTATCTACTAATCTCTTACACAGAGCTTTAACCCTAAGGAATCCTCTAATTTCTACCAATGGGTAAACAAATTAGGTTTGTCCAGTTCATAGTTAATTGTTCCTAATTATATTAATAAATATTTCCCCCCAAATCCACAGAAAGCTCATAAACTTTAAAATTTAATAAGTATATAGACATCGGGACCAAGGTAGCTGACTAACCAAACAATTTTAGCTCTCCTTTCTCCCAAGATCCTATTAAGATGACATGAACTAAAAAAGATACGATGAAGAGAATAATAGAGAGAATCAGTAGAAAAGAGATTCCAATATGTTTCTGAAAGACAGAAAGTGGATAGGATGCTGATTGATAAAGATGGGCAGATGAAGTGACAGAGGGGGCTTACAGCCTGCGAGAATGCTGGGCTGCCTTGTAGAACCACAGAGAAGTTTGAAAATTGGAAATATCAAGTAAGGGAGAGGGTGACAAATTCATCAAATACATGTATATTAAATAATCATCTGCCTCCCCTGTGTATAGAACCCCTAGTATTCAGGCATTTATTCTCAATGCAAAAACAAAAATCAGAAGGTTCTTCTCTGAAGAGATTGAATAAATTGCCTAAGAAGAACTGAGGTAGCTAATGTGGGCATTAGTGCCATAAAGCAAAGACCTCTACACGTTGGAGTTTAGGGATCCTCTAGCATAATGGCTCTATATACATGGGTATGGCTTATTGACTTGCCGGCCTCTTATTTGGGGTAGCGAGGCATTTTGCTCAACCCTTAGACACATTATAAAATTTCAGAACAACAAAGATAAAGAGAAAATCCTTATAGCTCCCAGAGAGGAAAAACATTAACAGTTAAAGATGGATTGGTCATCTCATCAGAAACACTGGCTCTTATAGAGAACAACAGAGGAATGCCTTCAGGGTTCTGAGGGTAAATTACTTTGAATCTATAATTTTGTTCCTAACCAAATACCAATCAAGTCTGATAACAAAAGAAAGACATTTTCAGATTCCAAAGACTCAAACTACACCTTTCACACTCCTTTCTCTACAAATTTACTTAAGGATATACTCCAGAAAAATTAGAAAGTAAAGAAAAACATAGATATATGCTGGATTCTGGACACAATGAACCTAAAACTAGAGACTAATAAAAGTAAGTCCAAGGACAAGAGCTGTGCAGCAGACCTAAGGAGCATTCAGTCTAAATAGAAGCAAGGAGGGCTCCAAGATGGAGGCATCTAAGAAAAAGAGGGGGAGAGGGGCTCACAATTTTATCCATTTTTAAGAAATTAGTGAAACTTATGGCTGTAGCAGACAATGCAAGAAAAAATAAAGGTAATTAGAAAATCCAGAAAAAACCAAATTTATACAAATTAAGAAATGTAATACATATATTAAAACTTCATGTTGTGTACACTTAATATGTACAATTTTTATTTGTGATTCAACCTCAATAAAACTGGAAAAAATAGGCCGGGCGCGGTGGCTCACGCCTGTAATCCTAGCACTCTGGGAGGCCGAGGCGGGTGGATTGCTCAAGGTCAGGAGTTCGAGACCAGCCTGAGCGAGACCCCGTCTCTACTAAAAATAGAAAGACATTATATGGACAACTAAAAATCTATATAGAAAAAATTAGCCGGGCATAGTGGCGCATGCCTGTAGTCCCAGCTACTTGGGAGGCTGAGGCAGTAGGATCGCTTAAGCCCAGGAGTCTGAGGTTGCTGTGAGCTAAGCTGACGCCACGGCACTCACTCTAGCCTGGGCAACAAAGTGAGACTCTGTCTCAACAAAAAAAAAAAAAAAAAAAAAACAAACTGGAAAAAATAAAAGAAAAAAAAAAGAAAAAAAAAAGAAAAAAAAAAAGAAATGTAATACTATCATGACACTTGACAGGAGAGAAAAATTTTAAATAGTTAACAATAGTATAAACACTATATACTGATTTTCAACTTTCAGAAATAACCAATATACAAAAGCACAGGTTACTTAATTTTAGAAATGCTTAATTATAGATGTATAGCAAAACATAAATGTTATCATTCTTGGCAATGCAAAAAATTAAAGTACGAAGACAAGATTTGGTAGGTAGATGGGGTAAGAGATATACAGATGAGCATAGAACTAATGGCTTCCTCTTACGGAGTTAAGAAATGCTGTCTCTAGTTCATGGAACAAGAAATAAAGGTCTAAGTATATTCCTCAAACAAACACAGGAATTAAAAAGCACTATAACTACATTGGGATAACAGGCAGTATAAGTGAGATATAGCCTCATTCATCAAATTACAAATTTAATAAAACCTAAAATAGATAAATCAAGAAGTAGCAGTATATATGGAAGCAATCACCAGAAGAACTAAACAGAAAGTTAATAGAGTTAAAGGTAATCTCAGAGGGTGAGGACAGAGAGAGTTGGAACAGTGAAATATTGCTTACATTATAAACTATTTGTACATTGTTCATACTTTTAAAAACCACGCACATATATTATTTCATAAAATATAAAATAGAAATAATCATATGGCTATTTCAAAACCAACCAATAACCTTGAAACAGAAATCTTCTTTTATCACTACTAAATTCAAACTAGCCCCTGAGAACCTTTACCTGAAAAAGAGTGCTGGCCAGGGGCCATTTAAGCATAGCTCCTGTCTGTATTATCTGACCTGCCCTTTTCCCTCAAAGCCTCTTAAAACCACTAAAAAATTAACACAAATTCTGGATCAAGTGACAACCAGCTTCATTTCCAGCCAAAGAGATTATTTTTATGGTCTTATAGATATACAATATGCACATATTTAAGCTTACAAGTTTTGACATGTGTATGTACATATATGTATACCTGTGAAACCATCATCACAATCAAAATAATTAAGATATCCATCACCCCCCAAAATTTCTTCATGCCCCACTATAATCCCTTCCCATTCAGCCCAGTCGCTGATGCCTTCTGCATTTCCAGGCAACTGCTGATATCCTGTCACCATAGATCAGTTTTCATTTTCTAGAATTTTATATAAATAGAATCACACACTCTTCTTTTTTGGGGGGGGTCTGGCTTCTTTCACTCAGCATAATTATTTTGAGATTCAATCATATTATAACATGTGTCAGTAGTTCATTCCTTTTATATTGATAAGTATTATAGTAGTCTGTTGTATAGATGTAACAATTTCTTTAATGCATTCACCTACTGATGGACATAATGGGTTGGCTCCAGTTTTTAGTTACTACAAATAAAATTGTGTGCAATACATTCATGTGCAAGTTTTGTGTGGACATATGCTTTCATTTCTCTTAGGAAATTCCTAGGAGTGGAACTGCTGGGTAACACATACTATATGATAAGTACATATTATAAGAAACTGCCAAACTATTTTCTAAAGTGGATGCACCATTTTATATTCCCACCAGCAGTGTGTAAGAGTTTCACTTTCTCACATCCTTGTCAAAACTTGGTATGGTCAGTCTCTTTAAGTTTAGCCATTCTAATAGGTGTATAGCGGTCTCTCATTGTGGTTTTAATTTGCATTTCCCTGATGACTAATGATGTTGAACATCTTTTCATATATCTTCTTTGGTGAAGTCTCTGTTCAAATCTTTCACCTATTTATTTTATTTTGTTTAGAGATGGGGTCTTGCAATTTTGCCTAGGCTGGTTTTGAACTCCTGGGCTCAAACAATCCTCCCACCTCGGCGTCCCTAAAAATAGATGGGATTACAGGCGTGCACCACTATGTGTGGTGGCTCATGCCTGTAATCCTAACACTCTGGGAGGCCAAGGTGAGAAGACTGCTTGAGCTCAGGAGTTCAAGATCAGTCTGAGCAAGAGTGAAGTCCTGTCTCTACTAAAGACAGAAAAATTAGCCAAGTGTCATAGTGAACTCCTGTAGTCCCAACTACTGGGAAGGCTGGGGCAGGAGGATCCCTTTAGCCTAGGAGTGTGAGGTTGCATTGAGCTGTGATGATGCCACTGCACTCTACCCAGGGTGACAGAGTGAGAACCTGTCTCAAAAAAAAAAAAAAAAATTGAGTTGTTTGTTTCTTATTATTGAGTTTTTAACACATTAACTGCCATGTGAATTGTATTTAACTCACGCTAGTTTTGAGCCTGGGGCCTTGTGAAGCATATGTAACTCACATGTCTCTTTACCTTGGGAACCATGTGAACTATTTTTCAAGTTACATAGAACTCATGCACAGAATACAATACAAAATAACAAGTTTTTCATTAAATTAGAAAGGATCATTTTATTTTTAAAGTTTTTATTCTCTTTTTGTAATAAAACACCATGGTCCCAAGGAAAAAATTTTTTTCTAGTGTGGCAGTCAATGTGTTAAAGAGTCCATTACATATTCTGGATATAAGTTCTTTATAAGATATATGGTTTGCAAATATTTTCTTCCAATCTGTATCTTATCTTTTAATTTTCTTAAGTATCTTATGAAAAACAGAATTCTTAAATTTGATGAAGTTCAATATACTAAATTTTTCTTTTATGGATCATGCTTTTGTTGTTGGTTTCATATCTTAAACAATCTTTGCCTGATAGTTTTAGAGTTTATGGTTAGGTCTATGATCCATTTTGAGTTAATTTTTGTATAGCATGTGAGGCATTAATCAAGGTTTTTTAATATGTCCAAATGTCCAAATGTTCCAGCACAATTGCTTTCTCCATTGAATTGCTTTATACTTTTTTTGAAAATAAATTGACCATATATGTGTGGGTCTATTTCTTGGCTCACTATTCTGCACCTTGATCTAATGTTTACCTTTCTATTAAAAACACTATGTCTTGGCAGGGCGCGGTGGCTCACGCCTATAATCCTAGCACTCTGGGAGGCCGAGGTGGGTGGATCGTTTGAGCTCAGGAGTTCGAGACCAGCCCGAGCAAGAGTGAGACCCGTCTCTACTAAAAATAGAAAGAAATTATCTGGACAACTAAAAATATATATAGAAAAAATTAGCCGGGCATGGTGGTGCATGCCTGTAGTCCCAGCTACTCGGGAGGCTGAGGCAGGAGGATAGCTTGAGCCCAGGAGTTTGAGGTTGCTGTGATCTAGGCTGACACCACAGCACTCTAGCCTAGGCAACAGAGTAAGACTCTGTCAAAAAAAAAAAAAAAAAAAAACCACTATGTCTTGATTACTTGGCTTTCTAGTAAGTCTTGAAATGAGGTGGCATAGGTCCTCCAACTTGGTTTTTTTCTTTCAAAGTTGTTTTGAATATCCTAGGTCTTCTGCCTTTTCACCTAAATTTTAGAATCAACTTGTAATATAAAACCATCTTCATATTGCCATCTGATCTTTGCAAAGCAGACAAAAACATATACTGGGGAAAAGAATCCCTATTTAATAGAGTGCTGGGAAAATTGGATAACCACATGTAGAAGGCTGAAACAGGATCTGCACCTCTTACCTCTCACAAAAATCAACTCACGGTAGATAACAGACTTAAATCTAAGGCATGAAACTATAAAAATTCTAGAAGAAAATGTTGGAAAAACTCCTGTAGATGTTGGCCTAGGGAAAGAATTTATGAAGAAGACACCAAAGACAATCACAGCAACAACAAAAATAAATAAATGGGACCTGATCAAATTAAAAAGCTACTGCACAGCCAAGGAAACTATCATGAGAACAAATAGACAACCTGCAGAATGGGAGAAAATATTTGCATGCCACACATCAGATAAAGGGCTGATAACTAGAATCCATATAGAATTCAGGGAAATCAGCAAGAAAAAAATGAAAGTTGGTGTTTTTAAATCATGAGTTGGTGTTGGATTTTGTTAAACACTTTGTATCAATTGGTATCATGCAGACAAAGTCTCTCATTTTAGGGAAATGTTGTTTTATACACACACAGATATTTTATATATATATATATACACATATATATATATATGTATTACACACATACACACATACACATATTTGTTAGCATAATGAAGTATTTTCCTTTAATCGTGAGTACAATCTACACTCCAGGAAGAGGCATCCTGGACACTGGCAGACCACTGCCAGTCTGTGAAGTGTGAATCACAGCCCTGTGTGAATAAGTGGAGAATCACTGGTAAACAATCAGTAACTAGGAGTAGCTTCTTGGGGTAGTCGGCTAACCTCAGAATCATGTCAATCAGGCATTAAGCATGCAATTAGAAATACCCAGGCTTCAAAGCTTGTATGTTTGCCTAAGGACCTAAATTATCATTTGCTCACTCTCTGATTACCCCAGCTCCAGGATGAGTCAAGTTCTACCTAGCACTGCCAAAAAACAGCAAGAATGCTTTTTAATAGCTTTAAACAAGTTTTCAAATTTCTTTGGCAAATACTGTACAGCTGTACAGTATCTTGCCGGGGTCTTAAATTGAGATTGAAATGGGACCACGCAGAGCCAAGTTCTAAGCAATAAATAATTATGTTAGTACTGAAATCCTTGAGCACTTGCCAGTCACAATTTTCATTTTGACTTGTACTAATGTTAACTGTTGCAATAGTAATCAGCGACCTCATCTCTTATCAGCTGGTACCTAGTTGTGTGGAAAGTGCTGCCATATCATGCTTGAAAATTGATTAGAAATGTTTTGCATTATTTCTTGCCAATCAAGGTCAAATTCTGTTACAACACTTTTAACACATAATGTAAACTTTTGTAGAATGAAGAAATGTCTAAGTATAAATTGGTAGCATATTTATTTTTAGCAACATTGAATATAATAGAGATCAAGGTAACCAAAGTATTTGAATTACCAAAGAGTTTGTTTTTTGTAAAGGATATTAGGCT
This sequence comes from Eulemur rufifrons, assembly GCF_041146395.1. Classification (NCBI taxonomy): domain Eukaryota; kingdom Metazoa; phylum Chordata; class Mammalia; order Primates; family Lemuridae; genus Eulemur; species Eulemur rufifrons. Next base: position 92,204,073 of record NC_091012.1, read on the forward strand.
ACCAAAACTTTTCTATGAGTTCCTAGTTCAGTGTTTTCCAACTATTTAATAATTTAACCTATACTCACTTTAATAAATGTTAAACTTTTCATGCAGTCTCTCTTTCTGATGGCAACCCATTTCCTAAGGAAGTATTCCTGATCTACAATTATCTGGTATGTATCCACACCAGCCAAATAGACTTTATCAAATTTTACTTTTTGTACTTTGCATTATGAGAACAGTAGTTTTTTTGTTTCCAAGAAGAATAAAAATATGATAAGCATTCTCTTCATTTTAAAAATCATTGCCTCAGTCTTTATATGGCTTCCAGTCATAGTTACTATCACCTTTCACTTCTATTGCTCCCCATAGATCTAGCATTTATCTGAATAAATTTACTCAAATGGTTCTAAATCCACTCACCCACAACCAAACGTAAAATAATACATGTGTTTCCATAAACCCCCAAAATCATTCCTTCATGACTGACAAACTACTGTGGAATGCAAAAGAGACTATGCAATGCAATAGGAATACAAATACCAATAATATATGGCCTTTGCCCTCTATAAAGTCACAGTTTAGTATGATGTCTCTTAACCAGAGGCAAGCATCACAATTACTTGGAGAGTCTTTTTAAAATAAACATGAGTAGTGCTGAGGCCACCAGCTAGGGAGATGACATCTGAAGTGGCTTCTGAAGGTTTGGTAGTTTGCTAGATAGAGATGGAACTGAATGGGTATCCTCGGCAGAGGGAATACCATGTACAAAAGTATTAAAGCATGCCACTTACCTCTAAATTTTCTCATAAAAAATGGGAATAACAATCACTTCATGGGGTTGTTTTGAGTATTAAGTGAGAACACATATAAAAGTGCCTGGTGTATTGCAGATGTTCAGTCAATGTTAGTTGTATTCTTCCCCACTAACATTTAAAATAGAATTGGTTTAACCAATTAATTTTTTTCACCTAGTGTGAATGGCATATAGAGTGGATAAAATGCAGTCGGGATTGAAGGGAGAAACAAGTTTGCAGCTTGGAAGAGACGGGCAACATGGCAGCACCAGGTATATTCAGAGAGGGGGACCTATATTACTGTTAAAGGGCAATCAAAATCAGATACAACTAACAGTTTTGGAGGAAATTATATTAATATATCTGCTAGTCACATTGGGATAGGAATAAAGAATTAAAATCACTCTGGTTATCTGGTTCTAAAGCAAGAAGTTGTCATGCTGCATATATATTTTGAGTGTATTTTAGTCTCCTTCACTGCTGTTTCCATGTTTAGGTGGCAAGACCAGAAAGTGGTGTGTGTGTGTGTGTGTGTGTGTGTGTGGTGATGGTAGTGAGGGAGGGGAGAATAAAATGAAGTCCCAGATACATCCAGAAAAACAATAATCTCATAGGCATCTTGCTTATCAATAAAACTCCCTCCACTTTCTGCACAACAAATCTCTGCCACTAGTGACTTAGCATTCAGTTTAGCAGATGCTTTCTTTGCCCTTGTTACAGCAAATAGTATAGAAGTACAAATCTACACATTTATTAAAAAGTAGCAACCTGAATTTTAAACACCCTTTTCCAATATAAATGAAGTCTAACACTTTATAAGCATTTGCTCCCTCAATTAAAATAAAGGGAGAATTAGTAAAACTAAAACTATTGTCTAAAACACTCATAAATTGTAACCAATCAAAGGTGGGCAAGGTTGTCATTAGTGAAATACAAACTAAAACAACAATCAGATATCACTACCTGGCCTTTAGGAAAGCTAAGTTTAAAAAAACCTGACAATAACAATTTCTGGCAAGGATACACAATAATAGGGACCCTCATTCATTACTGGTGAGAATGCAAAAATGTTAAGTCACTTTGGAAGACGGTTTGGCAGTTTCTTACAAAGCTAAACATAGTCTTACTATATGATCTACCAATCACACTCCTTGGTATTTACCCAACTGGTTTGAAACTTATGATCATACAAAAACCTGCATACAAATGTTTATGCCAGCTTTATTCATAGTCACCAAAAACTAGAAGCAATCAAGGTGTCACTTAATAGGTGAATGGATAAATAAACTGTGGTACATACATATAATAGAATACTATTCAGTGATAAAATAGGAATAAGCTATCAAGCTACACAAAGACATGACATAGATAAATGAAAAATATATATTGCTAAATGAAAGAAACCAGTTGGAAAGTCTATATACTTCATTATTCCATTTATGCAACATTTTGGAAAAGGCAAAACTATCAAGATGGTAAATAGTTGATCAGTGGTCGTGAGAGGTTTATGGAGGAGAAGAGAGGGTTGGACAGGTAGTAAACAGGGAATTTTTTAGGGTGGTAAAACTATTGTATATGATACTATAATGGTAGATGTATGACACTATACATGACCATAGAACCTTACAGCTCAAAGAGTGAATCTTAATGTATGCAAAATTTTTAAAAAATCATTTAAGAAATCATCAGGAGATCAACCTTGGGATGGGATGCTGAATTTGACAAAAAAATCTAATTATACTATATATGTACAAAACAACTTCACTAAAGGGGGAGGGAAGGGCTGACCTAAGTAACTTTGGAAATAAGTAAAGTTTGTAAGACTAAAGACAAAAGGAACTATAGATAAGCATGTACTTTATTTGATAAAGTTGTCCCTATGGAGGTAGGAGTTAAGTCTGAAACCACTATACATGTGTATTGGAATTGGATGATCAGGTGAATGGATGGTGGATGGCAATAGGAGGGTACAGGCAAGCAGGGAAGAAGGCTAGAATGATCCATATGGTAATGGATTAGAGTTGAAGATATCAGTATCAACTTGTGTTTAGCTTAGTATATACATCTGTATGTATACTAAGCTTTATAGATATGTGTATATATACATGGGCTAGTATACACACATATATTTTCCTCCTCTGTCAGCTGAGAAGGCCTAGAAGTAATGACACCCAGTAGCAATGAGCACACCTAGCACTCAGATTTTGTTTTCTAATACCATTCTTCAATAAAGGGAACCAGAGATCCTTGGAGAATTGGTTAATTATAGAACTGACCAGGGCAGGACATATACATATGAGCCATAGTATCTTGTAGCACCATAAAATTAACAAGTGTTCAATAAAAGCCCACAAGGATAGGAGTACATCAAACTGAAAGAGCTCCTAATGACCAAAGATGGGATAATTTGGAAAAGAGAGTAGTATTAGACTATAACCCAAAGTATAAAATAAATATCCATGTGTCCATACTTATATAAATAAATTGTTCAAAAAATAAATGGGTCAAATATACAATCAGCCATGCAGAAGAATTCCAAATCATTTATGTAGATACTTAACCCTCAAGGAGGTAGAGCATAATTTCCTACTCCTTAAGCATGGACTGTGCATCATGACTTCCTTGCAAACAGTACAATGTTAAAAGGGAAAATAAGTTTACATAAGAGAAACCTGACAAATACTACCAGATGACCAAGATTAACATTGATAATGATAAGTCATATTGATATTAATAGTATATACTTTTGTTATGATGTGTTTAGAAAGGCATTTTATCTCTGTGATCTTCCTTCCAAAAGCCCATAATCCCAGTCTATCACAAGAAAAACATCAGACAAAATCCTAATTAAGGGACATTCTACAAAATATCTAACCAGTACTCCTCAAAACTGTTAAGGTCATTGAAAACAAGGAAAGTCTGAAAAACTGCCACAGTTAAGAGTAAACTAAGGAGACCTGATGACTATATGTAATGTGGCATCCTGGATCATGGAATAGAAAAAGGACATTTAGTAAAAGCTAAGGAAATGTGATAAAGTATGAATAGTTAATAATATATCAATATTATTAAATAGTTCATTTGATGTGACAAATATATCATACTAATATATCAATAATAGGAGACACTGGAGATGGGGTATATGGGAACTCTGTACTATCTCCACAATTTTTCTGTAAATCTAAAGCTATTCTAAAAATAAAAAGTTTAAAAAATAAAAAGTTTATTTTTTGAAGTTTATTTAAAATATTACATTAAGATATTATTTATCTAGGAAAAAAAGTTGACAAGGAAGTATAAAATCTAAGATAAAACCAGAACTTGTCAATGCGATGGCAAAGGAAAAAAAATGGTATTTCCAGAATTGGATCACCCTATGAAAATTCCCAACACAAAAGAAAGGGAGAAAAGTATGCATACAAAAGAAGCTGCTTTCAATGCAGTGACATGCAAAATCTTATCTGGCAAGGTTAAATAGCAATGCTCTGGAATGTCATGATAGCACAATAGGAATTAGCCAAATAACTTAGCCTGCAGTTACCCACAGACTAATTTGTTTTCTGAAGAACCACATTCCAAAGTTTACACAAATCATAAAGCCTACACAGATTTGTTTTAGAGTCTTTTTTTCTTGCAATAATGCTAAAATTGAACTTTTCTAGACATGAAATACAATTTGAAAGTTTATTATTAGAGATTCCAAACACAGACACTATGATTTTTGATTTGTTTATAATTCCATGCAGGATCCAAGATTTTCTTACTTCAGATTTGATCCCTTATTCTGGTGCTTTACAGTTAAATTCACATTAAATCCAAAAGGAAGGACTTTTGTATGGCCACTAAAGGAATTAAACTGAAAGACTCACCAGCACTAATAAAGACAAAATTATGTAGACCTGTGTACTAGGCTGGACTTGAACTATACCATAATAATGTAAAAATCAGGACCGTTGGAGAGGGTGGGGGGAGGAGGGAGCTCAATGACATGAAATGATTATTTCACACCACATACTTGTTAATCTGGATGAGACTAGGGTTATAAGTATCTGCTAGTGTCTGTCTCCTTGAGAAACAAGTTGGCAGTCTTATGGTTCTGAGTTTCCCTGAAATATTTATTCTGTTATTCCCTTGGGTAATTACAGCTTATTAGCCTTAGTTATATTCTCATGTTGCATAGTAAATTATTCTCCTCTCTCCTTGGTGTTTACACCCTTCAGACAGTTGTATCCCAACCCCCTTCCCCCTTAGTCATCATTTAGCTAAATTGTATAGACAAAATTCTTTTAATCTTTCCTCATAAATCAATCCCTCTGGCCCCTTAATCATTTTTGTTACTCTTCTCTGAACTCCCTCCAATTAATCTATATCTTTTCAGTTAATGAGTTCGGAGGAGCTGAATAACCCAGGTGTGATCCTAGTTATGTTTGGTGTCTATGTGTTTGTAAATGCACCCAAAAGTCTTTTGTAATGGGGACAAAAAATGCAATACATTAACAGTGGCTTTTCTGCCTCATTTTTTAGTACTCCAAATGGTTAATTATCTAACAGCTATGGGTTTTCATCATCAATGGCCATTTCTTAAGTTTCAACTCCCACTAGACTACAAAATCTATTATAGTTCCTGCTAACAGGATACTTTCAGTATCTGTCGACAGTAAATCTATTCAAATTGACTCCAACCAGTTACTTTCAAAAGAACCCTATGTTTAATTCTTCTAGAGATCCTTTTCAAAGCAGGCTATGCGTACAGATACCACCAGAGTCGACTACCTTTAATGGTAGAAATTAAGACGGAGTTTAGAAAACTGAAAGGAAATTTAACTCACTTGACTGCTAAAAGAGTGAAGGTTCTCTTTTTAGGAAAAAGGTAATATATTTCTTAGAGAACTGTCACTTAACAATAAGGCCAATTATTTCAGAATAATGATTTCTTTTTCAGAGAGTTCAAGTTACCTTTCATTTTCAATAGGTATTCGGCTTCCTTTAGCAGAAAGGATGGATTAATCTATTCTTGATTCTGGGAAATAATTCAGTTTAGGGATAATTTATCACCATAACTACTTAACATCATTAAGTCCCTTCCATTTCCTTCTTGCTAATATTCCTTTCCCTTTTTCGATGTTGTTGTTTCACCTATGAGAAGGTATACAGTTAGTTAACAAATGGTTACTAAGCATCCACATTGTACATAACTTTAATACCAGACATAGAATAAGATATATATAAAAAGAGAACCTCAAAATATATTTTAGATTTGCATAGAAGTCTATGATCTTTTGGAGGTAGTAAAACATAAGGCATATGAAAACCTGAGACTGACTTAAAACATATTGTATTAAAAAATGCTATTGTTAAAAAATTGAAAACCTAAGTAGTAGAGGAATTTGGAATAAAGGGCTGATTAGCATAAAAGAGAGTTAATGTGGGATGACTTGATGGAGATGAAAAGTGAAGTTAATCAATTTTCCTCCTCTGGCATGTAGTTTCTGATGAAGAAATGTGTTCAAATAATAAAGGAAGGTTTGAGGATTATCTGTGGATCATATTTATCTATGATATTCCTTTATCTATTAATACAAACACTAGGAGTTAGGCCTTATAAGCTTACTGTGGTTCTGAAATATTCTCTTGGTTTTGAGTTCCAATACCTTAATCTATATGGGATCAAATATGTAAATGCAAACATAACTCAGTGGGGAAAGGCAAAACATTTTCTGTAAGTAGAAACACGTCTCGATTCATTTATGAGAGTTCTTTGAGGAAGTAAATCAAGATGTGCCCAATGTGAAACCAATGGATGCAATTTATTTGGGTTTCAAGTTTTTTGTCAAGGTCATACACCAAATACTGCTTAAAAACGAGTTAGTGCAGAAGTTGTGGGACCAGGAGAACAATTTTAAGGATAGCAAACAAAGGAGACTGATCTATGTAAAAAATGTAATGATGAGCACTCCCCAGATCTGTGTTAATACTAATGACTATCATTTACTGAGTTCTTATAATGCACCAGGCACCATACTAGGTACTTCTACACAGTGATTCTCAAACTTTTCAATGAAAGTACCCATAATAGCAGAAGAGACTAATGCTACTGATGTCTAGAAGTATGTATCAAAATAGAAAATTTCTTTGGGATATCTTAAAAACTCACATAAACTTTGCATTCTACTTTATAATAAATGCATTTTACTTTAAAAGAATGTTTTAGATCACCTATCATTGATTGAAATAGGCATAAAAGGAAAATAGTTCATGTTTATTCTGTGGCCTCTCTGTAACCCCAGCCTTGCATATCTGATCTCACTTAATTCTTACATCAGTATTCTGAAGTAGTTATTCCCATTGTGTAGATGTGGACATTGGGGCCCAGAAAGAGTATCAAACTCAGGTGTATCTCCCTTGAAAGTCTGTACTTATGGTATCCTGCATCACTATTGAGACTGAAGAATTAACTAATTGGAAAAGAAGTTGAAGACTATCTTGTTTAAAAATTTCATTTTATTTGTGAGAAAACTGAGGCCAAGAGAGGACAAGGAAGCCACACAAGTTAGTAGCACAACTGGGATCGGAATCTAAATCTTCATCTGGAGGGTCTTCTCTGCCCTCTCCCACCCAAACAGGTTAGGTGCTGCAGTTATGAGCTCCCATAGAACCCTGCACTACCTTCCAAATCTACACTTAACTTTCATTCTATTATTGCTTGTTTAGTTGTCTGACTTCTCTATTAGACCATAAAAGACCCTCGGAGGGCAAGGACTATGTTTGTTTTGCTCATTATTGTATCTTTAGTACCCAGCAAAGTGACTAGTGCAGAGCAGACACCCAGAAAACAGTTTTTACATATAAGTACACCTGTTGTGATGCTCTTTTTATTCATAATACCACACAGTCTATCTTAACATTTTTGCTAGTGACCTGGAAGAATATGGGGTTAAGATTGTAGATGACAAAATTCCCTCCACATAAGATGCTACAACAAAAGGGAAACATTACAAATGAAAAGGCCTAATGAGACTTAAGAGAGGGCAGAAAAGGTAAACATTCGTATGAGGGTGAATAAGGTAACATATTTAGGAGGAGATTAATGTGAATTATGTGAGCTCACACAGTCTCTGAGCTTCTACTTTTAACACAGGAATGTTATCTAGGAGCCTCATAAACTATTCCATGAAGATGTTGCTGGGCATCATTCAGAAAGGTCATTGGAAAGAAAAGCAAGAGGCACTTCCTTCTTTTTACACAATGAAATCCACTGCTGGAAAATAGTGGGAACCTGAAAGAGACTAGCAGGAAGTTGGAAAATGTTTAGTGGACATCTACAGCGACAAGCAATTAAGGTGATAGGAGGAATAGGTATTATATAAGGAGAGACAAAAGAGTCAGGACTCATCCATCTGGGAGAATAATGCCTGAGGAAAATATTACTGATATTCAAAAGATAAAAAATTATAGCTGGATAGGAGGAATAAGTTCTAGTATTCTATACTACTATAGGATGACTATAGTTAACAATAATGTATTATATAGTTCCAAATAGCTAGAAGGAGAATATTGAATAATCTAAACACAAAGAAATGATAAATGTTGAAGATTATGAATATGCTAACTACCTTGATCTGATCACTTATATATTATATGTATCAATATATCTCTATATACCCTGTAAATATATACAATTATTATATGTCAATTAAAAATAAAATTAAAAGGTAAACCAGAAAAACAGTAACATATAGAGATGCTCTGGATGTAGAGCCAGAAAACTTATATTTAAGCTATAGTTCTATTACTTTATAGCCATATGACATTGGAAATATCACTTTTTTTTTTTTTTGAGACAGAGTCTCACTCTGTTGCCCAGGCTAGAGTGAGTGCCGTGGCATCAGCCTAGCTCACAGCAACCTCAAACTCCTGAGCTCAAGGGATCCTCCTGTCTCAGCCTCCCGAGTAGCTGGGACTACAGGCATGCACCACCATGCCCGGCTAATTTTTTCTATATATATTTTTAGCTGTCCATATAATTTCTTTCTATTTTTAGTAGAGATGGGGTCTCGCTCTTGCTCAGGCTGGTCTCGAACTCCTGAGCTCAAACGATCTGCCCACCTCGGCCTCCCACAGTGCTAGGATTACAGGCGTGAGCCACCGCTCCCGGCCTGGAAATATCACTTAACCTTTCTGAGCCTCAGTATTCTCTTGTATAATAAAATGTATAAGTAGATACATTGCAGAATGGTTCCACTTCTGGTCATGGCCAAGTAAGCTCCTGTCAGACCAATCCCCTTGCAGATAACTGTATATAGCCATACCTTGTCTTATTGTGCTTTGCTTTAAAACACCTTGCAGATATTGCATTTTTTAACAAATTGGAGGTTTGGGGCAACCTTGCCTCAAACAAGTCTACTGGCATCATTTTTCCAATAGCATGTGCTCACTTCATGACTCTGTGTTACATTTTGGTAATTCTTGTAATATTTCAAATTTTTCTTTATTACTATATCTATTATAGTGATCTGTGATCAGTGATCTTTGATGTTCTTTTGTAATTGTTTGGTGGTACCATGAACTGAATCCATAGAAGATGACAAATATGTACAATAATGGAGAAATATTTTGTGTATGTGTTCTGACTGTTCCACCAACCAGCTGTTCCTCAGTCTCTCTCTCCCTCTCCTTGAGCCTCACTGTTATCTGAGACAGAACAACATTGAAATTAGGCCAATTATTAACCCTACACTGGCCTCTAAGTATCCAAATGAAGAGTGGCATGTCTCTCATTCTAAATCAAAAGCTAGAAATATTTAAGCTTAGTGAGGAAGGCATTTTGAAAGCTGAGACAGGCCAAAAGCTAGGCCTCTTTTGCCAAACTTAGCCACACTGTGAATGCAAAGGAAAAGTTTGTGAAGGAAATTTAAAGTATTACTCCAATGAACACATGAATGATAAGAAAGTGAAACAGCCTTATTGCTGATTTGGAGAAAGTTTTAGAGGTCTGGATAGAAGATCAAACTGGCCACAACATTCCCTTAAGCCAAAGCCTAATCCAGAGCAAGGCCCTAACTCTCTTCAACTCTGTGAAGGCTGAGAGAGGTGAGAAAAATGTTTGAAGCTAGCAGAGCTTGGTTCTTGTGGTTTAATGAAAGAAGCCATTTCTATAACATAAAAGTACAGGGTGAAGCAGCAAGTACTAGTGTAGAAGCCGCAGCAAGGTATCCAGAAGATCTAGCTAAGATAATTGATGAAGGTGGCTACACTAAATAACAGATTTTTAATGTATATTTAACAGCCTTCTATTGGAAGAAGATGCCATCTAGGACTTTCATCACTAGAGAGAAGTCAATGCCTGGCTTCAAAGCTTCAAAGGACTGACTTTCTTGTTAGGGGCTAATACAGCTGGTGACTTTAAGTTGAAGCCAATGCTAATTTACCATTCTGAAAATCCCAGGGGCACTTGAGAATTATGCTAAATAGACTCTGCCTGTGCTCTAGAAATGGAACAACAAAGCCTGGATGACAGATCTTCTCAGAGCATGGTTTGTTTACTGAATATTTTAAGGCCATTGTTGAGACCTACCACTCAGAAGAAAAGATTCCTTTCAAAATATTATTGCTCATTGACAATGCACGTGGTCACCTAAGAGCTCTGGTGGAGAGGCACAAGGAGATTAATGTTGTTTTCATGCCTGTTAACACAACATCTCTTCTGCAGCCAGTGGATCAAGGTCTAATTTGGTTTTTAAGTCTTATTATTTAAGAAATACATTTCATAAAGCTATAGGTACAATATATAGTGATTCCTCTGATGGAGCTGGGCAAAGTAAATAGAGAACTTTCTGTGAAGGACTGACCACTCTAGATGCCATTAAGAATATTTGTGATCCATGGGAGGAGGTCAAAATTATCAACATTGATAGGATCTTGAAAGAAGTTGATTCCAACCCCCATGGATGACTTTGAGGGGTTCAAGACTTCAGTGGAGGAAGCAATTGCAGATATGGTGGGAATAGCAAGAGTATTAGAATCAGAAGTAGAGCCTGAAGATGTGACTAAATTGCTGCAATTTCATGATCAAAGTTAAATGGACAAGGAGTTGCTTCTTATGGATAAGCAAAGAAAGTGGTTTCTTGAAATGGAGTCTATTCCTGGTGAAGATGCTGTGAACACTGTTGAAATGACAACAAACAATTTAGAATATTACCTAAATTTAGTTGATAAAGCAGTGGCAGAGTTTGATAGGATTGACTCCAATTTTGAATGAAGTTCTACTGTGGGTAAAATGCTGTCAATTAGCATTGTGTGTTATAGAGGAATCTTTCATGAAGGGAAGAGTAAATCGATGTGGCAAACTTCATTGTTGTCTTATTTTAAGAAATTGCCACAGCCACCCCAACCTTCAGCAACCACTGCCCTGATCAGTCAGCAGCCATCAATAGAGGGAAGACCTTCCACCAGCACAAAGATTATGAATTGCTGAAGGCTCAGATGATCATTAGCATTTTTAAGCAATAAAGCATTTTTAAATTAAAGTAGGTACATTTTTTAGTATAGACATAGCTTTTATATGCACTGGGAAACCCAAAAATTCATGTCTCGCTTTTTTATGATACTCGCTTTATTGTGGTTGTCTGGAACCAGACTGGTAATATCTCTGAGGTATGCTTGTACTTTGGATAAGATAGGAATAAAAAACCCTATCTGAAGCCACTGGAGAATAAGCAAAAGCAGGCAGATAGAAGACAGGAGAGGGGAGCTGATATTTTAAAGAAAGGAACTAAGTGAATTTTCTATTTTTAAGAATGGCTTATAGCATTTCATGGGGTATATAGAACTCAGAAATCTGTGTTGTCACTGGCTTAAAGAACTTGAGGACAGAGTTCAAGGGCAACAACAGTCATTGGAAAGGAGGGGAGAAATCCTGGAAAGGGCAGAGACAGAGGGGATCCCAAACTCTGCATATAAATTCTGTCTGGATCTCTGGCTGACCCTTGAATTGTGCCATGTGTGGGGCAGACTACAAGAAGTCCAGCTAAACATACAAGTTCTGAACTTAGATTTGAGCTGCCTCCAACTGCTGAGGAGAGAGCGTTTACAATTTGAGTTCAGCCAAGGTAAATGCTTGCTTAAAAAATAATACTCTTTAGAAAAATGTAACAGAATCCAGAGGGTCTATAACACAATCTTTTATAGTATCCAGTATAAAATCTTCTACAGTATCCAGTATACAATCCATTATACAATATGTTTTTTCGCATTCAACATGAAAAAAACTGGAAAGTGTTACTCATTCTCAACAGAAAAGACCATCAACAGAGACCAATTCTGAAATGCTACATATTAATACATTGAAATCAGCAGACAAGATTTTAAGGCAGCTATTGTAACTATGCTGAGGGATATAAAGGAAAATATACCTGCCATGAATTAAAAAACAGGAAATCTCAACAAAGAAATAGTAATTATAAAAAACCAAACAAAAAATTCAAAATAGAAAAATACAATATCTGAAATAAAGATTCACTCTATGGACTTAACAGCAGAATGGAAATGACAAAATAGTCAGTGAACTTGGTGACAGATCCATAGAAATTGTCCAAAAGAGTAAAAAGATTAGAAAAAAATAAGCAGAGCCTCAGGGACCTATGAGATGATAGCAAAAGATCTAACACATGTCTAACTGAAATCTTAGGAGAGGAGAGAGAAAATGGGGTAGGAATATATTTGAAGAAATGGTTAAAATTTCCCCAAATTTGTTCAAAGATATAAATTTATAGATTCAAAGATTCAAGAAGTATAGTAAACCCCTAGCAAGATTAAAACACCCCCACCCACACAAATCTACCTAGGCACATCATAGACAACTTGCTGAAAACCAAAGTTAAGACCTGTGAAGAGTTGGATGCGGTGGCAAGCACCTGTAGTCCCAGTTACTTAAGAGGCTGAGGTGGGAGGATCACTTGAGCCAGGAGTTCAAGGCCCACCTGGGCAATATAGTGAGATCCTGTCTTTAAAAAGTTTAAAAAAATACCCTGTGAGTAATGCCAATTCCTTCACAATCACTTTCAGAAAGGAACAAAGATAATGGATATGAAACTGCCTAACACATAGTAGGGGCTCAATAACTGTTAAATTATTCACTTAAAAGAGATATGCAACAATACTAAACAATTGTGCCAAAGAAAATACATACTACTTTATGCAAAGTTTATGAGTTCATTATCATCATTTTACTTAGAAATAATTTATGCTGCAAATAAAAATAGGTAAAGAAAAGTTCAAGAGTTCAAGTTCAAAGTTCAAAAGTTCAAGAAAAGTTCTACATTTGTAGACCGATAAATCAAAGTCAGTTAATAGGGATACTAGAGTGCTTGGACAATATCCTTAATCATTTCAGGTGACATCCTAAATGACAAAACAGTGGTTGATATTTCTATAAGATAGATAATTTCACTGGGTGGATGGTGGAGACAGAGTAGTATACACTTCTACAAAATAAATATTGACTTATTCCATTAAAAATGTGTTTCTTAGGTTTTTTTCCAAACACATACATACAAAAGAGCAAGCACATTTATAGTTCATTGTGATAGTACAAATAATTATTTTGTAGAAGGCATAAACAAATAGAACTCAATGATCACTATGGGTATATTACTAATTTTATATACTTTTATGTGGGTGTATGGGGAGGAAAGAAAGGAAGAAAGTATGAGAGGATGGAAAATAAACTTTTGGTGGAAAAAGCTTTATAGATAGGGTATCTGTGATACGACTTCTGGAATTACCAAGTTTCCCTTTGAAAATTATGATGGAAGCAGTTGTTGACAAAGAAAACTGCCAGTACAGACAGTATCATAAAATCTCAGAGTTAGAAGGGACTTTAGAACCCATCTTGTCTAAATTTTCTTCTAATGAAAGAATCACCTTAACAATCAGTATGAAAGATGGTCAGCTAGCTTCTGCTTGAATTCTTCTATTGACAGGGAGGGAGCTCACTACCTTATTAGACAGACCACTGTCTAATAGACCTTGACCTAACATTTTTATGTAGTTACTTGTGCTTGACAGACCTTTACCTAATGTTTTTATGTAATTACTTGTGCTCACTTTAAGACTTTTTAGGGTTTTCTGAAGATGGTGGTATATGGGCTGAATTGGCAAGAGATGGCAAGGTTTAACAGGGTTTATTGATTATAGAACAGCCTCCTCTAGAGGGATATAAAACACTGCCAAGTCCTTTGAGTTTTAAGTTGTTGCTTGTAGTACTCTGGCAAATAACTTTGTTTATTTAGTTATTTAAGTTTATGCCTAAGCATAGTGGGGTATCTAATATATTAGAAAATATGTCCTAAACTAAGCTATACTCCCTCTACTTGGTCCCAGTTGTTCCCTCGTCTTTCTAATTTCCCCTATATATACACATACACACACACACACACATACACATATAGATACACACAAACATATATATACACACACACACACACATATATATACCAATTTTTCAAATATTTAAAGACCACTACCATATCCTACGAAAGTCCTTTTTGTGAGGCTAAAAAGCCCTATTCTTCATCATACATGGTTTCCAGCCTCTAAGTAAACCTTCCTCCAAGCGCAGTATTTTCCAGCGACTCCTCAAGTATGGTACCTAGCCTTGGTTGATTCTAGACTAGCCAATGAAGAGTACCTGGCAACTATGACTTTAATATTTTTGGCTATAATTCAAGCCTTTCTAATCCTTCTGAATCCCAATTTTGTCATGCATATATTATCTACTGTTTCTAGTTTTGTATGATCCAAAAATATTGTATGTATATCTTCAATATCTTTGTCCAAGTTATTGATAAAATTGTTGGATAGGCTAGCGCTCTATGGTAAGCTACTGGATAATTCTCTCTAGGCTGAAATGAATACACAAAGTTTAACTAACTATAAATCTCCCTATCCGCTATCAGACTTCTCTTATGTCTTCTTTTCAACAAGAATAACACAAGATATAGGGTTAATTGTTTTACCTGATCCCTATTTTATGATGTCTTTTCCTTGAAGTCTAATTTAGTAATTCCATCAAGAAATGACACATAAATATTCTTTTCTTAGTGACTTATTCTTAGAGAACCAGCTTGGAGGTCATGGTGACCATTATTTTCTTTAATGAATGTCTATAAACTATCTCAATGAAAATATATTTTAGAATTATGCTAGGAGTAATTGTCAAATTTACAGATCCATGGCTTCCACAAATCACCCCCAGCCCTAAGTTTTGAGAAAATCATGGAAACTGCTTATCTCTTATTTTCTGGAACTTATCCTTAATGTCTTGAAAATTGGGAGTAGTAGTTCAGTTCTATTAGGCTTGAAGACTCAAAGGGAATATATATGTGTGTATATATATATATATATATCTTTTCTAATTTCTCATCTACCTTGAGTTTCAAATTCCTTTTTCTATCCACCCATTTCTGTTTAAACATTATTCCCATTGATAGAGAAGTCTGGGTAAATAGTTCGGCCAGCTGTCACTTTTAACAGGATGCCAAGCAGGCCCAGCTCTTCCTTGTCCCTGCTCTAAACAGAATTAAATATATGCATACATTTAGTGGTCCTTAGTATTTTCTTTTACAAGGCTCTGACCTTTCTGACACTATTCTTAGAATTATGTCCTTCTCTAGAACGTGTACTTGGTTCTCTGTTCCTCCTTTTATTGTGTAACATCTGAACTTACCGAGGAGCTACCTGTGCAGTCACAAAGATCAATGATGCCTTGTATGGGGGTTAGGGAAGGGAGAATGCCCCCTTAGGTGGGGTTTCAAACTACATATGCTTCTCTACAAATTGTGATGT
Organism: Eulemur rufifrons; assembly: GCF_041146395.1. Lineage (NCBI taxonomy): Eukaryota > Metazoa > Chordata > Mammalia > Primates > Lemuridae > Eulemur > Eulemur rufifrons. The sequence goes on from NC_091012.1 coordinate 92,219,696, forward strand.
GTGTTACTATACCTTCTGGAGTGATCACTATTACTAGGTATGTGTCATGTTCCTTCTGGTGTGTGTTGGGACATTAAGAAAGGTTGAATATGACTTTTTAGATACTTCCTTTCCTTTTCTATTGCACAGAAATCAGGATTATTCAATTTTGAGAGCCATTTATCACTTTTAAAATGTAGCATATCAGGAAAGGGGGCCATACCTATCTTTCATTCCCCTAAAAAATTGAAATATGCCTTTGTGAAGCCTGTAATAGGTGTGGGACCATTAACAGCACTTCCTTCCTTCATTATTACAAACTCTAAGATGACACACTCGCTTTCTCCCAAGGTTCCTATCATCACTATCTCACCAAACAGTTCTTCCTTCCTGTTCAGAATTATGGCCAGCACAGCAATTCCTTGCTTGAATTATTCTACAGCCTGAGAAATGAAATTGTCATCAAGGCAACAATTTTAATTTTGCCACATACTTGTTGAATATCTTCTATGTAGATATGCATGGAAATACAGAGAAGAAAAGATATTACTCTTAGATAAAAGTATTCTTTTTTCTTTTACATAAATACTGTAGAACTTTTACTCTAACAACCTGTGGAGCTTGTGTATATGTGTGTGTGTTTGCCAATAAACCTGACTTTTTCATGTTGCTGTCAATTTGCACTGATGATTGGGAATACAGACAGCACCACTGTAATATACCCCATCATCCTAGCTCTCGGGAGGGAAAAATACAAAAACATTCCAAAAGCCACAGCATTCCCTGTCACCACTCCCAATTCAAAAGCTTCACAAAATCCAATTCCAATGGCAGATGTGTCAGTGTGATATCCAGAGGAGAAAAGAGGAAGGTAGACACTTGAAAATTTAACTTTAGGAAAGTACTTTCACCCCATCACCTCAATGTGATATTTTAAAAATTACTTTTTTAAAACTGGAATTATCCTGCTTCTTTGTGTCCTTGTGTTCAAAAGATCCTTCCTATTGTTTATGATTTGGGGTAGCCCTTCCAGGGGGTAAAAAGAAGTTGGCCCTTATTATGCAAATAAAAGTATAAATATAACTTCCTGCTCTATAGGAGATAAAGCAGGAGACTGACTACAAGGACAGTATATTGCATGAAATGTTTTCAACCCAAGAAATCTTGAAAAAACAGTGAACAATAGATAAAGGAAAGACTTTTTCAGAAATGAAGCAGAATGGTTAGTTAGGAGAGAAATCTTATGTGAGAGGAGAGTACTTGAAGAGTTTTAAGAGTAGGTGATCAGAGAAATAATACTGCCAGAAATAGGAAGGTAGTTGGGAGTCCCTGGGGTGTAGTCTATACTCAAAGATAAACAGAAGCCACAGAGGACCTTGTTTCAACAATAACCAGGCAGAGTTCAGCCAGAGGGCTCTACATAGGTTGATGGTAGAAGCAAATACCAGGACTAGGATAAGACTATCAACTGTTTAACGCAATCAATAAATATTTATTGAATACCTTGTATGTGCCAAGTATTATATTAGGCATATGAGATATACAGACTTATAGCAATGACTAAGACAGACAGGATAATCTCCTTCCTCATAAAGCTTATATTCTAGTGAAGTCAAGGAAAGACAAAAACAAAAACCTTAGGCTGGGGAGGGCTATAATGGGCCAATATCAACAGAAAGAGACAGACTCAATAAAAGTGACCAGGTGAGAACAAGTTCTAACATATATTATGTACATATAATTTTCTAACTATATTAACTTATATTCCAAAATTCCTCACACAGTAGCAATCTCTTAAATTTTCAACTGACTGAGTGATATCTATTGAGAAGGGATGTCAAAAAGAAAATAGTCAAGAGTTATAATCATAAAGTAATATCCCAAAGAAGAGGCTGACCTTTTAAGCCTAGCGAAGTGGCACAAGATATAACCAGTAGAAAAAGTCAGGAGATTCATTTGGAAGTTTTGGGTTTTAAGTACCTTTTTTTTTAATTTCAGAGGAAGAACAAGATAGCTGAACTAATAATTGGTTCCATTTCCCAAATTGTTGTTGATAGTATTGTATAAGTATAAAGTATATAAGTACAAAGTATTAAGTCTGTAAGTATAAAGTCTTACATTCCCAGCATTGAGGAAATAGGGCAAAGGCAGGAAAAGATAACGGAAAGCTGAATAATAATACATCCTGTGCTTAAGTCCACTTCTCCCCAACTATCGTAGCCAGTGCCTCCCTCACCAATCAGCTGGCTGGTCCTTTCATTTAACCTTTGATTATCCTTCAAAAGGATAAAACATGTCCTGCAAATGGAACCCTTTTCTGGCAATACTGCGTCAAAGCAGAAAAATAAATGTTTAGGAGAATTGTTTTCATTTCCTCAAAATGTGTGTGTGTGGGGGGGAATGGTGTTGGTAAGGGAGTGTAAAGAAACTTCAGAAGAAAAAATGTGAGAGTCAATATGTAGTATGTCAGTACCATTGGTTCTAGCATGTAGGCTACAAAACTCCAAGAACTATGCCTTCTGAAGCAAATTGCTTCAGACTGGGTTTAGTATGTAAGCATTTAATAAACATTTCTTCATGGGAATAATTCAAAGGATATACAACAAAAAAGCAAGATGTGAGCTCAACTAGCCTTCTTTTTATAAATGAATAAAAGTTAAAGCATTTAGAAGGAGCTGGACTAGATGATCTCAGAGGACCCTTTCATCTCTAAAGCACTTTGAATATAAGTCATTTTGCTCAGAGATGGCTAGTTGCATACCTATAAGTAATATGCCAACAAAACATTCTATTTGGTCCTGGAAATAGACTCACGAATAGACAAATAAAAATGAAGTAACACCCTAAGGGATTATAAGCTCACTAAGTCTTTCTTGCTAGCATATCTTACAATTGTACATTTGTCTGAGTTAAGAGTGACTTAAGATTCCTCTTTCACCCAGAATAGAATGACCTCAATCTCTTCCAAAGGAACATAGAAAGCTGATCTTGAGGGTACAACACCTGCTTAAAATTGATTCAGAACAATAAATGATTGCTAGCTCCATGGGAAGAGATGCCTTCTCAGGAAAAGGGAAGCTGCCAAGTTTCTCAGCAGGGTCTTAAGTTACCAGCTCCAGTAATTACTGGATTTTACTCCAAGATCCTGCAATGGTAACTTACTGGGCAACGTGATGGCTAATATTGACATTCCTTCAGAGTAAAATAAAAATAAACCTAGAAATGTAGATGAAATCCTTTAAAGAAGCAATTAAAACATCAACAGTTGTTAAACTGCCAGATCAAATAACTCCGAATATCAAACAGAATTTTTTTTAATGTTATAGCTTTAGAGGAAAAGGAACTCTGCCTTTGCCCCAACATGCAATATTTAAAATTGGGAGCAGCTTGTTGTTTCATTACAGACTGTTCCCTATGGTTCAGCATGTGGCTTTGTCTCCAGAAGAAATACATCAGGGAAGGGGTCAAACAGAACAAAAGCAAGTGAGGAAGACAAAGAATCAATAGTCAAACTCTGCACCATTTCTTTGGAACCAGCATGTTGCTATGTGTTCCTGAGAGAAGCTATGAAAGCTCCAGAGAGCTTTGTCAACCAGGGAGCCCCCAAAGCTTCATGCTTAGAGTGCTTACAAAATTAGTTTGGCTGGACCCTGCTCCAAGGCAGAGAGATGGAGAAAAGAGAGATGAATAAAAGGTGTTACCCATGAAATGGGCAGAAGAGAATATGTCTATAACCAAGCAGACAATTCATGCATGGATTCTCAGTTCTCTATTTGTGATATTAAATTTCTGAATTCAACTCCGGCAAACACTGGTACTATACCACATGCTAGTTGAGGGCACAATTTTACAGATTTTTGCAGCCTTGGTCATATAAAAAGAAAATGGATCCACCTATGAGATCATATCTGATTCCATTTCAACATACAGTATGTTTAACACCTATCATATGTAGGCATTGTTGGAAGCAGAGGGATCAATAAGAAACGATTTCTGCCTTCCATGGGCTGGTCTAGTAGGGGGGAGGACACATATAAACAACTTCAGTATAGATAGAAGAATATGTAAATACAAGTTAAAAAGGTGCTAGAGTATCATGGAAAGCTTCTCACTTTCTTTCCACTGGAATCCTGAGCACAAGCTGACCTCCCCACTACTCTTTTTTCATTATTTACAGTGGTTTAACTCCACCTTAAGCAATCACATATCCTCACATGGACACATATCTTCCCTTTAAATTGTTCTTTCTTTCCCTTTTTCTTGCCCACTGACTTCAAGATAACCTCTCTTGGTCTCTTTGTTCTATTTGTGAACCCCAAATGACCATAATCATGACTGACAGTTATAAGAGCACTGATAGTAAGATGCCTGTATCAAAGAAAAAGAAAGCCCTCCTTTCTAAAGTGAAATTAGACATAAACCTGTGCCATCAACTTCTAATGTCCATTGAAGGTACTCAGAAGTGCTCTTCAGAAAGACTTTCCAAAAGCCTCCATATATCTTCTCAACCTGTAATTAACTCCACTATTCTCATGCTTCAGCATTCAAAGTGTTATATCTTATTCAATTATATTTTTGCGTTAATTACTAGTACCAAGGTAACATTCTTCCATATGATTTATGAACTGCACGTATAGTACTTTAGTCCTATAACAGGTTGTGGGCTAACCTGGAATTTTCCCCACCATAATAACATAATTTCTACAGCAATATATGCAAGTGCCAAACAATCAGCCTAGAAATGATCTTTTGAAATGAAATCATCCGTTAAACCGGGGGCTTACATGTGAATCTGTCCATAGGATATCCTTTAGTACTTAATGAATGGAGCCTAGCAAAGTTATTTCTAAAGCAACTGCTAAGTACATCTCATCTTCCAATTGACTTCTAATATAATACTGGAAAAAAAATGTTTGAAACAATTTTTGTTCCTAAATATAATGATATTATACTGTCTTATCCCTATAGGCCTACCCCATTATATGCTAGAAAATATTAATATAGCAGCATAGCATAAGTAGGCAGAGAGAAAAGGGGGTGAATGAGAAGTCATTTCTTACTGTTGCTAAAGTGATTTCTCCAGGCTCCAGAACTTGACTTGTAAGGCCACTCAGCAATAGAACCAGATCTCCAGTGAATACTCTTTTCACCACACCACACGGATTTACCAAAATAACTTTTATATGACAAATACATTCCTACTGAGAACTACTATGACAACTAAACCACTGGCTTGTGTGATTAGACTATCGAGGACTAATGAATTACATATGTCATATACAATACACAACTGCCATACAGATGCCTCATGAGTCTGAGTTTGCAGCCAAGATGTTAGGAGTAAGGCAAATGGGGGTCCTATGCATCAAGCATTGGGCTAAGCATGTTACATGGATTAACTCGTTTAATAGTCATAACAGCCTTGTGTGACTAGCATTTTATGTATTTATGATGAAACTGAGGTACAGAGAGCCAAAGTAACTTGTCCAAGGTTATATAGATAGTTGTGGAGTCCGGATTTGAATGTAGGCAGTCTTTATGCAATGACTGAGATCTTAACCACCATGCTATATAATATGCTACTGATTATGCCAAGAATTATAACAATAAAAGTAATAATGGCAGTAAATACTAACATATTTAATGGCTGCCTATTCAAAACATTGTTCCAAGTACCTTCTATATATCACCTCATTTAATTCTTACAACAGCCCTATGAGATAGATACCATTATTATTCCCATTTTTCAGATGAGGAAACTTTGGCACAGAGAGGTTTAATAATTAGTTTAAGGTCACACCACCAGGAAGTAAAAGATCTGCAATTCAAATCTAGGCAGCCTGGCTCCATTATAACATACTGCCTCTGCAACAAAGATAGCTGGGATATAACAGAAAAGAGTAGTAGGCTAGGAGTTTAGAAAAATGATTCACGTCTAACTGTTTTCTAGCTCTGAAATCTTGTGAGATATATTACCTCTCATAGCTTCATGTTCTTCATCTGTGAAATAGAGAGCAATTTTACTCACAGAGCTAGTGTAAGGATTAAACAAGAATGTATGCAAAAGCATTTTGGAGAATGTAAAGTGGTATATAATTGTATGGAATTAATGAATAGAGTGGGTAGGAACAGTTATGAAATTGTATATATAAATTAAGTGTGCATTTATATACTAATTACTTTATGTGTATAGACATACTATCTATATATATGCACACAAATACAGATATACATATACTGTAATAATTGGAACTTTTACTACTCAGACAGGTATTATGACCTTCCCCCATTTGCAACATGTCTTTTAGAATTTTGGATTATGCTACCAGGAATAGTATATTTCTGATAATGTCTCAGGTTTGGTAAACAAATCTGAGGTCAGCAGTTAGGCTAAGGCTAGTTCATTACCAAACAGTCAGGTTGCAAATGGCAACCTGAACAATGGTAAAGCAATTACTGGTTGCTATGATTAACATGGACCATTTGATAAGGCCATCACAGCAATCTAGCCCATGAGATATTATATCTCAGAGAACTAGTTCGATTCCTATGATGAGCAGTAGTGCCAGAGAAAAATGCAAGTGATTCTCAACTATCTTCTTTCATACATTCCTCTGAAGCTTATTGGATGGCATGATCTCACATTAAATGAACCATCCACTAGAGCTAAACAGCTCTATTCCCACTATACAATAGCTCCTCTTCAGGACCATACTTCATAAAAGAAGCAAACACTTAAAAATCACCAAATTGCAGAGGTGCATACATCTGCTGAAAGCCTTAGTAACTGCAAAGAGGAGAAAAAGTAAGAGAACTCTGTCTCCATCAGAGCCTTGCTGTAGATACATCAGACAGCATAGTGGACCTTGCTATTTGTTGTCGTTAAAAACAAGGATGTAGAAAAGCTGATGACACAAGTAAATTGTCACCATGTGAAGGCAACAACCAGGGCAATTCCAATTTTATTCTTTTTAACAAAAATATTTAAATAAATAACAACACTTATTTTTATTTTATATATCTGAGAGTTTTTATATAAACATATTCACAAATCAGGAAGAAATTCTCTTTCATAGTACTTTAGGACTTTTTTTTTAGAAACTGAGGAACTTTTTGTTCAGATGAACTATTAAACAGAAACTAAATTCCTAAAGCATAAAAAGTAAAACTTTATGTGTTTTTTACCATAATAAAAAATATATATGTAAGTGCAACTTCCAGTTGAAATTATTATACTTGGGTGCTGCGAGGACCAGAGTCCTATAGCCAGCCCACCTCCCCCAAATCAAGAATTTCTAGGGTTTCTTAGAATACTATTTGGAAAAGAAATCATTGCTTTATTATCTCATGTTGTCCAAATTGTTTATTAAGTAACACGATACTGTACATAATTCTACCCCCACGTTCATGTCCAGTTTGAGATCATGCTGGTCAACTTTAATCTGTGTTTCTGTCTCCTGGAGAGTCAAAATCATTAAGATTGTGGTACTATACAGATATCCTTGACAGACATATTTTAATTGCCTTTTGTACCTCAATTGCACAGGCGTCTATATTTTAGTGCCTCCCAATGTTTCTGTCTATACTGAATAAGTGGGCAATAGGATCAAGCTTTGACACATTGCACTAGAAGCAGTATGGGATGAATCCCTGTGCCTCTCTTGTCTCCACAGAGTATGACTTAACCAGATGGATCCCTTGGTAATCAGCAGGGTAAGAGCGAGGTAGCATGGGGGCTATGTTACTCAAAGTGGCTCATTTCAAGAAACGCTTTTTGTAATTAAACATCTATTTCTCAAGAAGCAAACAACTGGGGATTTAGCAAGGAGAGAGGAAAGTGTTCCCCGGTTCACTGAGGCAACTGACTGACTCTTGAAAACAAATAGCTTCTGCCAGTAGTTTAAGTAAAAGTAAAACCCTCAAGGATTAAATGGAAGAGTACACCTAATTTTAATAAATCTTTTAAATGTTCAGATCCTTTACTTTATAACTCAAAATTTTTCCCATTTCTCCCTTGATATTTCACTCTAAAAGGCAGAGTGGAGAAGATTTACAAGTGAAGAAAAGGTACATTTACATTCAGAATTTCCTTTCCTTTCAGGTTCCAAGGTTTGAGCTTAAATACCTCTGGCTAAAGAAAGAAAAGTCAGACAGTTTTTATGGCACCTGTTCAATGCTAGTATTTATTGTCTCAGTAGGGAAAGGAGGAGGAGCAGTGTGTATATCAAGATTTCTAGAAGCCTTGAATTCCTACTGTAGGGAAAGAGAGGGACTGGTAAAAAGAAAGGGGAGATGCAGAGGTTTGTGCTAATCTTCTTTCTCCATTTCAGATCCCAAGAAGCTGACAAAAAGCTGAGGTTTCTTTGATTTTGATTGGTTGTCTATCCTGGCAAGGACAAGTTCATTTACCTTAGAAAAAATCCCATTATTTCAAAGCAAGAATGAAAAAATATATGTATAAAATGAAAAAGTGATAGAAAATTAAATAGAAAACCCCTTAAATTTTTTTTTCGTTCAAAATGTGAGTTGTGGAAGGGAGTAAGTATAGGAAAATAATGGTAAATATAGTTTTAAAAATAGCTAATTTCGTATTTTTTGTCAAATTTATTCCAAATAGTTGAGAGAGAGAGAGAGAGAGAGAGAGAGAGAGGGAGGGCGCACGTGCGCGCACAAGAGCAAGAGAGAGAAGCTAAAGGCATGAATAAATCAAATACACTAAAGTAGCAGCATGGTATGGTGGAAAGGGCATGGAACATGGGAACTGGAAGACCTGATTTCTAGTCCTGCCGCTACCACTAATTCCATGTGGCTTGCCTTAGGCAAGTGTTTTAGCCTCCCTGTGCCTCAGTCTATATCCCCTGTACAATGAGAGGATTATATTAATCAGTTTCCAAATTCCTTTTAACTTTAATGCTTCATAATTTGTGAAATAATATGGTGCATGTTATGGTCTGAATTCTGTCCTCCTCCCCCCAAAATTTTAAGTTGAAGCCCTAACCCCTAGTATCTCCCAATGTGACTCTATTTGGAAATAGGATCTATAAAGAGGTAATTAAATTAAAATGAGGCTATTAGAGTGCATGCGAATCCAACATAACTTATGATTGGTGTCCTTATAAGAAGAGGAGATTAGGATACACAGGGAGACATTAGGAATGTGTGCCCATAGAGGAAAGACCATGTGAAGAGGCAGCAAGAAGGCGGCCATCTGCAAGCCAAGGAGAGAGACTTCAGAAGAAACCAACCCTATTAATACCTTGATCTCAGACTTCCAGCCTCTAGAACTGTGAGAAAATAAATCTCTGTCATTTAAGCCACCCAATTTGTGGTATTTTCTTATGGTAGTCCTAGCAAACTAATATGTGCATCATTTCAGTAAGAACTCAGATACTTTATTTCAAAGGGAATAGACTTTTACATCTTATCTAATGAATCATACTCAGGGTGATTTTGCTGGAAGCTCAAATTTCCTGGCTTCTATTTCAGAATGTGTAGGTTTCTTGATCTAGCCACAGAACAAATGATAATTGCCGCTGTAGAAAGTTATAGCCTATAAAGTCAAATGTCAAGGGGTTTTAAACTTTAGAGCGCAATTAAGAGAAACCAGGGTGAAAACAGTTTATCAGAACAACGTTTATATAAAGTAGGATCTTTTATTTTTACTCTTTACCTATTTATAGTCAAAATGGTATTTTTGTTTGGTTTTAGGATGGTGTTAATGTGTCTAAAATCAGGGTTTGATATCTTGGTCTGCCAGTTGGCTTGTTTTTCAGTGGCTATAGACTGGGACAGGAAGATGATGATAAGGGTGTGTGCATTAGTGTATATGTGTGTGTATAGGTCAAGAAAGGCTACAAAGAAGGGATGGGGGAGGGGAATATGGATGGCTCAGTACAAATCCATTCTCACCACTGGAAACTAAAAGTTCCTTCAGCAAAATAGGAATAGTGGTAGAATAGATTTTCTCTTCTGGAAACTACTGTTCATGGACACTTAACTGGACAATAGTGCCTCAAAGTGGCTGACTAATTACATTTGGAATTATTCTGCAAAATTAGAATCCTAGAGAGTTGGAGCTGGACGAGAATGTAGAAGTCATGTGGTCTATCTCCCTTGTTTTACAATGGGCAAGTTAAAGCCCAGAGAGAGGATGAGACCTGCCCAAGGAAACATAGCAAGTTAACTGTAGCAGAGCCAGAATTTGAACTTAAAAAAAAAACTTTTCTTCAGATAGCTTTAAATTAACATGCAAGTGGTTTCTTTACTAATTTCTGATGTTTTTAAAGAGAGTAACAGAAACTGGGACTAAACCTTTTAAAGGTTTCCATCAGCCAAAATAGTAAACAAAATTGAAAAACAATAAAGCCAGAGGCATCTTATTATTATTTATGTTTATTCTATATTTTATTTGGAACATGAATAGCAGCAAAAGATGGTAGAAAGGAAACTGATTTGGGAGTCAGAATACTATGGTTCTTGAATTAACTCTGTGACAAACTAGTTGTATGATTTTGGATGAATAACTTAACCTATCTTGGATTCAATTTTCTTATCAGTAAAATGGAGGCATAGTGGGTTGAATAGTGGTGATATGTCCACAAAGTGGTATGTCCATGCCCTGGCCTGGAACCTTGAATGTGGCCTTGTTTGGGAAAAGTGTCTTTACAGATGTAATTAAGTTAACGATCTCAAGATTAGATCATCCTGGATTTAGAGTGGGTCTCAAATCCAAAGACAGGTGTCCTTATAAAAAATAGGCAGAAGGAAATTTGAGACACAAAAATACAGATGAGAAGGTGATGTGAAAACAAAGGTGGATTGGAGTGATGGGTCTACAAGTCAACAAATACCAAGGATTGCCAGCAGCCACCAGAAGCTAGGAGAGAGGCATGAACAGATTCTTTCTCAGAGCCCCCAGAAGGAACCAAACCTGCCAACACCTTAATTTTGGACCTCTGGCCTCCAGGAGTGTGAGTTAACAAATTTTTATTGCTTTAAGCCACCAAGTTTGTAGTAATTTGTTACAGTAGCCTTAGGAAGCTAATATGGGGGGTGAGAATTGAATCACATGTGAGGGTCCAGGCAGCTAACATAGATGAATGAAATGGGCTGCTACATGAAACACAAATGCAATGTGTAATGATTAATGGAAATGAAACTAATATCTTAGTGTCATAGAGAAAATAGTGAGTGTTGACCTGGAACTCCTCAGTTCTAGCCTATTGTTATCACGTGGGAATGCAGGTCCAGGATTGCCCCAAAGCTTCTGGTTTTCAAGAAAATTTTGGAAAAAAAAAGAAAATTTTGAAGTTCAACCTCTTTTAAAATCTCTCCATTTAAAAAATAAAGAGAAACTAATTTTAATTTTTAAAGCAATGTGTGCCAAACAAACTAAATTTGTGGGCTAAATATTACATGATCTCTAATGCTTTTATGGCTCTAATCTATTTTTCAATTGGTTTATACTAGCATTGAAATATGTTATTAGAACTGGAAGAGTTTTTGGTCCTGAGGTCTGTTGGGACAACAGTAGCTGTGATCACAGCGTAAGTGTGACATTTTTGTTAGTTTATGTCTGAAAGAGGAGCCATGGCAAACACTTCTTTTCTGTAATTGTTAAAATTGACTGACAGTTCAGAAATTTTTCCTACTAAAACAAACCTCAGGAAGTATGTTCTCTGTCTGCATCATTTCCATTTACTAAAATCCTTATTAGGTATACAAAAAAGAATCTGAAGGAGAATGTATTAGTTCACATCTAGCAAAAGATATTTAACCTGAAACTCTCCTGTTCAGCAGAAAGCACATTAAAAAACTCAGTCAACTTTCTGCATATTCACGTTTGCAAGTATTTATCAAAGAAGCATACATGTGCTTTATAATTACAGATTGTGAAGTTAAACACTTTCTGAAAATGTGATATATATCCCCCAATACTTTGTAATCAGACATTATCTTACTAAGTTCATTATCATATTGTGCTCATGAGAAACATGAAGGTTTAACAAGCTTAAAGCTTAGGTTCTAAAGACCGCCACATGAGAACTTTTATTCCCTGCCTTTTTCTTTTTTTTTGTATGCATATCAAAAATATAATTTTTATTTTATGTATAAACAAAAAAAGATATGATACCTAAGAAATTATACACAAAGAGAATAACATACAACCTCCCTAAGTTCACCCAGGAGGTAATAGAATCTCTGAATAGACCAATCTCAAGCACAGAAATTGGAGCAGCAATTCAAAACCTTCCAAAACAGAAAAGTCCCAGACAAGATGGCTACACTTCAGAGTTTTACCAAACATACAAAGAAGAACTCATACCTATACTATAGAAATTATTCCACAACATTGAGAAAGATGGCATCCTTCCTAACTGATTCCATGAAGCCAATATCACCTTGATACCAAAGCCAGGAAAGGACACAACAAAAAAAGAAAACTACAGACCAATATCCCTCATAAATATAGATGCAAAAATCCTCAACAAAATTTTAGCAAACTGAATTCAGCAGCATATCAAAAAAATAATTCACCATGACCAGATGGGCTTTATTCCAGGGATGCAAGGCTGGTTCAACATACACAAATCTATAAACACAATTTGCCTCATAAATAAAAGCAAGAACAAAGACCATATGATTCTCTCAATAGATGCAGAAAAAGCATTTGACAAAGTCCAGCACACCTTTATGTTAAAAACTCTTAACAAAATAGGCATAGATGGGTCATACCTTAAAATTATCAAGTCCATTTATGATAAACCCACGGCCAAAATCATACTGAATGGGGAAAAATTGAAACCATTCCCACTTAGAACCGGAACCAGACAAGGTTGCCCACTATCTCCACTTCTATTCAACATAGTGCTGGAAGTCCTTGCTAGAGCAATTAGACAAGAGAGGGGAATTAAGGGCATCCCAATGGGGGCAGATGAGATCAAACTCTCACTCTTTGCCAATGATATGATATTGTATCTAGAAAACCCCAAGGATTCAACCAGGAGACTCCTAGAATTGATAAATGAATTCAGTAAAGTCACGGGATACAAAATCAATATACACAAATCAGAGGCATTCATATATGCCAATAACAGTCAATCTGAAATCCCTGCCCTTTTCTAACAACCCATACACCTCACACAATTACTTTGAATTTAAGAAGAAGGAAGAGGATGCAAAGACAAGTCAACGAGGAAAGAACAGCCTTTTCAACATATGGTGCTGGGACAACTGAATATCCACATGGAAAAAAAAATGAAGTTGGACCTCTACCTTACACCATACACAAAATTAACTCAAAGTAGGTCATAGAGACCTAAATGAAAGAGCTAAAACTATAAAACTGCTAGAAGAAAACAGAAATGAACTTTCATAACCTTGGGTTAGGCAATGGTATTTTAGATACAACACCAAAAATGTAAGCAATAACAAAGGATAGATAAATTAGATTTTTGTCAAAGGTAAAATCTGCTGTGCTTCAAAGAATACCATAAGAAAGTGAAATAAAAACCTACAGAATGGGAGAAAATATTTACAATCATATTTGATAGGTGATTTATATCCAAAATATATATAGAACTCAGATAAATCCATAATAAAATGAGAAAAAACAATTAAAAATTGGCTAAAGGATTTGAGGTGATGTTTCTCCAAAGAAGATATACAAATAGCTAGTAAGCACATGACAGATGCTAAACCTCACCAATCATTAGTGAAATGCAAATCAAAAGTACAATGAGATACCACTTCATGCCAAGTGTAAGACTATTATTTAAAAATAAACCAGAAAATATTAAGTATTGGTAAAGATGCAGAGAAATTAAAACCCTTGTCTATTGCTGGTGGGAATGTAAAATGGTACAGCCACTGTGGAAAAAGGTATATATAGAATTACCACATGACCCAACAATTCCACCTCTGGATATATGCCCAAAAGAATAGAAAGTATGAACTTGAACATATATGTGTATACCCATGTTTATATTAATAGCAACATTATTTATAATAGCCAAAGGGTAGAAGCAACCCAGTTATATATTGACAGATTAATGGATAAACAAAGTGTGGTATGTATATCATTTTATATTATTTATAATTTTATATCTTCTTGAATTGACCCCTTTGTTATTATATACTGACCTTGTCTCTTTTTACAGTTTTAGAGTTAAAGTCTATTTTTTCTGATATAAACATAGCTTCTCCTGCAAACCAAACCTTTTGGTTTCCATTTGCATGAAATATCTTTTTTCATCTACTCATTTTACTCTATGTGTACCCTTAAAGCTGAAGTGAGTCTTTTGTGGGCAGAATATCATTGGGTCTTTTTTTTCTTTTATCTATTCAGCCACTCTATGTCTTTTTATTGGATAATTTATTTACATTCAAGGTAATTATTGATAGGTATAGACTTATTACTGCCATTTTATTGTTTTCTAATAATTGCTTTGTTCCTTTCTATCTCTACAGGGCTGGGAGACGGTGGAAATGTAGAATGACTGCTAATAGGCACAGGGTTTTTTGTTGGGGTGACGAAGATGTTTTAAAATTATATTGTGGTGATGGTTGTACACTTTAAATGGATGAATTATATACTAAGTGAACTATATCTCAATTTTTAAAAAGTGAAGAAGAGAAAGTGGAAATGTTTCATGTATCTTTCAACTTAGCAATTATTTATTTATTGTTTTTGAAGTGTTAACTATAACAATTAAAACCATGTAATTATCTCAGCAGAGATGTAACTTTGCATTTAGTTACCTCTCACTAAAGCTCAACTCACTTTTATAATCACATCTAAAAATTTCGACACTATAAGTTCTGTGGTCAACTTACATTGAAGTAAAATTAATTTTAAAACATCATAATTCTTTAAGATTAGCCAAGCATAGCATAGAATTACAATCTTTCAATAGAAGTAGTGCTATATAATTTAACAATATTTGGAGAGACAATTTAAATATGATTGCTAAGTGCAATGGTGAACATACAGATGATTGTCCCCCTTTAAGACAATAATTGTTTATGTCAATCTATTCTTGTACACACAAGATTTGCAACCAATCAAACATTATGAGACACAAACATACACACACACACAAGCAAGGAAACACAATTGTCAAGAGACAAAAATTAATAGAGCCAGGCTTTGATGTGGAAAACAATGAACAGGGAATTTAAAACAACTATGATTAATTAATGTTACAGGCTTTACTGAAAAAGGTGAACAGCATGCAAGAACAGATGGGTAATGTAAGCAGAGAGATGGAAACTATAAGAAAGAATGAAATGGGTGGGCAATTTAAACAACACAGTAACAGAGATGAAGAATGCCTTTAAGTATCTTATCAGTGAACCCGAAGATACATCAATAGAAGTTGTACAAACTGAAACACAATGAGGAAAAAAAAAATCAGAAGAGAGTAACCAAAAGCTGAGGGACAATATCAAAAGGTCTAACATATATGTAAGTGAAATCACAGAAGAATAAAAAGAGAAGGAATGGGACAAAGGAAATATTTATAGAGATAATGGCTCATATTTTTTAAAAAATAATAAAAGACACTACACTATACATCCAAGAAGTTTGGAAAATGTTAAGCAGAATAAATACCACTTAAAAACATATAAACACATCATTCTCAAACTGTTTAAAATCACAGATAAAGAGAAAACCTTGAAGGCAGCCAGAGGAAAAAGATACAATCCTAGAGAAAAACTAAAATAATATTTATGGCAGAGTTATCATTAGGAACTATGTAAGCCAGAAGACAATGGAGTGACATCTTTACAGCACTGAAAGAAAAAAGCAAAAGCAAAAAAACTGTCACTCACATTTTTATGCCCAGGAAAAACATACCTTTCAAAATTATGGGGAAATAACAATTTTTTTACAGACAAACAAAAGCTGAGTGAAGTCATACTAGAAGATCTGCATTACACTAAATGTTAAAGGAATTTCTTTAGGCAGAAGGAATATGCTCAGATAGAAACTTGGGTCTATACTCAAAAAGTGAAGATCTCTGGAAATGGTTAAAATGAAGGTAAATATAAAAGATATATTTTTTCCTATTGTAAAATACTATAAAATAGCATTGACTATCTAAAGAAAACCTAAGTAAGTTCTGGTTTCAGATAAGGTGGAGTAACTACACTCCATCCTGTCTTTCCCACTAAACGTAGCTATAAAACCTAGATATTTAATAGAATTATGGGGCAGCTATTTGAATACTGTGAAAAGTAAGTAGTATCAGGAATACCGAGGAAAAGACCAACATTTCAAGTACCTCCAAACTGGAGATGAGTTTCCTAATTTTCTTCTGGTATCCCTTGCCTGAACTCAATAGATTTCATTTCATAGCTGAGCTTTGTGACCAGTGCCAGGGTTTATGAAAAAAATATTATAAGTCTTTTAAAAAGGTTTAAAAAAGTATTTAACTCATCCACACATCAACTAAAACTGATTTCCACAGCTGATTTATATATTATCTAGTTTTTAAAAATTGCAATCAACATCCTAACATCTTTATAAAAGTACAAGGGGCAAAGATTACAGAAATAGACAAAATAATAATAAATAATAATATAAATCAGAGCATAAATAAATCCAATGGGAATTGATGAATCAACATTATTTTCCATTGGGAAGGTTATAATATTTTTGTTTCATATCTATCTTTTCTGCTGTTACTCTTCTCTCTGATTGATAAATGGGACTCATTCCCAGAGCCGGCTTGTGACAACACTAATTTGAGAAGCTCACTTGTCGCTTGTTTACTTCCAAGAATACTCAGGAACACACAGTTCCCAGTAGCCTGGGCTTTGAGTCTTTATGGAAGTGAAATGCACGCAGATGAGCGCACGCGCGCGCGCGCACACACACACACACACACACACACGCAATCACAATCACACACATGCATCTGTAAATATATGTCCTCCCTAAAGAAATGGCTCATCTTTCCTATGATATTCTTAACAGATTGTTAGGCTTTCTAAAAAAAGGCTTTCGGTGCAAAGGCTGGCCTGGGATTTGGTCTGAAGGTCACAAAGAACAATGAAACTGTCTCACCTGCCTTGAAAGAGGGAGTTGGAGGGGACAGTCAGGAAAGTTGTCCTCTTGTGGGTGCTACTGGGATGACTGCACTGTACCCCCCGGGTTAACCTTCTGATTTGAGACCTTGAAGGTGGTGATGGCACTGGAAAGGTGATTGTGAGAAGTAAAAGAAGAAAATAACAAAAGAAGTTCTGTCCACAGAACTGAGGGTTTTTTTTTTTTATAACATCAAGTTTAGTAATTAAACTAGAAATATATAGAGTACAGGTTCACTTTTTCCTTTGTAAGCTGATCTAGAGTGAGTTTCCTCGTTGCTTTTCAAGGAAATATATCAACTACTACTTACTATCTATGTTGAGGGAACCTATTTACTATTTTGAATACAATGGAGAAACCTATTCTTTTTGCACTCAGTCACCTGCAATAGGAGTCAGGAAAAAACTTAATTTTGAGACTGCTTAGTTGATCAAAGACTTCCAAAATTGCTTATTTATGGTCAAAACACTGCTCAAAATGGTACAAATGCTCAGAAGGGCTATAGTTTCCTCTTCTTTTTCTTCTTCAGAAACAAAATCAGCCCCCAACACACACACTACCACCACCACCACCACCAAAAAAAAAAAAAATCAAGAAAATAAAACCAAAGGAATCCCAATTAGATTTCTACAAACCCATCATGGGAAGACTGGCAGTCACTGGCCATCAACCTCTAGATGAACGTTCCCAGAACACTGGAGAGTATGCAAAAGCAACAACCCTGGAGACAAGTTGCTCACATGGTCAATCCATATGGGGTACCCAGTTATCCTGGCTTCCTAAAGGTTTCTGGAATTCATCTGTCTACCTTGAGTCAATAGTGGTAATGGTGGCAGTGGCCTGGCAAGGGCAATTTGGCTGTGTGGCACCACAAGCTCCCATTCTGAGAAACTCTAGCCCCTAACATGGCTCTGACACTCGAGACAATGTTGTCAGAGCAACTCACTGGGAAGGGAAAACTGATTAAATTGTGAAAGTGGAAGAGGTACCTGGGACACTGGAGGCATGTAGGCTTGGGAGAGATGCATCAGAAGAAAGATCAAGTTCCTTTGAGGAGATGCTTTCTAGGCTGCCATAAAAGTACTTATTTTTGAGAAAAGTAGGCCATGTTTGCTCACTTGGAAGGAGAACAGATTATATCTCTAACAGAAAAAATTAAGCCTCTGATCTTTAATAATCACTTTAGTAACATTACCAATCACTGCATATTTCTGGCATTAAAAGTAGTTACAAACACTGAGAATTAATGCTGAATATGCACTACCAGTATATATTTCCACTGAATTAAGTTGGAAGTTACTTTAGAGGCAATGGATGCCTCTTTGGCCTAATGGACAGGGGCTGTTTCTATGTACTTGTAGTTCATTGAGAATAAACGGGCAATCAACACTTCTATTGGAAACCTCAGGATCTCTGCTGTCTTCTGTAGCCCCTGCATTTAAAATGGAACTTTAACTGGAGGCTAACCTAGTCTCCTGACTTATACCTTCTCAGACCCTGTTTACTCTTAAACAGACCCAAAATAGCAGGAGAATGTTAATTAAAGTAGTCAGGAATGCACTGGTTGCTGGGACACTCTATTCACACTTGCAGAACAGTCTGGAGTGACCAATCTGGGAAGCATCAAGGCATATATAGCAACAGATCAACCCTTACATGCTTAGACTACACAAGTCATGTCATGCTGTGATCATTAGGGGAGGACCCCTTATGCATTGGTGGAATCTAGCCTGCTTGCTTCAATTTGCTCAGGATGCAATGCCTTAAGAACTATAGAGCTTGGGAGAATGCCTAATGGCATAATATTAAGGTTTTTTTTTTAAATGAATAGATGCTGAATTAACTTTAAGAGAAACAATTGCATCAATTTCAAAGAAAAAGATCCTCAGGGATCAAGACAGTGAAATGGAGAAAGCTCAAAAACTACAGAGCAAATAAATTTGAGTGTTTGGGGGAAGGGGGAGGGCCCAACCCCAAGGATCTGGCTGAGGCACACGCTAAGCAACTGTGGCAATAGGGCTGAGAAAGGAGCTCTGTTATGCTGGTGGGAATGGAACTGATGGCCAATCACTTCTGGCATACTCAGTTTTGTTTTGTTTATTTTAATTTTAAGAAAGATGACAACAGAATCTACCATGGGTCTGGGACTACCTTGAAGTGCCAATGGCCTTGGAGGGATCACCATTATCCTGCACGACAAAGGGGCCTGGGGCTCTTTACCTTTGTTACGAAAGCCAAATATCTAGTAAGAGATTTGTAGGGGGGTGGAGGGTGAGAACAGTGTATTAGGAAGGATTAACCCGCAACCCCCCCCCTCAACTGCTCAGGATCAACCTCTCAAGAGCTAGCATTAAAAAAATAAGACCAAAAAAGTCACAAAGCTAGCTGCAAGGGTACTTGCTCTGAAGACAAGCTGGTCACTGCCTTTGCTTTTTTATGAAGGCAGGACACTTAGTGGGGTATAGAGTGCCAGTATGTCCAAGGCTTTGCCATCATGTACCCCTGTTCTCCTTTGAGAAGCAAGGCATTTTCTATATAGGGGTGAGGAAGTTAAAGTTTATACACAGGAAGTTGGAGTTGCCCAAATGCCAGTTGAGAAACTATGTAAGTTTCAATGATGGGGCCTTAATCACTAGGTCA
The DNA here is from genome assembly GCF_041146395.1 of Eulemur rufifrons. Lineage (NCBI taxonomy): Eukaryota > Metazoa > Chordata > Mammalia > Primates > Lemuridae > Eulemur > Eulemur rufifrons. The sequence goes on from NC_091012.1 coordinate 92,239,407, forward strand.
TGGCAAGAAAGCAAACCCCAATATTTAAAGTCCTTGTGGAGAAGGGGCATGATATTGTGTCTCCTTGCCACTCTATGTTTTATATACAGGAAAATTTCCTTAAAGAAAGTAAAGCTTACAATCTTTACATAAGCTAAGCAGGTTTGAAGCCATGAAGTGATATTCCCTAGCCAAGGCCCAATGAAACAGGTGAAGCCCAGCAAATCTGATCCATGCTAATGTGGCTATTTCTACCCCATGTGAGGTACATGAAGAGACTTGTCAGGATATGCCAACTACCAGAAAGTATCCCCACACCTTCCAGTCCAAAAGGCAGTCCTACACCTCAATCCAGAGGCAAAGATTTCTGTACTCCATAAACAAGCAGACTAAGTCACCAACCATTGTCCTCCATGGTTAGCTGTCTCTAGTTCCACTGAAATGTGGGAATGGAAGGAAAAAAGGGGACTGTTCATTGGCCCTTCTCTCTTCTCCCAGATATAAGACTATTTTCCCTCATGTAAATAATCCTTTCTCCTCTGTCACGCCTAGAATGAGAAGTCACTCTTTGAATAAGCCACTGAACTCAAATAAGAGTTGGGCATGAGAAGAGTATTCCACATATTATTGACTTTTCAAGCAATGAATGAGGAACCAAACCTTTCATGGGAGTAAGTCATTTGAATACACCATGGTGGGAGGCAGAGGGTGTACTGGGGAGAACAGCTCTAGATGCATGGCCATCTTTCTTTTTTTTAAGTTAACTAATCTTTTAATGACTTTGTTGTGTCTGCTTTTTGTCAGGAAGCATTTGAATATTTGGTTGCAGCATGGAGGTCTGCAGTTTCAGCTGATCCTGTAGATGGGCATCAGTTATTTGTGACATTAAAGGTATCTTGTTTTGGGTTAGGTAGGAGAATGTAGATTTGCAGCAATAAGTGGTTGAAAAGCAAGAAAGCATTTTTTGAAGCATATTGTTGAAGGCATGGGTATTCTACTGCATTTTTCCATATTTCAATTGGATCTTTCTTAGCATAAAACAATGACTTGAAAATGTCATCTACTGAGAGCTCAACCAATTCCATCTGTAGTTCTTTAGGTGCCTTGGTGTTATCAAGCAGGCGAGGCTGAAATGCTAATTTGAGTGTGATGTCATGGTTCTCAAAGTCAGTGAACCTTTCATTGTATTCTCCAATTAATAGGTCTATAATAGCTGTGTGTTCTTCAAATGATTCGCATTTATCATCCTGCTCATCAATGACCTTTGGTAACTTGGAAGAATGCTCATCCAAAATTTCCTTTTGAAGAATTGTCTTGAAAAAAGATAGCTCTCTTTGAAATGCTTGGATTTTTTTTTTTTTTGCCACTTATCATATATAGACTTAGTTTTACCTTGCAAAGAAATATTCAAGTCATTTTGATTTGACATTGTATCACACAGAAATGCTGCATTCCTATAAAAATCTTTCAATAATTCACATTGCTGATTCTGTTCTTCATAAAATTTAACTACCTGTTCTCTCAGAAATAAAATTTTGGCTAACGCCTGTACCTGCAATAGCCAATGCACTTTAGAATGATATGGCAAATTCATACTACATGCATCATCCTTCAACTTGAGCATGTTACAGAACCGAGGATGCTGTGTTGCATTTGCACAAATATAGTTAACAATACTTATAACTTGTTGCAAAGTGTCACTTAAAATAGTAGCGTTAGCACAGAGATTTTGCTGATGCAAGATACAATGAAAAGAAATGAAGGCATCTGGATCTGTTAATACTTTTTTTTTTTTCTTTTACAGCAGTGGCAGCTTTTATTTTTTATTTTTTTTTATTTCAGCATATTATGGGGGTATAAAAGTTTAGGTTACGTATATTGTCCTTGCTCCTCCCCATCAGAGCTTCAAGCATGTCCATCCCCTAGACGGTGCGCATTGCACTCATTATGTATGTATACACCCATCTCCTCACCCCCCCACATCTGCCTGACACCCAATTAATGTTATTACTAAATGTGCTCTTAGGTCATGATCAGTGAAACCAATTTGATGGTGAGTACATGTGGTGCTTATTTTTCCATTCTTGGGATACTTCACTTAGTAGAATGGGTTCCAGCTCTATCCAGGAAAATATAAGAGGTGCTAGATCACCATATTTCTTATAGCTGAGTAGTACTCCATGGTATACATATACCACATTTTATTAATCCACTCATGTATTGATGGGCACTTGGGTTGTTTCCACATCTTTGCAATTGTGAATTGTGCTGCTATAAACATTCGAGTGCAGATGTCTTTTTTATAGAATGTCTTTTGTTCTTTTGGGTAGATGCCCAATAATGGGATTGCTGGATCAAATGGTAGGTCTACTTGTATCTGTTTAGGGTATCTCCATATTGCTTTCCACAGAGGTTGCACTAGTTTGCAGTCCCACCAGCAGTGTATGAGTGTTCCTGGCTCTCCGCATCCACTGCATGGCCATCTTATCTAGGAGTCTATGTCCAATGGAGAAGATAATTTCAGACCTTTCACTTCAATGTTCTTTTCCCTGGACTTTTCTAGCACTGATCAATCTTACTCTCCTATTCAATGCAGCCCCATATACTGAGTTCTAAGCCTGCTGCTATGGACCTGTGAGGGGAAAATCTTCATGGGCTTAGTTTCTGATAAGGCAGTCCAGCCGAAATGCTACAATTCAGCTATTGGGGCAGAAGGACACACAAATTTTCCTGATCCTCTGAGGTTCCTCTGGCAGTTAAAAGGCAGGTTCACTTTTCTCCTCTATTTGTCCACTACTGGCAATATGGCAGTGGCTGTTTCATCACTAATTTTGTCCCCCAAGTCACCAGGAAGTCACATGACTATCTAGTTGGAAGCCCCTGGCAGTGGAGAAAATATATTTCAGACTTTTTTGTTGTTGTTCTTAAGCATCTCCTTCTTTGGGATGAGCTCTGCTGGCTTATCCCATGTATTAGAGAGCTAGGTTTTCCAAACTGCAGGATGATTAGGTCAAGAGACTGGTAGGAACATTCTTTGGTAGCTGAAAGATGAATGAAGATTCAAGTACATTTCCTTGCAAACCTGAGTGTTCACTCAAAATGACATAGAGTTTGGCTTCTCTTCTGGGTGCTGCAGATCAAGCTCTTTCCATTAAGAATGTCCTCTGGACCCACATTCTCTCTGAATGGCCTGGCTGGTCCCATCCCGCTCAAAACAGAAAAAATTAAAACCCCCAATATAACCAGATACAATATGCATCTGCCATTTTTTGTTTAACAACAACAACCAAAACTAAAAGAGCAATAAAGTCATTTTTCCCTTTGCTCAGAACAATTTTCATTGTCCTACTACTGTCTGGAGAACAGAGTTTGCTTGTGAAGAAAGTTAAGAATGCCAACACTGTAGCTTTCTCATAGTTTGTGTCCTATAGTGAAATTTCACAGGAAGAGGGGAGAGAAGAATCTGCAACTGTGGCCAGCTAGGGATGGAGGCTGCACAGGCACAGGGGAAGAGGAAAACATACTGTCATACACACTTGGTAGGTAGAGAAGGTTCTTCTCCAACCCAGGTCTGCCATCTTCCTCTTACCTCCTTTGCTGCACCCTCAGCCTCTTGAGCTCCTTCAGCAAACAAATCTTTCAATTCACTACCTTTTATGCTGAAGAGTGTTGAAAGTGGGATAAGAACCAGGAATAAATTAAGGGGAGGAAAGAGAATAGTAGTTCTTTAGTTTTTGTGAATGACATCTTCATTGTGCAACTTTTGAGATTAAACCATCTATGTCTCCATCCTTTGTCTCTTGGATTATTTGCTCTGGATGCTCTGGAGGAAGCCAGGTGCCATGTCATAAGGGCACTCAAGCAGCCTGTGGACAAGCCCATGTGGTGGGGAACTAAGGACTTCTGCAAATAGCAATGTGAGTGAGCCACCTTGGAGGCAGATTCTCCAGTCTCAGTCAAATCTTCAGATGACTGCAATCTCACAAAAAATTTTGAGCTAGGACTCCCCAACTAAATTACTCTCATATTCCTAACTCTCAGAAACCATGTGAGATAAGTGCTTGTTATTTTAAGTCTCTATGTTTTGGAGTAATTTGTTATTCAGCAATAGATAACTAATATTTGCTCTCATCTATCTTCTTTCTATGCTCTTTAAAATGTATTAAACTCTCTCATGAATTGATGCTTCTTCTGTTCTCTTTGTCCTTATGAATTCTTATCATTTTTATCTCCTATATTTCACAAACTCCTACTAAATGACAGAAATGTGGTTAATCTATCATGTTTAATTAGAAATCTACTTTTTGCTTTAAGTTCTTTTCTTTCTTTCTTTTTTTTCTTTTTTTTTTTTTGAGACAGAGTCTCACTCTGTTGCCCAGGCTAGAGTGAGTGCCGTGGCGTCAGCCTAGCTAACAGCAACCTCAAACTCCTGAGCTCAAGGGATCTTCCTGTCTCAGCCTCCCGAGTAGCTGGGACTACAGGCATGCACCACCATGCCCGGCTAATTTTTTCTATATATATTTTTAGCTGTCCATATAATTTCTTTCTATTTTTTTAGTAGAAATGGGGTCTCGCTCTTGCTCAGGCTGGTCTCAGACTCCTGAGCTGAAACAATCCTCCCGCCTCAGTCTCCTAGAGTGCTAGGATTACAGGTGTGAGCCACCGCCCCCAGCCTTTGTTTTAAGTTCTATTTTGTCTGATAGTAATATAATATCTTGGATTTCTTTTTGTTAGTATTTGTCTTCCATTCTCTCACTTTTAATCTTCCTTACACTTTAGATGGATATCTTATAAAGAACATATTTCTGAATTTATTTTTTTTAAGTCTGACAAATTTTGTCTTTTAACCAGATAATTTAGTCAATTTACATTTGTTGTGATTATGGACATACCATCTCATTTTGTACTTTGTATTTGTCTCACTTTTTGTATATTTATTTTTATGTTCCTTCCCCCCACCCCCTGATGTGGATTGAAGATTCGCTTCTTCATTCCATTTCACCTCTACTACTTTGAAAGCTATCCATTCTATTTCTGTTATTTTACCATTTACCCTAGAACTTTTACCATGTATATTTTTTAAGTTTTAAAGTTAATCTATTTTTGAACAATTATTCTTGAACTTAGATCATCCCCTACTGATTTATATAATATTGTTTTCTGATATTTTCATTCTATATATTCTTTAACTTACAAATTAGACATTAGTATTGTTGTATACCTTCAATGATTGTTTAGATTTACCCCTGTGTTTAAACTTTCTTTCCTTGCTATTCTGTCTCACATCTCAAATTTTCCTTCTGGGATCATTTTCTTCTTTTGTGAAGTACATCTTTTAGAAGTTTCTTTAGTGAGGATCTATAAGTCATAAACTCTCAGTTCTTTTCCTGAAAACATATTTATTTCACTCAATGGTTTCAGTGAACATAAATTTTCATTTGACAGTTACTATCTCACAGATCAGGGCTCAGCAAACTATGGTTTGCAGGCCAAATTTGGCCTGCAGTCTGTTTTTGTGTATCTCTTGAGCTAAGAATGGTTTTTCCATTTGAAAGTGTTCTGAAAAAAAAAAAAACACAAGCAAAAATCAGAGAAGAAGAGTATGCAACAGAGACTGCATGTGGCCTACAAAACCTAAAATAATTATTATCTGACCCTTACAGAAAACATTTGCTGACCACTGTCATAGATTATTGAAGATTATTATTCTAATTTCTTCTGGCTTTCACTGTTGCTGTCAGTCCAGCTATGATTTTATTAAGTTTAGTTATCATTCTTCTAAATATAATCTGTCTTCTTTGCCTGGCTGATTTTAAGAGATTTTCTTTGGTTTGGGGGTTTTGCACTTTCACTACAATGTGTCTAAGTCTGGATTATTTTTTTTTCTTTCTTTCTTTCTTTTTTTCTTTCTTTCTTTCTTTTTTTTTTTTTTTTTTTTTTTTTTGAGACAGAATCTCACTCTCTTGCCCAGGCTAGAGTGCCGTGGCATCAGCCTAGCTCACAGCAACCTCAAACTCCTGGGCTCAAGCGATCCTTCTGCCTCAGCCTCCCAAGTAGCTGGGACTACAGGCATGCGCCACCATGCCCGGCTAATTTTTTTCTATATATATTTTAGCTGTCTATATAATTTCTTTCTATTTTTAGTAGAGACAGGGTCTCGCTTTTGCTCAGGCTGGTCTCAAACTCCTGAGCTCAAACAATCCTCCTGCCTCGGCCTCCCAGAGTGCTAGGATTACATGGATTATTATTTTTAATTTAACTTGCTTACAATTTATTGAGCATCCCAAATTGGGTACTGCTTATCAATTCTAGGAATTCTCAGCTACTGTCTCTTTAAATATTGCCTTTCCCCCATTTCTTCCCTCTAAACTCCAATTAAACATATGGCAGACCTTCTCACTCTATCCTCCATGTATTATTTTTCCATTTCTTTGTTTTCTGTGTTACATTCTTTATAATTGATTTCAGTTCACTATTCTCTCTTCATCTGTGGCTAATCTATTTAATCCAATGATTTTATAATTCCAATGATTACATTTTTCATTTATAGATATTCTATTTGGCTCTTTTTCAAATTTGTTCACATTTGATAGTCTCCTATACCTTCATCATACTTTAAAGGCCTTTCTTTTATTTAACTATATTAAGCAAACTTATTTTGTCTGTATCTGATCATTTCTGTTGTCTTTGTAGATCTGCTTTTGTAGTTTGCTATTTCTGCTTAGTCACTTAAAATGGCTTATTTATTCATAAATTTTGTGACTTTTTAAAATTGTGAACTCATGTTCCTGCGAACTTTATCTGTGATAATTCTCTGAAGCCTGTGTTTAAATGAGTTCCTCAAAAAATGATTTGCATTATATCTATCAGATGTTTGGAAAGCACTACCAATGTGAAACATCTTTAAAGTTTTGGCTTGGGGTTTTTTGGGCCACACAAACAATGTGAATTCTAGTCTCAACACTTTTTGAGAGTAGGCTTGTGATTAGGAAATCTCTGTAGAGAATTTTTTTCTCATTCCAATCAAAGCCAAGGTTGAGATAGGCAAGTATGTTCAATTTTCCATCTGCAAGGTGTTTTTTTTTTTCCCCTAGATCACCCAATGGAAATCTTGGCTTTATTTGAGGATCTCCAATCTCACCTCCCACCCTTCTCAGGTCTCAGGCTTTATCTCCTGCTTCGAACCTTTTTTTTTCTATTTTCATTTGTTTTGAGGGATTTTTAAATCTCCTTCTTTTTTTTATTTCAGCATATTACGAGGGTGCAAATGTTTAGGTTACATATATTGCCTTTGCCCCACCCGAGTCAGAGCTTTAAGCGTGTCTATCCCCCAGGCTGTATGTACTGTACCTATTAGGTGTGTATATACCCATCCCCTCCTCCCCACTCCCACCTGCCCGACACCCGATGAAGGTTATGTACACTTCAGTGTTGGTCAGTTAAGTCAATTAATACCAATTTTATGGTGAGTACATATGGTGCGTGTTTTTCCATTCTTGGGATACTTCACTTAGTAAAATGGGTTCCAGCTCTATCCAGGATAATACAAGAGGTGCTAGATTACCACTGTTTTTTGTGGTTGAGTAGAATGCCATGGTATACATATACCACATTTTATTAATCCAGTCATGTATTGATGAGCACTTGGGTTGTTTCCACACCTTTGCAATTGTGAATTGTGCTGCTATAAACATCCTAGGGCACAAGACTGAAACAGGATCTGCACCTTTCACGTCTCACAAAAATCAACTCACGGTGGATAACAGACATAAACCTAAGGCATGAAACTATAAGAATTCTAGAAGAAAATGTTGGAAAAACTCTTATAGACATTGGCCTAGACAAAGAATTTATGAAGAAGACCCCAAAGGTAATCACAGCAACAACAAAAATAAATAAATGGGACCTAATCAAATTAAAAAGCTTCTGCACAGCTAAGGAAACTATCACGAGAGCAAACAGACAACCTACAGAATGGGAGAAAATATTTGCATGCTACACATCCAATAAAGGGCTGATAACTAGGATCTATATAGAACTCAGGAAAATCATCAAGAAAAAATCAAACAACCCTATCAAAAAGTGAGCAAAGGACAGGAAGAGAAACTTTTCAAAAGGAGGTAGACTAATGGCCAACAAACATATGAAAAAATGCTCAACATCTCTAATCATCAAGGAAATACAAATCAAAACCACAGTGAGGTAGCACTTATCTCCAGTGAGAATGGCCTTTATCAAAAAGTCCTAAAACAATAAATGTTGACATGGATGCAGAGAAATAGGAACACTCATACACTGCTGGTGGGACTGCAAACTAGTACAACCAACCTCTGTGGAAAGTAATATGGAGATATCACAAAGAGCTACAAGTATAACTACCATTTGATCCAGCAATCCTATTACTGGGCATCTACCCAAAGGAACAAAAGACATCCTGCTTTCAAACCTGCATAGCCCATTAAAACTGAGCTAAAGGTCACCAGCCATCAGCAGATAACCCCAAGTAAATGCCAAACAATAGTTCACTAACCCCTAGTTTATTTATCTATATTTGTGGTGTCTTTTTATTTCTGACTTTCAGAGATGTTCCTTACTTTTGGGCCAGTTCAGCCATGTATGTGAAAAGGTGCTTTTTTTATACTTCATCTATACAGGGAGAGTTTCCACAGACCTGTAATCTGCTATAATGCCAAACTTCCTAAAGGAGGACACACAAAGGTTTCCCTTGATCTTTGGTTCTGCATAATGATAGAATACCAGTAAGATATTTTTTCTATAGGATATAACATGCCCCATACATTAATTCCAGAACAAGCATACATCAGAATCATCTGGCATTATTGTAAAAATACATATTGCTGTCTCCCCCTCCCTACTTCTAAGTTTCTTATTCAGTGGATATAGAGTGTGGCAGAGAATTTGCATTTCTAATAAGTCTCCAGATGATGAGGATGCCATTGGACCAAGGACAATAGTTTGGCCATCACTGTGTTGGACTATAGGAACATAGTTCATTCATCATTCTTTGCCTCCATTTCCAGTTGTATAAAAGGTAAAAATAAAAGTTTCTGGAACTAGCCAAACAAATAGAAAGATGTTAGTGAAACCTTTTCATTTGATAGAGTCACAAAATTTATATCATTATTTATCCACTGAGGATTTGATCTTCCAAGTGGGATGTGATGCCAATATGTACAAGGCACGGTGGTTTTAAATCTAATCAACAAATAAATGAGAGCTGAAAAAGAACAGATGCACACATAGGTAAATATAACCAATAATTGTTGGCACAAGTTATAATGTATGTGATTAAATTGGTTTTTATTTCATTGCTCTTTCAATAGAACCTAGTTCAATTATTAAGTTAGAACATATTGATGAAATAAAGAAAATTTTAAATGCATAAGTACAAAAGAGAATAAAAGTAATAGTTACAATGAGAAGCCATGCAGGAAAAAATTGAGCAGGGCGAGGAGACCTCATTTCCTCTTGCTTCCATCTGAGAATGTCAATCATTCGAAAGATTTCTTATCTGCTTCAAGAAAAGTGTTACAAAAATTATGACTATAAACCAAACTTAGTATAGGGGAATGTCAAGCATGCATTCGGTCAAAACTCACTTATTGGCTACTTACTATGGGCCTGGTTCTATGCTAAGGTCTAAGCATAAAAGGAATATGGCATAGTCTCATCTCCTAAGAAGTCTATAGTATGGTGTCTATAACAAAATACATTACAAAATTATTGATATATGAAGAGGTTATCAAAGAATAGGCAGCCAAAAATACATAGTAAAAAGTATTATAAAAGTGTATTGAATCATTAATTTATACATACATACACATGCACACGTAACTGCTCCAGATTTTGTGATGTTTTGGCATAAGTTTTTTAAAATTTATAATTTGCTATCATTTCTCTTCTCATTCTAAAAAAATTTCACTTTTGTACCAAATATGTTTATAGTCTATTTGGGGAAGTCAGACAAATGAACAAATAATTCAATTAAGATTTTACAGGAGCTGAATAGAACACCATCAAATTGGTTTTAACTGATCAACATCTAAGTGCACATATAGTAATAACATTCAGTGGATGTCGGGCAGATGGGAGGGGGGAGGAGGGAATGGGTATCTACACGCATAATGAATGTGGTGCGCACCACCTGGTAGATGGACGCACTGACTCGGGTGGGGCAAGGGCAATATACGTAACCTAAACTTTTGTACCCCCATAATATGCTGAAATAAAAAAGAAAAATAACTTTAAAAAGAAAAGATTTTACAGGGGCTAAGATGGAAGTGTGTGTAGGGAGGAATGGAGGCAGTGGTCAGAAAAAGTTTCAAAGAGGAAGCAGTATTTGCTAAGAGCCTTTATAGGGTAGGATTGTAAGGTGGAGAAGTACATTCCAAGCATAAAGAGTAGTCTGTGCAAAAGCATGGAGACATAAAACGGCATGGCACATCCTTTTATGGCTAAAGAATATAAATGGGATTTTCCAGAGATGAGTCTGGAAAGTTAGACAGGGGTCAGTTAATGTAGGGCTTTGGTTATCATTCTAAAGACTAGATTTTATCATTTAAGCAATAGGAGCCATGGAAGCATTTTAAGGAGGTATAACATGATCCCTCCCAACGACAATGGAATATGTATTGGAAGCAGATGAGACTGTAGGGAGGGAAACATTTAGTCTTAGTAAAATAGGAAACCTTGAAGTAAGGCAGTATCAGTAAGGATGGGAATAGATCATGGACTCAAGAGATGTTACTGGGGTAGACTGCATAGGACTTGGTTCCTGATTGGATTAAATGAGCTAGAGAAAGGGAAAAGCTAAGGGTAATTCCTATGTTTCTCGGTTAGTTAAGTAGCCTCTGAAACAAAGGGAATTTGAGAAGATGACAAGGGGCCAACCTATTCTTCTTTCTTTGGACCCTGTACAGTTTTCTAGGTACCCTTTGAAGCAGACCAATTCTAACAAGTCAAAGAGGTGCCATACACTGTCATCTTGTCCTTCAGAATATAAGGCCACATCCATGTGTGGAATCAACAGACCAAGACACTGGCCATCTGTTTTTTAGGATTATCTTAACAACCAATGGGACTAATCATATGATGGACTCAGCCACAACAATTAATATGGATTACAAAGATGGCAAAAATGAGCAGTTTGGCCATGCCTGCCATGGATCAGTATGCAGGTCAAGTATACTGCAAATTATGAATGCATTTACAAGCATGGAATAAAAAACACACACTATTTTAAGTAAGTAAGTCAGATCTCAATAGATCTGCCTATGTATAATATTTATTTTCACACTGGTTGCTTCTTTAAGAAACTAGCACTGTAATGTCCTTTGCCAGCTCCCACCACGTACAGTTTTCTCTACGGAGGCCAATGTATTGTTACAACTAACTAATTCTTCATTCATCAATTTTTTTTCAGTGCTAGAAAAATATTTTTTTTAAAAAGGTCCTTAACATCAAGGAATCTTGGCTAGCTCTCAAAGCATGACATTCACACAGGGAAAGTTAAACAAAGGAGTGAAACAACAAAACAAGAGTTATGTTACCAGACAATCTATGTTAGGTTCCAAACGAGAACTACAGAGAGGAAGTACTAGGAATTCACAGGAGGGAGAAATCCTTGTGTGGTAATAGTAAGTTTCATGGAGGAGTTGAGAATTGCTGTGAAACTTGAATAATGGGAAAAATTGGGGCATGAAACTTTGATGGTACGAATAAAGCACTGAGAAGCAAGTGGAATGAACATGGTATATTTCAGGGACAATCATACTTGGCTAGTCAACACACTATAAAAGCAATGAGACACTACCACCCCTTCATATCACAAATATTTAAGATATTTTTAAGTGTCAATAGGATATTCAAAAGCTTAAATCAATTTAGCACTGGGAGTAGAAAATATCTCAAATCAAAGGCAAGATTCCCAAAGCTTTACATCATCATTGTTTACAGAGACTATGCCTTTGAAAAAATGATTAGAAACAATTGTTATTCTCCTGGAATCTCAGAACTCCACTACCAAAAAGAGTGGAAATATGTCCAAATTTAGACATGTATATGTGTATACATAAAGACTTTGTGTGCATTTTATTATATTATATTGTGCTATATGTTAAATAGGATATGAAGAGAATCCCTGTCCTTCAGTGGCTTACAAACTAAATAAAACTTATCATTTAAATTACAATATAACATAATAGATAAAATGCCAAAATGAGTGCTACTGGCGAATTTAATAGGGAAGAGAGTTTGACAGTCCTTCAGTGGAAGGTGAAATCACTGTGAACTGAGAGTCACATATGATAGCTTCACCAAGGTGGGACTTCAGTTAGATTCAGGGGTTCTCCTATTTGGTTGTGCCTAAGGTTGTATATGAGACGCTTGTTAAAATTCAGATTCCTGGGGCCCAAGTCCAGAAAGTCTAATTTAAGAAGTCCAGAGCAGGGCCCAGGAGTCTGTACATTTAGGAAATGCTTATACACTGTTGGTGGGAATGTAAATTAGAACAACCTCTATGGAAAACAGTATGGGGATTCTCCAAAGAACAAAAAGTAGACCTACCATTCAATCCAGCAATCCCACTACTGGGTATCTTCCCAAAAGAAAGAAGTCATTTTATAAAAAAGGATATCTGCACCTGAATGTTTATTGCAGCAAAATTCACAATTGCAAAAATGTGGAGTCAACCTAAGTGCCTATCAACTCATGGGTAGGTAAAGAAAATGTTGTATATATAACATAGACTACTACTTAGCCATAAAAAGGAATGAAATAATGTCTTTTGCAGCAACTTGGATGGAATTGGAGATCATTATCCTAAGTGAAGTATCTCAGGAATGGAAAAACAAACACCACATGTTCTCACTTATAAGTGGGAGCTAAAAGGGGTATATATGGTTATAAAGTGGTGTGAGGGACACTGAAAACTTAGAAGGGGGAAGTTGGGAGGGGAGTGAAGGATAAAAATCTACCTATCGGGTACAATGTACACTATTCTCGTGACAGGTTCACTGAAAGCCCTGACTTCAGCATTACACAATTCATTCATGTAACAAAAAAACACTTGTACCCCCTAAATCTATTGAAATTGAAAAATACAAAAAGAGGGAGGCTTTTTCCACAACCAAGAAGGAGAGAAAAGCACAGAGAAATGCATATCTTACATGAATCTGGACACTTTCCTTGGATATACAAATGAGATCCAGGTTGAGGAGAAAAGTTAAAACTCTGATGAATCCTGGCATTTTATTCCTTGACTCCCACAGGCCAATTTCATCCTTGACAGGATGCTGCCAAGTTTCCCAAAGTACAGGATAAGACCACAGGTAATCCTGCCATTCTTCCTCATCTTCTTTGTTTTAGATTCCACCTATTAGTTGATCCATCAGATGAACTTGATAGCAAATGAGACAATCCCTTTTGGCTGAATCCTCATCCACTGGAAGTGGGAATGAGCAGAAGATGGGCAGCACAGCTCTGGCATCATCTATGCCAATTTGAGACCTCAGAGCAGGCAAAAGAAGTCAAGATGCTGTTTGCTCATAAGGGAAGTGGGTGAAGGGGAGGGCACAGCACATCAGGGTCATTCTTGAGCAGAAGTTCTGAGCTCTTTCTTCTCATCGCTCTCTCAGAAGACAGAGAGAAGAATTGTGAGAGATGGCCAGGGAGACTCTCTAATGTGACCCTAACTGAGATAATAGGTAGTGTCATCCCATACCCAGGTCAGGGCTTCTCAAACTTTTCTAGGGCAAAGTAACCACCTGGCAGGAACTCATCAATAATGCAGATTCCAGGATTCTCTTGCTGGAGATGAGAACTCAGCAGGAGTAGGTAGAAAGGAGAATCTTTAAGAAGCATTTGCTATGATTCTGTTATCAACCACGGCAAAACTCTTTAACCCTTCCTCACAAACCTGTGGCTTCCTTAGGCAGCTGGTGGCCTCCCCAATCCTTAGGGAGAGTCTCTGGCTTTTGCAAAGATAACTCTCCTTACCTGAAAGGACCTCTCCATCCTTTCTACTAAACTGAGTCCCTTCCCTTCATTCAAACCTAGAAATTCTCATGTTATTTATGTTCTTTTTCTTTTTTTGCAATTTATTCTTACCAAATTTAAGCTTATTCTGCAGTGCATTTAAAAATATTTAAATGAGGCATAATTTACATATAAAAGCAAACATATCTTAAGCGTAAAGCTTTAATAAATGCTTTGTTAAAATGAGTTTTAAAAAAATGTACCCACCCATGTGACCATCACCGAAATCAAGATAAAGAACATCACCATCAACCCTCAACGCTCATGCTTGTTTCCAGCCTCCCACCCCACCCCAGAGGCAGCCGGCTGTGTCATTGGAAGTAGGAAGAAACATCAGATGTGCAGCACAACCATGGTATTATCTGCCCTAATTTTAAAAGTTTTCTGTCCCCATTGCTGTCACCATGACTTAATTTTGCCTACTCTTCAGCTACCCATAACTGGAGTCATATTGTGTATAATATTTTGTTCTGGTTTCTTTCACTCAGCATATTTTTGAGATCCATCTATGTTATTGAATGATTCTTTTTTGTTGTTGAGTAATATTCTATTGTATGAATATGCTCAAACACGTTTATTCATTTCACTTTTGATGGGCATTGGGATCCTTACAGTTTTAGCTATTATAAGTAACGCTGCTAGGAATGTTATTATAATTAAAAAAAGAATATTCTAATGCAGGTGTTCCTAAGAATATACTTTGTAAAATGCTGAGTAACAGCTTGAAGAATAAATAGGATTTGAATAGGCTTTGATGGGCATTTTAGATGAAGGATGAAACTGGGATTCCTTGGGGAACAGTAAAGTAAGTGGGGTGGCTGGAAGCAAAGTAGTATAGGGAATGGTAGGAGATAAAGCTTATAAACATAGTGGGAAGGAAAATTATGAAGCACTTCAACCATCATGCCAGGAAGTTTGCATGTGACCCTGTAAATGGCATGGAGTCATTGAAAATTTATCTAGTAAGACCCTTTAGTAAGAGAAACTGACTATGCTGATCCCTGGATTATTACAATAATGCCAATGCCAAAAGAATTAGTCCTAGACAGTAGGGCTCTCAGAGGCTTGTCAGTACTGCAGACCAATGCTGATTCACAATCAAATTTCAATTGGCATGAGATAAAATGAAAATAGGACAATGTGGTGGCACATTCATGAAGCTACATTTACTTTTTTATGTGAAAATGTTCTTTTATATTTAATTTTTTAAATGTCCTTACTTTGCAAAGTAACAACATAATTAGCCATTACGGAAATGTAAAATTAAAATCACCATGAGATAACACTGCAAATCTATTAGAATGACTAAAATTTAAAAAAATATAGTGACAACACCAAGTGCTAACAAGGATGTGAAACAAGTAGCACTCTCATACATTACTGGTGGGAATGCAAAATGGCATAGCCATTCTGGAAAATAGTTTGGCAGTTTCTTTTTTTTATGCTAAATTTTTTTTTATTATTTCAGCACATTATGGGGGTACAAATGTTTAGGTTAAATATATTGCCTTTGCCCCACCTGAGTCAGAGCTTCAAGCGTGTCTATCCCCCAGACAGTACCCACTGCACCAATTACGTGTGAATATACCCATCCCCTCCTCCCCCATCCCTGACGCCTGATGAATGTTAATACTATATGTGCACATATGTGCTGGTTAGTTATGTCACTTAATACCAATTTGATGGTGAGTACATATGGTGCTTGTTTTTCCATTCTTGTGATACTTTACTTAATAGAATGGGCTCCAGCTCTATCTAAAATAATACAAGAGGTGCTAGATCACTATTGTTTTTTTGTGGCTGAGTAGAACTCCATGGTATACACATGCCACATTTTATAAATCCACTCATGTATTGATGGGCACTTGGGTTGTTGCCACATCTTTGCAATTGTGAATTGTGTTGCTATAAACATTCGAGTGCAGATGTCTTTTTTATAGAATGTCTTTTTTTCCTTTGGGTACATGCCCAGTAATGGAATTTCTGGGTCAAATGGTAGTTCTACTTGTAGCTCTTTGAGGTATCTCCATATTACTTTCCACAGAGCTTGTACTAGGTTGCAGTCTCACCAACAGTGTATGAGTGTTCCTATCTCTCCGCACCCACACCAACATTTATCATTTTGGGACTTTTTAATAAAGGCCATTCTCACTGGAGATAAGTGATATCTCATTGTGGTTTTGATTTGCATTTCCCTGATGATTAGCCAAAGATTCTGCCATGAGACTACTGGAATGATAAACAAATTCAGCAAAGTCTCAGGTTACAAAATCAATCTACATACATCACTAACATTCATACACGCCAACAACAGTCAAACTAAGAACCAAATCAAAGACTCAATACCCTTCACAATAGCAACGCATAAAATAAAATACCTAGGAATATACTTAACTAAGGAGGTGAAAGACCTCTACAGGGAGAACTACGAAACACTGAGGAAGGAAATAGCAGAGGACATAAACAGGTGGAAAACCGTAGCATGCTCATGGGTGGTCAGAATCAACATTGTTAAAATGTCTATATCACCCAAAGTGATCTACAGATCAATACAATACCTACTAAAATACCAACATCATCTTTCACTGATCTAGAAAAAATAATTCTACACTTTGTATGGAATCAGAGAAGACACTGCGTAGCGAAAGCAATCTTAAGCAAAAAGAACAAATTGGGAGGCATCAATTTACCAGACTTCAAGCTATACTACAAGGCTATAGTAACTAAAACAGCATGGTACTGGCACAAGAACAAAGACATAGACCAATAGAATAGAACTGAGAACCCAGATATAAAACCATCCTCTTGTAGCCATCAAATTTTTGACAAAGCAGACAAAAACATACACTGGGGAAAAGAATCCTTATTCAATAAATGATGCTGGGAAAATTAGCCACATGTAGAACACTGAAATAGGATCCACACCTCTCACCTCTCATAAAAATCAACTCACGGTGGATAACAGACTTAAACCTAAGGTGTGAAACTATAAGAATTCTAGAACAAAATGTTGGAAAAACTCTTATAGACATTGGCCTAGACAAAGAATTTATGAGGAAGACCCCAAAGGCAATCACAGCAGCAACAAAAAAAAAAAAAAAAAAAGAAATAAATGGGACCAGATCAAATTAAAAAGCTTCTGCACACCCAAGGAAACTATAACGAGAGTATACAGACAATCCACAGAATAGGAGAAAATATTCACATGCTACACATCTGATAAAGGGCTGATAACTAGAATCTATATAGAACTCAGGAAAATCGGCAAGAAAAAAAATCAAACAACCGTATCAAAAAGTGGGCAAAGGACAGGAACGGAAACTTTTCAAAAGGAGATAGATTAATGGCAGTTTCTTTAAGTGAAACATAAAAACATGCATCAAATGACCTATCAATCCCAATCCTAGGTATTTATCCCAGAGAAATGAAAATTTATGTTCACACAAAAGCCTGTACATGAATGTGTCTAGTGGCTCTATTCATAATCACCAAAAACTGGGAAAAATACCAAACTTTCTTCAATGTATGAATGGATAAACAAATTGTGGTACATCCATACCAAGGAATACAATTCAGCAAAACCAGAATGAGCTACTGATACATGTAACAAGTTAGTTAAATCTCAAAGGTATTATGCTAAGTGAAAGAAGCCAGTCTCAAAGGTCACCTTCGGTATTTAAGCACCTACACATATTTATATAATATTCTTGAAAAGGCAAAACAGATCAGTGGTTGCTGAGGGTAAGAGAAGAGAGGAGGGTATGACTGCAAATAGGCAGTATGAAGGAGTTTTTTGGTGATGGAACTGTTCTCTATCATGATAGTGGTGGTAGGTTAAATAAATCTCTATATAAATTAAAAGTCATTGAATGGTAACTCCCTAATAAGTACATTTTACTGTATATTAATTTAAAAAATTTAAAAGTAGGCATTCATTTCTCAGTCCCCCCATTATTTTGGAAATGACATTTGTCCAAATGTCTGGTATATCTAGCATAGGCCACCCAAGGGCAGATATCCTTAAGAAACTTCCTCATTGGTGTTAGAAAGGTACTTGCATTATTTCTGGCTTGGACCTCTCAATAAGCACCAATAACTCTTATCACAACCCTGGGTTCTACTTCATTCTTCTAAACTCCATATGCAAGACTCATTCCACAGGGTAATTCTCATCAATCAATTGGTAAAAAGTACTCAATCCTCTACTGTCATCAGCATCTGAATAAACTACTTTAGTCTCTGCCACACATACTCAAAATTTTTTGCTCTCTTCCTTCAATCTGGCAGTAAAGTTTATTAGGTAAGAGTGAGAGAGCAATAAAATTTGGGGCTGTATCAATGGGGGTTCCAAAGTACTTTTTTCCTGGAATCTAAAGAGACTAATATTTCCTTCCAGTATATTCAAGGAGTCAACTACACACGTTTCTGAGGATTGCCCAGGTGCCAGAATCCTTCAAATATTCCTGAGACGTTTATTTGGTAACATGGGCACAAACCCATACTCCTTCTTCTTAATATTAACAAGTCAAGATTGGAGGCATTTCTGTTGTGTTCTAACACAGATGGTCCTTTCTCAACTTTTTTTTTCCTTTTTGGTGATTGAAGGAACTAATAACACAAACATCGACATGAAGAAAAATTGCAACTTTCATGAATTACATTTCTCCTTAGTGTTCTGTTTTCAAGGATAACTGCATTTTAAATGTTTATTTTAAAATTTCTTCCTTGAGTCTATCTGGTCATCAATAAACCAGACCATGCTCCGATTTTCACAAACTTTGACTCTTGTATTAGTTATCTATTGCAGCTTAATTGATCACCCCAAAACTTAGTGTCATAAAACAACAACAAACATTATCTCATATTTCTCGGGTCAAAAATTCAGGATAAGGTTGTAATGAAAATGTCAGCTGGGGCTGCAGTCATCTGAAGACTTAACTGGGGCCAGAGGATTCTCTTCTAAGATGGTTCACTGACATGGTTGTGGCAGAAAGCTTCAGCTATTTGCTGGCTGTTGGTAGGAGGTCTCAATTCTAGAGCCCTCCACAGGCTGCTTGAGTGCCCTTGTGACACGGCACATGGCTTCCCCCAGAACAAATGTTCAAGAGAGAGCAAGGTGGAAGTCTCAATGTTTTTTTTATGACCTAGCCTTGGAATTCACACTCCATCATGTCCACAATGTCCTACTGGTTTACACAGATCAGCCCTATTCATTCTGGGATGGAACAACAACATGGGTGTTAATACCAGAAAACAGGGAGGGATAAACAGGGGCCATCTTGGAGGCAGGTGATCACCACTCTAAACCAAGAAAAGAGTTTCATAACTTCTTGAGCTAATAGACTTGATCAAGGCCAAAGGCTAACCTATTAAGCCTGGCAAAAGAAGGTTAACACAGAAATGATATGTAAGGTTACTAATTGTCCTTCCTCATTAGGATGCCAAGTATTTGACAGATAAAGCCTTCACAGCTAAGGCTCAAACTATAACTAGGCACTGGGAGACAAATGTATGTCAAAGAGAAGAATGAGTATCTTGAAAATCCACAAATGAACAGAAACCAATTTCACTAATTTCCCAATAGCCAAATGTATGAACAATGTATCCAAGAATCACATCTCTGTGTTAAAAAGACTAACACTAAAATCAACTGTAAGAATACTAGATTTGTTTTGTGAAAGGTTATCTACAATTAAACTACCATATAAGCAAAATTTCTGTTTCAAATTAAAGATGTAAATTGAAAGTGTTTTTTCTCATTTAACTACATTTGAACTAGAGCTACTCTAATATATGAACATGCTTGAATATGTCTGGAGTTTCTAAGAGAATAACTATAGTTGAATACACTCTGCATGCTATTTTATGATTCTCATGAAAAGTCAAGTTTATAAGGTTACCAACTGGTGATAATTACTTATTTTCCTTTCCCTCATTTCCTTCTTCTCAACTCATCAAGACTTTAATTACACATTCCATGAGAATCAAATTTAAGCCTGAAGAGGAGAAATGTACTTATGCTGAGGTCACTCATGGGAAACAATGAGTGGAACTGGGCTGTAAGTGATGCCAATGTCAGGTGGTGGTGGGAAAGAACTCATTGGTCATCATTACAGCAGGTTTCATCATCCTCATTTCATGCCATTTTTATATAGGATTGAATAAATTATGCTTGTGGGACTTTGGAGACAAAAGCAGATGTGGAGTGTTCTAAACAAATGTCTGCAAAGGGAGAGCACATGCAAGTGGTGGCCAAAGTTCACAAAGATCCAACCTAAAACTGGTGAGGGATGGGGCCTTGCATTGCAGAATTTGTTCTGCTAAGCCCAGGAGGCTTGTGACAATTTGGTAGGCTGATAATTTTTTCCCCCAATGCTTCTCAAAGCTGCAGTTTAAGGGATAGACACACACTGTCTAAGAGTACTAGGTGGCTCTAGCAAGGCAGAGAAAACTCGCCATGCTTGGGTGCATAACTCTGCACCAAAATTTCGAACAGCTTGATTTCTACTAGAAGATCAACATGACGGCAGCCTTAGGAAACGTCCTCTATTTCCCAACACTTATATAAAATGGACTAATTAAAAGTCCATTTGGATTTTTCAGAAGTCAGAAAATATTGACACCAATAAGTAAGTTTTTTCAGAGCCTATCTTTCAAAAGATATCAGACTATTTGAGATTTTTTCATCCTCTTTACAAAATTTCCATCTGAACTGGCTCAAAATTGGGCCAGAGATCTGTTCTTGATGCCTAAGAACCATAAAAAGCTAGGTTTAAAATTCACTATAATCTATTTTTTTCTCATTATATTTTACTTCTCCCACCCCCTTTTTTCTTTCTTCAAGGGGAGGTGTCTCATTTATACTCTGCTTTACTCTACTGTAGTCTTTATAATCCCATCACATATATATTGTACTTTACAGTTTACAAAGTGCCTGTCTTTATATGAAGTAGGTAGGGCAAGTCTTATCCCCATTTTATAGATAAAGCAACTGACATACCCAGCTAATGCAGAGGAAAGGCAGGATAGAAAAAACTGATTTCTTAACTCCAAATCTAGCATTCTTTCCTCTGTACTGCACTGACTCAGAAATATTTGTATAATGAAATGAAAGGTACGGGGATTATCATTAATAATGGAAATAGTCGCATGGAAGAGAATCAAGACAATTTATTTGTGCCAGTACCATAGAGTTTTGATTGTATTTGGGATTTTTGTTAAATAAGTAGATTTTAGCTGCTCTTGTCACGCACACAAAGTAACTGTGCGAAATGATAGATATGTTATTCTGCTTCACTATAGTAATCATTTCACTATATGTATGTATCATAAACCTCAAATATACACAATAAAATTTACTAAAAATAAATTTTAAAAACTTAAAAAATAAGGCCAGGCGTGGTGGCTCACGCCTGTAATCCTAGCACTCTGGGAGGCCGAGGCGGGTGGATCGCTGGAGGTCAGGAGTTCGAGACCAGCCTGAGCAAGAGCGAGACCTCGTCTCTACTAAAAATAGAAAGAAATTATCTGGCCAACTAAAATATATATAGAAAAAATCAGCCGAGCATGGTGGCACATGCCTGTAGTCCCAGCTACCCGGGAGGCTGAGGCAGTAGGATCGCTTAAGCCCAGGAGTTTGAGGTTGCTGTGAGCCAGGCTGACACCACAGCACTCACTCTAGCCCGGGCAACAGAGCGAGACTCTGTCTCAAAAAAAAATAATAAATAAATAAATTAATTAATTAAAAAATAAAAAAGACAAGTGTTAAAATCTTTTATGAAAGAGTAAAATTAGCAAATTTGAAGCATTGAAGGATTGTTCCAATAGTTTGAGGAGCATCCACCTTGTTTTTTTAGTGGAAATTATATTCCTTTGCTCATTAATTTTTATCAAATGTAGCTTACTAAGCCATAAGCTCCTTTAAGGTACTTTGTTCATCATATGTATCTTTGTATCCCTCATCTTACAATCTCTAGATTGCACAAAGTAGATGCTTAGTAAACAAGTTGTTCAAAGAAATGAATTCTGTCTATGTAGCAGATGGTAAAAATATTTTTCTATCTTCTCAAACTTAGAGAAGCAGAATGACAAGACTGAAAGAATCTTGTGGAAAAGTTATCCTTTTCCTTGTCTTTAGGTAGGAGTACACTTACCCCTGTCAAGACTAAAAGACAATTATCTAGATCCCTTGTTACTAAAGAGATCTTAATGCCACAAGCACCTTTTGCCACAAATTCCTTGATTTTAAGACACTCATCTCAAAAAGTTTATTTCTAAAATTCTATAATTTACTGTAATTTAGGTCCCTTACTGCTTATTCAATTCTCACTGGAGATTATAAAGTAGACTTATTCTGCCTGAAGAATAAAATTAATTTCCTTAGTGTTTCTTCAATAATTCTGTATCCCATCTCTGCCAAATCTCTCCAAGTTCTCCATATCACTCAAGACAAAATTTGGAGCACAGTTCTTGGCACTCTAATAAGGATTTTGAAATTCCTCTGTTTTCCTGCACTTTTTCCATAGTAACAAGGCTAATCCACTGACATTTCCTTTGGTCAACTAAAATCCTAGACACATTATTTGATTATTTTTATTATGAAAACAATACAAACATGTTAAAATTCAGGAAAAAATTGTTGAGCCCATCATCCCCACACTAAATCCTGTCTATTGTTCATATGTATAAATATTTCACCATAGCATACAGATAATAGTGTTGCTATGGTTTGAATGTGTCCCCTCCAAAATTCAGATGTTGAAGCTCAATGGCCAATGTGAAAGTATTAAGAGGTGGGGCCTTTAAGAGATGATTTAGCCATGAGGGCTCTTCCTTCCTGAATGAAATTAAGGTTCTTAGAAAACAGGCTTCACACAGGTTTGGCTCTCTTGCCCTTCTGCTTTCTGCCACGTGAGGATGTGGTGTTCTTTCCCGCCAGAGCATGCAGCAACAAGGTGTCACCTTGAAAGCAGAGAGCAGCCCTCAGTAGACAGCCAAACCTGCTGGCATCTTGATCTTGGACTTTACAGCCTCTGAACTGTGAGAAAATACATTTCTACTCTTTACAAATTACTGCCTATGGTATTTTGTTATAACAGCATGAAAGAACTGAGACAATTCTATTATTTATTTTTCACTTACCTTAATAAAAATTTTAGGTTTTACATAATATTCTTATTATTTATAACTGAAAAATATTATATTTAATAAAATAACTTATTTGGTAATTTTTATATTATTGGACATTTAGGTTAGTCCCTACACTCTTTTCAACATTTCACTCATTTCTTTCATTCAACAAATACATATTGGGCTCCTGCCATATGCCAGGCACCTTCTATATTCTGGAGACACAAAAGTAAACAAGACAAGTAAGGACCCTGTTTTCATTCTAGTGGAGAAAGAATAAAGACAATAAACAAGAAAATTAATTAAACATGATAATTTCTATGAATGAACACAGAAAAGAATAGGTTTGGCAATCTCTCTGAAGAGGTAGTATGTGAGCTGAAACCTGTAAAAGTTTTGGCTCACACTCTCTCTTGCCAGCAGTACATAAGCTTGAGTTTTCTAGGAAGAAGGAAGAACATGTGCAAAGCTTGACTTAGAAAAGTATTGATGAGTTGAGGAAAAGAAAAAACCAGTGTGGCTGGAGTGCAGTTGGATTCACAGGAGCAAAGCACAAGATAAGATTCTACAGGAAGGCAGGACTTTATTAGTGGATAGAAAAGAGGTTGGAAATTATTCTAACTGCTATTGAAGAGTTTAAGGCAAAGGAGCAAAAAGTAAACACATCAGGTTAAATGCCATCACATTTCCCTTCTTTATCATAACACTTGTTAATATACTGTAGCAAAGCTTGGGAAACATTGGTATAGAGAATTAGCCCATTCTAACTCTGAAACAGTTTTAGGCTCTTAACCAATTTGATCACATGTTGCTCCCAACCCTAGCTGATAATGTCATTCTTCCACTAATGCACCATCTGCTGATCACTTCTTTTTAATGCCAGAGTTGGCTTACTCTCCTCAAGTTTTCTTTCCACCACGTACAGGTCTTCATCGGTAGTGCAAATTTGTAGAATACTGAACAGAGGAGTTTGATTTCCTCTCTAAAACGTAAGGAGGAAACATACATGGATGATCATGAGGAGCACATAGACAACTGAGTATTGAACAGAATATTTTAAAAAGGAAATATCATATTAGTCTTCTGACTAGGCAGAGGAATAAGTGCATATTGTGGTGTGACAGTACTTTTAGACTCAGTACTTTTAAATTGAGAAAAGCAAAGGTTGCACAATCTTTCTTTCAATTAGTTAGCTAATGATATGTGATAAAATGAGTATGTGGGATCTCAAGAGATTCCTGGATGAATGAAGGGAAGAGGCTGGGAGATTTAGGGTAGGAAGTTCCAAGCCCAAGTTATAGATTTTGGAAAGGTTCAACTGTGGGTGTAGGTTAAAAAGATGAAGGGGATAAATAAATTTTTCTAAGAGGGGAGGACAGATAATGAAGCAAAGGGAAATGATCATGTCTGAAGTGGCCTGGTGAATGTCTCTGAAGCCATTTGGACCTAATCTCTGTAAACAAAAGTAACCTTCTTTCTGTTTCTTACCATCCTATTGAAAAGAGCTGGATGGAAATTCAACTTTCGACAGAATTGGGATGGTCTAACTTAAAATATAGGCTGGAATGCATCTAATTTTAAATATTGATTATTTTGGTTCATAAATTTACATTATCTGTATCTGTCTATATGGATAGGAGAGGTTTCTAAACATTTACATTATTGCATTTAATTTTTTTGTCATGGATACTTTCAAGATACTAGACTAAAACAATGCCATTTTGAAGATGAGCAAATTTGGACTGGGAAAAACTAAAAACAAATGAGAATTTGAGAATCTGAAAGTCAGTCTGAAAGCAATAATCACATAAGGGCCAAACATGAGAGACAGGCAGTTTTGAGGGCAAATGAAAGAGATATATGACATGAAGATCATTGGGTAGTTGATTGCAAAGGCAGTATAGTCTTTCAAGAGCAACAAAGCCTGATGCCTAACCTGAGGAGTATCTGACGACCCAAAGTGCAAGCAGTATCCTCTACTAGAGGAGATGAAACAGAATTCCACTGAGAGGCTATGTGTTTACTGAAAGGGAGAGCCCATTCTTTACCATAAAGTAGAGGCATGCTCAGCATGAGAAGATGTGTGGCTGCCAAAAGTAAGAGATTCTCTTTACAGTGTTGAGACACTGTGGCAGAGAAAGCAGTGATTTCAAAGAGGATACCAAAGGAATACAACATCTTTATAATGTTTGAAATGTGTCACCACTGTCAAGCTCTAAAATGGAAAGGTCAGGCTCAAGATGGAAAGGTAAGATCAGTTCCTGAGTCCCCAGGTCCTGAAAATTTAATTAGAAGAAAAACATCTGGAATTCATGCAGCATTGGGTCCTACCACAGCCCATGTCAACATGGTATGGTAAAGAGGACAATTAATTCCTCATATACCACCAATTCTCTTGGATGAGTCCTTTGCTTTAAAAGATTTGCATTTCCTGATGAGTATCTCCATGACTATTCACAAGGGCAGACACTTTGAATTGTAGTCATTGACTTTCAATTGAGCTGGTTGTTACATAGACAAATCTATATAACATGTTATATGGTAAGTAGAAACAGGGATTTAATCATATTTGCCTTGGAGAATAGAAACATGGTCTTAACAAAAAAGCTGTATAACAATTATAGAAAATTGTTACAGCTCCATTTTTTAATAGTTTCTGTAAGCCTTTATTTAACACTGGTTTATGAGTTTCTTTAGAAGTATCAGGTAATTCATCTTGTCTTTAATACAATGAAAAGTCATCATCTCATGGAATGATGAAAACAAAAGAATCCAAAATAAAAGCCAAAAGATAGGTTTTGTGACAGTGGCACAGTGCTTGTGTGGTAGCACCATGGACTGACTATAGATTAAAGGAAGGGAGAATTGGACTTGGCCATAACTCAGACTTGATTCAACTGTGTATTCACTCTTAGATGTATCTAGACTTTGTTTTTTTGTAGTTCACCATTGAAGTACACCAGACACATTATTAAACTTCCTAAAGTAAAGACATGGCAGGTTTCCAATTACAGCATTAAGAGAATAGCTTATCTGGCCAGTGGATTTTGGAGGGTATTTTAAGACAGAATTTCCCAACCTGTGCTCTGCAAAAACTAGTGTCTCATAATACACTAATAGGTCAACTATAATGAGACTAATATACTATAGGATAAGGATTTCTCATCAAGTAAGATTGGAAACAATGGGAAAAATAAAGGTAAACAACAGGTATTTTTACTGCCTTTAATATGTTAATGTGCATTATAAGGATCTAAGGAAGAGATTAGTATGTGGTATTCCCCAAACTTCTTGGGTTAGAGAGCCCTCTACTCCCCTTAAGCCAAAATAATCATATCTCTTGTTATACTTTATACTAGGGTTCTGAAGAAAAAAGTTTGGGAAAAGCTGCTCTACAAACATACATTCAAGGCCTCAGAATATCCCACCAGAGGCTGGAATTTGGGGAACATTCTATTTCACCAAATATCCAGTTAGTAACTGGATCATTTTTGCAAGCTTATTTCATATCAAACGCTGTCCTACTCATGATTTCAAGCATTTCCATAAGATATTTAAAAGATACACTATCAGTTATTATCCTTTTTATCTTTTGAGTGGTCAAAAGTTACTTATGTTGTTACATGAGTATAACTTTTCCATACATTTCTTTCTTACTTTTTTTTTTTTAATTTTCAAAGAAAATCTCATGGCATCCATGCAAATGTTTATGAAAGTTTAATATTTTGAGGTTTATACAAAATTGGTTTTTCTCCCCAGTTTCTAAAATTTCTTATACTTGGAACTTTAACAGTTATAATGATAACATATACAACTTGTGGCTAACTTGCCTAACAAATAATTATCTCAGCAGCAGCCAGGATTCTGGCATTTAGAAAAAATAAAAATTTTGCTGAGCACTGCTTTTGTGGCTTTCAAAGGATCAAGAATCCAAGGCTCAGATTAACAGGTGTGGACATGAATAGCTTTTTGTCTTTGGAAAAAAACAAGGAGCCATTCTGGTTTTGAATAATTCAATTAAAATTTGCAGTAAATTCAAGAAGTCATTTATTGATAGAAACCATTTTGTCAATGTCAATTTATGGCACATCACACAAGAAGGACATTTTTAAGATAAATAGAAAAAAATGTACTGGGAAGAAGCAAGATGAAAAGACAGGCAGAAAGAAGAAAGAATACAGGGATAAAAGGAGCAGGAAGATTGGGACTAATGGAAATACTTGCCTGTTATTGCCAGTAAAAAACTGATCAAAAAGCCTGCCCAAAATACATTAGGCAATACTGTCGAATATAGAAAGTAAAGTAATGGCAAACTATAACACAGGGCCATTGCAAACTAAAATGTTTTGCTAAAAAAGATATGCTTTTATGGAATTTCTGAAAAGACAAATGTGGTTTGATGTTAAGAGCACCCACATATAATGGATAAAATTTTTTAAAAAGTCATAAAAGTTGGGAGGAGGAAACAAAAAAGAAACATGACTAGTCAGCACTGAAGTAAGGACAGGCCAAGGCAAGCAGGTGGGTAGCTTCACTAGACCCTGGGAAGAAAAATGCCATAAAGGTCACTTTCATAATGGTTTTAGAAGCAGATGCTACCATAATGTCTCAGGTGTTTCCATTTCTGATTCCATCAGTTAAGTAATTAACTTATAGCAAATCACTGGATGAAGCCCAAATAACCAATCACTCACATACATCTTTGCAAACAACCATCTGTGATGGTCATCATTTATCCTTAAATATAGCCACAAAATTTTAATTGCAACAACATTTTTTTCCATGAATGCTCTAGTTCTTGTTTTGTATTTTAAAAAAAAACCTATCATCATTGAAAGCAGTGACAGAAAATGGACCACCTTTGACATGTAATAAAAATTGAAAAATTATCAACCTTGGACATCCAAATACCTGATTTTGGGTGGTGGAGAACTGCAAAATGTCTATGAGCAAAGACCTTCCAGCCCCAGAATGGCTTTAACATAACATAAAATCCAGCCTCTGGAGAGAGGGTCTTCAACTACCCACTTAAATATTTACGAAGTTCCTCCTTTATGCATGGCACTGTGTTGGGAACTAGGGATTTACCTATGAATAAGACAGAAAATGTTTATGCCCTCATGGGGATTACATTTGATTGGGAAAGATGGAGAAAAACACAGAGTATAATCATTTCTTGGAAGGAAATAAACAAGGTGATACAATAGAGAATAATGGGGGATAGTAATAAAGGGGTATAGGTGGACTATTTTAAGTGGGATGGCCAGAGAAGGCCTTTCTGAAGTGATGGTATTTGAACTGAGATATGAGTGATAAAACTGGCACTATTATTTGAAGATCTAGGGGAAGAATATGCTAGGCAGAGTAAACAGAAAGAGATGAAGGGTACATTGGCTGTCACTGGACAAAATGGCACAACAAATAGTATAAAAAGGTGAGGAAAAGTGTTTCATTGATGGGGCAATGAAAAATATAACAGGAAACATGACTATCATTCAATGCCTCTCCCATCTTTAACAGAATTACAGAAGGATGTTAGAACTTATTTAGCCTAATCTCCCACATGATGTATTCCACACAGTCATCACTCTACCGGTTAAGTGTTTAAGGCATCCCACTCCTTTGTGAGGTACCTCCAATGCCAGAAAGTTTCCTTTTACATTGATCTGAAATTGGCTTTTTGGCAATCTCTCTCATTGACTTTATTTCTGCCCTTCCAAAGGCAAGTATTATATTATATTGTCCCTCAGTGCTCTTCTCTAGGGCCCAGGCCCTTCAACCATTGTTTGAGGCTTCTAATTCATCTAGAAATTATACTTTCTCCAGATACACTATAGTTTCGTAGTAAGTTACTTTAAAATCACACTATCTCTGGACACACCTACAAACTTCTTAAGATAAAGAGGGCCCCAATTTTCAATAACAGAGTTATGGCATACACACCAAGTATGTTCAACTGATCAATTTTACAAGAAAAACAGTTATGGAGATGGATGGTGGTGATGGTTGCACCTTATGAGTATATTTAATAACACTGAACTGTACATTTCAAATGGTTAAGATGGAAAACTTTATGTTATATGTATTTTATCACAACAAAAAAATTTAGGAAAAAAATTTCAATGGGCACCCAGAAGAATAAATGTATTGCAAATGGGCTAGGGACCATTGTAATGCTACCTCATTTTATTAACCACTTGCTGGCATATCAGACTTCCATCTGTAGGCTTTATATTTACACACACTCAAACACAAACACACATACAAGATCTTGGCACTGAAATTTGAACTATTGTCAATTCTCTGCTGATATTAATGTTAAGCTAGCAAAGGTTAATTATCAAATTCCTATTTTCAGATACTTTTAAATTATTATTAGTGAGACTAACCACTTAAAATCACAATTGTGAAATCTGAGATATATGATATTTGAAAACAATTTTGGAAATTCAATACTGTCATTAGGAATAGCTACTCACAGCTTTGCTAAAGGCAGACTATTTGAAATAGAATGTGTGTATGTATGTGTATAATGCTACTCACGGTAATTAATAAAATATTTTTCAGAATTGGTTTGTGCAATTAAGAAAGAGAAGGCTGATTAGCTGATCAAGGATGGTTAAGTATAGCTAAACAGCACTGCAGCTGTTTTGATACAGGGAATTAGGTCTGTTCCCTGCCTTTTTTTATGGAACTAGTCCCTGAGGTAATTCCAAACCTGGGAAATAAAAAAAAGAGTGTTTAGAATTTAGTTTGATTATTTTGTTTGAAGATAAATCCAGATGTAGTATAGGTTGTTGCCTAATAGCATAAATGTGTGGGTACACATGTATGTACTCCTCTGGATTAATCACTTTTTTGTGATGTTATCTGTTACTATAAAAACAATTTTCATGGGCAAAACGTAGCAACATTCTAACACTTTTTCTTTTTACCTTCACTGAGGTACACAACCAAAAGGAAACTTCATTATGGAGAGGAACAAATTGTATACATAATATGGTGTCAAAGCAGGACAATGCAAGGCATATTTGTAGAATACTAATCACCATCAGGCTGGGAAACTCCTTTAGTACAGAGCTTCTATTCTCAAGTAGCCAGATGTTTTTACCCAAGACTGAAAGCACAGATGGTGTACAGCTGTCAAACAGCTGTCTTTGTTGAAATTCTTTTTAAAAAATGTTTAACATCTATGTATTAAATGGAAAGAAATTTTCCTAAAGGTTGAGAGAAAAAGGAAACAGGGGTATACCACTGAAAATTAGCATCAAAGTTTGAAAGTAATAAAACAGTGGCTTTGTATTTTTAAGGAAGTTGAACACTTCTAATATTTATGTTGCTTCCCTCCCTTTCCTCTCTCAATATTTATGTTTGTGCCAACACTATACTAGGTGCTGAAGATTCAAAGATAAATTAGATAGTCCATGTTCTTCAGGACTTGACAGTTTATTAGAGATAGTTAAGAAAGTAAACAAGTACAATACAGTATGCTACATTCTATAATAGCAGAAATACTATGTCTAGTGGTGGTGCACAGGAAAGAATGGCTAACTATGCTTGGGCTGCCACAGAAGGCCTCACAGAGTGTAGATATGTGAGCTGAGTCTTGAGAAAAGTAGAAATTATTAGTTAAGTTTGATGTGAGGTGGTGGATTCTGGTCAGAGGAATGGCATGTACAAAGGTACAGAGACCTAAAGCAGCATGGCCCACTCAGTAGTCAGAGATGCAGTATAACTGTGTCTTAGGAAAGGACAGGAGGTAATACTGGTCAGACTAACTGGCAGGGTTTATATTAAGGAGAGTGTATGCAGCAGTGGTCATGAGAATGGTGGTCAAGGTTTGCAATGGCAGCCCCTGTCAACAGGAGAGGGGAATAATTAAGAACACATAAAATGATTGCTAAATGGTGCTGTAGGGGCCCAGTTGAGGTCTTTAGAAGCCATGATTTTTATAGGATTAGCAATCTGAACAATTGTGTCATTTGCTCCAGCTGCACTCAGCCATTGTGATAAGATGAACACACGGTTCCATAATCTAGAGAATACAACTACTAGAAACCCAAATAAATCTTAATTATAAATACATGAAATACAGCCCCAAAGTAATTCCAAAATTCCAAAAATATATTTTAAGAGTACCAAAAGCTCTAAATACTTAAGCCTGAAATGAATAAATTAGACAAAATGAAGTGGAGTATCTAGTTGTAATTTTGCTTCTTTTTACACATTTCAAAGTATTTCACCATGGTTATTCTCAATGTATTCCCCTCCTAGTGAGGAAGATAGTAGAGGTATTATCCACATAACTATTATTCCTAGCACTGCATCCACACTGCTACATGGCAATTACCATACCATATTGCAATTGTAGACATATATGTCCCCCACCAGATTGTGTGCTCTTTAAGAGTGGAGAGCATGCGTTACTCAGCTTTGTACCCTGAGCACCTCATTCAATGTCTATCTCAATCTCATAGAAAACAGATGCTGGATGAATAAATTTACAGAGGAAGAATCTGATGTATAGAATAAATGGTTTTCCCAAAACAGCACAATTAGTTTATGGTATAGAATACAAGTCTACTGATGCAGACTGGAGGTGTCAGCTTCTGTGAGGCAGTATTTAGCTTTATTCTAAGACAGATAAGAAATATTTAAAAATAAAACTATATATTTTCAAAATAAAGCATAACATGAAAGCTATTCTTAGGATTCTCAAAAGTAGAATTACATAGTGGAAGGGAAATAGATATCACCACTACATCTTTATTTTCAGTATAACAGCAAAAAAGGCCGATAAATTTAATAAGAAGAAATCTGAGATTATTAGTATCAATACTTCAAAAAACACTAGTATATTTTTTAAAAAAATGAAATTGAACATGTTGTTTTCCTTTTCATTCTAGCCCTCTTA
Source organism: Eulemur rufifrons (assembly GCF_041146395.1). Lineage (NCBI taxonomy): Eukaryota > Metazoa > Chordata > Mammalia > Primates > Lemuridae > Eulemur > Eulemur rufifrons. Next base: position 92,271,484 of record NC_091012.1, read on the forward strand.
TTTAGCTGGCAAATTTCTACTTTGCCTTCTACTGGTGGCACTGGAATTTATTTTTAGAGATGAAATTATAATACCCTAACCACATTTTTCATTGTCTAATCAATGACAGCTTTCAAGCCCTACCCTTCCCTCTTCCCCTTTTGGTTCTGTATCAGGGCAAGCTCATAAGAAGGCCTTCTGCTCTCCTATGGTGCTGGCCTTGAAGTTGAAATCATGCAAGGCATGGCCAGCATAGGAAAACTCACCTTGGCCCCACCACCTAACCACAATAAAAACCAAAGCCACTTGGCTCAAGCCATTTCAGACTGGCTTGGGTGCCCTCTCTATTCTCCCCAGAAAACCTCATTATGTCAGTAATAAATCTTTTCATACCTTTTTACTGTGTGTGTGGCATCATCAATCTCCATAGCCAAGCCACATTTTGGGTGGGGGGATTGATCCTACCCCTTGTGGGGCAACCATAAGACAACTGGCACCGTGAGTAGGATATCGAAGCAATAACCATCACCATCTAGGGGTCTTTCTTCTCTTTTGGCTTTTAACTGGTTCTCTGCTTTCTGCTGGCCAGGGTGCACTTTGAACTGTGCTGCTGCCTGCTGGTCAGATTTCACTATGAGTTGTGCTGCTCTGTACTGCATTTGCCAAGTACTACCAAGACTGTTACAGATTTAACCTACCTAATTCAGAAGTTTCAGTAATTGACATTTAGGGATAGGACTATGGGATTGGGGCCCTCCTTAATAGAGCTGTAGGTCATGCATATTATTGGCCCAGACCTATATGAGTGTTTCAGATTGAATCATGTGTCTTGATTATAGCATAAGGCATGACTGATTCTAGGCCCAGCAGGGTGACTCTTACTCTGTGACCATTGGTTATATGTCTTCATGAAGCCTTGGTCCTCATTTTATAGAGTGCTCAGGGAAAAGACTACATCCTGTATAATATATGAGCCCACTGGGTGGTTGGTTATGTGAAGAAGAATAGTCACCATGTGTCACTCTGAAGTACACATGAAGTCCAAAAATCAGATGGCTCACAAGAACCCTATAAAATGCCTTTGCTTCTGTTCCTACTGCCTATGTCACCAAAAAAGATTCTGGTCCTCAGAGTTATAGAGAGACACCCATGGCACCCAGTGGCATAGGCCTTTATGAAAGGCAGCCCTGAATGCTTTTCTCCCACCTTGTTTAAATGTCCAGAGGAAACCATGACCCTATTGTACTACTATAAAAAGGACTGACAAAGACTCTGGGTTCAACTGAGTGTCATGGTTTGTCAACATTCTGAAGGATTAAATCAAAACCTGATTTAAGCCCATGGTCCTTAAACCCAATAAAACAACAATCATCATAGGCCCTTAACCTTGATGATACTGAATTGGGACTCTCTGGAGGAAGAAACTCATAAATATGAGCAGAATAGAGAGGACTGCCTTTTCCTGAAGTATGTTCAATTACCACAAAAAGCTCAAAAACCTTGATGGGAGGAGGAAACAAAAAACTAAAATGGAGGTTCATGATTTTACCTCAATTGGAAATACAAAATTTACTAAAATAATTTATGCAATAGAAAACTAAAAAGGGTTTTAATTGGTTTTTGCACCTCTACAATATTGGTTCCAAATTAATTTTAACATCTACAAAGATGCACCAATTGGCAAATCTTCATGGTTCCAATCAATACTGGAGTTTTGATTATAGTTATACCTGGGGATCCCACTAAATTTAATCAGGTACCCCTGTATTCTTAAGAGAGTTACTAAACATAAAATAAAGGACAAACAGGTATGTCTCATCTTAACAATTGGAACTATTACTTTGCCTAAATTCCCCATGGTAATGATGCTTATTGACCTAAAATATCCCATAATGAGCATTGATGCTCTGATCCAAAGAGTAATAAACTGAAATAAAATTAAGTACGTGGCACTTACAATAAGCTTGATAAATGGTACTCCACGGACCTCACCACCACCACCACCAATGTTAACATAGTTAATGTGGCCCAATATAGATTGAAACAAGGCCTACAGGAATTAAGACCCATCATATAAGACCAACTGAATGAAGGGGCCATTATTCCTGCAGCATTTCCCTTGAACAGCCCAATTCGGCCAATGTCCAAACCTGATAAAAATGAATGGCACTTAACAGTGGACTATCGCAAAGTTAATGCCATGATACTCCTGATTAAGGACCCCATAACCAACAATATTTAAATTATTGACTCCATCCAATCAACTTTTGGAAAATATTTTGCTTTTATAGATTTTGTTACTATTTAGTTCTTATTTGAATCGTCTCTCACTTACAGTTTGCCTTAACCTTGAAGGGAATAAAATGTACCTTACCTGTTTACTCTCAACAGCCCTGTTATCAAACACAATATTTATAAGCAAGATCTTAACCACATCTGACTTTTTCCACTGACTTTTTCCATCTGACATTATACACTTGAGAGTCTTTGGGTGGGAGCTGGCCGTGCCAGAAAGACGAATCATATGATTTAGAGTGGGTGTTTTGGGGTCATTCAGTATCAGTTGACTTAAAGACTGAGTTCAGTCACATGGGCAATCAATCAATCAATCAATCATGTCTACATAATTATGCTTCAGTAAAAAGTCTAAGCACTAAAGCCTGAGTGAGCTTCCTGAGTTGGGAATACTCCACATGTATTTACACATATTGATGCTGGGAGGGTAACATATCCTGACGATAATGGAAGCTTTATGTTTGGAACCCTCCCTGACTATGCCTCATGGGACTATTCTTTTAGCTGGTTGGAATTTGTATCCTTTCCCTGTAACAAATGACATACAATAAATATATAATATGCAAATAAAAATAAAATTAACAAAATAGGGATAAGAAAAAAAGAGAAAGCCAAAATACAACTCTAAAGTCAGTATAGTTGCTATCATTGGCTGTGCAATTTGATTCAGTAAATTCTGTCAAGACAGCAATTTATAATCTATATAAGGTATTTTCATCACAAAACAGTTTTACTCTTTATCTCATTTACTAATTTGCCAACTTGTAAAGGAAGTATTTTCCTTAGTCCCATTTCACACTTAATGATATCTAAGTTCAGAGATACTATTCAAGGTCGCTGTCAGTACCAACACTGGGAAGCCAGGGACTCTGATTCTAAAGTTTACATTCTTTACACTGATATACTCAGGTCTTTTCCTGCCCCTGCTTCTCTCTTTAAATCATGCCTCTCCAAATGTTCCCTATTAGTGATCAGATGGGTGGACATTGATAGCTCTGACCCAATGTATGACAGGATCCTGTTTCCTAATCTATTAAATAAAGGAAGTAGAACAGATGATATCTAAGATACTGTTATTACATTCAAAGTGTATGGCATTAGAAATGGTTGCTAGGTAGACATATACAGGATGTGGTCTAGAAAATAACTTCTCAACTTGCCTTTAGACTACTCTGGATGAAAGAATTGTGGTATCAGAGGCAAAGGCTAAGAAATCAATTTCCCACTTTCTACCCTCCAAAATCTAAAATTATTATTTGTGCTTTTGAGACACAGTAGAGGTATCTAGTGTGCCCTCCTCCTGTAATCCATATCCTACCCAGTATCCAGGGATAAATTCAACTCTAATCATCTTCATAATGTTTTCCCAGACTATACTGGCCCACAGCCATTTTCCTCTTTCACTTCCATCAGCACTAATCTGTCCCACTCACTTTAGCTATTACTCATATATAGCATGATTTTTCTTATTTAGCAGTATCTCATACAATAGGTGTATGAAAAATGTTACGTTTTAAATTTTGCCTACTTAGTGAATTGAATCCTCTTAAGATACTATGTGTCAGAGATTTTAATTCTCTTCATTTATATAATTTTCTTCCTAGTTTCCATTCATAACTATATGTCATTCATTACTAAGTCATATTTCCAACTATGTTTATTTACTCTTCTTAATTGGTTGAGGTGTGGATGACATATAACTACATAACTTCTTTATAAAAACACTGGGTAAAAATAAGTGTACAATATAAAATTGAGTCATTTCTTTTTCATAAAGTCCAAAGCAAGCTGGACTTAACCAGAACTTAACCAAGTTCTTAATATGGTCTACAAGCCCTGGCATAGTTTAGTCTCTACCTACCCTTCAAGCCTCCTTGTGCTCCATTCTCTCCCTCTTCCTTTCTATGCTCCAGCTATACTTGACAATTTTCATTTGTTCAAACTCTCCATGCTCCTTCCTACCACAAGACCTTGCCATTCTCTCTGTTTGGAACTCTCTTACCTACCCTCCCTACCCTGTCTAGATAACTCCTACTCTTCCTTGAAATCTTAGCCTAAAGAAAACCCCCTTCATTGTCGTGACTGAGTTAAGACACCCTATCACATGCTTTCATATTGGCATCATATTCCTCTGTTTGGTGGCATGTAACACAGTTGACATTGTTATATTTATTGGTGATTTTTTATGTCTGTCTCTCTCCCACTAAATTACTGTAAGCTCAATAAAGATGGGGTTCATTGTCTTTTTATCTCCCCACACCACTGTACCTCTAGCACATAGCATAGTGCCTTGCATTGTGTAAGTACTCAACAAATATTTGTTGTATGAATAAATATGTACTGCCAACTAAATAAAAAGGGTGTTAGATATGTTGATAATTCCAATATTAAATACTCTCTCTTGTTCATAGAACAAGTCAAGACTATTCATTTAGGAAATACTGTCACCACAAGCATGCCCTTACTTAGATAATAAATGATCCTTTTCCATTATACAAAAAGAAAAACTGAAGCCTGGGGTTATTAGGTAACTTGCCCAAGGCAGAACAAAGTCTAAAATCCAGATATTTTAATTACTTATCCAGTATTTCTTCTACTACATTACAAAAGGTAGGATGGTACAATAGTGATATTATAGATTACCAGTTCAGCTAACCTGGCTTTGAATTCTGCCTTCTTTACAATGTAGCAACTTTTCCAAACCTGTTTCTCTGTATACTGAGGATAATGCCAATCATGTAACAATTTTGTGAGAATTAGAAAAAATATATAGAAAGCCCCCAGCATAATACCTGGCACATAGTAGGTCAATAATGGTAGACATGCTGTAACTAAACCTCAGTTTGTTCATTTGAAAATTCAAAATCTTGTATACTGGATCTTCTTATATCATAGTGTATTATAATACCAAGTCAAATTCATGCATGTAAATAATCTATTATTTGTCATTTGTACAGCTTTGGGCCCTTTTACACATACAAGCATGTCCTGATCAGTATTGTCTGAGTTAGACTACAAGCTACAAGCAGGAGCCACAGCTGCTTAATATCAATCAGCATCTTGGGCACATGGTTGCTTAATTAAAGCATTTTGTGTTGGTGTTGCTTAAGTAGCACAATGTGTTGTTAATTGCTGCAGTAAGTTTGTACCATAACAGGCAAACCAACACGGAAGCTCTTACCTGGGAAATAGTGAAAATGTTTTTTTAGTTTAGTTTTGTTTTGTCTCACTTTTCTAAGCAGAGGGAATAAAAATAATAAAAATAAAAAAGATGTATCTTTGAGAAGCCTTTTGAAAAATAAAAGAGAAGATGTAACCAGCTTTACAAATAGCCAGCGGCCAGTGTAGCAGTTCTGATTTCAGGTAACTTAGTCTTCAAATCAACAAAAGTAATGAAAGACAAAGATGGTCACTATATAATGGTGAAGGTTATAATTCAACAAGACATAACAATTCTAAATATTTATGCACCTAACTCAGGTGCACCCAGATTCATAAAGCAAATCATACTTGATCTAAACAAAATGATAAACAGCCACACTGTAATAGCTGGGGACTTCAAGACCCCTCTGAAAGAACAGGACAGATCCTTCAAACAGAAAATAAACAAAGAAACAATGGACTTAAACATAATTCTAGAACAAATGAGCCTGACTGACATTTACAGAACATTCTACCCCAAAACTGCTGAATATACATTTTTCTCATTAGCTTATGAGACATTTTCTAAGATTGACCATATGGTAGGCCACAAAAAATGTCCCAAAAAATTTAAAAAAACAGAAATTATACCATGCATCTTCTCAGACCATGGTAGAATAAAATTAGAAATCAAATCCAAGAGAAACTCTCACCTCGACACAAAGTCATGGAAACTAAACAACCTTCTGCTGAATGATTATTAGGTTAAGGAGGAAATTAAGAAGGAAATCAAAAGATTCTTTGAATTAAATGATAAAGGAGACACAATTTATCAAAATCTGTGGGACACAGAGAAAGCAGTCCTAAGAGGAAAATTTATATCCATAAACACCTACATCCAACAGATATAAAGATCACAAATCAACAATCTAATGAATCATCTCAAAGAACTGGAAAACGATGAGCAAACCAACCCCAAACCCAGCAGAACAAAAGAATTAACAAAGATCAGAGCAGAATTAAATGAAATAGATAACAACAACAACAAAAAAACCCTATATGGAACATTAACAAAACAAAAATTTGGTTCTTTGAAAAAATAAACAAATTTGACATGCCTGTTTCTAGATTAACCAGAAGCAGAAAAGAAAAGGCTCTAATAAGTTCAATCAGGAATGAAAAAGGAGAAATTACAACTGATACCACAGAAATACAAAATATCATCTATGAATACTTTAAAAACCTCTAAGTACATAAACTTGAAAATGTGGAGGAAATGGACAAATTCTTAGAAACACACAGCCTCCCTAGGCTCAAGCAGAAGAAACAGAATTCCTGAACAGACCAATATCTAGTACCAAAATTGAAGCAGCAACACAAAATCTTCCTTAAAAAAGGTCCTGGACCAGATGGTTTCACACCCAAATTTTACCAGACCTACAAAGAAGAACTGGTGGTGATCCTGCAGAAATTATTCTACAACATCGAGAAGGAAGGAATCCTCCCCAAATATTATATGATGCTAACATCACCCTGATACCAAAACCAAGAAAGGACTCAACAAAAAAAGAAAACTACAAATCAATATCCCTTATGAATATAGATGCAAAAATTCTCAATAAAATCCTAGCAAACTGAATTCAGGTGCTTACTAAATAAATAATCCATCATGAAAAAGCAGGCTTCATCCCAGAGATGCAGGGATGACGGTTCAACATACACAAATCTATAAATGTAATTAAACACAAAAATAGAAGTAAAAAAAGACCACGCTTGAAACTCTGATGTACCCTAAACATTTGTACTCCCGTAATATGCTGAAATAAGAAATACAAAAGCATCTATCGATCCTCTCAATAGACACAGAAAAAAGCATTTGACAAAATTCAGCACCCTTTTATGATAAGAATGCTTAACAAAATAGACATAATGGGACCCATCTAAAAATGACAAAAGCCATATATGACAAACCCACACATAACATCATACCAAATAGAGAAAATTGAAAGCATTCCCACTTAGAACTGGAACCAGACAAGGTTGCCCTCTATCAGCACTTCTATTAAACATAGTGCTGTAAGTCCTAGCCAGAGCAATCAGACAAGAGAAGAAAATCAAGGGCATCCAAATGGGGCAGAAGAGGTCAAACTATCACTTTTTGCTGACGATATGATCTTATATCTAGAAAACCCCAAAGATTCTGCCATGAGACTACTGGAATTGATAAACAAATTCAGCAAAGTCTCAGGGTACAAAATCAATGTACAGAAATCAGTAGCATTCCTATATGCCAACAACATACTGAGAACCAAATCAAAGACTCAAAACCCTTCACAATAGCAACAAAGAAAATAAAATACCTAGGAATATATTTAACTAAGGAGGTGAAAGACCTCTACAGGGAGAATTACAAAACACTGAGGAAGGAAACAACAGAGGATGTAAACAGGTGGAAAACCATACTATGCTCATGGGTTCACAGAATCTACATTGGTATAATGTCTATACTACCCAAAGTGATCTACAGATTCAATGTAATCTGTATTAAAATATCAGCATCATTTTTTTTTTTGCAAATCCGGAAAAAATAATTCTACACTTCATATGGAATCAGAGAAGACTCCGTATAGCAAAAGCAATCTTAAGCACAAAGAACAAATTGGGAGGCATCACTTTATCAGACTTCAAGCTATACTATAAGGCTATAGTAACTAAAACAGCATGGTACTGGCACAAGAACAGAGACATAGACCAATGGAACAGGACTGGGAACCCAGATATAAAAGCATCCTCATATAGCCATCTAATCTTTGACAAAGCAAACAAAAACATATACTGGGGAAAAGAATCCATATTCAATAAATGGTGCTGGGAAAATTGGATAGCCACATGTAGAAGACTGAAACAGGATCTGTACCTCTCACCTCTTACAAAAATCAACTCACAGTGATAACAGACTTAAACCTAAGGCTTGAAACTATAGGAATTCTAGGAGAAAATGTTGGAAAAACTCTTATAGACATTGGCCTAGGCAAAGAATTTATGAGGAAGACCCCAAAGGCGATCATAGCACAACAAAAAGAAACAAATGGGACCTGATCAAATTAAAAAGCTTCTGCACACCCAAGGAAAGTATCATGAGAGCAAACAGACAACCTACAGAATGGGACAAAATATTCACATGCTATACAGCCGATAAAGGGCTGATAACTAGAATCTATATAGAACTCAGGAAAATCATCAAGAAAAAATCAAACAACCCCATTTAAAAGTGGGCAAAGGATAGGAACAGAAACTTTACAAAACAAGACAGACTAATGGCCAACAAACATGTGAAAAAATGCTCTACATCTCTAATCACCAGGGAAATGCAAATCAAAACCACAATGAGATATCACTTAACTCCCATGAGAATGGCCTTTATCAAAAAGTCTGAAAACACTAAATGTTGGCGTGGATGTGGAGAGATAGGAACACTCATACACTGCTGGTGGGACTGCAAACTAGTACAAGCTCTGTGGAAAGTTGTATGGAGATACCTCAAAGAACTAAAAGTAGAACTACCATTTGATTCAGCAACCCCACTACTGGGTATATACCCAAAGGAAAAAAAGACATTCTATAAAAAAGACATCTGCACTTGAATGTTCATAGCAGCACAATTCACAATTGCAAAGATGCGGAAGCAACCCAAGTGCCCATCAATATATGAGTGGATTAACAAAATGTGGTATACATATACCATGGAGTACTATTCAGCCACAAAAACCATGGTGATCTAGCACCTCTTGTATTATCCTGGATAGAGCTGGTGCCCATTCTATCACAAGAATGGAAAAATAAGCACCACAGGTACTCACCATCAAATTGGTATTGATCAACACTTACGTGCACATATAGTAGTAACATTCATCGGGTGTCGGGCAGGTGGGAGGAGAGAGGACAGGATGGGTATATTCACACCTAATGGGTGCAGTGCGCACCTTCTGTGGGATGGACACGCTTCAAACTCTGAGTTGGGTGGGGCAAAGGCAATATATGTAACCTCAACATTTGTACTCCTGTAACATGCTGAAATAAAAAAAAAATAGCCAGTGGCCTAGTGCAACAATTTATGTCTGACCGATTAGAAAATAAAGGTTAATTTCATTCATATCCATTTAACAGATATCTGAGAACCTTTGTGTCAGGCACTACAGTTTCAGCAGTAAGCAGTAAGCAAAAGCAGATATGGCTCCTTTGCATGTAGTGAAGACTGACTATGCATAGCTACCCTGGCCCCTCCAGAGGCAGAAAAAACCAGAGTGTTTCTTAATTTCATGGTTGCTGAAGCTTCTCCTACACTTCTTGTAGCTCTATTTGATAGAGAACTGAATCTGACATTAAGTAAGTTAGTCTAGAATATATCTCAGCCCTACCTCCTAACGGTACCAGAATAGAAAGCCCAAAGTCATGAGGGTGAGGAGATAGAAAGCTCTAACCAGGAGTAAAAATATAGAGATAGGTTTTAGTCCTGAAAGTGCTACCATATGACCTTGGGCAAGTCCCTTAACTTCTGGATTCTCAGTTTCCTCATCTATTAGATTAGCATTCCAGCTTTAAAAACAACAATACCAATAACAAAGATTCTATCACAACATTATAATAACCCTTTCAGGGTTTTCTAGATTTGTATGCCAATTTGGTAGATGTTTACTATAAACTTATTAAACAATTCTGCATAGTATTAATAACTACATAGTTATTTTGGCAATAGGTCCTAATTAAATTATTTTCACAGAATTCAGAGTTTGAAAGGAGTCCTAAGAGGCCATTTAGTTACATGAAGATCATTCCCACTAGCCAATCATGTTAGATGATTATCTATCCTATTTCATGAGGTTTTTCCAAAAAGTGAAATTCAGCAATCTCCCTTGGTTGAATAATCTAGTATTTAATAAACCTCATTATTGAGCATTTCTTCCTTATGTGTAACCTAACACTCCCAATGTAGTTTAAGCCTGTTTTTTTAGCTTTATCCTTGTGAGAGAAGGAGAACTAGTGGTTGGCATGCTCTTGTAATAATATTTCAGAGATGTATAGACAATGATCAAATTACAACCTCGGCCTTCTCAGCAGACTGAATAACTCTGTTTCCAACTCTGATTTCTATGATCTTTTGAGTTGTGTATCTCAAAGGAAACAATCAGAAATTTTGCATATTTCCTATCAAAGAAACATTAGAAAGTATTAATAAATCATACCCTTTCTCAAATATAAATTAGGATAGTTGTGATTTTTTTTAATTTTTAATTCTTATGGGTGGGTACATAATACTTGCATATATTTATGGGGTACATGAGATATTTTGATACAGGCATACAATGTATTAATATAATGATCAAGTCACGGTAATTGGGGTGTCTATCACCTCAAGTATTTATTTTTTTGTGTTAGGAACATTCCTATTCTACTCTTTTAGCTATTTTAAAATATACAATAAATTATTGTTAACTATAGTCACCCTATTGTGCTACTGAACACTAGATCTTATTCATTCTGTCTAACTGTATTTTTGTACCCATTAACTGCTCCCACTTTACCCTTGGGATAGCAGTGATTAAAAGCAATAGAAACTCAGTGATGTTAGGTATCATGCAAGGTATGTCAACCATTTTTCTAAAACAAGTTTTGAAAAAATGCCATCCCCTGAATCATCTTTTTCAAGTTCTAAAAAGACAAGATGCATTCTAATACAGAGAATGTTCACAGAAGGGTTGGAATGGATGCATGTCAGAAATCTTAGTATCTGTATAAGTTGTACATAGTTATTTCAGCCCACATAAATCTTAACATACCAAAGTGGGAAAAATAGCAACTACTGAATTGTCTTTGATCACTTAGGTTTGCTTGCTTCAGGTCTGTAAGTATAAGGTGGCTTGTTCTAAATCATGTAGAACCTTCTATTTGCAGGCCTAGCACCTGTCTCCAAGATGTCATAGTAGACAGCGATAGAATAATGAATTTGAAATAATTTAAACACAATGTGGTCAAGTATGTGTTAGACCAAAGGCAAGGTTTTTGACACTGTAAAAGTTCTACTTTAGTGTTTTGTGGCCTTTATGAACATTTTCTTTTGATTTTAATGAATTTACGTGAAACTGAGAAAAATAGCACAGATATTGTCAGGCTGTCACTGGCAAATATATGTTACAGCCTGACAATGACTTTAAATAAATCCAACTTTTTGGAATAATAAAAGCTGTTCCAATTCTCTCTGGAAAAGTGACTTGCCTAAGGACATACAGTTGGTTAGTGGTAAGCTAGAGTCTCCTCTTGACTCTAAATTCAATCCAATAGCTTCAAAAACCATTTTTTAATGTTTATAAGTTATAAAAAGGGAAAAAGAATAATACAATGAATATTTTTATATCCCTACTGCTTGAGAAATAAAACATTACCAATATAGTTGAATTTTTATTGTGTCCCTCTTCCCTCATCACCTTGTCCTTTCTTGTCTAACAATTAAATACCATCTTGATTTTATCATTTTCATGTATTTCTCTGTATACTTATAAGTAAAAGATATATATTTCTAAGAAATATATAGAATTGTCGAGGATATTTTAAAACTTTATATAAACTGTTCCATTATATACATATATTCTTCTACACTTGCTTTTTTTGTTCAGCACTGAGTGATATTCATCTACATCGCTTCATGTAGTCCATATATTTTCCTCTACTAAATAGTATTTTACTGTATGAATATACCATAATTTATTAATCCATTCCCTTGCTTGTAGAGATTTGTTTCCAATTTCTTGGCTATTATAAATAATATGCCTTTAAAAATATATTCGTGTGCATATTGCCTGACTTATCATGAGAGAATCTCTCCAGGAATTCACCTAGGAGTAAAAGTGCTATGTCACAGGTTGTACACATCTTCAACTTTTTAATAGATATTGTCATATTGTTCTCCAAAGCAGTTGTACCTATCTACATTCCCACCAGCAGTGTAGAAAATATCTCATGTTCTACATTCTAGCCCAAAATTGAAACTAACAGATTTGGTGATTTTTGCAAATTTGATAGGCATGAATGTTAACTTGGTGGTGTTAACTTGCATTTTCCTGATGACTGGTGAGAATGATAATATTTTCTTGTTTATTGGTCATTTGTGTTTCCTCTTCCAACTGCCTATTCAAACCATTTTTCTAATGGGTGTCTTTTTTTAAAACTTGATTTGAGAAGTTCTTTGTATATTCTAGGTGACAATCCTTTGTCACTTCTATGTGTTACAAATATCTTCTTGTTTTGGGGCTGTCTTTTCACATTTTAATGGTGTCTTTTGATAAACAGAAATTTAGAATTTTCATGTGTCAAATTTATTAACTTTTTATGTTATGAGCTTAATAATTTCCCTATTCCAAAAATCATAAATACATTTTCCTATACTTTTACCTAAAATTGTAAAAGTGTTGTTTTAATGCTCTTTCCATCAAACTATAATTATCTTTTTAAAAGAATGTACTGCCCACAGGAAATGTTCTTCATTCTACTTAGATATTAGGTTCTGGTCTTGTCAACAAGGGACAAGTCATAAATGTGGCTAAACGAAAAGTTCAATACAGAATGAATTCTATAGAAACAAAATTTACTATCCTAAAAGCAGAGAAATTCTCTAATATTTTAAATTTTAAAATGTAGTGAGGAATGGATTATGATGGTTACTATACTAACATACTATAGCAGTGGCTGATAGAACTTCAGATACTACTTTTCTTTTGTATAATTTTCTCAGCTCTTTCTCATTCTTCACTAGTCTCCAGCCTCTCTCAGAATACCGAAGTTTGCTCCACACCTGGGGACCCACCTATTCCACAGACAGCACCACAAACTTTTTTGATTGGCTATGATATCTCTTGGTCCTTAATAGCAATATTATAGTCAATCAGGAGGTCTTAAGACCTTAGACCTCAAGTTCTCTAGCTTAAAAATTGCTAATGAGGCATCAGGTTATGTTTGTAATGATTTAGAGAATCATATAAGAGGTAAATAATTTCAGTATTTGACAAATTAGTATTTAAAATAAAACATACATGTTATTTGTCCCAGAAACTTCACTTCTGGGAATTTATTCTGAAGAAATAATTAAAGATGTACACAAATATTTAACTACAATTATGTTTACTGCATCACTGTAAGAACAAAAATTGGAAAAAGTTCTGATGTCTTAAAGGAAAGGGTTATCAAGTATGTCATGGTACATCATACTATAGAATATTATGTATCCCTTCTTCTGAGCTCCAGAGTTTCACATCCAGCTGCATACTCAACAGCTCTACCTGTCAATCAAGGGTGAGCTTCTGATCTTTGCCCCTCCACATACACACAAACTTAGTCCTTATCTCAGCAAATAGCATACTTTCCATCCAGTTCTCCAAACCAGAAACCTAGAAGTCATGCTTAACATTCCCTCTTTCAATATCCCCATCCAATGTATCACCTAGTCCTGTTTATCTCCCAAATATCTACTGAATCCAATTTTCATCATCTTCACTACTAACTCCCTAGTATGAGCCACCAACATCTAACCTAATCTAAAATAGCCTCTTCACTGGCCTCATATTCATGCCAGTTCTCCAAAACATTCTCTATAATGCAGCCAGAGGGATCTTTTAAAAATTTATAACTAACCAGTAAAATACAAAAAGGTCTGTAGCTTAGTCAATAGTACCATATTAATGTCAGTTTCCAGGTCTGCTTATAAGGTTGGCTCTTGGCTAGCACCTGGGAACTTGGATTTGGGGGGTGTTCCCACCATTCCCTAACTGATAAGAGTGGCTCACTGTACCTAGACTGTTTGTACAAACCATGTATATGTGGAACACCTGCTTTCCTTCTGGGAGGTCTGAAATTTTGGTATGTGTTAGGCAGAGGGTACCTATGTGACTAGGCCCCAATAAAAGCCCTGGATGCTGAGTCTCCGAAGGACTTTAAGTGTGCCCTAATGACTCCACTGGGAGAGGACTCTTGGAAGATTACACCTGGATTCCTTCGACTTTGCCCCCTGTACCTTTTCCCTTTGCACATTTTATTTTGCATCCTTTTGCTGTAATAAATCCTGGCCATAAGTACAACTATTCTGACTCCTGTGAGTCTTCCCAGTGAGTCACTGGGCCTGGGAGTGGTCTTGGCGACCCTCGACACACTAACTATGGACATAATTGTGTAAGGACATAATACCTGAAACTGCAGCAAAAAATCATTCAACCATTAAGGGACAAGCTTAAAGGCAAAAGCCAACATGCAAGAGATGGTAAAAGAAAAAGATGGGAAGCATCTGGATCCTTGATGGCATCACTCTGCCTTGAAATTTCCCAACCCTAGAACCATCTGACTGATATATTATGGGAAATAATAAAATGCTATTGTTAAAGCCATTTTGAGTTGGGTTTTCTGCTACTTTTAGCCAAAGGAATCTTAATTGATAATGACAATTTGGTGTGATGGAATATAGACTACAAAATAAAACTTATATTAGAGGGTTTCTGCCATCTTAATTGGGTTCCCTTTCAATTTGCAGGTATGCCTTTAGTTTGTGAAACAGATGTAGTATTAAAAAGTTGTGTCAATAAAATTTCTATAAAATTGGTATTTAACTATTGGCATATATTATAATTTCATGAAATACAGCATTAATTTCTGACTGACCTTCAATTGGGTATCACATGTCCTTTCTCCATCTTATTCTTCTTATGGTGATTAAGAGCATACATTTTTGGAGCCAGGCTTCCTGGGATCAAATTCTAATTCTGTCACTTATAAGCTGGATACCTTAGCCATGTTACTTTACCTTTATGTGCTCAGAAAATTTTTTATTTGAAAATTATAACAATATATTAATAGTTCCCACAAAAATGGAGTTTGTGAGAATTAAGTAATTAACATAAGCAAAGCACTTAAAAAAGGTCTTGGCACCAAAATATCAATATTTTGTTATTATTTTATTATTTCTATCTCCAGGTCTTCCCAAATTATCTCTAAATTCCATCAAGTTCTCATATGTAATTTGTTTTCTATTTTATAAATTCAAATTTTAAAAAATGACCATGGGTTGAAAATTCACTGAAGGTTGGTAATGTAATCATACATGGAGAGTCCATCATACTAATCTATCAGTGTATATGTTTGAATTGTCCATACGAAGAAGTAAAAAAGCTTAGAGGTGGCACATTTTCCCTGTTGTAAGTTAAGCAAAAGCATATATGCCCTTCAAAGAACAATATTTTATTCAAATGAAATTCACAGCACTGTATTTCATGTATCATAGCTAATTCAATTGCCTGTTTTTTGGGGGGTGTATGTGTGAAAAAATTACACAAATTTGGAGCATTTTTTAAGTGAACAAAAAATAAGTCATGAGAAAATTACTGACTGCCAAAATCAATGAAGTGCCATGGACTACAGGTGAACAGCTAGCACCAGTGGTATATTTAAATATGATAGTGTGGAGCAGACCATCTATACACTTTGTTCCACTTACTCCAAGAAGACAGTCTGGCACTGGTTCATGGGAAACATATTATTCAGTAAAAGCACAAGAGGAGAATAATGACAACAACAAAGGTTGGTTGCAAGGTGATTCATCCTTTCTTTTGTTATACTTTTGGGCCCAAATAGTCTTACTAAATATACAAGGTATGCTACATATACTGAAGGACTCTTGGCAGCGGGCTATATCACTCATTGAGCTGGTCACACACGGGTTATACTTTCTTGATTAATGTGCTATCAACTGAACTAGGATTAAATAAACTATTTAGCTAAGCAACTTAATGGGTGAAAGCAGAATCTGAAAACTTTCTTCTCCCTCTCACTCTCCCTTTCCCATACACAAACACACACACACAGATTTTGACAAAAGAAGACTTAAGATGTCTTCTCATGGCATTAGCTCTATTGACTTCTCATGGCATTAGTTCTATTCTTTTACATTTTCATTCACCAAACTTGTATGAATACTCACAAATATGAGCTCTTAGGGTTTGTTAAGGAATAGATAATTTACTTAAGCAGCCACCATGCTGATAAGCCAAAAGTACTCAAGAAGCTCAAGATGTGCTCGTAGAATAAACTTGGAAAATATCTTGTAAAGGGTTTTAAAACAAGCCTGGGAATCAGAAAACTAAGTTCATGTTAGATTCAACATAAATACATTATTTTGACATTTAACAAATTACTAAGTGCCTCTCTCCCTCAATTTCTCCCTTTTCATTTAGGAAAGATTTGT
This sequence comes from Eulemur rufifrons, assembly GCF_041146395.1. NCBI lineage: Eukaryota > Metazoa > Chordata > Mammalia > Primates > Lemuridae > Eulemur > Eulemur rufifrons. Next base: position 92,288,177 of record NC_091012.1, read on the forward strand.
CATCAACCACTGGGCTATTAAACTACATTAGTAGATCACCTGTCTACTTTCTGAGGCTATGACAAGACTATATAACTGAAACCTGAAAAGTAGTCTTAAAAGAGAATGAATACAGAAAAAAAGGGAAAAAAGAGACAAGGAGGAATACAGAAAGAACACTGAAAAAGAGCAGAAGGAAATCTAGGATAGCATAGTATCATCAAGACGAAGGAAGTTTTGAGACAGTACATGAAATATATGAAGAAGTAGGATTGAGTAAAGGCCAATGGTATTTTGAAATTTAGCCTGAAATTACTTTGACAATGGTTTTAATAGAATGGTGACAGTGGATAGGGAGGAAATGAAGATAGCTGGCACAGAGCATTCAGTTGAAAAATTTACCCCAAGGAATTTGAGATGACTTCATCACCCAATATCTCTGCTGATTTCATAAATCCTTTTCTTTGGTCATTCTGTTGCTACCTCTGGTTCTGCTAAGAAACAAGACCAGATTATATTCCCCATCCTGGCTCACCAAACATCTCTTCTGCCATTTATATTTTTCCAAGATTTCCAACTCCTCCAGGAAACCATCCCTGTTTAACCCAATGAGAATTATTTCACTTTTTTGCTTAAACTTTTAACTCCAATTGACAATAGCATATTCATCCCTGGCCTCACTATGTTTAATTTTAATGGAAGTTATTTCTGACATATGCTGATGTTAATTCCTTATTCTATAATTCATTATTTATCTACAGATATATTTATATTTCATACCTATCAAAGCCAGACTCAGATTCTGAAGAATATGACTATTTCTGTGACCTGGTAAATGAGCCATATAAAATAATTTGTTGATGTGGCCTCAATTTATTATATACAAGAAATAATCCTGCAGTACAAGTGAAGGAAGAAGAAAACACCCCACGTCACTCACTCAAACCTCTTTTTATTTTAAGTGTATATATACATGGTTTGCTCTAGTAATAGTTTGAGAGTTCAGACAAATTAAATTTTAGATGCTTTGTCAAGTCATTCGGTCTCCCAGTCCTTGGTTGGCTTCAAAGATCTTTTCACTGGTTAATTCACAGCAGACAATCCAGGCACCATATACTTTATAGGCTTACTCCCTATCTTAGGCCTGTGATTTCTTTCAGTACATTTAAAACAGAACACTATGACTGGGACACCTTAATTACCAAATCCTCCAGGAATAAAGCTACTCCATAATGAAACTGGCCCTGTTTTTAAAAAGTACCACTATAAAATCACACAAATCAGAACTAACGTGCCTGATAGTTGAATACAGTTGCTAAGATACACATTTGTGTGGCCACGCAAGACAAAAATAACTTCTGGGCAAGGCTCCTTAACCCCTCCCCTTCCTACGGTCCAAGTCTCCTTAGTAGCTGTTTTTAGAACATTTAATGTTATTTTTCTAAACACAATTGATGGCAAACAAAACTGTTTAGGGGCCAAGAAAATCAAGTTTTGTGACTTACTTTTCTACTCTTCCCCCCAGTCACCCCATCCCTATCTGGTGGCACTCCTCAAACATAGTCCTTTTTACTTATCAAAAGAAAAGGTCCTAATACTAGCTTTCCATATCTCTAGTCACCCCAGTCTGTATTTGGCTCCCTTAGTGGAAAACAAGCCAGGGGTTGACTTGGCTGTAGCTACTTCAGGGAACAATGTGAGCATTGTAGATTCTTCCAAGATTTGGCACCTACCTTATCCTCAAAAGTCTGCCTAGCATGTCTTTTGCCTCCAAAATCCCTACTCACACCAATTCTTGACTTATAAACTTAGTCTTCCCCTCCCCATGCTATGATACACCAAGATACAGACTTTACACGTTCTAGAACATTATGTTTACTAGTATTTAATATTTTGATACTATACTTACCTTTTCTGGTATTTTTACTAGTTGTCCTGAAGCTTTTGATGATAAATTATGACAATGAACTGTCTTCTTTTTTTTAACCATGGAATTTCTGTCTAACATATAATTATGCGTCTAGGATAATAGCCATACACGTTTATTTTATTTTAAGTGACTATTGGTTTCTATAGAGGCCACTTAAGAGAGTCATACAAAAGTATATGCTAGAGAATTCCTCTAATTAGCAAACTTCACCAAGACATTGAAAATATGGCTATCTTCGACTTTATAAGGATACCTCTATAGCAGCAGTTGGAAAATTCTTTCTGCAAAGAGCCAGTTAGTAATTGTTTTGGGTTTTATGAATCACAGTCTCTCTCATACTCAACTCTGTAGTTGTACTGAAAAAGTAGCCATGGACAACATATAAATGAATGAGTGTACTGGTGTTCCAATAAAACTTTATTTACAGACAAATAATTATAAGAAGTATTGATGAGGTTGTAAAGAAATTGGAACTCTCATAAACTGCCGGTGGTAATGTAAAAAGTTCACACACCTAGGATAACAATCTGACAGTTCTTCAAAAGGTTAAACATAGAGTTACCATACGATCCAGTAATTCTACTCCTAGGTCTATATACAAGACAAATGAATACATACGCCAACACAAAAACTTTAGCATGTTAAGAATATTCACAGAAGTATTATTAGTAATGCCCAAAAGATGAATACAACCCAAAGGGCCTTCAACTGATGAATAGATAAATAAAATGTATTTTCATACAATAGACTGTTATTCGGCCATAGAAAGAAACTAAGTATTGATACATGTTACGTATTGCTACAACGTGGATGAAACTTGTAAACACTATGCTAAGTAAAAGAAGTCAGTCATAAAGGACTATATATTGTATGATTCTGCCTATATGAAATGTCCATCATTGACAAATCTATAGAGATAGAAAGTGGAATAGTGGTTTTCAGGGACTGGGGGCATTAGGGGAAATGGAGAGTGACTCGTAATGGTGATGGAGTTTCTTGTTGGGGTAATGAAAATATCCTAAAATTGATTGTGGTAATGGTTGCACAAGTCTGTGAATATGTTAAAGATCATTGAATTGTACAATTTAAATGGGTGAATTGTATGGTATGTGAATTATATCTTAATAAAGCTGCCATTAAAAAACGTTTATCTACAAAAACAGGCAGTAGGTTAGATTTGGCCTGAGAGCCTTTGCTTTATAGGATAAAGGTGGAAGTTTCTGGGAGATATTATTTATATTATATGCATTCAGCATTTATATACATATATAGGATTTTATTTGTATATGCTTTATTGATGTTTGTGTCTTTCAGATACAGAATTCTTTTTGAGAAGTGCATTTATACACACACATGTATGCATACATATACCTATATAGATAGCTTAATAAATATTTTTTATTAAGACAAGTAGTCACAAGTTTGTCTTTAAACTACAAATATTAAAGTAACTGACAAAGCCCTCAGAGAAAATTCTGGTGTTTCATGCTTTATCAGTTCTTGGTAGTCAAGTTGCACCATGGCCATATAAGCCTTTCTACCACTTCATGACGTATTCTGAAGTAACCACAATGACATCAGAGACGAAAATAACTCAGAGTGACAGAAGATGGAAGGTATTCACACATTGGGTAGAGCAAAGGTCAGCAAACTATGGCCAATCAGTGTCGCTGTTCATTTTTGTAGGGTTATTTTTTAGGTGAAATTTACATTATGTGAAATTAAACATTTTTTCTTCTTTTAATATTTTTTTTATTTCAGAGTATTACGGGGGGGTACAAATGCTTTGTTTACACACATTGCCTTTGCACTGCCCAAGTCAGAGCTACAAACATGCCTACCCCCACACCGTGTGCACTACACCCGTTAGGTATGAATTTACTCATCTCCTCCTCCCCACTCCCACCTGCCTGACATCCTATAAATGTTACTTCCCTTATGTGCATATTAGTGTTGATTGATTAGTACCAATTAATAGTGAGTACATGTGGTGTTTTTTTTTCCATTCTTGTGATACTTCACTTAGAAGAATGGGCACCAGCTCCATCCAAAATAATACAGTAGGTAGTTTACCCTTTTTATTAATCCAGTCATGTATTGATGGGCACTTGAGTTGTTTCCACAACTTTGCAATAGTGAATTGTGCTGCTATAAACATTCAAGTGCAGATGTCTCTTTTATAGAATGTCTTTTTTTTCCTTTGGGTAGATACCCAGTAGATGAGTTGCTGAATCAAATGGTAGGTCTACTTTTAGTTTTTGAGGTATCTCCATACTACTTTCCATAGAGGTTGTATTAGTTTGCAGTCCCACAAGCAGTATATGAGTGTTCCTGTCTCTCCGCATCCACGCCAACATTTGCTATTTGGAGGCTTTTTCATAAAAGCCATTCTCACTGGCAATAAGTGATATCTCATTGTGGTTTTGATCTGCATTTCTCTGATGATTAGAGATGTTGAGCATTTTTTATATACCTGTTGGCCATTTGTATGTCTTCTTTGGAGAAATGTCTATTCAGATCCTTTGCCCATTTTTAAATCAGATTATTTGATTTTTTCCCATTCAGTTATTGGAGCTCCTTATATATTCTAGTTATTAATCCCTTGTCAGATGAATAGTTTGCAAATATTTTCTCCCATCCTGTGGGTTTTCTCTATCCTTTGTTCATTGTTTTCTTTGTTGTACAGAAGCTTTTCAGCTTGATGTGATCACATTTGTCCACTTTTGCTTTGGTTGCCTGTGCTTTGGGGGTATTAATCAAGAAATCATTGCCCAGACCAATGTCCTGAAGCATTTATTTCCCAGATGTTATCTTTTAGTAGTTTCAGGTGTTAGATTTAAGTCTTTAATCCATTTTGATTTGATTTTTGGATATGGCAAGAGATAAGGGTCTAGTTTTAGTCTTCTACATATGGATATCCAGTTCCCCCAGCACCATGTGTTGAAGAGACTGTCCCAACTGTATGTTCTCAGCACCTTTGTTGAAGATAAGTTCACTATAGATGTGTGTATTTATTTCTGGGTTTCTCTATTCTATGTGTTTGTTTTTATGCCAATACTATGCTGTTTTGGTTACTACAGTGCTCTAGTATAATTTGAAGTCAGGTAATGTGGTTCCTCCAGTTTTGTCCTTTTTGCTGAGGATGGCTTTGGCTATTCCAGGTCTTTTGTGGTTTCATATAAATTTTAGGATTTTTTCTATTTCTGTAAAGAATGTCATTGATATGTTGATTGGGATTGCATTGAATCTGGAGATTGCTTTGGGCAATATGGACATTTTAACAATATTGATTCTTCCAATCCATGAGCATGGAAGATCATTCCATTTTTTTGTGTCCTCTTCAACTTCCTTCATCAATGTTTTATAGTTTTCATTATACAGATCTTTCACTTCTTTGGTTAAGCTTATTCCTATGTATTTTATTTTATCTGTAGCTATTGTAAATGGGATCACTTTCCTAGTTTGTTTTTCAGATTGTTTACTGTTGGCATGTAGAAATCCTACTGTTTTTTGTATGTTGATTTTGTATCCTGCAACTTTACTGAATTTATCAGTTCTAATAGTTTTTTTTTTTTGCGGAATCTTTAGGTTTTTCTAGATATAAGATCATATTGTCTGCAAACAAGGATAATTTGACTTCTTCCTTTCCAATTTGGATGTCCTTTATTTCTTTCTCTTGTCTGACTGCTCTAGTAGAACTTCCAGTACTATTTTGAGTAACAGTGGTGAAAGTGGGCATCCTTGTCTTGTTCTAGATCTTAGAGGAAAGGCTTTCAGTTTTGCCCCATTCAGTATGATATTAGCTGTGGGTCTGTCATATATGGCTTTTATCGTGTTGGGGTAAGTTCCTTCTGTACACAGTTTTTTGAGAGTTTTTATCATAAAGGGATGTTGAATTTTATTGAATGCCTTTTCAGCATCAATTGAAATGATCATATGTTTTTTTCCCTTCATTCTGTTGATATGATGCATCACACTGATTGATTTCTGTATTTTGAACCATCTATGCATCACTGGAATGAATCCCACTTGATCATGATACATAATCCTTTTATTGTGCTGTTGGATTCAGTTTGCTAGTATTTTGTTGAGGATTTTTGCATCTATGATCATTAGAGATATTGGCCTGTAGTTTTCTTGTATCTTTGGTTTTGGTACCAGGGTAATACAGGCCTTGTAGAATGAATTTGGGTGAAATTAACCATTTTAAATTGCACAATTCAATAGCATTTAATACATTCAAAATTTTATGTAACCATCACCTCTATCTACCTCCAAAACATTTTCATCACCCCCAAAGCCCATACCCATTAAACAGTCATTCCCCATTCCTCTCTCCCCTTGCTCCCTAGAAACCACTAATCTGCTTTCTGTCTCTATGGATTTACCTATTGAGGATATTTCACATAAATGGAATCATAAATTATGTGACATTTTGTGTCTTGATTTTTTTCACTTGGCATATTTTTGAGATTTATTCATGTGCAGCATGTATCAGTGCTTTATTCCCTTTTATCATTGAGTAATATTCCTTTGTATGAGTATACCGAAATTGGATTATTCGTTCATCCACTGATAGACATTTGGGTTGTTTCCACCTTTTGGTTGTTGTAAATATTACCACTATGAACACTTGTGTAAAAGTACTTGTTTGAATATCTGTTAGAAATTCTTTTGGGTATATATCTTGGAGTAGAATTGCTGGGTCACATGGTAATCCTATGTTTAGCTTTTTGAAGAACTGCCAAACTGTTTTCCACAGTGGTTTTACCATTTTTCATTTCAACCAGCAATATATGAGGGTTCTAATTTCTCTGAATCCCCCCAACACTTGTTGCTTTCTATTTTTCTTAAATAGTAGCCATTCTAGTGGGGTACATAGTGATGTTGATTTGCATTTCCCTAATGACTAATGATGCTGAATGTCTTTTCATGTGCTTGTTGGCCATTTGTATATATTCTTTGGAGAAATGTTGCTGCCTGTTTTTGTAAATAGTGTTACTAGAACATAGCCATATTCACTTATTTACTTATTATCTATGGCTACTTACACACTATAACAGCAGAGTTGAGTAGTTTTTACAGAAACCTTATGGCCTGTAAAGCCCAAACTTATTTACTCTCTGGCCCTTTACAGAAAATGTTTGCTAACCCCTGAAGGTAGAGGTCGGGCAAGAAAATTGCAGTGAGTGTTTTTACTCCATCATTCTAAAGATTCATGGGTCATTTACTGGTTTGCTCAATTTCATCACTAAGATAACTTCAGATAGCAAGATTCAAGCTTGAACAGAAGGTTAACGTAACTGCAATTCAAGAGTAAAGAGAGATAGCCAGACCTTTTATATTTTGTATGAACCAATGATTATTGTACTTAACAGCCAGTATAAAAATCCAATGAACCCTACAATTGTCAAAAACCATAGGATATAATCACAGTTTACCACAAGAAGTTTTAGAAGGCTTATTTAGCAAGTTCTTCAAGAAAGAAAAATGAAGGGCCACTCGAAAGCCAGAACTGTCTAAATAGATTATGGAGGAGACATTTAACAAGTACTTCCTGGCATTCAAACTCTTAAAGCTTTACTGAATTTTAGATCACTATTTATCACTGTTCGGGAGTCTGGCTCATCTTTTGCCTCCAGTTATTTTTTCCTCTATCAATAATATTAGGAACCAATAGCAAAATTATACTTTCTTTTATTTATCTATAGCTATAAAGATTCTTGCTTTGGCTCATCAGCTTGAATTCAAATGTTTAATGAAGTCTCAACTATATTTAGGGAGTCTCTACTTGTCAGCATTTCTAAAATCCCAGCATATTAACTTTGACTTTGGTATTACACTGCTATAATCAAATGAAAATACCACCGGGAAAAACTTACATTTTTGAGATTATATTAATACAAAAGGTTTGAACTGAAAGATAAACCTCAGAAACTCAACTAAATATGGTTGTTCTATAGATTTGACACAAATAGGAATTTAGACATTGTTATGAAAAACCAGCAGTGTCTTCTTATGACAGGAGACATAAATCACACAGAGAGTAATCTATCTACAAGAATGCTTGTCTACTGAGGTGCATGTAAAATTCATTCCCTAAATAAGAAAAGGTATAAGTTTGTTTTCACATATTGCATATTCAACATCCACATGCATTTTTAGCAAAACTTTTTCTGAAATGCTAATTTATCTTCAATGTTATAAAACTATGTTGTTTTATACTTAAATTTGTAATTTATACTTAAATTTATAATTTTAATAATTTGGGGGCAATTTCTCAAAACTTCTCTTTCCCCATAAAACTCATATAGCAGTGGTTCCTTTTTGGCACCAGGGACTGGTTTCATGGAACACAATTTTTCCATGGACTGGCAGGGGTGGGGTGGTGGAATGGTTTTGGGATGATTCAAGTGCTTTACATTTATTGTGCAGTCAAACCTCTCTGCTAATGATAATCTGTATTTGCAGCCGCTCCCCAGTGCTAGCATCACTGCCTCAGCTCCATCTCAGATCATCAGGCATTAGATTCTCCTAAGGAGCGCACAACCCAGATCTCTCACATGCGCAGTTTACAGTAGGGTTCACGCGCCTATGAAAATCTAATGCTGCTGCTGATCTGACAGGAGGCGGAGCTTATGTGGTGATGTGAGTGATGGAGCAGCTGTAAATACAGATGAAGATTTGCTCGCTGGCTTGCAGTCACCTCCTAGTGCAGCGACCCAGTTCCTAACAGGTCACCGACCAGTACCAGTCCATGGCCCACAGGTTGGGGACCACAGTCATATAGCATTCCAAATAAAATAATGAAGTCTAGCTCAGATCATGACTCTGGTCACACCACATGACATACAAGAAGGTGATAGAGCCATCTGAAGATAATAATGAAAAGTATATAGTCAAAGATGGAAAAGGACTATCAGAGAGATTAAACAAATAAATTCTGTCAGTACTTACCTAGAGGATATTAGATATTAATACTTTTTTATTCCCAAACTGGCTTATGAAAAACATAGGTTAAATGTACTAAATCCACTGGTGGCAATAACCCCAAAATGACAAACTATGTATAAATATATTAATTGGGGTCCCATTTGCTCAGGCATTTTAAGGAAACACAGGTGAAAAATAAAATTATCCTTTAGAAAGGTGCAACTTGACATAATTTATGGCCACTGTACCAAAGGGCTGAGCAACTGTCAATAATATACCTACTCACTCATCGCCAACATTCATTAAAGATGTCTAAAGAACCACAAACCAGCAAGTTTAACCTCCATACTGGGAAATTTTATAGAACCTATTCAGAAAAATAAAAGAGAATCAAAAGAAACCATTGCCATGTCTATTAGAAAAAAAGACTCACAGGTTTTATAAAGGAAAATGATCCCTGACTAAAAGCATTTAAATTTTTTGAGATCAACATACCTGAGGAAAATAAGTTAGCCAGAGGAGAATAATAAATATTTAGATTTTGAATAGTTTTAAAACTATTCTCCGGAACCCTACGATACAGAAGTGCTTCAGAGGTTCTGCCAATACTAAATTTGGAAATCATTTAAAAAATATTTTTCACTATTTTAAAAGCTATAATAAAAATTAAGAACTATTAGCCAGATGTGGTGGCTCACACCTGTAATCCTAGCACTGCGGGAGGCTGGGGAGGGAGGATCACTGGAGCTCAGGAGGTGAGACCAGCCTGAGCCCTGAGCAAGAGCAAGACCCCATCTCTACTAAAAATAGAAAAATTAACTGGGTGGGCGTCATGGCCCACGCCTGTAGTCTCAGCTACTCGGGAGGCTGAAGCAGGAGGATTGCTTGAGCCCAGAAGTTTGAGGTTGTAGTGAGTTATGATGATGCCACTGCATCTACCCAGGGTGACAGAGTGAGACCCTGTCTCAAAAGAAGAAGAAGAAGAAGAAGAAGAAGAAGAAGAAGAAGAAGAAGAAGAAGAACAACAACAACAACAACTATTGATGTACACACCTGACTATATTATATACAAAATGTATAATTTGAAGACCACCTCCCCACTAACTTGTTTTAGCAGGTCAACTAGTGTTTACTAAAGGCTCATAATAAATCTTCTCTTGCCATTTATGTGCCTATATCTAAATTTTATTCTGGATAAGTCAATGATTGGGAAGGTCACAGCTCCCCTCTTATTCGGGGCTATGCATTTCTATTCATATAAAATTTTAAAACAAGTATAGTACTATGCCATATGTGCCTAAGCCTTGCCTGGGATTTTATCAAGCCTGTACAGATCTGTTCAACTATACTATGCCTTTCTTATGCTATAAAAATCAGTTGTAAAATAACAAATGAACACATTAATACATTGCATTATCACTTATGCACTTGTGAATTTTGAATGTTTCCCTTATATTTTCATTAAAGAATATGAGCACTTGTCAGATATCGTCTATGATTCATTTTCAAAATTTCTTACAATTCTTCTTTTAGGCCTCATGATCAGTAATTAAATACTGATCCTCATTTACAAGATATTAAAATTTGTGGCCATTTAGAATTATTTATCTATATGAATTAAGATTTTCCTCATACTATGCATCAAAACCAAAATATAGAAATATAATAGATGTTGAGACAGATACAGGATATAACTATCATATATAAATTCCTTATTTAAAATTTTGATGTTCATTAAAGTAACCTTAATTTTATAACTATAAAAATAACAAAAATTGGACTTTAATTATACCAATTAGTTGAGTTTTTATATAGATAATGGGCGAATTTGGTGAGCAATGATACAAATAACTTACAATGTGATGTGGTCTGAGTTAATTGTATAAGCTTAAAGGGAACATTTCCAGAAGACATCAAATTTATCTGTTGTTTTTCCTTAAAAACTTCTTATAAATACTGGAATTTTTCAAGAAAGGCAAAGGAAGGATATTATTCTCAGTCATACCATAACATAAATATTTGAGAAACATAATGGAATATTATATATTGCTCTGGGAGCGATATCTTAAGATAAAATGGAAATACAGAAATGATTGGAGGAATTAATACAGGTAAGGGATTAGTGTAGGTACAGAAGGGAAGACTGCTATATGATAATAGATTAATAGGATGACTGAGGTCTTTTTAGTTTTGAATGATGATGACTGAGATAAAATATTAGTGAAGTCTTACTAGAACACAAACAGCATTGGGATGGTGAACCCAAATATTTCTGTCAAAAATAATGGGAGAATAGGAGTTCTGTCTGAAATTTTAGGGATTTCAGTTCAGGAAAAAACTAACAACAACAAAAAAAAAGGAATACTTCTCATGGTGGGCAGTAAATAGATGGGCACACTAAAAGCCCTGACTTAAGCATTATAAAAGGCATCCAGGTAACAAAAACATTTACACCCCCTTATTTTGAAATAAAATAAATAAATAATTTGACCTTGTACTGAAAAGAAAAGGAAATACATATAAATGATTTTTTAAAGGTTCATGGATAATTGACCCATAATATTTTACTGGGAGAACTAGAATGTATGGAGCTTATCATGCTATTGTCCAACACATTCCTTAATGCCTCTGTTCAACACAGAATAATACGTTACAAAGGGACAAAGATTTACACTAGGTTGAGAAGGTAGGGTTAGAAAATGAACAAAAAGAACCAAGATAATTAGGTTGATCTCCCTAGTACATTTGTATATTTAATATTTCAAATATGATATGGCTAAAGAACTTGAGGCTGTGTAAGTTCAGGGAAGTCTCCAGAGTCTGAGATTTCTCTGAGCTATTAACAGAAATTTGTAATTCAAAACAATATGACAGTTTCACTCCTGGGGAAGATGGAGTAATGTAACAGCCTGAAACAAACAAAAAAATAAAAATTTTTTCCAAAAAACCTAAAATATATAAAACTAAGGCTTTCAAAAATCTTGGACATCAGGCAACAAAAGGAAATAATCCATGAGAGACTGGAAACAAATAAAATGAGTCCAATGGTTGCCCCAGGTAATTGCTGTGACAGATTTTCCAAGCAAGCTACAGTATAGGAAGGATCACAGAACAGGTACTAGAGAGGAGAGAGCAGCACAGAAAGAAAATTCTGGAGTTCTGAATTCTGTAAATGTTCCCACTTGTGTATTCAGCAGAGTACTAATCAGTGCATGCAAGTGAGGAAACTACCCAAGGCCAGAGGGGGAAAAACATCCAAAAGGATTAGAGGGAACAGCATACAATGATCATTCAGGGCCCAGTAATGATAGCTTTTATGCCAGCCAAAATGGAAAAACTCATAATTCACTAGGTATTGAGTAGAGTGCCCAACAGGGTGTTGCCTTGGGAGTGAGGAATAATTAATTATCACTAGACTGAGCTCTGCTCTGTACCTATCTAATTAATCTTAAAAGCAATACCTGAAAGGATTAAAGTGTTTCCTAGTAACTTAACTGCATCCCAGAATAGAGCTAAAGATTATTTATGGAATACAAAAATATTCAGCACCCACAAAACTAGAAACTTTTATATCAAAGTATACTATCAAGACAATAAAAAGACAATCCATAGAATGAGAGGAAATATTTACAAATCATGTCTCTGATAAGAGATTAATTCCAGAATATATAAAGAATTCTTACAACTCAACACACACAAAAAAATCAACCCAAATAAAAAATGGGCAAAGGACTTGAATAGACATTTCTCCAAAGAAGATATACAAATGGCCCATAAACAAACAAAAACATGTTCAACATCATTAATCATTAGGGGAACACAAATCAAAACCATAATGAGATACCATTTTCTACCCATTAAAATAGCTATTATAAAACAACAACAACAGAAAATAAGAAGTGTTGGTGAGGATATGGAGCAATTGGAACCCTTATTCATTGCTGGTGGGGGTGTAAAATGGTGCAGCTGTTGTGGAAAACACTATAGTGTTTCCTCAAGAAGTCAGACATAGAATTACTATATGATCTAGCAATTCCACTTCAGGTATATGACCAAAAGAATTGAATGCAGGGACTCAAATAGACAATTGTATATCAATATTCATAGCAGCATTATTCACAATAGCCAAAAGGCATAAATCACCCAACTGTCGCTCAACAGATGAATAGATAAACAAAATGTGGTATTTTCATATAATGGAATATTTTTTTATCTGCTGGCACCTCAATCTTGGATATATAATGGAATATTATTCAGTCTGAAAAAGCAATGAAATTTGGATACATGCTACAACATGGATGAACCTTGAAAACATTACGCTAAGTGAAAGAAGTCAGTCACAAAGGACTGTGTACTATATGATTACATCTATATGAAATGTCTATCATTGACAAATTCATAGAGATAGAAAGTAGATTAGTGGTTGCAGGGGCTGGAGGGGCAAGTAGGGAATGACTACTTAATGGGTACAGGGTTTTTGGGAGGTAATGAAAATATTATAGAATTAGATAGTGGTGATGGTTGCACAGCATTGTAAATATACTAAAAACCACTGAATGGTACAATTTCAAATGATAAATTTTATATTATGTGAATTTTACTTTAATAAAAAAATTAGCAAATTGAAGCTAATATTGTATAAAATGAATCATACTAAGACTCATAATAAATGGGTCTTATTCCAGGTCTGCAAGGCTGGTCCAACATTAGAAAATCATTTAATGTGATCTACCATATCAACAGGATAAATAAGAGCATCATATGATCATATGACATATAAAAAGCATTTGATAAAATGCAAAACCCATGAAAGAAAAAACTTAGCAATTAGGAATTCAGAGGAAGTTCTTCAACCTGATGAAGAGCACCTACAAAGGTCCTAAGCTAACATCATATTGTATGGCGTTGGCAGAGTGATTCACGTATAGATCAATGGAACAGAATAAAGAACCCAGATACAGACCCACAAAATATGCCCAACTGATTTTTTATAATAGCTTTATTGAGCAATAATTCACATACAATAAAATTTGCTCTTTTATGCGCACAATTCAGTGGCATTTAGTATATTCACATAGTTGTACAACCATCACCAGTACCTAAGTTTGGAATATTTTGATGTCCCCAAAAAGAAACTTTATGCCCATTAGTAGTCACTCCCCATTCCCCCCTCACACCATCCATAGCAACCATTAATCTACATTTTGTCTTTACGAATTTTCCTATTCTGGACATTTCATAGAAACTGAACCATATACTATGTGGCCTTTTATATCCAGCTTCTTTAAGTTAGATCCAAGGAGTGGCATATACAAATACTTCATTTCTTTTTATGGCCTGATTTTGGACAAAAGAACAAAAGTAGTTCAATAGAGCAACTATAGTCTTTTCAACAAATGATACTGGAGCAGTTAAACATCTACAGATAGAAAAAAAAATCACCATCAAACTAACCTTCCCCTTTATATAAAATTAAGTCAACAGGGATCACAGACTTAAGTGTAGCATGTAAAAGTGCAATTTCTTAAAAGGTAAACATACACCTACCATATGTCCCAGAAATGCCACTGTCTGTTTATCTAAGAGAAATAAAAACATACATACATAGAAACACTTGTATACCAATGTTCATAGCATTTATTTGTAATAGTCAAAAAGTGAAAACAAGTCAAATATCTATCAATGGTTGAAAGAAAAAATAAATAGTCATATATCTATATGATATACTACTACTACTCAACAATAAAAGAGGAACTATTTATACACACAACAACACAGATTAATATAAAAATAATTATGCTGAGTAGAAGCAGCCAAAGAGTTCAGACTCTATGAATCCATTTATAGAAAATTCTAGAATATGCAAGATAATCTGTAGTGACAGAAAGCAAATCAGTAGTTGCCTAGGATACAAGGAGGTGACTAGGGAGGGAATGGAGAGAATACAAAGGGCACAAGGAAACTTTTGGGCACTATGGATATATTCATTATATAGATTGTAGTGATGGGTATATACATCAAATTGTAAATTTTAAATGTGCTTTATTGTATGTCAATCATATACCTCAATATAAGTATTTTAAAACTAAGGAAAATATGGTGTAATTAACACAATCATAATGTTGTTAGCAATCATCTTACTACTTTCAAGGTTTTCTAAGTGTTTAACATCTAGCCCCAAGAAAAAGTGTCTCTTTTTAGTCAAAGGACCAGGAAAATAGCAGCCTAACGAGAGAGAAACTTTTAGATAATCACTTCCCTACTCCATCCAACACCACAAATAAAATTGTGGCCCCACCCCATCACCTTCAGCAAAGGCCAAGTGGAAAGTGTACCTTCCCCTCCCTGCCTGGGTAATGCCAGTGGAGGCCTAGTGGTAAGCCTGAGCTCCCACCCACACCACCTAACAACAGCAGAACACCCTTTGCCTGACCAGAGTGTCAAGGAAGGTTGAGTGGGAAACCTAAATATCTAACTCACCTAGCAGAAACCAGGCAGCATCCCCCTGCACCTTCATGAACAATGTCAGAGGAGGCCTGCTAAAATAGAAGATTTAAATATGATCCACATTATTAGCATCATACCCAAAACGTTCAGGATTCAATTAAAAATCATTCATCATACCAAGAACCAGAAACACCTTAACCTTAGAGAAAAGACAATCATAAGACACCAATACTGAGATGACTCAGATTAGAATTATCTGACTAGATTTTAAATAAGCTTCATAGAATTCTTCAAGGAACAATTATGAAAATGATCAAAACAAATGAAAAAAAAAATCTCAGCAAAGAAACAGAAGATATGAAAAACAACCAAATGGAAATTTTAGAACTGAAAAATACAATTGCCAAATTGAAAACTCAATGGATGGGCTCAATAGAACAGAGATAACAGAGGAAAGAATCAATGAACATGGAAATAGAACAATAAAATAGGCAAACAATTGCGCAAACCATCCTACGTCCATACCATGGAATACCACTCATCAATAAAAAAGAACAAACTATTGATATAGGCAACAACTTAGACAAATCTCAAGCATATTATGTTCAGTGAAAAAAAGCCAATATTCCCAAAAGTCACATGCTGCCTGATTCCTTTTAGTTAATATTTAGGAATGACAAAGTTTCAGAGATGGAAAACAGCTTAGTGGTTGCCAGGAGTTAGTGATGGTGAAGGATAGGAAGGGGATAAGTTTGGCCCTAATGGCATAGGTAGCAAGAAGAAGATCCTGGTATGCGATAAAAATGACATAGAACTATATACACACATTGTACCAATGTCAGTTTCCTGGTTTTGATATTGCACAATAGTTATATAAAATGTAACCAGTGGGGGAAACTGAGTGAAGGGTACACAAGTCTTCTCTGTATTATTTTTGAAACTTCCTATGAATTTTTTAAAATAAAAGGTTATTTTAAAATATTTTAAAATAAAAAATTCAAAAAGAATAAATAAAATCAATACATTGCAAACAACTACAATTCAACAAACACAAATGATGGTCATGAATGACGGGTAAGATGCCGCAGCCTAGAGATACATCACAGAGCAGGAGAATAAAAGTACTATATTGCACAGTGATCTGAACTATATAATACTGAATTACTGGCTACCAAAGAGATGTGAAACTGAGGGTTACTGTATTTCAACTACAGGTTACTCACCACCAGAGAATGGGCATTTTCACACTAGAGAAAATTATCTTTTGTATAACAAGGTAGAGTGAAACTATTAATATATAAAACAATGCTGGGATATAGTAGGCCCTTAGTATACATTTGTTGAATGAACACATGAAAATGAATGAATGAATGGGTAAACCAGCTCCCTTCTTATCTATGCCACTGTTATTATATTCTCTCACAGCCCTTAAGAACTTTTTTTGAGAGAGGGTCAGGTAGGGGAGACCAGAATTTTGGCTGTTCAGTGATAAAAATGATTGTTCCTCTTCTTAGGGTGGGGTGTTGATAGAATATTAGTTCCTTCAGAAATGAAATAGTTTAAGAACCATTGTTCCAAAGCACTAATTTCTAATTGTTAGGTGGTGCCAGGCCTATGACAATTTGATTTAGGGATCTTATCCAAATCTTTTAAGTTAAAGTGACTTCAGACTAATTTTGGTTTGAGAATTTCATGCTAACCATTGAGAAGATTATAAATACTCTGGGATGCCACCCTAAATGACAAGGTGTCAGAGTGACTGAGATGCCATTCAGAGAATATTGTTCCTTGGATAAACAAAATGATCTCAGTTCTTGTCATTTACAATATAATTCCCTTATAAAAAATATAGGAGATGAGATTATATGATAAAGGTTTTGTTTGGGTAGCATCAATAAAGAGAGGCAAGGGGAAAAATCAGGAAGTTGTTACAGTTAACACTTTTCCTTGTTGTCTTTCTCTTATTATATAATGCCTTAATAGAGAATTTCCAGTAGGACAGAGGGATTCAAGAATACAGAATGAATGGGGGTGGTAGTGGTGGAAGAAAGCTAATACAAGGAAGAATAAGAGATCTATGAGCAAGGTTCAGTGTTAGACCAAAATAGTAGCTGACGGGAAGGGCAAAGAAGTATATAAACTTTCTTTTTGGTCTAACCTCATCATCCCCTCCTTAGCTCAAAAATATTCCTTCTACCCACCTCTCCCTTTCTGGCTAGCTCATCTCTTATCCCTATTATATCTACTGATACTTAATCAAGATTTATGATAGCACAGTCTCCCTGTAAACTTTGGCAGGCCAATGTTAGTCTGGTTTTCTAAAGGAAAGTTCGATGGAACTGACAGGTGAAATGCAATTAAAGTCAAAAGCCTCAAATCTCATTGGTTTATTTTAAATATTACACTTGATACTCACCCACCATAATATCCTTTATAGCCACAGGGCACTAAAGCTAACTGATGCATCAGACAGAAAGCTCCAAAGCATACTGCTCTGAGGAAATTTGCACAATGTCCCTCAAATATCAGGGGCTGGCCTCAGTGCTCACAATCACTAAATTGAATAAAGCATCTCTAATGCTAGGTAGAAACATAACATACCAAGGCACTGATTGTTTTTATTTAGCAAGTGACGCTATTTAAATATTTAATAATTTACCTTTACTATACTGCCAAAGTTGAGGTCACATAAGGGAGCAGTTGCAGCATTCTATAGGCATAATTCATAGCTTACCATTCAATCTGGATACTTCGGTTGCATTCTCGTATTTTCAAACTGGTAAATCTGATTATCTCTAGAGAACACACCAATTGCTCCCTTCAGAAAACATTTTTAATTCACCAATAAACATCTCATCAGAGGCATTTGAATGCTCACCAAATTTATATTCCTATAATAGACACTTAGATATAAAAGCAAAAAAAATGAAAAGCAAGTTTCTCTCCTTCTGAAAGGTCAATCTAAAATGGATACACTGACATAGTCACATGCAAAACAGGACAACTACTAAAGCCAAAGGGCTTCTAGGAAATCCCCCTCACTCCCATTAAGGCCTGAATGTTCTACCTATTTCAAGAAAATATAACAGCATAGGGAGTTGTGTCCTCTTAACATCTTTATAAATCTTATCTTCAATCATGGGTTCCAAAAAGCATCAAACCAGAAACTCTGTCCCAAAACCATAAGATGGTAGTATCACTGCTGTATTTTTCATAGACCACAGCTAATACCAAATCATTCCTATTTTTCTGGGCACCAGGTGACATGCAGGTATTTCTAACTAACACTAAAAGTAGTTCCTTTGCCCCAAACTACCTGTGCAAAGAAATAAGCACTTTCCTTTCCCATGATTATGAAGAAAACAATCTTCCCTAGGAACATTTGGAAGGCCAAGAGTTTCAGTTATTGACCTTGCTGAGTTCTAATGACACCAACTTTTATCAATTTTATACTTCAACAGAGTGTGAAGGGAAATCATACTTCCTCTTCCTTTTCTCTCATTACCATCCAGTTCAGGTGGCATAATAAATGTATTGATTAGCCACTAATTGCCCATCATCTTAAAAATTAATTTGAAAAGTAGATTTGTGAAAAAATATCATTTCTGTTTGGACATAGGCTGGGTGCTCATGGTACCCGGGCCGTCCATAGTCTACACATCTAAATTATGCACATGCTGTACCAAGAGTGACAAAATGCTTTATTCAGCCAGCTAGAGACATAGATTTCACACTGAGTAGTTTAGTGCTTCCTATAGGAACAATGCCCCTGCAGATAGTCAATAAAGCTTTATGAAAAGCCATCCTTGCAGAGGGAAAAAGGGAAAGACAAGTTAACTGAGGGAGGGTTGGTTGGAAGCTTCTGTGACTGCTTTGGAAAGGAAGACTTATTAGACACAAAAGGAAATGTCTGTAACTTTTCCAGCAGAAAGGATTAGGGACTGAGAAAAGCAGTCACCAGTCATTCTGGAGTAAAGGAGATTGGGCGGTCACTTTAAACCTTTGGCAACTAGACTACTGTTCACCAAAAATTCACAACCAGCAGGAGTGAAAGCATTCCTGTCACCACCAATGGCAACTGTTTTTAAAAAGAAAGGGCCAGGGTTACGTACTAAATATATATACTGACACCTCACCTTTCTAGGTAACTTATCCAGCACCTTCAACTATCCAGAGTTAGCGAGGAACCTAGAGGACAGCCAAAAAATATATATATTCTAAGAATGATTGAGCAGTAAGACTTATGTTCTTTACCAATAAAACATAACATAACATTAGGGACAGGGTTAGGGTTCTCATAAGAGGACTCTTGTCTAAAAGTAACAAGCATATTTATCTGGTTTCCAGGGACACAACTGATTAGGAAGAAGGGAGCTGCCAGATACATCAAGTAGTAACAGCTGACAGCAGTGGAAGAGATTAAAGAACTATAAAAAGAAGATATGAAATTTTAAAAGCATAGCAGTCTGGGGACATTTAGTGTAGGGGCAAACAGTCCTATTCATATCCAATGTCCCCAGTAGAACAATTGTATAAAGCAAAGCAAAAAATCAATGTTCATAATGATGACAAAATTCTAACCTTGTCCTGATAGTGTCATCTGAAAATATTACACCAACAGCTCCAAGCAGGTGGCCTTCTTGAGGCAGTGTGATACGGTGGGGAAAAAACAAGGGACTTACTAGTTATATGGTTTTAGATGCATCAGTTAATGATTTAGCCTCAGATTTCTTTTATCTGTAACATGTGGATAGTACTACTTTCCTTGCAGGATTGTCATGAGCACAAAGTAAGATACCATATGTAAAAGCACTTCATAAAATATAAAGTGCTAAATAAATGGTAACTCTCTATTTTCTTTGTTCTGCTTGCTCCAAAATATGACTATAAGAACCTATAGTGGTTATCTCAGCTTTTTCATCACCTTCTGGGCTTTCTACTTTAACACATCTCTCCTTCTCTTTTATTTGCAAGGGATTATGATACCATCACTCTTGCTATACCTGAACCCTACAGGCATCCTTGATCCTTCTCTTTCCATTTATATCTAAGCAGTGACCTTGTACATCTTTCTAACCTTTCTTATAGCTTTCCTTCATTTGCCATTTCTTCTGATATATCCTCGTCCAGACCCTTAGAGCCTCATCTCTAACTGGTTCCTGCATCTAGTTTCCCTCCACTCATTTGAGCTTTCCTATACCTGTTCTAAATACAGATTTGTGTATGTCATCCCCTGGATCAAAAGCTTCCACTGGCTTCCCAGTGCCCTCAGGATAAAATCCAAACTCACCAAACTGGCATTTATAAAAACTCATGGGAGGAATTTCTCATAGGTCTCAAGAAAAGCTGTGCTTCTTTTGAGAAATTGGTTCATTTTTACCTTATGAACACCTGCAAATATTATAATTAACATTTCCTTCCTTAATCTGTCTGCTAAGAAGCTCAGAGCCAAACTTAGTGCACAACCATAAATCCCCAATGCTGTATATTTGGTGTACTAACCTTAACCTGGCCTCATTTTGTTTTACATTTATTTTCCCTTCATCTCCATTTCTCTATTTGTTAATCCTGTTATTGCATGTTATTTCTTGGTAAACCAACTCAAATCCTTGTTAGAATGAGGCAGAGTATAAAATGATATTGTGAGACCAAAGAAAATACATGACCATACAAACACAAGTAGAAAAGAGGCTGGGTAGCAACAGAGGGGCCAGGAATTAGGATGAGAATGAGGATCATCACTGATGTGAAGATCAGATTTAGATCAATTGTAAGGAAATGAGAGAGCCCTTTGGAGGAACATTTACTATGAGAAGTTGTAATGAGCTAACATGGAAACAAATGAAGCATTTATATCAAATCTGTTCCTGGTAACATCTCTGAAGTGAGAAGCTCTACTGTTAACCTTTTGTCTTAAAATATTTTATCAACCAATAACTTAATAATGTCAAAGCTAAGCAAAATATGATGATGACATATATTTGGAAAGCTTTGCTTTGTTTTTTTGTACAAAAAGGCTTTGTACAAAGCCCTTTCACATGCAGAATCTTAGTGAATTGTTCCAACCATACTGGACTGTTCTTTCCCCTATTATAGAAGCCATTCACACTGGCAAGAAGCTGTTGCAAGAAACATTCTCCAGATCTGGGTGTTTAAAGATGTGGTATTTGCTGTAATACAGAGTCTTAAGACATGTTGTTTGCCCCTTTCTCTCAATCCTCCTCTGCTAGCATTTTCCCTTGTTCTCTAAATCACCAAGCTCTACCATGCCAATGTCAGTCTGATCTCTTTACCCATTTTTATGTTGAGCCTCTTTTCAGACACACTATCCAACCCTCCCTTCCTTATCCCCACTCTCCAGCCCCAAAAGAATAGCTTTCCACTTCTTTGCACGCCTGGGCCACTCCCTCTCCAGCCTCCACCTTTCCGAGAAGGCACTTGTTTTTGAAGCATTTCAGCTATGAAGACCACCCACCATGGGGCTCATTTATTGTTCTCATTCCATATTGTACCGCACCAACTTGTGTCTTTAGATTGTAAGCTCCTCAGAGAAAGGATTTTCTTCTTTGTTTAGTGCAATCAACCTATTGTAAAGCACTGTGTATACTTACAGACTAACACTAATGCGTTTCTTCCTGGGTTTCACTGGAATTATCCACTGAGTCATGTGACTTCACTTCGGCATCATTTTTCTTCCCCTGAATTATTTGAGGCCCTCTTCCAGATTTTTTTAAAAGTAAAAAATTAGCACTTTCTGCTTTCAGGAGAGCTGTCAGCTATATATCTGAATGTACATGCTTCATCCTGCTTTATTCTATTTCTTACAGATAACAGTATCAAATTAAATACCCTTCAAGAAGCTATTACAAAGGCAAAACACAAAGCCATTTTCCTTCTGGCTAATCTACAGATGATCTTATTCACTCCTGCTGCACAGAAAAGTGACACTAGTCCATTTGGAATTGAGTATATCCCAGCTATCATCAGTTATAATGCTGTATCAGGGGAACAATGCTGGTTTAACACATTGACTGCCATGTGAGTTGTATTTAACTCATGCTAGTTTTGAGCCTGGGGCTGCTTGAAGGAAAACCCTGCAGTTGGTTCATGAAAATCTTATTTGTTGATGTTCTTATTGTTACAGTTAATACTGACAATTTAATTCTAAAAATGTGGATTGTGTTGCATGTAACTCACGTACAGAAAACAATAAAAAATAACAAATTAGAAAGGATAGCCTTGTTTTAATAAAACACCGTGGTTCCCCAGGAAAAAATTTTTTTTCTAGTGTGGCGGTCAATGTTTTAAAAAAATGAAGTCATTGATTTCCCTAAAACAAACAGGGAAATAAACCTTAAGATACCCACAGAGTTAACACAAATACTTAATGACTTGAAGTAACTTTAAAGATCAAAATAAGTTAGAGGATAAATAGATCAGACAGTACATAAATTCTTATGTGGAATCAAGAGTCAAATATAATCCAAAATTTCCAACCTCAGCACTGGTTTCATAAGTATCCATGTGGAAAGAAAAAGATGTGGTCTCTATCTGTTTTTGTTTGTTTGTTTGTTTTTTGTCTTTTTTTTTCCTTACAAACATATCTCTTTAAGTTTGCACTTAAGCATTTGCTCAAAAAATGTTTGCTGAATATAAATGCTGTTCCCAGGGCTAAGCAAGAGTGAGAAAGCCCAAAGGAGAGCAATGGAAGAGGGAGAAGCAAATACACTAGGATAATCCATAAACTCTCTATGGATATAAAGAGCTAACACCTTGACACTGAATCTTCTTTCTCTAGGACCATAGTCCATATCATTGGAGCATTTCATCCAAGACCCCTATTTCTCCCAAATCATGGGCAATAGTCTTACCATCTACACCCCTGGAACTTTTGGCTTATGCTCAATTATCTGGATGAATCACAATGCTTAATCCTTGCTGTTTGTGTATATAGATGAAGATGGACACCTTGTAAAGCCTATACCCACATTTATAAGTAGTCTTAAATGACAGGTCCAAAGAAAAGCATATGTAATACTAGAATTGGAGGAATACAAACATGAATTATTTTAGCAGGGCCTTCATTCAAGATACATTTCAGTATAAACCCTACTTCTGAGCAATACACAACAAAAATGCAGATAAATCACTTGAGAATGATGACTACATAACTGAAAGATGCTGCTACATTCATATCTGTAGTCACATAAAGAATATATTCCATACAAAGGCTGAGCCCATATGGAGATCTTTAAACAAAGTATGTTAAACATATTCTCCCATCAATACCTGACAATGCAAACATATTAGGACGGGTGTAGATTGTATCACCATTGTCTCTTAGTGAGCATTTCAGAGCTGTGTGGCTAATAGAAAATAAAATATAATGTGGCAGGTAAAGTCAGGATGATTAAAATTTGGATTATTAAAATGACATTTTGACAATATCCACAATGGCTTCATTATGAAAGTTTAGCTTTCTGTTCACGACGCTTTACAGCACCCCTCTGGGCAGAATTAAATGTGTAAGATTTCCTTCCTTATGAACATGTTACTGCTAAGCAGCTAACATGGTATCTGCTGCGACGAAGTTAGAATATCTTTTTTTAGTCATAAAGAAAGAGATATGGACTACATTAGGTCCTTAATGTATACCAGATGATAAGCTTTTTATCTCCTAAAAGAAATACATTGGGCTAAGATGATTTAATGTTAAACACTCAGGAGCATGCAATCAATATTATTCAAAAAAGAGATTTCAAGTAATGCTCAATCTTGGAACTAAGTTATCTAAACAAATGTTAACTGTGAGCTAAAACATTTGACCAAGGTGAGTCAGCACCCTCTTTAATTACTAAATTATTTGCATCATCCCCTTTACTTACTAAAGAGATACAGCTTAATTAGTTTCTTCTTAGTTCAAAAGCATCTACTAGAACATTCTCAAGGGCTATATTAAGAAAAACAAAAGGAGCAGAAAACTAACAAAAACTGAGAAAAAGAAAAGGGATTCATGTTAAATACAGCTAAGAGTTCATCACTAATTGATCTCTGCTGAACTGACTCTCCCATTTCTTTGATTTGAGTAGAATTTTCTAATAATTAGTATATTGCAAGAAATCACATCCCTAATCCGAAGGACCAGAAAACAAGAGAGCTCACCTCACACTATCAAAGGTAAATCTGCAAATGATCACAATCTATGAGTAAAGAGGAAAGGTTATAAAAGCAAACCTTGCGTCGTACCTCTTCTCCAGTTTTGTCCCCTTCTTTCCCCCACAAAGCAGATGTAAAACCAGATATGTGTATTATAAAATAGCTGGTATGGAATTGGGGCCAGAAAAAAACATTTGCTTGTATAGGCTTATTTTGTAGTAATGTAGTCCATTTTAGTCAGTGCAACAAAGCACAATTACTATAGAGCATCCAAGAGAGTCTGGAAATATCTTTGTCTTTGTAATGGGATTTTACTTGAATAAAAGGAAAAATGTCACAACAGTGAAAGTCCTAAACACAGAAATGACTTAGAAGGTTACAAAATTTAATTCCCAAAGGCCCTTTAAAAATAAGATATTCATCTTTCTAGAAAGGTT
Organism: Eulemur rufifrons; assembly: GCF_041146395.1. NCBI lineage: Eukaryota > Metazoa > Chordata > Mammalia > Primates > Lemuridae > Eulemur > Eulemur rufifrons. Next base: position 92,313,059 of record NC_091012.1, read on the forward strand.
TAAGGAGAGTTGAGCCTAGAGGGAAGAAAATGAATGAGACCTCTCCAAACCCATGCAGCCCTATAACTCTAAAGAGGGCCTCAGTTCTGCTGTACTCCATATACATAATAAGATAAATGTGCTGCTTATAATTACTAACCTGATTTATCCACAGATGCTGACTTCTGCCATTTGATGCTCATAATGCAACACTTGGTAGTTCCTCTAATATATAAAGAATGTAATTATAAATCTTTTGAATGGGAATACCTGGGACAAAATGGGAAAGAGGAGGAAATTTCCTGGTCAATAGGAAAAAAATATACATTGTATGCAATAAAGAATTTAGAGTCACTTCCTCAGAAGAAAGATAAACTATAAGAGAAAGTCTTGTTTTACTTCATCCATTCTTCTAAAAGAAATGATGCCACCCTCTCTACCACCCCCCCCCAAAAAAAAAGAAGAAAAAGAAACCTTAGTAAGAGGAACAGTTTCTAAAAGGACACACTGGAAGTCATATTTAGCTTTGGAAAAACAGTGGTTTTCAGGGACTAATATTTTACTAGACCTTATGTCAACAGGGAGTTATCTATATTACTTGTATATAGTTCAGTGTTCTTAGAGAATCTAGGGATTCTTCACCTGTCTCTGGGCCTCAGAAGGTCTTTATCAGCTCCTGTCCTATAGCCAAGAAGAGACTAATCAAGTTATAACAAGCACCACAGTCCTACTTCAGAACCAGTGCTGGCTACTGGAAACCTATTTCTCAACTCTCAGCTGACTCCTTTCTCTGTCCTGACTACTCTACCCAAGGACCCTGTATTCTGGGCCAGTCTTATATTTCTTTGATTTGCCTCCTATCCAAAGGCTTATTTATCTTATTTAACAAACACTAACATGGATAGTATTTTAAGCACTTTACAAATATCAACACATTTCATCATCAACACAAACTTACAAGGGAGGCTCTATTATTCTCATTTTATAGATGAAAAAAACTTAAGCTTAAAAAAGGTTAACTAACTGACCCAAAGACCTTGCTGCAAGTAAGTGGTGGAGCAAAGATTAGAATCCAGGGAGCTCAAGAGTTCATGTTTTTAGCTACTGTCTTCACAAAGCAGACAAATGACGGTTGTTGGTTTACTGATTTAAGATGCTCTGCTTTCCTTTTTTTTTTTTGAAAAAAAGGGATAATAATATTGCAGTTTAATTCTTTAAAGGCAACCAGCAGCACATATCCTACCTTTGTTTACATGATGCATACCTACAACATATCACATGGCTGGCCTTTTCAGCATAGTGCTTAGTAATAAAGCTTTGCATATTCCTGGGGAGTGGGCAGGAACAATACTTTGCAAATCACCTTATTTCTCATCCCTTTACCTAATCAACCCTCTTTTATAAATAGAAGAGTGTGGTTTTCATTTCCAAAGATTTTTCTATTATAGGTTCAACAGGTGTTTCTCTGGATCCCATTAGCCTGAGGGCTAAAATTGAGGTATCTGGATCACAATGAAAGCAACAAGAACATCAACACCCCAGCCCCAACTTGAAATCCCAGAACTCAAGGTTTTCCCATTCTCTCCTGAGCCATACAGGATCTCTTCCACCTCTGTTAACTGCTTCCCCAACCACAGGAGTGGGCCGAGCAGCTTCCTACATTCAGTCTACTCCAAGGGGCTACTTCTCTCCTCTTAGCACTTGTCCTCATTACCAGCATGGTAACTGCTGAATTGTCTGCTGTTAGTCTGTCAATTCCAGGGCTCTGCCAGTCTCATGCAGGCTTCTCCTTTTCCAAGTCACTGTCTCATCTGCAAATTTTAACCACCACCCTTCCAATACCCCATTTTGTGCTACCAAGTTACTAAAATTAGAAAGAGAAGATAGTCTTCATTCTTTCCTTTCTTCTATCCCCACATCTAATCCATCAGCAAGCACTGTTGACTCTATCTTCAAATTATACCCAAAATCCTTCCACTTCTCTCCACCTCCATTGTTATTGTCCTAATCCAAGATCACATATCTCTTCCTTAGACAAAGGCAGTAGCCTCCCCACTAGTCTCACTGCTTCCACTCTTGACCTCCTTCAGTCCATTGTTTGGGGTTTTTTTTTTTTTTTTTTAGACAGAGTCTTGCTTTGTTGCCCGGGCTAGAGTGAGTGCCATGGCGTCAGCCTAGCTCACAGCAACCTCAAACTCCTGGGCTCAAGCGATCCTACTGCCTCAGCCTCCCAAGTAGCTGGGACTACAGGCATGTGCCACCATGCCCGGCTAATTTTTTTCTATATATATTTTAGTTGTCCAGATAATTTCTTTCTATTTTTAGTAGAGACGGGGTCTCGCTCTTGCTCAGGCTGGTCTCGAACTCCTGACCTTGAGCGATCCACCCGCCTCGGCCTCCCAGAGTGCTAGGATTACAGGCATGAGCCACCGCGCCCAGCCCAATCCATTGTTCACTCTGCAGTTAGTCATCTTGTTAAAGTACAATCGCTTGATTACACTCCTGTTTAAAAATTCTCCAATAGCTTTCCACTGCATTCAGGATAAAATCCAAATTCCTTACCATGGCCTATAAATCCCATTCTGCATAATCGGGCCTCTGTCAATGTTTTATATTACCCATACTTTCCCTTGGTTCCTAAGGAAGGCCAAACTCTTCCTAATCTCAGGGCTTCTGAACTTGCTTTTTTCTCTATCTCAAACACTGTTTCTCTCCTGGCTCTGGTGTGGATAGATCCTTTTCATCTATGTGTCTCAGTTTAAATGTTATCTCCTCAAACAGGTCTTCTAACCATCCTATCATAAGTATCATTTCCATCATTATTATCATTATCTCACTACCCTGTTTATCTCCTTCTTTGTATTTATTACCATCTGACGTTTTATTAGCTATTTTTGAAATCTGTTACCTGCCTCCCTCAGTAGGACTGTAAACTCTAGGAGGGCAGGAACTGTATCTATTCATAACTATACCTCCAGTGCCTAGAACCTCAGAACATACTTGTGGAAGGGAGGAAACAGCTATTCATTGCAGTTAATGGAGGAATCCTCTGCTAGAGTGTTAGACCTCTTAATGAAGCTTGAGCCCTCCTGAGGTTACTCCTCTATTGCTGTACTGGGCATTAAATCTCTTCTGTCTAGGGCTGAAGCAGTACCAAGTGTTTCCTTCATTCCATCCCTACAGGCCAAGAAAATATGGCCCACTTATCTCCCCACCATCCAGAGGCTGGTGCCTCTCCTGAACTTTTTTATATTTTATTTTGACACCCAGAGGGTGGGAGTGAGGGAAGAGGAACCTCCTTTCGCCAGAAAAAAACCTGCATCTTTTCCCACCTTTTCCTAGCTGCATGCCCTTTCAGGAATCTCTTCCCTCACTCCAAAACACTTTTGCTTTCACCTTAAGCCAGATTTTATATGCCCAAGACTTCACTTCAGTTTGTACCCTTCCCTTCTGCACTGAAAAAAACATACTGGAAGTCACTGTTCTGAGACCTAAAAAGGAAGGAAAGAAAAAGGAAGGAAGGAAGGAAAGAAGGAAGGAAGGGGGAAAAGAAAAGAAGGAAGGAAGGGAAAGAAAAGAAGGAAGGAAGGAGGAAGGGAAGGGAAGGCAAAAGGAAGGAGAGAGGAAAGAAAGAAGAGAAAGGAGAGAAAAGAGATGAGAGAAAAGAGAGAAAGAAAGAAATCAAAGAATAATAGAAGTCTATAGAAATCTACTTATTCCCTTAATAAAATCACATCCAGGCCTCAAAAAGACACAATGGAAGAAAACTATCTATGTAGGAGAATAGAAGCTGGGGTTGGGAGAGGTGTCTAGACTTCAGAGTTCTGAGCCCTTATCTCTGTATGGAAAGTTTCCATAAATTATCATACTTAGAAGATTTGAGTATGATTTCACTAATGGAGTAGGCTAGTTTCCCTAAAAGGCCCACTTGCAACATTTCCATGGCAACCTGGGTTAAACATGACTTATCGCTTAGTGTTCACATAAAGGAGAGGTAGCTACAATGCGAACAACGGAAGACAGAGAATAATAGAAAGAGAGAGAGAATGAGAGAACAAAAGAGACAGAGAATGAGAGCAAAAGAATGAGAGAAAATAAAAAGAGGGGAGAGGAAAAGGGAGAGGGAGGGATGGAAGAAGAGAGACAAAGAGGGAGGAGGAAGGAGAAAGAGGGGAAGAGTAGAAGATCTTGATTTTCATAATTTAGCTTTTATGACTGAATGTTTCTGGAGCACTCAATATTTTGGAACACTGATGAGGTAAGTCAACTCCATTAGTGAGGCTTTTAGCATTTTATTTGTGGGGTCTCTTTCCTTCTTAATGAGAAAAGAAAAGACTGCTTTGATGAACTAGAGCACAGGATAGACAAAGTAAAAAGATTTTGAAGCTCAAAGCCATTTATTTTTTTTTTCCTTTGTGATAGCTGTGCTTAAAGGTTAGTTAATGGGAGGCAGAAGGCAGAATCATTAGCTGGCAGGATCACCAATCTCAAATAGTATCAACTACAAGAACTGCCTTTTCACCAAAGGTTATTTTATTTTACCAAAAGGATCCCATTTTTGTAGATTTAATCTCCTAGACAAATGGCACTTACTAATTAACCATTCTTTAGATTTTATCAATTGAAAATATACGTAGCTATCCATCAGAACTTGTGATCTGCATAAGATAATGAGTGTTCTCATGAATTGGTAGAATTACAAGGTAAAGCATAGAAACTGGGCATGTTAATTAGCATAAGAAAACTGCTCAAAGATCCCCTTCCTGCCCTTTACTGACTCCAGATGAATTAAGTGTGATCCAAATAATCCCACATAGCTTTCCAATGAAAAAAATGTAAGTGATAGAGAAACATATCTTCTCTTTATTCACTGAAAAATCATCCAGAAGTCTAAAGCAGAGAGGAAGAGGAGCTAGTAGCAGAAGGGGTACTACCTGGACTCTGCTTTAGGCAGCTTAAGAGAGAGGAAAGAACATGGCCTCAGACTAGGCAGACCTGGGGGATGACTGTCAAATTCTATTAACACAAGAATATAACAGCTTGTACCCTTGGGCAAGTTATTAAATTTCAAGTTTTATCTGAAAATAGGGTGGATATCACCTAATTTAAAGCACTATTAAAGGATCAGACGAGAAGTATATAAAGCTCTTAGTAGTACTTCCCCGCCCACCAACCCTTGCTACTCTAAAACCACAATGTCTTTTTGCTAAGCCAAAGCATCCTCTTTACTTGAATACCACCTACTGGCTGGTAAAACCAATGGGTGAATACCATTCATGGGTCTAGCCCATAGCATTCCTCTAGCTTCTTGTATTCTTTCACCAAAGTCTTATCTAACATGCAACCTTTAATTATCTGTTCCCCCTATTAATCTTCTGGGTACAAAGATACACTGTAGTATCTTTCTAACATTACCTTTTTTTAAGAGTTTGTGCAGTAGAGCTATGTATTTAGCTGCAGTGCTAGGACCAAAGATCTCAGTACTAATTCCAATGAGAAGCCTTTTTTTTGTGGTGGTGGTGGGGGACACAGGGTTTCAGAGTCAGACACCTTGGGTCATAATTCCTAATCTACCCCTGGCTTGCTATATAATCTTGGACAAAACACTTCACCTGTTGAGCCTCAGCTTCCTCCTCTATAAAACTGGGATAGAATACCTACCTCAAAATGTTACTGTGAGGATTAAATGAGATAATGTATGCAAAGGGTTTACAACAATGCCTGGCACAAAGATGTTCAAAAACAGGTTGTCAGTGTTATTATATCACCTGCATATTCTGAAGAGCATTAAACTAAAGGACCAATGTACTGTTCTCCTAACAGAGAACATCATACAGGGAAGGCTTGGGGGCTCAATGCAGGGTATCCAAGTCAACAGGAGACATCCATTGCTTTCCTCATCAGATATTACTGATATCATATCATCTGTGCACAGATAAGTAAACTTCTCTTATAACACCAAAAGAAGATTCTGGGAACATTATATAATAGTCTGTAAATCTGGTGTTTCATAAACTGCCTCCATCTCACATAGCATGAAGTTTAAGTTCATTGATTCAGACCAGATGGAAGTGCAACACATTTCCAAAATTAGCCATCTTAACTATTTCCAGATCTTTATAAAATAGAAACAGGCCATGGATATTCTACTAATGCCTGGGTATTGAACACATCCACCTACCTAGGTTGAACTACCTAAGGCTCTATATGGGCAGTTAATACTATCTTTGGTTTTACTTCAACTTTTTAAGTCACATAATTGTAGAGAATTACTAGCACAATTTTCACTTGGATGGTTGTGGGGGAGGGCATTCGGTATAGAAAACTCAAGTGGTATCATGGTGTGACAGAAGAGCACTTAATGGAAGTCAGAGATGGACTTGTTACATAATCTTAGCCCAGGGAATCAGCTCTATGGGTCTAACTTTGCTCATGTGCAAAGTAAGTGACATAGGTAATCTCTTCCAGCTCTAAAATTCTACCATCTTAAGTTTGTACATTAATACAAATAAATGAAAGTTTATATATACAAAAACCCAACTGCTATATAAAGTCTAATATCTAGCATTAACTACTAGATGTATGTTCCAGTTCTCTTCTATATCTGTATCATAAGTGATGCCTTAGGCAATTTCTCCAATAATACATGGGAAATGAAGATAGTAGTAGTACTAGTACTAGTACTAGCAATAGTGGTGGCAGTGGTTATGGTGGTGGTAATAGTGGCTGAAACTTATTTCAGCTTCCTATCAGCCATATCCTGTTATAAATACTTAACAAACATTAACTCATCTAATCCTCACAAGACTAGAAGGGAAGTACTCTTATTATCTCAACTTTGTAGAGGAGAAAAATGAGGTGATTTGCCTTAACCACTGGAAAGCTAGAATTCAAACCTAGAGTCTCAGTTCTTACTCACGCAAAAAAAAAAAAAAAAAGGAAAAGGGTGCACTGGACTGAGAATCTCACTTGTAGCCAAGATTTAATAAAAGGAATCAGATATATCTTTCTTCCTTAAAAAATTAGAAAGTCATAAAAGTATAAAACAATGTTTCTTTTGGATATTAGACAACAGGTAGCACAGGACTGTGATCCCCAAGAAAAGAGAAACAAACAAAGTAATCCCAATTATTGCCCCAGTTTATTGCATGCAGACAGTTTCCAAGCCATAGTGCAAGCAAAGGCAACTCAAATAGAGCCCTGGGAGTCCTTGGCTGATTACCCAATCTGCATATACATGAGAGGAATCTACTAAAAGCTGGGGGAAAGAACCATCAGAAAGGAATATGGGGAATGACTTGTAGGATAATGTCATGAGGTGCTGGACAGACTCTTAACCCAGCTAAACAATCACAATTGGTGGAAATTATAAAAAGGCAACAACCGCTAAAAGTCTTGGGAAATTGTCCTAAGGGCATACAGCAAATGAAGAAACATTTCTTTAAGAAAATCTACTACATTTTGGTAAGAGAAATATTAGTCTGTGGAATATAAGACGACTCATATCCTGCTCCCTTCCCCCATCCCCCACCCTATTTCCCCGGCTTAGAATGACAAAACTCTACCTTTGGTAATTATAGCCAAGAACACAGAGTTCCCTCTTCCCTCCAGCTAGCAGACTGGGATTCTGGGTGTCATGTGGGGTAGGGCAGGATGCTAACATTTCTCACCCACCCCCAACCCTGTGTTTCATAAACTCTAACCCTGGTGGACATGGCTGAGAGGTCTGGGACTCTCTCCTTCTACTCAGCTACCACTCATAGGGAAGAAGGTCTACCCCACACATGGCTGGCCAAGAATACTAGGCCTCAAATATTCTCATCTCAGCTCACTCATAAGTCAAGGTTCCACATCAGGAGAGGAAAGCCAGAAGTCCAGAAAATGCCAACCCCACCAACAAAGCAGGGGTGTAACTGCAAGAAAAGCAGGCCACTGTCTCAGCCTCCAGCTCTGAAGGAGTGATGCAAATATTTTCCCCAAGAGGGAGGAAGGCATAAGAATGGAGGACTACATAACTCTCCCCCAGGGAACTGACTTTATTTGGAACAGAGCATGAAGAAGTTCAAGCCTCAAAACACTGTAGAAAACAATGGAGGTTTTGGTAGTAAACCCTTAAGAAGGGGCTGGTTCTTTCATGACAGCAACAAGCTAAACCATACATTAGCTAGATGCCTATCTAAGAGAATCAGGGAAAGACACATCAAAAAGGAGGCCTCCTGGGGTCAGAGTAAATTGCAAATACTGGTCTCAAAACTATCTGTGCTAAAGGGCCTGAATTTAATTGTATCAAATGGAGCACTTTTTATCAAAAACAACAGAATAACCAGTTGACAACTAATGGTGGCTGATAGCTGACTATGTATAATACCAATAGAGACAGACAACTTAACAGAGAGATCAGAGAAATAGTCAAATAGAGCCCTGCTAAAACCACTACCATCCCAACATGACTATGCATGTAACAAATTTTGTGCCTTCTGAGGTGACATCAGAGACCTCACACTGTGGGGGGAAATGGACTTCACTGAACTAGTACATCCAAGTCACTGAACAAATAACAAACAATAATGACAACAAACCCTAAGCTGGGGAAGAGAGTGGTGGTGACAATCAGTATTCAGATTGCTATAATATAGTATCAAAAATGTTCGGTTTTCAACAAAAAATTATAAGACATGCAAAAAAATCAGTGAAGTGTGGCTCATACACAGCTTTTAAAAAAGTAGGCAATAGAAACTATCTTTGAGAGGGCTCAGATAATAGACTTAGCAAAGTCTTCAAAGCAGATATTATAAATACATTAAAAAAAAAAACTAAAGGAAACCACAGTTAAAGAAGTAAAGGAAACCATGATAATAATGCCTCAACAAATATGGAATCTCAAAAAATAGAAATTATATATAATATTATATATATGGAAACTGTAGAGTTGAAAAGTACAATAACTGAAATGAATATTTGCTACAGGGCCTTAACAGCAGACTTGACAGGCAGAAGAAACAATCAGCAAACTTGGAGATTAGCAGATTGTGCAATCCAAAGAATAGAAAGAAAAGAATGAAGAAAAAATAATAGAACCTCAGAGAAATACAGGACTCCATTTAGTACACCAAATACATGTAATGAAGTACCAGAAGGAGAGAAGAGAAAGAGGTAGAAAAATATTAGAAGAAATAATGGCTGAACACTTCCAATTTGGTGAAAAACATTAACTTACACACACAAGAAGCTCAACAAATTCCAAGTAAGGTAATGGTAATGAGATCCACACCCAGATACATCATAACAAAAATGTTTAAAAACAAAGTTAAAATCTTGAAAGTAGCAAGAGAAAAGCAACTCATCACATGCAAGGGGACCCAATTAGTTTAACCGCAGACTTCCCATCAGCAACAATGGAGGCCATAGGTAGTAGGATGATATTTTCAAGGCAATGAAAGGGGGAAAAAAAAAACTCAACCAATAATCTTCTCTCAAGAAAAACTATCTTTCAAAAATGAAGGTGAAATAAAGACATTTCCAGATAGATAAAGACAGAAAATATGTTGCTAGTATACGTGCCTTATAAGAAATACTAAAAGAAGTTCTTCAGGCTAAAAGAAAGTGACCTTTGATGGTAATTCGATCCCACCCACCAACAAAAAACCCACAGAGCATTTGTAAAGGCAATTGTATAGTTATAAAAGATTGTGAAATGTATATTTTTCTTCTCTTCTTTGAACCAATTGTATAAAACAAAAGTATATAATAGAGTTGCTGAGCCTATAACATAAAAGTATATTGGTTTGACAATAACAGAACCACAGGGGTGAGTTAGAACAAGCTGTATTTGAAATAAGGAAATGACACCAGGTGGTAACTTGAATCTATAGGAAAAAAATGAAGAGAACCAGAAATGGCAATATGAACGTTAATGCAATAAACTCTATAAATATGTACTTGTTCTCCTTTATTTTTTCAGCTTTTTAAAAATATATAAATTATATAAGGTAATAAATATAACAGTGTATCACTGGGTTTGAAAAATATATATTTATAAATATAATAAGTATAACAATAATAGAAGAAAGGGGAGGTGGGAATAGAACTATCTGGGAGTAAAGTGTCTACATCTCACTGAAATTGAGTAAAAATATGAGCTAGATTATGATAAACTAAAATTTATATGTAAGCTCTACCACAACTACTAGGAAAGTGACTAAAAATATATATAGTGAAAAAAACATTAAAAGTAATTAAAATATTACACTAGAAAATATTCATTTAATTCAAAATAAAGGACAAATAGAAGAACAAAAATGACAAAAGATATATAGAAGAACAAGAGTAAAGTGGCAGATGTAAATCGAACTACAGCAATAACAACATTAAATATGACTGGATTAAACAATCCAATCAAAAGTCAGAGATTTTCAGACTGTATTTTAAAAATAAGATTCAACTATAGGCTATCTACATGACATATACTTTAGATTCAAATATACAAGTTGGTTGAGGGTAAAAGAATGGGAAAAGATAGAGTCTATAAACAGCAACCATAAAAAAGTTGGAGCGGCAATATCACTGTCAAACAAAATAGACTTTTAAAAAAATTATTACAGATAAACAGAGACATTATGTAATGATAAATGGGTCACTCCATCAGGAAGATAAAACAATTATATACCATGTATGTACAACAGATTCTAAAATACATGAAGCAAAATCTAACAGAATTGAAGAAAGAAATAGACAACTCAAGAATAATAGTGAGAGACTTCAATACCTCACTTTCAATAATGAATAGAACTCAGGCAGAAGACTAACAAGGATATAGAAGACTTGAATAAAACTATAAACCAAATAGACCTAATAGACATCAATATAACACTCCACCAAACAACAGAAGAATATACATTCTTCTGAAGTACACACAAAACATTCTCCAGGTTAGACCATGTGCTAGGCCATTAAACAATCCTCAATAAATTTAAACAAACATAAAAACCATACAAAGCCTGTTTTCTGAACCACATGGAATGTAATTAGCAATATTAGCAATCAACAACAGAAATAAATTTGGGAAATTCAAAAATATGTGGAAATTAAACAGTATACTCCTAATAACCAATCACAGTGGAGACCAGAAATATTTTTAGATGAATAAAAATAAATACAACATATCCAAACTTAAGAGATGCAGCTAAAATAGTGCTCAGAGGGAAATTTATGTCTGTATACACCTATATTAAAAAAGAAGAAAGATCTGAAGTCAATAATCTTCTACCTTAAGACATTAGAAAAAGAGCAAACTAAACCCAAAGCAAGCAGAAGAAAGGAAATAATAAGATTAGAACAGAGAAGAATGAAATCATGAATAGAAAAACAATAGGAAAAAAATCAGTAAAGCCAAAAGTGGGGTCTTTGAAAATATCAACAAAATTGAAAAAACTTTAGTTAGACTGATCAAGCAAAACAGAGAGAATAATCAAATTACTAAAATCAGAAAAGAAATAGGGAACATCACTACTGACTTTAAAGAAATAGAAAATGGAACTTCTGAAGATTAAAAATATGATACCTAAAATGAAAAAATACTAGATGGGATTAATAACAAATTAAACACTGAATAAAAAAATCAGTAAACTTGAAGACTAAGCAATTGAAGCCATCAAAATGAAGCACAGGCCGGGCGCGGTGGCTCACGCCTGTAATCCTACCACTCTGGGAGGCTGAGGCAGGTGGATCGCTTGAGGTCAGGAGTTCGAGACCAGCCTGAGCAAGAGCGAGATCCCGTCTCTACTAAAAATAGAAAGAAATTATCTAGCCAACTAAAATATATATAGAGAAAAAATTAGCCAGGCATGGTGGCACATGCCTGTAGTCCCAGCTACTCAGGAGGCTGAGGCAGTAGGATCGCTTGAGCCCAGGAGTTTGAGGTTGCTATGAGCTAGGCTGACACCATGGCACTCACTCTAGCCCCGGCAACAGAGTGAGACTCTGTCAAAAAAAAAAAAAAAAAAGAAAAAGAAAAAGAAAAGAAAAAAAGAAGCACAGAGAGAAAAAGACTAAAAATAAATGAATAGTGCATTGGATTCCCATAAACACATGAAGGCAAAAAAAATTAATTGAAGAAGTAATGGCCAAAATTTTACCAATTTATTGAAAATGATAAACCTGATCATTAAAAAAAAGTCAACAAACCTCAAGCAAGCAAGATAAGTACAAACAAAACCACACTAAGACACACCATAATTGAATTCCTTTAAACCAGTGATAAAGAGAAAATACTAAAAATATCCAAATTAAAGGCATATCATATAGAGGAACAATGATTACAGAATGATTACAGACATATTATCAGAAACTACACCATTCAGAAGACAGTGGAGTGACATCTTTGAAGTGATGAAAGAAAAATCTTCCAGGATGGAATCCTTTACCCAGTGAAATTATCTTTTAAAACTGAACTCAAAAGCCCAGACTTAAGCATTATACAAGGTATTGATGTAACAAAAACATGTCTACCCCCTTAATATTTTGAAATAAAAAAATCAAACAAATAAAAAGAATATTTTTAATAACTAAAAAAGTTGAACTCTACATAAAGGCCTTTTCAGGCAAACAAAAACTCAGAAAATTTATCACCAGCAGACCTAAACAACAAGAAATTTTAAATGAAGCTCTTCACACAGAAAGACAATAATGATACCAGAGACAAACACTGATTTACACAAAGAAATAAAGAGTACCATAAATGGTAAATATAAAAGTCATTTTATCATTTTTAAACTCTCTTTAAAAGACCAACAACTGTTTAAAGCAAAAATAACACCAATGTATTGTGGGTTTTATAGCATATGCAGAAGCAAAATGTATGGCAAAATAGCACAAAGGATGGGAGAGACAAAATAAAAGTATATTGTTGTATGGTTCTTACACTACTGAAGTAGTATAAAATTATTTTAAGGTAGATTGTGATAAGAGCAACCTGGTGTAACCACTAAAAACAAAGAAATATAGCTCATAAGCCAGAAGTTGAGATAAAATGAAATCATAAAAATTTCAATTACTCTAAAAGAAGGCAATAAAAGAGGAAAAAAGAACTATAGAGCAGAAGGAACAAATAAAATACAAATAGCAAAATGGTAGATTTAAACCCAAATATAATCATAATTACATTAAATGAAAATTATCTAAACATCCAAATTAAAAGCTGAAGATTGTGGTATCAAATTAAAAAGTCAACTATATGTTGTTGTAAGAAACTCTCTTTAAATATACAGAAAATTTATAAGTAAAAAGATCAACTCCAGTTCTGGTCAAGATGGAATAAGTTCACTACAACCTGTCTCTCCTGCTGATATAACTAAAAATGCTGGCCGGGCGCGGTAGCTCACGCCTGTAATCCTAGCACTCTGGGAGGCCGAGGCGGGTGGATCGCTCAAGGTCAGGAGTTCGAGACCAGCCTGAGCGAGACCCCGTCTCTACTAAAAATAGAAAGACATTATATGGACAACTAAAAATCTATATAGAAAAAATTAGCCGGGCATGGTGGCGCATGCCTGTAGTCCCAGCTACTCGGGAGGCTGAGGCAGTAGGATCGCTTAAGCCGAGGAGTCTGAGGTTGCTGTGAGCTAAGCTGACGCCACGGCACTCACTCTAGCCTGGGCAACAAAGTGAGACTCTGTCTCAACAAAAAAAAAAAAAAAAAAAAAAAAAAAAAAAGCTGGATAAAATACAAAAATCAATTACTGAAGACACTAAAAAGTAACCAAAAACAGGTAGATTGTAAAGAACAGTTAAAACTTAGAGAAGAACACTGCATCAAAGTGGGTGTCCCAAATTTTTTTCTCTTGCAGATTTTCCTTGAGGGTGAATCCCAGTTGCAGAGCTGCATGGCAGAGTAGTGGCAGGATTGATGAAAATTCTAATAGAAATCCTGTTATTGCTAGCCAGAGTAACCAAGAAAAGGGGCTCCTCAGGCAAAGAGTGTGTGAGGTAATCCTATTTTGTTTTTGTTTTTTTCCGTTTTCTCTAGCAGCTTTGCCCAAGGAGTAAACCCTAGTTATGGAATTGTTCAAGCCGTAATGGTTGTATAAGCAGCTAAAATTAGAAGCGAAAGGGACATTCTGTCTTTTTGGCCAGAGGAACCAGGAAAGAGGGCACCATAGCTTCAAGAATGGGCTCATGAAGAAAATTCTGGAGAGGAGAGAGAGAGAGAATGGGATTCTCTAATTCTGTGTACGAATCCACACAAGTCCTGTGCTGACTTAAGCTGTGTATGCACAGGACAGACGCAAAGGATCATACCAAAAGCTTAGAGAAATGAACTAAGATTTCAACTACCATCCAACACTCAAACACCTGAGTGGCACATACACAGAATAGAAATAAAACAGCAAACTAAACTGGGAAAACTTAACCCACACCTTTCACCTCTCACAAAAATCAAATCACGGTGGATAACAGACTTAAACCTAAGGTGTGAAACTATAAGAATTCTAAAAGAAAATGTTGGAAAAACTCTTATAGACATTGGCCTAGGCAAAGAATTTATGAAGAAGACCCCAAAGGCAATCACAGCAACAACAAAAATAAATAAATGGGACCTGATTAAATTAAAAAGCTTCTGCACAGCCAAAGAAATTGTCACGAGAGCAAACAGACAACCTACAGAATGGGAAAAAATTTTCGCATGCTACACATCCGATAAAAGACTGATAAACAGAATCTATTTAGAACTCAAGAAAGTCAGCAAGAAAAAATCAGACAACCCTATCAAAAAGTGGGCAAAGGGCTAATAACTAGAATCTATATAGAACTCAGGAAAATCAGTAAGAAAAAATCAAACAATCCTATCAAAAAGTGGGCAAACATGAACAGAAACTTTTCAAAAGAAGATAAACTAATGGCCAACAAACATGAAAAAATGCTCAACATCTCTGATCATCAGGGAAATGCAAATCAAAACCACAATGACACATCACTTATCTCCAGTGAGAATGGCCTTTATCAAAAAAGTCCTAAAACAATAAATGTTATCATGGATGTGGAGAAATAGGAACACTTACACACTGCTGGTGGGACTGCAAACTAGTACAACCTCTGTGGAAAGTAATATGGAGATACCTCAAAGAGCTACAAGTAGAACTACCATTTGACCCAGCAATCCCATTATTGGGCATCTACCCAAAGGAACAAAACACATTCTATAAAAAAGACATCTGTACTAGAATGTTTACAGCAGCACAACTCACAATTGCAAAGATGTGGAAACAACCCAAGTGCCCATCAATACATGAATGTATTAATAAAATGTGGTATATGTATACCATGGAGTTCTACTAAGCCACAAAAAATAGTGGTGATCTAGCACCTCTTGTATTACCCTGAATAGAGCTGCAGCCCATTCTACTAAGTGAAGTATCACAAGAATGGAAAAACAAGCACCATATGTACTCACCATCAACTTGGTATTAACTGACTTAACTGACCAACACTTAAGTGTACATATAGTAGTAACATTCATTGGGTGTCGGGCAGGTGGGAGTGGGGAGAAGATGATGGGTATATTCACACGTAATGGAAGCAATGCACACTGTCTAGGGGATAGACATGCTTGAAGCTCTGATTGGGGTGGGGCAAAGGCAATATATGGAACCTAAACATTTGTACCTCCATAATATGCTGAAATAAAAAAAAATTTAAAAGAATATATTCATGTTATTGTAAAACAGATCTGCACAACTTTTTGATTTTTGCAAATCTGAAATGTTATACTCACTAAATAATAATGCCCCCTTTCTGTTTCCCTTCAGCCCCTTGGTAATTACCATTTTGCTTTCTGTTTCTATGAATTTGACTAGTTTAGATACCTCATATAAATGGAATTATACAGCCTTTGTCTTTTTGTGACTGGTTTCTTTCACTTAGCATGTCTTCAAAGTCCATCCATGTTGTAGCATGTGACAGGATGCACAGCCTTCGCTTTTAAGGCTGAATAATATTCCATTGTGTATACATACCACATTTTGTTAATTCATTCATCTGTCAATAGGCATTTGGGTTGCTTCCACCTCTTGGCTACTGTCAATAATGCTGGGATGAATGTAGGTGTGCAAATATCTTTTCAAGACTCTGCTTTCAATTCTTTTGGATACACACCCAGAAGTGGGACTGCTAGATCATATGATAGTTTCATTTTTAGTTTTTTGAGGAACCTCCTTCACTCTTTTCCATAGTGGTTGTATCATTTTACGATCCTACCAAAAATGCCCAGGGGTTTCAATTTCTCCACATCCTCACCAGCACTTAGTATTTTTTGTGTGTTTTTTAAAAAAATAGTAGCCATCCTAATGGGTGTGACAATGTTTTTCAAGAATTGTAATCATGCAAAGTATGTTCTCTAACCATAATGGAATTAAACTATAAATTAATAACATAAAAATGCACTCCCCCAATCCCCAAACATTTGGAAATTAAGCAACATACATTAAACAACCTATGAGTCAAAGAAGAATTTTCAAGGGAAATTTTAAAATACTTTGAACTGAATGAAAACAAAAACTCAACACATTAAAATTTCTAGGATTTAGTTAAAGCAGTGCTGACAAAAAAATTACAATATCAAATGCTTATATTGGAAGAGAAGAAAAGACTAAAACTAGTAATCTAAGCTCCCAATTTAAATCATTAGAGAAAGATGAGCAAATTAAACCCAAAGCAAGTACAGGAAAGGAAATAAATAAAATCAGAAATCAATGATATTATTTGTGTCTGTTTTTAATCAAACAAAAGCTGGTCCTATGAAAAGATCAATAAAATTGGTAAATCTATAACCAGACTGACCAAGAAAACAGGAGAAAAGACACAACTTACCAATATTAGAAATAAAAGAGAGGGCATCATTCTTGACTCCAAAGAAATTAAAGATAATAATAGAATACTACATATAACCCTGTGTCCATAAATTTGACAACTTAGACAAAAGAGTCCTTGAAAGATACAAATTATCGAAGCTTACTGAACAAAAAATAGACAATCTGAATAGTACCATAGCTATTTTAAAAATTGATTTGATGTTAAAAATCTTCCAAAAAGAAAAACTGCAAGCCTATATGACTTAACTGGTAAATTGCACCAAACATTTCAGGAAGAAATAAAACCAATTTCCCACAAACTTCCAGGAAACACAAAAAGAAGGGAAAAATTCCCAACTCATTTTTTATGAGGCAAGTATTACCCTTATAACAAAACCAAACAAAAACATTATAAGAAAGAAAAATTTCAGACCAATATCTGTCATGAATAGAGATATAAAAATCTTCAATATTCAAAAAGTAATCAATGTAATTCATTTCAACAGAATAAGGGAAAGGCAGATGATTATCTCAAAAGGGACAAAAGAGTATTTAACAAAACTTAACATATATTCTTCATAAAAAATGTCAACAAACTAGGAATAGAAGGAAACTTCCTCAATCTGATAAAGAGCATCTATGAAAAATCTGCAACTAACATGATTCTTAATAGTGAAAGATTTAATGCTTTTCCCCTAAGATCAAGAACAAAACAAGAATGTTCATTCTCTTAGAAAAGTAGAAAGTTTTCAATTCAATAACCTAAGCATTCAGCTTAATAAAACTAGAAAATAGCAAATTAAGCTCAAAATAAGCAAAAGGAAAGAATTTTTTAATTGAGAAAAGTCAGTGAAACCAAAAGCTGGTTCTTTGAAAAGATCAATGTAATTGATAAGCCTTTAACCATACAGACCAAGAAAAAAAGGAAAGAAGACACAAATTACTAATATCAAGAATGAAAGTGGGGCTAACGTAACACACCTTGCAGACATTAAAAAGACAAAAATGGGATACTATGAACAACTCTATGCACATAAATACAACGCAGATAAAATAGACCAATTCTTTGAAAGACACAAAATAACAAAACTAATTCAAGAACAGATAACCTGAACAGTTCTATATCCACCAAATGACCTGAATGTATAGTTATAATAAACCTTCCAACAAAGAAAATTCCAGGTTGATATGGTTTCACTCGAGAATTCTACCAAATATTTAAAGATGAATTAATGACTAGTAAAATTCACCAATTTTAAGTGAACAATTTGATGAAGTTTGACATATATGAGTATCTTCCCAGGATACAAGTGGAAAATAGATAGCTAGGAGTTAATAGTTATTCAGCAGCACTACTTTACATAAAGCAATGAAGGGCAAAGGCTAAGTATAATATGTATTTTTCATTATTGGTCTACTTATCAAAAGTCACGAAACATAGATCCTTGTATTTACTAAAGCACAACAATGGGCGATTTACCTTCTCAAAATCAAACACACTCTTTGAGCATCTACTGGGTATACAAGACTGAACCAAGGTCCTTGACCCCAAGGGACTAACAGTCTAGTTGTGAAAATAAAATCTGTAGAGTCAAATGAGGCCTCAGAGAGGCAGAGTTTGAAGGTTTGAAGACTGGATACGATTTAATAAGCAAGAAGATAATGCTTCCACTTCCTTTCACATCTTAGCTGCCATTCATAGTAGTAAGAAAATATGCTTACTGTCCACAGACCTTAGGTGCTCATTCTTACATTCCTATCTTGGTAAATGACACTGCTTCTGTCTATAATGCCCTTCCACTTCTTTTCCACCAAGTCATGACCCTTCATGCTTTGCAAACCTTCCTCAAGGCTCCTCTCCCACAGGATGGATTCAGCAATTGACTAATTCATTTGTTTATTTAGAAATATTTATTGTACATCTAATACAGCTAGATACTGTGGATACAGCAGTGAATAAAAAAAAATTCTCACCCTCAAAGAGCCCTCTCATTCTAAGAGGAAAACATACAGTAAACAAATATATAAATGAAAAGTATGTAAAGTAGTGATAAATGATATAAAAAATAAAGCATGATAAAATGTCAAACAGTGATGGTGGCAGGAGAGTTTTGTATGCTACAAATGGTGGTCTAGGAAGAATATTTGTGATTTGAGGAGAGATGCAAAAGAAGTGAGGAAGCAAACCACACGGTGCATATCTGTGGATAGGAGAAGGAGATATTCTAGACAGAGGCATTAGAAAGTGCAAAGACCCTAAGTCAAGAAAATACTTGCATGCTATATATCTGATAAAGGGCTGATAACCAGAATCTACAAAGAACTCAAGCACAAGAGCAAGAAGAAAAATCAAACAACCCCATTAAAAAGTGGGCCAAAGACACGAACAGAAACTTTTCAAATAAAGATAGACTAATGGCCAAGAAACATGAAAAAATGTTCCATGTCTCTAATCACTGGGGAAATGCAAATCAAAACCAAAATGAGATATCACCTAACTCCAGTGAGAATGGCTCTTATCAAAAAGTCCCAAAACAACAGATGCTGGCGTGGATGCTGAGAGGATAGGACACTTCTACACTGTTGGTGGGACTGCAAACTATTAATAGAACAACCTGGAAAAGTAGTATGGAAAGTAGTATGGAGATACCTCAAAGAACTAAAAGTAGAACTACCATTTGATCCAGCAATCCCACTACTGGGTATTTGCCCAAAGGAAAAAAAAAAGACATTTTATAAAAAAGACACACCTGAATGTTTATAGCAGCACAATTCACAATTGCAAAGATGTGGAAACAACCCAAGTGCCCATCAATACATGAGATTAATAAAATGTGCTCACTTTTTGATAGAGTTGTTTGATTTTTTCTTATTGATTTTCCTGAGTTCTAAATAGATTCTTGTTATCAGTCCTTTATCTGATGTGTAGTATGCGAAGATTTTTTTCCCATTCTGTAGGTTGTCTGTTTATTCTCGTGACTGTTTCTTTGGCTGTGCAGAAGCTTTTTAATTTAATCAGGTACCATTCATTTATTTTTGTTGTTAATGATAAATTTTTCAAAAGAAGATATAAGAATGGCTAGCAAACATATGAAAAAATGCTCAACATCCCTAATCATCAGGGAAACAAGATGTTTTACTAATCATTAGAGACTTAGCTCAAATGTCACCTTCTTGGTGGCACCATAGGCAGAAATAACCTCTCTTCTGTGCTCACATGCCTCTCCATTATGTTCATCTTACCATATCAAAAATGTTTAAGTGCCTAACTTTCCCGTTAGCTCTATTACTCATCTTTATCACAAGTATTTTGCACAGTGTCTGGTACATAGTACATCAAGAAATGTTTGTTGAATGAGTTGATTGTAGAAAAGAAGGGGTTAGAAATAGCAATAAACCAAAAATATAAGTTGACAGAAAAAATACAAAAAACAATTCTTTAACATACCAAAATAAGATCTATTTCTATGAAATGCTTTAGGAATAGGAAAAACAACAAAAAATATAGAAAATCTCAGCAACCTTAAAGAATTAAATTTAAATTAAGACAAAGATGGTGAAATGAGGCCTGAAAGGAGAAGGTATAGCAAGACAAACATCCCTCTCCCTTTTCACTAAATATATACACAATCAATGGAATAAACACTCTGAATAGTTATTGGGGAAGACATTGACTTTAGAATACAAATACAGTCATGTGTTGCTTAATGACAGGGATACATTCTGAGAAATGTGTCATTAGGCTATTTCATCATTGTGTGAACATGATAGTGTACTTACACAAACCTAAATGGTACAGCCTACTACACACCTAGGCTATATGGCATAGCCATTGCTCCTAGGCTACAAACCTATATAGCATGTTACTGTACTGAATACTGTAGGAAATTGTAACACATTGGTAAGTATATGTGTACCTAAACATATTTAAACATAGAAAAGGTACAGTAAAAATAAATTTATTATAATTTTATGGGACCACCATCATTGACCGAATTGTTATTATGCTGTGTACAAATGTATCTGTAAATTTCTGCCCAGAATAGTAGAAATGTCCCAAGTCACTATATTATGCAAAATAAAGGACAAATACTATTGTGTATGACTTTGTAGTTTACAAAGCACTCATACACATATTATCTTATTTAATTCTTCTAACAACCCTGTAAGGTAGGTATTGTTTTTCTCCTTTGAAGATGAAGAAACTGAGGCTCAGAGAATCACTAATCTAAGATCACATACTCAGTAAAAGAGTAAGAGGCAGAGCTGGGGTTCTAACCCACGTCTGTCTAAACTATACATCTATTTTCTCTCCACTATACAGGCTAAGATGATGTTTGCATAGTTTTTCAACAAGTACATTAAAGAGAAGCCAATCAATTGTTGACATGATGTTTGGGGGGTTTTTTTGTTTTGTTTTGTTTTTTTGGTATTTTCTTCTTTTTATCTCTTGGTCTTTCAGTGTGAATATTTTATACTGACCTATCTTCCAGTTGACAAATTCTCTCTTGAGCTGTATCTAATCTGCTGTGAAGCTCATCTATCAAGTTCTTAATTTTAATAATTATAATTTTCAGTTCCAGAATTCACTTTTTTTTATATTTCTATAGATTGAATGTTTGTATTCCCCCAAAATTCATATGTTGAAATCCTAACCCCAATGCAATGGTATTAGGAAGTCAGGGCCTTTGGGAGGTGATTAGATTATAGGGGCAGAGCCCTCATGGATGGAGTTAGTGCCCTTATAAAGGAGACCCCAGAGATCTCCATTCTCCCTTCTGCCATGTGAGAACACAGTGGGAAAATGGCCTTCTATGAAACAGGAAGTGTGCCCTCACTAGACTCCAAATCTGCTGAAACCTTGATCTTGGACTTCCAGCCTCCAGAACTGTAAGGCAATAAATTTCTGTTGTTTAAGCCACCTCTGTGGTATGTTGTTATGACAGCCATCTCAAACTAATACAACTGCTAAGCCTTATAATTTTTTGATTGAATCCCAGACTTTGTATATAAAAAGTCAGAGGAACTCTGGATGATGTTATCTTCCTCTTTTTTTTGCTTCTGGCAGGTGGTGAAGGACAGATCGCATTAATCTTGCCTAAGAATGAGCTGATTCAAAGCTGTACTTTAGTCTTTATGAGAAATGGTATTTTCTAGTTCATCCTTACTCCTAGAGTTTAGCCCTTTGGGGATCCCAACTGAAAACCTGGGATAATTACCAGGGTCCCTCCTGTTTGGCAGGCTCTGAACTCTAATTTCCGTCTCTCCAGCATTGTGAAATTGTTGAACGCTCTGCCTAGCTACTGAGCTTTGCATCTGCCACTTTCTGCTTAATTTCTCAACTTCTTTGCCCTGTACCACTTATAAATCAGCCAGCATTCCATGGGGAAAAATTAGTATGACTAAACTCATTGTATTTAATACTTTATTTTTCTCTGGCATCTTGGACCCTTAAGTCCTGATTATCAGGGTATATCTGAACTTCAATTTTTGTCTCTATAGCCCTGTGAGATTGTTGAAACCTCTGCTCATCTTCTCTGTCTCTTAGTTACTACTTTCAGTTTGGTTTCTCAGCCTCTTCAGCCATACCACTTACATTGGCAAATGCCTTCAAGGGAAATGTAGCACAGGATGTTGCACTAACCTCAATACATCTCCTTTCTCTCTGGGATCTTTACCCCTGCTGCTTTGGTAACTCTCTGATGCTTTCAAACAGATAATAATTTTTCTAGTTCTTCTTGAGCGATTATCTGTCAAAGCTAGAAGGAGAAGTCCCTATAGGCATGGCTTCTAATTCCATTAATATGCCTGTTCTTGGTTCATTCGTTCATTCATTCCAGCATGTATTGAGCACAAGATATGTGTCAGTAACTCTGAAAGACTCTGGGAAAACAAATAGCTCCTGTTTTTAAGAAACTTACAGTGGAATGGGTAGGGGAAAGATCACAAACATCAATGATAAAAGTATAATATTTAAGTATTTAAAATGAGAAGTGTGACTAGAGGTGTGTAAAAGATGCTATATGGGACAACAGAAATGGAAGTGACTACCTTTGTCTGGTGCAAGGGTCAAAAAATGCTCACAGATAGAAGACATTTGAGGTTAGTCAAAAATATGCCAGAAGAATAAAGGCTTGGAGAAAGAAAAATGCATTTCAGGAGAAGATAACATTATGTGTACAAAGGTATGGCAGTAAGCATGGGAAATTACTATTAGTTTGGTACTGTTGGAGCTAGATGAGTGATAGGGTATAGTAGGACATAAAGGAGGAAATGCAGGCAGAATTCTGATTGTGAAGGGCTTTATCTCTGTCTTAAAAGTTTTTGTTCAGGTAATTAACAGATAATGGCATTCCTAGAGGTATAAGTCCACCACATGTTCAGTCAGATTTGTGGAGAATTTCACAATAGAAATTTAACATTTCTCCAGTCAATGGCTTATAAACTCAAAGGCAGAATTATTATGCATATAAAGAATGAAGTCAAGTTTTTGAGTTATCTGACTAGTTTATGAGAAAGAGAACTAAAACTTCTAAATCATTGTAGTAGATACCTACAATGGCCAAGAATTGAAATGTTGAAATGTTGAATATCAAGTCTCATTTCCTAAGCCTATAAGTTCAGTTATCTACTAGAAAGTTCAATAAGCATCAAGAGTTCTCATTTTTCATGGAGGCAATTTGCGCATTTTCCCTCAGTGACATTGCCATCACAGAGCAACCTATTTTATGCCTAGTTACTTGTGAGACTCAATACCTAGTAAATGTGATAGGATTTCTCCCCTTTGTGGATTTAAAAATCTAAGATGCTAGACAACACAGATAACCATCCCACAAAGATACTAAGACAGCAGTATAAAACACTGAACATCTACATAAACTGACAGGGAGAAGTGTTTACAGGATCTATGACTTGGGGAGCTGTCAATTCTACGACACTCAGGTCAGCAGAGTTTAATGAAGGAGGTGAGATTTCTAGCTCTCTCAAGCTGACAGCAGACAAAGGGTTTGGCAGACAAAGGAGAGGTCATTCCAGACACATGGTACAATGTGAAAGCAGTCTAAGGAAGAGGATCCTGCACAAAGGAAAGCCAGGATATGTTTCTCCAAGAAAAGCAAAGTCATGGATTGGGCTAAATTAAAGGAAGAGAAAAGGCAATAGTAGTGGGCCATGAAAGCCTGGAAATGGGTCAACTGCAATTCAGGCCCAAGGACTCAGTCATCTGTATTTCTTGTGGCAAGGTTACAATTCTATAGTGGAACACAAAGCACCCCAACCACCACTAATATTCCCCCAAAGGACTCAAGAATACTTTACAAGCATATAAACAAACTATACTCAGTAATCAAGTCATCAATGCAACATCATGGAGAAAGCCAAGTACCTAGCCACTGCATACCACTATTTCATATCAAGAGGGAAAACACTAGATCTTGTGCCATTTCAATTAGATTTTTGGTACTAGAATCTAAATTACCCAGGTTACAATTTGGCCATAATGCCATTGCTAGCCCTGCAAAACAATCTAGAACACTTGAAGGTTAAAGTTAGCAAGATCCTAGTTCTAAAAACATCTCCAAAAGACTAACAACAACTTGGATTTAGATTCATATTCTCCCCAGGGGAGGGAGTGGAGAGCTAAAAAAATAGGTAGAGGAACGCATGAAAGGTTGAATCCCTGAAGAAAACACATATCCTTAAGATTACATAATACTGCCCAGAAGTAACTGAACTATAGCAGAAAAATTTCAAACACATTCCAACATGCCTCTAATTAAGATAGTTTTGGGAGGTTCCAGAATTACAGCTATCAAATGTGAAACCTAAAGAATTTATCAAGATTAAAAAGATTACCAACTTTAACTCAGAGGAAAAACATACTGGAAGAAAAAGATTAGTTAGAATAACTCATAATGATGTCAATTTGCTGACCTTCGTAACAATTGCTACATCATTTTAGGTAAAATCATTAGTGTTAAACACCTGAATGACAATGGGTTGGGCACAGTACAAAATATAAAATTAGATACGATTATTGTTCACAGTTCAAACTGATAAACTTCCTTTTTCATCAGAGAAGTATGCTGATGTACTATAACCATGAACTTCTTGTAAAATACAGTAAGAAATACAGGTAGGACATATGATAATGTGAAATGTCTAACAAGCAAAAACTTTTGTAGCATGTAGAAGCAAGCTGGGTACCCACACAAGGTATGTATTTTGAAATATTTATGGATGGTTAACCAGAAAGGCTAATTTAACACCTACACATCAATTGCAGGGAGACAGAGCTGTGAAATATTTGCATTTACTACTCAGTACAAGGACCATCACCAGCATTGCATTAAGAATGCCAGTTGCAATTAAATTAGGTGAAATTTCATATTTTAAAAGATATGTAATCTTCTTCCCTGAGAACTTTACTTTACATAAGCTGCCAGGAAGGCTCTCAAAAATAAAGTTCTGACTATACAATCACAAAGAAGGAGAAAAAGATAAATATCAAAAGTGAGAGCTGTAAATGTTTTCTATAATCTCAGATTTTACAAATGTATAATAACAATAGCAATGGCATTTATTAAGTACTTACTCTATGTAAGAAACTGTGCTACATGCTTAATGTGTATTATCTCATTTAATCCTCATAACAACCTTATGAAGTTGGTCCTATTATTAGTATTATAGTTCCCATTTTATAGGAGAGGAAATAGAAGCTCAGAGGTTAAATAGACAATCCCAAATAATACATTTAGAAAGAGGCACAGGTGAGATTCAAATGTAAGCCTGTCAGATTATAAAGTTGGTATACATTGTTCTACTGATACAATGAAGTAGACATAACCAATGACAATTACGAGTGACATGTACCTGCAAAACACCAGAGGCCATGGTTCAGGATGACCTCAGCTTAAAAAGACATATTCTGAAGATAATGAAAAGGGATTTCATGTTGGAATCAGTAACAAGAAATATGCTAGGTGACAAAGAGAAAGAAAAATAATTCAATACCTACTTTATTTCCATATGTTCTTTGGTAAAAAATAAAATAGAAGGACAAGAAAGGGTACAACAAACATTAGTAGAAGAAAACTGAAAACAGAGACACAAGAAGAAATTACGAAGTATTTGTCCTAGAATAAATTCCAGGATACTGAAAAGACCTTGCTCTAAGACTTCCAAACTACTATCTAGACAGAATTATGAATACTGAAGAGATGCAGACGTCTGGAGGGAGGCAAATATAGTCTTTTTTTTTTTTTTGAGACAGTCTCTCACTCTGTTGCCCAGGTTAGAGTGCCATGGCGTCAGCCTAGCTCACAGCAACCTCAAACTCCTGGGCTCAAGCAATCTTCCTGCCTCAGCCTCCCAAGTAGCTGGGACTACAGGCAAGCACCACCATGTCTGGCTAATTTTTTCTATATATTTTTAGTTGTCCAGCTAATTTCTTTCTATTTTTAGTAGAGACGGGGGTCTCATTCTTGCTCAGGCTGGTCTCGAACTCCTGACCTTGAGTGATCCTCCTGCCTCCGCCTCCCAGTGTGCTAGGATTACAGGCGTGAGCCACCACGCCCAGCCCTATAGTCTTGATTTTCAAAAAGAAGAAAGTCATGTCTGTAAGTTGGTAAATGTAACCTCAATTCTGGGTAAGTTTTATAAATACATTATTAAGATTTCCAGTCTGGGCAGGATAGTGTTTTTTCCCTGCTTCTCCCAGCTAAGCATAACTATAAAACCTAGAAATGGCAAAAGAAACAATCAAAGGAAAACTCTGAAGGGTAAGAGGAAGAAGCTGAGCTGGTTTGGTACTGGAGAAATAGCAAAGCAAGAGGTTGTCTTGCATCTCCCTATTCCATAGAGAAAGACCAGCCAGATATGGTTTCCTAATTCCCTACCCTAGCAACAGAGATATCCCAGGTAGGATCATTCCTTTCCTGAATCAAATGGGACTTCTCTGACAACATTAGGTGAGCCCAACATAACTACTAATAGCACATCAGATCAACTGGAAGCCCAGCCAGCAATGAGCAGCCAGGAGAGGTACTCTCCTTCCCCACGAGGCCTGAGATTCCCTTTGCCCACCAAGAGATACTGAGGCTGGCAAGTCAGAACCTACAGGAGAGATCCAGCTTCAGTAGGCAGCCTGGTTTCAAAACTCCATCTCTACCCAAAGATATTGGCAGGGTAGATGGAACCAGAGACGCGACTTGAGTCAGAAGCAGCAGCCCAGTTCACAGAAGCTTCTTTATCAAACAGACTCAAGACTCTCCTCCTCTGCCAAGACATACTGGGGCAGAGTAGGGTGGGGAGCACTGAGGGAGGATTCTACTATGCCTATCCTTCTTCTAGAGATATCCACTGGCAGGCCTGGGATAATACCCCTTCTACCCCATCAAGGACCACTAGCAGGACCACCACTAGTGGGAGCCCCAGCAGCACCAGATAAACCAAGCAAACCAAAATAACACTGCAAAGGCTATGAAAATTAAACTGCCATTGGAACCACAACCCACAAAAGTAGGCCACAACTCACATGCTAAGCCTAAACAAGGTGACTGCCTGCTGAAATGAAATATTTAAATGGGATCCAGAGTCTCCTACATGATAGACAAAACATCTATGATATAATTTTTAAAAATCACTCATCATACCAAGAAACCAGAAAATAACAACTTAAAGGAGAAAAGATAATCAACTGAGGCCAACAGGGGGATGAATCAGATGTTGGCATTATTTAACAAAAATTTAAAGCAGCTATTATAAAAATGCTTCAACAATCAACTACACATTCTCTTGAAACAAAGGAAAAAATAAAAATCTCACCAAAGAAATAGAAATTATTTTTTTAAATAACCAAACGGAAACTTTAGAACTGAAAAATATAATGGCAGAAAATTTTTTTAAAAAAATATTGCTGGAGGGCTCAATAGTATTATGGAGATGGCAAAGGATATAATCGGTAAACTTGAGGACACAAGAACAGAACTCACCCAATCTAAAAAACAAAGTACAGACTGAAAAAACATGAACAGGGCCTCAGGAACCTGTGGGTCGATAACAAAAGATCCAACACTCATATCAGTGTAGTCCCAGAAAGAAAGGTGAAGGTCTGTGGGGCTGAAGGAATATTCAAAGAAATAATGGTTGAAAGCTTCCAAATTTGGTAAAAGACATATCCAGGAAACTAAGTGAACTCCAAACAGAATAACTCAAAGAAATCCATGCTGGGTGGGACACATCATTATTAACATTTTGAAAATGAAAGAAAAGAAAGAAAAAAAGAAAGAGAGAGAAAAGAAAAGACAAGACAAGACAAGACAAGACAAGGCATGGCACATTACCTATAGGGAAACACCAATTCAAAAGGCCAAAGATTTCTATTCTGAAACTATGGAAGCCAACAGAAAGTAGCACAATATTTTTCAAGTGCTGAAAGTAAACAACTGTCAACCACAGATTCTATATCTGGTAAAACTCCTTCAGGAGTGAAGGTAAATAATAAACACATTCTCAGATAAAGGAAAACTAAAAGAATTTATTGATAGAAGACTTACCATTAAAAACTGGCTAGGGGCTCTGAAGCTCTCGCTGTGTCCAAGTCCAAGGCTCTGCCCCTATAGCTCCAGGACCTCTCCCCCCACCCCCACCACCACCCGCCACCGCCAGGCCTGTGAATCTACCTCTGAGACTCCAGAATTGTGCCTGGACCCCAAAACCCCACTATTGAGTCCCCAACACTACCACCTGGCCAGCAGAACCTCCCCGAGGTCCAACACTTCACTTAGCCCCCCACCCCCAGTCTTGAGCAGCCATCACTCCAGGACTTGGTTTGACAGACTCCCCAGCAAAGAAGAACAGGTACCCTGTAATCCTATTAACACAGAGCTGAGAGAATGGGAGCCAGATGAGAAGAAACCCACAAAAGAACCCTGGCAACATAACAAAAACAAAATAGTTTGACACTCCCAAGGGAATACAACAGAACTAGAGTAGTGGACCCCACCCACAAGGAAATTGCTGAAATGACAGAAATGGGATTCAGAATATGTAGAAGACTGAAACAGGATCCACACCTATCACTTCTCACAAATATCAACTCACAGTGGATAACAGACTTAAACCTAAGGCATGAAACTATAAGAATTCTAGAAGAAAATGTTGGAAAAAACCTTACAGACATCAGCCTAGGGAAAGAATTTATGAAGAAGACCCCAAAGGCAATCACAGCAACAACAAAAATAAATAATGGGACCTGATCAAATTAAAAGCTCTGCACAGCCAAGGAAACCATCACGAGAGAAAACAGATAACCTACAGAATGGGAGAAAATATTTGCATGTTACACATCCGATAAAGAGCTGATAATTAGAATTTATATAGAACTCAGGAAAATCAGCAAGAAAAAAATCAAACAACCCTATCAAAATGTGGGCAAAGGACATGAACAGAAACTTTTCAAAAGAAGATAGACTAATGGCCAACAAATGTATGAAAAAATGCTCAACGTCTCTAATCATCAGGGAAATGTAAATCAAAACCACAATGAGATATCACTTATCTCCAGTGAGAATGGCCTTTATCAAAAAGTCCTAAAACAATAAATGTTGACATGGATGCAGAGAAATAGGAACACTCATACACTGCTGGTGGGACTGCAAACTAGTACAACCTCTGTGGAAAGCAATATGGAGATATCACAAAGAGCTACAAGTATAACTACCATTTGATCCAGCAATCCTATTACTGGGCATCTACCCAAAGGAAAAAAGATATTCTGTAATAAAGACACCTGCACTCAAATGTTAATAGCAGCACAATTCACAATGGCAAAGATATGGAAACAACCCAAGTGCCTATCAATACATGAGTGGATTAATAAAATGTGGTGTACGTTTACCATGGAGTTCTACTCAGCCACAAAAAACAATGGTGATCTAGCATCCCTTGTATTATCCTGGATAGAGCTGGAGCCCATTCTACTAAGTGAAGTATCACAAGAATGGAAAAACAAGCACCACATGTACTCACCATCAAACTGGTATTAACTGATCAACACTTAAGTGAACATATAGTAATAACATTCATCGGGTGTCAGGCAGATGGGAGAGGGGAAGAGGGGATGGGTATATACACACCTAATGGGTGCAGTGTACACCCTCTGTGGGATAGACACGCTTGAAGCTCTGACTCGGGTGGGGCAAGGGCAATATATGTAACCTAAACATTTGTACCCCCATAATATGCTTCAATAAAAAAATAAAAATAATAAATAAACAAAACAAAACAAAAGTTTAGATAGGAGACAGGAGAAATTTCAAAAAGAATATTAAAGGTTAACATTCACCTAATGTTACATCAATGCTAGGCTAATAGGAATTGATCTTCTAGCCAAATCAATAATAACCTTTACATTTCAATAATTAATCCACCACACTGATTAGTAATAATTGATGCTTTCACTGAAACACTGCCTTTCACATGTTCCATTATTCTCACTTTATCCCTTATAATTGTTCCAATCGTCAAGCAACTGAAGCGTAATGCTTTCCCAGTGAATGATGGCGTCTGACCTTTCTCTGAATACTTAATTATTTCTACTTTCATTTCCACTGTAATTACCTTTCGCTTTGCTGTAGATTCACCTGGACTTTCAGTGGACTTTCACTTTGGAGGCATAGTCATAAGGGTAAACACAGATGTACAAAATCAAATCAAAAAGTTAAGATGAAAGTGATGCTCGGTGTAAGTGACCATATAAACAATGAGACTAGCTGCTAGTGTAAAGATGCTGTGCTAACAAACCACTTACACCATGCAGATTTGTTTATGTGCACAGAAGAAACTAGCTCCAGAATTATTAATGTAAGTATTTAATTATAAATTATCCTTATGGGGAGCCTTGGGATCCCATTCACAGGTACAGAACACTGTAAGTCTGGTCATCTATAACCCAGGGACTACCTGTACGTATAAATAATTACCTTAAATATAAACAGTCTAAATATAGCAATCAAAAGAGAGAGATTGGCAGAGTAGATAAGAATACACAACCAAAGTATATGTTCTTTACAAGAACCTCACTTCAATTTGAACAGTTGAAGGTAAAATTATTGAAAAAAGTATAGTATAAAAACATTCTTTTTGAAAATAAAGGAAGAGTGACTATATTAATATCATATGAAGTAGACTTGAAAGCAAAAATAACCACAAACAAACAGGGACATTACATAATGATAAAGCATAAATCCACCTAAACGTGTGTACAACAAATAACAGAGCCATAACGATAAAATATAAATCCACCTAAATGTGTGTATAACAAACAACAGAGCCATAATGATCAAGTATAAATCCACCTAAACATGTGTACAACAAACAACAGAGCCTCAACACACACGAAACAAAAAGATAGAACTGAATGTAGAAATAGATAAATCCATAATTATAAAGACTTCAAAACTCTGTCCTCAGCAACTGATAGAACTATAAGACAGAAAATTAACAAGGATATTGAAACTCAGAAAAACATAACCAATAGGATCTAATTGCCTCCTGTAGAACACTCCACTTAACAAAAGCAAAATACATGTTTTTTAAGTGTTTATGGAACATTCACCAAGACAAAGCACATCCTGACCCATGAAACAAATCTTAACAAATTTAAAAGAATTGAAATCATACAGAGTCTGACCATAAAGGAATGAAACTAGAAACCAATAATAAAAAGACAACAGGAAATCTCTAAGCATGTGGAAATAAAAAATCATACTTTGAAATATTCATGAGTCAAAGAGGAAGTATCAAAAGAAATAAAAATATGTAGAACTTGTGGTTGCCTGGCTAGCTCAGTCAGTAGAGCACGAGACTGTTAAAAATACATAGAACTGAGTGAAAAAGAAGACAAAATATAGCAAAATATCTGAGATACAGTTCATAGCACTAAAGCAGTGTCATTAGAAAGAAGAAATGGTCTCAAATAAATAAACTATGTTCCTACCTAAAGAAACTAGGGGCAGGGAAATGAACAAAATAAACCCAGGGCAAGTAGAAGGAAGGAAATAAGGATAAGAACAGAAATCAATGAAGTTGAAAACAGAAAAACAAAATAGAAAAATCAATGAAATAAAAAACTGGTTCTTTAGGAAAAAATTAAAATTGACAAAACTATACCAATCCTGACAAAAATAAGATGAAAAGACAAATTACCAATGTCAGGAAAAAACAGGGTGTATCACTAGATCCTACAGTCACTAAAAAGATAATAAGGGCATACTGTAATAACTTTATGCTCATAAATTTGCTAACTGATAAGAAATGGACCAATTTCTCAAAAACCACAAACTATCAAGCCTCAACCAAAGTAAAATAGATAATCTTAATAGTCTTATAACCATAAAAATTTAATTTATAATGTAAAAACTTCTTAAAGAGAAACCTTCAGACTCAACTGCATTCACTGGTGAATTCTACCAAACATTTAAAAAAGAATGAACACAAACTTTACAAAATATTTTTCAGAAAAATAGAAAAGGAGGTAATACTTCCTAGCTCATTTTATGAGGCCAGTATTACCTTGATGCCAAAACCAGACAAAGACAAAACAAAAAAGAAAAAGGAAATGGAAACTAAGGACAAATATTGTTCATTAACTTAGGTATAAACATCCTCAAGGTGTTAGCAAACTGAATCAAACAATATACAAAATGAATTATTTAATATATTCCATGACCAAGTGTGGTTTATTCCAGGTATGCAAGGATAATTTAACATTCAAAAATCAATGTAATCCACCACAATCAACATGTTGAAGAAGAAAAATTGTGTGATTATATCAATTGATACAGAAAAGGTATTTGATAAAAAGTCTAACACTCAATCATGAAAAAAAAAAACCTCTCAGCAATTTGGAATAGAGGGGAATTACCTCAACTTGATGAAAAGCATCTACAAAAGTCCTACAGCCAATATCATACTTAATGGTGAAAGGGTATTTTCCCCCTGAGATAGAAACAAGTCAAGGATATTTGCTTTCAATGCTCTTAGACTCAACACAGTACTAGGAGCTGTAGCTAGTGCAATAAGGCAAGACAAATTAAAGCCATATAGGAAAGAAAGAAAAGAAAGAAAGAAAGATGAAGGAAAGGAGAGGAGGGGAGAGGAGGGAAGGGGAGGGGAGGGGAGGGGAGAGGAGGGGAGAGAAGGAGGAAAAGAAAATAGAAAAGAAAAGAAAGAAAACTATCTCTGTTTGCAGATGCTATGTTTACATAGAAAATACCAAGGAAATTACAGAAAAACACCTAGAATATAAATGAGTTTACCAAGGTCATAGAGTAAAAGGTCAACACAAAAATATTAAACTGCTTTTCTATATACTAAAAATGAACATACAGAAACTAAAGTTAAAAACACAGTACCACTTACAATTGCTTCAAAGAAAATGAAATAATTAGGTAGATACTTAATAAAACATATACAAGATATATATGCTAAAAATTATAAAATACTGTTAAAAGAAATCAAAGAAGACCTAAATAGAGAAATATGTTGTGTTCATGGATTGAAAGACAACATAGTAAAGATGTCACTTCTCATATTTATCCACAGGTTTATTGTGATTCTTATAAAAATCCTAAAATGGATTTTTGTAGACATAGGCAAGCTTATTCTAAAAGTTATATGGGCCAGGCATGGTAGCTCATGCCTGTAATTCTAACACTTTGGGAGACCAAGGTAGGAGGATCACTTGAGCTCAGCCTGAGCAATATAGTGAGACTTCATCTCTAACAAAAAATAAAAATTAGCTGGTTGTGGTGGCACACGCCTGTAGTCTCAGCTACTCAGGAGGCTGAGGCAAGGAGGATCACTTGAGCCCACGAGTTTGAGGTTGCAGTGAGCTATCATGATGCCACTACACTCTAGTCTGGGCAACAGAGTAAGACTTTGTCTCAAAAAATAAACAAAATAAAATAAAAAGTTATATGGAAAGGCACAGGCCCTAGAATAGCTAGAACAACCTTGGGAAAAAAATAAGAAAGTGGGAGGAATCACTCTACCATATATTAGCACTTACTATACAGCTACTGTAATCAAAATAGTGTGGTAGAAGGTAGATACACGGATCCATGTAACAGAATAGAGAACTCAGAAATAGGCCCACAGAAATAGACCCACATATATATGATTGGCTGATTTTTGACAACGGTTGAAACCAATTCAACAAATGGTGTTGGAGCAATTAAATATGTATAGGCAAAAATAGTAACTTCAACCTAATTTTCACACCTTATATAAAAGTTAACTCAAAATGGTTCATAGACTTAAATATAAAAGTAAAATTATAAACCTTTTTTTAAATAGGAGAAAATCTTTGGACCTAGGGCTAGGCAAAGAGATTTGGGACTTGACACCAAAAGTATGATCCATAAAAGAAAAAAACTGATAAATTTAACATTACCAAAATTAAAAACTTTTGGTCAGAAAAACAACAAAAATCTATAAGTCTGTGCACAGAATAAAAAGACAAGCTTACAGACTGGGAGAAAATATTTCTATACCACACATGTGGAAAAGGATTTATATCTGGAACATATAAAGAACTCTCAAAACTCAACAGTAAATAAAAAAAAGACATGAAGAGACGTTTAACCAAAGAGGATATAGAGATAGCAGATAACTACATGAAAAGATGGTCAATATCATTAGCCATCAGGGAAATTAAAATTAAACTACAATGATATATCATTATATACCTATCCAAATGGCTAATATTAAAAATAGTGACAGTGCCAGATGCTGACAATAATGTGGAGAAACAGAATCACTCATATGTTCCTGGTGGGAATGTAAACCAGTACAGCCACTCTAGAAAACACTTTGGCAGTTTCTTTGAAAAAATACTAAACATGGAATTACCATATGATCCAGCAACTGCACTCTTGGGCATTTATCCCAGAAAAATGAAAACTTATGCTTACACAAAAACCTATACACAAATGTTCATAGCAGCTTTTTTTTGTAATTGTCAAAAACTGGAATCAGCCCTGATGTCCTTCAACAGGTGACTGATTAAAGTATGGTTCATTCATACTATAGAATACTACTCAGCAATAAAAAGGAACAAACTATTAATACACACAACAGCTTGGATAGATCTCCAGGGGACTATGCTAAAGTAAAAAAATAAATCCCAAAAGTTTACATACTGTAAACATACTGTATGATCCTATTTATATGACATTTTAGAAATGACAAAACTTTAGAAACAGAAGATTAGTGGTTGCCAGGGGTTAGAGATGAGATGAAGGGAGGATGCACAAGAGGGAGTTGTCCTTTTATAAGGACGACACAAGGAACCCTTTTGGTGCTGGAACTGTTCTCCATCTTGACTGTGGTAGTAAATACACAAGACAACAGAGATGATAAAACTGTATAGAACAAAATACACACACACACGAGTACAAGTCAATCTGAAGAAATATGAATAAGATGGGTAGATTGATATCAACGTCAATATCCTGGCTATGATGTTATATTATAGTTTTGTAAAATGTGTAAGAGAGCTCTCTATTATTTCTTATAATTGCATGTGAATCTACAATTATCTCAACAACAACTTCAATTAAAAATGCTGAAGACATAGCCAGGCTTGGTGGCACATGTCTGTAGTCCCAGTTTACTTGTGAGGCTGAGGCAGGAGGATCCCTTGAGCCCAGGAGCTCAAGGCCAGCCTGGACAACATAGTAGACTCTGTCTCTAAAACAAATGTTTTTTAAATGCTAAAGACAGTTTAAAAAAGGAAAAAGGAGTGAACACTAGGAGCTAGTATGGGCTCAATAAGAAAAAAGACTCACCTTCCCCCCCTCCCTTTGTTCCTTCCTTCCCTTTTGATATAAAAGTTATCAGGTGAATGCTAGAACCGTTTTTCTATCTTGAGTCTAGGAAAGTATTTGACGGTATCTCACAACAGCTTTATAGAAAGAGTCAAAATTAACGTGCTACATTAGAGCTGAAAGAACTGATAACCATTTTAAAGACCATATTCTGAATACTGATCTACAGATTAAATGTCAAACAATGGTCCCTAGCCAAATGCTAACAGGCCCCATCCCCTTAAAGATTTCCATTGATGGCTTGAAAAGCAAATAGCATGTTGATTGAATCTGCAGATGGCCTGAAGCATAGAACAGTAGCTGATATTTGAATGGTCAGAATTTAGGAATTAACAGGCTATAAAATTACAATTGAATAAACATAGTAGCATATTTGAAAGGATTTTAAGTTGACAGAAAGCTCAGTGAATCATTATGATCTCAGACTTCATTTGTTACCACTATTTCTTTATACTGACAACTTTGCCATTCCTCAAACACACCATGCACATTTTAGACTCAGGACCTTTGCACATGCTGTTTTCTCTACCTGGTTAGTTCTTCTCCTGATTATTTGCATGGCTTTCTCCTTCATTTCCTCCAGTTGTCTCTTTATATAAAAGAGGCCTTTCCTGACCCATAAATGAGACAGAAAATCCCACCACCTATCACAGACACTTTCTATACCCATTTCCTTGCTCTAATTTTCTTCTTTATTTGCATCCACCTGACATATTCTCTATCTATTATTTATCAATTTGTTGTCTGTTCCCCACCCACCTCCACCACCACTGCTCCCATCAGAATGGCAATAGGAACTTTGTTTTCTCCCTAGTCAGAGGCAGATACAGGTTTTTTGGACTTAAAATATTTACAAATTGTAAGGAACTGCAATCTACCTTAGTACAGTAAACTAACTGAAAGCCTAACTTCACAGTATACTTTTGTAACAAATAGCTAAGGCTCAGCCAATCACAGCAGCTGAGCTTAAGTCAAATGCAGGTAGCTAACTGATCAGACCATGTTCAAATAAGGCAAATGCAGAGCTGTAACCAATCAAGCTGTCTCTGTACCTCACTTCCATTTTCTGTCTATAAATGCTGCCCGACCACGTTGAAGGCTAGAGTTCTTTTGAAACTGTTTTGAGGGCTGCCCTATTTGTGAATCATTCTATGCTCAATTAAACTCTGCTAAATTTAATTTGTCTAAAGTTTTTCTTTTAACAGATTGGCATCATAAGTATAGCCAAAGTATAGCTACAGCGATCCCCTAGGAGCACTGGGTAACCCATTATGCCAATTGATTTCTTGTAGCAACTGGGATTGTAGGTGAGTTCTCTCTCAGATTCTGAGCTCCACAAATTTGTGTTTTGAGCTCTGTGAGTTTATTTGAGCATTTTTTGTTCCAGACTGGGTTCAGAAGTCACAACAAAAACAGAACTGGGTCCTGTAGGGAGGCCTCAGATATCTGACTGGGTCAGACAGAAAGTGAACTGGGTTCAGTAGGTTACTAGAAGTCTAGAACTCCTCCATCTGGAACTCTAGCCAATTTCATATATATGAACTATGGATATAGAACTTGTGTTTCTCTAGAGAAATGAGTGAACCTTACCAAAAATCACTTAGAGTTACAGTGGCCACAGTGGGGAAATGCCTGACAAAAGGCAAGCAGGTGCATGTCTTTACAGCTACAACAGCTACAAGGAACAAGAGGACCTCCTTGTACATATTTTAAACCCAAACCAAGGGGTCCCAGACTAAAGAACCCTGTGCCCTGAGATGTCTGCCTTTATTGTAAACAGCCAGGGCATTAGAAAGCTAATTGTCCATTTTTATAGTAGCCATATGATGAACCCACTCTCTCTGACCTATTACTGTTTCTCCACTAGAAGAAGCCCCAAAAGGCTTCACTACCTAGATAATAATCAACCAGTCACTCAGAGAGAAAAAATAGTATTTCTGTGGTAGGAGTTTCAAATCAAGTCTAAAAGGTTCCTGGGTCCGAACTGTCTCAATGATACTTGGACCATATTCAGAAAAACATTTGTAAGAATTAGTCCTCTCTGCTTTTTCTATTCAAGCTTGCTTCCCCTATGGGGACTTCTGAGTTGACTGAAACCTCTCTTTCTCAAACCCCTGCTGACTATATGTTCTGCCAACTCTGTCCACCTCTTGTTGTCACGATCTTTGATGAGAGAAAATATTTTACATTGACTAACAGCTCTGACTTGCACTTTCTCTCTATCAGGCCCTCAGAACAACATGGTCTGCTTCTTTAACCACTTTTATGTCTCGGTCAAAATCTTAAACTCAGAACAATAGTGAAAGGTATACCAGTGAGACATGGAAGATGCTTTTTCTGTTCAGTAATGGGCTCCATTCTGAACTCAGTAATATAGTTAAAAAACAAAAGCTGGGTTGGGAGGCTGCTACTTTTAGTTATTTTGAGACGTTTTTCTGTAGAAGAAATTTATGTCTATAAAGGAAATCTCCATTTGTAAGGATATCTCCCTCTCTGCACCTGAAGAGAGACAGGACTAAGTTATTAGGATCTCTTAACAATGGAGAAGGCATTGGCTTAAATTTACATAACATGCCTTACTTTGGTTAAGGTGATTTTCCTGGCCATCTTGTTTTAACTGGGCCTTTACCTATACCCTCCTTTCATGGTTTGAGCAAATAATGTTAATTAAGCCTGAAATTTTAGTTATGTGCCTTTGAGATATACATTTTCTTTTTTTAAATTTCAGAACATTATGGGAGTACAAATGTTTAGGTTACATATTGCCCTTGCCCCGACCAAGTCAGAGCTTCAAGCATGTCCATCCCCCAGCTGGTGCGCACCACACCCATTAGGTATTTTCTATCTTGTTTTACCCAAGAGCCATCCTCTTGGAAATGCAAATTTAGGGTAGAAAATTTTTAGATGATTGTTAGAAATGGGATGAATAAAATGG
Organism: Eulemur rufifrons; assembly: GCF_041146395.1. Taxonomy (NCBI): domain Eukaryota; kingdom Metazoa; phylum Chordata; class Mammalia; order Primates; family Lemuridae; genus Eulemur; species Eulemur rufifrons. The sequence continues at coordinate 92,351,704 of NC_091012.1, forward strand.
ACAGTGATGGGGTTAAAACAAAGGTGGGATGGGCCAGAGGGATTCCTTGCTGGTCTCCCAACATTATAGGACCCCAAGCCAGTCCACTCTATTTACCCCAGTTTGGAGAAGCTTAAACAGCCAAAAGGCAGAGATTATAATGAGCAGCCTAGTTAACAATTGCTTTGGGCAATAATTAGACAGGCTGATAAAAAAAAAAAAGTGGTGGGCAAGGATTCCTTGACTCAACTCCACTGCTAAAATGGGTAAAATGGCCAGGGAGTAAAGAAAAGAGAAATACTCAGAGAAACAGTTTTGGGGAAAGATGAATAGGCTCTTGGAAGAATAGATGATGGCTTGTGACAAGGTTTGTCTGGCTGTGGTGGACTTCTGGCCTCCTCTCCTGTGATAACAGTTAATCTTCAGAGGATTGACGACAACTGAATTCCTTTTATAATATCACTATTTAAGTAGACAGAGGGGAACTAAGAAAGCCTCTGCATTTTGCTGTTTTTCAAGTGCATTCAGCTCAAAGTAATCAATATACCAAAAATATGTATACCAATATACATGTTTTGGGGTGGCATTTCCTGAACTCCTTCTATGGCTAGTTTTGTTTAGTTAGCAATCAAGCATAATTGTCAAGAATAAGTAAATTAGGTGAGTGTCAATGGGATATAAGTTTAAATGAACTTGTCATAGTTTCAAAAATCCTTTTCAGTAACTTGAAAACTTAAAGTTATGTTATATAAAACTAAGTACAGTAGTCCCCTCTTATCTGTGGGAGATATGTTCCAAGACCCCCCAGTAGATACCTGAAACCACAGATAGTACTGAACTCTCTCTGTATACATATATTTTCCTATACATACATACCTATGATAAAGTTTAATTTGTAAATAAGGCACAGTAAGAGATTAACAATAACTAATAAAAAAAATAGAACAACATAACAATATGTTGCAAATCTCTCTCTCTCTCTCTCTCTCTCTCAAAATATCTTATACTATACTCACCTATTTTCAGACTATGGTCAACCACAGTTAACTAAAACCATGGAAAAGGGAGAATTATTGTAATAGTCATGCAATGTCTGAGTCATTTCTAAGTAAGTTAAAATACTGAAACATTAATTGCCAAACATAAGTTTAAAATACATATACTTTGGCATCTTGTTTTTATATAGTATAGGGAAGATATTTGGGTCTGTTAGTAAATATGAAAAAACTATTCTATGAGGAAGCACATGTTTCTAGGATAATAAAATGTGTATTGATAAAATGTTGGTATATAACAGTTTAAAATTGCTTTACTTCCTGAGTTTTCACTAGAAATTAAAGTTACTAAGAATTAAAAATTCTAACCAATATATGGTAATTAAAACTAAAAATAATAAGAGAGAGAACTCTGTATGTAAGGAAAGTAAGATATGTTTTTGGTAAATGAGACTATGAGGTATGGAAGAAGGAAAAAAAGAATAGTTTTTGTCCTAGAGTATAATGACTGTTCCAAAATGAGAAAGGGAAAGTATAGGACAAATAAGGGATATAAGAAGGTTGTAAAATGTTTATGGAAGATGAATCTTGTGCAAGAAATTATGTGTGGTTAAGCTGGCTAAGATTAGAAAGGAATTATTTTTCCTTTCTAATTTAACTTTTTCTAAAAATTGAGCCTTACTATCAAAAGCAGACTGATATAAAATTAGAATTTGGTCCCCTGTGTTAAAACAATAAGATTTTCTTGGAGTATTGATCTGTTCTTAATAACAAATTAATTGTAAGAGGTTTTTCTTTACCTTTTAGGTAACTGGCCTAGGAAACAAAGATTCTGTTTTATCAAGATGATTCCATGTACTTCATGTTGTCTTTATTAGGTCTTTGATTACTTAAGAAAACTGAGTCCTCTATATTAAAGAGCTAAGGTTTTTCTCCTACAACTATGTAACTTTCTGTATTTGCCTTTTAAAGTCTTTTGACTATCACTGTTTAAATGAATGACTAGTATTTCACAGTGACTTGTTATCATATTTTAATCAAGTATTTTAAACCTTTGATATTTTTGATAAACTTCCCAAAATCAAATTCCAAATTAAGTCTTTTCATTGATCACAAGTTAATTTTGGGATTTTTCTAGATAGGCCCTTGGAATATCTCAAAAGGATACCTCTCCTTATAAAAAGAGAGATATTAGGCCGGGCGCGGTGGCTCACGCCTGTAATCCTAGCACTCTGGGAGGCCGAGGCGGGAGGGTCCCTGGAGGTCAGGAGTTCAAGACCAGCCTGAGCAAGAGCAAGACCCCGTCTCTACTAAAAAATAGAAAGAAATGATCTGGACAGCTAAAAATACATAGAAAAAATTAGCTGGGCATGGTGGTGCATGCCTGTAGTCCCAGCTACTTGGGAAGCTGAGGAAGAAGGATTGCTTGAGCCCAGGAGTTTAAGGTTGCTGTGAGCTAGGCTGATGCCATGGCACTCTAGCCTGGGCAACAGAGTGAGATTCTGTTTCAAAAAAAAAAAAAAAAAGAGAGAGACAGAGAGATATTAAACTAACTGAGTTTATTTAACACATTAAATTATATGGAAAGCATTATCAAATAATAAGTAATGCCTAACATTCTTTGAGTTATATTTGTATGGATGTATTATTAATATGTGTTTCAGAAATTATATAAAATTCATGGAAATATAGTCCTGGTATAATGCTATCAGTCATAATTCTAGTTATTACCTGAAAATATTATATGCAGTGGAAATGACTAGATTTCCTGTCAATTCCATCATCATTATAATGAATCAGATCATTAACCATGGCCATGTTGTCTTGTCATTCACAGATGGTCAACTGTTTACTCTGGTACTTTCCTGAGCAACTGCAAGCTTAAAGTATTTTGTCCTCAAGGAGATTTGTGGAAATGACTCTGACAACGGGTTTCTGATAACTTTAAGATCGTATCATTAGACTGAGTAAGAATTTCCAGAACTCTAATGAAAAAACTGGTTTTACAAAACTGTTAAACCAACATCAAGCAAAACCAGAATTAATTGAATACCAAGGAAATGCTTTGGTATATTTTCATGCTAAGTCAGGCAGTATTGAAATTATTAAGATATGCAATTTAAATGATCTCCTTAAGATTGATCCAAGTCAAAATTCCTATGATAATCTATTTAATAAACAGTGTTATACACCTGAATTGGAGAAACAAAACTGATATTTAAAAGGATGAAAATTCAATGTTAAGCATGGCCTGATGGAGGGCCCAGATGGCGGCTCGGTCTTTGCTGAGTCCTTCAAACTTCCATTATTAAAAGTTCTGTACTCCATAATTCTTCATGGAGTAGAGGAAATGATATAAATTATGGAAAAATATTTATATGTTGACTATTCTAAAATTGCTAAAATGGTTTATAACCAATATTTGCTTTGTCAAACCCATAATCCTGGGCAGACAATCAAAACTTTAGGTGGCACATTTCTGCAACCTGAGGGGCCATTTGAACATTTACAGTGGGATTTCATCCAATTATCACCTTAATGGGATATGAATATGTTCTTGTAATGGTCTATGTTCTCTGGTTGGATAGGAGCTTTCCGTGTAGGAAGGCCAATACTTATAACAGTAGCTAAAAGGTTATTCAAAATGTGTTTCCTTTATTGGGCATTCCTGGAGAAATCTCCAGAAATAGACGGCCCAGTTTACTGACAGCTTATAAAATAATTAAATAAGGTTTCATGAACACAATGGCATTATCATTTTCCTCATCTTCCTCAGTCTTCTGGAAAGCTTGAAGGGATAAATGACATCTTAAAAACTGAAATTGGCAAAGTTAACTGAATTGCCTAGATTGCCATCAAGGCCAAAGGTATTACTGTTGGCCATGATGGTAATCAGATCCACCCCCAATGGAAGTTTACCCTTTATGAAATACTGGAAGGTGTTTGCCCCTAATAATAGAACCTCACGTATCTCCTGCTCTCCTAAATTCAGTTATGACTAAATACTGCAGGGCTTTGATGCATTATGCCAAAGTGTATTTTCACCAGGTGAAGGAAGCTTTTCATGCATTGCCTGAGATCAATCCAACCCTTCATGATTTAGAACCTGGAAGTTGAGTCTACTGAAAATGATATGAGAGAAAAACTGCTCTTGAACTCTGTCAGAAAGGACAATACCAAGTTCTTCTCTGCAGCAAAACTTTAGGGCCATGAGTCTTGGATCCACATCTCATGTTTCAAAAGGGCCCCTACAGAAATCTTGGAACTCTACACCCATTGGAGACCTTGAGGTAAAGTTAACCAAGGAAGTTTCTCCCCAAAAGCAGATAGCATCGTAGACATAGACAGCTTTCCCAAGATTGTGGATCAAGACTTCTCTGCCATCATGAAAGCCTTATCATTTTCCTTTTTTCCGCTATTTCCTGCTGTCCTAGTCCCTTCCCTTTCCTTACAGAAAAACCCATGGGACCATAATCTGTGGATGGCTATAGCTAAGGCTTATGCTCTAGTAAAAAACCAGAGTAACTGGGTTTACAAAGATAAGCTAGTTTCCTCTGAGGAAAGATTCCAGCAGGGTTCCTGGGAGCTCACTCTTGGTGGCTGTGGGGTAGCAGTAGTATGGAATTTGAAACTAATCTGTAAATCAGGGGAAAATCCTGGACCTTGTGGCCAACCAGACCTCCCAGGGGTTGAGAAAGGTAGAAGTCATCCTATAAAGATGGATAACATACGTGTTCAACAAAAACAATTAATGGTGTGTATAAAACTCATCGGAAATCAAGCAGAGGGGAGGAGCGTGCAAAAACCTACCTAACAGGTACAATGGACACTCTTCAGGTGATGGGCACACTTATAATTGTGACTCAAGCATTACAAAAGTGATCCAAGTAACAAAAACATTTGTACCCCCTTAAAATTCTGAAATTTAAAAATAAAAGAGAGAAGGAAAATGTAAAATAAAACAATTAATGAAACATCATGCAGCTTTAGATCTCCTTTTTGCTCAAGTTGGGGATTTGTATATGATAGTGAACAAACTGAATATTGTACCCATCTCGCCCCTGATTTTGCTACTATGGAAAGCTTAACTAAAAGGTGGCTGATACCACTGTTTCTTTAGACACTGTCACCAAATACATTATGAAAATTTCTCAAGAGAATGGAACAAATGGTTTGTTCATGGGAGCAGCTAACAGCTGGTATGCAGGCATCTTAAGTGGTAGGTGGCAAGCTGGGTTTTTCCAAGATTTTCTAATCTTTATGTGATTCTAGTGGGCCTCCAGGTTTCTATTCCATCCTGAGAACAAATAAGTCCATTTACCATGGTGACAGAGACAGAGTGATGTTGATGCCCAAGGTTTTAACTAATATCTCAAAAGTGAGAGGCTGACCAAAAAGGGGGAATTGCTAAATGAAACTAGAAGAAGACAAAAGTCTTCTTCAATCCCAGTTGTTAAATTAAACTAAATTTGGCCTGAGGATACCTCTATGCTTGACTCCTTACATAACAAACCACAACCTAACTTAGTATGTAAACCAACTGAAAACCTAACTTTGCAGTATACTTCTGTAACAAATAACTGAGTTTCAGCCAATCAGAGCAGCCAAACTTCAGTCAATCATAGCAGGTCAACTGATCAGACCATTTTCAAATAACACTAATGCAGAGCCGTAACCAGTCAAGCTGTCTCTGTACCTCACTTCCATTTGCTGTCTATAAATCCTGCCTGACCATATTATAGGCAAGAGTTCTTTGAACTTTTTCTGGTTTTGAGGGCTGCCCGATTTGTGAATCATTCTTTGGTCAATTAAACTCTGCTAAATTCAATTTTTAAAAATTTTCCACTCAGATTGCATTTTCTCCCTCTTACTCTACCAAAGGAAGAGAATAATGATCATCAATGAAAAATGGTAGTTGTAGTGAAGCAACACCAAGAGTGGGCTTCACACTCAGGAGAGAACACTGTGCCTCTTCCTTATGGTTTTCAGTGCTCTACACATTCAGAGAAACTCTTCTAGTAACCAACTATAGAAATAATCCCTGAAAGTATAGTCTTTAAATTTGATTTGCCTAAAGCTTTTCTTTTAACAGAAAATAGGAATATAAAAAGGGCAAATTATCTCTAAAGCTACAAAAACATGTATACGCGCACACACACACACATGCGTGCAAAATGTGATCATTAGGGCTGGTCATACCATACCTAGAATATTTCCCCCATTTTAACGAGAAAATAGGAAACAAAAGTCTTCTTCAATCCCAAAAGCCTTGCTCAGAAACCATGTGCTATGATCTTCCTTTATCATAGACTTATCACCTTGTTTTGTACTGTCCATTTTCTTGTCTGTATCTCACACTGGATTTTAAGTTCCATGAAGTCAGAGACTATGTCTATCTCTTTCACTGTTACATTTCTAAATGTTGGCGCAGTGTCTAACACACAGAAGGCATTCAGTAAATATTTGTTTAATGAAGGATACTAACCAGAAAACATCAAAACAAGAGTAGCCTAGATAATGAAGAGATTTAATACTGTGTTTTTTTCATCTAAAATTATATACCAGACACATGCAAAGATAAGATGTGGTCCATGCTCTCAAGGGGTTCACAATTAAGAGGATGTGTAAAAATACAGCTACAAAATTACGACTACAATACAGTGGTGAAACTGCAACAAAGTAACAAAGGAACAGTAGAAAGAACATATTTAGCCTGTGGTGGGGGACTGGAGACAATTCAGGGCAATATAGTGATCTGTCTCCCATATAAACAGCTGTCACATGGAAGAGTTTATGATTGCAATAGTACATAAGGAAGACTTTTATAACAACTAGATCGGCCCACAAATGACATTAGCTATCTGTAGTGAGGGCAAGTTCTCTATTACTGACACATTTCAAGCCTAGGATGATGGCAACTTGGTATAGCTATTTTAGAGGTGATTCACAAAGGAGATGAGGACTTGAGCTGGATGACCTTTATGTCCATTCCAACCCAGAGATACTCTGATACTTTTAGTCTCTGCTTTAGAGAGGAGGAAAAATCAATATTTTCAAATAAGAATTATATGCAAAATATATCTGTCTAGCTTTGTCTTAAGGATCAATACTTAATAGAAATTGTGCCTCTCCATGTAGTACATTTTATACTTTAATCTCATACCAAAATTACTTGTTTTGTGACAGTTTGAAATATTGCTATCTACCACAACATACAAAAGATGAAGTGAATTGATTCTTTGAAGTTATATCTGTATCACAGTAAAGCTAATGACAAGCTTCCCAATTTTTCTGGACAGGACTAGGAAGAGGTTTCTCCATTCCCCATTGAAATCAGCCATATTACAGGGAAGGCTTGTGGTCTCGGATGTCTTCAGAAATGTATGCATTCCTCCCTATCTTGTTCCCACCTGATTATGTAACAGTAAACCCAAGGCCGATTTATTACTTAAGAACCAGTTATTGTTTTCCCAAAACAGATTTAACAAATTTGTTCCACCTGCTCAATTATGCTCCTGATTACTTTCTTGTGGTTTCATTGAAGTTTTTAATCCAAACCTCAAAGACTATATACTCCACACATAAACCCTGAAGCATTGCTCCATTTAAGTGCTGCTCAAGAGGTTGCATGTGGGTGACAAAAATGGGAGGAAGAGAAAGGTGAATATGTTTGTCACATCCTGTAGTAATCATATTGATAAGGTCAACCTCTTTCCAACCAAAAGGATTAGGGAGATGGGATGAGGGGGAAGAGAAGGTGACAGGGATAGCAATCACTACTCTGCTTTCTCTGCTTACCCATCCTGACTAAATGACAGCCCTTGCATACACATGCCAAAAAATCAATCAGATGTCCAGAGGGTGGTTTAAGTGAGTTGAAGTGTGGACCAAATGACAGACTGTACTGGAAAATACTTTCTAAATTAAGTGCTATACATACACCTAACATCAATAATATTTCCACCTAATTGCTCCCAAACTTCATTCTCTTCCATGTCACCCAACTCTCTGTCATAGTACCTCTGATCATACCCCTCTTACTCTATCACACCTTTTCACTTCCCCACTATAAATAAACTTCATGAAGACACAACGAGCAACGGCTAATGTTTATTGAGTCTTATACCATTACACTGACACACATTTCTTCATCTGCTCTTTGTAACAATCCTATGTGGTAGGTACTATAAAACTCATTTTCCAGAAGGGGAAATTGAAGCTAAAAAAAAATTAAGTAATTTGGCCAAGTTCAAACAGCTAGCAAGTGGCAAAGCTAGGCTGTTTGATTCCAAAGTAAATGTGCTTAATCACTATACTTTCCTTACAACTTCCTCCATACACAGGGCATTGGAGAATTATCACTAATTAACTTGCAGAGATTTTTTAAAAACATATGACTTGAATACTCTTTCACATTGATTATTGATTTCTCACTACCCCATCTCTTCTAATTTTGCTCCTCTCTAACACTGGCATCATGCCTAATCAAGCCATTTTTCACTTATCTTTAAGAGTAATATCACTCGGCCATCTCCCTCAGACTTCTGAAAATAGTCATTGGTACTTTTCTGCTTAAATTTTAAGCCATTCACATAATTTTCATTTCTTGTGTGTTTCCTAACTTAGCTCATCTCTTACGTCAAATATACTTATTTTGTTCTCTTCTTTCCTTTTTTCTACTTATTTCTTGTTCAAGCTGCTCCATATGCCTAAATAAATTCCCACTGTTCTGTCAGAAAAAGATGAGATGAAATTATGATTTAAAGAAGGCCACTAAAATTATTACAATAAATATTTAAGTGTATTAAATATATAAGCACTAGACCAGGAACTATAAAGGGAAAAAAGATGAAAACTCAGCTAGTTCCTGACCTCAAAGAGACTATAATCTAGTAGGGAACATAAAACACATACATAAGTAATCACAATTTACTCAAATCAGTACATGAGGTCCTAAGAGTAGTTTAAAACCCTAGGAGGGAAAAAAAGAGAGAATAAAAAAAAAAACCCTAGGAGAGTTAAGTGGAGAGACAAAAAACTTTCCCTATGGGTGACTGGGAAATTAGGGAGCACTCTACATACTCGTATTATCCTCATTTTATAGATAAGGAAATCGAGGTACAGAGAGTACAGTCTAGGGAGCTGAGGTTTTACAAAGGCAAAAAATACCTTAAATATTTGCAGATAATAGTCCTTCTATATACTACAATAAGTAATATACATTTACATCTTAAAACATTAATGTAACAAAAATAATTCTGACATCACCTAAAGTGTGGTGAGAAAAGGATAAATCCTTAGTGCTTCCCTCCTATTCTCAAGATTTCTCTTTAAAAATATTTCCTGAATTATCCAAGCACAAGTGACAGTGTCTGAATTCCAATAAAAATTGATTCTCTCTTCATTCTGCAATTTCTTTTTCCTTTAACAATATCGTTCAGGTCAGTCATAGGTTAGCTGCTCTGATTCCTGCAGCCTTTCCCCATAATGCCCTCTTCCTTTCTCCCAGAGAAAGAGAGCAGTGCTGAGGAAACAACATGCTCTTGGTTTCCAGATTAGGCCATTTTCATTTAACTCAGGGGTATCATTAGTTTTGCTTGGGAAAGAAAGCTTTTCATCACCTAGGCTTCAGATAAAGATTAGCTTCACAATTCCATTAGAAGTCAATGGTCTATAAGCTAGTTCACCTAAATAAGATTTGAACAGCAAATGTGGAAAATGTTGTTGCTTATAAAATAACCAATCAAATCTAGGTGTATAAGAATAAAATGTCTAAGACACAATTACAAATGCCATTTCATTTTTCCAGTAAGTCAGTCTCTAAGCAAATACATTACTGATGAAACCAGCATGCGAATATTCAGAGCTGAAGGAAACAATTTTTGAATCAGTGCTCAGAACTATGATTTCCAATTGCCTCTTGTCTCAAAAATAGTTCCTTTGATTTGGCCACAAAGTCATGAAGTAGCCATCGAAGAGAAGATTCTACAGTAATCTTAATCTCTGATAGAAGTCTAATAGCTAGATTAAAGGAAGGCTAGGCTGGACAAATACTCTCTGACGTATGGGGTCCAGTCCTGTGTGCTACATATTAAAGGTAGAAATAAACAACCAAGAGTAGGTTCCAAGTAGGGTTTCCAGAAGGATGAAAAGCCTGAGAGTCATTCATACAAAGAAGGAATGAAAAGACTGGGGATGTTTAGCATAGAGATAAAATTAAGAGGAATCATAAAAGGCTATCTTAAATATTAAAAGCACTGATCTGAAGAATACAGAACAGAGGTACTCTGTTAGGCTCCAGAGGGCAAAATTTCTGGAAGTCCTATAAGATCTTGTTCACTTGCCTTCATTAGGTTGAAATTTCTCATCTGTAAAATAAAGAAAATTAATTAGATAATATCTAAGTCCCTCCTATTCGAACAGCCCCTTATTTTCGTTGTTGTTGTTACAAAGAATCAGATTTTAGTTCAACCTCTTTCCCACCAGACACTAAATTTGTCAAATATTGAAAGAGCTGCTTCAAGAAAATGGTAAACTGACCATCCTTGAAGATACTTGAGCAGAATGCAGAACAGTCTTTCAGTAATACTCTAGAAGGTATACTCCCAATGTGTAAGAGTCACTATATAGTGTATTATGAAATGCAGTTCTGGAATCAGACTTGGGTTTGAAACCTGGATCTGTCAATTCTCAGCTATGTAAGCCTATGAAAGTTAACCTCGCTGAGTCTGTTCCCTTACTTGTAAAAACACAGGTAACAATAGTACACACTTCTTCTAGGGGTTGTCATGAGGATAAAGTAAAATGATACAGGTAAGCATTTATCATTGTGCCTGTCATACAATGAAAACTCAACAATTGTATGTTGTCATTATTATCGAATGAGACTGGATAATCTTAGCCTCTGGGTTCATAAGCATACTTTGGTAATATCACCAAAACAGATGTAAGTCTCTTGCCTGTTATAATGCAAGAGTCTCTTCATCTGTTTGGATCCATTTCCTGCCATCACAACATTGTGCCAGTCAATAGGGTCTTCTTTTCCTGGCAAAATACTATTTGGCCTGGTTGAGTTGGGGGCCTATTACATCCTAGCCAAGTAGGGAATTCTAGCCAGGACACAGTAGGATTATAGGAACTGGTAGCAATATATAAGTTAGCACAGGCATAGACTAGGCAGAAACCAAAATAAGACAGATACCAATGATGGCAGAGCTAGTTGCATGGTTTGTTACCAGTAGGAATTTAGCCTATACAAATATAAAAAAAATTAAAACCTATCTAAGGTCAAATAGTCCAAAACCAAAAATTTCAAATGCAGTCAAAGAAAGCTTTAATGGACCTGTTACAACACTCATGTAGGTCATAGAAAAGAAATTACTTTGACGAAAATTCCTTACAATGAACTGGTCACTTGTTAAGTACTTTATATAAATAATCTTATTAAATTTTTACAACAATCCTGATATCACCCCCCCACACATTTTATACAAATGAAAATTGAAGCTCAGAGATGTTAAATAATTCCCTTAAGATCACATTACTAACAAAGTGCATGAGCTAGCTAAGGCAGGTCTCTTGAGAATAAATTCTTCTCATCCATTCAGGAATTTTCACTGTATCCCGTGGGGGGGAAAACATATCTTCTGGTTGAAGTCAGGGACCTACTTAGATGAGAGGCTTCCCCTGGGAACTCTACTGACATGGACTCTGAGGGATAGAGTGCTTTCCTAATCATCAGTGTTAGAATCATGATGAGATTAAATTAGTAATCAAAAAATTACAAAGGAAAGCCTAGGCTCAGATGGCTTCACCAGTGAATTCTAATAAACATTTAAAGACAGTAATACCCACCCTTCACAAACTCTTCCAGATACCCATACATGATTTGTCTTTTCATGCCCCACAGTATCCCAACACAGTTCCACCATTGACTCTTAACATTTTGCACCACTGTGTAGTGTATGTTGTCCTGGTCCTCACTTCAGGACTGAGGCAGTGAATATCAACCAAGAGGAGGGAATACTTCCCAACTCATTCTATAAGGTCAGTATAACCCTGATACCAAAAGCAAACAAAGGTATCACAAGAAAATTACAGACCAATATCTTTTAAGAATATAGTCATAAAAATCTTCAACAAAATACTAACAAACTGAATCCGGCAACATATTATTAATAAAAAGATTATACACCGTGACCAAGTAGAATTTATCCCAGGAGTGCAAGGTTGGATTAATATCGGAAAATCAATTAATTGAATATATCATATGAATAGGATAAAGGAAAAAAATTCATGAACATCTCAATAGACACACAAAAAATGTTGACAAAATTCAATGCCTTCTCTCAAGATAAAAATACTCAACAAAATAGGAATAGAGGGGAACTTCCTCAACCAGATAAAGGATACCTAAGAAAGACCCATCATACATACTACATGACAAAAGACTGGATTTTTTCCCCCTCACAAGACAAGGATATCTGCTCTCACCACTTCTGTTTAACACATTATTACTAGAGGTTCTAGCTATGAAATTAGGCAATAAAAAGAAATAAAAGCCACCCAGAAAACTATCTCTATTTGCAGATGATATAATATTGTAGAGAGAAAAGCCTAAGGAATTCACACACACAAAGAAAACTACTAAAGCTAATAAACAAGTTCAGCAAGTTTGCAGGACACAAGGTTAGCATAAAAAAATTAGTTGTATTTCTATACTTGCAATGAAAAATTGGAAATGAAATTTTGTAAAATTCCATTTACAATAGCATAAAAAGTAAAATAAAACACTTAGGAATACATTTGACAAAAAGTATAGAATTTATGCTGAAAACTACAAAACGTTGTTGAAATAAAGTAAAGAAGACCAGTTGGAACCCATTATATTAAGTGAAGTATCCCAAGAATGGAAAAACAAGCATCACATGTACTCACCAGAAAATTGGTTTCCCTGATCATCACCTAAATTCACATCTGGGAATGATACCAATCGGATATCAGACTGAGGTGGGGGGTGGGGGAAGGGGATGGGTGTATGCCTACATGATGAATGCGTTGCACACCGTCTGGGGAATGGTCACGCTTGAAGGTGCTAACTGGGGGTGGGGCGGTGCGAGGAGGGGATGGGTGTATACCTACATGATGAGTGTAATGCGCACTGTCTGGGGAATGGACACGTCTGGAGCTCTGACTTGGGGGATAGGCAGTACATGGGCAACATATGTAACCTGAACTTTTCTACCCCCCATAATAAGCTGAAATTTTTAAAAAAAGTAAAGAAGACCTAAATAAATGAAAATATTTCATTCATAGATCAAAAGACTGAATATTGATAAGATGACATTATTCCCTAAATGGATCTAGAGATTCAATGCAACCCTATCAAAATATCAGCTAGAATCTTTGTAGAAATTAACAGGCTGATCTTGAAATTCATATGGAAATTTGGGGCACAGAATAGCTAAAAACAATCTTGATAAAGAACAAAGTTAGAGGACTCACACTTCCTGATTTAAAAACTTACTACAAAGCTACAAAGTAATCAAGACAATGTGGTACTGGCATAAGGACAGACATATACATCAATAGAGTAGAATTGAGAGTCCAGAAATAAACTCTTACATTTACAATCAATTGATTTTTGACAAGGGTGCCAAGACAATTCAATATGGGAAAAACAATCTTCAACAAATGGTGCTGGGACAACTGGATATCTACATGGAAAAGAATGTGGTATGCGTAAAGTCGGACCGCTTCCTCATACCACACAGAAAAATTATCAAGAATGAGGCCGGGCGTGGTGGCTCACACCTGTAATCCTAGCACTCTGGGAGGCTGAGGCGGGCGGATTGCTTGAGCTCAGGAGTTTGAGACCAGCCTGAGCAAGAGCAAGACCCCGTCTCTACTAAAAAAAAAAAAAAAAAAAAAAAATTAGAAAGAAATTAGCTGGACAACTACAGATATACAGAAAAAATTAGCTGGGCATGGTGGCGCATACCTGTAGTCCCAGCTACTTGGGAGGCTGAGACAGGAGGATCGCTTGAGCCCAGGAGTTTGAGGTTGCTATGAGCTAGGCTGATGCCACAGCACCCTTGCCAGGGCAACAGAGCCAGACTCTGTCTCAAAAAAAAAAAAAAAAAAAAAAAAAAAAAAAAAAAGAATGGATCACACAAGACCCTCCTTTACTCAAAGACCTTCCTTGCTGTTAGAATAAAATGCAAACTGCTTTTGCATTTTTTGCTGGCCCTGCCATTTGGATCTCCATAATCTAGACCATGCTACTTCTACAGCTTCATCCCTTGTCATCACCTCACTATCCTCTTCTTTATTCCTTCCTCATGGATCCTACATTTGGAGCCACGCTGAGTGACATGTATTTTTTTGAAAGTGCCAGGCTTTGCTTATGTATCTCCTTCTGAATGGAATACTATTTCTCTATTCTACCTGATAAATATACCTCCATACTGAAAGGAAGTCCAAGCATCACCTCTTCTATGAAACTTTCACTGACATAGACAGACACCCACACATGATTTGTCTTTTCATGCCCCACAGTATTCCAACATAGTTCTACCACTGAGGCTTAACACTTTGCACCACTGTGTAGTGTATGTTATCCTGCTCCTCACTTCAGGACCGAGGCAGTGAATGTCAACCAAATCCCTTGGGGAAATTTCTCTTGTCCAAAAGGAACCTCTTTTTCCCAGGGCAGCACATATTCCCTGATTAGTCAGTGAAAAGGGTAGGATGCAAAGGCCCCCTTGCTTCGAAATGAGATAATTCTCTCTTTGCCATTCCAGCCCCAGAGCTCCTGTGAGTACTTTGTGGTGGTAACAGTTCAATTCCTTCCACTGCCCAATGCTCTTTCCTTCACTCGCCCAACAGGGGTTGATCAGAGCACACTCCTCAATAAACTGCCCGCATTCTAAACTCCATCTCAGATTGTATTGCCTAGGAATCCTAACCTAAGACACTTTATTTTTTACACTTCCTTTTTTATAGCTCATCTTCACATCCTGACTGCATTAATATATCCCTCAGTGCAGGTTGTCAATAAAGGTTTGCCAAAATAAATAAATAAAATAAAGCAAAAAATCAATCACAGACCTAAATTTAAGGGCTAAAATTATAAAACTCTTATAAGAAAACAACTGGAGTAAATACTTATGACCTTGAGTTAGACAATAGTTTCTTCAAAACGATACCAAAAGCAGATACAACAAAAGAAAAAATAGATAAACTGGACGATAAGAACTTGTATGCTGCAAAGGACATCATCAAGAAAGTGAAAAAAACCCCACAGAATTGGAGACAAATATCTGATAATGGACTTGTACCCAGCATATATAAAGAACTCTTACAACTCAAAAAAGAGATATTGAAAAATAGGCAAGGATTTGAATAGACATTTCTCCAAAGGAGATATATTATATAAATAGCTAATAAGCACATGAAAAGTACAAATCAAAACCACAATTGAAATACCACTTAAAATTCACTATGATGTATATAATTAAAAAGACAGACAATAGCAAGTGTTGGCAAGGATGTGGAATAACTGGAACCTTTATACATTGCTGGTGGGAATGTAATATGATGCAGCCACTTTGGTAAACAGTCTAGAAGTTGCTCAAAAAGTTGAACATAGAGTTATCACATAAGCCAACAATTCCACTCTTAGCTATATACTCAAGAGAACTGAAAACAAATGTCCACACAAAAACATGTACACAAATGTTGATAGCAGTATTATTCATAATAGCCAAAAAATGGAAACAACTCAAATGTCCATCCACTGATGAATGGATAAATAAAATGTATATCCATATAACAGAATATCATTCAACCTTAAAAAGAATGAAAATACCGATTCATGCTACCATATGAATGAACATTAAAAACATTATGCTAAGTAGAAAAGCCAATCATAAATGATCCCATTTAAATGAAATGTCCAGAATGGTCAAATCTACAGAAACAGAAAGTAGATCAATGGTTCCTAGGGGCCGGAAGAGGGAAGAGTTAAGGGGAAATGGGTAGTAACTGCTTATGGGTATAGGGTTTCTTTTTGTGGTTCTAAAATTGATTGTGATTAATATGTGAATGTTCTAAAAACCAGTGAATTAGACACTTTAAATGGGTGAAATGTATGGCATGTGAATTATACCTTAATAAAGCTATTATTTTTTAAAAAAGCAGTGATGGGGAAATCTGCTGGCACCTCAGTATGAATTAAGGCAGAGCACCAAACTATACTATGGTCATTGTATTGTTTGTCATCATGTGCTCACAGAGAAAGAAATGCAGATTCACTTAAGAATGTCCTTGATGAAGCAGTAGAAATAACAGTTATTGTACATTAGAATGCTATTTATGTTAACATGCACTGGGATTATTATTATATTTAAATAAATTAGTAAATTTTTAAAAAGCTATTTGTAGAGATTACAAGGAAATAACATACTACATTTATATAAGATACCACATCCTTCTGAACTGACTTCAATTTAGCTGTGTAGCTTGTAGAGGTTAACAACTCTTGATCTGCACTGGCAACAATTACAAACCCTTTTCTGCCTTTCTCAAGAGGGTAAAATAGACATAAAAATATTTGGATGGTGGTGCTTGAAACCTATTCATCTTATTCTTAAAAATAAAGCTCTTTCTAAAATATTTTTCTTAAGGTCTTAATTTTTAAAATCTATTTCATGTATAATGTGAATTGTAAAAGATGTTACAAAATGACCCAAGATGCTGCTTCTAGATGTCATAGTTAGTCCAAGTTTTGAAATGATTCTTCCAAATTATCTAGTTTCTAAATCTATTCACTCAAATATTTATTATACTAGTTTCTATATCATAAAGGCCCAGATATTATCACCTAATAAAATAAAATACAACATCTGAATAAATGTCCCCATGAAATCATTTGCTGTAATCTCACTGTAACACAAAAGATATTGCTAACTGGCTCCAAGGGAGAACAAAAAATTAGTTGAATAATTTATTTCAAATATAAGAGCTGTTTAGTATTACAGTACTTTTAAAATTAAATTTTAGTTTTCTGCATTATTCAGAAACATATCAGTTATAAATGGTTCCATTTCAGGAAATTTTCTTAGTTCTCTTTCTCCCTGGGTAGTCACTGAAAGACTTTTAGGAAGATGAAAGTTTTCAGAAGAAAGTTAAACAAGTAATGAATACTGCCAGACTATTAGTCACTTCTGTGTTCTGTTACTCATATATAAAAGAAATAAAATAAAACAAAGACATTTAAAATGGAAAACCTTCAAAAATAAAATCTTCCCATCTTCATTCCCAAAGCTAAAAAGCTCCAACTTCTTATCCAATCTCATTTAATCTAAGATTCTCTCAGCATTCTGGTGGGCAGAGATATACAGCTATACAGCATCTAATAAAATTCCAGGCCACAGTCACTGAATAAATGAGCAAAGCTAAACAAATGGCATTTCTTATCAAATAAACACTAACATGATTGAGCATACAGCATTTCAATCAGTCAACATCTGTTCTATAATCGTATTTCCTATGTTATAAATGTAGTGTGAATGAACAATTCATTTTTATGGATTTACTGCCTCATGTTGCCTCACCATAGCATTTCAATTCTAGTTAGAGGGACCTGAACAGAAAGTATATACTGAATGCAAGAAAACCTTGATTATAACTCAGAAATGAGTTAGTCAAATTTTCCAGCTAGTTAAGGGTTTACCACTTTGTACACAAAATCATTTTTAATTTAATCTTTTGGATAGAAATCTAAACACTTAATACTCATTGCTTATCTTCCTAAGTAGAATATGGTAGATGATCACAATTTAATCATTTTTGATGAATTTGGGTCATTATAATGAACATCAATTACTGAGCTATGTTATAACACATTGATGCCCTCAAGGCCTATTTAAGCAATATAAGGCTATTAGTCCCACACTGCTGTGAGTCCTTGGCCTGTTTTTTGGTTTTTCTGTCTCTTTCTTTAGAGTCAGCTGTCTCTCCCTCCTCCTATCTTCTATGAGTCTTTTTAACATTTCTAAATTGCCTCTCCACAGCTGTTGGCTAGGAAATCCAATAATCATGATTTAAGCATAATGATGAGTAAATAAATTATGAGTAAGGATTTGAGAAGCTTACCCTATAAAGCTGCGGTCCCCAACCCCTGGTCCATGGGGGACCTGTTAGGGACCAGGCTGCAGAGCTCTGCTGACACCCAACACACTCCACAACGCCCCCCCCACCCCCCGCAATGTCTGTGGAAAAATTGTCTTCCATGAAACCAGTCCCTGGTGCCAAAAAGGTTGGAGACAGCTGCAAAGTACATGGATTTTGTGACACATAGTTTATCTGCACAAAACTTTTTTCTTCATCTGAGTTCTTAGGTGAGGTTACCAGACTGTTGAATTCCAGCTGTATATTACCATATTTGATAAAACTTCCCCTTTACAGTCATATATGCACGAAAATTTTATGATCTAGTACAAAGTCCTTAGGCAGTTGAAACAAGATTCGGTTAAGACAAATTTACTTCTTCTGCAACTGCAGATAAAATAGTCTTTCTAAGCTTGAACATTTAGAATACCTAAGAAATAAATTGCGTAAAGATTTAATACTTTGGAAGCATGACTTAGAAATCTGAAAATTCACTAAGTATATAAATACGGGAACAAATTCAATTCAATTCAATCAGCAAATGTTTATTGAGCATCTATCATGTTCAAGGAATTATACTAGCACCGCAGGGGATATAAAAATGAGTAAGACACAGTCCGTGCTTTAAAAACTTAATATCTAGTAAGCAAAATTAGATACAAATGGCTAAAATGAAAGGCAAAGAAATGTAGGAGATGTAAGAAAAGCATAAACAAAATATAATGGGAGTTCAAAGAAATGAGAGATTAAACATAGTTTGGGGAGAAGAATCAGAAAATCACAAAGTGTACCATGGAATAAATGGCATTCATGACGAGCCTTGTAGTTGGACAGGTTCTTAAGAGATTAGGGGGAAGAGGCAACAGTAGCAGGCATCTCAGGCTGAGGAAACTGTGATCATTCAGTCCACAAATATTTACTGAGCATTTATTATGATTATATGATAGTCACTGTTGTAGGCACTGAGGATAGAGCAGTGAACAAAACAGACAAAAATCCCTGCCCTCATGGACATGATACCATAGTGGGGAGAGACACAATAAACAAAAATAGTAACAATAGTAATAATAACAGCTAACACATTAGAACACTTAACATGTATCAGGCACTGTTTTACATATAAACTCATTTAATCCTCAGAACACCTCTATGAAGTAGATTACTATTACTTACATTTTACAGATAGAAAATTGAGATACAGTCCGGGCGCGGTGGCTCACGCCTGTAATCCTAGCACTCTGGGAGGCCGAGGCGGGTGGATCGCTCAAGGTCAGGAGTTCGAGACCAGCCTGAGCAAGAGTGAGACCTCGTCTCTACTAAAAATAGAAGGAAATTATCTGGCCAACTAAAATATATATAGAAAAAAATTAGCCGGGCATGGTGGCGCATGCCTGTAGTCCCAGCTGCTCGGGAGGCTGAGGCGGTAGGATCGCTTGAGCCCAGGAGTCTGAGGTTGCTGTAAGCTAGGCTGATGCCACGGCACTCACTCTAGCCCGGGCAACAAAGCGAGACTCTGTCTCAAAAAAAAAAAAAAAAAAAAAAAGAAAGAAAATTGAGATACAGAGGTTAACTAAATTGTCCAAAGGCACAATGAGAAATGGAACCACGATTCAAACCTGGTGTGTCCCACAAGAGTCTATGTTCTTAACCATTATGCAATTCCAAATAAACATGATCTATAACATGTTAGATGTTGACAAACAGTAAATTCAGGGTACAGCAAGCCACTTTATTTGGAATGTATAAGGCAACAGCAAAGGATAAAGCCAAAGAAATAGATTGGGTTCATATTATGGAGGGGCCTTGAATGCAAGACAGAGTCCACCTACTGAATTAAGTGCAATGGGAAAACACTGAAGATTTGAGAGAGGACATATGATTGGTACCTCACTTTATAAAGGATGAATTGGAGTGAGGAGAAAGACTGAGAGAGGAGATCAGTTTCATCACTGAACATTTATATAAACTACTGACACAGCCCAGGTGAAAAGTATTTAAGGCGCACTTACCCACACACCCATACATACAGAGTAACTGAAAACTTCATTCTTCCAGTTCAGGCCAAAATCTTGAAGTCATCCTTGACTCCTCTGTTTCCTCTCTAATCTCACATTCAATCAACAGCAAATCCAGACTCCAATAATCTTTTGCCACTTTCACCATCACTACCCTGGTCCAAGTCATCATCGGCTCTCACCTGGCTTACTTTAACAGCTTCTGTACTTACTCTCCGCTTCCACTGTTGCCTAGTTGCTATTTCTGGAACACTGATGTTCTCCCTCATCTCAGAGCCTTTACTCCTGCTAGTTCTTCTGCTTTGAATGCTCCCTCATCCCCTCCCATATCTGCATGGCTCTTTCCTGACTGTCTTCAAATCTTTGCTCAAATATTACCTTTTCAGTTAGCTTTCCTGGACTATCTCATTTAAAATTGTACACACATACACACCCTGTCTCCACCTTCTCTATCCAATTTCCCCAATTTTTCTACATATAACTTTTTATCATCTGACATTCTATATATTTTATTTATCTACTTGTGTGTCTTCCTCCACTAGAATACCAGCTCCATCATGGTCAAAATTTTTGTCTGTTGTATTCACTGCTATATCCCCAGTGCCATAAATAGTACCCAGCACATGGCAATTCTTGGTAAATATTCATTGAATGAATGAATGAATGAATTCAGGAAAAACAATTTTAAAAAAACAAGGAAGGGAAGAATTAGAATTTATATAATGGGGCAACTCACAGAATACATGGAGCAAGAAAGAAAAAAGGACCAAACGGTCTCCATGGTGTCCAGACTCCAGAAATGGCAATAGTATTATTGGAAATGGAATAGTTGAGGGGAACTGATTTGGAAAGTGGAAATCAATTCATTTTTAGACATGACGAGTATATAACATGGGACACTAATGGGAAATAAAGCAATGTAAGTCTAGAGCTTAAGAAGGAAGTCAGGGCTAAAGACAGTGATTTTGGGGTTATTAACATAGAGATAATAGTGTTGGAAGGGATAGGACAGAATCTTGGGAAAGGCTACATATAGGGGGTTCAAGGAAGAATATCAGTCAGGGAGGTAGAAAGAGAACCAAAATAATGACATGTCATGAGGCCAAGTGAGGAGAGTTTCATGAAGTTATGGTAAATTAGTATTAAATGTTGCAAGAGAAGTCAAGAGGGTTCTTAAAACTCAAAACAAGCAGGTTGATATGGCAATTAGGAAGCCAGCAGTCACTTTTTTTTTTGAGACAAAATCTCACTCTGTCACCCCACCTAGCTATGATGCAGTCATCATAGCTCACTGCAACCTCAAACTCCTGGGGCTCAAGGGATTCTCCTGCCTCAGCCTCTGGAGTAGCTGGGACTACAGGCATACACCACCACACCTGGCTAATTTTTCTATTTTTTGTAGAGACGAGGTCTCACTCTTGCTCAGGCTAGTCTCAAACTCCTGAGCTCAAGCTATATTCCTGCCTCAGCCTCCCAGAGTGCTAGGATTATAGGCGTGAGCCACAGTGCCTGGCCCATTGGTGACTTTTGAGAGAGGTGTTTCACTGAAGTGGTAGAGGTAGAAGTCAAATTCCAAGGCACTTAACAAGGAGTTAGGACATGAAGGTGAAAGGTATACAATTCTTTCAATAGGCTCACCAGAATGAAATTCTCCCTTTTGCCTAGTAATCCTACTCCTTGTAATTTATCTTTAAAAAAATGGTTCAACAAAAGAATAGGGGTAAACATATACATGAATGCAGGAAGATATACATTGCATGGTTGTTGATAATAGCAAAAAATTGTAAACTACTTGAAATGTCCAACTACAAGAAAATAGTTTAGTAATTTATGATATATTAAAACAATAAAATACTTTTAAATATGAAGAATATAAAGAAAAAGGGAAATGCTAGAGATGTTAAATAGAAAAAAGTCAAAATATAAATTTAAAATATACATCATTTGTTCATTTCACATTTAATTATGGAGGTGCTCCTAAGGTAATAGGCACATAAGGTATACATACAGTGGCAAATAAAACAGACAGGCCTTCTATCTGCATAAGACTTAACAGTTTGTGACTCAAACTATGAAAAAAATGTATGTATATATACAAACAGAGAAACATATACCCCTAAATGACAAAAGTTATATATTATGATGGTAGAATTTTGGCTCTTTTTACCTCCAACATTTTTCAATAAAAATTAGCTGTTTTCAATAAACAAAAATAAAAGTAAATATTTATAGCAATGAAAGGAAGAATAGAGTTTCAGGGTAGCCTGAGGGGGTAGCAGGGTTCTAAGTAATGTTTTTTAGAAGAGAAAACCTGGGCATGTCTGAAGACAAAAGGGATACCAAAGAGGCAGAGATTGAAAATTCACATATCTTTCTTACTGCAACAGCTAATTTAACATATCCATTCTGAGAGCTCTTCAAATTCCTTGGAGAATGGACTTTGAATAGCCTAGAATAGCTGTCCTAGAGCTGACATTTAAACGTGTCTCTTGTGAACAATAATAAAGATCCCATCCTCCATCTAAGAAAAAGCTTGATTCAGACAATAAATTTCATAGTAAAACTGATCATGGAGGAAATACTTACAGAACATTATTAGATCTCATGAATTGCCTCACACTATAGAATGTATTCACCTCACCCCAATAACTTTGCTTCTAAATGATTTTTTTAATAGAGTAAAAATTGCCTGGGTGTGAGATGTACTTTTATTACCATGTCAAAGGAAGATAAATTAATGAAAGTGAGGTAGAGCATATCTAATATGCTATCCTCTCAGTTCCTTAATGTCCTCATCTCCAATGACATCCTACTTCCATTCCATGTCAGCCACCCACTCCCCATACCTTGGAAGTTACCATCACCCTTTACCACACTATCTCCAAAAGCACTAATTCAAACATGACTTTCTCTGATCACAAACATCCAGGTTGCTTGTTCAACTACCCTGACTACCATCATTATTTCAGCTCATCAAGACCTCCAGTTCACTGATCCCTCCTCCTCTACTTATTCCCTATTAGTCAGAATTTTCTTTACTTCCCTCGTTATCCAGCTTAGGTTCCATAGTGCATCACTTCTGTAACACTTGCCAAAACCACAAAATCTCTTGAGTCACTATGTTGTTGTTGTTGTTGATGATAATGATGTTTTTGTATTCATATAAGCCAAATTCCAACCATTGATCATTCCTACTATCCACTTTGTCTGTGCCTGTATCCAATAGCCAGTTATAGGGCAAAGTCACACAATAGGCAGATTTGTTTTAATACATATAATATAATCAAAACCAATTCCTGCAGCAGAGCCCTGAACACTGCTCACCTTACTGTGTTTATCCTTTTCACTTTCTGCCACAACTTTTTCAAATTTTCTCCACTCTCCTCAAACCTCCAGAGCACTATTCCCCAGCTCCACCCTTTTCATAAGATGTCCTTGCCTATTACTTCACAGAGGAAATAGACCATTGGCTCCTAGGGGCTGACACATAGGAGGTACTTAACTATATGATAAATGAGTGAAAACAAGAAAAACATGAAAAGGAGAAAAACCTGGCATGTTAACCTCAAATAAAACCTCAGTTTTCTCATTTAAAAAAGTGGTAGATATATAACATTATCTAAGTGCCCCTCTCCCAGCTCTAAATGCTGCGGTAATAAAATTTAGGTTCACATATCTGGACTTATGAATGTGACCTGTCCAGAGAAGAGTTTTTTCAAAAGTGAACAAGCAGTAGTCAGGAAATACCATCCTATGTCTGTCTTACCAATTGGCAGAGATGCAATTATTCATTGTTCAATAAACAAATACTTACTGATTTCCTTCTATACTAAGGATTTATGGAGGAGAATAAGGGCATGTAAGACCTGGTCTTTGCCTTTATGGAGCTTTAAATCTAGCAGCGGTTCCCAATCTTTTTGGCACCAGGGACCATTTTCATGGAAGACAATTTTTCCATGAACTGGGGAGCAGGGTATGGATGGTTTTCTGGATGATTCAAGCACATTACATTTGTTGCATACTTTTTTCTATTATTATTACATTGTAATATACAATGAAATAATTATATAACTCACCATAGGCTGGGGACCCCTGTACTAGGGGAAGGAAAATTTATACAAGTGTCTCTAATAGGCAACAGGTGGAGTTGCTTTTAAAAAGACTAGTAATTGGGAGAAAAAAGAATGATGTCAGCAAGATGGCCAACTAGAAGCTCCTAGCACTCTTTCCCCCCCCAACAAATAGCCAACACAATGAATAAACAACTACATTTTGATCAAAATAACTAAAAGAGAGCACCAAAGAATAGCAAATAAGCAGTAGAAATCCTGTAGAGCAGTGGTCCCCAACCTTTTTGGAACCAGGGACTGGTTTCATGGAAGATAATTTTTCCATGGGATGGGGGGGCGGGGTTCAAGATGATTCAAGTGCATTACATTTATTGTGCAATCAAAACTCTCTGCTAATGATAATCTGTATTTGCAGCCCCTCCCCAGCACTAGCATCATGGCCTCAGCTCCACCTCAGATCATCAAGCATTAGATTCTCAAAAGAGCAGGCAACCTAGATCCCTGCATGTGCAGTTTACAGTAGGGTTCGCACTCCTATGACAATCTAATGATGCCGCTGATCTGACAGGAGGTGGAGCTTATGCAATGATGCAAGTGATTTGGAGCGGCTGTAAATACAGATGAAGCTTCACTTGCTTGCCTGCCGCTCACCTCCTGCTGTATGGCCTGCTTCCTAACAGGCCACAGACTGGTACTGATCCGTGGCCTTGGGGTTGGGGACCATAGCTATAGAGCACAAAAACCCAAGTTGGCTGCTTAGGAAAGGGAAAGAAACACCTTGCCTCCTGCACCCTATCCCCTCAGCAGAATCAGCTCAAAAGCAAGAGAGACACCCTTCTGCAAGGAAAAGGTAAGCAAGAAGGCCCCTACAGCCCCCATCACCACCTCAGACACCTGAAGTCTTTGCTACTGGAAATTCCTACAGTCCTCATAAGCTCTGAGCCCAGTTGAGGGACCTCTCCAGAGTCCACATGCTGAGATGCCCCAGAGAGCCAATGCTGTGCCCAGTGGCCACCTCCATGGTCCAAG
Organism: Eulemur rufifrons; assembly: GCF_041146395.1. Lineage (NCBI taxonomy): Eukaryota > Metazoa > Chordata > Mammalia > Primates > Lemuridae > Eulemur > Eulemur rufifrons. The sequence goes on from NC_091012.1 coordinate 92,376,964, forward strand.
CTGCTACTGCATTGTGCCATCTTGGAACTACAGCCACTGCTAGAATGCATCCTGCTCTGGCAGCAATTAGCTATTATATCCATTCATACCTGAGGCTCAGCTGCCACTGCATTATGATCACCCAGTAGTGAACCATCCCCAAACAGAGCTGGTTCTATGCCCTATGCCCTAGGACCAAGCTACCTCAGAGCCATTCCATCCTCTCCATGCCAGTTGCTGGTGCACCCTCCCCTTGGGACTAAGCTGAAGTGGTTCTCCACCCCCTAGAGATCTGGAACATTAAACTATAAGAGCAATCATACACCCTCTTCTCCCCCCAACACTCCTTCCCAGTGCCACAGCAGAAGCAGCACGCTGCCTTTGGGGACCTCGGGCCTCCAGTACACCAGAGCAGTCTGTTCCCACCCCATCCCTGGCACCACAGGTGGCATCCCACCCCTGGGGAATCTGAGGATCCAGCACACTGGAGTAGTTGCACTCCCCAGCATCACAATTGATGCAGCACGCTGCCTCTCAGGGATCTGGAAACTCCTTTGACCCATGTAGCCATGCTTTCTGGAGCTGAGCAGACATGGTACCTCATATCCCAAAGTGTCAGAGCCATGGCTGAGCTGTGCTACCTTACCTTCTAGGCCAAATAGCCACAGAGCCCCGCCTACTTGGACTAGCCACCCCGCCCCCCAGTCTGAGTTGCTGAGGTACCCCATCTCTTTGGGACATGGTCATTGCTGCACTGCTCCCTATTCCCCATGGTCCAAGCCACAGCAGCATCTTGCCATTCCTGGGTCCTTGCTGCTGCTATACCCAGCCTCACAGAGCCTGGGCTACTGCCATGTCCCCCCATCCCAGGATGCCTGTGGTACTTCATCTCCCTGAGCCTGAGCTGCCACTGTGCCCTGTTGGTTCCAGGTCCTAAACTGCAGCTATACCCTAGCCCCTAGGTTCTGAGCTTCTGGAGTACCCCTTCTTCCCTAGAGCTATGCCAGTGCTGTGCTCTGCCCCCACAAGGTCAGACCACAGCTACATCCCAGCCCCTTGAGCCTAAGTTGCTGTGGTATGCCTCAGAGCAACAGACCCTGGTTAGTAGGAGAACTGCATCCATCTCATGTCTTGGAGAGGGTACCTGTACTTCAGGTCTCAGGTGCTACAGTAGTGTCACAAGACCCTGATCCTAGAAATTGAGCTCCACAGCTGCTCTGAGCACCCGTGCCCTGAATCCCAGTGTCACTGTGGTTCTGCCTATGGGCCAAGTCAAACCTGATGGCATGAGAGATCCCCACAGCTAAGACTCCCCACTGTGGAAAAGACAAGACCAGGAGTATCCCTAAAGCCCTTGTCCTAATAACTTATGTAGCCACAATCACTGTCACAAACTCCTGCAGCCTAGACCACTGAGGCACCTGCAGTCATCATTGACATTGATCACAACTGAAGAAGGTGAACCTACACCACTGCATCCACATAGAACCACAGCTACCACAGCCTGCCTAACTGGTACCCTCAGGCCCATTTGCAGGTGAAAGTCTTCCCCTACAAAAAACATTCTGTAAAATTGGAAGAGGTGACTGCACTAGCATATATGCAGACATCAACATAGGGACACAAGAAACATAAAAAAGCACATAAACATGAAACCACTGAAGGAACACAATAATTCTCCAGTAATTGATCCCAAAGAAACATAAATTTACAAATTGCCTGAAAAGGAATTCAGAATAATAATCTTAAGGAAATTCAGCAAGATACAAGAGGAGACAAAGAAACAATTCATGAAATCAGGAAAACAATTCATTATTTGAATGAGCAATTCAGCAAAGAGATAGATATCATAAAAGAATCAAAGAGAAATCCTGGAGCTGAAGAATTCAATCAATGAAATGAGAAATACAATAGAGAGCTTTAACAGCAGACTAGATCAAATAGAAGAAAGAGTCTATGAACTTGGAGATGGATCTTTTGAAATGATACAACCAAAGGAAAAAGAATAAAAAAGAGTGAAGACAGCCTATGTGAGTTATGGAACACCATTAAGCAAACAAACTTTTGCATTATGGGAGTTTCAGAAGGAAAAGAGACTGAGAATGGGACAGAAATCTTTTTTTTAATAAAATAATTGCCGACAGCTTCTCAAAGTCTTGGGTGAGATATGCACATCCAGATCCGTGAAGCTCAAAAGTCCTCAAATAGACACAACCCAAAGAGGTCCTCTCCAAGTTACACTATAATCAATCTGTCAAAAGTCAAAGACAAAGAGAGAATTTTAAAAACAGCAAGAGAAAAGCATGAAGTCACATATAAAGAAATTCTCATTAGAGTCTCGATGGATTTCTCTGCAGAAATCTTGCAGGCCATGAGAGAGTGAAATGATATAGTCTAAGTACTGAAAGAAAAAACCTGCCAGCCAAGATATTACCAGTAAAGCTGTCCTTTAGAAATGAAAGAGAAATAAAGTTTTTCCTACATAAGCAAAAGCTAAAGGAATTCATCACCGCTAGACTTGCCCCATAAGAAATGACTGAGGAAGTTCTTCAAGTGGAAACAAAAGGATGATAATTACTATTATGAATACATATGAAAATATAAAACTTACTAGTAGAGATAAATACACAGTTAAAACCAGAATACTCCAAATACTGTAATGGTGGTGTGTAAATCATACGTATTTCTAGCATGAAGGTTAAAAGTCAAAATAGTCAACAAAACTAAAGTTACAATAAGTTGTTAAGGAATACACAATATAAAACAATGTAAACTGTGATATCAAAACATAAATTGTAGAGGGTAAAAGTCTAGTTTTTATATGTGACAGAAGTGGTTATCAGCTTAAAATAATTAATTATAATTATGTTTTATGTAAGCCTCATGGTAAACACAAAACAAAAAAAATGACAGCAGATATACAAATGTTGAAGAGAGAGGAATCAAAGCTCAGCACTACAGAAAATTATCAAGTCACAAAGGTAAACAACAAGAAAGAAATGAACAAAGGACCTACAAAACAACCAGAAAACAAATAAAAAATGGCAGTCCTTATCTATCAACAATAACCTTGAATGTAAATGGATTAAGTCCCCCAATCAAAAGACATAGAGTGGCTGAATGGATTAAAAAAAAAAAAAACAAGATCAACTATATGCTGCCTACAAGCACCCACTTAAATTTTAAGGACACACACATGCTGAAAGTGAAGGGATAGAAGAAGATATTCCATGCAAATGGTAACAAATAGAGCAGGGTGGCTACGCTTATATCTGACAAAATAGACACCAAGTCAAAAATTTTCACAAGAAACAAAGAAGGTCATTATTTAATGATAAAGGGATCAATTCATCAAGAGGACACAACAGCTACAAATATATATGTACCCAATATTGGAGCACCCACATACATAAAGAAAATATTAATGGATCTGAAGGAAGAAATAGATAGCAATACAATAATAGAAGACTTAAACATCCTGCCTTCTTCAGTGGATCAATCAACCAGACAGAAAATTAATAAGGAAATACTGGACTTCAATTTCACTTTTGATCAAATAGACTTAACTAACAGACATATAAGGAACTTTCTATCCAACAGCAACAGAATACACATTTTCCTCTAGTACATGTGGAACATTCTCCAGGATAGACCATATGTTAGGCCACAAAACAAGTCTTAACAAATTTAAGAAGATTGAAATCATATCTATTATCATTTCATACCACCATGATATGAAACTAGAAATCAGTAACAGGAGGAATCTTGGAAAATTCACAAATATGTGAAAATTAAACAATATTCTCCTAACAACCAATGAGTCAAAGAAGAAATTGAAAGAGAAATTTAAAAATATCTTGAGACAAGCAATAATGAAAACACAACATACCAAAACCTATGGAATGTGGCAAAAGCAGGTCTAAAAGGGAAGTTTATGGCAATAAAGACTACATTAAAAACAAGAAAAATCCTGCTATGGTTTGAATGTATCCCCCAAAGTTCATGTGTTGGAAACATAATCCCCAATGGAAAAGTTTTCGGAGGTAGGGCCTAATAAGAGATGACTAGGTCATGTGGGCTCTGCCCTCATGAATGGATCATTGTTATCATGGGAGTGAATTAATTATCACTAGAGTGGGCTTTTTATAAAAGTGAGTTTGGTCCCTTCTTGCTCTCTTGTGCTTTCTTGTCCTTCCACTTTTCACCATGGAGTGACACAGTAAAAAGGCCCTAGCAGATCTTGGCCCCTCAATCTTGGACTTTTCAGCCTCTAGAACTGTAAGAAATATATCTCTTGTTTTTATAAATTGCCAAGTCTGTGATATTGTGTTATAGCAATACAAAATGAACTAAGACAGATCCCAAATAAATAGTCCAACTTTATGCTTCAAGGAACTAGTAAAAGAAGAACTAAACCCAAAATTAGCATAATAATAAAAATCAGAATAGAAATAAATCAAATAGCAGAAAAACCATAGAAAGAATTGATAAACGAAGTTAGTTGTTTGGAAAAAAATAAACAATATTGACAAACCCTTCACTAGTCTAAGAACAAAGAGGAAAGACTCAAATAAATAGAATCAAAAGTGAAAATGAAGAAATTACATCAGACACGACAGAAATTAAAAGGATCATAAGGGATTTTTATGGACAATTATGTGACAACAAATTGGATAACCTAGAGAAATGGATAAATTCCTAGAAAAATACAACTTATCAAGATTAAGTCAGGAAGAAACAGAAAGCTTGAACAGACCAATAACAATCAAGAGATTGAAGAAGTAATAAAAAACCTCCCAAGAAAGAAAAGCCCAAAACCAGGTGGCTTCACAATTGAATTCTACTAAACATTCAAAGAACAATTAATACCAGTACTTCTTAAACTCTTCTAAAATGTAGAGCTAGAAGGAATACTTCCTTATGAGGCCAGCATCACCTTGATGCCTAAGCCAGACAAAGACATCACTAGAAATGAAAACAACAGGCCAATCTTATTGATAAATATTGATGCAAAAATCCTCAATAAAATATTAGGAAACAAAATGCAACAACACATCAAAGAAATTATATATCATAACCAGCTGGGATATATCCCTGGCATGCGAGGCTGGTTTAACATACGCAAATCAATCCATGTGATACATCACATTAACAGAATAAAAGATAAAAACCACATGACCATCTCAATTGATGCAGGAAAAACCATTTGACAAAGTCTAATACTCTTTCTTGATAAAAACTCTCAATAGTTTAGGTATAGAAGGAAAGTTCCTCAACACAATAAAGGCCATTTATGAAAAACCCACAGCTAACATTATAATCAATGGGGAAAAACTTAAAGCTTTCCTACTGAGATGTGATACAAGGCAAGGATGCCCACTCTCACCACTTCTATTCCACATGGTACTAGAAGTACTAGCAAGAGCAATCAGACAAGAGAAATAAATAAAAGGTATCCAAATTGGCACGGAAGCAATACCATTACCTCTATTTGCAGATGAATTGATCCTATACGGAAAAACCCCCAAAGATTCCACACACACAAAAAAAAACCTGTTAGAACTAATAAATAAATTCAGTAAAGTTGCAGAATGCAATTCAACATAAAAAAGTCAGTAGCATTTTTCTACGCAAATAATGACCTAACTGTAAAAGAAATATAGAAAACAATTTTATTTACAATAACATAAAAAATACTTAGGAATAAATTTAACCAAGGAGGTGAGAGATCTGTACACTGAAAACTATAAAACATTGATGAAAGAAATTTAAAAAGATACAAATAAATGGAAAGATATCCTGTGCTCATGGACTGTAAGACTTAATATTGTTAAAATATCCATACTATTCAAAATAATATATAGATTCAATGCAATCCCTATCAAAATCCCAATGGCATTCTTCACAGAAATAGTAAAAGTAATCCTAAAATTTGTATGGTAACATAAAAGACCTTGAATAGCCAAAACAATTCTCAGAAAGAAAAACAAAGTTGGAGGCATTACAATTCCTGATTTAAAAGTGTATTACAAAGCTATAGTAATCAAAACAGTATGGTTCTGGCATAAAACAAACACATAGACCAGTGAAACAGAACGGAGAGCCCAGCAATAAATCCAAACATGTACAGTCAACTAATTTTTGACTAGGGCACCAAGAGGACACAATGGGAAAATGATAGTCTCTTTAATAAATGGTGCTGGGAAAACTGAGACTTCCACATGCAAAAGAATGAAATTGGATCTTTACTTTACACCATACACAAATCAACTCAAAATGGATAAGAGACCTAAATATAAGACCTCAGAAACTATAAAACTCCTAGAAGAGAACATAGGGAAAAAGCTCCTGAACGTTGGCCTTGAAAATGATTTTTTAGATAGTACACCAAAAGCTCAGGCCACAAAAGCAAAAATAAGTAAATGGTACTATGTCAAACTAAAAAGCTTCTGCATAGCAAAGGAAACAATCAACAAAATGAAATGGTAATCTATGAATTGGGAGAAAATATTTGCAAACCATATATCTGATAAGGAGTTAATATCCAAAATTTATAAAGAACTCATACAACTCAATATAGAATAACCTAATTACAAAAATGGGCAAAAGACCTGAATTGACATTTCTCCAAAGAGGACATAAAAATCACCAAGAGGTATATGAAAATGTTCTCAACATCATTAATTGTGGGGGAAATGCAAATCAAAACCACTATGAGATACCACCTCACACCCATCAGAATGGCTATTATAAAAATGTCAAAAGATAACAAATGTTGGTGAGAATGTGGAGAAAAGGAAACTCATGTTTTTGGAAATGTAGTTTGGTACAGCCATTACGGAGAACAGTATGGAGATTTCTAAAGATATTAGAAGTAGAACTACCATATGACTCAGCAATCCCTCTTCTGGACATATACTCAAAGGAAATGAAATCACCACCTCATAAAGATATCTACATTCCCATGTTCATTGCAGCATTATTCAGGATAGTCAAGATATGGAAACAACCTAGGTGTCCATCGACAGATGAATGGATAAAAAAACTGTGGTGCATATATACACAATAGAATATTATTCAGCTCTAAAATGGAATGAGATCTTGCCATTTGTCACAATGTGGGTGAGCCTAGAAGATGTCATGCTAAGTAAAATAAGACAGACACAGAAAGAAAGATATTGCATGATATCACTTATACGTGAAATCTAAAATTTTTCAAATGTACAGAGATAGAGAAAAAACCAGTGATTACTAGAGGTTGGAGTTGAGGAGGGAATGGGGAGATGTAGGTCAGAGGATACAAAGTAGTAGATATGTAGGGAAAACAAGTCTAGAAATATAACGTACAACATGAGGACTATAGGTAAAAAAATGTACTGTATTTGTAATTCGTGCTAAACGAGTAGATTTTAGCTGCTCTTGACACAAAAACAAAAAATGCATAACTATGTGAGATGACAGACATGTTAATTTGTTTCACTATAATTACCTTTTTACTATGTTATATGTATCCCATAACATCATGTTGTATACCTTAAATATATATAATTTATTTTTTTAAAAAAGACTAGTAATTAATGACTTAGCAATTCTTACTGCTTCACAGTCAACTGTGAAGAACTCTGATGGTTATCAAAAAACTGTCACCTCCTAAGATATGATTTAACACCTGAGACTATTCAAAGCTACAGATAGGAGTAGGTGAATACAGAAATGTGGAATTAATCCTGACTTACTAAAATGTTTTTCAAATTTTGAGACAGCCTTTACTTTAAAATATTTTTCAATGGAAGAAACACCTTGGAAACATTTATTAGATCTATACCTGCACAGCTGTTATGGTCAATGGAATAATTCTGAAAGTATGAGCTTGCTGAAAAAAGAAAAGGGATAGAAAAGAAAAATAGGTATTGATGCATCCATGCCTAGGATTCTAAACTTGGCTGTGCATCAGAATCATCTAGGGAATGTTTAAAAATATATATTCCTACCCCCACCCCCCCAGACCTACTCAACAGGAATCTCTGGGGTTCAGGGCCCAAAAATCTGCATCTTTAAAGCTCCTCAGGTGACTCTGATGCACTGCCAGGTTCGGGAACCAAAGTTAGACAATTTAGATCATTCATGCCTCTAACCCCACAATAATTTCTATGTTACAGGATAGCAAAAGAAATTAATAATTTTTTATTAAACATAGATTTCTTATGACTAGCAGGTTATTTTTGGTAAAATTTACTATAAAATTGGTTTATATTTAAGGGTTTTATACACATCTTATAATACATTGGTGTCCCTTGTATAATGATTGTATATACATTTATATCCATTTTATAGGACTTGGAGCATAATTTTAACTACTTTAAATGATTAGAGATTTATAGTTCCTATATCTTTGCTTTTATGATACATTGTTGATTATATTTATGATTTACTTGATGCTGAGTCTTTGGTCAGGAACACAAGCCCCAAAAATAATATTGTTCCTTTGGGAAAATATGATCCATTTTATGACACAGTTTCCAGGAATACCCCTGTGGTGAAAATCAGGGACTACCTGTCCAAGTGTAGCTCACTTTTCATAAAAGGATGTTCCTGAAAAGTAGCATAAACATAATTTTTATCAGTCAACTCATTAAAAATCTACCAAGGACCTTCTCTACCTAAAAGGAATCCTTTAGTAAAGAAATAAATACTTTTAGAAAATTAAAGCTCATCCTTATTTTATTTGCTGTGAAAGCTTCAATTTAATACACAGAGATATTAAAACAGGACACACTAATATTTAAATAGAAACTAGTCTAGACTATAATGAAAATGATATTTTCCTTGATTATCAAACTGCAGATCAAACACTTTGCAGTCAAAAAAATAGTCACTGAATCTCTAGTCCAAGGAGTTTATCTCTTGTAGTGCTGTGGATGTGGATGGAAAGTCAGTTTCTTTGTACTCAAAGACTTAAAAGAATCAGAGTACAGACAAATGTTCACACAATGTTCCTGTAAGTGGGTGAAAATGTCAGGTGTGAGGATCCTCCTTTTTCAGAATGAGAAATGCAAGCACAGGTTGATCTGTGTGGCTTAAATGGTGAGAACTTCTGAGTGCAGACAGGTAAACTAGATGCTAGAATCAACTGAAGAACCAAGAATTACTTGTTCTAAAAGAGAATACTGCTCAAGCTACCAATTTCTCAGGGCAGAAGAGGAAGAGATTTAATCAGAAAAGGCATGCAAATATACTTTGTAAACTCTTAAGTAAATAAAGGGAGCAAACTTCTCAGTTGAGAGTGAGGATAGGGGCAGTATTCTTGAGGGTATAAGGAAAAAGAATGACAAAATCTAGAAAAGGGAGAGAGTGAATGGACTGGAAGGGCTACACAGACATCTAACTTGAGTTCTATGGTCATGAATTTAAAGTGAGAGCAGGCAGCATGGTCATGTGTTTTTCTCCAGCCACTTTCACTACATGGGTACATGCACTAAGGAGGCAAAATGTTACCAGGATTGTGATTTTGCTAAGTGAATAAAAAGAAGTGAAAGTGGGCAAAGGAGTTGATGGTATATGCATGCAAGGGGCCTGACAGAGTGGTGGCAGTAGAAATAGAAAAGGATGAGACTGAGAGATTTCTTGAAGATCAGACTGATAGGAGTAAGGAGCATTGTGAAAGGCTCAAAAATGCCTCAACATAGGTTTTAGTCAAGTAATAGCATTAGAACAGTTCTCCTGCACAGAGTACTACACAGCTGAGATTTGAGAGGTTGGCTGTAGACTGAGATTTCCTCAAGTACTGCTAAGCTACCTGAGATGCACAGACAAGGCATATAGCTGACAAATGGTAAGCTTGGAAATTTAGGCATGGAGGACCTGGGTAATTTTGCCTAAATTGACAATAGGTTTGAGGGTGAGCAAGGAGATCAGTGAGTGGATAATGGAATAAGATTATCACCTAAGTGATAGTGAGGTGGAGAGGCAGAATGGGCTCCTAGGATAGGCTCAATAACAGAGACATGAATCATAGGACAAGGGAACAGGTATTTTGTTGTGTGTATTTAGGCTTGTCTCCCTCTCACCCCTCTTATCTTTTGCAGCATAATTTAAATCACAAAGTATAATATATATTCTAATGATGTAAATAATGATAGGGAACCTTCTTAAGACATCCACCTCCTACACACACACACAACTGGAATGAATTCAGATACATGGAGAAAATACGTGTTCAAAATTCTGTAAATGTATCTAAAAGTGATCACTAAAGGCAGGTATTATCATGCTAAGAAGGAAATAGTACAATACAGAAGAAGGACAAAACTGGGAATTTGAAGACCTGGCTTGTAGTCCAATTTGAGAAATCCAAGCTTTACTTTCGTCATATGTAAAAAAAAAAGGTAATGACACTTTCCCTACAAGATTAGAAGGTCTCTGCATAGGAATATAAGATTCCTGAGGGCAGGGACATTTACTGTCTTGTTTGCTATATTATCTCTAGTGCTTAGCCTGACAGACAGCAGGAGTTTATACACATTTGTTAGGTAAATAAATATGGGAAAGTACTTTTACACCAGAAAGTGCTATCCAAAATCAAGTACGGACTTTCTTCTTAATAATAATTCATGTGAAATGAAAGCTGCCTCTATGATTATATTTAACATTTTGATACACATTTTAAGCACTATATCTTATTTTTTTCTTATAAGACAGTTATGGACTGGCAGTAGCTCAACAGGACAGTTGGAAAGTTTAAGCAGTTAATTCTAAAATTATTTCCTGGACCAGTTCCATGGAGGCCAGAGGCAAAAGGTCAAAGACAAGAATGGTAAACTTTTTAAACAGTGAAGCTACTTTCTGTTGGGAGTATTAATATTTACACTAGAAACCTACTTTAAAAGACAAGATGCAGGATTGTGTAGTCAGATATAAAATATATTTAGAAATTTAGAAGCTGGTTTTTTTAGCTGCACCAAAAAGATATCCCTGCTGTCCCTAATGATTCCTTTATCCTTTTTTACTTGTCCCTTACCCCAATCAATACCATCTATTATAATTTCTGTCTTTTCTGGTCCATGGGTATTTTATATTTACAGTTTTATATTTATATTTAATTGTAATAATTTTAAAATTTTTATTTATAATTTATATATTAACCCCTCAAATTCTTTGTTGAATGAGTAAATGAATCAACCTCATCAAGACTTCAATATATCAAGCTTGCCACTTTCTCATTAGCCACCAACCTCTACCCTCCTTATCCAGCATATTCAGTGGTCTACCATTATAACCACTTCCTCAACTTCCTCATCTCTGTCTTACTGACAGTAAACTAGCCTGGCAAATCCTTGACCCTGGATAAATTCAGCCATTTGCCTCCTTTGAATTTGCACCCATAAATTCAGCCATTTGCCTCCTTTGAATTTGCACCCGAGAAGCTGAATGTTGCTAGAAGAACTCACATAATCTTGCTAACAGGTTGTACTTAAATTCATGATCACAGACTTCAAACAGGTACTAAATGGTGACTGTTTGAAATCTACTTTATCAAGCTTGCTTTCCAGGACAACTATTTTATATCTATTTTCTCTCCTCAACTCTCTCACACCACTCTCCTCTGCCCTCTACGCTGATAATCTTGCCCTATACTTCATTGAAAAGAGTATCATCAGAGGTGGGCACTCCTCACTTCCCACTGCCAAATCTATCCACTGATCTCCACCTATGCACATTTTCTCCTCTTCTGTCCTCCTGTTACAGTGGGTGAACTGCTCTCCTTCTCAAAGGCTAAATCTTCCACTTGTACTCTGGATCTCATTTCTCCCCGACAACTCCTTCAAAGACTTTACCTTTTTGGTTATCCCATCTCTCTCCTGCATCATCAATCTCTCCTTCTCTATAGGTTATCCTCAGGCACTTAAAAACGTACCCTAGTGTTTCCCATTTTAAACTATTTTCATCCCACCATGCCACTGAAACTGATCTTATCAAGATCAATGCTCTCCGGCCAGGCACGGTGGCTCACGCCTGTAATCCTAGCACTCTGGGAGGCCGAGGCGGTTGGATCCTTTGAGCTCAGGAGTTCGAGATCAGCCTGAGCAAGAGCGAGACCCCGTCTCTACTAAAAATAGAAAGAAATTATCTGGACAACTAAAAATATATATAGAAAAAATTAGCCGGGCATGGTGGCACATGCCTGTAGTCCCAGCTAGTCAGGAGGCTGAGGTATTAGGATTGCTTGAGCCCAGGAGTTTGAGGTTGCTGTGAGCTAGGTCAACGCCACAGCACCCTTGCCAGGGCAACAGAGCCAGACTCTGTCTCAAAAAAAAAAAAAAAAAGAAGAAGAAGAAGTCAAAGATCAATGCTTTCCAAGTTGCAAAAAAAAAAAAAAAATCAATGGATACTTGGATACTCTTTGCTCCTCATTTTATTATACTACTCAGAGGCAAACTTAGCTAAAACTAAAGTCTTGCTTTCCACATCCCCTCCAGTCCCCAAACCTGCTCCCCTCAAAATTTTCCCCATGTCAGTAGATAGATTATACATCTGGTTACCAAAGCCAGAAAGCCTGTTCTCTCAGGTATATGTTCAAGATATGCCTTGAATCCCTTTACATCTTTTCCCCTTCATGATTACCACATTAGTACAATGACAACATCAAATTTGCCTGGAAACAAAAGCCTCCAGCTGGTCTTCTAGCTTCTATTCTTGAGTCTCCCTTTTACACACATCAGCTAGCATAAACTTTTTCAAAATCCACATCTGCATTAATTATTTCTTTTTTTTTTATTTTTAGCATATTATGGGGGTACAATCGTTTAGGTTACGTATATTGCCCTTGTCCCCCTCCCCCCCCCGAATCCGAGCTTCAAGCGTGTCCTACGCTTAAATCCCTCCAAAGGCTTCCCATTTTACTTAGATCAAAATCCAAACTCCTTGTCCCCAACTTCTCCTTTACTTACACTAGGCTATAGTCACACTGGCATCCTCTTGTACCTTGAACAGGCGAGACTCTTTCCTGTCTTAGGACTTAGCACTTAGAACAGAATCCAAACTCTGCTGCTAACTATGGCCAGGAAGACATGAATCTTCCTACCTTTAAAAAATCTCATCTTGCATAACTTTCCTCCTTACTCACTAAATCCCAGTTACACTGCTCTTTTTTTTAGTTCCTCCAACATCCCACAATCTTCCTTGCTTCAAGATTTTCACACACACTTTCCCACTATCTGGTATAGAACCCTTCCCACAATCCCCTTCTCACCCTATGTCTCAGCATCAATGCTACCTTCTCACTAAGGCCTTCCCTGTTCATTCTAACTAAAGCAGGTCCTCCCCTATTATTCTCTCACAGAACTCTGCATAGACTTTTGGGTTTCTTCCCATTTTTTAAATTTTTATTTTATTTTCTTAAAATTTTTATGGGCATGTATTAATTGTACATATTTATGGGGTACATGTGATACCCTTGTGCTATCAAACACTAGAACTTATTCCTTCTATCTAACTGTATTTTCGTACTCATTAACCAATCCCTCCTCATTCATTCACCAACCCCCTACTAACATTCCTAGCCTCTGGTAACCACCAATGATAGCCTTTTATAAACACGTTATTTACTTATATATTGGCTGTCTCTGCCATTAGATTATAAGTTACATCCGGGTCAGGGACGATGTCTGTTTTGTTTTGTTTTGTTTGCCACCATAATATACCAAGCATCTAATACACAATACCTGTCATAAAGTAGTAACTCAATAAATATCTTTGGAATGAATGAATGAACAAACATACATCATTTCTTTCTGATCTTCTCAGTATCCTGTGAGATAGGAAAGGTGTTATCCTGTAGAGAGGTTCAACAGTTTGCTCAAGGTCACATAGTAAGTAGTAGAACCAAAGTCTTCTTACTCCAAATCCAATACTCTTTTATTACACTACCTTACCCAACAGGAAGTATTCTTTCTTGTATGCACACAAATACTATAATAAACCTACTAAGTCACATTTCCCATAAAGATATGACAATCACAACTCCAGCTCTTTGATTTAAAGAATTTCTCTGAGATAAGCACTACCTCTTTCCTCATCCAAAAAAAAAAAAAAAAAAGACTAGATTTCACATACTACAGGGGTATAAACAGGTCTGGGTATTCACTTTGCTTGTTTTATGGCATGTAATGTTATTCTACTGGGAAACTTGCTATAAGCCAATAAAAATAAAGAAATAATAGTCCTACCTTATAAATCTGTCAGTCAGTAGGTTCCCAGTATCTAGTCCCCAGACAGCCACCACAATTGCACTGTTTACACAAATTATAATAGAGTTACCATCTCCTATTGACTCTGACAATTGGGCTAAATAGATCAAGCTATCATTTACCATGCCTCACATTTACATGCATTCACAATTCACTGAAACCATTTCAGGAACTATCTAATATGCATTACCTAACATTCTGTTTCATAAGAATCTAAAAATATGACTAGCTCTTTATTTTGCCACATGTATTTTGATGCATTTTATACACAAAAGTAATAGCTATTATTTGTTGAGGTCCTACTATGTGCTAGGCAGGGTTCCAGCCATAGGAGATACAGTGGTAAAGAAGAAATAGTCCTTGCTCTCATTGGGGCTTACATTCTTTGGCTCCCTCAGGTTACTCACTAGATTTTAGATTTTCCCCAATAACATTTTACTAAGGTTGAATATAGAAGGAGAAATGGCATTTCTTAAGGGTTTCTTCAAAAATTCTGTACGTGTCTAGTTTCCATTCATCTCTTACAGTATTTTTTCAAAATCTTTTCACCTCCCACTGCCATCTTCCAATTTCAGTTAAGAGGCTTTGGAATCAGGGATAGATTCCAGTAATGGCTATATCACTTACTGGCTTTGTGACCACAGGCAAGTTCACCTCTCTGAATTTTAGTTTTTTCTTCTGTGAGGTCTTTACACTGCAACTATGATAATATTTCAAAACTCAAATTTTATCAAGTTCCTGCCCTACTTAAAAACCCTTCAATAGGCTGGGCGTGGTGGTTCAGGCCTGTAATCCTGGCACTCTGGGAGGCCGAGGCAGGAGGATCACTTGAAGTCAGGAATTCAAGACCAGCCTGAGCAAGGACAAGACCATGTCTCTACAAAAAGTAGAAAAATTAGCCAGGGGCATGGTGGCGTGTGCCTGTAGTCTCAGCTACCTGGGAGGCTGAGGCAGGAGGATCACTTGAGCTCAGGAGTTTGAAGTTGCAGTGAGCTATGATGAGGCCACTGTGCTCTAGCCTGGGCAAAAGAGCAAGACCCTGTCTCAAAAACAAACAAACAAACAAACAAACAAAATAAACCCTTCAATAGTTTCCCATTATCTTTAAAATGAAGACCAAAGTCCTCCTCAAGCTTCCAAAGGCCCGGCATGGTCTCCCGTCTGCCTAGTTCTCTGACCTCTTCTCATACCATGCTTCCCCTTACCTTCTTTAATCCAGTCACTTTGGATGTAATATAATTTTGGTCTCTTGAATTAGGGTTACCAGATTTATCAAATAAAAACTCAGAATGCCCAGTTAAATTTCAATTTCAGATAAACAACAACATTTTTTTAGTTATGTTTCAAATATTATATGAGAAATACTTACACTAAAAAATTATTTACTGTTTACCTGAAATTTAAATTTAACTGGGCACTCAATATTTTATCTGCAACCCTACTTAAATGTGCCATCTTCCTCCTGCACCAGGGTCTTAACATATGCTATTCTTGCTCCCTGAGATGCTCTTTTCTCACTCTCCTGCTAGCAAAACTGTTGAAAGGAAAAAATGAGGCAAGATTTATAAAGTGTATATCACAGTACTTAGCACAAAGAAACTACTCAACAAATGGTATAATAATGTTAAATAATTCAAAGTTTTCTATTCTTGGTTTATCTTTTGTATTATACCAATTTTGGCAAAATCAATGCTCCATCATTTTTATAAGTCATTCTCAACTCTTTTTGGTTCTTTACAAGACAGCTGGCGAATAGCAATATAGATACAACACATATAGTATTTCAGCTTACCAAGTATTTTTACACATGTGATTTCAATTTGGTCTTCACAGTAATACTGTAATGTAATCATTAGTAGTATTATTTTATTCACTTTACAAATGAAACAATAACCAGGTTAAGATTTATGTCACATACCAGGTAAATAGTAAAAGCAGTAATCAAATCCAGGACTTTCAGCCTCAAAAGTTAAAATTTTGCAGCTATATGACATTGCCTCCCCATCCATTTTCAGTCTGTGACACATCTATACCACTACCGCTACTGCTACTACTAACAGTAATAATAACAATAATAATCAACAGTAACAAACATGACAGCTCATGTTTATTGCACGCTTTCCTGAGCCAGGAACTTCTCATGTATTATTTTATTCGCGTAACTATCCTGTGAGTTAGCCTATCATTTTTCCCATTTTTTCATAGAAATTCTTGAGTCTCAGTTTCCTTAAGCAACTTGTTCAAGGTCACAGAGCTAGTGTGAGAACAAGGATTCAAAGTCATGCAGTCCAGCTCTGCAGTCTGAGCTTTTGTCCTCTCACAGTCTAGATAGAATGCATCCATGCAAGTCCTGGCATAACTCTTGCTGCACCATTATATATACACACGCATATATCCAAGCAACCAGCTATCTTTCTTCTATGAAGGTGGTGGCACCAACAGTCCAGATGGATACCCCTCCATGTCAACTTATGACAAACAGAATGACTTTTTGATGAACCAGCCACATTTTCTGCCCTAATTACCTTGCAAACAATATTATGAGTTTATAAAAATGACACTCTGCCTGGCTTGGAAGCAGAGTGAAACAAATTTGTCTAATACTTAGCACAAGAATTACATGATTTTCATTGGAAACCTTTAAAGCCATCTTCCTTAATGTGCTTCTCCATTTTACTGACTCAGAAGTTTCCTGTTATTGTCATGTATGTATGTATACACACAAATTATGTATGTATGTATACACATACATATACCCCATCACATCTCTCCCAGTCATCCACCCCACCACACATTTTGCCAAATGCAACAAACTACAAATAGCATAATTGCTATTGCATTTTATAATTGCTACTGCAAATTATAAAAATGCATAGCCATATAATTTAGAAAATTTTATATTTCTCAGAAAAACTGTTTGCTAGCAGCTTTGGAACCTCCAATTTTCCAGTTAAAACAACATAACAGGAAATGGTGATAACGTAAAGGCTTAGCAGTTATATATCAGAAAAACAACAACAGAGAAAACATTACCAGAGTCCAAAATTTATATTAGCTGATCTCACATTTACCAGAGGGTTCGAATTTGACAAGGAAACTAAATAAAATCTATATTGCTTCAGATCACAGGCCTTGGAGTCAAGATAAACCTGGGTTTAAATCCCAGTTCTGCTATTTACCATCTGTTATTTAATCTCTCAGAGCCTGTTTCCTCATCTGTAAAATGGGGATAATGTCTACTTTGCAGGGAAATTGTGAAGACTGAATTAGAATATATGTAAATCTCTAGGTCCAGTGGTTGGCACTTGGCACATGGTACATTCTCAACAATCCAAATCCTTCTAATCCTCTTGCCAGGTGTGGTGTTAGTGCATCATGGTGACACAGATTTTGTTCCTTTCAGATATAAAGAGCTGTCTGCCAAATGTCTGCTCTCCTTCCCCCATATCACCCTAAACTCCTCATTTTCTCCTTTGGCATCCCAGCAGCAGTGTTCATCCAGCCTTTGTCGCTGGGGTGCCAGAAACAAGGGAACCTGTCTCAGCAACTTATCATGGGGGAAGATGGTTGTGCTGAGTTCTTGTGTGACCCCCAATTGAGGGCCACTCAATTCAAGGTAACTCCATAGCCACACCAATCTATCCTTCGAATCTGAAGACAGACCTACCTTAAATAATATCAGTTTAATATTTACCATTTAATTTATTCTTAGGAGTTATACAATTAATAGAAAAATATGTTTGTTATGAAACTATTGTTTATCATTTAGAGTTGGTGCAAGGTCTGGTGAATATGGTAGATGACAGAGAATTTCCAAGTCCAGCCTCTGTAGTTTGAGCAGCGTTGTTTGTGTGACATGTGGTCAATCGTTGCCTTACAAGAGGATTGGCCTGTCTCTATTGACCAATCTCCACTGCTTAATCACAAGCATCCTCATCATTCCATCCAGTTGGTTGCAGTAGACATCTGCTGTAATTAATTGACCAGGTTTCGTGAATCTGTAGTGGATAATACCAGCACTGGGCCACCAAACAGATGCCATTAGCTTTTTTTTGATGAGTATTTGATTTTGGACTGTGTTTTGGCACTTCATCTTTATCCAACCATAGTGCTGAATGCTTGCAACTGTCAAAAAGAATCCATTTTTCATCATACATACCCATACGGTGTAGAAATGGTTCACCTTTATGTCATGACAGCAAAGAAAGGGACACTTTGAGATGATTTCTCTTCTGACGATCATTTAATTCATTCAGAACCCATCTATCCAGCTTCTTTACCTTGCCCATTTGTTTCCAATGGTCCAATATTGTTGGAATAATAACATCAAACTTTGCTGCTAATTCATGCATAGCTTGAGATGGATTCGTTTCCACTACAGCTTTCAGGTCATCATTATTCATCTTGGTCTCAGGTCACCCACATGGCTCATTTTCAAGATTAAAATCACCAGAATGGAACTTCTCAAACCATCGATGTACTGTGCATTCATTAGCCACATTCTTCCCAAACACTTCGTTGATATTTCGAGCTGTCTGCGCTGCATTGGTTCCATGACAGAACTCATATTCGAAAATAACACGAATTTTTGACTTATCCATGGTTTCACAAAAATTGCTCTAAAAAAAATTTGGAGAGAAGGGAATACTTATACACTGTTGGTGGGACTGCAAACTAGTACAACCTCTATGGAAAATAGTACAGAGATACCTCAAAGAAATAAAAGTAGACCCACCGTTTGATCCAGCAATCCCACTATTAGATATTTACCCAAAGGGGAAAAAAATCACGTTATCAAAAAGACACGTGCACTCTAATGCTTACTGCAGCACAATTCACAATCACAAAGGTGTGGAATCAACCCCAGTGCCCATCCATACATGAATGGATTAATAAAATGTGGTATGTGCATACTATGGAGTACTACTCAGCCATAAAAAATGGTGAACTAATACTTTTTGTAAGGCCGGGCGCGGTGGCTCACGCCTGTAATCCTAGCACTCTGGGAGGCCGAGGTGGGCGGATCGTTTGAGCTCAGGAGTTCGAGACCAGCCTGAGCAAGAGCGAGACCCCGTCTCTACTAAAAATAGAAAGAAATTATATGGACAGCTAAAATTATATATAGAAAAAATTAGCCGGGCATGGTGGCGCATGCCTGTAGTCCCAGCTACTCGGGAGGCTGAGACAGGAGGATCGCTTGAGCTCAGGAGTTTGAGGTTGCTGTGAGCTAGGCTGACGCCACGGCACTCACTCTAGCCTGGGCAACAGAGTGAGACTCTGTCTCAAAAAAAAAAAAATACTTTTTGTAACAACCTGGATGGAACTGGAGACCATTCTTCTAAGCGAAGTATTGCATGAATGGAAAAACAAATACCACATGTACTCACTATTGGAACTAATTGATAACACCCATGGCACATGTAGTAGTAAAACTCAATGGAAACCAAGCAGGTGGGAGGTAGGATGGGGGAAGAGGGGATGGGTAAATTCATACCTAATGGGTACAATGCATGCTATCTTGGTGATGGGCACACATATAACTTTGACTCAAGCTGCACAAAAGCAAATCATGTAACTAGAATGTTTGTACCCCATAATATTCTGAAATTGAAAAATAAATGAAGTAAATAAAATTTGAAAGATAATCACATGCTAAAATGTGCATTTGAAAGACTGAGGATGTACCTTCACAATAAAAATAAAACAAGAAGTGTCAAAGTGAAATGTAAAAGATATCAACTGTCAAACTTAGTACTTAAGGAAACCAAATATTTCATACTTAATAACCTAATAATAATAAACAAAAGAGATAAAAATTTCTGCCCTCATGGAGCTTACTTTCTACCATGGGGAGATATCATGAGAGGTTGAGTAACCCACAGATTATCACCCAATAAGTAACAAAGCCAAGACTCAAAAGCAGGTCTGTGAATAAAATGGCACAGAAATAAACCCTCACATATATGGTCAATTGATTTTTGACAAGGGTGCCAACACCATTCACTGGAGAAAGGACAGTCTTTTCAAGAAATGTTACTGGGAAAACTGGATATCCACATGAAAATGAATGAAGTTGGATCCTTACCTCACACCGTATACAAAAATTAACTCAAAATGGTGCAAAGTCCTAAGTAAAAGACATAAAATTATAAAACTCTTAGAAGAAAAGACAGGAGAAAAGCTTCATTACATTGGATTTTCTAAGACTTCTTGATATGACACCAAAAGCACAGGCAACAAAAGAAAAAATTGATAAAATGGACTATATTAAAATTAAAAAGTTTTGTACATCAAAGAACACTAAAAACAGAGTGAAAAGGAAACCCATAAAATGCGAGAAATATTTTCAAGTCACATATCTGATAAGAGGTTAATATCTAGAATACATAAAGAACTTGTACAACTCAATGACAAAAAACAAACATGATTAAAAAATGGACAAAGGACTTGAATGAACATTTCTCCAAAGAAGATATGCAAATGGCCAATAAGCACATGAAAAGAGGATCAATATCATTAGTCTTTAGGGGAATGCAAATCAAAACAATTAAATACTACTTTACATACAGACATATCAAGAAGACATAATAACAAGTGTTGACAGGGATGTGGAGAAATTATAACCTTCCTATACTGCTGGTGAAAATGGTTCAACAACCATGGAAAACAGTTTGATTTTTCCTCAATAATTTAAACCATAAAATTACCATAGAAATCAGCAATTGTACTCGGAGGTATGTGCCTAGATGAACTGAAAATAGGTGGTCAAACAAAAACTTGTACACTCATGTTCATAGCAGTATTGTTCATAATAGCCCAAAGGTGGAAGCAACCCAAGTGTCCATCAACAAGTAAATGGGTAAACAAAATGTGGCATATACATATAATGGAGTATCATTCTGCCAGAAAAAGTAATAATATTATATTCTGATACATGCTACAACATGTGGTCCTTGGCTAAGTTAAATAAGCCAGTCACAAAAGGAAACATATTGTATAATTTCACTTAAATGAGGTACTTAGAGTAGTTAAATGCATAGAGACAGAACGTGGATTAATGGTTGATAGGGGCCGGGGGGAAGTGGAGAATGGGGAGTTGTTTAATGGGTAAAAAGAGAGTTTCGATTTGGGAGCAGAAATGGTTAGTGGTAATGGTTGTACAACATTGTTAATGTACTTAATGACACAGAGTTGTAAATCTAAAAATGGTTAAAATGGTTAATTTTATGCTATGTATATTTTACCACAATAAAAAATAAACAACAACAACAAAAAAAGCAGGACTCTTTAGCTTATGGTCTTGCCTACTGCCTAGAAATAACTGCTGAGCGTAACCCAGAGAAAGCTTTGTTCAGCACATTTATGTTCATATAGAACTGTGGTGAAGCCATAAAAAGCATACAGAGCACTTGGCATCATCACAATGCTATTTGAGAAAATCATTTACACAGTTATCCAGCCCCAAATGCATTACTGAAGACCAATTTTAAATGAACAAGTCTAAATAAAAACCCTTACTACAAATGGGAAAATAGCTAACTCAACTGTAAATGATTATCAGGGAAGTTCTTTTTAAAACAACTCCCTCGAACTGGGGTTAAAACCTGTTACATGAGTTTGCATAACCTAGCAAACATTCAAATTCTAAGTACTGAACTTCTCTTGCTTATATGTAACGGACCCATCATTTGGAAATACTGGCTATCTCTAGTACAACATGATTATTTCTATTTTTCTTTTTTTATTTAATTTAATTTTTTATTTCAGAGCATTATGGGGGTACAAACATTTTGGTTACATGAATTGTTTTTGTACAGTTTGAGTCAAAGTTATAAGGGTTTCTGTCACCCATATAGTGTGCATTGTGCCCGTTAGGTGTGATTTCACCCATCCTCTCCTCCCCCCGCCACCTGCTTGATTTCCGTTGAATTTTACTACCATATGTGTGAGTGTTTGATCTATAAGTTTCAATTTAGTAGTGAGTACATATGGTTTTTGTTCTTCCATTCTTGTGATGATTATTACTATTTTTCTCCTCCCTTTTTGTCTAATTCATTGGCAAAGTATCAACATTGGGAGGGACTACAGTATTTCTTAAGAAAAAGAATGTAAAATAGAGTTTTCAGGTAATTTGGGGGTTTGTATCGATTTTTAGAAGGAGAGACAGAGCCTAAAGTATTAAGACAATGGAAATATTTTTAAGCTAAATACTATATGATAGATGTAACCCTCATTTAATGGGAAAACATCTAATATTGGAAATGTGATAGAACCCAGGTACCCGTGAGAAGGCTATCTAGGCATTTACACTATTGGTAGCCTTTTTTCATTGCCTCTACCACTGCCACCAAATAACTATGAATTTCCTCCTAAGACTGACCAAGTATTTCCACCTTTGCTTCTTCACTTCCTCTTTAGTACAGCACAATAATGATTAAAACACTAGTACTACTACTAGCTAACATTTAATAAGCACACTATATACCAAGTGGTACGCTATGTACATTGCCTCTTTAATTAACACAACAACTTTATCGAGTAGATATATTATTATCCTTATTTTAGAGGTGAGAAAATGAAGACTAGTAGGAGACTTGCAATAAATGGCAGAGCTGGGATTCAAATCCTGACTTCAAACTATGAATCCATGTATCTGACTGCCACGTAGACCT
The DNA here is from genome assembly GCF_041146395.1 of Eulemur rufifrons. Lineage (NCBI taxonomy): Eukaryota > Metazoa > Chordata > Mammalia > Primates > Lemuridae > Eulemur > Eulemur rufifrons. The sequence goes on from NC_091012.1 coordinate 92,399,861, forward strand.
CTCCACAATCCTCCACTTAGAATGCAAAATCTCTTTTACAATAGTATGTTCCAACCTCAATCTGCAGATTTTATATCCACAGGTCAGTTACGCAACCCAACCTCATTAATTAAATAGCATGAAGCAGCCTAACTCATCTATCTGAAATGGGTCTTTCCCAAAGCAGCTGGCTCATTCCTTTAGCCCAGATCCTAGGAGCAACTTGAGAGACCTTCTTTGCTCTGTAATTCCTTCTTTTCTTTAACTCCACACCAGATAAAATATTCAGCTCTCTGAGGAATGAAACCTCCCATTTGTTAATGAAAGGCAATGAGAAAGCCGAGTTCTATACGTAGATTTGCACCTTAGTCATTTCCTAACCTGTACTTCTCTGTACTGAAGTATACCTGTGGACAACTTGGCATACATAACTTTTGCACTTTTATATAGACTCTTTATATTTTTTCTTCCCATCCATATCGGGCATTCTTCTCAATGAGATTATTAGGAACTCCCGAGCGACCATTTGTTATGAAAGCTTTAGAATTCACCTGCTTGAAGGCAGAGTGCCTGGACAAGACAGTCTGTTGAAATTATTTTCAGCTCTACTATTATGTGATTTCCCAGGGTAATGTTAAAAAAATTGCTGGTTGAAAATTCTGTTTGTCCTGCTCTTCTAATCCTTGTTCCACTTGTGACAATGCCACAACCTTGCAACACCCCACTGGAGCATGATGGATAAAGTGTGGTGGCATGTCTGACAGTGCATAATTAATCTTCTTTTGTTTACCTCACACAAGTTCAGGTCCCATCAAGAACGTAATTCTCTCGATAAATGGACAGCTATGATAACAAAAAGCTACAGTAGCAAGAAGGAACAGTTTCCTTGAACATAATATAGTATTATATTCTCATTTCCTTTAAAAGTTTGAGCACCAAAAAAAGCCACACAAACAAGTTTGAGTACCTACTGTGTGTATGACATTGTTCTAGGCACTGAGGATATAAAGTCATAACAGATGGGGTTTAGTGGAGAAGGATTTCAGTTTCATAGAGAAGGCATACAAGTTAAATAACATTCACAGAGTACAGTATATTATAGGTAAGTGTGGTGACAGGAGTAAGCATAGAATCCTATAGGAACACCAAAGAGCATCTATTTCAGACTTGGCAAACAGTAGTCAAGGAAAATTTTTTGCAGTAGGTGACACTTGAGGTGGAAAAAAAGTAAAATTTAAAACTAAACTGGGGTGATGGAAGCATTTCACATAGTAGGTATTGAAATGAGAGAATAGATGGAAGAAACATTAAAGAGGTAAAATCTATAAGATTTGGTGTTAGAATGTAGGTGGGGAAGAAGTGAGAAGGAGTTATCTAGAACAACTCCCACTTTTCTGGCTCGGATAAGTAAATGAATAGTAGTACTACTTCACTGAGATGAACAGGGAGGAGGAGAAGGTTTTGGGGTGGGAAGGAGATAAATGCAATTTAAGATAAATTGATTTTAAGCTGCCGATGGGACACCTGAAAGATTTCCAATAGAAATTGTACTGGAGCCCAGTGGGTATAGAGCACAAGAAAGAGGTCTGGACCATAGATTTTGACTTCAAAATCATTCCCACATAGATAACAGTTAAATCCATGAGTTTAAAAGAGGTCATGTGGGAGAATGTATAGAATAGTAAGAGAAAAAAGCCAAGGGTGTGGACCTAGGAAATGTTGTCATGTGTCACTTAACAACGAAGATATGTTCTGAGAAATGTGTCATTAGGCAATTTCATCATTATGCAAACATAATAGAGTGCACTTACACCAACATAGATGGTACAGCCTACTACACACTTAGGCCATATGGTATAGTCTTTTGCTCCTAGGCTACAAACCTGTACAGCATGTTACTGTACTGAACAATTGTAAGCAATTGTAACATAATGGTAAGTATTTGTGTATTAAACATATCTAAACATAGAAAAGGTAGTGCTAAAACGTTACTAGGGGATAGGAATTATTAAGCTCCATTATAATCTTATGGGACCACCGTAATAAATGCAGTCTGTCATTGACAGAAACGTCATCATGCAACACGTGTCTATATCAACATTTAAGAGATAAGAAGGAAAAGGCCTTCTAAAAGAACATGAAAAGGAACAGCCAGAGAAGTAAGAAAAACTAAGAAAGTCTATTGCCACATAAGCCAAAGGAGAAGAAGGTTCAAAGAATAAAGGACTGCAATACACAGAATGGGGAGAAATATTTACAAATCATATCTCTAATAAAGGTTTAGTATGTATAAGATGTTAAGAACTCTTGCAATTCAAAAATAAAAAGATACATGATACAATTTAGAAATTGGCAAAGGATTTGAATAGACATTTCCCCAAAAAAGACATACAAATGGCCAATAAGCACATGAAACGATTCTCAATAGCATTAGTCTTTGGGGAAATGCAAATACCACTTTATACCCAGTAAGATGGCTATAATAAAAAAGACAAACAATAACAAGTATTAGCAAGGATATTAGAGAAATTAGAACCTTTATACACTGCTCGTGAGAATGTAAAATGGTTCAACAACTGGAGAAAACAGTTTGGCAATAAGTTAGACAGAGTTATTATATGACCCAGCAATTCCAGTACTATGTATATACCCCAAATGAATTGAAAACAGGTATGCAAACAAAAGCTTGTGCACCCCATGTTCATAGCGGCACTATTCACAATAGTTCAAAGGTGGAAACAAACCAACTGTACAATAGATGAATAAACAAAATCTGATATATCCATATAATGGAATTTTACTCAGCCATAAAAAGGAATAAAGCACTGATACAAGCTACAACATGGATGAACCCTGAAAATATTATACTAAGTGAAAGAGTCCAGACACAAAAGGCCACATATTATATGACTCCATTTATATGAAATGTCTAGAATAGGTAAATTCATAAAGACAGAAGTATATTAGTGGTTGATAGGGACTGCAGGAAATGAGGAATTAGGGCATGACAGCTAATGGGTACAGGATTTCTTTTGGGGGTAATGAGAATGTTTTTAAATCAGACAGTAGTCATAGTCATACAACTCTGAATATACTAAAAACCAAAGAATTGTACACTTTAAAAGGATGAATTTTATGGTATGTGAATTACATCTCAATTACAAAATTTTAAGAAAAAATATAATTTAAACTTTACATTCAATAAATATTTACTAAGAAATGTTAATAATTAAAATAACTATCACTAATAAATTCATTACATCAAAGTGGCTTGCTCTGTTTATTATCAAAATTTTCTAAAAATGAAAAAAAGAATAAAGGGTTGGACAATATCAAATACAACAGAGAAGTAAAATATGATTAGAATGAGTCCCATTAAATTTTATAATATAGAGGTCACTAGTGACCTTAGCAAGTACAGATTCAGTAGTGAGGAAGACACTGAAACTAAACCATTGTAAGATGAGGAATCAATGAGTAGTTAAAATGTAAAGACAAGTTTATTCCATTCTTTTCAGAAGCTTCACTTTTAAAAGAAATGGAAAATAGGGTGGTTTTAGGGAGATGTTGAGTCAAAGAAAGTTCTCCCCACCCCTGCCAAGATGAGATGTGAGCATGACTATATGCTAGGAAGAAAAAGACATTTGAGAGAGATCAAAGATACAGGAGAGGAAGAAAATGACTAAGGGAAAGGACCATGAGAAAGTGAGACGGGAGAGGATCCAAAGCTCAGATTAAAGGACTGATCTTGAACAAAAGGAACACATTTCCTCTATGGAGACAGGAGCACAAGAGTGGGTACAAATGGAGTTCAATCTGTAGGTATTATTGTGAGTGAGGGGAATGGATTTGCAGGTGATCTCACAGATAGTCTTGATTTTTTTTCAATGAAGTAGGAATCAAGTTTAACAGCTGAAAGTGAAGCGAATATGTCTTAGAGCAGGAGATCTGAGGACCAAAGTGAAAGTATACAATTGCTGCTGAGATCAGAAGATTGAACTAACTAGGTCTACAGAGAGATTTCTAGGTACTAACAAAGCACTCACCAGAGATTGAAGCCTGAATTTGCAGTGGCTCTAATCTGTGATTCTCTGCAGCCCTATTCAACAGTCTTTCAGGTAGAATTGGTAAAGCCAAATGGTAGGCTGATCCTGGGCTGGGGTTTTGTTAAAGCAGGGGGAACTAGAGACAAGGAGTGAAGACACTTGAGGGTAATTGCAGTTTGACCCACTGGAATGATGGGGCAAAAGATGTAGACTGCTAAGATAAAACATCAAGCCCATCCCAAAAGGGAACATAAGCTGGTTGATCTTATATCACATGACTATTGCTCTTTAGTTTTATTGGGGTAATAAGAGGAAGAGCCTGATACCTTTGGCTTCTCTTGTGGATACAGGCCCCTAGATTTTCCATGCCACCAAGATTCTATTCAATAATGGAAAGGGACTACTCCAAAAGGAAACTGAAGGAAAAGGAAATGGAAGCTAGGTAGCCAATAAATGACAAATGAACCATAATTTCATATTATAAGATAGCATACTATCACAAGAACTGTCATAAGATGATATATAGTTATAGACCAAATAAGGTCCTTGGGCTCTAAGCCTTTACCCAAACACACCCTCCTCTCTACTGGATCCAAGTTTTAGATCATGCTACTCCCTTTGCTCAGAATGTTCATTTTCAATTTCAGCCTGTCTCTAATGTCAGGTACTTATTTTATCTGTCTCCTGTGATGCCAGGTACAGTGTCTGGCATGTCATAAATTCAGAGTTGGTTTAGATGAAATATAAAAAATCACTAAGGGCTAAGTGATCAGGAAAGGCTTTACAGGAAAGTATAACATTTAAACTTGTCCTTAAAGATGAGGGTATTCTACCATCAAAAAGAGAATTTTAACAGGGGGGATGACACAAGTGACAATGAAGGTAGGAATGTACAGTAAAGTCCTGTTGGAAGTAGTACATAATACTAGCAAACCAACACTGATATGGATCTTATATTTGGCATTTGGACCATAGTTATTAGGCCAGTGATTCTCAAGGGGTGGGGGAGACAGGGAAAAAATCTGAAAAAATAAAGCAATGAAGTTTTTAGCTATAGTGGTAAAATCGCTCATGTTAAAAGAGAACTTATAGGTCTCCAACTTCAATCTCCAACATTTTACAGATGAGGAAAGTGAGACTCAGAAAGGTGAAGTGACCTACCCAATATAACACAAGTTAACTAGGGGAGAATAACTAAACTCAGACCTGGGGCCAGTACCACTGTAGCTCAATTTCCAGTATAGTTCTCCTTCTACCACATATGGAAAGAAACTGTCAGATGGCCAGACTGAAAGAAAACATTCCTAAATACAAAAAGGAAGTAAAGCATAAAGACATGTAATTTGAAGAACTGCAATACCATCATCAATCCCTGTGAATTTATGTCAACAGAGCAACTATATGCAAAATATAAGGTAACCAATTAGAATAAAACTTTTACACAATTAAGGAGACAAAGAGATAGATTTATCTATAAGTCCTCTAAGAAATAACCATACAGCTTTACATTTTTCACAATATTTGTATTTGATCCTCAGAAAAACACTGTGAAGGAGTCAGGGAAGTTATTATCTTTTTCATTTTACAAATAAGGACATTAAAATGTGCAAATTTGTTAAGTAATGAGCCAGAATTTATTCTAGTAATCTTTCCACAATCTCCAGGACAATGCAATCTCCAAAATAAACCAAAATAAGCATGAGGTACTCCAGTTTAGTGGGTAGAAGCTAGGCTTTGTGAATGAGTAGGTAATGGCAGGGGCTGAGAAAAAAAATTCGTCAACTGGAAATGTGAGAAGGTAGTTTATGAAATAGTAGCACTACTTGATCTTATGCTTTTAACTATGAATCACATTTCTCCTAGAAATGCTTGGCTCATAGTAGGAACAGAGTAATTATCTGGTAAATTTAATAATTTGGTGGCAGAAATTTCAATCTCCATACACATTGCCCATGGTTGGTAAATATACCTTTATAAAGTCATCAGCCCCAGGTCACAAACCAGGTGCTTCATGAGTCCTGCTAGAGATGAGGAAAATGCTGAAATTGCTCTAACTGGGATGATGTCAAAAGACAAAATCATATTGCCTATACAGCTCTGATATATGACACTACAACTCCCAGTGGAAAGAATTCTAGTGTTTAATACTTAAATCCAAACACACACAAACACAAATCAATCCTCTGTTCTTTCCCCCTCCCCTTCCCTTACTCCTTCATACAGACACACATGTATGTGTGTACACACAAACACGAACATAACCACAATCCTGGCTTTTCTCTAGGCCTATATTATTTGAAACATTGGCATATTTTGTGTTATACAAGACATAAAAAGTCCCTACCTTAAGGGCTTACCCATATTCATACATTTTAAATGAGATATTGTTAAATATACAAACAAGAAGTTTAGGGAACTCTGATATACAAATGGGGTGGAGGGGGAGTTTTCAGCTTGAAAAGAAATGTGGGTATGGAGCCTCTCACAACCTGGCAAATCTGTTAGAATCTGAAGGCCAAGAAACTGAGGTATGTTCAGTATGCAGGGAGAAATGAATTTCAAAATCACTGTAAAGGCAAAGAGAAAATCAAGAAGTATATAGCAGGTCAAAGTAGAATATGAACACCTGCTATGCAGAAGGCTTTCAAAGATCTGAAGAAGGGAAAGGAACTGAAGGAGGAGGCTCTAGAGTCCAACATACTTCCTAGGAGGATGCTTGACCTTAAGCAGGGCTCTAAAAGGAAAGAAGCCCTAGTGACAGACCCCATTAATAATCACCACATCCTTAAGGTAGCATGATATTCTCCACAATCAATGTATACAACTGTGTTTTAGAGTCCAGTATTGGGGAAATGTTTCAATACCTTAAGATTTACTTTGGTATTTAACTTAAAAGAGCACAGATTAGTGTTGTAGGTACAGGAGCTACAAAGAACTGTGAGACTCAGTCTCTGCCTTTAAAAACCTTCCCATCTAGTTAAGGAAACAAGATAACCTACAACACAGCACTGAATAAAGAATTTAGAGAAGTGATGAGATGGATGGATAAGCAAGGAAGAATTCACCCAAGAGGTAAGGTTTAAGTTGAGCTGTGACAGACCTGGAGGGCTCCAAGAGGCAGACTGGAGGGAAGAACGTTGTACTTTGGGGAATAGGTGAACAAAAGCCAGAATGCAAGAGGCCTATCAGTGGACCAGTCTGGATGAAATGGGATTCAGACAAAGAGTAACAAGAGGAGTGGCAGAGTACTTCAAGCCTAATTGCAGAGGGGCTTGGAATGCCAGTTTAAGAAGTTTGAACTTTATTCTACAGGCAGTGGGGAGATACCAGAGATTTCTGAGGAAGGGGTGACAATACAAAATTGCACTTGAAGAAAAATAATCTAGCTTAGGTGTACATATGAAATAGAGAACAAAGCAACTCTCAGCTGCATAACCACTGCAGGAATGAGGTAATAAGGCGCTGAGGAAGAATCACAAATTTTCTTGGTTGAGAGGGACCTTGAGAGAGTGATGCAAGAGAGATCATCAGCAGTATAAATCAATATCAAAAAGTATGAATCTATGTTCACAATTTCAGGTTAAAAAATAAAAAAAAGGAAAAAGAAAAAAAAGAAGTATGAATCAGCTTAGCAACTGATTGAAAAGTATGAGTAGAGGGGAAAAGGAAAAGTAAAAAAATAACGCCTCCAAAGTTTTATGCCTGAGTAACAGAGAGAATGAAACTCAGGTTTAATTTTGTAAAATTTGGCGTGTATGGTGAGGGAGGGGAAGAATGAAGATAAGTACAGTTTTACTAAATTTGAGATGTCAGCTGGAAATTCAAGTAGAAACAAATTGCACCAAGAGGATTTGTTTAATGTCATTAACAACAAAGTAGGTTTGTACTCCTTGGTTGACTCTGTCAGCTAAACCAGTCTTGATGAATAGAATCCCCATTAGCATTGTCTTATACCTAACAGGGACTCAGTGAAGTGGTGGCTGAGTTGAGGGAACTCCTGAAATCTGCCCCTCCCCCATCTTTCCCTCAGTCTGACTAGTTGTGACAGGTGTTAAGGTCCTTCCTTACACAAGAAACCCTCAGAGTTTCCACAACTTAAGCATTTAGACTACATAGCAAAAAGGCTTTAGAAGCATGCAATATTTCTAGGCATGGAACCTTGTGGATTGATCCAAAACTCTTACTAATGTTCAAGCTTTCATTGCCCTTGTAGGCCATTGGTGTGGCAGAATGAAATAAGAATAACGATCCACAAACCACAAAATAAAATTCAGAAGTAATCTCTTTTTGAAAATCAATTTCATTGTGGCTGTTTAGTTTCAATCCCTGCTATATGCCATCACTCCAATAAAAATTACTCTTTATCTCTGAATTGCAGGCCCATTGACAGTTGGATGTACATGGAGAAAATTACTCAGCAGCCTATTATTTTAAAGTGGTTTCAGCAGCTAGCAGCAGGGAAGTCCCCAGGAAGCCACAAGAGACAGGAAACCACTCTCCTCCCTTGGCTATTCCAAGCATACAGCACAGCACTATCATCTGGTGCTGAACTGGCAACTGAACTGGCAACTGAAATCTAATTCCTCTCTCTCCAAAAGACACAGGATTTATGAATTGATTTTCCAAATGGTATTCCACAGAGATGATCATCAAGCATTCACTACCACCCAAGCTCATGGTCTAGTGGTCTTCAAAGGTAGTCCCAGTAATGCAGATGATAAAGATCTAATAATCTGTAATCGGGCAGCTGAAGTTAGGTACGGGGAACTGAATCTTATCTCTTTATACTTTTTCTTTTATTTCTTCCTTTAGATCAGGAGTTCTCAAATGGAGATGAGCATCAACATCACCCAAGAAGCCTTTTTTTCCCCAAAATATTTATTCCCACAGTCCCACTCTAAAGACTCTGATGATATATCTCTGGGTGTGGCCAGGGACCTGTGTATTTTAAAAAAAATTCTCCAGGCACCACTGGTTAAGAACCACTGCCACAGATGATCTGTATGATATATTTTAACCCTACAATTCTGAAAAAAATTTTCTAAGTAGAATCTGGGAATAGCTAGCTATTTCTATCAAAGAGAGTAAGGGAAAGAGAAAGAGAGAGGCAAACGAGGAGGGGGAGGTAGGAAGAAGAAAAAGAGAGAAAGAGAGGGAGAGAGATGATTCTGGGCCAAGATTCTTGAATATTGCCCACTCTAGCACAAGTAGCCATTGGGCCCCATGATTATGGGTTCTAACCATACTAAGCCATTCACAATACCATAAATCACAGATTCTCACTCTGGAGTACACACAAGAATCACCTGTACAGCTTTTTCAAATTATACACGACTAGACCTCCATCCCTGAAGCTTCTGATTGAGTTGATTCTGGGTTGGGGCCCTGGGCACATCAATTAGAAGAAGAAACCTCTGGGTTAATTGAAATGAACAGTCCTGAAGATTCTCTTCCTCTAAAGATAGGTAGCACTCAGAAACAATAAACACCCCTTACACATTTATTCACCATCTTCTATGTGCCAGATAATTTTAAAAAATGACAACTTTATTTAGATGTAATTCACATACCATAGAATTGACCCATTTTAGGTGTACAATTCAATGATTTCTAGTGACTTTACTGAATTATGTAACTTCATGATATCTCTTGCATCATTTCCTCTCTTTCTAGTTCCACTATCATCCTGTGGTAAATCCGTTTTAAAATATTTTCAGCCCCCAAGTAAGTTCCCTCATGCCGATATTCAGTTAATCCCCATTCTCACCACCCACCCCAGACATCCACTAATCTAATTTTTCTCTCTAGATATTTGCCTATTCTGGAAATCTCATATAAATGGAATCATAAACGTGATTATTTTGTGACTCACTTCTTTCACTTAGCATAATATTTTTGAGATTCAGCCATGTTGTAGCATGGCTGAATTCATACTTTATTCCTTTTTATGGTTGAAAAATATTTCATTGTATAGAATATTATACCACATTTTATCTGTTCTTCAGACATGTTTGCCTTTTATGAATAATGTTGCTATGAACATTCATGTAGAAGTTTTAGTGTGACCATATGTTTTTAATTCTTTTGGGTATATGCCTAAGAGTGGAATAGGTCATATGGTAACTCTACGTTAACTTATTGAGGAACTGACAAACTATTTTCCAAAACAGCTGCATCATTTTACATTTTTACCAGCAATGTATGAAGGTTTCCATTTCTCCACATCTCCATTCTTAATATCTTTTTCATTATAGCCATTCTAGTGGGTATGAAATGATATCTCATTATGGTTTTAATTTGCATTTCCATGATAGATAATTATGTTGGACATCTTTTCATGTATTTATTTAGTGCTTTGTATATCTTCCGTAGTGAAATATCTGTACATATCTTTCACCCAATTTTTTTGTTTTATCTTCTTGTTATTGCATTCCAAGAGTACTTTGTAAATTCTGAATAGAATTTCTTTATCAGATATGTGCTTTGCAAATATTTTCTTCTAGTCTGCTGCATTTCCTTTCATTTTTTAAGGTTTTCCTTTGAAAAACAAAAGTTTTTTTCCAAAACAGTTCATTTCTTTTTTGGACTATGTGTTTGGTGTCATTCCTAAGAAATCTTTGCCCAGTCCAAGGTCTTGAAGATTTTCTGTTTTCTTCTAAAAGTTTTATTGTTTTGGTGCTTACATTTAAGCCTATGGTCCATTTTGAGTTAATTTTGGGGGTCTGATGTATTATGAGTGCATAAGTTCACCTTTTTTACATGTAGAGATATCTGATTTTCCCAGCACCATTTGTTGAACAGGGTATCTTTTCCCCCAGTGAAATGTCTTGGTACTTTTGTCAAAAATTAACTGATTATAAATGCAAGGGCTTATTTCTGAATTTTCAATTCTGTCACTTGACCTGTATGCCTATCCTTATGACAGTTAGTGTCTTGATACCCTTGAGGATTAAGATAAGTGAGTTATCAAATAAAGATTTTCATATAATTATGGTCAATATGTTCAAAAAAAGCAAAAACTTGTTTGTGAATTTTGGCAAAGAACTAAACACTATTTTTTTTTAAAAAAAGAACCAAATGGAAATCCTATAAATAAAAAATATATGTAATAAGTGATATTAAGAACTCAATGAGTGAATTTAACAGGAGATTAGATAATTCTGAAGAGAGAATTAATAAACTGGAAGATACATCACAAGAAAATATCCAAAATGAACTACAGAGGAAAAAAAGAAGAGAATATAGAGAAAAGTATATGACAGACATAACAGGTGCTGAGAAAATGTCTAAAAGAGGTATACTATGGTCTGAATGTTTGTGTTTCCCCAAAATTCGTATGTTGAAATCTAATCACCAAATGTGATGGTATAAAGATGTGAGGACTTTGGAAGGTGGTTAAATCATAAGGGCAGAACTCTCATGAATGAGATTAGTGTCCTTATAAAATAGGTCAAAGAAAGCTCATTTGTCCTTTCCACAACATGAGGATTCAGCAAGAGGGTACCATTCTATGAAACAGGAAGTGGGCCCTCACCAGATACTGAATCTCCCAGGCACGTTCATGGAATGGAAGACTGAATATTATAAAAATGTGAGTTCTCTTTCTAAATGGATTTTTAGATTCAATGCAATGCCAATAAAAATCTCAAGTGGTTTCTTTTTTTCTTTTTTGTGGACCATGACAGGCTGATTCTAAAATACATATAAAAATGCAAAGGGCCAAGAATAGCTGAGATACTTTTACAAAAGAATAAGATGGAAAGACTTGTTTTACCAGATATCAATAAAGTCCAGTGATGAAGATTGTGGCAGTGGCGCAATGACAAATAAACCAATAGAATAAACAGGCCAGGTGTGGTGGCTCATGTTGCTAAAATCTGGGAACGACACCAATTGGATATCAGACTGAGGTGGGGGGTGGCGGAGGGGATGGGGGTATGCCTACACAATGAGTGCATTGCGCACCGTTTGGGGAGTGGTAACACTTGAAGGTGCTGACTCGGGAAGGGGGGGGTGGGGAAGGGAGGGATATATACCTCATGATGGGTACAATGCGCACGACCTGGGGAACAGACACGCCTGGAGCTCTGACTTGGGGAGAAAGGCGGTACAGGAGCAACATATGTAACCTGCAATTCTGTATCCCCCATAACAAGATAAAATTAAAAAAAAAGAATCATTAAAAAAAAAAAAAGAACAAAAAGCATTTAGATTTTAACATTTCTTTTTGAGAACAGCATTGGCTACAGTTCTTAAGTTTTTTGTTTGTGTTTTCTCATTTTAGACACTTTAAATAGTTTATATTCATGGGTTGCCAAATTTATCTTTATCCCAATAGTAATTTAGAGCAATGATATTTAAATTTTTGATATTGAGGAATATTTAAAATTTATACTTTTTTTTTTTTTTTTTGAGACAGAGTCTTGCTTTGTTGCCCTGGCTAGAGTGAGTGCCGTGGCGTCAGCCTAGCTCACAGCAACCTCAAACTCCTGGGCTTAAGCGATCCTACTGCCTCAGCCTCCCGAGTAGCTGGGACTACAGGCATGCGCCACCATGCCCGGCTAATTTTTTCTATATATATTTTAGTTGTCCATATAATTTCTTTCTATTTTTAGTAGAGACGGGGTCTCGCTCTTGCTCAGGCTGGTCTCGAACTCCTGACCTTGAGCGATCCACCCGCCTCGGCCTCCCAGAGTGCTAGGATTACAGGCGTGAGCCACCGCGCCTGGTCTAAAATTTATACTTTTAAAAATATTTCTAGTTATTTGGTATTATGGACTGAAAATGTGGCCTCTGCAATACCTGGCTATTGGACTATTCATTTTTTAGGTGTGTTTATGACATAATTAAGAATCATATTTTCTTATTGTTCCATTAGACATATAAAGCAAGTATATTTTCTCTTTGTGTAGGCAAAAACGTCAATGTATTTATGAAGTATATAACTAATTATATATGTACATATACAGTTGACCCTTAACAGCACAGGGGTTAGGACATTAACCTCCTTGAGCAGTTGACCCTTGAATAATGCAGGAGTTGGGGGCACTGACTCCCTGCAGTGTCAAAAATCTGAGTATAACTTTGATTCCCCCAAAACTTAACTACTAATAGCCTACTGATGACTGGAAGCCTTACTGATAATACAAACAGTTGATTAACATGTACTTTATATGTTATATGTATTATATACTGTATTCTTGCAATAAAGTAAGCTAGAGAAAAAAAAAATTTTTAAAAAGGAATAAACGGCTCAGAAACAATCTTTCACATATACAGACACTTGATTTATGACAAAGGTAACAGCGCAAAGAAGAGGGGAAAGAGTCCTCATAATGAATGGTTCTCGATCAGGTAGAGATATCTAGATAGAAAAAATGAAGCTTGGCTTCTATATCTCACCATAAACAAAAATCAGTTCCAGGTGGATTATAGATCTAAATGTGAGTGGCAAAAACATAAAGCTTCTAGAAGATGATATGGAAGAATATCTACATGATCCCAAGGTATGAAAATATTTCTTTATTTTTTTCAAGACAGGGTCTCACTCTGTTGCCCAGGCTACAATACAGTGGCATCATCATAGCTCACTGCAACCTCAAACTTCTGGGCTCAAGTGATCCTCCTGCCTCAGCCTCCCAAGTAGCTGGGACTACAGGAGTGCACCACCACACCTGGCTAATTTTTCTATTTCTTTGCAGAGACAGGGTCTCACTATGTTGCTCAAGCTGACCTTGAATCCCTGGCCTCAAGTGATCCTCCTGCCTTGGCCTTCCAAAGTGTTGAGATTACAGGTTGGAGCCACTGCACCTGGCCATAAAATATTTCTTAAATGGAACACAAAAAACGCTAGCCATAAATTAAAATACTGAAAAATTAGATGCATTAAAATTTTGAACTTCTGTTCAATAAAAGATAACATAAAGAAAGGTAAAGCACAGATTTGGGAATGGTTTACAACATAAAAAATACAAAAATGATTCATAGCCATGGTATATAAAGAATTCCTACAAATCTATAAGGACAAATACATAGAAAAACAGGCAAAAAATCTTGTATAGGCATTTCACAGAAGAAGATATCCAAATGGATAACAAACATATAAAAAGGGGCACAACCTCATTAGTCTTCTGAGAAATGCCAATTAAAACCACGAGAGATATTCCTACAAATCCAACCACCATAATGGCTATTATTAAAAAGACTGACAATACCAAGTGTTAGTAAGGATGTGCAACTAGAATTCTCATACATTGCTTGTGAGAATGTAAACAGGTACAATCATTTAGAAAAACTGTCATTATCAATAAAGTCAAAAATATGCATTCCCCATCATCCAGAAATTCCAATCCTAGGTATAAACCCAACAGAAATTCAAATACATATAACCGAAAGACATGTACAATAATATTCAAAGCATAATTATTCATAATAATCCCAAACTGGAAATAATTCACATATAAATTATCAGTAGAATGAATAAACCATGGTATACTCAAACAATGGAATAATATACCATACAAACAATAAAGTACAGCTGTATGCAACAAAATGGCTATCACAAATATAGTTTTGAGCAAAAAACACCAGACCCAAAGAACATATACTGTTTGATTCCATTTATACAAAGTTCAAAATGTGCAAAACTAATCAATAATGTTAGAAGTCAGGACAGTCACCAACTTTGGAGAGCAAGGATGATAAAGTGATAGGAATGCGGCATAAGTAGTGGTTGTGAGGTACTAGTAATGCTCTCTTTCTTGACCTAGGTGATGGTATCATGAGTATGTTCACTTTGTAATAATTCATCAAATTGTACAATTATTATTTGTGCACTTTTCTGTATGTGCTTTGTACTTCAATGGAAAAGTTTTTTTAAAAAAAAAAAAGAAAGAAAAAAATGAAAAGCTAAGTGCTGAGTATTTACAGAGGAGTCAGATAAAGATGGTCCTCTATGAGGGCCACCCTGCAGGCAAGGCAAGCGGTTTTTCTTAGAAATGTTCTTGGGAATTAAGTAGCTTCAAAAATTCTCTAGTATAAAGAGATCTCTATAAGGCAGTCACAGATAAATTACAGATTATTTTTCACAAGATCTAAGAGAGAAAGAAAGATATGAGACCTAAAAGCAACAAAACAAAACATCAAATGATATATTACAGAAAGCTTTTTGTACCATCTTAGAGGTAAGGTGTGAAACGGGGAGACTGAAACCATATGATTAGAGTTCTTCTCCATTTCACTTTCTAATTATTGTAGAAACCAGTGAAACATTACCAGTGGAGCTATTTACTCACTTAAGCATGGCCGAAAGTTCATAGATTTAGCAAGACCTGAGGAAAACAGGCCTGTTACATAAAGAGAAAATGTCTTTCTTTTACAGACACATCTCCAAAGTCCCAAAATAATATTCAACTCAACAAGTATTTGAGTATACTAACTGTAACTAGCACTGTGTCAGGCACTGTGAAGAAAGACATAAAAGGCAGATTTCTGAGGAGCTCTAATGTAAAGACACAAAATTTATTAAAAACACCATCAGTAACTAGAGAGTGACTCTAAGACAGGATATGGTGGGTGGGTTGAAGAAGTAGAGTTAGTGACAGAGAATATGGGGTGGGTATAATGAAGCCAGTTGACCAAAAGTCTTCAATGTCACACTAAAAAGTCTCATTTAAACCCATAGAAAGAGATTTTATCTTGATTATATTTTCCTAAAAAAATCCTTGGATTTATTCATTATGCTCACCTTGAATCACCTTGAGAATTCTTGATCAATCAGCCTTAACATAAGTAATGTCAAATCTGGATACACTAATAGTCTATCTAGTTATATCAAGAAATGTTTTGTAGAACTTTAAGGCTGACTTCTATGACATCACCTCGAATAATTAGGAACATACCCAAATATCCCCCAACAGTCCTGAATAAACCCTTAGTGATCTACCCATAGTTTAGACCATCACTTGGGGCAATGAGTTGAATTATTGTTTCCCAAAAAAAATAATTTTTCAAGCATTAAAATATACTTAATACTCAACATTGTGTCTGGCGCAGTAGGCTATTTATTGAACTGGATTGTTAAATTATACCAACATATTAACTATACTCATCTCTGTCATGGTTTGGTAGACTTTGATCATATTCCTCCCTCAACCTCTTTCTCTCCAGACCAAAAAAAAAAAAAAAAAAAAAAAACTCTAGAAAATCCCTCCATCCTTTTGATCAATTTAATTGGGCTTCTGGGGACTTTTATCAGCTGTTAGGTTTTTCTTGAGGAGCAGCCACCAGAATTTCCTATCTGATTGCAGAGACAAATCCACTTTTGATCTTTTTCATGAAAAACATAAAGGTTTTGTTTTATTGTTGTTTCTGACACCTTTACTGATGATGGCCACCATATTCTTGGCCTTTGAGAACCACAATCACGACTAGAACATCTCTAAAGAATGATCAACAGTGATTTTTGTATTTTCACTCTGATATTGTATTGTCAATATATTGTCTAATTCAGATACTAATGAGACATCCCTGGACCTTGAGATCATCTCCATCAAGTATCCAGATAAGTCTATAGCCACTTGGCTGCTCCAGCTGAAGGAGATAGTTACGATTCCAGAAGGTCTGATATGACCCTCTCACTTTTTATCATCAGCAACTATGTCCCCACTGGGGAGACTCTTCTATTATAACATTTTCCTTGAAGGACTTTGCTGATCACTCTTCTATGTATCCTGACTACCCTAACTTCCTTCTGTATCCTGTTTAAAAAGTTTTTTAATTGAGATGATATACACACATCTACAGTGATTTCTAGTTCCCTTTCTTGAGTCATAACTGAGAGCCCAGAGCCCATCATTTCATAAGCATGGATAGGTTTACTTTGCCTACCTGCATGATCTATCTTCCTACAGTTTATTCCTCATCAGCTTGCCTTCACTTCTTGCAGATAAATTGGTGAGAAACCTAAATGTACTGCCCATTGAAGGGTGCATATTTTTATCTTTCCTTCTCTCCATCCAAGATTTGCTGTAACAGCAGCTGTTTGTGTTGAAAAACTAAAATATAAAAATATGACCTACGTGGCCAAATCCCACAAGACTGTTTACTTCCTTATTTATGAATCAGAATCTGTCAGCACAATGTAGAATTTTGACTGTCAGCAGATACTGCAATTAAATGTCCCTGCAAAGCCAGCAGAGGGTGCACCAGGGCACTAGAAATTTTACCCAAGCTGTAGCAGTATTAATTTAACTCTAATAGCCAATCAACTTTTCCTTTTTAAAAATTTTACTGTATATTAAAAATAAGATCATCAAGATAAACTTAAGTTGGGCTAAAATTCCTTCAAAGTGTACTCCAAGTCTTCCGAAAGCGAAGTTCAGGAAGAATAAGGAACACATGTTTAAACTATCTGGTCAAAATGTAGGTGAAATAGAACAAAATGATGCAGATATGAACTCTCTCCTTTGTAATAATTCTACTATGGAACTCCACCTCACTCCTCTAGAAACCCCCAGGAGATAGTATGCTATGGGGGAATGGATACTGAACTGGGAGTTAAAAGAGTGACTTCATCCTAGTTTTAACTCTAGTAGTATGATCCTGGGCAAGTCATTTCCCCCTCAGGGCCTATGTGTTTTCCAAGGGAATCAAACAAAATGGACTCATTTGCCCCTCTTAACTCTAATAAACTCTGATTCCAATTCATGTCAAGAAATACAAAGAACCAGTAACCTTGCTTCTACTGCTCAAAAAGACTAAAACAGAAAGAATAAAGGACAGAAGATAGGAAGCTGTGTTTAAACCTAGACAGAACTATTTTAGTGCCACGCAAAGGGCAGGCAACATTACAGAGCTGCGAGAGTCCCATGCCATCACAGAAGCCCTAGAGCACAGCTGTCCTGCTAATCCTCAGTCTATAAACATGGCTCTGTCCATCCTGAATGCCAAAAAGTCTTGGCCACCATATAACTAAGGATGTCTAATTCCTTCATCTTCTCACAGAATATCAATGTTCCGCTGCCTAATATTTCTACTGGGCATGGGGGTGGGGCACAGATAAATAAAGAGCCAGAATCCCAGTTAATTATCATTTAGCTACAGTGTTTAAAGTTTCAAATATGAGAAGCATGTCTGCTGATTCTCTTCTTTGATAAGCTGTTATATAAATTGGAGTGTGCTAGCAAGATATTTTAAGATTCAGGGCAACTTCACAATACACATTGTAAAAAAAAGCGTCAGTCCTAACATTACAATATTATCATGAATGTGATCTCTCTATCAAGTGTATAACTTTGGATGGGAGGTCAAAGTAGCAAAACAAGGTTTACAGAGTTGTGACAATGACTCTAGATGTGGTAGTAAATACAGAAGGCCTGGGTCCCTCACCTCAAGGAACTTATTTGCACAATTTGCTCTCTTCCCCAAAAGGTGCCAATTCACTAGTTTTCTTTAACTACCTCAAAAGGATTCTTAGAGGCTTCTCCTAAGTTTCACATACAAGACAAAATATGGCAATCAAGACAATACTTTTACGTTATGCACGTAAGTGCATAACGTAAGTGCACTAAATTTACTTGAATAAAGAGCTAGAAAAACTAGAAAACAAACACCAAAGCTAATGGTTTGCTAATAAGGCACAAACGTCGTAAAGATTGCAAAAATAACTGCTCTTGGGAGACTACTCCTGATTATTCCATTGGCAGATTCCTGTTCTCAAGCTAGCAGTAGTAAAAACGCTACATACCCCTCCTTCCCACCGCACCACCCCTCCCAAAAAAGAGTCAGAACTGGCATGCAAAGGGTGAGTTTTATTTCCAGAGATTTTTTTTAAATTGCTGTTCAGAAGTTGTCTAGCAAGACGGCATATTTCTACCAGAATTCCTCAGGGGCGCTGATCCTCACTAGAACGCTGAGGACAATCAGTCTCAAATTGCAGGTAAGTGTGAACAAGCCCATGTTCTGGTCAGCGTACAAGGACCCCGCGCTGAAAATACGTTTCAACGGGCGTGGGGCAATTATTACAGCTGCTTACAGCTCCAACTCCAAAGGAGAGCCTGCTAGTGCTGGCATCAGTTCTGAACACGAAAAAACAAGCACCGCGGGCAGAGAACCTCACCAGCAGCAGAAGGGCCAAGCTGCTCGCCGTTAGTCGGCCAGGGGGGCAGCGCAGGCACCTCCTCTCCCGGCCCGGGCGGGAGTGTAGCCAACTTTTCCCGAGGCATCTCGCAGCCAGGGGCAGCGGGTGCAGGTAGCGTCTCCAAGTCAAGGGGTCCTGAGAGAGTCTGGGTAAGCTGGGCCAGGGACCTAGGACAACCTGCCCCGGGCAACCTTCTCCCTTCGCCTGCCCCCTCCCTGGTGCTGCCCTCTAACTTGGCTCGAGGTGGCAGAATGCTTCCAGGCCCCTGTGGTGGAGGGCCCTTGCCCTACCCACAAGGGGAGGGGGCCTCCGCCGCCGCCCCTACTAGGTGACTCACCTGGTGCCCGTCCTGAGAGTCAGGGGGGAGTGTGGCTTCTCCCGGTTCCAACGACTGCTGCTGAGGTGACGGCTGCCCAAGGTGGCGGATGATGGGACCGTCAGGGTCGAGGCCACCAGGGCTGCTCAGGGTGCCAGAGGTGCCAGGGGTGCCCGGGCCGCCTAGGCGGGACTCGGCTCCCCGTTCCCGCCGCAACTCAGAGCGCAACTCTAGGTAGCAGCACAACGTCAGCAGGTGGAGGGCCAGCGAGAGGCCAAAGAATCCCAGGAAGAGCCGGCAGCTGTTCCCTTCGCCTGCCCGGGCAGGGGCCCCACGACAGCCGCAGCCCTGGCTCCCCCGCTCCAGCGGTGCTGCCGCGGGCAGGGGTTCCCTGCGTTCCACCTCGGGGTAGCCCATGGCCTCCGGAGACACCTACTCTCTGAGGCCCGGGAGCCGCTGTGTCTGCCTCAGCCGTTCACAACCTCTGACAGGCAGCTACTGTCCTGCCATCGGCTGGGGGCTGCAGGGACCCGTTCCTGAGCGACGGTGGCTGGGCGGGACGGAGCAAGGAGCAGCCGCATGTGCAGCTCCTCTCCGAGGGGTGGGAAAGCGAGGGGGAGGGCGGGAGAGAGGGGCGGCTCGGCCCGCCGAGGGAATGAGGGAGGAGGTCCTGGCCGACCCCGCCCCATCCCTCAAGCGGCTGCCGGGACGCCCAACCACCCGGCTGCCAAGCCTCGGCGCCCCGCCCCCTGCCGTTCCGCCTGGGCCTCCAGCCGCGGGGCGGGGCCTGGGGGCGTGAGGGTTGGCCTCTGCCTGGCCGCCCCACCCAGCTCTTCCCGCTTGCCCCCTTCCAGTTGGTGACTGCCGCTGCCGTTCATCCCTGGACTCCGCCCCAATTTAACCCCTCAGCGCCAGTACGGGGGAGGAAAGGAGGGGGAGGCCGAGTAGAATTTGGGAACCTTGGAAAGAAAGTAGAGCAAAGAAAAGGAGGCAGAAACTAGCATTAATAGAAATGTTTGCAATTAACTGCAGTTGTTAATAACATCATCCAGTACTTATCTGTGGCTTTCAATCTTCAAAGCGTTTAACAGACGTTAAACTAATTAAAACAGTTCTGGATTTGGAATGAAACCATGCCTGCTGTGTTTGCAATCCAATGGCTCACCAGAAGAGAAGGAGACCCAGGAGCCTGGGAGCCAAAGGAACTGGGAACGGGGTGGGACTCAAGCAGCCTCACTCCTGGAGTGAGTCTGGGGACTCAATCTAAGGGAAGGAGAAGCCTTCCCAGTTCTGTGCCAAGCAGAACTGATGTGGATATTGCCCCATAAAGGGTAAAAGAGTGTCCTAAGATATCTTGATATATTAATTAATTTGACAAATATGTATTGATCTCTTTACAATGCAGAAGGTGCCGTATGAGAGACTCCACAGCCAGAATAGTTTCTTCTCTTCCACTGCAGCAGGAGTTTTGATTGAAGAACATGTGCCTTCAATGAGCACATGGGGAAACTGAGGGGCCAGAATGAGGTGGATTTTTACAAGGGTGGTCCACAAAATGGCCAGACACTACTGGCATCTCTATTTGCAGGCAACTGTTCTGGCCCCTCCACCCCTCCCAATCCTTCCCCTGGAGTACTCCCTGGGGGAAGTTCAACAAGTCAGCCAAATGTTCCAGATGTACACTGCTGCAACTGCAGCATCTTCAACAGCTGCACCAGTCAGAAATGGGTTCAGAGGAAAAAACAAAAAAAAAAGTGGCAAATGGCAGAACAATAGACCCTGAAATGAAGGATGGAAAGGATTAGTCAAATCAAAAGTCATAATTGACAAGTTATTAGTCTGAGATTATAGAAAGCTAAATGACCATAGCAGGAGAAACAGTATGCTTCTTAGTCACTATGCACTCTCATTCCCATGTTATTAATTGAGAAATTAATTATAAGCTATTTTATTGACTTGCAACAGACATCTTGAGTGCCACCAAGGAGGCTCAGGGATGCCCGGGAGCACTTACAGATAGGCCTAAGACATAGGCTGGTAGAAGAGAAGAAAAACAAAGAGGGAAATAGAAAAGAAGACAAAAGAAGAGAAACAACAAAACAAAATCAAAAGCATATGGTGGGAGGTCAGTTCAGAGAGCACAGAGGTCATAAGCCTTAAATATATTAGCCATGGACAACTTTTCCTCCATACACTTTGTGAAAGGTCTCAGTGCTTCAAAAATATATTTGTGCCCTCTCTTTAGCCCCCACACATGAAATATAAAGTTTGTAAAAAATATCATCATACAAACAAGAAAAAAAGGCATTTAACAGCGGCTCTCAGGTCCTGCTTGTCCAGTCCAGAAATTCTAGATGCTAGGAAAACTGCCAGGCTGATTTACCTTAATTATCACAGCCCAGGATTATTGGAAAGAATGCTACACCAGGAGTCAGGAAACCTCACCCTGCCAGTAGTTTACTGGGTCACACTGAACAAGTCACTGTGATTTTGAGGGGCCTTAATTTCGCCATCTGTAAAATGAGGAGTTTGAACTTTAACAGCTATTACATTGTGTTTTATCTGTGTTATCACTGGCTATGTTGACTTTATTGCATACACAGTTTAAAGAGGCTGCCCTTTCCTCCTCCAAAATGAAAAGGGAACAAATGACAGCCATCTCCTGGTGGTAGTGGTGATGCTGAGGGGCCATGCTGGAGTCAGCTTACCATGTTTTACTAGGCTTTAACAACCTGGTTTGCACCATTGGCCTCAGAAGCCCTGAGAATTGCATTTGTCCTAGGACCTCACTTTGGTTCCCCAGAGGAAGAACATATGGCTTCATATGCAGTAGAAATATTGGAATGGGGCAATCTAGTGAGGAATGTGTGTGGGTTTGTGGGTTGTTTTTTTTTAAGTGTTGCTTCAGTTTGCTAGAAGCTTCTATAAGTATACTATACCCTACAGCACAGGTCTCAAAATGACAGCCTGTAGGCCACATCCAGCAAACAGATGTATTGTGTTTGGTGCAGTATTGACTAAAACTTTGAATTAAAAAAATCAATTGCCAGTATTTGGAAATCTGGAGATTTCACATTTTTAAAAATCCAAATTTTCTGCTTTTCTATTAAAAAATCAGAAGACTTGCTAACACTAGATCCACATTCCCATATGGTGGCATTCAGCTAGAACTGTCCCCTTGAAACGAGCATGAACAATCAAGTTCCACACAGCTATCACCACCTCTTTCCTCGAGTCTCCAATACTGTCCTTGTCACTCATTTACCTTACCTGTCTGACTCCATGTACTATAGGAGTCAAGATATCAGCTCTTTACCATGACCTATAATCTGGCTCTCCAACATTATCTTCCAGCATTTTTCAAGGAAGCCATGCTTGCACACTACTAAATTCACTGACAATTTTTGTACCTCCATGCCTTTGCACAAGCTGGTTTCTTTGCCAGGAATGCCCCTACCTTGGAAACCTGATAAATTCTTCAAGAATCAACTCACATGTTCTCTCTGGTATGGCCCCACAACTCATTCTAAACAGATTTTCCTTTATGCCTTCATTGCACTCTGAGCATACCTCAATATCACTTACTACATTGTATTTTGAATGTTTCACATAGCTTTGTCACTACTAAACTGTGAGCTTCTTGATGGTAAGAACCATGTCCCTTCTATTTTGGTATTCCCAATACATAGCATAAGACCTACCACATAGTAGGTACCAATATTTTTTGTGAAATGAATAGGGCATGAAGTTGGCCACAGTAACCTAGATTACCTAGAATTTCAAAAGGGAACTGGGCCAAGGGATTCCTGTAACACTTCTAAAGTGCCTCCTGTATGAAGAATGTTATAGAAAGATAATACATTATGGAAAGATACAAAGGAAATAGGACCGAATGACAATTGTGCAATTACCCTCTTATTTGTGGTACTGTGAGGGTTGTAGGTAATCCAGAAAAGTAAATAATCCAGAAATCCAAATATAATTGATTTGTAGTACCTCACTGGCCTGTCTGTCCCATCAAGTTTCCCTTCCTATTTTTGTTTGTATGGGCTTAATATTAAAATAATACTAGTTGACAGACCCTGAATAATAAAGATTCAAAATAAGTCAACAAACCCTGAATATCCACTAATTGAGTGGAATATGCTAAGGAGTTGGGCAGGGACTGGTTTTATTAATAAATACTTCTCATCTCTGGTTAATCCACAGAACAAATAATTGACATAGAGATCAGAGAGGTAACTCTCTGACCCACTTAGTGATAAGCAGATAGTTGGAAGGAACATAGACTTTGAACTTAGGTCTTGGTGTGAATCCCACATTATTCACTTACCAGCTGTGTGACTTAGGACAAGTGATTTTTGCTTGTTTTACAGAGCCCTAGTTTTCTCATCTATAAAATGGAGATGATAGTATATATTTTGTAAGATGACTGTGCTTAAACAGGATGTGTAGGAGAGGGAAGACTTTCCTTCTACCCTCTGAGGGTTTGATAATTGAATCTATGAAACAAACTGACAGCAGGAAGATTAACTGCAGAAAAGGTATTATCTTAGTCTGTTTCATATTGCCATAGAGGAATACCTAAAGCTGGGTAATTTATAAAGAAAAAAGGTTTATTTGGTTCATGATTCTGATGTCTGAAAAAGTTTAAGATTGGACATCTGGTGAGGGACTCGGGCTGCTTCCACTCATGGTGGAAGGTGAAGGGGAGCTGGAATGTGCAGAGATCACATGGTAAGGGGGAAGCAAGGAGAGGGGAGGTGTCAGGCTCTTTTTAACAACCAGCTCTGGCAGGAACTAACAGAGTGAGAACTCACTCACCCCCAGGGAGGACATTAATCTATTCATGAAGGATCTGCCCCCATGGCCCAAACATCTCCCATTAGGCCCCACCTCCAACACTGGGGATCAAATTTCAACATGAGATTTGGTGGGGACAAACAAACCATATCCAAACTATAGCAGATATATATACAAATTTATTACATGCATCACATGAAAGAAAAGTGAATATCCAAAAACCAAGTGAGATCTAGAAGCTTATATACCCTCTTCATAGAGGAGAGGGGAGGAGGGATGTAGGCAACTAAGGGAAGAGTAAATGATTTGGGGGGAAGATGAATGAGACCTCAGAAGAATAGGTAACAGTCTGTGACAAAGTTTGTCTGGGCATGGTGTCAACCTCTAGTCTTCTCTCCTGTAATAGGAGTTTAATCTTCCCTGGTTGATGAGATTCCCAGGGAGGGGATTCATGACAAGTGAGTTCCTTTTGAAGGATCTGTCTTTAGGCAGATAAGGAAAGTTCAGAGAATGCCCCCCCCATGCCTCCCAGCCGCAGGCATCTGCTGTTTTCTAAATGCCCTCAGTTTGAAGTCCAAAGTGGCATATTTTGGGGTGGCATTTCCTGAACTCCTTCAGATGTTATATGTCAGTGTCTGGCACATAATAAATGCACAGTAAATGTTAGTCCCTGCTATGTAGGAGATTTCTATCAAAAAAAAAGGGATGAGAGGCTGGGCATAGTGGCTCACACCTATAATCCTAGCACTTTGGGAGGCCGAGGCAGGAGGATTGCTGGAGGTCAATTCAAGACCAGCCTGAGAAAGAGTGAGACCCCATCTCTACAAAAAATAGAAAAGTTATCCGGGTGTGGTGATGTGCACCTGTAGTCTCAGCTACTCACGAGGCTGAGGTAGGAGGATCACTTGAGCCCAGGAATTTAAGGTTGCAGTGAGCTAGAATGAGGCAACTACACTCCAGCCTGGGTGACAGAGAGAGACCCTGTCTCAAAAGAAAAGGGGGGCGGGGGTAAGAAGCAAAACATACTGCAGTACTCAAGAACATGGCAGAAATGTAGAAAAGCATCTACATACTTTGCCTTCACCAAATGCCTTCCCTCTTTTTTTTCATTCTTAAAGTTTGAGATAGGACCTATATGTTCTCACCAACCTACCCTGACTCATTGACTCCTATATTCAACTTCCTCCTCTCCATTTTCACCTGAATATCTAATAGACATCTCAAACTTCATGTGACCAAAACCAAAGCTCTTCTCCCCCAAAATGTGCTTAGCCCTTGGTCTTCTGCATCTCAGCAAATGGCAGCTCTATCCTCCCTTGGCTCAGGCCAAAAACTTTGAGGTCACTCTTCAAAGAGATTTCTTGAGCACCCCGCATTCAATCTGTTAGCAAATGCTGTCAGTTCTGCCTTTAAAATATACCCGGAACCTGACCACTTCTCACTACCTTCCTGTCACCATCCTTGTCCAAGTCCCCTTGCTCTCTCAGTGGCATTACTACTGGATTATTACAGCCTTCTACCAGGTCTCTATGCTTTCATCCTTGCCATCCTAAAGTCTATTCCCTGCCCTGTAGTCAGAGGCATTCTGTCAAAATGTTAAGTCAGAGCCTATCACTCTGTTCCAAATCTTCCAATGGCTCTCCATTTTTCTTATAATCTTTATTTTGGCCTATAAGGCCCGGCACGATCTGATTGCTGGTTACCTCCCTGGGCTCCTCTCCTACCGCTATTCTCCTTGCTCATTCTGCTCCAGCGATGTTGGGCTCTTGGTTGTCCCTTGAATCTGCAAAGCCTGCACCCACTTAAGGGTCTTTTTACCTGTATTTCCTCCTGCCTAGAATGCTATTCTCCCAGCTAGCCACATGGCTTCTTTCTTACTTCCTCCAGGTCTCCTCTTAGATGTCACCTTATCAGAGAACCTTTCCTTGGCCAAGTTCCCATCACTCTCTGTCCCTTTACTTTGCTGTAGTTTTCTTCTTAGCTCCTATTACCGCCTGATATATTATATATTTATTTGTTTGTTGTGTAACTCCCATACAGCCACAACTAGAATATCAGTTTCATGAGGGCAGAGATTTTTGTCTGGTTTTGTTCACTGCTTCATCTACAGGACCAAGAAAAGTGCCTGGCACATAATAGGCTTTCAATAAATGTTTGTTGATGAGATGAATGAATTCTACCCGTAGCAGAGTAAGAGGATGGAGAAAGGAGGACTGGTCACATGTGTTACTGGATAAATAAGGACTTTTCTTCCAGTATAGTAAATCAAGAAGGGACAGCCCTCTCATTTTACATGAGGCAATTCCCCCAGAGAAAGAAATGCTCAGGATCACATGGCTAACTAGAAGAGGAAGGAAGGAAGGAAAGGAACACTGGTTAAACATTTATCTCCTATGTGCCAGTCTTTTTCATTAACTTCTGTGTGAGTTCAGTATTCTCCATGTTTCACAGATAAGAAAACCGAGGCTCAGAGAGGTTAAATGATTGGCCCAAATTCACATGGCAATTAAGTGACAGAGTCTGAATTCGAATCCAGGTCTGACTGGTTAAAAGATTCCATGCTCTGTTTTCAACCTTACCTCCCAGGTATTAATGCAAACAAATAGATCTAAAATTCAGCTTCATGGAGCTAGACACGCATGCAGAGATTATGAGATTGCTAGAGTGGCAGAATGATAAACCAGCTAGAAGTCAGAGCTTTTTCTCTCTTTTTCCTGGCTGGTGCTACTACCACCCTTTTGTCCCAACTTGATGGCCCCTGTGCATACTATGATTAAATGAATGTGCTTAAATCTGGGTCCGATCAGGTCTTTCTCCTGCAGTAATCCCACTGACTACAGAACAGTAGCCTGACTCCTTAGCCTAAGATCCACGGGTCTTCAATATGACCCCAAACTCCCTTTCCAGCCTTACTGTTGCTAGGTCTCTACAAATCTATGTCTCTGCATAACTGTGGTTCTCATCATCCAGGAACAAATGTCTACATTTCTGCTTCTTTGTCTTTTGCTGACATTACACCCCTTCCCCTTTCTAATTTCCTTTCCCTTTCCCTTTGCTTATTTGAAATCAGCACATTCTTCAAGGCCCAACTAAAGTTCCCCCTCCTGACCCTGCCTCTCCACCAGAACACCTGGCATATACAACACAGCTGGCACAGCATTCTCCACCAGGACACCTTGCCTACACAATGCATCTGGCACTCAGGGCATGCCACTTGCGATTGCTAATTCTTTCCCCATTCTGTATGAGGGTCTCATTTCCCCAGCTTATAGCCAATGTTCCTTGAAGGATAGGACCCTGTCTTAGCCCCACAGAGCTTACCTCAAGCCATTGCTTAGCAAATCATTGTTAATGGATTAAAGACTCTGCAGAGATGAATTTTAATCAGGGTTTTGAAGGCAGAAGCAGTCTGGGTCTGATGGAGAGAAGACAGCTGAGCTGCTCTAGGTGGAAAGCAAAGTAAAATAAAATGCTGAGCACATTTATATAAGCAAGACTGCCAGGAGTATTTAGGAAAAAAAAATTTAAACACACACTGAAGAAGGGGAAAGAACAGCAGACCTCTTGCTTGTAGGAAATGACTATAGCCATGACTGGCATAGAAATGTTTGCAGGAATCCATGAAGCAATAATAAGGAGATAGAAATTCTTCTTGCTGTAAGGGAGCAAGATGGCACAACATTAACATGGAATATTCATTTTTGCAATAAAGTCTTTGGCTACTTATGGGTGGCTGAGCATATGGGGAGGCTCTCACTTCATGAGAGGAATTTTTCATTCAAAAATAGAAAACCCTGTTGTTGGCAGAATGTCATTTGCATCTGTGTCCCCTGCAATGTGTGTCAGCCCCACCGTTCGTGCCACCAAGTAGCCTGGAAACACACATTGCACTATGTATTCCACAGAGCCATGCTACATGTTACATCAGGATCACAATGAGAGCGCAGATTCAGTTTTGGCAGAGTAGGGCTTTCAGAGAATAATTGGCAGGGCTTTTACAGGTTCTCACATCCTCCAAACAACTATGTGTGGTAGGTAGAGTGGCCATTTGACCTCATTTAACTGGAGATAAAACTGAAGCTCAGAGAGGTAGAATGACTTACCCAAGGTCACACAGTCAGTGTGCCTGACTCTTAGCCTAGGGTTCTTTTTCCTACTAAAACTGTCACATTTATCCATCACACTTATGTTGCCCAGTTGATCTGGCCAAAGAACCTATTTATTGGCTCACAATCTGCATTTCTTGGTCATGAGAATTAGGGAAAAGATCCTAAGAATCTGAGGCTGGAGAGTCAAGCACTCTCCAGGATCCGATCTTGGTTTTGTGATAAGCAACCTCTCACAGGGCTTGGAAAAATCTGGAGTTATAATGACTTTCCCAAATGGACTCCACCTTATACCAACTATATTTTATTGCGGGAATACTGTTGGCTTTGGGTATTTACATAGCACAACCATTCAACGGGAATTCATAGCGTATGTGCCAGATGCCACTGTAAGTGCTAGGGATATACCAGTGGACATAAACAAAGAATTAATACAATGTACAATTATAGAACCTTTTTTAAAAAAAAATAAGGACTCTGTTTTTCACAAATACAGCATAACGGCAAAGTGCTGTAAGGACGGCCTTGATGAAGTAACAGGAAAATATCTAATCCCGTAATTTTCTAATAACCACTAAAGAAAGATCAATCTTGAGCTCTCCCTGCTCTTTGCTGTCTCTCTCCCAGGCTAGCAGGTAACCTGCTGGGACTCTGTTTTCACAAACACCTGAAAAGAGCCCAGAAAGGAAATGTAAATCTTTCTCTTTACTTTCACCAGCTCACAGCCTTTAGAATTTGTTTCTATAGCCTCAAGGTGTGCCTGAGAAGCTCTCGGACAGACAGCAGGGGGATAAACTTCAGGCCTTCATTTCCTGCCCAAAACCAAATCTCAGGGCCAAAATCACATCCCCTGTGATAGGCCTGACTACATTTCAGAGATGACCAAGTCTCCAGGAATAGAAGAAACAAGAAAGACAAACAACTTGATGTCTCACTGTGACTGCCTGCTAATTACTCCATACCAATTACTATTTTTCTCCAGCAAGCCATTGGGCCTTGCTGCTGGTACTTTGCCTTGAGGTAGTCCTCCATTTTACTCAGTCTCATTCCTGTATTCAACCAGCTGAGTGCAAATCCTTATCTTACCTTGACTATTTCAGAATCCTACCACCAAAAGGCTCTGGGCAACTGAGCTTTACACTCCAGTAACATTCATTTTTGAAGAAGCAGCTGCCAAGCTGTCACCTAAATGCACTCTTAAAATTTTGAAATTTGAGGGAGAAATGAGGTTTCTAGTATGAATGGTTTCTGTATAAAACTGTAGTTTTATAGGAAACTACCACTTGACTTATGAGAAGCCCCAACCTCCAAAAGGGGTAATCAGATCTACTCTGGACAAGTCAGGGAGCTTCTTTCTGCAGACTCTGATGGAGCCAAAAACTTGCTATCAAAGTAAATTGCTTCTTCCTAAAGTGTCTTTTGGGGACGCTGGAGAACAGAATTCTGAGAAGAGCTGACTGGAGGAAGCATTAGTTGAAGTTATAGCTAATATAGTTGTCATTTTGAATTCTTCTCCTTAAAAAAATAGTTAAACTGAAATATCATGGTGAACAGAGCTAAATGCTTCTCATTCAGACAAAAGGGCAAAAGGCGAGGACCATTTGGGCCTGCAAGCCCCTGTGGAAAGGCAAGCTAGTGTTAAAGTTTTATTTTTTAGGGACAAAATCATGACTCTCATGCAAATATAAAAGACGCACATGTCAAAAATTTTATTTAACTCATTAATGAGGGAAACAGTAAGATGTCACAACCTGTTCAAAGGCGAATTCAAAGAACATAGGCTCTTATAGGCAATTAGAAATGCTGGAATGAATTTTCAAATAGATGCAAAATCGGTCAATATCCATGGGACAATAACCAATTGCATTGCACCAGACAAAATTCCTTTGCATTTCTATGGATAAAAATATTTTGCATTTTTCTACAACTTATGAAGTTGTTAAATAGCTCAAAGCCAATGAAAGGCACAGATAACTCAGAAGAGTGTACAAGTCAGAACATCCAGTAATCTTTTTGCCCATTTAGTTTTTCACAATTTTCCTTGACACTAGAAAGAACTGTTGCAATCAGACTGCTTTAAAGGTCAGCAAGCCCCATAACCCTTGGGGCCCAGGTTAGGGAGGCAGCCCAGGGGATGGCCTTAGAAAACTGCTGGAAGTGTAATTTGACACTTAAAAGAGAATTAGCAATGCCCAAGATGGTTTAAAGAAACCAAGGGTGGCTTTTGCAAAGCCTCAGGAGCTAGGAAATCTGACAAGTGGGGAGATTCACCCATGAGACTGAAAGCAGCTGGTGATGGCCTAAGAAGGTCTGCATAAAGGAAAACACATGTCTCCCTTTGCTAAGCTATCTTGCAGAGCCCAGTTCAGGACATCTGGTTGAAATACAACACCTTGATTCTTGCCTGGCAACAAAGTACAAGTAAATACAGTCCCCACAAGCAGGCTCACTGGGAAACTTTAGGAACACATTGGGGAGGATTGTGAAGAATTCTGCCAGTTTTTCTAGCACTTCACATACTGTGTAACTGAGTTTTTATTAAATGCCTCTACACCTTTGAGTTTTATGTTTGCCTGAAAACCAGTAGAGGTCCAGAAATCAAAAGCAAGCCTGAGTTTTTTCATTGATGGTTTTCTCTATTCTTCAGCAGTACTCATCCACTTTCCATTTTGCTCTGCCCTTCATTGACTAACTTGGCAATATTTGGCATCCTGGCATCTCTTATGTAGTGTGGAAGAGCAACATATAGCAGGGGGTAACCTGAATCCTTTTGTAGTTGCTCCCTTTCCCTCCTCCCCACACCCTCCACTCCCCCACAAGAACCCACACCATTAGGCAGCTGGAAAAGGTGTGAAACAGACAATTCATATACATGTACAAGAAACAACACGGTTTTGTTTTTTTTTTTAGCACTGGACTAGGAGTTGGGGACCATTAGTTCTAATCCCAAATCTAAGATTTCTTCTGATTCTTAGATGATGTGGTTTAACACATTCAATCATGCTGGTACTAAAGAACAATAACAAAGATAGCCATTTTATACTTATTAAAGGAGCAAAAAATATCAAGCACATTTTGGTTTGGCTTCAAGCAAAAGAATGGAAAGATATCCTCATAACAACAGCAGGAAAAATCAGGACAATTCTTTTGAAGGGCAAATTGACAGTATATATCAAAAGTCCTAAAAAACATTCATGTCCTTTCACACAGCAATTCTACTCCTGGAAATTTGTCATTAAGGTAATCATTCAAAAGAAGGAAAAAACTATATATACAAATATATCTTAAAATGCCATTATGTATAATTCCAAAAAACCAGTAATAGCCAAATGTCCAAAAAGATCAGAGTAGTTAAGTGAATTAAGACACATTGAATAGAATATTATGCAGGTAATAAAAATCATAATTCTGAGGACTACAATAAACATCGAAAAATCTAAATACAATAATGTTAAGGGACAAAAATAGAACACACAGTTGTATAGACATTTTCACTGTAACACTATACAAATTTATCTCCAGGTAAAGGTTTTAAAACAGATTTCAAATACATGAAAACAATTGTGTTCAGTGGGATTACAGAAAAAATAGTTCATTTTTTTCCTTTCATGGGGTACAGTTGCTAAAATAAATTAAAAATAAATTTAAAGCAAATAAGTAAGTGAAACAAATGCTGGCCTAACACCTAGGAGCCCAATATTAGAATCTCTTCTCTCGCGGGGCTGCCCTTCCACATCTACCACCTCTTGCCATCTGCTTCTAATGCTGGAGGAGGAAAAAGGAGAAAAAGGGGGTGTTGCTAAAGAAGAGGTACCCAAGAAAATGTGCCTGTGACAGCTAGAAGACATTGTTGCTGAATGCCTCTGCTTATTGTACTGAAGAAGTTGAGCATTCCAATGGACTAGGATACCCTCCATGCCTTCATTTAAGTTTATTTAGCAACAGAAAAACATTTTCTTTCAGCAACTGTGAAAAATAAGTATTTCTTTTCTGGAAGACAAAATAGTTACTTTTTATTTATTTAAATGTTTATTTGAACAGTTGATATAACAATAATAAAGAACATTTAAAAATCTTAACAACTATAATTCCATCACATAAACAGTTTTCACTTTCTGAATGTTACCTTTAATGGGCATAAATTATTTTTATGTATTTGCAATTATGGTATACTTATTTTGAATTCTACATTTTCTCTTACCATTATATCATAAGCAAGTTTTCATTTCTAGTCTTTGTAGCTATTTTATTTATTTTATTTTTTATTTTTTATTTATTTTTTTTTTGAATGCTCCTAGCATTTTATTTTTTTTTTCAATTTAATTTTACAGAATCAAAGAGTCTAACAGTATATCTTGTTAGATACAGTATGTCCTCATAATGTATACATTATTTCTTGTACAATGATATGAAATAATATGGGAAATATTCATGATAAATTATTAAGTGAACAGTGCAAGTTAAAAACAACAGTTTCATATTTTTTTCCCCACCCCCCCTTTCCCGAGTCAGCACCTTCAAGTGTTACCACTCCCCAAACGGTGCGCAATGCACTCATTGTGTAGGCATATCCCCATCCCCTCCCCCACCCCTCACCTCAGTCTGATGTCCAATTGGTGTCGTTCCCAGATTTGTATTTAGGTGATGATCAGGGAAACCAATTTTCTGGTGAGTACATGTGATGTGTAGCTATTTTAATGACTGCATATTCTATGCTGTTTTTGGATATTTGTTTGTTTATTTATTTATATATTTTACAGACAGACTCTCACTCTGTCGCCCAGGCTGGAGTGCACTGGTGCTATCATATTCATAGCTCACTGCAACCTTGAACTCCTGGGCTCAAGGGATCCTCTTGCCTCAGCCTTCCTGCTGTAGCTAAGACTATAGGCACATACCATCATGCCTGGCTAATTTTTTATTTTTTGTAGAGATGGGGTCTTGCTATTGCCCTAGCTGGTCTCAGACTCCTGGCCTCAAGTGATCTCCCACCTTAGACATCCAAAGTGCTAGAATTACAAGCATGAGCCACCATGTCTGGCCAGATCATCATTTATTAAACCATGTCTCTAATGTTGGTCATCCTAGGTTGTTTCCAATTTTTTGCTAAGCCTCTATTTCATTCTGATGAAAAGCTAGGATACTCTTTTGAGGACTATTGTCTAGATGATTAAGGCAAAAGACTTCCAACACTTTTTTGAAAGCCTATACTTGGCTTTTCAATATTCTGACAAGGGATTGTTTGTTAAGATGACTTTTAGAGAGAGGGCAGCCAACATTCAGGTTTTGGAGAGTGCTGGCATTTGGAATAAAGCTGTTCCTGGGTTTTGCCTTGTTCTGTCTCCATATAGACAGGGGAAAGTCCTTCCCCTGGGATAGATCAGAAGGAAGATATTAAACTTGCTTTTCTGGGCTGGACAGAGGTTTAGGTCAACCTAGGTTCATATCCTAGCTCTAGCTCTTACTAGTTGTGTGATTGGCACACCTCTCTTAACCTCAACCCCTCATCTGTAAATGAAGAATTGGACTAGATGATATTAGAAGTCCTCTTTAATTCTAATTCAAACTCTGGTTACCCATTGGTATGCTCTGCAATCTTCTTGATTTTCTGTCTTAACCAATCCCAACACTATTCACTTCCCAAAGCCCCTGACCCACTTTTGTTTCCTTCACTCTTAGGAAATGACCTTGATGTCACCTCCTTTTTGACTGAAACCTGCAAGCTGTCTTCAAGTAGCATAAGCTACTTCAATGTCCTCCCTAACCCAGTCTATTCTTCTCTCCTATGTCAGGAAAAGAAATTTATCTCTTTTCTAGCCCTTAATCACAACCCCTCCTACTTCTGTAGAGACTATGCTCCATTAATTATACCCTGTCAACATTTTCAATTTCTCCCTCTCCTCTGCTTCCTTCTTCTGTCTATACACATATTCAGATATATCTCATTCTAAAAACCCTCCCTGGATTTACCAACCACTTACAGATTTCCTCCTTTGTCCTTTTGTCACCAAACTAAAAACTAGTCATCTATACACACTTCTCTACTTCCTCTCCAAGGTAACCAATAACAATCTAATGCCACTTATTCCCTTAAATTATTCTTCTCTGCTATTTCTTCTGTTGGTTTTGCTGGGGCCTCTTCTCCTACTTTCAAAGTGTAGGCTATTCTGAAAAAGTGAAGAAGTAAGATGTAATATTATATACACGGTAGCTAAAAGATGTATATGAAAAGCCTGGGAGGAAGAAATGCCTCAAAATGATAAAATGGTTGATTTAGGTGATCAGATTTTTTTCTTTTTACTGCTTTCCAAATTTCCTGTAATATACTTATATTACTTCCATAATTAAAATTCATTTTAACAGAAAACATTAACATGGGTGCTATCCCAGATTCTACCCTTGGTCCTCTCTGTTCTTTTCTCTTGCGTCTGTTGCTCCCTTGATGATGTCATCTATTCCCAGGTACTCAATCATACCCTCAATGACAATGACTCCCATATCTATCTCTTTAGTCCCTGTTGTTCTCCTGGATTTCCAGCCACCTGCTGGGAAGTACCTCCACCTGTCTGGAGGTACTGGCTACTACCTCACATTCAACACCATCTCTTTTATCTGAGACCTTAGCATGAAACCTTGACATATCCATAACATGGGCCATCTCTTCACTCCTCAAAACTAACAGGTAAGTCCCTTTTACCCTAGGCCAAACCGCCATCTCTTAACTGGATAACTAGTTGCAACAACCTTCTAATTGGCCTTTCCACTTTCTTCCTTGTTTTGCTCATACACGAGTATGTATGATTTGCTTAAAATACAAAGCAGATCATGGTACTCCCCTGCTTAAAACCCTCAGATAATTTTCATCTTAGTCAAAACAAAATCTAAACTCCTCACCATTGTCTATGGAGCACTACATAATCTTGACCCAAGCTATATCTCTGAGCTCATCTCCTCTCCCTGATGTTATTCTCTGTCTTCTTTCTGTTCTGACCCCCTCAACCCCATTCAACTTCTGTCTTGCTTCAGGGCTGTTGTACCTGCTATTCTCTCTGCCTAGGCTGCTCTTCAGTCTCTCCCATCCCTCCACCCTCTCAACATGAGAGAGTGTTTCTCTACATGAGGGCCTGTCTTAGTGCATTCAGGCAACTATAACAAAATACCTTAGACTGGGTAATTTATAAAGAACAGAAATTTATTTCTCACAGATCTGAAGGCTGGAAGTTCAACACCAAGCCTTCGGCAAATTTGGTATCTGGTGAGGGCCCATTCCTCACACATAGAGCCTTCTTCCTGCATCCAAAGGTAAGTGGAAAGGGCAAGGCAGCTCTCTGAGCCTCTTTTATAAGGGCACTAATCCCATCCCAAAGGTCCTACTTCTCAATACCACACTACATTGGGGGTTAGGTTTCAACCTATGAGTTTGGGGAGGATACAAATACTCAGATCATAGCAGAGAATATGGCTTCTTCCTTCTCATTCTTCAGCTCTCAGCCTCAATATCATCTCCTTAGAGAGGCCTCTCCAGATCATTCTATCAAAAGGAGGTCCATCCATGATATTATCTATTACAGAATCCTGTCCATTTCTTCAGGGCACTTGGCAAAATTTTTAATTTCAATTATTTGTTTGCTTTCTGCTTTACTGTCAGTCTCCTTCACTGGTCTGTAAGTTCCATGAGAGTGGAGACCATTTTTATTTTGTCCATTGCTATATAATCCAGATCCTGGAACAGTACTTGACATGTAGTAGGCCCTCAATAAATATAGGCCAAATGATATTTTTCCTGAATTTTGCTAAGTACATAAAATGTCCCAGATATTTTTATGTAAGTTATTTAATTCTTTTGCAAGTGTTTAAGTAGGGATTTTTAAAATCAAACTTTTAATTTTGAGATAATTGTAAATTCACATGCAGCTATAAAAATAATGCAGAGAGATTTCATTTACCCTTCACCCAGTTTCTCCTCAATGGTGACATCTTGCAAAATTATAGTATACTATCACAATCAGGATATTGACATTGATACAATCACCAAATTTATTCAGATGTTTCAGTTTTACCTGGACCCAGTTGCATGTATGAGTGTGTTCATGTGTATGTATTTACTTCTATGCAATTTTATTACATGTGTAGGCTCTTGTATCTACTCCCACAGTTAAGATATAGGACAATGCCATCACCACAAGGATCTCTCATGTTGCCTCTTTAAAACCACACCAGGCATCTTCCCACACACCCCTTTCCCCTACCCTATCCCTAAACCCTGGAATTCAATATGTTTTCCATTTTTATAGTTTTTTCATTTCAAGAATGTTTATAAATAGAATCAGACTGCATTGTGGGGTTAGCTTGTGGGGTTAGCTTGTGGGGTTAGCTTTTTGGTCGGCATAATTCCTTAGAGATTTATCCAAGTTGTTACACTGCTATGGTTTAAATGTGTCCCCCAAAGTTCATGTGTTGGAAACTTAATCCCTATCCAGTGCAACGGTGTTGGGAGGTGGGGCCTAATAAGAGGCTCTGCCTTCATGTATGGATTAATGTCATTATCTTTGGAGTGGGTAGGTTATTGCGAGAGTGGCTTTGTTTTAAAAGTGAGTTTGGCCTCCTCTCGTTCTCTCTCTCACACTCTCTTGAACTTCCACCTTCTGCCATGGAATGATGCGGCATGAAGGCACTTACCAGCTGCCAGTGCCATGGTCTTGGGCTTCTCAGCCTCCAGAATTGTGAGCCAAATAAACTTTGGTTGTTTATAAATTACCCATCCTGTGGTTTTCTGTTACAGCAACACAAAACAGACTAAGATGTGTGTGTATCAATAGTTTCTTCCTTTTTATTACTATATTATGGTATGGATGTACTCCTGTTTAACCTTTCAACTATTTTAGGCTATCTGGGCTGTTTTCAGTTTTAACTATTATTAATAAAACTGCTATGAACATTTGTGTTCAAGTTTTTATATGAAGATAAAATTTTATTTCTCTGGGATAAATGTCCAGGAGTATAATTGCTGAGTCATCTGATAGTTACATGTATAGTTTTAAAACAAACTATCAAACTGTTTTCCAGAGTGGCTGTACCATTTTATATTCCCACCAGCAACATGTGAGTGATTCATTTTCTTCACATACTGACCAGCATTTGGTGTTGTCGCTTTTCAATTTTAGTCATTCTGATAGGTGTGTAGTGATAACTCATTGTGCCTACACACAATGCAATTTTCATTGCCCCAAAGGCTAATGATGTTGACATACTCTTATGAGCTTATTTGCCATCTGCATATCTTCTTGGTCTCTTCTTGTGTTTTGCCCATTTTCTAATTGGTTTGCTTTTCTTTTACTGTTGAGTTTTGATAGCTCTTCATAGAATACTAGATACAAGTCCTTTTTCAAATAGGTAGTGTGCAAATACTTTCTTCCAGTGTGTAGCTTGTCTGTCCTCATAACACGGTCTTTCACAGAGCAAAAGTTGTTAACTTTGGTAAAGTCCAATTATCAATTTTTCCTTTCATGGATCATGCTTTTGCTGTAAAGTCTAAGAATTCAACATGGCCCTATCTCCCAAATATTTTCTTCCATTTTTTCTAAACTTTTTAATGGCACTGTGTTTTACATTTAAGTCTGTGATATATCTTGTATTAAATTTGTATGAGGTTTAGATAGAGGTTCACTTTTCTGCCTATGAATATTCAATTGTCCCAGCACCATTCATTGAAAAGTGCACCTTTGTCAAAAATCAGTTGGGCATATTTGTGTGTGTTTACTTCTAGGTTTTCTATTCTATTCTAGTGATCTATGTGTCTATGCCTTTTCCAATAGGACAGTGTTTTGATTACTGTGGCTATATAGCAGGCTTCTTTGCATTTTATTCTTCTTTTTTAAGATTGCTTTAGCTATTCTAGGTCCTGTACCTTTCTGTATAAATTTTAAAATAAGCTTGTCTTTGTCTACAAAAAAAAACCTTGCTGGGATCATTTAATTTAATAGCTTTCTTGAGACATAATTCATATACAATAAAATTGCACATATTTAAAGTATACAATTTAATGAAATTTGGCATAGGTATACACCACCACAATTAAGATATTGATCATACCCATCACACTCAAAGTTTCCTCATGCTCCTTTGTAATCTCCCCATTCAGCCCTGTCTCAAGGCAGCTACTGATCTGCATTCTGTCATTATAGCTTGCATTTCTTAGAGCTTTACATAAATGGAATTATATGGTAC
Organism: Eulemur rufifrons; assembly: GCF_041146395.1. Lineage (NCBI taxonomy): Eukaryota > Metazoa > Chordata > Mammalia > Primates > Lemuridae > Eulemur > Eulemur rufifrons. The sequence continues at coordinate 92,438,477 of NC_091012.1, forward strand.
GAACACTTTATCTGATTTCTTTCACTCAAGTCAATTCTTTTGAGATTCATCCATGTTGTGGTACCCATCAATAGTTTATTCCTTTTTAATGCTGAGCAATATTCTATTGTATAGACATACCACAGTTTGTTTATCCATTTCCCAGTCGAGGGACATTTTAATTATTTCCAGTTTTTGCCAGTAAAAATAAAGCTGCTCTGAACACTCATGTACAAGTATTTGTCTTCACATGTGTTTTCATTTCTCTTGGGTAAAAACCTAAGAGTAGTTTGGCTGGTGCTATGGTTTGAATGTGTTGCCTACAAAATTTAGGTGTTGCCAATGTGATAGTATTAAGAGATGGGGCCTTTAAGAGGTGATTAAGTCATGAGGGTTTCTCACTCTTGTGAGTGGGATTAGATGACCTTATAAAAGGGCTTGATGGAGACAGTTCATTCCTTTTGCCTTTCTGCCTTCTGCCATGTGAGAACACAGTCTTCTTCCCCTCCATAGGATGAAGCAAATAAAGTACCATCTTGGAAGCCGAGGGTAGCCCTCACCAGACGACAAACCTGCTAGTGCCCTGATATTGGACTTCCCAGCTTCCAGAACTATGAAAAAATAAATTTTTGTTCTTTATAAATTACCCAGTATAAGGTAATCTGTTATAGCAGCAGAAATGGACTAAGACAGCTGGATCACATGGCAAATGTATGTTTAATTTTTTAAGAACCTGCCAAACTGTTTTCAAAAATAGTTATACCATTCACATTCCCATTAGCAATGTATGTGAGTTCCATTTCCTCCTTGCCAACTCTGGTATGGTCAAAATTTAAATTTCAGCTATTCTAATAGTTTGTGTCTCATTGCAGTTTTGGTTACGTTTCCCTAATGGCTAATGGTGTTGAGTGTCTTTTCATGTGCTTATTTGCCATTCATATATATCTTTAGTGAAATGTATGTTTATATCTTTTGCCCATTTTTAAATTTAGTTATTTGATTTCTTACTAAGTTTTGACACTTCTTTATATATTTTTGGGTACCTGTTCTTTAGTAGCTATATGCTTTGCACATATTTTCTCTCATTCTATGGGTTGTCTTCCTATTTTTTCACTGTGACTTTTGAAGAATAGAGGTTTTAAATTTTGATGAAGTCCAATTTATCAATATTTTTATGGATTATGTTTTTGGTGTCATATCTAAGACATTTTTGCCTAATCCAAGTTCACAAAGGTTTATTCTATGTTTTCTCCTAGAAGTGTGTATTTAGGTCTATGCTCTTCTATCTAGAAGTTATTTAAGTCTAACATCCATTTTGAGTTAATTTTTCATAGATGCAAGGTATGGATTTAAGTTCTTTCTTTTATCACACATAGATATCCATCAAATTATTCTAGCATCGGTTCTTGAAAACACTATCCTTTCTCCACTGAATCACCTCTTCACTTTTGTCAAGAATAAGTTGTCTATACATGTGAAAGTTTATTTCTGGATTTCTATTCTGTTCCATTGATCTATTTATCTATCTTTGCCCCAATACCATACTCTCTATGCTACTGTAGCTTTAAAGGAAGTCTTGAAATCAGGTAGTATTAGCCCTCTAAATTTGTTCTTTGTTTAGGTTTTACTTTATTTTTAATTGACAAACAATTATTGTATATATTTATGGGGTACAATGTGATGTTTCAATACATGCATACATCACAGAATGACCAAATCAGGGTAATTAACATATCTGTCACCTCAAATACTTATCATTTCTTTGTTCTAAGAACATTTACAATCATCTCTTTTAGTTATTTTAAATATGCATTATTAACTATAGTCACCTTGCTGTGCCATAGAATACCAGAATTTATTCCTCCTAGCTAACTGAAACTTTATAACCATTGACCAATGCCTCCCCTTTCCCCATCTCTCCTTAACCCCCTGGTTAGCCTCTGGCAACCACCATTCTTCTCTCTGCTTCTATGAGTTTGACGTTTTTAGATTTCACATATAAGTGAGATCATACTGTATTTGTTTCCCTGTGTCTGGCTTATTTCATTTAACAAAATGTCCTGTAGGTCCATCCATGTTGTTGCAAATGACAGAATTTCCTGTTTCCTAAAGTTGAATGGTATTGTATATATATGCCACATTCTTCAAATCCATTCATCCATCGATGGACACTTAGGATGCTTCCATAACTTGACTATTGTGAATAATGCTCCAATGAACGTGGGGGTGTAGACATTGCTTCAGCACACTAATTTCAATCCCAGTAGTGGGATTGCTGGATCATATGGTAATTATATTTTTAGGTTTTTGAGAAACCCCCATATTGTTTTCCAAAATGGATGTATTAATTTATAATACCACCAACAGTATATGAGAGTTCCCTTTTCTCTGTATCCTTGCCAACACTTATTATAATATCTTTCATCTTTTTGATAATCAGTCTAACAGGGGTGAGGTGATATATCAGTGTGGTTTTAATTTGCATTTCTCTGATGATTAGAGATGTTGAAGATTTTTTTATATATCTGTTGGCCATTTGTATATCTTCTGTTAAGACATGTCTATTCAAGTCCTCTGCCCATTTTTAATAGCGTTATTTGTTTTCTTGTTATTGAGTAGTTGGAGTTCCTCATATATTTTAGACATTAGCCGCTTATCTGATGTGTGATTTAAAGATATTTTCTCCCAGTCCATGGGTTTTCCCTTCACTCTATTAATTGTTTCCTTCACTGTGGAGAAGCTTTTTAGTTTGATGTAATCCCATTTGTCTATTTTTTCTTTCATTGCTTGAACTTTTGGGGTCATATCCAGGAAATCTCTGCTCAGATCAATGTCATGGAGCTTTACCGCTGTTTTCTTCTATGTTTCCCCTATGTTTCTTCAGGTCTTCTGTTTAAGTCTTTAATCAATTATGAGTTGATTTTTGTATAAAAGGTAAAACAAGGGTCCATTTTCATTCTTCTCTATTATGTGGATATCCAGTTTATCCAACACCATATATTGAAGAGGCTGTTCTTTTCTCATTGTGTGTTATTGATATCTTTGTCAAAAATTAATTGACCATAGATTTGTGGGTTTATGTCTGGGTTCTCTATCCTATTCCATTGGTTGGTGTATCTGTTTTTATTCCAGTAACATGATATTTTAATTACTGTGGCTTTATAATGTATTTTGAAATCCAGTAGTGTGATGCCTTCAGCTTTGTTCTTTTTTGGTCAAGATTGCTTTGGCTATTTGGTTTCTTTTGTGGTTTGAAATAATTTTAGGATTGTGTTTTCTATTTCTGTGATGAATTACATTGAAATTTTGATATGGATTGCATTTAATCTGTACATTTCTTTGGGTAGTATGGATATTTTAACTAGCCTTCTTTGTTCTTCTGCAAAGTTGCTTTAGCTATTCTATGTCCTTTACATTTCCATATGAATTTTATCATCAGCTTATAAATTTCTACAGGAGACTGAAGGGATTTTGATTGGGATTGCATTTGAATTTACAGATCAATTTAGGGATAGTTGACACTTTAATAATGTTGAGTCTTCTGACCCATGAACATGATATATCTCCCCAATTATTTGGATTTTCTTCTATTTCTCCCAGCAATGTTTTGTAGTTTTCACTGTACAGATCTCTCACATTTTTTGCAAGATTTATCTCTATTTTGAATTAGTTACTATATTAATTATCCCTAAGTATTTTGTTGCTATTGTGAATGGCATTGTTTCTTAATTTCAACTATTGAATTTTCATTGCTAGTATATTGAAACAATTAATTTTTTATACATTGATCTTGTACCCTGCAATCTTGCTAAACACACTTAATGGTTTAAGGAGATTTTCTATATAGATGATCATGTCTGCAAATAAAGACAATTTTACTCCTTCCTTTCCAATCTGAATGTCTTTTATTCATTTGTCTTGCCTGATTGCACTGGCTAGAACATCCAATACAATGTTGAATAGAAAGGTAAAAGTGGACATTTCTTTTCTCACTCGTTACCTTTCACCAATGAGTATGATACTAGCTGTAGGTTTTCTATAGATGTTCTTCATCAGGTCAATGAAGTTTCCTTTGATTACTACTTTGCTGAAAATTTATATCAGAAATGGCTGTTGAATTTTGTCCTGTGCTTTTTTTGCATTTGTTAAGATGATCATATGATTTTTTCCTTTTTAGTTTTTTAATATAGTAAATTACATTGACTGAATTTCAAATATTAAACCAACCTTGCATTCTTGGAATAAATCCTACCTCATCATGATGCATTATGATTATCCTTTTTACATATTGTTGTATTCAGTTTGCTGAAACTTTGTTCAGAACATTTTTGTATCAAGGTGGTGCTGGCCTCATAGAAAATTTTGGCATCAGAGTAAAAAGTTTGGAAATATTCTCTCCTCTTCAATTTTCTAGAAGAGTTAGTGTAGAATTGGTATTGTTTCTTCCTTAAATTTTTGGTAGAATTCACTAGTGAAGTCATTCTGGGGCCTGGCATTTTCTTTGTGGGAAGGTTTTTAACTGCCAATTCAATTTCATTAACAGATGTAGGTAGAGCTACTCAGGTTATCTAATTTTCCTTATGTAAGCTTTGGTAGTATGTTTCCTTCAATGAATTTATCCATCTTCTCTAAATTGTCAAATTTATAGGCATATAGTTGTCACTCCATTATCCATTTAATATTCTGTGGAATCTATAGTGATGTCATCTCTTTCATTTCTGACATTTGTAATGCATATCTTCTCTCTGTTTTCTTGGTCAGTCTGGCTTATCAATTTTATTGATCTTTTCAAAGACCCAGATTTTGGTTTCATTGATTTTTCTCTATTGTTTTCCCGTTTGCTATGTCATTGATTTCCATGTTGATTTTTATTACTTATTTACTTACTTCCTTTTGTCCAGCTTATTTTGAGTTAAATTTGCTCTTCTTTTTCTAGTTTCTTAAGGCAAAGTTAAGATCATTGACTTCAAATTCTTTGTTCTTTTCTAATATAGGTATTTTGTGCTATAAATTTCCTCCTTTTCCACTATAGCATCATTTCACTAGTTCTGATACATTGTATTTTTATTTTCATTTCAGATAAAAATATGTTCTTTGCATTTCCATGAAAATCTAAAATCTAAAAGAAATCTAAAATTATCCTTTAGATTTATTCTTTGATCCATGGATTATTGAGAAGGGTGTTATTTTGTTTTCAAATATTTGGAGAATTTTCAGGTATCTTTTTGTTACTAATTTCTAATTGAATTTTGTTGTGGTGAGATTACATACTTTGTATGACTTGTATTTTAATTTTCTTAAGGTTTCTTTTATTGCCTTGAATGTGGTGTATCTTAATGAACATTTCATGTATACTTGAAAAGAATGAGTATTCTGTTGGGTGGAGTGTTCTATAAATGTCAGTTAGGTCAAGTTAGCTGACAGTTGTTAGACTAGGTAGTTTATAAACAATAGAAATTTATTGCTCACAATTCTAGAGTTTGGGAAGTCCAAGATCAAGGTGCTAGCAGATTCAGTGTGTGGTGAGGGCCCGTTCCTCATAATGGCACCTTCTATGCGCCCTCACATGACAGAAGGACAAAGGGGCTCCCTCAAGCCTCTTTTATAAGGGCCTTAATCTCAATCATGAGGGTGGAGTCCTCATGACCTAATCACCTCCCAAAGGTCCCACCTCTTAATACTATAACATTGGGATTGAGTTTCAACATATGAATTTTGGGGAACACAAACATTAATAATGTTCAAGTATTCTATATCCTTACTGATTTTCTAATTGTTTTATCAAATTTTAAGAGAGAAGTATTGAAATCTCCAGTCAGAATCATGATTTGTCTATTTTTCTTTACAGTTTTATCAGTTTTTGCTTCATACATTTTGAAGCTCTTTTATCAGATGCATAAACATTTAGGAATGTTATTCTGCCTGATGATTTGAACCCTTTATCATTATGAAGTGACCTTCTTTATTCCTTATAATATCCTTTGCTCTGAAATCTACATTGTCTGATGTTAATGGCCACTCCAGATTCTTTTTGACTAGAGTTACCATGGTATATTTTTCTATCCTTCTGCTTTTAACCTATTTGCATCTCTAAAGTGTGTTTCTTGATTGTAGGCAGCCAGTATAATTGGGCCTTGCTTTTTTACCCAATTTGACAATCTCTGCCTTTTCACTGGAGTGTTGAGATCATTTTCATTTATTTTATTTTATTAGATATGCTTGGATTTAAATGTATTAACTTGCTATTTATTTTCTGTTTGTTCCATCTGATTTTTGTTTCTTCTTTCCTCTTTTTCTGCTCTCTTTGGTATTGAGTACTTTTTATTATTCCCTTTTGGCTATTTTTTAGATAATTGGCTATAACTCTTTGTTTTGCTATTTCAATGGTTGCTGACCATTCAGACATTATCATAAAGAAATAGTACAAATTTATGTGCATAAATTTGGCACCTCAGAAGTAATATACCAATTCCTTGGCAGATGCACATTATTAAAATTCACTCAAAAAGAAATAGATAATCTGAATAGTTTGATATCTCTCAAGGAAATGTAATCTGTAGTTAAAAAGCTTCCAGGCCCAGACGGTTTCACTCACAAATTCTACCAAACCTTTAAAAAAGAAATAATATCAATTGTTCATAATCTCTTCCAAAAAACAGAAGAGGAGGAAGAACTTCTCCACTCATTGTATGAGGCCAGTGTTACCCTAATATTAATACTAAAACCAGGCAAAGACACTACATGGAAAGAAAACTACAGACCAATGTTCCTTATGAACAGAAAATGAGACCAGTCAGCATGGTCATGTGGTTTTCCCCAGCCAAATTCAATTATGCAGGTGCAGCATAGGTGGAAAGTTGGATTTAACCAGACCTTTAAGGTTTGGCCATTTGAGTAAAAAGTGAGAGAGGAGCAAGGGAATTGCAAAAATGTGCAAAGGAATTAATATAATGGTTGAGCATGGAATTTATGCTGGGTATGGAGGGAAGTGAGGATATGAAGGAGAGTGGGAGTAGTAGGTTCAGTGAGTGGGACTGGCGCATCATTAGAATGGGGGAAATATAAGGAATGAGTTAGAAAGGAGGAGGTGGTAGTTGGAGTGGGATACTTGAAATTAAGAAAAGAGAAGAATAGTTTCTAGTAATCATAAGGTCAGTGATACAACCATGTGTGTTAGCAGCTCAGTAGGGTAGAGGAAGTCAAGGAACTGAGAGAAAGATAATCTATGTGGATACTAAAATGACCAAAAATTATGACAGGAATAGTGTTAGCAAGAGTGACAGGCTCTCTTTTTGCCGCCCGACCGCCGCCATCATGGGTCGCATGCATGCTCCAGGGAAGGGCCTGTCCCAGTAGGCTTTGCCCTATCGCCACAGCGTCCCCACTTGGCTGAAGTTGACATCCGACGACGTGAAGGAGCAGATTTATAAACTGGCAAAGAAGGGCCTTACTCCCTCACAGATAGGTGTGATCCCGAGGGACTCACATGGCGTTGCACAAGTACGTTTTGTGAGAGGAAATAAAATCTTGAGAATCCTTAAGTCTAAAGGACTTGCTCCTGATCTTCCTGAGGATCTCTACCATTTAATTAAGAAAGCGGTTGCTGTTCGAAAGCATCTTGAGAGGAATAGGAAGGATAACGATACTAAATTCTGCCTGATTCTGATAGAGAACCGAATTCATCGATTGGCTTGATATTACAAAACCAAGCGAGTTCTTCCTCCCAACTGGAAGTATGAGTCATACACAGCCTCTGTGCTGGTTACGTAAATTTGTCTATGAACTCAAGCAATAAAATCATTATTTAACCAAAAAAAAAAAAAAAAAGTGACAGTGAGCCAGGCACTAAAATCTTTAAGGGGTAAGGGTAAGTGATCTGGGATCAGCAGTTGATGGCCCTGAGGAACGATAGTAGGTGATATAATCTGATGACATGAAATTCAAGTCTTGGGGTTATTACTGAGAAGGGAGGGAGAATGTTCTGGAAGCAATAAGAAGGACATCTTCCCCATCTCCAGGCCTGTGATACTAGAAGTGAGAGAGGGAAGACAGCACCATTTAGGAGGTTTTTAGAGAGAGTAAAGAGCTTAGAGGAGAGTCTCACTCTGTCACCTGGGCTAGAGTGCCATGGCGTCAGCCTAGCTCACAGAAACCTCAAACCCCTGGGCTCAAGCAATCCTCCTGCCTCAGCTTCCTGAGTAGCTGGGACTACAAGCATGCACCACCATGTCTGGATAATTTTTTTTTCTATTTTTAGTTGCCCAGCTAATTTTTTTTTCTATTTTTAGTAGAGACGGGGTCTTGCTCATGCTCAGGCTGGTCTCAGACTCCTGACCTCAAGCAATTCTTCCTCCTCGGCCTCCCAGGGTGCTAGGATTGCAGGCGTGAGCCACTGTGCCCAGCCATAGAGTTTGATTTCAATTAAGCAAAAAGATGAGTAGAAATGCACAGAGAAGCAGTTGTGGATATAGAGGAACTTGGTGGTGAGTGACCATGAATTCCATGGAGCATAGTGGAAGAATTTCAGAAGCTGAGAGGAGGAAAACAGAGTCATAAAAGGGATATACAGAGATATTTGAGTACATTCAAAGATGAGGAGGAATGACTTGGGAGTCTTAGCATGACCAATATAAGCAAGTAAAAGCCACAATAAGATTATTCATCATTAGAAGCAGAACCAGGAGGGGAGTATGTGTTTAAGGAGAGAAAAAGACTTTACAAGGAATTGCCCAACACAATTGTGAGATTGTGTGAGGGGCTGGCTAAGCAAGTCCAAAATCCATAGGGCAGGAAGTCAGGAAGGGAGGATCACAGGCAGTTTAGAACTCATGGACACAGGCTGAAACTATTGTCTTCAGGCAGTCAGGAAGGAAAGATCATGAGCAGGATGAAACTCCATGGGTATATGGGTTAAAGCTGTGGTCCACAGGTGGAACTTCTCTCTCCCAGAGAAATCGCAGCTTTGCTTTTATAGCCTTTCAATGGATTCAGTCAGGTCCACCCATCCAGGATAACATTCCTTCCTTAAAGTCAACTGATTAGGGGCTTTAGTTACACCTGCAAAATATCTTCACTGCAACACCTAGATTAGTGTTTGAATAACTGGAAACTGTAGCCTAGCCAGGTTGGCACATCAAAAAGTCATCACAGCTGACTTAGTCTTGGTAGTTTATCTAATCTGACATTTTCTGCTTTGTTATTGGGGTATTTAGCCCACTTACGTATAATGTGATTACTGATAATAGGTTTAAATTTATCATCTTGTTAATTTGTTTTCTATTTGTTCCATATGATTTTTATTCCCCCTTTCTCTTTCCCTGTCTTCTTTTGGGTTATTTTTTATGTGTGGTTCCATTTTACTTCCTTTTCTAGCTCATTAGCTATAACTCTTTGTTTTGGTATTTTAGTTGTTTTAGAGTTTATATTATACAAACTTATCACAACCTACCTTAGGTGATATTATACTACCTTGCAAATAATATAACAACTTTAAAATAGTATATTTTCATTTTTCCCTCCTGACTTTTGTGTTATTGCCATACATTTTACTTTTAATTATATTACAAGCTTCACAATACACTGTTATTATTTTTGTGTAAACATTCAATTATTTTTTAAATAGATTTAAATAATAAGAAAACAATCATATATTTATCCATGTAGTTATAATTGCCAATGCCATTCATTGTATTTGGTTCTTTCCATATTTTCATTTGGTATCATTTTCCTTCTTCCTGGAGAACTTCCTTTTCTATTTCTTGTAGTGCAGGTCAGCTGGTGATGAGTTCTTTTGGCTTTTGTATGTCTGGAAAGCATTTCATCTTCATTTTTGAAAGCTATTTCAACTGGGCAAAGATTTCTAGATTGACAGTTCTTTTTTCTTTCAGTCCTTTAAAGATGTTGCTCCACTGTCTCCTTGCTTGCATTTTTACAATAAGTCTACTCTCATTCTTTTTCCTTTGAATGTAACGTGTCTTTTTTTCCTCTGGCTGCTGTTAACATTTTCCTTTGCATTTAGTGTGTTAATTTTTTTCCCTTTAGCTGCTTTTAATATTTTCTCTTTATCACTGGTATTTGATTATGGTGTGCCTTGGCTTGGTTTTCTTCATGTTTCTTGAGGTTCTTTGAATTTCCTGAATCTGTGGATTTATATGTTTCATCAAATTTGGAAAATTTTGGATATTATTCTTTCAAATATTTTTCTGCCCCCTCCCCTTTCAGAGACTCTAATTACACATGACTTAACATTGCTGGAAGTTGTCCCACAGCTCACTGATTGCTCTTTTATTTAATAATTTTTTAAAATTCTCTTTTCTCCAGGTGTTTCATTTTGGATAGTTTCTATTGCTATGTCTTCATGTTTATTAATCTCTTCTTCTGCAATGTCTAATTTGATGTTAATCCCATCCAATATATTTTTCATCTGACACATTGTGTTTTCCATCTCTAGAAGTTCAATTAGGGTCTTTCTGATGTCTTCTATGTCTCTAGTTAACTCTTTGAACATATGTAATATGATTATAATAAATGTTTTTCATGTGTCCTCTGCTAATTGTCAGTTCTGGGATGGTTTCAATTGATTGATTATTCTCCTCATCATGGGTCGTGTTCTTCTGCTTGTTTGCATGCCTGATAACCTTTGATTTGATGCCAGATATTGTGAATTTCATCTTGTGTGCTGGATAGTTTTGTATTCCTATAAATATTCTTGAGGCTTGCTCTGGGATACAGTTAGGTTACTTGAAAAAAGTTTGACCCTTAAAGGTCTTGTTTTTATAATTTGTTATGTGACTCTTGAATAGCACTTGGTCTAGAGCTAATTATTTCCCATTACTAAGGCAAGAACTTCCTGTGTACTCTACCCAATGGCTTGTGCATTATGAGGTTTTCCATTCTCGCTGATGGGAATGGGCACTATTGCTGGCCCCACGTGAATGCTGCATTACCTTTAATCCTTTTGGATAGCTTTTTCCCTGGCTTCAGGTAGTTTCCTCACATCCATATGCTGATCAGGGGTAACCTGATCAGGGGTTTCTTTTTGTGCAACTCTTTCCTCTTCAGTACCGTGACCTATGAACTCTAGCCATTTTTGTTTCCCTAGACTCTCAGTTCCACCTTTCCACCTCAGGGAGTGCTGGGATCCACCTGGGCTCCTCCTCATTGTGTTGTAGCCTAAAAACTTTCTCATGGCAGTAAATTAGGCAATTGTAGGACTCGCCTCATTTATTTCCCATTTCTCAGGCATCACTGTTTTTCATTGCATACTAGCTAGTATCCCAAAAATATATGTTTCATATATTTTGTCTGGAGTGAAGTTTTTAGGGGGGGTTGTTTCAAGTGGGAGGATAAATTTGTTACCTGTTACTCTATCTTGGCTGGAAGAAGTACTATTTAATATTTTTTATGTAAGCACTTTATTGAGATGTAATTTACATACCATACAATTTATCCATTTAAAGTATAAAAATTAATAGTTTTAGTATATTAACAGTATTGTGCAACCATTACCATAATTAATTTTAGAGCATTCTCATCAGCCCCAAAGGAAAACCCATACCCATTAGCAATCACTCCCCATTTTTCCCCACTCTCCCTTCCCCAGCCCTAGGCAACCGTTAATCTACTTGCTGTCTCTATAGATGTGCTTATTCTGGCCATTTCATATAATTCAGCTCATGTGGCCTTTTGTCATTGACTTCTTTCACATGGTATATTTTCATAGTTCATCTGTGTGATAGCATGTATCAGTACTTCATATCTTTATTGCCAAATAATACTCCATTGCATAGATATACCATATTATTTATCAATTCATGAGTTGATGGACATTTGGGTTGTGTCTACCTTGTGGCTGTTATGAATAATGCTACTTTAAATATTCATGTGAAAATGTTAATGTGGTTATACACCTTTACTTCTTTTGAGTACATACTCAGGTGTGGAATTGCTGGGTTATATGGTAACTATGTTAATCTTCTGAGACTATATTATTTAATTTTAATCATCACAATTCTGTGAGGAAGGCATTTTCAGCTCCATTCTACAGAGAAGGCATGGAAGTTCAACGAGGTAAAATAATTTGTCCAAACTTGCACTACTAGAAAATAATAGGATTCAAGTCCAGTTTTTCTTGAGAAACAGTCACTCTCAAGACTATAGATTGGTACAATTGTTTTGAAGAGCAATTTGTCAATGTGTGTTCAAAATTTTAAATGTGCACACTTATAGAAGCCAGTAGTTTCACATCTAGAAATTTAACACAAATACAGCTACTTCTACCAAAATATGTGTACCAAGATATTTATTGTAAATTCATTGTAATAAAAACAATTCAGACACATAAATGGTCAGCTGTAGGGGATTGTACATCCATATAATGGAATACTATGCAACCATTGAAAAAAACATTGATAGATATATACTGATAGAGGAAATGTTCAATAAATAGTAAGTATAAAGTCAAATAGGATTATATGTACAGTACTGATACCATTTGTGGGGAAAATCAAGAAAAACATATGCTTATACATTTACTGGAAATTACTGAAACACAGAAAAAATATTACTTGTATGTAAGAAATGGGAATCAGAGATGAGTATTTTTATTTTCGATTTTATGCTTCTTTGTGCTGTTTTAGCTTTTGGTCATGATTTTGTATAGATTCTATAAATTTGAAACGTGATTTTAAAATACCAGATATTCTGACTCCAAATCCAGTGCGCTTCCTCATACATCATAACTCTACAGTATTTCCATCTTCATAACTACCACCAAGGTCCAGTATGCTGCCTTACATATAATAAATATTGAAATAATTGTCAGAAAGATAAAGAATTTGTTCCCTTTAAGAAAAGGCTAATTGGTGCCACAAAGCAGGTTATAAAAACGATTGACAAACTTGTCTCAGAAAAGAAACTCAATTGTAATGGAAAATTGATAAGAGACGGATTAGAGTAAGTTAGAAGTGAGAAGCCTGGTGGTTGCCAGAGCAACATCTTCCTGATTGGAAGGAATCCCTCGCTGGTGAGGGGCTGTCAGTGCAGACACTGCTGCCTCCATCTTCTTTGTTTTCATTTAGCTTTGATCATCAGGCAATGAACAAGCAAGCTAGAAGGAGTTCTGGGAGTCAGTGTTATAACCACAGCAACAGGCATGCTGGGACCTTGACAGGGAGAGAGCACAAAGTAGACTTGCAGGTGTCAATGGGGAGAAGGAAGCCTCTGGGTAAAGGGCCCAACCTGAATAAGGGAGGTGACCAAACATTCAGATCACAGGGGCCAAGGGAATGGGGCTAGTTCAAGTCTTATTTGTACTGATTTGAGAGCCAATTTGGAGTCTGGGGCCCAGGAACAATAATATTTGCATAGTGGTAATAATCATAGAAATTTGGGTAAAAGTTTCTGGATTCCAGGAGTTGATCTGGTTTGAAGAGAATTTAAGCCCACAGCTGAAGAATCATGAGGTGGTGCAGTTCCCCTCTTAACCTAGAGAGAGACACTAGGCAAGGTCTAGGCTTTTGGAGGTGGGGATGGAGTTCAAGCCAGCCATAAAAGCCACTTGAAGCTCCACAAGAATAGGGGCCTTTATTAATCACTGCCATATCCTCAATGCCTAGAATAATTTTTGACATAGGTGGGAATATATTCCATAAATATGTGTGAAATAAATGAAGCCAATCTCTTCAGACTAGGGCTTTCCTCAAATACACCAGATCATGCATAGGTTTAAGGCAGCAGGCTAATTCCGAATTTCAGCCACCAATGGGAAGAAGCTCTTGATATTATATTTTCAGTGTTGGCAGGAGCTGGGTGAGGCTGGCCATAAATAAAGGCTAAAGAGCTTCAGTTTCTACAAATGGACAAGACTCTGGCGGCAGAGACTGACAGCTACAAAATCTCCTTTAATCAGATCTCAAATGTTACCTCTTCAGAAAGGCCTCTTCTGACTATCATAGCTAAAATGCCCCTCAGTGCTCACCAGCTCATTCTCTATTCCATTGCTCTGTTTATTTTCTTCACTGTCTGAAAACAACTGAGGAATTTGTCTATGGGTTCAGTGTCTGAGTCCTTTCACTAGAATTTAAGTGCCACAAAAGCAGGGACTTTTGCCTCACTCACCACTATATTTCTTGAACCTAGAAGGAGTGATCAGCATGTAATCAGTGTTCAATAAATATTTGTTGAAATCTAGACGGGAGAAATCAGTCTAATGTAAGAAGTATTTCCCACTTTTTCTCAGAGGAGAAAGGAAAGCTCAAGTTTAATATACACAGGGATTAAACAATTGAGTTTAATGACAAAGTTTATTCTTGTGTTTCTATTTCTTTAAATTTTACCCTAGCCAGTACATAATTTTCTCTTATATATTACTTATAGTGAGCAGATATTTTCTGTTAAGTTTATTTTAAAGTAGAAAAACTGCCAAAAGAGCTCATGTGTTAATCTATAACTACCTATATATCCATGCTAGAAGAAATGTTAGACTAGTCTATAGTCAAATCCAAGTTAGCACAATCCTGAAGACGGTGTTTCTCAAGGGAGGTCTAAGGACTTCCAGCATCAGAATCACTTATCAAAAATTCATATTCTGGCTGGGCGCGATGGCTCACGCCTGTAATCCTAACCCTCTGGGAGGGAGGCGAGGTGGGAGGATTGCTTGAGCTCAGGAGTCCAAGACCAGCCTGAGCAAGAGTGAGACCACGTCTCTACCAAAAATAAAAAAATTAGCTGGATGTGGTGGTACATGCCTGTATTTCTAGCTACTCAGAGGCTGAGGCAGGAGGGTTGCTTGAGCCCAGGAGTTTGAGGTTGCTATGAGCTAGGCTGATGCCATGGCACTCTAGCTCAGGTGACAGAGTGAGACTCTATCTCAAAAAAAAATTAATATTCCTCAGCCTTTCTCCTAAAACTGTCAAATAATAATCTGAGGGACAACCCAGAACCTACATTTTAAACAAGCTCTCCAGATGATTCTTGTCAAGAACTGTGAAGAGTCTGAGATCGGACCCTATGTGCAAGCTAACAAGTTAGCCTGTCATGGTTTCATGGACACTAGTAGAAAATATGAAACTCCTGGGTCAGAGACAGGAGTTATTATTATTATTACATAATTATTATTGTTTACAACAATGGCAATAGCCAGAGTACCAGCATGTGTGCCAGTTTCCTGTGCCTAACATTTACCGTAGAAGAAAATATTACCTTTATTCTACAGGACAGAAACAAGCCTGCCCTTTGTTCTGGAGGGAGACACTATCTCTGTCTCCCAAGGCTGTTTGCTGTACAAATACCTTTGAAAATATAGTTGGGAACAAAGTCTGTCAGTGCCTCTGCTCACAAGATATGCAGACACTATGGAGAATTATTTCCCAACAATTGTTATGTCCACTTAGGTTTGAGAATCATTGCCCTAGGAAGACTTAGCCACATTTATAGAGCTACCTTTGCATACCCAAACCTGTTAGGTGCTGGCAAATATTGTACCTTGCCCTGCTCTTCCCAGATTGACCCAGTTCTTCTCCTTTAGCCATGTTTTCTAAGGTCATGCTATTCCCTTCCAGGTAATACTTTGCACTGGAAAACAGACCCATGAGCCAGCTCAGAAGCATTAGGAGTTCCCACTAAAGGATCTGCTTGAAGAAGTAGGAAGTGCCTAGAAGGAGAGGACATAACAGTGAGAAAAAAGCCTATGTATTTATTTGTTAACTAAATAGATATTTATTGAGTGTTATGTCCTAGCACTATGTTAGGCACTGGAGCTATTAAGATTCATTTATTCAACAAAAACTTTGGAGTGCCAATTATGTGATAGATACAAGTTTAGAGTAAATTTTAAAGAAATACAAATATGGTCATTTTCTTCAAGGAAGTTAATAAAGGAGACAGCTGGGTAAAAAAAATTGTACAATGGTGTGATAAATGCTAATGGAAATAATGTACAAGGTACATTACTCTCTGAGAAGAGCATAACCAATTCTGTTCAAAAGAAGGTAAAGGAGGGCAGGGCAGGGCAGGGCAGGCTTCACCACAGAGGGCATGATTGCACTGAGTCTGGAAGCGTATGTAGGAGTCTTCCAGGTGGGCAGGGGATTCCAATCAGAAGGAAGAACATGGACAAAAGCATGGAGGCATGCAATAGAATGGCATGTTTGGGAGACCTCAAGAAGTTTTATATGGGTGGCATGTGAGATGTGAAGGGAAAGATGAAAATATGATGTCTGAAGGATAGGCAGGGGATAGATCTTGCAGGGCCTTATCTACTGCGCTGGGAAAGCTGGGTACGTCCTGGGGACCATGGGGCCTTACTGAAGGGCAAACCATGAATTGCAAAATTAGATTTGTACTTTAGCAAAAAGGAGCAGGAGAAAAAATGATGAATGAGAGTTTACCAAGCAGGTTTGGTAGGAGGTGGTGAGAGTGGTCCATCGAGAGAACAGCATGTAAAAAGAGACAGAGCTGTGAAAGAATATGGTATGTTCAGGGACTAGCAAGCAGCTTGATGTGGCCAGAATGTAGGTACATGGGTGGTGATGAGAAAGTGATAAAGCCACACAGGTCTTTAGGATGGCAGATGATGAAGGACATTGTAGGGAGGCAATGTCATCAGGTGGTTTAAGAGCATGGATTCTGGAGCCACACTGCCAGCATTTGTTTTTTTTGTTTGTTTGTTTGTTTGTTTGTTTTTGTTTTTTTGTTTGTTTGTTTTTTGAGACAGAGTCTTGCTTTGTTGCCCAGGCTAGAGTGAGTGCCATGGCGTCAGCCTAGCTCACAGCAACCTCAGACTCCTGGGCTCAAGCAATCCTTCTGCCTCAGCCTCCTGAGTAGCTGGGACTACAGGCATGCGCCACCATGCACAGCTAATTTTTTCTATATATATTTTAGTTGGCCAGCTAATTTCTTTCTATTTTTAGTAAAGACGGGGTCTCGCTCTTGCTCAGGCTGGTCTCGAACTCCTGACCTCGAG
Source organism: Eulemur rufifrons (assembly GCF_041146395.1). NCBI lineage: Eukaryota > Metazoa > Chordata > Mammalia > Primates > Lemuridae > Eulemur > Eulemur rufifrons. Next base: position 92,455,419 of record NC_091012.1, read on the forward strand.
CGATCCACCCACCTCAGCCTCCCAGAGTGCTAGGATTACAAGCGTGAGCCACCGCGCCTGGCCCACACTGCCAGCATTTGAATCCCATTTCTTTAACTTACTATCTGTGTGGCCTTAGGAAAACTATGGGACCTCCCTTGCCTTAGTTTCCTCATGTGTAAAATGAGAATAATTACAACTACCACCTGGAAGGTTTGTTTTGAGGATTAAATCATTCAATACGTAAAAATCAATTAGAATAGTACTGCATTTAGTAAGTACCATGTAAATGTTAGCTGCTCTTATTGTGTTAAACCGTGGTAAGAATTTTGAAGTTAATTTTTTCAACAATTGGAAGATTTCTGACGGCCTTTGAAACGAGAGGGGATATATAAAGTGCTGTTTCAGGAAAACTAACTCAGTGTCAAAAATGTCAAAGTAGTGTTTTAGGAAAATTGGTAGTGTGTAGAGGATGACCTGCATGGGGAAGAAATTAGAGGCATGGAGCTCTGTTAGGAGAATATTGTAGAAATCCAGAAAAGGGTGGTAAGGGCTTGACTAAAGGCAATGATAGTAAGTCAGAAAAGAAGCATCACATGTATGAAAGAATTTGGAAGCAAACTGACAGAACTTGGGAAATATTGGATAAGGGGAATGAAGAAGAAGGTTCATATGCAGTTAGGTGTCCCGGGTGGGTTCCATGTTTGGATGTGCCATGAAAACTTTTCCTAACTTATGTCCTCCCTTCCTGGTCCTAGAGGCAGTGACTGCTCAACTCTGCTGTATTTCCTTGCCTTCCCAAAAGAGCTATCCTTCTCCAGCCTCAGGCCCTTCAGCATGAAAGAAGAGTTAAGAAAACACCATTTGAGATTTCCTAGGGAAGCTGATAGAATAAAGCCGACCTACAGAATCTTACTCAATCACCTACCACCACTGCCAAGTAGCTAACAAAATGAACACACAAAAAATCACAATAAAAGACACGAACAATTTCAACAGCAGCAAACAAACAAGGAAAAGCGTAAAACTTCAAACTGTAAATTTCCAAAAGCAGCAGCCAAGGAAGAAAAGTAAAGCTCCTGGGACAGTGCTACAAGGCTCTTAACTCTGTTCCCAACCCCCAGAAGCAGAACTCAGGGAGAAAGGCAAGTCAACAAAATCCTATAAGTTATCAATAACTGAAACCCACCAATTTGGAGAGTAGTCAACAGCACTGTGGGATGGGGTGTTCAGAAACAGAGCATTTGGGAAAGACTCCAGAAATATCCTCAAGAGGAGAAGCTCTAACATATTACTGTAAGATCTCAGCCAAAGCAGGCAGGACTGCCAGGGTTTGCCATTTCTGGAGGTTCCCTATTTCCCTATTTCTCAGGAGTATTGAGCCAAAGCTTTGGGAGTTGAATATACCCCTGGCAGGTAGAAATGGGCCATTCATGTACATTTAACAAAACATCAGAAAACAGAGAAAAAAGTCCAAGACTCTCAGCATGGGGGTGGGGGCCAGCCTTAGCTAAGCCTTTCCCTTCCTATGATTTATTTACCTGAAGGCTACAGAACAATGGATTGAACAGAACATTCTGCTTTCAAGCAAAACCTTGGAGTAGAATATTAAAGGGTCCTAGATAAGCTTGGAAGGGTGTCATGAAGAATTCAATTAAATTATATCAGAGCAAATACAAGCTCTGGCCAGGCATGCCTATGTGAAGCATAAGAAAAGGGGGGAAAATGGCATGGATACCATGCCAACATACCACCACAACCAAAGGAGAAAAATAAAGAAACATAGCATGCAAACAAGATATTAATTCCATATGGAGCAGCAAATGCAGACTTGGGCATTTATCCCAGAGAAATGAAAATTTATATTCACACAAAAACCTGTGCATGAATGTTCATAGCAGCTTTCCTCATAGTAGTCCGAAACTGAAACAACCCAGAGGTATCTCAATGGGTGAATGGTTAAACAAACTGTGGTACATCCATACCATGGAGTACTACTCAGCAATAAAAGGAACAAACTGTTGAGATAGGTAATAACTTGGACAAGTCTCCAGGAAATTATACTGGGTGAAAAAAGCCAGTCCTTAGAGATCCCATACTGTATAATTCCACTTATATAACATTCTGAAAATGACAAAGTTATAGAGATGGAGAACAAATTAGGGATGGTGAGGGTCAGGTGGGAGGTAGGTGGGTATGGGTATAAAAGGGCAACACAAGGGATCCTTGTGGTGTTGGAACAGTTCTGTATCCTGATTAGGGTGATGGATACAGATGTGATACGTTATATAGAGGTACACACACACACACACACACACACAAATGACTAGAAGTAAAATGTGGAATGAATGTGAATAAGAGGAAATGTGAATAAGATGAGTGAATTGTATCAATGTCAACATCCCGGTTGTGATTTTGTACTAAAGTTTTGCAAGATGTTATCTTTGCGGAAGATTGGGTAACCAGTTACATAAAACCTCCCTGTATTATTTCTTACAACAGCATGTGATGTTACAATTATATCTTAATAAAAATTCACTGAAAAGGAAAACATATGTAAGAAAACATAACCCAAGAAACACAAGAACACTTGTGAGTGTTTTGGTGTTAGAACTCAATAAAACATGTTAGAATTCAATAAACCAGAACTCAAAGACAACATAATAAACAATAGAATGAAGATATGGCAGAGCTAAGAACCAAAACAACAACATTTCAGAACTAATAAATTAAATAGAAGAAGCATGGCACAGAATAGCACTGACTGAAAATAAAATCACTGACATGAAAGGAAATATTGTGATAATCATAGTGAATCAAAGGTAAAAGACAAAGGGATTAGTTCAGTCATAGGCAGGATAATAGTAAATAGTTATGGAAAATGAAGACAATCCAACTAGGCTGGTTAGAGTCCCTAAAGCCTATGGAGAAATCAACAAATTGTCTAGAAAAGGTATTTAGGAATATTATAGAGGAAAATTTCCCTGAAATTAAAGAACTGAATCTGTAGACAAAAGGGGCATATACCATGCTCTAGAAAACACTTAAAAGAATGACTAATGTTGAGACTTATGGTAAGTAACCTTTTGAACTTCAAGGATAAAGTAATATTAATAATTCTTCAGGTGTATAGACAGAAAAAAAGCAAAATGCTTATATGAAGGAAAAATCAGTCCAGCCTAATAGTAATTAAATATTAATATTTAATACCAAAAGACAATGGAACAAGTCTATAAAATATTGAGAGAAAGTTTAAGTGAGACTCAAATACCTCATACTCAGTTGACTACTTTTTCAAATAAAAAAGCAATAGGCAAAACTCAGGGAATACAGCATTTATAAGACCTTCTAAGAAATCCAGCCAACCAAGAGAAAAATAAAATCTAAAAATCTCAAATAGAGCGACCACGATAAAGGCATAGAAATAGAGCATTGAATTCACTTAAGTAAATAAATATTTATAGTATATATACATATACCTAAATAACTAGGGTAATGTTAGTGGCAGAGCAGCATGTAACAGTTAACAACCTTGACAGAGTAAAGACGTAACTGATAAAAATCTGGAGGCTGGGGAAGAGTGCAGAGTCAATATCTCCTGAGGTGAAATAATATTTATCCAAAGGTTGGCAACTCCTGTGGTTTCATTTTAGTTTTCTGTTAAATTCAAGTAAAATTAAATTGAATACTTTTTAATAAAACTGGTCTGCACACTATGATCCTATTTTCATAAAATCACTTATCTAGCTATCCATCTCTCTCTTTTCTGAATATGTACATACAGAGATGTCTGAAATGATGTTCACTAAATATTAACACTGATTGTTTCTGGATTATGAGATTTGGAGTGATCTGTTGCTTTTTTTATTTTTATGAAAACAAAAACATCATTTTCTTTTTCTTTTTTCAAAAGAAAGAAAACTGTATTTGTTCTTTGGTTGTACTGAAATCAAATTTTATCTGATTTGGTGTGACGTTAATGGACCATATCAGAACATTGTAAATCTTTAGTTCAACAGAAATGTTCTTTTTGATATGGAATGGCATCTCCCCTATTGTGGGAGAACCTGCATTAGTCAATTAAATATGCAATTAGCATCCACCGTGGGCCCGACCCTATGCTAGGTCCAACCCGAGAAACATGGCTTCCACCCTCAAAAGAACTTTCAATTCAGGTGAAGAGACATGATTCATATTAGGGAGAAGTTTCTTACCATAGGTAGATACGTCAAAGTAAATGAAAACAGCCTAACAGTTAAAAAAAAATGAATGGGCATGTACTATATATGCCAAGCATTATTCTAGGTACAGGAGATATGAAGATGCCCAAAGCACATTCTCTGTACTCAAGGAATTTATAATCCACCTTCAGAGACAAAATATAAGTATATAATTCTATTATAATATATAAAATATGATAATTGCTAAAAGTATGCCAGTGGTGCAATATGGATGAAAGTGAATAAAAGAGGTAGAAGGACATTGACATGATTAGCACTGAAGCAGTAAAGACAGAAATTGATGAGCTGGCCATGGGTTATATTTAACTCTGCCAATGTTTTTGTGACAGCCTCCCCTCTTACTGTTTCTCACCTTTTACATCATGTCATTGCAATTGAGCTTTTGCCTAATACCACTCCTCAAAGTGACTATTGTTCTTTGACAGTTCAACTTGGCAAACATTTGAGGCCCACTATGTGCCAAGCCCTGTGCTAAAGATTCAGAAATAAATAAATGATATATAGTTCCTTCCTCAAGGAGGGGAAGAGGGGGGCAACTAACATTTATCAAAGGCCCACTTGTGCCAAGCAGTGTGCTAAGAGATTCCTATGTTATCTCATAGGGATAGAGCAGCAACCCTAAGAGATAAATAATGTTATTCCCCCTTTTTTTTTGAGATGAGGTGGTCTTGCTGTGTTTACCAGGCTGAACACAAACCCCTGGGCTCAAGTGATCCTCCTGTCTCAGTCTGCTGAGAAGCTGGGACTACAGGGATGTTATCCTTTTATAGAAGGGGACATTGAGGCTCAGAAAAGTTAATTAGTTAAGAAGTTAAGCTGAAATTCACACAGATAATCAGTGGCAGGGTAGATATTTGAATCTAAATCTATACTGAAGGCAGTGCCCATCCAATGGGAAGAGCAGGCATTTATAACTCACAGTAATATTCAGGGGTACCTGCCATAAAAATGTATAAACACAGTACTCTGAGTGCTTGGAGGAGTCCATAAAGCCTCTCTCAAACTGACTCATCTTTGAGGAAGAAGGGTGGGGGTTTGGCTGGGGGGCATTCCAGAAGATAAAAGAGAATGAATTTCTTAGAATGTATAGCTACTATAATGTGCTTAAAATAATAATTTGAAAATTTTGACCCCTTGCCACCAGGAATCTGAACAGGAAAAAAGTAAATGTAATTTTATTAGCTATGTTGTAGCCATTAAATCATTTGAAAACTATAAATTAGCTGCAATTATATATTTCTGGCTATTTTCTCACCTCTCTACATGCCTCCTTCATACAGTAACCTCAAAACTTATTGCATTTTTCCCCAAAGTAAGATCTTGAAAATATTAATTTATAACTTGACCTCCCCTGAGGACATAGCCAGGGGATAATAATACCAATGACTGGCAAAGCAGGATGAGGACTTTATTTGCTATGTCACCCTGACATTTATTTTCTGGGTTTACAGAAAACTTCAAACCAGTCTCATTCAGACAAGTGGCCAAAGGGGAGTGTTACTACCTTAAATTCCTAAAAGGCTCCCCCCTCCCTCCCAGCTCTCTGCTCTAGACCTTTCCTGAGTGTTTTGAGATCTCCAAGTGTCTTTTCTCTTTTTCTCCAGATTCTGAAAAGCTCTCAAACAAGCATATCCACTTACCCACACAGCCATCCAGCCACACATACGAATCCACTTCCACATCCATCCACCAACCCACCCACCCACCCTCAACAAATATTCATTGAAAACTTATCATGTGTCAGGAATAATGCTGTAGTGCTAGTGGATTCCAGTTCTTCTGGGATCATCTGACTTTGTCCTGGGTTGCTGAGGACTTGGGGGTGGGGAGCAGTCCTGGGGTATGATATTTTTATGCTAAAACCAGGAAAGCCCTGGGCACACCAGGATGAATTGACCACCCTATCCTTCTCTCAGGGCAATTAAGCTCAAACAAAAAAGAAGACAATGTTTTATTCATCATAATCTCCAGTATACAAGAGAATACCTAGCACTTACTGAGGACTAAGTATCTGTTGGCTGGCCAACCACATGAATGACTGCAAAAAGTGCAATAAGAGAGGATGCTTTGGGAAGGCAAATTCATTCATTCCACAATACTTACCAAGGGCCTACTATGTGACAGATACAGCATCAATCACCAGAGATACAATGATGAATAAAACCAGACATGTTCCCTGCCCTTACAGTACTTATAGTATAATAAGAAAGATGGATATTTAAATAACTACAAGAAAAGCAGTGAATCCTACCAGACCACATAGTAGGAGAACTTTCCCTAGTCTACTGGTCAGATAAGACTCTCCTGGATGAAATGACATTTAAGCTGAGACTTTCAGGATGAGTAGGAAAGAAGGTGGGCATGGAGTAGGGGAGAGTCAAACGATTTAAGTCAAATGAATTCTGGACAGAAATCCTCCAGATGGAAAGAAATTTCTGTAGTAGCAGCCTCAAATTCATCCTCTGGGGGTTTCATTTTTCCTATGGCATTATTCTACTCTAATATCCAACACCTCCTTCTCTATAGATAGTCAACTCAAAGATCATCTCCTCTATGAAGCCTCTCCTGCCCCCTCCAGGTAGAACTGACTGTTCCACCTATGGCAGAGTCTGGCTACATGTTCACCAAATCCTATTTCAAATATTCTCCTCAGCATATCACTAGACTGTATGTTTCACCCCCTTGCATCTACACGGGGCCACATGACCATATGCTGTGCACTTCTGGGCCAAAATGGTTATGAGTATATCTTCTCCACTCTGGCTCTCTCTCCTCATGCACAAGCTAGGTGATTTTTAGTGATCTTTAGTGTAAGACAAAGCAGGCCTGGATCTCCAAATGACTTTGTGAAGTGAAGCTTCACTTCCCAAGCTGACCCACAATAAATTTTGATGTGAGCAATAAATACATTTTGTTGTGTCAAATCACTTAGATTTGGGAGTCCATCTGTTACAGCAACTAGCATTACTTACCCTAACTATTACACCAGTCTCTACCCTGATTATATTTATATCTTGGCACCATTTTAGTTATTTAGTGCACCTACTTGTTCACATGAATGTCTCCCTCTATTAGAGTCTAAGTTCCTTGATGTGTCTTATTCTTCTTTGACTCTTCAGCACCTAGCACAGTGCCTAACACATACAAATACTTAACTATTTGATGAATGAATGAATGAATGCATGGTGCCCAACCCTCTGGGCTTTCCTCCTCTCCCTTTAAAACTCAGGCCCACACTGAAAAAAGTCCCATTTTCTGATTTTCCTTCATATAGTTCCTTCATATAGTTTGTACTCTCCAAAAGGAATTTTACTAAAACTTAAGGGAAAAGAGAAAATAATTATAGAAAATATTTAATAGTGACAGCATGGAGTCGGGTTTCTACACTACAGATTTTTAGTTCCACAACTCCAGTAGAAGCAGTAAAAAGCTTTCCTTACCTAGTCCCCAAACTCTCTCCCCTGAAATAGATACACTATTTAGGTCAGGGGTTCTCAGGGATTTCCCCTGCCCCCACACCTTTCACAGGGGCAACACATTCCCAACGGTAACAGCCCTCTTCGCACCCAGGTAAACTGAAATGCACTGATGAGCTGATGTGACTTGGCAGCTTAACCTGGTCTTCGTTTCCCTCCACCCCACCCTGCACCCTGCCTGTTGCTTGGTCATGAGACCCTCTGGATGTCTCAGCCCCCAAACTCTCTCACCTCTGCCTCCCCATTTCCAGCTAGCAGCTGCTAAAAACCTCGCTCTGCTACTTCAAATTTCCCAGGCCCTGAAAAGGTTTACACTTTTCAATTCTAGCGTTTGGCCTACAGAAATTACCTAGTTCATAGCCAGTTTGCTGAAGAGGAATGATTGCCACTCTTGAGTCCCCAGAACTGGCCCTGGAGCCTTCTATAAGGGTTCAGGTGAGCCCTCTTTATCACTCACTGCAGGTCGGCAATATAATGAGATTTTCTCCATACAATACCCAGAACAGTCCTGCAGTGAGAATTAGAACCTATATAAAAGTTTATGCAGGAATAGAAAGATGAGGGGTGCAGTGTAAATAAGAGAGACAAAGAACAAGGTTTAAGCATTTCTATGTGAGAAAATGTATGCTAGACTATACTGACCATGCTTGTATGATTTACAAGTCTCTGTAAACCAAACAGCTTTTTTCTGTGCTCACTGGGGCAGTAAACACAGCATAAGCTGAGGTAAAAAAAAAAAAAAGTAGAACCAGATCACAATAAATAGACCCTTTCTGCATGCTAGTGCCTTTTGAGTTAAATCTAGACATTGCCCATGCTCTGGAAATAAAGAGAGCCATGCCTTATTTCAACATGGAACCCCAAATTTAGGCTTCACTCCATTGGTTCAACACAAGGAAGTCTATGACCGAGCAGACAATCATGTTTCTATATGGAATCCCCAGGGGCTAGTTTCAGTTTCTGGCATAGAGTACATATTCAGTCAATGCTTGATCAATGGATAAGTTCTCAGCAAATATTCATTCTCTCATGAAGACCATATCCATTAGGAGTGGAGAGTTGCCAATTCATGATTAGCTGAGAATATCCCATCCTCATGCCCAAGTGTTCGGATGATGAGGGAGAGGGGAAAGCAAAAGGGAAAAGTCTAAGCCAGCATGACAAACATGGCACATGTGCTGTGACTCCTTTCTCCTTCAGCTATGGCAGACATTGCTAATCAATCATGGCACTCATCACTACCATTGAATCCATTTGCAGCCTCAGACACATCACTCCAAACAATCCCTGCTATTCAGTTGGAGTACAGCATGAAATGTATCTACCATCCTGAACTTAGGCTCCCTTAGTTATGGAGAGAGCTTTGAAAAGGAGAGTAAGACATCTGTATAGTAAATCAGAAAATCTTCTCTCAGTACACCATGACTTTTGTGGATTATTTTTTTGTACTCATGGCTAAGATTTATTACAGGGATTTATTAAGGATATTAAGATTTATTAAGGAGACATAGCTGGATCATAAAGGAAGAAGACACAGGTGGAGTCTGGAGGAATTCATGTACATAGGCCATTACCTTTTATGCTTTTGAGCCTTTGAACATTCTCTTTCTTCTTCTTGACATGAAATTTTTCTCCCTTGTCTTCCTGGTGGACTGCTAGTCATCCTTCATGATTTAGCTCAAGCCTGACCTCCTCTCTGGAGCCTTTTCTCTCCTTTTCCCCCATCCCAAAGAGGGTTAAATATCTCTAGCTTATTTTTCTCAGTCTCCTTTCATTCATTCTTCAGTATTTATTATGAAGAATTTACTATGAGGCAGATTTTGAGCTCCTATTCCTCCCCTCATCCCTTAAAGATGGGTTCCTCAAGGCTCTTTCTCCAGTCCCTTTCCTCATTTTCTCTCTCTATAATGTCCTTGGGCCATCTCACCAACACTCATGGCTTCAATAACCAGCCCTATTCAGTTGATGCCCACACTCTCTCACCCAATCCTCAGTTCTGCATATCTGCATATCTACTTAGATGTTTTGCAGACACTTTAAAATCAGCACGTTCAAAACTCAGTTAACTATTTTCTTCCACCCTATACCTGCCCCTCCTCCAGTGCACCTATCCTGGAGCATAGCATTGCCATCTACCCACGTCAAAAATCTGGAAACTCTGACTCCTTCCTCCTCCTTAGTCCCCACATCTGAGCAATCATCAGCCAGGTCCTATTGATTCAACCACCTAAATCTTGCTTGTATTGTTCCAACTTGCTCCATCCCCACTGCCATCATCCTATCTAGGCCGCCATTATTTCTCATTTGCATCCCTGCACGGGCATCGCTACTGGTCTCCTTGCATCCAATTCTTGCTCCTCTACAATCTAATCCCCATAAAACAGTGAGAAGAATTTTTTAAAAATACAGCTATGATATGTAAGTCTTGAAACCTCTTCAATGGCTTCCCATTTTCCAGGGAGTAAAGTCAAAACATGGCATAGAATATGGACCAGTACAATCAGGCAGCTGCCTCTCCCACCTTCATTATCCTCCATTCTCCAACACCTACCAGCCCCCTCCTCACATTCCATGTTTCTGCCATACTAAACTTCTTTCAGTTCCTCTGGAAGAGATGCCATTCTGTCTGCTTAGAGAACTCTTTCCCCACCTCACCTAATTTCTACTTATCCTTAGGCCTCAGCTTAGATATCACACCCACTAGAATTTTATTCCCTCTGTGAAACCTCTCTCTCTCTTTCTTTCTCTCTCTCTCTCTTTTTTTTTTTTTTTTTTGAGACTGAGTCTCTCTCTCTCTCTCTCTCTCTCTCTCTCTGTTGCCTGGGCTAGAGTGCAATGGCATCATCATAGCTCACTACAACCTCAAACTCCTGGGCTCAAGTGATCCTCCTGCCTCAGCCTCCCAAGTAGCTGGGACTACAGGCATGTGCCACCATGCTTGGCTAATTCCTCTATTTTTTTGTAAAGATGGGGTCTCGCTCTTGCTTAGGCTGGGTCTCAAACTCCTGGCTGCAAGTGATCCTCCTGCCTCAGCCTCCCAAGGTGCTAGGATTACAGGCATGAGCCACGGCACCCAGCCTGTGTGACCTCTCTTGACTATACCCACCCCCTGTGCCTTAGTTCTGTTTCCCCTTCATTTGCTCCACACAACTTTGTGCTTTCTTCTAATGGTAGCTTCACAGGAAGCTCTAATCACTTGTTTACTTGTCTGACTCCTCCACTAGGCTGTGAGCAACCTGAGGCCAGAGACCAGGAGTGTCCTATTCTCACTTGTACACCTAGTGCTTAATGGTACCTGGCACACAGTAGGTGCTCAATAAATATCTGTTGAGCGTATGAGTGGCTGGAACTCCAAAGAGAAGTTTCATCTAGACTGGGCATAAATTTGGGAAGTTGATAAAGAATCACCTTTGAAATAATGCTTCTCTATAAATGTGGCTGTTTGCAAATGTTAATGTATGACTGGCAAGAGACTGACTGGAAGCAGAACAATAGGTGAGAAACAAATTGTTCCCTGGTGTGTATAGAGCAAGGAATGAGTCAGGAAACAATGAAAGAAGCAGGATTGAATTAGCTAAAACAAAAGATTAGCATGAAATAGCCTACAGGAAGCTGGAGAGTGGGCAAGAAAGGAAAAGTCTGAGTGAGTGGTGAGCTAAGAATAACAACCAGAACAGGTTATGGTAGTTTATATTTCATAAAGTCCTTCACAGACACTGCTCACAATCCTCACAACAACCCACTGATACAGCTATTATTATTAGACCCCCTTTTAATTTTAGCACAAGAGGAAACTGAGGCTCAGAAGTTAAAGTAACCTGGCAAAGTCATGCAGCAATCTGATAAGAAACCAGGACTTCAATCCAAGTGCGCCAACTGCTATATCTGCACTGTGCCCCAGAGCATCTTGGAGTGGGGAGAATTAGGCAAGTGAGATAGCCATTCTATCTGAGACAGCTCAGGCACTCCTGACTATCTGCGCATACCTCCCATCTGGGTCAGGGGCCCCTCCTTTGTGGGCTCATACACCTTAGATTCCTAGTCTGGCAATCAGCACGCTGCACTGGGATCATGCTCACTTTTCTCCCTCCCCTGCTGTCGCCCTCGCCCCCTCTGTTTTTACTTGCAGCACAGCAGCCTTAGTGCATGGCACAGAGGGGGCTATGCCTAGGGAATGGGTACTAGCAGGAAGCAGCTGAATGGAAAAGATAGGGCATGGGACTCAGGCGGGGGCAGGAAGCTGCAGGCGAGTAATTGTTCAGTGTCTCCAGAGAAACAAATCACTCAGCCCTTCAAAGTCTGCCCCAGCAAGGCCCAGATCCACACAGTCAAAGAGAGGGAATGTCTCAGAAGAATGCTAGAATTCCCAGGCCACTGGGTGCTCAGAGCCCTGCAGTGGCCATTCAAACAAATAACAGACAGCAAACAGACCATAAACATAGAAGAGACACAAACAAAAGCCACAGAGCTTGAATGGCCTCATTTCTCAGGCAGGAAGGGATAAGGCAGTAGGCCTGAGGGGGATTAAAGGAAAAAACACCTTAGAGTGTGTAGTAGGATAAAAAATGGTCCCTCACAATTTATCCACCTCAGAATGCCCTGAACCTGTGAATGTTATTTCATATGCGAGAGAAAAAAAAGAAAGGAAAAAAAAACATTGCAGATGTGATTTAAGTTAAAGGTCTTGAGATGGGGCAATTCCCGTGAATTATGTGGGTGGGCCCTAAATACAATCATGTTTCCTTATAAGAGGGAGGCCCAGGGGACTTTGACGTGCAGAGAATAGGGGCAGGCAATGTAACCACAGAGGCAGAGTGGAGTGACGTGGCCACAGACCATGGACTGGTAGCAGCCACCGGAAGCTGGAAGAAGCAAGGAACAGATTTTCCCCTAGAGCCTGCAGAGGGAGCAAGGCCCTGCCAACACCTTGATTTCAGCACAGTGAAACTGATTTTGGACTTCTGGCCTTCAGAACTGTGAGAAAATAAATGTGTGCTGCTTTAAGCCACCAAGTTTATGATACTTTGTTACAGCAGCCATAGGAAACTAACAGAGGACAAAACACATTTGGGCATTTTTGGTTTTTACAGATGCTCTGTGACCAATGTAGATTACATACAGCGAAGACAGACGCCCAGCCTGTTTCTACTACCTGCTCATCTCCCCATTAGGTAAGAAATCAGTGGTGGCTGACCTGTAATCCCAGCACTTTGGGAGGCCAAGGTGGGAGGATCATTTGAGGCCAGGAGTTTGAGGCCAGCCTGGACAACATAGTGAGAGCCTCATCTCTACAAAAAAAAAAAAAATTAGCTGGATGTGGTGGCACATGCCTGTAGTTCCAGTTACTTGGGAGGCTGAGGCAGGAGGATCCCCTGAGCCCAGGGTGACAGAGTGAGACCCTGTTTCAAACAAAAAAAAAAAAAGAAGAAAGAAAAAAAACAATCTGGGGTCCCTTGTCTTGTCTCATCCTTTGTTTCAGAAAGACAGAGAGTGTACAAATCTGGTGGGTTTTCTTTTCAGAAATACTTCAGAAGGAAGACTCGGGTTGAGGAGGACCTGACAGGGTAAGACTGAGGTGAAAGTTTGCAGGTAGGACCTGGGCCAATTGGCAGGGCCTGGGAGCCAAGATTCAAGCAGTAATCAAGACCTGTATACAGCACACAGTAGGCCTGGATGTGGATGAAGAGAGAAATGGGCATGTGAAATCCCAAGAGGAAGCCAATTTTCATTAAGGAGATCCAGCTATGAAAGTCACATATCAGGGACCTAAGCCCAAGGTATTAGAACTTCCGGACAGAGAGGCCAGCCACAAGGAGCCTAGAATTAGAGCATCTGAGCAAGAGCAGTAATCAGGCAGACTCTGTGCTGTGCCTTCTCTCTGCCCCCTCAAGGTCAGGATGTGTCCCTGACGGAGGGGTTGAAGCAGAGACTACACATGACAAAAATACCTTACAGCACTCACTGTGTGCCAGGCATTGTGCAAGAGTGGTTTACATGTATTAACTCATTTAATCTTCACCATAACCATAGGAGGTAGGTACCATTGTTGTTTCCATTTCAAAGATAAGGGAAGTGAGCCTTGGAGAGATTATGTACCTATTCAAGGTCACACAATAAATGGAGAAGACAAAATTCTATCTGGAATTGGAAGCCAGGGCTATGTTCTATGTGGCTGGCTTCAGGGCTCATTTTGCTAGTGGATGTCAACCTCAGTTGCAAATTGGCAGCTTTAAAAAAATATCCCTGCTTGGGCTCCACCTTTAGAGATTCTGACTTAATTTGTTAGGGGTGGGACCTGGTCATCAATTTAAAAAGTTCCCCAGGTGATTCTAACAGAAGCCAGAGTTGCTAACCACCAGATTAGGCTATAATGGACTCTTGAATGACTGGTGGCTCCTCCTTTGAATTCTTCCAGGGGTGTTTGCTTGTTGTCGAAATAAATCTCTTATGAGTGGAATTTCAAGCCAAGTTGGGAGACATAATAGTAATTGTAATGATGATGATAATGACACTAATAACTCTTTATAGCCATACAGGCTTCATCATTTACAGGGTTTTCGTATGCATTATCTTCAACTTAATCCTCACAACAACTCTGTGAGAGAACAATTGTTAGCTCCACTTTACAGATTATCACACTGAGGCTCAGAGAGCTTAATAAACTTGTCCAAAAGGTCATACAGTTAGTACGCAGCAAAACTTCCAGTCTTCTCATTTCCAATTTCTTACTCTCTCAATTACAGCACAGGTACAACCTGCCCAGGTCACAGATAGGCAGAAGTGAGAGCAGGCAGACAATAGGAACACTACATCTCCCAAACTCAACCCTCCTTTCCCAAGCCAGAAAACCCAGCCCCAGCCTCCTTTCATGGGGGATCCCCATCTCTGGTACCAGCCCTCTCTGTCCAATTTTCAAGGTCATGGTTCAGTTTGTCTCCCACCTATCAACTTTATTTTTTCCTTTGTAAAGGCATAAACAACATCAACATAAAGAAAAGGAAAAAAAAAATAATTCACTGACAATCCTGTGGTCACAATGAGTCATCTGTTTTCATTTTTTATACTCCCCTCTCCAGGCCTTGGCCATATGCATAGATCATTTTTACATACTTGTAATAATGGCATAGATGCAATTTTGTATTCTGCTTGTGTCACTTAGCATTATATCATAATAATTTACTGTATTGCTACAGTGTCTTCATAATTATCATTTTAATGGCCACATAATATTCCATTGAGTGAATACACCATCATTGACTTAAGTATTTCCAATTTTTCACTATTATAGATAATGCTACAATAAACATCCTTACACATAGAGCTTTTTTCTTCTTTTGGATGGCTTCCTAAACTGTCTATCACTTTAAATACACCTCTTTTCATTCAGTACTCCATTCATCCAACCATTCATTCAGTCTACAAACATTGTCAGGGTATCGGGGCACATGCACAGAAGAACCAAACATGGGCCCTGTGCTCAGTCTAGTGATAAGACAAGCACCTCAGAAAATAATGATGATATCATGCTGTAAGTGCTATGGGAATGCAGTGGAGAGAGTGACAAATTCTGTCTCCCCTACGGTGGCTTCTCATTGTTCTCTTGCTGGGACTTGTCTCCTACCTGGCAGCTACAGCTAACCTCATTTCTCTACTCTCTTCCTTTTCCCTTGGCTGGCCTCTTAGTCTCTGTCACTCAAAGTCCCCTTCTTCTGAGCCATCTGCCCCAACTCGACCCTGGAATGCATATGCCCCGCAACTCACAAGCTTTCTTTCTGCCTTAATTCAAATATTTCTAACTGCCACCTCCTCTTAAGAAGCAGTCCCAAAGGTTGCAAAGTATGGCCCTCAGGCTAAATTGGGCCTGCAGGTTCATTGGTCGGGCACAGTGTTTTCAGACGTTGGAACTGCAATGCCTGTGGACTGGGTATAAATCCCTGCTTCCCCCAGGTCCACCACTCCCTACCATCTCAGACTAGGTCAGCTCCACTCAGGTATCTTTCCTGCCTGGTGTGAACTGGCAATTCAAACTAGGCTCTCATCAACTAAACCTGGAACTTTCAATATCTTCTCTTACTTCCTTACCCCTTACAGGAGGTAAGGAATAGGAATTTAATTTCTCCTATATTCGAACATTTACACATGCTGCTGGTTTTTAATGTATGTCCATTTACTTCATTCATTTATTCAGTCAGTGATTTGTCAGATAAGGAACACTCACTGAACACCTGTATTGTGTCAAGTCCCCTGCTGGATGCTGGCCATACAGACATGAATGACATGTGGTCTTTTCACTGATGGAACTCACGGTCTAACGTCCACATGTCCTCTATGGATTTGTATTGTAAGCTCCTTTCAAAAAAGAATTGGAGGCAATGATCTAATTGGTTAAAATAAACTTTATTTAGGGTTCTGCATAGAAAATAACTTATTCAGTGCTCTTTGGTGATTACTTTGTCAAAGTAAAGGGTATTTATTTGAGGGCCAACCTACTTCATCATACCATGCCTCACTGATGTTTACCTTTGTGGGACTAGCAGTTAGCAAAAGTCATATTCCTTCCAGGCTAAAACTGGTCACCTGGAAGAGAATGGATGATTATCCTAAGAGTTCTCATTAGTAAGGATTTGTCCTTTCATTTGGTCCCTTACTCTATCTAAACAAGCTTTGGTTTTGTTCATCTACCCCCAAGCTTTTGCATAAGAACAGGTCATTGGGCCTGAGTATAGGAGGGCACAGACTCTCCTGCCTTCCAGGGACCACAGCTGAGATGACTCTTTATACAAACAGGAGAAAAAAAGAGAGGGAAGAAGAAATAAAGTCCTTATCTTACATGGCTTGTCCCTGGCATTTGACCCTTGTTTTGGAAGACTTCCTTGACTTGCTCTTATTTCTGTGTATCTATCTGGCCCAGTACTTGCTCTTGGTTATTCTATCTTTGGGACTTTTCCTTTACGGTTTCCTGTGAAGGCCTTTCTTTTTCTTCCCATCATTTGAATCTGAATTTTAGTAACAGCTTTATTGAAATACAATTCACATATCATACAACTCACCCATGTGAAGTATATAGTTAGGTGGGTTTTATTGTATACACAGAGTTGTGCAACCTTTACCAAGAATTCTAGAATATTTTATTACCTCAAAAGAATCCCCAAGCCCCTTAGCCATCACCTTCAATCCCTCAATCCACACCAGTCCTAGACAGCCACTAATCTATTTTCTATCTCTCTGGATTTGCCTATTCTGGATATTTTGTATATATGAAATTATACAATATGTATCTTTCCATGTCTGGCTTCTTTCACTTAGCATATTTTTTTTTTTTTTTTTGAGACAGAGTCTCACTCTGTCACCCCTGGTAGAGTGCAGTGGCATCATCTTAGCTCACTGCAACATCAAACTCCTGGGCCTCCCAAGTAGCTGGGACTATAGGCGTACACCACAACCCCCACCTTTTTCTATTTTTCGTAGAGATGGGGTCTCGCTCTAGCTCAGGCTTGTCTCAAATGCCTGAGCTCAAGCGATCCTCCCAGAGTGCTAGGATTACAGGCGTGAGCCACCACGCCTGGCCAGCAGAATTTTTCAAAGTTCATCCATATTGCAGCATGTGTCAGTACTTCATTTATTTTTATGTCTGAATAATATTCCATTGAATGGATATATCACAATTTGTTTATTATTCATTGATTGATGAACATGTAGGTTGTTTCTACCTTTTGGCTATTGTGCATAGTGCTACTATGAGCACTTGTGTACAAGTTTTTGTGTGGACTTGTGTTTTCATTTCTCTTGAGTATATATACTTAGGAGAAGAATTGCTGGATCAAATGGTAACTCTATGTTTAACCTTTTTAAGAACTGCCAGATTCGGCCGGGTGTGGTGGCTCACGCCTGTAATCCTAGCACTCTGGGAGGCTGAGGCGGGTGGATTGCCCGAGTTCAGGAGTTCGAGACCAGCCTGAGCAAGAGCGAGACCCCGTCTCTACTAAAAATAGAAAGAAATTATCTGTCCAACTAAAAATATATATAGAAAAAATTAGCTGGGCATGGTGGTGCATGCCTGTAGTCCCAGCTACTCAGGAGGCTGAGGCAGGAGGATCGCTTGAGCCCAGGAGTTTGAGGTTGCTGTGAGCTAGGCTGACGCCACGGCACTCACTCTAGCCTGGGCAACAGAGCGAGACTCTGTCTCAATAAAAAAAAAAAAAAAAAGAACTGCCAGACTATCTTCCAAAGTGCCTCTGTCTACCTGTTAAATGTTGCTGTTCCTCTTTTCCTCTTAACTACCACTGATATTTTATAACTTTCCATTTCCAGCTTAGGTTCCCTTCTGAGCTGCCTATGAACGTCTCCACCTGGACAACCTACAGACTCAATCTAACATTTCAAAATGGAACTCATCATTTCCTCCCTGCCCTATACTCTGTTCCCTCTTCATCCCTTGTTGCCTACTCTAGTGCATGTTATAATAATCTACCTTCTTGCCCAATCACCAGACAGATAGACTGCTTCCCCTCTCTCATGCTCCACATCCAATTCATTACTAAGTCTTAAAGGTTCTGTCTTCTTAATAACTCTCCAATCCATCTCCTCCTCTTCATCTCATTTCCATTGCTCCAATTAAGGTCCCATCTTTCCCCAAATCATAGTCTTTCCTCTAACACTGAATCTCACTACCCCTCCAAATCATCCTAAATATTACTGCTACCATGATAAGCCACTTACCTGCTCAAAATTCTTCACTAACATGCCCCTGACTATGGGATGACATTTGTCTTCTTTGCCTGATATGGTAACATGTAATGCTCCAGCAATATTGAATTAGGTATGCTCTCTCATACCTCTGCACCTTGCACATGCTGTTTCCTTAGCCTCTAAGACTCTCCCAAGCATGTCCACTGAGCAAATTCCTACTCATCCTTTAAAGCCCAGATCAAATGCTACCTCCTCTGTGAAGCCTTCCCTGACTTCCTCAAGTGGACTTTGGTCTTACTTCCCCCACGTTCCCACTGAGCCTATACATATATACCTATCCTAGAGACTACATTGCAAGTGACATTTCCTTAACTATATCTTCTTTTCTAGATTGCAAGATACTTGAGGGAAGGGATTTTATTATTTCATCTCTGGATATCCAGCCCCTAGCACAATGTGTGCCACAAAGAAAGATACACACATACACACACACACACACACACACTGAAGCAAGGAAAAAAGAAAGTAAGCTTTACAGACTTTATTGACACTCTGATCATTTGCTGCTCTGGGCCAAGAATGTTAAACACTTTGTATATGATCTCATTTAATCTTTGTTTAACCCTCAACCTGGCATTTCTACCTTAAAAATGAGGAAACTGGGGATCTATGAGATTAGGTAACTTGCACAACGTCACATATATACTCAAAGGGAGAGGCAAAGGTGAGAGAGAGAAAAAAAACTGGACCCCTCTAGAGGTAGTCTTTATTTAAAAGGGCCATAATCTGAATTCTCATCAACTTTATATTGCCTTCAGGCTCAAAGCCCCCAAATAATGTACTGTCTACAGACCATAGTTATCTACATTCCTCCTTAAGAGGGAAAAGTTCAGGAAAAACCTTTAAGTCTCATAGAAATGTCACCTCTCTAACTTGCTCTGTCTTCTCAACCCAAGACTTCAACTAGGCCCTTCACAGTCACCTCCATTCCTCCCCTCTGGGAGCCTGATAATTTTCCTAGCTATTTTGACCCTTCTGTGGCTGAATGCCTTTCACTTGAATGGATCTAAGAAAAGATGGCAGTTTTTGAAAGGAACTTTTCTCAGAAACTGAGGGGAACACAATGTTTTTTTTTTTTAATTACAAAACCCTATAAATAAATGAGCTTACAGAAGACTGATTTATTTTCCTAATGGGTCTCAGATCTTTCCACTGATGGGCTTGGCTGGCAGATTATAGGGCACTCAATCCCCATTCCTATTCTTGGCCTCAGTCCTGTCTGAGTTGGATGCTTCACCATGCTATTCAGATTCACTGCCTGGAAATTTTGGGTTTGTGCCACCATTAGAGCTGGTGGGATTCTCTATCCTTTCCAGAATCTGCTTTATTAACTTAGCTTTGTGGAGGTGGAGGGGCAAGGGAGGTGGGGAACACTGCTAGATTACCTCCTAGTCCTGGAAACTCTGTACTTGTCCTGAGTAGCTTTTCTGTCCCCTGAGAGAACTACCCTGCTTCCTGGTCCCATGGGTAAGGAAGAAACTTCTGTATCTAGTCCCAAAGAGACCTTTCTTGCAGTTCTGGGAGCCTAGCAGGTGTTTCTGTAACCCTTCTTAGAGGCCTCTAGGGCTCGGGTCTCTGAAAAGCCCACCTTCACCCCAACCTGTTTCTCTTGGTCCCCTTGGGTTTTCCTGAAGCATATCTGGCAGATACCTCTTGCCATGGTGGTCTGGCTCACAACAGCACCCCTGTGGCAGTCACTACTGATTGTCTATCCTGTAGCTATTCTCCCACTCTTCTTTGCTAACAGATGGAAATATGATAGGTCCTTGATGGTGAATTGACCAATCCTGGGACTCCCTATCCTTGGATATCTTATTGACAAGACAATGAATTTCCCTCATAGCTTGAATCACTTCTTGATATGTTCTCTAATAATTATAGCTGAAAGCATCTTGAGTAATACTTAATGGAAATACCCCAATTCATAGGTCCGGTGGTCAAGTCTGCCCTATAATAAATGACCCTGTCCCTTCTTCATCATTTATTGTTCCAGGGTTTAAAAATCTGTTCTAACTCTCCAATGAACTTCACTCTCCAGGAAATTTGAAACTGGCACTAGGAGACACAAAGTGTGGCAGCCAGTCATTGAAGCTGAGTTGCATGAGTGGCAGTGCTTTAATGAGGAGGGGCCATCAACTGCTACTGTTTAGGTCTACAGAGCAGTGCTGGTTCCTGCACTTCCTGGAGGTAACTCTTCCTTCCGCTGCTTGCAACCCAAAGAGCCTTAGATAATGCCATCTAACCAATTAGACATTGGGACTAGTTCTACCCGTCTATGATACATAGCTATTATTCTAGACCTGAAATTACAAATTACAAATTGCTTTCATTTTTCATGTCAATGTTGATCCATTGGTAGTGGTTGCCAGCATACTCCATTAAGAAGGACTTCTAAGTAGAGTCAGCACTGAAATTGGGGTGCAATGTCCACCGTGGACACAGGAGCAGGAAGTGGCACTATGTTTGCCGAGTATTTGCAGACCCTATCTGGGTTTCTCTCTCTAGTAGCCTATGTGACCTTTCTGTTTGTCTACCTATTTCACTAACTCTGTGACCTTGGATGAATTACTTCCCTTCTCTAAGCTCCAGTTCCTTGAGTGTACAATAAAGAGGTGGGATCATATAATCAGAAGGTCCTTTCTAGCTCTATGATTCAGGTCCATCCCCTTCAAAGTGCAGTAGCAGACTCCTTGTCTCTTCCTGTTTCAAAACTGCCTCCCCTCCCCCCATTACAGCGCTCACAGAGTTTCAGTGTCTTGTCTGAAGGACACCTTTAATTCTCAGTCCGTTGGCAGAGTAGAGAGGATTGACAAGTCTGGAGCCCAATGAATCATCAGGCCTTTCCCAGTTCAGATTATTAACTCCACCCACTTCCCCAGGGTTTCTCTGATGATTCATTCAGGTGCCCCTCACCTATCCTTGGGAATGACCTTCCAGAATTTTCTCTTTCCAGTTTTGCCATAGAAAAATACTTCACATGCTGAATTATGGTAACAGACAATATCCATCAGCAGTAAAAGAGTCACTCTCTCATGCCTTCCCTCCCTTGCCCCCATCATCCACACCATGCTCCTCCTCAGTCAGGCTCTCCCTGGCCCTCCCCTTCCTCTCTCCCATGTCAGACACAGTCCCGCATTCCCCAGGATTTCCTCTCTTATGCCCCAACTGCCTGCACCTTGCCCCTTTCGCCTCCCTAGGCTGTGGCCTTCCATGGCAACCCAGCCTTTACCTTCTCCCCACCCTGCCACCCTGCTCTAGTCTCATTGCCCCCCTCATGGGCCTCTCCCTCTGCAGCTGCTACAGTCTGAATAAGCACAACAAAAAAATTACCACATGTATTAAAGTGAAGCTCTTGTTGGACAACTGCAGATTTCCCTGGGCAGGATTTCAGTTTGATTTTCTCAGGGTTCCTATGGAGCCTGAGTTTCTGCCCAGACCCACCCCGCCCCCACCCCAGATGTCTGGGCCTGTAGGGAACCAGGGCCCTTTGCTTCTCCAGCCAGTCCTGGAGGACCAGACCCCACCCCCACCCTCCAAACTTCTTTGTCCACCAGTCAGGGGCTCAAGGAACAGACAGGGCAGAGGAAAGTCAGCCAAATGGGGCAGGGAGCTGCAGCTTGCCCCAGAGGGGAGTTTAACTCAGAACTTGGGGCCCAAGGGCAGGGAGCCAAGCTCCCCCTCGCTGAAGCAGAAACCAGTCTTGCAAATAAACACATAAACAGATTACCAGTGAGTCAGGAAGGGCTGCTAAGAGGCTGGAGAGTTAAGCACTCCCTGGCCCCACCCCTCACACTTCCCCCAAGGGTTAGGCCCCAGCTTTGCCCAGGAGGGCCTGGAAGAGGGATTGGGTCCCCAAAGCCTAGGCCCCACCCAGCTTCTCTGTTACTGAGCTTGGCCAGGCTGGGGCCTCTCGTTCACTGTTGACCCTTTCTCCCTGGCCTCTTCCCCGGAATTTCACTCCAACTCTTTTTGATTCTCAAGCCTGGGCTCTTGCCCATCTCCCCTGTGTACCTCTGCCATCTCTTGCCCATCTTTCACCATCCCCAGCCACATTCCCAATACCTCCCAAGCACATTTGTCACCACATGCCTCCCTCTCTGGGTTTCCTTTCCAAATGCCCACTAGGAACCTTGAAAATGGCCCCAGATAACACTCACTTCACCCCCCTCCCCACTCTTACTCTTTCAGAAGCCCAGGCAGGTCCTTCAATTCAAGTTGTTTGGGCCTCAGACTGTCCCAAAATACTGAGAGCCCTGCCCAATGCCCACAAGCACTCCTGGGGAGTATCTATATGCTATGGAGTAGAATTGCAGTGCCCAGTCTGTGGGCCTTAGAGAGATTTTCCCAGCTTGCATCTTCCTGTTGTTATGCCTTTCTGCCATGCCTAGCATAAGCATTAGGGAATGGTATTAAGGGTTCAGATTCTGGAGGGCCCAAGGGGATCCTGACAACAGGTCAGGATGCTCTGCTGGAGGTCCAGTTGCCCATGCAGGTCACAGCTTCCAGCCTTGGCCAGAGGAAGGGAATACTTCCCTGGGCTAGGATGGAAGTTCAACAGGTCTATCCATGCTCTTGCTGTATCCTCAAGGCCTAGCACAGTGTCTGGCACATAGGAGGCATTCAACAAATATATTGAATACATGCATGCAGAAATATCTTAAATGAATAAAGCTGACAACAACAAACTTCTAGGGCCTGCGACAGTGCCGCCTCACATGACTAAAACTCCAAGACCTCTGTATTAGTTTTCTATGACTATCATAACGTTAACACAAACTTAGCAGCTTAAAACAACACCTATTTGTTAGCTCACAGTTCTGTAGATCAGAAGTCTGGGTGGGCACAGCTGGGTTCCCTGCTCAGGGTCTCATTCGATTGATCAAAGTTTAGGTTGGCCTGAGCTCTTATCTAGAGGCTGAGTAAGAATCCACTTCCCAGTTCATTTAGGTTGTTGATAGAATCCACTTCCTTCTGGCCATAGGTGTAAGGTCCTGTTTCCTCCTTGGCTGTCAGCTGGGGACTGCTCACTGTTTTGAGAGGCCGCCAGCATTTCTCCTCACACGCTCCTCCACCTTCAAACCAGCAACAGTGCCTCTCTTTGCCTTTCCCGTCTTGCATTCCTCTCCTGCCACCAGCTGAAAAAAGTTCACTGCTTTTAAGGGCTTGTGTGATTAGGTTAGGTCCAGCCAGATAGTCTCCTTTTTTATTGTGGTAAAATATAGAAAATATGCCACTTAACCATTTCTAAGTGTACAATTCAGTGGCATTAAGTACATTCAGATTGTTGTGCAACCATTACCACCATCCATCTCCAAAACTTTTTTATCCTTTCAAACTGAAACTCTGTACTCCTTGAACAAAACTCTCCGCTATTCTACTTTCTGTCTCTGTGAACTTGACTATTCTAAGTACCTCATATAAGTGGAATCATACAATATGTGTCTTATGACTTGCTTGTTTAACTTAGAATCATGTTTTGAAGGTTTACCCATGCCCATTCTGTAGCATGTTTCAGAATTTCCAGACCCCACTCCCACCCCTCAATTTCCATCCTATTCAAGGCTGAATGATATTCCATTGAATCTTTCTTTGCAAGGTCAGCTGGGTCATATAACATAACACAGCTCTGGTAGAGACAGCTTATCACATTTACAGATTCTGGGAATTAGGATGTGGAATCCTGGGGCCATTCTTAGAAATTCTGCCTGCTGCAGCCTCCAATTCAGGGCTGTGGAGTATTACTGTCTTCCACTCAGAGCAAAGGAGATGAGTACGAGCAGTTGCCAGAGCATGCATTGGACCTGGTGAGGGTGACTGCTATGGGAATGGGCTGAGAGGACCAATGGGGACGGGCACTAATCTTTATTGTATACCCACTATACATGAGGTGCAGAGAGTGCTTTTACGTGCATAATTTCATTTAATCTTGACAACACTCCTGAGAAATATGTATTGTAATCTCCATTTGACAGATGAGGAAACAGAAGCTCAGACAGTTTAAATAACTTACTCAAGGTCTTACAACCAATAAGAGGAAACATGTCCCTGACACCAAAGTCCATGCTCTTTCTGCTTTACCATACCACCTTTCGAGACTGTAATTGAGACTGGTCAAGCCTATGAGGGTATGACCAAGTAGCTTTTGCTTCCCCCTCTTGCTAAGCCTGCCCGCTTGTACTGGAACAGAATTTGTGAATGCTGGCAGCCCAGCAGAGGGTGACTGTTATGGACTGAAAGTTGTGTCACTCCAAAATTCATATGTTGAAGATCTAACCCCCAATGTGACTGTATTCAGAGATAGGGCCTATGAGAAGGTAATGAAGGTTAAATGAGGTCATAAGGGTGGGGCCCTGATATGATAGGACTCATGCCCTCTTCCATAAGGAAGAGACACCAGAGCTTTCTCTTCCTCCACCACGTGAGGACACAATGAGAAGATGGCAGTGTACAAGCCAGAAAGAGAGCCCTTATCAGGAACAGGATTGGCTGGCACCTTGATCTCGGACTTCCCAGCCTCCAGAACTGTGGGAAAATAAATTTCTGTTGTTTAAGCTGTGCAGTCTGTGGTACTTTATTATGGCAGCTTGAACAGAATAATACAGTGACCACAATACACAGCAGCAAAAACCAAGATTGAAAGAAAGCTCCCAGCCCAATTGTGCAATCCTACTCTATGTCTTTGACCTTTCTGGCATTCACTGAGAGCCAGCCTGGGTGTCCTGCCAGCCCTGGTTCTGGGGCCTAGAAGAAAGGAGAAAGGCCCAATTTCTTAGGCTCAGTCTGGCCTGATGTAGCTGCTTGTGAACTGAGTAGGACTGCTGGAGCAGCTGAAGCCCTGGGTGCAAGGACACCTCTCCAGGAAGGGCCAAAAGGTTGCAAGGGGAATTAGTTACAGCTGAAAATCTTCAGCAAGAAGCAGGGCAAGTGCATAGTGCCATCAATGTGCAATTCATTTGTGACTCTGAACGGCATATTTGGGATGTGATAGCCGACTGCAGGGTCAAGCAGCCAGCAAAGCTGGGTTGGTTTGGAAGCAGTTCAAGACTCTGAACTGAAAAATCATATTTTTTTTGGGAAAGACCACGAGCATCTGTTTCAGTTCCAAGACTGGCTCCTCCCTCCTGATGTTGCTGGTTTCTTTTGTCAGAATGTATAGGTCCCAACTGTGGACCCTGGAAGTAAAGCTCCCAGTTATTCAATGGCATCTCACCCTCGGGGCTATGCATTAGTTATCTATTGCTCCATAACAAATTACCATACATTTAATGGTTTTAAACAACACAAATTTAATATCTCATAGTTGCCATGCACCAGGAGTCTGGGCACAGCTTAGCTGAGTCCTCTGCTCAGGGTCTCAATAGGTTGAAATCAAGGTGTTCACAAGGCTGCAATCTTATCTGAAACTTGGGGTCCTCTTCCTAACTCACTGGTTGCTGGCAGAATTCAGTTCCTCATGTTTATAGAACTTAAATTCCCATTTTATTTCTGGCTGTTGGCCAGGAGTTGCTCTTAGCTCCTAGAGGCCACCCCGAAGTCATTGCCACATAGCCTCTTCCACAGGCAGTTCACAACATGATTGTTTCTGCAAGGTCAAAAAGAGAGCCACTGCTGTGGTGCACTGGCGCTCTCTCTCTTTCTCTCTCATATATTTTGAAATATTTATAGAATCCCAGGAAGTTGCAAAGATAGTACAGAGAGGTCCCGTGTAGTGTTCCCCAACAGTTACGTCTTATGTAATTATAATACAAAATCAAATCTAGGGAACTGACATTAGTACAATGTATACTTCTATGCCATTTCGTCACATGTGTAGATTCCTGAAACCACCACTGCAGTCAATATTCAGAACTGTTCCATACCTCAAAGAGTTCCCTTGTGCTACCCCTTTGTGATCATACCTACCTCCTTCCCTCCCACAATCCCCACTCCCTGGCAACTACTCATTTGCTCTCCAGCTCTATAATTTTGTCATTTTGAGAACATTATTTATATAACATACAGTATGTGACCTTTTGAGATTGGCTTTTTATTTCCCCACTCAGCATAATGCCCTTGAGATCCATTTAAGCTTTTGCATGTATCAATAGTTCATTTCTTTTTTATTGTTGAGTACTATTCCATGGTATGGATGTACCACAGTTTGTTTAACTATTCACCTATTAACAGACATTTTGGTCATTTTCAGTTCTGACTATTACAAATAAAGCTGCTATGAACAATTGTGTGCAGATTTTGGCATCAACATAAAGTTTCATTTCTCTATGATAAATGTCCAAAAGCGTAATTGCTGGGTTATGCAGCAAATGTATATATAGTTTTAAAGAAACTGCCATATTCTTCTCCAGAGTGGCTGTACTATTTTATATTTCCAAAAACAAGGAATGAGTGGTTCAGTTTCTCACATTCTCACCAGCATTTGGTATTGTCACTATTCTTTTCAGCCTTTTGGATAGGTGGTTTTAATTAGCAATTCCCTAATGGCTAATGATGTTGAACATCTTTTCATGTGCTTACTTACCATCTGTATATTCTCTTCAGTGCAATGTCTCTTCGTGCCTTTTGCTTATTTTCTAATTGAATTGTTTATTTTTTACTATTGAGTTTTGAGAATTCTTTATACATTCTACATACATGCCCTTTGTCAGACACGTTGTTTGCAAGTATTTTCTCCCAGTCTGTAGCTTGTCCTTTCTTCCTCTTGACAGAATCTTCCACAGAGTCGAAGTTTTTACCTTTAATGAAGTCAAATTTATTAATTTTTTTATGGATCATGTTTTTCATGTCAAGTCTAAGAATGCTTCACCAATTCCTAGGTCTCAAAGATTTTTTTCCTATGTTTCTTCTAAAAGTTTTATACTTTTACATTTTATATTTGAATCTGTGATCCACTTTGAGTTAAATTTTGTATAAGGTGCTAAGTTCAGGTAAAATTTTATCTTTTTGCTAATGGCTGTCCACATGCAACAGCACCATTTGTTGAAAAGACTTCTTGTCTCCCTTAAGGGCTCACCTGATTGAGTCAGGCTCCACCCAGGATCAGCCCAATTTTGATTAACTCAAAGTCAATTGGTTATGGACCTTAATTGCATGCAAAACATCCCCTTTTATATAGTAGCATAATCATGGGAATGATGGCCCAGGATAGTTACCAGTTCCACCCACTCTCAAGGGGAGGGAATTATCCAAGAGTGTGGATCATGGAAGGGGAGGGTCATCCTAGAATTCTGTCTTTCATGGGCTGTGAACACCAGTTCACACCCATTGTTTCTTCCCCTGGGTTTGAGAAAGACTGCCCAGCCTTGGGGTCTTGACCAAGTGGGGATCGGCTGATCTGGAAAGTTCTACAGGGAGCTGAGGGTGGTTATGGGTGCATGTATGCATGCCAAGGCCCAAGCAAAATATGATTTGGTGGTTTCTTCCCAGGGTTAGGGCTGGGTACACTCACTCTGGACTGAACAGCTCTGATGGCGAGGTGAAGCATGGATGAGGTGGGAGGAGGCTCATTATCACATGAGCCTTTTCTTTGAAAATAGACTTTGGATTCGCCAACTCAGAGCAGACCTTGTGCTATGTCAAATTAACATAGAAAATTCACATTCTTTTGTAACATATTTTCAAATCTCCACCCAAGTCAGTGTTCTCTCACTGGCATTAAGTTAATAAGCACTGTTTGGGGCCCAAACATGAAACTTTCCTTTAGTTATGACTTATCTTAGCCACTGGAGCCCTCCTGTCCATCTGTACTTCTCTGAGACTTCTGTGACATCTCTTCTGCCTAAAAGAAACAGGCTTGTGAAAGAGAATGCCCAACCAGAGCCTTGTAGCCAAAGACCCACAAAGCCTTTTTGAATCTGCAGACAAGCTGCTACCGTAGAGGTCCTGGGCTGATTCTATGACTCTTGAATGGAAGGTGGCATGGTGAAATTAAGTCACAATGATGCCCTTTCAATTAAGTCACAATGAGGTCTACCAGGAGATTGTAAGGAGTAAGTGGCTGAGAAGGTTGAGACACATTTAAGAGAAAAGGTGAATTGAGAGATGTAAGGGAAAGGCCATTAGAAGAGGCCCACTTGAAAAGAGTGAGATTCCAAACCTGTTTGTTAATCAGTCCTTCATGAAGCCAAAGAAAAACCTGAAGCAAAAAGAGGAAGAAGCACAGGAGTCTCAACTGGTCACAAACATTCTCTTATTCTCTCACTCCCATTCTGCTCTGGACTTTCTTCTCTACCAGCCCCATCACTCCCAATGTGAATGGCATCCCTCGGGCCAAGCAGTATGGTAGCCCTGATTCCAATGTGTGCTATGGAGATGCAACTCCAAGGTCAGCAACTCCTGTACACCGTCAACCTCTTCTTAGAGTGTACCCTCTACTTCCTGCACTAACTGCTAAAATCAGGCTCTTCATGGGTACACTTCCTCTACAAACCAGCTCCTCTTCCCACATCCCACCAGCACATTGCCTCAGAGTAAGGTCAGTATCACCTAAATCCCTGTGGTTGTTTCCAGACCATTGCTCTCCACTATCATGTAAAACCCTTTACTCCTTCAATACTTGCATCTGGTATTATCACCCTCTATCCTCCATCTACCATCACTGTTACGCATTTTCTCTTTATTGTCAGAGGATTTTTGCACCCACCCTTAGTTTATATTTTCATTCTCCGTTCCAAGTCCTGTTGCCACATTGGCTGATTTCAACATTCATGTGGATGATTCCACCCATATCTCTAGCCCAGTGGTTTTCGACCTGCAATGACTTGGAAAGGTTTTTTAAAGTACCGATGCTTGGGACCAGCTCGAATCAATTGAATCTGAATTTCTGGGGATGTGGCATGAGCATAGATATTTTTAAAAGTTGTCAGGTGATTTTAGTGTACCGGGATTGCCATGAAGGTTTTTTAAGCTTTCCACTGTTATCTCCATTGCAAGCCAGGATGCAGGACTATTTACTCTGGTCTCACAGATCCTTGACACCTTCAGCTCTAATGACTTTCACTTCCACTACACTTCAAAAATCCAACTTCCTCATCACATCTTGACTTGACATCACCTAGAATCTCACTACCTCTGAATTCTGACGTCCCAAGAGTACCACGACAATCTTCCAGCCCCTACACTCCCTACTCTGGTACCTCTTCCATCTCATTACAACTTTTGACCTCATCTTTTCTAACTTACTAGAAGTCCCTGTCTGTGTTTCCTTCCCTATCCATCCTGGCTGCCGTAACTGATCATTCTCACCAGGAACTTCACCACCCAAGCACTCTTGCCTATCTGTTGCATTTACCTTACAAATCCCAAACCCTAAAATCAACAGGAAAAACTACCTGCCCTGCTCCTCTGCCAGAACTTCTGGAGAAAAAAATCAGAGGCCATCCAGATGGGTGCCACTACAAATGTATGGTTTCTAATTTTAGTTAGTTTCTAAACACTATTGATCAGCTCTCCCTCCCATTTCCCTTAGCCCCTATTCTAAACCTTTGTCCTTTTTAAAATAGAGGCCATGGGATATGAGCACCCCTTCCACAACTATAAGCTTGTCCGTATCTCCTGTTGTCCTTTCCCCTTTCCTTGACCTGAGAGGAGTGTCCCCTTTCCTGCACAAGGCTAATTATTCTTTCTGTGTTCTGGATCCTATCATCATGTCTCCTTCGTTAGTGAATCTTCAACCTCTGCCAGCTTCTTCCCCTCAGGGTACACGCACGCACACACACACACACACACACACACAAGTCTCTCCCATCTCCTAACAATTCTCTCTTGAGCTCATAGTTTCCTTCAGCTCCCATCTTTATTGATTTGATCTCAGCTAAGCTTCTTGAAAGAGTGATCTAATTTACTGTCTCCATTTCCTCACCTCCCAGTTGCTCCTCAACCCACATGTACTAGGCTGCCATTATTCCACTCACTGTGTGGCAAATGGTCAGGGCAGAATTCATACAGACATTTCCAGTTTTTCCTTTATTGAAACTCTTCTCTGCCAGGCATGGTAGCTCATGTTTGTAATCCTAGCACTCTGGGAGGCGGAGCAGGGAGGATCGCTTGAGCTCAGGAGTTGGAGACCAGCCGAGCAAGAGTGAGGCCCCGTCTCTACTAAAAATAGAAAAATTAGCCAGGCATGCTGGCCCGCGCCTGTAGTCCCAGCTACTCGGGAGGCTGAGGCAGGAGGATCGCTTGAGCCCAGGAGTTGGAGGTTGCTGTGAGCTAGGCTGATGCCACGGCACTCTAGCCCTGGCAATAGAGTGAGGCTCCATCTCAAAAAAAAAAAAAAAAAAAAAAGAAAGAAAGAAAGAGAGAGAGAAAGAGAAAGAAAGAAAGAAAGAAAGAAAGAAGGAAAGAAAGAAAGAAAGAAAAGAAATTCTTCTCTACACCATCTGTGTTAACCACTTGTCTTTTGAAAATCTACCTTGGCTTTCCTGATTTTCCCCTAGCATGGCTCACCTTCTCCCTACTTGACTGACTTTTGACTGGAAGGTGGCATAGTGAAATCAAGTCATAATTGTGTCCTTTCAAGCTGAAGACTAAGTCTTCTTCTAAGTCTCTTTGCTGCATCATACATAGTCTTAAATGTATTTTAAAAGTTGGCAAATTTGAAGGTTCTTTCCTTAGCCCTCATCTTTTCTCTATATATACCTTCTCCCTAGATAACCTCATGCTGAGGACTCCCAAAAATTCTCAGTTCAGTCCAACCCTTTTGGCTGAGCTCTTGACCTATATCCACTGCCTACTGGATCGCTCCTCCTCTACCACCTTCTCAAATTTTGCGTGTCCCAAACTAAGCTCATTATCTTCTAGACTCTTCTTCCATCAAAACATGAAACCAGAGTCCTGTGTTCCTTATTTTTATTGGTGACACCATTATCCACTCTGTCTTACAACAGAAATCTGGGTTCAGTTATCTAGAGTGGCTTCTCTCCCTCAACCCTTACACTCAATCAATCATCAAGTCCTATCCATTCTAATTCCGACATAGCTCTGCAATGTATGTACTTCTCTCCATTGCTACTGCCTTTGTTCAGGCCTTTATCCCTCACCACAACTAGTGATATAGCCTCCTAATTTGTCTCCCCATCTGCAGTTTTGCTCCTCAGTGATTGTTTCCACCCAGCAGCCAGAGTGATGGAAAGTACCTGGCACATAGTAGGTATCCAGCAAAGTTTGCTGCCTGGATGGATGTCCAAATGCTCTGTGGAGTGACATATAAAGCCTGTTCCTATTTCTGGCCTCACTTCCTCCATTGCAATTTAGATTCTAGCTAATGAGTGCAAGAGCAGATCTCATAACAGGTCTTCTGATTCCAAGTTTGAATGTTCTTTCGAGTACAGCTCAGCTGCTTCCCTTACAGCCTCATTTTATGGAAGTTTTAAAAACCTTCTGCTTGGGAGCATTTGCATACAGTCCCAACTAGAGGCAAGAGGATAGACAATATGACCTTCCCTTTTCACTTCCCTTGGGGAAATTCTATGATGTTAGACCCACAAGGGAAGGAAGGAGGTAGATTCTGTAGAGGTTGAAAGCATGGAAGAATTCAGACCATAATTACTGCATCCACCAATTCATTCGTTAACTCAACAGACATTTACTTTGTGCTGGGCTCCATGCCAGGCCTTGAGTATGATGGTGGGCTCCACTGCCTTCAGGAGATTTGATGGACAATGAGGGGAACTTTTGACATAATGGGAAGCAAAAGGAGATGAGCCTGTGGAGAATGGCCTTGGTGGTGGTGGGGAGAGAGCATCTCCCATGTCCAGTGAGAACAGTCAAAGAGCTGCTCCAGGGTGTGTTCTGGACCACTGCAGCACCCTGGCAATGGGGGGGTCAGGAGATGGTGGGCAGGGGGGAGTCCTGAGTCTGGAGCAAACCACTATTGTTTTAGCACCTCACACCTTGCTCTAACCACCCGTTTCAGCAATAATTATCCCATCTCCCTGGATACCTAGGATGTGGCCAAGTCAACCTTCCGGGCAGTGCCCAAGATAGGTAGCAGCATAAACTTCTCTGAGAAGATGTTAGTGTGTGGAATTGAGCGTGCCCGCCGAGAGGCAAGTTGCCCAGGGTTTTCTTCAGGCTGAGTTTGCCCCCATAAACTCCTGTCTCTTCACTGGTGACTCACTCAGGTGCCCACAAAAGGAGGGTCTTGTATCCAGAATCCTAGAGTTTCTTTGACAGTATTTGAAAAACCACTTTATATACCAGACATTCACTGCCAACATTGTTGGTGCAGAAGCCTTGGCCTCTCACACAGTCACTGACCTCAAAGGACGAGGGCGGGCATCAGGGACTGAGGCTGCAAAACCCAGCAGTGGAGAAATGTCTGTACTGTGACCCTGTGCCTTCTCCTCAGGGGTCTGAGCCAGACCCCTGGGCTGGCCTCCTCTGTGCCCCGCCCCTCGCCCCCCTCCGTTTCTGGGCAGGGCTGTACCAGACCAAGAAGACACTGCCCCAGGGGCTCGTAATCTGAGCGAGACAGTCCAATTATCTACAATTTATGGAGCTCAATTGGAGTGAGTTCAGAAAAGAGCAACCTGAACAATTAAGGGACCGGAGGGCTCGGCTTCTGGGGCAAGATAAAAGGCAAGAGGTCTGAGGCAGCACTAGTGGTTTCAGGGGGAGTGGTGACTAAAGGGGAGGGCCTGTGCGGATGTCTGCCAGCGAAAGAGTGTTAAAGCAGCGAACACCTGTGAGGGAGGAGGTGGAACGAGCGGGAACAAGGCAAGGGATGTGAGCCCCCAGGAAGGGCGGGCAAGAGGCTTAGAGCTCAGACCCAGCCTCTGGGACTCAAGCCATGTTGAGTAAGTAGTAAATTTTGGCTTTCCTGGCCCAGGTCCTGGCTTGAGGGAATCCCAGGAAGCTCCCGAGAACAGAGCAAGCAGCAGGGTAGTGCCTCTGACAGAAAGAAGCCCAGACCTGGGGCCTGTTGAAAGCGCAGTCTCCACGAGAAGATCATGTGATGGAGAAAATGGTGGTTTGCTGGGCTGGTTGAGCTCTAAAGTATCCTGGAATATCTGTTCTAGCCCTGCAAAGATTCCACCCAGAAGGAAGTCCCTAACCCAACTCGATTCTTAATTCAGACTTGTCTTGATGCTTAAGAGGTGTCCTGCTTGGCTGGAGGGTCCTGCTTTTGAACCAGGCTCTGCTTCTGCCAGGCTATGTGACCTTGGGCAAGTCCTTTCTTTTCTCTGGGTCTGTTTCCTCCTCTGTCACAACAAGATGGACCTTTTAAAGCAGCTGAACCCTTCCCCTTTTAATGAAAGCTTACACAGAATCCTACTGTATAAAACAGATTAAAGCAGTGCTTTATTAATAGAAATATGTTCACTGAGTTCAAATTTATGTCATTTACCTTATTATAAAGTGAATCAATCAGAATTATGAGGCTATTTTGATCAAATCAGTGGTTTCAAATCAAAGGTTAGAGCTCTCGGTTGCTGTCTGAAATCTGCCAACACATCCAACCTTTGCAAAACTCCCGAAGCTCCTCTGTAAAGCCCAAGGGCACCACAGAACTCTGGGTGAAAGCCATCACCTCAGTTATCTCCCCAGATTTCTTCCAACTCAGACTTTTTCCGAATCTAGACTGTGAGTCTCCAGAGGGGAGGCACTGTGTCTCCTATACCTTGTGTCCCTGGCACCTTGGAACCTTTACACCTGGCCTGGGGCACAGAGTGGATTTTTTTTTTTTTTTTTGAGACAGAGTCTCACTCTGTTGCCCGGGCTAGAGTGAGTGCCGTGGCATCAGCCTAGCTCACAGCAACCTCAAACTCCTGAGCTCAAGGGATCCTCCTGTCTCAGCCTCCCGAGTAGCTGGGACTACAGGCATGCGCCACCATGCCCGGCTCATTTTTTCTTTTTTTTTTTTTTTTTTTTTTTTTTTTTTTTTTGAGACAGAGTCTCACTCTGTTGCCCAGGCTAGAGTGAGTGCCGTGGCGTCAGCCTAGCTCACAGCAACCTCAAACTCCTGGACTCAAGCAATCCTACTGCCTCAGCCTCCCGAGTAGCTGGGACTACAGGCATGCACCACCATGCCCGGCTAATTTTTTTTTTCTATATATATTTTTAGCTGTCCATATAATTTCTTTCTATTTTTAGTAGAGATGGGGTCTCGCTCTTGCTCAGGCTGGTCTCGAACTCCTGAGCTCAAACGATCCGCCCACCTCGGCCTCCCAGAGTGCTAGGATTACAGGCGTGAGCCACCGCGCCCGGCCTGGCTCATTTTTTCTATATATATTTTTTTAGCTGTCCAAATCATTTCTTTCTTTTTTTTTTTTTTGTAGAGACGGGGTCTCGCTCTTGCTCAGGCTGGTCTCCAACTCCTGACCTCGAGCGATCCACCTGCCTCGGCCTCCCAGAATGCTAGGATTACAGGCGTGAGCCACCGCGCCCGGCCCAGAGTGGATTTTTTTGAAGCTGTTGAATTGAACTGGGGGCCTTTGGTCAGGTAAAGGAGGTGAACCTTGGTTGTGAAGGTGCCCTACCGAGATGCAAGGGCTCTGCCCACTTCAGAGTTTGCTCCCAAGATGGCTGGGAGAAGCACTTTTGGAGAACAAGGAAGGTTCAAAGCCTGGTCTCTGGGTGCACTGCTCTTGCCAAACCCCTTTTCACCTTAGCCACAATCCCCAGAAGGTTTCCGTTCTGGGGACCAAGGAGGCAGCCCAAACCAGGATTTTTTTTAGAGGTTGAGTGAAGCCAACCTGACAAGGATAGACAGGGTGGCCTGGGCAAGAAGGAGCAGAGTAAACCTGATTTAAGTACACTTAGACATAGAATGACAACTGTGTAAATGACTTTGCAAAACAAGGGTTTGGGTATTACAGGCAACAGGTTGTTCCCTGTACAGCCTTCCTTGTGATTCACCTTGTGTGTGATTTCAGGTTGTCCTGGGAGGGATATTGGAGTTAGTCGTTTTTTCTTTTGTATCTACTACAGCATTTATTAAAAGAAGATATATTTTTATTAGATTCATGGTGCAAAATCCAAAACAAATACAAAGATATATAGTGAGAAAAAATGTCTCCTTCTTTTCTCAGCTACACAATTCCTTTCCCCAGAGGCAGCAACAGTTACCAGTTTCTTGATATATCCTTCCACAGATATTTTATGTCTGTGCTATATTCATATATCCTTCCAGAGATATTCTTTGCAAATACAAGCAAATGCATATGTGCATATGTTTATATTTCCCATTCCCCCTTCCCACAGAAATAGAAGTATAATATAAACACTGCTCTTCATGTTCTTTTTAATGGCCACATAGTATTGCATTATATGTATGTGTTAAAATTCATCTAACCAGTCTTTTATTGATGACATTTAGGTTCCTTATAGTAGTTTCTATTATTCATGATGCTGCAAAAACTATTTTTTTTGAGACAGAGTCTTGCTCTGTCACCAGAGCTAGAGTGCCATGGCATCAGCCTAGTTCACAACAACCTCAAATTCCTGGGCTCAAGCGATCCTCCTGCCTCAGCCTCCAGAGTAGCTGGGACTATGGGTGAGCACCAGCGTGCCCTAGCTAATTTTTTTCTATTTTTAGTAGACACAGGGTCTTGCTCTTGCTCAGGCTGGTCTTGAACTCCTGAGCTCAAGCGATCCTCCTGCTTTGGCCTCCCAGAGTACTAGGAGTACAGGTGTGAGCCACTGCACCCAGCCAGCAATAACTATTTTTGTACCTACATAATTTCACAGAAGTGTGCGTGTAGCTTACTACACAGTCCTTGAGCCAGATTTTAAACTCAACTTTGAGGCTGCAGGAGAGAATGCTCTGGAATATCATGGGATCATTTTACCTCTCTTTACTGTCTTTGCTACTTTCCTTGACCTTCAAGTTGGTGTGACTGAGTGCCATTCTGGGACATTAAGGAGAAGGCAGGCAAAAGCTTCTGACTGGCCTGGTAGAGGCCTCTTGAGATGTCTCCACTGGCTAACAATTCCTGCTTGGTGATATTTCTTGCCTCTTGAACCATTTAAGCAGTGGCCAGAGAAGACAGACTGGTTTTAAAGGCCAGGCAGATAATGGAAACCCATGAAGCTAGCTGCATGTAAGATGATAAATGGCAACTGACACCTGGCTTCAGTGTCAGGGACCAAATGGGGATTTGCGGGGGTGGGGCTGACCAGGAGAGAGCATACCACATCTAAAGAGGGCAGATTCAGTTCCAGCTGGTGATGGAGGCCCAGTGCTGTCAGATCTTCTGAATATTTAAGGAGAAGCTAGAAATTTGGGCTTGATGTCAACTCTCCCCAATTTGTATTTAATAACAATAGTAATAATAAACACACAGCACTTACTATGCATCAGGTACTGTTCTAAGAACTTTAAAAATAACTCAATATTCATTGTAACCCTATGAGGTAGAGTACTATTTTTATCTCCATTTTACAGATAAGAAAGATGAAGCACAGAGAGTTTAAGTAACTTTCCAGAGTCACACAGGACAAGTGGCGGCATCAGGATGCAAACCCAGGCTATGCTTCTAATCACTACACTTATAACCTCTTATTGAGGAAACCTGGCTCAAATTTAAACACTGCATAGATCAAGTCAAACAAAATAGGGCCAAATCAAACAAAATTCCTCTGGAAGCCTCCAGGTGGAGACCTCTACTTTGGAGGGGCCTAGCATGAAGCCAGCTGTCTCTGATGATTCTGAAAACCTCAACATTGACTGATTTCCTCTGCCATCATTTGGACCCAGGCCAGGTGTCAGCATGGCCCAGGAGCCAGGTGAAAGCCCTTCACCTGGTTTCAGTCACACTGTCTGCATTTTCAATCACTGTTGTGAACAGCGTGAAGGCATAGGGCCGGGGCCAGTTGGCCTAGCTTTGGGTACTCAACAGGTCATGAAACTGGATAAAAAGGTGTTGGCACTG
Organism: Eulemur rufifrons; assembly: GCF_041146395.1. Taxonomy (NCBI): domain Eukaryota; kingdom Metazoa; phylum Chordata; class Mammalia; order Primates; family Lemuridae; genus Eulemur; species Eulemur rufifrons. The sequence continues at coordinate 92,492,733 of NC_091012.1, forward strand.
GTCTTGGAGTTGGAATTCTTGGCTTCCATTCCTAGCCTTCTGCTCTGCATTTTGTTTGTTTGGTTTTTTGGGGGTGGGTGGATCTTTTGGCCTCTCTGAGCCTCAGTTTTTTCATCTGTAAACCCCAGCTGATAATTTCTACCGCACAAGGTTACTGTGAAGATCAGCAAGACACTGCGTGTACATGTGTAATACAAACGGAGGAGGACATTCTTAGCAGTAGAGTTTGTTGGGGGGATAGGAAGCTGTCATTTCCCAGAGAAAGCTACCTTGAGATGGAGTCAGGGAGGATGAGCTGTCTCCTCCTCTCATCCCAGCCTTCTCAGGGCTATGTCTTTGATCCCGATCTCTTTCGTCTACTAGGCCACTTCTAAGGCCCTGAATAAGCCATATCTGACCCTGGGCATTGATTCAAGGAGTTCAAGGGTCCAGGACATCTTCAAATTAACCATCAGTGCTTTGTTTGCCAATAAATATGCTTTTGCCAATTTCCCTGTTCACTTGTATGCTTTTCCATGCTAATTTACAGCTTTGTGTGCTGGGTTCAATAAGGCTAAGTTCAATACAGGAGTCTCGAACCTTTTCTCACAAAGAGCTACCCGTAGTCTTAGTATCTGTGAATACTAAGTGCCTCAAGAAAAATAAAAACCCAACCCAACTGCTGAAAGTGAGAGTCGACATTACGGAGAAACCTGGTCATGCATGTCATCAACCACTTTGTGACAGGATGCTGTGTGCTTGCTGAGAATAAGCCTCCTGTGCCAGCAGGAGGGTCATGAGGGGACAAGGTAGAGGGGAAGAAGAAACAGGGAGATGACAGGCGAGAAGTACAGATTCTGGGGACAGGGGAGAAAAGGAGAGAGGGTGAAGGAATGAACACAGATGTGCTCTCATGCTCTAGGGAAGACAGGCATTGTGTTCTGTGCATCTCTCTAGTCTTGTGACAATGTGAGTATGAGTTAAGGTTGTTCAAATAGATGCCTATGGAGTCCTGTACGGAGTCTTACAGAGCCTCCCACTGTGTTCAGTTCCTGTTCTTGCTACTCTTCCACTCTGGGCAGCCCACCAGGGGTAGGCCTTTGACTCTGGATGTGAGTTGAAGTGAACTGGCTGAAATAGTGAGGTCAGAGTGTAGAGGGCCTTCAACACCAGCTTTTGATATTTCCAAGCAATGGAAGCCATGACAGGGGCAGGATGCCAGGCCAGTGCTCCAGGAGACTCCCAGTGCCAGGGTGTCTGGGCTACAAGAGCAGGAGGCTGGAAGCTACTGGCAAGGAGGCCAGTTGGGAGGTAATGGGAGGATATGAGGATCTGGGCAGAGAATAGCAGTGACAATGGAGGAAACAGTTTTTTTTGATATAGGATATATATACATATACACGCACACACAGGTATACAGAAAGAGAGAGAAGGAGAGAGAGAGACATAATACTTGGGACACATGGCAAGAGAGTGGAAAAGGCCAAAGGAGGAGTCCCAGATGACTGGCTTCTTGCTCCAGGGGACCGGAGGATAGGCAGAGCTATTAACATAAAAAGTGAATTGGCCCCTTAATGGCTCTGGTCCCTCTGCATCAAAAGGCTGCCCCTGCAGCCCTGAGCTCCATTTAGTTCAGGCCTAGCTGGACAGGACGGGCCAGCTCAGGGCCTGCGGTTGCGGGAGCTGTCTCGTCGCTGGGGTCCAGGGAGGCCCGAGGCCTGAGTGGGCTGCAAAGAGAGGGCGCCACCTGGCCCCAGCTCCTCCTGCGCCCCGCCCAGACCCCCCGCCTCTGGCCCGGCTGGTTGGAAAGCCAAGGACGACCAGGGGCGAAAGAAAGCAGGCTACGGCGGGCCGGGGCTGGGGTGGGAGTGGGGGCGGGAATGGGCCTGGACGTGGGGGAAAAACGAGAGGTGGGAGAAAGGAGCCGACTAGGAAGAGCCCGCTCAGCAGGCGCCAACGGACCCCGCGCCAGGCCCGGTTCGGCGGCTGTGCCTCCGCCTCCCTGGCGCCTCCAGCCCGGGTAGGAGGAGCCACAGCGCCACCCAGCGGCCAGTGTTGGAGACCAGCAGTCAGGGCTGTTCGGTGGCCCCAGACGGGGGTGGGAGCTGGGTGGAACAGGGCAGCGGAGGAGGGCCTGGAGGAAAGTGAGTGCGAGGGCGGACATGCAGTGGTTGACCCGCTCTTATACCAGACCCTCCGTTCACTTCATCCACCAATCCATCCGGCACATGGCACTAGGTGATTCTTACTCCAGGCCAGCTGATGATACTCCTCTCAAGCTCAACAATCTTCCATGGCTCCCTATGGATCACGGTATAAAGCCCAAATTTCCTGGCCTGATTTTTAAGGCCTTCCCTGTTTTGATCTCAGGCTATCTTTCAAGCTCATCTCTTGCCACCCACTCCACACATCTTATACCACTCACTCCTGCCTAGATGGCCCGCTCACAACTTCCACATCCACATCCATTCACTCAGTGAGCAGCGACTAAGGCACTGGAGAGAGAGCGAAGAAGACAGGTCTTTGTCTGCTCAGAGCTTACATTCAAACGGCAAGAGAGATAATAAACAAGAAAGCCAAAGTATAAACAAGGTCATTTGAAACGGTTACAAGTGCTAGGTCGTATAAAAAGCAGGGTGGTATGATAGAGTGTCTGCGGTGAGAAGGGCACTACTATACCTAGAGTAGTCAGAAAAGGCCTTTCTGAGAAAGAGAAACTTAAACCTGATAATGAAGAGTTAGCCTTGCAAAAATCTTGGGGAAGAACATTTCAGGCTGAGGAGTGGCATGTACAAAGGCCCTGAGACAGGAACAAGCTCAGCATTTCAGAGGCAAAGAAATAAGGCAGGGTGGCTGAAGTAGAGTGAAGGGAGTATTCTGGGTGAGGTTGGAGAGGTAGGCAAGTGGCAGGTTGTGTAGGGCACTGTGGGCTGTGGTAAGGAGTTTGGATGTTATTCTGGTTGAAATGGGAAACTATGGGAGGGTGTTACAGGGGAGAGGCATGATCTTGTCTGCATCACTCTGGGTGGACTGTGAGTGGGGTGCAAGATAAGAAGCAGGGAGACCAGTTAGGAGGCCATTTCAGTGGTCCGAGAGAGAGTTAGTTGATGGTGGCCTGGACTAGGTGGTGACAATGGGGGTGGGAGAAATCATCAGATTCTGGAGGCATTTTGAGCAATTTCTGTTCACGGGTTCTCTTCCCAACCAACCCAGGAGCTTCTTGAGGGCAGATTCCACATCTGAACGATCTTCGGATTCCCCTCCTACACCCCAAGCAGTTAGCCCCATAGGCATTCAGTGTTGAATGAATAGATCTCTATGACCCACCACAGTGCATGTGACAGGAGGTGATGGCAGTAGGACAGAAATTTGGGCCTCGGGCATTAGTTCTGGGACTTCTTTCTAGTTGTTCTAATGGATTTCTCCCTTTTCCTTCTTTGCCCCTCAGTGTCTCCTAAAGAATTTAAAAATGTTTGGGAAGGAAGAAAATGTAGGAGTTATGTAGTTGCGCCTCTGTGCTAGCTCAATGTCTTCACATACATTATTTCACTTGAGTTAACTTATTTAATCTTTGTAACAACATCTGATCATATCCTTTCATTTTAGAGATAAGCATATTAAAAAACCAAAAAGGAAAAGGGACTTTATGAAGTTGGGTAGAAGAGCAAAGTTTTCATAGCATAAAATAGCCACTATTTTGAATCCCACATAAGCCCCTCCTCCCATTTAACACCATAATGCTGTTAATCCATATCCCTTATGCTAAGGTCTTTTTCAGACTCTTGTTAATTGTTAGTATTACACAATGAAAAGAAGTCTCAGGGTGAAACTGCAGGTCTTGAAAAGGATTCAAGGTTTCATGAAGTCAATGAAAGTGATGCTGGAGACCATCTCTAATGTCATGTCAAGTCCTTGATAAACGGGGATTTGGCAGAGACAGACCAGTTACCACTGGCAGAAGAGAAAATTGACCTGGGTAATGACAGGATCAAGGCTTCAAAGAGAATGATTCAACTCTCAAAGGATTACGAGAGGTCCTTGGGGTAATTGAAGAAGCTCTTTAATTTTGGAAAAACAAAACAAAAACTCTGCTTATGACTGTGCTGCAAAAGTCAATATTATGCTCTCGTGTACTTTGGTCAGGAAAATTACATTATCCCCCAATGCTTGATTCATTCTTTGTTCATTCTAAGAATTAGTGCATATTTGCAATCATTTACACATTTGCACATTTTACACATTTTAAATTGAGACTAAAATATTTTCCACATTTCTAATTTTATTTCTCAAGATGAAGTCAGTCCCAATCAAACACTTTTCCCATTTTCTTCCGCTCTACTATGAAATGTCGGTCCCCATTTCAAGTGGATTCATTGTAAGTGGCCTTTTTCTAGCACCACTTATCCTCAAATAACAAGGACTTATGTAGCCCCAGCCTTTTCTTCACCCAGTAATTGTCAAGCCTGGCTGCACATTAGAATCACTTGTGGAGTCTGCTACACAATACTGAAGCTGGGACCCCTCCACCCCAGACTAATTAAATCAGACTTTCTGCTGGTGGGGCCAGAGCTAAAACTCTCCAGGTGGTTCTGATGCACTGCCAGGGCTGTGAGCCACTGCCATGTTCCCTCCTCATCCATGTTGAGGCTGGAAGAGACTGAAGCTGTTTGCAGTTGGACTGACTTGAAGGGAGAATGCCAGGGCCTAGGCCTGGCTAGAGTAGGGGAGCTCAGAGAGGCAGCGGCAGAGTGATGCTAGCTTAGTTCAGGAGTCAAAGGGTGACATATGGCTGGTAGAACTACCTCCTTGGCACGGCCAGTGTGCCCTTTACTCCCTTAGCACTATGGGCGTATAGCCCCCTATGCTTCTATATGTAGTAGGTTAGAATGGGACCTCCTGCTGACTCGGGAAGGGGGGGTGGGGGGGAGGGACATATACCTACATGATGGGTGCAACGCGCACGACCTGGGGAACAGACACGCCTGGAGCTCTGACTTGGGGGGAAAGGCGGTACATGGGCAACGTATGTAACCTGCAATTCTGTATCCCCCATAACAATAAGATGAAATGAAAAAAAAAAAAAAGAAAAGAAAAGAAAAGAATGGGACCTCCGATCCTTCACCTCTCTTTCCTATGCCCGAGGCCAGGAAAGCCTGGCTCCCTCCTCATGGGCATGCAGTGAGACAAAGACTCTAATGTTATAGTGAGTGTATTATGCTTGTCTAATGCATAAAGTCGTGTTATCTTGTGGATGTACAATGTGTCTGTTTCCTGCTGTACTGCCAGCACCCAGCACAGTGCTTGACATATAGTAATTGCCCAGTAGGTATATTTTGAATGAATAAGTTAAACACAGGCAGGATGTAATAAATACCACGATTAAGGGACAAAGTGTTACTGAGGTACGAGGAGGAAGAGATTGTTTCCAGCTTGGGAGAGGGGGCAATGTGGAACTCTTCATAGCCAGAGGTAGCATTTGAGCCAGATTTTGAAAACCAGGAAAGTCAGTAATAGGCAGAGATGGAAAGAGGGCATTCCAGGCAGAAGAGACAATGCGAGCAAAGGGCAGGAGATGAGAAGATGCAGAGCTCATTCAGAGACAAACCAGTAGGGCAGTGGGGCTGGGACGTGTGTGCCTGAGTGCCTATGGGGGAAGACCAGACTGGTGCGATAGGATCCATCCGGAAACAAAGAGCCTTGAATGGCATGCTCAGAAGTTTACACTTGATTCCACAGACAATGTTGAGCCATCTGACGTTTTTGATGTTTTTGTTTCTGTTTGTTTTTGATGTTTTCGAGAGATGTAGTACGTTTGCTTTACAAAGATTAGCTGTGTCCTTTAGGAAACTCAACCATGGCAGCAGTTTTTTCACGAAATCTCTATCAGGTGCCTCTGAAGTGCACGGCACTGTGCTAGGTGGAGGATGGATTGGAGCTGGAGTAATTGGACGAGAGATTAGTTGGTAGACGATTGGAGCAGTCCAGGCAAAAGCTACTGAGGGCCTAAAGTGGCTTAGTGGAAGTTGGGGTGGAAAGGAGGGGAAGGATTTGACACATATTACAGAGTGAGAATGACAGAATTTGGTGACTGTTTTAGGTATGGGTGAAGGAAAGAGAAGAAAGACTGAGTGACTACTGATTATAATGATGATCAGCATTTGAGGGGCTCCTTTGTGCCAGCTGTCGTGCCAAGCACTGCATGTACACCATCTAATTCTCACAATAGCCCTTGCAATAGATGAGGACACCAAGGCTCCATGAAATAAAGGAACTTGTCTAAAGTCATACAAGTAGGAGGTGGTGGAGGCCAGACTTGGAACTCCCGCAGTGTGGCTCCAGAGACCCTGCCCTACTCCCCATGCTATGCTGCTTTTAGGGGAGCAGGGGCACTCGTGTTTTCTTGGCAAAGTAAGTTGGCAGCTCAGTCAGGATGCCAGCCTCCCTCCGGGCCGTGCTCTGCTTCCCCCCCTGCTCATGTGAAAGAAGTGGTAGTGGTGGAGGGCAGGGCGCCTTTTGCCACCCCTCTGGCAGTTCTTCCTGAGTGCCCTTCCCCCCTGCGGGGGGATGATGGGCCTGGCGAAGAGGGGTAGGAGAGATGGGGCTGCCAGACTGGAACTGACAGCTGCAACAAAGGTGGAGAGCTGGTAACCCACAGGCACGTGGGGCCTTCAGACATATTTAGCCCACGTGGAGGTAGTTTGGTTGGTTGGTTTTTAGACATGAGTCAACATTTAGGAATAAGGGCTTTGTGTCAAAATCCTGAGTCCTGATTTTCCTTGTAGAATGAGAAGATCAGGCAACACTGGGCCCACGTTCCCACAAGACAACCCTGGGGCTTGAGCTGCCCTCCTTTGCACGGGCCCCGCAGTTCTCACCACTCCCATCTGAGTCTGCACTTTCCCCAGCCTGGCCCACTTCACTCCTTACAGTTATCTGCCTGATCCCTGCAGGCAGTTGGCTTTGTGATTCCTTGTCTAGAATGGCCTACTACAGAGTTTACCCTTTTGTCCTGAGATTTGAGCCGACAGGGGACCGGGCACAGGGTCAGCATCCCCTGGTCCCACCCCCTCCCCAAGCCATAGACTGTTTCCAAGGGCAGCAAGCTCCACTCCGCCGAACAAAGCCATGAAGGGAGAGTTATCATCAAGTCTTACCATTTATTTCTTTATGGGGTTAAACAAGAGCAGAGAGGCCTCTGCCCCACAATGCAACAAAACAGAAAGCAGTACACATACAGAGACTCTCACCGAACACAGAGGCAGGAGTAAGAGGGAGGGCAGAGACAACTGAATCATAGCCGGGTAAAGGAGGAAGGGATGGGGGACTACTAAGAAACCAGCTTGGAGACTCAGTCATAGGGACTAGTGCAAGAAAGTCCTACTCATGAAGCACAGTGTAGAAAATGGCAGAAGAAAGCTGCCCGGCTCTGCTGCCTGTGATGGAGGGCAGGGGCAGCCGGAGAGGTGGTGGAAGATTGGGGCGGTGGGGCAGATGGGGGCAGTCAAATGACTTTGAGGTGGAGTGTGGTGCCCCTTTCCCCTGCCGCTGGGCAAGGCCTTGGGCTGGTCTGAGCCAGGGGTCTCCTGGGCACTTGGTGAGGGGGAAGAGAGGATGGGAGTCTCCAAGGGTCCATTCCCTGGGGCCACATGGTCCCCCTTTACTTCCCAGTCCCTTTTCCCCTCCTGAGGATGCAGGAGTTAGAAGGCAGTACCTGGGGTCTCTCTGGAGCCCAAGCACCTGCCCCTTCACTTACACATAAGCATGTCTGGAAAGGAGCCAGCACCTCTTCCCCTTCCCAGCTGAAAAGAGCACTCTAGGGATGGAGGATGTGGCCAGGCCCAAAGTGCTGAGGGCCAAACAGGGGAGTGTGTGGGCAGGGCCCAGCGTGGGGGAACAGCCTGTGAGAAATGAGAAAACTGGCAAGGAAAGACTCCCCAGGCTCACGAAGCCAATTTGGGACCCAGCTGAGGCCCATGCATGAATGATTCCCTCTCCTAGGGAGGCCTCCAATTCATCCCTAAGCCGACCAAGGGCAGCTCTCCCCTCCCCATCTCCCTCTGGGTTTCACTCTAATGCAGCTCCAGGCCCACCCCTCCCTTTACTCACGAGCATCACATCCTAGGACACAGGCCCTTCTGGCACTGAAAGCCCCCTGGCCTGCCCCAGAAACACAGTTCTGGCTCCCTTTCGTGTTGGCTCTTATTGGCTTTTGGATGTCCCAGGAAACATGCCCCCCCCAGCAGACCAGGGCAAAGCTAATGATCCCCCCAAGGGGCACTCGATGTCTCTTCTCTCGTCCTGCCCTCTAGCCAGACTAAACAGTCCAAGTCTCTCAGCCAAGAGATGACACCACATTATCTTTACTCAAAGGGTCCTCTTGCCAGTCTCTGGACTTCCTCCAGCAAGGGACGGGGGTCACTGGAGCAGGGGACCCCGCTACAGGGTAAAAAGGAGTCTGGTTGTTCCACAGCTGGGATAGTAACCCATGGGGTCAGGGATGGGAAAGGATGAATACTCTTTGGTAGGCTGGGGACGGGGACAGGGCAGGGATGGGGGAGGCTCATCTCTGGAGAGTTCTGGGGGAATGCCACCAGTTTCTCCTTCATGGAGGCCTGGGTTAGGACAAGATGGGGGAGTATGAGGACCCAGGCCAGGCCTGACCCACTTGGGCTTAAGTCCCTCCTCCCCATGGAGATTGGAAATGGAAACATCTTTGGCCCCAAGGCCAAGATCTCCAGGGCAAGAGCGGCCCTTGGGAGTATGTGCACCTTCTGTAAGATATGGCCCTTCAGACAGCGGCAGTCTAACCACATGCCCTCGGCCTTCTGTTTCAAGGCCCAATAACTCAGTTCCTGTGCTTTTCCTCTTGCTCCTTATGCAACTCTCTCTTTGAGAGAGAAATCTCTTTGATTTGGGGAGCAGCTCTTGAGCCTGCCTCAACACTAACCGCCCACCTCTCCAAAGCCAGGTGGCAGTTGCCCATTTGGCCATCTCTCCAAGCCCTCTGTTCACATTTCTCCTCTTCTCTCCCCTTCCCTGTCTTCACTCTCTCTCACCATTCATTCTGTACCCCACTCCTATCCCCCATTGCCTAGGGTGGTGGGGCACAGCTTAACTCGGGCCCCGACCTAGCTGCAACTGTGCGCACCTCATCTCCGAACCTAGTGCTTCACCTGTGATGGCCCCAGGTGGGGCAAGGTGCACTGAAGTGGCAGGAGGGCCATTGCACTGTCTGCCGTCGCCTGTAGGGATATGGGCAGGAGGGAATTAAGGATCCTGGCAACAAAAGGAATGTGAGGGGGTGAAAGAGCTTCTCCCCCCCTGGGCCCCCCAACATTCCCTGCAGGGCCGAGGCTGGGTGAGCAGCCTCCTTCCCTGGGGTCAGGGCTCTTGGCAGGGGTGGGCATTTCCAGCCCCCACTCCCCCCCTTTGTTTGCTAACCCCCATAGATGGGGTCTTGGGAGGGGGCACCTGCTGCTCCTGCCTTTTTCTCCCGGATGAGTTTTTCAGCTCCCTGGGGCTCTCTGGCCGTTCTGTTGGAGCTGCTTTTGGGGTGGGGGTAGGTTGGGGGGGATGTGCGGTCCCCCATTTCCCCCCGCCCCCCACCTGGTTCTATACCTCCCATGGGAGGAGCCCCCTCCCTCCCACCTAGGGGGGCTGGAGCTGATGTCAGTGTGTGGTGGAGGTCTGTTCTCCCTCCCTACTGTCACTCTTCCCGTGTCAGGCCCTCCTCTAGGGCAGGCAGTGTCTCCAGCCCCAGTCCCCCACCACCCTGGTTGCTGGAGAAGGACACCATGGTATGGAGGAGCATGAGAACAAGGACACAGAGCCGAATCCTGCTGGGGCTGAGGCGGGAACCCCCAGAGACCGGCAGCAGGGAGGGCTTGTGGCTGACACGGCCTGGGAGGTCATGGCGGGGGTGGTAGTGGTGGTACTGTTGGTGGTAGTGGTGGAAATAGGAGTGGTGGAATTGCTGGTGGTGGGTTTTGGGGGCCTCAGACTCCTTGAACTTCTTCTTCTCCGACTCACAGGAGACCCACTGCACGTCACAGCACTTGGTTTCCGGCCGCTTTGGTGAAGTATCCAGCAACCCTGCCAATGGATAAGGAAGGTGTTGGGGCGGGGGGCGGGGGGCGGGCTGATGGCTATGCCTTAACCTAGAGAGGAGATTTTCAAAGCTCGGACTGCTTGGGGAGCCCTATCCAAGACTCCTTTCCCCCGGCCCCCAGCACTTTCCCTTTCTGAGCCCTTCTCTCCTGGGCACCCCAGCCAGCTTCTCTAGAATGACTCCCTGGCTGGGCATGTCATGGATGGAGATGGACACTCTGGTCTTTCTCCCTATTCCAACCTGGGGACCTCGCTGCTCACTCCTCCAGCCACTGGCCTTCTTCTAACCTGACTACCCTGCTGTCTTCCCTGCTCCCACTCCCCTGGCCTGGTGCCTACCCTGGGCCCCCAGCCTCCTCCCTCTTCCCCAGTGCCCTGCCTTTACCTGTACAGATAAAGCCAGGGAGCCCTCCGTACACCATTTCCTCATTGTCAGGGAGTATAAAGGGGCACCGGGTCTGCACCTCCAGGCAGTATTGCTTGCAGGGCACCCAGCGCTGGCATTCCTGCTGGGTCACGCTGAAGTATTCTGAGCACAGCCAGGCCTTGTAGACAGCCTGTGGGGAGAGGAAAGAGCATCAGCCCATGTGCCAGCCCCTTCCCACCTAAGAGGAGAGGGATGAGGGGGGTGGACTTGTGGTCTTTCAATGGGGCCTCACCGAATTAACCCAAGGATCCAGGGGCTAGAGAAGAAGGGTTTGGGTCAAGGCCACTACATCCTACCGTAAGATCTCCCCTCTTACAGTCCAGACTCCCGAGTACCCCAGTCTGTAGTCATCCAAGACTCAGAATTTATTTGTTGGCAAAAATCCCCAAATTACTCCCATGTCAGAGCTGGAAGGAGCCTTACCAATCATCCCACCCAACCCTATCATTTTACACTTGGTTCAAAGAGGTGTCCTGACTTGTCTGAGGTTACCTGTATATAATGTAATGAGGCAAATTTCAGTTCTGTTCAATTCAGTGAACATTTCTTTGGCTAATGGTGTTGAGGTTTGAAATTCAAGGAAGAAATGAAAAGAATAATCCTTTCTCTACCTCATCAAGGTGTTGTGTGGATCAAAGGATATGGCACATATGAAAATGTTTTGTAAACTGTAAAGTGCAACACAAATGTGAGCAATTATTTTTAATAAAAATAGGAATCTGACTTGCCAGGCACCACAACTGCCTTTGAGCTCTACTTAATCCATGCTCTGTCCCGTTGGCTTCAGCTCTGGTACAGAGCAGACATCATGGGCATTGCCACATTTCATTTGGAATCTTTGCTTTGCAGTTTCACTTCATGGGTATACTTCCTGTTCCTCATCTACCCCAGCCCTACCGGGCACTGGGTCCTAGTTAAGAAAGGTTCCCGGCTCCATACTCTTTGGCTATCATCAAGCCCAGGGTTTCTTAAAAGTGACATTACTGACATTCAGGGTGGGATCATTGTTTGTTGTGGGCACTGTCCTGTGCATGGTACAATCCTGAGCAGCGTCCCTGGCCTCTACCTACCAGATGCTGGCAGCAATTCTCTCCCTTCACCCATTATGACAACCAAAAAAAAAAAAATATCTCAGCCATTGTCAAATGTCCTCTGGGGGCAAAATCATCTCCCACTGAGAACCACTGATCTAGCTGCTTGCTACTCAAAGTGTGGCCCTGGACCAGCAGCATCACCATCACCTAGGAGCATGTGAGAAATACAGACTCTCAGGCCCCGGCCCCAGTTTGCCAAGTCACCACCTGCATTTTAACAGGATGCCCACATGACTCTCATGCATGGGATTAATTAGAGCCCTGCCTGCATCCAGCCCTGGTATCTGAAGGGGAACCTTCTAGGTTCATAGCTGTTCCTCACAGCAGTGGTTCTCAGATGTCAGTGTGTTTCAGAATCCCCTGGGGCATTATTAAATATGCGGATGGCTCCAGCCATTTCAGCTTCAAGAGGACTGAGGTGGGCTTAAGAATCTGCATTTTTGAACCAGGGTCCAGGTCATTTGGCTGCAGGAGGCCCTTCAACCACACTCTGGGCAACATGGTCTTAGAAGCACTTTCAATTTAAACATTTTCACTAAACTACAAATAACTCCACTGTGAACATGGACTTTGGTAATGCAGTCCCACACTGGCCTTGTCCGAAGCAGGGGGTGGTAGTGGGTTGTGGTACAAATCGATCCCCCGAGGAACAAAGCATCGCTTGGGACTTTGGTATCTTACAGGCATCTCAAATTTAACATGCTCTAAATTTTAAAATGTAGTTCTTAATTTATTTATCCCAAATCTGCTGTCACCTTCAAGTCTTGACCATTTCAGTAAGTGCCACAAAGCCTATGTGTCAGCCTTTATTTCTCTTTCCCTGCACCCCCACATCCAGTCCATCAGCAGGGCATGCCAATTCTAGCTCCACATCCACACCTCTGTGCAGGCCATTATTATGTCTCACCTGGGTGACAGCCTGCTCTCTGGCCTCCCCACCTGTGCTCTGGCTCTTTCCAATCCACTGTCCACACAGGAATAGCAGTGGTCTCAAAATGCAATCAAATCATGTTACTCTCTTGCTTCAAACCCTTCAATGCATTTAGACTAAAACCCAAACTTCTGATCACAGACTTCGGGCCCTTGCGTAACTTTGCTCCTGCCTCTCTCTCCAACCTCATTTTCCATCTCTCCCTTCAAGATCATCATGCTCTACAAACAGAGGTTTTCTTTCTTTTCCTCGAACATGTCCTACTTCTTCCCACCTTAGGGCCTTGGCACATGCTGCTCTCTTGGCCTAGAATTCTCTTCCCCCCACTTTTGGCATAGCTGGGCCCTTCTCATCTTTCAAGTCTCAATTTAAGTGTCACTTCCTCAAAGAGGATCTCCCTGACCACTCCCACTAGAGGATGCCACCCTCATAATCCTCTCTTTTCCTTAATTGTTTCTTCACCACAAGCATTACTTTGTCTGCTGCTCCCTTGTTTTGTTTCTCTGTCAACCCCATTAAAATGTGAGTAGCATGTAAGCAGACATGGGGTTGTCTTATTAACCACTGTTGATTTAATGAACAGGAAAAGTAAATGAGGACATGTTCCTACTCTCATGGAAATAATTGGATCTATGGCATATGATCTATACTCTAGGAGAGGGCAAACCATGGACCATTGGAGGGAAGCAAGCAGAGAAGCCAGAAAAGATTTCAGTGAGGGGAGAATAGTTGAGCTTGGATTCAAAGTAGGATTTTAGATGGGAAAATGGAGACAAGGCAGAAGGGCATTCCAGGCTGCGGCAACCACTTAGGCAAAGGCATGGAGGCCAGCGATGCATGGTGTGTTAAGAGAACAGAGAACGGTTCTGTGTGAATGGAATGGAAAGGGTACCAATCTCCTGTTCGTGGATGTTTATTTCCAACTATTCACTATTATGAGTAATCCTCCAGTGAATATCTCTGTAGACACATCTCTTACACACTTGTGTTAAATTTAACTTGTGTTAAATTTTATTTATATAAATTCCTACATATGAAATTATTGGGATAAACGATATGTGCAAAGGAATGAGAAGGGTGTCAAAGGAGAGTAAAATGGAATGGGTGAAAATAAGAGGCAGAGTAAGAGATAAATGGAAGGGGAGAGAGGACAGGAAGAGAGAGGATTGGGGGTACAAGAGAGTAGCAGTGGGGTAAGGGGTAAAAGACAGGAGGCATGCAGGAAAGAGAGGGTGTGAAAGAGTGGGGTAGAGGTCAGGGAATGTTGGGAATAGTGGGGGTAGGAAAGAACAGGGTTGGGGAGAAAGAGCCAGGGAATAAGCAGTGTGGAGGGTGTGAGGGAGGTGAGGGGTAAGAGAGTGGGATGAGGGTGAGAGGAGACGACGGGTAAACAAGAGTAGGGACCTAAGAGAGGGTGAGATGGGGGTGAGAGGGGCTGTTAAGAGGAGGGGGTAAGAAAAGGGAGTGAGACAGGGTAAGAGCGAGCAAGGGGTGGATTAGAAGGAATAAGCGTGGATGAGAAAGATGGGAATATAAGAAAGCAGTGGTAAGAAAGAGGGATAAAAGAACACAGGACAGGTAGGAGAAACAAACAGAAGATAGGAAGGAACACGAAATCACAAGAGCTAAGGGTCCCAGTACCTCAAAGGCCCCTGCCTCTATCTTTTGGGCCCCAGAGTGCCAAGATAAGTCTCTGTCCACAGTCTCTGCCCCAACTTCTGCAGCCTAGACCCAGAAACTGTCTCACTCTCACCCCAAAATTTGTGGAATCGCCCCCACCCCTCACCCTGCATCCATCAGTGGGGCTCGGAGGCCCATTTGGGATTCTCCCTGGGCTCTTCTAGGTCTGTGCTCCTGTTCTTAGGTAAGGAGGCCCTAGTGGAGTTCCTGCTCTCCTCCCAGGCAACTGCAACTAGCCCAGTAGCAGGCTATGGTGGCTGGGCACTCCCTTCATCTGCTCCTAGAGGGAGGGAGGAAGGGAGGGAGGCAGGAAAGGTGGGGGAGGGGAGGGGGTGGTCTGACAGTGGGAGTGTGGCCTTTCTCCTTAATTAGACGACCCCCCTCAGTCCCCACACCCCCAGCCAGAGTCACCATGGCAACAAGTGGGTGAGCAGATTGCTTGGGGAGGACACCAGGCCTGTGGGTGGCGAGACAGGAACAGGCAAGGAGCTAATGAGGGGAATGGAGGAAGAAGAGCGACACGGGGCTCAGAGGTAATCCAATTCCTGGGCTCCACCGACAGCTGGCTGAGGCCATTGCTGGCCCTCATGCTTCACAGGTGGCCTAGGGTCCTTCTCAGGTGAAAGGTCTACCTCTCAGTGCTACAGCCTGGGCAACAAGCCTGCCTTAGACTCTGCAGCCTATTCCTTAGATGGGCCTAGGTAGCTTGCCCTGTCGCATCAGTGTTAGGACTGAGCCAGGGAGGCGGGTTGTGTGGGCAGTCACAGGGGCCTGGACACTCATCTACAAGGAGGGGAAAAGCCAGGAGGGTCAGGCGTAGGAGAGCTGTGGGGCTTGCTGGAGGTGGGGCACGCGGGGAAAGGAAGAAATGTCTCAGAACCAGGTAATAGTCAGTTGGGAGACCCGTGGAGATTATTTTCTCTCCAGCTTCTCAACTCTGGCTGCATATTAGAATCACTCAGACAGCTTTTAAAAAATACTCCTGCCTGGCTCACATCACACCCCAGACCAAGCAAGGCAGAATCCTTGTGGGTGGAGCCTGCACATCTGTAGTTTTTCAAAACACCTCAGGCAATCTCAGTGTGCAGCCACAGTTGAGAACCATCAGTTTAGTCCTACTTCATCATTTTACAGATGGGAAAACTGAGGCCCAGAAAGGGGTGAAGGACTTGTTTACAGCCACATAAAATAGTGGCAGAGGGAGGAGCTTGAAACCTGGTTTCCTTACTCCAATTCTAGGGTTCTTCCTACTGAATGATCCTACCAGCAACTGTGAATTCAAAACTCAGGCGGCAGGACACAGGGCACGGGTAGGGGAGGAGAACTGAGGAGAACCAGGCCTGCTCTGGGCTGTCAGGCTCTTCACACTCCAGCCCTGGCAGAAGAAGCTTCCCCATCATGCCCTGTCCTCTGAGCTTAACCATCCTGGACCCTTGAGGTGGCAGCAGGGGATGGGTGGGGTGGGAAGCCTTGGCCTGGCAGTGCCCTCCTTTCCCCACCTCAGTCAGGCCACTGCTGGGCTCAATCAAGTTCTGGCTGCTACAGCCCAGTTGCTATGGGAACTGGGAGGGTAAGGAAGCAGGGAGTAACTAGAGGGAACACCAATTAACCCAAAAAGGAAGCTAGGAAGGCTGTCCCCCCTCCTCCCAGCTGGGCTGCGGAGCCACTCCTGAGATGGGTGGGGTGAGGTGAGGGGGATCCCCACCCCTCCTGGGCTCTGCAGTTGCCAGTTTAGGGAGAAGTGGGAGGAGCTGGAGAGCCTCACCCTCGGGATCCCTGGCTAGGGCATTCTCATCCCTACTCTACTCTAGAAGGAACTGCTTGAATGCACTTTCACACCCCAAAGCCAGGACTTGGGGCCAGAGGGTTTAGAAAATGGAGGCCTTTCTGAGCTCCTTGCTTTTGGGGCTGGAAAGCCCTCCAGGGAGGAAAGCTTCAGTTCTTGACAACCAGGAAGTAAGCAGTTTCCTCCTTGGTTTCTAACTTGCTTCCCTCCCTAGGGCCTATTTCCCCATCCAAATCCTCCCTGTAGATGTTCACTTCATGGCTGCTTGTCTTCTTAATGTACCCCTGGGACCCTTGGCCAGAAGCTGCAGCTGCAGAGTTTGTGGAGGCAAAACAGCAATGTGGGCTGGGCTTGGGGATGAAGCCGTGGTACACCCCACCCCCAAATTTTACCCATGGGGAAATTGAGACCCAAAGAAGGGGACTGGCTTAGCCAAGTCAGATGGATCCGAGAAATCAACTACAAGCCAGGGTGAGAAGGGAAATACCCTGACTGCTAACCTGATGCCTCTTTGCACTGCACCCATCAACACACATAGAATCGTGTAAGGAACCTCTTGGGTGGGGTCTGAAAAGAGCCAAGTGCTCCTAGTCCCAACTCTAGGCTTTCAAAGAGCTGTATCGGAATAGCATAAGGTCAAAATCAGTCACCCCAACCAGAGGAAAAAGATCATGGATGTAACTCTCGGGACAGCAGTAGTTCATTGGGACTGGCAGAGTCAGACTGGGATTAGAGGCATTACAGGACAAATCCAGGTGGATAATGGGGCTTTATTTAAGTGGCTGTAAAAATAAGCATCAGCTGTCCTGCTTCTCAGACGTAGCAGTCATGAGTCAAAGTGGCCTGGCCTGGCCTGAGGGAAAGGCAGGAGAGACGGTTGGAGAGGTGGGTGAGAACCTAGACTCATCACAGTTAGAGAGGGCCCTTGTGCCTCCAACCAAGCCTCTTATTTCATCTCTCAAAGTACAGTGGCTAGGTGGGCCAGGCATGGAAGGGGGGTGGCCTGATGGAGAAGTAGTGTCCCTAATGCATGGGGCAGCTCTGAAGGGGCCTAGATGGTCCGTGTCAATCAGGTGAGCAGAGGAGGCCAGTTCATGACTGCTCCAGAATGGAAAGGGTCATGAGAATCATCACTCCACCACTGTAACATCACTGCCAAGCACTGTCCAGCTTCTGATAATAAACCTTGTCACGGGCAGCTCACTCTCTCCCAGAACGGCCCAGATCTTCGGGCAACTCTGGCAGTTAAAGGAGTTCTTCCTTCTTTTGAGCTGAGATAATGCCTCCCTGGGTCTTCACTCATGGCACTTAGCTCTTCTGGTGCCATACAGAACAGTCACCTTCCTGTCCCCCATAACAGCCTTGCAGGTATTTGCAGACATCTCTGAATCTGGTTTTCTCATTCATTTGCTCATTTGAACACTTCCTGAACATCTTCTGAGTGCCTGGCATCGTGTTGGGAGCTACAGATGATAGAGATGAGTAAGAGAAGATTCCTGTCTTCAAGGAGCAAGGGAGACAACTATGTGAACCAATCATTACAAGTCACTATGAGAAGTAATACAGATGGTCCCTGACTTATGATGGTTCAACTTTACAGTTTTTGACTTTGTGATGGTGTGAAAGTAATATGCATTCAGTGGAAACAATACTTTCAGTACCTATACAATCATTCTGTTTTTCACTTTTAGTGCAGTATTTCATAATTACAAGAGACATTCAATACTTTATTATAAAACATGCTTTGTGTTAGATGATTTTGCCCAACTCTAGGCTAACGTAAGTGTTCTGAGCACATTTAAGGTAGGCTAGGCAAGCTATGATGTTCAGTAAGTTAGGTGTATTAAATGCAGCTTTGACTTACAATATTTTCAACTTACAATGGGTTTATTAGTCAAGCGTATGTTAAGGAGCATCTGTATCTAGTAGGTACAGTGGTAGCATAAAGGGAGGAGTGATCAACTGTGTTTTGAGAGCTGAAGGACAGGAAAATGTCTCCATCTGGGAGAGGCTTGAGTTAGGGCTTGGAAAAATGAGTAGATGTTCACTAGGTGGGACAGGGAGAGAATAAGTGCACTTCAAACATAGAAATCAGCAGGCACAAAGGCCTGGAGGTGTGAAATAGTGCTGGGCTAAGACACTATAGGTAGTTCAGAGTAGTTAGAGGGTACAAAGGGGGGCATAATGAGAAATGAGGCTGCAGAAGAGGCCATGATAAACTCTAGAACCTGAGGAGGAGCTGGGCTTCATCCTATAGGCAATATAAGAGTCTTCGACGGGTTTTAAATAATTGCTTATTTAAAGATTGCTTACCACTTCTGTGACTAACTTTTCAGACTTCCGTCCGACGTATGGATGATGTAGTGTAGTCATCAAGACTGGAGGCAGGGAGACCAGTTAGGAGACTATTGCAACAATCTGAGTGAGAGAGAATGAGGACCTCAACTAAGGCAGTAGCAGCAGAATTAAGAAATGGGGAGAAAGGGATGGATGTGAGAAGAGATGTTAAACAGATGGAATCAATAGTATTACTTAAGGATGTGGGGAATACGGGGGAGGGAGGGGAGTCCAGGATGACTACCAGGCTTCTGGCTTGGGTAGCTGTATGAATAGAAGCTTCATTTATTAAACAAGGGAAAACAGGAGGAGGAGAAAACTTGAAAGTGAAGATTAATTCAGTTTTTGGTCATGTTGACTTTGAGGTATATGGGGGTCAGCTAGGTAAAAATGTCAAGGAGACAGTTGGACACAATAGTCTGAACTCAGGAGGGTCTGTATAAAGGTTTGGGAGTCATCAGGAGTTAAGGGGTTAGTCATTAGGAACACAGTAGGACTACAATTTTCCATACCCTCTGAAGTTAGGCATGGCCTATGACATATTTTGGCCAATTAAATGTGAGTTGAAGTGAC
The DNA here is from genome assembly GCF_041146395.1 of Eulemur rufifrons. Lineage (NCBI taxonomy): Eukaryota > Metazoa > Chordata > Mammalia > Primates > Lemuridae > Eulemur > Eulemur rufifrons. Next base: position 92,511,647 of record NC_091012.1, read on the forward strand.
ATGGATCACTTCTGAGGAGGAGGTTTAAGAGCTGGTACATGATTTGCCACGTTCTCTTTCCTCCAATGCTGACTGCGGAAGCAGTGTTGAGATGGACCCTTTAATATCCTGGGTCTTTTGGTGACTATCATGAACAGGTGTGCCCTGCTGATCTGTTTTGGACATGTATCATGAGCAAGAAATAACCATTTGTTTTGTTAAGCCTCAAATATTCGGGGGTTGCTTGTTACCAGAGCCTAACCTAGCTCACGCTGACCGGTAACAGTGATGGCGGAAGCCTAGAAAGTGGATAGTATTGCCTAGGGAGAGTGGATAGAGAGAGAAAGAGATCAACAGTAGATCCCTAGAAAATACCAACATTTAAGGGGCAGGTGGAGGAAGGTAATCAGATGAAGGTAGAGGCTGGTTTAAGAGACTGGAGGAGAAACAGAACAGAAGAGAGTGGCATTCTGCAAATTACGAGAGGAGAGAATTTCAAAGAACAGGAAGTGGTCAGCAGATAACGATTTAGATGGGAACACATTGGTTTGGGGAATTAAGAGGCAGTCTCATTATGTTGAGAGCAGTTTCAGTGGAACAGTGGGGTCAGAAACCACATTGTAGTAAGTTGAAAAGGGATTGTGAGGGAAAAAAAATGGAGATAGCTATGTGTAGACTACACTTTCAAGAAGCCAAGCATCCCCAGTTTTTTCAACTATTTCAAGGGATGTGGTTTCCAGTCCTTTCTTCTATCCTGGTTTTTCACATTCAGATGAGTCCATTTTTCTGTGCCCTTTGCAACTGAACACAATCCTCAGATAGGGTTTATCAACACAAACTGAAGTAGTGGCATCAGCCCTCCTGTCCTAGAAACTGCTTCTGTTAATGCAGCCTAAGATCACATTTGCTCTCTGGGGACTGTATCATATTCTGGAAACTCACTGGGGACAGAGAAGGAAAGGCCTGCCTAGAGTGTGGGACATTCTAGATCAAAGTCCTAAGACAGAGCCCAAGCCTTCTGGTGAGACATCTAAATGAACTAAATACCCATGAGACTGTAGGCTTCCTGAGAACAGGAACTGTATCTTACTCATCTGTGTATTGCTCTCAGGGTCTCACATGGAGATGGGTTCCCAGGTAGAGGAGGAATACACATGGAGGTGCTTGCCAGGTATTTGAAAATCAAGCCTCCAGCAACAAGCTCAAATTGGAACAAGGTGGAGAGTTCTAAGAAAAAAGGGAAAATAATGGGTTATGAATGTGTTTGAATGAGATTTTATAGCTCTGATGCAGAGACTGGGGATGCATTAGCAAAAAGTCATAGAACACTAAGCAAACAGAAAAAAAGAGGCAATTATTAACTCCAGGAAAACAAGATGACCAAGGAAGGAAATGTAATCACAGTATTCGACATGACACAGCTATGAACAATATTTATAATCCTAATAATGTAAACATGGAATATTGTTAAAAGCAGAAATTGTGATTTGCCAATATTGAGTGTATGGGAGAAGGGGAAGCATGTGTGTGTATATAGTGCTGCTGGTAGTAAAAGAGCTAAATCCTCTTCTAATCAAATTTTAAAAGTCAACAGATATTTAAAACAGAAAAATCAAGAAATAGCATATTGACATGCCATTTACAAATGTGGAGGTAAATATCAGAAGAAACAGCCAAAAGATTCTCAAGTGTTTAACTCTGAAGAGTGAGGCTTAGGGGTGTGTATGTGTACACACACACATATACACATATACACATATGTGTGTATATATACATATATAACTTGCAAATGCCTTTTAAATTATGAACATATATTGCTTTTATAAAATTAAAATTAAATAAAAACATAAACTGATCTGCAGCCATGAACCTCAAAAATAACAAAACAAAATCCCCAAGACTTGACCTGACCAACCTGACCAGACTCAGCCCACACTGCCCTGCCCTGGATCACAAACTCCATCACCACTGTCTGGGATATGGGCTTAAGCCAGGGAAGCAAGAGTTAATGAGGGGTCCCATAGCTAAAGAGAGGAACTAAGATGAGAGGAGGGGAGCTTTGGGAGCTTTTGTGCACAGTGGTTGTGCAGGTCACCACAGGAATGGTGCCAGTGTGACAGTGACAACCAAGGTTTCCATTGAGCTGCACACCTGTTTACCCACACAGCTAGACCTTGGCCCAGGCTAGGAAACAATCTCCAGCCTTCTGCAGGGATCACCATAAAACCAGCTCCTTTTCCCTGCCTTACCTCCTTCCCCAAATGCCACACCTGGCTAGACAGATGAGAGGCTGGGGAGAACAGGGACCTGATCAAAGATGACTGTCAGCTGTGCTTGGTCTTTGGTGATGAGGTAAATCAAGGACTTTGGAGTTCTTCCATCTTCCTCTCTGCCTTCTCCCTCTCCCATCTAAGCATGTCTTTGTGCCCTCACTCACTAGAATCTCTCCAGTTGCCTTCTGGCTCCTAATCCTCCACTCTCACTCCAGACACTTCGCCTCCTGCTCCCAAACTACCTTTCCCTGCTCCTAAGTAGCCCACCCCAGTATTGTCAATCTCAACTGGGTGTTAAGCAATCATTTAGATTAAACACATCTAATTAAGGTGAGAATAATAATAGCTACCATTTATTAAGTTCTTCCTATATTCCAGACTCTGTTCTAAGCACCTGATCCTGACATTTATTAACTCATTGAATCCTTACAATTACCCCCTGAAGAGGAGACAGATCTTTACAGATGAGGACAGGAAGGTCCAAAGAGTTTGAATAACTTGCCCAAGGCCCACAGCCAATAATAATAATAACAATAATATTAATAATGGTGGCTAGTGTTTCTTGAGTACTTTCCATTTTGCAGGCACTGTGCTCTTAAGAGATTAGCATGCTTTATGTCATTTAAGCCTCATAATGACCCTATTTCTTAGTTCCAAAAGCAAGGAAAGTGAGGTTCCAAAAAAGATTAAAGAATATGTTCAAGGTCTCAGCAACTATTGTACAGAGAAGACAGATTTCAAACTGGAACTTGAAGCCAGGTTTACCTGGACGTCAATGCCCAAGCTCTCATATACCATACTACCCTTGGGATGGTCCCTTCAATCCACTACCACCATTGAAGCTTGTTACTCAAACAAATCTCTTTTTGATGGAATTTCAGGTCAAGTTGGGAAGATTTCTAGGTCTGGATCGGGCGGGGGAGGGGATTTTCTAAAATCACTCTATTCAGTCCATTCCCCATATGAGTACGATTTTCTTTTTAAGTGGATGCAGGGGGAAAAGCATTGGGATAGTAGGGGCTACAAACGATAATTTTTATTTCTCTGTCAAAGTACTCCATTCCCTCTTTCCTCTAAGCACACACACACACACACACACACACACACATAAACACACCTCCTGGGAGTTGAAGGTGTTAAAAAAGGCAAACACTGCTTTGCTTCTTCCATACCCACCAGCTTCCTACCCAGAGCCTGAGGCTCACTATTCCTGCTCTAATCTTTGGCAACTGGTGAAAGGAGGGCAAGATGTCTCCAGTAGAAAGGTTTTCTTGCCTTAAGGCATGAGTTCTCCTGTCCCAGGTCCTACTTCTGGGGGCTTCTGGAATAGCCTTGCTAGAAGACTGTAATGTCAGAGTCCATTCCTTCAGAAAGTCTCAGGGCAGCTATAAACTTCACCTAATTGCTCCTTCTTCCCAGCTTATTCCATAAATGCTCTTCATCAAGAAGGTTTGCTCCAGCCAGATGGAGCTGGGTTCAGATTCTGGCTCTGCCACTATCTATGTGAGCTTGGACAAGTTACCTGTCAGGAGGCGGGGCCTCTGCCACTAATTTTCTATATGACTGTGAGAAAGGCACTTTCACTTTCTGGGCCTCAATTTGGATCCAAGAAGATGGTCCCTATGGAGCAAACATGTATGATGGGAAGATAGGGTCAACAAATTTTAAACTGAAACAGACCTGCAGTCCAAATCTCCGGTCTGCTCTTACCAGTTACAAACCTCAGGCAAGTTACCTGACTTCCCTGATTCACACTTTCCTCATCTGAAAAACAGAGATAATAAAAGTACCTACTCTTACTTTTCTGTAAATGCTGTCTGTAAAGTAACAAGCACAAAGCTTTATCTGTAGTATAATTATACCAGCACAGATTGGGTAGTACCATTGCCTGCTGCCATTTAAATCCCAGCTCAACTCTTACTAGCTGGATGACCTTGAGCTTGTCATTTAACCTCTCTGAGACTGTCTTCTCCTCTGTAAAAGGGAGATAATATATATGCACTTCACAAGGCAGATGTAAGAATTAAGTAAGATAAAGGACATAAAATGGCTGGGATAGTTCCCTTCCTTCCCATTCCTTCCTTTCAGTTCTAAGATGCAAACAACAAATGAAAAAAAAATATGCCACAAATGTGATCACAAAAAGGTTAATATCACTAATATATATAAAAGAGTACATACAAATCAGTAAGGAAAACACAAAACATGAAAAGACAATTCACAAAATAGGTAATACAAATGGCCTATAAATAAGAAAAGCAAATGTCTGACCTAAGGAATGCAAATGAAAAGTCAATGCTGTACCATTTTTCAACTATCAAATAAGTAAAGCTTTAAAGACATGTTATCCAATATTGGAAAAATATGCTAAATTAGTCTTCCACTTTTGGTGAAGGTATAAACCAGAATAATCTAGTAATTTGAAAGAAATTTGGTAATGTATGTCAAGAGCCTTAAAAAGGTTAACACTCTTTGATTCTGTAAGTCAAGTGCAAAAAGAAACTTCATCCTGTAGAATTAATGTTTATGCTCTAATTTGTATGCAAAACAAAGGAAAGAAAAAGTCATTTTGTGTGTAGGTGTTCATGTAAGCCTCGAGAGAGGGGTAGAAGAACACACTCCAAATTGTTAACATTGGTGACCTCAGGGCAGCGGGCCTGGGAGGGGAGTAAATAGGATTATTAATGGTTTTCTTTGAGACAGGGTCTCGCTCTGTTTTCCAGGCTAGAGTGCAGTGGCACCATCATAGCTCACAGCAACCTCAAACTCCTGGGCTCAAGTGATCCTCCTGCCTCAGACTCCCGAGTAGTTGGGACTACAGGCATGCGCCACCCCACTGGCTATTTATTTTTTATTTTTTTGTAGAGATGGGTCTCACTATTGCCCAGGTTGGTCTCGAACTCCTGGCCTCAAGCAATCCTCCCGCCTGGGCCTCCTAAAGTGCTAGGATTATAGGTGTGAGCCACCACGCCTAGCCATTAATGTTTTCTTTATAAACCTCTGTATTGTTAGATTTGGTACAATGAGCATGCATTATTGTGATTTTGTAAACTCAGTATAGTAGAGAAATAAGGAAAAAAGGATTTGAGATAGCATTTATTGGTAAAAAAAGAACTGTAGCTCTGACACAGATTTATGAACAAAGATATTCATCACAGCATTTTTTATAATAGTAAAAAGTTGGAAGTAACATAAATATCTATCAGTAGAGGACTACTTAAGTAAATTACATTACATTCATGTGATGGAATATTGTACACTCATCAAGGATGATGTTTATAAATATTTAATTACATGGAAAGATACTCGGTTTAACAATAAGTTAAAAAGAGTAAGATAAAAAAACTGTATGATTTCAACTATGTAAAAATATATAGTCACACCCATTGGGATGGCTATTATCAAAAACACCCAGAAAATAACAAGCGTTGGCAAGGATATGGAGAAATTGGAACTTTTGTGCACTGCTGGTATGTATGTAAAATGGTGCAGAATGTATAATGTAAAATGTAATGTAATGTAAAACGGTACAGCCACTGTGGAAAACAGGATGGCAGTTCTTCAAAAAGTTAAACATAGAATTACTCTATGATCTGGCAATTCTATTCCTAGATATAAGCCCGAAAGAATCGAAAACAAGGACTCAAACAAATACTTATACACCAATGTTCATAGCAGCACTGTTCACGATAGCCAAAAGGTGGAAATAACCTAAATATCCACAAAAAAAATGAAAGGATAAGCAAAATGTGGCATAGACATAGGATGGAATATTATTCAGCCATAAAAAGGAAAGAAGCACTGACACATGCTACAACAGGGGTAAACCTTGGAAACATCATGTTAAGTGAAATAAGCCAGACACAAAAGAACAAATAGTGTATGACTCCACTTATATGAGGTACCTAGTCAAATTCATAGAGACAGAAAATAGAATAGTGGTTATCAGGGGCTGGAGGGAGGGAGGAATAGGGAGTTATTGTTTAATGGGTGCAGAGTTTCTGTTTGGGAGGATGAAAATGTTTTAGAAATGGATAGTGGTGATGGTTGTACAATGCTGCAAATGTACTTAATGCCACTGACTTATACACTTAAAAATACTTGAATTAGTAAATTTTACATTATGTATATTTTACCACAATAAGAAAACTAAGTGTCTCTGGGAAGTTTTTCCTGTTATCCTTCTATTTTCCAAAATTTCTCAAAGACCTTTTTTCTGTAATTGTAAAAAAAGACATTTTTAAAGGATTCTGAGTCTATAATAATCCTGAAGGATTAACTTGGTTGGAAATTTTAGTTGAGTTCAACACTAAACAGACATGTTCACCTTTCACAGATTAGATAGGTAGCCATGCTATCTGCTTAAAACCAAATAAGACAGAGAACATTGGTAACACCCACCACCATCAAATGGCCCTCTCCTGGCAGAACTTGGTGGGCTGGTACTTCCTTCAATCCCCAAGAGAAGCTGAGATGTCCAAGGCCAGGGGCTCACCAAAACCCTGGCATGGCAGCCAGGCATCCAAGAAAGCCAAGGCCAGGCCTCAACAGGCTCTGGGGTGACAAAGCCTCACTGCATTCACTTTCCCTTCCAGCTCTACCAGCATGGGCAAGGATTTGGGGAAATTGTACATGCTGGAGTGAAGTGGATGTCGAGGCCAGGGGCTCAGGCCTACATTAGGCCTGCTTAGGGCACCTTCTCCCCTCCTGTCCTGGTTGATCCCTCCAGCAGATTGGGGCTGAGAATATAACAGTCATACCTTCCCCCCAGGCAAGATGAGCCCAGCTCCTCCCATCTCCTTTGCAGAGCTTGTAGAAAAAGGAGGGAACAAACACCTCCCTTCTTCCTATTGCTATCCCAGGAGGATACCAGTGATTGTCACTGTGTCTCAAGGACAAGAGGCTGGGATATTGAACAAAGAGGATGTTGGTGGGTCCTCACTTTGGATCTTGGCCACTTCACGGGGCCCCTAAAGTGCCAATAGGCTCTGCTGGACCTCCTCTCCAGTCTGCCCAACTTCTCATCCCTCAGCCTCTCAGCAGCCAGCTGGGCACTGCCTCTGACAGCTGGAGGAGATTATTAACATTTTCTTTATACATCTGTGCACTGAGGAAAGAACACACAGACCTGGGTTTGTATCCCAGCCCTCCCATGTTTTGGCTATGTGGCCTGGATAGCTCATTGCCCTCACTGAGCCTCAGTTGTCTCATTTGTAAAATGGGGATCATGATAGTGCCTGCTTACTAGGATGATTGTCAGGATTAAATGAGTTCATGAACATATATGAAGCCCCTGGCATCTCCTAGGCACTCAAAAGCTTGTAGTTTTCTTCTTTCCTTTCCCTTTCTTAGCCCTTTCTTCTTTGGAGCCAGTTGGCCTCATCTTCTGGCCCAGAGACTTGTGGCTCAAGTTCCAGCTCCTTTCTTCAGAATCCATTCAAGCAGGAGCTTTGGCCCTGGCAGTCCCTGTCACTCCACAGTAACTCCTTCCCTCCCCAGGGCCAGCTACAGCTCACCTGATGCCCTTGTTCTCCCTTCTAAGCACCTACCTGGCTGAAGGTCTCAAAAAATCGAGGCTTTTCTGAACCCCCTCTTATGCCCAGGAAGAGGAGGCTGATCCAGCCTCCCTGGCCTCTTGCACACATTGTGCTCTGCATGCCTGTAACCACAGGAGTGAGAACATACCCATTCCCCAGAGACCCACAAGGCTAGCACTGGACAAGGTGCTTCTGAGGGCCCAAATTTGTCCCCAGAAGCAGAGGCTGCCCCTGGGCTTTCGGCAAACACTGGCAGCTGGAGTCTGCATGTGGCTGAGAAGTGAGCTGGGGAGGGCAAGTTTGATGTCCGGTCTGCATGGCACACAGCAGGTAAACAGCCTCAGAGGGTGGGGACACAAAAGAACTGCCCTGAAGGAAAAGTTTTTCCAGGGCAAACTCCCACCTCTGAGTCTGAGGTGTCGGCCTACATCCCCATCCACATGTAAAAGAGTGGATGACCCTTACTCTGAGGTACTGACATCTGTGGAGGGGACCAGCATGTACCCATATGGCTTAGAAGTACCCTCTCATGCTTATGAAGTGTTCAGAGATCTCTGACCCTCCTTTAATCTCAGTCCCACGCACTGTCTTCCCTCTCCTCACCCTCACCTCCACCGGGTTCAGCAGACTTTTCCAGCCAGACCATGATATTGGGTGGGAGGCTGCTGGGCTCCCTTCCTCCACCTAACTCCCCCTACTCCCACCTTCAGGAGATACCAGTATATCCTTCCTGGAAGTTCCCGTTGCTATGGTGACTATAGTAGTCAGGCAGCAGCCTGCGGGAAGGAAGGGAAGTGGCCACGAAGAAGACTAGGAGATGTGTGTCTATGTCAACGTGTGTCTGTGTGTCTGAGTGTGTGTGCATGCATACACACACATGTCTACCCTGAATGGGGAAGAGAGAGGGGAGAGGGGCCAGGAGAAAGGATGGGGAGAAAGTAGGTAGAGTGTGAGTGGGGTGTGAGGGATGCCAGGCGTGAGGGGCATGGAGGCCAGAAAAGGGGGTGGGATCTAGGGGAAAGGTTGGGAGTGGGTGAGGTGGAAGATGGCAGGTTGGGGGAGTGGAGTGGGACAGGAGCAACTGAAAGAGAGGAGCAGGGTGGGGAGTGGGGCAAAGGCTTGGGGTGGCAAGGGGTGGAGGTAACTGTTGGGAGGAGCAGGGGTCGCAGGAGTATAGGTATAGGGACAAGGATTAGAGCGTGAGGTGTGGGTGTGGTTTAAGAAGGGCCTAGGGTGATAAGTAGAAGACCGGGAAGGTTGTGGGGTCCTTGGCATGTGAATGGGGATTGGGTGTGGGCTAAAATGTGGGAGGAACATAGGGGTTGTGATGGGGGTGGGTCAGGATGGGGGTGAGAGGTCTGGCGAGGTGTGGGCAGCAGGAAGCCACTTTCCCACTCCCATGTTTCCTTGTCGTAGACATAAACAGTGCTTCCTCTCTGTCCCTGCCCCAGGATTCCCAGTTCCTGCCCTTTCCCAGAACCCTATGCTCACATTCCTTGGTGATTAGGAGATGAACTTCTGTGGATCTGGAGGCTCCTCCCCAGGGCAGGCTTTGCCATGGTTCACAGGAGGCTGCTTATTGACTGCCTCCTCTTTCCTCCAGCCCCAAACAGGGACCAGGGCACCCCCTCTGGTCCTAAGAGCCCTGGGATAGGGAGGCTGCTTGTGGGGCACTGGTTGTGGGGCACTGCTTCCTGCCTGCCAGACCGGATGACACTAGGGGCCATGGCTAACTTGGGGGTCCTGCTCCTGCCCTTTGCCCAGTGCTCTGAGCTCCCTGCTCTCAGCACCCCTCATCTCCAGCGTTAGCCTGGGAGTCCTGCTTGGCAGGAAAGCTGTGGCAGGTGGGAGGAGAGAGGAAGGCAGTGAGGCAGAAACAGCTGCCAGCCGGAGTGGAGGAAGAGCAGGGCCCCAGCGGGTACGGGCAGAAGGCGAGGCACTGGCTCTGGCAGCCCCCCACCCCCCTCCATGTGTGGGTGTTAGGCCCAACATCCTTCCACAGCCCTCCCCATCCAATGCTGCTGTTCAGGGAGAAGACTCCGTTCACAGGCCTAAACTCTGGGCTGAAAAAGACCTCAGAAGTCGCCTGGTCCAACTCTGCCCATTAGCTGGTGTTAGCCTCCACAGCGTATCCCCCAGGGGTCTGTCTGTATTGTGCCAGACATTTCCTAGAAGCAAGAGTGCACTTCCTCCTAAGGCAGTCTGTTCCTTCTTTGGAAGGAAAAAACTTAACTGAGCAACTCTGATGTGTCAGGCCTACGTACTGTACAGACTTCTCATTAATAATGACCTCACCGGGCTGGTATGAATTAGCTCCATATTACAGATGAGAAAAATGAGGCTCAAAGATTTGAAGGCTCTACCTCAAGGTGACACAGGTAATAAATAAAGGAGCTAGGTTTGAACCTAGGATTTTCTCACTACAAAGTCCCTCTGGGGCCAAGAAGGATGTGCTTCTTTGTACCACGACAACGCTTCTGAGATGGGAAGTCAGAGACCACATCCTCCCGAGTCTCCTCTTCTCCAAGTGAAACAGTTCCTTCAACTCTCTCCAGGAGAACTTGGGTTCCAGCCTCCTTCTCAGCTCAGTCAGTGTGAGACCCAGAACCAAACATATAGTCTGCCAGGTGGGTTTGGGCCAATCCAGAATAGAGCAAAACTATCACATCCTTCCTTGGCACTAACCTTTATTAATGTGGCCCTATGGCTGGTAAGAAAGCAGAGAACTGCCCCTCCTTTGGGCCTCTATCCCCTCTTGGATCAAGAGCTATGAGAGAAGAGGCCAGAGTTTTGCTCCCATCTCTACTGCTCTCCTCAATCTGAATGTTCTGAATTGAGAGTGGGAAAGAGGCAATCAGAATGAGGCAGGACCGTGGCGGAGTTGGGAGGATGGAGAGCCATGGGGGAGCGAGGTGGTTGTCCAGTAACCCTAGGCAGGGCCAAGAGAGCCAAGGCGGGCAGTAGGGCCTGGGGGTGCACAGGGAGATAAGAGAGGGGTGGGACATAACCCCAGGAGTTGGGAGATGCCAGAGTGGGGATGGGCATTGGCCTGCCTAAGTTAACATCGCTCTGCTGTGCGAGAGGAAGTCAGTCGCACGTTAAGGAAATGTTGCAGCTGGTACTAAATTGGGAGGTGTCACAGGCAGCAGTGAGGACAGGTATGATTCGTGGGGCCCTATGTGGCCTGAAACAGGGGCAGACATTGCAAAGGCAGAGAACAGGGTTTCTGGGGCCACCCAGGAAGGATCTAAGGCACTCAGGACAGAGACCTGGGGACCAGGGTTCACCCAGCTCTGGGTCACAGGCTCCAGGCTGGTTTCCAGAAGTAGAGGAAGCCTGTTCATCCCGGCCTGGGGCTGTGGGCTCTCCACTCAGGAGAAGCTCTGAGGGTGGGGCATTTCCCAGGGATCTCATTTGGGGTGGGGGCTGGACAGGAGGACTTGGAGCCTCGGAACTGGCTAGGGGATCGGCAAAGAAGGACTGTAAGGGAGGTGGGGTGAGGGGCTAAGGAGAGAGGGAATTGCGGGGAGGGGAGCAGGGCTGTTTTTTTCCTTATTGCTCGTAATACAGCTAGATTTGAGAGCCCTGCATGTCCAGGCCTCAGTTGAGGGAGAGAGCATTGAAAGACGGGTGGGAAAGACAGGAAGAAAGCTGTGGAGATGGCACTGCCCTTCTGCCAGCACAGCAGGCAGCAAGAGAGCAGGAGGAGTTCGCTTGCTCGCTGGAGAGAGACAGACAAGGAAACAAAGGAGAGGAGGGAGGGCCGTCGGGAACTTGAAGGGAGGCCATGGCAAAAGCATGGGCTTAGCACCAAAACACGCAGGGTGGAGTCTTGGAACTCCTGCTCATTAGCTGAGTGACCTTAGGGCAAACTGCTATCCCCCTGCACCTCAGTTTCCTCATCTGTAAAGTGGGGATAATGGTGCTAGTATTCCAAGCTCCCTGATCTCATAACATATATGAGAGGGGTTGAAAACCCTAAGCATTACATCAACGTCAAATGTTATATTCTTCTTACAAAATACTATCAGCTACCTCTTTCCACTTAAGTCTCACAAAAGACCCAGGATGTGGGAAGAGCAAGGATTATTATCCCTGTTTTACAAATAAGGAAATGAAAGCTTAGAGAAGTGAAGTGACTTGACCAAGGTCATACCACTAACAAGTCGTAGAGGTGATAAAGCCTCCTGAATCGGAGAGATCAGATGTCTTTCTCCTACATCAAACTGCTTGGTAAAAACAATCAACATGAGAGATTATTATTTAGAGCAGGATCAGACAGAGCTTGGAGCCAACTGTAATATGGAGAAAACCCCATGGAAAAGTTGTGGCGTGGCTCTCATTCATACTGGTGTCTGAGAAATAAACTAGTCAGGGCTATGGGGCTGGAGGGAGGGCCACAAAAGACAGACATCCTTTATTCCATCTGCTTGTGGATTACATCCCTCTGCTGCCACTGAGTACATGTGTCTGTGGCTGACATCCAGGGTATGTGTCTTTATCTCTATATGACTAAATGTGTCCTTTTTCATGTGACAGTACTTCTGCCTGTGTGTCTCTGACACTGTGAGGAGATGTGCACGTGTGTGACACAGTGTCTGCTTCTATGACACTGTTTGTGGGTGTGACGACCTCTCCGTATTCTGTGTGACTTTGCCCGGGGTGGTGGTGGTGGTGGTGGTGTATGGCAGTGTGTCTATCTGTCTGTACACCTTTAAGAAGTGGAATATCTCATTTGGTAGTGTGAGTGAGGCAGTGAGTCAGCTGAGGCTGAGGGAGGCGGGAGGGAGACTGCTAGGTTACGAGAACAGGAAAAAGGAGAAGGAGAAAGTGGAGTCAGGAGCAAGGAGCTACCCCTTTCCTCCCTAACCCCCTTCCCCAAATCCCTATGGAGTCCACCAAAAGCATGGAAACCTTGCAGAAGTACACAGGGGCCATGCTGGATGGAAAGGGGCACTTCCCGCCCCTCCCCAAAGCCTTGGAGGGAGATGAGCTCAGCAAGGAGACAACTGTCTCCCTTTCCAGCTCTTGGCCCCAGCTCGAGGATGTGTGAGGCCACTGCCTCACCTGGTCTCCTTGTCATTTGACCCTTTGACCTTGCTGTTCTCTTTTCTCTCAAAGGCATGCCACCTGGCCAGGCTGGGCAAGCAGAGCAGTAGCATCAGGTCCCAAATGTCTGCAACCCCCACCCACATACTGTCCAGAACAGCCCTGCTGAGGGTCAAGAAGTTTCTCAACACTCAGCTCTTCCCTGGACAGGGCCCATTCTGCAGCTACCTCACCTCTCCTGTCCCTAGGAGCCAGAAAGCCAGCTTTCCCTTCATTGCCACCGTGGGGCACTGGGAAGGCACTGGGAGTTTTGTAATGCACCAACATCCAGTGGCCCTCCCACCAGCCACAGTACCCTGTTCTTAGCTCCTTCCTTTGTCAGGGAAGAGGAGCTTGCAAGTTCCCTCCTTGGGAGAAGACAGGCGCTCTGGGGCTACACCTGTCTCGGCTCTGACCAGCCACCTCAGGTCACGTAAGGTCAACAGTGTGATGTGCCCCACCACCAGGAGTACCCCTCCTCTCACCCATTGGCAGGAGCCAAAGAGTGAGGACTGGGTTGCCAAATATTCTTCCTCCTGCCTCTGGCCTTTCCACTGCACCAGCCAGTCCCAGGACTTTCAATTCCAGCCCAGGGAAGGAGGGGGCACAGCTGGATGAGGGTGGAGGCTGGGGGAGCACAATCCCTCCTGCTACCCCTTTGCCAGCCCAGGGCCCCATGGCCCCTCCCTCCTCTTGCGGGGGCGGGGCGCCAGGAAGCCTCAGCCCCTAAGGTGCTCAAACCCTGAATTAATAGAAGTTGGCCAGGTGATTACCTGACCTGAATCTCTGAGGCCCCTTCTCTAGGGAGGGTCCTACGGTGGCACTGGTAGTGCTGCACTGGAAACGGTAGGAGTGATGGGATGGGTAGAGAGGGAGTCCTTTTTCCATCCCGGTCCCAATGCCACCGCTGCCGCTGCCCAGGCAGCCCTTGCGGCCACGGACGCCAATCCCTACCTTACAGCCTTTCGTGCAGGACCGGATTGAGTACTCTTCTGCCTGTAAGTATTTATGCAGCACGAGGTCGAACTCGTCATATTTTTCCTGAGCATGTCGGTCCAGCCGCTGGTACGTCTCGATACAGTTGCTACACACCTCCCAGGCCCCGGAACCTGGGCTGGCCACCACGGCCAGCAGATCCCCCAGCAGGGTGTCCAGGCTGCAGTCCAGGCTGTCGGGGCGGTCCATGCCCAGCAGCAAGTCCCAGACCGTGTAGGTGTTGCAAAAGGAGAGAGTGAAGTTCCGAAAGTGGCCTTTGAGCAAGTTTTTTTTGGCGGTGGGGAACTCGGCCGGGCCACGGGAAGGGGAGTCAGGGGGCCGCAGAGGGGGGGCCGGGGTAGTCGGTTCGAAAAGTCTCTGCAAAGATTGCAATTTGGTGCAAGCTGCGTCCAGCCCCGTGGGCTCTGGGACGCCGCCGCAGACCGGCCCGGAGCCGGCGGCGGGGGCGGCTTTGGTCAGGTTGCTGTATCTCGGGCCGCAGGTGCCCGGGGGCGCTCTGGGCTCGCCGGGCGACGGCGGCGGCAGCGGCAGCACCGCACGAGGAGGCACCCGCTGCCGCTCACGGCCGGCCCCCCAGGGCGGCCGCATGGCGCTGCTCAGCTCCCTGGCCCGGGGCCGGGCCCCCGCGCACAGCCACAGATGGTCAGCGAGCAGCACGGTGAAGAAGAGCAGGGACGCCAGGGACAGTCGCCATCGCTGCGCCCGCTCGGAGTCGGCGCAAGGTTTGTCGCTCGGCCTGGGAGCCCAGCAGCAGCAGCAGCAGCAGATAGTCAGCGCGGCGGTGTCTTTTCCGGGCCACATCCAAGCGCCCCTGAACATATTTCAGGGGTGTCCGGGCTGGAGGGAGTAGGCAGGCGCGAGGCCGGACGGCCGTCTCGGGCGGGCGAACTGCGCGCCACTCCGCGCTCTTCGGCGCCGTCCAGGCTCTACCTCGGGGGCTGCATGGTGAGGCAGGCCGGCCGGCCCGAGGCCCCACTCAGGCCGGAGTCGCGGGGCGCTCTCGTGCCGTCCCCGCGCCGCTCCCGCGCTCCCTAGCTCTCAGCCGGGGCGCCGCCGCCCGGCCCGCTAGGCGCTGCCCGGCGTCCCGGCGGGGGGCGGTGCGGGGCACTGGGGCGGTGGCGGCTGCGGCGGCGCCGCACTCCTCATATTGTCGGGTCCCTCAGATGCCCTCCGCTCCGCGCTACTTCATTCCGCGCCGGCAGCCGCCCGGCTCGCACTCTGTTCTGGCCGTCTCGGGTCGGCGCAGCTCTGCGCCCCTCAGCGCCGCCGTGCGGGCCCCGCCGCCGCGCTCCGCTCCGCTCCGCTCCCCTCGCCCCCAGCCGCTCCACTCCCGCCCGTCCGCCCGCAGCCCTCTCCGCGCCGCTCCCTGCCTCGCTCCCGCCCTCCTAGGCCGGCCAGCCGGTCCGCTGCCCGGCCCTTCGGGCTTCGCTCGCGCTCCGGCCGTTCGCCGGGGCCGGTCCCGGGCCGGCTCTGCTCCGGCTCCGCACCCGCTGCTCCCGGAGTTCCGGCTCGGGCGGGCCACCTGGCTCCCGGCAGCGCCACAGGCGCCGGACGCGGACACCGGGCTTTACTTAGTGCGCCTCTCGCTTCCGCCTCTCGTTCGCACCGCTGTGGCGGCCGCCGAGCGGCATGGCCCCGTGGCTCCCGCTGGCCATGCCCCCTCAGTCTGTCGCCATCTTCCGCTGTGCGGAGAACACCTTGAGAGCCCGTGTGCGAGTGTGTTTGGGGGGAGCAGGGCGGAGAAAGAGGCACCGAGAGGAGGAGGGAGCAGGACTGGGGCCCCGACTGCGCCTGCGCCTCAGGACTCCCCCCACCCCACCCCACCCCAGCCCCCGCCGGCCGCAGCCTGTGCTGTTTGGGGATGTTTCCAGTCCACCCCCAACTCCATTCACTTCAGCGCCTCCGTTCATCCGCCCGCTCCCCGCGTGCACACGCCTCACGCTGAGTCCCAGGCCCCAGCGCTCCCCCTCCCCCACCAACACGGGTGCCCGCCTCCCTCCCCAAGGCTGTCCCTCATTGCCCTCGCCCGAGGGTAGGGGACTTCTGAGGGTGATTCTGGGAGGCAAGGGGCAAGAGGCATCTCGGTAGCTAGTCTCGCTGCCTCTTTGGGTTGCCTCCCCCGACCCCGTGACTAGGAGACGCTCGAGCAGGCTGCGGATCGGACCAGTCCCGTGTCCCTAACTCCACTGTCGCCCTCACTGTCCTGCCCGAGACCGAGGCGGCCCCGGTGCTGAAGGACAGCTCCCAGCTCAGCTGTGGAAAAGGACGGAGCTTGGAGAGCGTCCTGGAGGGGGCAAGGCAGTGGGCTAAGATGGGGAGTACTGGTGGGGTGTCGTTTTTTTGCCCTTAGGAATATTTCCAGCAACCTCCCCCCTACCCCGTCTTAGCTTCCTGGCTCCCCCTACAGGCTGCTGAGAATAGCTGAGGGAGAGTTAGGGAAGCTGCGCCGCCGGATGGAACCATGTGCTTGGGGCCCTCACAGAGTCACATGGCACTAGGAACTCGGACGTAAAAACATCCTGCCGCGCCACTAACCTTGTTTGGACTCCACCAAATCTCAGCCTGAACCTGTGGTCTACTTTCTTTCCTCACTCCCCACCCTCCACTCCGAGTAACTCTCACATTGTAATTTTTAATCAACCATTGCCAGCAAAGATTTGTTAATATTAAGAATCATAACAATAAAGAAAACAGCCCTTATTGAGCACATACTATGTGCTAGGTCCTGCTCTGAGTACTTTACAAGCATTACTCATCTTCATCTAATCTTCACAACAATCTTATGAGATAGGTATTACTGTTATCTTCATTTACATACGAGGAAGCTGAGATTTAGTGTGGTAAACTTGCTTAAGGTAACTGGAACAGCCAAGATAGAAGCCCAATCAGCGTGGCTCTAAAGCTCTCTTAGGCCTCTCAGAAAGGCCCTGGAAAGATGAAGGGGTGGAAGACACAGTACTGCCTTAAAGGAAATTATAGACTATATGAAGAAGCAAGACGTGTGTTGGCCAGTGGGAGGATTCATTGACTGGAGACTTGGGTTCAGGTAATAGTTCTACCGCTGAACATACTGTGTGCCCTTGAGAGAATCTTTTCCCTTTATGAGTTTTGTTTTTCCCCAAAGCAACATGAAGAGATGCCAAGGGTTAAATGAGATGGGTAGGAATGGTTAGCACTACTCAGAGATGGGCTGGGGTGGTGGGTGCATGAAAGTTTCTGGAAGAGGGACAACTGGAGCTGGCTTCTAAAGAAGTAGCAGGATTTGGGTGGGTGGCTGGGCGGGTAGGGCATTCCAGGTAAGAGGGATGCAGGTGAAAAGTTTCAGAGATGGGGAGCAGCCCTGTATGTTTGTGAAGCCATGAGTATGACCATTTGGCTATATCGATGGTGAGAGTTTGTGGGAAAGAGAGTAGAGGGAGATGAGACAAGGGACAAAACTATCAGGCATTTTGAAGGTCTATTTATTCATTATGTTTCAGGCACTATGCTGGGGGCTAGGTAGGATATCCAGGTGGGTCAGACATAGCCCTGCCCTTGAGATGCTCATAGTTGAATTAGGGAGCCAGTCATATTAAAGAAGCAATTGCAACCCAGTGCAATAAGGATGAGGGAGAGGTCTCCCTCCCATAGAGGGAGGGACAAGTCACCTCTGCCAGTTTCTCTCAGAGGTGATTTTACACACAGCCACTTGAGTTGGGAGATTCATTCATCAAACATCTATTGAGGATCTATTATGTTCCATATCTGTGCTAGGCATCAGCGATATAGACACAAGAGAAATATGTGTCTTGGGCTGAGGGAGTTTAATTGAAGTCTTAAGAGATGAGTAGAAACTGGCTAGACAGATAGCAGAGAAGGTGGTGTGTGAAGAATGTCCCAGACAGTGGGAATGTTATGTGTAAAGGTCCAGAAGCAAAGTCAGGAATGGCATGTTCAGAAACCCGCAAAGTAGTTCATTATGACTAGGTGTGCAGTGGGAGTACTGCCAAAAATGAGGCCAAGGATTTGGCAGGAGCCAAATCATGAAGGGCCTTGGGTGCCATGCTAAGTAGTTTGGACTTTATCCCAAGGGCACTAGGAGCCATGGAAGAGGTTGAAGGGTTTTCAGCAGGAGGTGGCACGATCAGACTTGTATTTTTAGAAGATTGATTTGGCTGCAACATGGAGACTGGGCTGGAGGGGGTGAGACTGGAAGCAGGGAGACTGGTTGGGAGACTGGTTAGTAGTCCAGGTGAGAGGTGTTGAGGGCTGAACAAAGGCAGCAGCAGTGGGGGCGGAGAGAAGAAATGCACATGGGAGGGAAATGAAAGAGGTAGAATTGAAAGGACCTAGGACTGGGGGCCTAGATGTAAGGAATAGAGACAGAGCCGAAAGAAGGAGAGTGAAACCAAAGAGTTCCACTTAGTGATACTGGCACGACTGCCTCTGCCCACCTAGGAACTGTCTTTTCTGAGCCATTCTTTGTTTAGTCCTTGGAGGGTTCAGTGTTCTGTTTAACAAAGAAGGCTAATCGCTTACAGATACCTAGTTCAGAGCTGATTGGCAGGGCCACAGTGATTGACAACTTTGAATGCCAATGAAAGATCAGCCTGCCAGGCCTAGGCTATCAGCTCTGAGCACCTCTGGAGCTTTCTGTGAGAAGTCACTCAGGCAAGACTCCCTCCCTATCCCCCCGGCACACAGGGTGAAAAGTGTCTCACAAAGGTCCATTTATCACAGGAGCACAATATAACAATAACTTACCCACACAGTACCGGCTGCACACAAAGAAGAAGTGGTAACATACCAGCAGTCAGAGGAGGCTCTCATTCTCTCGCTCTAGATGACACAAGAAATTGGGATGGGGGAAGGGAAGGCATTGGCCTCTAATCAGCTCCTGGAGTAGAATAGCCAAGGTGGGGCGGGGGTGTGTGTGGTGGGGGGGGGTTGGAGCAGCCCGCTGCTCCCCAGAGCTGGTGGGTCCTGGCCAGCCCTTTTTCCCAGCCCTTCCTCTCCACCTGCCCCCTAATCAGCAAAGGCTAAAGCCAGGGGATGAAGGTGGATCACTCCTGAGGGGGCCCAGACTGCCCAGAAAGAGTGATAGAGGGCCCTC
Source organism: Eulemur rufifrons (assembly GCF_041146395.1). NCBI lineage: Eukaryota > Metazoa > Chordata > Mammalia > Primates > Lemuridae > Eulemur > Eulemur rufifrons. The sequence continues at coordinate 92,530,612 of NC_091012.1, forward strand.
AAACCAGGCAGGAGGGAAGACAACTTGGAGTAGAGGGACAAGGAGAAGGTTTTCCACAATGAAATGCTGACAATTCGGGAGAAGACAAAGTGGGAACCATTTAAAGCGACCATTGTGGCTACAGAGAGAACTTTCTGTTAAGCTCAGATTTTAAAAGGTCATGGAAAAAGATGGAAAGAAGGGCATGTAATTAAGAGTGAATCTAAAAATCTGCAAGAAGAATGTCAGGATGGCTAAAGCTCAGCTTGAGCTGAAGCTTGTCAGGCTCTTTCTGGGTCCTACCCACTGCCCTCTCCTCCCTCCATAGCTGGAGTAATTTTTCTCCTACCTGCAGGCTATCCCTGTCCTAAGACAGGAAGGATTGAAGTAACCCTGGCCTGCATACTAGAACTCAGCATCAAGGCATCCCTTTGCCAGTGGTCTGAGTCTGATCTCAAGTTTCCATTGAACCTGTACCTCATTCCCCACTTCTGCTCCCTGGCCTTCTGTCTCATGTCCTGTATCTGAGTCCCTCAGTCAGAAACCCTGCCTGCCTACCAGTGCCCTGTCAGGGACTAGGCCCAGTTGTGCTCTTTTAGTCCACCATCTAGGGAAGGAGTCCCGACCCCAAACCCCAATCCAATGGCTGAGGTCTGGTGGCCCACTGACAGACACCTTTAATCCCAGCTGCCCACTTGTATTTCTAAATGTCCCCTCCTTCTGGATTCCTATAGTCAGTCAGCCCTCCATTTGAATCCCCAGCTTTTCTGTCATAATCCTATGTTAGTTAGGAATATTTTTGTCTGCAAATAAATAGACAACTCTATAATAGTGGCTTAAACAGATAGAGGCTTATTTGTTTCATTCAATAAAAATTTTGTTGATAGATGGTCCAGGGCTGGTATGGCAGGTAAACACTGCCATCAAGAGCTTGGCTTTTCACCTCCACCATCCTTAAGGTAGGCTTTTATCCACTTGCCTTTTGCCTTATGGTCACATGACCATGGCTGCTGCAGCTCTGGGCTTCATGTCTGTATTCTGGACAGGAAGAAAGGAAAGAGCTAGGGGGCAAGAAGGCTAAGGACAAAGGGCCCTCTAGAGAGTCTTTGCCTTTTGTTATGAATGAAACACTCTCTCCAGTGACATCCACCTACATCTCTTTGATTAGAACTGTGTCATATGGACATTCCTTGACTCAATCACTTGACACTGCCCGGCTTGATAGACTGTAGCTCTGAACCCTAATCTGAATAGCTACTTCTGATCCTTCTCCTATGTATATTCCTGCAAAGGCAGCTGGGAAACCTAGTACTTTTAGCTGGGTACATTGATGCTTTGAACAAAGTTGGAATTCTGTAAGGAAGGAAGAAGAGAAAAATTGTTATTGGGCAGGCAATGAGTAGCATCTGCCATGAACCCCAACCACCAACTGCTTGCCTGAACTAAACCCCTCAGATTCTGGACTTTGACTACTGGACTTGACTTTCTCCTAGCAACTGTAGCTGGGTTTGTTCCTCTAGCACAGGATAGAAGAGACCTGCCTGGTTTAACAACAGCATATGTGAAAAAGACCTTGATTTGATTGTAAAGTCAATGCGAGCCAACAGAGTGATGATGCTGCCAAAAGAGGTAATTAGATTTTAGGCTGCATTAATAGAAGTAGAGAACCAGAACAAGAGAAGAGATGGCTCTGCCCTTCTCTACACTTGTCACATCCTACCTGGTACACTGTGCTCCATTATGGATAACCCATATAAACTGGGATATAATGACAAAGTGCAAGATGTCCAAAGGTGAGTCACTAGGCTGGTGCACCAGCAGCCACATCATACAAGGAACAGTTGTAGGCCTGGGGCTTATTTGGTCTAGAGGTAAATAAACCCAGGGAAGAATGCACATAGGGGAAGGGTCAGAAGTAGTTATTCAGATTGGGGTCAGAGCCAGGGAGATTCTATCAAGCAGAGTAGTGTCAAGTGATTGAGGGGGAGGATGAGAGAGAGAATCGATAACAATAAAAATGCACTTATATAGTACTTAATATGTGCCAGGTACTACTGTTCTAAGCATTTACATATGCTAAATCACTTAATCCTCTATGACAACAATTCTGTGAGGTAGGAACTATTATTGTCTCCAGATGAAGAAACTGAGGTATAGACAGATTAAGTCACTTGTCTAAGGTCACACAGTTAGCAAGTGGCTGAGGCAGAATTTGCATACATCCAGTCTGGCTCCAGAGTTCATGCTCACCTTGCCTCCTCTCAGAAGAGGGTTAGTGCTTCTGGGGTAATTGCCTAGATTAAAACACCATATCAAATTTTCAGCTTCTCCATTGTTTGGCAGTTGTGGGTGAGCTAGGACAGATGGGGCTGAGAGATAGACCTACAACCCGGGGGATTCCTCCTAAATATTTTGATACTTTCTCAGTCAAAACCAAGAGAAGTAAATGTTCACATTTTGACCCACCATGGGCTTGCCCACTCACTTCCAATTTCTAATATGAGGAATCCAGCCTCATTCCTAGGTAATAGACAGAGCAGTCTCACCCTGGGATCCATCCCACTCTAGGCTGCAGAGGTACACAGATGACCACCGCCAGGCTCACCACTACTCCAGAGCTTGTAGCGAACAGAGTATGCAGCTACTGCAACTGCCACCAGCTCTGCTTGAGAGAGCCAGTTTTTTGGCCACTAGGTCCAGAGCCAACCTCTTCAAAGATACAACTAATCCACCCTTCCTCACACCTCCCATAGTCATCAGTCAACTCCTAAAGTATAAGCCCATCTCCACCCTCACACAGATTCCCACACTGCTCTGCTTTTTTCTCCACCCAACCCAGCCCTCCAGTTTTTCTCCACCTACCCAAACCTCCACTGGGGCCATCTTGACCAGCTGCTCCCTAATCAGCATTGTCAATTTCTTTTACCTAACAGAAACCTAGCTCTACCCATAGGGCTCTGTTTCCCTGGCAGCCTTCTTATGTGAAGGCTTCTTGTTGTCTCTTCTAGTACCTTAGGGTTGGGAGATGGGGTAGGTGTCTGACTTGCTGCCATTACTATTTTCAAACCATTTGCTTTCCTCCCGCTTACAAAAACTATAGCTCTTTTGAGCCTCACATCATTTTTACATATCACTCACTCTTTCTCATTGCTGTCATGTACAGACCTCCTGATCATATCCTCTGTGTTGGGTTGAACTATATTCTGCAAAGATATATGTTGAAGTCTTAACCCCCAGTACCTGTGAATGTGACTTTGTTTGGAAATATGGTCATTGTAGATGTAATGAAGTTAAGATTAGTTCATACTGGGTTGGAGTGGGCCCCGTTCCAGTGACTGGGAGTCCTCATAAGAAGAGGGAAATTTGGACATGGATGCACACACAGAAAAAAAAGACCACCATGTGATGGCAGAGACAGAGAATGGAGTGATGCAGCTGCAAGCCAAGGATTGCTGGCAGCCACCACAAGCTAGGAGAAAGTCATGGAACAGATTCTTCCTCAGAGCCCCAGAAGGAACCAACCCTGCCAACACCTTGATTTAGAACTCCTGGTTTCCAGAACTGTGAGAGAATAAACGTGTGTTGTTTTGTGGTAATTTGTTAGGGCAGCCTTAGGAAACTAGTACATGTTCTTTCTCAGTGAAGGCTTTGGGGACTTCAGCGTACAAGTTGATGATTCAGCCACCACCTGAACCTGCTGCTTCATAAATTTCCTCATCTCTTCCACTCTACCTTAGCCACTCATTGTCACAAACTGGACCTGCTCCACTATAAATCACCAATCTCAACCAAGCCCTCAACACTGCTTCACAATCCTACTAAGTATTAAATTTCTTTAGCACTTCTCACTTTCCAGTATGACTATTTCAAACTTCTCCACTCTTTTCTCAAACCTCCAGTCCCTGTGTCTACCCTCTCACTCTTAGCAGATAATCTTGCATCTTTGCTTAGTGTTGCTATAACAGAATACCCAAGAAGGGGTAATTCATAAAAGAAAAGGGGTTTATTTAGCTCATGGTTCTACAGGCTGGAAAGGTTAAGACTGGGCATCTGCATATGGTGAGGGCCTCAGACTACTTCAATTCATGGCCAAAAGTGGAAGGGGAGTGTGTGCAAAGAGATCACATGGTGATGGAGAAAGCAAGAGAGAAACTGAGGAAGCCAGACTCTTTTAAACAACCCTCTTTCCCAACTAATTATTCCTGTGAGAGCAAGGACTCACTTCTGCAGAAGAGAATTAATCTATTCATGAGGGATCTGCCCCTGTGACCCAAACACCTCCCAGTAGGCCCCACCTCCCAGCAATGCCACATTGGGGATCAAATTTGCACATTAGTTTCAGAGGGGACAAACTCAAACCATAGCACCTTGTCACCTATTTCATTGAGAAAATTCAAGCATTAGGCAGGGCCTCCTCTTCCCACATGTTACCTCATCTACATGCTCTGTAGGATTTCCCTCCTGTAACAGCAGAGGAGGTATCCCTTCTACTCAGAGGACCATGCCTTCCACTGGTATTTGGTAGCCTATCCCTTCCCACCTTCTCACACTACCAACTATTCCTTTTCTCTCCTATGTATTCAACTGCTTTCCTTCAACTTGATCCTTCTCAGTAGCATGTGAAATAGTCTCTTCCATCTTAAAATCATGTCCCCCTCAACCTCACACCCCTTTCTGTTATCACTCTTTCTTCTCCTTTTCCAAATACACTTCTCAAAAAGTTGTCTACCTTCACTTCTCAGCCTACTCTAATTATGCTTCCACTCCCACCCTGACAATGCTTTGCACTGAGGTCACCAATGATTTTCATACCATTAAATCCAAATGATGCTTTCAGTCTTTATCTTACTTGACTTTTCAGTGGCATCTGACATTATTGACCACTTCCTATTTATTGAGACATTTTCTTCTATTAGTCTCCTTTCTTCATTTTTTTTTCCTACTTCTCTGAGAACTTCTTATTGGTCTCCTTTGGAGGCTCATTTTTCCCTAACTGGCTTTTCAATGTTGGAGTTCCTGAAGGCTGCCTTCTCTTCTCACTCTATATTCTCTCCCTAAGCAATCTCATACATACCTATGGTATGGATCCCATATCTATATCTCTACTTAGATGACTGAAACACAACTCAAATTCAATACATCCACCACCAAAGCCATGATCTTCTCCTTTAGATATAGCTGTCTACCATTTTCTCCTTTTTTGGTGAATGGCACCTCCAGATATCCAGTTAAGCAATTCAGAAACCTGGGAGTCATCCTTGGCACCCCCTCTTCCTCATATCCAATCTATCACTAAGTTTTATCTATTTTACTTTTTAAAAGGATCTTAGACCATCCACATCTTTGCAGTTACACTGCCAGTCACCACTCTTGTCCACATTACTATCATCTCTCATTTTATCTATTACAACAGTCTCTACCCATCCATGCCACTCTCTTCCAAAGCATTTTCTACATAGCAACCAGAGTGATGCTTTCAAATATTAAATCTGATCCTGTCATTATCTTGTATAAAAACCCTCCAATAAATCCTTATGACCCACAAAAGAAAGAATTATTAATGTGGCCTATAAGGTCCTATAAGGTCTTACCCAAACTTACTTCTCCAGCCTCAGCTCACACCATTTTCTCCCTCATCCTCTATGCTCCAGCCACACCGGCCATCTTTCAGGTCCAAATATGGTATGCCTTGTTGGCCACAGGACCTTTGCACATGCTGTTTCCATTGCCTGGAACACTCTCTCTATCTATTCCCTACCTCCAGTCACTTTGCATGGCTAATCCTACTTAATACTCAGATCTCTGCATCACTTCCTCAGGGAAGTTTTCCTTGGCCAGTTTTTCCAGGCTTGGTCAGTTTCCTTTATTATGTCTTTCATAGAACTGTCTTCCTTTTTTCATAGCACTTGTCTTAGTTGCATTTTCATGCTAATTTGTGTGCTTTATTTGTTAATTACTGTCTCTCCAACTCCACTCCAAACTCCATCAGAACAGGAATCATGCCTATTTTTGTTCCTCCTTGTTTCTCTAGTGCCAGGCACAGTGCCTAGCACATAGATGCTCAGTATTTATTAAATGAATGAATGAATGAGTGAGTAAGTTAATGAATAAACACTTTAAGTGAGACCATCCCCACTACATTACAGGGTTATGGATTTACCGTAATGCTATGGTCCCCAACCCCTGGGCTGTGGACCGGTACCAGTCCGTGGCCTGTTAGGGACCAGGCCGCACAGCAGGCAGTAAGCAGCTGGTGAGTGAGGCAAGCTTCATCTGTATTTACAGCTGCTCCCCATTTCTCACATCACTGCATAAGCTCCATGTCTTGTAAGGTAAGTGGCAGCATTAGATTCTCATAGGACTGTATGAGCGCATGTGAGGGATCTAGGTCACATACTCCTAATGAGAATCTAATGCCTGATGATGTGAGGTAGAGCTGAGGTGGTGATGCTAGCATGGGGTAGCAGCTGCAAATACAGATTATCATTAGCAGAGAGGCTTGTTTAATTATTTCATTATATATTACAATGTAATAATAATAGAAATAAAGTACACGATAAATGTAATGTGATTGAATCATTCTGAAACCATCCTACCCCCTGGTCCATGGAAAAATTGTCTTCAATGAAAAGGTCCCTGGTTCAAAAAAAGTTGGGGACTGCTGCCCTAATTGATCTGCTAGCATAACTGTGTTTTAATACCAAATACGAACTACAACATATAGAAACAAAGCGTCATTTCCTCATGACTGCCTCCAGAGATACTTAATTCCTCTCAATGAAGGTATCTTCAAGCAGGTATCTGAACAGAAGTTGAATGACTGCTTGCAGTACTATATAGTCACAGGATGACCTGTAAAGTTTTTGTCATCCAAGTTTTCTAGTGTTTGGTGCATATAGAGGGTGGCTTAAGACAAGAGGATTCAGACACTCTCTGGGATGGAAAAGCCATGGAAGAAACCACTTTAGGATTTTAGCCACATCAAGATCACCTCATTCATCCCCTTCCTTCCCAGCAGAAGATTTTCTTCTAGTTCCTGTTTTGGCATACCAGTGTTTTTTTCTATGTTAAAGATTGCCATGGGTAGAGATTCTTCAGTTTCCAAAGCTCTCAGTTCCATGATTCCCTGGAAATTTTGTTTCCAATTTTCATCTTTTCTGCTTAGATTTAAAACTATTTCCTTGTGCTTCTCATAGCAAGGATGGAAGTACAGTGGTCCAACTGTGTCCAAAGAGTTTTCTTTTTTTTATTTTTTATTTTTTGAGACAGAGTCTCACTCCATTGCCCCAGGCTGCAGTGCTGTGGCATCAGCCTAGCTCACAGCAACCTCAAACTCCTGGGCTCAAGCAATCCTCCTGCCTCAGCCTCCTAAGTAGCTGGGACTACAGGCATGCATCACCATGCCCCGCTATTTTTTTTTTTTTTCTATCTTTAGTTGCCTGGCTAATTTTTTCTATTTTTTTCGTACAGACAGGGTCTCACTCTTGCTCTGGTTGATCTTGAACTCCTGGCCTCAAGCAATCCTCCTGCCTCGGCCTCCCAGAGTGCTAGGATCACAGGTATGAGCCACTGCACCCGGCCCCAAAGAGTTTTTAATAAAGGTTATTGTTTTGGGCTGAGTGTAAATCCCCACATTTCATAGTATGGAGAATTGAGGTGCCAACTGTGACAGAATCAGCTCCTTGTGATACTGCGCATGGGTAACTCTTGGTATTTGGATGCTAAGGATCTTGTCTTGTAAAGCTGAAGTGTTGTCAGACTGTGGGGCCTGTAAGGGTCATAGCCATACCCCTCAATACGTGGGTTGTCTCTCACTTGAACTGTCAGATAATAAATGGCATCAATCACAACCAAGTCCTGAGGATCACTGGGGAAAGAAATGTATTTTTCAGGGAGGGAACCAGAACTGATGGAGAGGACACCAGGAAATCTGTGATTTAAGTTTCTGTAGTACTGGCTGGGGAGGGAACCCAGTGCTCAAACACTTGCTCCCTGAGGTTCGATATAAAAGGTGGCTGCCCTGTGAGCACAGGCCAGGAACAGAGGAGAACAGAGGAGCCTGAATGTAGTACAGATAGAGCATGTGAGTCCCAGAGAAAACTTTTTTTTTTAATGTTTAAGAATATTTTACTTCTATTCCAGCCACAAAACAAATTTAACACTGAAAAACTTAAGTGAGTTGAACAAGGAATATTACTGGTTCCCCCCATAATTAGTTGACACAACTATATATACAAGGTCTAGGCTGAGGGCAGTGGCTCATGCCTGTAATTCCAGCACTTTGGAAGGCCGAAGTGGGAGGATCACATGAGGCCCCTGGAGACCGGCCTGGGCAACATAGTGAGACCCAGTCCCAATAAAAAATAAAATTTGAAAATTAGCCACATGCAGTGGCACACGCCTGTAGTTCTAGCCACTAGGGAGGCTGAGACAGAAGGATGGCTTGTGCTTCAGACTTCAAGGCAGGAGGATCGCTTGACAGAGTGAGACCCTGTCTCTCTATTCTTGTATAGTACTAGTTGAAGCCGCTGGTCCCAGCATCCCATGCCTTCCTCTGTCTTGATTTATTCTCTCATTTTGATAGAGCATTTCTGGAGGAGGTTCCAGAAGCTTCTAGCTAGCTTCATTACTTGATAGATTCACTTGCTTCCTAAAATATTATTGTAGCTCAGCTTCTTACTTTAAAAATACTTCATTGCTAAAACACATTGATACAGCAATACAAAGTGAGCACATGATGTTGGAAAAATAGTACCAATAGGCTTGCTCAATCTCACGAGACCCCGAGGAAGCCACAGGAGCTCCCAGAGAAAACTTGGTTGTGGTTGGCCCAGAGATGTGTGCTGTGGAAGCTGGGCTGTTTAGGTTTCTGGTATGGCCCTCTGCTCCTCCCAGAGTTCAAGAAGTTCTTATGAAGTTGCTTCCTTTACTGTGCCCAGGGAAAACCAAAGATGGGCCTCATGGCGCTCTCAGGCCAGAGTCTTAAAAAGAGAACGACACATGCCTGGGGCATGTGGTGTGTGGCATTAGGGGCAATAAGAAAGAGGCAGAGCCCTTCCATGGAGCTCAGTATGGGGGTACTGGGAGTGAGAGCTTCCCTCCTGCATGTCCTCCTCCCCAAGATCTTCTTTGCTTCAGTCTAGGAGCCCCCATGTTTTGTTTTATGAAGGAAGTTACAGTGGTGAGATGAGAGTGATACCTAGGGCCCTAAAGGGCAACGAGAGATTCGAAGGGCCAGAGTTGCAGGGTGATCACAGCCTCTTCCTCCATGGAAGTTCTCTCTTCAGTACTACGGGTTTCTCCTCTCAAGGGAAGCAACTTCTTTCTTCACTGGGTACTTTTTCATGGGTCAACAAGAGATCTACCTGTTGAGACAAAGGTAGATTTCCCAGCTGATCATGGGCAGATGGGGCCGCTCTAGCACTGCTCTTCAGATCCTCTCTGGAGCCATCTTCCTAGGCAGAGCAAGGCCTTGGCCAAAAGGCTCCTGGGATCTGGATCAGACTGCTTGCAAAGGCCAGAAAGTTCCCCTCTGCAGCACCCTGCCTCTTTGTGCCTGAGAGAGCTACCTCCTGAAAGTGGTGAAAGGTAGGCCCGGGGGCAAGGAAGTTGTAGAGCTCCATCCTACACAACTCAATACAAAGTCACTGTCAGATTCATCTCCTGCCACCAGCAGAGCTGCTTGCAATATAGAAGGGAGCTGAGTAGATGTCTTGAGGCAGCAGACCGGGGCTGAGCCATATAGTTTGAGTCACCTTGGATGCTGACACATGCGTGACCTAGGACTTTGGGCCCAAGGAAAACCTGGGTTGCCTGGACTGAGGGGCTTCTACCTCAGCACCTCTACAACCTGTTCGTCCGCTGCCTTTGGGTAGAGGCCCATACTCTGGCATGTGCTGCACTTTGGCTCTGTGGCTGTCCTGTCCTCTGGAGGGTCTGTGGTTCTCCTCCTGTGGCTTGGGTCATGGTCCAAGATCTTGCAGTTGTCTCTTTCTGCTGACCTTGTGGTGTCTAGTCTGTGGTTCTGGGAGTCCTAGACCTCCCATGCTCTTCAGGATGCAGCACATTGGTAATTGAAACAGCATTGACTTTGGAGTTAGGCAAGCCTAGGTTTACATCCCAGCCTAGCACTTCTGAGCACAAGCAATCAGAGCCCATTTCCCTATCAGTTAAAAAAAGAAAAGAAAAGAAAAGAAAGAAGGAAAGAAAGAAAAAGAAAAGAAAGGAAAGAAAGAAAAGAAAGGAAGAAAGAAAGAAGAAAGAAAGGGAAAGGAAAAATAGCTACTTCATAAGGAGGTTGTTGTGTAGATAAAATGTCATGATGGCCCTCATTGCATATTAGTCCACCCTGAACTGTTCTTTGTAGGACGGGGTAAGCACTCCCTTTTTCTTCTCTCCTGGTATCTTTCTATTCTGTTCTGTTGCTTTAGACACATTCACCAGCAGGTTATTAAGTCTGGTACTCTGCTGGGAGGAAACTCCCAGAGGGGAAAATTTCTATGTATAGCAGAAGCTTGTGGGTTGGGTGCTCCTCCTCACCCACCAGAGCGAACATCCTTAGAGATACAGATTCCCCATGCAGAGAAAGGGGGCCTGCATGCCCTTGCTTCAGGTATGGGTTGGGAGAAATGTGTGTTGGGGGAGGGAGAGTGCTTCGGGATAAGGAAAGCAGGGGGAAGAAGCCTAACAGAGCTTCCAGAGGCCATCTCAGAAGGGAGGCGGGAGATACAGCCCAACTTCCAGCTATGTGGGAACATTACAAGATAGAGCCTTTGTCACTTTATGTTTATTCCACTGTAACAATTCACCAAACCTAGTATGTGCAGTGTGTTGTCTTTGTTAACTCTGTTCTGTTTTGCCTTGGTAATGGGAAGTACAGCACTTTACCTGTTGTCTTTAGATTTATCTTTGGGGGAGTGCCAAGATAACTCTTTCTCACTCTCTAGCCAGCCCAAAGGAGAGATGTGACCCACTCAAAGGGATATAGTGTTAATGGCAGCTTTAAAGAGGAAAGAAAGGAAGCTGAGTCCCTAGGCCTGCAGGAAGCCAGGGGACCTCTTAGAGTTGGTCTGAGCCTGACACATGGTCTGGAAGCTTAGGAAGAAAAACAGTAAGGCTTTTCTGGGACATTTGTCAGGGAAGCTCAGCACCTTCACTTGTTGGTCTAAACTCATATCTGGGTCTGTTTATTCTATCAGCTATGTGGTCTCCAGAGTGGATGACATCTTGGGCTCTGATACTTCAGTTTACAGGCTCTTCGTTTCTGTTCTGAAGTCTGAAATTGGACTTGGACTCCCCCAGTAAGGCACTGTCTTTCAGGAGCACTTCTGGCTTTTAGCTCATTTATAGAATGTGGATGGCCAATGTCTTCCGAGGTTAGTAATTCATCAAGCTAACACTGATTACCAGCCTCACCCTCTTCCCCAAGAAATCACTGATGACTCACCTTTCTTCTGTACCCAAGGGGAAGGATGAAATTCTTCCCAGAATCCCTGAATTGCATTTTTTACAATATCTAGATACTTTAAATTCATGGACCATAAAAGTAAGAAGGTGGATCTTCCAGGCCAGAGAGGCTAGCATGGTAAACATGGAAAAAGTCATTGCTAGGGTGATCTGGGGCAGAAGCTGAGGCAGCTGTTCTGAGCAGGAGTTCTAGGCTGGGAGAGCTCAGCCTAGAATATGAAAAGTGGGGAAGAATGCATCTATGTGAGAGTCGGTTAGGGAGGGAGAGATTTCTATGCACAGTCACAGTAAGGACTGAACTAAAGTATATGTAAGTAACTGCCCTTCTCCCTTACCATTCTTTGGACCTCTCTATTGTGGCATTTTGGGGCCCCAAGGCTGCCCTACTGTCCTGGTACCTTTCCTCTTTTCGGACTTCTCTGGCTACTCTTTGGACCACCCTCCCCCTGACCACTGGGCCAGGTCTGTACTGGCCTGCAGGGAGGTGAGGTAGTGCTGGCCTGGGACTGAGCGGCCCCTGGACATGACTCTGTGTGCAGACCCAAACATTCTAACCCAGGAGTTCCAGGTCCAGGCTCAGGGTTCTGTAAATTGGCCTCTGCTGCCCCCACATGGTAACTGAGGTTACTTTTCCTCACCTGAGGTGACTTGTGGAGAAAGGATGTCAGACTCTCAAATTTCTGGCTACTTTTCCCAGCTCCTTACAGCCGCCTCCACCCTCTCTGCAGTGCTTCAGGACAGGAGCAGGACACAGCTCAGTCAAGTTCTGAGACTGGTGAGTTTCAGGCCATGAATGGAAGATGCTGCTGCCTGCTTTGGCCTGCATTCAGACTCCCCTGTGAGAGGTGAATGGAGAAGGAGGGAGGATCAAAACACTAAATAAGATGACTTCTCTTAGAGTGAGCTCAGGCTCAAAATCATCAGTCTGAAGCCCCTAAGATCTCCAAGCACCCATCTCAAAGTCTAAGAGCAGGACCCTTCTCAAGCATGCTTTAAAGTTAACCCAGAAACCATGACTCAGCTTCTACTGCTCTTTGCCTGGTTCTGACAGGTTAGAGGTAGCCCAGAGGCCAGCGGGCCCACCTTCCATCCTCTGGGACCTGCACACCTTTGGGCATTAGGGCATGGATAGAAAAGGAAGCAGGATCTTGATCAGATGCAAAGGATGTGGGCTCCCCCACAGGCCCCAGGGAAATGTCCCATTGCTCTCAGAGTACCACTCCAGCAACTGAGCCAGAAAAGTGGGGTCCAAGGCCAAGCTTTATGGCCCAGGCAAAGGTAAGAGGAGAGACTTGAAGAATGTATGCCTCTCTGACTATGAACTAGCAGAGTGAGGATACTACCAGCATCCCATCTCCAAGTTTGAGAATCTTGTGAGGAGATGTCCCCTAAAAGTCGAGTTAGTGACTTTTGTCCTGGGCTCCAAGTCCAGCCCTTAGCAAGCTGGGAAACTTCTGCTCATCCTCACTTCTGGCTCCTTTCTTTGGGTATCTTTTGTACAACTCTTTCCTGTATCCAAGACCCCTATCTCATTCTAGAGGCAGAGCAGGACCTATCTAGGGGCCAAGTTAGAAATCTGGGAGTCATAATTGAGTTCCTATAGGGACTTTACATATATTATTTAACTCACTCTCATAAAAACCTCATGAAAGAGGTATTTTTGTCATTTTTACACATGAATAAACCAAGGAAGGCTCTGCCAGGTGAGATGATTGCTCAGGGTCCCACAGCTAGTTCTTGAAGGAGCCTCTTACACATTTATCTGGCTCGAAAATCAGGATTCTTACAGAATGTTACTCTGCCACCTTTTATTGCTGTAGTTCCTTCCTCTCCCTGATCTTTCATATCCAACCAGACACAAAATCTATAGATTCTACTTTATAAACATCTCCTAGATCTCTCCCTCCCCTCTCCTCCCCTCTCCTCTCTTCCTCTTTTCTGTTTCCCCTTTCTTCTTTTCTCCTGTATCCTCTCTTAATTGAGGTAAAATTTACATACAGTGAGTATACAACTCAATGCATTTTAATGAATGTATATACCCTATTTCTACCACTCAAAATCAAGATGTAAAACGTTTCCATCACACCTGAAAGTTCTCTCATTTCCACTTTCAGTTCATCCTTGGCCCCGATAGGCAACCATGGATATGTTTTCTGTTACTATGGATTAGTTTTCCTGTTCTAGAATCTCATATAAATGAATTAACACAGTATATACTCTTTGGGGTCTACTTCTTTAGGTCAAATAATGTTTTTTATCTTCTACATATTTGTGTGTCACATACTTCATTTTCTTTTTTTTTGTAACAGCTATATTGAAATATAATTCACATACCATACAATTCACCCATATAAGTGCATGATTCAATGGTTTTTAGTACAGAATATTCACAGTTGTACAGCCATTACCACAATTGATTTTAGAACATTTTCATTATCCCCAAAAGAAACCCTGTACCCCTTAGCCATTACCCTCCAGCTCCCCACCCCACATCCCCAGCCCTAAGCAACCACTAGGGCCATTATGAATAAAGCTGCTCTAAGCTTTCTTGTAGAAGTCTTTTTGTGGACATATGTTTTAGATGTTTTGAGTAAATACATGAGAGTAGAATTGCTGGGTCATAGAGTAGATATATGTTTAACTTTACAGGAAAATTCCAAACTTCTTTTCAAATAATTGCACCTGTCTGTTATGTATGAAAGATCCAGTTGTTCACATCTTCCCTAACATTTGTTGTTATTAAATTTTTTTTCTTCACTGTTCTAGTTGTTGTGTTAGTGGTCTCTTGCGGTTTTAATTGCATTTCCTGAATACCTTTTGTCTGCTTACTGGCCATTTGTGTAAGTTCTTTTGTGACATCAGTTCAAGTTTTTTGCTTATTATAAAAATTGAGTTCTTTTTCTTTTGTTACTGATTTATATAACAGGGTTCTCAGCATAGTACTATTGACATTTTGGACCAGATAATTCTGTGTCGTGGGTGGCTGTCCTGTGCATTGTAGGATATTTAGCAGCATCCCTGTTCTCTATACACTAGATATAAGTAGAATTCCCCCCTCCAGTTGTGAAAACAAGAAATGTCTCCAAACATTGTCAGCTGTCCCCAGGGGGCAAAAATCACCCCCAGTTGGGAACAATTGATGTACAGGGATCCTTTATTCAAGATACAAGTCCTTTGTCAGATATATTTGTTGTGAACATTTTCTCCCAGTCTGTGGCTTACTTTTGAATTTTCTTAATGATGTCTTTTGATGACCAGGGATTTTAAATTCATATTAAATATAAGTTAGTAATTTTTTTATGTTTAGGACCTGACATAATGTAACATTTCTTTTATGTTTAGGACCTAGCATAGTACCTGGGCCAAGGCATGTACTGTGGTGGGATCTTCCTTGCTATCAGTGCTGCCCGCTGCTTAGTATAGAAGGGAATCTCTGGCTTTGTGGAGGAGAGTTCTCCTTCACCAGGTACCTCTTGTGGTAGGATCCCTCCTGTTTTTGGGAAATTGAGAGTGCTTCCAGGCCCAGACAGCTTGTTGCAATGGGATTTTCCCTGTTGTTGTCCCTGGACCACCCTGCCTCATGTCTCTGGGTGGGCCTGGGGAGTTTCAGGTCCGTGGGTACAAAGAGGTTTCCAGCTCAAGGTTGTTTGTTATGGCATAGTCCTCCTTGCTGGTGCTGCCTAGTCACCCATTGTCTCTCCCTGAGAGAGGAGAATCTTAGGCCTGGTGTAGAAGGAGAGGCTTCCTCTGGCCACTTGTCAGAGAGGATCCCCATTGATTCTGCTTGCCAATGCTGCCAAGTTTATCTAGGATTACCATTGGGAATACTGTTCCATCTGTGGGAGAAATGAATCTACCTTGGCTACCTTCTATTGCTAGGTTGAGGTCAGTCACTGATAGGCCTGGGTCTACTTCTTCTATTAGGTGGGGAGCTGTTATATGCTCTGCTGTGTCTTTCCTCAAGTCCTTGGATCCTTAACCAGTTCACCACTCTCTTTCCACCTTGCAGAGTTCTCTTTTGATTGCTTCTCGGATTTTTCCTAGGATTATAGTTGTATCCAGCAGGGAGAGAAGGGATGAATGGGTCTTCACCAATATGACTGAATAAATTTTTAAAGAACCAAATAGGTTTTCCTGAAATAAAAAATGTAATTGTTGCTTTTAAAATTTCAATGGGCAGATTAAATAGCAAATTAGATGGAAATAGAGTGTTAGTGATCTAAAATATAGATCTGAAGACATTGCTCAGAATGCAGCAGAGAGACAGAAAAGGATATGATTTATAAAGGAGAAATGAAAAGATTTGGAAGATATAGTGAGAAAATATAATTGCATTTCTAGATAGAGAGAATGCAGAAAATGAGGGAGAAGCAAGATCCAAAGAATAATGCTGACAATTTTCCTTTATTGATGAAAGACATGAATTCTTAGATTCAGGAAATACAACAAATTCCAGGCTGGACAAATACAAAGAAAACCTCATATAGACATATTGTGGTGAAAACAGAATATCTGAAAAGGAACCAGACAAAAATGATGGATTGCCTCCAAAGGAATGACTATTAAATTAAGAGAATACTTCTCAAGAGTAACAAAGTCAGAATATGGGGAATAATATTTTCAAAGTGACAAGGGAAAATAACTATCAAGCTAAAATATTAATTTTTTAAAAGCTAATATTAAAAAATAAGAGCAAAGTTAAGATATTTTCAGAAATGTAGAATCAAATCTTCACTAAAAGATTTTCTAAAGAGAATTTCCAGAAGGAAGAATGAGATGAAAGAAAGAATAATGAGCAAATAAATTTGTGAAATTTAGATAAACATAAACAACCATTACCTATATGAAACAATAATAATAGTGACTAAGTTGGGGGAGTTTAAAAAAGGGTGGAACTAAATTGCTGGAAAAAAGTAATGTGTAAGCTGGGGAGGGGTGGTAGTGATCAGCATTAAAACATAAGAGGGTCTTTGTATCATTTGGGAGGAAGATAGAGATAATGATTAAATTTAGACTTGGTTTATTTAAGTATGAATAGTAAAATTTAAAGATAGCTATTAAAAGAATAGAAATAACACATTCAATGCAATCTTTATCAAAATACTAATGTTCACAGAAATAGAAAACACAATTTTAAAATTCATATGGAAAGGCAAATGGCCCTAAGGGCCAAAGGAATCTTGAGCAAAAAGAAGAAAGCTGGAGGCATCACAATACCTGACTTTAAAATATACTACACAGCTATAGTAACCAAAACAGCATGGTTCTGGCATAAAAACAGACATATAAACCAATGGAATAGAATAGAGAACACAGAAATGAACCCATGCATTTATAGCCAACTGATTTTCGACAAGGGTGCCAAGAATGCACACTGGGGAAAGGACAGTCTCTCCAATAAATGGTGCTGGGAAAACATACAGAAGAAGGAAACTAGACTACTATCTCTCACCTTATAAAAAATCACTCCAAATGGATTAAAGGCTTAAATGTAAGACCCAAAACTATGGAGTCACTAGAAGAAAACATAGGGGAAATGCTTCATGACATTGGAGTGGGCAAGGATTTTTGCATAAGACCTCAAAAGCACAGGCAACAAAAGCAAAAATAGACAAATGGGTTACATCAAACTGAAAAGCTTCTGAATAGCAAAGGAAACAATTAATAAAGTGAAGAGACAACCTAAAGAATGGGAGAAAGTATCTGCAAACTATGCATCTGACAAGGGGTTAATATCCAGAATATATGAGGAACTCAACTCCATAGCAACAAAACCCAAGTCATCCGATTTAAAAATGGGCAAAAAGACCCAAATAGACATTTCTCAAAAGAAGACACACAAATGGCCAACAGATATATGCAAAATTTCTCAGCACCACTAATCATCAGAGAAATGCAAATCAAAACCACAATGAGGTATTACCTCATACCTGTTAGAATGGCTATTGTCAAAAAGACAAAAACTAACAAATATTGGTGAGGATGTGGACAAAAGGGAACTCTTACACACTGCTGGTGGGAATGTAAATTAGTACAGCCATTTTTGAAAACAGTATGGAGGTTCCTCAAAAAATTAAAAATAAAGCTGGGTGCGGTAGCTCACACCTGTAATCCTAGCACTCTGGGAGGCCAAGGCAGGAGGATTGCTTGAGGCCAGGAGTTCAAGACCAGCCTAATCAAGAGCAAGACCTCATCTCTACAAAAAATAGAAAATTAGCCAGGGCATGGTGGTGTACACGTGTGGTGCCAGCTACTGGGGAGGCTGAGCCAGGAGGATCCCTTGTGCCCAGGAGTTTGAGGTTGCAGTGAGCTATGATCATGCCACTGCATTCTAGCCCAGGTGACACAATGAGACTCTGTTTCCAAAAAAATTAAAACCAGAACTATGATACGAGCCAGCAATCCCATGACTGGGTATATATACAAAGGAAATGAAATCAGTATGACAATTTCAATGAGCAGACATCTGCACACCCATGTTCATTGCAGCACCATTCACAATAGCCAAGATATGGAATCACCGTAAGTGCCCATCTAATGATGAATGGATAAAGAAAATGTGATACAAATATACAATGGAATACTATTCAGTCATAAAACAGAATGAAATCCTGTCATTTGTGACAACATGGACGAACCTGGAGGACATTAGATTAAAAGAAATAAGCTAGGCACAGAAAGACAAACACTACATGGTATCACTCATACGTGGAATCTACAAGAGTTGATTTCATAAAAGTAGAGTGTAGAATAGTTGTTACGTGAGGGTGGGGATGGGAGGGAGAAGGGGGGAATTAGGAGAGGTTAGTCAATGAGTACAAAGTCACAGTTAGACAGGAAGAATAAGTTTTGGTGTTTTATTACATAGTAGAGTGACTATAGCAAATAAAAATGTGTTGTATATTTCAAGATAGCTAGAAAGAAGATTTTGAATGTTGTCACCACAAAGAAATGATAAATGTTTAAAGTGATGAATATAGTAATTACCAATTTGATCATTATACTATGTATACATGCACTGAAACATCACATTGTATCCCATAAACATGTACAATTATGTGTCAATTACAAATAAAAAATTTTTTAAATGAATAGAAAGAGCATAAAACATACAAACCAGTAGGAGAAAAAAATGGAAAAATAAAAACTAAAGTACTTGTAAAGAAGACCAAAAAAAAGAGAAAATATAAGGATAAAAATCAAGCATTAAATTAGATGATATGAATAAATAATATGTCAGTGATTAAAATAAATGTATTAGATGAAACCTACCAGTTAAAATACTAGAATTGTAAATTTAAAATTGATTTTTTTCAAAATCGAGTTATATGTTGTTACAAAAGACACATTTAAAATATAAAGACCATATTCTTTGATCACTATGGAATTAAGTTAGAAGTCAACAGCAAAAAAAAAAAACCCACAAAAACTCAAAAATATATATCGAGAGAGATTTAAAAATACACATTTGATTAGCTCATGGGTCAAAGAAGGAACTATAATGTAATTTAGAAAACATTTATAACTGAATGTTAATAAAAATACCTCACATCAAAATCTATAGGGTGTAGGAAAGGAAAATTGTACTTAGATATTTATAGCCTTAGATATATTATTTAGAAATAAGAAAGAATGAGCATTTGTACATTAAGTGCCCAACTTAAGAAGTTTGAAAAGAAACAATAAAATAACCCAAAAGAAGTAGCAAGAAGGAAATAACAAAGATAAGAGTGGAAATTAATAAAATAGAAAGAATACCTTTTTTTAATTGTAGGCAGCTACAATAGAGAAGATTTAACAAACTTCCAAACTGATATTTGAAAAGATTGGTTTTTTTGAAAATAGACAAACTTTTTATATCACTAATAAATTAATAGAGATGGTAAAAAAAAGTTATTACCATAAACTATTTTATGCTGATAAATCTGAAATTTTAAACAAAATGGACAATATCCTGGACAAATATAACTTAATAAAATAAGAAGCAATAGAAAACCTGAATAGAACTATAAACTTTAAAGATATGAATCAATAATTAAAACTCTACCACTTCACCCCAAATCCCACAACCCAGATGATTTCACAGGTGAATTCTGTCATTCAAGAAACAGATAAATACAGTCTCACACACAACTCTTCCAGGAAATAGAAAAATAAGAAAAATTCCCCCAATTCATTTTATGAGACTTTATAACCTTGATAAGAAAATTCACAAGAATATTACAAGAAAGAAAAAAATGTAAGCCGAGCTCTCATATAAACATAAATGCAAAAATCCTATGCAAAATATCAGGATCTCTATGGAGAAAATGTTAAAACATTACTGAAGGACATTAAAGAGATCTAAATGAGTGGAGAGGTATGCCATGTTCATGGATAGAAAGATTCAATATTGTAAATATATCAATGATCCCCCAAATTAATCTATAAGTTCAACACAATTCCAGTTGGAATCCCAACCAGGAGGAACTTAAAAAGCAGATCCTAAAGGTTATATTAAGGTACAAAGGGCCAAGATTAGCAGCTGATATTTATTGAACATTGACTATATTCCAGGCAGTGTTCTAATCATGTGTTATATGCTTTGCATGTATTAACACATTTATTCCTCACAATAATCCTATAAAGTGGGCCATATTTTGTGCTGATTTTATATATGAGAAAACTGAGGCACAAAAAGGTTAAGTACCTTGGCCAGGCTCATACAATCAGTAAGCTGCAAAACCAGAACTCAAACCCAGGAAATTTGGCTCTAGATTCCACACTCTTAAACTCCACACTAAATACTTTTGGAGAACAAGTGGGAGAGTTCACCTTGCCTGATATCAGGACTTACTATAGAGCTGTAGTCATTAAGAGAGAGTGGTGTTGGCACAAGAGTAGACAAATGAGCCAATGAAACAGGATAGAGAATCCAGAAATAGGCCCAAGAGACTAATCCTAGGAAGGAAGCTATAATTAGAATTCATTCAACAAATGTTTATGAAGCATCAGCTATGTGGTAAGCAATGGAAATACAGCAGCAAATGAAAGACAAGTCTCTTTTCTTACAGAGTTTAATTAGTGGGGAAATATAGAAAATAAACAAGTAAAAGTTATAATATGATCAGTTTGTATTAAGTAGTAGTGAAGTTCAGTAGGGAGCAATGTGCTCAACAGAAGCCCAAAGAACCACATGGAACATACCACTGTAGGTAATGTTGAGGCAGTTAGGAGAGTGGTTAATGATTTCAGAGATCTGAAATGGGGCCAGTAATGCCTTCTTCAGTTTGCATTAGGATTAGCTGGGGCAGGTGGGGCAGAAGGAGAGCCAGAATAGCCTCCCTAAATGTTTAGTACCCCCTATTTTGATGAACAGTGTTTGTCAGCACAGGTGCATCTTGCAGGGCGGCCTGGAGCTTCCCAACGCAGTGACCAAGAGGTGATAGGTAGTGCAAGGAAATGACAGCAATGGCATCTCTTGTTATTGAAGCCAGGGGATTCTGGGTGAAGTATAGCAGTCAGTCATTCAGGACATCTGGACAAAGCCTTTGAATCAAGGCATTAGGGTATGATGTGGTACAAGCCAGGGAATTTTGTGTTATTTATGAAGCCACCAAAAATCTCTTTGGACTGGATTCAGAATTTTTACTGACCACACAAATAACTTCTGGGATAACTTTGTAGCAGGATCTTAGCCATATTGGCCTTTTGTTTCTTCAACATACTCTTCTCATTCCTGCCTCAAGTCCTTTGCAATTGCTGGAATAATCTTCTTCCATACCTTTGCAATATTTCAACTCAAATATCACCTCTGTAAGATAGGCCTTCTTTGACCACACTATGTAAAGTAAGCCCTTGGTCACTATCACATCCCCTTGCTTAATGTTCTTCTTAGCCCCTATCACTATCTGAAGTTATCTTGTTTATTTGTTTACTTGTTTACTGTCTACCTTCTCCTACTCAAATGTAATCTCCATGAAGACAGAGACCATTTCTTTCTGCATCACTGCTTTATCTCCAGTGCCTGATATAGGGCCTGGCATATGGTAAGCGCTCATTAAATATCTGTTGAGGAAGAGAGAAAGGAAGAAAAGAAAGAAGGAAGGAGGGAAGAAAGGAAGGAAATGTATCTGGTCAGGGAGCAAGATAACTTATCCTGGAATAAAAATTTGAAGCCCTCTGAGTTGACCCCTTAGACTCTGCCAAGCAAGGTTGTATTTAGACTTCAACCTAATGTCTGTGCAAGATTGTTGCCATTGGCTGCAACCAGAATAACAAGGCCTCAAAACTTTCTGGTCGTAGAATTTCCCAGGGTAGACCTGTACCATTATCTCCAGCAACTCTGGCTTCAAACACAGGGCATTTATGCCCATCCCTGCTCCTCCCTGCTAGTGGTTCTGGTTGTCTGGCTGTCTAGAGAAATCAAATATTTACAGGAGGACATCATAGTTATGGCATGAACTAAATTTCTCTTTTTGCCTTAGCTTTAGATTGCTGTGATTTACAAACTATGTTATGTGACTCAGTGTATTCACACTTTTTAATGATTTGTCTTAGTGGGATTATTGTTTAGAATGTAAAAATGGAGAAAGGGCCACTTAATTCCATTAGTCCTCTTTTAATATTGAATATTTTATTAGATGCATTTTATTTCTTCTCTCTCTCTCTCTTTTTTAGCCAATATTGCATTTGTAGTAATAAAATGGTGAGATTAGATGTAAAAATCTAAACTATATGCTCTGGAAACATTTTTTTCTCGTGCATTTGGTTTAAAAGGATAGGTATATGAACATTTTCAGAATACAAAACAGCCAAAAGTTATCATAAATCTATTTGTTTTCCTTTTTCATATGGGCATTAATGCACAACATGCTATATATATAGCCAGGTGACATTTTAGATAAAATTGATTAACTTTTAGTATAAACTGTTACAATGCACACTTATTGTTACATAAACCTTATATATGACAAATTAAAGAAAAAATAAAAACAATGATGTTATATGGTGTGAACAGTGAGAGACTGAGAAAGGGTGATATTCAAGGTAATTTTAGTAATAGGTATACTATTCTAAGGCACTGTTTCAAATGTTTTGTCTATATTAGTTCATGTAATGTTGGCAACAATCTTATGAGGTAAGTGCTATTATTATCACCCATTTTGCATATGGGGGAACTGTAGCATAGAGATATCAAGTTACTTGTTCAATGACACACAGAAAGTGATGCAGCTTGAATTTGATCCCAGGCAGTCTGACTCCAGAGCCCTTTCTTTTAACCACTGAACTGGTACTCTTGATTGCTAATAGTTCCCTTTCCTACTTGACATAATTGCTCTCAGCTGGAGAAATACTCAGGGGAGGAAGTATCAGGAGGCTGGATCCTCTGGGAACAAAGTAGCCCCCAATTCTTGGAGGTCTCTGTTTCAATGGATCCTCTGTGTGTGTGTGTGTGTGTGTGTGTGTGTGTCTGGATGTATGTATTAATGCATATATACACATTTATGCAAACTTATTTATTTATCCCTGCCTTAACGGTTTCATATATACCAATAATAAAGATTGGAAAATATAATGATACAAAAGTATTCAATTACCAATAGCAATACCAAGCACAGATTGCCTAGGAATATAAATTTAAATAAATATTCAAGATTCATCATGTGAAGAAAAGTATAAATACCCAGGAATATAAATTTAACAAAACAACATGTAAGACTCATACGAAGAAAAGTATAAAACTCTACTTAGTAACATAAAATAAGACAGGAAGACTCAATATTGTAAAAGCTGCCCATTTTCTCATAATGAGCTATAAATTAAAGACATTCCCAGTGAAAATTTCAAGAGTTTGGGGGATTGTTTTTATTTTTTGGAATTTTAAAAAATTATTCTGAAGTTTATCTGGAAGAATCAATATTAAAGAATAACAAAGAAATTTTGAGAAATAAAGCTAACAAGAGAGAACTTGCCCTAACAGATGTTAAAATTTATTACAAAGCTACAATAATTAAAATACTGTAGCACTACCCCAAGAATAGAGATATAGACAAATAGAATCAGAATAGAAAAATCCAGAAATAAATTCACATGTGGAATTTATTGTGTTATAAAAGACTCATTGCAATTTACTGGGAAAAGAAGTATTTAATAAGCACTGTTGAGACAACTAGCTAATTGTTTAGAAAATAAATGAAGCTGGGTTAATGCCTAACTCCCTATATCATACAAATTTTTGGTATAACAGTATAAAATATGAAAAAATGAAAACATCAAACCAGTAGAAAGAAATATGGGTGAACATATTTATAATCTCAGGGTAGCAGAGGCCTTTTCAAGCATGATATGAAATGCACAAACCATAAAGGGAAGAGTGACAGATTTGACTACATAAAAATGAAAAATTTCTGTACGGCGGAAAATGTCATAAGATTGAAAGATAAATGACAAATTGGGAAAGAGCACATAATGCAGACAAAGGTTAATGTCCTTCGTCTTACAACCTATTAACAAAAATACAAATTCTCCAATGGGAAAGTGGGAATTGGACACAAATGGGAAAATCACTAAAGAAAAATATGCATGGACAGTAAGCCTATAAAAAGCTGTCCAACATCATCTTTAATCAAAAAATGCAAATAAGAAACATGATGTTTGCCTATTCTGGATATTTTGAATAAGTGGAACTGTGTAATACATTGTCTTGAGGAGATGGACTTTGTCACCTTTTGACTTAACAAATATTTTAGGATAGACTTTGTTTTCTAGAATAGCTTTAGATTTACAGAAAAATTGAGAAGGTATTTTAGAGATTTCCCACATATTCTGCACCCAATTTCCCTTATTATTAACATGCTCCATGAATATGGTACATTTGTTATAATTAATGAACAAATACTGATACATTATTATTAATTAAAGTCCATGGTTTCTTCAGATTTCCTTAGCTTTTACCTAATGTCCCTTTTCTGTTGCAGGATCCCATTCTGGATACCACATTACATGGAGTCATCGTGTCTTAGGCTTCTCTTGGCTGTGGTAGTTTCTCAGACTTGACTTTACGGTTTTGGAGTGCTAGTTAGGTATTTTGTAGGATTCTCCACTATTGAAATTGGTCTGATGTTCTTCTCAGACAAGAGATGATATAAGACCAGGGTTATGAATTATTGGGAGGAAGAGCACAGAGTTAAAGTGCTACTTTCATCACATCATATCAAGGATACATACTATCAACATGATTTGTATCTATTGATACTGACCTTGCTGAGATAGTGTTGTCAGGTTTCTCTACTAAAGTTACTCTTTTTCCCCTTTTCCATACTGTACTCATTGGAAATAAGTCACTATGTGCAGTCCCTATCTGAGGAGTGGGGTGTTTATGCTCCCTCTCCGTGAGGGCAAAATAGCTACATAAATTATTTGTAATTCTTCTGCACAGATTTGTTTCTTCTGCTCAGTTTATTAATTTATTCAGTCATTTATTTATATCAGCATGGTCTCATGGATATTCATTTTATACTTTGGGTTATAGTCCAATACTACTTTATTTTGTCATTCAAATTGTTCTAGCTTTGGCCATTGGGAGTTCTTTTAGCTAGCTCCTGTGCTCCTTTGAGTTACCTCCATCAATGTGTGTGTGTGTGTGAGAGAGAGAGAGAGAGAGAGAGCGCACAAGCACACACATCCTTGCTTTCTGGCACTACAAGATGCCAGGCTCATCTTGTATATTTTCTGCCCCAGTTCTAGAATCAGCCATTTCTCCAAAGAGCTCTCATTCCTTCTAATGAAGAATGATATTAGAAACCAAGATATGGATGCTAGGTATGCTTTTCGCTCCTGTTTCTTCAAGGCTCTCTCAGCTGAAAGAACAAAGAAATATATGTGTATATTAACCCACATATATATGCCTGTCTATAAACACTTCTATAATAACCATCTATATCTATATTAAGTTAAACATGAGTTCATATATGTCTCCAACTCTAATTCATTACCACATGGATTACTTTAGCCTCCTCCTCTTGCTTATCTATAAATTCCCATGTCAACAGTGAGAAACCTAGTTCCCACCATCTGCTATTTATTTGGTTACTTGTTCAATTTCAGCACACATGCAAAGCACTATCAGAATTTCTAACACATATCCCCATGGGAAACAGACTTTATCAACTAGATTACAGTGCTTATGTGCAGTTCTTTGTGTTAGTCTTACAGACTCCACACATTTCCAAAGTTACTTAGGTCAGGATCTATTCCCCCCACTCCTTTCAGCAAAGTTGTTTCATACATTTGTAATACAGTTAAGATTCTCTTGTCACAGTCTGCATTCATTCCTGGAATCCCAGCGTTCTGTATGATGTTTTAAAATTACATACATTAAGGTTCATTCTTTATGTCTTAAGGTTCTATGGTCTTTGGGAAATGTGTAATGTCAGATATCTACCATTACCTTATCATGCAG
This sequence comes from Eulemur rufifrons, assembly GCF_041146395.1. Taxonomy (NCBI): domain Eukaryota; kingdom Metazoa; phylum Chordata; class Mammalia; order Primates; family Lemuridae; genus Eulemur; species Eulemur rufifrons. The sequence continues at coordinate 92,556,500 of NC_091012.1, forward strand.
ACATTTTACTGCCCTAAAAATCCCCTGTGCTTCACCTTTTCATCTCCCCACTCTCTGAGTCACAGGTAACCACTGACCGTTGTATCTACAGTTTTGCCTTTTCCAGAATGTCATATCATTGGAATAATACAGTATGTAGCCCTTTCAGACTGATTTCTTTCACTAAGCAATATGCATTTAGGTTTCCTCCATGTATTTTAATGGTTTGATAGTTAATTTCTTTTTAGCACTCAATAGTATTCTATTGTTTAGATGTACCATGGTTTGTTTATCCATTCACCTACTGAAGGATATCTTAGTTGCTTCCCATCTTTGGTGATTATGAATAATGCTGCTATAAACATCTGTGTAGGATTTTGTGTGGGCATGGGTTTTTTAATCAGTTGGGTAAATATATAGGAGTGCAATTGCTGTATCATATGATGACTATGTTTTAGCTTGGTAAGAAACTTCCAAACTGTCATCTGAAATGACTGTACCATTTTGTATTCCCACCAAATATGCATGAGAGTTCCTGTAGCTCTACATTCTTGCCAGCATTGGGGATTGTCAATTTTTTGAATTTTAGTCATTTTAATAGGTATGTAGTGGTATCTCGTTACTATTTGAATTTGCAAATACCTAATAACATGATGTTGAGCATCTTTTCGTATGCTTATTTACCATCTGTATATCTTATTAGGTGGGGTATCTGTTCAAATCTTTTACTCGTTTCTTAATTGGGCTATTTGTTTTCTCATTTTGAGTTAAAGAGTTCTTAATATATTTTGGATACAAAATTTTTTTTAAATCACATATGTGGTTTGCAAATATTTTCTCCCAGAGTGTGGTTTCTCTTTTGATTCCTTAAACTGTGTCTTTCACAGAGAAGTTTTGAATTTTAGTGAAGTCTAATTTATCAATTTTTTCCTTTCAAGGGTTACACTTTGGTGTTATATCTAAAAACTAGTTGCCAAACTCGAAGTCACATAGTTTTCTCCTATATTATCTTCTAGAAGTTTTATAGTATTGCACTTTATGTTTAGGTCTATGATCCCCTTTGAGTTAATTTTTGTGAAAGGTGTAAGGTCTGTGTCTAGAGTCATTTTTTTGCATATGAATGTCCAATTGCTCCAGCACAATTTGTTGAAACACTATACTTTTTCTCTGCCGAATTGTCTTTGCTCCTTTGTCAAAGATCAGTTAACTATATTTGTGTGGGTCTGTTTTCTGGGATCTTTATTCTGTTCCCTTGATCTATTTGTCTATTCTTTCACTAATAGCACACTGATTCAATTACTGTAGCTTTTATAGTAAGTCTTGATGTTGGGTAGTGTCAGTCTTTTCAACTTCATTCTCCTCCATTTTCATTCTCTAGTATTGTGTTGGCTATTCTGCAATTTTTGCCTCTCCATATAAACTTTAGAATCAGTTTGTTGGTATCTAGAAAGTAGCTTGCTGGAACTTTGATCAGAATTGCATTGAATCTATAGACCCAGTTGGGAAGAGCTGACATCTTAACAATATTAATCCTTCCAATCCATAAACACAGAATATCTCTCCATTTATTTAGATCTTCTTTGATTTCCTTCATCTGAGTTTTATAGTTTTTCTGCATGTAGATCATGTACATTTTGTTAAATTTATATCTAATTATTTTTCTGTTTTTGTTGCTATTGTATAGGGTATTGTGTATTTAATTTCAAATTCTAATTGCTCATTTCTAGTATATAGGAAAGCAATTGAATTTTGTATATATTAGTTCCAGGAGGGTTTTTGTGTGTGTGTGTGTGTGTGTGTGTGTGTGTGTGAATTCTTTGGGACTTTCTACATAGACTATAATGTCATCTGTGAACAAAGAGATTTTTATTTTTTTCTTCTCAATTTGTACACTTTATTTCCTCTTCTTTTCATATTGCACTAGGACTTCCAGCACAATGTTGACTAGGAGTGATGAGAGGATATATCTTTGCCTTGTTCCTGATCTTAAGGAGAAAGCAACCAGTTTTTCACCAGGAAGTATGAAGTTAGCTGTAGGTTTTTTGTTGATGTTCTTTATTAAGTTGCAGAAGTTCCTCTTTATTCCTAGTTTGCTGAGAGTTTTTATTTTTATCATGAATGACTCTTGAATTTTGTGAAATGCTTTTTCTGCATCAGTTGATATGATCATATGGTTTTCTTCTTTAGCCTGATGATGCGGTGGATTGCATTAATTGATTTTTGAATGCTGAGCCAGTCTTGCATGCCTGGAATAAATCCCACTAGGTCATGTGTATAATTGTTTTTATACATTGTTAGATTCAATTTGCTAAAGTTTTGTAGAGGATTTTTACATCTATGTTCATGAGAGATATTGGTCTATAGTTTTCTTTCCTTGTACTGTCTTTATCTGGTCTTGCTTTTAAGGTAATACTGGCCTCAGTATGAGTTAGAAAATATTCTGTTCATTTCATGGAAGAGATTATAGAGTAGTGGTATCATTTCTTCTTTAAATTCACTGGTGAAACCATCTGGGCCTGGTACTTTCATTTTTGTAATATTATTAATTATTGATTCAATTTCTTTATTAGATATAGGCTTATTCAGATAATCTATTTCTCCTTGTGTGAGTTTAGTAGTTTTTGTCTTTCAAGGAGTTGGTCCATGTCATATAAGTTACCAAGTTGTGGGCATTGATCTGTTCATATTATTTCTTTATTATCTTTTTAATGGCAATGGATCAGTAGTGATGACCTCTCTTATATTTCTCATATTGGAAATTTGGGTCTTCTTTTTATTCTTGGTCAGCCTACCTAGAGATTTGTTGATCTTATTTACCTTTTCAAACAAACCAGATTTTGGTTTCATTGATTTTCTGTATTGTTTTTCTGTTTTCAATTTCATTGATTTCTGCTGTAATTTTATTATTTCTTTTTTTCTTCTTGATGTGGGCTTAAATTGCTCTACTTTCTCTAGTTTCATAGGTTGAAGCTTAGATTATTAATTATAAATTTTTTCTTTTTTAATATATGCACTTGTTATAAATCTCACTCTGAATTTTTCTGCATCCTACACGCTGATAAGTTATATTTTCATTTTCATTTAGCTCAAAATGTTTTAACATTTCTTTTGAGACTACTTCTTTCACCCACATGTTATTTAGAAATGTGTTGTTTAATCTCCAAATCAGATTTTCCAGCTATTTTTCTGTTACAGATTTTTAGTTTAATTCCACAGTGTACTGAGAATATACTTTGTATGATTTCTATTTTTTAAAAATTGTTCAGGTGGTTTTTATGGCCCATAATGTGGTCCATAGTGGTGAACGTTCCATGTGAGCTTGAGAAGAATATGTATTCTGCTGTTGTTGGATGAAGTAGTCTATAAATGTCAATTAGATTCAGTTGATTGATGGTGCTGTTCACTTCTACTTATATCCTTACTGATTTTCTGCCTACTTGATCTATCAATTACTGAAAGAAGTCTGTTGAAGCCTGCAATTATAATAGTGGATTTGTCTGTTTTTCCATGTAGTTTGATCTGTTATTGCCTCATCTATTTTGACACTCCATTGTTAGACACATATGTGTTAAAGATTGTTATGTCTTCTTGGAGAATTAACCTTTTTTATCATCAGTGTAGTGTTCCTCTTTATCCTTGATAATTTTCCTTGAAGTTCCTTGTCTGAAATTAATATAGGCATTCCAGCTTTCTTTAGTTAGTGTTAGCGTGGTATATCTTTCTCCATCCCTTTAATTTTTTTCAAGTTAGCTATCATAGCTTTACTTTTTTGCATTTTAAATGTGGTAATATATATAACATAAAATTTACCATTTTAATCATTTTAAAATTTACAACTTGGTGGCATTAAGCACATTCACAGTGTTGAGCAACCATCACCACTATCCGTTTCCAGAATGTTTTTATCATCCCAAACAAAAACTCTGTACCTGTTAAACAGTAACTCCTCATTCTTCCCTCCCCCTCACTCCTGGTAGCTGCTCTTCTATTTTTCTCTATGAATTTGCCTATTCTAAGTATCTCATAAAAATGGAATCATACAATATTTGTCCTTTTGTGTCTGGTTTACTTCACTTAACATGTTTTTAAGGTTCATCCATGTTGTAACATGTATCATAATTTCATTCTTTTTAACTGAATAATATTCCATTGTATGTATTTACCACATTTTGTTTATCCATTCATGTGCTGATGGACACTTGGTTTTTGCACATTTTGGCTATTGTGAATAACCTTGCTATGAACATTGGTATACAAGAATCTGTTTGAATCTTTGGTTTCAATTCTTTTGTGTATACTCAGGAGTGAAATTGCTGTGTCATATGGTAAATTCTATGTTTAAGAATCATCAAACTATTTTACACAATGGCTGCACCATTTTACATTCCCATTAGTAATGCATGAAGGTTCCAATTATCCACATTCTTACTAACAGTTGTTATTTCCCATTTTAAAAAATAATGGCTGGCCGGACGTGGTGGCTCACACCTGTAATCCTAGCACTCTGGGAGGCCGAGGCAGGAGGATCGCTCGAGGTCAGGAGTTCAAGACCAGCCTGAGCAAGAGTGAGACCCCGTCTCTACTAAAAACAGAAAGAAATGATTTGGACAGCTAAATATCTATAGAGAAAAAATTAGCCGGGCATGGTGGTGCATGCCTGTAGTCCCAGCTACTCGGGAGGCTGAGGCAGAAGGATTGCTTGAGCCCAGGAGTTTGAGGTTGCTGTGAACTGGGCTGACGCCATGGCACTCTAGCCCAGGCAGCAGAGCGAGACTCTGTCTCAAAAAATAATAATAATAATAATGGCCATCTTAATGGGTGTGAAGTGGTCTCTCATTGTGGCTTTGATTTGCCTTTCTCTAATGATTGGCGAAGCTAGGCATCTTTTCATGTGCTTATTGGCCACTTGTATATCTTCTTTGAAGAAATGTTTATTCAAGTCCTTTGCCCACTTCAAATTGAGTTGTTTATTTCTTTCATTGTTGAGTTGTAGAAGTTATTTATATACTCTGGATATTAATCCCTTATCAGATATATGATTTACAAATTTTTTGTCTCATTCTGTGAGTTGTCTTTTCACTCTGTTGTTAGTGTCTTTTGAACAAAAGTTTTTTAATTTGATGAAATCTATATATCTATTTTTGCTTTTGTTTCATGTGCTTTTGGTGTCACATCCAAAAAAATTCTTGCCACATCCAATGTCGTGAAGATTTTCCCCTATTCTTCTTCTAAGAGTTTTGTAGTATTAGATCTTATGTTTAGGTGTTTGATCCATTTTGAGTTAATTTTTGTATATGGTGCTAAGTAAGGATCCAGCTTCATCCTTTTGAATGTAGATATCCAGTTTTCCCAACACCACTTGTTGAGAAGACTGTCATCTTTCCATTGAATGGTCTTGGTACCCTAGTCAAAAATAAAACATTGACCATATATGTGAAGGTTTATTTCTGGGGTCTCTATTCTATTCCATTTATCTATATGTCTGTCCTTATGCCAGTGCCACACTGCTTTGATTATTGTAGATTTGTAGTACATTTTGAGATCAAGAAGTGTGAGTCCTCCAACTTTGTTCTTCTTTTTCAAGAGTGTTTTGGCTATTTGGGGTCCCTTGAGATTCCATATGAATTTAGGATGAGTTTTTCTATTTCTGAAAAAAAAAGCCCTGTTGGAATTTTGACAGAGATTGCACTGAATCTGTAGATAGCTTTGGGTATTATTGTCATCTTAGCAATCTTAAGTCTTCTAATCCATGAACACAGGCTGTCTTTCCATTTATTTATGTTTTCTTTCATTTCCTTCAGCAATGTTTTATAGTTGTTACTGTATAAATCTTTTGCCTTCTTGGTTAAATTTATTCTTAACTATTTTATTCTTTTTGATGCTATCATAAGTGGAATTGTTTCTCCTTTTATTTTTTGGATTGTTCATTGCTAATGTACAAAATGCGATTGATTTTTATGTATTGATTTTGTATCCTACAACTTTGCTGAATTCATTTATTAGCTCTGCTTTTTATGGAATCTTTAGTGTTTTCTACATATAATATTAGTCATCTTTGAACAGAGATAATTTTACTCTTTCCTTTCCAATTTGGATGTCTTTCATTTCTTTGTTTTGTTTGTTTGTTTTGGTTTGGGTTTTTTTGCCTAATTTCTCTGGCTAGAACTTCCAATATTATGTTGAATTGAAGTGGTGAAAGAGGGCATACTTGCCTTGTTCCTGATCTTAGAGGAAAAGCTTTCAGTCTTTCACCATGGAGTATATTGTTAGCTATGGGTTTTTCATATATGGCCTTTATCATATTGAGGTAGGTGAGATACAGGTTGGCAGAGGAATCTAATATTTATTTATTGCACACATATTATATATCAGATGCTTTTAGGTATGTTAAATGTATCATTAAGTCATTCAACAAATATTTTTTAGTGTCTGCTAAGTGCTAGGCACTGCAGATACAATGGGGAGAAAAAGATTCATGATCTCTCTACCATGGAGACTACAGTCAACAGAGTGAGACAGACACTACATGTATGCAAATAAATAAATGAGGGCGGTAAAGGAAAGAAACAGGGTATGTAGGGATACCAGAGAAAGAAAGAAAGAGTGATTCGGGGAGTCCTTTTTTATGGATGGTTGAGAAAGGCTTCTCTGAGGGAGTTGCATTTAAGCTGAGACCCAAAAGGTGACAAGCCAGTGAGGTAATTATACTTGGGAAAAGAGGATTTCAAGCAGAGGAAACAACAAAGGCCTAGAAGTGGGAAAGGGCTTGACAGGTTTTGTGAACACAAAGGAGGCCAGTATGGCTAGGACACAGTAATGATAGGGGGACCACATGATATGAGGTGACAAAATTCAGAACACAAAAGGCATTGAAAGGACATGGTAAGAAATTTAGATGTAATTTCATGAGGGATAGGGGGTCCATTGCTCGGTGTGAAATAGAAGAAGAGCATGGTCTGAGTTACATGTTCAAAAAGTCACTCCAGCTATGGGGCTGGATGTGCAGCGGGGACTGGACTGCAATGGGGCATGACAAATCTTTTGATGATTATGAAAAAGTTCTGTATCTTGATTGTAGTAATTTTTTCATAGGTGCATACATTTGTCAAAACTCATCAAACCAGACTGTCAAATTGTACCATTGAACCATCTAATCATAGTATTGAATTGATCACTTATTGTACATAAATTATAACTCAATAAAGTTAATTTTTAACTTTCTGGCCACTGTGTGGGAAATGGATAATAGGGGACAAGAGTAGCAGGGATATTCATTGGAAAGCTATTGCAGTCACCTTGACCATAGGTGTTGCTATCTTACTCACTCCTCACAGGCAACCTTGCAGGGTACATTCTTCATTTTATAGTTGGAGAAACTGAGGCTAAGAGAAGTGAAGTGTTTTTGTCAGGATCACCCAACTAAGAAATGGCAGAAAAAGAACTGGAGAATAGGCCTACATGATTCCATGGTTATACTTTGGTTATACTTTGCTGTATTGCCTCCTCAAAACAAAATAATGTGAGCTCAGAGACTCTGGACAGGATTACCTTAGACACAGTAGTATGGCGACAGCTGCCCTCTCTCCTCACTCAATCCTTGTGCACTCTTTATGACTTGGTTCTTGAAGGTGTCGTATGTGACTTCCGAGTCTAAACTCTGGGCTATTTTCAAGGAGTCAAAAATCTTCACTAAGGAAACTCTCCAGAGGATCTAGGAGAAGACAAAGAGGAGCATCTTCCAGATCAGATACAGGCAACCCACATAGGTCTGACCTCTGTAATTTACCTGTGGTATTCAGAATTTTATGAATTATGGTAGGGAGGGCAGAGAATGGGCAGAAAGTCATAATTTGCCCTAGTTGCATCTTTATAAATTCCATGACTTCACCTACCATGAACATATCTAAATTGCCCTGGCCTATTTGCATCAATATCTCTTTAAGATTAAATTTGAAAAGTAAGTTTGAGTGCTACTGTCAGGACTCACTTGGCTGCAAGTGACAGAAGTCCAACCAAAAGTGGTGTAAGATGAAAGGAAAAGTACAAGAGTACAACTGGCTACAGACGGAGCTAGACCCAGGCCTCAAACTATATCACCCCTATCTGTGTCTCTCCATCTCTTGGCTCTGCTTCCTTCTGTGCTGGATTTCACTCTTGGGTTGGAAGTGATAAAGATGGTCTCTCTCAGCTCTGGGCTTACATGGTCCATTGGTATGTTTGATCTCAGAGAGAAAAACTGCATATTTCCCAATAGTTCCAGCAAAAACACCAAGGAAGAACTTCATTGGCCAGACATTTATTAACCCATCCTGGACTAATTTACTATGGCCAAGAGAAGGAAGGACTGTAATTATCCAGGATGGGTCATTTCCCCAACCCTGTGAATGTGGCAAATGCGATGGTTTTCCCCATCTGAATCACATGAACCAATTTGGGAGGGATGATCCCCCAAAGAGATGCTGGGTCAGGAAAAAGAAGCATATGACCATTATAGTCAGAGTTGAATTCCCTCTTTCCACAGGTGTCTTAGATGCACCCCTCTTACAGTTATGATGCCACTTCTAGAGCTTGAAAAAACCTAGTGGAGCACCATCCATAGGACCCTAAGGTAAGGTGGTCAAGTAGCCTGGAGGACGTGCTGGACCAAACACTGCATTCAAAGTCTAGCAGGATTTTGGAAAAGGGTGCAGCAGTATTCACAGTCAAGGCACTGCAGGCACTGGTATCAGAGAAATAATAAACCACTCTACATATTTAAAACAGGAAATTTAATACAGGAAATTAGTAGTGCAGGTCATAGAAAAGCTGAGGAGCCAAACAGGGGATGGCAAAGCCACAGCAGGAAGCCTCCACCATCTCTAGCACTGGAGAAACACAAAGGAGAGGGGAAAGCCAAGGCCAGCTGGTGGGATATGGGATCATGATGGAGAAGATGTCCAGAGGGGAGCTGAAACTATGGAGGAAGATGCAGTCACTGCCGGAAAATGCTCCCTGAAAGGGAATGGGGAGAAATACCCTGGCTTACCCTCCTTTCCATACTCCATCTCCCACTAGTGTTTCCTGTTAGCCAAAGCCAGTTGGCAAGGACATCTGAGTAACATCATTTACAGGAGAAGAGCACGGAATGAATCTGGAGCAGACAGGTAGTGCCCAGCACATCATTCATCATTGCCAGGATGCTCACCCTGTGTGACTCTGTAGTTCCTCTTAACTGACCAGATCTTGAACTCCTCCCTTCTTTTCATCTAGACCAACTCTTCCACTGTGCCCTCTGGAATTCACACTCAGGTATCAGCAAAATCCCCTCAGCCTCTTCTTGAAATATTTCATCAAACTCCTGCCATAACTACAATCTAGATGGTCTCTTAGCACACCACTTCTCCCATGATGTCTTTTGTTTCATAATACACATATTGGCAATGTGAGGTAGACATCCATCTTGCTCTCTGTTTTCCCTTATAAGCCATCACTCCCAATCTTCATGTTAAAATCCTGTTCATGAGACTCATGTCATCAACAATATCACCCCACCCCCTCCTTATTACCAACATCCCAGTAACACCCCCACCTCCGTCACTTGCACTCTCTTCCACCCCCACCCCACATTCATTAAAGACTTTGGCATCTGCCTCACTCTGTAAGTTGGGTTGCTTTTGGCAACATGTAACAGAAAACCCCAAATTAACTGACTTAAACAATAAAGAACATGTATTTTCTCACCCATAACAAGAGCTCTAGTGACAGGGAAGGTTCTAGGCTGCTTAATTCAGTGGCTCTATAATATCATGTATGAGGACTCAGGATGGGTCCATCTTTTCCTCTGCCATCCTAGCCATGATGCCATCCTCAGATTGTTCTCTTAGGCTGATTCCCTTCATGGTTGCAAGACGTACATAGAAACCATTCTCTTATGTGTGGCAAGGAGAAGTCAAAATTACAGTGAAAAGATTATTTAGTGAGCATGAAATAAAAGTGAAGAGAGCTAGTATGATTTAAATATACAAAAGCATCTTTTTAAAAATATATTTTATTTATTTATTTTTCTTTTTGGGGCCCCTCATCTGTAAAATAAAATTTTTTAATTGACCTATAATAATCGTACATATTTATGGAGTACATAGTGATATTGGGATACATATAATGTATAGTGATCAGATCAGGGTAATTAGCATATCTATCATCTCAAACATTTATCATTTCTTTGTGTTGTGAACATTCAATATCCTCCTTCTAGCTACTTGAAACTACATATTATTGTTAACTGTAGTCATCCTACAGTGCTATAGAACACTAGAATTTGTTCCTCCTATCTAGATGTAATTTTGTATCTTTTAACAAATCTCTCCCTATTCCCGTCTTCCACCTACATTTCCCACCCTCTAGTATAACTCTGTTCTACTTTTTACTTCTATGAGATCAACTTTTTTTTACCTTCCACTATGAGTGAGAATATGTGGTGTCTAACTTTCTGTTCCTGGCTTATTTCACGTAACACAATGTCCTCCATTCCATGTTGCTGTGAATGATAGGCTTTCATTCATTTTTATGGCTGAATAGTATTCCAATGTGTGTATATACCACATTTTCTTTATCTATTCATCTGTTGCTGGACACCTGGGTTGAGTCCATATCTTGACTGTTGTGAATAGTGCTGCAATAAACATGGGAGTGCAGATGTCCCTTTGATATACTTATTTCATTTCCTTTGGATAAATGCCCAGTATTGGCATTGCTGGCCAAGAAAACTGGAAATCTCCCTCTTCACAATAAATATACTGGTTGTCAGGGGTAGGTCCTTAGGCCAGGGTACCATATTCTTTGGAAAGTATCTGGAGGATGCTCATATTTGTGTCTGTGGTTCTTTTGTGTACATGTCTGCCTTAGTTCATTTTGTGTTGCTATGATAGAATACCTGAGACTAGGTAATTTATAAAGAAAAGAGGTTTATTTAGCTCATGGTTCTGCAGGCTGAGAAATTCAAAGGCCTGGCCTTGGCTTCTGGCAAGGGCTTTCATACTGCATCACAACATGGCAAAGATGGTCAGAAAGGAAGTGGACATGTGCAGAGAGGAAAACCTGAGGGCGTCCTGGCTTTATAACAATCCACTCTCATGGGAACTAATCCATTCCTGCGAGAACTAATCTAGTCTCAAAAAAGCACTCATTAACTACCATGAAAACAGCACCAAGCCATTCAAGACAGATCTGCCCTCAAAATCCAAGCACCTTTTACTAGGCCCCACCTCCTAACACTGCCACAGTGGGGATCAAATTTCAACATGAGTTTTTGTGGGTACACACAAACCATACCAGCATCCATAGTTGACCAGCTGCCCTTCTGTTTGACACATTATCTCTTTAAATATGCCAATGACTTTCATCTTACAGTGAAGCCTTGCTGGCAAGGGAGCCATTCTGTCTTATTAAGGTGTCATTGCATATCTCTGTTAATATTCGTCTTATGTTAATTCAACAGTTTAACTCTCAAGGGAAATTTTAGTTCTTCCATTTCCAAGTCCTATAAGTACACTTTGCTCGAGTGGGAGACAGTAGAGCATAGACTGATTCTAGAATAGCAGCTCTGCTCTACCACTTAATATCACTGAACCACAGTTTTGTCATCTGCAAAGTGAGGATTATAAAGGTACTTACCATGTAAGGTTATTGTGAGGACTAAATGAGAAAATACTTTAAAGGCTCCTACCACCGCACGTGGCACATGCAATTCTCTCAATAAATGTTATCTATTATCATTATCATCACAATATATTTTCTTCAGTTCTTTTTGTTTGTTTGTTTTATTTTAATATTAGGAAGAAGACAGGCGGCAAAGGCCCCAAAACATGATAGTAGGGCATCATGAAGAAACTGCAAGTAATTTAGTATGGTGAGAAGGTAGATGTCCAGGAGGATGAGCAGCTATCCAAATATAAAGGTGAAGAGACAGGCAGAAGATTGGTCATGCTAAGGAATTTTTACTTTATCCTGTATATTTGGGGGTGGAAGAAGGGCACTGAAAAAATCATAATCAGAGGATACCAGGATCAGATTTACATCTTCAAACAATCCCTCAGGAAGTGGTGATGGCATGGATTACAAGTGCAACTAGAGACATGGAAGCCAGTAAGAAGTCTACTACAATAGCCTAGCTCAGAGATGATGATGCTCCGAGTTAAAGGAGAGAAGGAGGAGGAGTTCTGGTTCCAGTAATGACAACATAGGTTGTATTAGATTAACCTTCCCACAGATAACAATTATAAACTCTAGACAGAATGTTTTTTAACACTTCTATTTGAAAAACCCAAACTATTTGAATGCATTGGTGACTGAACAAAAACAGGCAGAAACTGGAAGAGATTTGACCCTTAAAAAAAGGAAATTTCACTGATTGAGATCCACAATTTATATGACTTTTCTCCTGAAAGCAATCCCCAGCACTTGTGTCACAGGATGGCTTGAATTTAATCAGAAAGTCACATTATTTTTGGCTCAAAGTGCCAGAGGACAGAGTTTGGACTTGCCAGAGTAGCTGGAAATTAAGGAGGGAAGTCTAGTAAAAAGGGTATTGTGGAGGGAGCTCCTAAAATCCTTGGCTGATCCTAAATTTCACAGGCATGGAAGGGACTCCAAGGACATGGAAGAAAGCAACAGCTAGAAGGCTGAAAATAAGATAGCTACACAAACTGGTACCCTTAAAAACACTAAAAACGAATGTTCAGGTAACACATAGGAAACAAGAAAAAAGAAACAGAGGAAAAAGAAAACAAATAACAAAATGTCACACTTAAGCCCTGAAATATCCATAATTACTTTAAATGTCAGTGGTTTAAATACACTAACTAAAAGGCCGAGATTGGTGGAGTGTTTTTTTAAATGACTTATTTGCTGTTTATAAGAAATTCACTTAAATTCACTGACATGGGTTGAAAGTAAAAGATTTGCTTTATGTTTGCATGCAAACATAAAAAGGCATGAGTGGCTATGTTAATATTCTATATTATAGATGTCATTGCCAAGGAAATTACTAGAGACAAAGAAGGATATTAAATAATCATTAAAGGATCAATGCACCAAAAAGACATATGTGATCCTCTATATGCACCCACCAAAACAGAGCCTCAAAACACATAAGGCAAAAACTGATAGAGCTGAAAGGAGGAATAGAAAAATCCACAAAGTTGGGGACTTGAACACCACCCCCACAACAATTAATACAACTTCTACACAGAAAATCAGGAGGTATATAGAACAACTGAATAGTACCATACACCAACAGGAACTGATTGACATATATTGAGAATAATGCACTTTTTTTCAACTGCCCATGGAACATTCACCAACACAGACCATATCTTGGGTCATGAAACAAATTTTAAAAATTTTAAAGAATTAAAATCATACAGAGTATGTTCTCTGCCCATAATGGAACCAAACTAGAAACCAATAACAGAAAAACAACAGTAAAATCTTTGAACTCATGGAAATTAAATGACATACATCTAAATAATCTATGGCCAAAGAATAAGTCTCAAAGAAAAATTTTAAATACATAGAACTGAATTAAAATGAAAATACAACATATTCAAATGTGTAGGATGCAGGTAAAATAGAGCCAAGAGGGTAATTTTTAGCATTAAGTGCTTACCTTAGAAAAAGGGAATGTCTCAAGTCACTAATATAAGTTCTTATCTCAAGAAACTAGAAAAAGCAGTACAAAATAAATCCAAAGCAAGGAGAAGGAAGGAAACAATAAAGATAAGAGCAGAAATCAATGAACTGGAAATAGAAAACAATAGAGAACATCAATAAAACAAATAGCTGGTTCTCTAAAAACATAAACAAAAGTGATTAACCTTTAGCAAGACTGATGAAAATAGAAAAGGAGAAGACACAAATCACCAATATCAAGAATGAGGCAATACAGGTCCCAAAGCTATTAAAAGGATAATATGGGAATACTATGCACAACTTTACATTCATACATTCAACAACTTAGAAGAAATGAGCCAATTCCTTGAAAACCATAAACTGTCAAAACTTACCCAATAAGAAATAGATTATTTGAATAATCCTTTAACTATTAAGGAAATTTAAAACTTTTGAAAAAGAAATCTCCAGGCCCAGATGGTTTCACTGGATGGTCTTACCAAACATTTAAAGAAGTAGCAACAATTTTACACAATTCATTCTGGAAAATGTAAGAGGAAGAATATGTCCCAACTAATTTTATGAGTATTACCCTGATACCAAAACTAGATGAAGAAAATATAAGAAAAGAAAACTACAGATCAATATTGCTCATGAGCTTAGATACCAAAATCCTCAATAAAATATTGTAATCCAAATCTAACAACTTTTAAAAAAGAACTATGTACAGTGACTAAGTGGGGTTTATTACAGGTATGCAAACCTATTTTCATCACTTGAAAATCAGTCAAGGTAATTCACCAAATCAACATTTTAAAGAATAAAAAGCCTATAATCAACAAGCAGTCCAATTAGCAGTCTAATTCTAGTCCAATTAGAAAATGGACAAAAGGAAGGAGAGTCTTTTCAACAAGTGTTGCTGGAACAATTGGACATACATAGATAAAACAAACAAACAAACAAACAAACAAACAAAAATCTTGACCTACACCTCACAACTTTTACAAGGATTAACTCAAAATGGACCACAGACTTAAATGTAAAACATGAATCTATTAAACTTTTAGGAGAAAAAAAACAGAGAAAATCTTCAGGATCTAAGGATAGGCAATGAGTTCTTAGACTTGTATCAAAAGTATGATTCATAGAAGGAAAATTGATAAATTGGACCTCATCAAAATTAAAAAGTTTCACTTTGCAGAAGATCCTGTTAAGAGAATAAACAAAGACAAGCTACAGGCTGGGAGAAAATAATTGCAAACCATATATCCAACAAAGGACCAGCATCTAGAATATACAAAGAACTCTCGATATTCAACAGTGAAAAAAAAAGCAATCCAATTAGAAAACAGACAAAAGGCATGAAGAGTATTTCACCAAAGAGGATATACAGATGGCAAATAAGCACATTAAAAGATTTTCAGCATCATTATCCACTATGGAAATGCAAATTAAAACCATAATAAGATATCACTACACACATATCAGAATGGCTAAAATTTTAAACATAGTGACAACACCAAATGCTGGTGAGGACGCAGAGAAAGTGAATCTCACGTACATAGCTGGTGGGAATGTAAAATGGTATGATCACTATGGAAAATATTTTGACAGTTTATTATAAAGTTAAATGTGCAACTACCATGCAATCCACCAATTGGACTCATGGGCATTTTTTCCAGAAAAATGAAAACTTATGTTCACGCAAAACTTATCCATGAATATTCATAGCAGCTTTATTCATAATAGCCAAAAATTGAAAATAACCCAGATATCCTTCAGTGGGCAAATGGTTAAACAAACTGTGGTACATCCATACCATTGAACACTACTCATGCACGAAAAGGAGCCAACTATTGATAAACACAACCACTTGGATGTATCTCCAGGGAATTATGCTGAATAAAAAAAGCTAACCCTGAAATGTTATGTATTGTATGATGATATTTATCTTGCATTTTTGAAATGACAAAGAGATGAAAAGCCAATTAATGGTTGCTAGGAATTAGGTATGGGTGGGAAAGGAGGGAGGTGGGTTCTAAAAGGGCAACTTAAGGGATCCTCATTGTAACGGAACTGTTTTGTATCTTAACTCTGGTGGCAGATACATGAATTTACATGTGAGAAAATTGTATAGAACTAAATAAATGCACACACACACACAAATGAGTATAAGTAAAACTGGGGAAATTTGAATAAAATCAGCAGATTGTTTCAATGTCAGTATCCTGATTATAATATTGTATTATAGTTAGGCAAGATGTCACCATTGGGGGGAAATGGGTAAAGAATACATGGGATCTCTCTGTATTATTTCTTGCAAATGCATGTGAATCTATAATTGTCTCAAAAGTTTTGATTTTAAAAATCTGAAGATAATTATCTGATCTTTTTCAAATAGTCTATTGCTCCTTTTTCCTTTTTTCATTTTCTTTTTTTATTTCTTTAACCATATGAAATATATATTCTGTATCTGATAATTCCATTATATAGATTTCATGGAGGGATAATCCTGTTGTCTACCGTGTCTGCCAATTCTCCCTAAAGGTCTCATATTTCTTCATGCCCTTTGTTTCTTTGAGTTGTGAGCTCAGTTTTGTGAGATTTTATTTGTCAGAGTTCTGTATGGCCTGGGCTGAAGTTTTGTCCCTGCAAAGTTGATTTACCTTCGCTTCTGTTAGGTACCCCAGGGCACTGCCAACCTGGGAACACTTTTGTTAAATTTTTAGTTGCTGTTTCCTGGACATACAGGTCATACAAATTTTAGCCTTAACTCTTTGTGGTTATGAATTCTCAAAAGAGACCTCACCTACTAATACATATACAGTAATGTTGAAGCCAAAACTGTTAAGTTTGCTTATTTTCTCATATGATTACCAATTGGAATTTTTTCTAGTCTATACTAAGGTCCTACTCTTCCTTCTTACAAGGGCCCAAGGCCTTGTCTACTACACCTATATGTCTGTTAAATTGCAAGCAACATGATCAGAGATCTAAATGTGAAAGGCAAAACAATAGAGCTTTTAGGAAAAAAACAGAATATCTTCATTACATTAATATAAGCAAAGATTTTATGATTGGGACATAAAACTGTTAACCATTTAGAAGAATATTGTTAAGTTGTATTGTATTAAAATTAAGAACTTCTGTTCATCAAAACATACCATAACAAGTGAAAGTCACAGTGTGGAAAAGGTATTTGCAATACATATATCCAACAAAGGATTTATTTCCATAATATGTAAGAAACTCTTGTAAATCACAAAAAAAGAAAGATAACCCAGAAGAAAAGTGAAGATTATCTGAATGGCCAGTAAACATATGAAAAGGTGTTCAAATTCATTAGTCATCAGGGAAACGTCAATTAAAACCATAGGGTGAAATCTCTTCATACCTACTAGAATGGCAAAAACATAAAATAATAATAAATTAAGTGTATGAAGTGTAAGCAGTCTAATACACTGCTGGTGGGAAGGTAAATTTGTACAACCATTTTGGAAAACTGTTTCGCAGTATCTGCTGAAGCTCAATACACACGTACCTTATCCCTCAGCAATTCTATTTCCAATGTACACTCAACAGAAATACATATATATGTCCATCAAAATACATGAATAAGACAATATTTTTAGCAGCATTATTTGTAGTAGCCCCAAACTAGAAACAATGCAAACATTCATTAACAGTAGAATGGATACGCCCGGCGAGGTGGCTCATGCCTGTAATCCTAGCCCTCTAGGAGGCCAAGGCGGGTGGATCGCTCGAGGTCAGCAGTTCGAGACCAGCCTGAGCAAGAGCGAGACCCCGTCTCTACTAAAAATAGAAAGAAATTATCTGGTCAACTAAAAATATATATAGAAAAAATGAGCCGGGCATGGTGGCACATGCCTGTATTCCCAGCTACTCAGGAGCCTGAGGCAGTAGGATCGCTTAAGCCCAGGAGTTTGAGGTTGCTGTGAGCTAGGCTAATGCCACGGCACTCACTCTAGCCCGGGCAACAGAGCGAGACTCTGTCTCAAACAAACAAACAAAAAAAAGAACAAAAAAAAAAAAAAACCCAGTAGAATGGATAAATAAATTGTGGTATATTCATACACTGGAATATACAGCGATGAGAATGAATGAATTATAACTACATCCACCAACATGGATGAATCTCACAAACACAATACTGGGCAAAAGAGGGCAGACACAAAATAGTACATACTATTAATATATGATTCCATTCTATAAAGTTCCAAAACAGATCAAATTAATCTACAATGTTAGAAGTTAGGATACAGTTACGTTTGGGAAACAGTGACTGAGAACAAGGTATAAGGTCGGAGGCTTCTGGGGTAATGCTCTGTTTCTTGATCTGGGTGCTGGTTACATGGGTGTATAATGAAAATTCATCTAGTGAGACATTTAAGGTATGTACACTTTTCTGTTTAAATGTTATAGTTCAATAAAAATTTACTTTAAAAACTGGACTGGAAAATAGAAAAATGAATATGGTCCAGCTTTGGATACGGAAAAATAAATCATGAGAGATGATCAGTATTTTAACATTAAATCATTTGTTGTTTTTTATTTTGTTGAAGTTTTACTTTAAAATGGGTTAATTATGACCAAAAAGTCTTTCCTCTATGTTTTCTTTTAGGAGTTTTAGTATCGGATTTTCTATTTAAGTCTTTATCTGATTTTGAGTTTATTTTCATGTATGGTGGAAGATAAGGGTCCAGTTTCATTCTTTTGCTTGTGGATTTCCAGTTTTCTTAATCCCATTTGTTGAAGAGACTGTCCTTTCCCCATTGTGTATTCTTGGCACCCTTATCGAACATCAGTTGACCATATATGTGTGTATCTAATTCTGGGCTCTCTATTCTCTTCCATTGTTCTATATGTCTGTCTTTATGCCATTACTGATAAGAGGTTACTATCCAAAATATATCAGGAACTCACACAACTTGATAGTAAAGAAAAACCAAATAATCTGATTTAAAAATTGGCAAAGGACTTGAATAGACATTCCTCCCAAGAAGGCATACAAATGGCCACCAGGTATATGAAAAGATGCTCGACATCACTAATCATGGGGGAAATGAAAATCAAAATCACAATGAGATATCACCTCATACCAATTAGGATGGCTATTATCAAAAAAATCAAAAGATAATAAGTGTTGGTATGGATCTGGAGAAACTGGGACCTTTCTACACAGTTGGTGAGAATGTAAAATGGTGCAGCCACTACTGAAAAAGTATAGAGGTTTCTCAAAAAATTAAAAACAATAGAACTACCATATGATCCAGCAGTCCCACTTCTGGGTATGCATCCAAAATATTTGAAATCAAGATCTCAAAGAGATATCTGCACTCCCATTTTCATTACAGCACTATTCACAGTAGCCAAGTTATGGGAACAACCCAAATGTCCATCAACAGATGAATGGATAAAGAAAATATGTATATACATACAATGCAATATTATTCAGCCTTTCAAAAGAAGGAAACCCTGCCATTTGTGACAACATGGATGAACCAAAAGGACATTATTCTAAGTGACATAAGCAAATCACAGAAGGACAAATATCACATGATTCCACTTAGATGAGGAACATAAAATAGTCAAATTCATAGACAGAGAGAATAGAACTGTGGTTACCAGGGGCTGGAAAGAGGGGGAAATGGGGAGCTGTTTAATTGGTGTAAAGTTGAAGTTATACAAGGTGAATTAGATCTAGAGTCCTCCTGTGCAGCATAGTGCCTCTAGTCAACAATTCTGTATTGTGCACTTAAAAATTTAAGAGGGTATATTTTGTGTTGTATCCTTACTACCAAAAAACTAGGGAGAACAAGGAAACTTTTGGAGGTGATGGATATGGTGATGGTTTCACAGGTGTATGCATATGTCCAAACTCATCAAATCGTATACATTAAACATGTGCAGTTTTTTGTATAGCAATTGTGTAACAATAAATTATATAGCAATAAAGCTGTTAAAAATAAAAGTGGTTAATTGTGTAATCACTTAAAATATAGATGATATTAAAAGTAAATGCAAAAGACAACACTGCATAAGGCTTTGTTTTTTGGTAATGATAAATGTGATGTTTGATGGCGTGCCACCCCCACCCCAAACAAAAGGAAAAAGGTCCAAAATAAACAAACCTCAAACCCTTCAAGCTCTACTTGGTTAGAAATCCACAGTTGCCTCCTGGGCACTCATAAAGCGCGTCAGCCTAGGGCTCTTCTTTTAAGCTGGGCTCTTTGTTTTGGCTCTTGGGGATTTTGCTTGCTTCCTTTTGAGCTCAGCAATGTATTTAAAAGGATATTTGTTATCTTTTATCCAGTATTTCTAGGTGTTTTGTAGGAGGAAGTTATTGTCTGGATATCTCACATACAATATTGCCAGAAATGCAAGGTGTAGTTCCATTTCTATATTCTGATGACTCCCAAATTCCTATCTCCCCGCCACCCCCCACCCCTGAGCTCCAGACTCACACTGAAGAGAGAGCTCCTACATCCTGTTTCACATCTCCACTTGGATGTCTAATAGGCATCTCAAATGTACTATGTTCAAAATAGAGCTTTTGGTTGGTTTTCCCCTCAGACCAGTTCCTTCTCTAGTCTTGCCCATCTCAGCGAATTATAGTACTGTATGCACATCTACTAAAGCCAGAAATCTGGCTGTAATCCAAAATGCCTTGTTTTCCCTCAGCCCCCTATATCAGCACTCTCTGTCCCACCCACTCCAAATGACATACTTAATCCCTTCACTGCTTTGCATCACCACCATAACCCATTTCCAAGACCCCATCATCTCTAACCCAGGCTACTGCAGCAGCCTCCTTACTTGTCTACCTGCTTCCACTCTTGACTCTTTCTGCACAGAGTGAACAGATTGCATCAATCCCCTGCTCACAACCTGCCCATGTGCTTAGAATGAAACCCTAACTCCTGTTTAAAAGTAAACTGAGGCACAATGAAATTTTAAGGAGTTTATTGGCGCAAACAATTTATGAATCAGACTGCTCCAAACCAGAAGTTGTTCAGGAGCTCCACCGAGAGTTTGCAAGGGGAAGGCTTTTATAGAGCAGACACAGAAGCAAAGCAAACGGTTGATAGGTTACAGTTATACACAGTTGCCTTATTTGGTTTATCCTGTTGAAAAGTCTCTAGTTATGTAAGTTTGTTGGCTGTTTCTGATTGATTGTGCTTAAGTTCTGTTTTTCTTTAAAATAGGCAGTTACAAGAAATAGCTTAAGATGCACTTATATTTGCAACTCAAGCAAGGTTTAGGTAACTTATGAGGCCTAACTAACTGGGCTTGGCTGCTCAGGGATTCTTCAGGTTTGGTCTCCATTTTAATTTGCTTTAACATTCCTTACACTGCCTGCAACGCCCTAGACCACTGATCCAAAACTCAAAGACTGGTTAACTGGAGAGCTCATCACCCTTCCAAATGGGGCATCTGCTACTCAGTTCCAACAGATTGTCACCTTGCCAATGAGGATCCACTATTATCTGATCTTTTGATTTTTTTCCCAAGAGAACTAGAAATCTAGTGAACTAGAAATAAGTGAAATCGTCTGACTTTTAATTATTGGTAATTAAAAACCAAAACAAAATAACACAAACAGAAGCAAGAGAAAACACTTCAGGCTAAATCAAACACCTCTGCTGGCTATTAGTTTGCAACTGACCTTAGCCCTAGGTGATCTGGCCCCTGCTTGACCCTCCAGCCCACCCCTTTCCTGACTCTGCTCCAGGCTTACTAGTTATAGCAGACACTGCCGGCTACTTTTCATGTCCGTTAGATTTGTCATTTCAGTGCACTGCCACTGCACCTTTGTACCTGGCTGCTTTTTCAGGAAGCTTGCAAGGTCACTCTGCTCATGGAGAACAGCCATCAACCAGTGGCTCCAGGAGGGCGGGGTAATCCTGAGACATTTTGTTTGCCCATTTCCCAGAGTTTCCCTGAGGTCTTAAGACTGTCACCCTCTGTGTAGCTGGCTTATTAACATACCCTTCACTGGCTGCCTTTGCTTCCCTTTGTGATTGTCCCGCTGGCCTACTGGTATTCCCCACACCTCCCAATAAACCAGCTGCACTCAAATCCTTGTCTCAGTCTGCATCTGGGAGAATCAAACTGAGATAATAGCCTTCTTTCATTTTCTCCAACAGGTCAAGTCTTTGGCCTTTGCGGTTTCCTCTGCTTGCATGCTCTTCCCTCAGATGTTCGCCTGGCTCACTTCCTCACTTTGTTCTTAGCTCAAAAGCCACCTCTGCAGATAGGCCATCCAAGACCACCCAAACTCTAATAGTCCCTCCCTCCCTTTCATCATTGGTCAGTTTTATTTTTTCTGTGAGCCTTTTCATTATCTGAAGTTATCTTGCTAATTTACTTGTTCCTGTGTCTGTTGTCTATCCAATATCAGCTTCCTGAGAGCAGGAGCCTTGACCGACTTGTACACTGCTCTATCAGGAGTCCAGGGCACTAAAGGAATGAACAAATGGTGATTTTCAACAATTCTTGGAGTTTGTGCTCACTTCCCCTAGTACTCCCTCCCCTAATCTCTGTTCTTAACCTGCCCCTCAGGATGCCACAAAGCTGGTGCAGGTGGGCAAACAGACACCTTCCTACTGGTGGGTAAACCAAATCCCTCTATCAGATTTGTGTTTTTAGAAGTGCCCATGACTGTATTTTATTTGTGAGTTCCTTTCATCCAAGACTTAGTTTTATCATTGATTTTTTTAAACTTCTTTGTGTTAAAAAAAAAAATCTCAATTTGCTTTGTTTTCTGCTGTTACTCTTTACACTGGCATATTGACAGTCGAGACTGGAAGCGCCATACCCAATTTCCTTCTCAGTCATTTTCTCCTGCAAATCACTGGGTGTCTCTCTCACTATTATTCTTCTGTTGCTGACATGCCTGCCGCTGTCTATAATGTCTGGCCTTCCAGTCTGACATGGGCATGTTTTGCTCCCCCTCCCCACCTTTTCCAGTTAAAGTCATCTCGATCAGATCGGCAAGTCTCCAGGCAACCACATTCTTCCCTAGTGAGACGCACTCGATCCTTAGCCAAAAGCCTATCATTCCAGTATCTTAAGCCATCGTCCAAAAAATAAATCTGCACAGCTCCAACCCTTCCCTACATCTCCAGCTGTGCTGGCTGCAGCCACCCCCACACCTAGCCTCAGGAGACCTGTGACCTCCAATCTAGCCCTGAAGCAACTGAGATGTAGACAAATCCTATTCCCCTTGGTTCAGATGAGACAATGCTGGAATTTCTCAAAAGGAAATTTGCTAGGAAACCAAGTGAAAAACAAAACCAGAGAGAGGGAGGGAGAGAGGGAGAGAGAATACAAAAGCTTAGGAAGGGATGCATTACAGAGCCCCAATTCCTTATCCTGAGATAACTGTACTCTGGCTGAAGATCGGCGTGGCTGGCACAGCTCACAGGGCACACAGGATATGAGACTATAATCCTTCAACCTTTTCACAAAGGAACTGTAGGGATGAGGCGGGGGAAGAGCTTGCAGAAAGGCAGATAGAGTCTTTGTGTGTCTGGACTGTTTCTTTCCATGGAAATGGTACCTGAGGACATGTGAGCTCCCAGCAGCCCTAGGAGGAGCAAGAAACCCCATCTACCAGCACTTCTTGCCCTGGAAGCTCCCTGCAACCTTTCTGAACTTGTTTATCGGTTCTGATAGCTTTTTTTAGTGGATTCTTTAGGATTTTCTATATACAAGATCATGCCATCTGCAAATAAAAGTAGTTTTACATCTTCCTTTCCAATCTAGATATCTTTTATTCTGTTTTCTTTTTAATTTCCCTGGCTAGAACTTCTAGTACAATGTTGAATAGAACTGGCAAGAGTGGACGTTTGCATCTTGTTCTTGGTCTTAGTGGGAAGCTTTCAGTCTTTTACCATTAAGCATGATGTTAGCTGTGCTGTTTTATGCAGATGCAGCTTCACTAACTCTTTCAGTGACCCATGCTTTATTGTAAAGCTCTGCTATACTGACTGCATTTTTGTCTTTATTTTACTTTTAGCCTCCTTTACTTTTTGTACATTTTCTTTCAGAAAGTCTAGACTGTCTTTACAGCAGTAGAGAAATCAAGGGGAAAGGCTAGATTTTCTTTCATTCATCTGTTCAGAAAGCATTTATTAAATGCCTATTATGAGCCAGCACTGTCCTAGGTTTCTTGGGGATACAACATTGGGTAAAATAAAGCCCCTGTCCTCTGGAGCTCAGGTTCTAGGGATGAACTTGCGCAATAAGTAAACAGTCAAGATAATTACAAAGAGATATAAGTGCTGAGAAGAAAGGTAAGAGAAGGGTTCTGTGAGAGGGAGGGCTTCAGGTGAGTGATCAGGGAAGGCTTCTCTGTGGAGGTGACATTTTTGACTGGGATCTGAATGACGAGAAGGAGCGAGCCATCAGAAGAGCTTGGAGAAGAGTGTTCCAGCAGACAAAACAAGTGCAAAGGGCTTGAGCTGGGAATGAGCCGGGTGAGTGGGGGTGGCGGAGGCAACTAGGAAAGCTGCCCAATATGGCTGGAGCAGAGGGAGGAAGCAGGGAAGGTGGGACAGAGCCAGACACTGATCTTTCAGGCAAGGAGGTTGGAGTTTACTGACATGATGGGAAGCCACTGGAGAGTGTTATACAGGGGATGCTGTAATCTAATTTAAGTTAGTAAAAAATCCCTCTGGCTGATGTATCTGTCCATATTTTGATCTCAGGCTTTGTGAATCCCAGGGCTACTTGGAGTCGGTCCAGAAAGTCAGGGTGGTTAGAGGGCCTCTCTGTTCACCTCTGCAGCCTCACCTCACACAGAGTCCAGAGGGATCTCTTTAAAACACAAGTCAAATCATGTCCCTCCTTTCCTCAAAACGTTTCTATGGCTCCCTGTTTCTCTGAAAGTAAATAGCTTCTCGATGGCCTTCAGGGCACTGCAAAATCTGCCCCTCCCCATGATTCTCTGCCCTCCTCGCAATCGCTCTCACCCTTGCTTGCTCTCTTCCAGCCGTACCAGCTTCCTTGGCTATTCCTCAAATGAGCCAAGCATGCTTCCACCATAGGGCCTTTGTGTCCAGTTATCCGCTCAAATGCTGCCTTGTCAGAGGTCTTCCCCGCCCACGTCATTTCCTCTCTGACCTCGTCTTCCACTCTCTCATTCTTTTGCTTGCTCTACTCCAGCTCATTGGCCTACTGGCTGTTGTTCCTTAAGCTCAGCAAGCATACTCTCACCTGAGGGCCTTTGCCACCACCTCTTTTTCTCCAGGCATAATGGCTTTCATTTAGGTACAATACCAGTGGGAAAAGAACTAGGGGATCAGACAAGAGGAAAGATGGGAAGAGGATGGCAGGTTGAGCCTGGAGTGATTCTCTGAATCTACTAGCATTTGGTGGGCTACAGAAGCTTTTGTGGTTTCTTTTGTCTTTTGTGAATTGTTTATTTTTATGATATAAAAGCAGTAGATATTCATAATAGGAAGTTTAGAAAATAAGAAATGTAACCATCTGTCAGTTTCTTCAAGAGTTAAAAATAGAGTTACCATAAAACCCAAAGATTCCACTCTTAGTTATCTACCCAAAACAAATAAAAACTTGTCCATACAAAGACTTGTATACTAATATTTGTAACAGCATTATTCATAATAGCTAAAAGTGGAAACATCCCAAATTTCCATCAACAGATGATTGGATAAACGAAATGTGGTCTATCCATACAATGGAATATTATTTGGCCATAAAAAGGAATGAAGTATTGATTGATACATGCTACAACATGGATGAACCTTGAAACATTATGTTAAGTGAAAGAAGGCAGACACAAAAGCTCACATATTATGATTCGATTTATCTGAAGTGTCCAGAATAGGCAAATCCATAGAGACAAGACAGAAAGTTGATCAGTAGTAGCCAGGGGCAGGGGGAAGAAATAATGGGTAGTTATTGTTAATGAGTATGGGGTTTCCTTTGGAGGTGATGAAAGTGTTATAAAATTGATTGGGGTGCTGGTTGCAGAACTTTGTGAATATACCAAAACCCACTGAATTGTGAATTTTATGGCATATGAATTATATATCAATAAAGCTATTATTCAAAAATAAGAAATGTATGAAGATTTAAATAGATATTGTTCAATATTCCACTGCCTCAAGGTAACATGTTCACATGTTGATGTAGTTGTATCTCCCTATCTATTTACCTATCCGTTGGTAAATTGATACGGATACAGATACATAATTTCAAAATGGTATCTCCTTTTACATTTATTACATTGTGAGCAGTTTATAGATCATTGAATAATTTTTTTAAAAGATTATAATGGTTGCTTATTTCTCAAGTATGGAAGTTCTTTCCTCAAGGGGCATACACTCTGGTATATTTTGGGGAAAGGAAAGGAGATTTGCCTCATGTCCACCATTGTAGTGCACTGCTCTTCTGTTCCACATGCTTATCCCTGCTACTATCTCCCTTGGCTCTGTCACCACCTATAAATCCTGAAGAATAGTTCCCCCTGATTTTCTGCTGTTACCTCTATGCAGGCCTCAGTGAGTGGGAGAAAAATGGATAGGACATGTTCCCTTTGAAGCTCTGCCCTTTATTTAACACAGTTCACCACAAAAGGCTGAATGGGCATATAAGACTTGACTGAAGATTTGCCCCAAGAACCAACTGACAGGCCAGGGCAGGGGCTCACCTTGTGTTCACAGGCCCAGCAACCCCTGTGAACTATAGGTATGTGAGCAAGCTCAGGCTACTTTTCTTGGGCTTCCAACACCAGATTTTGTCTGTGTTGCTGTAAACTTCCAGGGAAATTTTGGGTTAGTGGCATTTCTCAATTATTTCCTAACCTGGGTGAGGGTAGGATTGGGAGGCAGATAGGTAGTAGAAAGAGTTTGTTCCTTACATATAGTCTAGTTGTTGGAAAGAGCAACTTTCCAACGGGAAAGATTTCATGAGATTTCTAGCCACATTGCATCCACGTCCTGATAGAAAAGAGCAACGCCACCCATTTCTGCCTCTATTATGGGTAAAGAGTAAAGGTCAGTTAGCCCTCATTCTATCACATTCTACTGCCCTGTCTCCATAGAGGAACAATCTTACCCTGAGGCCATGCTTCCAAGAGGAGGTCTCATCTGATACAAACTAGCATAGACTATTAAACTAGCCAAAGTCATAGACACTCTGAATGCAAGAGCTGACTGAGCACTTGACTTTATGAGGCAGATGAGGAGGATTCAGTGCCTGAGGATGTGGGTTGGAGAGAGAGGTAATCCTAGTTGATAGTAGTTTAGTGGACAGGCCACAAGAAGAGGCGGTGCTGCCTGGCCTGAATCCATAACTGGATAATATTATAGCTGCTAGTGACAAGAAAATGAAGCAGGCTCAGCCATTTTATCTGAATCAGGAGGTGTCCTGGCTGTCAGAGAAACTGGAGAGAGGGTAGTGGTACCCTAAACCAAATGTATTGGTGATCTTTGGGAGTATTAAGGAATTGAATCTAGTGGGCCCAGCTATTACCTGGTCCAGGCCTGCCTCAATCCTGGCAGAATTTATTGAAGAACTTCCTAACCTTTTTCATGTCATAGCACATGTAGAAAATGATAACCTTTGTATAGCACAGTGGGATCAACAGAGAAAACTACTCCTGGTCAGAGGTGATTGGTCCAGGCTCTAGCTGCATCAGGTTCTACCCAGGCACAGGTTGGGAAGCTCTGCTTTACCAAAGGTCGTTTGCTTCTGCTGGCATTTTGGATGGCAGAGCTAGGTGATTCAAATCACCACTCCCTGGCCATATGCCTGCTTGACCTTAAACATATCTATCCTGAGACCTAGAAATTTATCATCTCCTAGAACAATTGAGACCCCAAACTTACCTGTGATAAGTGCTGCCAATGTTATTGTATCTTTGGGCCAGGGTCATGGCCAAATTATCCACTTGACCAAGTAAATTGTCATCTACTTGAGAGGTGTTTTGAGACCAGGAGATGGAAATTCCAGTCCTGTATCAGACCTTCAACTGATTCTTGGGTCTTATAGTTAGGATGCCTGTCTCTGAAAAGGGAATTTACTCACTCTGATTCAGGCGCCCAAGCTCCAGGACTCCAGGACTCCACCTATTTGAAACATCAAGTTTTCAAATTCTTCCACTCAGGCACTGGTTCTTTTGTAAAAGGAAAGTAAGAAAATTTCATGTGATCGCAAGTCTCCAATGCTTAAAAGCAATTGCATTTTGAGAGCAGACCAGGTATTTATGAACTTGGACCTGCTGGGCATCATGCAAATTAGAATGGTGGAAAATGGCATTTCAGATCCACTCAGGGATAATATAAGAAGCAAATGATTCTTTTTGGATATGAATTAACCTTTATTTTTCTGTCACCTAAGAATGAGATCTTTTATTCTGGTTCAATATAGGGCCCTGAATTTATATTAATTTCCTTCCTAAACCTGGCTTCCTTGGTCTGAGTTACATTGGAATACTGCAGCAGCACCACCTGCAGGTCACACCAAAGAAATGCATATTGACTGCTTGGAATTTGAATCTTACAATTCTGATTAAGAGATCTAGACTAGTAGATTCTGAACTTTTCACAATGGCTGAAAATCGAAACACAAATAAGCCAAACAAAAGAAAATACAGAAATAAACCAACAATCCTCAGGCCTCACAGAGACCTCCTAAATCAGAAATTCTGGGGACAGGAGCCTAATTAATTTTTTCAAAATAGTTCTGATGTTCCTGACTTTTGGAAAACACTGGTTTATTTGATACTGGACAAAGTGCCTGCAGAACACTAGGATTACCCCTAAGTGATCAAGGACATACAGACAAACCTGGGGCTTACAGGCTAACCCTGCAAGTTTATAACACATGTCTCAAGCCTAATCCTAACCCTCACCAGCATTTGTAAGGGGCAGTGAGGCATCATCTAGACTATAGTTGCAGCTGAGAAGTTTTTTCTTTTTAAAATTTTATCCTTTAAATAAACATACAGAACTTCTGGTTCTGTTGTTAGGAAGTTCTGCAATAAATTCTGCCAGGATGGGGGCAGGCCTTGACCAGGTAATAGCTGGGCCCACTAGACCTAATTTCTTAATACTCCCAAAGACCACCATACATTTGGTTTTGGGTAGCACCACCCTCTCTCCAGTTTCTCTCACAGCCAGGACACCTGACTCAGTGTGGGGCTCAGATGTAAGGAGCTTAGAGATCACCACCACATCCTAATAACAAGTAAAAAGCTGAACAAAGTGAAAATTCAACAACTCTTCTTAAGTCTGTCAGAGAAGTAAGGTCACAGGGAAAAACATTGCCCCCAAAATTGGAAAGACAGACAGGCAGATACACAGAATCACAACTTACCAGAGAAGAAACACACTAACAGAAACGTAGGCAGGAACCAGTGTCAGGATAGAAAAGCCTGCACTGTAATTGATGAATTGCTCTTACTCCAGGTGGAACCGGTCATAGGGGGCCTCCCACACTTTTGTGAATTTTAGCTCCAGGAGCTCTACCAGGTTCTCGCAGTGAATATCAGAGAAATCTTCTCACATTTCCAGCAAGGGAAGGGGGAAAGCAACCATTTTGAAATATGCAGAACATTCTTTTCTTCTTAGCAAGACTTGCCCTGAAGGTAAACTATTTTACCAGAGTCTAACCTGTAGGGCTTTTATCAGAGCCTAAACTACCTGGGGGAAAGGAAATCTCGAACTCCAGCCCCGGGGCTACTAGCCATCCTGACCCACCTAAGGAGGGGAAAAAACAGGAAGCACTTATGAAGTCCACAGTCCAGCAGCACAGGGTCACCAAAAGACTGAGACCTAATCACAGGACTGTAGAATGCTCCCCTCCCCGCAGCCTTACCACTACATTACTAAAGGCCTATTTAGCACAGCTCCTTGTAGCAAGAATATCACGTCCACTTTCCAACAAAAAACTTCAAGGCATACTAAAAAGCAAAAAACACAGTTTGAAAAGACTAAACAAGCATCAGAACCAGAGTCAGATATGGCAGGAGTGTTAGAATTATCAGACTACAAATTTTAAAAATCTACAATTAATACGCTAAGAGGCTCAATGGAAAAAGTAGGCAATATGCAAGAAGAGATGGATAATTTAAGCAGAAATGGAAATTCTAAGAGATAATAAAAAAGAATTGCTAGAGATCAAAAACACTGTAATAGAAATGAATGCCCTTGATGGGCTCATTAGTAGATTGGACACAGCTGAGGAAAGAATCTCTGAGCTTGAGGATATGACAATAGAAACTTTCAAAATTGAAGAACAAAGATAAAAAAGATTGAAAAAGAAAACATTTTTTATTTTGAATATACAAGAACTGTGGGACAGCTATAAAAGGAGGAAAATACATATAATGGGAATACCAGAACAAGAATATAGATAGAAAAGAACAAAGGAAATATTTGAAACAATAATGACTGAGAATTTCTCCAAATTAATGCCAGACACCAAACCACAGATCCAGGAATCTGAAAGAGCACCAAACAAGATAAATATAAAAAAACACTCCACCTTAGCATATCTTTTCAAACTTCTAAAAAATCAAAGATAAAAAATCTTGCAAGAAGCCAGAGGAGTAAAAAAAAAAAAAAAAAAAAAAAACAAAAACAAAAATCCCACCTTACCTATAGAGGAGCAAAGATAAGAATTTCATCTGACTTCTCAGAAACCATGCATGCAAGAAGAGAGTGCAGTGAAATAAAGTATTGAGAGAGAGAGAAAAAAAAAAAAAAACACCAACCAACAATTCTGTACTCTGTGAAATTATCCTTTAAGAATGACAGAGAAACAAAGGCTTTCTCGGACAAACAAAAATTGAGGGAGAGCAACGTCAGCAAGATGGCAGAATAGGATTCTCCAGCCCTCATCCTCTTGTGAAAACATCAATTTGCACAACTATCCACACACAAAAATATTCTCACAAGCACTAAGGAAACCAGGTGAGTGATTAGAACACCTGGGTGTAGCACAGAAATAAGAAAAGATGAATTGAAGAGTGTAGGAAGGACAGTTTGACATTACCTGTGGCCTCCCTTTACCAACCCCAGGTAGTGCAGCCCACAAAGAGAGGTACTCTCTACATGGGGGAAGGAGATGGAAGCAAGCACTGGACTGCCTCAGTCCCCAGCACCAGGCCACTCTAGTAAAATACAACACCAGGCAGGCCCCCATGGCACCAGACTCTAGGCCAGCCCCACATACTCAGTTTCCAGGCTGGCCCCCAGCTGACCCAGGCAGCTCCAGGCCACCCATAGCACTGGGCTCATCCACAAGAACCCCACCTCCAGGCTGGCCCCAGTTCTATGCTGGCCCCTGCAATCCCAGGCATCAGGCTGACACTTGTAGCCCGAGAACCCAGGCCTGCCCCCATGGACCCAGCTTCCAGGCCAGACCCTGTTGACAAAGGTTCCAGGCTGACCCCTTTAACCCCATGCTCCAGCAGACTCAAGGTCCAGGCCTCTTCCAGTAGAACCCAGTGCCAGGCTGGCCCCCACAGACCCAGGCTCTAGGACTGCCCCTGGGGACTGAGGCTCCAGACCTGCCTTTACAGACCCAACCTTCAGACTAGCACCCACACATCCAGCCTCCAGGATAGCCCCCATGGACCCAGGCTCCAGTGGACCTGGGGTCAGGCAATAGCTCTAAAAATTATACCTAGGAATAAATTTAACTGAAGAGATGAAAGATCTATACACTGAAATCTATATAACATGGATGAAATAAATTGAAGAAGACACAAATAAATGGAAAAATATATGTGTTCATGGATTAGAAGAATTAATATTGTTAAAATGTCCACACTGGCCACAGCAATCTACAGATTCAACACACCCCCTATCAAAATTCCAATGACATTTCTCACAGAAATAGAAAAAACAATCCTAAAAGGTGGAACCAAATAGTCAAAGCAATCTTGAGCGAAAGGAAAAAAACTGGAGACATCACACTACCTCATTTCAAAATATACTACAAAGCTATGATAATCAAAACAGCATGGTACTGGCATAAAAACAGACACATAGACTAATGGAACAAAAGAGAGAGCCAAGAACTAAATCCATACATTTATGTTCAATCAATTTTTGACAAAAGTGCCAAGAACACACAATGGGGAAAGGACAGTCTCTTCAATAAATTATTTTGGAAAAACTGGATACCTACATGCAGAAGAATGAAATTGGACCCTTATCTCGCACCATATACAAAAGTCAACTCAAAATGAATTAAAGACTGAAATGTAAGAGCTAAAACTGTAAAACTACTAGAAGAAAACAAAGAGGAAAAGATGCATAGCATTGGTCTGGGCAATGATTTTTTGGATATGACACCAAAAGCACAGACAACAAAAGAAAAAATGGACGGGTGAGATTACATCAAACTAAAAACCTTCTGCACACCAAAGGAAACAATCAAAAGAGTGAAGAGACAATACATAGAATGGGAGAAAATATTTATAAACCATACATCTGCTAAGGTAATGTAAATTAGTACAACCATTATGGGAAACAGTATGGAAGGTCCTCAAAGAATTAAAAACAGAATTCCATATGATTCGGCAATCCCACTACTGGTTATATATCCAAAGGAAATGAAATCAGTATATCAAAGAAGTAACTACACTCCCATGTTCATTCCAGCATCATTCATAATAGCCAAGATATAGAATCAACCTAAGTGTCCATCAACAGATGAATGAATGCATAAAGAAAATTTTGTATGTACACACAGTGCAATACTATTCAGCTTTTAAAAAAGAAGGAAATCCTGCCATTTGTGACAACATTGGTGAACCTGGAGGACACTATGTTAAGTGAAATAGGCCAGGCACAGAAAGACAAATACCATGTGATCTCACTTACATATAGAATCTTAAAAAGTTGAACTCATAGAAGCAGAGAGTAGAATGGTGGTTACCAGAGGCTGGAGGACAGGGACATTACGGAAATGTTGGTCAAAGGACACAAAATTTCAGTTAGATAGGAGAAATAAATTCAAGAGATTTATTGTACAACACAGTGACTACAGTTCATAACAATGTATTGTATAATTAAAAATGGCTAAGAGAGTAGATTTTAAGTGTTCTCACAACAGAAATATAAGTATGTGAGGTAATACATATATTAATTAGCTTCATTTAGCAATTCCACAATGTATACATATTTCAACACATCAAGTTGTACACCACGAATATATACCATTTGTATTTGTTAATTAAAAAAACCAACTAGGTTAGTTTTTAAGGAGAAGCATAAAGCATTTAATTCATTTAACATTTGACTCATTTCCAAAATTGTGAATAGACATAAAACTTTACTCAGTAAATTCTGAATGTATAAATCTAAAAAAATAAAATATAAATCATATTTTTAAAAATGGAGGGGATTTTTGCCAATAGACCTGTTTTGCAAGAAATGTTAAAAGAAGTTCTTCAGACAGAAGAAAAATTATATAGGTCAGAAACTTGGATCTGCATAAAGAAAGGAAGAGCATTAGAGAAGGAATACATGATGGTAAGATAAAAACTTTAATTTTTCTTATTCTTAATTTATCTAATAGCACTTTGTTCAAAATAATATTAATGGCAATGTAATCAGTTATGTATGCATTTATACACACACACACAGTAGTTCCCCCTTATCAGTGGTTTTGCTTTCCACAGTTACAGTTACCTGCTCTCAACTGTGGTCCAAAAATAGGTGAGTACAATACAGTAAGATGTTTTTGGGGGGAGAGAGAGGAGAGAGAGAGACCACATTCACATAACTTTTATTATAGCATATTGTTATAATTGTTCTATTTCATTATTAGGTATTGTTCATATCTTACTGTGCCTAATTTATAGGAAAACACATATTTAATAGTATATATAGGGTTTAGTACTATCTGCAGTTTCAGGCATCCACTGGGAGTCTTGGAATGCATTCCCCTCAGATAAAGGGGGACTACTTTGTGTATGTGTATAAATATTAATGTATACACACACAGAGATACACAATTGATCATTGAACAGCATGGGTCCACTTATACGCAGATTTTTTTTCAATAAAAATTACATCAAGTGTGCCTGCCTCTCCTGCCTCCCCTTCCACCTCGTCCACCTAATGTGCCTCTGCCACCCCTGAGACAGTAAGACCAACTCCTCTTCCACCTCCTCTTCAGCCTACTCAGTTTGAAGATGATGAGATTGAAGACCTTTATGATGATCCACTTCCACTTAATAAATAATAAATATATTTTCTCTTCTTTCTTTCTTTATTTTTTCAGAGACAGGGTCACCCAGGTTGAAGTGTGTGTGATCATAGCTCACTGCAGCCTTAAACTCCTGGGCTCAATTGATCATCCTGCCTCAGCCTCCCCAGTAGCTAGGACTACAGGTGCACACCACAGCACCCAGTTAATTTAAAAAAAGAAAAATTTTTGTAGAGACAAGGTCTCGCTTGCCCAGGCTGGCCTTGACCACCTGGCCTAAAGTGATTCTCTTGCCTCTGCCTCCCAAAGTGCTGGGTTACAGGCATGAGCCACTACACCTGGCCTCCTTATGATTTTCTTAATAACATTTTATTTTCTCTAGCTTACTTTATTATAAGAAGACAGTATATAATACATATAACACACAAAATATGTGGTAATTGACTGGCTATGTTATCGGTAAGGCTTCCAGTCAATGGTAGGCTATTAGTTTAGTTTTGGGGTAGTTAAAAGTTCTATGTAGATTATCAACTGCACAAGGGGTCAGCACCCCAACTCCTATGCTGTTCAAAGGTCAACTGTGTGTGTGTATATGAATTACAACAATGATATAAAGGATCAGAGGGAGGAATTAGGAATATATTGTTATTACAAGCCACTTGCACTATCCAGGAAGTGGTATAGTGTTATATGGAAGTGAACTTGGATTAGTTGCAAATGTATACTGAAAACTATAGGGCAACCACTAAAAAAAGTTTTTAAAAAAGTATAATTGATATGCTAAGAAAAGAGGGAAATGGAATTATGTAAAATACTCAAAACCACAAAAAGCAGAAAAAGTGTGGAAAATAAATATATGAACAAAGAAACAAAGTAACAAATAGAACACAGTAACAAATATGGTAGGTAATAATCTAACTGTACCAATAATCACTTTAAAATCAATGGTCTAAACACACCCATCAAAAGACAGAGATTGCTAGAGTGGATCCAAAAACAAGATCACACTATATGTTGCCTACGAGAAACTCAGTTTAAATATAAAGACATATAGATTTAAAGTAAAAGGATAGAGAAAGATATACTATGTTGACTAATCAAAAGAAAATGTAAATAGCTATATCAATTTCAGACAGAGCAGACTTCAGAGCAGAGAAAATTATCAGAAATAAAGAGGGCATTACATAACGATAAGGGGTCTGTACTACAAGAAGACATCATAATCTGTAATATATATGCACCTAATAACAATGTCAAAATACTTGAGGCAAAACCCAAGAAAACCGCAAGGAGAAATAGATGAAGCCACTATAGTATTTGGAGACTTTAACATCTCTTTATTAGAAATGGACAGACCCAGCAGGCAGAAAATTGGTAAGGACATAGTTGAACTCAACAATACCATCAATCAACTGGATATAATGGACATCTGTAGACTACTTTATCTAGCAACAGAGGGATACACATTATTCTCAAGCTCATATGGAACATTCATCAAGATAGACCACATTCTTGGCATAAAACACACCTTAACAAATTTAAAAGAATAGAAGTTATATAACATCTGCTTTCAGATTACAATGGAATTAAACTAGAAATGAATAACAGAAAGATAGCAAGAAAATCCTAAAATACCTGGAGATTAAGCAACACACTTTTAAATACACATGGGTCAAGGAATATATCTCAGGAGAAATTTAAAAATATTTTGAGCTAAATTAAAATAAAAATACAACTTATCAAAAGCAATGCTTAAAGGGAAATTTATAGCATTGAATGCATATATTAGAATTGAAGAAAGATCTAAACTCAATAATCTAAGCTTTCACTTTATGAAACTAGAAAAAGAAGAGCAAATTAAATCCAAAATAATAAGAAGAAAATAAATAATCAAAGAAACTGCAAATAAGAATTCAATAGAGAAAATAAACAAAATCAAAGGCTGGTTCTTTGAAAAGACCAAAAAATTGTATAAGCCTCTATCCAAGCTAACTAAGAAACAAAGAGAGAGGGTACAAATTATTAATGTCAGAAATGAAAGAGGGGACATCATTACAGATCCCAAGAACATTAAAATAATAATAAAGGAATATTATGAACAATTTTGTGCCCACAAATTTCATAACCTACATGAAATGGATCAACTCCTTGAAAAACACAAACTACCAGAATCACACAAGGAGAAATAGATAAATCTTAATAGGCCTATATCTATTAAAGAAGTTAAATTAACAAATAATAACCTTCCAAAACAGAAAGCACTAGGTTGGATGGTTTCACTGGTGAATTTTACCAAACATTTAAGGAAGAAATGATATCAACTCCACAATCTGTTGCAGAAAATAGGAGCATTTTCTTCCCTAACTTGTTCTATGAAGCCAGCATTATATTCAAACCAAGACTACAGAAGGACATTATATGAAAAGAAAACTACAGATCAATATCTCATGAACATAGATGCAAAAATCCTCAACAAAATATTAGCAAATCAAATCCAAAAATGTATAAAGGAATTATTCATGATGACCAAGTGGGATTTGTTCCAGGTATGCAAGTCCAATTCAACATTCAAAAATCAATGAATGTAATTCACTACATCATCAGGCTAAAGAAGAAAATCATATGATCATATCAATAAATGCAAAAAATATTTGACAGATTTCAACACCCATTCATGATAAAAAAAAAAAATACTCTCCCTAAACTAAGAATGGAGAGGAACTTCTTCAACTGGGCAAAGAACATCTACAAAAAACCAACAGCTAATATACTTAATGGTGAGAAACTTAAGCTTTTCTGTTAATACCAGGAACAAGGCAAGAATGTCCCCTCTCATTGCTGCTTTTCAAAATCATACCAGAAGTCCTAGTTAATGCAATAAAGCAAGAAAAGAGAACAAAAATTATGCATATTAGAAAGGAAGAAATAAAACTATTTTTTGTTCACAGATGCATAATTGTCTATGTGGAAAATAAAAAAGAATTTTCAAAAAACTCCTGGAACTAATAGGCCATTATAGCAAGGTTGCAAGATACAAGGTTAATATACAAGAGTCAATTGCTTTCTTATTTACCAGCAATGAACAAGTGGAATTTGAAATTAAAAACACATTACCATTTACATTAGCATTCAAAAAAGTGGAATACTTAGGCATAAATAGAACTAAATATGTACAAGATCTATGTGAGGAAAACCACAAAACTCTGATGAAAGCTACCAAAGAAGAAATTAATGGAAAGATATTCTACGTTCATGGATAAGAAGACTTTATAGTGTCCAGGTGTCAGTTCTTCTCAAATTGATCTATTGAGTCAATGCAATCCCAATCAAAACCCCAGCAAGTTATTTTATGGATATTGACAAACTGATTTTAAAATGTACATGGAGAAGCAAAAGGCCCAGAATAGCCAATTCGATATTAAAGGAGAACAAAATTTGAGGACTGTATAAAGCTACAGTAATCAAGATAGTGTAGTATTGGTAAAAGGGTAGACAAATATATCAATGGAACATAATAGACCCCCCAAAATAGACCCACATAAATATGGTCATATGCTCTTTGACAAAGGAGTAAAGACAATTCAATAGGGCAAAGACAGTCTTTTTATCAAGTGGTACTGGAAAAACTGAATATCCACATGCAAAAAAAAAAAAAAGAAAGAAAGAAAGAAAGAAAAAGAATATAGACAGACCTCATACCTTTCACAAAAACTAACTCAAAATGGTTCATAGACCTAAATGTAAAATATAAAACTCTTAGAAGATAACATAGGAGAAAACCTAGATGGCCTTGGTTATGGTGATGACTTTTTAGAAACACCACCAAAGGCATGACTCATGAAAGAAACAGTTGATAAGCTAGATTTCATTAAAATTAAAAACATCTGCTCTGTAAAAAATAGCATCAAGAAAATGAAAAGACAAGTCACAGACTGGGAGGAAATATTTTCAAAAGATACACCTAATAAAGGACTATTATCCAAAATGTATTATACAAAGAACTCTTAAAGCTCAACAATAAGAAAATGGGGGGTTCTGTAGAGGAGTGGATGCTGCCGGCCAGGATGGTGCTGCAGAGTGTGGCCCACATTGTGAAGGTACAGCTTCCCGGGTATCTGAACCGGCTCCCAGTCCCTGAGAACATTACCTCGTTCGCCAGGCTAACAGAAACAGGAAATCTTCACTGATAGAGGAAGAAAACCCATCAGAAGTGAAAATTTTTAATTAAGGAAAAAAATTTAAGAAAGTTCAATCCCTTTACATTCAAACAAAAGAAACCAGACTCTAAGTATATGAAAATCTGGATTTGTACCACAGATAAACTGTGAATTAGTTATTTATTGAGATCCTGCTCTAAGCAAGGCACTGTACTAAGCACTGGGTACATAGAGACAATTTCAGCATGGCTTTAGTTATGACCTTTCCTGGGTGTACTTACACTACTTGGCTACCTTGCAATTCGTCCATTCCCCCAAAGGAAAAACAACAAAAGGATATAGCTTGATTAATCTTAAAATACAAAAGGAAAATCCAAAAGTGGTGAATGAAATAAACATTGAAGGTCTGTGTCTTACTAAAGCAGCTTATTGTAGGTGGTGTCGTTCTAAGACATTTCCTGCCTGTTATGGTTCACACAGCAAACACAATGAGTTGACAGGAGATAATGTGGGTCCACCAATACTGAAGAAGAAAGAAGTATAATAGTAATGAATTAGGATTGAATTCAATTGTATCAAATCTTATAACAATATTTTCTCATTCTTTTTGTATAGAAAATTTTGAAATGGTGGTCTTAATTATTACTACTTGGTTGAACAATTATTTCTGTCAGTTTATTTACTTGCTACACTACTGTTTATATTTGATACTTTGTATATGCAAACAATCACTTATATAGAAATTAAATTGTCAAGCCTCTTATTTCGACTTCAGAGAATTAATGTATCTTCCAACAATAAAATCAACACTTCTGATTTTAATTGACGAAAATCTAAATTTTGGCAATTAGTCCAAAGCTGTTTCTTTGAATGTCAATATTTTCAACAAAGTCTGTATTTTAAAATTTTCCCTCTTCACTGTTAAATATATTATTTTTCATATCTCTTTTGTTTTGATAATTTGAAGTATTTATTTTTCCTTTTGGCCTTCTGCACTCCATTGTGTTTAGATGAATCAAGAAAACTATTACCATCAAGAATTATTTGATTTCACAGACATAAATTCTTTCATTTATAGAGATTGTTGTCCAACTAATATGAATATCCCAATTTCAGAAAAGAAACTGGATATAAAAAGTTCCACTGAGAACAGTTATCTACATTATAAAAGATTTATTTACTTTACAAAGGGAAAAAAACAATAAGAAAATGGGCAAAAGACCCAAAGAGACACCTCACCAAGGAAGATATACAGATGGCAAGTAAACACATAAAAATATGTTTAATATCATATGTCATTAGGAAATTGCAAATTAAAACAACAATGAGATATCACTACACACCTGTTAGAATGGTCAAAATCCAAAACACTGAACAACTCCAAATCCTCATGAGGATATGAAACAACAAAAACTCTCATTTGTTGCTGGTGGGAATGCAAAGTGGTGCAGCCACTTTGGAAGGCAATTTGGCAGTTTTGTACAAAACTAAACATATTCTTGCCATATAATATAACAATCATGTTCCTTTATATTTACCTAAATCAATGGAAAATTTATGTCCACATAAATACCTGCACATAGATGTTTATATCAGCTTTATTCATAATTGTCAAAATTTGGAAGCAATGAAGATGTCCTTCAGTAGATGAATAGATAAATAAACCGTGGTACATCCAGGCAATGGAATACTATTGAGCACTTAAAAGAAATGAGCCATCAAGCCATGAAAATGTATAAAGGAAACCTAAATGCATATTACTAAATGAAAGAAGCCAATCTGAAAAGGCTACATACTGGCATAATTGCAACTGTGTGACATTCTGGAAAAGGCAAAACTATGAAGATAGTACAACAATCAGTGGGTGTCAGGGATTAGGTGAGAGGGAGAAATCAACAGGTATACTACAGAGAATTTCTAGGGAAGTGAAATTATTCTATATGATATTACAATGGTAGATGCATGTCATTAGACATTTATCAAAACCCATAGAATGTACAATACCAAGAATGAACCCTAATGTAAACTATGGACTTTGGGTGATAATGAGTCAGTGTAGGTTCCTCAATTATAAAACACACACAACTCTAGTGTGGGATGTCAATAGTGGAGGGGGTTGGGGGGCAGAGGGTACATGGGAACTCTCTGTATTTTCAGCTCAATTTTTCTGTAAACCTAGAACTGCTCTAAAAAATAAAGCTTCTTAAAGAATTGACACACAGTAAAATTGAGTTTTTGTGGTATATAGTTCTATGAATTTTAACACATATATAGATTTGTATAACTAACACCCCAATCAGGAATCAGCTCAGTTTCATGTCACCAAACAATTCCCTTATGCTGTCCTTTTGTATTGATAAGTGCTAATCTGTTCTCCATCACTATAATTTTGTTTTCTCAAGAATGTCATATAAATAGATCATGTAGTGTATAATTTTTTGAGACTGATTCCTTTCACTCAACATAACTACACCTAACTGAATCAATAGCATATCAATAGTTCAATCTTCGTGTTGCTGAGTAGTATTCCATGGTATGGAAGTGTAACAGTTTGTTTAACCATTTACCCACTGAAGGACATTTGGATTATTTCTACTTGTCGGCTATTATGAACATTGCTACTATGAACCTTCCTGTTTTGGTGTGGATGTATGTTTTTGATTCTCTATAGGAAATATTCATGAGTGAGATTATTGGGCTATAGGGTAAGTGTATGTTTAACTTTATAAAAAAGTGACATACTGTTTTTCACCATGGCTGTACCATTTTACATTTCCTCCAGCAATGTATGTTCCAGTTTCTCTGCATCCTTACCAGCACTTGTATTGTCAGTATTTTCTTTTAATTTTAGTTATTCTAGCACATATATAGTGGTATCTCACTGTGATATTAATTTGCATTTCTCTAAAGATGTTGACCATCTTTTTGGTGTTTATTTGCCTTTCATATATCTTTTTCAGTGAAGTCTTTTGAAGATTTTTGATTAGGTTGTTTTCTACTTTTTTTATTTCAGCATATTATGGGGGTACAAATGTTGAGGTTACTTGGGTGCCTTTGCCCCACCCAAGTCAGAGCTTCAAGCATGTCCATCCCCCAGACGGTGCACACTGCACCCATTAGGTGTGAATATACCCATCTCCTCCTCCCCCTTCCCATCTGCCTGACACTCAATGAATGTTATTACTATATGTTCACGTAAGTGTTGATCGGTTAATACCAATTTGATGGTGAGTACATGTGGTGTTTATTTTTCCATTCTTGTGATACCTTACTTAGTAGAATGGGCTCCAGATCTAT
The DNA here is from genome assembly GCF_041146395.1 of Eulemur rufifrons. Lineage (NCBI taxonomy): Eukaryota > Metazoa > Chordata > Mammalia > Primates > Lemuridae > Eulemur > Eulemur rufifrons. The sequence continues at coordinate 92,597,797 of NC_091012.1, forward strand.
CCAGGATAATACAAGAGGTGCTAGATCACCATTGTTTTTTGTGGCTGAGTAGAACTCCATGGTATACATACACCACATTTTATTAATCCACTCTTGTGTTGATGGGCACTTGGGTTGTTTCTATATCTTCGCAATTGTGAATTGTGCTGCTATAAACATTCTAGTGCGGAGGTCTTTTTTATAGAACGTCCTTTGTTCTTATGCCTAGTAATGGGATTGTTTAGTGTTCTCTGAGATTCCTGTATCTGTGTTTGGTGTCTATCATTAATTTAAGAAAATTCTCAGCCATTAGTACTTCAAATATTTCCTCTATTCCTTTCTTTCTTCTCCTTCTGTTATTCTTATTGTGCATATGTTCCACCTGTTGTGATTATCCCACAATTCTTGGATATTCTGAGTTTTTTTCTACTGTTCTCTTTGCCTTTATATTGACATATCTTCAAGCTTACTTCAAGTTCTCTCTTGAATTGCCTTTGCACCCTTGTCAAAAATAGGCCATATTTGTATGAGTATACTTCTGAACAATCTGTTCTGTTCCTTGGATCAATATGTCTACTGACCCTTTGCCAATACCAACGAATCTTTATTATTGTACCTTATATACAAAGTCTTAAAATTAGGTAGTACAATTCCTCCAACTTTATTCTTATTTATTACTGTTTTGGCTATCTTAATTCCTTTGCCTTTCCATATACATTTTAGAGTGAGTTTTTCTATATCTATAAAAAAAATCTTGCTGATACTTTGACTGGAATTGCCTTAAATTTATAAATAAATTTGTAAAGAATTGATATGTTTACTATGTTGAGTCTTCCAACACATGAAGGTGGTATTTCTCTTGCTGTGACTTGGATGTTTGGCCCCTCCAAATCTCGTGTTGAAATTTGATACCTAGTGTTGAAGGTGGGGACTAATGAGAGGTGTCTGGGTCATGGGGGTGGATCCTTCATCAATAGTTTGGTGCCATCTTTGTGGTAATGAGTCAGTTCCCACTTTATTAGTTCCTGTGAGAGCTGGTTGCTAAAAAGAGCCTGGCAACTCCCCCCTCCCTCTCTTGATTCTTCTTGCCATGTGATCTTTGCACACACTTGCTCTCCTTCACTTTCCACCATGATGGGAAGCAGGCAGAGGCCCTCACCAGAAGCAGATGTTCATGCCATGCTTCTTGCACAGCCTGCAGATCTGTGAGCTAAATAAACCTCTTTTCTTTATAAATTATCCAGCCTCAGGTATTCCTTTATAACAACATAAAAACAAGCTAAGACATTTCTCCATTTATTTAAGTCTTCTTTGATTTCTTCCATTGATGCTTTGTAATTTTCAGTATACAGTTTGTATATTTTTTTAAAGTATATAACTACTTCATTTTATTTGGAGTTATGTTAAAAGGTATTTTGTAAATTTTTGCTAATTGTATCTTGATAGTATTAATATATAGAATTATGACATTTTTGATGCAGTAACTTGTTTCCTGTGACTTTGTTAAATTTATTAGTTCTATTAGTTTTTTTAAGACTCTTTGGTTTTGGTTTTTTGTTTTGTTTTTGCATAGAAGATGGTGTTGTCTGATAATAAAGATAGTTCTGTTTCTTACTTTTCAATCTGTATGCCTTAAATTTTTTTTTTCTGGCCTTATTACAATGCCTAGGACTTCCAATATAGATCATGGGGAAAAACATGCAACATTTTCCTATTATTAAATAACTATGATGTTAGCTGATGGTGGTTTTGTGAGTGCCCTTTATTAGTTTAGGAAGTTTTCTTCTATTCCTAGTTTGCTGAAAGTCTTTACCAGTAATGGATGTAAATTGGGTCAACTGCTATTTTTGCATCAATTTATATGACCACGTGGTTTTTCTTCTTTTGATTATTGATATGGTAGACTATATAGATCGATTTTCAAGTGTTGAAGTAATCTTGCATTCGTGGGATAAAATCTTCTTGGCCTTGGCTAAGATAGATAGACGGATAGATGGATACAGATATAGATAGATAGATATAGGTGATATAGAATTATTCAGGTTAGTGATTTCATTTTGGGTAAGTTTTAGTTTGTATATTTTTGAGCAATTGTTCCATTTTGTCTAAGTTGTTGAACTTAGGTGGGTAGAGTTGTTCATGGTACTCCATTGCAGTCTTTTTAATAGCCATGGGGTCTGTGGTGATAGCCCTTGTTTCATAACTGATATTGGTGATTTGTGTCTTTTTATCTTTTCAGTCTTACTAGAGTTTTATCAATGTTATTGATCTTTTCAAAAAACCAGCTTTTTGTTTCACTGATTTTCTCTATAGCTTTCTTCTTTTCAATTTCTTTGATTTCTGTTTTTAACTTTATTTTTTCTTTCCTTTTGTTTGCTTTGGGTTTATTTTACTTTTCTAGTTTCTTAAGGTGGAAGCTTGGTTTATTGATTTGAGACCATTTTTCATTCCACAGAAGTATTTAATGTAATAAATATCTTTATGAACATTGCTTTAGCTGCATTTCACAATTTTAATATGTTGTATTTTTATTCAGTTTAAAATATTTTCTAATTTTTTGAAACTCATTTATTATTTAAAAATGTATCTTTAAATTTGCAAGCATTTGGACATTTTAATATTTCTGTTATTCATTCTTATCTTGATTCCATTATGGTCAGAGAACATATTTTATATAATTTCAGTTACTTTAAATTTGTTAAGTTTTTTTATGACCCAGTATATAGCATTCCTTATTAAATGTTCCAAGTGCACTTGAAAGTAATGTATGAGTTGAATATTTTATTAACATCAATTAGATTTATTTGGTTAATGGTGTTATTTAGTTCTTCTCTATTCTTGCTGATTTTCTGTCATAAGTTTTGTTAATAATAGATGTGTTGAAGTTTCCAAATACAATTGTGGATTTGTCTGCTTCCCCTTTCAGTCTTTTGTAATATCAGTTTTTGCTTCATGCATTTTGAGGCTCTGTTCTTACCTGCATATTCATTTAGGATTGTTGTGTATTCTTTGTGAGTTGACTCTTTTATCAATATGTGATTTTCTTTGCCATGAAGCCTATTTTTTCTGATATTAATATAGTAACTGTTCCTGTCTTTCTGCTAATGTTTATGTGATATATCTTGGGTGTGTTGTTTAGGATCAGGTTGACATATCCACAGCTTGGGGGTGAACCCAGAAATTCATAGTCAATTTTATGGAGTCACTTTCCTAAGCTCCTACTTCTCTGCAATCTTCTTTGTACTTTTCAGTTGCTGGGGTTCCTCTTTTTGGTTTTCCAGCCAGAAAGCTGAGGCTTTGTTTATCCTGCTCTGCCATACACTTCCTATGACTATGTCTGTATTGAGAACCCAATGACAGAGAGGGAAAAAAAGGCAACATGGATTCACTCCACCCTCTTGGATCACAGCTCCTGTTATCATAGAGGGAGGTCCTCTTCCCTGCAGAGATTTAAGTGACTGCAGGCCTTCAAACCATCACTATAGCTTCCAGGAGACCCCTTTCTTACTCCTGAAGCCTGAACAAAAGGATCTTTCCTGGAGATCTCTCTATCTGCACTAAAAACCAATTTCTGGGTTTTGGGCTCTGCCTTGGGTCCAGGCTGGAGGATACTAGAGGGAAAATATGGTAAACTTATCACCATCTACCAAGGGTGGGGAACCTGAAGGCTTAAGGCTGCATGTGAACTGCTAGGTCCTTAAGTGTGGCCTTTTGACTGAATCAAAATTTTACAGAACAAATCCTTTTATTAAAAGGGGTATAGCATAGAAAGAAGAAGCTTTTCTTGCCTCCTTTGGTGCTTACAAAAGAACAATCTTGAAACGAGAAGGCCACAGGTTCCTGTTTCCCCAATTCACGGTCTATTTACTTTTCAGTTTTCAAATAGCTATTTTAAGTATTCTGTGCAGTTTTTATAGCTGCATTCAGTGGGAGAGACAGGATGGAATGTATTGACACCATCTTTCCTGAAAACAGAGCCCCAGACTGTAGAAATGTAATGATCTCTTTACATTCACCCTGGTCCTGGCCTTCTCTAAACCGTCTCATTTCGGTGTGCCATGTGGACAATAACGTCCTGTGCAAATAATAATGTGTTTTTTTCTTTTTCTTTATTTATATCTCATTCAATTTTCTTGCCAATTTCATTAGCTAGAATTCCCGCAACAATATTGACTAACAATGATAGGTGCTATTTTTGTCTTGTTTTAGTCTTTGATACATGCTGCCTGGCAGTATGTCCCACACATCTCCCCTAACCACTGGTAACAGAGTGCTATAAACAGATATAGATTTCATAAACATATGAGCACACAGTGAAGAAACATTAAGCATTTGTGTAACTCAACACCATGAAAGAGAGAAACCAACCTCAGCGAACAGAATTAAAACCAAGGAAACTATGATACTAGAGCAAACAAAGTAAGATTTAAAAATAATTAATATCCTCAGAGTGTCAAGGGAAGATATTGATTTTATAAACCAAGAATAGGCTGTTATGAAAAGGAAAATTATAAAAAATCTAAAACTCAGTCAATGCACTTTATATAGCAGAATAGGCATAGCTGAAGAGTTGAGTTGGAAGATAAGGCCAAGGAGTTTCCCTAGAATACAGTACAAAATGATAGAGGGATGGAAAATGTAGAAGAAAAATTAAAAGATGGCAATGCTAGATCCATAAATTCTAACAACCATCTAATACAAATTCCAGGATAGAAGAGAGAACTTGGAGTGGAGAAACTATTCAAAGAAGTACAGAAGAAATTTTTTCTTAGTTGAAAAAAGCAAAAATTTACAGATTGAAAGGTGCCACAGAGTGCTGACTTGGAAGGATGAAAAAAGACCCATTTTTTTGTATCATCAGATCACCCTTTTCCACCCTGTACATACTTACAGGCTGACCACTATGGACTGCATCATTAGGGTTCCCATGCCTTCTGGCTTCTTTTTGGATATGGCCAGTTAGAGGCTGCCAGGAGAAGAAGGCAGGCACAAGAAGATCATGATATTTGCTCCTCTTATCCCTCCCAGCTGAGCCATTGCCCAGCAATGGCTACCTCGGGCCACAGCTGCTTGCAGGAAGCCTTTTTCATATAGTTACAGCTTTCACTAATTTCAAAAGTAGTTCCCTCCTCTTGCCACTTCAGGCCTAGAGTTGACAATGCTTTTTTGCTATTCCTAGTCTCTGGGAGGTTTACCATCCCTAGCTGTTTCCCTTAAACCAGTCCATACCTTTGTAAATTTACTTTTCATTAAACTCTCTTCAGTTACTTCTTTTGAGTGTGCCCTCTATTTCCTGCTAGGATGCTGTCTGACACAACTATTGTAGTGACACTTTCAGAATGTAAAGGACTAAGATAATCCTAATATATTCCAGAAAGAACAAAACAGATTGGCCACAAAGAAATGTGACTAAGAGTGACAAGAGTGACACTCGACTTCTCACTGATAATACTGGATGTGAGAAAACCATTGAGAAATATCTTGAACATTCTGCAATAAACATACAAAAATACAAAGAACAAAGAAACAAGTAAAATATACCTGAAAGTTTAAAAACTAAATAACTCTTGAGTCAAAGAAGAAATCAAACAAATATGCAAACTATTTAGAAATGAATAAATGACATCATTGCATTTCAAATGTTTTAATATGTCACTAAAAGCACTACTTAGAATGAAAATTGTAGTCGACTAAAGAACTATGTTAAATTGTGTGGAATTGGTGTAGGAATAGCTGAACAGATTAATGTGAACAGAATAAACATCCATAATAGATTCATGTATCTCTGGAAATTTTTTATATAATGAAGGTGGCAATTCAAATTTGTGCTGAAGAAGTGTACTGCCCAAGTAAAGGTGTTAGGCCAATTGTTTATCCATTTGGAAAAGATTTAGGTTAAATCTGTAACTCATACCACATGGCAAATAAATTCTAGTTGGAGCAAAGAACTAAATGTAAAAAGATAAAACTATAAAAAATGAAAAGATAATAAAAGGGAATTTGTTTATAACCTTGAAGTAGAGAAGGCCTTTTTTTCAAAAAGGCAAAATACAAAAGTCCTAAAGGAAAAGATTGATAAATTTGACTTCAGTAAAATAAAACTTTTGTACAATGTAAGAGAGCATGAAAAACTAATAGAAAATCAACAGGCTAAGAGAAAATATTTACAATGTATATAACACAAAAAGGCATCTGTATCCAAAACAAATAAAGCTCTCTTACAAATCAATAAGTACAAATTGGGTTTACAAAAAAGGAAACAAACTGCTAATAAACTTATGAAAGGTTGCTCAACTTCACTGGTAATCAGGGAAATGAAAATTAAAACAACAGTATGACATTATTTATTTGTGCATCAGATTGGCAGAAATTAAAAGATTGATAACATCAGGTGTTGGAAAGGGTGCAGAGAAGCTGTGAACCAATATGCTGTTGTTTGTAAAGTAAATTGGTACAGCTATTTTGGAGAACAATTTAGAAGTATCTATTAAAATTCAAAATGTGCCTACTCTTTGACCTTGGTATTCTACTTTATTCATATATGTGCAGAAAGATGAAGAAATAAGGATATTCTTTTCCTACTTTGTAATCATAAATATTTGGAAACAAATGTGTATCAAAATGGTAACAGATTAACTATCATACATGCATACTATGTAATGCTATGCATTGGTTTAAAAAGAATGAAGCACAGGAGATCGATTTCTAGAACGGCTGAGTGAGGACTGGGTGAACCCACTCTCTCACAAAAGCAATGAAAATACTGGTAGAATCATAAAAATGGACTACTTACCATCTCTGGAAGTAAACTAAGGCATAGAATGCCCAGAAAAAACTAAAAAGTATTTATGCAAGAAAAACTTCTGACTCTCAGGAAGAACAGTTGAGTCTATGGTGTTTTAACTTGGGGTTATTTTCATCCTCCCACCCTCCCTCCCCAGCACAGTGGTATGTTAGCCATGAAAAGTTAGCAGCCTCACAGCCAATGGAGAGGAATAACTTCTTTTGGAGCGCCCTTGAAAGTCCTATGCCCAGAACACAGTCAGTATTTTGACTGAACTAGCAGCTCCCTGGGAAATCTCCATTCCCAGGTGTTGTGGCTATTTAATTTGACTGAGCTCAGCTCTGTGAACAAAGTTCTATCCCTATGATGTTACCAAAAAAAAAAAAGCAATTTTCTGGTACAGCTGCAGCTGCCTAAGGCTATGATTTCAGTTGGGGCAAACAAGAGCCTGGCCAACAAGTTAAAAGGAAGACCTTTTAAAATAGATGACCACAGGGAACTTTGAAAAGGTTTAACATATTTTTGTGGATTTAGAAGGCTATGCATATATCCAAGAAAGGCCTGGAAAAGGAGAAGGCCTTGGTTACTCAACTCTGGATGGTCTTGGCAAACAGAAAGTAAAAGCTAAGGCTGACTTGTAAACTGCTGGTGAAAGCATGCCTTCATGCACAGGTCCTCCTGGCAAACAGTGGAAGACTTTCTTGTTCAAGGGTTCAAGGCATTTAAGGGAATCTGATTGATCATTGGCTGACCATGAAATTATACTGACTCAGGTGTAATCTCTTTTATTTTATTTTTATTTTTATTTCAGCATATTATGGGAGTACAAAAGTTTAGGTTATGTATATTGCCCATGCCCCCCCACCCCACCCCTGAGTCAGAGCTTCAAGCGTGTCCATTCCCCAGACTGTGTGCATCACACTCATTATGTAGGTATATTAAAAATAAAAATAAAAACTTTAAAAAAATTTATCAGACAACACGGTGACTACACAACACAGGGAATACAAAATCTACAGAACTAAGCAAATAGCAGCAGCAGCAACAACAACAGCAACAGCCAAAAAGCCCAATAAGAACAACAGTAACAAAAAACCCAGCAACAATAACAAACCCTGGCTGGTGGTGGTGGGGAGCTGATACGAGAGTTGTTATAATATATTATCTTACAAGCCCAGTTTTCAAAAAATTATTAGACATGGAAAGAAACAGGAAAGTATGGCCCATATTCAGAAATAATAGCAGTCATTAGAAACTGTCCCTGAGGAAGCCCAGACATTGGATCTACTAGATGAAGACTTTAAATTGGGTATTACAAATCTGAAGAACTAAAGGAAACCATGTCTAAAGTATTAAAGAAAAGTAGGATAACAATGTCTTACCAAATAGAGAATATCAATAAAAATAGAAATGATCATAGAAATCATAAAAATTTCAAATAGAAATTCTGGAGTTGAAAGGTACAATAACTGAAATGAAAAATTCACTAGTGAGGCTCAACTGCAGATTTGAGTTAGCAAAAGAAAGAATCAGTAAACCTAAAGATAGGTCAAGTGAGATTATCTAGTTTGAGGAGCAGAAAAAGAAAAGAGTGAAGAAAAATGAATAGAGCCTACAAGACCTGGGGGATAGCATCAAGAATGTCAAAATAAGTATAATGGCAGTCCCTGAAGCAGGGGAGAAGGAAAAAAGGACAGAAAAAATACTTGAGGAAATAACAGTTGAAAAATTTCCAAATTTAATAGTAAACATCAATCTATATACCCAAGAAACCAAAAGAACTCCAAGTATAAGAAACTCAAAGAGGTCTACACCTAGGCACATCATAGTCAAACTGATGAAAGTCAAAGACAAAGATAAAATCTTGACAACAGCAAGAGAAAAATGACTCACATACAAGGAGTCCCTAACTTTTCATCAGAAACAGAGGAGGCCGGAAGACAGCGTGATGTCATATTCAATATGTTGAAAAAAGAAAGACTTCAATATTCAGCAAAATTATCCCTAAAAAATGAAAGACAAAGATATCATATCTCAGATAAACAAAAACTGACAGAATTTATCACCAGCAGACCTGCACTACAAGAAATAATATAGGGAGTCTTTTAGGCTGAAAAGAAAGCAAATTAGATGGTAAGTTGGAGCCACATAAAGAAATAAAGAGCATTGGCAAAGGTAATTGCATAGACAAATACAAATACAGAATAAAATATATAGTTTTATTCTTTTCTTCTCCTAAATAATTTAAAAGATGAATGCATAAAACAATAATTACAAAACTATTTGTTAATGGGATTATGGTATATACAGAGGTATGACAATAATAGCACAAAAGATAGGGGTAGAGGGAGCTATATTAGAGTACACAGTTTCTATATACTATTGGAATTGAGCCACCATTAATCTGAACTACATTGTTTTAAGTTAAGATGCATATTGTAATTCCCAGAACAATCATTAAGAAAATGATTAAAAAATATAATAAAACAACAAAGGAACTTAAATGATAGATTTAGAAAACATATATTTAATACAAAAGAAGGCAGTAATGGAAGAACAGATGAACAAAAAGACATGACATATAGAACAAATAGCAAAATGACAGATGTGAATCCTATCATGTCAATTATAACATTAAATGTGAATGGATAAAACACTCCAATCACAAGGCAGAATGTATCTCCCACATCCTCTTAGACCAAGTATGGTAGACCATCTCCATGATAACCTGACATACTTCCAGACCTGCCTCCCACGAGTATTCTGAGCTATTATTCTGTGGATAAGGGGGTTGTAGATGGATGAATTCTAACTTTGAGTGGTCTATGTGGTTCTCATACCACCATCTCTAGATCAGTCTAGAGGAAGATCTTCAGGATAGGGGATGGGGAGTAAGAAAATGCCAGTCAAAACCATCCTAATTTCTAGAATGCCAGATCTGTGGATTATGGAGGATTTAGGGAATTTCAGGGCATACCCACAAATTTATAGATACCTTTGTACAGCCAAACTACCATTCTTTGTTGGGATTTCTTAAGAAGAATAAGGCCTCTCTGGAGGGTCTCCACAGAATCATAAGCCTTCCAGGGGGTTAGGGAAAGTTTTCTTTGGCCCCCATCTTGGACTGCCCGACTCCTCATACGTTATTAAAATGCTCATATCCAAAAGTGTAGTAGGCACAGCCTACTGCCAGAAGATATGCCCAGATGAGGGAATTGCACAATGGATGCTTCTCAAGAAGTCATATCTGATCCAGTGCTATAGAGGAATCCCTTTTAGTCTTTTGAATGAAACTGCTGACTCCCACAAGTCCAGCTTTGGCTAGTGTTTATGCCTGTCACCATAAGCCTGGGATAGTTTCCTGCTGGATCACACAGAGTTTCTGTTAGGTTTCCCTGGGTGGTCTGTGGCTGTGGTGGTACTCTGTGGTTTTAGGAAGCAGATGGTGGAGCCTGTAATTAGATGTGCAGGGAATGCTCTGGATGGAGAGTGACAAGGAGTTCTTAGAGATTGGCTTTGTGGTAGGGAGGTAGATGGTGTCCCCATGGTTGCTGTGATGTCTAGACCAGGAGGTAGCCTTCTATAGTCCTGCTGTTTGACTCAGTCTATCCTCTGGTTTGTAGGTGGTGGGTGGTAGATAGTCTAATGTGGACTGAGAGAACTTTGAAGACTATCAAACCCAAAAGCTTGAGAGACAAATTAAAGTTCCTGATTAACAAGGCAGCAGTAGCTGGGGTAGATGAAAATCTGGAGCAAGAGATGAATTATGCCACCATGAGGAGGGCATTCACCACAACCATATGGCTCTGTGGCCCTGGGAGGGAAGTCAGGTGCAGCACAGATCACAAGGTAAGCATCTCCTGTTATAAAAGTCTCCAATAGTCTCAATTAGACTTCAATGGTTCCGATGGTCTCCTGGATTTGGAAACTCCCATGGATATCAATGTGCTATAAGGTACAAGCCTGGTGTGTGGCCACCAAAAGTCCTAGGAAGCACAGCTAGTGCCTGGAATGGACTTCATTGGCTTGCTAGGGCTATATAATGGCTGAGATGTCTGAAGTCTACCCCTGATGGTGGGTGAGGTCTTCTGGTAGAGCGGCACCTTTCTCTGCTCATTCTTCTAGTCTTTGGGAGATATTGTGGACCTTATACTGATGGTGTGGGCCTGGTAACAATCCCTTAATGGCTTCTCCTGTGTCTTTGGGGCCACAGTATCTCAGGAAGGAGCAACTCACAACCAGGTGGTGATCTGAAATTGAAATATCCAAGGAAGAGGACCAACTGCACTGAAAGGAAGCTGTTCCAGGGTGTGATGTATGGAGCTTGTGGTTAGGGATTGTCCATAGCCTCCTCGAGGTAAGTCTTCCAGGCATCTGAAGCAGCCCTTCTGGTGAGCAGTTCTTGGTCCCATCCTGTAGAGCTTATCTTGGTTGTAGACACCTTCCTAGAAAAACAAGCTCAAGAGTGAAAGTTCCCTGTAGCAGTGTTCAGGGGCCACTTGTGATAGAATGCCTCTCTTGCCACTGCAGGGAAGCCCATCTCACTGGTGTAGATCACAGAAATGGCTTGGAAAAACAGAGATATGGGCTGTGAGCCTCTATAATCTCATTGAGCACAAAGGCCCCTAAATGTTCTCTGGATAGCTTAGGAGCTACTTAACAGGCCCAAGCCCAGGAAAAGAATTTTTGGCCTTTCAGGCATATCATTTGGTTGACTCAGAGGTGATGATGCCAAAGATGACCTTGGGCTTTCCCAGACAAAGTGTCTTTGTGGGGTGAGGTCTGGAGAGTAAATGGGGATGTGATCCAGCTCTATTATTGCCCCTTGGTCCAGGAGGTCTCAGAAAGTCGATCTATGAGTTATAAGAGCCAAAGGGCAGCATTTATTATTCAAACTGTCCAAAGTGTCTGTAGGGTTTGATACTTTAGTGAGGGCTGGGATGGGCTCCTTTGGAAAGACAAGTAGTGGTTGCATAGCTGCTATAATTTAAGTTCCAAGGGCAAGAGCAGAGTGGGTATAGAGGTGTTAGGTAGGCCTGGGATACAATTGACTGGAGTCCTGGAGCCGTCATTCACTAGCTGCCTTAATATCTCTGGGCCTCATCTTTTTTCTCATCTGTAAACTAGAAACTCTACTAATACCTACTTCTCAGAGCTGTTTTTAGAATGAAATGAAATGAGGCAATGCTTAGCATAGTACCTGGCATATAACAGGTACTCAATAATGGAAGATATTGTGTGGTTGTTGTTAATGTTTGATGCCCAGGAATGGCAAGGGCCAAGAGTAAATGCCAAGGGTTTAAAAAATCAGAGAAGGCAAGTTCAGTCATCAAGTCCAAAGAATAAGGGCAAGTCTAGAAATTGAAGATAAAGTCAGAATAGAAAATTGGGCAGAGCTGAAAGGGAAAAAATACAAGCTCGAATACTAAAGATCACCATTATTGGCTGCTGGACAGATGTTTCATGGGTGATTCAGGCTGGTTTGAAGGGACAAGGTCCTCAAAGATAACTAGAAGGCTATTTTTCACTTGCCACCTTCCCATATTCCCAAACATCCCATAGGTCCAGCTCTGTTTTTAGCCCTCTGAGTTGGCAGGGCTTAACCCCAAGAAACTCATGTTAATCAAAACAGGAAGGGGTTGCTTTTAGTTGCTATACTGAGGCTAAGTAATTCCGTCAAAGTTAGATTTTCCTATTCTTTTCCTTTACCCAAATATCTGAGGTCAGTGGGGAATGGGGGCCAGAGAAATGGAAATCCTAAGGTGTTATCTGTATCCTTCTTGAGTTCCTGAACCTCTCATATCTGAGAGAGAAAATATTTGTCTGTATCAGTCAAGATCAGTCTGTATCAGTAACCAAGCATCCCCCAAACTAGTGCTTAAAACAATAAAGGTTTATATCTTGCTCATGCTACATGTCCATTGTAGGTCAGCTAAAGACTCTGCTCATCAGTTATCAGAGACCCAATATGACAGAGCCTCCATCTCAACCCATTTCTTTGATTGCTGCATTACGGGAGGGGAACAAGCTGAATCATTCATTGACTCATAAAGTTTCCACCCAGAAGAGAACTAAGTCAATTCTACTCTTTCTTCGTTGGCCAAAGCAAGTCACATGACCATGCCTAACTTCAAAGTGGGTAGGGAAGTAAAATTCTACCATGTCTGAAGTAGAAAAGTTAGAAATAATTGGTAAATAGCATTTATAACTATCATGCTGTCTTACTGAAATATGGTCCCTGGTACATCAATATATGGGATGGCCAAAATCTCAGCACAGACACAATTCTTCTGTCTCTTGTATTCTTCTGAGAAGTTACACTGTCCTGGAAGGCTGTGTCCTTGGTCAGTATCCCAGATACTTTAGAGGTAGATAAGTTGGCTCGTGTACCTACCATTGACAGAGCATGTGACAGTATTCCAGGGTTAACTAGCAGAAGGTGGATTGTGGACTTCTAACCAGGTTAGTTTGAGAATCTATGGGAAATGTCAGGGTAGAAATGAGGGGTAAAGACTATTAATCACATAGAATGGCTACTCCCATCTACAGCCACACTAACTGCTGTGAGAATAGTCACATGGGAGATAGAACCTCCTTGATTTGTGATGGGGTTATATGTCTTGACTTTTACAGTTTGGGGGCAAAGCTGAAGGATTTTATGAGAGGATGAAACAATGGCTTTTTCATATGCATGGTCAGGAAACCTTCGCTTACATGGTGGTTATACTGGGTTCCTGGAAAAACTGAAATGGGAATGTACTAATCCCTACCAAAGGTGATCTTCCACTAAGAGCTAAGGTGGGACCAGTTGGCCCATATGCCTTGGAATTCCACAGTCTTGCCCAAGGCCTATGTAGCATGATGTAATTCACTTGGTGAGCAATTTTAGAAGGGGTTGACTGGGCTCCTACACAATGAGCTGTCTCAAGTGTTGGAAGTGGGAAATCTTACCAAATAGGTGCCCAGTGGTTATGACTAGACTGTGAACTGGAGGCCATAACTGCTTTGCAGCATGGTTAGGACTATTACTTGGCCTTTCCCACAACTGAGAAGAGCGCATGTATTCTTGTGAGCCTACTCTCTACTACCCACAGCCAAGCATGCATGTTGGGAGAGGCATCATTGAATCTGTGCCACAGGGGAGTTGAATCCCGGGACCTGCTCTGTCCCCCATTCTATGTTCATACCTGCCCCATTTTCACATTCAGGACTTGCTTGACAACTCAGGCCATAGTAAATTCCAGATTATCATGCAATTTTATCTACAGGGATCTAGCCCAACAGACCTTACTGATGTTTTGCCCCAAATTTGTTGCATTATGAATGGACACCTTCTATGGGCAACTCTCTATAGCAGAGAGTTAAGAGCTCAGGCTGTGAAGTCAGACTGTATGTATTTGGATTTGGGCTCAGCCACTTATTAGCTGGCAACCTTGGACAAATCACTTAAGCTTTCTGAGTTTCAGTTTCCTTAGCTGTAAAGTGAGGATAATAATAAGAGCCTCTCAGGGTTATTATGATGATCAAGTAAGATAATGTATATAAAGCACTTAGCATAATGTCTAGCACATAATAAGTGCTCAATAAATAGCAATCATCACATCATCATCAACGTGTTCACCATCATCACCATCTGGAGCCCTGGTAAGAGGCCTGTTACAAGTGAAATCCTTCCCCAGAGGCCTTGAGTAGGATCATAATAAGTTGCAGACTTTTGTGGTCACTCATTCCCTGTCTTCCCCACTGTAAGGCAGTGGCTTTCACCTTGATCTACTGTTGTCAGCACTTAATGTGGGCTTCTCAGTCAGCTGGATAGCCCACCCTGCCAGTAGTTGAAATGCTGGCCAACTATGTGGCTTCCAGGGAGATATTCTTGGAGCATAAGCTCTGGAAGTTTCCTCCTCTCAGAACTGAGAAGAACAGTGTCATCTTTCTCATTTCCAGGGCCTGGATCTATTTGAAATGGGGATACTCTGTGCCAGGCCCAGAGGAGTGCATGCTCCAGACTTATTGTCAGAAATCTCTGGGGAAAGTGGGGGAAGCCTTGTCCTCCCTTCAAAATAGTAAGGTAGGACTCCCTTAGGACAACCAAGATTGTATAAGACTGATCCCACAACTATTCATCCCTTTTCTGCTGGCTAACCTCAGAGCAGCCTGGATATTCAGGAAGCTGAAAGCCTCAGCAGATATGCACCTTCATCTGTAACCCCAAAAGGAGCAGATGAGTAGAGGAGCATCTCATCCTGCCTGGCAGGATTTCTAACATCAGCCACCCCCACCTCTACCCGAACCTCAAACAACATAGCTGGACCCAGCCTCTGACACCCCTGAATGACTTGCAGCCTATACCCTGAGCCATTTTCATTGACCTTGCAGGTACACTGCTTCCCAACCTGTTGTCAGTTTTCTTTGCATCAACCTTGTGATTTATTTGACATCCTCCTCCCATCTCTCATGTCATCTTATGGCCTAGTTCAGTCCCCAGATAAAATTTTACATTCAGCCCCACTTTTCCAGGTTGTACTTTTTCTCTCCCTCCTTGACTACAGCTAGAGATCTCTGTGGCTACAGTGCTGCTGGCTGGTCTGGCAAGCAGTGATCCTAGGATCTCCACCCTGGCTTAGGCCTTCAGGAGTAATGATCTCAGCAGGTTGGCAGCAGCCTCATAAGTAGGCAGGACCCCGGACCACCAGGTAAACTATTGTACGTTGGCCATCGTAGAAGTGCAAGGAGCCTTCTATTAATACTGTGTCATGACCAGCATCCTGTATGTATTTCAAAACTGTGAAATGGAGATGTACTTGGGCAGCATACTTGTCTATACCTCAGCCCAGATGGTTTGGGTGACTACAGAGCAATCAATCTTGGCTAACCCAGGGTAGAATTCCCAGGGACCATCCTCTTTCCTCAAAGCATTTGGATAGTGCTGACAAAGGTGACTGTGGTCTTAGAGTAGGAGCTCTCTTAGCATTTTATAATTATAAGGTTTCTTAGCTTCATGGGCTACTATTACTTTCCTATCTACAGAAGCCTGACTTGTCTCTGTCTCTAGTGCTACTCCTGGGCCAGACTATCACCATCTGTCTCCTGGACTGCTGCAGTAGCTTAACTGATCTCTCCACTGCCACCCTTGAGCACCTATAATCTGTTCTCCATAAGTAGCCAGAGTGATCTTTTAAATATAAATTATATCATACCATTCTTATGTATAAATCCCTTCAATATGTTATAGTAATGTTTAAAAATAAAAAGTCCTCATCTTTTGTAGTTATATGGTAAAGCATTTATGGATTTAAAAATATGCTATCTGGGTTATGCTTAATAATTCAATGTAGGGAGTGGAAGGTATAGACGAAATGAAATTGAACATATGTTAATTGTTGAAGCTGGGTGATAGGTACATGAAGAATCATTATATGATTCTCTCTAATCATTACATGATTCTCTCTAATTTGTTATATGTTTGAAAATTTCCATAAATTAAAAGCAAACCAAACCAAACCAAAACAAACAGCAACAGCAACAACAAAACCTTCCAATGGCTTATTATATTTAGAACAAAATCGACTCATAACATGGCCTATAAACCCCTGCTTAATCTTGCTGCTAACCACCTCTCTGACTTTATCTCCCACCACTTTCCCTGTTTACCCACACCGTCCTTCTTCCTCTACCGTAAACACACCAAAATCCACCTCAAGGTCTGTTCCCTCTGCCCTGTTCTCTCTGCCTGGAATACCAACCACCAAAACCACATGATTTGCTCCTTTTCTTTATTCAGCTTCTCATGTGCAATGTCCCTTCCTCAGAGAGGCTGTCTCTAAATACCGCTTTCCATAGACAGATATGGAGATCTACTATCCACAGCTCCTTGCAGATATTGTAGGGGCAAAGAGGAAATTTTCCCTTTTGCCCTCTGAAAGTTTGCTGAAAATCACTGACAAGAGGTAGATTAATTGGAGAAAAGACATATAAATTTATTTAACACGTACACATGGAAGCCTTCAGAATGAAGAACCAAAGGTATAGGGGAAATTGTCTATTTTATGCTTAGCCTCAACAAAGTATGGACAGCCATGGAGAAATATGATTGTACAAAAAAGGTATGATGTAATGCTAATAGACTGAGTGGGTAAATCCAACAAAGCCTGTCCAGATTCTTCTTGGTCTCTCTGAGCATGAATTCCTTCCTTCTGGGTTTGGAGCAGGGCACATTCTGAAATGGGGGTCTTATGACTTACGGTCACACAACGTAGGTAGATAATTTCTTTATGGCAAGTTTTTACACAGAAAGGCAGAGGGAAAGTTAGAGTAATATTTTTAGGTTTTATGACTGGCTTTTGGGGAAAGGGGGCTCTGGTTTCTATTGCCTGCCTTGGGGAAGAGGGATTCTATCCTTTATGGCTAGCCTCGGGGGAGAATGGGACTGAGAGACCAGAGGGCAGGAGAAGATCAGAGAAAAACTTTTGCTTCTGAGGCTGCTTCTGAGGCCTTCATTTTGGGGTATTGTTTTCTGAGCCCCAACAATATAGACAGACCTCCTACAGAGAGCCTTACCAGACCATCCTATCTAAAGTAGCTCCTAACCCCCAATCACTCTAAAGCATTCTACTCTATTTTCTTATAGGACTTATTACTATCTGAAAACTTAACTTTTCTTTTTTTGTTGTTTTTTGTTTATTAACTGCCTTCCCCACTAGACTATAAGCTCCAAGAGGGCAGAAAATAATGCATAGTATATAGTAGGTGTTCGATGAATATTGGTTAAATGAAAGAATGAATGATTCTGCAGTTGGAGATTAGTAGATTACCTTGTATGTTGGGGAAAATGAGTGCTCACCTCAGTTGCTATGTCCATGGAGAGGAAGTGGATGCCTTCAATACTGAGCAGGAGGCAGTCTTGCCTAGTATAACTTACAGACACATTGTGCTTACTTTCTGTTCAAACTAATGACAGTAAGCTATGGAAAATGAGAAGCTCTTTGAACAGTGCCTAGCACATAGGCAGCTCTCTATAAAGGTTAGCAATTATTATCTGAATTAGAAAGAGCCTAGATTTTGAGCTTGCTTGTTTATATCCTGACTCATTCCAGACAGTATCTGAGAAAGTTGACTTTGAAGTCAATCAGAACTAGGTTTTAATCTTGGCACTTGGCACCAAGTCACTAAGGTCACACTTAAGTGTATAACCTTGAACTAAACACTTCACCTCTCCAAAGATCCATTTCCTTCTTTCCAAATGTTTGGGCTTCAAATCAGTAGAGAAAATATGAGAAAAGAAAAATTTAGCTTCCATCTAGAAGAAACAAAGAGAAATCAAGGTAAATAGAAAACACAAAAATAAGGCAGATTTAAGTCCAAAAATATCTATAATAAAAATATATATGAAGAAATTAGAGGTCTTAGCTTGAGTATAGAAGAAAAATAATAGCTAAACAAAATGACACTGGAACGTTGATGATATAAAGGGATAGAAAATGATATGCCAGACAAATACTAGCAATAAGAAAGTAAGCATTTTTATTAGCAGACAAAAATAGCATTAAAGGAACAAAGAGGTAAATTTCACATTGGTTAAAGGAACAATTCACCAGGAAGATTAATAATAGAGGCAAAAAATCATAGACACCCAAGGAAGTGGTTTCAAAATATATAAAACAATAATTACAAGGAAAAATTTACAATTCCACAAAGTGGGAGACTTTAACATACTTCTCAGAAATGAAAAGATCACTAGATTACAAAAGATTAATAATAGAGAGGTGCTGACTAACAATGTTGACAAGCTTGATGATGTAAACAATGTGCATGCACTTATGCATATAGATATAACTTGCACCCAACGGTTAAAAAATACAGATTCTTTTCAGATGCATGTGGAATGTTTATAAATTGACTATCTTGATAAATTTTTTAAAAAATTATTTTATATAGACCATAATTACTGAGCACAATGCAACAAAATTTAAAAAATCAAAAATAAAAAGATAAACATCTGTCTTAGTTTGTTTGGGATTTTTAACAAAATACCATAGCCTGGGTAGCTTATAAACAACAGAAATTTATTTCTTACAGTTCTGGGGGCTAGGAAGTCCAAGATCAAGGTGCTGACAGATTCGATGTCTGATGTGGGCCCACTTTCTCATTCATCAATGATGCCTTCTCATTGTGTCCTCACTTGGTGGATGGAAGAGGCTAGCTAGCTGTCTGGGGCCCCTTTTATGAGGGTACCAATCCTAACCATGAGGGCTCTTCCCTCATGATCAAATCTCCTCTCAAAGTTCCCACCTCCTAATACCATCACATTGGTACATATAAATATAACATATAAATTTGTGGTTGGGGTTCAAAAACCTCAGACCATGGCAATATCCACACATTTGGATATTTAAGAACATGTTCTAAACAATTAATGAGTTAAGGAGGAAATAAAAATGAAAATTGTAAATTATTTGAAAGTCAATGATAATGAAAACATTGCTTATCAAAACCTGTGGGAAGCAGCCAATGCTATACTCAGAAATAAAGTTATAGTTTTAGCCATTAAGACATTTATTAGAAAACAAGGAAATTTAACAATGGATGGGCTAAGCATACAACTCAAGTAATTAGAAAAACTTGAGTTTTCAGCCTGAAGTGAAATAATATGGATAGATCCTTACTCTTCCAAATTTGGGTGGATATTAATTCTCTAACATATGTTCTTAACCAGTACTAAATTGAATGCTACTGAGTGTTTGCTTTAGCAGTGTTCATTATCAATTTGCTAAGTAATAGAGGTGGAGGAGCTTTTTCCTATAAAGCCCACCTGGTGGACATTAACGCCACATCTAGCAAAGGGATATAGTCTGTAATGGAAAGTGGGCTAACTTCCTGACCAGGAAAAGCAAGACTCCAAACCTAAGCTACTCCTGTAGCCTGTGCCCAGAGCAGTTATGAATTCTATGAATTTAAGCCAATCTCATTTCACTTGGACACATTTCTGTAGTATAATTTGGAGCTATGGTCTGTAGGGGAAGTGACAACTTCATCTCAAGCATTCATTAAAATCATTGCCCATGCAAATAACCTATTTGGAAGTAAATCAGCCCACCAAACCCCTAGAATTAATTGATTTTTTCCCCTCTAGAATAAGATAGTTATCACCTGGGCAACATACTGGTGTCATGCTATTCATCATGCCCAATGAGCCTTACCTGGAAACAGAGAGCATCCATGATGACACAGGGTGCTTGGAGGCATTTATTGCTTGTACACATTCTGCCCAAGAGAGAGTCTGAGAATTGGTTATTATAGGAACTGTTTCAATTGGAAGGAATCAAAAAGTGAGAAGTATTCCTATCATTATCCAAAGAATCTCTGAATTGAGATTTAAAGAACGTTAATAAACATATTGGGGACCCCCTGGCATTAACAGAAGCAGATAGAATGGGTATGTGGCCTTTTGAGTCCACGCACATAATGCTATGTGGGGGATGCCTCTGGTCTCCCACCCTCCTCCCTGATATTTGAAAGGGAGCCCTATCTGACCAGTGGCATCCATTGGGATCAATGGCAAGGACCCAGATGGGCAGAGAAGAGCCCACTTTGCATATATGCCAAGGAGCCAGTTCCCAGTTGCTAGTGGACAGATGGTGGTAGCAACCCCAGCACACCAGACACAAAGGGAAAACACTGTGACACCTGTGTAAGGAACCCTAATGCCTGTTCAGAGATCAGATTTTGCTACATTTGAAAGTCCCAGTTAGACAAAAGCTACTGTACTGTTGGACAGCAATTCTGTATCTGGTAATGAACTGGTTAGAATGTTTGCCACTTTACAAAATACAGCTGGAAGGGGGAACAGGAGTTGGACCTATCGTGCAATGGTTTTCAAAACTCAAGCAGGCATCGGTATCACCTGGAGGAATTGCTAAAACACAGATGGCTGAGGCCCATTCCAAAATTTCTGATTGCGTAGGTCTGGGATGAGGCCAAGAATTTGCATTCTTAGCAAGTATTCACGTGAATGCTGATGTTGTTGGTCTGGGGGCCACACCTAAGAACCATTGACATAATGTGTCTTAACAACATAACAACATTTACCCATCAGGGAGGTAATCAGAATAGGGATACTCCCAGCCCAAGGCAATAATAGTAGTGATCAGATTAGTTGTTTGTTTATTCTCAAAGCTGCTGAAGAGAGGAGAATGTGGGGACAGGGAGTGGGGTGTGTGTGACAACTTTTGGCCTTCACAGGGATCCCATGACTACCTCACAATTTGATAAGAGTGGACAGCTTTCTCCAAGATTGCAGGAATTAGCAAGCTTGCTCCCAGAAAATGTTGTCTAGACACCTCAGAGTTGGAGCCTGAAGAACTGGGAGATGTTTCTGTGACAGGAATACAATTAGTAGTGTTCTTGAGAAGAGGACTTCTTAGTATCTGAGTAGAGGATTCAGGAATAGTGCTCCCAAAGGATGCTGGGAAATCCAACATGATGACTGACCCAGAGTTAGCTGAGTATGATCAGAGAAGATCTATCTAATGTGACTAGCTGCTGCCTGATGTCTCCCAGCCTCTCCCAACTCATTGAGGGGAGGTGGAAGCACAACTCTTTTTTGTGAGGTGTAAATCCACTACAATGCTTGCCCTTCACTGTCCTTACTCCAGGTGAGAATGAAGGGGATTTTTTATATCATAAGTTATCTAATTGTTCCTCCTCATCTTCATCTCAAGTGGGGGAGCATTTATCATGATAATACATTGACTTTTTTTCAGGAGAGGAAATGGATAGGAGTAATAGAGAAGTTTATTGGTCTGGAAGGTGCTTCATCAGAAGAATGGAGGGTTCCCCTGTCCTCCCAGAGCCAAGAGCCATTCCTACTGGTATTGGCCATAAGGGACCAATTGGTCTCACCATACGTGACCACAACACGTGCTAGCAGGATAGGGCAAGAACTCTGAAAGTGGAAGTGGGGGAAAAGGAGTAACAAAGGAAGGAGGAAGGGGGACCCAAGGATGGGAGAATTCCAAGCACCCATCTGAGGCAGATCTATGGGCTAAAGGACTATCAGCTAGTAACAGTGGAGAAATGGTTTATATCATTTTCTAGATTTCAAATGTGTTTGTGTTGACCCTAAGTAAAAGATATTTTTTAATCTTATAATTGATTCTATTCTTGTAAGACATCATGGAGCATAATTACACTGTTACATGGACAAAGTGCCAAGTACAGGACCTGGCACTAAAAAGTAACAAAAGCTACCACTTGTTAAGCACTGACTCTGTGCCAAGCTCAGCACCAAGTACTTCTGCGTTATCTCATTTCACCCTCCCAACAACCCTATGAGGTAAGTCCTAGCATTTTGCAAATGAGGAACTAAAGCTCTGAGAGATGAAGTGACTTACTCAGGATGACACAGCAATAGAGGATCCTCATCTCCCTCCACCCCCTAGGTGATGTGTGATCACCCTGGCCTGCCTTCAGTGAATATCCTGTTAGGTCAGTTGAGCAAGCATTCCCCTATCCCTGATGTCTCCTCTTAGTAATTTTTCATCCACTAACCCCGTCTCCCCACACCTGCTCCTTGGTTATAAACCCTCATTTGCTTTGTTATATTAGGAATTGAGACAAGTTCTATACTAATGTGTCTTTTCCCCTATTGCAATTTTCCCCTATGCAGTTCCTGAATAAAATTTGTTTTCACCACTTGAATTACTGTTTGACTCTGGTTTTCTTCAAGAGAATTTGAGGTGACTACTAATGGATATGGAATTTCTTTTCAGGGTGATGAAAAGGTTCTAAAATTGATTGTGATGATGGCTGCACAACTCTGTGTACACACTAAAAACCAGTGCCTTGTATACTTGAAACATGTGAATTGTATGTTGTGTGAATTATATCTCAATAAAGATGTGCAAAATTGTGGCCGAGTCTGTATTTGAGCCCAGATCTGGCTGACTCCAAAGCTCACACTCTTCACCAGGCTGCTTTACTGCTTTAGGAGGTGTTTGATAAATGCACTGCTGTCATTAGGGCTACTGTTATGACTACTCAGCAGAGGGAACAGTTCATGACTGCTAGGGCCATCTTGCAAGGCTTTGGAAGTTCATGGACTGGAACAGCAAGTACTACATCCCAGAGCAGTTGCAGACTTCCCAGAAGCAGCCCTATATCCCCAGGGATCCTCCTTTCAGATCTAACCATGGCAGAAGCCAGAGTTGCTGAGCTGACACCTGACAGCCTGTGATTCAGAGCTCTCCAAAAGCTCCCACCTCAGGACCTGGGAAGTATCACTGGACAGGGTCCTGCCTGCAGTTGACAAGCCTCTTTCGGTACTAGATGCAGGCCAGCTCCTGTGTTTACTGGGTGCTGACAGAGTTCCAGGACCAGCCCACCACAGTCCTAGAAGTGACCAAAGGCTGAAGGGTCTTAGGCATCGTCCCAGCACCACCTCATGCCCCCAGCAAGACTAAAGCCAGCACCTCCTCCAGTGTCACCTCACCAGCCTAGTAAACTCCTGAGGCCTATTCATTCTGGCTTGCCAGAAGATCAGATAAGATGCTTATAGCAGAGACATGAGACCAGGGGAAAGAGCAACCAGAAGGACTGCTACAGATGTCCCCAAGCCTCAAGTGCCCACAGGAATAGAGGCCATGTGAAGAACTCTGACTCTTCTCCTTTAGCAATTATGACACACTTGCCACAGACAATCTCTCTGCAAAAATGGCCCTTCCTTTCCCCAGTACAGAACGCTGTTGGCCTTAGGCCTCTTGTAATGGTAACAATTACTATTTATTGGGTGCTTTCTGTGTGCCAGCCACTATGCTAAGCTCTCAAGACCTGTGATCTCATTGAATCCTTACAACAACACCAGAGATAGGTGTCCCCATTTTGCAGACAAGGAATCTGAGATGCAGGAAGGCTAAGTGCCTTGCCAAAGTTTGCACAGCTAAGGACTTGGTCGAGCTGGCCTTTGAATTCCGGCAGGCTGGCTTCTAAGCCCATGCTCTCAGCTGCTCCTCTAGCATCTGCATTTCTGAACTTTTCCCCTTGTGGTGGTCCCATTGGGGAAGGAGCTTAAAAAAGGTGCAAATGCCCCTGTGTACTGCTCACCAAGCCCAAGTATGAAGCCAGCCAGAGAGTATAAGAGACACTGGGGGCAACCACAGGGATTCTACCACTCACGAGCAGGATCGTTGTCTGACCTACCCCCCACGGCTTATTGACTCGGAGCAGCCCATTCCACAGCACAGATCTTCCATAATGATGAGCTTCTGCCCCTGCCACTTGCTCACCCCACCTGGGTCCATTGCAAAGCCAGGTGCAGTGGTGAGAATTCAAAGGAGCACCATATGCCAATCCTCTAGCCCAGAGCATCACCTAGCAACAGGCACACCAACCCACTGATTTTAGTTTCCCTCAGCCCTGGGCCCTCTGCAGCTCTCCAGAAACCACTGTGATTATTTAATGGAGTGATGTACTACCAAGGTGGAAATGGGGAGGGTCCCAGAGGTTTTAGCCCACCTCAAGCTAGCCTTACCAGGCAGACATATAGAAACTCTGCCTTTTCATCCCAGTCTTCCCCATACCCACAGGCAAGCACCTGAGGATCCCAGGCCTACCATAACTCTTCCTGGGAGCTTCCCTACCCTGCTACATTGACAAGAAATAGCCAATCACCTTATTTTCATTAAATCAACCCAAATCTGATTTTTAGTGTCACCCCCTCCCGGACCATTGGGAAATTTAACCTGAGTTATTACCAGGTCTTCTCCACCACCACAAGGTTAGGCAAACCGTGAGTTATACATGAAGCAAAAACTTGGGAGAGACCCCTCTTCTCACCAGTCATTGGCCCATACAGGTAGTTTACAGCTGCCTCTGTTCTGATTGGCTGTTGCCTCATTCTGGCTGGTTGGAGAGTGTGCTCTTCCAGTTAGTTGTTAAATAACCACAACCCTAGCCGGCTGCGTCGGCTCACACCTGTAATCCTAGCACTCTGGGAAGCTGAGGTGGGTGGATCGCTTGAGGTCAGGAGTTCGAGACCAGCCTGAGCAAGAGCGAGACCCCCCGTCTCTACTAAAAATAGAAAGAAATTATCTGGCCAACTAAAAATATATATAGAAAAAATTAGCCGGGCATGGTGGCACATGCCTGTAGTCCCAGCTACTTGGGAGGCTGAGGCAGGAGGATCGCTTAAGCCCAGGAGTTTGAGGTTGCTGTGAGCTAGGCTGACACCACGGCACTCACTCTAGCCTGGGCAACAGAGCGAGACTCTGTCTCAAGAAACAAACAAACAAAAAAAAAAACACCACAACCCTTGGGCTATAGGAAGCAGGTGAAATTCCAGCTTCCTTAGTTTGGTCCCAAGGTTCTCCTGAGTCTGCTTCCTGCCAGTCTTCCCAGCCTCGTCTACTATCACACCCTGCCTTGCAGTTTCTGTTCCAGCAACACCAAACTACAGAGTCACCTGCTGCAGCACAATGCTCTCACCCTCCAGGCCTTTACTCCAGCTGTTACCTCTGCCTGGATTGCCCCTCAGATCCTTTAAGCCTCAGCAGCTCAGGTACCCCCTCCTCTGAGAAGTCCTCTCTAACTATGCCAGTCTGCAAGAGGTGATCCTGTCCCATGTTCCCACACTCCTCTTTCCTTCCTTCTTTCATAGCACTGATTGCATCATATTGGACCTGTCAATTTCCATTGTGTTGGGGCAACCAGAGAGTGGGGAGTACATCTTATTTGTCTCTGTATCCCCAGTGCCTTGCCTACGGCCTGGTGCAGTTGGGATTTTTAGGAATAAATGGTTGAATACAATAAATGATGGAGATGGGGTAGCATTGAAGTCTGGATAAATTGAGAAGAAATCCACAGTATATCCCATGAGTAGAGTTGTCCAATGTTGCTAGAAGGGTATTTTTCCCCTTGCACCCTTCCTGCGGTCTGGAACATATCAGGCTGGAATAACCGAAGGGGACATTTTATGATGCAGCCCAAAGGGGAGCAAAGCCATACAGAGATTCTTTTAGCAGCATTACACACAGGAGGCATGCTAAGAGGCAGTCCCTCTCATAAGCATGAAAGGCCTGATTGTCTTATAAGTGCTTGACCCTGAAGCTGGACCAACAAGGAATGCTTTCCTTCATCTCCCTCTCCACCTGCAAGGGTGCAAGCCCTTAGCTCCATCCAGGGGCAAACTCAATTAAATAGTATAACTGACATCCCAAGCCTAAGGCCAAGGAGGAAAAAAGATGGGATCCTGAGGGAACAGAGAGCTTAAAAGGCCAAGGAGCCTGGGTAGGGAGGAAAGAGAGGAATCTCAGGAGTGGCTCCTTGAGACACCAAGAGAGGGCAACTCTGTGGGTGGCCCTGAAAGAGGAGAACAAAGGGTGGCTGAGGCCATTGATTTGGATAGAGGAGCTAATCCTGGAGTGGGGAGGAGGAGGGCAGAGAGACTACTCTCCTGATGCAATAGGCAACCGGAGCTGGGAGTAAAGACCTATTCTTCACATTGTCCTGGGCTCTGTATGTGTGATTGATCAGGTAATAGCAAGACTTTTCCTCCAGTAAAGGACTATACTAGCCCACTCTTCTGATGTTAAAGGGCATAATAAAGGAGTTACATAGCGGGGAGGGGGGGAGGTGTCAGAGGATAAGGCCTGTCCAGGATTGTTGAAGTATGGCAGGGTCGAGTTGCACCCAAAACAAAGCATACCAATGAACTGAGTGCAGATTTGCAGCCCCTAAATTGTTGGTAAGTGAGCCTGGGGCTGCAGAGAGAGTGGATGCAGCACAGGCAATAGTGGCACTGGGGATCTCCTCCCAGTGGGAGAGGAAGGTGGTGGAGGCAGCAGCGGTCTCAGCACTAAAGTCCCTGGAGGAGGGTCATGTTTGGGAATGAGTGCTTCATCAAGGAGCTGATACTCTATTTGCCCTGGGAATTTTCTAGGCTGGTTCAAGCCTAAGATTTCCCTCAGGAAATCAGACACAGACACAGAAATTTTAGAGGTGATTAGTTTGCTTCTGGAGAGATGAGGCCTTTCACATTCCCTGAGGGCTATGGTAGAATGGACTGGATGAACCAAGTAGACATTGGAGCCTATGGTACACAGGGGCCTGGAGGCAGGGGATAGAACAAGGGACACAGCCTGTGTTGGATGCTACCAGGTACCAAAAACTCTGGGGGTTTTTAGGCTGTGTGAGGGTGAGTGTGCTGTAGGAGACAGATAGTAGCAAACCACCTCCTGAGAAAGGAGTTTGAGGAGTGGCTTGAAGATGTTAAAAAATACTATTTTTTAAAAAGAAATGTCTTGGATACTATGATGAGGCATGTTTCGGAGTTTGCAGGGTCCCATTCATGAGGGGAGTACATGGGTTGAAGGCACCAAATTCTTTGGCTGTGGTTGGTTGTGGATCTCAGTGTAGGTCATTTGAATTGAAGAAAGTGTGGGGGAAACATATGTCAAGTTCTTGGCCACCTGGCAGAGAGAAGATCCAAAGTTCTGGGGTTTTGATGGGATTAAACACCTATTTACAGATGGCAACAGGGAAGGGAGCCTGACACTCCTGCAAAGAATCAGGCATGGTTCAAAAACACGCTGACTGGAGCCTCTTAGAGCCAGGCTGTTGGAGATCACACTAGGCTGCACGTTTGGCTTAAGGTGTTGGTCAGGATGGGCTAACTGTTGCAACACCAACTCTAAAATCTCAAAAGCTTAACATCAAAAAAGTTTAATGGTAGCTTATGTCAGTTTAATGTGGTCTGCAGGGGTGTGGGAGCTCTGTTGCCATTCAGAGACCCAGCTTCACCCATCTTTGAATGCTGCTGTCTTTAACACAGGTCCCAAGGCTGCAAGGAAAGGGAAAGAGAGCGCAAGGAAGGCACACCTAATACTTAACCATCTCAGCTTGTAAGTGACACCTATCATTTCTGCTCACTTACTATTGCTGTGAAACCAGTTACGTGGCCTAACTTTGACACAAGGACAGTGGGAAATTTAGCTCCTGGCTGGATGGTTGGTTCCTGGCAAAAACTCTATACTATGGAAGGGAAGCACAAATCTCTGGTGGACAGCTGGCTGTCTCTGCCACGACCCTTGTGATATAATAACCTGGTGTTGTGAGATTGAAGTTGAGACTATTATAAGTGATTAGAGGTAGGCTGGGGCAGCTGAAGCTATATTTTAGGCCCAAACTCCAGTCTTGGCTGTTGATGCAGAAGTAGCTATAAGGAGACATATGGAATGGCTGGCAGCTACACTAAAGGCTGTGGGGATCAGGAACCCCTAAGCCTTACCTGAGATGGGGAGAAGCTCCCTGCCAATCTGAAGGAGCCACAGGCTGGTGTCAGCTGAGTGCCGGGCAGTATGGGACTCACTCCCGTGCAGCTTCAGCAATACGTTTCCATTAAGGTCAAGCCCTAACCCCCAAGGCAAATGGGGCTGCAGATAAACGTAAAAAATAGGGACAGAGCCATGACAATCATTTTACGAGCAACATCTGACCCAAGTTGAGTGGCCACTGTTGGGCCATCTACCCAGCAGCCCCTCTCCCAGCACACGTCCTTCCTGGCAGGTCTCCCAGCTGCACTGGTGGTGTTCTGGTAGTGCGGTGGAGTGTGGCTGGTACTGTACATGAGAGGCTCATTCATGAAGGGGATGGAGCTGTGCTATTGGGTTGGCGGCTCCCTAGGGCTGGTGGGAGTGGAGTGGGATGTTATTTAAGGTAGCCTGCAACAATATGGATGGGACGGAGTCAGGATTCATTGTTGAGAGGTCACAGGTTGGAAAATAGGAGAAGGAATCAGAACCAAAAGATGAGGTGAAGTTGGAAACAGGAGGATAAAGTCTTTAGCCTAGAGAGTTGAAGGCAGGACAAGGTGGGTTGTAAGGCCTGGGTGAAGGCGGTGAGTACAGACTGAAGAAGAGCAGGGATTCTTAGTTTCAGTATCCTACTTAGGGGGTTCATAGAGGGCTTCTCTGAGATAGCAACCATGACTCCCTGTGAAGCAGGCTTAAGGGGTTGACCACGGCAGTGTGCTGTGTAACAGCAATGTAGGCTGAGGCCCCAGAGGACTCAAAACCTTTGTAAATCAAGCCCACAACTATTGAATGATTGCTGTAGCATTGGACAGGAGGGGACAGTGGTGACTGACCAGTATCTCAACACCCTGCCTGTTTGGGGACACTCTCAGGATGGGTGGGAAGCAGTATAGAAGCCAAAGGGAGACACGTAGCTCTCCTTCCAGCTCCCTAAAAGCTACAGGCACATTCCCCTGACCTAAATGCAGCCAACCAGATGCTCCCACCCCATGGTAAGAAATTATCTGTGATGGCTACAGCAGAGCCAACAGTCTGCTGGCACAGGAGCAAATGTCCAGAGGTGGCAGTGTTAGTGACAGCATGTAGCAGTCTGCTGCTAGTATAGCATCTTGGCTGGACCTCATCTCCCTTCCTCAATGGTTAGATCTCAAACTTCTGGATTATTTTGTTAGCTACATCCTTCCAATACGTGGAAGTAGGCTAGAACTGTTTCTGGTGTGTGTAATCCACTACCCTAACTGGTACGATGCCTCCTCTGCCCAGGACACATAAGATCCAGTCCTGGCCCCCATGGAGCTCACAGTGTAGCTTTCTGCTGCGAATACATTTTGGAACAAAGTGTGTGATGAAGTACATATAATCTGGATGAGGAGGGAGACAAGTCTCATGAAAAGATTTAGGAACAGTTCAAGATGACATTGGAGAAACAACAGGTAACTGAACAGCAAATTCTCCAATGCCACCATCTGCAGCAGCTCAGAGGACAGAGCAGTCAGAAAGCTGGCAAGATCAGGGAAAGCCAGTCACCTAAGATGAGGTGATGAGGTGCGATCTCAGCTGGGCCTTAGGGGCTGGGAAAGTTTGAACAATGCAGAAGAGATGCACTGGGAGGCTGCCTGCTCCCCGAGAAGTGCAGCACTGGCCACGCCATTGCAGCTAGGAAGCAATGGTGCCCAGAATCATCCCTTAAGGCTCTCCAGTCCTTACAGCATGCATACAAGTGTCCCTTTTAGGGCTCTCAATACCACTGTGAGGAAGGTGGGACAGGGCTTTTCATAATTCCCTCTTTCCAGAGGAGGAATTCAAGATTCAGACCATTCAGGTGCTTTTCCTGAGGTCACAGAGCCATAGAACCACAGTGTGGGAAGGAAGCTTCTGCCACTTCCATATTTTATGTGTGAGCTCTTTTTTTTTTTTTTTTAGGCAGATTCTTGCTCTGCCACTCAGGCTAGAATGCAGTGGAATCATCATAGTTCACTGAAACTTCACACTCCTGGGCTCAAACGATCCTCCTTCTCCAGCCTCCAAGTAGCTGGGACTAGAGGCGTGTGCCACCATACCAGGCTAATTTTTCTATTTTTGGTAGAGAGGGGTCTTACTCTTGCTCAGGCTGGTCTCGAACTCCTGGCCTGAAACAATCCTCCAGCCTTGGCCTCCCAGAGTGCTAGGATTAGCTCTTTCAACAACATCCCAATGGGTGGGCTAAGCCCTGAGCTCTGTTAGTTTACCTCTAGTACATGAGTTCACTATTTTCCCCTTAGGCAGTTCAAACTTTAAGAAAGTTCTTCCTACTGTTGAACTGAAATGTGTGTCCTGTGACCCCACCAGCGCCATAGAGTTGATCCACAGCAGGGCCAGGACTAGAACTCTTAAATTCCTTACCCTCAAGCAGGCCCTTTCCTTTGTCTCTCACTGCAGACTGCCCATGGCCTTGTCCCCGCCCTTGTTGCCCTTCCTTCTGCCTAGATTGTGGGTAAACACTGGCCCTTGCCAGGGGGAGATAAATGGGACAGACCAGAAGTTGGTGGGACAGGCACAGGGTGGGGGAGAAGGGGACCAACAGGATGGCCTGGCCTCTGGTTGGCTTCATGGCCCTGAAAACAATTTGCTTGTCTGGCGTGCTAATTTGCTGTATGTCTTCCCTTATTAATCACATTGTTTTGCACATGCCTGTGAGCTTCAAATGTGTTTGTTATGACTGCAATTATGCGTGACTGACCACGGACCTAGAAGTCTGGAAGCGGGATTTCCTCCCTCCTTTGCACTCCCAGATTCCAGGGGCCTCTCTTGCAGCCCCGGCCTATTCCTCTTTGCAAGACTGCGGAGGGGAGTGGGCTTCCCAGACACTCACCTGATGTCCTCAGCCATGGGGCCTGAGCCTTCTTCCCTGTGGGCAAATGGATCTCTACAGGGAAGCTTCGTTCAAAAGAAGAGATGGAAGAAATCCTACCCCTCCTCCAATATGTACACCTATCCTCCTCCAGGAATGCAATGACAGACACAGAGGGGATGAAATGACCAACCCTAAAGAACACCAGAAAGCAGGCCCCAAACACACTTTCAATTGTCAGCAAAGTCACAAGGGTTTGCCTGAGAAGCAGAGTGCCTTCCATTTGCAAAGAGGTTAATAGGAACCAGCTCAAAATCCTGTGAGCCTACTGAGGGCCCCATTCCTTTGTAAACAGCCAGACAGGGTGTATCATGTTTAAATGTCAACTGGGTAGAGGATATGACAAGGAGAAGAATGAGGCTCCTCTTCCTGGAAGCCCAGATGAGGTTCGACATGCTCAGGGGAAGGTGCCCCACCTGCCCAGCCCTCTCAGCTCCTCCCTGGTTTTCTACAAGGTGTGCACTAGGAATGTCATGGTGCCAGGAGCCAGGCCAGGTCCCCACCTGGGTCCCCTCACTGAGACAGGCCAGCAGCACATATGGTCTCCATTAGCCCCTCTGCCACTCCCCCGCCACTTCCCTCCCGACCTCATTGGTGACAGGCTGCTGGAGGTGTCATGACAAAAGCCTTGCTGAGGGACTCTTAGTATGTGCTGCCGTCTGCTTGGTGTGCTGGTGTTCTTGGACCTCTGAGATCTTCCCAGAGTTGGTCAGTCTGTCAGCTCATCTGTCTGTCAGTCAGCCTGTCCCTCAATTGTCAGTCTCTATTAGCCAGCAGGACAATGTCAGTCAATTACACAGCCAGACAATCCATCTGCCTGTCAACCAGCCATGGCCGGCTAGTCAGTCAGCCAGCCAATTGATCTGTCTGTCCGTCCTTCAGTTATTTTAAGAGGGGAGATGGGACACAGATCACAGGAGGGATACATCCCACACCACATGGAAGAGCAGGGAGCAGGGGTGCCAGTGTGCTGTAGAGACAGGCCAGCAAGGTGGGCAGAATGGAATGGGGGGGCTAATTTGGGAAGGCTTCCTGGAGGAAAGGCATTTGAAGGGGGCCCAGAGAGCCTTGATAGACTGGGACTATTCAGCCCTCTGCCTGACTCCAACCAAAGCAGCTCAGAGTGTGACCCTGAGGCAAGGGGTTAAGGGCTGGGAGTTGAGGATTTGGTGACGAGGTGAAGAGAGCTCTACTCCCAACTCTGCCTCTGTTTAGCTGGGGAACCTTGGACAGGTTCTCTGAGCCATGGCTCCCCAGGTGCACCACCAGGGGACAGGCGGGGGCAGCAGTGGATCAGATGAGCCTTAAAGTACCTCTAGCTCTGACCGGCCCTGGCTCTTTCTCTGGTTTACGAGGTCTGTCCTGAAAGTATCCAGCCATGTAACATGACAAATAGAGACATATTGAAGAAGATACAAGATGCAAGAAACATTGCACATAGGACAATGACGCCCGGGTCCCCTTCAAAGTAGGCACCTTGGGGCCTCACACAGTTCTCCCAGCGTGTCTTAACCTAACCCGTACACGTTCAACATTCTCAGTTGTTCTGCTTGTTGCAGGCCTTCCAGAACCTGGATCACTTTTGACAGATTCTCAACCAGCTTTGAAGCATTTGTGCCACACTTTTATTTGCGCTGCATTCATTGCATCATCCCCGAAAGCCTTCCGAATCATCCGAATAGTTAAGGGGAAAGAATGTTTAAGCTTAACGCAAAATTTGATGCAGATTCGTTGTTCTACTCATTCAGTCATTTTGAATGCCACAGCCACACAGTACACGTGCTCACTCAACGGCGTCTAGTGCCGCACTGAGTAGTACAGTGGAGTTGTCATTGTTTACGCATGCGCATTACAGTCAGCTCGCCTTGGCTGCCAGGTTACATCCATGTCGCGCAAACTGTTTTCCTTATATTAACAATGGCTGGATACCTTCCTGACAGCCCTCGTATGTCTGGGAGAAGGAAGAGCTAGCTCTGTAATCCTGAGGACTGCCTTGGGCTCTCACCTGGGGCTCCTGGCCCTGGGTAAATTCTCTGAACACAGGCCCTCCAAATGGATGACACCAATCCTAACAGAAATATGGACAGACATACAGACAGACAGATGCATGGGCAAAGATCCCTTGCTGGAGCATCCCTCAGCTACAGAACAAACTAAGGAGCTGATCTGTCCCAAGGAGGTTTAGTGGAAGCAGTTGTCCCTGGGTCGGGAGGCTGTGGAATGGACAAGCCGTTTCTGGTACTGCCAGAGGGGCTGCACAGGCTGTTTAGAGGTGCATTTTCCCGAGAGTTTGGAAGGGGGAAGAAAGAGGCTTAGCAGGGAGAAAGGGAGAAGTGGTGGCCAGACTCAGGGTCTTGCCCTGCCTTCCCAAGCCATCTCTTATCCTCTCCTCTGTACATCCTGACAAGCTGTCAGCTGGGGCCAAAGCCAGCCCAGAGCTTGCTCTGGCACTGGCCTCAAGGTCACAGGAAGGCAAATCTGAAAGGGCCTTTAGAAGCCATCCACTCATCCACCAGGGTTACCGAGGCCCGGAGAGGGGAAGAGACTTGCCCCTTAGAAGACAGTATAAAAAGCATGACAATAGATACGTGGACAAAATGTTATGGGTGCACAGAGGAGAAATCAACTGTCCAGAAAGGCTTCATGGGGTGCTGAGAGTTGGCCTCAGTCATAAAGAATGAGAGGCGAGCAGCAGGTGTACAGGACAAAGAGATTCCAGGCAGGGAGAACCGCAACGTACGCAGCCACGGAGGCACCACGTGCAAGGTAGAGGAAATGATAAATGTGCTCTGAAATAGCTGGAGAAAAGCGGGCCAGGGGCAAAGGCTAAACTTTTGGATCAGAACTAGATTTTGAAGGCCACTAATAGCCAGTCTGGGAAATTTGAGCTTTAACTTGTAAGTATTGTGGAGCTATTGATTTTCAAGTAGGGAGATGATCAGGTTATTATTTTTTAACAATAATATAGATTATATTAGCTTCTATTAATGGAATCCTTCTTGTGTACAGGCTCAGGTGTCAGCCAGCCTGTGTTCAAATCCTGGTTCCACCCCTTACTAGCTAGGTGACGTTGGGTGTGTTATGCAACTTTTCAACAACTCAGTCTTATCATCTGCAAAATGGAGTTAATAACAGCACCTTTCTCATAGGGTTTTTCTGAAGAAAGGTATGTAAAGTGCTTAAAACAGAGCCTGGCCCATGGTAAGCATAAATCTCAGCCAGGAATAATGGTGGCAGTGTCTTCATTTTGTGGGGAGGATTTTGAGGCTCAGAGAGGTGAAGCCACTTGCCCGGACCACGCAGCCAGTCTGGCGGAGCTGGGTTTCAAAGCCAAAGCGCAGGCTAAGATTTGTGCCTTAAACATTTCTCTGGAGGCCCCGAGAGAGCGCTCCTAAAGTGAGAGAAACGGGACCCACACCACCACTTGGGAAGCTGTTGCAACCACCAGGGCATGAAGATGCCGGCTGGGACCCAGGAGAGCCACTTTGCCCGGCCAGGTTGTCATTTGGGAGCCTCTGAGGAGCTGGCCTGGCCCAGTGAAGACCTGTTCTTTCCATCAGTGGGGCTGGGGAGGTTAATGGCATTCCCAGGAAGGGCCAGGGATTAGAGGAGCCTGCACTTAGGAGCCAAATTCTTTCACCTCTAGTGAGTTTTCCAGAGTTTTTCCCTCTGCCCCCCAGTGCCTAGCCCCAGGAAAAAGAGGCGGGGTGGGCTGAGACCTCCCGCTCCCCAGCCCACAGACCAGGCTGGAGGAGAGTGCAGCCCCCCACCGGGCTGGCCCTGGTCCCGGCTGTGGCTGTTCCGGCACAAGCTGTGGGAAAGGAGGAAGGCCTCAGCACGCTCACTGGGGTGCAGCAGGGGCCGGGACCCTTCAGAGGCTGGACAATTAGAGAGAAAGCACATTCCAGGGGAATCCACATCTGGGATGAGCCTGAGCCGGGGCCAGCCCTGTAATCCATTGCAGATGTGATGGCCAGCAGCAGATGTGGGCAGGACCTCCCTCATGGGCAGCTGGGGGTTGGGGGGCTAGCGGGACTGGGGAGATGAGGAACAGCTCCCAGACACCACCAGGCAGCTCCTTTTGGGAGGCTTCTACCTGGCATTCTGTGCATGGCACCTTGCCGATAACGGTGCAGCCAGACTGGGAGGCTGCACCTGGCCTGGGACCCTGGCCTCAGTTGAGTGTTTCTGGGAGCAGAGCTTGGGCCAGGAGGCCATCGGCCCCCAGGCTGGGCTTCTTTGCACCGCAAGAAGACATTCAGATGTCAATTGCTGCGCAGCAGGGGTCTCTGTGGCTTCCAAACCTAAGGAGGGAGGAGTTTGGGATTGTGGGTCTGACTCAGACCAGCTCCAGCCCGCTCATTCTGGCCTCGGTTCAAGTCTCTGGGGACTCTGGGGGTGGCATTGCCAGGAGGAAGTCTGAAGGGCTTTTTGGTGCCAGGAATTGCTGATCTTCATGAACCTGAGTGGGGAGGGCTAGATGACGTCTGGTCATCTGTGCTTGTCATGTGACCTGACAGTTGGCACCAGAACAGTGCTCTGGGGGAAGAAAGGGGGAAATTAGCAAAGGCCTGCTCACTGGGGGGCTTTGCAAATGCCAGCCAGGGGTCTAGGGGATGGATGGAGGGAGTCTGGGTGGTATGAGGCGGGATATCTCTGGTCTCAGAGTGGGGATGTGTAACTGCTCCTCACCCAGCATATTCGGCAGGGCACCTGCAATCGGAGAATCGTCATCTTAGAATGGAAGAATGGGGGGAAGGATTTGGACTTCCCCTGGTCTGTCCCGACCCATTCATGTCACAGAGGAGAGAATGGAGGCTCAAAGAAAGATATGGGCTTGCCCAGGTTAGGGGGCTGGTGGCAGAGCTGAGCTGAGAAAGCTGGGCTTCTCATTCCCAGCTGAATGCTGTTTCCAAGAGTCCCAGGCTTCTTGGGGGAATGAATGGGTGAGTAATAAGTGAGTGGGAATGAATGGAAAGACTTGGCTGCTAAGACGGAGTTGTGGCCTGGCCAGAGGTTTGTAGACACTGTGGGTATGTCCATTTCCAGCTTCTCAGCCATGTACTACTTACCTCATAGACAGGACTCCGTCTTGCCCCTTTTCTCTCAGCCATGTCACCCCAATTCATCCATTTCAAGCCTACAGGGTCCAAAGAAGGGGAAGGACTCACCCCAGGTTACCCACCAGGCCAAGGGCAGGGGCAGGATGCAAAGCCGAGTGTCCCTTGAGCCCCTACTCCTCACCTCGCTCTGCCAGAGCCCAAGACAACTTCCATCCATTTCACAGGCAAGGAAATCAGAGACAGGCCCAGAGGGGGAGCAAGACGGATTACAGGATGAGCTTTAAATCAGGCCTGGCAGGACACTGCATGTAATGGATTCCTGTTGGCGAGAGCAGCGTTAGTGGCCCCTGTGGGCCCAGCAGCCCCCAGAGCGGTGTCACTCCGGACTAACGACAGGTGGCAGCAGAGGACCACGGTATGCAGCCTAGACCTTGACTGCTTGCCCAGTTCCCCTTTCCCAGGCTTGAGGTTGGCGAGATCGGTAGCAGCTGCAGAGGTGCCGGAGCCCGGGTAGGCTGAGCGCTAGTGAAAGGAGGACAGGACAGCTGAGAGGAGGAGGAGGTGAGAGAGCTGGGCAGAGCCTTAGAAGAAGAGGGAACTACAGAGAGGGAGGGAGGGAGGGAAGGAAGAAGAGGAGAAGAACAGAAAGAGAAATAGGCGGACAGTTCGGAGAAAAACAAAGACGTACAGAGACTCGGTGGGATGCATCGACACGCACATACTGGAAGCATGGAACTTTCCACCTGGAAGGAGCTTGAGAGGACACCTAATCCAAACTTTCCATCTCACAGATGGGGACACAGACTCAGAGAAGATGTGATTTGCTTGAGGTCACACAGCAAATTTGTGATGGAGCAGTGACTAGTCCCAGCATGAATCCTCCCCTGATTCCCAGACTCTGGCTCTTTTTTTAAAAGACCCCCTTGGACAGTCTACATGGCAACTGCCCCGGGCATCTACTGAATATTTGCCACAGAGTTAAAGGAAGTAGAGAAACCTACAGATGGAGACAGATAGACAGCAGAGGGAGGTGATGCAAGAGGAGGAAGGGGAGAGCAAGAGGAGCAGAGTCCTTGGAGGCAGTCGGGGAAGGATTTGGACAAGCTGCCCTCCCCACGGGCCTGCCCTCCAGGGCTGCACTGAGCTACGCAGCCAGCCTACTGTGAGGGAGGGAGGGCACAGTCCCACTGCCCTCAGCCAGGCCTGGCCCACCCTAGAGCAGGTACTAAGTATGTGTAAAGGGGGCACAAGTTGGATCCTAAAAGTGAAGAGAAAAAGGCCTTGATTTTCTATTTCTTCTGCCTGCTCTCTATAAAATCACTTGCCCGATTTCACCACATAGGATGGACACATTGTTTCCTGACCAGGACCCAAGCTCGGCCATCTCAGGCCTGCTGGTCTATACGAGGGCATCTGTACTATGGTATCATCAACTCTAGTGACCCTGGTTTTCAAACTCAAAAGTCAGGCCAGATTGTCTAATACATAATCTGATCACAGAACAGAATATTTAAAATTAGACTTGTCCCCAGAAATCTGGGCCATCTGGTTACTGTCCTGTTACTCCACCCATTGGCTTCCCCTTCACACACAGGCCTGGAGATGCCCCCTGCCATAAGCCAGGACCTGGGGCTGAGAAATAAGGAAGGAGAAAGAGAGCTCATGCATACTGGGTTCTTGCCATGTGTCAGGCATTTTCCATCCGTTATCTCATTTACTTTCCATGACAACCGTATAGGTAGGTACTCTTATAATCCTCATTTCAGAGATGAGGAAACAGGTTCCAACAGCTGGACTCACTTACCCAAGGTCACACAACTACCGAGCCAGGCACAGAGTAGGCTCCACGACCCCAGTGCAATAAGCTGACCTCTCCAGCAGAGAAAGCCCTTCTAAGGAGCGAGAGGAAACACTGAGCAAAAATGCCACCCTGAGAGCTACGGTGAACTTCAGATGTGTTAATAAAGGCAAAGAGACCAAATGAAGTAGAGAACAGCCTGTTCTCTGCCCTCTGGAGTATGTGTCCAGCCTAGAGGCCCCATACATGGAGAGCACACTGGTGCATGTCCACAGGAGGGAGGAAGTTGGGGAGGGGCTTGAAGCCCAAATCCTGTGAGGAACAGTTGGACGAACTGGGGCTATTTAGCCTGGAGATATGACTTCAGAGACTTCAGACGTCTGAGAGGCATAGGAGACAGACATGTTCTGTGTGGCCGCAGGGTACCAAGACAAGGGGTGGTAGCTATAGGGAGGCAGGTTTGGAACTTTCTTAGAGTTCAAGCTATCCTGTCATAAAACTGGCTGCCTTGAAAGAGGGTGAGCTTCCCATCACTGGTCGTGTGCAAGCTGAGCACTGGGTAGAGGTGCTGCCGAGAAGGCTTACAGGCTCTGGATCAGAGGTGAGACTGGATGCCCCTAAATTCACTGCAGCCCTCCATGAATCTATGATTCTGTGAGGGTGGAGGTTCTCCAAGGTCACTCTCGTGGAGTTTCTACAACTTCCTTCCACTACTTTTTTTTCAGTGTCTCACGTCTTTCAAAGCCGGAAAGTCATTCCTTAGGTTTCACCTAAATTCCCCTTACTGGAATCATTCTTAGTGCCACGCAGGACTGGCTGCCGAGAAAGGAGGGGTGGAGACAGCAGCAAAGCAGGGCCACCGGAGACCTAGAGGAGAATCATTCTTAAATAGCAAGCATTACACAGACAGATGGCCAATGACGACTGGGGTAAAAAGCATTCAGAAAACATTTATTTGGGGGTATAGAGGCACTTTTTCTTTAACGAAATTATCTTTCATGATTGATTTTGTGAGTCAAATTGCTAACACTTGGAAAGTAGTGGGGATGTGAATTGCTCATGACATTAACCAACCACTCTAGGTAATGCTGAATACTTTCCAGCTAATGTCAGGAAATCCTTTCTTAGGGCTAATCTGGATGTCAATTACCGCACCAACAGACCATTGTTGAATGTGGAATTTGCATAATGTTCTATTGAGTGAGAGATACAGATGTCAGGTGGCTGGAAGGTGCGAGAGACTGGTGACGGTATGGTCCTGGTTTGTCCTGACAAGACCACAGGGATGTCGTGGACTAAGAAAGTTTGGACTGAAATGGGTGGATGGCCCATTCCTGCTGAATCAAACTGTGTTTCTCTCCATTCTGCCAGATCTTCATTCCCTACTTAGGTCAACATCGATGTTCCAGACATGTCTGGAGCACCCTGACGATGTGGGCCTGAGAAGCTATTGTCCCTGCCCTGGAGACTCTGGTTATCTCCAACATTTCTCTTCTCCATTGTCTCAGGAATTTGCTTTCTCCATCCCAGTGATTGGCTGTCCTCAGGAAAGAGCCTTGGCCTTGCTGTCTTTGCCTGGAGCAGTCGCTCCAACTGCGAGAAAGCTAGAGCCTGTGGAGCAGTTTGAAGAGGGGCAGCCCTTCTGCCTGCAGCTTGTGTGTGTGTGTGTGCGTGCGTGTGTGTGTGTGTGTGTTACTGCGTGATTAAGGCCAGGTTCTACTTTAGATCTGGAACCTGTGGATTTTAGTAAGAGATACTCCTGTTTTGAAGGAAGATGGGAGCGATTAGACAAGTTCCAGCTGTGGGTGAGTGTCTTAGGTCGGGTTCCTGAACAGTAGAGACTGAAGCAGGGATTCAAGGAATGTCATTTATTGGGGGCATGCCCTTCTGGAAAGGCCTGTGAGGTGGGGAAGCAGGATAGTAGGGAAGAGGTGGGAGGCAAGAAAGGGTCTGGTCTCTGGTAAAGTCTAGCTTTAACCTGATTCAGAGTGGGTGTGAGGACTCTGGAGTACAAATCACACCACAGAGCCATCCCACCTTGAAGAGAGTGGCTGGACTTTTATATTCCTGTATTAGTCACTTATTGCCCCTCCTCCTGGTGAAGGGAAGATATAACCTCCCACGAAACTCTGAATTAGGTGGCTCCCATCAGCCAACGGCATGTCTGCAAGGAGGTCTTGCTGTTAGCCACAGCACTTCAGGCAGCTGAGGGATGGGTGGAAAGAGGATAGCTGGAAAAGGGGATCTGGCCCAGGCACCAACATCATCTACCACAGCAGGGCTGCCATCCTAGGCCTCCTCCTGCTAGGAGATGCAAGGACCGCAATCATCGTGGCTCTGCCTGTCAGCTATGAGCTAGCTGCGTCTCACTGACCAGAGATACTGAGGGGCTGGAAATGGATGTGTTGGGAAGGTGACACTTGTGCTAGAATGCTACTTGGTTTAGACAGGCAGGGAGCTGGGGCAAATGTGCCTCCAGGGTTGTTTCATGTCATCAAAAGTGAGCATGTCGTCCCTTCAAGAGACAGGGTTTAAGGGTCCTCCAAGCTCATCAGCTTTTTCACTAGGATTAAACTGGAATTAATCCTGATGGATTGCTTTTATGCTCCCTGTAGTTTTGTAAATTACAGTATTTCTTTTTTCTTCTCCTTGTTCATTTTCCTTGTGAAAATGTCAGCCAGTACTAATATGTTCAAGGGAACCAAGGGAATAGCTTGGCACCCAATTCTGAGGCTGGTATGTTGCATGATAATAATAGCATCTACCACCTGTTGAGTATTTAATATGTACCAAGCACCTACTGAGTGCTTACTTGCAGGAATTATTAGTTCATTGAGTCCTCCTAACAGGACTTGGTTTGTAATATATACAGGGGGAGGGTGTCAAAGATGACTCCTGGCTTCTGAATGGATGGTGGTGCCATTCTCTGAGTTGGGGAACGCTGGAGAAGGAACTCTTCTCTGGTCTTAGCTCTCTCTTCTCTAGACAGAAAAATTGTAGTTTCTGTAAGCTCTTCTTTGTGAGGCCTGTTTTGAAAACTCTAGAACTTCTTAGAGATGTGCTGAGTCCTGACTGGGAAGTTTCTAGATTGCAGAAGACTTGCTAATTTCATTTCTTTAGTCACTCTTAATTGACATAACTGTTGTGTCGAGACAGACAAGTTTCCACTCAACCCATCTAATCCCTAGAGGGATAACAGCTCTTGATTATTCTAGGACAGGACCAAGTCTCTCTCTCTCTCTCTCTCTCTCTCTCTCTCCCTCTACCCCAACCCCAGCAACATAGTAACCATGAGAATGTGTGGGGAGATGTACATTTGCTACCTTGCCCAGTCTCTAAAAAAGAATCACAAGACAGCCCCGTTTGGGTAGTAAATAAACAAGCAAACACTTTTTGAAGGTAATGTGTATTGATTGCTATGCCCTTTACATGGATTATCTTATTTTATTCTAAAATCTGTGTGAAATAGGTACTTGTATCCACTAGGATGCTTTTAGCTGCAACCAAGAGAAACCATGATTCAAAATGGCTTAACCAATTAGGAAATTTATTATCTCAAATAACTGGATTCCAGAGACAAAGTGGGCTCAGGTATGACAAAATCAATGGCTCAACGATGTCATCAGGGAACTAGGATGCTTCCGTCTCTCTGGTCTGCCATTCTCAGCAAAGCTTCATCTTAAGGATGGTTCCCCTGGTAGTTGATGATGAATGCAGCAGTGCCAAATGTCACTTCCAGGCATTAACATCGCCTGGAGGAGGACAGAAACTCTCTCTTTTTGTCTGGGGGGAAGTAACTCTTTGCCAGAGGTCACCAGGTAGACTTCCCTTCTTGTCTTATTGGCCAGGACTGGGTCAAATACTCATTCCTGAACCAATCACTAGCAAGGGAAATGGAAAGGAAATGATTGGATTAGTTGAATCATTTGGAATGGGAGGGAGGACACTAAAACACTACCATGTTCTCACTCTACAGAAAAGGAGACCAAGGCTCACTGAAATGAAGTAACAAAGTAACTTGCCCAAAGTAACACACTTAGCACATGACAGAAACAAAATGGAGAAGTAAATCCAGTGCTTCCCTATTTTACTACACTTATTGATTACTAAATACCTGTTAATTGTCAAGTGCTTACTGAGGTGGTACAATGATGACTTGATTACCCAAGTACTCATTTTCTAAGTCCCTGCAGTCATAAGGTTGGGTAGGAAAGCAAGAGACCATTAAAATATTTACTAGTGAACTGGCCAATTATAAAATTACCCTGGCATCCCTCCCATATTAACACTAGCATCTTGACCAGACTTTTCTGATGGTTGGGTGTTATAAACATCAGTGCATAAAGAGCAAATATAATGGCATCGGTTTGCAAAGTGAAACTTCAAATATTAGAAAAGATTTGGGAGTTCATGAAATCAACAAAAGTGATATTGGATATTGGAAAACTGCCGACATCTCAGCAAAGCCATTGACACACGAGAACCTGGCAGAATTAGATCAGTTAACAGTTGAAGAAGAACAAATCAATAAGGATTAGGACAAGATAAAGGCTTCAATAAATGAATTAACTCACAAATTATTAAGAGATATTCTTGGAAGAACCAAAGCTTGTGAATAATTTTAATAAAATGACCTTTTGATGATCATGTTATGGAAAGCACAGTAAAAGATGTTATGCCATGGTGTCCTACAGTTTTGTCAGAAAAATCACACCATAAAGCAACTAATGTCTGAGTCTTTTTTTTTTTTTTGCTTGCCCTAAGAGCTAGGACAGAACTGTAATTTCAGCCTAAATTTGTGAAATCTAAAATAAACTGTTTATCATAATTTTTGGTTTCATTTTTATGATAAATTTAAATAAACTCTTTTTTTTTACTATTTACTATGATAGCTTAAACAGATTCTCTTTAAGTGGGATCCCACCCCCCACCCCGTGCAGTGTCTGCAGATAAAGACGATCTTTTATAGAGTGGTTAAGACCAACCTTGGATCAAATCAACCTGGTGCAGCCACTCACTAGTTTTTTTACTTTGAGCAAGTTTCTCAGCTTTCTGAGCCATAGTTTTCTCATCTGTAAAATGAAGAAACCTCATAGGGTTATTGTAAAGATTAAATTAGATTACTTATATTAGATTACTTACTTAGCATAGTCCTTCACGCATAGTACTCATTCAACAAACGTTAGCTGTTGTTAAAGTAACCATTCAGAATGACAGAAAGAGTCTGTCAGACCCTGGATTCTAATCCTGGCTCTGCTAATTCCCTACTATGTGACTTTGGACAAGCCACTTCTCCTCTCTGAGCCTCAGTGATCTCATCTAGAAATTGGACCACATAGAGTTGCTGTGACACTCAAATAAGATAACTGGAACCCAGTAGTCACTGTAATTTAACAAGTAATAGTTTTTATTTGTCTGTGCTGAATACTGTGTCAAGTGTTGCGTGCATGTGTGTGTGCGTGTGGGTGTATGTCTGGTGGGGATATGTATAAGAATTGTAAGGGGAGCATGGCTCCTGTCCTTAAAGAGCTTACATCTCATGAAGAAAGCCACTAATGTGTTATGTGCCTCCTACATACCCTCTCTGGGCCTCAGTTTCCCTTTCTATAATATTAAGTCCTTAAATAAATCCATGGGGTTCTAAAATTCTGAGAATCTCTTCTGCTATATAGTATAGTCATGTGGACTCCAGAAACAAGAAGAGCAAGCCAAGGCAACTTAGTTCCAAGTATGAGATACCATAGCTCATAAAAGAAGTTCTTCAGGAGCTCAGAGGAGGGAGTATGGAATGAATACCAGCTTTGGAGCAGGAAGATCTGAATTTAAACTCCAGCTCTTCCAATTGCTGGTTGGATCACCTTGGACCACTAACTTCTCTCTGTATCCCAGTCTCCTCTGCACAGTGGAACTAAATATCCCTGCCTTCTAAGGATATGGTGAGAAATAATCAAGCCCAAGTATTTGAAAGTGCCTCAGATGCAGTAGGTGCTTTTCTTCTTGCTTAAAGAGGCTTCCTGGATACTTGGGAACTTGAGCCAGAAATTTTGGGTGGGAAGAAAGCTGCTGGAGAACTGGGGATAGTTGGGCAGAAGAGCAGGGAATGGTCTTTTGGCAGATGCCTTTGCCGGGAGGGCAAAATGCCAGGAGCTGACAGGGTGAGCCCGCTGCCCTGAGTTCCATGAAAAAGCCATCCTCCTGCCAGGCCCTGCCTGGGATTCTCATCAGGGCCTAGAGGGGGAAAAAAAGAAACCAAAATGAAATATATATTTATAACAATAATAATAATTATTCTTTCACCAATTTTCTCTTCCTCCGATGGAGTCTGGCAAGGACTACAGAGCAGGAAAACTGCTAAAGTTGAGAGTAATGGTGCCCCCAGGACAAATAAAGACGGAACTTCAAACCAGCAGATGCTGCTGAAAACCCCAACACAGGAAATATCTGCAGAATGAATTGAGAATTTATGGGGGTTCGGGTTTTTAGGATTTATAAGCAAGTTCCACTAGCAGAGAAGGGATATAGAGGAGAGAGAGCAGGACGGGGCAAAAGAAGCGAGCTGAGGGCAAAGGCCAGCTGTCCCTCCCCAACCCCCCATCAGCCACAGAGGCAGACCTGGCGTCAGTGGGGTGCAGCACAGGCAACAGTGGCCTGGGAAGGCTGGGCTGAGCTGGGGCGGATCCCATCGGGGCACTTGGCACCAATGTCATCTTCGTGTTGGGAGGCAGGTGGGTGGAGGCGAGCACATAGAGCTACAGAAGAATGTGCATGGGCAGGAAATATTCCTGGCCATGATAATGAGATAGTGATAATCACTAGGCCGCCATCAGCAGGGTCTCCCTGGGGTCTAAGCCTTTAAGCTTTCCCTAGGCCTTTCCTCATCCTGGCATGTCAGAGTCAAGTGAGACAAAGCATGCCCAAAGCGTGCAAGTAGCTTGG
The DNA here is from genome assembly GCF_041146395.1 of Eulemur rufifrons. Taxonomy (NCBI): domain Eukaryota; kingdom Metazoa; phylum Chordata; class Mammalia; order Primates; family Lemuridae; genus Eulemur; species Eulemur rufifrons. The sequence goes on from NC_091012.1 coordinate 92,642,549, forward strand.
GCCAAGAACTAAGAAGAGGGTGGGAGTGAGTGGGGATAGCATTCCTGCAGGCTCCTAGGAGGCTCGAATTGCTGAACCCACACATGTGCAGCAGCACAAACTCTCTTGGGGCCTCAATTTTCCCACCTGTAAAATGGTGGCAGGGGTGAGACTACAATAGACAATGGGCCTATGATTGAGGTGTTGGTGGGGGGTGTGCAGAAGAAGTGGCACATTGGGCTGCCAGCCATGGGGCAGGAGGAGAGTAGAGAGGGGCCCTTCCCCAAGCAAATGTGGACCCTGGAGGTGCTGACAATTTCCAGAGCCCCAGGGGCGCTGGAATACCTTTTTCCACCAGCCAGAGTGTGGAGCTGTGAGTTCAGACTGAATTTTAGGCCACCCTGGATGCAGGCCCTTTTGAGACCCCAAAGGACCCTGAACATTTTCCATTTCTGGTCTCTTCCCAAAGAGGGATTTGAGAGGAAAGCCACTCAACTGCATTTAGAAGTTAGTGATGCTCAGAAAGTATATATTGAGCCAGCTTTTAGGAAAGGAGATCCTTTACTTCTTTACAAAACTCCAGCCACAGGCAAAATGAAGAGATGCTCAGAGGAGAGAGAGAGGAGAATAGGGTGAGGGCTGGTGGGAGGCAAGACTTCCCCAGGTCTCCCTGAAGGGAGACCATGAGATGGGCCTTACTATGGCCATTTGGGGCTTGCTGAACAGGAGAGGACTGCCCCTTCTCAACCAGCCTGCTTATCCTTAGGAGGCCAGAAACAGATCTGCCTTGGGAGGGAGTGAGCATCCTGTTTTTGAAGGTGTTTAAGTCATAGCCTGACAATCACCTGTCATTGTGGATGACTGTTAAGAGCATGTCTTCATAAGATTAGGGGTCTGATTGGAAAGCTAGGGTACATTTAAAGGTGTCTTTAATCCCATCAGTCCTACAATTCACTGAGTTCAACTGCTGTATGACTTTGGGTAACTGAGTAACTCCCTTCCCATCTCCAGGCATCAATCTTTCATCTGTAAAATGGGGTTGGGTGGACTTTGGTCTCCAAGGGTCTTTCTGGCTGTGGCATTCTCTTAGTCCATGACTATAGTCTTTGGGGTGTGGGAGTGGGTGGGCTCACAGAGGATAGACCTTTGCCCTTCTCCAACACCTGGCCAAGCTCTGACTCTAGCCTGCTTCTTTGAGTTTCTCTGTCGTCATTTCATTTTTTCCTCATAAAAGTGTGGAGCAGTAGATGTGCTCAGCTGGAGGCCAGGCTGCTTCCAGGGTCAGCCCAGAAAGAGAGTGAAGAAAATTAAGAGGCACTAGTAGGCCCCTGTGAAGGAGAGGATCACTCTGAGTGGGAGGCAGAGGGCAGGTATCCTAGAGTCCTTGCCCAGTTTGAGCTGCTGCCTCCCCAGTCAGAGATTACTGTAGCTTTGCAGTAAGTTTTGAATTTGGGAAGCGTGAGTCCTCCAACTTTGCTCTTTTTCAAGAATTTGTTGGCTATTTGGAGTGTCTTGCAATTTTATATGAATTTGAAAATCGGCTTTTCCATTTTTGCAAAAAAAAAAGCCATTGGAATTTGATAAAGATTACGCTGAATCTGTAGATTGCTTTGGGTAGTGCTATGGTTTGGATGTTTGTGTCCTCTTCAAATTTCATGTTGAAACATAATCCCAAGTGCAGTAGGTGGAGCCTTCAGGAATTGATTAGGCCATGAGGGATCCACCCTCATGGATGGGATTAGTGTCTTATAAAAGAGTTTGAGGGGATGAGTTTGCCCCTTCTGTTCCTTCTACCATGTGAAGACAGAGTGTCCATCCCTTCCAGAGAATGCAGCAACAAGGCTCCATCTTGGAAGCGGAGAGCAGCCCTCACCAGACACTGAATCAACTGGCATCTTGATCTTGGACTTCCCAGCCTCCAGAACTATAGGAAATAAATTTCTGTTCTTTATAAATTATGAAGTCTGTGGTGTTTTGTTATAGCAGCCTGAAAGAACTAAAATATTAATAGATAGTGTTGACACCTCAACAATACTGTCTTCCAATTCATGAACACAGGATATTTTCCCATTTATTTAGGTCTTCTTCATGGTCTTTCAGCAATGTTTTATAATTTTTAGTGTGCAAGTCTTTCATCTTCTTGGTTAAATTTATTTATCCTTTTTAGATTGTTCATTGCTGGTATATAGAAACACAACTGATTTTTGCATGTTGAACTTGTACCCTTGTTTGCCGAATTTGTTTACTAGCCTTAGTAGCTTTTTGTGGATTCTTTGAAATTTTCTATATCTAGGATCATGTCACCAATGAATAGAGATAGTTTTACTTCTTTTTTCCAATTTAGATGCCTTTTATTCTTTTTTCTTGCCTAATTGCTCTGGCTAAAACTTTCAGTACAATGTAGAATTGTAGAATAACAGTGGTGAAAGAAGGTACCCTTGTCTTGTTCCTAATCTTAGGGGGAAAGCTTTCAGTATATCACCACAGTGTATGATGTTAACTGTGGGTTTTTAATATATGGCTTCTATCATGTGAAGAAAGTTCCATTCTATTCCTAGTGTTCTCAGTGTTTTTGTCAAGAAAGAGTGTCTCATTTTGTTCAATGCTTTTTCTGTATCCATTAAGACTATTTTTATAGTTTAATTCTACTAACATGGTGTATTACATTGATTGATTTTCTTATGTTGAACCACCATTTGCATTCCTCAGATAAATTCCTCTTGATCCTGTCTATAATTCTTTTGATATATTCTTGGATTTACTTTGATAGTATTTTGTGGAGTATTTTTGCATAGATATTCATAAGGGATATTAATCTGTAATTGTCTTTTCCTGTAATGTCTTTATATTGCTTTAGTATCAGGGTAATGTGGGCCTCATAGAATGAATTGGGTAGTATTTCCTCCTCTTCAATTTTCTGGAAGAGTTTTAGAAGTGTTGATGTTAAACCTTATTTAAATGTTTGGTAGATAATGGTGCGGTGTGCACTATCTGGGGGATGGGCATGCTTGTAGCTTTGACTTGGGTGGTGCAAAGGCAATTTATGTGACCAAGGCTTTTGTACCCCTATAATATTTTGAAATTAAAAATAAATAAATAAATAAATAAATGTTTGGTAGAATTTACCAGGAAGAAGCCATCTGTTCCTATACTTTTCTTTGTTGAGAGTTAGTTGGGTTTTTTCTTTTAATTGATGATCCTATCTCTTTTTTTGTTATAGATCTGTTGAGATTTTCTTTTTTCTTCAGTCAGTTTTGGTAATTTGTATGTTTCTATGAATATGCCCATTTCATTGATGCTATCTAATTTGTAGGCATACAATTGTCCATAGTATTTTCTTTAAACATGCCATTCTACTGCCTTCTGATCTGCAAGGTTTCTGATGAGTTATCAGCTGATAATCTTATTGAGGCTCACTTGTATATTGTGAGTCATTTCTCTCTTTCTGCTTTCAAGATTCTCTCTTTGTCTTTGTCTTTGTTTGGAGTTTGTTGAGCTTCTTGGATATATAGACTCGGGTGTCTCATCAGGTTGTGGGATGTTTCCAGCCATTATTTCTTCAAATATTCCTTCTGCTTCTTTCTCTCTCTTCTCCTTCTGGAACCCCCATAATATGTGTGTTGGTCTGCTTGATGGTGTCCTACAGGTCTCTTAGACTCTGCTCACTTTTCTTTTTTCTTCATTTTTCTCTTTCTTCTCCTCAGACTGGATAATTTCAATTGTCTTGTCTTAAAGTTCACTAATTCTTTCTTCTGCCTGCTCAGATCTGTTGTTAGAATTCCTTAGTGAATTTCTAATTTCAGTTAGTGTACTTTTCCAGTGTTGAATTTCTACTTGGCTCTTTTTTATAATGTCTATCTATTTATCTCATTTTGTTCATATATCATATTCCTGATTTCCTTTAGTTCTTTGTCCATGTTTTGCTTTAGGTCTTTGAGCATATTTAAGGGAGTTGATTTAAAGTCATTGCTAGTAAGTCCACTGTCTGAGCTTTCTCACTTTTTTCCCTTTGAATGGGACATATTTTCCTGTTTCTCTGTGTACTTTGTGATTTTTGTCGAAAGCTAGACACTTGAATATTATCATGTTGTAATCCTATAAATTATATTCTCCCCTTTCCTTGAGATTTTCTTTCCTTGGCTATTGAAAGTTGCAGTCATTCACTTGTTTAGTGATTCTTCCAAACTATTTTTGCAAACACTGTATTTTTTGTTAGGTGCGATCACTGAAATCTCTTTTCCTTTACCACGTGTTCAACTAGTGTTTTAGCAAAGATTTCCTTGAATGCCAGGAGCATTTTAAAGTGGACTTTTTGGGGATTCAATGTTTGTTTGGTTGCTGTATACCTTTGCCTGTTTGTCAGAATTCTGACAAAGTTGGTATTGACATTTTCTGCATGTCTTCAATGTTTTTGTGGAAAGATGGGTATTTGGACTTGCCCATTATACCATTTTGCTGATGCCACTCAGGCCTTTGCTTCTTGCCCACCAAGCAGCAGGGCCCTGTCTTTAACCTAGATCTCCTTGGCCATGGGGAAAGCTGGTGCCCTCTTCCTCTGTGCAGGGCAAAATCTCCATATGCTATAGCTAGTATGAGGCTGGAGTGGTTTCCCTGGAACAAGGGTGGGATGGTTTAAAGTATTTGATCCGAACTCTGGGGAGTGGTTGGAATGCAGAGCTGCCTAGAGACAGGGATGAATGACATCATAATAATACTTGTAATAATAGCTACCATTTAATGAGTGCTGATCATAAGCCAGGCACTGGCCTAAGTGCTTTGCATATGCTATCTCATTTCTTCCTCCTGACAGACTACTGAGATTGCTATTGCTGAGGCCAGGAAGAGTAAGCCACTACTCAAAGTTATACTGTAGAGCTGGGATTGGACCCTGGATATGTTTGACTCCAAATCTTGTGCTCTTAATGGTAATAAAATGTCTCTTCCTGGAACTTCATGAGATTTACACCTCAAACTCAGAGACCTCAGTCACCTGTCCTATGATCTCTCAGTAGTAGAAAGGGGGCATCTGTGGTTCACAAAAATTTCAGTTATTATAATTTTTAGTTCCAGAATTTCTATTTAGTTCCTTTTTAAATAATTTCTACCTCTTTACTGATATTTTCATTTTAGTCATACATTGTTTTCCTGGTTGCCTTTAGTTGTTTGTACATGGTTTTCTTTAGCTCTTTTAGCATATTTAAGAGAGCCGACTTAAAGTCTTTGTGGCTCACTCCTGCCATGTGAAGATCTGGGGGAAGAATATACTAAGCAGAAAGGAAAGTAAGGGGACAGTCTCTGAGGATGGAAGGAGCTTGGTATGTTCAAGGGACAGCAAGGAGGCAGTGTGGCTAGAGTAGAGTGGGAGAGGATGACGGGGAGATGCAGTTAGATGATGTAAGACTTCATGGGCCACAGTGAAGCCTCAGGGTTTGGTGTGATGAGAACACAAAGGAGGGTTTTGAGCATGGGAATGACATAATCTGATTTACCTTTTAAAATATCTTCCTATCTGCTGGGGAGAATGGAGTGGAGGGGATAAGAGTGGAGGCAGGGAGACCCAGGAAGAGGGGCATACTCATCCACATGGACATGATGATGACTTGGACGATGGTGGTCAGTGTGGCTGTTGTGTGAGGAGTCAGACTGGGAATGCAGTTGGGAGTTGAAGCTGTCAAGATTGTTGATAGATTGGCCAGGGAGATAAAAGAAAGAAAGGTGGATGCCCAGGCTTTGGCCTGAGCATTTGGGTGAATGGTGGTGCCAGGTGCTGAGATATGGAAGACTGTGGGGTAGGAGACATATTTAAGGTTAGAGTGCATATTTGGGTCCTAATATGAGTGACCCCAGTGGTCTGGGCTTACCCTCAAACTTTCACAGTGCAAGGGTTTATTCCAAGAACAAAGTACTGTGAGAAGACATTGAAAAATCTCTGGCCTGTGTTAAAAGATGGAAAGACAGCCATTGTCTTGGCTGGTTGGGGCCTGACCTGTTCTGAGGTGCAGCCAAGCCAGATGGCCCCTTGAAGCCCCTCCCGGCTTGAGGATTCTCTTCTGTGATCTATGACCCAGAGGTGGGAGCAGGAATTTTCTCTTTTAACTAACATTTTTCTTTTTCCACAGCCTGATCTCTTTTAGATCCAGTCTAATTTCTTACAGGCTTTGGACTAATTTACACAGCTGGGTTTTACATCTGGGCCATTGCCATCTGCACCTATTACTTTGTTGGCTGAAGGCAGGATGAGGCTGCAGCCTTAGGGCAGGCCACAAGCTCCTGGAGCTACCTTTGCGAGGGTGCTCTGGGCTCAAGGATGGACCCCGCCCCTCGAGCCAGCTGCCTGCTGCAGTCCATTCTGTCTTTCCAGCTCCCTAGAAGGGAAGCCCTGGACCTCAGTCTCAGGTGGATCTCATAGACATCAGCATCTTAGTAGGTCAGGAAACAGGTCTGGAGACACATACATACACACACACTCATGAAGAGGAGAGTGGTAAATGAGCATAGATACAGATAAGAAGGGGAAAATATAGACACAGAGAAGGTGAGAATGACAGTGAAGGGAAGGAGAAAAATAATGAAAAGACATATAAGACAAACAGAGATAGAGACAAAGAGAAAGAGAATCAGAGAGACAGAGACAAAGAGACAAAAAGAAGTAAACACTGGGGGGGGGGGCGGGGAGACTGACAGAACCAGAGTAGGAAACTGAAGGAGTGAGAACAAGGTACAGAGAAAAACAAGCCAAAGTAGACAAAGTAAGACAGAGAAAGGCCCAAAGAGGCAGATAGGCAACAGGGGTAGGAGAGGGAGAAACCTGTAGGAATTGTGTGTTTGGAGGCGCATGTGCAGCCTTAGCACAGTATAGGGCTTAATAAACTATGGTTATTACCATTACTAGTATTAGAAAAACCATAGGAATTTGCCATCTTTGTAAGTCAAAGATGGTTGAATATCAGTAATTTCATATGATGCAATATTAACTTTATTATTTTATCCTGTGGGACCCTAATAGACAGTAGAGGCATGGTAGGATCTTGAGTAGAGGCATGGCACGATCAGAGCTGAGTTTGAAAAAGATAGCTCTGGAAGGCAGTGTGGATTTGAACAGGTAATACTGGAGGCCAGGAGGCCAGGAAAGAAGAGGGTGGGCCCAGTGAACAGGCCAGAGATGAGGAAGGTCTGAAGTTTCACAGGACCAGGAGGAGTGGAAACTAGGTAGGGGGATGATTAAAGACATTTCCAATGAAGCATCTAGAGAACTTGGTGATGGATGGGGCAGAGAGAGTGAGAGAGGCGTTGTCAAGGACAAGGCTCAGGTTTCTAGCCTGGGGAGTTGGCTTCATTTTCTTTTGTTTTTGAAGCCAAGTTCAGAGCCCACAATCCCACCAGGAAGCCTCCCTTGGCTTTTGCCCCCTGCTCACTGCTGTCTCCCACCAGCCTCTGAATGCTCACAATTCTTCAGCTGCGTTGGGATGAGTTTGCCCATGACTCTTCAGTGTCCTCAGTGCCTTCAAGGGCTCCCTTACTAGGGAAGCCCTGCCAGGCACAGCAGTTACAGCCCCACATGGGCTTTGGAGCCTAATCCATTCCATTGGAATTCTGTTCTGTGTGAACTTGGGCACACTACTTAATTTCTCTGAGGGTCACATTTCCCATCTACCTCAGATGTGAGGATTAAGTGAGGTAGCACATACAATGTGCTCAATAAGTACCAGATATTCTATTCTTCTTACCATTGACCATTAGTCATTGTTGTTTATTTGTTAGTGTTCTATATCCACATGGACTGCAGAGCATTAATTGCATCCAATTATACTTGCGTATCCGCCTTGCCCTCTGAGGACTTAGTTCACAATGTGTCACACACAGCAAGTACTGGCTGATTGTCCAGAGCCTTGATTCAATTCCCTTCCATTCAGTCTTGGTACATACACTGATGACAAAGACTGGTCCCAGCTTGTGAAACCCCCAATCTAATCATATTAATAAAATAACATTTACTGGGCACTGTCTGTTAAGGCAATGGTCCCCAACCTTTCTGGCACCAGAGACTGGTTTCATGGAAGACAATTTTTCCATGGACTGGGGATGGGGGGACTGGTAAGATGCTCACTTGACACTATAAAGCCTGCTACCAGATGCATCTTAATTGTCACTTGCCATTCACTGATAGGGTTGATATGAGTCTGCAAGCAATTGATTTATTATGGTCTCTGTGCGGTCAAACCTCTCTGCTAATGATAATCTGTATTTGCAGTCGCTCCCCAGCACTAGCATCACCACTTCAACTCCACCTCAGATCATCAGGCATTAGATTCTCATAAGGAGTGTGCAACCTAGATCCCTCACATGCACAATTTACAGTAGGGTTCGTGCTCCTATGAGAATCTAATGCCACTGCTGATCTGTCAGGAGGCGGAGCTCAGGGGGTGATGCGAGCGATGGGGAGTGGCTGTAAATACAGATGAAACTTCCCTCACTTGCCAGCCACTCACCTCCTGCTGTGTGGCCTGGTTCCTAACAGGCCACGGACCAGTACCAGTCCACGGCCCGGGGATTGGGGACCACAGTGTTAGGGTGTGATCAGGGAAGCAGGACTACTGTCAGTGATATGGAATAAGGACTTTATGATGGGGATTATAATTTCCACCATATTGGGGGCTGATGTGGAAGCCTATGGAAGGCTGTGGCCTCTACATCTGGTAATGAGACTGAAGTCACTAAAGGTAGGTAGGGCTGGCAGGCAGGAGGAAAAGCTGGACTTGAACTAGGAGAGAATGAGGACAAACAGGAACCCATGTCTTTCTCTCACCACCTCCTGGGGACCTACAGAAGCGGGCACCCCTCCCCACTGAGCTGCACAGCCTCCTGAAGCTGAACTCAAGACTCACTCAAGAAGATGTGGGGGAGTATGACTGCTGCCTCCTGCTGGCAAGATGAGCCAGAGGGCCAGCTTCCGCAACACCTCTGCTGTCAACCTGCAGAGTGATGGCTGCTGCTTTGTTTCTGCTCTCCAAATCTCGTGCAAACTTCTCTGTGGCCAGCCCCAACCTGGAACCATACAGAGGAGGGAACTTTGAAGGGGGTGCTGTTGAGCTAAATGCAACAGGATTCTGGGGCTCCCGCACCTACAGAAAGAAGAGAGCTTTGCTCTCAAATGGCACCTGTGAGAGTGACTTTGTCAATATCTGGTGTTGGTGGGGGTTGGGGGGACAGAAGCTGGGGAAGTAATGCCTGCAGAGGGGGTGGCTTGGTGACTATGGTCCCCAGCCCAACTGAGGCCAAGGTAGTTCGGGAATTCATAATCCAAGAAATTGCCTCCATTCTCCATGTCATTCCTGGTTCTCTGAGGACTTTCTGAGCACCTCTCCCCCAGCTCCCCTCAGTCAAGGATGAGTCATCAATTTTTCAGCTAAAATCAGTTCAAACTCATTTTGTTTAGAGAATTAGAGGAGAGTTTCATGGCACCCCTTAAGATTCCCTCTGGGGTATCTGTGTGCCATCACCAGTCCAAGGCCAGAATGGCTGAAAGGAAGGCAGCAGGCAGAGAACAGGAGGGTGCAGGTGGCCTGTTTTGAATTAGCTCTTGTTTGCTTTTATTTAGACTTCATTGAGAGCACATTGTAACCATGCCCTCCTCAGGGCCAAGAAAAAGAAAGAGAGGAAAATATATCCTTTGGGCAAGCCTGGCTAAAGGCTTCGTTTAGAAAAAGAGAAGCATCTATTTCTACCTTGCCCCTCTGATTACAAATGATTTGCGTTTCAAAACAAACCATCTGTAATTTGGAACAAATGCTGTCCCTCGTGTTGGGCCTAGGCTGCGCCAAGCTCTGGAGCTGACACAGCTGCTGCCTGAAGTGCTTCCCTGAGGAAGCAGGATCTGCTTTCCTAGGGCCTGGTCTCGAGTAGGGGCTAGAGCCATCTAGATTGGAAGGAAGGGAGGGTGTCAGATGTGTCCAGGGGGTTGGATGAGACTGGACACAGTTATCCCCAGGCCCTGTGGGGCTGTCCCGGGTAGTGAGCACCAGGTAAAGGTTGGGAGCAGAGCTGGCTTCAGGGACATGTGATCTTGGCACTCACACAGGGTCCTGTGCTCAGAAAGGTCCTACACTTGGCTTAATGCTCTGGAGTTGCCGTCTTGAAAGTCTTAATAACTTTTGAACAGGGGACTTGCATTTTTTTTTTTTTTGAGACAGAGTCTCACTCTGTTGCCCAGGCTAGAGTTCCATGGCGTCAGCCTAGCTCCCAGCAACCTCAAACTCCTGGGCTTAAGCGATCCTCCTGCCTCAGCCTCCCGAGTAGCTGGGACTACAGGCATGCGCCACCATGCCCGGCTAATTTTTTTCTATATATATTTTTAGCTGTCCAGATCATTTCTTTCTATTTTTAGTGGAGACAGGGTCTCGCTCTTGCTCAAGCTGGTCTCGAACTCCTGACCTTGAGCGATCCTCCAGCCTCGGCCTCCCAGAGTGCTAGGATTACAGGCGTGAGTCACCTCGCCTGGCCGATAGTCATTGTTAATATATAAACACACAACTTATTTTTGTGTGTTGATTTTGTATCCTGCAACTTTGGTGAATTTATTGATTCTAACAACTTTTTGTGGAATCTTTCGGGTATTCTGTATATAAGATCATGTTATCTGTGAATAAAGACAATTTTACTTCTTCCTTTCCAATTTGGACTTGCATTTTAATTTTGCACTGGGTCCCTCTCCTTCTGCCCCCAACATTCCCACAGGCCTGCTGGGGCTACCTGGGTCCTCCCTCTGGCCACTGGGGTACTGTAAACCTTCCATGCCTGGTGGCTGGGGGAAGGCACCCTGTTCTTTCTCCACAGTGTCATCTCCAACTCAGCACAACACAGAACCTGCCCATTGAGGTAGGAAATGCTTCCTTTAGAGCTCAGCATTCTAGGCCTGCCTCTACCTAGAAAGGCCCAGATAGCATAAATTCCAAATCCCCTCCTCTCTCTACATCTTGGGGTGCTTGTGAGCAAGTCAGCAGGTACTTTTTGTTGGTGTGGCACAGGTGGTGGCACTGTACAGAGTAGGCCTGGCCAACAAGTTCCAGGCCTGGGAGTCCAATGAGCCAGGAGGTGCCTGGCCACAGTCCTGGATCTAAGGTAATGAGGCTAAGCCAGAGGATTATCTGTGGCTGGCAGGAAGGACCAGGCAGGCAGGAAGCAGGCCCCATGAGCAGACTCAGACTGAGCCCAGTGGCCAGCAGGTCCGAGTTAGTGACATTAGAGAATAGGAAGCTCAGAGTGTTGGGGCAGAGGCCCTGGTTGCATGGGCTTGCAGGGGTGTGTTCTAAATCATCCATTCATTCAACATTTATTGAGCACCACCACATGCTAGGCACTGTTCCAGGTGGTAGGGATACAGCAAAGAATAGAAGACCCTGCCTTCTATTCTAGCAAGTAGATACAGGCAATACACGAATAAATATATAATACGTCAAATGGTGAGATGGGATCTGGAGAAAGGAAAGTCAAGTGAGGGGAGTAGGGAGTGCTGGGTAGCATGGGCTGGTGGAGTGAGGTGGCATTGATCAGAGACTGAAGGAAGTGAGGGTGTGAGTTATACCAAGTTTCAGGGATAGAATGTCCCCGGTAGCGGGAGAGCTGATGCAAGGGCACTGAGGTGGGAGTGTGCTTGGTGGTTTTGACGAACAGCAGGGTAGAGAGGAAGGAGTGATGGGGAGAGTGGAGGGAGAGGAGTCAGACTTGGCATGGAGACCAGGTCTTGTGGGGCCTTGTAAGTCTTTTGGCTTTTGCTCTGAGGGGAATGGAACCATTGGGGGGTTTTGAGCAGATGAGTGACAGAAATGCGATGGCTTCTGTGAGGTGAACAGATAGCACGGAGAGCAAGAGAGAAATCAAAGAATGCAGTGAGGGGCCTCTTGGGATTGCCCTTATGAGAGATGATGGTGGCTTGGACCAAAGTGAAAGTAACAGGATGGTAAAAAATGGTCAGATTCTGGATCTCTCTAGAAGGCAGGCCCTACGGGATCTCCAGCTGAGAAGCAGGGCAATCTCGGGGGGCAATTGACCTGTGGCAAGGGAGGAATGGAGGCATCAGGCCTCCAGGGAGAGATCCCCTGTGTCTGGGCCTCCACGCCATACCTTCCCACCACACTGCTTTGTGCCTAACAGTGTTACTAAGTGTCTGGCGAAGCCGCACCTTACACAGGCTTAGCGTCTCAAGTTGGCCTATAAGACACAATTGCAGGTAGTCAGAATGATTCCTGGGAATCCCTTAAATTGCCCATAAAGTTAGAACAGATCACTGTTTCCTGAATTGAACCGCAAATGAAGCTGTTAGGACCCATGTGGTATGAAAAAATGTATCGTTTAAACACCTCCGCTCTACTCAATGTGGTGACATGCTAATGTCATGGACATCATGAGAGGCCCGAGGTCCGTGGGGCCGATGATGAAAGAACAGCAGAACCACGTAAGTAAATGTTCACGTGATGTTATCACACTGAGCTAGGTGTCTGGGAGGTGCGGATTCAAGTCACAGTCCCTTGGAGAGCTCCAAGGAGTGAGTGCTAGTGCCTCGGACTGCATCTCACAGTAGGGACCCATCTAGTTCATGGAGCCCAACATTCTCATGACAGGGTGACTAAAGGATGCCAAGAGACCACTCCCATCTACTCTTCGAATCTCCACAATGTGGCCGTCCAGCCCTTGTTCACACGCCTCCAGGGATGGGGTGTTCACTATCTCCCTCCTTCCCAGTTTCGTGCTTGGACAGTTCTTGAGAAAATTCTTTCTTGCGTGAAGCTGAAGAACTCTGTCTTTTTGTGGCTTTTGCACAGAAGTCTCTAGCCCCTGTTATTCCACAGACACCATCTGCTTCCTCTGCTCATGACAGCCCTTCAGAGCTCTGAGAGCAGCGAGCCTGTTCCCTGCCTTCCCTGCTCTGGGCCACGAAGCTCCAGCTTCTCCACTGGCAACTTGTGGGAGTCGGCCTGCGGCCCCCCGCCAGCTGTCCCACACTGCACCGTGGACTCGCCTCTGCTGCTCTGCCCTGCAGACCTCTCCAAGGCACGAGCCATAAGGACCCCGTCTTCCCACACTGGGAAGTCCTCGCCAGCCACCTTGCCTATCAACCTCTCTCCTACATACAGGGACCAGAGCCCTCCAACACCTGCCTTGTTGCATGCTGCTGCCCCTGCCTTTCCAGGCAAGAGCTGCACTTGGAGCCAGTGGATTTGGGGGGTGGGAGCTCTCCCCCAACTCCTGCTCCCCAGACTGGTTCTCCCAAACCTTTGAGTCCAAGTCGGTTAAAGATTGTGGCTCAAAGATTGTGGCTCGCTTCTCCCTTCTCTCCTGACTCCTCCATCTTCATACTCCTCACTCACTTCACTAAGTGCTCCATGTCTCATCCCCACACAGCTCCTCTCCCTCCCCCACCAGTAAGCACCAGGCCCAAAGCTCTCAGTTCTGGGGGCTCCCCCCTTCTCCCCATGAGGTCATAGCAGGCTTGATTGCATCCAGACGGTCTGCCACTGCTGCCTCCTGGCCTGCAGCCCCGGAGGAGCCCCAGCACCCTTTTGGCTTGGCTTCTGCATGGTCCAGGCCCCGGTTTCCTGCCCTGCCAATCAGGAGGTGGCACCCACCCCTCCAACCTGAAGAATGTGTCTCATTTCTCCACTTCCTGCCACCCCGGGGCTGTGATGGATTCTTTTCCATCAGCCATGATCCCCTTAGCAGTAGATCTCCTCCTGCTGAAACCTCCTGACAGGGCTGGAGGTCGGGGAGGTTAGGGCAGGAGTGGGGACAGGTGCGGGGGTGGGGGGGGGCAGACATGGCTTGGTGTTTCCCCCAGGCTCTGCAGATCCAGGAGCAGGGTAGCTAGGGCCAGCCAGCGTCAGGCCTGACAGCAGAACTGGCCTCTACCTCGGGCTCCTGGGGTGGGGATCAGGCTCATTGAGCTCCTCCGGCCTCCCTGCCCTCCTGGGCATCAGAAGCTCCCCCTACCCCCAACCCAGGCAGCATGTGGTGAGCAGCTGGCTGAAGGTGTCTGTGCAAAGCTGTGGTCGTGGCTCATCAGAGTCAGGCCTGACAATGGATGGGCCTTGGTGTGCAGCTAAAGCAGGTGGACCCTAGTGGGTGAAGTCCTAGCTCCAAGGCTGGGCTGCTTTCCCTTCTGTAGACTGCCTCTGAGCCACAGCTAAAGGGGCTGCAGGAACTGCTAAGCCTGGGGCCAGATGACTGGCCATTCTTTGACACTTATTCAGGACATCTTTGCTGCCTGCCACTACCAGCCTCAGACTCTCTGAGCACTGCCTGGAAGGCCAAGTGGAGAGTGCAGGGCTCTGGGGACCAGAGTGGCTGCATCTCTAGCCAGGGCAAGGTCCCAAGGAAGCTGCCCGGCTTTCCCCCAACACCAGCTCTGTCCTGATAATAATAATGACAGTGATTATGATGGTAATAAGATATTCTGCCTGATGAAGACTACCAACAAGGTAGGTTAATTATGATTAAATCCATTTTACAGAGGAGCAAACTGAGGCTCAGAGAGGAAAGTTACAGAGGTAGGAAGTGGTGAAGGCAAGATTTAAAAGCAAGTCTTCAGTCCAGAAAGCAGTTCCAGTTCCAGTATTCCCAGCCTCTCTGCATTCACAGCTCCCTCACCCCCCTTCCCTCTTCCTCATCTTCTTTCCTCGCTCTCCTCCCCTTCCCTGCTCCTCACACCCATCCCATTCTCCACTCAGAGTCCTTCCCCCAACCCACCCCTGCTCCCGCCCCCACTCCAGGCTGCACGAGCCAGCGGCCAGCTCACCCCCTTGGCTGAAACGTGGAGCTCAGCTGCTCCAGACACACGTTTTTTACCAGACCAGATAAGGTTTCACCACTGGGGCAGTGAACAATTTATTTCTGAGTCTGAAGTAGGGAAGGGTGGGGGAGCCTAGAATTCAGCCTGCTGAAATGAAAAGAAGTGAGGAAGCGTGTGTCTGTCGTGCGTGTGTGTGTGTGTGTGTGTGTGTGTGTGTGTGTCCGGAGTGGGGTGGGGAGGGAGAAGCAGCCCGGTGTAGCGGAAAGCAAGGGAAAGCAAGGGCCGGGAAAGCAAGGGCCGGTCACGGCTGCTCTTCACTCTGGAGCAGAGGAGCATGACTAAAGGGAGTGCAATGTAGCAGGATTTGGGGCAGTCGCTCTGGGCTGTCCCCACCCTTTCCACCACTGCAGTCCAGCTCCCATGCCCATCACTGCTTCCAAATGCTCTTATGGAAGTCACCAAGGACCTTCTCACCACCAAATCTGCTGGACACTTTCCCTTTCTCATGATATTTGACTTCACAACATTTCATGCAGTTAATCAACTCCTCCTTTTGACAATACCCTCTTCTCTTCGCTTTGCTGCCCCTGTACTCCCTGCTGCCCCTGTACTCCCTAGGCACCCCTCCCACCTCTCTGAGCCACCCTGCTGTCTTCTTAGCAGACTTTCTTTTGTTCCACTCATTCCTGAAAACAACCCCCGCCCCCCACCTCCAGCCCTGACCTGAGCTCTCTCTTCTTCTCATGCCATGGTCCTGCTCTGGGCCAGGTGACCCTTTCCCATGGCTTCCATGACCATCTCCCACATCTCTAGTTCCACTCCAGACCTGCCCTCTGAGCTCCAGGACCTCCCACTGTCTGACTGTTGTCCCAATCCGGATGATGCATGAGCGTTTTGCATTCCACGTGGCCCCGCAGAACTCATCTCACCTCCAAACTGTTCTTATGTGTTTTCTATGCTAATAGCAAGTACCACGGGCCACCCAGCTGTGCAAGCCAGAATCTGCCTTGACACCTCTCTCTATGCCATGCCTACAGCTAATCAACTACCAAGCCCCATTTCCCACATCCTAAATATGCCCCTTCTCTCCATCTCCACTGCCATGACCCTGGCCAAGCCTCCGTTATCTCTCACTTGAACAGCATAAAAGCCTTTTCACCAGTCTCCTTGCTTCCTCTCTGGCACCTCTACAATCCAGAATCCACCCAGCCCACAGAGTGATCTCATAAATTACAGAGAGGGCCATCTCCCTTCTCCTGCTCAGCAACCTTCAATATCTCCCCAGTAGACTCAAGATGAAGTCCAAATCCCTGCCTTCCCTACCCCAGACGCCTTCTCCAGTCTCATCCCACCGCTCTCACGAGCCCTCCCCTCTTCCCATGCTGTGCTCTTGTTCTGGGCCAGCTCGACCAAGTTCTATTCCACATTCTGGACTCCAGCGATGCTTAGCATCTTCCTTCCCTTTCAAGAGCAAACATCCAGCTCTTCTGGAACAAGGGTGGGGCCAGACCTGAGGTGGGTGCCAGAGGAAGGGTGTGACCTTCAGATCTGGACAGGGGGTAGCCATGATGAAGCTGAACTCAAAAGGCTAGGTTTCCTAAGTGTCACTGAGGCCCTGCTCAGTCCTGAGTCCCCAGGTCTGAGCAGACCAGAAGCTCCAGCTGGGGCCTGGAGGAGGCTGAGGATGTCATTTCCTCTTTCTGGGAGAGAAGATGCAGGACCCAGGGTTCCCTCCAGCTTCCTGGGGTTCAAGAAGATCTTGCTCAAATCCAGCCTCCCAGGATCAGCTGCCACAGAGGTTGCAGTCTGAGACGGGAGAAACACAAAAGATGCAAGCGGTTCCTTTGTAGAGAGCTGAAGACCGTGGGCTCTGCCGAGTAGAGCAGGCCCCCAGTCAGGGGAGGCTCGGAGGGAGGGGCTGGGGCTGGGGCAGGCGAGGCAGAGAGAGGGAGAGGTGAGGAACAGCAGAGAGAAGAGGAATACAGTGGGACCCAGAGTAAAAGTGAAACAGATGGAGGACTGAACTAGAGAGACAAAGAGTCGGGGAGGGGACACTGAGAAAAAGACAAAAGACAGAGAGAAAGAGACTGGGGTGGAAGGAAGGAAGACAGAGGCAGAAACAGAAAGAGAGGAGGCAAGAAGGAGCCAGAAATTGGGGGGAGGGAAAATATGCAGAGAAAGATAAAGAGACAGTCAAAGAGAAAAATAAAGAGAAGGAAGAGAAAGGCAGGTGAAGACAAGGATGCAGAAGGGGAGAGAAGACAGAGACTGAGGGAGAGGGACAGAATGGGAGACAAGAGGGTGATTACAAAACCTGTGAACAATAATATAAAGGCTCATGTAGGAAAATGAATATATAAGTCAATAGAAACTGCTGGAAGGATTCCCAGCTTGGACAGCCCCCCACCCAACGCCTGGGCCCGAACAGCCAGCCCTGCCCAGTCATCCTTGGACAGTTCTGAGTGCCAGGAAGTTCTTCCTTATTATCTGAATCAGGAGGGTGGGGGTGGACAGGGTGGGAGCACAGGGCCAACAAGCTGGGCTGGGTTCAGTTCTGAGAGATCCAAAGCCAGCCCAGGAGTGAGGAAAGTCTAGGGGCAACTCATTTGGGAGAATGAGCATCACCCCCAGGAAAGGCCAGAGGTCTAGAGCAAGGTCGAGGGTGGAGGAGAGATGGGGTTAAACCAGGATGTGGACGGAAAAATCCAAACTCTGAAATATTTGCAAGAAGTTTATTCTGAGCCAAATTTGAGGACCATGACCTGGAGCCACGCCCAAGATGCCTTGAGCAAGTGGACTCCCTGTCCCTGGGTTACAGTTTGGTTTTATACATTTCAGGGAGACAGGGGTTACAGGTAAAGTCATAAATCAATACATGGGAATTACACATTGGTTTGGCCCGAAAAGGTGGAACATCTTGAAGCGGGGGCTTACAGCTCATAGGTGGGTTTGAAGATTCTTTGGCTGACAATTGGCTGAAAGAGTTAGGCTTTCTCTAAAAGACCAGAAAGGAAATGCTTAATTTAAGATAAAGGTGCAAGCACTCTAGGAGGTCCAGACAGGAGAAGCTCTCAAGTTAAAATAAGGGTCTGCTGGGATGTTTGAGTTAAGAGGGGGGCTTTCTATCTTTTAGGTGATGTTAATGCTATACCAGAATCAGGCTGGGAAGTAAACCACCCTATATTTGGTTAACAAAAACCTGCTTAGTGGGATTTTACCATTTGTGAGCCTGACTCATCTGGCCTCCTTAGGAAGGAATTTGAGCAAAAGGAAAAAATCAGAGTTCAGTCCTCAGTTCCCCCTGTTGGCCAAAGATCATTCCACGGAATGCATGTGCAGGCCAACAACCAGCATGAAGTCCCACGGTGCTAGGAAGGCTCATTCCTAGAGTTGTCTATCTGGTCCCACAGTGCTAGGAAGGCTCATTCCTAGAGTTGTCTATCTGGTCCCACGGTGCTAGGAAGGCTCATTCCTAGAATTGTCTATATGGTCATCCGGTGGTGTGAAATAGGCAGTGTTACTCTTAGGGGAGGGACATGACTCTATCTGATTTAATAGCCAATTGTTAAAGGGGCCAGATAGAGTCAGGCCTAGGGTTTAGTCTGAAAAAACGTCTTGGACCAGATCTATTCTGCAAGCTATCATGATCCGGGCCTTTGACTGGGTTTTTCTCCTTTTCCTGTATCTGGTACAGCATTTACAAAAAACATAATGATAATACAGCAATGAATGTCATAAAAATACCAAATAGTAGGTGTCCAAGAAAGTTATAGGTAGAATCGGAAGGTAGTAAGCAGCCTAACCAGCCAAAAAATCCTCTGCATGCATCATCAAATTCTTTAATCAGACTTACAATATGTTTACCCTCCTTATCAACAGTCAATTGAACCTTATGGTAAATTTTATTTGAGGATTATAAAACTGATACCAATTCAGAATCTAATAAATTTAATTTTTCCTCTAGCCAATTTGTCTCCATAGGCATAACAGCCTGAGGAGGGTATAAATCGAATTCGAGAAATATCTGGTCTTCAATATTCAAATTATCATAAGACTTATTTACAGTTAGCAAATCTAACTTCCCCAGTGTTACACCATATACTAGTGTTTGGGAGGGAAAAGGAGGTTTTGTTACATGGGAAATCATATAATTCTATAATGTCATTCTGTTGTCCCTCCCAGCAAAAGCGGCCCTTTCCCATATACCAGATGTTGTGTTCCATGGGGGTGGATACTAGGGGCCAAGTTTGAGAGAAATCAGAGTTCCAAGCATTTTGAGGGCATAGCCATTCTCCTTTTCTGTTTTCACAGTCTGAGAGGGAAATGGGACGCCATGTGTTTTCATCAGCTAAAATAGCCCATCGGCTTCCCATGGGGAGTATTCTTGTATTATTGACAATGGTTCCAATGCCGGCTAGTTGAACTATAGAATACTGTTGAGCCTCATTCAACTTTGGTGCCTGAACTTTAAGAATACAATGTTTAAGGTCACATTTACCATCTAGAAATTTCCATAAATTTGGGGAACCATATATTTTCCATAGGTGTCTAGATTGAGCCTCAGCACTGAGTACTGTAGGCCATTGTTTCATAGCTACTTCAGATTCCATTTGTAATAACATAGACATGAGGCCTTGTTAGGTCAGAGTACATGCCCGCTCCCACCTTTGGGTTTGGACGTATGTCTTTATGGTTTGTCTGGTCCCTTCTAGCCACTTGATGAGAGCTGCATTATCCTTTAGAGCAGCTTCCCATCCCTTCCCTTCTTCTTGGAACAGCATTCCTTTTATGTGGCCTATTTTTGAGAGAGAATCCTTCTCCAGGGAATGTCTTTCCTCATTAGCTGTGAATTCAGCTTGTCCCAATATACCTAGCCCAGCTCCAATGCCTCCCATGAGATCACATTTTAGTCTTTTGGATGGCCAATTTTGGTGTAGCCACCAGGAATGCTGCTGCCATTGTACACTAATGGCCTCAGTGCAATTCGGATAAATGGAGTCAACTCAGAACCGCTGGGTATCCCAGACAATTGTCAGATGGGCAGAGGTTACACCTAAGTATGCCTTTGTCTGGGTGTGCCATAAGGCTTCCCAGAGGCGCCCTTGTCTCAGGTTGGAATTTGTACTGTCAGGGACTTCTGTCCACCAACTGACTCCCATAAATAATTCTTTATGGGCAGTGTCAGTGTGGTTGGTGCTGGACAAGGGCATCCAGCCACAAGCACAGGGCTGGTGGTTGTTCCAGCAGCTTATGCTGCAGCAGTTTACACAGGAAGCTGCTAGGTTCCTCCCATCATATCCAGGCAATTGTCTGAGATTGTCATCACCAATGTCTATTGTTATACAATATTCCACCTGATTAGATCCCCTCAACAATCGTCCTGAGGCATTATTCGGTAAATATTCCTGCAGGGCATCATACTTGGTGAAGGCTTTATAATAGAGGTACCCTGCAAAGGGGACCCCTCTAGGGATGTTTACAGTGGCACTGTTCCATTCAGTGGCCTTCATTTCATCCTGATCTATGTCATACCAAATGATGTGAATTTTATCAGCAGGGAAGGTAGTGAGGTTTGCAGGGGGCCAGGAGAAATTTTTAGGTTTTAAGAGAGAGGGAGTGTGGGGTAGGCAGATAGAGGAAATTATGGGAAGGAGGGTGATTAAGGGAAATATTTTTCTAATTTTAACAAAGAGATTCATAACCATATCCATCTAGAAAGTTATACCAAGGGAGATTCCATAGATCCAAAACAACCTCTTGGGGGACTTGGATAAGGCATTCAGGGTTTTCAGCAATATATTCTATAACAAATAAAGTAAGAATTAAAGTTATTTTAGGGTTCATGAGGACTGGCCTGGTCCGATGTCTCGGAAAGACTGTCTGCTTCAGTTGTTGCTTTGGAGGTCAGTTGCGCCTCAGATGTTTTCTGGAGTCGTAGGCAGGTGTCAGAGACCAGTTTGGAGGTCCAGGTGTGGGTCCAGGTGTGGTCGGGCGCTTGTCTTAAATGTGAGACATGAATCCAAGAGGCAACTCCCTTCAATTTTGCAGCACAAGAGTTAGTTAAGAGTACCTGGTAAGGTCCTTTCCAGCGAGGTTGTAAGGAGTCTTTTAGTTGGTGCCTTTTCCAATAAACAAAGTCACCTGGCTGTAATAGATGATCCTTGGAGTCTTCAGCCCCTGGGAGCTCGCTGTGGAAAGACTCTGTTACCAGCTTTGTATTATTCGTTAGAATTTTAAGTAGTCCCTGACAATAATGTAGTATTTCTCCTTAAGTAAGGCTGGCTCACATAAGCCTTCGTCCAGCCTCACAGGTCTCCCTGTTATTATTTCATAAGGTGACAGTGTTTTCCAAAAGGAGAGGATCTAAGGTTAAGCAAAACCAGTGGGAGGGCTTTTGGCCAGGGGAGGTTAAAAGCTTCAGTTAATTTAGTTAATTGAGTTTTTATTGTGCCATTTGTCCATTCTACCAACCCAGAGGATTGGGGATGATAGGCACAATGGAAATGTTGTATAATGGGCCAAATTTTGCAAATGGATTGAATAATTTGTCCAGTAAAGTGAGTCCCACGATCACTGTGTAACTCAGAAGGGATTCCCCAAACTGGAATGATTCTTTCCAGCAGTATTTTGCCTACTGTTAAGGCAGTAGCCCTCCAACAGGGAAATGCTTCTACCCAATGAGAGAACATGCAAACCAAGACCAACACATATTTATAATTCTGGGACGGCGGCATCTGGATGAAGTCCAGTTACCAAACTTCAAATGGTCCTGTGGGCAAGGGAAAATGGCCTTGAGAGCCATGTAAAGGCTTGCTAGGGTTATGTTTTGGACATATGGTACAAGAAAATATACCTTTTGGGCTATTGTGGGGGATGGTTTCCAGAAATAGTTTTCCCCATGATATCATTTTCTCAGGGGCCCAACGAGTCATTTCATGAATGAATTGAAGGAGAGGAAATTGTGCACCTAAAGGAACTATAGGTTTTTCATTAGGACCCAGCCACAACTCTCTATTTGGGTCAAATACACCTCCCTTTTGCTGCCAGATTTGTTTCTCTCAGGGGGTGGGGGGGTTGGTGCCTGCTGATATTGTAAAAGAATGTTAGTGCGGGTATTGGTGGGTCGGAAGGTGCATTCTCGTACAAGTCATCTTTCCTAGGGCAGCATTCTTTGCTGCAGCATCGGCTAGGTTGTTTCCCTTAGCTTCTTCAGTGTTATCGTTGGAATGCCCAGGAATTTTTATGATTGCCAGTTGTTTTGGCATTTGAATTGCTTCTAATAGCTCTGAGACTTGGTGCCCATTTCTTATAGGTTGTCCAGATGAGGTAAGAAATCCTCTCTGTTTCCATAGCATGCCAAAATCATGGGCTACTCCAAAGGCATATCGGCTATCAGTATATATATTAGCTATCTTCCCTTCAGCCAAAATGCAAGCTCTAGTTACTGCCATTAATTCAGCCACCTGAGCTGATTTTACTCCTCGGAGTTGGGCACTTTCTATTACGTCTACTATGGAAGTGATGGCATATCCTGCCCGATAATGCCCCTGATCATCCTGTAAATAAGAACCATCTGTGAACCAAATTAGTTCAGCATTTTTGATAGGAGTTTCCTGTAAATCTGCTCTAGGAGAAAGTAAGATATCAGTTAGTAGACTGCAGTCATGTTCTTCCTCTTGTTCACCTGGAAGAGGGAGGAGAGTAGCAGGGTTAGAGTATTGCAGCGCTTTAAAGTGACATTTGGGGCAGAAAACAAAAGCACTTCGTAGGAGGCAAGGTGACTTACAGAATAGTGTTGAGTGTGGTGAAAATTTAAGAGAGATTCTACAGAATGGGGGGCATAAATTATTAGTGGGGACCCCAGGATAAATTCCTCAATTTTCTTACATAAAATGGCTGCACCTGATATGGCTCTCATACAAGGGGGTTGTCCTTTTGCTACTGGGTCTGTTGGCTAAAATAACCAATTGGCCTGTGATTGTCACCATGTTTCTTTTATTTTTCCTGAGCATGAAAATAATTTATTGATTAGACATCTGGTTTATTCAAGCATTAGGCCTACTGAAGATAGAATTAACACAGCTCATGGAATAGGAAAAAAATTCTATCCAGCACCTGCTTCATTTCAAAATCCTGGGGACATGGTTTATGCATTCTGTACTATAGTCTCACCCTAAGTGTCCCCATGTGCTTGATGTGGATGAACTTGAACGTGATATGAGAAACTCTGTGTACACTCAACTTGGCAAATACCATTAGTGATGTGACTTTCAGAAACATTCTTAGGCACAAGAAATAGCACTGCCTACAGTGAGAGTCTTTGATAATAAAAAAAAGAACAAAAAAGAATTCCATTAAATATAATCTTACAAACACGAAAGAAAATATATGCATTTTTGCCAATGGATTGTTTTACATATCAGGGAAAATGTCACAATGAGATTTTCTAACTATGAGATCAAAAGATTAACTTTTAATTGATAATCAACTTTTGGTTGACACTCAGGTGGTTATGTGGTACTAAAAATCAGAGAAAAATAAAACCAATTTAGCCTAAATGGAATTTAGGGAAGAAAGGCAGGACTATTAATACAGAATAACAGCTGCACTTCTTTGGCTAAGTCATTAAAAAATGCCAATTAAACATTTTCAGTCAATTTTTTTCAAAAAAAAAAAGCAGCAGATCAACATTACAATTCAAGAATCTAATCTAAATATGCACTTGACAATGAAGCACACCTGAGTATGGAGTGTCACCATGTTTCTGAGTTAATACTCCAAGAGCATTTCCGTTTATTTTGTGTACAAAAAGGAAAAGGTGCCTGGGTAAGAACCTGTTTTAAATCCTCTATGTGTTGTTTTTCCCTTTCTCCCCAGCAGATTGGGTCTGGTTGATGATGCTTTAGTTTTTTGTATAAGGGCTGAGCCATTAATGAGTAATTTGGAATCCAACTTCTGCGATAACCTGTTAACCCTCAGAACCCTCTTAATTGTTTTTTTTTTTGTTTTGGGCAAAGGAAAGGTCATGATGGCAGAGATTCTCTCAGGGTTTATTAGAAGTCCCTTTGGGGAAATCGTGTGTCCTAGGTATTTAACTTGGGGGAGACAAAATTGTAATTTATCTCTGGACACTTTGTGTCCCTTCAGAGCAAGCGGTTGCAGCAGGTATATGGTGTCTCCTCTGTGTTCACTCAGGGAGGGTGAACACAACAGCAGATCATCCACATACTGAATTAGGGTAGATTTATTTGGAAATACAATATCATCTAAATCAGCCTTTAATATTTGAGAAAAATACATAGGACTTTCGGAGTAACCCTGGGCAACACTGTCCATGTATACTGGCGATTTTCCCAAGAGAAGGCAAAAAGATATTGACTATTCTGATCTACAGGTATGCTGAAGAAAGCACTGCATAAGTCAATGACAGAGAAGTGGCTGGCAGTGATAGGAATATTGGACAGTAAGGTGTGGGGGTTAGGGACGACAGGATGCCTAGGAACCACTACTTTATTTATGGCTCTTAGGTCCTGAACGAACCTCCAGTCTTTCCCATTTGGTTTTCTGACTGGGAGGATTAGAGTGTTGCAAGGGCTGGTGCAGGATGTTATAAGTCCTTTATCTAAGTAGTCCTGAACGATTGGTTTGATTTCTAGTAAGGCTTCAGGCCTAAGGGGGTATTGCTTAATGTTTGGCAGAGGTTTAGACTCATCTATGGTTATCTCTATGAGAACTGCTGACTTAATTCTTCCAACATCAGTGGAAGAGTTTGCCCATAGAGAATCTGGTATTTTGCATAAGAAAGGCTCTAAATCCCTATGTCCAAAATCTCCATTAACCTTAGCAAGCATGATATTACGTGTGGGTTTTTGTAAGTCTTCTGTGTCTCCCAAATTGAGAATCATTTCTCCCTTCTGTGAAAATGAGATGTGGGCATTATGGGTCTCTAAGAAATCCCGTCCCTCCTACTGTGAGCAAGGACTGAGGAAAACGAAAAACAAAGAAATAAAAGAAAAAAAAAGAGACATAAAAAGTAAAAGAAAGAAAGAAAAAAAGAAATCCCATCCCAGCAGGTGTATAGGGGCACTATCTACTAAAAGGAAAACATGTGGCCCTATAGGTTCTCCTAATTGAAATTGGAGGGGATCAGATTTAAAAGCAACAATTGGGGAGTTTGAAACCCCTACCATTTGAATTTTTACTTTACTCTGAGTGAAAGGGGTTTTTATTAAGGAGGGGTTGAGAACTGGCAGTGTGGCACCAGTGTCCACAAGGCCTCTGGTGCCTTCCACATGTATGGATATTTCTATTTCCCCTACAGTGTTTGTCAGAAGTAGGGGAAAAACCCTCTCTATTCCCTCGGAGCATCCCTATTCTGGTTCTAAAGTTTCTTTGGTGCCTCCCTCTTTTGGATGATTCCGTCTGCCAGCTAGAGAATGATTCCCATTCATTTTCCTTAATTTGAGAGCCTAATTTCTCTAGTTGAGTGCGCAAGAAAACCAATTTGGGAATATCGAAAGTTCCCCATTTTGAAAACCTCAGACCTAGGTCATCCTTAGTAAGATCTTCCCATTTAGACAAATACTTGCAACTAGAGGCACCATAATGATCAAACATAAAGCCAGCAGGGGTGCCTGGAGGAGGTCGTTCTATTTGCCTTTCCTCATTCTTACGGAATTTGTTTCCCATTTTGTTTTGTTTTGTTTTGGTGTTTTGAAGGAACCGAACTGTGGTCTACGGTTTAATGTCGTGGATCAGAGTGTGCCCCTTATTTTCAGAGCTGAGAAACTCAGTCTCTCATTTATCTACAAAGACAGCTGGGTTCCTTGCGCAAATGCGCACACAAGCCAATTGAAATTAGTTTTGAGAGGAAAAAGGCAATGGAGAAAGCCCTTTATAGTGCACTTCCAAAATCAAATTAGGATCCCAAACAACCACTTTCTAGGAAGAGAACCGACAGCTCAGAATAAACCGGGACCGTCAACCAAGAGCGGGAGGTCCGGGTCTCACTCAGGAGGACTTACCAGGTTCCCGCCGGAGGAGCAGCTCGAAGTCGGGGAGGGGCTGGGAGGCACGCCAATGGGCCCGTGCTGGTACCTTAGCTCCGAGTTCGGGCGACTCCTTCGGGGATCCTGAGTCTTCTCTGGGCCCCACGTTTGGGCGCCGGAATTGTGGATGGAAAAATCCAAACTCTGAAATATTTGAAAGAAGTTTATTCTGAGCCAAATTTGAAGACCATGACCCGGAGCCACGCCCAAGAGGCCTTGAGCAAGTAGGCTCGCTGTCCCTGGGTTACAGTTTGGTTTTATACCTTTCAGGGAGAGAGGGGTTTACAGGTAAAGTCGTAAATCAATACGTGGGAATCACACATTGGTTTGGCCCGAAAAGGTGGGACATCTCGAAGCGGGGGGTTACAGCTCATAGGTGGGTTTGAAGATTCTTTGGCTGACAATTGGCTGAAAGAGTTAGGCTTTCTCTAAAAGACCAGAAAGGAAATGCTTAATTTAAGATAAAGGTGCAAGCACCCTAGGAGGTCCAGACAGGAGAATCTCTCAAGTTAAGATAAGGATCTGCTGGGATGTTTGAGTTAAGAGGGGGGCTTTTTATCTTTTAGGAGATGCTAATGCTTTACCGGAATCAGGCTGGGAAGCAAATCACCCTACATTTGGTTAACAAAAACCTGCTTAGTGGGATTTTACCATTTGTGAACCTGAGTCACCTGGCCTCCTTAGGAGGGAATTTGAGCAAAACGAAAAAGTCAGAATTCAGTCCTCAGGAAGCAGGCCCTAAACAGTTGCTGGGAAAAGCCGGGGGGGGGGGGGGGGGGGGGGTTTGCACAGCTCAGCCTCTACTGTGTGTGGATGGGACAGGGGCTGACTTGGGGATGGCTTAAAGGGTCACCTATGCTGAACCCACTGCTGCCTACTGGGTGCCTTTGCCCACTGGCCAGAGCAGCAGGATGTGGAGAATGCTAGATTTGATGTCAGGTGACCTGGCTTTCAAAGGCAGCTCCACCATTTCCTAGCTATGTGGCTCTGGGCCTCGGTTTCTTCATCTGTAAAATGGGGACAATACTCCTTACGTCAAATGGCTGTTGGGATAACTCCATGTGATAACAGCGAAAATAACCAGCAGGGGCCCAGTTTAGCTTTACTCCCGGGACCGTGACAGCTTTTCGAAGGGCTGAAGCCAAAACCTCAGGCCCGCTCAGTCTTCTCTCCTTCAGTTCCTTCAACCATTCTGCAGAGGACTTGATGTCTTTTGAACTCATCACCTGATGGAAGAAGATACTGGGGGGAGGGTGTTGGGAGGTAGGCAGTGGGAGAACATGGGTAGGCAAAAGCACCAAGTTTCAGGGGGCTTTTTAAAGACTCTAGTCCTGAAAGAGACCATTTGGTCCAAATCACTTTCCTTTTGCTAAATTAAAACCTCCCAGAAAGCCACAAAGAAAACCTCCTAGAGCAAGCCCTCCCCGAGCAGGGTAGAGCGTGGGGGGCCTCAGCCATGGTTGCTCCTCCACCCCCAAGAAAGAGCCACAGGGCAGGGCACTCCCAACCAAACAAGTCCCCATAGAACTGTAGCAACAGTACCTTGGGGTCAGGCCCCAACCCCAGCCCCCTGAGATGCCGGGCAGGAAGGTTCCACAGACAGGCAGGGCAGGCGGTAGAGGGGAGGGCTCAGCTGCGTGCTAAGGACGAGAATCCGGGGACTGCCAATATGGTGAGCCAGGAGCAGAGAAAAGTTGACCCAGAAATAGCAAAAGCAAGGCTCCTCAATGGAGATGGAAGAGGGGGTACTGAGCGAGAACTCCTTTGCAACATGAATTTTGCAGTGCCACCGGTGCCCCGGATGAGCCCCCTTAGCGCTCCTCTACCTGCCAAGGCCCTCTCCATGTTCCCGCATACCAAGTGCAAATTTTCCTGGGAGCTGGGGGCCTATGGGAGGGGAAGGAAGGAGCCGAGAGTGGAGGAGCTGTCCTGAAGGGGAGGAGGGAGGCAGTGGGGAGAATGCAGGCTGGCGAGGCCCTCCCCCCAGCAGGCACTTCAATAATCTGATTTCCATAAAGAGAACTTTCCCGGCCATAAAGATTTTATTGAAACTCCCAGCAGTCTGATAAAAGCATAATTCCACTGACCACAATCTACCTAGGAATAGCTCCAGGATATTAGGCTGAAACTCGGCAAAGCTATCCCTTCTGGAAGGCTGCTCCACTCCCCCTCCCCCTTTCTCCTTTCCTCCAAGGGGCGGGAAGGGCCTCCATTTGGCTGGACTGTGGACTCCCCATACTCTGTGGGGAAATGTTAGCCCAATCCTGAAAATAAGCCTAGCTTTCCAGGCCTGGGACAGAGAAAAAGGAGGCCCTGGGCCAGGCAGTACAGCAGTGTGTGACACTCCTGCAGCCCCTGGGCCTGGAGAATTTTCAGGACCCTGAGCCCCTCCACTGAGATCTGATCTCCAGTTGGAATCTACAGAGAGCTAGCAGAGTCCAGAACATCAGAGAAAAGACTCTATTGGTCAACAGACCTGCATCTGAGCCACCTTATATGAATGCCTGGTGTAATGCCTGGGACAAAGTAGGCATTAATGCATGCCACTCATCACCACCCTAATCCCCTACCCGATGACCCCTCCCCTCTCCTCATGCACAGAAGGGGTTTCTTGTAGGATAGGATAGGTCCCAAGATAACAGCCAGGGAAGGCTCCCTGATTGTATGGGTTAAATTGCTGGTTTCTGACTAAACTAACTCTCTCTGTAACTGTGGGCAACTCCTTTCCCCTCTCTGAGCCTCAATCTTCCCACAGATCAAATGAGAGTGGGCATTTAGGTGAAGTGGTCTAAGTAACTTCCTGGTCCTGATTTTGCACGACACAAAAACTATCCAAAATTCTGATTATTCAGGACTATTCATTCATTTATCCATTCAACAAATATGTATGAAGCACCTACTATGTGCCAGGTATTGTTCTAAGTGCTGGCAATGAAGCATTTGGAAAAACAGACAAAAACTGCTGCTTCATAGAGCTCAATGAAATCAATAAATAAAATTGATAAGTAAAAGATGTAGCATGTTACAAGGTCCGAGAAGAAAAATAAAGTAGGGGAGCGGGATAGGGAATGTTGGGGAAGAGAGGGATTAAAAGTTTTAAAGGAATAGTCAAGGAGGAGGTAACATTTGATTAAAGACCTTTAGTGGGTACGGGAGCACACCACACAGATATTTGGGGGATGAATATTCTGGACACAGTGAACAGACTGTTCAGATCTCAAAAGTCCTGAGGCGAGAGCCTGACTGGCTGTCTAGGAGGTCAGGGTGCTGGAGAAGAGGGAGGGAGGGTGAGAGTAGGAGGAGATGAGGTCAGACATGAAGCAGGACCCAGTTACTGAGGGGTCTCATAGGCCATTATAAGGACTTCAGACCTTATTCTGAGTGAAATGTGAAGCTAGCGGGAGGGTTTGGGGCAGAGGAGGCACATGGTCTGACTACTGTTTGACAGGAGCCTCTTGGCTTCTGTTTGGAGAATAGATGATAACGGCAGGAGGAGCCTGAGTAGAAGCAGGCAGACCAGCCAGGTGTGGTGGCTCCCGCCTGTAATCCTAGCACTTTGGGAGGCTGAGACAGGAAGATCATTTGAGCTCAGGAGTTCAAGACCAGCCTGGGCAACATAGTGGGACCCCATCTCTACAAAAAATAGAAAAATTAGCTGGGCGTTGTGGTGCACATCTGTATTCCCAGCTACTTGGGAGGCTGAGGCGGAGGATCCCTTGAGCTCAGGTTGCAGTGAGCTATGATGACACCACTGCACTCCAGCCTGGACAACAGAGAGACACCTCGTCTCAAAAGCAAACAAAAAAAGAAGCAGGGAGACCAGTCGAGAGGCAACGGCAGCAGTCCAGGAGGCAAGAGGTGATGGTAGGGACAGCGAGGTTGCAGTGGGCCCCAGAGAGAAGAACCAGCAGGAAGGCAATGGAGTAGCTTCCAGAAAAGGGGAACGTGTCATGGTTTTGTGGGTCAAGGGAGAGGGCCAGGAAAGGGCCAGAGTGCCCTAGCCCTGCCCCAGAGCATGTGCAGATGACTTCACAGATGGATGGCCCCAGAGAGATCTAGGTTCTGAGACAGACAGAGTCAGGTGACTCCCAGGGTGGTTATGTGACCTGTTATGCACCTCTCTCCTCTTCCTTGGTTAGGGCAGGAGTGGGAAGAGTGACAGCCCCCTTAGGGGTAGAGATCAGAGGGATCTCCATGCTCCCCAGAGTGGAGTGCTATTGACACCCCTTGGTTCACACTACCTGTATCTGAATGCTGCCTCTGTGAGATACCCACAGAGTGTCCCATAGAAAAGTAGCTACTTGCAAAAGCTTCTTAGTGGTTAGCAAGACAAGGTGGAACGGGTGACCCAACAGTATAGGGAGAGGAAGCAGACATGTTGGGGCTGGACAGAGGGTGAGGCAACAGGGGAAAGAGTACAACATTGAGCCCAAAGAAAGGCTTCATTAGAGTCAACCCAAGGAAAGTTACCCATTCTTTTGGGGATACCAGCAGGCATAAGGGTACTCTGGGAAGGCTCCCTAGAAGTGGGCTGGAAAGATAACTTCAAGAATGGATATGGTCCATGTATGTAGCACAATGAGACTAACCTGGTTCTTGTTCCAGCTCTGCCACTGATTTGCTGTGTGCCAGTGGTGAGATTCCTAGCCCTCTTAGGCCATCAGTTTCCTAGCCTGGGCAATTAAAGGTGGAATAAATGACCTCTTAGGGAAGTTTCATCAAGGAAATTGTAGGTTGATAATGTCTAAAACTAGACTGGAGCCTCCCTGAAGGTTGGTATCCCAGCACCCAGCACAGAGCTGGCCACAGAGCGGATCCTCAACCAGTTTGCTGAACAGTTTGTCAGGAGTGTGATCCTGGGATGGCAGGATCTCCATAGAGCTGATACTTCCTAGTCTCAGCTTCTACCACTCCTTCTGGAGGGTGTGTTTATTGTTTCCGCCTGATTCACAGTTATCATCCATTTTCTGGTAAAATGATCTACATATTCCTTAAGGCACTACCCTTCTCCCATCCTCAGTCTCTGTGGTTCAGTTAGGAGCTAACTTCACTCCTGGCTCAGGGGAAGAGCATGTCATTCAGAACTGGCCAATTAGTTTGCTGCATTTTCCCTGACCATGGTGATTAATTTAGAGATGGGCACAGTGGAAACTTAGTTTGGGGACTTTTGACAGAATTGCTGGGGAGAAAGAATTTCTCTTACATTGAATTTGAAGCTTTGAGGATGTAAGCTTGGGGCCACCATCTTGCATCCATAAAGGAAGAACCTGTCTAAGAATGACATCAATACATAAAAGAGCAGGGCTGACAGGAGGAGAGAGCAAGGCTGAGTCCTAAAGATCGTTTGAGGCACTAGATCCAGCTGTGCCTAAAGCTAGATCTACCCATGGCCGTATCAATTTCATGAGCTGATTAATATCTTTTTTAAAAGATACCTGAAGCCTGCTTCAGTTGAGTTTTAGTTACTTGCAACAGAAAAAAAATCCTGAATAATATGCTTCTCATTGCCTTACCTATGGTCTAGTCACTCAGGGTCATTTGCTGGTCCCAAATAAGCCGTGATCTTTCATATCTCCATCCTTTTGCACATGCTGTTACTTCTGTTTGAAAATTTTCCCCTGCTTTGTTCACAGATCTCTGCCCATCCCTATAAGAGACGCTCAGAGCAGGATGTCTGAAACAGTGGAGTAAAAAACCTCTAAAAATCTGCTCTTCCTTAAAAGCAATGAGAACTCTGGCACAAATGGTCAAAATCAACTTTTCCAGAACTCTGAAAATTAACCAAAGCTTGCAACAATCTGAGGAGTTTTATTCAAAAAACCATTCTGGGGCCGGGCGCGGTGGCTCACGCCTGTAATCCTAGCACTCTGGGAGGCCGAGGCGGGTGGATCGCTCGAGGTCAGGAGTTCGAGACCAGCCTGAGCAAGAGCGAGACCCCGTCTCTACTAAAAATAGAAAGACATTACACGGACAACTAAAAATCTATATAGAAAAAAATTAGCCGGGCATAGTGGCGCGTGCCTGTAGTCCCAGCTACTCAGGAGGCTGAGGCAGTAGGATCGCTTAAGCCGAGGCGTCTGAGGTTGCTGTGAGCTAAGCTGACGCCACGGCACTCACTCTAGCCTGGGCAACAAAGTGAGACTCTGTCTCAACAAAAAAAAAAAAAAAAAAAAACCATTCTGACTCTTGGTAAGAATAGTGAGCTTTGTGGGGGTTGGACTTGCCCTATTCCCCATTTCTTTCTTCCCAGCTCCATGGTAGCCTTGGAAACCAACAGCCTAGCAGCAACCAGAGGGGGAAGACCAGGTCTGGAGATCCTCAAAAAGCCCAATTCCCAGAGAATTGTTACTAACCTCTCTAGCAGCTCCCTGGCAAAGCATCACTCATGGTGCTTGCTTTTATTTGACCTGGCTCAGAGTTTACTGGGTGGGAAAAATCCTATCTCCAGAAAATTTGTTGGAAATAATCAGCAGCAATTGTTTAATATTACAGTAGCAGTACCGGTACCAGTTGGGGCAAACAAGAGGCTATCTGGTAAAAATCTTAAAAGGAATATCCAAGGAATGAGATGTTTGGAGGGGGCTTTCCCATGCTCTGACAAACTCCTGGTGTTCTAGAAGGTCACTGACGTGTGCAGAGGTGTGCATGTTCCAGATACACTGGAGAAGGCCCTAGGGTTTCACCTCTGGCTGGCATTGAGGCTTGGTAGAAGTAGAAAGTGAAGGCTAGAGCATAGTTGTAAACTGCTGGATCATTGAAGGTGTGCCCCAACACACACACATACAGTGCCTCATCAAAGGGTGGATGATTATTGGTTCAAGGCATTTAAGGAAATCCGTCTAATCATTAATTGACCACTAAGCTAACTAAGCACAATTTGATAGCCAAATATGACAGAAAGTACACTCTATAGAAATAGTTGGAAAGTCACTAAACAAACAAATGACAACAACAACTAAAACAAGCAGTAACAGAACAAACCCTTGAAGGAGGAAGAAACTGACCTCCAGAGTTGCCACATACGTTATTTAAAATGTCCAGTTTTCAACAAACAATTATGAGACATGCAGAGAAACAAAATATGGCCCATATACAGGGAAAAAAAGTGATCAATAGAAACTGTCCTTGAAGAGGCACAAAAGGTTGGCCTTACTATACAAAGACTTTAACTCATCTATTATAAATATATTCATTGAAAATTAATTTACATAATCCATCACATTAACAAGCTAAAGAAGAAAAATGACATGATCCCCATCAATAGATGCATAAACATTATTTGACAAAATTCAACACCTATTAGTGATTTAAAAAAGCCTCTCTTGATAAAGAACATTAACAAAAGACTTGCAGCTAATATCATAACTAATGGTGAGAAACTAGGTGGTTTCCTGCTGAGATGAGGAACAAGGCAATGATGTCTGCTCTCACCACTTCTATTCAGCATCATACTGGCAGCTCTCGCTAATACAATGAGACAAAAAAGGAAATTAAAGGTAGACAGATTGGGAAGGAAGAAATAAAATGTCTTTGTTTACAGATGACATGATTGTCTATATTGAAAATCCTAAAGAATCAACAAAAACACTCCTGGAACCAATAAATAATTATAGCAACACTGCAGAATACAAGATTAGTATATTAATAAATTTTTAAAAACTGGAAGAAATCATATCTTAATGATTAAAAGGCATCCAAATTGGAAAGAAAGAAGTAAAATTATCTTTATTCACAGATAACATGGTCTTGTATACACAGAAAACCTGAAAGATTCCACAAAAAGTTGTTAGAATCAATAAATTCACCAAAGTTGCAGGATACAAAATCAACACACAAAAATAAGTTGTGTGTCTGTATATTAACAATGACTATCGGCCAGGCGCGGTGGCTCACGCCTGTAATCCTAGCACTCTGGGAGGCCGAGGTGGGAGGATTGCTTGAGCTCAGGAATTTGAGACCAGCCTGAGCAAGAGCGAGACCCTGTCTCTGCTAAAAATAGAAAGAAATGATCTGGACAACTAAAAATATATATAGAAAAAAATTAGCCAGGCATGGTGGCACATGCCTGTAGTCCCAGCTACTCGGGAGGCTGAGGCAGGAGGATTGCTTGAGCCCAGGAGTTTGAGGTTGCTGTGAGCTAGGCTGACGCCACAGCACTCTAGCCTGGGCAACAGAGTAAGACGCTGTCTCAAAGAAAAAAAAAAAATGACTATCTGTAAAGGAAATTAAGAAAACAATTCCATTTACAATAGCATCAATAAGAGTAAAATACTGAGTAATAAACTTAATTAAGGAGGCAAAAGAGTTGTATGCTGAAAACTATAAAATGTTGCTGAAGAAAATTAAAGAAGACACATAAAATGGAAAGACATCCTGTGTTCATGGATTGGACTTAATATTGTTAAGATGACAATACTACCGAAAAAGATCTACAGATTCAGTGCAATCTCAGTCAAAATCCCAATAGGTTTTTTTTTTCTCCAG
Source organism: Eulemur rufifrons (assembly GCF_041146395.1). NCBI lineage: Eukaryota > Metazoa > Chordata > Mammalia > Primates > Lemuridae > Eulemur > Eulemur rufifrons. Next base: position 92,676,842 of record NC_091012.1, read on the forward strand.
AAATAGAAAAACTTATCCTAACATTCATATGGAATCTCAAGGGACCCTGAATCCAAAACACTCCTTTTTTTTTTTTTTTTTTGAGACAGAGTCTCACTCTGTTGCCCGGGCTAGAGTGCCGTGGTGTCAGCCTAGCTCACAGCAACCTCAAACTCCTGGGCTCAAGCGATCCTCCTGCCTCAGCCTCCCGAGTAGCTGGGACTACCGGCATGTGCCACCATGCCCGGCTAATTTTTCTATATATATTTTTAGCTGTCCGTATAATTTCTTTCTGTGTTTAGTAGAGACGGGGTCTCGCTCTTGCTCAGGCTGGTCTCGAACTCCTGAGCTCAAACAATCCGCCCGCCTCAGCCTCCCAGAGTGCTAGGATTACAGGCCTGAGCCACTGCACCCAGCCCAAAACACTCCTGAAAAAGAACAAAGTTGGAGGATTCACACTTATTGATCTCAAAACCTATGACAAGTATTCAGCAATCAAAACAATGGAGCATTGACTGACATCAGGACAAACATACAAACCAATGGAATGGAATAGAGCCCAGAAGTAAATCCTCACAAATCCTGACATATGTGGTCAAGTGATTTTTGATGAGGATGCCAAAACCATTCAATGGGGAAAGAACCATATTTTCAACAAATGGTTCTGTGAAAACTGGGTATCTACATGCAAAAGAATTAAGTTTGATCATTACCTAACATTGTATACAAAAATTAACCCAAAATGGATCAAAACCCTAAACATAAGATTTAAAACTATAAAACTTGCGTAAGAAAACATGGGTGTGAGAATCTTTAATGCATTGGATTTGCAATGATTTCTTGGATATGACACCAAAGCACAGGCAGCAAAAGGAAAAAATGGACAAATTGGACTTTATCAAAATTAGAAACTTTTTTGCATCAAAGGACACTATCGACTCAGTAAAAAGGAATGGAAGATAATATTTTGCAAATGTATGGAATGGGAGAAAATATTTGCAAATTGCATTTCTGATAAGGGCTTAATATCCAGAATATATAAAGAACTCCTAAAACTCAGCAACAAAAAAGCAAACAACCCAATTCAAAAGTAAGCAAAGGACTTGAATAGACATTTCTCCAAAGAATATATACAAGAGGATAGGAGGCACATGAAAAGATGCTCAACATCATTAATCATTAGAGACATTCAAATCAAAACCACAATGAGACACCACCTCACATCCATTAGGATGGCCATTATAAAAACAAGAACAAAAACAGAAAACAACAAGTGTTGACCACAATAAGGAGAAACTTGAACTTTTGTGCACTGGTAGTGGAAACGTAAAATGGTGTAGCTGCTGTGGAAAATAGTATGACAAAAAATTAAACGTAGAATTACCATATGATCAAGCAATTCCACTTTTGAGTATATACCCCAAAATAATTTAAAACAAGTACTTGAACAGATATTTGTACACCCATGTTCATAGCAGCATTATTGACAATAGCCAAAAGGTAGAAACAACCCAAATGTCCATCAATGGATGAATGGATAAACAAAATGTGGTATATACATACAATGGGCTATTATACAACCTTAAAAGGGAAGGAAGTTCTGGAACATACTATATAGATAGATGAACCTTGAAGACATTATGGTAAGTGAAAAATAAGCCGGACATAAAAGAACAAATATTGTGTGATTTCACTTGTACCTAGCTAGAATACCTAGAATGGTCAAATTCAGAGAGACGACAAGTAGAATGGTGGTTGCCAGGAGCTAAAGGGAGGGGGGAACTGAGAGTTATTGTGTAAAGGATACAGAGTTTCAGTTCAAGAAGATGAAAAAATTCTGGAGATGGATAATGGTGGTTGTACAACAATGTGAATTGTACTTTATTCCACTGATAGGTACAGTTGGCCCCCCATATCCTCAGGTTCTGCATCTGCTGATTCAGCCAACGGTGGATTGAAAATATTTGAAAAAAAAAGTAATAAAACAACAATAAAAAATAAGACAAGTACAAAACAATACAGTATAACAACTATTTATATAACATTTACATTGTATTAGGTATTATAAGTAATCTAGAGATTCTTGAAAATATATGGGAGGATGTGTGTAGGTTATATGCAAATATTATGCCATTTTATATAAGAGACTTGTGCATCCATGAATTTTGGTATCCATTGGGGGGGGGGTCCTGGAACCCATCTTCTGTGAATACTAAGGGACAACTGTACACTTAAAAATGGTTAAAATGGCAAATTTTATTTTATATGTATTTTCTCACACACAAACACACACACACCCCAAGTTGAAATTCTGGAGTTGAAAAGTACAGTAAATGAAATAAAAAATTCACTAGGGGCTCAACAGCAGATTTGAGCTAAAAGAAGAAAGAATCACCAAATCTGAATTTGAACTGAGATTTTCTGAAGCATAAAAAGAAAAAAGAATGAAGAAGAATGAACAGAGCTTCAGAGACATGTGGAACAACATCAAGTGTACCAACACATGCATAATGGTAGTTTCAGTAGACAATAAATATAAAGGGGCAGAAACAATACCTGGAGAAAAAAAATGTCCCCAAACCCCCAATTTGATGAAAAATATGAATCTACATATCAAGAATCTAAATAAACTCCAAGTATGATAAATGCAATGAGATTCACACCCAGATCATATTCAATTGATAAAGGTCACAGACAAAGAGAGAAGCTTGAAAGCAGTAAGAGAAAAATAACTCATCATATACAAGTGATCAGCAATAAGATTAATATCTAACTTCTCATAAAAAACCATGGAGGCCACAAGGCAGTGGGACGACATATTCAAAGTGCTAAAGAAAAGGATTGTCAGCCAAAATTACTATGTCCAGCAAAACTATCCTTCAAAAATGAAGAAGAAATTAAGGCATTCTGAGATTTTTTTTTTAAATAAACAAACAAAGATTTCATTGCTAGCAGACTTGCACTATAAGAAATACTAAGGGGGTTCTTTAGGCTGAAATGAAAGGACTCTATACGGTAACTTAAATCCAGAGAAAGAAACAGAGTTTGGTAAAGGTAACTACATAGGTATATAAAAGGCAGTATAAATGTATTTTTGTTTATAATGCTTTTCTTCTTCTATCTGACTTAAAAGACAATGGAAGATAGCAATAATAACAAACCTGTGTTGATAAGCTTATAATGCTTAATGACAAAATTTGTATGACAATAACAGCATAAAGGAAGTAAGAGGGAATGGAGCTATATGGGAACAAGGTTTTTGTAGACTATTGATATTTAGAATTAATCCAAAGTAGATTGCTTTAAATTAAGATTTTAATTGCAATGCACAGGGTGACTACTAAGAAATAACTAAAAAAAATACATAGTAAAATAAACAAGAGAATTAAAATGGTACACTATAAAACATATACAGAAATATATACTATAGAATATAGCAGAAGTAGGCAGTAGTAGAGGAATAGAGTATCAAAAAAGAGATAAGACATATAAAGAACAAATAGCAAAATGGCAGGTATAATTCCAACCTTACTAGTAATAGCATTAAACATCAATTAGTTAAATGCTCCAATAAAAAGACAGGGATTGGCAGAATGTATAAAAACAACCCAGTCAACTATGCATTGTCTATAAGAAATATACATTAGATTTAAGGGAAGAAATTGGTTGAGCATAAAAGCATTGAAAAAGATATATCATCCTAACAGTAACCAAGAGAGCTGGAGTGGTTATACTAATATTGATGAAACAGACTTTAAGATAAAAATTGTTATTGGATTAAAAGAATGACCCTTTATAATGAAGAAAGGGTCAATCCATCAGGAAGTTATAAAAAGTATAAAATCTGTATGCACCTAACAAAAGATCACCAAATTAAATAAAGCAAACATTGATAGAATTCAGGGAGGAAATAAACAATTCAATAATAATTGTTGAATACTTTATTATCCCACTTTTGATAACTGATAGAACAATTAGGCAGATGATCAACAAGATATAGAAGATTTGGACAACACTATCAACTGACCTCAAAAACATGTAAAGAACACTTCACCCAACAACAATTTCTTCTCAGCCCACTATTCTCAAGTGCACATGGAACATTCTAAAGGATAGAGCATATGTTAGGTCATGAAACAAGCCTCAGTTAATTTAAAAGGATTGAAATTAGGCCAGGTGTGGTGGCTCATTCCTGTAATCTTAGCACTCTGGGAGGCCAAGGAGGGAGGATCTCTTGAGCTCTGGAGTGTGAGACCAGCCTGAGCCCTGAGCAAGAGTGAGACTAAAATACTAAAAATAGAAAAAACTACTACTAAAAATAGTAAAAATTAGCTGGGCATGGTGGCACACACCTATAGTACCAGCTACTCAGGAGGCTGAGGCGGGAGGATCACTTGAGCCCAGGAGTTTGAGGTTGTTGTGAGCTAGGCTGATACCACAGCACTCTAGCCCAGGTGACAGAACAAGACCCTGTCTCCTCACCCCTCCCCCCAAAAAGGATTGAAATCATACAAAACATGTTCTCCACTCAAAATGGAGATAAATTAAAAGTGAATTAAAAAAGAAAATTTGGGAAATTCACAAATGTATGGAAATTAAATAATACACTCCTAAATAACCAATGGGTCAAAGAATAAATCACAAGGAAAATTAGAACACACTTTGAGATAAATGAAAACAGAAACACAACATACAATAACCTATGGGATGCAGTGAAAACAATACTGCAAGGAATATTTATAACTGTAAATGCCTGTATTAAAAAAGAACAAAGATTTCAAATATTAACCTAACCTTACACCATCAAAAACTAAAAAAGAAGTACAAACTAAACCCAAAACAAGGAAAAGAAGGGAAATGATAAAGATTAGAGCAGAAATTAATCAAATAAAGAATAGAAAAGCAACACAGAGAATCAACAAAACCAAGAGTTAGTTCTTTAAAAATGTCAACAGAATTGACAAATCATTAGCTAGGTTAACCAAGAGAAAACTAGAGGACTCAAATTACTAAAATGAGAAACGAAAGCAGAGACATGACTACTATCCTTACAGAAATAAAAAGGAATGCTATGAACAACTGTATGCCAGTAAATTACATAACCCAGATAAAATACACAAATATATAAAAAGACAAAAACTATTGAATCTGATGTCAGAAGAAATAGAAAATTTTAATAGACTATAACAAGTAAAGAGATTGAATCAGTAATCCAAAAAAAAAAAAAAAATCCCACAAAGACAAGTCCAGGCTCAGATGACCTCACTGGTGAATTCTACCTAACATTTAAAGAATAATTAACATTAATTCTTCACAATATCTTCCAAAAAATATAAGTAGGGAACACTTCCCCACTCATTCTATGAGGTCAGTATTACCTTAATATCAATACCAAAAATATCACAAGAAAAGAAAACTACAGACCAATAAGTATAGACTACAAAATGCTCATCAAAATACTAATAAACTGCCAGGTGTGGTGTCTCATACCTATAATCTCAGTGACTCAGTAGGCTAAGAAAGGAGGATCACTTGAGACCAGGAGTTTGAGACCAGCCTGGGCAACATAGCTAGACCCTATCTCTCTAAAAAAAAACAAAGAAAGAAAAAGAAGAAGAAGAAAAATTAACCAGGTGTAGCGGCATGCACCTACATACAGTCCCAGCTACTTTATAGGCTGAGGCAGGAGGCTTGCTTGAGCCCAGGAGTTGGAGGCTGCAGTGAGCTATGTTCATGCCACTGCACTCCAGCCTGGGTGACAGAGAGAAACAATGACTCAAAAAAAAAAAAAAAAAACCCACAAAACCCAAAAAACTAGTTAAACAAATCCAGCAACTTATAAAAAGGATTATACACCATGACCAAGTAGGATTTATCCCAGGAACTCAAGGTTGTCTTAACATCCAAAAGTCAATAAATGTACATGATATTAATAGAATAAAAGAAAATAAAATGTGATCATCTCAATGGACAAAGAAATAGCATCTGACAAAATGCAACAAGCTTTCAAGATAAAACATTATACAAACTAGGAATAGATGGGAACTTCCTTATACTGATCAAGGACATCTACAAAAAACCCACAGCATTCTGGCTAAGATCAAGAATAAGACATAGATATTTGGTTTCTCCATTTCTATTAAAAAATGTACTGGAGGTTCTAGCCAGGAAAATTAGGCAAGAAAAATATATAAAGGGGCATCCAGATTAAAAAAGAAGATGTAATACTATCTATTCACATTTGACAGGACATAGAAAATCCTAAGGAATACATAAACACACAACACTATTAGAAGTAATTGACAAGTTCAGCAAGGTTGCAGGACACAAAGTAAACATATAAAAATTAATTATATTTCCATACACTAGCAATGGAAAATCTGAAAAAAGAAATTAAGAAAATAATTCCATTTACACTAGCATCAGAAAGAATAGAAATATCTAGGAATAAATTTGGTGAAAGAAGTGTAAGACTTGTACATGAAAAATATAAAATATTACTGAAAGAAATTAAAGAATACCTAAATAAAATGGAAAAATATCCCGTGTTCATGTATCAGAAGGCTTAATATTGATAAGAAGGCAATAGGCTCTCAATTGATCCAAAGATTCAATACAATCTCTATTTTAAAACCTAACTAGTGTTTTTGGTTTTTTTTTTTTTTGCAGAAATGGATCAGCTGATCCTAAAATTCATATGGAATTGAAAGGAATCCAGAATAGTTGAAATAATCTTGAAAGAGAAGAACAAAGTTGGAACATTCACTCTTTCCAATTTCAAAGTTACTACAAACCTACTGTAATCAAGACAGTGTAGTACTGGCATAAGAATAGACATTGAAATCAATGGAATGGAATTGAGATTCCAGAGGTAAACCATTGCACATATGGTCAATTGATTTTCAGCAAGAGTGTCAGTCTTTTCTCCAGGCGGCCGGAAAGATGGCGGACATTCAGACAGAGCGTGCCTACCAAAAGCAGCCGACCATCTTTCAAAACAAGAAGAGGGTCCTGCTAGGAGAAACTGGCAAGGAGAAGCTCCCTCGGTACTACAAGAACATCGGTCTGAGCTTCAAGACTCACAAAGAGGCCATTGAGGGCACCTACATTGACAAGAAATGCCCCTTCACTGGTAATGTCTCCATCCGAGGGCGGATCCTGTCTGGCGTGGTGACCAAGATGAAGATGCAGAGGACCACTGTCATCCGCCGAGACTATCTCCACTACATCCACAAGTACAATCGCTTTGAGAAGCGCCACAAGAACATGTCTGTGCACCTGTCCCCCTGCTTCAGGGACGTCCAGATTGGCGACATTGTCACAGTGGGCGAGTGCCGGCCCCTGAGCAAGACGGTGCACTTCAACGTGCTCAAGGTCACCAAGGCTGCCGGCACCAAGAAGCAGTTCCAGAAGTTCTGAGACTGGATGTCTGCCCACTCCCCAAAATGAAATAAAGTTATTTTCTCATTCAAAAAAAAAAAACAATAATTTATAGTCTATTTCAAAATAGCTGGAAGAGAAAATCTGAAACGTTCCCCATACAAAGAAATGATACATATTTAAGGTGATGGATATCCTAGATACCTTGATTTGATCATTACACACTGTATGCATGTATCAAAATATCACATGTACCCCATAAATATGTATAATTATTATGTACTAATTTAAAAAATGAAGATAGTGTAAATCTCATACATAGCAGACAGGAGCAAAAATCACTAAAAACCTTTTATAGAGGAAAACTTGGCATTGTTTATTAAAAGTCTTAAAATGTGCATACTTGTTGGGTATCTGGGCTTTATTATTCTCCGTACTTTGGAGTATGTCTATAATAAAGTGTTTTTAAAGCATCTAATGAAAATAAAAATATCACGGTAGATGATAAATGATGCATTATTACATAAGGTAAGATCTAAATTAAGTAATAATACAGAACTGAATTAATGATTTCTGCCTTATTGTAGAAAGCTTTGTGCCTATGATTATCTAGCATATGAAATTATAAAACAAATTTTATTATTGAAATAATTTCTTAATATGCATATTAAAATATTTATATGTATGTATATGTTTGTAAATGCATGAAATATCTCTGGAAAAATAAATGAAAACTGCTAAAAGTAGCTGTCTCCCAGGAGAGAGAATGGATATTTGGAGGAAAGGGGAGGAGGGAGAGTTATATGTCACTGAGTATCCTATTGCTCCTTTTGAATTTTTGTACATCTTACATGTGTTGCCTAATTAAATAGACAAATAAATAAAAATGAGCACACACACACACACACACACACACAAAAGACAAACAATCCAATTAAAAATTGGCAAAGGATCTGAATAGATATTTCTCAAGGAAGATACGCAACTGGCCAACAACACATGAAAAGATATTCAATGTCATTAGCCATCAGGGAAATGCACATCAAACCCACAAAGAGATACCAATTCACACCCACTAGGTTGGCTATAATCAAAAAGATAATAACAAGTGTTGGCAAGGATGTGAAGAAATTGGAACCATCAGACATTGATGGTAGAAATGTAAAATGGTGCAGCTGCTTTGGAAAACAGCCTGGCAGCTCCTCAAAATGTTAAAATAGAGTTACCTTATGAACCAACAATTCCCCCATGTGTGTGTGTGTGTGTGTGTGTATATATATATATATATATATATATCTCCAAGAGAAATGAAAACATATAGCCACAGAAAAACTTGTCCATGAAGGTTCATAGCAGCATTATTCACAATAGCCAAAAAGTGGAAATAACCCAAATGTCTGTCAATTGATGAATGGATCAACAAAATGTAGTTTATCCATATGACAAAACGTTACTCTGCCATGAAAAAGAATGAAGTACTGTTACATGGTACAACATGGAAAAGTGGAAATAACCCAAATGTCTGTCAACTGATGAATGGATCAACAAAATGTAGTTTATCCATATGACAAAATGTTACTCTGCCATGAAAAAGAATGAAGTACTGTTACATGGTACAACATGGATAAAGCTTGAAACCATTATGCTAAGTGAAAGAAACCAGAGACCAAATGCCACATATTGCGTGATGCTACTTATATGGAATATCCAGACAAGGCAAATCCACGGGAACAGAAAGTAGATAAGTGGCTGTCAGGGGCATGGAGTGGAGAAGGTGGGAATTGGGAGTGACTGCTAATGGGTATGGGGTTTCTTTTGGGGATGATGAAAATGTTCTAAAATTAGATAATTGTGATGGTTGCACAACTCTGTTGAATACAGTAAAAAAAAAACACTGATTTTTGCACTTTAAAAGGGTGAATTTTATGGCTTGTGAATTATATCTCAATAGGCTCTTACTTTTAAGAAAGTCACTCAAAGGTTCAGTCCCCTGTGAAATGGTCCTGGGTTTCACAGCAAGTGGGGCAGGAGGGAGAAGTGGGAAGGACTGAACTATCATGTATTGAGCACCTCCCACGGGTCAGGCCCTGTGCTGGGCACTCTACATACCTCAAATCATTTGAATTCAGGACTAAATCTATGAGGAAGGAATTACGTCTCCATTTTACAGCTGACAAAACTGAGGCATTTGGCAGCAAGTGGTGGAGGCAGGATTCAAACCCAAGTCTGTGCTCTGTCTCCTTAATACTGGGGCCTGGCTATGGGGGCTCCTCCCATAGATCATCCTTCTCCTTTGTCCCATCTCCCTGGAGATGGAGTGGAGGAGATGGTGGGCACCACGTGATCTCAGTCTCTGGTGCCCTGTCCTGCTGAGCTCTCCCTCTTAGGGCTGGAGGTAGGCTGGGGGAGGTGCAGGTGAGCTCAGCCCTGGCTGGTGAGAAGCTGCCTGGAGCTGTAGGCTCGCAGGCTGAGTGTATTTTTATCACAGGTCAGAGGGAATTTCCCGGCCAGGGGATCGATACCAGTTCATTATTCATGGCAGGGCAGGGGTTGGGGCTGTGGCTAGCGGCTGGTGGCAGCTGTGCTTCAGGGCTCCTGCAGGCATTTTCTCTGTGTGACAGCTCTCCGACCCTCCCTTTCCCTCACCCTAGCTCTGTCCAAGCGCTGCTAAGTGCTTTATAAAGGCGACCTCATTCATACACACTGTCTCATGAGTAACTTGTAAGGTTGACCTAATCCCTGGTCTACTGAGGTGCAGAGGGATTCAGTGACTTGCCCAAGGTCAAACAACTAATACGTGGCAGGGCTGGGTTTCAGATTGAGGTGGGTGGGAGAGGGGCATCAGCGGAGGCCCCTCTGAGGAAGTGACATCACCTCTCCAGACTCAGCCTCTCTCTACCACCTCCCCCTACCCCCTCCACTCCAGCCTCCCCACTCCAGCCCTCCCACCTGCCTGAGCTCTCTGAGGTCAGTTGACCCAGTGAGGTGCGCTGCAATTCTGACTTGAAGGGTAGGAAAACTGAGGCCCAGGGATGGAGAAGCCACAGAGCAGCACATCAGCACCAGGGCCCAGACCAGAACCCAGTTCCTCTCCCTTCCAGCTGCGCATTTTCTCCGCAGCAGGTGGACAGACAAACCGGTTTTCCAGACCAGCTTGGAAAGTTTGGGATGAAGGTCTTTACCCATATACTACCCGCAAGATTACAGGGCCCAGTGAGGACTCTAGATCCCAGCAGTTTCCTCCACTGAGATGCTCTAAAGGCCCTCTGCTTTCTCCCTGCCCCACCCCCATGCCCAGCATCAGCTGGGGCCTCGCAGAGGTGCGGAGGAGAACCTGGGGAGCATTAGTTCCCAGGTAGGCGGCAGGAGCAGATCCTGGCCTTGGCTCCAAGTGCACTGTATTCCTGCCATCTTGGGCTGTTCCAGCAGCAGCAGGCACCTTGCTCCTCCTCCTCTGGCTTCCCTCAGGACCCAGGCTGCTGCCTGGAGCCAGGCAGTCCGTGGAAGCCCCATCCTCTGTCCCCAGAGACAGCTCAAATGACCATTAAGCTCTGAGCAGATGCAGGCACTGGTAGGCGAGGGCCCAGGGCAGGAAGCATTTTGTTCTCTGCTAATTGGCCTCCTCTGGTCACCAGAGAGAGTCTGGGGCCTATAAGGGAAACAGCCACATCAGTTCTCCATGGCTGCTCCTCTATGGTCCACAACCTAAGTGCTCCAGGCCTAGTGGGTAAGCAGAGGTCTGGACAGCTCATGCTATATAGCAGGGAAGGCAAGAAGGAAGTTTCACATATGGTCTTAACCCTATGGAGTCCAGCCCAAAGGGCCTCCCTGGGAGGTGTGGGAGGGCCAGGAAGCCTGGGGGGCAGCAGGCACCTTCTAGGCTCAGAAAGAGCTTCCCAGCCCTGCTGCTCTGAGGTCCTGGGGTCTGGGCACTGCTCAGCCCCTCTCATGGCCACTGAGCCCCCTCCACCAACTCAGACTCATGGGCCCTTATAAAGCAGCTAGTCCCCCACTCTCTCCCATTGTATGGATGGGGAAGCTGAGGCTCGGAGATAAAGAAGGCTGTATAATGCAAATCAGTGACAGAGCTGAGATCAAGCTCTACACACACCCCATCCCTCACCCTGCCTGTGTCCCATGACTTCAGCTTAGAGATACTAACTCATGAGAAGGTGAGGCTTGTGGGATGAACCTCTGTTTTCCCAGCCTCAGCGTCTGGTGCTTAATACATGTTTTTAGATGGATGATTTCCTGATCTGAGTAGCTCCTTAGAGACAAGTTGAGCTTTGAAGAATCCCAAAGACTGTTTCAAGGAGGGCTGGCCCCTGGCTTTAAGCCCCTGGCCTTGGCCTTGGGGCTTCCTGTGTGCTCCTACAGTCCTCCCAAAGTCATCTGCTGCCCATGTCTCCATTCGCTCTCCTGCCTTGCTCAGCTCCTGCCCTCTCCTGTCTTTCTGTGCTCTGGCATCCAGGAGGCTGAAGTTCAGAAAAATTTAACGTTAAACAGGCTCTGGTTTCCTGCTTCCCCCAACTCCAGTCTCAGATCCTGCCATGTCTTGAGCCCCATCCAGGGAGGGTCCACCCAGGTTCATGTAGGGTGGGATCAGGCACCAGAAAACTCTTCAGGCAGTCACAGACAGGGAGTGGCCTTTGGGATGTCTTTGACCCTCGGCTCCCTGAACACCAACTCACTTCTTTCTGGGCAACTAAAGAGCACTGTCAGGATTCTCAGCCTGTCTCCCCACAATGCCACCAAAGCAGTCCCTTCCCAACAAGTCTCTCTCCTCACACTACTCTTCTCTGGCTTGAGTCCTTCAGGTGACATTCTGGGGTTTGCACTTGGGACCCACTCACTTGCTTCCATGATCCCACTTTACTTAGAAATTCTACTTTCAGAATCATTCATTCTGTACCCCTCAGGCCCTCTGTCCATTTCCAAACCACCCTCTGTCTTGACAGCGACCCTGTGGGGAGAGATCGCTGTTACCTGCATCTTACAGATGAGGAAATTGAGGCTAACGCAGGTCAGATCACTTGCCCAAAGTCAAATGTCTAGTAAGTGTTTGAGTTGGGATTTGAGCCAGATTATCGGGAATTTCTAAGTAATTCTGTCTGCTCATGAGAACAATGGGGCAGAATGTTTGGGATCGAGACAGTTCTAGAACATTTGGGGTGTTAGCTCTAAGGATCTATGATTCCTTGCTTTTCTGTCCCTGTCCATGAGTCTGGATTTGTCCCTGAAGGCTAGGCTGGGTCATAGCCCAGGATGGGATTATGGGCACTTAATGAAGGCCTCTCGATCACATATCGCAGGCTATCAGACCTCAGAGGGCCCTTGGAGATGAGACTAGCTTGGAGGAGCAGGTGCTGATGGGAAGGCAGGGGGTGGACGCACCAATCTCAGTTCTTGTCCACTGTCAGCCTCAGCTCGACTGGCTCTCCTGACTGCCCTCCCTCCTGGCCCAGGGCCTAAGACAGACCTGAGAGAGGCAGGTGGGACAAAAGAGTAATAGCTAAAATAATCCTAATTATAGCAGAAATTGTATGCCAAGTCCTGTTTTAAGTGCTTTACATATACTGAGATATTTAACCAGTAGAATAGCCCGATGAGGTAGAAAATATGATTGTTACTTTACAGATGGGGGGACTGAGGCACAGAGAGGCTGAGTGGTGTGCCCAAGGTCACACACCCAGTAAGTGGGAAACCAAAGCCAGGCAGTCTGGCTCCCCAAACCTAGGCCCCACAAGCCAGCAATTCAATGCGGCTGACAACAGACCCCAGACGCGGGTGCTGTGGTGAGTGCCGGGGCCCTGGCTGTTCTCCTGGGCTCTGCTTCCACCTGATCCCTGCTTGCTGGGCCCTCTCTGGCACTGGCCTTCTAGCTTATAGCTCCCATCCTTTGCTTGACCGCCTGCACGTTCTCCAGGCCCCTCCTCGTACTATGCCCACTGCTACCCTCAGGGACGAGGGTGCCACTGGCTGGGGCCTGCAGTATGCAAGCCTCGGTATTATTGCTTCTGCTGGGCCCCAAAGGCAGATCAACACTCCTGTCTGCGCCCACCACCTGTATCAAGCCTAATCTTGCTGTGCCCTTCAGGCACGGCCTTGGTGAGCCTGGCTACTCTTACCAGGGCCTCCTGAGCATCCATGTCAGTTTTCCCAGCCATTCCCCTGCCTTCATGCTCCCTGGGCCCAAGCCAAACTGGCCTCATACCTGAGCTCTATGGATGTGGCAAGATAAATTCTTACTGTTTGCCAAGCATCATGATAGGCACTTTGATGGCAGCCACTTCGTTTGACCCTCACATCAACCTGTTGAGGGGGCAATTCATAGCCCCAGTTTAGAGAGAAAGAAACTGAGGCTCAGAGAAATACTCTGAGTTAAGCAGTAGAATTACAAGTGAAACTAGGTCTGCCTGATTCCAAACCCAGAATTTGGGCAATAGGAAGAAGCTGAACTGGGGGCAGGGGAAAATCCTGGAGGCTGGGCAGCGACAGTGTGGGCTTGGGGCTAACCTGGATGAACCTCTGAGAAGGCTGGGGAATAACAACGGGCATTTATTGAGCACTCACTGTGTACTAGGCACTGTGCCTTATATACATGATCTCCTTGAATCCGCATAACAACTCTACAATATAGATAATAGTATTCCCCTTTTACAGAAATCAAGGCATAGAGAGCTTAAGTGACTTGCCTAAGGTCACCCAGCAAATAAGTGGCGGGGTCAGAACTCGAACCTTGTCTGTTCCACTTGTGCTTTCCACTTGTCACATGCAGACAGGAGTGGGTGACTGACTGGTCCTAGGGAGATCTGAGCCCGGCTGACTGACTGAAAGCTGGATGGAGGGAACAGCCTGCAGACTAAGATATCATGGCTAATGTGCCCCAGCTGGAGACAGAGGCCAAAGGGCCAGGAAGGTGCGATTTCCTGGGAATGGGGGAGGGGAATAAGAGAGGCTCAGGCCAAGGTGCTGCCAGGGGTAGCCCTGGGAGGAAGGTTAGACAGGGAGCCCTGCGAAGCGGGACCAGCTGCCTACCTGGGCAGTCAGGGCTGGCTGAATCAGGGGTCCCAATCTGAATGACTTAGAGAAGCCAGGAATAGAGGGTCTGAGCCAGGAGGCCGGAGCCAGCAGCAGCCAGGGAACTTTGAAGGAGGTGAGGGAATAGGGTTCTTGCTGGGCAGGAAGTCGAGGGTCTACTGGCTCATAGGGGTTGGCAAGGAGTGTGCAGATGCGTATCAGTGAATGCCATTCGAGCCACCACCCGGAGCGCACAGCCTCCTTTAGGGAAACAAGACACAGACTCGAGTCCCTCCGAATCCGGGCCCATTGTGGGAGATTGCAGGGCCAGGCAGGGGTTGGGGTTAGCCAGGAGAACCAGCGAGCTGGTCTTGAAGGGTGTTAGGACTTTCACAGGCTGAGATGTGGGGAAGCATTCCTGGCTGAGGGCACAGCACACATAAAGGCCTGGCACAGAGGCCGCCTCTGTAAATATCTATGGAATTGCACCCACACACCCAGCCGCATGAACACATATAGCCCCTCCCTCCTTTGTTATGGCAGAACACCTCTATGTCACAAGGCAGGATTTGAATTGCTTACACATTTGCCTCCCTCACCCTTTGGACTAGGAGCAACAGGGGGCAGGGACCTGTCTTCATAGCCACAATTTATTGAGAGCCAACTACAAGCTGGCCACGTTACATACCTCGCTTCTTTCCATTGTCCAAAAGGGCCATGTTGTAGCTCACTGAAGTCCGTGTGCCTGGGGCCTAACTGGGTGCTAGGCTCCAGTGCGGTCAGTGTAGATGCCAGTGGTAGGAACAGATGAGGAATAAGTGTAGGCTTTGGTGACTAACCTTGGTCACCAGGGCGAGGCCCCAAGGTGGTATTCAGGGGTGGGGTGTGGAGGGGTGTGTGTGCATCTACCTGCCAGTCCCCACAGCAGCTGACTCAGACCCCTGGGGGCCTGTGCGGAGGGAACATGGGGCCTGGGACTGAGTCTTCCTGAGTTTCCCAAGGAGTAGGGGAGACAGACACCACCAGCTCAGCTATGCTCCTCTCCCCTGGGATCCCTATGGTGAATTCTGTCACCCTACCCCCACCCCTCCTGCTCCCAGCTATTCTTCCCCAGCACCCAGTGAAATCTCATCAGCATATTAATAGGACATTATGGTTCCTAATGAGGATCCAGAAAACATTTATGGAGCAGATTAAAGACAGCTCCACCCCATTAAACAGCCCAGAGCTCTTGGAGTGGGGGTGGGCTCTGGTGGGGGGAGGGGCAGGACAGCTGGAGGCGGGCACTGCTTTCTCTGAGGCCTGGCAGAGGAAAGGCGTGAAGAGCACAGGGAGAGGGGCTGGGCTTAGACCCAGGCCCTGCACATCCAGCTCCCCTTTTATTTCTGAGGTCCCAGTGAAGAGTAGGACTGGCAGAGGAATGGCATTGCTGTTGCACTAGTCCCAGAAAGCTTCTCAGGGCCCAGTCTGAGATCTGGCACTGACAGATTCACCACACTCGCTGGGACTTTCATCTAGGCCCAGCCTCAGCCCTAATTTTTATCCAGGCATGGGGGGTAGATAGGGCCAGCCGTACTGCCACCAGCCTCCGCCTTTTCACTCCAATCAGATATAACGCGATGACACATGCAAACAAGGACCCACACTGATTAGGCATGTGCTGTGTGCTACGTACCACAGGGGGCACTTTCCCACTTGGGATTCCACCAAATCCATAAATCAACTGCACAGAGTAGAGATTTTCAGTCTGCTTTAGACTTGAGCAAATGAATGAAGATCACAGAAGGGAAGCAACTTGCCCAAGGTCACACAGCAACTCTGGGACTCTAATCCTGGTCTGTTGGATTCTAAAGTCCACATTCCTTCCATTATGCCTTGGGGCTTAATTAGCATTTCTTCAGTGTAAACGACGGAGCTGCCTCCTTGTTTCACCTCCCAAGGTGTTACTCCTTCCTCAGAGCCTGGGTGGCATAATGGAAAACACGAGCTGGTAGAGGTAGAAAGATCTGAATGTCAATTCCAGCTCTGCCATGACCTAGCTGTGCGACTTAACCTCTCTGAGTCTCCCTTTTCCCATCTGTCTAAAGAGGCTGGAACTCCAAGGTCCCTGTGAACGTTCAATGAGAAGGGCTTTGTAAACATTGACTGCTGGCCTACTGTGCACCTCATTTTTTAAATCTGTCAAATGGGTTAATGTTGCCCACTCTCCTTTTCGGTAGGTGGGGGGGAAACTGTAGCAGGATTAAGGGACACAGTGCAAGCCACAAAGAGCTACCCAAATGTAAGAGTCATAGCCAGCAGCCCTGATCATCCTCAGCCGAGCTGGTAGAAGCTTTCTGTGTTCACAGGAAGGGTGTACCAAGACATCCAAGGGAGCTGGCCCGGGCTCGGATCCTAGACTCAGGAATGGAGGAAGAGTTTGGGGTCTGAGACACTCCTTGGAAGGCATTTCCCAGTGGTCTGCAGTCTTTGATCCTTGGCTCTCAAGCACGGGAAACTGACAGGAGAGTCGCCTGCCCTGTGATAATATACCCCCTTGCCACAACTCTTATCTTTGAACACTCTGCTCCAGCCACCCAGATCTCAGACACATTCCAGCCTCAGGGCTTTGGTGCTTGCCCTTTCCTTTGCCCCAAGCTCTCTTCCCCTGATACCCTCAGCTGGCTCTCTCAGTGCCCTGAGGTTTCCACTGAAATGGCCACTATATTTAAATTTCCACACATAACTTTCCTACTACGAGTAGTATGGGGGGTGGGACCCCAGCCCCAGCACTCCCATCCCCCTTACCACTTTACTTTTCTTAGTGCACTTATCACCTTCTAACATGCACTGTAACTTATTTGCCGCATGCATTCATTGTCATTGCCTCCCACTGGAATGTGAGCTCTATGAAGGCAGAGATCTATCTTTTGCTCACTGCTGTGTCTCCAGAGCCTAGAACAGTGCCTGGTAATAAATAAGTAATTTTTGAAGATTGAAATAGCCCGAGGACCCCTCCAGGTCAGGCCTGGGCTTGGGTTCTCTCTGCGCAGGCTGGACCTTTTCTGGAAGGAAAACTTTGGTTTATTTATTCATTTGGCATGGTATGTGTGTGTGTTCATATGCACGCATGCCTGTACATCTGTGCAAGTGTGTGTGTGTGTGTGTGTGTGTGCATGTGCATCTATGCAAGTATGCCAGGCACCATTCTAGGTACGTGCTGGGATTAGAGCAGAAAAGCAACCAGATGTGGTTCCCACCCTTAATGAGCTTCCAGTTTGGAGGGTGGGAAAGACAATAAACAAACAAGCTGATTTAAAAGCGTGCTCAGTGCTGCAAAGAACATAAAACAGTGCGATGAGCTAGGGAATGACCTGTGGTCAGGGAAGCCTCCTGAGAAGAGTGACATTGGAACATTGCTGATGACATTGGTGACGAGATGAAGCCAGCCAGGACAAATTCCAGAGCAGAACATTCCAGGCGGAGGGGCCAGCAAGGGCAAAGGCTTAGAGGCAAGAGCGAAGACCATGAGTGAGAGGGCTTGGGCTTGATCTGCATCTCATGCCCACCCCCTTTTGGAAGGTGTCCTGGAAAGCCCAAGTAACATCACGCCTGGCACAAGTGTATTTATGGATATGTGATGTGTGCGTGTGAATAAGGGGTGAGGTTACTGCCGAAGAGGTGGAGTGTGCCCTGGGCAAATGGCAGGGTACATACAGTCTGGGCAGCAGCTCACTCGGTTCTGGGGAGAGAAAAGTGTGGTGGAAAGAGGCCAAAACTTGGAGTCCAGAGGCCCTAGGTTCCAGTCCAGGCTGCACCACTGACTTAGGCAATGTTGGCCCAGCCCTTTCCCTCCCTAGGCCAGCATCTACATCAATAAGATAAGAAGGAGTGGTGAGTCTCAGCCATGTCCAAAGTTCCCTTCCACGCTAGACAGCAGGAGCAGCCTAGATTTCCCAGAAACACTTTCCACAGACTGCAGATCTCAGAGGGCACAGCCAGGCGCCCCCCCCCCCCGCCCGCCCCCCATGGTGTCAGCCTCTTCCCTTTGCTTCCCACTCCAAGGACACGGCCTCTCAGTCACAGTGGCAGAGGTGGCAACAGGTGGAGTGGTATCGAAAGGTTGGAAAGGGTGATGCCTGAGTCCCCCTGGCCCAAGGTGGGCAGGAACCCCCTCCCTCCAAGCACCCCCTGTTTTCCCAGCTAGCTCATTTCTTCCATAGCTGGGGAGGCTGTTCTCCAGGCGCTGGCGCACAGATGCCGAGCTTCTCGGGTTCCCTGCTGGGCCCTGTTGGGCCAAGCTCCTCAGCCTGGGCCCTGGGACTGCTCCCATCCCCCACCGTCAGCCCAGCGCCAGGCCCTCACATCGCTCTCACTGTGTCTCTGAACTGCCTCCAGCTTGGCTGCATCGCTGGGATAATGAGGTGTCTGCGACTGAACGCAGTGGGCTCGGCGGGGCAGAACAGCAGGCCAGAGGCCGGGGAGACAGACTGCAGCGAGTGCAGAGACTGCCCCAGCTGGCCCCGGAATGCACCACGTGCCCCCCACCCACCCCGCCAGCCCCAGTGACATCCTAGGCCCCACTGCCTACGTTCCAGAGGCAAAGGCTTCAGATGAGGAGGAGAGGCCCAGTTGTGGAAAATGCAGCTCTGCGGTGATGCCCACGATGATAGGAAGAATCTTGGGTTTCAAAGGGATGCCCTGCTAACAACCCCTCATATTTGCATGACACGTCGGTGTTTACAAGGCACTTTTACTCATTCCGCACATGTTTACTGAGTGCAGACCCCATGCCAGGCCCCATGCTGGGCAGGGAAAGGAGGAACAAGATGCCACCTGGCTGCCTAGTGGGGAGACGAATAAGGAAACCGGCCATGACGGTATGTTGGGGTAGGAGTCCGGACAAGGGGTGGAACAGCCAGGGGACGGGGTGCCCCAGCCAGTCAGGGGTGGCTGGGTTGGGGGAAGGCAGGAAGGTTTCTCGGAGCAGTCCTGAAGAGTGAGAAGGAGTGAGCCCGGCAAGGAGGACTAAGGGTGGGAAGGGGGTGCTCTGTGCAGAGGGCACAGCCTGAGAAGGCCAAAGGACATCTTGCTTAATCCTCAAAACAGCCCTAAAGGTGGGCCTTCTGGTTTCCATTTTACAGATGGCGAAACAAAGGCCCAGATGTGATAATAATGCTTTGCCTCTTGGGACTGTTTGAAAAAGGAGTTTCTCATCCACCCTTTCACTTTTTTGCTCACAGTCACCCTATGATGTGGGGATTGTGTCTGCACTTCAGAGGTGGGGAGACAGGGCCAGGAAACCAAAGTGGCTAGAGAGACAAGGCCCCAGCTTTTCCCAAGTTTGCCCAAGTTTCTCGAGTTAGAGATCAGCAACTGGAGGGACAGGGGGCCCTGAGGGAGGTGGAGCTGGAAAGCTATATCCTTTGCTCCTTCCTTCCACCCTTGGCCCTGCCTGCCCTGTCCCCCACCCTAGGCCACCCCCTTCCCCAGCTGATCTCCTCCATGGCTAGAGCAGAGTTTAGATGAGAAACCATCCTCCAGAACTCCCATTCAATCAAAGGATATGGCTGGAGTATTGGTATTTTTGTGAATTATTCAGGAGATGTGGCTGATAGGACGCGGGCTGGGAGCAGGTGTCCTCACATGCCAGGCATGGCAGCTGCAGAGGAAGTGACCCAGAGGCCTGACCCTCATCAGCTGCCTGATCTCCCTCTCTCCACCCCCCAAAAAATCCCAAGCCTGTGGTACAAGGGAAGAGGACCCAGGGTAAGCGGAGGCGGGGAACGGAACTGCTTCGGGGGTTGGTAACAATAGGCCACAGGCACTGAGGGCTTGTAATGTGCTATGCCTTACCTCTTTCACTCCTCACAATAATCCTGTGAGTGAAAGTGCTATTATTGTTGTTTTATAGAGGATGAAAGTGAGGCTCCGAGAGGTGATGTAACTTGCCTAGGGTCACACAGCAAGTAAATGACAGTTCCAAGGTTCAAACCCAGGTTTGCCCACTCTAGAGTGAGCACACCCTTTCCACTGTTCTATCTCTTATACTTGAGACTCAGGCCTCTGGGGGTTGGGCCCCTGAGGCCCCTGAGGGACTACCTGCTCCTCTGGCACTCACTTCTCAGTGACCCTCTGACTGTTCAGAGCTCCACCGAGGTCTGGGACCCAATCCTTCCTCCATTAAAACCAGCTTCTGGGAGGATGGTTGTGGGCTTCCCAAGCATGGGACTGCAGATGGGTGGGAGAAAGAGCCCAGGGCCCGGGGTGGGGGGGGAGGGGAAGGGCCCTTAACCTCTTCCTCAGAGGACTTAGAGTGTGGGGAGGTGTTTTAAGGTACTATTTAAAAGTGCAGCCACTGGAGTTAGGGTTGCCTGATTAGGTAAATGAAAGACAGCATGCTAAATTAGAATGTCAGAAAAACAATGAATATTTGTTAGCATAACTATGTCCTTTTTAGTATAGGTATGTACCGCAAACATATTCATTTCTATCTGAAATTTAAATTGAACTCGGAGGTCCTGTA
The DNA here is from genome assembly GCF_041146395.1 of Eulemur rufifrons. Taxonomy (NCBI): domain Eukaryota; kingdom Metazoa; phylum Chordata; class Mammalia; order Primates; family Lemuridae; genus Eulemur; species Eulemur rufifrons. Next base: position 92,697,726 of record NC_091012.1, read on the forward strand.
TTTTATCTGGCAAGCCCAACTAAAGTCAAATGGCCTGGGCTTAAAGACCAGGTCTGCTACTACCTGGCTGTGTGACCTTGGGCGGGTTGTAAGCTCCCAGTGCCTCAGTTTCCTCGTCTGCAAAGGACTGCTGAGGAGTTAAAATGAAGTGATACAGACAGTGAAGCACTTCACACAGCTTCCCATATATGCGAGCTGTTTTCACTCTTTTTTTTTTTTTTCTTCTTTCTCTGGATTCCTCCCAGATGTTCCTCTCACTCCTTACTTTTCCTGGTCTGTGGCCATCTACGGGGGCTGGCGGGGAGCCTGTCACATAGGAATGAGGCAGAGGAAGAGGGTTCGCATTGTTTATGTTCTACTCTGTGCTCATCACTGTTAGGCATTCTTCTGAACTCTTTGACCCCTCAGAACCTTACAGGGTATTTACTATTATCCTTCCCCTTTTACAGATGAAGAAATGGAGGCTTAGGATGATGAATGCACTTGCTCAGTGGACCCTGCACCCCGGGCCTATCTGACCCTCACCACCTGGCTCCACTTCCCCCATCTTCTACATCTCCCCCCAAGCAGGCCCCAGGCTCCAGTTTGCTGAAGGGAAACCCCAGCTCAGGTTGCAGGAGCATGTGTGGGGGGTAAGGCAGCCTGGTGCACTCCCTGGGTCCAACCAGAGCACCGTCTCTGTGCCTTCCTCCCTCTGCGTCCCTCCCAGCCCAGCTGGTACCCATAGCTCTATCCTGCAGGAAAATGCAGTTCTCTCTGATATGCCCAGTTGCATGTCCACTATGCATGCTAATCAGCGGCCACGCTTGCCAGTGATTTGCTTCAGTCCTGGGACTCACTCTAGTTTTATTTATGTTTTTATATTTATACCTTGTGTGCAAAGATGGCCGATGTGGAGTGAGAGCAGAGTCTGGGCAGGAGGCACAGCAGGAATGGCAGGAGTAAGACGGAAGCTGCAGGAAATTCAGGGTCATCCTTGCCATCTCACTGCCTCCTGACAAGACTGCACCTAAGGGAGAATAACACTTTACAGGCTAACACTGGACCCTTTGGAGTATTCCTGGCAGCCTTGGGAAATGGCCTCGCAGGGATCGGCAAGCCCATGTTAAAGAGGAGAAAATCAAGGCTCTGGAGGGTAACGTGATACATATTTTTTTGCCTGTAGGCAATAAAGACTGAAGCATCCTTTTGCCTCCCTGCCTCATATTGAGGAGAAACTTAGGCCAGAGAGGGGAAGGCACCTGGCCAACATCACACAATGAATCTGAGGCAGACCCAGGACCAACACCCGGACCCGCTGACTGCCAGCTCCAAGCTTTCATGATTGCATCCCACAGGGAGCTGTCTAGGAGAGGTCATCCCCCATCCCCCATCTGTCCCAAAGTAAGATGCCACAAACCACCTGAAAGCTCTTCCCATAGGGTTCTCCACAAATTCTTGGAAAGTGCCTGCTTACATCTCCTGAGTTCCTTCTAATTGAGCCTAACCCTTTCCCCAGACTCTCACTTTTGAGGACATGCTCCTCCAGCTCTGCTGCCACACCAAGGCCTGCCACATAGTAAGTGCTCAATAAACATTTGCCCTATGGGGCCAGGTGTGGTGACTTATGCCTGTAATCCTAGCACTCTGGGAGACCGAGGCAGGAGGATTGCTTGAGGTCAGGAGTTCGAGACCAGCCTGAGCAAGAGCGAGACCTCGTCTCTACTAAAAACAGAAAAATTAGCCGGGCATGGTGGCACATGCCTGTAGTCCCAGCTACCCAGGAGGCTGAGGCAGTAGGATTGCTTGAGCCCAGGAGTTTGAGGTTGCTGTGAGCTAGGCTGATGCCATGGCACTCTAGCCCGGGCAACAGAGTGAGACTCTGTCTCAAAAAAAAAAAAAAATTCCCTATGAAGATGAGTGAATAGAGTAACTCAGCAATATCCTGTAAGGGTGAAAATGAGCTCACACACCCCCTCAGACCCAGTGAGACCACAGAGCAATGCTCACCCATGTGTACAAAGCTGTTCATAGCAGCACTCTTCCTGTTCATAAGATACGCAAAGCTACCTAAAGGTTCATGCTCAAGAGACAAGACATGATGTATTTATGCAATGGAATACCATAGAGCAATGAAAATGGATGAACTCCAGCTACATGGGTTAACATGGACACATTGCAGACATAATGCAGAATGATAAAGCATGTCACAAAGCACACACAGAATGCCATTAATACAAAGCTTTCAACCTATCAAAGTCAGGAGAGTCGCTAAGTTGTGGAGGGAAGAGGGGAATAGAATCAGAGAGGGAACACAGAGAGCTCCAACTATACCTGTAATGTTTTATTTCTACAGCTGAATAATGGTGAGAAGGGGTTGTTGCATCATTCTCAAACCTTTTTGTATGTCTGAAATATTTCGTTATAAAAACAAACAAATGGAAAGATGAAACAGATGGATGAATGAATGAATGCTGCTTCCCCTCAGCCAGAGAGCTGGTTCTCCTGACTTTGTTTTGTGTGTGTATCTCTCTGGGACTCACATGAGCTCTAGAGTCAACCTAACGTGGACCCTAGGACAAAACCCTACCTCTTCCCCTTGCTGCCTTGTTACCTGGAGACCCTAGTACCTCCCTACGCTACCCACCTCACCAAACTATTGTGAGATAGAGATACTGAGATGGTGGCATGTCTCAAAGTTTATTTAGTCAAGCCTCCCATTTCATAGATTGCAAAAGTGAGGCCCAAATGGAATCTCAGCTCCTGCCCTAGGAACTAAGGAGATAATTGCTCCTTACCCCACCGCCAACCAGACAGGGACAAGGAAGGAGATGGCCCAGATGGTGATCAGGACTTCGAGACTGCATGTCTGGGGAGAGAGGGTGAGGCAGTGTGATGCTCAGGCTAGGCGACAGAACAGGGGGTTCGGCCCGGCCTGAAGGGTGGGGCCCTGGCTGGAACCTCTATTCAGTGGAGATCTGCCCCTTTTGTGGACCCCTGGCTCAGCGCTCTAGGACTCGCATCAAGAGTGGCAGGCCCAGGGATGAGGAGTGGAACTCAGAGATGCAGATGGGGAAGGGAAGAGGGCAGTTTTTTCATAAGGACAAATTTAGATCCAATCAGAACTTCTGACAATCAAAGGCCATAGGAGAAAGGACAGGCTGCTTAGAGAAGGAAGCAATTTTGTTTTTAATTTCAAAATTAAAGGGGGTACAAATGTTTTTGTTACATGGATACCTTGTATGATGCTTGAGTCAGGGCTTTCAGTGTGCCCACTGTCTGCATTTAGTGATACTGTATTAGAGTTAATTGAAAAGCTTCAGATGGGCAGAATTAAAGCTAATTATTCAGAAGGCAATTATCTGGATGCAAAAGAAACAAAGAATCAAGGGCCACCCCAGAAAAAGGTGGGAAAGAAGGCATCTACGAGACACTGGCACCCTGCTGGATCCTGACACAGAGCTTCTCCTCCTAGCCACTCCTGTTCCAATAGGCACATTACCCCATTTTCCAGATGAAGAAACTGAGGCCCAATAAAGCAAAGATCTAAATCCAAAGCCTGAGCTGTTTGCACCCCATGGAGGCTTGGCACCTTGGCCCTGTCTCCTCTCTGCCTGGTCATGGGCGGGCCCTGGTGGAACAATGGTGGTCTATACGATCAATTACCACCAAGAGAAGGGGCCAGAGAGGCCACGGTGGAGGCCCCGCAGCCCAGCCAGCCCGCCGGCCTCTGTTGTTCTTGGGTCCTGGCCGGGTGCTCCTCCGGTGGGTGGCGGGACCTTGGAGCTGGCGTCTGCTGCAAGTCCAGGTCTCCTGGGAGAACTCCTTCAAGGGAAGCCCTTGTCCCTGCTCTAATTATACAAACAATTTTTCTAGGCTTCTCCAAATAAACAGTGTGCAGTCTGCGGGCCATGGCATGCTGGGAAATCTGAAATGAGAAGCTTCTGCTAATGGGCTCCTTAGCTGCAGGGCTAAACAGATTGCTTGAAAGGCCAGGCCCGACCGGGTCTTTGCTGCCTTCCTCACCGGCCTCTTCCACGCTGTATTTTGCACCCCACACCACCCAATGCCCCACAGATTCCCACCCCGTCATGCGACAGAATGATTAGCCGGATTGCACGAGAATCACATTTCTGAACCCTGTAGACAGGTCTCCTGCAGACAGAATTTCAGAGAAGTGTTTGAGTACACAGGGTTAGGCACATGTGTGCAGGGATAGGGCTGTGTGTGTGCACAAGGAATGTGTGTGTGCACGGAGAGGTGCACTAGTGTCTACAAGTAGGAATGTTTTGGGGGTGTTGCTGGGGGCTGAGTACTGTTGGCTCGGGGGGGGCAGAGGTGCATGGAGATAGATATATATATATATATATATATATATATATATATATATATATGGGAAGGTAGGAGAGTGAATGTGGGGAGTTATGGGCAGCTGGACATAAAACGTTACTAATAATGGTCCCTTCCCCCCAGCTCTGCGTAGGTTGCTGAGCATTTTCACAGCCAGTGGATCATCCCAACGACCCTGTGAGGGAGGGTTATGGCTCCATCTGAGGTCACATAACTTGCCCAAGGCCACACAGCTCAGAATTAGAGTGCAGCTTCCGGACTCCCAGGGTTATCTGACATCATTTGCTACCCTGAAATGTTGCTTCCTGCTGTCAGATGGCATCTCCTGCAAGACTTCCAGCTCCCTGAAGGAAAGGCCCATTGCGTTCATGTCTGCATATCAGAGTGGTTAAATAAATTCATGGGCTCTGAAGCCAAACTGCCAAGTTTAAACCCATCTCTGTAGCTTACTTGTTGTATGATCTTGGGCAAGTTACTTAACCTCTCTGGGCCTACTTTTTCTCATCTGTAAAATGGGGCTTTTAATTGCACCAACCTCACTGGGTTCTTGTGAGATTTAATGAATTCATGCATGTGAAACACCCGAAACAGTGGCCGGCACATGGTAAGTACTCAGAAATGGCTGGCTGCTACTACTGTCCTTCTCACTTCTTCAGCCTATGCCAGTGCTTGGGGACTGTAGATATGTATTATAATACACAGTGTGGGAGGTAAATGATAAACTCATATATGTGATGTTACTAACTGGCATCAGTGGGTTAAGATGTTCCCTCTCCAGGTGACACTTTTGCCATTTAACAGAGTCTTTCACTACTCAAGGCTTCCTGACTCCCTTGGGAAAGGCCGGTTCCCATCTGGGGTGTGTGTGTGTGTGTGTGTGTGTGTGTGTGTTTGGGGGGAGGGGAAGGAGTTGGCCTGGATTTGACGGGCCTTCTGGGCCTCTCAAGCTAGGCTGTTCCATGACTCCCCAGGTGTGGCTCCCCCATCCCATTCAGCCCTGGCCAGCTGCATCCCCTCTCCTCAGCTCATGCCTCCTCGTCATCCTCCGAGCCAGCACGCCAGCACTCCTGCCACAGCACCAGCTCCCCCCACCTCCGTTGCCACCATCAGTCACCCTGCCCCACCGCCACCATCAGCGCTCACCAGAATCATCAGAGAAATTCTCCCTTCAGGCTGAACTTTCCATCTTCTCCTCCTTGAAGGAGACTATTTGAGGAGAGGTTTATTTAAACCCATTCAGAGGGTTTTGAGTTACCAGAGGGAATTAAAGAGGGAGAAAATGGAAGGGGAGAGAGGCGACAGAGCAAGTGAGAGCTGGAGAAAAAAAATAAAAGGAAATAAGAGAGCCTGAGAGAGAATGAGAATTCCTTTTCTGCTTTTCCCCATGAACACTAGGAGACAGAAAATTGCCAATGACCTGGTCATACAAGGTTTTAATGTTCTTTGTGAGCAGAGAGGGCTACATGAGCTACAGGAACAAGTGGTAGCATGGGGCCTTAGGGAGGCTGCCTGGGGGGACCCTAGTTTTGGCCAAGCTCTGCCTCTAACTCGTTGTGTGACTCTGAGCCAGTCTCTTCCCGTCTCCGGGCCTCGGCTTCCTGACACACAGCATAGGAGGTGGCTGTGGCTGGGGAAAGGAGAACTAGCTTAATGAGTGTCCGTGAGACAAGTACTATTATTGTCCCATTTTAAAGGTGAGGAAACTGAGGAACAGAAAATAAGTTGCTCAAGTTCACACAGCTAACAAGTGATGGACCCAGAATTTGAACCCAAGGCAGTGTGGCTCCAGAGGCTGCACACTTAAGGACTATGCCATCTCCCACTCTGCTAGAACTCTGGACCTTTAAGGATCCTTCTCCTCACTGAGCCTCAGTCTACCCATGTTTAATGTCTGATTCATTAACCTCCTTCCCTCACAGAGTTGAGGTGAGGAGCCCAGTGTGGGAGAATGTACAGCACACTGTCAACCCCAAATGGAAACAAGACCTTAGAGACAGGATTTGGTGAGTTAGCACTGCCTCTGTGCCCGGCCAGCGCTTTGCATGCATGATCTCATTTAGTCCCCTCAACCCCATCCTCTGAATATGAAATAACTACAGCACAGGCCCAGGGTCACCACTGGGAAGGGCCAGAACCAGGACCCAGGCTCGCAATCCCTACCCTTGAGTTGCTGCATTCTGGGATACTGGACAGCATGGGGTGGTGGTTCTCAGCCCCAGCTGCACATTTGAAAAGCAGGGCCCTGGCCCCACCCCAAACCAATTAAGTCAGAATCTCTGGGGCTTGACACTGGTATTTTTGTAAATCTCCCTAAGTGAGTCTAATGTGCATGCAGCCAGGGTGGCCTAGGGAACAGGGACAAAAGTATTATAATGATGGTGCGGGGGACCAAGTCCAGGCTGGGGTCAGGGCAAGGGGGAGGGAACAGGCCCAATGGGCCCTGGAGGCTCAGCATCTCACAATATCCCAGCGTTGGAAGAGAGCCCTCAAAACCCAACAGCCCGTTTTACAAGGGGGAGTCTGAGGCCCACATAGGAGAAAGCTCTTACCCAAAGGGACAGAGGGACACATCTGGAATTTGATTCTCTTTCCCTGACTCTTAATCTCAAACCCTTTCCTCTGCTCTGGGCAGGTGGGACCCACTCATTCCAGATCCCCTTGCTCCCATTTTGTGGGCGAGCAAACTGAGGCTCAGAGGGGTGACCCAGCTGCCAAGGAGCACACAGCTAATAAACATCAGAGCCCGAATGGGAAGGCCGCCTGGGCTAGCTCCATAGCTTGTAATGCTGCCACCAGCCCGACGGCGTCCCAGGCTGCCAGGAGGCTCGCCCGGCTTGGCCAGGGAAGACAGCAGTGGCCCTGACACAGTCCTCGTCCTCGCTTTGTCCACCCAGGCCTTCCGGGCCACCCCGCCTCCCGCGTTGGAGCGCTGAGCGGGTTCGAGGCCCGGCGCGGTGGGAAGGGAAGCTTTCTGGGGCCCCGAGCCCCCACCCCTCCCTCTTCGGGCTCCTCAGGCCTGGAATTCTTTTAACTGGAGACAAAGCCTTTAATTCCGAGAGATCAGATGAAAGGCTCCAAATGCAAATGTGCGGGCAGGGAAGCGGCGGGTGAGAATAGGCTGCCTTCAAAGTGTAAACGACTAAACGCCTCGGCGGCCGAGGGGGGAGAGGAGGGGCTGGAGCAGCCGCCTGGCCCCATCTCCCTCAATTGCTTCAATTCAGGAATTGATGATTCCAAAGCAGCTCGGCCGGCTTGGAGCCCCAGGTGTGAAAAGAGTCCCACAGGCCCCTGTGCTGGCAGCCAGGCTCAGCCATGTGACCTGGGACAATTTGGACAGTTCACTTCATTTTTCTCAGCACCTCAGTTTCTTCATCTGTCAAATGGAATTAGCAGAACACACTCCGTGGTGGGGAAGTTGGAAGGAGAAAGTGGGTCTGGACGGCCTGGCAGCACAGGTGCTGAGGAAGTTGGTGGCCTTCTTCCCTTCAGGTGCCCATCTTGCTGTCCTTCCTCTTGGATCCAGGCTTAGCACTAACTCCCAACTTTTCTTCATTCAACCCCCCAAATCCTCTCAATTCGCTGCCATCACCCCCTACCCTAGTCCCCTCCCTTCAACTATTAGGGAAATGTCAGGTGATTGGCAGGGCATTTGTGCGGTTCTCCTTTCTGGAACTAGAGTCCATTTTTCAGAGCTTGCTGATCGGTGGGCTTTAGGCCTGTTGGGGGCGGGGTTCTTGGGGTGGCAATGGATGTGTGGGTGAGGAAATGCAGAAGGGGGAGCTGGAGGACCAGATCACGGAGCACCTCGAGGGCTGTGTAAGGATCCTAGCTTTATTCTAAGGGCAGAAGAAGCCACTGGAGGGTTTTGAGCAGGGGTGTGCCACGATCTGATGTACATGTTTGAAAGCCCCCTCCGGCTGCTGTGTAGAGAATTCATTGTAGAGGCGCAGAAGTGGAAGCAGAGAGACCCGGGTGGAGGCTATTGCCCTATTTCAGGCAAGAGGTGATGGCAGTGTGGCCCAGAATGGTAGCTGTGCAAAGGGAGAGGGAAGGCCCTCCTTGCAATACCTACGTAGGAGGTCCTCGGCAGGAGGAAAGAAGAGAGCCCAACTCCAGGAGGTGCCAATCTCATGCATACTCTGTGCTCTAGAGGTGTCACATAGACTCCCCCACTGGCATTCCTTCTCAGCATGTAGCCAAGGCCCAAACCTCCACCTGATAATCTGCCTTCTTTGTAATGAGCGGATTCCAGGGAAGGTGTTTATCTCCAGACTTCCTTTACTGCTCTCCCTTCCCCAGGGATATTGCTGGATTTTTCTCCTTTCTTCCCTTTCTCCCTCAGCGCGTCTCTCTGCCAAGGAAGCTGTCTCTCTGAAGCTAGAGGCTCCGAGTGGGGGTGCGAGGGACTGCAGAGCTGCATGGCCTTAGACAAATTACTGCCCTTCTCTGGCCCTCACCCTTTCCTTTTCTGGAAAGCTGGCATGATGATAACAGGAGGTAGCCTACAGGTATCTGGGGGCAAGGCGCCGTGTGAGGATAAGATGCTGTGTCAGGGGAGGGAGGGTAAGGCAGGAGGAAAGGACCTGTGTGCTGAGGCTGTGTCGCCATAGGAAAAGAAATTTTGTTTCAGTATCAAGTACTAGTCACTTTTGGGGTCAAGGCTGGCCAATGGGGGCCATACTTGGGCTCAACATGGGTCCTGGGATGAAGTTTGATCCTAGGAGCTTTGAGATACAACTCCAACCTCCTATGATGGCTGCTACCTTCCCCCTGGACGTTCTTGGAGCAGGGACCACTGTTTTCCCTTCTCTAAGTCTCTGGAAAATGAGGAGAGATGCCTGATAAAAAAAAGGCTGAGTGGAAAAATGGATCAAAGGGAAAAGGAAAAGGCCAGGCTTGGGCCAGGGTGGGTGTGGAATATGGGTGGGGAGATGGGGGTAGAGTTGCAGAGAAGAGGCTGATTTGGGGCAGTCGTTTTGGGTGGAGCTCAAGAAAGCCACTGAGATCACTAAGGTAGGTTCAGAAAATTGAGCAAATGCTGACTTGTGGGCCTGGAACCAGGCCATAGGGAAGCCTGTGGATCTAGGAACAGAGGTATGAGGGTGTGCAACTTTGTCCTGGGACTAGAATAGAGGCCACCATGACCCCAAAGGGTGTGGCCTAGAGTGGAACCAGCTGATGGGAGCACAACAAGGAAAACCCTACAGCTAACCAATCCTTTAGCAATGGTCCTGACACGGGCCGTCCTGGTAACTTGTCTTACCTGGGCACTTTGCCCTGCCAGTGGGGCCCCACACAGAGGACAGGGATAGAGAGAGAAAAGCCTGGAACCCTGGGGCAAGGCAGTGACAAGAGAGTCCTTGAGGTGGAGGAGCGATGGATGTTTCGGGAGAGATGCCCTAGGAAAGTCACTTAGCCTCTCTGGGCTTCCTGGGCTTCCATCTCCTCCTCTGGGTGCCAGGGCTGCTGCGTGGATCCAGCCTGGCACTGTGTGGCCTGGAGCCGGGGCATAAGGCAGGCGCCCAATCCTCCCTTTCCATGCCTTCCCCATCTACCCAGCACCCTTCAAGCTCAGGCAGCTGCAGGCAGCTTGCTTACTGCCCTGCTTGCATTCAATGGCCGGGTGGCTGCGTTTTTTCTCTTTTATGTGTTTTACTTTCTTTCCTGTTGTCAATCAAAAGTCCTGCTGAAGCCTGTGCAGCCAGGCAGGCTGAGTCCGAGTGTGCTTGGCAGGCCCGTCCTGGGAGGGCTCAGGCTGCGCACTCACCAGCCTGTTCATCCGCGCCTGGCCTGCCAGCGTGGGGTGGGGTGCAGGGCATCCCATGCCTGCTCCCCACATCGTCCACCGGCCCCGCTGCTGCCCAGGAGAAAGAGGCGGCCCAGCCAGGAGAGATAAGAAAGGAGAGGAAGAGAACCAGTGACTTAGTTAAGGGGGCAGAAAGGGCCCAGAGTAGGGGCACGAGAACAAGAGAGGGCTTCGAAGTTGTAGCTACCACAGCTCCGCACCTACAAGATCTGTGCGAAGGCAGCGGCGAGAGGGAAGGAAAGCCTGCGACTGGGAAAGGCAGGCAGTAAGGAGGGGAGAGAGAACTGGAGAGCCAGGAGGCCCAGCAGAGAGCAGGGGGAGGCACCGTGAATCCAGGGGCTGCGAGACAGAAACAGGAATGAGAAAGCAAGCCAGGGGGTGGGAAGCAGCACAAAAAGGGAGGAAAAGCTGTGCAGGGTTTGGAAATTCCATTTTTGCTTTTTGCACCCTTGCGCCTTGGCGAGTGGGGCTGCCCCATAAACCTTGGGATTAGCGGCTCTGCTGTCCTGGACTGGCCGGCACCTAATGGAAGCCACCTGGCTGGCCGCAGGCCCTGGCCCCGCCATAGCCCTGGGCCCACGGGACTCCCTCAGAGATGACTTTATTTGCAAATTTACAGCTGGGGAGCAGACCAGGGACTGGGAACCCACATCAGGATGTTCCCATTTTATCTCTGTGTGGACAGTTCAGAAGTGCAGAGGGAGCCCACAGTCCTCCTGGGAAAGCACCTTTGTGGGGATCCTGCAGAGGGGACTCCGGTGTCCAAGGTAGATCACCTTTCTTGCTTCTAAGTCCCTGCCAGGACTCTGCAATCCCACGGTACTGTGCCAGCAGGACCAGCCACCGTGGCACAGCCTGCTGCAGCAACCACCTGTCTGGCCCATTTCCCCTGGTTGCTGTGGCCTGTGGCGGAGGCTGCAGTAATGCTGGCAGGTAGGAGGTGTGACTATGCTCATTTCACAAGTGGCTCAGGGGAGGCAGAGAGAGAGGAAGTGTGCTGTTTGGGATCACCCAGCAAGTCAGGCACAGAACCAAGATGTTTGAGAGGAGGAATAAGTAATCAGGGATCTGTCTTGGGAAAGGAGGAAAGGAGGAAAGGAGGAGAGGGACAGGAGAGGGTGAGCTGGCTGTAGGGAGTGTACGTGTGGCAGGGCACTGGGAGGACCAGGGGGGGCCACCCCACCCAGAGGCAGAGGGAGAGGAGAAGGGAGGAGAACCTGGCAGAAGCTAGCAGAAAGAGGCAGGTCCTGAGGCTGGGACGAGGGAGCAAGGAGACGGAGACGGTGGCGCTACCTGAAGAGGACCCCAGGTGGGCCTCGTACCTTGCAGAGAACAAGACCCACAGGCCCCCCTGCAGGCGGGCAGCAGCCATTCTGCACCAGGGAGGTCGGATCTTAGCTAGTCACAAGCTCCTTGCCCTCTGGGGGAGAAACCCGGGCTGACGAAAGGGGGGAGTCTGGGACTGCACAGCCCTCTTCCTAGGAGTGCACATGAACACACACACACACACACACACACACTTCAAACATGAGGATCTAGGCTAGATTTTAGACTGACCTGGCTCAACAGAGGAAGATGTTTTGTAAAAATGCAGTATTAAATCCAGAAGGAGTCAGGGGGCCCTTGATATATATGGAGGCTCCCCGAAGGCCTTTGAGGGATGAGGGAAGTAGGGTGAAGCCGGCTACCCAAGGTCATACGGAGAGTGCTAGGGGACCTAGAGAACTTGAGTCCAGAACCTGCCTCTCCAGTGGCTGGAGGTAGCAGGGCACTCAAAGCCCACGCGAGAAGCTGGCGAGATGAGAGGAGGTGGGGTAAGCAGGATGGTGAAGGAGGGCGCTGTGATTATGCATGTTTATTAAGCATTCACTATGTGCCAGACATGCCGTGCAATTCTCAGAATGCGCATTATCCCCTTTAAGTCTCACAAATCATATGAGGTAGAAATTGTAGTTAGCCCCATTTTTGCAGACAAGGAAACTGAGGCTTGGAGAGGTGAAGAAACTTGCAGCTGGGAAGTGGAAAATCCAGATCTATCAGAGCCCAAGTTCAGGACTTCAACCCTAGCAGGGAATGTGACCTCTATGGAAGCCAGGAGAGGAAGGGAGGGTGCATGGGTGGGAAGACTGGGCCAGGATCCTGGTCCTGATGGATGCTGCCTTCATTCCCAGGCTGCTGGGGAGGAGAGCCAGGGTACCATCCTCCCTGCATCCTCCCCCGCAAAAGCAGGGCCCCCAGCTGGCCAGGGCTGCCTACCAGACTGTGAGGACAGGGAGTTGTCATCTCTTCTCCTGCAGAACAAAGATGTCTGACCTCACCCGCAGCACGGCTGCAGATGGACTCACTGGGGAGGTCCAGAGACATGAGATGCAGTACACCGGGCCCTGGAGCCGGCCAGAATGCAGCCTTCTACTCCAAGCTTTGCTGAGTGACACGGTACAAGTCCCTTCCTGGCTCTAGGCCTCACTGTTCCCAGTTGGACCATGAGGAGTGGGCCTAGGTTGTCTGAGGGCTCTGCCAGCTCTGCCAGTCTAGGAATCTATGACATAAGCACATGGAAAGAGAACTGACAGTCTCAGGCAGGCCATGCCAGGCGGCAGATGAAGAGCAGCGCAGCTCCTCAACATGGAATTGGAGCTCAGAGAGGAAGTGGGGTCAGGATGAGTGGGGCAGCCAGCGAGGACAGATGGGCTTTCATTCATTCCTTCAAATGAACGGGCGTGTGTTGAGCATCTACTATATGCCAGGCACTCTGCTGGTGATGCAACAAAGAGGCCCTCTCCTCAAGGGACTGTGTCTGCCTGTCACACAAGCTGAACTGATTGGCAAGCAGTGGGAGGACAGACACTATGTCTGCCCTTCTTTCCTTCTCTGTTGCTGTCCTTGTGTCTCTGTCTCTCTTTTTCTTTCCTCTTCCTCCTCCTCTCTTTTGGGCTTTGTCTTCTCCCCTTTTCCCTCTGTCTTTCCCCCTCCTCATCTGTGTCTCTATCTTCCCTCCCCTTCTCTGAGTCTCACTGACATGGGAGTGTGCAGCGGGGATCTGGGGGGCGGAAATTCCCACTTGAGTTTCCCTGTCAGCCTGAATGAGGACATTTGGAAACTGAGAAGGAACTCTATTAGTTGACTGGAGGCAATCACCCCAGGGCCATGGGGGAGGAGTGCCAGACAGGGGCACCTATGACAAAGGCCTTAATCAGTGGGGGACCGGCCCAGTGTTAGAGCCAGAACCGACACCCCCCTCAAGAGAAAGGGTAGGGCTATGGCGGTTAGGACAGATCCCCAGGGAAGGCTGAGGAGCACAGAGTGGGGGACTGGGATCAGGGAAGGGGCTTTTGGACAAATGCCACCTGTTATTTTCATGCCTGGAATTCCAATGGGGACTGGAGTTGAGGTGTCTGAGATGAGATGAAAAGAGAGCTCTGGGAATGGAATCCATGAGATGACCCAGGTTCAAGGCCCTATGTGAGTCACTTCATTGAGCCTCAGTTTCTTCAAGTGTGAAATAGAGATAATGGTAGTCACCCAGAATGGGACATACATGATCTAATCTAAGTGATATTGCTTTAAAAATTACAGGAATTGTGTGATCCCTCCCAGAGGGCAAGGAGAGCAGGCCACAGTGCTAAGAAATAAAGTTAGACTTTGGGAGGGATTTCCTGGCTTGGGGACAATAGAGCTGGGGCAGAGAATTTTGTGAGGGTGAGGACGGAGAGGGGAAGAGTGCAATGTGAGAGGGCCAGCATGGGCACTGAAGTGAGGAGAGCTTCCCCTGCAGCCACTAACTGGCTGTCGGGGCTGGATGCAGAGGCAATGTCCTGGCGGTGGCAAGAGCATGTGCATTTGAGTCAGAGAGCTCAGGGTTCAAATCTTGGTTCACTCCCTTCCCAGTTGTGTGGCCGTGAACAAGTCAGTTATCCTCAGTAGCCTTCAGTTTCTTCATCTGTAAAATGGGGCTCATCATGCCTGGCTCATGGAGTTTACATGGTGCTTGGCAGATGTTGAACACATGTTTTCAAGTCCCTTAATCTCCCTGGGCCTCAGTCTCCTCATTTGTTGTAGAAAGGGGGTTGGACTAATTGATCTATCCAGTCGGTCCCAGTCAGCCCTAACACGCAGAAACAAGCCATGATTATTATTTGTGTTTTCAAATTGTGTCCAATGAGTCAGTTACCAGCAAGAACTTGATCGTGTGGGTGCTCTATTAGGTGCTGGAGGATGGGGAAGGAGGGTGTTCCAGGAGCAACAGAAAGGAGGGCCCTGCCCCTCAGAGAGAAGGTTGTAAGTCTGCTTTCCTCGCAGGAGGGACTTGTTAGAGCCCAGGAATAGCCCCTGAATGTGCCCAGTGCTGGGGGCCTAGGTGGCACTGGCTGGATCAGGCTGAGGCAGATCTGGGCCTGGCCTGGGAGCTTGGCTATGGCAGCTGGAAGCAAACAGAAAAGCCCCATCCGCTCAAGCCCATGTGTTTCCCTTCCTCAGGAAGCGAAAAGAAAGACTTAAAGGATTTAGACCTCAGGGGGAAGAAAGAGAAGAGAATTAGAACCCAAATCCACATCTGGCCTCACAATATGGCTAACCTTAAGCTCTCTGCCCACCGAGGCACAGGGAATGGGGGGGGGGGGGTAGCAGGCAAGGGAGCAGCTGGTTGCTCCCTCTCCAAGCTGCCTTTCTGGTGACATCACTAACAACAGAGGCGCCCACGTGGGGCAGGGCTGACCGCCCCCATCTGGATCCACCCGGAGTGAGGAAGGAGAAAGGATGGGGCTCCTGAAGGAAGCCGAAGTTCCTGTTTTGACTCAGCTGGCAACCTCTTAAGGCTTCTCCCCATCTACGAACTCGGCCCACCCTGCCCCCTTGCGTGCAGGGCAATATTGTGATTAAGCCTCCTCTGCGGGGAAAGGTGAGCAGCGGACACACACGCCACCTTCTGGAGGAGATGCCATGCACCTTGATATTCCCAGCATTGGTGTCACTGAGCCTGTGGGGTGGGGGTGGGGGGGACATAATCTCTCCATATTCCCTCTAGCCACGCACAGGCATTTCTGACGGAGACTGGCAGAATCGTCACTGGCAGGGCCTTTGCACCTTGCTCTGCAGGGGAAGTGATTGTCCCAGGATTACCCAATGACTCTGGAACAGTGGTGAGACTTGCCCTAGGGTCTCCTGCCTCCCAGTCCAGGCAGGGCCCTTTCACCAGGAGCACCTCACTGCCTCCTCAAGGGCACAAGGGAATTGAGTCTTTAGAGATAAAGAACAATTAGCCCTTTGCGCTGGGGTTGGGGGCATAGATTTTTCAGTCCTTGAGCTTAAGCTGCCTGTCCCTGTCCTAGCCTGGGTCTGTACCCCAGCTCCTGGAGCTTCAGGACCCTCCAGGCTAGGGTTGCCAGATAAAACACAGGATTCCCAGTTAAAATTGAATTTGAGATAAGTAGTGGATAATTTTTTTGGTTTAAGTAGGTCCCAAATATTGCATGGGATATACTTGTACTAGAAAAGTATTACTTATCTGAAATCCAGATTTTTAACTGAGTGTCTTATATTTTTGTTTGCTAAATTTGGCAACCCTACTCCTGACAGGCTGCCTTAAGGAACAGGAAGAGGTGGCTGCCTTAAGGGCAGGTCCATGGGGCAGGGACTTCCCACTTTCAAATCCCTAGTCCTCAACTGATCAACTGGAACCTCTTGCTGGCTCAGGGAACATGTTTAATTTGGTCGCTCATTAATTTACACAGCTCTCTTCCTTCGTCCTCCTGGGCCTGGTTCTGCTCTAATGAGTTAGGGAGGTAATGAACAGGAATCCCTTCATGTGGAACGGCACAGGCCCGTGGGTGCTGAGCCGGCACCACAGCTGGCTCCCCTCAGGATCAGGCCTGTGTCGCTGAGGGGACCTGAAGGGAGGCCCTACCTCCAGGGTTGGCCTGGGTGGGGAGGTCCGAAGGGAGATTGTGTGGCCACCCTCTGACCCCTCACTGATGAATGCTGCAAACATGGGGAGGGCGTGGAGGCTGAGAGGATGGAGGGCAGGCAAGAGGCTGGGTGGCAAGGTCTGTGGCCTCCAATGATTGTCTACTTTGGGGCTTAGGAAATTGGGTAAGAAGATTTCAGTATGTGAGGGCAACAGAAGGCTGACCTCAGGGCCTGGAGAAAATCTCAAGGCCATATTCCCCAAAGTGATCACTTTATCCTGAGATTTTCTGTGGAGAAATACCTTTGTGGTCAAATTTGTTTGGGAAACATACTAGACTGTGACACATACGAATACACACATCCTCAGTGTTTTGCTTATATGTTAGTTTATTGAAGGCTCTGAGAAGTCCTGCAGTTTAAAAAAAAACTATTTACATTGGTTTAACTTGGCGTTTCCCATATTTATTTGACACAGGATCTTTTGATCATAATGCCTGTTACCCTTCCTGGGCACTCATACGATCTGGGACACACTCTGATACAAGTTCTGCAAGCCATGCTTCAGCTGGGGCAGAATGGCCACTGTGGCAGGCTCCTCTGGGTCCTAGAGGCCATGACTGCTGGATCCCATCAACCTGGCCCAGTGTCCAGGCTTCAGCTCAACCCTGTTCCCCCTCCCTTCTTTCATTTCACATGGACTTTTTACCCTAGGCTCTGCCCCTTTGTGCCCACGTACTTGTGTGTCCACGGGCACAAGTTCCTGCGTATATCTATGCAGGGGTGCATGTAGGCACACCAGTGGCATGCCTGCTAGTGTGGGCTAATCCAGAATAACCAAGAATGTCAAAGTTGGAGTGGTGGGGGGAAAGAGAGAGAGAGAGAGAGAGGAGAGAGAGAGAACATGCTCTTTCTGACCTTATGGGCTAGTTCCTTTCAGGACTGTGGGGAAAGGTCTCCAAAGTACAGAGCTGACGGGCCCGGCCTATGCCCACTGAGGAATGCATAGCAGGGAGGTACGGAGGCTGCATTTGGGTCCAGCAGTGCTAGTTCGAACACTCATTCCACTTCTAGCTGTTTAGAAGGATTCTAAAAATGATGGCAAGTCCTCCGCCAGAGGGTCAGTCCGAGACTGAATGTCAGCTGCGTGAGGCAGGGACTGTGTCTGTCTTACTATCCCTGTGTTCCTAATGCCTACCACAGGGTCTGGCACATTGTTTGTGTGTTTGTGTGTGTGTGCACCCATGCATGCATGAACACACATAACAAATGTTTATTGAGCATTTACTATGTGCCAGGCATTGTTCTAAGAATTTTACATGGGATAACTCATTGAATCCTCACAACCATCCTCTAGGGAAGTATTATTATACGCATTGCACAGATGCAGACACTGAGGCACCGGGGGTGAGTAGCTCATCCCAGGTCACACGGCCAGTAAAAAGTACAGCCAGGATTCAACACAGGCATTCTGACTCCAGAGCTCTTTCTCTAAACCACTATTCCATACTAGATGGTTCGATGGATAGCTGTTGGATGAATGTATGAATGAATGCACACACATAATGAATGAAGAAAAGAAATACCAAATGATGGCGGCCCACAACCTCCCGGCAGCCTGATGCCCTGCCAGGGCCTCCTCCAGAAGCCCAGCGGCACAGGGAACACGCCCTCCCCGCAGCTGCACCAACACCACCTCTTTCCTCCCTCCCTTTTCGCCTCCCTCCTTCCCTCCAGGCCTTTGCCACATTTTCCTGTCACCCTCCTCTTTCTCCTCTGCTCCTCCCCAGCCACTCCCCAGCCCACCAGCTCCTTGACTTGCCTGTTTGCCAAAGTCTCTGTCTCCTCTTCCTTGCGTGCCTGCGGCACGAAACCCACAACCTCTAAAAACAAAGCAGAGAGCCGCCTCACCCGCGTAGTGTCCCTTTGATGTCCCCTTCCTGGCAGCTGCGGAGCGCTGAGCCACCTCCACAGGCTTGGGTCCCAAGGGGGCGGGTGCCAGTGAAGAAGCTCCACACACAAAGGCCCAGGCCAAGAGGAGCATGGGTCGTTGGAAGCCCAGGAAACAGAAGGCCTGGGAGGGATGGCCCAGACCCTCAGGACCCAGGGCTTTCACTCAGCAGCCTCATGCCCATTGTCTCCAGGGAGTAGCTGCCAACCTGATTCCTAAATAACAACACCACTCGGCTCTCACATGACTATAGCAGCCTAGAGTTGACAGGCACTTTGGCATCCGTTTGCCGAGTAGATCCTCATTATGGCATAGTTGGTAAAAGCTTTAGAGTCTTCATGCCTGGGTGTGAATCCTGCCTCTGCAGCTTCCTGGCTATGGAAAACAGGGAAAATCACAGGCTCACAAACCTCAGTGCCCTCATCCTTAAAATGAGAACAATAACAATACCTACCTCATGGCCGATCCATGAACAGCACTTGGAGCAGCGGCCGGTATGTAGACATGCCCCATTCATTTATTGAGCATGTACTCCTGCCGACACCGGGCATGGTTCTTTCACTCACAGGTTCTCTTCAGCAATCCTGTGAAGTAGAAGAGGAAACAGGCTTATGAAGGAGAAGTGACCTGCCCAGAGTCATAGAGAAAGTAGTAAAGTTGGGATTTGAACCCAGGTCTGTGTGTCCCCAAAGCCTGTGCTCTTTGGGGGAACTGAAACTCAGAAGATGTCTCCTGTCTGGGTTTGGGACCAGACTGCCTTGATTCCAAATGTAGAGCTCTTTTCATAGTCCCCTGAACGTCGCCTTTCTTTCTTGCATGCGATAGATCCCTATGTCTCCTATCCCCTCAAGCTCCCCAAGCAGAACCTTCCTATCTTTTGCTGCCCCACCCAAATGGCATGGAGGGGAGGGTGTTTGTCAAAGACACTGAGGGAAAGTTTGAGCTGGGCTCTGAGCAGAGGGACCCTGTTCCACGTGTCCCTGGAATACTAGTGCCCAGGCCAGCAGGGACCAGGTGTACCCGCCTGCCTGCAGATACTGGTTATGCCTGGACCATGCTGCCACTGGCCAGCCTAGCTCGCACCACAGGTACTTTTCCCATGACATTTGTTGGCACCTGACCCCCAGGAGGTGGGCCCCTCCACACCATTCCTGGCTTAAGTTCCAGGTGCTCTTGACTGGTGTCATGAAGGCTAGGGCAGCTGCTCTTAAAGGGGAAGGCTGTGGAGACCAGAGGAAGAGGAAAAAGCAAAGGGCGCTCCTTGGCCTCTTCTCCCATCTTGGCCCCTCACCTCTTGTTCCTATGGCCTGGTTCCCCCTCCTCCCCCATCTCCTGGCACACATCATTCCTGCCCCTGCCCAAAGCCAGCATCACCTGCGAGCTCCATCGTCCCTGCCACAAAGGCTAAAAGCAGAGGCCCCTGTGCTGCTGCTCCCTGAGGTCCCACCACAAGGGAGAGCTGGGAAAGAGAGGGTGGGCCCCAATTTTCAGAGCCCTGGAAGGAGACCATCTCAAAGACGGACGGGACACCTAGTGAGCCCCTATGGGGGCGGGGGGGGGCAGACACATGGGCTTTGATTTTCCTGACTTAACCCTCCCAGCCCTTCGAGGCAGGGATTCTTGTCAGCTTTTACAAAGAAACAGCTGAGGTTCAGAGAGGTAAAGTGACTTGTTAAGGGTCTCATGGACTGTAAGTGGTGGAGCCAGGGTCGAACTCAGGACTGGCTCCAAAGCTCGTAGGCATGTCCCACAGCGCACCGGTTCCCGATGGGGTGGGAACCCAGCTGACTTCAGCTCTGTGGGGGCTTGAGGAATGGGGTGCTCTGGGCTTTAGAATCTGCCTGAGAGCTGAGGTTTTATTCCTGTGAGTGCCCACTTTAAAAAAGAAAAATCGGCCGGGGGCGGTGGCTCACGCCTGTAATCCTAGCTCTCTGGGAGGCCGAGGTGGGCGGATCGTTTGAGCTCAGGAGTTCGAGACCAGCCTGAGCAAGAGCGAGACCCCATCTCTACTAAAAATAGAAAGAAATTATATGGACAGCTAAAAATATATATAGAAAAAATTAGCCGGGCATGGTGGTGCATGTCTGTAGTCCCAGCTACTCGGGAGGCTGAGACAGGAGGATCGCTTGAGCCCAGGAGTTTGAGGTTGCTGTGAGCTAGGCTGAAGCCACGGCACTCACTCTAGCCTGGGCAACAGAGTGAGACTCTGTCTCAAAAAAAAAAAAAAAAAAAAAGAAAAATCATCTTTGATGGAAATGCTTAGGAAACCTCTTCCCTGCCTCTTCTTCAGAAAGATTTGGGGCTGTCCCCATTGCTACTGTGCCATGATCAGCGCTGTGCTGTGCTGATCTCAGGGCTGTCTCTCCGACACTAAGTGGCCCTAGCTTGTTTGCTTTCTTTGAGTTTTTGTACCTGGTTGGGGTTGTTTTGTGTTTTACTAGTTTGCTGCCTACTCCCCTGCTGTCAGGCCGTCAGCTCTCACTTCTTGACACTTTTAGTGTGCCTGCTTCCAGCAGCTCCTCTGCCCTCCTTCTGATTTACTGCTTCTAATTTGCTGTGGGCTTGGGAACCAGATAACCAGGCTGGTTAGAGTAAACGGGAGGGAAAGGCTACGGAGGGTCCTCCCACAGGTAGGCAGCCTGAGCTGTGGCGCAGGCGCTGGCAGCGGCCGGAGCCCGAAGAGCAACAGCCCACCGCACTCAGCGCTGGAGCCCGCGGCCCGCACGTTCACGCCACTGTGCACCTCCTTATCCTGGCTTGCAACAAGGGTGACCTCTAAGGCCACGGGGAGTCTGAATCCAGCCCTTAGCCGTAAACTGGCCAAACAGTTGAGGAGTAGCACATCCGAGACGAGAGAACTGTCAAATTTTGCTGAGCAAACAAGAGTGATGGAGTGGCGGTTGTCCTGGCCTCGAGGCAGAGGAACGGGCAGGAGCTCTGGAGACTGCCAGTGTCCCTCCTTGTCCTACCCTGTCTCCTAGGGGCTCTGCAGAGAATTCTGGGCTGATGGCTCCCTCTCTCAGCTTTATCCTAGCCCTGCCAGAAGGGCGAGGACGGCAGGAGCACTGATTCCAGTGTCCGTCACAGCATAGGGACTCATTCAAGGCCTCAGAGCCTGGCTAGGCTGGTCCCATCTCTGCCTACACCCAGGCCCAGTCCCTCACACTCCCACACTTGCCCCTACCGCCACCCAGCTCTGGCAGGAAATGGTCTGAGGAGCTGGGCCCGGCTTGCCACCTCAGCAGTGCAAGGGCCTGCCTCTTCCCGGGGCCTGGGGGAGGGAGGCGCCATTGAGGGGGAAGCACCGAGGCAGATTTAGGACTTGGGTGGAGTTTGAAGCCCCCAAAAGCCATTTTTCAACCTGAAAACTGAACCAAGCTGGTCTGGAATTGTGGCTGGAGGATAAATGTGGACCCCATGGTGTCATTTTATGGTCAATTTTCAGAGTGTAACTGCACTTTAAGCACTAACGCTGAGTAGCAGGAAAAAACTTCTTAACCGTAAGATCTATTAAGAGTGCAGAGCTGGCTCCCAGGGGCGAGGTGGGAATGCATAGACGTGAATCATTGGAAACAGGTCTAGCCCAGGCGCTAGGGAATAGCTCAGCCCAAGCTGGGCTGCAGGGAGGGAGGGGGCAGTGCTGGAAGGATGAGAGTGCTCCTCTAGCTCCTGGGACCCTGCTGGGGGCAGCCCATAGTCTCCTTCTCCAGGGGCCTGCAGTACTGCCTGAGTTGCTGAACCCTGTCTTCTCATGGGCAGGATAGTCAGGCTTGCTACCCTTGGCTACTCCAAGCAAAAACTGGGAAAAGGCAGAGCCTGGCATAGTGGCCAGCCTGGTAGGGTGGTAGCAAGGCAGGAGGGCCAGCTGGCTGCTGAGCTGAACAGGATTGATGACTCTGTTTCAATGGCAATCAACAGCCTAAGCAAGCTTTTCAACCAGACACAGCCGGCCCCCAGGGAAATGGGACAAGCAGCCAGGGAAGGTCCAGGTTATTGGGGGTTAAATACCTGCAGGAAGGAACAGAGTCAGGGGCAGGAAGTTTAGAGGAGGGCTCAGAAGGTACAGAGCTGGAAGAGAGTGACCATGGAGGAAGCTGGTGATGGCAGATGGGAGATGGAAGGGAAAGCCAGGGGACCAAGTGACCTCTAAGGTTCCTTCCAGTTGGAAAAACTCTCTGGCTCCAGGGGACACAAGAGTGAGGAGGAGAACTAAGCGCCAGACAGGCCCTCCAACAAACTGAAGGAGAGCCTCCTCTTCTCAGAGCTGTGGTCCAGCCATTGTGACACTTGCCAAGATCCCATCTAAGACTCAGTACCAGGGCTGGCAAGCAGAGGCACCAAAGGCACCAATCTGGGGAAGGACAAAAACCACTCAGGCCTGGCAGTTGAAGATTCCTCAACTGATCCATGAGTTGCTGTGTGATCTTAGGCAAGTCTCTTCGCCTCTCTGAACTTAAATTTATCTATTTGTATTTGTAGTGAGAAGCAGGGGGATGAGGAATGGAATTAGAACCTGACCAATTCCTCCAAGTTTTAAAATATAAGGGTCTTGTCAGCTAGAACGTTCCAGGATTCCTCAGACTGGTGTGCTCTGGGACAGGATTTCCTGGGGGTTAAAAATAGAAATAAAACCAAACAAAACAACTCACTAGGTGCCAGGGAATGTTCTAAGTCCTTTTTACAGATATTAGCTCATTTAATCCTCACGACAGTGCTACGATGTGAGTACTATTTTGCAGGTGAGGACGTTGAGGCAGACAGAAACGAGCAGACTCAAGCACCAAACTGACTCTGAAACCAAAAACACTCTGCCTTCTTTCCGGCTCACTTCTTCAGCTGGGTGACTCTGCCTCCCCACCCCTTCCAGGGCTCTGTTCTCCTGCATGGCATTGGCAGTTCTGGGTAAGGTCTCCCCTGCCTGAGCCAGGCGGCCTCCTTGAGGTGCCCTTCACCTCCCTGTGCTCCCCTCCCCTCCCCTCCCCTCCTCTCTAGGGGAGCTGAGCCAGACTCAGGTTTCTCCATTTCCAGGCTGAGGCTCCTGCCTTGGGCTGGGCTCACTGAAGAGATCTTGCTGACCTTGCACTTTCCATCCACTCTGGGGCCCTGGGCTCTGAATGGACACATGAGGAGTTCTACACCCCCTGCCTCAGTGGAGGACTGAGGGTGCGGGGGAGGGGGCTGGCCTCTTGCCCTTGACCCTGGTATGAGAAAAGTCACCCTAGTCCCACTAGACAGGCCTAAGTTTGATCCCACGGGCATCTCTGGGCAGATCTGGGGCAGGAGTATTGCTGAGGACACTGGAGGAGGAGTCAGGGTGGGCGGAGGGCTAGGTGGGATGTCTTCCAGACTATGTCCAAACTGCCTCGCAAAATCTTCCTTGCATTGGACTAGTTTCTTCAAGCTCTCTCTTTTGGAACAATAAAATCACAGTGTCACAGCTGGATAGGCCCTTAGAAATCACTGAGGCCAAGTCTTTTTGGTTCCAGATGAGGAGGCTGAAGCCCAGAGAGGGCAAAGATCCGCTCGAAATTGTGTAGCAAGACAGCCATGGAGGCAAGTTTGAACCCAGGGTTCCTGACTCTTACAGGCAAGTGCCTTTTCCAGCTCAGCTCCCACTGGGCCAACACACACACACACACACACACACACACACACACACACACGGGGTTGGGGGGGCAGGCGCCTAGGGAAGCAGGCCCTTGGGAGTTAAGTGGGAGGCACCCAGAGGCTGATGAAAGGCAAAGGCCAGGATGATGGCAGGGGCTGATACTGTCCCACTGGGGTGGGAGGGGGCATTCTGAAGCAGGGGTGTGGGCTGGTTTTTTGCAGCCTTAAGCCTCCATCTACCCCATGCCTTGTGAGCTCCTCTTGCGAGGGTTGGAGAGGCCGCGGAGACAGGCCCAGACTCACTGTTTTGGTCTCTACTGACGCTCGAAGGCTTTGGAGGTCTCCAGCAAAGTCACTGGCCCACCCCCTGGGTTCTCCGTCGCACCTGTCCCCTTCAGGTGTCCAAAGGCCCAC
This sequence comes from Eulemur rufifrons, assembly GCF_041146395.1. Classification (NCBI taxonomy): domain Eukaryota; kingdom Metazoa; phylum Chordata; class Mammalia; order Primates; family Lemuridae; genus Eulemur; species Eulemur rufifrons. Next base: position 92,721,734 of record NC_091012.1, read on the forward strand.
CTGGTGCCCCCTCCCACCCTATTTTTCAGATCGCCGCTGCCACCGGGCCAGCCGAGGACCGTGGCCACAAGGGGGCGCTGGCGCTCCATGGCCCGGGTGGGCTCGGAAGCGCGCTTTCTCCAGGCTTGGGGTGGGGGGCAGCAGGAGTTCGCGTCGGGCTCCCCCACTCCTGGCACCCTCCCCATTTCCTCTTGGAAGCCTCCCTAATCCTCTTATGCCGAGGGTCACATCCCTGGGCCCGGGGACGAGGTGTTTCATTTTCAATTCGCCCCCACTGCCCCTGGGGGAGCTCCGTGAAGCGTGGGGAGGGGAGACCCCTGGGTCGGAGCCCTCTTCCCTGCCCCTCTGCTGACCTCTTTTCCTCGCTCTTCTCTTCAGCTTGTTCCTTTGGGGGCGTCCGTCTCCTACCTGCCCGCCCTGCGTTTCCCTGCCTGGCCAGGCTTCTCCCTTCGCAGAACCCACGTTCAATCTCGTTTCTCAGGCCTTCCCCCTCCTCTCTCCCTTATCAACGTTCAGCTTTCACTCCCCCTCTCTCCTCTCCCCCTCCGCCCCTCCTCTCCTCTCCCTGCGCCCTCTTCCCCTCTCTTCTCTCCCCTTCCCTCCCTTTCTCTCTCCCGTCTTCCTTCTCCCTTCTCAGGCCTTCTCTGTCCTTTCCCTCTGCGGAGGAATGGGCAGTCTGGGCGGATGGGCCTCATTCTGCCTCTCCCCGGCTGCAGACTCCCGCCTTGCAAGCAGGCCGGGTCCCAGCCTCGGCGGTTTGGGGCCGGGAGTCAGGTAGCGAACATCTTGCATTGCAGGAATCTGCAGGAATCTGGGAGTGGAGGAGGCTCTGGGTCACAAACTCTATTCAGTTCGCTTAGCAAGTGCAGCCTCTCCTGGGGGTGGAGGGAGATTTAGAATCCAAAGACCTGGGACCTGGTCTCAGCTCTGGCCCTGACCTCTGGCCCCAGCCCTGGGCTGAGTGACCTTTCCCATCCTCTGCCTGGGCTTCAGTGTGCCCCTGAAGACAATGGAGAGGTAGAGCTCTGAGGACTCTCCCAGCTGTTATTCTGTTTTTTTCACTTTCCAGCCATGACTGTTAGTCCCAGGATGCCTGAGTGCTGCTTCTCTCAGATTCACTTTCTGTCCTTACTGCGCCCCCCCCACCCCGCCCCTTAAAAATGCTAGGGTCCTAGGGACTATTGGTGTGACAGAGAGTGGCCTGCCTGTGTATACGCGTTGCACCGGGAGAGACACTGGGGTTGGACGTGTGCTCTAATGTCAGTGAGCTGAAGAATCTGTCTGGTATAATTGCTCCCTGACTCTGGGGCCCCGGGCAGCTCTTGGGGCGTAGAATGTAGAATGTCAGTGCTGGATAGAAGAGGTCTGGGGCAGAGGTAAGTCAAGCACCAGTGTATGGGAGCCCCATAGTCCCCACTCCACCCACCAGCTCTACCCCAAGGTACAAAGTCAAGGTCCATTACCTGCAGTCCACCTCCTAGCTTCTGAAAGAATCTTACTCCTCTGTGGTGCAAATAAGGAAAGTGAGGTCCAGAGAGGGACAAGGACTTGCCTAGGTGCATGCAGCAAGATGGTGGCTAGTGAAGCCTGGGCCCCAGCTGTGAGCATGCTGGGGCTGTGAGAATGGAGGGGAGGAGGTTGCCACCCTGGACGTGCACTGTGGGGCTGGCGAAGTGGAGTGAGGGGTGTGTGAGCCTGGCAGAGCCGGGGTGGGATGCAAGATGAGAGTCGTTGGGGATGGTGGCCCGCTCCCTATCTCTTGTTATGGGCACACACCCATCCTAGGAGTGAGACAGATCTGGGGCTGCCCCAGTCCCTGCCACAGCTGGAGGGTAGCACCCCCACCTGACAGTGTGATTTATCACGTTCTCCCTTTCTCTCCTCAGCCCTCAACCTTCCTGCAGACCCCAGAGAGGGCCCAGCCTGACTTAGAGGCAATTCACCTGTTTTTGATTTGCGATTCAGGTGGACTTTTCTTTCTTCTCATCAAAGAAGTGGTGAGGGGAAGTCAGGCCCCCATCCATCACCCCAGCCTCTCAGCAGCCTTGGGGAGGGGGAGCAGATGGGGAGGGAAAGGCCCAGGGATCGCTCAGCCTCCTTAATTCCCAAAGGGAACTTCCCCCTCAGACAGCCAGGCAGGGCATTACTGGCCCAGACATTTAGGTCTTGACCACAAATACTCCGGAGAAACTGCCTAAGGTTTCCTCCATGGGCGCTCTGGCTCTCTGGAGGTCCTAGGGCCAATTTTTATTTTCCAGTCCCTGATGTCTGGGTGGATAGAGGTGGGGCCTGGGAGCTTGGACCCCAAACAAAAGCAGAACAAAGTTTTAACACCCAGGGAAAGAGGGGGAGGGATGGGAGAGGGGATTCATTTTGTTTTCATCACCTACTCTGTGCCAGACACTGTTTAACATGTTCTCTGTCTCATTTAACCCTCCCAACACTGCCCCATTCTCCAGATAAGGAAACTGTGGCTCAGAGAGGAAAAGTGATTGTTCCAAGGACAAATCACAAGAGAGTAAGCAATGGGGGCCAGATTCAAGGTCACAGCTGTTCGGCTCCAGGATGTTGGCCCAGCCAGGAAAGAGATGACCTATGGCATCCGGTCCCTATACCACCCCTAACATACAGCTCCTGTGTGTTTCAGCTCAACACCACCATTAACATATATGGAGTTTATGAGTTAGAAAAAGGCATCCTCTCCTCTGGGATGACCCAGTCCCAGGGCAGGATACATGTATTGTTGCAAGGAGCCAGGGCTGAATTCTAGCTCCCACTGGTCATTTGCAGCAGGTACCCTTGAGCAGGGCTCAGCCTACACAGCCATCCCCTGTGGCTTTACAGTGGGCCAAGCAAATCCTGGTCTGGGAAGGGAAATGAGGAACCCACTGGGCCATGATGCCCAATCCTCCTCTTCCTTCTCCCCTCCCCTGAACATTATCATCATCACCATCATCGCCACTATCATCCCAGGCATCCTCATGATACTAGAATTACTAATAACAGGGGCTCGATTCTAGCTCAATCTGTTTGGAATTCTTCCCTGAAGCAACCCATTTTCTCCCTGTTGGACTCTTTCCTCCTCATTACACCCCTCTCAGTTTCCAGCTCACAGTAGCCCATCCCCTGGGGAAACATATCCATGACCAAGACAGTTGGACCATGTCCCCTGGGTAGCCTGGGGAGACCTGAGAGTGATGGGTGAAGCAGGGGCACTGTGTGGGCTCAGGTATGCTGGCTTAGTTGCTGTGTGGCCTTGGGCAAACTGCTCATCTCTCTGGGCCCAGCTCCCCATCTTCCATCTGAAGGGATTGGGTAGATGATACCCATGGTCATTTCCAGCTTGGGATGCTGGCATCTGAGTTCAGAAGTCCTGTTCCCATCTATGTGCCAAGGGATGAGAATAAAGCACCCTTTGGATCCCTCCCTGGGGCTTCAGGCCAGGCAGGACGCCAGAGGCAAGCTGCAGGAATGGAAAGCAAGTCCTGGCCTTGCTGCTTCCTAGCTGTGTGACCTAGGGCAGGTTACTTCACATCTCTGAGCCTCATTTTCTTCATCTGAAAAATGGAGATGATTGCATCTACCCTGCAAGGAAAAGCTGCTGTGAGGAGTCAACAAAATAGTATATAGAACTGTGCCATGGTAGTCATTCATTCATTCATTCATTCAGTGAATATTCCTTGAGTATCCACTAAGGGAGCTAGAAGCTCTGGAGCCAGACTGCCTGGTTTCTGCCTTTTATTACCTGTGTGGCCCTCGTTGAGTGACTTAACCTCTCTGTGCTCCAGTGACTCCATCTCTAAAATGGGGCACCTACCTTACAGGACTGTAAGAATTATGTAAATTTGTCCATGTAAAGCATTTACTGCTTGGCACAGAGGAAGAGCTCAGTAAATGTCATGACTCCTTTCTAAATGCTGGGCGTGCAGTGAGAACAAGGCAGACAAGGTCCCTGCCTGCATGGAGCATTCCTTTCCCTTTTCCTCTTGTTCTTCCTTGTGTGAGGGATGAAGAAGTGTCTTAGATAGCTCAAGCTAAAACCATCCTTTGCTCCTTCCCCTCTTCCAGTCAATCTATAAATTAACTAAACATGCACACACGCAATGAAGATTCATCGAGCACCTTGTCTAGTTCTGTGCTAGATGCTGAGGCCATGGAGATGACCATGACTCAGCCTCCATTCACTAAGAATGCTCAATGAGAGAGGGAGAGACAGGAAGGGAGGGAGGGAGGAAGAGAGAGATTATTTTCGGGCCATGAGGGAAGACTTCTCCAGGAGGTAGACATGTGTTCTGAGTCTTAAAAAAAAAGATGCTGAGAACTTTCCTGGGGTGCAGAGGATATTCCAGACAGAAGGAAGAGCATGAGCAAGGGCATGGAGGTGCTGAGAGGTGGCCAGTGCTCCAGTGGGGCTGGAGCCTCAGAGGGTGTGGAGGGCATGCCTCCTATCTTCTTTCTGCAGGGGGAAGAGGCAGCAAGAGAACACTTTTTACAGGGCACCTAGCACGAGCCAGGCACCGTGCTTGGTCTGTCCGCATGCAACCTCACCACAGGGCTTGAGATCCTTACCTGCATTTCACAGATGAGGAAATAGCCTCAGAGTGGTGAAGGGACATGCTCAGGGCTGCCCACCTCACAAATGGTAGAATTGAGGCAGGCCCCCAAGTCTGCACACCTCCAGTGTCTGTGCTCCTTGATGCTTCTCTGCTGTCTCTGGTTAGCCTGAATGCCTGTTTGCTCCAGCTAGCTCTGGGGCAGGATAGGGGAGTGGGGAGGCTGAGGAAGGGGAGGCCTGAGGGTCTGGGCACACTGCAGGGAGCTGAGCCTCCCTGCGCCACAGTAGGGGAGATCTGAGCAGAAGGGAGTACCAAAGCCTACATTATCCTTTGTTTCTCCCCACCCAGGAAGCCACCATGAGGAAGACTGAGCCTCTTTCCCACCCCTTACACACCCGGCAGGCACACATGCATGCGCGCGCGCGCACACACACACACACACACACACACACGGCCCTCCATCCTCCCCTTCTCCTAAAAATATCAAACTAGTGGAGCTGCAAGGGAAATGAATGTTTGGCAGCAGAGCAAGTGGCCTAGGAGTGGTGTCAGGCTCCGTAAATATTTACCCGCTGGATTAGAGCAGAAGTTGGAAACATTAGGCAGCTGAAAATTACTGTTTTAATAGCATGGCTGATAAATCCAAACTTGGGGGGTTTGTTTGGAAGTCTCAGCTTCTGGGAATTTCAGCATGTAAACCATGGGCCTGGGGTGGCCAGGAACAGAGTGGAGGGGTGTGGGCTGGAGGGCAGGTCTGCCTGCAGGATAGGACAGCCAGGCCAGAGGTGGCTCAGCACCTCAGACTACAGCCATTCGAATGGCACAACATTAATTCATCTCCTCATTCTTCATTCATTCATTCATCAGACCACGTCAAAGGGAGGATTGACAAACATTTATTGGACACCAAAAACGTGGCATATATTTCAAGAGGTGCTTTATCTTTTAGTCCCTCACTTAATACTACCCATAAACTTGGGTGGTAGCAAGTATTATTTTTATCTCACAAGAGCTGAGGAAAATCAAGTCCCAGAGTGGGAAGGTAACTTGCTCAAGGGCACCAGCTGGGAAGAACCAGGACAGGAATTTAACCCCAGGTGCCTCTGATTCCAAAGCCATGTTCTTTACACCACCCATGTAGGGTATGAAGCAGACACTAATACATTTCTGAGAAATCTTAACAAAATGCTGAAAAATACGGAGATGAATCCAACTTAGCTCCTTCCTCCTTCCTCGGAGAGCTCCTGGTCTAGACGGGATCTAAGATGAGTACCCAGACGACTCAAATTCCAGGGAGAAAGTGGCTAGTGCCTCAAGAGAGGATCCTGTAAAGTCCTGTGGGAGTGCTGAGGAGAGAAGAGTTTCTTTCAGGTTGGGGGGGCAGAGAGGAGGGAGGCGTCATGGTGAGGAGGATCAGGAAGGCTTCCTGCGGGAAGTGGCAGCTGAGCGGGCCCTGACCCAAGCAAGGATAGAATTTGCAAATACGAGATAGTAAGGATGGCAGGGGTCCGGGCAGCAGGAACTCATGAAGGAATATTGAGGTGGTCGAAGCACAGAGTGTATAAAGAGAAGGGGCGGGGAAAAAAGTTCCAGAAGGTAGACGAGAGCCAGATTGGGAGGGTCGTTGTAGCCCTCTGGCGCTGAGAGAGCCAAGGGTCCCAGGGCTTAGGCTACAGCATTGGCTCGGGCCACAGCCCACTCTGCTTTCTTCCTTTTTGCGCTCCAGAAATGGCAAAGAGCATGCTCCCTTGGAGCCCCTACCCCACCCTGGGGGTGTGTGTGCGCGCGCATGCGTGTGCAGTTGCACTTCCTTCTACAAAGCCTGTCTTCTGGCTGAGACCAGCCCCCTATCCCATCCCAAGGCCAAGATCCAGGCTCCCCACTGCTAGAGCTGAGGCCCTGGCTGGTGACAGGAGAGTGCAGCTGGCTCAGGCATGTATGGGCACTCTTGAGTCTGAAGAGAAAGGGGTCCCCGGGGAAGGTCGCCATGGGCAGCTGGGCCCACTGCACAGAGGGGCAGAGTGACAGTGTCAGTGGGGCAAGAAGAGAATACTGCTTTGGCACTCAGTAGGCTTGGGTATTAATTCTGCCTCTGACGTGGGACCTTGGGACAGTCATTGCACTTCTCTGAGTCTCAGTTTCTGCATCTGTCACCCCTAGCTGGAAACATCATGTGAGGCTTGACACACAGTGCGCACTCAGCGTAGGGCACCCGCATGGCATCTTTAGGAATGAATGAACACGTCTGTATCTCAATAGGGAGATGCAAAGGTGGAGAATACAGACAGCAGAGTCAATGCTTGGAATGTCGTCACTTGGAGGCTTAGAATAGAGAAGCCCTCCCCTCACCCCGCTGAGACAAGGACGGGCCAAAGAGCCCGTGGGTTTCCTTGTCCTATCTAAACTGTAAACTGTACAGTTTTACAACTCAGTGAACAGAAATCAAGTTTAAGTTTGGGAAATTGGGGATGTCAGGACTTCTAACTTTGACCTCAGGAGCCTAACATCAGCAGCCCCCCAACTATCCCTCAACCCTTCCTCCCCAAGCCTTTCCCAGGCCCTTGGGCTCTCCCTCTGACAAATGGGAACAAACAGGCCTGCACTGCATTCTGTGGGGTGGGGGCACCGAAGGAGGGAATGTCAGCAAAGAGGAGGTGACAGGCTGGGCTGTGTGCAAGGAGCGGGGGAGGGGGCCCCAGCCAGTCCCAGGGAAAGGTGTGAGTGAAATGAAAGAAGCTGTTCCTTCGGGCTGTGTCCTCCCCAGTCCCCAGCAAGGATGGGGGAGGGGAAGCAGGCCCAGAGGGGCTTGAGGCCATCCCCAAATTTGGTAATTAGGCTTCTCCGTGTGGTTTTCCTGCTCCAGAAAATGTTAATTTATTGCAATTTGAAAAATGATCGAGCCAGGACTGGGACTCAGCAGCTGGTGCAAGGGAGAGAGAAATCTCTTTTTGTTCTGCAGGGAATTGGGCTGCAGCCCCCACCCCCACCCCGCTCCCTTGCGGGGCCATCCTTCTCCCAGTGTCGAATGTCGACAGGCTCCTCCCAGGAGCGGCCTGCCTTCCTCGGGTGTTGAACCGCGCTGGCATTTATCAAAAGCCTAGCAGCTTCTGAGGGAAAGAGGTGTGTGGGGAGGTATGAGAGCCGCCCCCAGCGGGGGGCGGGGTCCCAGGCCGGGCCTACCCCAGGCCTGATGGGACCTCGCAGACTCTGAGGGTCACCGTGGAGGGCAGGAGCTAGGAGCGCAGGCCTGGACTGCGGCAGCTGGCTAAAAGCAGTGTGGAAGCCTCCCCTCCTCTTCCTCTGTCTTGTCAAGCTATGTCCCACCTGCCTGGCTGCCCCCTCACCTCCACTGTTCAGCCAGACAAAAGATGATTATGGAAACACAGCCTGCACCCAGCAGGCAGGCTCAGCACATCAACAAATTCCCAAACTTGCTGCTGCAGCCACCCAGTTGGGCCCCACTGAGCCCGGCTGGACTAAACAGGCGGGCTCTAGAGGCCTCGTACTCCTTCCACACCCACCACTGGCATGGAGCACCATAGCTGTGCCTCATGGGGACAGTTGCCTCTCTGATCTCTATCGTTCCGCATGGCCGCTACCCCCTACAGGAGTTCTCCACCATGGCCACTTCTTCCCAGTCATCACGGCCATCCTTGCCGTCTCTCCTGCCCCACAGCATTCGCGCTCCGTTCTTCAGCAAGCACAAGCACATATCGATGTTGACTGTGTGCAGGCCACCAGGCCCTGTGCTAGGACACAAAGGTGAGCAAGGCACAGGCCCTGCCCCAAAGGCGGTTCTAGAAGGGGAAACGGACACATATGGAGAGAAGAGGGAAAAAGGCTTTCAGAGAAGTATGGGCAACTCAGATCCCACCTTCATCACTCTCCCACTCACTGTTTCTGTCTCATCGGCCTCACATCCATCCACCTCCGCTGCCTCCTTCACCTCCATGTCCTCCTTCCCCCCACACCACTTCTCCTTCCTCTTCTCCTTCTTCTTTTCCTATGTTCTTTTACTGTGGCCACCAGCATCAACCCCGACACTGTAGTCATCATTGCTGTCATCCCCATCATCACGATTTTCGATTCCTCATCCCTGCAAATCTATTTCCTGCCCTCTAGGAATTTATAGCCTGAAACTGACACTCCAACAGTGCACAACTATTAAGACACAAAAATTAAAAAAAAAAAAAAAACCTTGGATGAATGCGTAGGAAAGTATTTACACTATAGTGCTCAGTTTAAGCAACCTCTTGGGGGCTTATGGAATCTCTCACATCTGGTTGGGGCTTTGCAGTGAGATTCAGATTGGTTCCTGGCCCACAAAAATGTTCTTCATCCTGTCTCTCCTTTCCAGTGGGCCAGCATTAGCCCTTCTGGAGGCTGAGCGCCAAGAAGCCAAAGAAATCCAGCCCAGGGACTAAGGGTGGTGTCTGTTTGCATTTGAGCTGGAACCTGCCAGCAGCTAGCTAGCTAGTTTGAATTCTCAGGATTCTTGCCCAGCCTGGGCTCAGCTCAGGTGCCACCCATCCTGGCCTGGTAGACAGTAGATAAGGGGGCTCAGAAGCTCCAGATGAAGCACACCTTTGCTAAGTCACGGCACCTCTACGCTGTCACACCTGCTAAAAGGAGACTTAGTCCCCAGTGGATGCTCCAACCCAGCTGTTTTCCAAGTAGGTCTACAAACCAGAGCAGCATCCCCCCTTCCTACCCCGCCCCCTCCCACACCTTATTAGAAATGCAAGCTTTTGGCTCTGCCCCAGACCCCCTGATTCGGAAACTCTGGGGTGGGACCCAGCAATCTGTGCTTTAATGAGCCCTCTTGATAATTCTGATGCACATCAGAGTTTGAGAACCACTAGTAGGAAGAGGACAATGGATTCAGGCCAACGTGGATTGAAATCACAGCTCTGCCGTTACTAGCTGTGTAACCTAGGGCAGGCCGGTAAACCTCCTTAAGTCTCGGTTTCCTCATCTGTAAAATGGAGATCATAGCACTTGGCTACCCGAAAATAGAGTTAATTTTGATTCAATATGAGGAAAAAGAAAGGTCATGAACAAGTAGAACTGAAGCTGCTGATCCCCAGAGTTACCGAAGCAGAAGCCAGATGACCACACCATGGAGTGAGTACATGGTGTATTTAGCCAGGAGTCCTGTGTGGCTGGGACCCAGGGTGTCCACTGTATGTCCTGCCTTCTCTATCGTGTATCACACATTTCAAACCTCTGTGCCTGGCACTGGCTGTTTCCTCTGCCCAGAATTACTTATTCCAAGAGCCCATGCCAATTATTCCTTCCCTGTGAATTTTTCTGAATTAGGAATGGCATTCAGTGTGGGGAACTGAACCAAAAAATGTCTAGTTAAAACACACAAGGGTTTATAATCTCATGTGCAAGAAGCCTTGAGGTAGGCAGTTCAGAGATGGCAAATGGCACTGTGAAGTCATCAAGGCCTCAGCTCCTCTATTTTTCTGCTCTAATATCCCATCACCAGCTTCCTTTTCAAGATGCCATTAGGGCTCAAGATGGCTGCCAGAGCTCCAGTCATCACATCATCATTCTAGGCAACAAAAAAGGGAAAGGGCGCGCATCCTAGCTGAGTCACCTTCCTTTTAAGCAGCTGCTCCAAAAGTCCCACATGACATTTCCTTTTATATTTCATTGGTCAGATTTTAGTCACACGGTCATACCTAGTTGTAAGAGGGGCTAGGAAATAGTCTTTGAGCTAGGCATTGCCATGGGGGGAGGGGTAAAATTGGGGCTTTGTTACTTGGGGAGAAGGGGAGAGTGACTATTGGATGGTAACTACCAGAGCACACTCTGAGTTAAAATTGTAGCCCTGCTAGACAGTGTCTCTGTGACCTCAGCCATTAGTAGCAATGACCTTTGAGCATTGGCTATATGCCAGCCAAGTTGTTTCCATGTATTATCTCATTTAATCCTCAGAGAGATTGATAGGATTACTCTCTCCATTGTAGAGCTGAAAAAACTGGAGGTTAAATGACTTGTTCAAGGTCCCCCAGCTACTAAGAGGTGGGGCCAGGTTTCAAATCCTGTGGTCTGAGCTAGAGTCCAGCCATAGCCTCTCTATAAACCTCTCCGTGCCTCAGGTTCCTCATCTGTGAAATGGGTATGATCATCCCTGCTTCACAGGCTTGTGCCAGGAATTTCATGCCATCAGATATGAAAAGTACCTCCCATTTTGCCGGCACAATCAATGCCCATTCCTTTCTCCTTCCACTTCTGACAAGGGCCCAGTGCTGGCAGGCCTGGACTCTCTTTGGAGGCCTTCCCACTCCTTTCTTCTTGTCAGTGTTGCATTTCTCTGAGCACAAGGACCTGCTCATCTCTGCATCAGGATAAAGCTATTGTCACAGGTCCCCTCTCCCCAGGGAACAACCTCACACTGCGGTGGTTTCTGCTTCCAGGAGGAGCTGCCCCCGGTGGAGGGATGTGGGCACCCCTAGCTTTGAGAAGTGGTGAGGTTGATGTTTCATTTTAAGACAGATGGAGGCAGTGGGTCAGGGCAGGGGTTCAAACCAGAAGTGGACAGTGCTCTGGACACATCTCTCTGAGGGCCATCCATTTCCTGAGAGCCTTAGATTGCCTGGCCTTGAAGGAACCCCCAGCTGGGACATGATGACATTTCTGATTCTACTTGAGCTTTCAGACCTAGGCTCAAGATCACCTCCTACAGGAAGCTGACGTCTCCCTTGCCTCCACGGTGCCACTCACATGGCTGGTCTGCCTTTCTGCTCTCATGGTGATCACACCATGACAGGACCATTTTCCTACCAACTGGGGGCTCTGGGAGGGCGGAGACTGTGTCATATGGAGCTCTGCGTCCTGTCCCACAGTAGGTGCTTGACAAATGCTTGATGATGGAATGCGTGAATGAATGATGAGTGACTAGCCGTGTGTACTCCTTCTCTTCTCCTGGGCCCCAGGGGGCTGTGTGGGTAGTGACAACCCAAGGATGGCAGAAAAGTACTTTTCCCTGGAGCCACAACAAAAGGGAAGAAAGAGAGTGACATTACAGGAAAGCCAATTCCCCATGGCATTAATAGCCCACGTTTTACTGTAGGAGAGAGGCGAGTGGCAAAACAGGTGTGTGAGCAGATAGTAAGTACGCTCTTCCTCCCAACACCCACGTCGCTCAGCCAGGGAGCAGACAGCCAAGAGATGAAAGCCCTGGCATCTCCTAACAGTGCCAATCAACAGTTAGTATAACAGCAGGCAGAGATTGCTATCAGCCGGCAAGCGAGAGACAGAACAGATATATATATATATATATATATATATATGTGTGTGTGTGTGTGTGTGTGTGTGAAAGCAAGGCAGAACTTATTATCCCTGCCTAGATGCAAGGGAAGCAACTATCAACAACAATAATGACAATAATAATACAAGACAGCCTCGGGAAAGGAGCTTTGTTGATGTCTTGTGCTGAGAAGATAGCTCCTTTGGCGAGAGCCTCACTTAGTCTCCATGTGTCCGCCCTGCTGAGGTTTTGATGTTCTATTTTCATCAAGAATATTGAGCATGAAATCCCAACATTATGTGGGCTGTCTGGCGACAGCTGATGAAGAGATGGAGCATGGATCGGAAGAGTGCCAGGGACGCCTGCTTCCACTGCCCAGGGACAAAGCGCTGGCTTAATTGGGCCCCTGGGAACAGTGACAGCCTGAGGGAGCAAAGCAGGGGACATCTGGGCCCTCTGCCACCCATCACCGTGTGAGGCCTGACTTAGCGACTAGGTTGGGAGGTTTGAGGGATGCTGAAGGCGCCTCATCCTTGAGGGTAGTGGAGAGTCGGGGGTTCCGGTGCTGTTGGCCCTTGGGAGGAGGGCTGGGCCAGCACATGCCTAGGCTCTGGAGCTTAGTGAATAAGGATGTTGGGAGCTATGGGATTTGCCTTCTAGATGCAAGTTCTGGCTCTAAAGAACTGGCTCACAGAGCTTCCTGCCCTGGCCGTGGAACCGTCTTGCTCAGCCAGCCCTGCTGCCTCGGGACCAAACCTGAGGTTTTTCTAGAGGAGCTGGGCCTGGACTCTCTGTATCCAGGTTTGCAGTGTTTGGAGGTCGAGTCCATCTCCCAGCTTTCAGGCCCCACCACGTCTATCCAGTCCCAGACTTAAGAGGCCTCAAGGGGCATTCTGGTCTTGGAGATGTCTGAGAGTGCTGTCCAGGGCCGGCAACATGGACATCCCCTGCTTGCTTGTGAGGAATGCAGAATCTCCGAATTCCAGACCTACGGAATCAAAATCCTCATCTGAACAAGATCTCTGGGTGATTTGTCTTCACATTAAAGTCTGAGAAGCTCTGCTCTAGAGGAATGGTTTTCAGCCCCAGCTGCACGTTAGAATCACCTGGGGAGCTGTTTAACAATACTCATGCCCAGGCCATATCCCAACCCAATAAAATTCAAGTCTCTAGGGATGGGGCCTGAGAACAGGTACTTTTAAACAGCTCCCCTGATGATTACAAAGTGCAACCACACCTGAGCACCTCAGGGACAGAGAGCAGTCTATGGGCCCCTATTCAGATGCGTCCCCAGCTTCAGAGTCAGGCAGTCCTTCCACGTGTCTAATCCTCAGGCCTCCTGTTGAGACTCCAGCCCATAGGCTCTTCCTCAGCCAGAAGAGAGGGAACAGAAACACACCCTCTCCCTAAGAACCATTCTGAGGTCTCCAGGGCCTTCACGTGCTGCAGCCACCATTCCCGCTGTGGACTCATTTCTGTAGCCAGTGCAGCAGAGTTAGCAGAGAGGCAGGGGAAGAGGGAAGCCTCATATCCCCAGAGCTTACCTTGATTCTCAAGCCCAAAGGGTGCTGACCCCCAGCCAGGGGCTGCCCACACCCTTGGGTGCTCTCCCACCTGGGAACACAGAAGGCTAAGTGCTCTCAAGTGTCATGCCTTTTCCGTGCATCCCTATTGGAGACTCTGATTCCTCGGGCTAACAGGGCTAAGGTGGACGGACCACCTCCACCATTTTCCAACCTACAGAAAAGCTGCTCTGCTGGCCTACAGCTTGGGGGTGTTGAGAGGAGATGACACCCACTTAATTCTAAGTGTTTCTCAAGAAAATAACTAGGGACAAAGGGTGAATATTATAAGGAGGGAAATTCTCACATGATTTTCTTAAAGAGCTTCCCTAAAAGTTACAGGTGTCTAACGGTAGAATGGCCTGCCATGTGAGGCAATGAGCTCTCTGACACTGGGTGAACAATCGTCTGGGAGGGAAACCAGGAAGAACCTGTTTCATCCATTAGGAGTGGTAGTGAGGCCTGAAGGTCTTCAAAGGTCTCCAGCCCTGAGCACTTAGAAGATCAATTGTCAAATAAGAGTGACAGGAGTGATCTAGTCCAAGGGCTTGTTCTAGAGAAGTTTGGGGGATCTTAGAATCTGGAGCAATTCTACAGGAGAGAAAAAGGAAAAGCAGTCTGGGTTCTAGTCCTCACACTGTCACCCTCTGGGCTGTGTGGCCTTGGGCAAGTATATTCCCATCTCTGGGCATCAATCCAAGGGATTCAATTCTATGAGCTTGAGAGGCTCTGCCAGCCAGGGCTGCCATTGTGCACCCTCTAGTGGGTGTCATTTACATAGACCATAGTCTAGCCTGTGACTATCTGCTACATAATTTGCAGAATAAAAATGCAAGGCTTCTTGATAAAAAAAAATTATTAAGAATTTCAAAGTGGGGACAGCACAGCATCAAACTGAGCGTGGAGCCCTGTGGACTGCACCGATAGCATGCCCATGAGAGTGGCGCTGATTCAGTAAGTGCAAGCTGATGGGGCAGCAAGACAGAGGTGGGGGCTCATACCTTCGCATTTCCCCTCCTCCTGCCCTGTTCCCCTTGGGCCTGGCAGCCCTTAGACGAAGCCCTTGACTGTTTAGTTAGAGGATGGGCAGAAAGCCCAGAGAAGCCAGGGGCCTGTTGACCCTGGAGGACTGAATTAGGAGGAAATGATTTGAGAGATAATCAATATGCTCAATTGCAGTTCATTAACATCTAATGAGTCCTCTAACTGTTCAGCCTACACTGGGGCCTAGCCAGCACTGTCACCTCTCCCTGCCTCTGCTCCCCAGAGTCATTTGTTCTCCTCAGGGTTGATCCCAGCTGTGAGGCAGTGAGGGGTGGTGGGCAAGGAAGGGCAAGGGACAACCAGATGGCTCCCAATAGTATGCTGCAGCTGGAAGGACCCTCAGGGACCTTCTAGCCCAACCCTTTCATGGTACAGGTAAGGAAACTGAGGCCCAGAGAGGAAAAAAGATGTATCCAAAAATCATACAGTGAGTCCAGGTGCAAAACCCAGAATTGGAATTGGGTACCGCTAACCCTTTGCCAGGGCTCTCTTCCCACTTGCCTCGACAGCAGAAACCCCAGGCTCTCGCCCCAGCCCTGCCACATACTGGCTGTGCCCCTTTACTTTTCAGATCCTCAACTTCCCCATCTACAAAATGGAGGCAATGCTACTCATTCTACAGGTGGTTTAAGTGAGATAACAGATGTGAATAGCACGTTGTCAAGTGCACGGAGCTCTTCCAATGTAAGTCACCCGTGTATTCAGCATTGCCCGCCGCCCTGCTGATGCGCAGGTGCTGTGCTCCATGCTACAGGCTATCGAGGGCCCAGAGTCTCTGATCTCCCTCCTGCAGGGAGACCTCTGTGCTCCAGTACAGTGCAGCCTCTTTGGAGGCAAGGAAAGGGCAGGCAGGGAAGACTTCATGGAAGAGGTGAGCTCGTGGGAGGCAGAGGTTGCACGTGGGGTTTTAAGTGGGGAATGACATAATCGTATCTTGGACTACACTTGCTTTGCACTGACTAGAGCTCAGACCCTGTTCTCAGCACCTTCTGAATATTAACTCCTTCACTTTGTACAACAAGCTATGAAGTTTCCTAGGGAAACTGAAGCCCAGAGGTGAAATGACTCACTGAGGTCACAAAGCTAGTAAGTGGCAAAACTAGGATTCAACTCCAAAAAGCCTGCACTCTTTGTCACTTCCTGAGTTGAGAAGGGGTGACAGATTGGCAGTTTGGAAGCAGGCAAATGGACTTGGTGATATTTTAACCTGGGCTTCTGAGTTGATGACCTTCTTTCTCTGTGGACATGCACCAATGGAGGTGCGTGGGTCACAGTCCACATTTCGAGTTAGCCTTCAGTCTAATTTTTTTTCTTCACTCTAATTTTGAAGAGTCCAGATGAGAATCTGTGGCGATGGTTGTCTCGATCCTTTCAGGACTCCTTTCCCTTCTTTGGGTAATAAATCCCACCTCCTTGGCCACAGGGGTGAGCATGTGGTCTGAGCCAGCCAATCAGAGTCCTTGCTGACACCGTCCTAATTAATGTTGTTGGAAAAAAGCTCTGCTTCCTTGCTGCTACCAAAGCTGTCGGAATGCAAGCACTGTTTCTGCCCTTTTCTTGGCCCTGTGACAGCTGTGTCTGGAGTCAGGTCTCATTCTCTAGGCCACCTGCTCCACCCAGGGGTCTAAACCCTCCCAGATACCTGGGAGTCCCCCTTCAGGCCACCCTCTCCCTCATCCACATCCAATTTGTCACCAGATCTCTTAGATTCTACCACTTCACTATTTCTTGAATCCTCTGCTCCTTTCTTTCCCCACTGCCTCAGCAGGAGTGCAGACTCTTGTCACCTCTCTCTTGGATGACTGTAATCAACGTCTAACTGCTCTCTCTGTTCTAATTCCCTATAATACATCCTCCACTCAGTGGCCAGAGGGCTCCAATAAGTCACGGATCTGATCATGGCTGACACCTGTGACCAGCTTACTACTCTTCCCATATGCTGGGGCCTTCGCCCTTCTCTCCCTGTTCCTAGAATGGCAGTGAACGAAGTTGCCTTGCAAACTTCTAATTTTTTGTTTCCTATCTTGGTTCGGGCTGCTGCAACAAAGTACCATGGACTAGGTGGTTTATAAGCAAGAGAAATTTATTTCTCACAGTTCTGGTGTCAGCATGATCAGGTTCTGGTGAGGGCCCTCTTCAGGGTGGCAGACTGCCAACTTCGACTTCTTGTATCCTCACATGGTAGAAACAGGGCTAGAAAGCTCTCTGGGGTCTCTTTTATAAGGAAATTAATCCCATTCATGATGGCCCCACTCTCATGACCCAATCACTTAATAAAGGTTCCCACCTCCTAATACCATCACTTTGGGGATTAGGTTTCAACATATGAATTTGGGGAGGGGACACAAACATTTAGTCCATAACAATCCCTAATTCAAACATGACTGTCTCTTGGACTCCTTATTTGACTGGCAGACGTTGGCTCCTCTTGAGGCTTCTACCTGGGTGACATTCACCAATAAGATTTTGGGGTATTTCTCTCAAGTTTTTTTAAAAAGATAATTGAGGTCATATTGTACTGTAGTTTTGTATTTTTCTCTTTCACATCACGATATTTCATTAGCACCCTTCTACATCATCAGAGATTCTTGAAACCAAAATTGTGAATGGCTGCCTCACCATCTGGATGGCTGTCCTATGTGCTTAGAACCTGAGCAGCTCCAAGTTCTCCATCCTCCCATGATCACTCGACATCCACCTGGCCCAAGTCTGAGAGCCCACCTGGGTGTCCAGAGGAAACCTAGAGCCCCCCTTGAGTTTACAGTGCTACCATCCCAGGAATTCAGTCCTCGTGCTTGTCCTTTGTCACCTGAAGCGCCTGGCCAGTGCTCCAGGCTTCTCCATTTCCCTCTGGCTCCCTCATTCCCCCTCCCCCTCCGTGTTGCTGCAACCATTTCTGAGCCCCTGGGTCCATGTGTAGACAACAGCCTTTGTCTTAATTCCCCAACAAACAGCTGAGCCTGGCCTGTTTACCGACTTTCCCAATGGCTTGTTGCTAACACAGAGTAATGGTTCCCAAACCAGCTCATTGCAAACCACTCTCATGACTTTCCGTATTCATGCCCCAACTGTCTTTAGTATGTACTTTAGTATTGGTCTTTCCATCGATATTCCCCCGCCTTTTAGTTTGAGCGTCATCCTAACCAAGTATTCAATTGATTTTTCTCCACATCCCACCTAAAATCCTCTCGTGCACAGAACTTCTCTTGGGGTAACACTGGCGTGGGGAATTACAATTGACAGTGGCCTCGTTTGCTCTGAGTCTTTGCCCTTTCCCAGGGCTCACTGCTGGCGGTCATGGTCTTTAATCCAGACTGCCGCCTCATTGCTGGGACCCTATCCTCCTCAAACCCAAGCCTCTTTTCTTCTGTCCTTTCTATTCCCAAGCTAGGGCTGTGATGGACCCCCACCCCGCCTGCCCCCATGCAGTCGCAAGCTTGGCCAAAGGAAGCAGAAAATCATTTAACATCACAAGAGATTCTGTAGAGATGCTGCCCAGCCCACAAAGAAGAGGATCTTTTACATTATTAAACAGAAGGCTTAACATCCTTGCTTACGGCATCTGCATGTGGAGTCAGGGCTTCAGCAAGACAATGAATAGGTACTTGAGGTACATCTGCGTGACCAAGAAGCCTGCCTGCAGGTCCCAAGGGGAACAAAGGCATCGTCTGCCCCAGGACAAATTTTAGCCTCCCTCTTACAGATCCCAGCAACCCACTACCAGCAGCTTTAAAAAGAACTGGTGGTTTTGTCTCCTGCCTCCAGCCTTTGAGGATTCAGAAATGTTAAGGTCCAGCCTCCAGGGCTGCGGTCGCACAGTTTTAACACTTCCCCCATTGGATCCAGTTATTTGCTTTTATAAATAACACCTGGGGCCGGACGACATTTGGGGCATAAATTTGTACTCACATCCACAATGATTTCTTTAAGACAAATACCTAGAAGTGGGATTTCTGGGTCACACAATATGCACTTTTAAAAAGCTTTTCATATCTCTTGTCAAGCGGCCCCTCCGAAGGCTGAAGCGATTGCCCCGGCGCTCTCCCCGCAGTGAGCCGGGGTCGCTGCACAAAACCCTCCGCAGCATCAAGTGTTATCATTTTTAATCCTCGCTAATTTGATAGGCCAAATATGGTATCTCATTGTTGTGTTAATTTGCATTTCTTTGTGTTCCAGTGGGGTTGAACATCTTTTCATATGTTTATTGGCCATTATTTTGTGAATTGCCAGCTCATTGGGGCCTTGTTTTCTCATCTCCTGTCTCCTCCAAAGCCCAGGGCTAGCCATGAATTAAACACACCATACATTATTTTTAATTAATCTTCCTTAAACACAGCTCTGATCATGTTACTCCCCTACTTACAAAACCTCTGATGGCTCAGTATTGCCAACAGGATTAAGCCCAAATTCTTTAGCCTGGCTTTCAAGGCTGGTCACAACTGGCCCCAATCTGTCTCGCCCCCATCCCGGCACCCCACTCACTGTCTCCTCGGTGCTCTGGGTGCCACTCCCTTTTCCTTACAGACACAGCTCAGATGTCACTTTCCATTCGACTATTTCCTGCTAGCCCCAGGTTAGATGGCTTTCCCCTCTCCTCTCTACTCCTGCAGGTGGCACTTTGTACCCATCTCCTTTACAGCACAGGTTTGGGTGTCTGGCTCTTCCTCTCCCTCTTTGGACTGTGAGCTCTTGGGTGGGGTGGGGTGGGGGGCAGGGATCATGCCCCTTTCCTCTCTGTGGCCTCAGAACGTGAAGGCTGGGATGGGGGGAAAGGTAACCAGCGCATATGACGCTTCTCATGGGCTGCTCACAGCTAGATGCTTCACGTGAACATGTAAGGGAAGAAAAAACAGTTTGAACCCAAGTGACTAGAGTCACTTCTGGCATCCAAGGGGGTGAAGCAAAATTCATATGGGGGGAGGGGAAAAGGGATAGGGGAGAAATCTTTTCCCCTTTAGGGAAGAGGGAAAGGAAGTGGTCCAGCGTTGTGTAGAGAACGTTAGTGAGTTTGGGGATGTACAAAGGCAGTCTTGGAGCTGGAGCTATGTTGGGGCAGGGGCAGGAGAAAATTGAATTATTCAGCATAATGACGTGAGAGGGAAGGTATACATATTGAGTTGCCAAGGGGTAGCAAAAGATAGGGAGTAGAGAGTGGGCCAAGCAGGCTAGAGCTTACCTAGATGGTGAGAAACACTGAGGAATTTTTGAAAGAACAGTGTCTAAAACTCACTTGAAAATTGCCTGTGATTCTATGCTGTAAGCTCCTCTGTCTTATCCAGCCTGCAGTCAAGCTGGACACACACACACCCCTAGCGGGAGTGTGTTCGGTGAGAGCGTGCCTGGAGACAGCACGTGCAGGGCAGTGAGGCAATCTGTAGAGGAACCTCTCTGGCCACAGGCTCAGAGCCAGAGGTCACTGGGAGAAGCAGCCTACCTGCCAGCTTCCCACCCATGAACTGACACTTGAGTACTTTCATTCAAGTCTTAGAAAAGCTAACTAAGTTGAGACAGTGAGACTCATACCTCTCCCCTAGTGCTCCCAACAACCCCAGGTGTTAGGAGGTCTTACCATCCTACAGATGCTGAAATAAAGGTCACGGATGGGGAGTAGTTGGCTGGGAGTCACACAGCTAGGGAGCAGCCACCAGGGATGCCTGATTCCAGTGCCAGTGTTGGTCTTTCTATGCCTTGCAGCTGGCACCCAGCACCGTGCCTGGCACAGAGTCAGTACACAATATATGTTTGTTGATTGAATTCAATCTGTTGCAACCAATATTTTCACATGCATCAATTATGCTCCTGGGTGTGTGGACTAGGTGTTGAGGGGGTTGGCAGTAGAGGGTATAGATGCTAGAAGGCATCATTCCTGTCCTCCCTGAGCTTATATTAAATAGTTCAGCAGGCAAAGTCTGAATGTATAAATGGTGAGTGAACCACCCCCAGCAGCAAAGATAACAGGTACCGTTTATTGAGTGTTTATTATAAACCATGTGCTGTTCCAAGTGCTTTTCATAGATTATCCCATTTAATCCTCATAACAACTCCATGAGAAAGAAACTAGGTCATAGAGAAGGTAAAAAACTTGCCTAAGGTCACACAGCTAATAAGTAGCTAAGCCGGCATTCAAATCCAGGCAGCCTAATTACAATTCCACACTTCTAACCTTTAACCTCGGTGCTACGCTGCCTTCCCAACCATCCTAGCTGGGTGCCAGGTACATGATGTTGAAAGTTAAAGGTCACTGGAAGTTGGAGTGGACTGAAGTGGCCAGGGAGGGATTGGCCAGCTTGGTGGGACCTCAGCTGAGCCTTGAATACTGGGGAGGCTTGGGATAGAAGGGGAAGGGAGGGCACCCCAGGCAGGGGATGGATCTGGGGAGAGCCCAGGTACTGCAAGACTGGAGCAGCACCTGGTCGCAGATGTGTTCTGTGTGGTCCAGCACAAACTTTTACAAAAGTTTTGATGATTTGCCAACATTGAAAAACCTAGTTTTGGATTTCTGGCTTCTCCGGATAAATCAGAGGATCTGGCAGCATTAGGCCCTGCTATAGTCTGAATGCTTGTGTTCCTCCTCTCCCCCCAAATTCATATGCTGAAACCTTAACCCCCAGGGTGATGGTATTAGGAGGTGGGGCCTTTGGATGCTGATTAGGTTATGGGAGTGGAGCCCTCATGAATGGGATCAGTGCCCTTCTAAAAGAGACCCCAGGAAGACTCTCAACCCTTCTGCTATGGTAAGGTACAGTGAGAA
This sequence comes from Eulemur rufifrons, assembly GCF_041146395.1. Taxonomy (NCBI): domain Eukaryota; kingdom Metazoa; phylum Chordata; class Mammalia; order Primates; family Lemuridae; genus Eulemur; species Eulemur rufifrons. The sequence goes on from NC_091012.1 coordinate 92,742,908, forward strand.
GACGGCCATCTAGGAAGGAGGCCCTCACCAGACATGGGATCTGCCAGTGCCTTGATCTTGGAGTTCCCTGCACCCAGAACCATGAGAAATACATTTCTGTTGTTTATAAGTCACCCAGTATGACATTCTGTTATAGCAGCCCAAACACACTAAGACAGTCCTCATTCCCACATGGGCACAACTGGCAAGAGTTGGAGACTGTCACCCCCTGTAAAGGCATGCCACTCTCATTCTCCACACTCTGCCCCATTCCTGATTGTACTCCCAACTCAGCTTCCTTCCCTCCCTTCCCTCCCCTACCCAGCCCCTGCATGCAAGTGACTTCATGACTTCCACAGGGACCAAGACTGCTGGGGGACAGTGAGGAGCCCCAGATGCTCAAGGAAGGTCAAATGGTAGCAGCCTGTCGGGAGAGGAAGGTTTCCTGCAGGAGCAGTGGGGAGAAGGTTAGAAAGGGCAGTTGGAGCTGGAGTTGTGTCTCCTATGTTGACGATTTGCAACTTGACCAACAGGCAGTGTGGGGGGGGGCAGGTGAAGAGGAAGGAGCGCCACTGGGGAGGCAGCTGTTGTGATGGTCTCTGCAGGGGTGAGCTGGCCTTACCTGATGCAGGGGTGAGGAGGACAGAGTGGAGGGAAATCCTGGGAGTGCAGGAGACGTGACCAGAGAAGACCCAACAGTCTGTGGAGAGTGGCCAGTCCGCTGGGGAACATGGGAGGGGAAAGCAGGGGTAGGAAGCCTGGAGGTGACTGAAGCTTGCTGGACTGAGAGAACAGCGGTGCCATAAGCAGAAATCAGACCTGATGGCCGATGGAGGGCACATAGAAGACGAGGTGGATTTAGTTTAGATGTGTTGAATTTGAGGTGCTAGAGAGCATGCCAGGTAGTTGCGGATGTGGCACTGAAGCTTGGCAAAGAGGGTGGGGCTGGAGAGAAAAGCCTCTTTTAGGAGGGCAGCAGTGTGGCTGAGGGAGTAGAGAGGGTCTTAAGATGGAAACTTTGTGCCAAAGCCAGAACCTGGGGCGGGGGGGGGGCAGGGTGAGGAGTGGGTGAGCAGAAGAGGAGGAAGAAGCAGAGAATTAGAGAGAGAGAGAGAGAGAGAGAGTAGGGCATTGTCAGAGAGGTCAGAGGAGAATGAGGACAACCAGCCTTCATGGAAGCCAATCAAGGCATTTCGAGAAGGAGCCTGCTGCATCTACTAGGGCCAGAGGGCCCAGAATGTGCCTTGGAGAAGTCGCCAAGGGACCTGATGGCTTCTGATTACAACCTCATTCAGCCTCACAGTGGGGCGATGATTGCTCTTCATCTCCTCAGCCCCCTCAAAAGCCAGCAGTGCCCTGTGGGTTGAGGGGGGAGTTAGGACTTCTGGGGATGTGCTCTGAAGGCTTTGATGGCAGAAGGCAGCTACATCCAGGGGTCACATAGGTTTGATGCACAAAGGGCAACTGGTTGTGCCTGGATCCAGGGCCTGTCTCACAGCAGGTAAGAGAGAGAGGCAGAGGGCTGCTGGGAGCGGCCTGGGCTGGCCATAGTGCAGCAGTTCTCAGCCCTGGCTACACAGGAGAATCACCCAGGGAGCTTTAAAAATGTATGAATGTCCAGGCCCCACCCCAGACCAATTAAGTCAGAATCCCTGGGGGTGGGGCTTGGACATTTGTATGTTTTAAAAGCTCCCCTGGTGATTCTAATGTGCAGAGCTGAGAACCAGTGATCTAGGTGGTCACTGGAATAAGGTTTGGGCCCAATATGCCAGCACTGTGCAACAAGGAGGCAGAGGGGACAGCCTCATGTATGCCACAGTTTCCATGTCCACTCAAAGATTCTACTTTTAATACTTCATTGACTCCTTAGTTACACATACAAGCCTACTGGAAAGCATATCTCACAGAAAGAGCACGTGTATTTTGAGATTGATTTTTGCTACTCAACTTAAAATGCGTGGATTCCCACATGCCTCTGGCCTCAAGGTCTCGGGCGGCACTGGAGTTAGCTTCTCAGGGGACATCAGCTTCACTCCCCTAGGAGATGCCTGAGGTTCAGCACATTTCAAATCCTGTGTGTGATGCTGTCACTGGACATTTGTTTTATTATGAAATATTTCAGACATGCAGACAGGACGTGAGAAAGAATATGTAACAAGCACCTGCATACCTATCACCCAGCTTTGCCAAATCTTAACAGCATTTCACATTTGCTTCACACCTTGGTTTAGGCATAAAAGGACCCAGATAGAGATAAGGGTCCTTACGGGCTCCCTTGCTGTCCCATCCTCTTCCCCCTGCCCTCCCAGAGGTACCACTCCCCTGGATCTAGTGTGCCTCGTTTCCACGTGTGCTTTGGCCACATACTTACCATTAGCCCCATTTTAGAGAGGAGGCAACTGAGGGACTTCCTCCGAGTACCCACACAAATCAAATCAATAGTCAGTAGTAGAGACCAGAAGCCCCAGGACAAGGTACCAGGCAGTCACCTCCCAGCATGCTGGCCCTGCAGTGCCCCCATCTGGGGACCTCCCACCCCATCATTCTGTCAACACCTCCTTTACAGGCAGGGCTGGGCCACACCAGGCCCAGCACAGCCCAGGACCAAGCAGAAATTGTGGCCTTCTCCTCACATCTCCTGGTTCCTGCCCTGCCTAACAGGCCAGGCTTCCCCAGACCCCTGCCAACCCCTCCTCTGTTTCCTCTCTGGGCCACTGCCCAGCCCAGCTCTACCCCACCCCCTCAGCCCCAAGCAAAGGGCCTGTCTGTGCAGCGATTTCCCCACTAGGCCACTGGGGGCTGGGCTGAGGCAGGGGGCCTGCGAGTCTGTTCTGTGGGTCCTCCTGGCTTAATTAGCGTGCTGCCTGGAGTGGCAGGCCAGAGGTGGTGGGCAGGCGCCTAGACACTCTCCCTGGGCCCCAAACCACTGCCTCCCTCCACCTCCCCCTCCCTCTCCTTGCCAGCAACAGAGAAGGCCTGTGTGTGGTGGGAAGGGAGGCAGCGGCCGACACCTCCACGCTGAGGAATTGGGTGGGGAGAGGCCGCACATGCATAAACACAGGGAGATAATTGCTCCCCTTACATGTGAAGGAAGGGAGGGAGCAGGGGAGGAAATGGCTATTTACGAAGCACCTACTTACATGCTTCCACGTGTTATTCCAGCTAATCCCCACAGCCACCCCGTGTGGGAGATAGAACAGCTTCCCCGTACACAGGCGCAAACTGAGGCCGGGAGAGGTGGAGCCAGGGGCCCAAGACACGCAGCTGATGAGCAGGCAAAGGAATTTGAATCCAGGCCCATCTGTCTCCAAGTGCCTTTCCAAGGAACCAACCTGACTCCACAACTCTCTCCCTTCCCTGGAAGCCTCTTCCTCCAAGTCCTTCTCTTTCGTGGAGGAATGGCCAGTTTGGGTGGACGGGCAATAGGCAGAGTTTACTCTCCATTTCAGAGCCCCCAGCCTCAAATGGACCAGCTCCCACTCAGGAGACTTAGGCTGCAGGCCTCCGCCTCCCAGCCCCAGCCCTGCCCTGGGTGGCCCCTGCTTCATCCAAGGACCCTCACCTTAGGGCACTTCCTCCCACCTGATTCCACCTTGGCCCTCAGGGACCCATATGGCCATAGGCTGCAGGACTAGGGGCCAGGACAGGGTGTCCCGAGACATGGGTAATAGTAAAAGCCAGACTGCAGCTACCGTTTAGAGTGAACTTAACATGTGCCAGGCACTGGGGGAAGAAGTTGGCATACATTAATTAACTGCTTTGATCCTCATCGTAACACTACCGTGGAGATACTATTATTTCCCCACTTTAAGGTCAAGGAACGGAAGCACAGAGAAGCAAAAGAACCTGCTGTAGGTCTGTTAGATGGCTGGGCTCCAAGAGCCATGCTCTGAGGAACCCTGGAAGACAGGGCAGGCTGGTGAGGGAGGAGGAGATGGTGGAAGTCCCAGGAAGGGATCTGAACGACAGGGAAGGCCATGGGTGGGAACTCTAGCAGCCTCCTGACTCCAGCTGGAAGTCCTCCAGTCTTTGCCCCAGGGTTCCTGCTCTGACCCTGGGGTGTCTGCCAACTAACCCCTTCCAGAGACGCTTCCAAACCACTCCCGAAGGGCTAGTGGGGCTAGTGTGCCCTTCTTGAGGAGGTGAGGCTGTCGGGTGAGATGCAGCTCAGGCCCCAGTCCCTTGCCCAGCAGGTGAGAAGTTCTGAGCAGTGGGACCCGAGCTTGGAGGCTCCGCCCCTGCATCTCCTCTCCGTATCTGGGCCCAAGGCCTCTAGGCTCTTAGAGAAAAATTGCTAAAATCAAATTGCAATTAACAGAGGCAATTATCCGCCTATTAGAAAATGTCCCCCGAGCCAGGCTTGTGCTGTGAGCTGCCTGGGCCTGACTGAGCAGCTGGGCCCCCAGGGAGGCCTCGGAGCAGGGCAGCATCCCGGGTCAGGGGGAGGCAGCAGGAGCCTAGGCTTGATGGGGGGTGGGAGGCTCTGCAGGGCTCTGAGAGGGGTCAACAGAAGCAGGGGTCTGCGGGTCTGCGCTGCCCCCGGGGAGGGATCCCCAGTGCCTGAGCACTGCCAGGACACTGAGACCCCTCCTTTCCCAGCCCCCCCTCTCCATTAGGCCTTCCTAGAGGGCAGACCCAGGGCAATCTGTGTGTACCAAAGAACAAAGGAAAGAAAAATCATGCAGCAGTGACCCTCCGGGAATGATGATAACATTTTCACTTGAAAATTACCAGAGAACAGATTGTCTTATGCAAATTATATGCAAATCACACTCCAGTTGGTCCTCTCCTAGCACTACCCAGAGTTCTTCCAGCTCTTTCCCTGACTGGGTATGATGGAGGAGGGGGAGGGCCCTCATGGAAATCAGGGGTTTAGGGGGAAGCCAGCCTAGAACCAGGCTGGATGAGGTGATGTCTTAGCTTTCTGTCCAGTCCAGCTTTCTGAGTCTTGCTGTGTTTGCACAAATCCTACAGAAACCCCACTGCCTCCTGGCTGAACTGCACTTACACCCCCAATCCAATGGGGGTTCTCTGCTGCATCACTGGGACTGTCCATTTTCAGAAGATACTTGAGGTGGGTTGGGCAGAATAGGAGGAACATGAGACCAAGAATCAAGAAAGCAGCTGATTGGCCGGGTGCAGTGGCTCATGCCTGTAATCTTAGCACTCTGGGAGGCCGAGGCAGGCAGATCCTTTGAGCTCAGGAGTTCGAGACCAGCGTGAGCAAGAGCGAGACTTGGTCTCTGCTAAAAATAGAAAGAAATTATATGGACAACTAAAAATATATATAGAAAAAATTAGCCGGACATGGTGGCGCATGCCTGTAGTCCCAGCTACTCGGGAGGCTGAGGCAGGAGGATCTCTTGAGCCCAGGAGTTTGAGGTTGCTGTGAGCTAGGCTGACACCACGGCACTCTACCCTGGGCAACAGAGTGAGACTCTGTCTCAAAAAAAAAAAAAAAATTAAAAGAAAGAAAGAAAGAAAACAGCTGAGGATTCTCATGTCTCTCTGTCCAGCCCAGACCTCGCCACTGGGCTCCAAATGTAGCCCTTCCAGACCTGGATGTCCTGAAACTCAGCCTGCCCCATGTTTGCTCCTCTTGTGTTCCTGCCTCAGGGCCCGGCCACCTCATCTACCCAGCTCCATGCTAGAGCCTGCGAATCAACCTTGACCCTTCCCCATCCACTGCATCGAATCCTTCCTATCCCATCTACTACCTACAATTCTTGAGAGGTTTGTCCCCTCATCTCTGTCCCCAGGGCCACAACCCACAACCGTAGTTTATCTATCATCTTCCCGGACCTATTCCCAAGGTCTTCTGCCTGGGTTTCTGCCTCCGGGTCAGGCTGTCGGATCTGCTCTCCACCCTGCTGTCAGAGTAGTCTTTTTACAAAGCCAGACTGACCATGCTTCAATCTCTTAGTGGCTCCCCAGGCCCACCAAGACCAGTCCAGATGCCCCAGGCCAGTACACAGACCTGTAAGGCGCAGGCTGCAGGTTGACCCCCTAAGCTGTCCCCCACGTTCTCTACGAGCCTCCTCACATGCCATCTCATCTCTCACCACCCACCAAACACACAGCCTTCCACCCCTAAAACGTCTTCCTCTTCTGCCTCCCTGCTACTTCACGCGCACACACACACACACACACACACACACACCCCTCCCAGCTGTCATCAGGTTTATCCCTCCTCAGTTCTCCCCCAGCATCATTTCTGTACTAATTCATTCAGTACCTAATAGGTGATGAATGGATGAAAGAGTAAGAAATACGAATAAATGGAGTTGGCAAATGAATGGGGCCTGGGTTTGATCCCTGGCTCTGCGATGGATGAATCATCTCTTGGAGCCCAAGTTCCTTACCTGTAAATTGGAGAAGTAATGCCTACATCATCAGAGACAAGGCAGGTAAAGTCACCTAGAGCAGCCTCTGGGATCCCTTAGATGCTCAAGAAACCCCAGGTGAATCCTTAGCTGTCCAAACTGAGGGTTGCCTTCAAGAACAGGTATGCTCTCAGCTAGCGTGGCCCAATGACCATTGCCTCTGTGGTTCTGGCTCTGGGCTTGACTCTGAACCCTGGATCCAGCCTCCATTCCTAAGGGCTGGCTGGAGGTCCCTTGCCAGGCTGGCTGCTGTTGCAAAGGCATGTCTCCTAGATGAAGGCTTGTCACACCCCCTCAGGCTTCAAGACATTCAGGGGGGGACATGCCTGAGACTTCTGCCCTGCGGGTGGCCAGAAGCCCTGTGAGTGGAGAGCTATGCCAAAGGGGGAAGAGGCAGGGACTGGAGGAGCCAGTCCTAGCTCTGTCAATAGACACCTACATCAATGTGGGGCCTCCCCAGACTAAATTTCTACATCCTTCATATGGAGATGGTAATACGTGCACGCCAGGACGTGATCATCGTGAGAAGGGAATGAAATACTGTATGTAGCATGACTAGCACAGTACTTGGCACACAGTAATGATAGCAGCTAGTATTTAATGAGCATTTACTTGTGGGCATAACATGAAATACTTCATGTGCATTTGCTCATTTAATCCTCGCAGGAACCCTGTGAGATAGGTACTGTTAACACCTCCCTTTGATGATGTGAAAGCTAAGGCACAGAGAGGGGAAGTTATTTGCTCCTGGCTGCACAGCTTGTAAATGGCAGAGCTAGATTTTTATGTAACAGCTTTATTGAGAAATAATTCACATATCACACAATTCACCCATTTAAAGTATACAACTCAGTGGTTTAAATATATTCACAGAACAGAGCTAGATTTTGAACTCAACTTTCTGATTCCACATCCCACTTGCACAACCTCGGAGCTATACAGAATAATGCTCATAGTCTATGCAAAAGAGCTCCCTTTCCCAGGGGCCTTTATTCACCTCTGTACCTGCGGCTGAAACCCCAGTCTTCCTCTGACATGGTCCCTGCTCTTCCTTCCTTTCCAAGATAGAGCTGCTGGCTTGGGGCCAGGCCAGGCTGTTGGGCCCTGAGGCAGAGGGATGGAGGAGGTGACCTTAGAAGTGGCCTATGCCACTTGCTGGGCCTTTGGTCCCGAGTGGACCTCTGGGTTTATCCCACCAGCTCTCTGATACCCACCACAGTATTCATTTCAGCTCATCTAAGTTAAATCAGCTGGGCAGTTTGCTGAGCCCAGCTCTGTGTCCAGCTGGCAAAGACTGAAGGATGAGAGAGGAACTGACTGGGCCTCACACACAGGTCAATGGGAGACATAGACACAAAGCCGCCAAGCTCACCCATGCTCAGCGCTGTGAGGCAGGTGGCAGCAAAGGGAATTCCTAGCAGGGATTGAAGGAGAGTGTCACGGAGAGGGTGGCCTTCAAAGTACACCGGGAGGCCTGTCGAATTTACACCAGTGCTGTCCGGTAGAAATATGGTGCAAGCCACACATGCGAACGACATAAGCAGTTTGGAATTTTCTAGTAGCTGTATCAAAAAGGAAACTGGTGAAGTTAATTTTAATAATATCTTTTTAAATCCAATATATCTAGAATATTTTCATTTCAACATGTAATCAATATAGGAAAATGATGCAGATATTTGACATTCTTTTTTCATACTGAGTCTTCAAATTTTGGTGTGGATTTTACATTCACAGCACAGCTCAGTTTGGACTAGTCACCTTTCAAGTACTTAATACCCACGTGCAGCCTGTGCCCACCAGAATGGACAGTGCAGATGTAGCCATTTAGAGAAGCTGGAAGGGAGAAAGGGGCAGTTTAGGTTGAGGAAACAGCATGGGCAAGGTTAGGTGTGTGATCGACCCTGTTTTGCTTGTTTACTTTAATAACTACTGTAGTTTACATTATTAAATTTTATTTATTATTTATTATTTATTTTTTATTTTTTGAGACAGAGTCTCACTCTGTTGCCCGGGCTAGAGTGCCGAGGCGTCAGCCTAGCTCACAGTAACCTCAAACTCCTGGGCTCAAGCGATCCTCCTGCCTCAGCCTCCCGAGTAGCTGGGACTATGGGCATGTGGCACCATGCCTGGCTAATTTTTTTCTATATATTTTTAGTTGTCCAGCTAATTTCTTTCTATTTTTTTAGTAGAGACAGGGCCTTGCTCTTGCTCAGGCTGGTCTCGATCTTCCTGAACTCAAAGGATCTGCCCGCCTCGGCCTCCCAGAGTACTAGGATTACAGGCAGGAGCCACCTTCACCCGGCCCATTATTAAATGTTAAATACTCAAATTTTTTTTCACTAGGTAATATATTCACACGGTTCAAAAATTTAAAAGTAAAGCCTGGTGTGGTGGCTCGTACCCGTAATTTGTAGCACTTTGGGAGGCCTAGGCGGGAGGATTGCTTGAGACCTGGAGTTTGAGACCAGCCTGGACAATATAGCGAGTCCCTGTCTCTAAAAAAAAAAAAAAAATTAAAGTAGAAGAGGCAAGTAGGTTAACATATACAGCAAATGTGTTTACATATTCTTTCCTTCCTTTATTTTACAAAAATGGTATCATATTATAGCCACCATTCTCACTTTGCTTTTTCACCCAATATTACATTGAGAGATTGTTCCATGTCAGTGTATGAAGGGCTTCCTCATCCTTTTTTCATGTCCAAGAATTAACCAAACTCCAACTGATAGAAATTTAGGTTATTTCCAATCATTCACCATGACAAGGGAGTGATAAATACTCTGTGCATATGGCATCCCTCGTGTGTGCATGTCTAGCTGTAGGACAAATTACTAGAAGTAGAATCTGTGGTTCACATTTGTCAGTGCTGGGTTTCCAGCAGAGGAGTGACATGCTCAGGGCTACGCTTGGAAAGATATCGCTGGCAATAGTGCAGAGAAGGTATTGGATGGGGGAAGACAAGAGACAGGGACTCCTTCCTTCCATCTGTCGACTCAGTATTTATCCAGCCCATCTGTGTAATGGGCACCCTGCTGGTGGACAGGACAGATATAGCCCCAGCTCTCAAGCAGCTGATAGGTGAATGGAGAAGTTGGGAGACAAGAGATGCTGGCAGCCTGGACTAGCGTGAGGGCAGTGAGGAGGGATGGGCGGACACTGCAGGACAACCAGAACAGGGCACTGGGCCAGGAGTGGAGCAGACATGCTCAGAGCTGGGCCGTGGAGAAGCCACTCTGGCAGGCAGTAAGAAGAGAGAGGAGGAAAGGCAGGAAGACCAGTGTCCAGGGGAGGAGGCAGCAGAGCACCGTGATTCTGCGTGTGGCTCTGGGATCAGACTGCTGCATTCAAATACCCTTGAGCAAGGGACTTCACTGCTCTGGGCCTCGGTTGCTCTCATCTGTAAAAAAGAGCCAATAAAATAGTACATCTCTTGGAGGGTTGCTGGTGGGAGGGTTAAGTGAGACAAATATATGTAAATGTTTAGCACAGAACCCGGCATATCTAAGCACTTAGTAAAGGATAGGTAGTGTTGTCATTCCGATGATTAGAGTAGTGGTAGAGAAAGGTACAAAATGAGAAAGATAGAAGCAAGCTTTACAAGTTGAAATGGGCAGGATTTGGTGATTTAGTGATCGGTTGTGAGGGTGAGGAAGGGGTAGCCGGGTACAGCATGACTCTCAGGTGGGCAGCTGGGGGAACTATGAGCATCGGACACAGAGTTGGGGAAAACCAGAGGCTTATGGAAATTACCCCCAGTGCCCAGAGCTTACCTGGACCTTGGGACCAGGGCCAGCCAGAGTTCTCCGTGGGAAGCTGGTAGGGGGTCTACAGGGAAGGTGAGCCCCAAATCCACCTGCCTACTGCCTGCCAGACCTGCTTTTCAGCATGTGCCTCAATAGGCCTGAGAGCCCTTGTTGCTAAGGCTGCTGGGAATTGGGACACAGCTGAGCAGCTCCATCCTGTCCCGTTGGTCCCCTTCGTCCTTGCCCTTTGTCTCCCCTCCAGTAGCCCAAGTTGGCATCCCTCTGCTAAGGTGGTGCTGTCAGAAGGTATCTCTCCTGTCCACACAGGGTTCACAGGGACCCAGATGGCTCCTGGCTGCTGACTTGGGATGACAGAGCATGGAGCAAGGGATGGGAACATGCACGTCAGTGTAGCTAGTCTGAGTGCTTCAAGTTGAAGACTTAGTATGCAAGAGGTGGCAGGAGAGAATGGCAGGGCAGGGAGCCTTGGGGAGAATGGAGGGTCGCTGAAGGTATATAGGGAGAGCAGGCCATTGGTGGGCCGGAGGAGTGAAATCAACGAAGATAGGACCTGGAAAATTCATCCCAAAGTCTTGGAGGCAACTAGATGACATTTCTGAACACCTTGAACGTCACAGCAGCCCCATTCTCCCAGCTCACTCCTGAGTCACCGGAGCCCTGGGTCTCCTTCTGCTGGCCACCTGTGTCGTAAGGGCCAGCTGAGGTGCTGCCGGGCCTGCAGCACAGATCCTGAACCAGCCAAGAGGGTAAGAGGAATCCTAGGACCAGGGTCAGTTTTCCTTGGAGCCTCTTCCAGTTCTTAGTGGTCTCTGGTGACATGTCCCATAGTCATCCTGCTCAGTGGAACTCATTGCAGCTCTGGCTGGGCTCAGACAGAAACGAAGCTTCTGCCTTCCTCCCCATAGCGAGCCCCTGAGGTCAGCAGCTTTGCCACTAACATGCCATCTAGTGCTGCCTCCTTTCCTCAAGATGGCCTTGGCGCCAGTTCTGAGCCAACTGCCCGAGGAGCTTGGCTGGGCCTCCTACCCACGCAGCAGCCACTCTCCTGCCCACTCCTCCTCAGGTTTCTAGGTCAAGAAACACTTACCAGATAAAATTCTCCAGAGCTTGTGGCACTTGCAAGGGCAAATCCTGTGCTTTCTTTTCTGCTGAGGGAATGTGAGGCTGGAGGGCACTGGTGGCGGGGCTGGGGACAGGGGCAAGGGGCATCTTGCATCTTAGCCCTTAGCTCCACTGACGTCTCTCTGTTCCTCTCTGGGCTGCTTTGGAAAATCCCAGAAAGGCTAAATGAGTCAGCTGGAAGCTCACAGCAAAGTGGAGTGTGGGCCAGGGTCTCGTAACCCTCCAAGTGGCCTGAGTTCTAAGGACCTCCAGTCCTCTTTCCCACCCACCAGGCTGAACCGCCATTGCCTCTCTGAGCCTTCTCCCCAGCTGTTTCCTCCCTTGGTCTTGAGCCTTGGGGAGGACCACTTAGTAAGCAGGGTCTCCACATTGGAGCAGCCAAGCAGCTGCTACTCCCCTCCCACCCCCTTGTTTGCCCCTCAGCCCGGAGCCCACTGGCCGGCCGCCCGCCCGCCCGCCCGCCACAGCCGGCCTTGGGTTCCGGGCCTTGTCCGTTCCCCGCCCCGCCTCGGTCTGCTCCAGCAACATCCTTAATGATTCCCAGCTGATCCCGGCCACATCCTGTGCCCAGGGCCCTGGCACTGACAGCAGGCTCCTCTCCAGTGGGCCCTGCAGAGGGTTAACCTGTGGCTGGCTGAGCCCCTGGGCTCCAAAAAGCAGCCAAAATAAGAAATTCTGAGATCTGACAGAGTGGTCAGGTTTCTGTGAGGGTAGCTTGAGCTTCCCTGACCCACTGCCCCAGGGCCACACTCTGGAGAAGGGTCCTTGGAAGCATCTCCAGCAGGCAAACATCCTCCCGCGCTCAGCCACCGGCGGCCCGGGCAAGCCTATTCTATGTCTAATCCCAGCCCTTCTTGCTGCTGCGTTCAGTCCTCTTCCCTTTATTCCGGATAATGCCACATCAGGAGTATGGTTCTGAGGGCAGCCTGCCTGGGTTCAACCCCACCTTTGTCACTTGCTAGCTGTGTGATCCTGGACAAGATATTAATATTTCTCTCTCAGTGCCTCTGTTTCCTCATCTGTGAATAATAATAGTACCTAACTCATAGCCTCGCTAAAGGGATTATGTAAATTAATCCACATGAGCTGCTTAAAACAGTGCCTGACATAGGCCACTCAGTGTTAGTCCTTGCTGTGTTATTACTGTGGATGGTGACTCAGAGCTCAGTGTGGGCAGGGACTGTGTCTTTCTCACCCCATACTCCCAACACCCAGCACAGTTCCAGGCAGATAGCAGATGTTTGGTTCCAGGCAGATGTACATGTTTGGTTCACAACAGAGTGAAGTATAGACAGATAAGACTCTACGCCCCATCTCAGCCAGGGACCTGGGTGTTGTCATGACCGAAGCACACAGCTGGGTACAAGGAAGAGCCTCCATTCTCTTACAGGGGGTCTGAGTCCACCCTGACCTACCCCAGGCCTGTCAGCCCCCAGACCAGTGGCTCACATAGGCCACCTCCTGGGTAGTGGCTGGGCTGGTGGGAGCCAAGGACTCAAGATACAGAGTATGCATACAGGAGACAAAACATAGGCTCAGGAGGCAGACTGACCTGATCTGAATCCCAACCACTACCTACTTAGTGGCTGTATAGCCCCAAGAAAGGCATACATCCTTCCCAGCCTCAGTTTCCTCACTTGTGACATGAGGGTAATAAATCTTCCTCTCCAGAGCTTGGGCAGGGGCTCAATGAAAAAACCGTGTCAAGCATGCAGCATAGTAACATGGCACAGATTTGGCACCGTGGCAGTCACTAGTAGCTCCTGACTTGCCCTAGGGCCCCGAGAGCGGGGAAAGCTGGCTGCAGTTGGGGAAGGCATGCATGGGGGTCCTTCTGCCCACAGGGGTTTCCAGATTGTGGTTCTGAGCAAGGTTCCAGGCCAAGGGGCCACAACTGGGACTCCCAGCCGCCCATCCCCTACGCCTTGGCATGGTGGGGTTCTTGGCCTCCCGCCACCGCCGACTATGTAAATAAACCAGCTTTTCGCTGGCTGGGAGCGAGACTGCCCTAAGTGACATTTCAAATTAGTTCTGCTATATTGGGCTTGAGCTCTGAAGGGCCTGGGCATTTTTTCTCCCTAGCTCATCCCTTTCTCTGTGTGGGGAGAGCTCTTAAAGCACACCCGGTGTGGGCAGAGGGCCAGGGCGGGTGAGGGCAGGCCTTCTGAGGTGACCTGCTGAAGCACTCGTCAGGCCCAGGGCCACAGCCTCCCTCCCCAGGGAGGTCAGGAGCTCTGCGCCAGGGTGGCCCCCTCCACACCAACCCTCCACGGCTGCCATGGCAACCCAGCCTCCTCACACAAGGCGTACACACCAGCTGGCAGGAATGCTGAACGGAAGGAGGGCCGCGTCGTTGGCCGAGGAGAGGGAGCTGGGCGCTGGAGGGGGCATGCAAGGGGTGGGCCAGCTGCGGCCCGGCAGAGCTGAAAGGGAGATGTGCTAGCCACATGGCCTGCTCGGCTCAGCCCGGGGCTGGGACTGTGCCAGGTGATGAGACCATGGCAGGAGAAAAGAGCCAGGATCATGGACACATGCCACTGTCTTCCTGGCAAGGAGCTACGGCTTCCCTGCAGGGCTGAGGGCAGAGGGCTCTGGATTCAAGTTCGTTCTTTCTGGGCAAGTCGCCTTACCCCACTTGGCCTCCGTTTCTTCAGACTTGAGGCCTGAGGGTGTGAAAGAACTCAGGCTGCAGAGCTGGCTGGATCTGAGGTAGACTCTTGGCTCTCATATTTCGGCCGTTTTACGTCTCCAAGCTCGGCTGCCTCCTCTATAGGACAGAAATAACTGCAGCAGCCACTTCAGAGCTCACTGAGAGCAAGTAACAAGGCGATGCACGCAAAGCATGGAGCACAGTGCTCAGTAAGTGGTGTCTGCTCTGGTCATTACTGCTGTTCTTTGTAACATAGTGTTCTAAGTGACAGCTTCTGCGTCTGTGTCCCCCATTAGACTGGGAGGCCCTGGAGGACAGGAACTGGGACTTAGTCCTCTCTCCACTCCCAGAAGCTCCAGGCTTGGGCCAGGCCCCAGGCAGATTCTGGGGCAAGGGGGAATGACAAACACACACCAGGAATGCCTTGGGCTAAATGGCTTCAAAACTCCTTTGTAGCTTGGACACTGTATTTTTAACTCCATAAGTTCCAAAGAAGGGCTGCCCCTAGAGTGTTGCAGGCCCTGGGCCCCTTTCTATATAAACAAATGGAGTCACCCCAAATCAGCATGTTAGCACCATTCTGCCAGCCTAAGTTCTCTCATGATCCTGCAAAAAAAAGTACTGTGCCAGCCAGTAGGAGCTATTTGCCTGCCAGATCGTCCTCCCGGAACTAGGTCCAGCCCTAGAGCCCCAGGAAGCCACCACAGATGTGAGTCCTGGAGCTCCTCGGGGCATCTGGGTGACTCCATGCATGCTGGCCAGAGAGTCCCCCAAAGAGGAGAAACAGAGTCTGGGGCCTACGTGGGTCCATGTTTGAGCTCAGGGCACCCTACTCGGAAGGCACTGCTGGCCCTACTAAGCACTAGAGGAGAAATTATTACATTTGGAGGAAGGACTTCCAAAGCACAAGACCCCCTGAGGCATGGGGCTGAGGCAGAGGCCCCGCTTGCATGGGGCCATAGAGCATACTGCTCCAAGGTGATAGCCACTGAGCCGAACTAATTTGAACTCTTGCCAAAGGAGCCTTAGCCCCCCATGCTGTGGATTGCCCATGCCTGGAATTCTAATTTTCTCGGCATCTTCTACCACACCTCAGCCCAGACCACTGACCTGGGACTGCTGGTCTGAACAGGGCTAAGCCAGAGACCCCATGGCTGACTAGGAGGAAGGATGGCGGTGGAGGGGACAGTAAGACTAGCATACCAGGCAATGGAGGTGGGGCTGCCACCACACCAACGATGAGTTCCTGCAGGTCTGATGGCTCGGTCACACACAGACAGGTATTGGGGCCAACCACGCTGGGCCCTCTGAAGGACTGGGGGAATGTGCCCTGAGAACTGCCTGTGGAAACCAAACCAGGGAGGGCTGAGCAGGAGGCCTTCCCAGGCTGCAAAATCACAGCCAGCCGCTTGAAGCCACCCAGAATCCAGGAAAGCTGAACATAGCTACTCCCCATGGCAGCTGCCATGTAAGCCTTGGGAATCTGGCAGGAGCGAGGGAGTCAGGGCTGGGAAGAGAGCATGAAGTCGGATGGTGGATGGCAGGAGCCAGGTTGCTCACTGTTGGAGTGGGAGTGTACAGATAAGCAAGGGGGAAGGCTGGAATGATCCATGTGGCACTGGATTAGAGTGGGAGACGTCAGGAGGAACTAATGTTTAGCTTCACATAGGTGCAGATGGTTACACAGAGAAATATTTACAGATATGTGTATATACACTAGTTAGTATATACACATATATTTCCTTACTCTGTTAGCCAAATGGGCCCAGTAGCAACGAACGCACGCAGTGCCCAGATCTTGGTTTCTAATACCATCCTCCAGTAAAAGGAGCCAGAGCACCTCACAGAAGTGGTTGATTCCAGGGCTGGAGCAGGAAATATACAAGATGAGCCTGGAGCATCTTGTAGTGCTAGAAAGGAAGGAAATGCTAAAAAAAATAAAACCCACAATGACGTGGGTGTGTCAAAAGGATGTAGGAGCCAACTGACAGAGCTCCCAATGGGCAAAACTGTAACGAGCTTTCGGTAACAAAACTGGAACAATTTAAGCAACAAAATAAATAACATAGTATTGGATTATACCCCAAAGTATAAAACAAATATCCATGAGTCTATAGGGATACAAATACATGATCGAATAAATAAATAAATGGAGGAGAAGAGGCAAATCTCCCATGTAAAAGAATTACAAATAATTTATGTAGATCCTCCTCCCACAAGGAGGGGGAGCCTATGTTCCTGGACTGCGTTCCTTAAAAGTGGGCTGCACAGGGTGACGTCCTCCAAAGAGTAGAGAGGGTGGGGAGGGGAAAAACAAAGAGTGACTTGATAGTGGAGAAACCTGACAACACGGCTTCTGCCAAGTGACCAAGGTCAACATCAACAGCGATAGGTCACATTGATAGTATGTACCCTTGATGTGATGAGAATGGCACTTACCTCTGTGGTCCTCCCTAAAACCCGTGACCCCAGTCTAATCATGAGAAAAACATCAGACAAATTCCAATTGAGGGGCATTCTATAAATTACCTGAGCAGTACTCAAAAACTGTCCCAGTCGTCAAAAACAAGGCAAGTCTGAGAAATTGCCACAGCCAAGAGCCGCTTCAGGAGGCATGTCAACTAACCGTAACATGGGATCCTGGAACAGATAAAGGATATCAGGGAAAAATTAAGAAAATCTGACTTTAATTAATAATATTGTATTAAAATTCTTTCATTAATTGTGACAAATGTATCATTCTAATGTAAGACGTTAAGAACAGGGGAAACTGGTGCAGGGTAGATGAGAACTCTCTGTATTATCTTCTCATTTTTCCAAAAATCTTAAGCTGTTCTAAAATAAAACATGAAGTCTTGAGTTCGAATCCCGTTTCTGCCCCTCCTGACTGTGTGGCTTTAAGAAGGTTATTGCCCTTTCTGTGTCTCCACTCCTATAAAATGGGAGAAATAGTTTCTCCCTCTAGATTTCCAGGAGAATCAGAGGAGGTAATTTAAGGCAATGTGCCTGTACACATGTAGGCATTCAATACATGCTAATTTCCTTCTTGTCTCAATTCTCACAGACCCCTACGTGACATAGGTGAGATAACTGAGGCTCCAAGAGGCAGAGAGACTTGCCCAAGGTCACATAGCTAGGAAACGAAGGAATCAAGAGTGACCTTTCCCCTAAGGCCTTCTGCCTATTGGTAAAGCTTAGGCTACAATGGGACCTGTTGGGGTGTGGGTGAGAAAGCTAGCTGTCTGCCTGGTGGCCCCAGGGCCCCTGAGAGGCAGCCACTTCCTCCGAGAAATTGTAAAAGCTAGTACTGCACAGTGGTTAGGTGTATGGGATTTAGGATCAGGCTGCCTACTTCAAGCCTCAATTCTACTGCTTCCCCACTGTGTGACTTGGGCAAGTTGTTTTGCTTCTCTGATCTTAGTTTCCTCACCTGTAAAATGGACATTGATGATAGTATCTACCTTTTAGCATTGCTGCTGTGAAGATTAAATTAGTTAACCCATGTCAAGCGTTTAGAATAGTACCTGGCACGTAAGTGCTCCATAAATCCCAGCGATCATTATCTGCAGAACAGAGATCTTGGGTTCAAGCTTCCCTAATGGCCCTTCCAAGTCTTCTATTGTGGTGGATGGGTAGACGGGATGCCACTTTCCTTGAATGTGCCTAAGGGTTTCCCCATAAAATAATAAACACTTGATAGCGTATCAGTCAAAGAACAAGCCTTTGAAGCCTGAAATTTGAAGGAAGCTTCAAAATCATCAACATCATTTTAGATGGGTAAACTGAGGCCTAGAAAGAGACTGGCCCAAGGTCACTCTGCAGGTCAGCGGCTGAGCTGAGTCAAGTGCCAAGCTCCTGTTTCCCTGTCCTAGACTGCTGCCACTCTACCAGGCTGCTGCTGTGCGTCTACAGAATACCCCTACAGCCCCCAGTCCCGTGTCAGGCACCACGAGGGAAGAGAAGAAAAAATATACAGACCATGCCTCTACCTTCACAGCTTTAAAAGAAGCTTCAGGGACAAGATTTTCATGTTCACTTGGAGAAAAAGAAGACACAAGTCAACATATAGAAATGCTGGCTTGGGTCCCCTAGCCTGGTGGCACTGATGCTGTCAGCAGCAGTGAGATCAGGGGAGGGCTGCACGGCTTTCTGGGGGGCTGAGCACTGGGGCTGAGCACTGGATCTGGACCTTCAAGGCTGGCGGGCTTGACACAGCAGAGAATGTGGGCTAGGGTGCTTTGCTAGGGTAGGGGGCAGCAGGAATGAAGCCTACTGGTGGTGTACTGGGAAACTGGCTCTTTGTTGGGGGAGGTGGGGAGTGTCCAGATGTGTACTGTATGCCGATTTCGATATTCCCACCGTGGCCACTCTTAAGGTACCAATAGTTTAACAACCTGCTTGTAGAATTCCTGAATATTTAACAACCGGCTCTCAACTCCAGCACACCATTGCCTGTGGGTGAGAACGGGCTGTTTCTAGGGCTTGAGGGGAGCAGGGTGTTGGGATGGAGGATTCGCTGGCTAGGATGCGGCCGCGCCAGGAAGCGGCTGGCTGTCTGCCAGTGGATCACATGCAGATTCAGCCATTAGCTATTGAGCTGCGCTCTTTGCTGGGCTCTGTGCCAGACAGTTAACATGCATTATCTCATTTAATCCTCACAACAGCTTTAAGGAGTGTTCATTCATTCGTTGCTCCAACCATCCACTCACCCATCTGTCTATCTAACAAGTCCATGTTGAGCACCTACTACGTGCCAAACACTCTCTGAGGCACAGTGGTGATGAAAACAAAGTCATTACCCTCATGGTGCTTCCATGTGACTGGAAGGAAACAGAAAATAAACACATTTTAAAAAGGAATAAAAAATAATTACAAATTGCGGTGTTTGGAAGGAAACAAAACAAGTACTGAATTGAGAACAAAAGGGATACTGCTGTATAAGATAGGGTGGCCAGGGAGTATGTCTCTGAAGAGGTGACATTTAAGAATGAGAAGGAGCCAGCAATGCAAATGGCTGGGGTTAGAGCATTGAAGTGATGAGAACAGCAAGTACAAAGGCCCTGAGGTAGAGATGAGATCAGTTTGTTTCAAGCAACATTAAGGAGACCAACATGGTGGCGTTTGGTGAGTGAGAGAGTAGCCTGAAATGAGGCCAGAGAGGTGGGTACAGGTCAGTTAGGCAAGCCTTGCAGGCCATGGTAAGGACTCGGAAGGACTTAGAGCACGGTTATCACATGAGCTGTCTCATGTTTAACCAGCTCATTCTGGCTACGGCATGAAGAATGGATTACAGAGAAGCAGGAAGCAGACAGGGAAGCCAGTTAAGAGATTGTGTGTCCAGGTAGGAGTCATGATGTTAGGTCCAGAATGGTGGCAGTAAGGACAGAGAGGGACATGCCCAAGATCATGCAACTAATACATGGCAGAACTTGGATTCAAATCAAGGCTCCACAGTTCATGCTCCTTCTCACGTCCCAGGCAGTCTCATGGAAATTAATCCAAATTTGCTGACTTAGGGCCTCCAAACCTAGGAAAAATTTCTAAGGAGAGTAATGACATGATAGTAGAGAGATGTATTTCTTTATATACATTTTGTACTTCAGTGACTCACTATTGCAACGTCCACCAGACTTCCACTGGAACGAGAGCTCCTTGAGGGCAGGGGACTGAGTCATTCAGGATTTCCAGCCCAGAGTCTTGACTCACGGGGGAGGAGTTCTCGATTCAAAAGGTGACTGACTCAGGTACTGTGCCAGCTCTGACTGTGCCCCGTTTGGCCCACCCTGGAAAACCTCTTCGCTGAGTGCCTGTAAGCTGAACCACCGCAAAGGAAAGCCACTGCCTAGCGAAGTCCCTCTCTGAGCAGCACAAACTTCCAAAGATTGTCACCTGGAAGGGTAGCAGAGGCCAAAGATAGCAGCCCTGGCCTTCGAATCAGATCCAGGTCCAGCTCCTGTGCCTCCCTGTGGTGTGAGCTCAACAAGGGGCTTAACTTCTTTGCATCTCAGTTGCCCCATCTATGAAATGGGGCAACAAATAGTTCCCACCTCTGAAGGTCATTGTGAGGATCGAATGAGATTGTGCGGAGAACATAACTGGTACAGTCCCTGGCACACAGTATGTTCTCAAGAGTCTTCCTCCCTTTTTCCCAGATGGGTGAGGAGTTAAGAACCTGGTGCCTGAGGTGTCACTGAGCTTGAGGTTCCTGAAGAGTACTGAGCTTGGTCATGGGAGGTCAGCAGCTGAGAGAGGTGAGTGGGGAAGCAAGCACCTTTCCCTCCCCTTCCCCACCCATCTTCCACTCCCCCATCCCCTCCTCTCTCCCAGTTGGCCTCTGCCATAAGCACCTGGGAGTTACCTAATTAGAGCTAATTAGCTTCTCCTGCAATAAAAGCCCAGCGATGGAAAGGCTCTGCAGCTCAGGCCTCTGATAGTAATCATGTCAAGTAGATATTTATTTATCCCTCTATTAAGCAAGTCAATTAGCATGTAATATCCAAGAAGCTGATTCTCAGGCCTGGGAGCCTACCACGTGCTGTCAAGAATCGAGGGCCCCACTTGGGGCTCTTCAGTGTCTTGTCCTCCCTCACCCCCAAAGAAGCCAGGTCACAGGGTGGCAGGGTTGGAAGAGCCATTGGACACATCTGTACAGATTGGAGGCTGAGGCCCAGCACAGGGGTAGGAGCCTGCTCGTGGTCACACAGGGGAATGCAAGTGACCACCTGAGAAGGTAGATGATATTAAGGCAGCCTCTACAGGGTATCCACTCTGTGCAATGGGGACTCGTGGGAAAATGAGATCACCTTCTGCTTCAGAGACGATGAATGGTCAGGGCAAGCTTCACAACAGGACATGCGTTCTGACAAGAGGACGTTGGGTGGGGGAGGAACAATCCCGTAGAGGGAATGGTGTGAGCAGAGGCACAGAATTAGGGAAGTGTAGAGCACGTCTGGGAAACTGAGGCCTGCTGTTTTGTCGGCATCCTGGCAGTGTGAGGACAGTAGAGTGGGCGGGAGGGAGGGTCTCAAAGAGAGGGGGGCTGGGCCAGACGCTGAGGACTGAACGCCAGCTGGCTGAGGTCAGCGTGTGACCAACAATTGGAAGGCAGGAGGCTAGCGGCGGGTAGCCCAGTTAGGAAGCCGGGCTCTAGTCTGGGGAGGGAGGATGGGGGGTCTCTCCACAGACAGAGAAGGGAGGGTGGTGGGACCTCCGACAGAGAAGGAGCAGGTTGGGGGAGGAAAGTCACTGCATCATTCATTCATTCATTCATTCAAGCCACAGTTCTTGAGTGCTACTATGTGGCAAGCGTGAGGCCCTGGAGATGTTCACAGTTGAATTAGGGAGGCAAACGTGCTGAAGAAGGAATGGCAATCCGGTGTGGTAAGAGCTAGATGGAAGAGAGGTCTGAGCGAAGGAAGGGAGAGGTCCACTCTGTCTGCTGCCCTCAGAAATTGCTTCTCAAAAGTGTGGGCAGAAGCCAGGAGAACAGACCAGGGCTTGAAAAGCTATGATTATCTAGTGTCTGCCCGGCACTTTTTGACATTCATATCACATTCACATACAGTATGTTTGTTTTTAACCCTCCCAATTACTTGGTGGAGCAGAGGGTATTAGCCCTGTTTTACAGATGACAGAAACTAAGGTTGAGCAGTGAAGCAAGAGGCAACACGACACAGTGGAAAGACTGCAGCCTGTGGGATCTGTCAGATCTGAGTTCCGGTCCTACCTCTACTACTTACTAACTGGGGGACGGCAAGAGACTTAACCTCTTGACGGCTCACTCAGTTTCCCTGCCCATAAAATGGGGATAATGCCTATGCTGGATTCACTCAACAAGTCATAATTAAGTGTATAGTAAGCGCACCACAAATGTTAGTTCACTTAATCCCTGCCCTTAGATGACTTGTCCAAGGTCATACAACTAGTCAAAATTCAAACCCATGGGAGGCTGAGGCAGGAGGATCGCTTGAGCCCAGGAGTTCAAGGCTACAGGGAGCTATGGTCATGCCACTGCACTCCAGCCTGGGTGACAGAGTGAGACTCTGTCTAAAACAAACAAAAAATTCAAACCCAGGACTTTTGACTCTGAAATCTATTGTGTTTGTGAGGCTCTCCCTGTCTCTTCAAAGGTGAGAAGAAGGCTGACTGAACAGGAGGGGTCTTAGCTATATGCAGCTAATAACCTACACTTTCTCACCTCCAGGGGAAGCTGGAAAGAGAAAGGCTCAGCTTTCTTAAGTTTACAGCAAGGAGGATGGAGGCTAGACATTTGGGATGATCTTGCTGACAAAGTTGTGAATCACCAACTGGAAGAGCTGTGGCTTTGGGGGCCTGGGAGATCCCTAACAACAGTCTGGGCAGAGGAAGAGGGAACAATGAGATCATCAAGGCTGCAGACTGGAAAGAACCCAAATAGGTCATCTAGTCCAGCCTCCTGCCTCTGGGCAGAATTGTTCTGGAACCAGACAGATGAGAATCTCTCCTGCTTTTCAAGGTCTCCAGGGGAAGAGATTCCTCAGCCTTCCTTGGTCATTCTAGAATAGATTCTCATAGCTCACTATCAGAAAGTTCTTTCTTTTGGCTGACTACACTTTCTCCTGCTGCCATTTCAGCCTTTCTTGGCAAAGTAGGAAGGCTGCTGGCCAACTTTGGGTCACTTGCTCCACTAAGCAGGGAGGAATGGTGGCATCACCTGTTTGCTGATGAGCAGCCACCAACTTCCAAAGGAAGACAAGGTCAGCAGCTAAGAGCCCCCATCGTGGGTCCCACTCAGCTCTCCTGGATCCTTTGCCATGCATTCCCCCAGGTGCCTTGTGCCTTTAGCAACACAGGCCATCTTCTTGTCCGAGACAGGCTCTGCATGACTGCACCTCCATGCCTCCGTCTGTGCTCTCCCCTCCTCCCAGCCTGCAAGGCCTTTCTTGCTGGTTTTCAGCCTACTGCCATCCAGCCCATCCTTCAAGACTCAGTCAAAGCTCGCTTCCTCAGGGCAACCTTCCCTAGTCTTTTCAGTTAGAGAAAATCACTCCCTCCTCCCTTTCTATTTTGTGTTTACCTCACTTTGCCTGATGTCAGAAGTAGTATTGGGTTGTGGGCCAAAAATGGTTGATTGCTGGCAATTTCATATGGTTCAACCCAAATTGTCTGTTCCCGTTGCGCTCCTAGACTGTAGGGACTGTGTTGTACTCATCTCTGTGCACCCTCCACACCCGTCGACTCCCCTCCCCTGCGCCTAAGTGCCTGGAATGCTGCCTTGTGCACCAAAGGAGCCAAAGCATGTTTATTGAATTTGTTGAACAGTCACGATAATAAAATGATAATATTTGGATGGGCCTTCACCAAAATGCATTCACACATTTTGTCTCAGTTAATCCTCATAACCACACTTTAAAGAAGGTCTTCTTATTTCCCCATTTGGAAAATGGGGAAACTGAGGTGTGATGACATTATTTGCCCAGGGTCATGCAGCCATTGTGACCCAGGATCCATCCCCGCTGTTAACAAATATGGGTAAACTTGGCCTGACCCTCAAGAGAATCCAAAGATTTCTCCAGCATTTCTGTAACACACAGACAGTTTGCTGCCTGGGTTCTGCCTTCTTCAGTCTGCCCAGAGGCCCGGAACCTGCACTGTTTGCCTCAAGCCTTCTGTGACTGGGGGGCTGTGGGACAGAAGAGGGGTCACTTGGCAGTGTGAGGGCTCTTCCACCAACTTTCCAACTGTACTTTTTTCTTCCTGGCCTCTCTAGAATAGCAGACAAGCCTTCAGTTGGGGCACTTCTGGGCCCTGGAGGCTCAAGGTCTAGCACAAGGCAGAGTTGCCAAAGTCACTTCTCAGTGAAGGTGGCCTCCGTGCAAGTTCTCCTCCAACCAGCTAAGGGAGTCATATTTTCCTTCTAGTCCAGTGTTTCCTCAAAGGATGGTACTTATATTGCTGGTATTGAGAGGATATTAAGGGGTATGTAAATGAAGATTTATATGTCAATAGTGATAAATTCATTTTAATATTTATTAGGAAAGAAATGCAACCAGCACACCACAAGTGATTTCACAGATATCATTGCCTAGTATGACACTAAAGTAAGTAGGTATTAAAGGTCTTTCCCCCCCCCCCCCCAGAAGTTAGTCCATTTAAAGAAAAACAGCAGCTAAATAATGAAAAGAAACGAGACTGACAAAAGTCATGACGATGGGTTGTAAACAACTGTCATTTGGGAGCATTGTGCTCTTGTCACGTTCCTGGACAGACCCAGCCACCGGGCAGAGCTTTGTGTGGAGGGATCTGGAGGGATCCTCACAGGTTGTGCCTGGGAGCAGCCTGAGGGAGGAGGACTTGTGCACTCAAGTGGACCCAGCTTGCTACCCCAGCTCAACCTCTTTCTAGAAAGCTCCTTCCTTGCTTGGAGACTGAATGTAATCTCTAAGGGGGGCTGCACCTCACTCCCTTCTGTCTCCCTGGCACCCAGCAGAGGGCCTGGAACATAATAAGTGCTCAGTAAATACTAGTTAAGTGAATAAATGAGTTTTGGTTTCCTCATTCCTCAGGTACAGTGAGAAGAGTAATTCCTACTATAAAAAGTTGTGAGGATTAAAGGAAGTATCTCAAAGCATGTCACACTGGGCCAGGCCTATAGTCGGCCCCCAGTCAGTGGGAGGTGTTGTTACTGTCCCAGTGATTGCGAAGGGAGAGTATGAGCCGAGCCTCCAGTGAGGCAGGGCAGGCAAGGAGAAGTTCCCGGCAAAGCCCTGGCACCTCGGCTTGCAGCTGAGCCTCGGGCCTTGTGAGGCCTGTACACACACTCATGTCCTCGCTTACACTGAAGGGGACCAGAAACGCTCATCTGCTTGTGCCTCCTGCTGAAGGCGGGGCCTGGACTGCCTCGCTAAGAGCTCCCGCCTCGCAGTCTGGCCCAGGCACCAGAGCCAAGCTGCCTCAGGCGTGTGGTTTCCCAGGCACCTGAGGGTCATCCCTGTGGCCCCCTCCCCTGCCAGAGCCCCCAGCGGGTTTGTGTTCCTCCACCACATGGCCTGCTGGGCAGGCCTGGCCAGAGCAAAGGGCGATGGATCTGAGGCTGAGGAAGGAGGTGGGGGAGTGGTGAGGAGGCCCCCCCCCCCCCCGCCGCCCACACCTGGGGGGGCCAACAGCAGCAGACCAGCCTCAGAGGTCGGAAAACCCCCTACGGCCCCAGGAGCACAAGAGGGGTCTGTTTCTGAGGCTAATGCAACAGGTCCTTCTTGGGGTGTGAGGTCTGGCTGTTTCAGGGCATGCAGAATCCGAGAGGGGCCAGCTCCCACAGAGAAAGGGGCTGTGTGCAACTGTTTACAGGTAACCTCTCATTATAGACACAGGCAGCGACCTAGAATGTTAGAGCTGGTCGGGTGGTTCCCAACCCTGGCTGCATCTGAACCACCCCAGGGGCACGTTAAAGATACAGACTTTCAGGCCCAGAATCACCAGGAGGAGGGGTAGTTCTGGAGCAGTTGCGATTCTGCCAAATTTGTAAACTACCGCTGTAGTTCACTCTTTTTTAAAAAGATTGAGACATAATTCACATGCCGTAAAATTCACCCTTTTAAAGTGTACGATTCTGTGATTTTTAGTATGTGCAACCATTATCACTACCTAATTCCAGAGCATTTCATCACCCCAAAAAGAAACCCGGCATCTATTAGCAGTCACTCCCCATTCCCCTTTACCCCCGACCCCTATCAACCCTAATCTGTTTTCTATCTCCATGGATTTGCTATTCTGAACACTTCCTATAAATGTAATCATAAAATACGTGCCCTTTTGTATCTGGCTTCTTTCACCTAGCGTAATGTTTCCAAGGTTCATCCACGTTATAGCCTGGATCAGTACCTCATTCCTTTTTATTGCCGAATGGTATTCCACTGTATGGATATACAGCATCTTGTCTGTGAGTCCATTAACCGGTTGATGGACTTTTGGGTCATTTCCCACCTTTTGGCTATTGTGAATAATGCTGCTATGAACATTCGTGTACAAGTTTTTGCATGGACATGTGCCTTTGTTTCTCTTGGGTACACACCTAAGAGTGGAAATGCTGGGTCTATGGTAATTCTATATTTAACACTTTGAGGAGATGCCAGACTGTTTTCCACAGTGGCTGCTCCATTTACATTTCCACCAGCAATGCAAGAGGGTTCCAATTTCTCCACATCTGTGACAACACTGGTTATTTTCTGAGTTTTTAAAAAAATTCTAGCCATCTTAGTGGGTGTGATGTGGTATCTCATTGTGGTTTTGATTTGCATTTCCTTAATGACTGTGATGTTGAACATCTTTTCATGTGCTAATGGAAATTTGCATATCTTCTTTGGAGAAATGTCTATTTCTCCACATTTCTCTTTTTTTTTTTTTTTTTTTTTTTGAGACAGAGTCTCACTCTGTTGCCCAGGCTAGAGTGAGTGCCGTGGCGTCAGCCTGGCTCACAGCAACCTCAAACTCCTGAGCTCAAGCGATCCTCCTGTCTCAGCCTCCCGAGTAGTTGGGACTACAGGCATGCACCACCATGCCCGGCTAATTTTTTCTATATATATTTTTAGCTGTCCATATAATTTGTTTCTATTTTTTTTTAGTAGAGATGGGGTCTCGCTCTTGCTCAGGCTGGTCTCGAACTCCCGAGCTCAAACGATCCGCCCACCTCGGCCTCCCAGAGTGCTAGGATTACAGGCGTGAGCCACCACGCCCGGCCCACATTTCTCTTGCTCATTTAAAAAAATTGGGTTATTTGTCTTTTTGTTCTTGAGTTGTAAGAGTTCTTTATACATTCTGGTTACTAGACCCTTATTAGATGTATGATTGGCAAATATTATCACCCATTCTGTGGATTGTCTGTTCACATTCTTGATCTATAAGTTTACTCTTAACACTCTTTTCACAGATAGAGAAACCGAGGCTGAGAGAGAGAGAGCTGGCTTGCCTAAAGTCAAACTCAGTGAGAGTCAGTAGCAGAAAGCTCTTTCTTCCTACCCATGCTGGGACCATAGGGAGGTGGGCTGGGAGGGTGGGGCAAATCAGGGGCGTGGATAATTCAAACCAGGGCTTAGCCCACCAACTATTTCTCTTTGCCTTTGGCATGCACAGTCCCACTTTCAGTAGATGGCTTCTCTTGATCATGATGTCCTACTCAAGCCACTTCTAACATTAGATTATTTTCCTGGGAATCCATCGATGACTGGTTAGAGAAAGTAGCCCAGGATTAAACCTTTTCTAGGGATAATCTACATGAGGCTAATTAAGACTCTATGACAGTGAGCAACTACAAGTTGTTCTGTGGTACCTGATGGTCCACAGTGGGCTGAGAGAGGGACTGGAATATCTGAATCTTATCTGGGTTTAGGAACAATGAGGAGTCCCATGTGAAGCAAGAATATATCTTTATGTTCAGAACTGCATCTTTCACATTTCAACCTCAAAGCAAGGCAAGGTTTTCCTTTTTTGCTTCTTCATGTCAAATATTTGCCAAGCTATTGTTAAACTCATGATGGAAATTAACCAAAATTTATGCAAGAATATATAGACATACTGGTTTGGACAACAGGCAAAGACAATTAGCCAATTTTAAGAATTACCCCTTTGTTTACACCTCGATTATGAGAGTTCACAATGATTTTAAGTAATTCCCCAAATTTGAGCAAATTCTCAACTTTCTGTGTTGTTGCTTGTGTGACAACTTACGTAGACAGCTTAAGACGGTGCTAGGGCCAGGTGCTGTGGCTCATGCCTGTAACTGCAGCACTTTGGGAGGCTGAGACAGGAGGATCCCTTGAGACCGGGAGTTCAAGACCAGCCTGGGCAACATGGCGAGACTCCCTCTCCCCCCAAAATTTAAAAACTAGCTGGGCGGGCATGGTGGTACTCAGCTGTAGTCCCCGCTACTCAGGAGGCTGAGGCAGGAGGATTGCTTGAGCCCAGGAATTTGAGGTTGCAGTGAGCTGTGATTGTGCCACTACACTACAGCTTGGGTTACAGAGTAAAAACTTGTTTCAAAATAAACACACAAGAAAAAAAAAAAACGACAAAAAAGAAGGTTGCAGGTCTTGTAGTGTGGTCATATATAAATGGAAAGTGAATTCATTTATGCTTTAAATTTATTTGAAAATCTCATGTCATTCAGTTGTTCTTTCTATAAGCATTGACTGAGGACTTCATGGGTACAGGGCCTATGCTATGTATGTATGTAACACCCACGCTAGGTGTTAGGGCACCTTAATTTACCTTTTGGGGCCTCAGTTTCCTCCTTTGTAAAATGTAGGGTTGGGCTAAATCAGTGCTTTTTAAACTTCATTTTTTGGTGGTATTATACTTTCTCTGGGCAAAATCTCAATCTGGAACTATAATAAAAATAACAGACCAAGTAGAGCTGTTCTGGGATGAAGGGCCTCCCCTTGAGCACACCACCCCACACGCATACCCAGCAGCCCCACGGCCCCTCTGAATTCCTCAGAGCAGAACTAGAAAGGCCAACGACCAGCAGGGCCTTACCCTTGATGCTGCAGATCCTTGTTGCTGGGCCTGTTCTCAGCTCCTTCTCTCTACCGCCTGCTGGACCGGGAAAAAGCGAGGGTTGGAGGCAGCTTAGAGGCCACACTACATCACAGAGCTGAGCATCTCCCGCTCCCTCCTCCCCTAAGCCTGCTCCTCTCCCCTGCTCTCTCCATCAGTCCAGTATTTCTGGAGGCCTGAGCAGACTTCACACAAAAGAGCCTCTAGGTCCAATCCACCTCCCCTCACTCCCCAAACCAGAGTGAGCTTGGAGCCCCCTTGCCCTCTCCTACACGGAAGGAAAACCCACCGAGGAAGCCAGGGGTTCAGGAGGATGCAGGCTTAGTCGTCCAGATTTCTGGGGCCAACTGTTGGCTCCCTCTGGCTGAAGCGGGTTTAGAAGGGGCGCCAGAGGGGGGAACCAGGTAGGGGGGAACTTTAATTGGAGACAGGGGTCACCCTTGTCATTTTGCTCCCTACCAGGCATGAAAAGAAATGTCGGCAGCCTGTAGCACACAGCTAAACAAGGGAGGGGGAGGGAGGAAGCAAGAAGAGTATAGAAGCAGGGGTAGGCACCAAAGCAAGCAGGCATGGGGGAAGGGTGGGTCCGGTTTCTTGGTATTCAGAGGGGCTGGTCAGCAGCAGGGGCGTATGGATGGGGCCAGAGCCTATTCACAGGGTCCAGGTGGCTGCCTGACTCAGAGAATTGCCTGGTCCTCAAACCCACACCTTCCCTCTACCCAACAAAATGGGAACTCCCAAGCTAGTGCCCATTTCCCCAGCCCACCAGGAGGAGCAGGGGTGACTGGGTAATATTTTGCCGTTTTCCAGATGGGGAAAAGTGAGGCCCAGGGAGGGGAAAGACTTGGCCATTGGTCAGAGAGCCTGGAGCAAGAGTGAGTCCTGTGGCAGGGGTGGGGGCGAGGGGTGAAGTTCAGCTAAGCAGGTTGAAACTCTGACCACCAGCTCTTTATTTAGCTTTGGATCTGAAGCAGCTAAACTAATGCAAGTGAAATTCCGCAAGTAAAAAGTGTTCCTCCAGCGAGACTCCTCCGTTGCTAGCCCAGAAGCCAAGTATGCGAGAACCCACCCCAGGGAAGATTGGCATAGAGCCCACGCAGCCACTGGGTGGCGCTGTCTCTCCATCCAAGTTGTTCAGGCGGGTTTCAGATGCCAGGGCAAAGAAGTCACCCCCATTCATGCCCCATCCTGCCAGGGCCTTAACAAAGGCCCCTTGGGTTAGGTCAGGGAAAACCAGTTTTGACAAAAACTCCATGTCTCCCCTGGCACGTGGGTGGGAAATGGAGGGTCCAGACTGGCAGGGCAGTTTTTCTGGGGCCCCAGGGGGCCGCCCTAGTTCCCAAACGCTCTTGCAGCTGAGAAGCTCCAGGTGCTCTGAGTCTAGAGATGAGGGAGATCAGTTCTCCCCATTTCATCAGCGAACAGACTGAGGCCCAAACAATTAAGTACCCAAAGGTAAGCTATTTTAGCAGCCTAGGAAGCACCCTTACCCAAAACTTACGTTTCAAAGTGAGCCCATTTTTGGCTGGGCCAAAGCGGCAACGAGGAGAAGTGGGCTTTAGAAATGCTAATGCCACGAGTGAGTGACAGTCCGGGGACAATGGAGGAGGGCGCCTTGAATGGGGCGGCCGAGGCCTGGGAGCCGGGCTCCCCACGTGGGAGCCTAGTGGGGGAGGGCGCGGAGGGGCGAGGCTGTCCCCAGCTCAGGGGACCCGAGCCTGGGCTAATTGGAAGGGGCTGGCGCTCCGGGCAGGAAGGGGGAGGGGATTACCTGCGGGTCGCCGCTGCCGGGGAGGGGCTCCGGGGAGGGGGCCCTGCCAGGAGGGAGGTGGCGGCCAGAGGATCTTTGGGCGCGGTCCGGTGCTGCGGACCCGCTGGCCCCGAGACCCAGAGCAAAACGGCCGGAAGTTGAGGGTTTGGGGCATTTCTCTCCAGGCTGGGGGGCAGAGCAAGCCCAGAATTTAGGAAGGCAGCAGCAGGTGCCTTGGGGTAGTGGGAAGGGGGACTGGCAGCCCGTTCCCTCGTTCGTTCATTCCATATTTTGAGGTGGTTAAGAGGCTGCTCTCCAGTCAGACTGCTGGAAGTTTGTGCCCTGCTCCCTCACTCATTTGCAATGTGCTCTCCAGCATCAGTCAAACTGGAATAAGAGCATCTGCCTCATAGGATATTTGGGAAGATTCAAAGAGACATGCAGGTAAAGTGCTTAAGAAAATACATAACAAGTGCTCAGTAATGGTGAGCTTTTATTATCCATTCAGTAAGTGGTGATTCATGCCAACTCTGAGCCCAGGGCTTGGCTTGCTGGCTCTATGGTTCAGAGGTTGGTGGCCCCCCCGTGGGGCTGGCTGTGCTGAAGGAAAGAGGAAGGGGCTCCATCTCCACCCCAGGCTCTGGTCTGAGGAAAAGCTGCAGGCCTGGGGTGGGGGCAGCAGAGCCCATGGGCTGTGTGGGAGGGTCCCTGAGATGCTGCTGGCCACGAGGTTCTGGGGAAACAGGGCTCTCTCTGGGCCTCCTGGCGAGATTCAGCAGCCCCAGGAGTGGTTGTGTGGTGAGGGGCATCCTGGGCAGCTCATCGGGGGCCTAGCCTCAAACTCAGGCTTCTCTGATAGAGTCAGTCAGAAGGCCAGAGACGGTGCCCCATGCAGACTCTAGAACAGTCACCTCCAACTCGTGCACTAAGCAATCCATTTGGGAAGTGAGAAGAAAATATTACAATCTATTTTTTATGTATCTTTTTTACCTCATTCTTTAATAATTTTGACATCTGACATATCATTTGTGATGTGTGTAATCAATTAGTAAAGTAATACATGTATAGTGACAGCAGCGCATATACACTGACTCTGTCCCGGACACCGCATGTGTTAGCTACAAGACCTTTTGCAGCACCTTACGGAGGTAAGGAGTATTATTATCTCCACTTTCTGTAGGGGGCGTCTGAGGTACAGACAGGTCAGGTCACCTGCCCAATGGAAGAGCCAGGATGCAAACTCACACGGGCTGGTCCCAGAATCTGTGTTCTTAATCACTACGTTGTGTATAAATAAATCCGTATGAATATATTGAGTTGGTGTACTCAAAATGCCCTAGGGATAAGAGTCCATGATTTAAAAAGTTTAGCGACCATTGCCCTGTTAAAGGCCTTGCACAAGTGCTCTATCCCCCTCATCTCCATGAGCCACGCTCCTAAGTGGAAAGAGAGCTCCATAAAGACACAGACAGACACAGAGCTATAGAGATACACAGTGAAGAGATGTATAAATCACAGATCCATAGTTACTTAGACACAGCGGTATTTAGACGCATAGATAAATAGATATAGAGCTATATAGATAAGGAAATCCATAAATACATATCATTACACAGCCATAGAGAGGACTACGTAGATACGCAAAAATTGTTAAGATAGAAACATAGAAAAATTATGTAAAATTTTTTATACTTATGTAAAAGTGTGAATAAAAGCCTTGTTAGAAAGCTTGGCTATTTAAAGTAACGCAGCAGGATTCCCCCTTTGGGCTGGAGAGATGTGTCACCCAGGACCCGGGAATCACAGAATCAGCTACTCTGCCGGGCTCTGAAGCCGTCAATCTCCCTCCCACGTGACCGCAGGGCCCTCTGTACCACTGCCAGGCGGTCAGCCAGCCTCTGCTGCCCCGGCCCTCTCTGAAGAGCCCCTGAGGGCTATCGAGTTCTTCCCTGAATTGAGCTGAATGCTGCGCCCTCCCGTGGGTCCCAGCTCTGCTCCCTGGGGCCACCAGACCCCAGTCTGCTCCCTCTACCCAGTGACAGCTCTCACCGATGTGAAGGCAGAGTCCACCTCCCTCACGGCCTTCTCTTGGCTTTTCTCACCCTGGTGCCACTGGGGCACCATTGGAAGCCTCTCTCCACCCAAAGACGCAGCAAGGGAGAGGCCTGGTGGCCTGGGCCAGGTCTTACCTAAGGCTCCTCTGGCTTCAAGCACGTTCCAAGGCCCTGACCCATGCAACTGGCACAGCGGCCCTTGGGGGCCACTCCCTGGCCTCTGAAGCAATGTGTAGGGTTACGGCTTAGCTAGGGAATGAGGCTCCTCAGGAACCTCAAAGCCACTGGGACAGAGACAAGGGAGAATGGAGCCCATGGCGCAGTTCTCTGTCTCCACCTTTGCCCCTGCCTCTAGCTTCATGTCTCTGACTCTCTTTCTTCTCTGGCCCCTTTCTCTTGTCTTCATCTCTCCTTTTCTCTTTGCTTCTCTGTTCCTGTCTCTGTTTTTCATTTCTGTTTATCTCTCTGTTTCTCCCTTTCTTTGTCATTGTCCTTGTTCCCTCCCTCCCTCCCACTTTTCTTTTCTCCTTGTTTCTGTTGTCTTCTCTTTCCCCTACTCTAGCCATGTCTTGGATTTGCTCTTGGCTTTTTTGTTTCTGTCTTTAACTTCGAGAATTTGCACAGGTATTCTGGTGAGGAGAGCTGAGCAGAGGACAAATGTCCTGTGGGTCTGTAGTGACTGCAACAAAGAGATAAACACAGAGAAGGACATGGGGATAGAATAGTCCCACCCTTCCTTCACAGGCCCTCTTACAGCATCTCTCACAGTTGTCCATTCGGCCTCTACTTACGCACCTCTGTGGATGGCGGTCTCACTAGGCCCTGAGACAGCTGTCTCCTTGCAGAACAGCTCAACCTGACAGAAAGCCCTTCCCCGAAGTGGACTGAAACTTCTGTCCCTGTGGCTTCTACCCACAGGTCCTAACTGTGGTCCTTGGGATCATCCAGGCCATCCCAGCTCCCCCTGCCCCGTTGGCAGTCCTTCTGAGGTCTCCCCGAAGAATCGAGGGCCTTTTCTGCCTGCATCCTCTCCATGTGGGCTCTTGGGAGAGAATTAGAGGCCCTCCTGCCCCCAGTAGCTGTACTGAATGCTGGGAAAGGGCACCCTCATCCTAACCACCCTCGGGAGGGAGTCAGTAGGAGCATCAGTAATATTCCAGGAAGGGGTTTCTGGTCACAAATGAAGCTCCACTAGGTCATGTCTGAGAAACTCAATCTGAGATAGGGTGGGGGAAATGGAAGTTGGACCCATCCGAGGAAATGGGGAGGACAGGGAGGAAGCTGGCAAGCAGGCCGGGGCAGTAGGCAGGCTGGTCATCCCTGCCCAAGACCCAGAGTCCTTCCCCAGGTGCCCAGGGCACTGGGCAGATGGAACCAGAGAGCAGAGAGATCTGCCCTGGGGGCACATTGAAGCCTGGTCACGCTACAGGAAGGGAGGTATACAGCATTCAGTCAGCCCCTTCAGGCCAGGACCAGGGCAGCAGCCAGACGTTCTGTCAGCCACACAGCCCCTAGCAGGTAGGCGTGGGATCTTGAGCACCTGCCAGCCTGGACTCCTCAGCCTGTACCGAACCAGGAAGGGGCCCACCTGGCCTGGCCAGACCAGTTCCGCATCTACCCTCAGCTTCCATCAGAGCTGGCACCCTTGCAACTCCCTGTAGAGCGTTCCACCCATGCACTGGCCTCAGGGGCTTGCAAACTCCTTGGGGTGACAGGGGTCTCTTCTGTGTTTCAAGCCCTCAAGGGGAGATGACTGGCCTCCCTGGAAAGATTCCCAGAAGCCAACCAGGATCCTTCATGCTGCAGCTGTTGCTCTGGCCCTACCCTCAGTGGATTTTGCTGTTTGCTGCACATTTAGTGATCGTCTTCCTCCTCCATGCCAGGCCCTGTGCTGAGCTTTGTGCATACATATCACAGATGAAAGAGTTAATGCCATGTGCCCTGCCAGAAGCCCTGCCCCCCTTCTGGCATCCCCCCTGTACCTCTCAGGCAGCAGGAGTCATATTCCCTAAGGCGGCACTTGGCAGAAAGGGGCCTGCTCTGCCCAGCTGGCCACATGTCCCTTCCCTCTCCCTCCCCTCTCTGTTCCTCATGCAAGTGTCAGGAAACAGGATCCAAGGAGAAAGCAGGCACCTGTTCCTGAAGTTCCTGACAGGCCCCTTCTTCCCTGCCCCAGCCCCTGGGCCTTCTGGTGCCCCTAGGGCTTGATGGGAAAGAAAGGCCTCAGAGGCACTGGCCATCTCCTTCTAGCTGTGCCTTTATTTGGCCTGCCACATTTGGTCACCACTGTCAAGAGAGGAGCAGCAGCAGAATGTAGTGGTTAATAGAACAGACTCCAAACCAGATCGCCTGGCCTGAGCCACATAACAGCTTTGTGAGTCTTAATTTTCCCCATCTACAAAATGGGCATCATAATAATATCCACTTTATTGGGTTACTTTGAGGGTTATTTGAGTTAATATACATAAAATATTCAGAATAGCATCTGAGACATAGTACATAAATAATTGTTAAGTAAATTCTGCTCCTGCCCTCCCCCCCCCCCCCCCCGCGTCTCCCCAGTTCCTACCCTTTCGGTTTCCCCAGTTTCTGCTCGATCTCATTGTTCTCCTAGACAAGTGTGGGAACCCTGCCCTTGGTTCCTGCCCTGTCCCCCTCTGTCACTGTCCCTCAGTCTCCCGAGGCTGGACCCTACTCCTGGCGCTCAGCCACCCTCAGGGCATGCTGAAGGGCCCGCATGGGAACGGCCCCCCTTCACCTGCAGCTCAGGGGGGGCCTCCCCTGGGAGGCCTCTTGCTTCCCCCTCCCCAGAGTGGGGCAGCTGCTCTGCCTCTTTAAGGCCCTAACTAGGTCATCGCCCAGCTGAACACCCCCTCACATTCCCCTCACACTAAACAATCTGATCTGATCGCTGGTGATGAGGTCAATTTCACATGGCTTTGTTCCTGCAGTGAGCTTGTCACGACCAATCATTTCCGAGCGAGGAGCCCATAATCCTGTGCTGGCTCTCTCGCCCCCAGAGGCCATGGCCCCTTTCTTGCTCACCAATGTGAGGTCCCCAAGGGCCGGCTCAGCATGAGTTTCCTCATGGCCTCTGTGTGCCCTCTCGCTCTTCCTGGCTTGAGTGGGAGGGGCCTGGGCTGGGGTCAATGATGGGGTTGCCAAGAGGGGGCAGAATGGGTGCCAGGTAACCTGGGGAGAAGCCAGTCTCCAAGGAGGGAAGTGGGTGGCCAGTACAAGAGGGTCAGTGGTGCCATGTATTCCTAGGCCCTGGGCCCACACAGCTTGTGGGATGAGCCCTTCCTTTGGGGTGACCCAGAGTGGAACCTCATGTCCTAAGTATAGGAAGCATGGGTCAGGGGCTTGCAAGAGATTCTGAACATATACCACCCCCCGCCCAGCTCCTTCCCTAGCAATGTGTAGAGTAGTGGAGGCTAGTGTGGGGGGCACATGGGCTCCCATGCCATGTATGTGCCATCTGCGGTATGGTCGCAACTAGAAGCAAAGGCACACTTCTAGGAATGAAGACAAGGATTTCATTTCTGGCCCCACTGTTAACTAGCTGTGTGCCCTTGGCCAAGTCCCTTGTCTCCGAGCCTCAGTTTCCCCAGGTGTACCATAAGACTGTTGCGCTAGAGCAAGCCGATGCTTCGTTTCGGTAGGGAGCATTCATGAGCCTTTGCGGAAGCAGGTTTGGGATGTGGAGGGGAGAGGCAGGAGGTGGATATTTTGCTCCCTCTGTCTTTCCAGAGGGGATTGCGGGGCCCCCCACAGAATGGGTGTCAGTTATGTTTGTTTTTGGTGGGGATAAAAAACATCATGCCAGAGAAAATGAGCTTTTCTTTTTGCTTCTGCATCCTTCTTGCATGACAGGACTCATCCCATCTGCCTGAGCCCCAAGGAATGGACAACAAGAGCAGAAAGAGAGAGGGGGTGTGCCCCACTGGGCCCTGCCTGGGGTGCTGGCTTCTGAGTGGAGACTGGGTGGGGAAGGGAGCACCAGGGCAGCTGGGGGCCCCTTGCTGGGCATCTGGGCCCCAGGTGGGTCCTGCAGCTAAGAGGGAAGCGGGAAGGGAGTGTGCCAAGCTCTGGGCAGGGAGCTTTTGATATCTCACCTTGTCTCATTTAGTCCTCACGTTGCCATAGAGGCGATGGACTGTTCCTGCAGTTTACAGACGAAGACAAGAATGCTGTGGGAATGGCTGCTCTCAGGAGTGAGAGACAAGAATGAGATGGGCAGAGTGGGGCTTGAGGCCAGGTTTAGAGAGAGCTGATGTCTGGGAAAGCTGTGTCCAAAGCCTGGCCTCACCCCAGGCCCCAGTACCAGTGTCAGGGAAAGCACAGAAGCTTTGGAATCACACACACATGGCTCCTAGTCTCCATCTTCCACTTTCTTGCTGTGTGACTTTGGGCAAGCCACTTGACTCTCTGAGCCTAAGTTTTCTCCTTAGTCCAAAGGAGGTAAATGAGCTTGACCTCACAGGGATTCAGTGAGATGATGGGTGAACATGTAGCAGATGCCAACGAAGCATTCCTAGTCCAGTCCATCGGCAAGTGCTGCCGCCTTTACCTCTAGAGAAGTCGCAGGAGCAGCCTCTTCCCACAGTTCACTGCTGCCGCTCCTGTCCAGGCGCTCGCACCTCTTGCCTTGGTCAGCAGCATCCTCACGGCCTCCTTGCTTCTAGGCTCATCCCCTCCCAACTGTTATTGACACAGAAGCAGAGTGATCTATTACAGTCCCAAGTCAGTCATGTCACTCCCTGTTGAGAAGTGTCCCAGGGCTGCCCATGTCACTCAGAGGAAAATGTGAAGTCCTTACCCACGGCCCACAAGGCTTTCCACAGTTTGGCCCCTGCCAGCACCTCTGGCTTCATCTGGGCCCACGTTCCCCTGACTCATGCTGTTTCCAGCACACTTGTCTCTTCTGTGCCTTGAACCTACTAACTGCCTCCTGCCTCAGGGCCTTTGTATTTGCTGTTCCCTTTGTCCGTAACTCACGTCCCCCATTTCATCTTATGACTAGGTCTGTCATACAGATTTTAGCTCAGATGTCAATTCTGCAGAGGACCCTTCTGTGAAGGTTTCTTGGTTCTAAGTCCTCATTGTCCGGGAATTCTTTCTCATGTCTAACCTGCAGCTGTGCTGCAGTCACTTGGCCTTACTCTTTTGAGTCTGTCCGTCTCATCAGATGAGATTCCCTTTAAGAACTCATTAGTCAATTTTGAGGCCCTCAGCACTTAGGAATCTACTTGGGCTCTACAGGATAAGACCCCCAAACAGATTGTGAGCTCCATGGGGGGCCTGGTAGGAGAAGGAAATGGTAGTTTATTTGGGTGCCTAAGGAATGCCAAGCACTTGCACGCATGTGCTCTCGCCTAGTACTTCGTATTATATCCTTTACTTCTCTCAGCAGCCCTGTGAGGTGGGGACTCCTATCTCCATTGTGCAGATGGAGAAACTGACACTCAGAGAGAATGACTTGGCCAAGATCACACACCTGGTCACCTGGTGGTCTCCTGATTCCAGGGCCTGTTTTCTATCCCCCACATTAGAACAGACCCCTTGCCACATACACAGCAGAAATATTCCCAGGGGACCCACGATAAGCTTCTTTGAATGCTCCCTGAATACCCTTAAAGTTGCCTCTAAGATTTTTTTTTTCTTTTTTGTTTTTGTTTTTTTTTTTGAGACAGAGTCTCACTCTGTCACCCTGGCTAGAGTGGCATGACATCAGCCTAGCTCACAGCAACCTCAAATTTCTGGGCTCAAGCAATCCTCCTGCCTCAGCCTCCCAAGTAGCTGGGATTACAGGCACAAGCCACCACGCCCGGCTAATTTTTTTATTTTTAGGAGAGACGGGGTCTTGCTCTTGCTCAGGCTGGTCTTGAACTCTTGACCTCAAGTGATCCTCCCGCCTTGGCCTCCCACAGTGCTAGGATTACAGGCATGAGCCACCGCGCCCGGCCTAAGTTGTCTCTTTCCAAGCTCCCTCTGGCTACCTCTGACTCCTCCCTGCTGCTTCTGTTTCCTCCTTTGAGAGGAGTCCCCGGCCTTCCCTGGCCAGTTTCCACTTGCTCCTAGGGTAAGAGATTTCACCTGCCTCACTGTCCCCCATACTGACCACCCTGATGCTGCTGTTCAATTCCATTTGACTGGCCAAAATGCCCAAAGGCATCTCCGCTGAGCAAGATTCCAGGTTGGCCACAGGGGACCAGAGAGAGCATGGACCCTGACACCAGGAGGGCCTGACATACTAAAAGTCCCTGGGAGTGCAGGCTGTGGAGAGAGCTGCCCTCACAGAGTGAGCGACACATGCCGTGGGGCCTGCATGATGGGTGGGGTGGAACAAAGGTGAGGGAAGAGCACAGGCGAAGGCCTGGAGGTGGGAGAAGGAGGTAAGCAACTGAGTGTGGCACGAGCTCAGGGCGTGTGAAGAGAACAGCCAGAGCTGAGGACGGAGAGGACAGTTGAGGCCAGGCCTCCTCTCAGCTCCCTGGCCACCTCGAGCTGCTGTCAGCCCTCCGTCTTGCCCAGTTCCCCACGGATGAAGTGGGGAGGCAGGCCCGCCGGGCCGCATGGGCCGGGCTACGACAGCCAGAGTAGTGAGAGCTGGGCTCCAGTGGCTGCCAGCTCGAAGGCTTTGGGGGCGTTGCACCCGGGCATTTTGACAGACAAAAGATCCTACTGTGGTGGGCAGGGTCAGCGCTGGGCGTCAACTTGGGTCTCGGCACTTAGGCCAGGAAGAGAAGAGAGGTGTGAGCCTTGTGCAAAGCACATAGCTGTCACCCTCAGGGAGAGGCAGTTAGCACTGTGCAGGCCCATCACAGCCCGACAAAGGAGAAAGCAGCAGCGGCACTGGGGAGAAGGGAGTGGCGTGGGAGGGAGGGAGGGGAGGCCAGATGAACCAGGAGCCAGACGCCTTACTGTGGACTAGAGAGAGGAAAGGGACCCTAGGATTCAAAATGTCTGGAGTGCCTACCATAGGCCGGGCTGCGAGCCTTACTTACGCTTTCTCACGGAATTCTCATGACAGTGCTATGGGCTAGGTGTTTTCTCTCTATTGTACAGAAGAGGAAACCAAGACTCCGCCTCACTCTCGAGAGTGAGAGACCTGTCTGAGGTCACTCGGCAAGTCAGTGGGGCAGTGAGGCTCCAGTTCAGGCCTGGGGCTTCCCACCCAGTGCCCTTCCCTTCCCCCATGCCCAGGGCTGCCTCGCCTCGGCCCCTGGCCTGGGAGTCCTCAAATCTCCCAACAGCCTTCCAGACACCAGCTCGTCCAGCCCTGTGTTCATACGGAGAAGGGCCGGAGCTCGCCCAGGAACACACAGCCCACTGAGAAGAAGGGGCCCTGAGGCCGCTACCCAGCCCATGGCAGCTGGAGGGAGACGGTAGGTTGTAGAGCAGGACGGAGGGTGGGCTTGTCCACTTGAAACATTTCAATTACATCCTCGTAAAGTATAAATGTCTATCAAGAAAGACTTGCTCACACATGCCTTTGGCAGCCTCAGTGCAAGAAGACAGCAGAGAGCTCAGAAGATCTAATTGCTTATGTAATCTCCGTCGACTTGGGTCTATCGGGAAATATCTCTTGGAAGTGTTTATCACATCCCATGTTATAAATAGCCAAGCTCCACTCTCTTCCATGCCTTCCCGCGGCTGCCTGGGAGCTGGGCTGCCAGGGGTCAGGAGGGAGGAGCCATGGAGGAAGAGCAGGTCCTCCAGGGAGGAAGGGCCACCTGCCCGGGTAGCGCGGCTCTTGGACGCAAGCAGAGAGGGCACCGGCCTTCGGTATGCAGTGAACCAGAGCAGCCCCCTACTTTGCCCACCGTCCACCACATTCTGAGGAGGGGGGTCTTAGCGTTCCCATGCTCCCTTGCATCCCTTTGTTTGAAAGAAACAGCCCTGTTCTTGCCTATGAACATCTAGCCGAAAGAAGAAATGAGGCAACGATGGGCAGCTGGAAAATGAGAAAGTATTCTTGGAAATTATACCAATATTGGCATCCCCATTTTACCTACCAGGAGACTAAGGCGCAGGGAGGCAGCAGGCACTGGTATGTGGTGCGCTGGGCCTGGAACCAGGTCTGTCTGACACCACATCCTTGGCAAAGGGCCACCTCCCTGGTGATGCAGGGTGCTGCTCACCGTCCCCTGCGAGGAGGGTAAAGTGGCCCTTGGCAGGGTGTGTCCTTTTCACGTGCATACTGCCCCCCTTCCTTTCTGCAGTCTCAGTGGTCTCTGGTCATGCCAGGCCTGATCTGCCCAATTTCCACGGCCCAGGGAGCCCTATCCCTTCCCTCTGCCCAGCCTCCTGTTCCACCACCCCTGAGGTCCCAGCTCCAGGCCCACCTCTTCCAGGAAGCCTTGCCCGAGGTTTGTGGCCACCAGTTTGCCTGCTTTCCACAGCCTTGCTCAGGGTCCCTCACCTGCCTGCTGATCTCCCTCATCACCTGCCTCAGTTTCCTGTGGCTGCTGCAACAAACTACAACTAACTTAATGGCTTAAGATGACAGAAACATATTCTTTCACAGATCTGGAGGCCAGAAGTCCAAACTCACTATCATGGGGCCAAAATCAAGGTGTCAGAAGGGCCATGCTCCCCCAGAGGTTCTAGGGCAGAATCTGGTCCTTGCCTCTTGCAGCTTCTGGTGGCTGCCAGCATTCCTTGGCTCGTGACCACGTCACTCCAATCCCTGCCTCCGTGGTCACATGGCCTTCCCTTTCTGTCTATGTCAAATCTCTCTCTGCTTCCCTCTTATAAGGATACTTCCTTCTTATGTTATCGAGTTTAGGGCCCACCCGGGTATTCCAGGATCGTCTCAAAACTTCATCACATCCCCAAAGATCCTTTTCCCAAATCGGGCAACATTTACAGGTTTCAGGGATTAGGACCTGATATTCCTGGGGGACATTACTCAGCCTACTACATTGCCTTAAGAGCCTACCTGGTCTTCCCCGTTGTAAGACTGGGAGCTCCCAGAGGGGCAGAGGCAGTGGCTGATGTCTCTGGATGTCCTCTGCAGCAGCCCCCATTTCTCCCTGAGCCTCCAGCAAGCTTCAGGAAAGGTTGGCTGACTGAGGGCCTGGCATCTTGCCCCTTCCTCCATGGGTCAACCATCGGCTCCTGGACATACTCGGCGTTTGCTTCAGACCCCTGGGGCCACGGAGCAGCGTGGGGGAAGCTGACTTCGGACTTCCGGGTGTCTGACAAGGTCTCAGGATGAATTCACAGAGACAAGCGCCTTGTGGCACACGTGCAGACGTGGCTGCCTACGGATCAGATTTGGAGTCTGGGCCCAACTGCAGGCGGGAGGAGCAGAACTCATTGGCTTTCGGAGGCTGTTTTCAGAAACGCTGCTGACACACTAGACGGAGGGGCTGAAGCTTACAAAGTAAACATGACAGGGAGGAATGTTAGGTCCTGCTCCTGAATCCTAAAACCTGGTCCCCAAATGTAGGCTGGCAAAGGGGAAACGGGTGAGAGGGCAAGAAGCAGAGCCCAGGGGCACCTGTGATATGTATGGTCCGACCAAATAAGCCCACAGAGCCGCAGGCTGCGTCTGCAGGGAGTCTAGAAGTGAAGTTTCTAGAGCAAGGAGGTGATGATAGACTGCCCTGGAATATGGTGTCAGCTCTGGGCCCCACGTATTAAGAGCGCCACAGACACAGTGGAGCACGCCCGGGAGGCAGAGGCAGACTGGGGAGGTGGCAGGAGCACGAGAACAGGTGAAGGAGCCGGGGCTGTGGGGCTGGAGAAGACTCAGGGCTCTAAGCGGCTATTGGAAAGCAGAGGGCGATGACAGAGCCTAGGTGTCCCCTGGAGGCAGCACTGTGACCCATGGGCAGAAGCCAAAAGGAGATTAAGTTAAGCCCAATGTGAGAGAGAACTTTCTTGGAGTTAGGGCTATCCTGAGATAACCTCTCCTGAGAGGGAACGAACTCCCTCTGCCTTGGGAAGGGGAAAA
Organism: Eulemur rufifrons; assembly: GCF_041146395.1. Lineage (NCBI taxonomy): Eukaryota > Metazoa > Chordata > Mammalia > Primates > Lemuridae > Eulemur > Eulemur rufifrons. The sequence continues at coordinate 92,785,103 of NC_091012.1, forward strand.
GCAGCGGCTGCTGGGTTATTCAGCTGATAATGGCGGGAGGGACCAGGGCATGAGAACGGGGACTTGAGCAGGGCAGGCCAGCCTCCTGGAGGCCTGGGACGGCCTGCTGCCCACAGAACCTTTCACCTCTTCTCGATGCCTCATCTGGGAGGCCTTTCCTTACTCTCCCAGCCGGTCCCCCGCCAGCCCCCACGGACCTACTCCCCGTCCTCAGGAGACCCAGGGCGCTGAGCACGTGCTGGTGGAGCACATGATTTGGGCTCCGTCTCCCCCGTGAGACTGAAGGCCTCCAGAGCAGGTGGAGGACTTCTTCAGTGCGAGATCTACTTTTCACCTTTCTCCGCACACTGCCCGCTGCCTAGGCTGCAGCAGCCACCAGGGAAGAAAGAGAAGAGTGCTAAGCAGCGGTGGGCAGGGAGACGGTTCAATCGCCAATCGCCAGCCAAGGGCCTTTAGAAACTGCAGATTCACACAGATTCAAAACCAGTGGAAGTGCATCTGGCAAGGAGGTGGGGAGAGCCAAGGTAACTTCTCAAAGTTCCTTTGGGCCTCACAAGGGCCTCATGGATGCCAACCCACATACCTGGCTTTTTCTTCTCTTCTTTGCACCATTCTGAGAGAGTTCCCCCAGCCTGGGCTTCTGTTCCCAAGGGGCTCTCCCTCCCTGCTGGCCCCTCTGGCTCACTCCAGACCCCCTCCAGATGGGCCCCATCCTCCTTTAAACCCCCAGCTGGGCCCACCAGCTGGGCCTTCTCAGGGAGTGAGGCCCCAGGAAGGCCCAGAGCCCACCCAGCAGGCTAGAGGGAGAACAGCTGCCTGTGGGGTGAAAGGGGTGTGGGGTAAGGTTCCCCCATAGGCAATCTGTGTTGGAAATGGATGATCTAAGAATGGGGATGGAGGTGGGGGTGGCTTCAAAAAGACAACATGCCTGGCCCAGAGATCCCAGGCGCAATGTGGCCGTTCCTCCTGCAGCTCCACTGATTGGCCCCATGCCCACTTGAACACTTCCTGCGTGTGATGGCCAGTGCCCCACACTGAGAGCCCTGAAGTCTGGGGGTCGTTTCTGGTTCTGCCACTGATTCTCTGTATAACCCTGGGCTCCCTGCCCCTCCCTCACCCTGGGCCTCATGCAGGCATCCCTTCAAAAATGTTAGCAGTGCCTATTTATGGAGCGAACAACACTGGACTAGGCAGAACCTTGGGCCCCGGCGTCACTATCTGTCCTTATGTGTAGATATTATCGGTTTCCTTTAATCACTCACTGACTCCCCGCCGGACTGGAAGCTTGGAAGCTCCCTGGAGGCAGGGATCTCTCTCTCTTTTCTATTTTTTTTTTTTTTTAAGAAATTTTTAGAGATGGGGTCTGGCCATGTTCTCCAGGCTGGAGTGCAGTGGCCATTCACAGGCGAGATTGCAGCTCACTGCAGCCTTGAACTCTCAAGCGATCTTCCCACCTCAGCCTCCTGAGGAGCTGAGACTACCGCGCGTGCCACCACCCCCGGCTCCGAGGCAGGGATTTCTGTCTCACTCATCACTGTGCTCCCAGTGCCCAACTCAGTGCCCCACACAGAGTAAGTGTTCAATCAATATGTGCTAAATGAGTAAATGAACAATAAAAGCTATAGATAGCCAACCCCAGAAAACGTCATCCCTACACAGTTTGATCTACCATTCTAGGGGAGTCTCAGACCCCAGAAATCCATCTCTCATCTACCCTACAGATCCATGGTTCCAAGTTAGGAGACCCAGAAAAGACCCGAAAAGGTAGCACATATTCATTGTATTATGCACTGCGTGAAAAAAGGTTGCCATGGGCCTAGTTGGGAAGAGGTATGGGGTGATCAGGGAGCCAGAAGGTGTGAGGATGCCTCTAGGTGTAGCTGGGACAGAGCAGCCCTGAACCATTGGGCTATCAGAAGCACCAGGCACTCTGCCTAGGCTGTGGGCTTACCTGGTAGTAAGCAGCCAATGAGAACACAGGGTCTTCTCGGACGTGCTGCTCTGCCCCAACTACATAAATGGGCCCTCTAGTTGACACCTCAGTGTCTTGGGCTTTGAACCAGTGGTACTCAGTGGCCTTGGGTCTGGCAACCTTGGAGGAGTCCTGAGTCTGCAGGGATAAGGACCAGCTCCTGGGTCATGGGCCCCACTGAAGGGCCTCCCCCTGTGACTCCAGGGCTGGGCAGCCAGTGGGCCTTCTGCCCTCCTGCCTGCCCTCACACGCACTGTGACAGCTCAGTCCTCATCAGCTTCAACAAGGATCCAGGTCCCTGCCCTGCCTGCTTACCAGGCCTGTGCTGGGCAGGCGAGTGTTTTGGACACGCTGAAGAGCTGTGCCCAGGGAGTGGTTTTTGCTATCACTGTGTTTGATGCTGTGTTGCAGTCCTCTCTCAGTAGGACAGATGTCCTCTGGGGGATGCCAGGCCACAGGGAAGGTCTTTGTCAGAACGGAAAAAAATAGGGGTTGGGAGTCAGCCTGGCCTGAGTTCAAACCTTGCCTATGCCACTTCCAAGCTATGTAGCCTTGGGAAAGTCACTTGATTTTTCTGAGCCTCAGTTTCCTTATCTGTAAAATGGGGACAACAATACATAACCTTCAGGGCTGTTGCAAGGATTCAGGGAGATAATGCATAAGGAACACTTAGCTCGGGGCCTGATGCTTGCTGGCTTTTCAATAGACACTAGCTAGCATTGGTAGTTAATATTGGCTACGGCTGCTAGAAAGTGTGCTCCCCAACCAGTAGTGCCAGCACTGCCTGGGAACTTGTTAGGAATGCAGGGGCTCCAGCTCCACACCAGACCTGCTCAATTAGAATCTACATTTGTGGTTTTTTTTTTTTTGTTGTTGTTGTTGTTGAGACAGAGTCTCACTTTGTTGCCCAGGCTAGAGTGAGTGCCGTGGCGTCAGCTTAGCTCACAGCAACCTCAGACTCCTCGGCTTAAGCGATCCTACTGCCTCAGCCTCCCAAGTAGCTGGGACTACAGGCATGCGCCACTATGCCCGGCTAATTTTTTTATATAGATTTTTAGTTGTCCATATAATGTCTTTCTATTTTTAGTAGAGACGGGGTCTCGCTCAGGCTGGTCTCGAACTCCTGACCTTGAGCGATCCACCCGCCTCGGCCTCCCAGAGTGCTAGGATTACAGGCGTGAGCCACCGCGCCCAGCCTAGAATCTACATTTGAATAAGATCTCCCAGGCAAGTCCTAGGAACAATACTCTGGGAAGAGCTAGGCTGGCGCCAGCCTTCAGAATAGCCATCATATATGAGGAATATTCACTTCTGGATGCCTACGAAGGAAATAGCTTTATACATCCTTAACTTAAAATGGTAGTCGTAGTGGTTGCAGTAGCAATAGCAGTAACAAACAAGTACAGAACATTTACTATGTACCACATACTATCTGGGGTGCATCATAGAAACCTTCTGAAGTCACTATTATAATCACAGATATTTTACCAATAGCAAGGCAAGGCACAGAAAGGTTAAGTCACTGGTTCGAAGTTGGGGTTAGTGAGTGATGGAACCACAGTGCAAACCCAGGCTGCCCGCCTCCAGAGTTCACACACCGAGGGCATGCATAGGAGAAACTGTTCAGTGAGCAGTATGGTTGATTCCGTGCCACAGGTACCCACCGGATTGCTTCTCCAGGTCTGCTTAGCCTGAGAGATACGGAGATGGAGGAGACTCAGGCTCTGCCCTCAAGGAACCCCCAGTCCAGTGCCAGAGACAGGCATGTAAACAAAGGAAGGGAGCAGCCTGCGACTGAGTGACCAAACAAAATGCTGTGGGGGCACAGAGGAGAGAAGCCGTGGGTCTTGCTTGCGGGCACCTGGGACAGCCAGCTTCCTGGCAGGCTGGGTTGTTCCCAGTTACGGCTTCCTTTGTAAATCTCCAGGCTCTTAGGCATGATTAAAGTGCCTTCCAGATCAGACAGAGTGTCTAGGATTCTAGGGAGAAGAATTTTGGCAAGGTGAGCAGGAGGTGTTTTGTAATGGTCAGGAGATCAGAATTTGAGTCCTGTTTTAGGTTTTAACTCTTTGTGTAGCTTTGGCCAACTGGATCCCAAGTTTTTCCAAATCTGCAGGGAAGAGGAGTAGATGCTATGGATGGAATTTTAAGGCCTAATCGAGGAACAAGGGGCTTGTTGCGATTTCTGTTGGGCCAGACCGTGTCCACCTTGCCCACTGCTATATCTGGGCACCCGACCTATTTCTTGGTCCAGAGCTGCTGCTCCATAATGACTTGTTGGATGAATGTTGAATGAGCAGCTGCAGGAAAGGGGGCCTGGGGTGGCCAGACCCCCGCCCTTACTTTTGCCTGTATGCCTGCTCAGCCCTCCATCCTGAACAGAGTCCAGCCAGCCTCCTCTCTCCCTCCAGGTCTCTGCTCTGGGCCTTAAGCTGGAGTTAATTCTGCTTCTCTGTCTTAGGCCAGCGGGGCTCTGCTGCCTGGTGAGAAGACTGGAGCTGACAAGACCCTCAGAGATCAGCCCAGCACACAGATAGGGAAATAGGCCAGAAAGGAGAAGGGATTGCCCCAGTGCCACATAGGGAATGTGTAGCAGGATCAGGACTAGGAACCACATGTCCTTGTGCTCCCACCCATCATTCTCCCTGCCTGGTCAGGGGTTCCCAAGGGCCAGAGAAAGAGAGAGGCAATGAATGGATGAAGGAGAAGGGTCTCAGGAGGATTGGCCTTCAAGGCCTCTGGGGCCAAATTAGAGGAGGGGGAGGGCCAGAGGTGGCAGCGCCAAGGACAAGGCTGCTTACGGGCAGGGGCTGGTGGGGAAGTGAGGGGCAGGGGCAGGGGAGCGGGCAGGCAGGAAGCTGCAGCTGGAATGTTGAGGACACATGTTTCCCATTAGGCGCTCCTCCTCCCCCGCCCACTCTCTCCTCTGGGGAGGGAAGGGAGAAGAAAGAGGATGTGATGTCTAGGTGAGCCCCATTATGTGGGGACGTGTTAGCAGGAGCTCCCCAGGTAGCCCCTCTGTAGTCGGTGAGATGACTTCGACCTATGGCTTCGAGTCAAACACAGCCAGGTTTGAATCTCTCCTCCAGCACTTACTAGGCCATGTGACCTTGGATAACTGACTTCCCTGAACCCAGGTTCCCACAACCCTAAACTGGAGAAAATGCTCCCTACCCAAGCACAGCACAGGGAGGGGGCAGAGACCCCGCCAGGAATGCTCTGTGCTCCTGCCTGTGCAGGGGCAGGGTCCTGAGCCCTTGCCTCTTTTCTTTGCCTCTATACATCCTGGCCTAGGTTGGTGTGGGGAGGGGCGCTCACAACCTTTCTGTGGCAGCTTATACTTCGGGCCCTCTCTGTAGTGAAAGTGCCCCTAGCCCCTCAAAACTGTCCCTCTCCTCAGCCATCCCAAAGCAATCTTGGCGGCCTTTCCACAGCACAAAACACAGCCACACTCTCACTGTGTCCATCCACACACCCATGCGCACACTGTGTCTGCTGGTCCCCAAATGCACAGGCTAAGGAAGGGGACACCCGGGGTGCCCTTGAGCAGAACCTCCTGACCAGGGCCTCCATTAAGTGCCTGCTAGGTATCATCTCGCCAAGTCTTTGCCACATCCATAGGGGAGCTTCCCAAGATCCTCTCGATGCCACAGATAAAAAGACGGAAGGCCATGCGTTGTTCAGAAGAGGGAATGCCTTATTTCACAGCCCTGTGTCAGCAGTGGCCAGGCCCACATCCTAGCCCGTATTGGTCAGGCTCAGGGAAGAGGCAGGCAGGGAAACATCATCGACCTCAAAGGCACCTGGGGAGTCATGTGATGGAATAGCACATGGCAGTGAAAAAGAGTGGACTGCGGCACATGCAATGACACGGCTAAATCTCCCAGGTGCTATGTTGAATGAGAGAAACCAACACAAAAAAAGAACACACGATGGCACGTTCCATTGATATTCCATGTACATGGACTTCAGGAACAGGCAGAACCAACCTACAGGGATAGACATCAAAATAGTAGTTTCCCTTGGGGCAGGAGCGGGGATTACTGATGGGAAGACGCATGTGAGAGCCTTCTGGGTGCTGGCAATGTTCTATGTCTTGACCTAGATGGTGGTTACTCGGGTTGATACATATATAAAAATTCGTAGAGCTGTACGCTATGGTTAGTACACTTCACTGTGTATAAATTATGCCTCAATACAAAAAAAATATTTTTAAAAACCCAAAGAGCCAAGAGTTTCCCCCAGATCTTTGCATGTCTGGCTCCTTGTTATCCAGGCCATCTCCTAAATGTCACCTCTTCGGAGAGGCCCTCCATGATCCCCCTACCACTTAATCTAATTTAGTAACAGTCCCCACCTCTGTGCCTCAGTTACTGTCTATTCTATTAACTTGTTTTCTTTTTCTTTTTGGCATGTACCAGTGTGCTGGAGCTGGCTGGGGCTGGCTCTTCCCAACTCAGTGTGCAGTGACTTCACGTTGGTAGCTTGAGATGGGCCGTGATGGGAACACTTACACCACAGAAACCAGCACACACTGTGGCTCCCTCCGCCAGAGCTGGTTGCTAAGTTTCCCAGCACACCCTGTACTTATCCCTATCTGACATTGTCTTACGTATTTGTCTCTTATTTGCTACACGTCTCCACGGCATGAAGCTCCATGTGAGCAGGGTCTATGACTTGCCATTTTTACCACTATGTCCCTGGCGCCTAGAACAGTGCTTGGTATATAGTAGGTGCTCAGTACATGCTGATTGAATGAATAAAGGTCTGATGGTAACACCGTGGAAGCACAACAGAGGGAACTGTTAACTTGCACCAGAATAGGGGACATTTGAGCTGGGGCTTCAGTGATAAGGAAGAACTTGCCAAGTAGACAAGGGAGAAAGGATTTCCCAGGTAGAGGGAACAAAAAGAAGGCATGAAAGAGCATGAGTCTGGGGAAACCCAGCAGCGGGAGTGGCCGTATTGTAGGGTGTGTGGGGTGGGGAGAGGCACTGGGAGTGGTGCAGAATCGTAGCTGGGGCCACACTGTGAAGGGCCTTAGCTCCTCGAATGAAGGGCTAGATTTTCCCCCATAGGCGATAGGGAGCCACTGAAATGTTTTAATTAAAGAAATAATCCGCTCAAGTCTTTGCTGGCAACATGCCTGTGACAGCAGCGTGGAGGGTGGATTGAAGGGGGACGGCTGGAGGTCCAGTCACCTCTCCACAGTATGCCTAGGCCAGAAGGCTGGTCTTTTGAAACCTCAGTCCTCCTCGCTGTTTTTCCTGCCTGTTTCCTTTCCTTCAGCCCTTAGTGAAGATGGAAAACAGCTGGCCCTTCCTTCAAAGCCCAGTGGCCCTCCAGGCCCTAGGCCTTACTTTCCATTGGCCATGTTTCTCAGTCTGGCCTAGCTCTGCGGGGGCAGCCCATGTGGCCCTGCCAAGACTCTCAAAGGGCGGGCGCCCAGTGTGGCCACGGGGACTGTCTGTGCCTTTCTAGCGTTTCGACTTAGCCACCTCGTGCCCTGCTCTGGGCCCCATCTTGCTGGGCCCCATAGCAGCAGCAGCGACCGCCACAGTCATGGCTAGAAAACAAGGGTTAAGGGGCCTTTGTTGTCTGTGGTGTTGCTATGCAGGGCCGGCCACAGGCAGCTCTGAGGTTGGGCTGTGGTCTGGTGTGGGGCTCCTGCTCCAGGCAGGGAGTACTAAATTAGAGCCTCCAGCCTTCCAATTTAGAGGACCAAAATAAACGCAAGAACATTCCTGCTGGGGCCCCAGCACTCCAGCTTCCAGGCAGCAGCTAGGCTCTGCCCTCAAGCCCTGAGTTACAGAGGTCGGGCAGCCGGGCAGCCAAGGATGGCTAAAGCCTGGGTCACAGGGCATACAGGAGGCATGGGAGGGGCTGGGCCGGGGCATTTGCTTATGTTTCTATAATCAGTCCACTTCGGTTTGATCTGAGTCAACTCACTGCACGTTTAATGTCAGGCTCCGGACTAGCTTAGCCGTGGGATGACAGCAGCGAGTAATACCAGGATTTACCCATCTGGGAGATGCCGTAGACACCATCTGAGCCAAACTTCTCATGTTATAGATGGAAAAGTGAGACCCAGAAAAGAAAAGGGACTAACCCAAGGTCACACAGAAAGTCAGGGGCAGAGCCAGGACTAGAATCCAAGGCCAGTTAGTACGGGACTAACTCCACCCCAGGCAAAACTGGGGAATGTCTGATGGAGCTTCGGATAGGTGTGCCCTGAAGGAACACTGGGTGTGCCCTGGAGGAACCTGGTATTCAGTCAACGTGCAGGCACCAGGAGAAAGCTCCCAAAGGTGGGGCTTTGGAGCTAGGCCTGGGGATGGGGAACCTAGGCATAGAGAACAGGCCATGCCAGGTCACAGAGCTGGGGAATCTCACATGCCAGAACCAGGAGCCTCATGTGGATTAAGAGTTGCGTGGGCACCTGGGTGTCCCTCCATAGCACAAGTTCCAGTAGACACCTCCCACAAGACCACCTGCTGCCTCTCTTTCTCAGGAGGCAGCAGAATCTTCATCAGAGCTAACATTTAGTGACAGCTACTATGTGCCAGGCTCTGTGCTGTGTGCATATGTGTGATCTCATTTGGGCCTTATGACAACTCTATGAGGCAGGGCCTAGTATTAGCTGCCTTTTAAACATGAGAAAACTGAAGCACCTAGAGGTTAAGTGACTTGATTGAGGTGACATGGGGGAATTGAACCCAGAGAATCTGATTCTAGGGTTTGTGCACTTAAGCACTACACCATAATAGCGTTAATGACAACTCCAGCAAGCTAGTGTCCATTGAGTACTTACCGGGGGCCAATGGTTGTTAAAACATTTCATAGGGAGTAGCTTATTTAATCTTCACAACTTTATGGGGCAAGTATTATTATTATTGTTGTCATCCCCAACTTACAGATGAGAAAACTGAGGCACAGAGAGGTGAAGTAAAGAGGTACTTTTGCTTCTGCAGAACCTAGTCCAGTAGACAAGGGAGAAAATATTTCCCAGGCAAAGGGAACAAAATGAAGGCGTGAAACGAGCACGAGTGTCTGGGGAAAGCCAGCAGCCAGAGTATTGTAGGGGGGTGGGGAGAAGGGAGAGACGTGGGGTGGTCCTGGAGGTTCCCCCCCCACACACCCGCCAAGGGGGTACTCTGTGCAGGGAGTTAGCGACGCTCCCAGCGAAAGTTCAGTGAACAATGAGTTATAAAATCTTCTTAGGGCAAACTTCTAAGTTTTATGATAAGGCTACTACTTTAGCAAAAACAGAGACATTGTGGCTCTGGTTATTGTGTATTAGAACAGACATTTTAGAAGTCATTCATGAGCTGTCCCTTATGCTATTTACTTTAACCGCCTGGTTCCGTCTGGGCCCAGCTCGGGCAGCATATCTTAGGATCAGCTCCCATCTCCGGTGCCTGTTTTTGTTGACATCCAACATCCGACATCCTGTGGCTCTAGGCAAGCCTGCTTTGTCTTTCAAAGCAGGTGAGAGCCGCAGGCCTGGATTGACCATTGAGACGCCCTCCTGAGGCGAGGCAGCTTTTGATATGCGAACTAACACGTTTACATTTTCCTTTAGGGCAAAGCCTTGCAAGACTCCGAAATCATTTCTGTCTCTAAAAATATATGGGGCATTTCTATAAATCAATATTTCTTAGGCTCAACAACTCTGCAGTGGCCCAATAAGAGGGACAGGCCTCCCCCTAGCTGATCAGGGTTTGGGAGCTGGGCTGGCAAGCCTGGAACATCCCAAGAACCCTCCCTGCCTCAATGGGCCAGGTGGAGTGAGGGCAGGCAGAAGTGGGGGCAGTGAAAGGTGCAGGACTTGAGCCATGTCCCCCAAGAGAAAGCAGGGACAGAGGGTATAGGGTCTCTCTCTCCTTGTCCCCAGGAGTTTGGCAGTCCTGGGGAGTCCAATCATCCTCAGAGACCCAGACATCAGGGTCACAAGAGAGGCCCACAGTAAGACATCCCAGTCCGACCCTGTCATGGCAAATGTAAAAGCTGAGGCTGAGCACAGTGGAGGGACTCATCCAGTGTCACGCATCTGGGAAGTGGTGGAGCTGTGGTGCAATTCCCAGTACCCCGGAGTTCTTTCTGCTACCCCACCCTGCCTCCTTTTGAGCAGGCCCTTGGAATCAGAAGAGACCTGGGTATGAATGAAGGTGGATTTCTCACCTGAAACCATGGAGGCCAGAAGGAATTGCCACAGTATTTTTTTAAATCCCAGGAGAAAAGAACTGTCAACCCAGAATTCAATATCTGGGGAACACATCAGCCAGGAATGAAGTGGAAGTAAAGATATTCTCAGATGAAGGAAAACTAAGAGAATTTGTTGCCAGCAGATCTGCTCTAAACGAGAAGTGAAAGAAAGTTCTTCAGATGAGAGGGCAATGAGAGAAAACTTGGGACCGGGGTAGATTTACTCTTTTTTGTCATGCTGCTCCTCATCTCCCCCATGCCCAACTCTTCCTATTACAGTCCCTCTCAGCCCATATCCCCTACACCCTTTGCCCCCTGGCTGGGGCAAAGACCCAGGAGCCCGGCCTGGGTCTGTAGGCAGGGCAGAAAGCTAAGGGGAATATGCATGGGATGTGAAATCTTGGATTGCAAATCGGTGCCTAACACCACCACTGACTGGCTGTGCAACCTCACACAGGTTTCTTGTCCTCTCTGAGCCTCCATCTGGCCACTGGGGATAATTACCAAGCTTTTGTGTGGCTCAGACAAGAGGAAGGGTAGGAAGCCAGTTAGTGGTGTGTGAAAGGGCCGTCCAGATGGGAGGGATGGTAATTATCATTCCTCTACAGCCCCTCCTCTCCTTGCCAGCCAGCCAGGCATCTGCAGGGGGGCTGGGGGCAGACCACTTAGCAACTCAGCTTCCTTTTACTTCTTCCCTGGGGCTCTTGCAGTTCTGGATACCAGGGCTTTGATGGAAGGGGTTGGGATGAAAGCGGTAGGAGCTGCCTTTCCATTAGCAGCCCTGGCTGCCTTGCCTGGGCCTCCCTTTTCCCTGGAATCTTTCTGGTACCAACAGCTTCTTTTTCTCACATGCTATTGAAAGAGAAGGAAATGGGCCAGAAGTGTGGTGTCTCTTCTCCTGGGGGAAGCTGTGGGGTACTGGCTGATCCCCGGGTGTCCTGTGCTCGGGCAGAGGGCAGGGCCTCTCCAGCAGTAGGCCGGGCCTTGAATGCAAAGCTTCAGGCCAGGGGGCAGAGGGGAGCAGGTCAGAACAGCTGCTGTGGCTGGGTTACAAGATAAGGACAGGAATGCAGTTGGGCCTGTGCGCAGAGCAGTGCTGTCAGAGCAGCCCATAGATCTGTCTTCTAGACCCATCGATTCCATGGCCTATCTTTGGCATTTTCCTTTCCCTCCGTCAGCCTTGGTTTCCCAGCCTTGGTTTCACACGTGCATGCACACGTGTGAGGGGAGGGCTGGACTGCTGACCTGCGAGGTCTCTTCGAGCTCTGACACACTGTGGTTCTAATTAAGTGAGTTAAAGCCTGAGGCAGGAGGCCAAAGGGAGGAGGGGGTTCCTGCAAGCTACTGGGGGGAGTGGGTACAATGTGGTCTTTGCTAGAGTACTTTGTTGCTGACCAAGGACCTTGGTGTTCCAACTCTGCCCATTATCATCTACATAACCCTGAGCAAGTCACATAATGTGCCTAATGTCCCAAGACCAGCTTTACCCCGACCTTGGTAGGACGTTGTCACTTCAGTGGGCCTTGTGGTGGACATGACGTCCCCTTTGCCTCTGATAGGAGAGCTCATAGCACAGCAACAAGAGGGATCAGCACCAGTGGGTTCCCAGCGTGGTTCCCATGTCCAGCCTGGCCAGCCTCCTGCACAGCTGGCTCCTTGACAGGCTGGCCCCAGGTCTCTCAGTGCTCTGAGCAGAACTGCTCGGCTCTGACCAATTCCCCTGGGGCAATCATGGGTGTGGACTATGCTGTTCCTCCAGCAGGTGCCCCCTCAGCAGATGGCACAGGGTGCTGGCACCCACATTCACCATTTGCCCTGAGGTCACAGCACCTCCTAGTTCACAGGCCAGCCACAAGGTGATCAGGACCAGTGAGGGAGATGGCCATGTGGGTCCTCCAACGCTAAAGGCCACACACAGAGAGGAAAAAGAAGTTGTTTGGAGACACAGTGAGCTCAGAAAGCCCAGGGCTTGTTGGGGCATTTGGAGAAGCTGAAGGGCTCGGTCAATCAGAAAAGACTATCAGCTTGTGTCTGGGCTGCAGTAGCTGGAGAGAGCCAGGGAGGGAGGGAAGTCTCTGTGAGGGGAGAAGGCCAGGAGCTCAAAGAGTCCCCTCTCCTAGCACCCTAACAGCCAATCAGGTGCTCCTCACATAAAAGGGCACTTAAGAAATGATTCCCAATTTTAGTGGCAAATGGTGCTGGGGTGGCGGTCAGGGGAGGAGGAGCAGTGCCAGAGGTCGTGTACCTGCGTGTCCCTTGGTTCTGTGACATATTTCCCTGCCTTACTGGGTACCTGTCCTTTCTCTGATGTTGGTTCTTCACCTTCCCCAGCTGTGAACCAGCCCAAAGCTTTCTAGTAAATACTTTATTGGTTTAACTTAGCTGGAGTCAGATTCAACCAAAACCCCTGCTGGATGTGGCCCCTGACAACTGAAAGTGAAGAACCAGCATGCCATCCTAGCTCTAGAACAGAGAGAGCCATGCACAAGGAGAGGCTGGGCCAGCTCCGAATCTAGGTCCCTTGGGTAGTGGAGCAGTGCATTAGGGTGCCCTATGTCCCTGTCCTCAGGCTCAGGAATGCTCCATGAATGGATGAACCAATAGTGAATGAACAAATCTCCCCCACTCCCAGCTATCCCACCCACCCTGCCCTTGGGGCCAGATTACATCTACTCCTGACCACCAGCCTGCCCTTGGCCTCCCTGCCCACCTGACCTCCAAGAGGAGGAAGAGAAAGTCACAGTCATGGGATGGCAGAGTTGGCCTGGCCCTTACTCTGCCAAGTCCAGTGCCCTCCTAGCCCAGTTGGGAAGGCCAATGCCCAGAGAAGTGAAAGGACTGGCCAAAGGTGTCAGGACTCCGCTCTCCTGCCTCCATCATAACACATGTCAGGAATTTTTGTCAAGTTTGTGTTCTGGAGGTCTCAGTCCAGAACAAGTCCCTTCCCAGAATGCCTTGGGACTTCAAAGCATGGCAGGATGGCATCTGGGTGCTCCCCACTCCCCTTCGGCCCCGACACTCCTGGGGCCAGAGGGTGGGAGTGCCTTTGATCAGTCAGGAGTGTTGACTGTCCTTCACTGGGCCTGACAGCAGAGATGAGCCAGAGGCTGGCCCATGCCCTCTGGATGCCGGGAGAGCACACAACGTCACAAGAGAGAAAGTCCAGCCTCCAGCCTGGGGCCTCCTGCATCTGGGACACGCCACCCAAAGCCTGCACAGCTGGCCAGCAGGGAGGGCTGCAGCTGGGGGATGTTTGTGCTAATCCTCAGCAAAGGAAGCAGCGTGATAGCTAGGCTGATGTCTCCAGGGTGGGCCGCCACTCAGCACTGGGGGCTTTGTTTCCCAGCCTCTTTCCCGTCCCACAATCCTCCCCTCAAGTCCCTGCCTCCTGCAGCCCCCACACCCAGCTCATCCCATCAGTCACCATCACTTCCTCAGATGGGGCCCTGGGTGTGGGGAAAAGGGCCCCAGACTGGAGTCTGGAGGCCTGGACTCTGTCACTGTCTTGCTGTGTGATCTTGAATCAGTCCCTTGCCCTCTCTAGGCCTCAGTCTGCCCAGCTACAATGCAAGGAGACAGGTTGATGGGACTGCCCTAGCATTGCTACTCTGTGAGTCTCTGAATCAGGGAATGAGATCTGTGACTGATGATGACCCATGCACGTCTAAGAGATGCTTACTCTCTGTCCTCCTGGGCTCAGTGGATTGGCTTGGCATTCTAGCCCCCATGGCCATGTTCCTGAACTCGGTATTAAAGGGACAGGGAAGTAAGGTCCACGGGTGAGCTTTCATCAGGATGGGAAAGAAGAACAGAAGGAAGTACAGATTGTATGTTTAAACTCAGAAATGCCCCATCAGTCATTGGACCCATGGCCCAGGGGACAAAACCATGAAGCCTGATGATTGATGAATCAGGAACAAGATGTCCAGGTCTCCTCTAAGAACAGGTTTTCTGTGTCCAGAGCCTAGGGCTGCTCAGATGAAGTGTTCTTTCTTAGTGGGAAAGACCATGCCATGAGAACCTCCCTGGCCAACAAAGGATGGAGGCTTGAGTCTATAGTACTCCTGAAGTTCCCAGTGCCAAGTAGATCCAGGAACAACCCACTTTCACCCATACAATGCAATGACACAGGCCTCACCAGCCTCACTTGTGAAGACTGGGGAAAACCTCTACCATCAGGCCCCAAACCAAGGCTGCCCAGCAAGGGGGTTCCCTGCCAGGGTTTTCCTCTCTTGGAAATTTCTGAGGACTGCTGGGTGCTGGGCTGGGAGGAAAGCAAAGGGGGAGAAAGACTCCCTGGGGTGGGGGGTGGTTGAACACTCCTTCATAGTGTGCTGTGGACCAGAGGGTGGTGACCATGGAGTGCCACTGGGAAAAGGTGATGGGCTCTCACGTGGCCTGATCAGTATGTCACAAGGCCTTTGTCTTCCGTCTCTATTCAGCCCTCACAACAACCCTGAGGAGAGGTATTTGTGGTTGCATTTTATAAGTAAGGACACTGAGGCACAGAGCAGCCTTCCCAGATATTCCATGGCTCAAAGGCAGGACTCGGGGCCAGTCTGTTCTCCAAATCACATGGTCTATTCCAACCCACATATTACTGCTGCAGTCCCGAAACAGGAAAGAGCACTTTCAACAGGAGAGTTGGCTTTCAGGTCGGGCTTAGGGATGGACACTTGGGATAGGTAGATGCGAAGGAGGAGCATATTCTAAGGGTGTGGAGGAGGGTGGAGGATGGGACGCAGTGCATCAAAGACAGGGGGTCGAGGCATGGAAAGCTACTGTGGAAGGACAACAAGGAGGTTAGCTTGTCTAGAGGAAGTCATGGGAGAGCAAAGGGTGAAGTTCAGCAGGTAGCTGGAGTTGCAACTGTGGGGGCCCTTGAACATTCAAGTAAGAAATTTGGCCTTGATCCTATAGGCTATGGGGAGCCATGGAAGGATTTTGAGCAGAGGAAGGACCATGGGCCCTCCTGGTGACGATGTAGAAAATAGATTGGAGGAGAAAAGATGAGACTAGAGGCATGAGATAAAGAATATACAGATCTTATAGAAGTAGAGTAGAATCGTGTTTACCAGAGGCTGGGAATGTAGGGGAGGGGGTGAAGAGAGCTTGGTCAATGGATACTATGTTACCGTTAGACAGGAGGAGAAAGTTCTGGTGTGCTATTGCATAGTAAGGCCATACAGTTAACAATAATGTATTGTACATTTCAAAGTAGCTAGAGGACAGGATTTTGAATGGTCTCACCACAAAGAAATGATAAATGTTTGAATGATGACTGTATCGATTACACTGATTGGATCATTACACAATGTATACATCTATGCCAACTGTACCTAAATATGTACAATTATTATACTCCTCCAAGGCTGTGAAGGAGTACCTGTGCCCCATAAATATGTATAAGTATTGTGTGTCAATTAAAAGTGAGACAAAACTGAAAAAAAAGGAAAAAAACCCCGAAGAGGGAAGGAACAGTGGGCAAAGAGAAAAAGAGGAGGGAGATTGAAGAAATGGGAATGGGTAGGATGGAAGCCCCTGTAGGTGTTGTAGGGAGGAAGAGAAAGGAATGGAAGATGCCACCCAGGGGCCTAGTGGATGGGAGAGTCGCCATGGGGCTGAGGATCTGGGGGCAGGAGGAGGTTTGAGGTGCGGTGTGGGTACAGGGGAAGCACCAGTGCAGTTTGGGCTGTGCTCAGTTTGGGGAGCTCGTGGGGAATTCCAGTAAAGGTGCGCCATGAGCGATAGGAGAAAGGAGACGAGGAGAGAAACCAGCTGGAAAGAGAGTGGTTTGAGAATGATCAGCCACTTCCTCGCTGGGCAGTCCTAGGCAAGTTCCTAAACCTCCCCCAGACCTCAGCTTCTTCGTTTGCGCGGTGGAATGATAGTGCCAACCTCCTTGGGTTGCAGTGGAGATTAAGTGAACTAACACATGTGCGATGCTTACAACAGTGCCTGGCACCGAGCTAGCACTCAATTCATCTTAGCTCATGGTGTGATCATCAGCGCAGAGGCGGAAGCTGTAGTCTTGGAAGCGTGCGCAGGTGGGAAGAGAGGAGGGCCTGGCACAGAGCTCGAGGAGCGGCGGCCTGCAGGGATGGGCGGAGAGAGCCTTGGGAGTGTGCCAGTGACCAGGCAGGCAGTGCCTGCGTCTTTAGTTGTAATCTCACTAGGTCCCAGTGTCCACCTCCCTGTGACAGGGTCTTTCTGCCTGTCTTGAGCTCCAGGTTTTAAGCTGGGATAGCTTCAGGTATTGGGGCTCTGAGTGGCCCTGCCTCACCTCTGCTCACCAGCACCCCATTCCCTCACCCTGAGCCCACAACCAAACATCCTCATGTGCCACGCACTGAGCACAGGAAGAGCCCCACTTGGCCAGGGTTTCCATCCTAGGCCACCACGGACGTGAGACTGGTCTCCTCAGCTTCCCGTCTGTGGGGTGGTTGCCATTTCCCCTCCACTTGCCAGTTTCCCCCAGGGTGCAGGGCGCAACTGGGTTCATGACTTCGAATTGTTTGGGGCACCTTTAGAAACTTCCAAGCCAGACCCAAGCCCTACTTACCTCCCAGAGGCCACGCAGAGGCCTCTGCCAGAGGAGGAAGGGCCAATTCTTGCTTTTTGCAATCCTCCCACAGGCCGCCCGCAGCGCCCCTGAGAGAGCAGGGGAGCCCTGTTTGCAGGTGACAGGCCTAGGCAGTGAGCAGTCTGGAGGCCTGAGCAGCAGCCCCTAGTGACCTCTCCCTTCCTGCCCTCCCAGCATGCAGCAGCTTGCGGAGCCAGGCACCTGGGCTCACACCTGCAGTGGGGTCCAGGGACACATATGGAGCTTCCTGGGCCCATGCTCGGGTCAGGCAGCCCAGCCACCCTGGCTTAGCCAGGGGTACCACAGAGGCAGCAGGAGCTGAAGGAGCACGCAGAGGTCAGGGCTTCGGGCTCCTTGGGATCATGCTTCCTTTTGGGCAGGAAGGGGCACAGTGGGACTACAGGACAATGACACAAGTAACTGAGGGAGGCTGGAATACTGATATTGGGAAGAACATTGAATGTGGACTCAGGACAGGGTGTCACCCTAGCCCATTGCCGGGCAAGCTTGGCTAAGTGACCTTTCACCCTTGTTGTCAGAAACAGACTTTATTTGAATCTCTATTTCATGCCAGGCACACCGGCCTTTCTTTCATCTTAACAATGCCTCTCCAAGAGAGGCAATATTATCCCCACTTTACAGATGTGGAAGGGAGACCCAGAGAGGCGAAGTGGCTTGCCCAGCGTCGAGCAGCAGGGAAGTGGCAGAGCTCGTATTTAAATCCAGGTCTAGCTGAATCCAGAGGCTGTGTGCTCTCACCGTATCCAGCTGCCTCCCATTTCGAAATGAGATGATAAGAAGGAGCCCGTTGTTGCTTAACTAGCGAGTGGCTGAGCCCAGTGACAAAGCCAGCACGTATCCCACACAGGGGAAGCTGTCCCAGAGTGCCTAAACCCAGACATCTAGGAGCTGTGCACCCTACTGTATACCATGGCCCCAGGGAGGGGACCGAACTCCTAAATGCATGGATCAGAGAAGGGCAGAAGGCCTCCCTTCTGCAGCTCAGTGGGTGGGGGAGCACCCCATTTCTCTCCCCAGCTCCACGTGGATCCTCTTCCTACCAGTGAAAGCTTGAGTGGTCGTCTTACCTCTCTGAGCCTCAGCTTCCTTCTCTGCAAAATGAGGATGCTAGTGATGGGGGCTGATGGCTGGGGTGGTACATAGGAAATGAAATGTGTATCAAATTTAAACCTGGCTGCACCCTTTGATCCAACAACTTCACATTAGGAATTAGACAAGCACATTAAGGATGTTTATTGCCTTCTTTTTTGTATTAGCCCCAAATGGAAAACAACCTAAAAGTTCAACAATAGGGGGCTGGTTAAATAATTTCTGATATGGTGCATAAAGAACGTACAATAGAATCAGAGTGCACTGCCAGTGAAGATGGTAACAGAGCCCCTCTGTGGCAAACACAGGGTGATGGACGATCAATACACCATAAAAAGAGAAAACCCAAAGACAGAGTCAGGCTTAAAAAATGAGATTCGCAGCATGCACAGAAATGCAAAGCAGTGAGCAGAGCTGTGGCCTGCCAGCCCCTGGGTCAGAGCACAGAGGGGAGTGGCTGGGACTCAGCTCCTGTGGGTACTACAAGTGCTCCATTGTGGCGTGGGAGGCCGAAGCCAGGGGGAGGAGGGGGAGGGCTCTCCTGGTAAGAGCTGGAAAAGACAGCTGCCAGCTGCTGCTGGGAGTTCTGACTATGAGGCGGCCTGGACCATGGGGAGCGGGGAGGAGCAGACCCGGCCTCGTGACCAGGGAGTGAACTGAGCCCCAAGGTTCTACACTGGAGCAGAAGGGCTCTAACATCCTCCCTAGAGCAGGAGCCCTGAGCTGCCATTATAAGACCTGATTCTGCATTGCAGGGGTCTCAGGGGGTCAGTGGAGGCCACCACAAAACAACCAGGCAGGGAGGGGTAAGCACTGAGGGAGGCAGACAATGAAACACAAACACAAACAAAACAACACCAACTCTCCCTCTCCAAAGCAAAATTCCAAAACACACAAAGAAGTCTAGTGCTCAGGGAGAGCCAGCAAAATCTACAATCAGCACATAAATTTACTCCAGATGAAGTTTTGGAGAACAGGCTGACAGATTTTGAAAATAAGCATGTCTAGGATGCTCACAGAGATAAAGAAGAAATGATATTCCTTAAAAGGAGAAAATATGATTGCACATAAACAGGAAGAGAGATATGAAAAGAAAATCAAGTAGAAATCTTGCAAATCAAAAATATGGTTGTTGAAGTTAAAAACAAAAACCTCAGGGAATGGGATAGCTCTAGCCTGGACACAGTCATGGAAAGAATTAGTGAATTGGAGGCTAGTACTAGGGATTCACACCGGCATAGAGCAGTTAATAGGCACGAAAGCTGGCATTGAGGGGCTCCAGCCCAAGTTGAACAGAAGTGCCAAACATAGCAAAAATAAGTCTCTACCTGGACACTGTGGACAATTAGCAGACCGTCAAAGGTAAAGAAAATGCCTCACGGGCTACAGCAGAGAAGAGATTCACTCTATACAAAGGGACACATCTAGAGCACCAGGCAGAGCCATGCATGGGGGCTAGCTGCTGTGACATGGTGGCAGGGTAGCGTCTTGTTGAGGTTTCTCTAGTAAGCCGCCTCTAAAGATGACCAAACACCTAGTTTCCCCAGCTTGGAGCTGCACACCCTCAGTGTTCTGCTGACCTCCCGTTCACTCTCCAGTCCTCGTCCTGACCATACTCCACTCCCCTATCCCAAGGGGGATCAGCCATTTCCCTTTCTTCATTGCTGCCACCGCAGATGAGGGGTGCTAGAGGACACAGAGGCTCAGCGACGTAGAAGGTCTTCTCTGAGGTGGTAGGTGGAGGAACCAGGACTTAACCCCAGATCTGTGTCACTCCAGCTCTGCTCTTTTCTGATGGGCCTGGCCTTGCCCCAAACTCTAGGGTGGGTGGAGGAAGTGGGGAGGAGCTGCTGCGTGGGAGCCTCCACTCCCCAGGGAGACTGAAGAGGGTTGGGGACAGCTGCAGAGCAAAGGAGCTTGGGAGGTTGGGGTGGGGAAGGGTACACAGCAGAGGGGAGGGAGCTTCTGACTGTGCCCCAGCTGGGGACCACACCAAGCAACCGGCCTGCCTGGCCAATCCCTGAGACTTTCAGAGTTTAAACCCAGCACTCCCTGTAGTGCTCGTGTGATCCAGGGCAGGCCGTTTAGCCTCTCTGTGCCTTAGTTTCCTTGTCTTTCTAGGAGAGAGAATAGCAATCCCTACCTCCCTGAGCTGTGGGGAGGATGAAAGGGGGAGGTATGCCCATGTGGGGTGGCCTCTATGCACCCCTTGCCATCGCCGTCCCAGGCCTGAGCTCGGGCTCTGCCCTGGCTCCTGACGCCAGCAGCATCCCTCTTGCTCCTTGTTCTGCCGTGCCTTTCCTTGCCTCCCGTTCTCAAGGAGGCACGAGTCCTGATTCCCTGGCTGTTGGGAAATATGGCAATGCCTGCGGCTGGGCCAGCCTTTGATATAAGAGTGGAATAATCATTCATTCTTGTATTCATTCATTTATTCCAATATTTATTGATCACCTACTAAGTGCCAGGCACTGGCGATTGATAGAGCAGTGAACCAAACAGACAAGGCTCTGCATTCGTGGAGGTCACATTCCAGGGGATAGGAAGTCTACCTCCCACATAGGGGCCTGGGGTCAGCTGCCATGTTAGATGTTGCTTTCGACTTCCTCTGAGCTGCCCAGCCCTTAGGATCATAGCAGAGAACCCAAGAGATCATCTATCTGCCTTCTCCTTTCAGACCACCATTCCAGCCCAGACTGCTAAAACCTTCTCCTGTTCATAAAACATGGGCTCTGGAGTCCAAAGACCTAGCATCAAAGCTGGACTGTGCTGCTCATTAGCTTTGTGGCCTTGGGTAAGTTCTGTAACCAATCACTCTGAGCCTCCATTTTCTCATCTACGAAATGGGCATAAGAACAGCACCTACCTCCTAGGGTCACTGTGAGGATAAAATGAGATAACACATGTAACATACGTGAGACAGTGCCTGCCATATAGTACGTGCTCAATGCAGATTAACGGGGCTATTATCATTATTATCACTACTGTTCTTATACCCATTACTTGACCCAGGGTGTCATAGGCCTTTGGTTCTGTGCCCATGCTCAGTTTCAGAAGATCTGCTTATTCCTGTCCCTGTGGCCAAGCCAAAATCCTTAGGGCAACCTCCCAAGAGGCCCTCCCACCATGGCCCTGGGGGGAGCCAGTCTGGAGGTTGGGGCCCTTCTCGGGCGTCCCCACAGTACAGTGTAGAGCGTGCAGGCCCGTGGCTCACCTCCTGCAGGCTTTGCTCCAGTGCCCCCTTGTTAAGGAGGCCTTCCCTGGCCACACCATCTAAAACCTCAAACCCCAGCACCCCCAGGCCCCTCTGCTGCTTTCTTTTTCTCCATCTTTCACGCTCCGTGCTTTCCTTATGTCTTCTTTTTAAAAATTGTGGCCTGCCTCTCCCCTCTGGAATGTAAGCAGGAAGAAACCAACCACTCTGTAGGGCCGAGCAGGCCCGAGGCAACTGGCCAAGCCATAAGCCAGATGCCCGGCTTGCTAGTTACCAGCCACAGATACCGGCCACAGAACGGTCTCTGCCTTGACCCGGGCCTCAGTTTTTCCATCAGAACGGGAAAAGAAAAAAAGCCAAACTCTGTAAAACAATTTTAAAGAGATTTATTCTGAGCCAAATTTGAGGACCATGGTGACCAGGGGCCACGCCCAAGAAGCCTTGAGCAAGCGGACTCGCTGTGGCTGGGTTACAGTTTGGTTTTATACATTTCAGGGAGACAGGGGTTACAGGTAAAATCATAAATCAATACATGGGAGTCATACATTGGTTTGGCCCAAAAAGGTGGGCCTTCTCCAAGCGGGGGCTTACAGGCTACAGGTAGGTTTAAAGATTCTTTGAATTGTAATTTGTTAAATGACCGAAGCTTTGGCTTGGAATGTTTTAAAATAAGGCGCCGGTAATCCAAGACCAGCCGCAGGACACGCATTTGTTGTGTAAATTGGGACCTGCAGGTGTGCCTTGCATATCCTTAGGCCTGTTAATGGGTTACAAAGGATGTCCCCAAGCACGGAGGGGGGCAGGATGAGGCAGGTCTGACCTCCTTTCTCCTGGCAAGCAATTTAGTTTCAGCATATCCCCTTGGCCAAGAGGGGGGTCCATTCAGTCAGCTAGTGGCGGGGTGAGCCTTAAGCTTTTATTTTAGTTCACAGAACCATGAGGTGGGTGGAACTGGGGCTCAAAGGGCCTCCTCAGCTCTTAGAACAGTCTGTACTTTTGTGTTGGTTCTCACAGCAGACTGGGCAGGACCCTGGCCTTAGTTCAGACCGGCCTGTCGTAGGAGGCCATGCCATAGGCAGTATGTCAGGACTGCAAGCAGAATTCCTCTGCCCCCTCAACCTGGCCTTCCTCCACCCTTGACCTTTGTCGAGAAGGCCCTGGGCTTGGGAGCAGGATGGTCTGGTTCCCCTCTCCAGGGGGTTGGAGTATTCAACCTCAGCTCCCTGTCCTGGCAGGTGGGGCCTCAGCCTCTTGTCCTTGTCCCCTCTGACAACATTGCCACAGGCCATGGCCAGCTATTTGCTCTCCTTAAAGGCTACTTGGCCGGACTTGGTGCTAGCATCTGTTCTCTCAAGCTTCCTTCTCTCTCAAAGGCTGCCTTATGGTTTGCAAATGGAGTGCAACGACTCTATAGGACAGTTTGCTGATTCAGGGGCTGCTGGCTCCTGGGTGCAAGTCTTGCCTGGAATTCTGTCTTTCCCCCTTATTCTGAGCATGAGGTATCTGCTAGGATCCAGCACAGGAAAAACCAGGACATGGCATCCAGCACTCTACTGCCCTGCCAGGAAAGAGGTTGCATCTGGAGAAGGCGGCTATCTGCATCCTCACACGGGGCCCCTCCACCCATGCATTTGACAATATGTCTTAGGCTACTATGTGCCAAGTACCACTTCAGGGGCGGGGCGGGGGGGGGGGGGACTTGTAAACAATCAGAGACATACTCTGCTCTCTGGCTCCACTTACATTCTAGAGGCAGAGGCTGCCATTTAATTCAGGGGCTCCGGGCGTATTACAGAAACCTGGGCAGGAGACTCAAGTTCCCACATATGTTGTGATGGAAGCTGAGCATAGAGGAGATGGCTGAAGGGAGAGTATAGTGTGAGAAGCAAAGGGGCTGGGGAGAGAACCTGAGGAACCCCGACATCAAAGAGGTGGGCAGAGGAAGAGGAGGTAGAGAGGAAGCACTGTGGGTAGGGGATCCTGGGGCATCAAGCCAAGAGAAAAGACTTTCTGGGGAGAGATATGATCAGCCATCAAATGAGTCACAACAAGGAGGGGGATGTATTCAGTGGTTAGAGAGCTGTGAAATGCCTTCGAAGAATGAGATGACTCTGTGAATGCATTTGGCCATGAAGGAGAGGAGAGAGAGGACAGTAGCTGCAGGAGGAAGTGGGGTCCAGAAAGGTGGTTGGCTCGTTGGTTTCAGTGAGAGAGACCTGAGCACTTGAAAAGCAGCTGGGCAAGAGCCAGCTGAAAGGGAGAACCTGGTTGTCCTTGAGCCATGCCATTGCTATTAATCCTATTTTAGGGTTGAGGAAAATGAGGCTCAGGAAGGCGTGTGATCACGTAGCTAGTAAGCAGCAGAAGCAAAACCAGAAGCTACATCTCCTGACATTCAGGCTAGTGGAGCCATGGAGAGGTGCTGGCAGACAGCCATTTGGGAGCCACCAGGCCTAGAAGCTCAGAAGATACCTCTGAGCTTGTCTTCTGAGCAATCCCTCTAGAGTGGTTGTTCTCAACTGGGGGTGATTTTGTCCCCCAGGGGACACTTGGCAATGTCTAGAGATGTTTTGGTTGTCACAACTTAGGGTGGGGGTGTGCTATTAGCACCTGGTGGGTAGAGGCCAGGGATGCTGCTAAAGGTCCCCTCACCTCCAGCAATGCACAGGACAGCCCTGGCAATAAGTCCATAGTGCCCAGGTTGAGAAACCCCTACTCTGGAAGCTCCAGGGGTCAGGCAGCTTAGCGGCATGTCCGCCCTCTTTACAGTGCAATATCTTCATTGTTTTTACTATCTTTTGACCTCCGTGATTTGTGCACATTTGAACATGGTGAGATATCCAAACAATGAAGAAGTGTTTAAAGTATCAAGTGAAAGTCATGCTTCATCTCTGGGTAAGAACTCCACAGAGCTCATCATTGTTGCTGTAACTTTTAGTGAACAGGTTGAACTCCACAAGCAGAGAACAACCTTGTATTCTTCCTAAACTCTCTCTGTGACTCTATTTCTCCCCTGCTCCTTGGATAAAATCTCCTGAAGAGCCAGAACTTTTTCGGACACTTTCAGAAAATTAAAAAAAATCCTCTAATTACCTTCAGGAATTAATGTGTCCAGTCCAGTGGAACAGACAAAACCCCAAACTTCACTAAAACTGAAAGCTTTTCCCCTGTCCCCCGCTGGGGCCTGTCAGGCTGCAGAGGCCAGAGGTGTGGTCAGTGTCCTCACTCTTTTCTGTCCCTACTGGTTGCAGAGTAAGCTGCTGCATGCAGGCACCATAATTTATTTAGCCAGGTGTGTATTGGGGTTGTTTCTAGTGTTTGACCCTTGTAAACAATGTCGTACCATCCTTGTACCTGTGTCTATCTGTACACACTTGTTAAATTATTTCTTTAGGGTAAGTTCCTGCAAATCAATGTGCCAAGGTATGCATATTTTAAATGGTGAAACATACTTCTGGATTGTTCCCCAGACTCACTATCAGTTTATGTTCCCACCAGCGAATATGAAGGGCCCGTGAAGCGTTCTCTGTCTCTCTCAATGCAGTGCCTGACACGTGCTAGTAGGGCGAGGCCGGTGTTAACTGCTGAATGAATGGGTTTTGAGAGAGTTAGGGGGGCTTCCTGAAGCCCATGAAGAAAGCACAGACTCTTTCTTCCAAACTTGCTCCTCCCTCTTGTTGCCCTCACAGTCATCTCTTATTCCTCCACCCTCCTCACCCCTCAAGCATCCATGGATTCTAGGTCCTGAGTTGCTCCTGAATCCAACGTCTCCTCTCCGTTCATATCGATGCTGGCTGGAATTCAGACCCCACCGTCTCTTGCCTAGAAAAGTTCCTTGCTAGTTTCCCCACCTCCAGGTTTGCCATCTCTGATCCATTCTTGACACCTCCAGGGTGAAAGTTCTAAAATACCAGTGCGGTCACCCCACCCCCCCTTCTTCCCTCCAGAGGCTGGCTCCCTATGGCCTGGCCCACGGGCACACCAGTCATCTCTGTCATCAGCAGGTCTTTGCCTTCCTCCTCTTACACTCTGGTCACACAATGCTGCCCACCTGCTGTGAGCACAGCAGGCTTCAGTGCTTTGCCCACTTGGTTCTCTCTGGCTGGAATGTCCCCCTCTTCTTTTCCTGCCTAGGAGTAGACATTTGTTGGTTCCTGGCTCCCTAGTGTTCATTCCTCTCCTTTCCTTGGACTCCTGTTTCAGTTAAGTAAATTGTCTCTGCCTCATTGGGGTAAGGTTGGTGAAACAGTAAATCCATGTGTGCTTCCCCCATAGAAGCCAAAGGGACATTCCCTTCCTTTCCCTAGCCCGGTCTAGCCAGGAGGCAGACATAGGACCAAGCTTGGTCACCAGACATTCTCTTTGGACTTGGAAACTGGAGCAAGCCATATAAGAATAGAGGAAACAGACTTCATCCATTTCAGCAGCAGTACTCTGATCAAACCATTCCTGCTTCCTATCCCTTCCCAATCCCTCCCCCAGAACTGCCTTTGCTTATGCCTAATTCCATATCTGGTTCTCTAGCCTTTCCCTTGATTCTGTAAGTTCCCTATAGCCTACCCCTCCAGCCCCACAAATTCCCTTCTCTCCTAAGTTAGTCAGAGATGGTTTCTGTTGCTTACAACCAGTGATTTCTGATAGAAAGCCCAGCAAAAATGTTCCTTCCTCCATGAAGCTTTCCCTGGTTGTGCACAAACATACTTCCCTGTATCTTCCCATAGCACCCTCTGCAAAATGCAGACTATGTCAGGTTTTTTTTTCTTTCTGTCCCTTCTACTAGGGTATGAACTCATATTGGCCCCATCCTCATGAGCCCTGGGCTCAGTAGCTCACGCTTGGTCTAGAGTCAAACATTTAAGGCAACAATATTCATACACTAAATTACTGGACTGGTAGCTCTGCCTGCTCCCCCTCTAGGGGCTTCAATGACTTAGACTCTGTCACGACACAAAAATGATGCCAGCACCTGCCTCCCTTATGAGTCTGGCTGGGAATAACGGGATGATTTCTATTTGAGACCCTCTTTCCATCTGTGTCATGGAAGATGGGGTGGAGAGGAAGGGAAAGGGACAGGGTGGGGGGCAGGGAGGCGGCTGGTGGAGCAGCTCAGGTGGAAGATGGTGGTGAGTGGGCACAGTGAGTGTTATGTGATGAGTGTTTGCAGTGGGAAGGGAGAGGGAAGAGGCCGGCTGGTGAAATTGTGCACCGAGCATTAGAATTGAATAGGAAACTCAATTGTTTCTGGGAATTCTTGAAGCCAAAGCTGTCCCTTTGAGATGGCTTCCATCAGAGGAGGGGGTGAGGGTGTGCGTGTGTACAGTGTGTGTGTAGCGGGGCGGAGGTGGGGGATTGTTAGGGAAAGTGTTGCACCATCTCCAGCATCTCCCTCCTTGCCCACAGCCATGACCGTGCAGGCTGCCTTGCCTGTTTTCTAAATAGCTTCCCCAGGCAGCAGGGGAGAGAGGGGAAGGGGGGCCGGCCACCCACGCCACTCAGCAGAGGTGAGCTGAGGAGCACTAAGTCCTCAACTTGCCCCCTCTCCCAGCCACTACAGGCTGCCAGGTGCCTTGATTGTGATGAAAGCTTTTAAAAACCCATGTGCATGGATGGTCATGCATTCATTTTTTGTTCATTTAACTAATACTCACTGAGCCTGGAGCCATGCAATGGTGAGCAAAGCCCGCCATGGACCCTGCTCTCAAGAAGCTCCTGAGCTGGCAGGGGGAGAAGATGCGTAATCAGGCAATTAGGAACCAGTGTGAGCGGGAGGTAAGCACTGGTTGCTATGGGAACACGAGGAGAGGCCACAGCTGCTGCTCCTCTCCGAAGAGTGGTAGCAAGCGAAAAAGGAGGCGTGAAACAGGCAGACCCACTTGCCAGGCCAGCTCTGCACGGCCCAGACGCTGGTCCCTCGCAAAGCTCTTCTGGCAAGACAAAGCCCGTCACCTCTCTGCCCTCCATCCTGCACCTGAGAAGTGAGGAGGGGGAGTGTGATCCAAGGACCCAGTGAGATGCTGTATGTCTGTGCCTGGCCCCCGGTAGTCTACAGCACATGGTGGCTGCTAGGAATTTTGTTTTCAAGAAATATTTGTTGGTTGAAAGTTTCCTGGGCTACTGGAAAGCAGGGGTGCGGTTGTGAATGAGATAAACAAGCCCCTGCCCTCAGGGAGCTGATAGTAATTGGGTAGGGGACACAGAGACAAGCATTATGACATGGCACAAGCAATTGCTATTGTGACCAGTATCATGACGCAGTGACGGTGGCTCAGAGTAGGAGCTGGCCTAGGCTAGGGGCCCGGAAGACTTCCTGGAAGAAGGGCCATTTCAGCTAAGATTAGAAAGAAGAATTAGCCAGCAAAGAGGTGGGGAAACTGCGTTCCAACTTTGGTGAGCAGTGTGTGTGAAGGTGCTAAAGCAAGAGGGAGTCTGGTAGGTTCTGGGCAAGGAAAGGAGGTCAGGGAAACTGGGCAGGGAGAGGGGAGGCTGGAAAGATGGGCTGGGCACCAATGCACCCAAGCCTTTAGGCCATGGTGAGTTCATGTTGGATCCTAGAATGACACCAATGACACCTCCCCATGTTACTCTGACTCCTACAGTACATCAAAAAAACTGTCAGCGCCTTGAGGCACAGCCAAGCTTAAGGGGCTTGACTCAGAGCAGGTTTGTAGAAAATTCTGGAAGATGAGAGCTGTCAGAGCTCTTGGAGGGCGTTTAGGTTCAGACTCTCACTGTGCAGATGGGAACACTGAGGCCCAAAAAGGTATGTTAAAAGAAGTTCTTCAGAGAGAAGAAAAATGATATAAGAACTTAGATCTACATAAAGAAAAGAAGAGCATTTGAAAAGGAATAAATGAAGGTATAAGTAAAATATTTTGTTTTTCTTCTTCTTAACTGATCTAGCAAGAGTTTGTTCAAAAAATAATAATAACAATATATTGGATAATTATACCTTATGGACAAGGAAAATGAATGCCAGAAATGCATATAATATTTCTGTTACAAGGGACCGAAGGGATGAATTGGGAACATTCTGTTTTAAGGTACCTGCACTATTTGTGAAGTGATATAGTGTTATTTAAAAGTGGACTTGGATTAGTTGTAAGTGTATATTATAAGCTCTAGGGCAATCACTAAAAAAAGTAAAAATATGAAGTATAGCTGGGTGTAGTGGCTCACATCTGTAATCCCAGTGATTCAGGAGGCTGAGGCAGGAGGATCACTTTAGCCCAGGAGTTTGAAGCTGCAATGAGCTATGATCATGCCACCACTGTACTCCAGCCTGGGTGACAGAGCGAGACCCCGTCTCTTAAAAAAAAAAAAAAAAAGTATAATTGATATGCTAGGAGAGGAGAGAAAATAGAATCATTTGAAATGCTTAATTAAAATCGGAGAAGACAGAAAAAGTATGGAAGACAAAAAGAAACAAAGAACAAAGGCAACAAGGCCAGGCATGGTGGCTCACGCCTATAATCCTAGCACTCTGGGAGGCTGAGGCAGGAGGATCGCTTGAGCTCAGGAGTTTGATACCAGCCTGAGCAAGAGTGAGACTGCTGTCTCTACTAGAAAAAATTAGCCAGATGACTAAAAATAGAAAAAATTAGCCAGGCATGTTGGCCTATGTCTGTTGTCCCAGCTACTTGGAAGGATGAAGAAGAAGGATCATTTGAGCCCAGGAGTTTGAGGTTGCTGTGAGCTAGGCTAATGGCACGGCATTCTAGCCTAGGCAACAGAGTAAGACTCTGTCTCAAAAAAAAAAAAAATTTAAAAAAAGGCAACAAATAGGAAGTGGTTATAAGTATGGTATGGCAGATATTAATCTAACTATATCAATAATCACTTTAAATGTGGTCTAAATATATCAATTACAAGAGACTATCAGAATGGACTAAAAAACAAGACCCAACTATATGTTCTCTATATGAAACCTACTTTAACTATAAAGACACAGATAAATTAAAAAGTAAAGGGATAAAGAAAGATATATCATGCTAACACTAATTAAAAGAAAGTTGGAGTAGCTATGTTAATTTCAGACACAGTAGGTTTCATAACAAGGCAAAATATTAGGGATGAATAGGAGCATTATGTAATGATAAAAGGGGTCAGTTCTCTAAGAAAACATAACAGTCCTTAATGTGTATATGCCTAACAACAGAGCATCAAAATAAATGAGGCAAAAACTGATAGGATTGCAAGGAAAAGTAGATGAATCCACTATTATAAGTTGGAAACTTTAACCCTCGTCTATCAGTAATTGACATATCCAGCAGGCAGAAAACCAGTAAAGATATTGTTCAACTGCATAGCACCATCAATCAACTGGATCTAATTGACATTTATAGACTACTTCATCCAACAACAGCAGAATACATATTCTTTTTAAGCTCACATGGAACATTCACCATGATAGACCACATCCAGGGCTATGAAACACAACAAATTTAAAAAAATAGACCTCTTACAAAGAATGTTCTCAGACCATAATGGAATTTAATTAGGAATCAATAACAGAACAATAGCTAGAAAATCCCATAATATTTGGAAATTAAACAATACACTTCTAAATAACACATGGGTAAAAAGAAAGAAGTCTCAAGATAACTTAAAAAATATTTTGAGATAAATGAAAATGAAGATATGACTTACCAGAATTTGTGGGATGCAACAAAAGCAGTGCTTAGAGGGAAATTTGTAGCATTGAAAGTATATGTTAGAAAGTAAGAAAGGTCTGAAATTAATCATCTAAAATTCCACCTTAGGAAACTAGAAAAAGAAGAGCAAATTAAATCCAAAGTAAGCAAAAGGAAACATATAATAAAAATTAGAGCAGAAATCAATGAAATTGAAAACAGAATAATAGTAGAGAAAAATCAGTGAAATCAAAAGCTGGTTCTTTAAAAAGATCAACAAGATTGATAAACCTCTAGCCAGGCAGACCAAGAAAAAAAGAGAGTAAACAAAATTACTGTGGATAGGCCCACATGAGAAGAAATCAAAGCCTGACAGCAACCACATGAGTTGGCTTGGAAGTGGATCATCTTTGGCCTGCCAATAGCGATGTAAAAGATCTTGGAAGTGGACCTCTCCCCCTAATTGAGCCTTCAAATGACACTGCAACCCCAGATGAGAGCTTAAGTGCAACTTTATGACAGACCTTGAGCCAGAGGCCTTGAGCCAGAGGCGCCTAGCTAAGCCATGCTTGTATTCCTGACCCACAGAAACTATGATATAATAAATTTTGTTGCTTTCAGCTGCTAAGTTTTAGGGCAATTTGTTATGCAGTTATAGATAACTACTACATACCCTTTAATCAAGAAATTCCACTTCACTGTACCTACGTTAGAGCAGTTTTTCCAATCCTTTTGATGTTAAAGCATATATTTAAAATGCCCCATTTGTACCATCTCACTGGGATAAACAGACAGTGTGTTCTTGGCCAGAGGCAACAGTCCTCAGGGGCAGCAACTGGGTACAGCTAGGGCCATCTTTCTGGAGGGCTAAGGGGATCAATATATCAGAACACCCATAACTCAGTTGGAAAGCTCTATCCTGGAGAAACACTTCCACTAGCATGTTCATTGAATCTTCACTTATAATTGCACAAAATGGAAGCAACCCAAGTCTAACAGTAGGAAAAGAGAAAAATAAATTGGATAATTCATGCAACAGAGGTCCATACAATAATGTTATAGTACTATCATATTGGATAATGGATACAATAATATTCAGCCCCACCTGTTAAAATGCATGACAAAATGCTCAAAAAATAAGAGTTTGCTTTTTAATAGGAGATGTTAACCCCTAATATATGCTGATATATTTGGATTTATTCCTGACCTTTTGTTTTCTGTGTACATCCTTTCTTCTTGCCCCCACCTCCATTTCTTGCCCTTTGCCACA
Organism: Eulemur rufifrons; assembly: GCF_041146395.1. Lineage (NCBI taxonomy): Eukaryota > Metazoa > Chordata > Mammalia > Primates > Lemuridae > Eulemur > Eulemur rufifrons. The sequence goes on from NC_091012.1 coordinate 92,816,084, forward strand.
TTTTTTCTTTGTTCCACACATTATTACTTTAATGGTTTGAAAGTTACGTGTATCTACATGTATCAAAATTGCTAAGTTTCCCCAAAAATGATAGTGAAAATTTATTGCGAAAGGATCATAATACCATTTACATAATCTGAAACACAAAACAAAGATGTATATTGGTAACAGATATGTGTGTGTGTGTGTGTGTGTGTGTGTGTGTATGTAGACAAACACACATGGACAAGAAGGAAACACATCAACTTCCAAATGGGGCTTATTTGGGGGAAAGAAGTCAGGTGAATAGGATAAAGTAAGGGCTTCAACTACTATTTTGTTTCAAAAACAAAAGGATCTGAGGATCTGAAGAAAATAAAATTTGCTCAATCTGTGTGACAGGTGCATTCAAATGTGTATTTCATACTCTACTTTTCTGAATGTTTGAAATGTTTAAAAATATTTTATAAAAGAATATGCATCCTGTTTTCAGTACAAAAACACATATACATTAGGCTTATTGATGGTGTTGTTCAATTTCTCTATATCCTCATTTATTTTGCAGTCTATTTTATTTATCTATACCGTATAAAGTGTGGTTAAGTCTCCCACTATAATTGCAGACTTCCTGATCTCTCTTTCTATTTCTAACAGTATTTGCTTTATATATTTTGAAACAACATTGCTTGGCACATAAATTTTCGTGATTGTCATCTCTTTCTCAGTGAATAAAACAACCTGTTCTCTTTAATGCTTTCTACTTTGATTTCTTGATTTTTATGATATTAGTATTGCTACAAGTCTCTTTCCTTTCCTTTCTTGCCTTTCTTTTTTTTTTTTTTCCTTCCCGTCCTTCCCTCCCTCCCTTTTTCTTTTTTCTGCTGTTATTTTACTGGCATATATTTTCCATTCCTATTTCTGCTTTAGGTGAAACTGATATAAACAGCATATAACTGGGCTTTTAAAAACAAAATGCTCAAAAAGTAAGAGTTTGCTTTTTAATAGGAGATGTTAACCCATAATATATGCTGATATATTTGGATTTATTCCTGACCTTTTGTTTTCTGTTTGCATCCTTTCCTCTTGCCCCCACCTCCATTTCTTGGCCTTTGTCACATTTTTTCTTTGTTCCACACATTATTACTTTAATGGTTTGAAAGTTACATATCCTATTTCTATTCTGTTACCCCTAAAATGTTTTGTTCTATTATGCATTTTATTTCTCATAAGAACAAAACTTTCCTACTGTTGTGAACATAGGAATTCTTTACATTGGCTACAAATATCAGAGCTCCATTATAAAGTGCAATTTAGAGTTCAGAGTTCAGCAAAATCGTATAAATCCAAAAGGCATAACTAATATTTTTTAACTGCAGTGCAATTAACAGAATGTGAACCCGTGTTGTGTTCATAATCTTTTGAATAGAGAAGTTTGATTTTGATTAACAGCAACAAATTCAACTATAGACAGCTTCAATTTGCTTCAACCACCAGGTTAAAAAAAATTAAGTTACTGTAACCCTAAATATAGTTTCACATTTTGATACTTCCAGTGCAAACATAGCATGTAGCATAGGATGTGATACAGTAATATAATTACTCTCATATTGGAATTAATCAGAAGGAATTTGCAGATTTTATTTTACTAGGAAAAAACAGAACAGAACAGAAGGGAATATGGCTAAATGTTTAACATTTGTTAAAGCTGGCTGTTTGTTACATTTTTCGCTGTCCTTTTCTGTATCCTTGACGATTTCATCATTTAAAATGAAATAATGGTTTTCGGGCCCACCCTGATTTGTGGAGAGCAGCTGCCGCCGCCGCCACATCAAGGGGGCGGGTCCGGCAGACGCTACAATTACTTCCGGCGCCGCAGTCGCCGCCCCCCTGCTGCTGTCTGGCGGGGGAGGAGCTCACGACCCGGGAGCAGCGGCTCTAGCGGTCTTGGCGGTCGGAGGTCTTGGCGGTCGGAGGTCCAGATCTCTGCTCCTCTGAAGAGCGTGTTGCGTGTGGACTGGGTGAGTGAAAGGCTGATTGTTTCCTCGGGTCATCCAGGCGCTGGCGGTGGGGAGCGTGGCGGGCGTGGGGCGAGTGTCCGGGCAGGGGGCGAGGATTTTGGGGGGTTCCCGTGAACTGCTTTTCAGGTTCGCCCCTCGGGAAGGGGTGAGGCGGACGCGGGACCGGACCGCAGAGTGAGGCCCGTGTCCTCCCTTCTGTCTGTTTGGGGGCTGCATCCTCCGTTGCCGAGCCCTTTTCGTGAGGCGCGGCCCCCACTCCAGTTGCGTTAATCGCTATTTGGGGAGGGGGGAGTGGTGGTCGCGGCCCTCTCTCCCACTTGTCCCTGCCTCTCCTCCCCTCTTTTTCTCCCTCCTCGGCCCCTTTGCGGAGCACACGTGGCCTTTCTTCTCCCATTTTGCTGTTGTTTTGCCAAATGGTAAATGATGAAGATTTTTAGGTAAAAATATTGTTCCTGGGAAAAGAATTGTTGCCGGGGCGGGGGAGGGGGGAATGATTCTCAGGGGAAATCTAGACTCACACATGCCCTTTTCTTTCTTTTCCCCCCTCCCTTGCCACATTGGTTTGGGTCTACCATTTGAGCTGATGACGTTTTCCCATCTCTTACTATGACATTGTGCCCCCCCACCCCTGTGTCATGCGAGTACGCGCGCGCTCAGTAGCCTTCCATGGCAGTCCCCCTGCCCCTCCATCCTCTAGGTTCCAGCGCGTCCCCTCCTGTGCGCATGCGCAAACACAGGCACACGCACACACCCTCTCTCACACCCTCCAATGCCTTCCCCCTGAGAGAGAGTCTCTCTCTTTTTCTCTCTCTCTCTCTCTCTCTCTCAACCCCCTCTCTCTCTCAACCCCCTCTCTCCCTCATACCCTCCGGCGCCTTCCTCTCCCCCTCCCCGCCTACCGTACCACACCTCAAGAACCGGCTCTCTCCGCTCTCTGCCTGCGCACGCGCACACACACACACACACACACACACACACACACACACACACACACGCCCCCCCCCCCCCCGGGACTGCCCTCCTTCTCTCTGCCTGCCACATACACACGTAAGGACATTCTTCTCTTGCTGGCCACTGGCATACATGGGCACCCATACGTGCCGGTTCACACACCCTTCTCGGTGCTCTCCTCTCCTGCTCTCTGTCTGCCACATGTGTCAGAGACAGCCTTACTTTGCTGGTCCGCGCAGTGCTCACACTCACACACTCACATAAATCCTGCTCCCGGGACACGGCCCCCCTCCGTGCTCGTCACATTCACACATGCAGACGTTCTTTGATTGTCCACCTCTGTTCTGTCCGCCACATGCACATCCCTCTCCTGTGCCGCCCCCCACCCCATACATTGGTGCCTGCTGCATTTGCTCACGCTGACGTTTCTCCATGATTGCCTCCCATTTTGAGGAACACACACACAAACTTAGACACTCCTCTCCATTGCCACCATACCCTCCCCTGCCTGCGTTGTACACATAAACACAGGCATCCCTCCATAGTTCCAGCTGCCACACATACAGCTATACGCACACGTTCCTTTTCTCTTGTACTTACACGCATCCCTCTCCTCCAAAGCCACTCCACCTACGTCTGTCATTTTCATACCCACATCCAGAGTGAGTCCCATTCTGTCTAACACTCCTACCCCTTCCCCCTACAAACATGGACATCCCTCCACTGCAGGATTGCTGGTACCCTTCCATCTGTCCCTCTCCTCCTGACAGACACGTAGGCACTCAGGCACACACAGTGGTCTATATTTTCCACTCTATTCCAATTTGCATTTCTCCTGTATGTCTGCAAGGCTCAGAAAAACCCAGACACCCCATAAAAAACCCACAGTAGTCTTTCCTTTTCCCACGCTGGCACAATTCCACAGTACTTCACCTACCTTCCAAGCATCTAGTCACCCCCCAGCTTCTGTCAGATTCTCCCCTAAGTATGGCTTTCCTGCAAACCCAGTCTTGTACTCATTTTGCCAACGTTAAAAATGTGTTCCAGGTCTACACCTGACAGTCACTGAATACTACTCCAGGCCTTAGAAGAAAGCGAAACTAATTTTAAAGGCCCCTTATTCTTTATGTTACCTGCCTGCTGAAGTGAAAATAAACCTCCCTGCTCCTTTATTCTGAACTGATTTGACTTTCCCATCTCAAAAAAAGTGTGCAGGGAGCACGAGCCTTTCCACCCGAGCCCCAGCTGTATTGGAAACCCTCGTAAGTCAGAGCAATGGGTCAGGAATCTAGCAAGCCTGTATGGCCCAAACCAACAGGAGGGTATCAATCCAGTACAGGCAGGAGGTATGGAAGAAGGCATGCTTATGTCAGTTTCAGGCCATCGATGAGCCAGCAGGAAAGGATTGCCGGCCAGAGAAAGACAACCTCCGAAGTCCCAATGCACAGATCAGCTCCCAGTCAAACCACCAAGAGGAGCCGCTCGCCATTTTCCACTACTCGGCGTAGTTGGGATGACAGTGAGAGCTTGGGAACCAGCCTGAGTGTTGATAATGAGGACTATTCCAGGTATCCACCAAGAGAGTACAGAGCTTCGGGTAGCAGAAGAGGCATGGCTTTTGGACATATTGACTCTTACGGGGCAGATGATAGTGAGGAGGAGGGGGCTGGGCCTGTTGAGCGACCTCCAGTGAGAGGGAAAACTGGCAAGTTTAAAGATGCTAAGCTGTATGACCCAGAGAAAGGGGCAAGGTCTTTGGCTGGGGCACCTCCACAGTTCTCTGGTTTTAACCGTGATGTGAGAGAGGAGCTTGACAAGTTAAATCCAGCCTCTGCAGCAAGATGCTGTGCTAGCAGAGCTGAGTTCCTGCAGCAAAATAGTGTGGCCTCACAGTCATCTCCAGCTGAAGGCAAGGTGGCTATAAGTGGTGAGAGCTTGGAGAGGGAGAGACGGGAGCCGAATTGGCCTGCACGTCCCAGCAGGGCTCCTGTGAGTATTTGTGGTGGTGGGGAAAACACCCCAAAGAGTGCAGAGGAACCGGTGGTGAGGCCCAAAATCAGAAATCTGGCAAGTCCAAACTGTGTGAAACCAAAAATATTTTTTGATACTGATGATGATGATGATATGCCACATAGTACTTCCAGGTGGAGGGATAGCACCAATGCCAATGGAGGCCGCTTGGATGGCCTAGCAAGAAGAGGCAGGGGCGAGAGTTCAAGTGGCTACTCTGAGCCAAAGTACCCCGAAGACAAGAGGGAAGTGAGGAGTGACCAAGTGAAACCAGAAAAGATGGCAAGACGGCAACTCACCATGGCTGACCCTGACTTCTGGATGTACAGTGATGATTACTACAAATACTGTGATGAAGACTCTGACAGTGACAAAGAGTGGATTGCTGCTCTTCGTCGGAAGTATCGAAGTCGAGAGCAAACCCTGTCCTCCAGTGGTGAAAGCTGGGAGACTCTGCCCGGGAAAGAAGAGTGTGAACCTCAGCAAGCCAGGGTGAGCGCCACTGCCAGTGCCAGTCTTGGTGCGAGTGCCAGCACCGGCTCCGGCGCCAGTGTCAGTGCTGGTGCCAGCAGTGGCAGTGATGGCAGCAGTTACCTTGAAGAAGTTCGAGAACCATCTCTTCAGGAAGAGGAGCAGACGTCCCTGGAAGAAGGAGAAATTCCTTGGCTGCAGTACAATGAGAATGAGAGTAGCAGTGAGGGGGATAATGATTCTGGTCATGAGCTGACGCAGCCTGGGGTATTCATGCTGGATGGAAACAACAACCTCGAAGATGACTCCAGTGTGAGCGAAGACCTGGAAGTGGATTGGAGCCTCTTTGATGGATTTGCAGATGGGTTAGGAGTGGCTGAAGCCATTTCCTATGTGGATCCTCAGTTCCTCACCTACATGGCACTGGAAGAACGCCTGGCCCAAGCAATGGAAACTGCCCTTGCGCACCTGGAGTCTCTTGCGGTGGATGTAGAGGTGGCCAATCCACCAGCGAGCAAGGAGAGCATTGACACTCTTCCCGAGATCCTGGTCACTGAAGATCATGGCGCGGTTGGTCAGGAGATGTGCTGTCCTATCTGTTGCAGTGAATACGTGAAGGGGGAGGTGGCAACTGAGCTGCCATGCCACCACTACTTCCATAAGCCATGTGTGTCCATCTGGCTTCAGAAGTCAGGCACCTGCCCTGTGTGTCGCTGCATGTTCCCTCCCCCACTCTAAAGACCAAGGCTGTTTACTCCTGGTCTGATTATTTTCCCCATCTGAAATCCACAATACTGCAGGAGCCCTCTCAAAATTAACAATGGAAATGAAACCAATCGGCCACTTAGACTAAACCTGTTGATTCCTTGTGATGATTTCCAATGTGAAACGGTTGTGTATGATTACATTACAAATCACATCATCTTTTAGAGGTTAGAAAGGGAAAACTAAACTTTCTAAATGCTACTTGAGATTGTAGTAAGAACATTTTCTAATCTGAAAGTTGAAATAAGTTGCATTTGTTTTCTTAAGTAGAATATATTGCTATTAATTGTAATGTCAAGTTTATTAAATATGTCAAAATGGGCAAAATCATTTTTGTTGCATGTTATAGGTTAATGTTCCTGTAATTGCAGTGCTGTAAAAGCTTATTAAAGTTCTTTTGGTTTTACATGGTATAATGGCATTGTTTGGTTTTGTGTAAAGCAGTGGTACTAAGTGACTTTATAATTGATCCCTTGCATTTGCATCAAAAGTAGAGGTGTGTTTTTTGTTTGTTTGTTTTTTGTTTTTTTTTGTTTTTTTGTGTTCCCAACAGCAGAAAAACTTTAGTTTCACTGGAAATGCTAACTCCAACACCAGCAAAAAGAAATTAAGGGTAATGATTTTTTAAAGTAGCAACAAAGTGTATCATTGTCAAACTACTATAGGGGAAAAGGTCAAATAGAGAAAAACAATTAAGGGTAATGACTTTTTAAAGTAGCAACAAAGTGTATAATTGTCAAACTACTATAGGGGAAAAGGTCAAATAGAGAAAGAAGGAAGGAAAGAAACAATGAAAAAGCATGGTAAAGATACAGAACACTGGTAGGAATAAAATCAAACTGCATGTAGGGATGAATGAGTTAAAATCACCTTTGAGAAGATACAAACTCTCAGAGGGAATGGGTAAAAAATAATGCTATATGCCAATTTTATAGTTTAACACGGTGACACAGATAGGAATAGAAAAATATATGCCAGGCAAGTGCTGCAGGAAAATAGAGGTACCCACCTACACAGAGTGAACAGGTGTTAACATTGGGCCATATTTGCTTCAGATCTCTCTCACCCTTCCCCCTCCCCTCCCTCCCTCCCTCTTCCTCCCTTTTCTCTCTCCAATAAATAAAATTTTCAGGCACAAGTGGAGTTCCTCACCCCATCATGTTTCCCTTCCTTCCTCCACAGAGGTAAGAACTACCCAGAAAATGGTGTGTTTACTTCTTGTCTGTGTCTTTGGGCATATATATGACTCTGTGTGTGTGTATGTGTGTGTGTGTGTGTGTGTGTGTATATATATGTTATGTGTGTGTATATATCCATAATCAACATATAGTATGTTTTTAAAATGGACATAATTGACAGAATGTATGTATCATTTTGCAACTTCAGTTTTTCATGACTTAGCCTACGGGATAACATGTGGATCTAGTTCATGCATTTTAACTGCTATATACGAAATACTCAATTGTATGAATTACCACAGTTTATTTATCCATTCCCCTCTGGGTGGACATTTAGGTTCTTCCCAGCATTTTGCGGCAGTGGACATACTGCAAAGGTGTCCCTTTGTGCACATGTGTGAATTTCTCTAGGGGTGAGTATGTAGAAGTGAAATTTTGGGGTCCTAAGATTTACACATCTTCACCCCAACTAGATATTGCCAAATTGCTTTCCAAAGTGGTTGTACTCATTCGTGCTCCCACCAACAGTTTATGACAGCTGTTTCTCCATTTCTCCAACAGTCTGGACATTGTTCAACCTCACTGGTAACCAGTGACATGTAAACTAACACACCAATGAAACATTGTGTCCATCAGAAAGCAATAGTTTTTCTCTATGATAATATCAAATTTGGGCTGGGAAGAGAAGAAAGGAAAAGACTCCTGCAGTTGTGTGCGTGTAAAATAGCAGTCTTTGTGGAGCGCAGTTTGGGTAGTAGCTACCCATCAACATGCCAAGTGGCACATGTCCTTCAACCCAACTCGGATACTTTGGTAGTATGGAATTCATACTATGCAGCAGGTAAAAATTGTATGTACTTATATGGAAAGGTCTGCAAGACATAATGTTAAGTAAAAATGGCATAGTGTAGAGCACTACATACAGTCTTTATGTAAAATAAAACCTTACAAACTACACATGAAAATGCATAAGAAGGTCTGTAAGGCTACATGCCTAACTGATGGCAGGGGTTACCTCTGGGGAGGGAGGGACAGAGGATTGGGGTAAAGCAGTGAGGAAGGAAGCTTTTGATTTTCACCTGAGATAACGAATTTGCTTGATATTTTTTATAGCGTTCGTACATTTTCATGAATATTAGCAAAATAAGTAAAATCAAAAAAATTTCCAATTTAGAAAAAGAAAGATACCATTATTCTTCTCTTGGTGCAAGTACAAAAACATGGGTAGAAGTCACAGCCCTTTTTTCTGTTACTGGTCAAGCTGGTATTTATGACTTCATCCCCGACGAGCCATTTTATGTTTCTCCTCGGCCTTCAGCCAGCACCTCAGCTGCTTACAGAGGCTTAAGAGTCTGAGTGTTTGCAGGGCCCTTTTTGGGTGGGGTTGTGGTGGTTTGCCATTAACCTTTGTTGTGACCTGCCTGGCACCACGCAGGAGGTATTTTAGGGGTCCTCATCATCTTGCCTCCTGTTCCGGCTGCATAGCAGTGACCCCAATTTGCCTGTTACTCAGAATTAGTCTATCCACAGAAGGGGACACCTACCTAGCGCCTGAAGCCCCCTGCTGGTGTTGGAGAAACCTGCCACTGCAGAGTCTTGGTGGACTTGAGGCGTGCTTTACCGGGGATGCCCCCGGGGCCTCACACCTGTGCCTCTGGGGCCCTGAGCAACTGCGACTTGGACCTGAGACCTCAGCTAGCCCCATCAGACACTGGCGGCCAGTACTTTAAGTCTGGGGGCAGGAAGTCAGAGGTGCACGGCTCCTGAATAATTTGTCCCTGTGCTGCTGTGGTGATGATGATGGTGGTGGCGGCGAGGGCAGCGGCAGTAGTCCAGGGCTGCAGTGGTGTGGGCCCTGTGCTGACAGTGCTGGCGGCCAATAGCTCCTATGGCGGGTTATGGCTGTGGCCTTGGCTGCCCAGTTCCCTTGTTCCTGCCAGTTTCTGATTCTCCAGCCTCTCTGACAATTCCCCAGGCTCCTCTATAGCTTTCCAATAAAACTTTTCTGATTAAATTAACTAGAGTTGGTTTCTGTTGTTTGTCACTAAGAACCCCAAATGGCACACTGCTTTTGTGACTGTTTTTCTCATCATATGAGATATCCCATGCAGCCAAGGGTCAGGCAATTTCTGTTTATAATGCAGTGGACCCATTATTGGCACCTGCAGCTGGGGTTCTAGAATAGGCCTCCGGGGCTTCTAGACAGGAAGCAGTATTTTTGAGAGTAGGTTATTTGGCATATTCATTGAAGGTACCACCCACCACACTTCTTGGTTTCTGGCTGTGGAATAAATAGTCCCAAGTTTTGGTCACTAATTTGGAGCATAAACCACTACATCTTGCAAGAGAGCACGCTAACTTCCTGAAGTGGTCTCCCCAGCTGGCAACTACAGCTGAACCATCAGAAGGCCCTTCCTGTGGCACTACCCATCTCTTAGCGCTTTGTTTCAGTGAAACCCTTCCATGTATGTGCCTAGGGAGCTCTGATCTGAAATGTGCTTTCCAGCTCTGTCTAAATTGTATCCATCCTTTAAAAAGTTCATATGCCAGCTCCTGAGAAAAAATATTCCCATGCCCCCTAGCTCCTTCCCTCTCTGTTCTCATTTCTGTAAGTTCTTGAGGTCAGGAGCTACCTCTGAGTCATTTCTACAGTCCTGGCAGGCAGTGCTTGGCACAAAAATGTTCGGCAACACTTGCCGACAGGGTGAATAGATCCCTCTCCCAAGGTAGGCTCAGGCAGGGGCTGTGTTCAGAGAGAACCCAGGAGGAGTCATGGGGGCCTGGCCCAACCAGGTTCATCTGATGCAACCTTAACCCCACTCCCAGCTTCTGGAGGCCCCAGCACCCCTCCTCCTCCCCTCCTGCCACCCTCTCACACCCCTAACCTCTATCCCCTTTTCTGTTTGTCCTGCTGATTCCCCAGTGTTTCAGAGGCTGTTCTCCAGCCTGAGGCCTGTGGAGAGGAGGTGGTATTTATCTGGAGATGGAGAAGCACGTGACAACCAGCCTCAGCACACCCCTCTTTGGCTTGGGTTGAACCTCTGACAAACACGGAGCAGATAGGGCAATTGCCCATCTGGCCCCAGCCTTGGACGAGGCCTGGCATGGAGCAAGCCAGGTTCTGGAACCCCTGGGCCACCCTTTCAGCCTGCCTTGGCGTGCACATCCACAGAAGGGGGACTTTGTGGCTAGGCCCGTTGCTGCAGGTTTTGCTGACCCCCATGTGCCTCCCATCCTTCTGTTTCCTCCCTGTGGACCTCACTATCCCAAAAAGGGTGGTAAAACATTAGTGAGGCTTCATAGTCTCTTAAATTTAAATGAGACTTCCCCAGACCCATTCACATTCAGTGATTCCACTGGACCCTGCCTTCAACCCCATACTGTAAGTGATGAGGAGACCAAGGTTCAGAAAGGTGGTGGCATCCTGAGGACAGCAAGAGCAGGCACCCAGACAAGAGGAGGAAGAGGAGAAACAAGACACATACATAGAAACATTCTTCCACAGGAGCTGGGGACTAGGAGACAGTGTCTGCTCATAGAGTCCAAGTATATGGCTGAAGCAGGGGCTGGGAGCCAGCTTGAAGGACAGTAGGGACTGGAGTGCCAAACACATGGAGACAAATCTTCAGGGACCCAGAGAACCAAGCCCAAGACTCTGTCTGGTCAGGACCATGCTTGTATTCAGCAAACACATTCCTGCCCACTCTGCACTCACAGCTGGGGAATCAGAGCTGGCTAGATGAGTTCAACAAATACTGACTGAGCTTCTGCCTGTGGTATGTTCGAGTGGAACCTGCAAGAGAGAAATAGGGCTTAGCCCTTCCCTCAAAGAGCGCACAGTTTAATGTGGAAGACAGACTTGTAAAGAGAGGATTCTGATCCTCTGTGGGAAGTGTGATGTGGAGGCAGACACAGGGTGACCTGGGAGCAGAGAGCCTGGCTGGCTCAGCTGGGGAGGGGGCGGGCCTCGGAGCAGCAGCCAGGTGAGGGAAGGGAGGGAGAGTAGGATGGGCTCTATCAAAGTTGTCATTGTCAGTGGGGGTGTCAATTGGTACCATTTGTTTGAAGGGCCCTTTAGTGAAATGTATTAACATTTAAAATCCACATACTCTGACCCAGCAATTCCACTCGTAGGAATTTATGCTATATGAGCAAAAGCACAAGGTTGTTTGTACAAGTATATTTATTGTTGCCTTGTTTGTAGTAGCAAGAGATAGGAAAGCATTTAAATGTCCGTCACTAGGGGCCTGGTTAAATAAATTATGGCACAGCCATCAGATGCTTTGCTAGACAGCCTGTACCCAGCATGAGGCCAATCCACAGTTACTGCTCTGCAAGAGCATCCAAAAAATGAAGTTGCAAAAGCAAGGCATAGAACAGCAGGCACAGTTATTACCATTCATGTTTCACAAAAGATACATATTCATTCGTGCTTACCTGTACACAGAATATCTCTGGAAAACTACACAAGAAACAGAGGCTAAGGTCAGGGATGAGAGGGAGCTTCGCTTTTCACCATATGTTCTTTTTTCCCTTTGGAGTCTTTGTTAATTTGAATTTGTTTTTATTTTTGTTTGCTTTTTGTTTTTCTTACCATGTGCATACATGACGGGGGTGGGGGGAGGGAGGGAGGGAGAGCCAGGAGGACAGAGCTCTCCAGCAAAGGGGACTGAATGAACAAAGGCCTGGGGATATGAAATAGAATTGTGTGTGTGTGTGTGCGTGTGTGCGCGCATGTGTGTGTATGTGTGAGGCCCTGAGTTGTGAAACAGAGACTCTCCCAGGTGACTTCCAGTAATGAGGTGGAGAATTGATTGTCAGGATACAAGTGGGAAAATGGCAGTCAAGACAGCCATGGAGCCAGGCCCCTGGGGAACCAGAAATTTTGGCCTAAGCAGGCCTCCTAGGGAGAAGAGGAATCACAGCCAAGCTGGCCCCATGAAGATATGGTGTGGGGGCTGGAAGGTGGCCCAGCACCCAGAGCAGGTCCACTATGATCTCAGGTATGTAAATCGATCTCCACATTGTATATGTGCATAACAAAAAGATTATCAGGAACCCTACCATCACCGTAGCTAACAGTGGTTCTCTGTCAGTAGTGGGACTCTGTTTTGTGGGGAGTTTCTTAAATTCTCTTCAATAAGCAGGTGATCAAGAATAAAAAGGTAAAAGAAAACTGGAATGTTGTTGGAACACTGACTCACATCTCTCAAGCCAGGGTATTCCCGAGGGAAGCCAAGCAGGCTCTTCTCGGCCATTCTGGTCCTTCACTGGAGTTGCAGAGAAGCTTTGCACCAGGCAGTGTTGCCTAGTGGAAAGACCACAGCATTTGGAGTCAGACCTGGGTCTGAAACAGGTTTACTGCTAATTAGCTGCGAATCTTGAGCCAGTACATGCCCTCTCTCAGCTTCGGTTTGCTTATTTATAAAATGGGACAGAAGAATCCCTTATCCCACAGGGTGGTTGGAACGAGCAAATGAAATAACGGATGGACAAAATATGCTATGTGAGCTTAAGGGGATTGTTGTTTGTTATCATTTCTCTTAGCTCTTTTTTTCTGGGTTGAAGCAGCAGGAACCTAAGGCTCAGAAGGAAAAAAAAAAAGCAACAAAAAATACCTGACTACTCCCTGGGTGGAAAGAATCCCCCTACCCCATAGTTCTCTCTTCAGCAACTTAGCAAGGCTGACTCTGGGTGCCTGGCCCCAGTCTGGACAAAAATACTTAGCAGGAGTCCAACATTCTCTTTGGAAACAGAGTGCTACAAGATGGGGGAGGAGGAGGAGGAAGCAAAATGTTTGCTATTTTTTTCTGTGCAATTGACTCTGCTGTGCTGGCCGAGGCCCTTTGCTCACCGCTGTCTGCATGCACAGATGGTAGCTGAACCCCTCTTGGTGAAGGGCTTGGCTTCCTGTTGAGTGTGCCCACCCCATCCAGGCCCACTGAGGAATGTGGGCTGGTCCAGGCTGGACGGGCTCTGTGTCTTCTCTGGCCCCTCCCAGAGCCCAGGTCTGACCCCTCCTCAGGCCTAGATGAAGGAACTTCTGTGTCATGGGGCCCCTCCTGATTAGGCATGGCTGCCACATTGACTCCTTCCTCGCAGGGTGGGCACTGGGAAAAGAAAGGCCCGAGGCTTGCCCACAGTCCTCCCGGCTAAGAGAGCAGCTGATCTGGGATCTCATCTGGGGCTGTGGGAGTCAGAAGTTCCTGCTAGACTGCCCGAAAATGGAAAAGTCCCAGAGCACCAAGTTTTCAAGCCTGTGAGGGTGGGGGCTTCAATGGCCCAGTCCCCAGGGTTTGTCAGCAAAGGCTAAGGACATATAAGTGCAAATCTGATCCCATGCTGGTTCTGCAGAGGTGGAGCTTGTCCATTGGCTGCAGATGGGTGGCCCGAGGCAAAGGTAGTGAGGCCTGTTGTTACTAGGGAAGCGTCTAACTGGGATGTTAAATTGTACCTTCCTCCCCTGCCATGAATGGAGTTTGTTTGTTTGGGTTTTTTTTGTCTTTTCTGTTTTTTTTTTTTTTTTCTCTTTTCTGGACCCAAACAGTCACCTGACTCCATATTAGCTCTGGGCCCTGGGTGAGTTGCTTCACCTCTCAGCCTCAGTTTCCTTATCAGTCAAATGGGGATAATAACCTCATAGGACTGCTATGAAGAGGACATAGGGACTAGTGCAGTAGCAGTATATAGGATACACTATAAGTGCCATTTCCTTCCTATATTTATTAAGCACTTCCTTTTGTGGAGCACTGGGGAATCCAGAAGTGACTAAAACGGTCTCTGTCCTCAAATACTCTCATGGGTTCCCTTGGCCGCTAGCCCAGGCTTGACCTTGAGCACTGCTTCTGATCAGGGGAATTCTGGCCTGTCCCCAGAGTCGCTGGTGCTGCCTCAAGCCCTGTTTGATGCCTGAGGCTTCCCCTTGCTGGGTCAGCCATGGTAGCCTCACCCCAGTTTCTGGATCCCACAGTCTGGAGAAGGTCCACCCTGGGCAGCCAGGCAGCCTGCTAAACACTTCCCTAAGTATCATATCATGAGATTTTCACAACAGCTCTGAAAGGAAGGCACTCTGATTTCTAGTCTCAAAGATACTTGCTTTCAGGTCCCAGTTCTGCATTTCATTTGCTCTGTGACCTTGGGTGACCTCTCTTGTGCCTTGGCTTTCTCATCTGTATAATGGAAGTTAAATAATGGTAGCTCCCCTTGCAGGGAGTACAGTGCATAGAACAGTGCCTGACACATACTAAGTTCTCAGCACCTGCTAACTACCATCCTTAGGCTCGGAAGGGAAAATGACCTGCTCAGTGTCACACAGCTAGGAAGCAGCAGAGCTGGGGCTGCCACTCCAGCCTTCCTGACAGTAACTGCTGTGCTACCCCTTGCTTCCTATTCTTTGGATCTGGATGCTGGGCCTGGCTATCCTATGACAGGCCTCTGCTAGCTAATCAGGATTTGTTTGGATTTCACCATGCTGACTTCTTGACAGGACCATTGCAAACGCCTGCTGCCATATTCTTGCGATCTGACCTATTGCCTCCCAGGCAGGCCTCCCTCTGTGCTCCTGTAACTTGGTTTATCATCAGGCCCCGCCTCACTCCATATTTTAAATAATGAAGTTAATAATGCTAAGAGAATAGTGCTAGCTGGCACTTTAAAATACCAACATATTCAATCCTAAGACATGGTCCTATGAGGTAGGTGCTATCATCACCCTCATTTTCCACAGGAGAAAACTGAGGCACAGAGAGATTAAGTGACTTGCCTAAGGCCACACAGCTATAAGTGCTAGAGCCAGAATCCCAACTCGGGCAGACTGGCTCCAGAAACACTACTTTTAACCATTACGTTCTGGCTCATCCTGTCAGCCCCATCCCACTGCAGTGAGCCCAGCCATGCCTGACACAAAACGCCATGGGAGCATGAACCAAGTTGCATGTGTTCACAATTAAATCCTCAGTGGCTAGCACAGTGTCTGGCACTTGGTCGATGCTTAATAAATAGTTTTTGAACGAATGAATGAATGAAGCAAGCTAAAATAGGATGGTGGCCACGGGGAGGGAGAGTTGAGACAGATTGGACAGATAAGAGGGAAAACTGACCAGATTGGGAGACCGATCCAATTGGGGATATGAGGAAGTCTTGGATGACTCCCAAGATTTTGGTTTGGGTGACTGAATGATGAGGTCATTTACTGAGATAGGAGCCCTATAGGAGAGACAGAATGCAGCGGTGTGGAGAGCAGCACTGATGAATTCAGTTTAGGATGTGTGGAGTGTGAGGTGCCTTTGAAACATGCAAGGGATGTCCAGGAGGCTGTGGGATCCAAGGCTTAGAGTTCAGAAGAGGGATTTGGGCCTCCTGCCCAGCCCCCTCTCCCACCCCTCCCCCTTCAATCACACACTAAACCGCTGGCCCAGCGGCTTTTACTCTTCCTACTGGGAAGGAAAGGAAGGAATCTTTGATGGTGGGAATGGGAGGGGGCTAGACTTTTCTAAACCAAACAAACGCATACACAGTGCCTGCTTGTTGAGGATCAGCTTGCCTGGCTCTGGGCACATGTAGGCTGGCTTCCAGGGCCCACCTCCCCCCACCACCCGCCGGCCCCTGCCGCCTGCTCCCTGCCAAGGTGAGCTCTGACAGGGCGACTTGTCATCTTTTCAACACCTCATTTTTCCCTCCTTACTCATTGCCCGGGGAGAGGTCCTTCCTGTTTGCACACCTCAGGGGCTAGGCCAGGAGGAGGAACAAAAACAGCCTTCATGGTGGAGGAGGAGGGGAGGGCAAAGGGAGAGAGCTGAGGGAAGAGGAAGAGAGGGAAGAGATGGGGTGAGAGGAGGGGAGAGGAGTAGAAGGTTAAGGACCCAGCTCTGCCTGCCAGTTTCTGGCTCTGTCTCTCTCTCACTCAGACACACACACACACACACACACACACACACACACACACGCTGCCCTCACTGTGTCCTGGCACTAGGGAGGCTGATCCCCAGGTCAACCCAAGGGGGTCAGGACCTCAGCTGGGTTCAGAACTAGCTATGCTGTCTCTCCTACTCCCAGCGGAGGCTCAGGTCTAGAGATGCGGTCCCAGAACCCCCTGCCTAGTTTCCACCCCCAGCCGGTCCTCATTTCCCGGCTTCCGGCCGTTTTGCTCTGGGTCTCGGGGCCAGCGGGTCCGCAGCACCGGACCGCGCCCAAAGATCCTCCGGCCGCCACCTCCCTCCTGGCAGGGCCCCCTCCCCGGAGCCCCTCCCCGGCAGCGGCGACCCGCAGGTAATCCCCTCCCCCTTCCTGCCCGGAGCGCCAGCCCCTTCCAATTAGCCCAGGCTCGGGTCCCCTGAGCTGGGGACAGCCTCGCCCCTCCGCGCCCTCCCCCACCAGGCTCCCACGTGGGGAGCCCGGCTCCCAGGCCTCGGCCGCCCCATTCAAGGCGCCCTCCTCCATTGTCCCCGGACTGTCACTCACTCATGGCATTAGCATTTCTAAAGCCCACTTCTCCCCGTCGGCGCTTTGGCCCAGCCTGAGCCGAGGAACTTAGCCCTATAGAACAACTAACAATTACAACTAACCTTCAAGAGCACTTTAGAGTATATAATTCACTTTTCTATATAGCCATTTCATTTACTTCGTACAACAGCCCTTAGCTGTGGGGACACTGACATCCAGAGAAGTTTGGTGAGTTGCCCAAGGTCACGAAGTAATTTCCAAAGCCAAAATTTCAACTCAGGTTTGTCTGATGCCAGAGGCCACATTCTTTCCTCTACACCACCTTGCCTGTGTCAGGCCGAGCTTGCTTCTGCTTGGCTGGGCACTTTTAAAAGGTGGACATGTATTTCTGGGGAAGGAATGCTGGAGCCAGCCTACAGAGAAGGTCCTGAGTGGTTTCCCTGCGGCCACTAACCAAGGGACTCATAGATGGTGCCCCCTTCAGGCCACAGCCTGGGCAATACAGCCTGGCCTAAAATGCAGCACGGGGAAGTGGTTAAACGCTCCAGATGGCCAGCTTCATACCATTTAGCAGCTCTGTGGCCTTAGATAAGTGACTGAACTTCTCTGTGCCTCAATGCTCTCCTCTATCCAATGAGGAGGTTAATAATGGTACCTACTTCATAGGGTTGCAATGCACATTAAATGAGTTAATCTGCATACAAGACATAGAGCAGTGCCTGGACAGCCCCATGTGAGTCTGTTAGCATTATTATGTCCTCGTCCACAATTCTCCTGGAGTCAGGGGCAGCATGGTGTGAGCAGAAAATAGTTTTGTTATCAGACAGCCTAGGATTCAAATCCTGGCTCTGCCATTCACGAGCTGTGTGGCTTTGGATAAATGACTTACATTTTCAGCAGTAAAATGGGGGTAATAATAGTTCTCACTTCACAGAGTTATGAATATTAATATTTGCACAAGTGTTTTCTCAAAAGGTAGAATGCTATAGATTATATGCTTTAGAAAGTATTATTAGGCCGGGCGTGGTGGCTCATGCATGTAATCCTAGCACTCTGGGAGGCCAAGGCGGGAGAATCGTTTGAGGTCAGGAGTTTGAGACCAGCCTGAGCAAGAGTGAGACCTCCCGTCTCTCCTAAAAATAGAAAAAATTAGCTGGGCATGGTGGCTTGTACCTGTAGTCCCAGCTACTCGGGAGGCTGAGGCAGGAGGATTGCTTGAGCCTAGGAGTTTGAGGTTGCTGTGAGCTAGGCTGATGCCACGACACTCTAGCCCGGGCAACAGAGTGAGACTCTGTCTCAAAAAAAAAAAAAAATATTATTAACTCTGTTTGAGATCCTATTCGGGATCTTTACATCCTTTGCCTCTTCCTCCTGCCTCACGTCTGACTCCGAGATGCCTCACCCTTCCTGGGCTCCAGTTGCTTCCTAGTGTCCGCTCTGCTCCGGGACCGCTGTATACAAAACATTATCTGAGCCTCTCCATTGACACCGAACATGCAGAAGCTAGCCAGAAGTCCGGATCATCTCCATGTTTGTACCCCAGTTTTCCTCTGGGTGCGGAGATAACCCTTCCCATGTGATCAACACTTTGACATCTAGAAGTCTATTTGCACATTAGTTATCTCATGCGGCCCTCCCTCATGACCACTCTGGGGCTCGGTAGGACAGGCTCTGTTGGTCCCACCTGAAGATGGGGGCACCAAGGCTTAGAGAAGGGAAGAAACATAGTCAAAAGCTGAAACCAGTTCTTGAAACAATCCTCTCAGGGGTAATGTCCATGCAAAATGCCCATTTTTCTGTGTCCTGCTACACATTTGCAAGGTTTTACCGTCATAGACACATACACTGGTCCATCCCACCTTCATAAACAAAGTCTTGAATCACCAAAGAAAAATTATTTCTTTTTATGAACTGGAAGTAGAATACCTATTTTAATTCCACGGCAACATTTGACCTTGGTGATAAGGAGGTCATTTTACTCCAATGATGACTTTAAGCAGGCTATATTTTCTATAGAAGAATAATTCTAATAGGCCAACATTGCTCCAGCTGGATTATAACTAGCCCAAATCACTTGAAAACTCCCTTGTCTCCTCAAATATCAGGATTAGAACCCTAGTAAAAATACTTCTTGAATGGAGAAAGGTTTTTCATTTAGGCCAGTGACCCTGAGCTGGGCCAGGAGATAGGAATGTGGCGGTGGTTGATTACAGAATTCCCAAGGGCTTGTGGAGTTTGTAGAAGCAGATTCAAGATACCCATTTCCCCACCCCCCACCCCCCAGGTCTAACCTCCAGAAAGTCAAGCTTGTATCAAAGCCTTTTTGGTTGATGTGGAATACACAGAACATGGAGGCGGATGTGCATGAATGAAGATTGGGAAACATCGAGCCAGCGGGGTTCTCAAAAAGGTGAGAACGGACTGCTTGGTATACCGCTGGGCTCACTTCTGCTTAAACTGCTTCTGTTATTGGAAAGATAACCTGACTCTGCACAGATTTAAGAGTCTGGCTGTGACAGTCCAAGGCCAAGTCCCAGCATCCACTGGTCATATGGAATGAAGGGCCAAGCTCCATGTAAGCAGGGATATTTCCAGAAGAGGCAGGAGAAGCCACGGTTTTATGCTCTGGAGAAATGGGCTGTCCTGGTTCTCGTGTTTCTAAAGTACTGCATCGCTTTCTGGACTTCTCTACTAATAACTAGACATCCTCGTGTGGGGGGAGACAGGAGGCAGGCAGTAGGAGAATGTTCAAGCTGGAACAGTCTTAGGTCAATCCTCTTATTGTAATATCATCGTAATATCTAAAGAAGGTGAGAGTTTCATTCAAGCTCCCTAGTGACTTAGCACCAGCACTGAGAGTAGAACCCAGGTCCCTTAATTCCCGTGTCAGTATCCTTCCCGCCTCCCTCTCACAGTGCACCAACCACCCCCTCCCCGTGTTATTTTAGTTGTTCTTCTCTGTGTGTACCCTGGGCTCCTCCAGATCCACACTCTACCTCTAGA
Source organism: Eulemur rufifrons (assembly GCF_041146395.1). Classification (NCBI taxonomy): domain Eukaryota; kingdom Metazoa; phylum Chordata; class Mammalia; order Primates; family Lemuridae; genus Eulemur; species Eulemur rufifrons. The sequence continues at coordinate 92,835,900 of NC_091012.1, forward strand.
TCTGTGCTGTTCAGTACGGTAGCCACTCCTGCCACCTGTGGCCATCGAACACTTGACACGTGCCTAGTTGGAATTGACATGTGCTGGAAGCAAAAATACACACTGGACTTTGAAGACTTAGTGTGGAAAAAAGAAAGTAAAACATCTCATTAATAATTTTTATGTTGATTACACGTTGAAATGATAATAGTTTGAATATATTGAGTGAAATAAAACATTGCTAAAATTAATTTCACCTGTTTTTTTCAAAATGTTTTGAACTTAGCTGCTAGAAAACTCCATATGTGGCTCGCATCATATTTCTATTAGGCAGCACTGTGCTAAATCTCCAGCAGAAGTAGCAACGTTGTCAGCTCTGAAGAGATGCCCTAAACAGAGCAGGGCAGGTAATGGGGGAAGATCACCACAGAAGGCAAAAAGCCAAGGCCCAGCTGGGCAGGCAGGAGGGCCAGCGAGCCTAGGGTCAGAGGGCTGGGCGGGGGTCAGGTGGGTGGGGGGTATCTGCTTAAAGAGATTCTGATATGGCCGGGCGCGGTGGCTCACGCCTGTAATCCTAGCACTCTGGGAGGCCGAGGCGGGTGGATCGCTCGAGGTCAGGAGTTCGAGACCAGCCTGAGCAAGAGCGAGACCCTGTCTCTACTAAAAATAGAAAGAAATTATGTGGATAACTAAAAATCTATATAGAAAAAATTAGCCGGGCATAGTGGCGCATGCCTGTAGTCCCAGCTACTCGGGAGGCTGAGGCAGTAGGATCGCTTAAGCCGAGGAGTCTGAGGTTGCTGTGAGCTAAGCTGACGCCACGGCACTCACTCTAGCCTGGGCAACAAAGTGAGACTCTGTCTCAACAACAACAACAAAAAAAGAGATTCTGATAGGCCGGCAGTGGGAGCATAGCCATGAGGTTTGGGGGCCTGACTGCAATCCTGAGAGGACTGGGGAGACAGGGCAGCAGCCCTGGAGGGCAGTGATTATGTGCTCAAGGGCATGACTCTATATTGGGCTGAATCTTAGTTCTTACACTTGCAAGCTGTGTGACCTTGGACAAGTTATTCAACCTTTCTGTGCCTCAGGTTCCTCATCTGTCAGATGAGAGTAATGCTAAGAATTCCTATGTCATAGGACACGTATAAAGCTCCTGGAACAGTGCCGGGCACATAGTGAACATTCAAAGGTATTCGTTATTATTATTATCACTTGCCAGGGACACAGGCAGTGATTGTGCCACTCCTTCTGTAGTCCTAGGAAGGGCCCAGGCCGATGGGCTCGGGGGCTAGCTGTTGGATCTGGGGTACAAGGCAGGGGCACAAGTTGGTGTGAAACTTGTCACAGGTGATGTTGACAACACCAGGTAGGGGTTCGGGGTTCAGGTGAAGCTTCAGCTGAGGTCAATGCTAGGGGCCAGGGTGATGACTTTGTGGCCACAGCTGTGGGCATAAGAAGCCACAGGCCCAGGAAGCCAGGCAGCTCAGCCCAACTCGACCCCCACTGCTCCTTCTGGAAACATCTCTAGATGTGAGAGGCTTTGTCCCAGCCCTGCCTATGCATAGGGATTCTGGGCCTTGGCGCTGAGAGGGAAAATCACATGGAGACATATAAATCCCTCTGTCTATAGCTCAAATAACAAAACCCAGCTCTTACTCAAAGCAAGAAGCAGCACTTGACTGCTCCAAATGCTGCCGTTTCTGTTTGTGCTTGTCTGCAGGCTTAGAGAGCTTGTATAGGCAGACACGGCACTCCATTGATATTCGCAGTCATGCCCAGGAGTTTAGCTTTTCTTCCCCCATGATAATGGGGTTGCAGCCTGGGTCTGGCCCGTCAGATAGCTGAGTCCTAGAAAGTGTGTCCTTCCCCCTTCCCCCTCCTCCTCCACCCCACTATGTTTGAGGCCCTGCAGAGAGGAAAGCACAAGTGTCAATAGTAGACGCAGAACAAAAAGGATGAAGGAAATACCTTTTAATATCTGGCCTAATCCAGCGAGGCATGAGACACTGGAAAAGGAGGCCCAGAGAGGCTGGGATGATCCAGTCTGAGGAAGGGAGTGATTTCTGGTTCCCCCATGGCCGATATTCCCTCTCAACTTCAGAAGTGGGGGGAGAAGACTTGCCCATCTGTTTGGAATTTACTGAAAGAAAAAAGAGAGATGGGGAGGGAGGGGGGAGAGAGAGAGGAATGAGGAGGATGTTTGTGCATGTGCGTGCACGTGTGTGTGTGTGTGTGTGTGTGCGCGCTAAACAGTGAGAGAGGGAGCATACACACCGAAAGAGAATCTAATCTCCTTGGCCACCATCTCCCCAAACCTGTTCCTTAGCATTGATCCTCAGCAGCGTTGGCATGGACACCAACACAGGAGTTTCCAAAGCCCCCTGGGGCAAGGACTTTGAGTAGACAATGGGCCATGGGTTACTGCAAGGCTGGTAGTCTTAACAGGGTGAGGCTTGGCTAGCCCCCTAGGCCCAAGTAGCAGAGCAACCATCACCAGCTGCTTCTGGAAACAGCGCGAGCATGCATGTGTGTGTGTGTGTGTGTGTGTGTGAGTGCACAAAGTATGTGTGCAAGTATGCATGTGTTGTGGGATCATCTCCTGCCAGGTCCCTCTGGGAACTCAGAGAGCAACCAGAAACAGCCTTGGGGTCTGCCACAAGCTAGACCAGAGGGTCTCTGCTCCCTCAGCCTGGCCTCTGGTGGGCGTGGATGGAGACCAGGGATACAGCCGACTTGGCAAGGAGGCGGGCAGATCTGAGAGGAGGGAGGAGCTGGGTAGGGACTGGAACAGTGCTGGGCATGAAATTCCTAGCGCCCTGGGGAAGGCCTAGCCAGTGGCAGGCTGGAAGCTCTGCCGCCAGAAACAAGGTCACTGGCCCAGTCATCTACATCCAGGTGCTCACCATTTGGCCACACTGTCCACAACCAGTTGTGGGTGTTTGAGATTGGCCTGGGTGGGGAGGCACTAATAGAAACCCCCTCACAGGGAGCCATGGTTGCAGAGCAAAACCAGAGAGAACTTTCAGACTTTGCAGAGAGCCCCTGAAAGAGATCACCCAGACCCTAGGTTTGAGCTGGGGTGAGACCGAGTGAGAGAGGCAGGGACTCTGCATTCCTACAAAATCGGAACACTTAAGAAAGGGGAGCAGCATAAAATGAAAAGGGCACTGGACCAAGAGCCAGGAGGCCTCTGTCTTAGACTTCATCCAGAGCCCAATGTGCTGTGCTACCCTGAGCAATGCCTTCCCCTCTCTGGGCCTCAGAGCCTCGGTCTCTCAGTGAAGAGCTGGCTCCAAGATCTCTGCTGCCAGCCCTGATTAAGTCAGGACTCACTGAATCAAGACATACAGACTCTATTCATGTCTGTGGACATCTCTGAATCCTTTACATGTGAGACTCAGTGGGACCTCCCAGAGCAAGCACCCCCCCAAACCGCCCAACCTCAGATAGGAATCTTTAGGAGCTTGTCTTTCGGGGAAGGGGTGAGCTGCCCCCCTCACCTCTGCCGTTTCACCTGCACCTCCGGAAGTCCTTCCTGTGTCTCCCTTTCATCCCTTCTTTATATTAAGGTTCTCCTGAAAGTAGTGTCTCTAGGGTCCCATTTTTAATTTCTTTTGTTTCCCCCAACCAAGGAGAGGAAGAATCTGACTGCACATCTGTTTGGAATTTGGGGGTGGGGGTAGGGAAATGAGGCAGCTTGCTTCTCCTACACTTCATGAGTTCCAGGGTGGGGAGAACCTGCGAGAGCCGGGCCCTCCTTGCCTGCCCCCCCCCCCCACTGCATGGTCCTTGTCAGCTGCCTTCTTGGCCTTTCTCATCTCCGAAACAAACAAACAATCAGGAGGCAAACCTGAAACCTTGTGCTGAGACGGTAAACAGCTCGGCCGGGCTCCGGCCTTAATGGGCCCCAGCCCTGGCCTGTCTGCTCCCCGCCCGGCCTGCCTGCCTCCAATGTGTTTCTGATTTGTACTGAGCTAGCGGCTCTGCCACGCTGAATGTGGCAGCTGCCTCAGCCCCACCTCCCAGGGATCCAGGGGTGGGAAGGTTGGGAGAGGTGGGAGGAGGAGAACCCACCTCCCCAGCCTGCTTGGTGCAGGGGCCAGTGGCAGGAACTTCTGAGACGTATACACAGACGTGGCCAGGGGAAGGGGGTGGGAGTAGGGATGAATTTCATTTGGCTATAAACAAACATGCTTCTCATTTAAGGACCCAGGGGTGCCAGTCACCAGATCCCCCTTACTCATTTTCCAGGGGGCAGGCAGAGCAGGGGTTGGAATGGGATGCTTGGGGGCTAGAATGGGCTCTTTCCAAGAAGTCTCACC